>NW_024543095.1:21950000-24697238 GCF_018167655.1 Microtus oregoni
TCTAGGCTGACCAAATTTTTTTTCTCCATAGGAAATGGGCTCGACAGAGCCGGTTCATGCACTAGGGACATTGCCAATGGCCTCACAAACTGCCCAAGCAGCATAACTGTCACCCACATGCAGAGGGCCTAGTTCAGTCTTATGCAGGTTCCCCGGCTGTCAGTCTGGAGTCAGTGAGCTCTCACATGCTCAGGTCAGCTGTTTCTGTGGGCTTCCCCATCATGATTTCAGTCCCTTTGCACATAACATTTTGTTCCTCTCTCTATGACTGGATTCTAGGAGATCAACCCAGTGCTTAGCTGTAGATCTCTGCATCTGCTTCCATCAGTTACTGGATGAAGGTTCTATGATGACAATTAAGGAGTCATCAATCTGATTACAGGGGAAGGGCAGTTAAGGTACCCTGTCTGCTACTGCTTAGACTCCTAGCTAGAGTCATCCTTGTGGATTCCTGAGAATTTCCCTAGTGCCTGGTTTCTCACTAACACCATAATGGCTCCCTCGCTCAAAGTATCTCTTTCCTTGTTCTCCCTCTCTGTCCTTCACCCAACTCAACCTTCCCTATACCTCATGTTCTCCTTCTCGCTCTCCTTCTCTCCTCCCCACTCCTCTACCACCCTCCTCCCATGGTGCCAGTTCACTGAGGAGATCTTGTACAATTCCCCTTCTCAGGGATATCTATGCATGTCTCTCTTAGGGTTTTCCATTTACCTAGTTTCACTGAGGCTGTGAACTGTAGGCCGGTTATCCTTTGCTTTTTTTCTAATATCCACTTATTATTGAATACGTACCGTGTTTGTCTTTCTGTATTTGGGTTACCTCACTCGGGATGTTATTATCTAGTTCCATCCATTTGCCTGCAAATTTCAAGATGTCATTGTTTTTTTATCACTGAGTAGTACTCCATTTTGTAAATGTACCACATTTTCCTTATCCATTCTTTGATTGAGAGTCATCTAAGTTATTCCCAGGTTCTGGCTATTGCAAATAATGCTGCCATGAACATAGTTTATCAGATGTCCTTGTCGTATGTGTGTGCATCGTTTGGGTATAGGCACTGTCTCTTTCTTAGACATTTGATAGATTTCAGCAGCCTGTAACCATTAGGTACATAGTTTTATTTGTGAAGGTATGAGTTAATATGAATATGATTTGTATTGAGATACTCAGTTTATATGTGGCTCAGTTTCACTAACTTGTAATTTTAAAAATACTTTCACACCAACAAAATTATTATATTAACCCTCACAAATGTTAGATTACCTCTTGTTTTGATATCTGAATAATATATAATCGTGTCTCCTCTGACATTTCAAATACTGGTAATTTATAATTTATGTACCCATAGTGCCATAGAAGTTATCCTTGGTGAGGCTGGACTCAAATCCAAGCAACCCCGCTCCTCTACTTCAATCTCCTAAATGTTGAACCACCACACCCAAATTTACTTTTATTTTTTGACATATGTTGTTGAGTTTCATTAGCCAAAGTCCCTATGACACTGGGCATGGTGGTAAATGCCTTCAGCACTATGGAGGTAGAGGCAGGCAGATCTCTGTGAGTTCGAGGTCAGCCTGAACTCTGTAATGAGTGTTAAGCTAGTCAAGGCTATATAAAAGAGTTTTCTATCTTCTACAACAAAACAAAACACAAAACCCCTGTGAAAACTCCTTAGTTTACTTATTAAATATATGCAGTTTTATGTATATAAACTTTTCAACCAGTTTAGCATTTCCTTTAATCCTATATGAACAAATTGCACCATTATTTCCTATAGCACGGATTTTTTTTATCCCCAAAGCCACCAATTCCTTAATTATTTAAATGAGGCATTTGATTCTCAATTATCAGTCCAAAAACTACATGGATTTTTTTTCTCCCAATTTCCACAAGCAAGCTTTTACTATTTCAGATAATTTGCATATAATAAAAGTAATGGAGCAGGAAACTATCCTATTTTAATTCATTCCATTTTTGTTTGCAGTATTAGCTCACCTACTTATGTATTTGTAGACACGAAAGAAGAATTCACACAACTAAATGTGTATAATACGTCATTTTATTGTATAACAGATACTCCTACCTGAATAAAGACTTTTGGCTTTTTGTTTTTACAGCGGGGCTCTTTTACAGAAGACTTGCCTAACTCTTAATAAGACGCAAGATAAATATTTCATAAAGACAAACGAATTCCTACTGATTGGTGTGAGCAATATATGTGTGATGCTTGGAAAAAGGAATTTAATTTGCAAAAATATGGAAATATCCATGATAGGTAAGAATCTGTGTATTAAAGTATTGTCCCCATGGTTTGGATAGCTGCAGACACGTCTTAATTTTCAGTATGTTAAAAATAGGCAGGTCATGCAAACACTTTGTAATAGTCAACAGCAACTTTTCTAACTTCTTTCTAATAAATGAAAAATTTGACCCATGTCTTCCTACTGTGAAAAATATGCTGAGAAGATTGAAAGAGGGTGTTTGACATGACACGTTCAGATTGGAGGAAACACACATCAGTATGAGGAATGTAACTGGAGCAGAATCATCTATCATCTTCCCACGCAGCTTTTCTGTTTTGCATTTATTTATCATGAAGGCCTTGTAATTTTTCCTCCATTTCACATAATAGTCTAAATTTGCGTAACTAAATTAACAAATCATTTAAAAAACAAATATACATTTTCCATATTTGTCAGAGTTACACAGGTGGGAGAGAGGCATCCTATTTAAAGTTTCATCATTTATACTTCAGAGGTATGTCTCTTGGAGAATGAATAGAACAGGTAACAATTTTTGACCCTCTGAGAAAGTGCTCCAAGATTAATTGAAAATCTATTGCCCTCTGTGCATGTGTCAACCCAAGCACACAAGCCTCTGCAGGCTTTTGGAGCACTCAGACCACTCGCACAGGATCTAGAGATACCTGCCCATCCATGGCTCTAGTTCTCAAAGGCCTAGTACTCATCAAGGACCACATTGCATCTCCCAACAGCAGACCACAAGACTAATTTTTTTTTCCACAAGACTATTTATGTGAGCAGCAGTGAGGGGAGCCAGAGTTTTTATACTGCTGGTAGGACAAGTCTGTATTAAAGGGATGGTGTGGGTCTCTGCCATGGCACTAGAAAGTACTTGCACTCCCAAGCAAGTAGGATGAAAAGTGATAGGGTATTTTCCTTTTTTTATTATTTATTTTATTTATTTATTTATTTATTAAAGATTTCTGCCTCCTCCCCGCCACTGCCTCCCATTTCCATCCCCCTCCCCGGATAGCGTCCCTCTCCCTCGTCAGCCCAAAGAGCAATCAGGGTTCCCTGACCTGTGGGAAGTCCAAGGACCACCCACCTCCATCCAGGTCTAGTAAGGTGAGCATCCAAACTGCCTAGGCTCCCATAAAGCCAGAACGTGCAGTAGTATCAAAAACCCATTGCCATTGTTCTTAAGTTCTCAGTAGTCCTCATTGTCCGCTATGTTCAGCGAGTCCGGTTTTATCGATAGGGTATTTTTCATAGGGTTATTTTCTCCTGGCTCCTTGGGAGGCATCTCAGTCACTGAATTATCATTTCCACAAATTTAAAGTAAATCCTGATTGAATTTTAAAACCAGAACCCTGGCCACCGACAACTTTCCCCTCTTCCCTTTCATCAAGTCCCCTGCAGTGGTTTAAAAGAAAATGGACCCCAAAGGGAGTGGCACTATTATAAGGTGTGACTTTGTTGGAGAAGGTGTGGTCTTGCTGGAGGAAGTGAGTCACTGTGGGGTTGGCTCTGAGGTCTCTTAGGCTCAAGCTACTCCCAGTGAGACAGACCATTTCCTGATGCCTTTTGATCAAGATATAGCCAGAACCATGTTGGCCTGTATGCCACAGTGCTCCTCACCATGTTAATAATAGACTGAACCTCTAAACTGTAAGCTGCCCACTCAATGAAATGTTTTCTTTTATAAGAGTTGTTGTGATCATGGTGTCTCTTCACAGCAAGAGAAACCTCAATTAAGACATCCTCCTAGCCTCTAAGGCTGGAGATGCAGCTTCCTGCCTTCTTACTTTGTTTTAGGTATATTGATAAAATAAAATAAAATAAAATAAAGTAGTTTCAGGTCAAAGGAGAATATCCAACATGATCCAGATCTTTTACTAGAAATTCAATACTTTAGGTCTGTGCTGCTTAGAGCTTTCTCCTTTGAGGCATGTATCTTATACGGCATATTGTTTCTGAGCAACAACTCTAGGAGGCAGGCAAACAACAGGCAGAGGATTATGGAACAATAGGCTAATTTGACTAAAACTGACCAAGGAGAAAGTCTGGAGGTCATTCTAGTATTTGTTAGCCAAAGCCAGGGGCATCTGCGATCAGGTCCAGAGGTCTCAGATGTAACCTTGCAATTCTCTTAATTTGGAGCTCATTAGCAGCATTTAGTATTATGATGGTAAGTGTGTGTGTGTGTGTGTGTGTGTATAAGATCATCACCGCCCACCAAAACAAATTCATGAACATGTGGTCTGACACTCTAAGCTTGTTTCTCACACATACCATTGCTGCCTACGGTGTGACACAATCATCTTTACCAAAAGACTTGGTATATAAAAATGGACCAAGATGGGAATTACACAAGGGAGGATTTGTTTGCCAAGACCAGAACTGGTACCGTTCCAAGTATTCACAACACTCAGAAGACCACACCAGCCACAGGAAGGCTGGCAATGCTGTCTGGATGTGAATAAAGGAAAAAGAGATTTGGCTTTGTGAACTATCAGATCCTAACACAGAAAGCTCTAGGAGTGAGCTTTAGAGCAGAAAGACTTCTAAAAGTATAGTTATCAACTATTAATATAACAGAGGTCATGAATTAAACTAAACCTCCTTGAACTAAAGCAAGGGGGCACATGAAAGAGTTTAGAGAGAGGACAGGATAAAGAGAAATGATGTAAATACATTTTAATATGAAAAAAATATACGAAAATGCTTAAATGTACTTATGATGTTTTCAACTCACAACTTTCCCTTCTTTTTCTTTCCAGTTAAACCTGAAGCCCCTTTTGGCCTAGAAGTAGTTTATCGAAAAGAAGCAAGCGACTTTTTGGTGACCTTTAATACATCTCACTCAAACAAGATGTATGTAAAACGGTTAATGCACGACATGGCCTACCGCCCAGAAAAGGGTGAAAATAACTGGACGGTAATGTAGATCATGTTTATAAAATAAACACCATCATGTTTTGTCTTCAGAACTTCTTCTTTACTCAGAGTGGCTCCTGGGATGATACTCATTTAAGACCCCATAACTCCTGCATTTTTCTTGGCTCTTTATTATCTAACTGGCTCAACTGTATCTTTATGGTTAGAATTTAGATGATAACACAAGCTCAGACAAACCTGATCCTCATTATATAAAGTCTACAGTCCATTAGGTAATCGGGAAAAATTGTGACTCTGTCTGTCTCTTGTTTTTATTTTAATGTCTAAAGATTCTGCAGCAGAAGGAACAGTTTGTTATTCGCTCTTCATTTTCTGGATGTTTAGTCGGCTTCTTCATAGTCTGTTGAGGTTAAGATGATCTTGTTGCTCTTAGCATCCATTTAGGAGATGAGCTGGGAGAGATTCAGAGAATATTGGGTGGTTGGGTTTTGCTTAACCCTACCAGCTTAACCCCTGTCCTCCCTATGTCACATAGATATTTTATTTTCAAGAGATGGCTTCTCTTTCTCAAGAATAAAGAATGCTTCCTTATGCCCGATGCCCTGGTCATCGTCATTACTCTCAATGCCACTTACAAATGTGCATGCCTGTCCTTGCCATCTGCTGTCTCTCTCTACCTACTCCCCATACATACATAAACTGGGTGATCTTCATCCTACCTTCTCTCATTAATCATCTGAATTGATGATTCAGTGGAAAAGCAACATTAGTAGAAGGAAGAGGGATTATGAATAAATTGTTCCAAGACAATCAGCTGATTTTCTGCTTTTAAAAAAAAGGAAATTAAATGTCTACCCTCTCCTGTAGGTTTATTTGTGTCAATAAACATAAATGCAATTGTAAGTCGCATCAAAATTAGTGTTTAGTTCCATATAACTGCTAATAGATGGTCTGTTGATACAAATGGTTACTGTTCACTACCTGTTGTTTTGCCTTGAAAGGAGACAGAAAGAGAGAGAAGATACTGGAATGGGAGAGGTAGCTGTGAGCCTAAAGGTAGTCAGACACTTCAAAGCAGGAGATAATTCAGCTAATGACCCAACCAGCCAGTGTTTGACCTCTCTTGGTATCATTTTGAGTCTGTCCCTCATTCTGCTGCCAAATCTTTTGCATAGTTGAACTCCTTCACTTAAGAAATATGAAAGAACTTCAAGGGAGCGGCAACACGACTGAAAGAGTTTGTATTAAAGTGAGTCGAGAGATCTAGGCAACATGTCTTTTGACATCCAGCAATGTCCGTTGTTTTTCATCCCAGCATGTCAATTTATTGAACACAAGAACAACAATCCTAGAGCGAAAGCTACGACCTAAAACCGTGTATGAAATCAAAGTCCGATCCATCCCCAATACCAGATACTTCAAAGGCTTCTGGAGTGACTGGAGTCCAAGTTCTACCTTCAAAATGCCAGAGCCTGAGAGTCCAGGTAAGCAACGGCTGTAGAATCTCTGTCCCCTCCACAAGGCTTCATATACCAAAGTATAGCAATGAGTGAGCAGGAGATTGATGTAAATACCCACAGGTCAGGACATGGGGGGGGGGGCTCTTCCATTTTCTTTGGAGGATGTTCTGCCTGTTTTCTTTGCCACTTGTCTGGAATAAGAGCAATGGGAGCTGGGCCATTGTACCTGATAATGGACATAAATTGCTTTGATGCCATTGTCTCAGAATCTCCTGAATCTACTAATGAAATATGTAAGAACTCCTTACTCACCACCATTTCTGTCTTTGTAGGGGATCATGTCTGATATCTCTGTGACCCCTCTTTGCTTTGTAATATCTTTGTTAATAACAAGTAACCAGGCCAGAATGCCCATCTACTAAAATCCTTTCCCAGTTTACTGAAGATGTTATGGGGTATGGGAAATACCAGTTGCCAGAGAAACCAGAGAACATGTCTCAGAAAGTGCACAAAGCACCTCACACAGAACTCCTTTGAGGGGGATGAAGTTTATTCCTGCTCTGTCAGCTTCACACTACCATTTTGGAACTTGCTGTAGCTTCAGGATGAACGTTAATCTTTTCAACTCTTACTTAAATTTATTTTGGGGGTATTAGCAGTCGGATACAGGTTTATAGACCATCATGAAATGTCATCTTTACATTTCAAGTGACTGATGCTCTTGCCATGGTCACTCAGATCAGAGCCACTCTTCCTGTCTCCCAAAGAACTATTTTCAAGTGCAGCACACCACGGCCCCAGTCTGCGCTCTATGTGCTAGACCCCAGTTCACAAGCTTAAGGCAAGGGGCTGGAGGTTGAGAATACAGACGCAGAGACAGACCGACACGCAGACCTTTTAACACTGATACCAAAGCCCCAGGAATGCTCTCTTTATTGTGTTCAAGGGCAGATTATATAGAAAAAGCCACGCCCCAGCCAAACCCACCTCCTCCTGCCACCAGGAACTCCTGAAGGTGTCCTGCTCAGAGCAGCTGTAGGCACTCAGATCCGGGGAAAACAAGTTGTTTACAAGAAATTCAGGATCTGGGATCTCACTGCTCCCAACATTCAAGAAACAATAAGACTGTGTAACTAAGTAAATTCAAACCATCCTAAGCATCTACCATCTCTATCCCCACATTATTTGCTTACTGAATGCTAATCATGATCTCTCCTTGTATTCCAGGACGATGGGATCCTGTTTTGCCAAGTATCAGCATTCTGAGTTTTTTCTCTGTGGTTTTGTTGGTCATCTTAGCCTGTGTGCTATGGAAAAAGAGGTGATTTTCATTGATAATCAAGAGGGAAATTGTGTGAAGCCAGAGAAAGGAGGACTCATGTCCCACTTATTTATCTAGAAAATTTTAAAGGGAAACGTGACATTTCAAGAATTACAATGTCAAATATATTTCATACCATTCTTAGATCCCAGTCAGTTTTATGTAGTTGATTTCAGAAGAAGCAAAAATATATAAACTAGATGTGTAAGGCAAACATTATTCCCCAAATATTCTCTCTCTCTCTCTCTCTCTCTCTCTCTCTATCTCTCCCTCCCTCCCTCCCTCTGTGTGTGTGTGTGTGTGTGTCTTTCTGTCTGTCTGTCTGTCTGTCTATTTATCTGTCTCTTTATGTGTTCATGTGTGTGCTGACCAATAGGCAGCCAACACCCAACACTGATTTTTTTTTTTTAATCAGCAATTTTCCACTTTGTTTTTGGAGGCAGGCTTTTGCACTAAACCTGGAACTCAGTGACTTGGTCAGACTAACTTGTCAGTAAATCTGAGTGGCTGCCTGTCTCCCCCATGCCATATGTCATCATTGAGTATCTGAACTTGGGTCTTCATGCTTGGATTGCAAGCAGCTTATTTATTGAACCATCTCTATAGTCCCTTGCCTCCCAAATAAGAATTTCCAAATATTTTCCCCACATCCTCCTGAGGACAGAGGAGGGATTACCCATTCTAACGAGGGGTATATTTGATGTCATGACTTCCTGCACACAAATTCACAAGATTTTTGTATTCTACTGTGGTAGAGTCATATGCTATGAAATTACCCAGTGTTCTAGGAAGGTGCCCTCAACATATTCTTAGGACAAACGGTGTCCTAAATGGAAAAATAATTACCATAAAATAAATGTCTTGAACAGCTTAGAGCATAGTCCCTACTCCCACTAGAATTAAAGCAAAACAGCTACATCCAGTAATGAGAATGGATAAGATGACAATATAGACATTGAATAGAAAAGATTAGGTTACAAGTTTTAGCTCCCTGTCAACATTAATATTAACCTCCCTGCAAACCTCACTCCCATAATCGCAGTGTTATGGTCACAATATACCATAATCAAGTGGGTGATACTGCCCACAGAAAACAAGACATCTGTCCGCAGTTACTACCTTATAGTAGCAGAGCCGGTACCAGAAAACTGTTCATACAATCTCCCTCAAACAAAGAGAACGATGTATTTGTGCACCTTCTCCCTCTGCCATTTGTTTAACTTATGAATATTCTCTGCTTTTAGGATTAAACCTATCGTATGGCCTAGTCTCCCTGATCATAAGAAAACTCTGGAACAACTATGTAAGAAACCAAAAAAGGTAAGTGCTTCTGCTGGAGAAACACCATACTGAAGATATCTTCGTCTAAGAATGTTCAAGACAAGGGAAAACTAAAACTCAACTTTTGGTCTTTTATGTATTGCATAGGTGAGGCTCTTTGTAAGATACTGGGGAACAAAGTTGAGATGCACGGGACGGGGAGTGGGAACACAATCAGGGTTCAATTCAAACCTGAAGTATCACAGCTCAGGCAGATGTAGAGCCAGCAGCAGAGCAAGCAGGCCATTTTCTAGCATTGCGTAGTACATTTGCATGAGAAAGTTTCTTAGATGTCTTTATTTTTCAGAACCAAATATCTAATAGCCCCTCTTTCCATTGCCGCTAATGCTTCTCGATTTCTCTACAGAATTTGAATGTGAGTTTCAATCCTGAAAGTTTTCTGGACTGTCAGATTCATGAGGTGAATGGCATTCAATCCAGAGATGAAGTAGAAACATTTCTGCAAAGTGGCAATCCTCCACAGCCTGATTCTCCCCCTGAGGAGCTGGAGAAGCAGGGTCATGGCGCAGCTGTGCACAGCCCAAGCTGGCTGTCGGGGATTTCAGTCAGCACACCAGAAACTTTCAGAAGAGAGTCACCCCTGAGACTCCTGGAGAGAAATCCGAGTCCATGCAACATTCCTCCCTTCCTTTCCTCTCTGTCCCCTGACTACAGAGATGGTGAAAGGAATGGGCTTCCTGTGTACCAAGACTTGCTGACAAGCCCTGGGAACACAAATGGCACCCTCCCTCAGGCATTTCCTCTCCAGTCAGGAATTCTGATGCCAGTTTCTCAGAGACAGCCCATCCCCACTTCCTCAGTGCTGAATCAAGAAGAAGCATATGTCACCATGTCTAGTTTTTACCAAAATAAGTGAATTATGAGAAACCGAAGACCCTTCCATCACAAACAGAATGATCACTGGGATGAAAAGCCTAGCATGCCTGTCCCTCATAGTTCACAGAAGATAAAGTCATCGTGACCTTGCTGCACAGCATCAGCATTCTGAGAAGTCATTTTGATCTCCTAGCTCAGGAGCATTTGCATAAAACAGGAAGAAGATGTTTCTGCCTTGTTGGTTAAGTACTAAGAGTTCAGGTTGCCCAATTAAAAAATAGGAACAAAACTCAAATGACGATTAAGGGGAAGATAGAAGGATGTAATGAATGCAGAAGAGAGAATAATATGGCAATGTGGATTCATCCATTATAATTGATAAACTCTTTGCCATAGATGCTAAAGTTGATAGTAAATATTTTAAGTAATTTGTCTAAGCTTTCCTTTCTTCAGGAGGTGAGGCGTGTGTTCTAACTTCAGCCGTCCCTTGCCATGAACCTATGCTAGTCTTCCGTGCCAAACATCACCACTGAGTGGGTGATTATATAGTTATTATCCAAACTGCGCCACTCTGGAAAAGGAAAGTCAGAGACAGTTAACAGCAAGCATAAACTGGTTCTGTCTCAGAAAGATGTGGATGTGTGTTCATTTTAATCAAAGTGGCTACGAAGAAGAAAGTGTAGGACAAAATGTATTTATGGGTATGAAGTGCCATGACCATGTTTCAAAGGAAGTCGGAAAAAAAACCCACCAAGCTCATTTGATTTTGTTTGTTTGTTTTTTAAAAACCAATCATAGAAGTAATCAGTTAGAAGCCAAGAAATTCCAGAGTCAGTTATCAAGACCATGATCCTCCTGCTGCTACCATCCACCTGCCTCCATATGGGAGCATAGAAGGAGCTGATGAGAGTCTGCAAGAGTGTGACATTTAACCCATGAGCAGAGGAATAGCCCTCCTATGTGTGTAGATACCATGACAAATTACCCCAGGTTCTACACCCTTGGATGCTGCCCGAACTACAGGGAAGAGGGAATGTGAACACTTCAATGTGTGCTCCAGCTGAGACTATACACATGCAAACACAAAGAAGATAGGTAAGCTGCTCAAATTGAAATGTTAACTCATGATTGCAAGCCAAAACTCTGAATCCCTGATATATATGGCCAATCTCCTGAAGAAAATAAGAAGTAACTGAAGGACACCATTGAGCTCCTTAGCACTAAAATCCTCTGTTCATTTGAATTTGGTGTGTCTGTCTGGTCATGTATTAAATCCATGTATTATATTCACATCACCACAACTGCTGCTAATGCTTAAATATGTATTCAGGAACAGTGTGTAATGTGACATTACAGATTGGTTCTGCCAGTTTCCCTCTTGCATTTCATACTGGAAAATCAAAACTTTTGGTCAGAGATAATATTCAAATCAGAGATGCCAAATGATACTTCCAAGTAATGTGAAATAAAAATGATAAAAAAAAATAATGAGAAACAGGCATCCAGTTTGATCAATCAGCTACACCTGGGTCCAGGGAATCTCCAATTAGTCAATTTTCTACAAGCCTTTGCTTCTCTCTTCACTGAGGCATCCATGGGAATTTGTGCCTTCAAATCCAAGCATGGGCTATTTCAGATGTGCATGCTTGTGTTTTTGGGGGGTTTTTTTGTAGCTATGATTTGGAACTGTCAAAAATCTTAAGAATATGTAGAAAGGAACCTGGAATTGACACAACTCAGGTGACTTATTTTGTGAGCTCAGCAGTTTTTCTTTGTTGTTCTCTGAAACAGCCAGCATCCACTACAGTAAAGTTGTCTGAGTTGACTCTGTTTCTCAAATGCATTATTAGTAACCTGTAGAGCTGCTACATAAAAAAAAAAGTATGGTGTGTATTATCATTTCACGTTTCATTAAATGCTAAGGGACTCTATATGGCTGTACTGTCGTCTGTGACTGTGGCAACTACTCATACATAGGTTCCTGAAGTTCCACACAGCCCTTGCTGGTTACTGAGAGCATTTGTAAGTAATTAATGGGGTTAAGATTCCAGAAAGATATTTTTAACCAATTCAATAATTAATAGCAATTTGTTAAGAAACCATACTAAATTACTTTAATACAATGCTAGCCACTAAACAATGGCTTAACAATGACACTCAGCAACTTCACATCACAGACTGCCAGAGTAAGACAGAGCCGGAGCCAGTGGCTGACAGCAGCAAGTTTGGGCCTTGTGTGAGCCACAGCAACAGATAAGAGAACAACTGGTGTTTAAATTTACAGTAAGAAGCAAGCTTTGCTACACAGTTGGGGAATCCCCAACATGCAATGACGATTCCACTGTTAGGACAGAAGAAGAGCACAACAAAACCAGGTAAAGAGGGTGGAGAAATGACTCAGCAGTTAAGAACACTGGCTGTTCTTCCTTTACAGAGGACCCAAGTTCAATTCTCAGTACCCATACATGACTAAGAACTTCTGTAACTCCATTTCCAGGGATCCAACACTCTACTCAACTCTGCCCCCCCCCACACAGCACCAGGCATGCATGGAATGCAGACATACATACACACAAAACACCCACACATGTATAAAATATTAATTTTTAAGATATTACAAAACAAGTAGAGGCTAAATGGAAAAAAATACAAACAAGGACAAAATGAAGGCCATATTTCATATAGTAAAGCAAGACTCTGGAGTATGCCAGGTAACCGAGCCTGGAGATCACATGGGGATTTTTCTCAGCTAAAGAAAAAGTATAGTGAGCCATAAAGTTGTGAGAAAAGCTTATACATTCAGAGGACTGTACAAGAATAGTTACTGATATAGTTATCATTGTCTCTGATGGTATCACTAATGCCTTAGCAGTTACTTCAGAAAGGTAAAGAAATTGCATTTTTATAAAAATAACACATTAATCTTGAATGTTTAATTTAAGAATGTCTGTATATTCTTTTGTACCTTGGTCCATTTAAGCCACTCGAACAAAAGACGATGGTTTGGGTAACTTAAAAACAGTACAGACTGATTTCTTACAAATTTAGAAACTGGGAAGTGTGTCAGCATGGTAGGGTTTTGACGAAGGCTTCAGTAAAATAACACTGGATTCCCACTGTGCCTTACACTCAAGCACCCTTTGGACCTTTTAAAGAAGGCCCAGCATCTTAATTCCATTACAGTAGAAGTTAAGATTTCAACATGAATTGTGAAGATAGCAACACTCAGACTGTAGCACATTACAAGCCCAGTGTCATTTCTTCCTAGGGTGTGGTTACAATTTCACCAATGAACTTATCGACAAACTACTCTTTTCAATACTTTTATTTCTTTGAAATGAGAAATAACTTCAAGATAACCAGAGTCCCATCTATTTTATTTTTTGAAATCCACCCTTAGAACTTCTGTCATCATTCTGCCACTCTAATTTTTTTGAAAATATTCTTGCATTGTACAACTATTAACCCCTCAGAATTTTCAAGGTAGTTCTTTCAGATCAAGAGCTGCCTTTCTTTGTATATTCAGAGGGCACTAGCTCCCTAAATATAATTATGACAAGTTCTACTGCTTTAAACAAGCAAGGACAGCTCTAGCCGTCTCGGGTGAGTTTTCGTGTTCCTTAGTAGGAGTAGTTGTACAGGGTGTACTCACAGCCAAGTCTTAACAGGAGTGCTACTGTGCTTAAAACGAGGTGGACAGTAATAATTCACTCAGTGAGTGGCTGAAACAACGGAGTTGATGGAGATGAAGGGTGCAATTTGCATGTGGTTATTTTTTTCTACAGGGGCTGGGTGTGCTTGCAAAGACGGGTGGCCCAAGAACTTCATGTGGGGTTGGAGAGATGGCTCAGCATGTAAGAATGCTTTCTGTTCTTACAGAGATATCAGTTCAGTTCTCCGCACCCACATGGCAGCCCAAACCTGCCTGTCACCCCAGGGCATTTTCTGCTTGAGCCTGCTTGCTCTCTCTCTCTCTCTCTCTCTCTCTCTCCCTCTCCCTCTCTGTGTGTGTTCATGGAGTGTAGATTTAACAGCCTGAAAGAAAGCTTTCCAAGAATAAAAACATCTCTCTCTGTCTCTCTGTCTCTGTCTCTCTGTCTCTCTCTCTCTCTCTCTCTCTCTCTCTCTCACACACACACACACACACACACACACAAAGTAAATTTAAAAAAATTTATTTAAAACCCTTCATGTACAAGTGTGTACTGGGTTTCGTGGATGTAAGCCTGAAACCCTTTTGATGTTTCCTATAATGTTTTCAGAGGTGTTATATTGAATTCTAGTTGATTAAATTAGCCCTTCCAGGTAAGATTATAGACTCTCATACTTTGGCCTATATAAAGTTATCTCCAATATTTCAAAAAATGACAGGGTTCCAAAGTACAAGGCACTTACTCTCTGCCCCTAAGAATCCTTTAAGTCTCTGTGTGGCCACTTCCTTATGATTCAGCCTGCCTTCATTTCTTCTGACCTTTCTGAGTCACATCTCAGATAAGATATTTTCTAGAAGGGCATGTTCTTATAGATCAGGATTTGACTGAATTGTTTATTCCTGCACACTTTACGCTTATTCCTGTTGGTACTACACCAACTTGAAAATACTTTGTCTGTGGTTCTTTAGGTATTTTGGCATTGGGGACTATGATTACCAGAGTTTGTATCTCTTGCTAAACACAATAATACCAACTTGTTTCTTCATCACTGTTCTACATAAAAAAAAAAAAAAGCCATGCTAAACTATTCAGAAAGAGCTCACCCCACATCCCTGAGAAATACACATCTGGGCAGCCACGTGCAAGGAGTCAGTTGCCTTTCCCATCTACATTTCCCTCCCCAGCTGTGCTCTTAACCACTGTGACCACAAACGTGGGGAAATTACAGAGTGAGAAAGGGGCAAGAATTTCCCAAGCTTCATTTCTTGAAAATTATCTACATTTAATTTTGTTTATTGATAAAATTAGGTCATTTAAGATCTACAATAAAGTCAACAATACTTAACTTCTGAATTACAACGCTGTGTACCTTTGTGTAGACTTATGTATGTTGCTTGAAATAGCAGTTGTAAAAGCAAAAAGAGTGTTGTGCATAAGGCCTGGTGAGTCCAAGGAACATCCTGGCACTCCTCAAAACACTGACAACAAAATGTGAAGCAAGCAACAAGCAAATCCCCTGAGGCTTGGAAAATAGCCTGAAAGTTCTTTCTGTTGAAACACTCGAGTTAATCTGGAACGCTCCTCAACTATCATTATTGTGCCAATCTTTCTATATTCCAGATAAATATTTATCAACCTGAAATGCAGTAGATCTTGTAGGGTTGAAAAGGACTTCTGTTGCTGCCAAATTTGTTCCTACAACATGTTAGCTGTTAGGCACTGGATTAAAAATTTTAGGATACTCCTAAGTATTTTAATGCTAAGTTTACCTTCTGGTGGGGTAAATTATTACTTTTAGAGGCCAAGAGATCAATAATTTAATTATACGAAAGTTCAGTAAATTCTATAACACGTTAACACACTGTAAATCTTACATCTGCATAACAATAAATTTTCATAAACTTAATAAGTTGCCAACACAGATTTTTAATAATGATTAGCATTTTACTTTTAAATAGTTAATAAAATTCTAATAAAATTTAAGCCAACTTTTATTCTCAGTTATGAGCTATTAAGATATACCAATAGACTTAAGGACAGAACAAAAATTCTACTACCATCACATTTAATATTAGTCTACAAATCCTAGATGATGCAACTAGAAAAGAAAGTGAAGCAAGAAAAAGAAATACTGAGGAGAGAGGTAGAAAATATGTTATCATTGAAACCTGAAAGAGCTTCGTGCTTGGAAAGTACCAAAGAGTAGAGTAATAAAGAATTGAAGCTTCATAAAGTATTTTACTCACAATGTTTCCACATGTTCATTTACTCCTTGAAATCATTATTGAGTGTTTAGTATTACAACAGCATAATATTAGGTTTTGCACCATATTCAGTGAGCATCAACCTCTATAATTTAACAAATAAAAGCCCTCTAATCTCATTCTTAATAAGTCTTCATGTTTAATAGCAATTTCTTTAAATTTTATGTGTGTACTATTTACATCATTCCACAACTCCCTTCTACCATCCTTCCTTTGTACTCCCTCCACCCCACTTCACAAATACATGGCCTCTTTTTCTGTTTTTCCTTTTTAGTGTGTGTGTGTGTGTGTGTACAAATATATAAGTACAATGAACTGAGTCTAATTAGTGTTACTCATTTGTGTGTGTGGTTTTTGGGATCACCACTTGATATTTGGTGACCAACTGAGGGATATATATATATATATATATATATATATATATATATATATATATTCTAAGCATTGCAAAGATAAAAAATATTCAATAGTAACCTATACAATTCTAGAGAAGAAAAGAATTTATAAAATACTAATTGTAGGAGCTGGAGAGAGGACTTATGTATTAAGATTAATGGTTGTCCTTCCAAATTACCCAGGGTAGATTTCCAAGTACCAATACGGTGGTTCATAAACAACTCTATCTATAGTTACAGGCAATTCAGTACCTTCTTCCAGCTTCTATGGGCACCAGGCAGGCATGCAAATGGTATATAGACATGGATGCTTGCAACACATATACACACAGAAAATGGTTTTTAAAATTTTTAAATAATCAAAAAAAAAACAATTATAGAAGTGGTTTTATAATTTGATTTGTAGAAATTAATAATCTATGATATAGAACACATAATCTTTGAGTTGATGTCTAATCACAAAAATGCAACTTAGCCCCAAATTTTGAGATCTATTTATTTTTATTATATGCATATACATGTTTTTACCTGCATGTATATGTTTCTGCACCAGGCATGTGCTGATGTCTATGGAGGATAAAAGAGGGAATAGGGCATCAGGTCTCCTGGACCACCATGTGTGTGCTGGGAATCAAATCCTGGTTCTCAGTAACTGCTGAGTCATCTCTCATGCCCCATTTCACTTTTTGAAGAAAAAATAGATTATTTAATAGATGACTTTGGATTAATACATTGTACATTTGTGGGTAAAGAAGAAAATTATTTGACCTTGGAACTCTTGTTCTAAACCAAAAAAGACGGAGTTTTGTTTTCTGAGCCAGAGGTGAAGACAGCAGACAAGATCGCAGTGGAGCTCTGTGAGCAACGATATATCGTGTCAGGGAAAGCAAAAATAGGATGATAAATATGAAAAAGGAAAAGAAACAAGTTACTCTTTCACGCACAAAGTCGACAGGCTTAGCAGTTGTTATGTGCAAACTTTTTCTGGGGAGACACAACACCTACTTCTAATCACCCCCAAATAGGGAACTCACTACATACCAAAGCACATAATTCCATTGAGAACTGCAAATGACCATCCCAGTGACCACTATGACTGACCAGAGCAGTGTGCACTGTAACTAACAACCACAGTGACCACTATAACTGATCACCTCAATGACCGCCACAGTGACCACAAGGATTGACCATCACAGTGAATACTATAACTGACCACATCAATGGCAACCACACTGACCACTATGACTGTGTCAGTGAATACTCTAACTGACCACCACAGTGACCACCACACTGACAACCATGACTGACTATCACATTACTATCTATATAGATATTACAATACTATAACTGACCACTGCAGTGGCCACAGTGCTGACCACTATGATTGGATATTTTACTGAGCACCATCACTAAACACCTCAGTGATAACTACAGTGACCGCTATGCCTGATTTTATAATGAACAGTACAACTGACGACTACAGCCAACACGATAGTGACCACCATGGTTGACCACGTCAATGGTCTGCACAGTGACCAATATTTGTCCCATGTTCTCATGGGTCTTCAGATGTACCATGTTTCTTTTGACCTTTAGTCTTCAGACTGTCCTCTGGAGGTTATTCATATACTCAAGAGGACATCCAATGTCTACATCAGAAATTATCTTATTGTCCATGGATGCTGCCATTTTAATTCAGAAAGCTGACATTTGTGTTATGTTCCAAAGAGTGCCTGGAGAGCCGCTAGCTTCAAGTTGCCTTTTATTGAATTCGACTTTTGGTTTACACATACAAAACAAGTTCATAACAAGATGAGACTTTCTGGTAGGTACACTATCACAAAGATGACTGGATATATGGTTTTTAGGTGACAGAACTTCAACTCTAATACCCCTCCTCTCCTTAGAGGATAGGATGATGAAAGTCCAGAATTCCTACATAAATGATGGAATTCTCTGCTAATAAGCCATATTTAGAATCTAGGAAGGTTCTCAGTCTGAACTATCTTATTGTCATTTAATAGATGCCCATTATTAAGTAAATACAAGGATTTTAGAAGCGCTTTTTCATTAACCCATGACAAAAACTAAAACACTAAGCAGATTTACCATCCAGGCGCATATAGCTGAAGCATAGGAGATAGCAATACACCATAGAAGATACCTCTGGAAACGTAAGTTAGAGGAAGAGTACATTGTGGATAACTTAGCTGCCAACTGAGATGCCTGAATTTACCAGTGAGACAACACTTGCAAATTAGAAGTTGCAGTAGACAACTAACTAATGATTTAAGAAATGATGTGAATGAACTTTAGGCTTCCAAACTATTGGGGATGGGCAGAAAGATGTAAGACTGTAGGTGGAGAAACTTTTTAGGATCTGTTCCAATATTTAAGATGAACTGAAAATAAAAAGTGAGAAGAGTCACAAAGCCATAAAGAATTGGCTCTTGTAAGTGACATCAAATAACAGCAAACACTTATGCAGAGCTTACATGGTTGTTAGACACTGCTGTAAGAGATGCATGCATGTTACCTGTTTAATCCTCATTTGGTAGTGTAGCCACTATTATCTCCGCTTAGAAGTGGAAAGTAAGTTTTTATTTATGCCACAATGGCTGCAATACTAGTATATATATTATCTCTACAATCCAATTTGTTTTATTGTGACATTTTCATATGTGTATAAAATACTTTGAGTCCCTGGAGAAGACTTATTCTCCCTCTTTCAGCTACCATTAATGGCCTGGTGTTCTTTTTCTAGGGCTGGGTCTTGTGATATTCACACTGTCAATGCTAGTATATCAACTAGTGCTGTCAGTGCACAGGTCTTATTTAGACCACTATATTGTCAAAATTGCATGAATGCTGCTCCTCTGTCCTATACAAAAGACATTTTCTCCCAGCAGATGTCCTGGTATTCTGACTCTTGCAGTGTTTCTGACCCCCAACTCTGGTGTTCCCTGTGCCTTAAATGAAGGAGGTGTGTTGAAGATTAATCAGTTAGGCTTCTCTGTATTTTGACTAGTCATGGATTTCCTTTGTTGTCCATCTGCTATATAATGAAGCCCTTTATGGGGGATAAGAGCCATACTTTTCTGTGGATATAAGGATACATATTTAGCTTGCAGTTAGACACTGTTCTTATTTAGGAATGTGGCAGCTATCTTTTAAAAAATATGGATTCTGCTTTAAGAGAAAAATGTGACATTTGTCTTTCTGAGTCTGAATTGCATGGCTTAACATGGTGTTTTCAGTTCTAACTAGTTCTAGTTGTCTACAGACTTTTTATGGCTGAATATTACTTTACCTTAAATGTTTGTTTGTATGTATGTATGTGTATGCAGGTATGTATTTGTGTGTTTATGTATACATATATGATACACATATACATCACATTTTCTTATCTACTCACCTATTGGTGGGTACTTAGGCTGGTTTTAATTTTTGGTTGTGAATAATCCTTAAGTAATCACAGATGTGTAGACGTATCCACTATGTGATGAATTGTAAGCTGCCATATGGATTTTAGAGCAACAAATGCTCTTTAGCACTGAGCCATCTCCCCAGGTCCTTTTTTTTTTCTTCTTCTTTTTTTAAAACAGGGTTTCTCTGTGTATCTCTAGCTGTTCTGGAACTTGCTTTGTAGGCCAGGCTGGTCTCAAACTCACAGAGATCCACCTGCCTCTACTTCCCTGAGTGCTGGATTAAAGGTGTGGGCTATCACTACCCAGCTCTGATTCATCTTCTTGATGATAATCATTTTCACCAGGATAAGATAGAATTTCGATATTGTTTTAACTAGCATTTCCTTTATTGCTAAGGATTTTGTATATTTTTTTCATTTATTCATTGAGAATTCCTGTTTCACTTGAGAATTTTCTGATCAAATCATTTGCCCATTTATTAGTGAATTGTTCTTCTATTATATTTTATATATTTTCTTAATATCAATCCCTTCTCTCATGAGTATTCAGCAAAAGTTCTTTTTCTAATTCTCCAGTATGTCTCCTCACTCAACTCCTTTCTTAACTGCGTAAAAGCCCTTGAATCTTACATATTCTTAATATATGTCCACTAATATTAGAGTTGCATTAAAAAAGTCTTCAGCTTTGCCTGGATCTTAAATTTTCCCTGTGATTTTTCTAACAACTTAAAAGTTTCAGGCCTTAAAGTGTTCCAATATTTTTTTTTGTTTTTATTTATTTTTTTTATTGAGAAAAGGAGAAAAAAAAACAAGTTTCCACCTCCTCCCAGCCTCCCATTTCCCTCCCCCTCCTCCCACCCTTCTCCCCCTCCTCCCATCCTTCTCCCCCTCCCCCAACTCCTCTCCCCCTCCCTCTCCAGTCCAAAGAGCAGTCAGGGTTCCCTGCCCTGTGGTAAGTCCTAGGTCCTCCCCCCTCCGTCCATATCTAGGAAGGTGAACATCCAAACTGGCTAGGCTCCCACAAAGCCAGCACATTAAGTAGGATCAAATCCCCTTGCCATTGTCCTTGGCGTCTCATCAGCCCTCATTGTTCGCCATGTTCAGAGAGTCCAGTTTTATCCCATGCTTTTTCGGTCACAGTCCACCTGGCCATGGTGAGCTCCCAGTAGATCAGCTCCACTGTCTCAGTGGGTGGGTGCACCCCTCATGGTCCCGACATCTTTGCTCATGTTCTCCCTCCTTCTGCTCCTCATTGGGACCTTGGGAGCTCAGTCCAGTGCTCCAGTGTGGGTCTCCTGGGAATATACCCAAGAGATGCTCCATCATATGACAAAAGCATTTGTTCAACTATGTTCATAGCAGTATTATTTGTAATAGCCAGAACCTGGAAACAACCTAGATGCCCTTCAATGGAAGAATGGATGAAGAAAGTATGGAATATATACACACTAGAGTACTACGCTGCGGTAAAAAACAATGACTTCTCGAATTTTGCATGCAAATGGATGGAAATAGAAAACACTATCCTGAGTGAGGTATCCCAGACCCAAAAAGATGAACATGGGATGTACTCACTTATAATTGGTTTCTAGCCATAAACAAGGGTCACGGAGTCTACAATAGGTGAACCTAAAGAAGCTAAGTAAGAAGGTGAACCCAAGGAAAAACATATAGTTATCCTCTTGGCTAAGGGAAGTAGACAAAATTGCCGGGGAGAAAATTGGGATCTTGGGGGTGGGGTGGGATGGGGGTAAGGGGAGATGGGGAGAGAAAAGGTGTTCCAATATTTTAAATGGATTTTTGTCAGGAAGATACATGGGGAATCTAACTTAATTATTTTAGATTAGTATACAGTTTTCTCAGCACCATTTATAGTAAGGTTTGTTTTTCCTCCAATGTGATGGAATCTGGCCAAATTCAAAGGTCAATTACTTGATGGTGTCTTCTTGTATTTTTACATGGAGAATTCAGTGAAAAAAAATGTCACTGAGCTAATTTTGTGAGACTAATTATATTAGCAAGGGTTCTTCCTATGTGACTTAAAAATACTTCATTTGTTACTCCTATCTCACAAAACCATGACTGAGGAGGGTGGTTAAAGGAGCTCAGTATATGAAAAATAATAATAACATGATGTATATAAGATCCCTTACAGAAGCTGAGCATCACTAGTAGTCAAGCTTGGCTGTATCCCAAGTGATTTCATGACTATTTATATTAATGAAACCAAAGAAGCAGCCCCTCTACATGTAGATATTCAAAAGGAAGGCCAGTGAACATCTTTACAGTTGTATTCAGAGACCTGTGATGTAAGTATTATGGTGTCCCTGAAAAGATGTCTGCAGAAAGCAGCATAATATCACTCTTGTTTTAATATTCAAACCCCTAACTCTGATTCAAATGACTAAAAATCTCTCATGACTGCAATTAGTATTCAAATGATGGATTTGCCTCTAGAAAAAAACTTTTCTCATTTACTAACATTAATAAATAGCTAGTTTATAGTATTATGATAAGGACATAATTTCAATTCCCTTCAGAAAGAAAGCCCCTAATTTACATACATTAGAAATGTCTCCCTGAACTCAATGGACACAGATAAATGAGTTGCTACTGTGTTATTTGTTGTAGCACACATTTAAATATTGGAATGATACCAGTAGGTTTAGTATTTGCAAAACGTGAAATCATTATCTTGCAAGGTTATATAAGTAGTTTTATGTTTGCTAAAATTGTTAAGGACAGGGAGACCTTAGTTTTGTACTTCTTGATCCCGACTGACATCTCTACAGGACACTCCATATAAGATACTGATAAGATGTTCTCCTAAATAATTTGGAAGTGTTCACCCAAATTCCTAGGTAACTGAAAGATCCCCCAACCCTCGAAAGCCTCGTAATCTTGCAGGTTTTTCAAACTATATAAACCCACTCTCTCCTTTGTTCGCTGCTGTTGTCTCAAACCCTGCTTTAGGGAGATAGTCCTGCCTGGCAGAAAGTAACACTTGTTTAATTCTACCAGAAATGTGTGGTGGTATCCTTCACTCTGGTCCAATAAGGAAATAGGAGGGTTGTATTTGCCATAGTTGGTCGGTGGCCAAAACTCTCATTTTGGCACCAGCTGCTATTAAGCTAGGAATCTACATTATCAAGTCCTGAATTTTGAAAATTTCTTCAGTTAAAAGTTTGTTTCTCTCCTGTTCATGCCTATGTGATATTGTTTTCATAGTCACACGACTTTAAAGACTAGAAAAAGATAGGTGACCCAGCAGTCAAAATTTAGAAACTATGATGAGGAAGTAAAGGTGGGAAAATAGTCTGTAAAACACCAAAAAGACACCAGTTGGAATATTTTTACCCTTCTCTATCTTTCTTTGATGACCAGAGATACCAACTTCATAATGAAACTTGATAAATGGCTGAATCAGAAATAACATGGTCACAAAATTCCCAGGTGGCCATGTGCTCACTAAAGTATGAGAAGCACGAGTTCATACTTCCATGCCTTTTCCCACTCATTTCTTCCGGTTCTCTGCCCTGGAGGTCCTGTAGACATGAGCAGTGCTTGGCTAGCTCTGGCAATCAAGAAAGTTACCACTGAAAGGGAACACAACCTCCAAACCTCTAATACAGAGCTTTGTGGAGTACCTGCAAGCCATGGCAATCTCAACAATATGTTTGTATAAACAAAACCTGTGTCACGACCACAACAGTCAATATGTCAATGCGTCAATGCGGGTGAGAACAACTTCACAAGGTCACACTCGTAGATTAAGAATTACAGGAAATCAGCAGCTTCTGAGAGAAGGTGAATCAGTTGTCTTCAGGGACAAGTGCCCCAGTAAATTATCCAATCCCATTGGCCATCCATAAACACTAAATAAAATGGACTCCAGTAGGTGTGTGTGTGTGTGTGTGTGTGTGTGTGAGAGAGAGAGAGAGAGAGAGAGAGAGAGAGAGAGAGAGAGGAAGAGGGAAGGAGAAAGGGAGGGAGGGAGGGAGGGAGGGGGAGAAAGGGAGGGAGAGAGAGAGATCTTAATCTTAATAAGAGATCATGAATTTGAGAGACAGCGAAGGGCATCTGGGAGGATTTAGAGGCAGGTGGAGGAGGGATAGAAATAATATAAATACTGTACTCTTATATAAAATTCTGGTAGGAAAAATCTCCAAATGGTATGAAACCTATCTCTATAGTGTAAGGTGAAACTCCAAAGCGCATCCACTTTGTAGCTGTCCCTCCCTGTTCCCTTTGCTGAGCTGATAAAGTGATCTCATTCCATGAAAACCCACTGCCTGTCTTGGGGTATTACCCCAGCACACTTACCGTTCTTCATATGTTTGTGTCTCTTTTCCATTGCAAGGGAGTTTGCTGAGTCTAAGACCTTGCATAAAAATTTGGAAATAAATAAAATTCTACTTTTCAGAATAAAATATGTTTTGCTTTTCTTTAAAAAAAACAGTAAAATAAGTAAGTTCATAAAATTTTACAGTTAGATGTTACTCCCGTCAAAACAAGAATAAACACAAGTGTGGAGAGCTCCATATTTATATCTAAAACAGAAATATCCAATAAAAGTGATTTATTTTCATACAAAAACCCTTTCAGAATAAAATATGTTTTGTTTCTCTTTCCAAGAAAAACAATAAAAAAAGAAAATTCATGAAATTTTGCAGCGAGGTGTTACTCCCATCAAAACAAGGAAAAACACAAGTGTCAAGAGCATCTATATTTATATCTACAACAGAAATATCCAATACAAGTAATTTATTTTTATGCAAAAACCACTTTCCAATTTCAGTTAATGATTTCCTTCATTTGTTCATTCCTTCCTTTCATGCAGATTTAAAACTAAATTTCCAAGCACTTGTGGCTATACATTCCAGTACTTAATAAGATGACTGAAGATTGATTGCAACGAAAATTCCAGATTTTCAAACATTTTACTTTGTATCTCTTAAAACATATTTAATTAAAACATAATTATGTCACGTCTCCCCTTTCCTTTCTTTCCCCAACTTCTTCCATATCACCTCCCTCCAACCCATTTCATGTCCTCCCTCCTTCTAAAGTTGATGGATTCTTTTTCTTATATTATTGAGATAGATAGGCGCATAAATAGATAGATAGACAGACAGACAGGCAGATAGACAGATGACGGATAAATGCACAAATATGTGAATACAACTCTGTAAGCCCATTTTTTGCTGTTTAAGAGTATATGATTTCAGATGACCATTTTATAATGAATAAGTAATCAGAGGTCTCATCACTAGGAGGCAAGTTCTTCTCTTGGCAGTAATCAGTTGCCTCAATTCTTTATCTAGGGTTACTTGTGTCTTATTGAGATCCATCACATCAGACTTCCTATAGACTCATTCTCTTCTCTGAGCATTCTCAATTTTTTCCAAGAGGATGGATAAACAAAATTTATAATCTCCATGATTTTGTCATCATCAAAACGAAATAAGCATCCGTGTCGATTGAAGCACTAACACCTGCATAGTAATTCAGGAAGTCTTCTTCTGAAACCTGAGGAAGGAAAAAGGTGAGGGGGTGGGGAGAAACACTGTCAAAATATATGAGCCACAGAATACTGCATTTTGTTCCTGAGATGCTAACTACAGATGGGATCTGCAACAGGAAATAACGCAGCCTTGCCTGAGTTAAGAAGAACTTGCTTAGTATTCCCACCTGAAGCTGGTTTCTGAAATGGGACATTTACAGTGAGCAGCCTAAGACTCACCTGCATCTCGGTCATCTAAGCCCCCTTCCCCAAGCCATCACTACTTATAGTAAAATGAGATCTAGAGGTCTCTACCATGTCACCCAGTAAGGTAGCCACTGACCACATACAGCTGTTTACATTGCCTCTAATTAAAATGGAGTCTAATGAGAAATCCCATGCCTTGAGATCACTAACCATACTCCCCCTGCACCAGCTATGTGTGGCCAGCAACTGGCACACTGGAAAACACTGACGGAGAACAGCTCTGCCACCAGAGCAAGTTCTGTGAGACAATCCTGCTCTAGTCTTGATACTGTAAACTTGTCATCATTAAGAATGCTGCCAACCCTCTGTGTCTGTGGGTTCTTTATCCATTGATTTATTCAGCTTTGATGTGGGAGAATTTAAAATAAATGAAATTTTGTACATGTCCGAGATGCATGTAGTTTATGAGCAAATGTCAGTTTATATAAAGGACCTGAGTGATGAAGAATTTTATTATCTGTGGCTAGTTCTGGAATAAATACTCTCTGGGGAAAAAAAGAGATGAGTATGATAAAGATTTTATGGCATAAATGAGTAGATAATAATTGCTTTAAGGAAGAAGAGTCTAGGGCAAACACATGTAGAGATAGAATTAGAGGAAGGAGCACCCTACAGGATCTTTAAGGGAGCACTCTGGAAAACAGGGTGTGTATACTCAATGGCCAATAGCCGGCTGGGAGACAATTATCATATAGTAGCTGCTGGAACCACCTTATCAGCCAGGCCAGAAGTGTGTTTCTCATAACTAGTTCAAAATGGACTTTCTATGCTGGGCAATGGCACTGAGAACAAAATACAGGAATCAGACCATACCTTCCCTCCCCTCTCCCTCCCGTGATCCGTCCCATCCTTCCCTCCCTCTGTCCTCTTGCCCTCTGCCTTGTACTAGTAAGAAAGCTATTCTTTCCATCTTGGTCCTAGAAGACTGACTCAAGACTGCATGCTGAGAAATTGGCGAGCCTCCTAGGTGGACATAGTCTGACCCTGTGGGAAGAATAGAAATGAACAGCAACAGTAAATAGTAAATTGTGTGTCTCAATATCTCATTCTTGGCTGTCAAGGTAGTAATTTTATGAGTAATTATGTCATGCATCTTAAAAGCACTCATCACTTTCAAAATTTAATGTTGTCACCTGTAACCAAAACATCATACCATTAATATTTAAAAAGAGGTTTATAAAGAATATTTATAAACCAATATCTATAAATATTATAAATAATATAAAAGCATAATCACTCTGCTGTAATGAGTTCATCAATAAAAACATCACACAACTAGAATAAAGTGGCCACAAAAGTGAACACTTGCCCAGTCCCAAAGTCTATACATTTTAGTTAACTTTTATACAGTTCATTACAATAAAATGTTACATTTTTATCAAGAAGTGAAAGCACAGTCAGAGAGCCTGGGTAAGTAACATGTTAGCTAATAAGAAAAAAACATACTTTGAAAATAATTTTAACCTTAAACCAGACAGTTAAATGTTTCTTTCATTGAAACCATTTTCAAATCTTATTAAAAAAAAAATTAAGTGATCATGGTATTTCCCCTGACATGTAAGTTCTTACCCATTGGGAGAAGTGAATGAGGGGTAAATGGGGGTGGGGGAGAGTTAAGGGAGGGTAGGAGGAGGGTTGGGAGGAAAAACTGTGGTTGGAACATAAAAAGGAATTTTAAAAAAATAAATACAAATATATTAGGTAAACTTGTTAAAGGCAAATGACTGAAAATATGCCAAAATGATAAGGTTTGTTTTTTTTTTTTTATAAATTAAGTCATCTCTAAACTGGTAGCTCACAGAAATCGTAATTTCTAGTTACTACAGATGATATCCCAGTTGTTTCCACTATGATAAGCTGATGTCTTCATATATATGGAGCTTACCACTAGAAGCACACTTTATTTAAAATAAAATATTTAGCATTTATAGTATAAATAGCACAAAAGCTCTTATTTACCAATCAGAAGGTCATTTTGAAACCCATGTTCCCTCCATTTCTAATTAAATGCTGCCAAGAAAAGTTTTACATATGGGAACATCTCACTGTATAAAAAATGGTTTGAGTTACAGTTTTATAATAAAATGACAATTTGTCATTGGCTTCAGACTGTTTTAGAAGCTATGTGGAACCTTTTCACGACTAATATAATAATTATAGTTTTATACAAATAGATATCTCCCATAAACCTATGGTTATTGGTAGACACAGCCCTTGTTCGCCTTGTTACATTACTAATGTTTACTTAACTTTGTTTTTGTTTTGAGTTTACATGAAATCGAAGTGATTTCTACTCACTTTCTAAATGACTTCAATTAGTGGAGCCGAAATTCTCAGTGATTTGCTTCATGCACTTTGCAGCTTCAATGATGATCTTAGGTAAATGGATTTTGAACGATATTGCTAAATGACATTTGAAATGTGAATAAGTGTGAAACTTGTGGAATGGTACTTTATTTCTCTGTTGCCTTGGAAACGAAGGGAATGTCCTTCGCTAAGTAAGGCGATGTCTGCCGCCAGATAATACTCTGCATTTGTGAAGTACTTTAGCACACCGCTGTAGAAGCGCCAAGACCCAAGAGAACCCTGGAAGAGGCAAGCCACGCTGTCACCCATCATTTTCCCTCAATTTGCGGCCCCCATTCTGTTCCGAGTCTCTCTCAGAAGGCTAATTGTCGGGAGTTACACACACAGCCTGAGCGTTTCCAAGATCCCAGCCCCTGAAACCTTCCAAGCTCTAGAGCAAGATGCTTCCAGATCAATACCAGTGTCTGAATGTCAAGGAATAAGGTCATCGGAGACTGTCATAAAGAATCTGGAGAAGAATTGAATACAAGTGACAAAAAAAAAAATAATAATCATGACATTTTGAGGCTTTCCTTCCGCAGTGCACTTGACCGTACTGCCAGATGTGAAATCCCTATCAGAAACAGCTGCTGCGGGGTGGCTAATATTCTCACTGAGCTTTACTTCCACTACCTTTCTCTGAGGGGAAGACAAAAGCTGGCTTTGACAAAGCAGGTGTGAGAATTAAACAAGAAGGCTGTGCTGTTCTCAGAGAGGAAGGGCTGTTTCACCACAGTCTCTCACCGCATCACCCCAGACTGCCAGAAAGAACTCTTCTCAGAAGTTCCATCAATCATTTGCTTATATATCTTTCAACAGATTCCACCCGCCATCTATTTTAGAAGAAACCATTTGGGCACTAACTTGGCGAGGTTTTCTGTTAGAACAAAATGAACTTAGCTGGGTCCAACCTGAACACACAGTTTTCATCTAAGCAACTCGGAGGAGTCAAACCCATGCCGAGAAAATCATTTGTCCAACGAATCAATTATATGTCAGACCCTTAGAGTTTTTGCTTTTACTTTGAGTCACAGCCTTTCTAAGAGTTAAAAAAAAAAAACCCTACTGCTGTATTCAGGAAGCTCTTAATTTAAAAGCCCCTCAAAAATCTTTGTTTTCCCCTTGAGTCATGAGTATTTCTATGATTGAACTTTTCTCTGCTTCATCCAACAGATTTTTTAATTAAAATAATAACAGTATTTTCCAGGAATGTAAGCTTGTTGGCCAATTTGGAAAGTGGGAAGTTGTGTATTTTGTATTCTGTACTCAAAACAGATTTGCGTAAATCTAGAACATAAGTGAGTCACAAGATGTTAATGCAATTTTATCAAGCAGAAATAGAAAAGTACCAACACATCAGCTAACAATATATTGGTAAATTTAATCTCATTCCTTGATTAAATATCTGCATAATAGACTATAGGTAGATTCATAAGGATGGGGTCAGTTCTGTCCTGTACTCTCACGTTCCAATGAGGCAATCTACATTGGCCAAGACAACTGAAAAAATAGAGCCACTATCTGCCCCTAAAAATAGGAGAAAGTTATGCATGCATTGTCTTGATAGACTTTCAAGATTTCTAATTCCTTTACATAGTTCCATATGATGGGTTACAGCTGTCTGTCTTGAAGGGCTGGATGAGGGAAGAAGGTGGAATTTTGGTACTAATGTATTCTCTTTCTGCCCTATCTCATCTATTAACAACTGTTGGCTGTTAGTTTGGTTTAAAAGCCACTGGTTGTATCTAACTTACTGTTCCATCCTTACTACATAGAAGGGCATGGAACTCAATAAATAATTATTAATAAGATACTTTTACCTGCAAGCACATTACATGCTGAGTCAGTTGGTGCCCGCTCTGACTTCAACATTGATGTTAGAGTTTGAAATATAACTGAGTTTATGCGTATGAACAACACAGAGCAAACCAACTGCTATCTAGGGGTACGGAGATCCTGCCAAGGACAAGACAGTAGTGAAAAACTTGTCCTTCAGATTGACAGGAGGAATGCTTCTCCAGGCCATACATAATTCAGAACATCTTGCTTCTCATTTGCTCTGAGAATGGAATCCAAGTACATTGTGCACAGATCTTGATAGAAGTTCAGTTACTTCCTGATCTTACACAGGGTTTTATTCTGAAGGAGACAGTCCAGATTCAATAATAGTAATGTTGGCTTGGTCTGAAGATTCTAATTTGAAAATAAGGCATGAGTTAGTTTTATTTCATAAAATTCTGCTAACTGTACCCTCTCTTCTTTCCTAAATAGGATCCAAGTCCAATAGGAAAGTACTTCCTAGAAAGGCTTTGGGGTTTTTTTATTGTGTCTTGTCTTCTGAATCAAGTGGTTACTTTTAACATTACAAACAGAATAATGCTTAAAAATTTAGATGTTAAATAAATTGGAAGGGTGCTCAATACGTTGTTTGAAAATACTTTAAAACGGCTCTTCCATCTTCGTGCTTTAGCTACTAGACTGGGTGAATTAATGAGTTGGCCTTGATAGTGTGTGTAAGAAATCATAGAAGAGTACATGATCCTTAAAAACTTATTCTGAAACCATAAACTAGATAAAAATTAGTACAGTGTTCCTTAGCCATTAGAGTCTTAAGAGACTTGTTTCTCAGGGTTGAGAAGGCCTTGGTGGAATCATGCTCTGAGTTCAGAACCTAAAACTCTGAAACTGAAGGAACTGGATTTGCACTGTGAGATGAGAGTCGCTGTAATGAGCCTTTTGCTGTCCTGCTAGCCAGCTCCCAAATAATGACCCAAAGACACTTCTTATTCATTACAAAATCTAGGTCTATAGTTTAGGCTTGCTCTTACAACTTACACAGCTTAAATTAACCCATTTACATTCATATACATTCTATCATGTGGCATTACTTCTCTTCCATCTTGGGCCTCCTGTTTCCTTTCCACATCTCCTGGCATCTCCTCCATACCAAAATTCCTCCTCTTCATTCCCTGGAAATCCTGCCTAACTTTCAGCCCTTCGGCTTTTTATTACACCAGTCACAGCAATACATCTTCACACAGTGTAAAATATCTCACAACAGCTATCTGAAGTCAGATGAGTGTGCCCTGTACCCTTCTTAGACAGGAAACAACATATCACTAGAAGAGATAGAGCTGAGAGCTGCAACCTGGGTTCTGCTCAGAATCACATGCTTGCTCTGTGGCCTGCATTAAGCAAGACATGAGTCCTACCCACAATCAAAGACACAGATCTATCTAGATCAGTAGGCTTGAGATTCACCGTGTCTAGGACATAGGAGGCTTCCCCTCAGTCACAGCTTGCAGGGTACATGCTTTCAAATGGTCTTTTCCTGCATATTTGTGCTTCCTGTGTGATTTGTACATATTTTTTTCATTACGTTTGGTATTGGTTGTCCTGCCCTTCTCTATAGAAGACTGGTTAGGAAATCCAATGAAGAGCATGTCTTGTATAATTAATGAGGGGAAAGCTGGCTTCCTATGATATAAAGATGTGCCCAACCTCAAGATAAAGGCCTTTTCTCCAGCTAGTTCCTAAGATAAATAATTGGGCTTAACCAACAAGAAACAAAGCAAGGTGCCCCAATAAATAACTGATATAATTCTCATCCTGCAACACCTGTTTTCACAGCATTGAAATAGTATCTATCCTGATCTCAAGGAAGAGTGTAAGATAAATGGTAAAGAATGAGGATAAAAGTTAATATTACAAAGTATCTTCAGACCCACTTCATGGAGCCATTTCTATCCAGAAGATCTTGAAGACACCATCAACCTGATTCATGTCCCTAAACCAATGCACAGAGCCAGCCTGATATGGGGTCTGCAGAAAAGACTTCTGAGCAACAAAAGCAGCTAAGAATTCATCCCGGCGTCACAACTAGAGTCTATTCACTGTCTTGTCTGTGGCCCCAAGCACAAATTGTGCAGAGTAGGAGCTGAAATTTCAGGCTCCGTTTCTCTTATTTCTGAGGCTTCCGTTATTTCTATTAGTCCCTCATGCATTGATTATCCCATGTCAATAAGATACAAGCAGAGATGAGGGCTGGAAGGAGGATTTGAACCATGAAGTATCAAGTATCAAGTATCTGCTTTGGAAAGCTCTATGATTTTAGTCTGGGTCATGTCCATCCTCTTTGTATATAGAAAACTGTCAGCATGTTTGGCTGACAACAAAGAAGAGTTAGACAAACTTTGTGCCAAAGGAAATTTTGCTAGTTACCACAGTGAAGCTATTCCACATAAAATAGTAGAGTCCAGTCCAGGCTCACAAGTCCAACCAGAGGAAGGTATTGAACATCCATAGGTTTATCATTCAATAAAATGACCTCCACTCATATCAGTATTTAAAAAACAATAGAAACCAACAAACCTATAGTCATGTTCAATCTATTTGCCAAAAGGAGGCTTCCATAGACCCCAAGGAGTAAAACTCCAGATTCACTTGCAGAAATTATAAACCTAGTAGATTCTTTCTTGTCCCCAAATTGAGGCTAGGACCCTTAAAATTTTACAACTATACAAATAGAGACATTCTCACACCTAGCTTAAAGGTGAAACTATCTTGACTTTCTGTGCAAATAAGGTCATAATTACAAGATTCAAAATTTCACTGATGACCAAGGGAGACATCATAAGTTGATTGACATAGCCACAGTGCTAGCAAATTTAGAGATGCAACTTTAATAATTCCTATTTTAGAAATAAGGAAACAGTTTCAAAGAACACAAGTTCACAGTTAATTACTTAGTGACTTTATTTCTGCCCTTCTGTCAGCCCTAGAAAATAAACTATGTTGGCAAAGAAGAAGATGTGCGATGAATATGAAATAAAATATCATTCTGAGTTTTTGAGGTGCATTTTGATCATTTAGAGTCACATGGCTGTCTCCATGACCTGGATCCCAGGGTCAGGCATCTAGAGCTTCCAGGCAGTAGTCATCATGATGATGAAGTACACATCGGTGTCAATGGATGCACTCACGCCTGCATAATAGTTCATGAACTCCTCGGGGGTCACCTGTGAGAGAGGAGTTAGAAAGAGAAAGGACACTTTGCGTTGCTTTTCAGTGGAGGCCTCCCTTCCATCCCTGTAAAGAAAAGGGGTGTTACCACCAAGGATGTCTGTGTGTATGCTTACAGCTGAGGAACAGACCTAAAAGCAAAGAAAAACCAAGTTAAGGATAGTTGTGAAAATAGCTCGGGACAAAAGAAGTAAGCCTTGAAAACATCCAAACCACCCTAAGAAAAGAGCGAGGCATAGGTTGTTATCTTTTCTTTAAAATCTGGGGCCTGTGGGTTCAAAAACAGAGACTAAACACAGAATTAGAAGTAGATATATTCGCGGTTAATACTGTCTTTCTGGCACATATAAGAAATATTCCATATCCAGTGTCAGGCTAAGCAATGTCTCACCTTCCAAGAAATGCTTTGTCCTATGGGTAAAGAAAACAATTTCTAGTAAAGTGTATAATTTCTGTGAGTTTCTAAGGTATGAACTGTTCGTTCAAGGCTGAAAGTGAGCAAAAACATGACTTTCCCCTCTGCTTTTCCCACCCCTCCCCCTGCTCTCCACTCTGTGTATATGACTGTCTTTGGAATATCAGCAGAAACATCTACTTCCATACTGAGGTTCAGAGGACTCTCCTTTTAGAAAAAAGGAAGGAAGTCTCATGAGTTAATAGGAGTTAGCCAACCTCAAAGTCAAAAGATTAAAAGCATCACAAGAAAGGAAACTCATAAATAACTGAAGAATTCTTTCTAGTTCCTAACAGCTTAATCTGTCTCACTAATGTTTAGGACCATTACTATCTCTTTTTTGTACTATAGGGGCTCATGAACAAAATGCCCTTTTTTTAATGAAACAAAAAAATGTAAGTTAATCAAAAAAATTCATGTGACCTACAATGTCTCTATATATTGTTTCATAAGCTTCCTCTCTCAATCCAGTGAAAGATGCCAGGAAGCATAACCCTGAACTCAGTGAATACTGAAGCTGGGATCATCCATCTGTAAATGCAAATAAATTACATACATGCATGAATTTTTGTCTGTATGAAAGAGTTTGCCATAGGGTTTTTTTTTGTATTTACAGTTTCTTATGTTTTTAAGATGTCAGTAAAATTACAAAAGTTTCAAGGCCGGGGAAATGTTCAGCATCATGAGTACTGGCTGTTCATTAAGAGCTCCTGGGGTTGATTCACAGAACCCACAAAAGGTTGAATCACTTTTATGAACATATTTATTTCATTTTGTCTATTACATAAGATGACTGTAAAGCCCTTAACACAATAGTCAGTTGATAAGTGTTTGATAAACATTGTTCACATTCATTGTCATAATACATAAGGCTGTATATATATTATGTTTACTAATAAAAGTAAGGCTTTCTAAATATTCTAGATCTAAGGCTCTCAGATATGGAGTGTGTAAGCACCAATGGAGTATATATTAAATATACAAAGACTAAGGATACATCTTCCCATATGTCAGACATCATGGTTCATCAGTAATTTGAATTTTCAAGACACACACCTGAAGATAATGAATAGCTAATATTCAACATTATTACAGGTCTATGCTATTCAAGCAACATCACATACTGTAACTACAGAAAAACTCCCAATAACCTTTTGAGATTTTGAGAGATCAATGTGGCTGATTGAGATAAATTTGAGAAGGACCTGCAATAGAGACGTTAAGTCAGTTGAATCACACATGGCTACTTGGACTTGTTAGAGCCAAAAGCAGCTGACATTTCCCCTGGTGACAAGGAGGAACCACCTGCAGAAAGAATGAAAGACAACAGGGACTATGGAGAGTTGAGCTATTAGGGGAAATGGCAGTTGGCTATTTTCTCTGACATCTTGGTAGATCAAAGACAGCAGCACTAGAGGAAACACACAGTTCTGTTATTTCTGTCCTAGACCCTCGGCTGCCCAACAGAAGCTGGAACTCTTTTGTATCTGCTGTTAACAATTCCTCAACCTACCAGACACCACTTCAACTACTTCTCCATCGCTGACTACAAAATGTCAGCAGGGAGGCAGGAAACTTCCCCCTTCCTACCTCTTGCCCCTTGATAATAAGACAAGTCAGCAGGTTTTATGGGAAAGGGAGGGGAAATTCCCTTCACGGGGAGGAGGCTTGCTTCTTCTTCTTCTCATAAGCACCACCCCTTCCTAGTCTTACCTTTTCTGGTCTGGCCCCCAGGTTAAGAGGTGCAGCTGCTGCCCAGGCTGAGGGACTCCCCTCCCACATCACCATAACTCTCAGGTCCTCTAAAACAAAAACTGCCTCCAAGTGTTTAAACAGGTAGCTTTGGGCTCTTAGCCCATCTCTTCCAGTACACAGCATCTTGTATAGTTGAAGACAATGATTAATGAAAATGGAGTGACTATTTTTGCCTTGAAGTTCACTGTAATTTAGATGTGCAAGCTGATCTCAAACCAAAGCATGAGTCAGGGTGAATTCTGCTCCCTGGGATTCCCTTTCCCAGCAGCTGCTTTTTCACTCAGGAAAGTGTGATAACAAATGATGCTTCTATGGACAAGTGTAAGACAAACAAAACGCCCTGAATAGCCTTGCTTATCTGTTCCAAAGCATATTGGTCCTCTATAAAACTAAGCGCACTTTTATTGTAATTTAATTCATGAGAATATAGTTAGCTGTATGTGGGGAGAATGGTAATCTTCTATTTCTAACAGTTAGGGTATCAATATGTTGAGGGTTTTTTTAAGGCTTTGAACCTATTCCTTATTTACAATTTCACTGGGGGTAGACAAATTCCATCTGGATTCATCTTTTTCACTTACCAACCCATCTTTGTCATACGGTGAGTCAAAGTTGTCCAGAAACTTCCGGAAGACTTGCTCCTCCGTCCATTCCCCATTTTGGTACTTTGGATGGTGTTTAGCATTATAAACTTCGCGAAGGTCTTCAATGGTTATAACACCATCTCCGGTTTTGTCTAACTTCCTAAAAGCTTTCATAATTACCTCCTTTCTGGCTCTGGACATTGGGGGCTAGATAAATTAAAAAATAAAAATAAATATACACATGTGGATAAATACATATGCAAATGAACTTCTAAGCAGATCTGACTTGACACTCCCACCAGTGGTGTGAAATTACTTGGGTACCACTAAGTGAGATACTACAGAAAGTCCCTCATCTGGCTCAATCTTCTGCCCACACCCCCGTGAAATGTACTAGCAAGTTCTGAAAACAAAACTTTAAAGTAGTCAACCCAAACCATGTGAAAGTCAAACTCTTCCACAGAAAACACTGATTCATAGGGCAAAAGTCTGGGGAAAATATTTACCCTTAATGTGAGAAGGAACTCATTGAAGTCTATGGTCCCATTTCCATCTCTATCAAATCTCCGGAAAAGTTCTTCTACCTCTTCTTTCTCCATGACCACAGCGTAATCATTTAACCCTTTCAAAAATTCTTTGAAATCAAGGGTTCGGTTGTTATTGTCATCCATGATCCGAAACACTCTGAAGATAACAACATGGAAAAATAAGATAAAACAAAACAAATAAACACAAAGAACAACGTCTAAGCGTAAAGATGGGAAAAGTGAGCCACCCCCATTTGCTTTCAAATACAATACATAAGTTTTAGACTTTTCTCCGCAGACTCACTGTTGAGCTCAGAGGCTCTGAGCATTTCCTACAGGAAAGCCAACTTTCAAACTCACATTGCTCATGGACACACACACACACACATACACACATAGAAGGCTGCAGTTGTACTCTTTGATTCTAATTCCATGACATGTACAACAGTTAGTTTTTCAGTCTCTCAAACATCTAGGTGTGACGGCTTGGCTGTCGGGTGCAGTAGTGCTGCTGGAGGTTTGTAGTGCTTGCTGAAACTGGTGCCTACTGGATGGAAATCAGATAATTGGAGTTGTGCCCTTGCGAAGGCTATTGCCCGGACCCTGCCTGCTTTCTTCTAGCCTCCCAGCCAACAAGAACAGGCAGCTGTACCCCTACTGCGTTCTCCTTGTGCTAAGGCAATGCCCTGCCACAGGCCACAGCAATGAAGTTCATTGATCATAAACTGAAACCTCTGACTGTGAGCCAAGAAGAACTTTTTCTCCATGCAGGTTTATTATCCCAGGTATCTTGTTAAAATAATGAAGAGTTGTAACCAGAGACTGCTTGTTTGTTTTCCGGCCACATCAAAGAGTTACTAATATAGGTAACCTTTACAGGAACCCTTGTTTGCTAATAAATCATATTTTCCTCATCTTCCACTTAAACAAATGCCAAAAATGTAGACAAGCAATTGAAGCATCGTATTTTTATTTTTAGTAAATCATATTAATCTTAGTAAAATTTCTAGAAACTATTATCAAACATAAATAAGGCTTCTAATTCTCCACTTATGTGCACTGACCACATAAAGTATACAGATGCTGTTTTGTCCACAGGAGGCCTCTGCTTAGAAACACATCTGTTATAGGCTAGGAGTCTATGTTCCAAATGCATGGTACCTACAACTTTTATGAAAGAAATGGTGTGCCGTCTCATTGATCTTGTGATGCTTAAGGCCTTTCTATAAATGCCATATCATGCTCTTATGATCTTACTCATTTCCTTTCCTCCACCATACACCACTCCCCATACTAAAGCCCTAAGAATTATATTTTTGCTAGAAACATAACAGACAGAATTATAATTTAGGATTTCAGAAAGGTGAACCTGAATTCTAGTTCTGCAGTAACAACAGCTATATAAACTTGAGTATAACTGGGTCTCACTTTTCCACAAAAGTCTATGCTCTTGACCTATCATTTCTAATTAACACTAAAATAAATGCAATTGCTAAGTTACAGCTTACGATTTTCTTTTTGCTAGTACTATGTAAAGATGAGGGATTCAGATGCAAATGACATAAAGGTAGATGCCTCACTATGTGGAGGAAGTGACCAGCAAGAAGGAGTAAAGAAATAGGACAATGAAGAAAGGATGAATAAGAATGGATATATATTTATGTATAATATTCCAGAATGGAGCCATTTACGCTGACTGATTAGCAATGAAAAACTAAAAATAAATAAAATTTCAGACTCTTGTTAATTTATATTTCATATTTTTTTTAAAAGCTAGAAAGAACACTTTGGATATTTATTAAGTAAATAAGAACATTATGCAGATTTGGACATGGGCTATTTGGTGGCAGAGTCTATCTCTATGCTTTTTATTGCTATAAATTCACTGTGTAGCAATCACTCTTTTAGTATTCCCCAGCTAGATGAGTTAATGAATAAACTTTCCTACTACAAGAAATAGGCTGACAAGTTTCTGTCTTCAAAGATTAATTTGAAATAAACAATGTGTTGCTGATACATCTTGGATTGTTCAAAAAACTTCATCATCAGTTAGGCATCTTATAAGCTGTCAAACATTAGATTAAATATTGTAATTTGAAATACATAGTTGAATGAGACACAGACTCTATCCGTATGAAATTTATTCAGAGACAGGGAGATAGGAAAGGAGGGAGATCAGCTATTCTGAGTTCTGGCAAGGAGAAGCATTTTAGATCTCTAGTAGTGTGGGGAACATCCCTTGTCTGTCTGTAGAAGCAAGAAGACAGCTACCAAAGCTTAAAAGAGATGGAAGAAGCACGGACAAGAGGATCGATAGAAAAATATAAAGAATTTTAATCTCCTTAAGTTCTAAGGTGCTTCAACCTTGTTACATGATAAGACATGTAAAACTTGTTACATGATAAAACTTTGTTACATGATAAAGTAACTGCATAGTTTTCACGAGCAGAATATCATCAAGATAAATTCTTAGAGTCCTTAGAAAGAACTGGTTGAAAGAATTATGCAGAAACTTTGGCAGTGAAAGAGGCTGAGAGTCTGCCCATGAGCCACTCAGATAACAGTATAAGAAGAGACCTCAAAATTCTGTGAAATCAGATCATCACTGTGGTGGACTGATGAAGATAATTCTCAATATTCCAACTCAAGAAATGATGAGTGTAGATAGCTTCATTTGCAGAAAGAAAAAGAAAAGCAACTGCCAGAGATTTTTCACTAGCCTCCAATTAGTTAAAAACTTAGAGTTTCTTTTCTGCTATAAGATATAAATTAGAGCTCAAAATAGGATTTTCTTCCTGGTGTGTACAAAAGGACAGAGTAAAGATGAGCTCTCTCAGCCATGCGTAAGACATATGGTGAATTCAGGATATTGGCAATAGAAATAGGAGCTCTCTCCATTTCTTGGAGAGTAGGAAGTGCGTAAGGAAGAATATATACTATTGGAATTCTATAGGCTTATGTGTCAAAAATTAGAGGTGCCAAAATGATAACAGAATCAACTTGATGTTGAGCTTCAGAATAAATTCTTAAGACAAGATGGGAAGATGGTTCCACAAGCATACATTTCACAGAATAAGAACGCTGGAGTTTGTAAAGGGCAGACACTAACTAAAGAGGTGTCCTTCAAAATCAAGATCGGTGAGAATGTTTGCATTTGTGGGGTATATTTACTGGGGTCTGGACTTAGAATAAAGGGGAAATACCTGCTTTCCAATAGATCCAAAGACAAGGGTGGAGTGAGGGTTTCCCTCTACATGAATTGAAGACACAGTGAGACCAAAGCCAACAATATAAGGTAGACAGAGGGCAGTTTAAGCAGAAAGCTCAGGGAGAGATGGTAGCAGCTCACAATGGAAGGGCTAGTTTAGATAAAGGTTGAGGGTAGCACACGGTGGAAATGGTGTGGACAGCAGGAAGAATCCAATTGCATGATTGTTAGTGGAACACAAGTCAGGGTTCCTCAGAGGTCTGAACTGAAGACAAGGAAGTGAACCCAAGAGGACCTAGAGGTTGGAACCCCACAACACTGAAAGGAAGTGGCCTATGAGAGCATGAGTAGCAGGATTCTTATATCTACACCCTTGAACTTTTAACAGAGCAGAGTTTATTTTAAGAAAGGTATGAAAGTGCCTTGGGTATTTGTTCTTTGGGAGTTTTTTAGAGGGGCTTCCCCAGCTGCCCAGTACCTGACTGCAAATAAAGTTTCTGCAGCCTCTGAGTGTGAGGTTGTGTTCTCCTTACACAGACATCCTGTACTTCTTTATCAAACAGATTCTCATACCACTGAACAGCACATTTGTGTACTCTCTTAGTCTTGGTCCTTCATGGGACCTGCAGAAGCTTGTCCACGCATGACGGCCCCAAAATATGTACAAGGCCACGTTTATGATATATATTCATTATAATTTGTTAAAATATACAAAGTTCAATCTTAGAAGACTCAGTCTCCTTTCTCCTTGGAATTTCCAGTCCTCAAGTCTATACATACTATCAAGTATCAGGGAATATAAGCAGAATCGCTTGACCAATAGACTGCTACTGAGGTGAACACTAAGTCATCCCATGAGCAATTACGGTGGCAAGTGAGACATGCCAGCCTGGCTGGAAGCAAGCTCCAAATTCTCTTTTATACAAAATCCATGTAGCCAAGGCTGGTGGCCTCAACTCATTATGTAGCCAGAAATGGCATTGAGCTGCTGATCCTCTTGCTTCCACCTCCCCAGTGCTGGGATAACAGGAATATGCCACCATGCCTGTTTTTCTAAATTCTTTAATTATTGTTACACCTCCTTCTTCTACCCCAGCTTTGGGCAGGGCCTTTCTCCATGTCCTTCCGAGTGTCTGTACTCCTAAGCATGCTTTCCTTGGCCTCCATGCCACAGGAGCTTCCCTTCTTTGGAACAGACACATGCTTTACTGAACTTGGAGTTAAGAACAAAACCTGTCATGAGGACTCAGATCCTCTCTCCAAAACAATGAATTTCGTAGATAAGAAACTGAGGCCTTAAGAGGAAATTATTTGCCCAATATCACAAAGTCAGTGTAAGGCTCACCTAGACAATTCTGATGTATTTCCTTTCACTGTATCCCCACTGTGGTGGTTTGTAGACCAATGCCTCTTATAGGCTTATATGCTTGAATTTTTGGTACCCATCTGGTGGACCTCTTGATAAGATTAAGAGTTGTAGTCTTATTGGAGGAGAAGCATCACTGGGAGTGGGTTTTGAGGTTATATCTCTCTGCTTACCGTCAGATCAGGATGTAAACTCTCAGCTAGCACCTAGTGCCATGCCTGATTGCCTGCTGGTCATGGACTCTAACCATTTAGAACTGTTAAGCTCCCAATTAAATGGTTTCATCTACAAGTTTCCATAGTCATAGTGTTTTGCTACTGATTTAGAAAAGTAACTAAGACACCATCCTACCTGCCAAGACCTTTGATGCCTGCAGAGCCCCTGGCCAGGCACTGCAATCGCAGTCTTTCAATGGGATCAGTTGCTGTGGAGAGCTTTTTCTTGGATTGGATTGCCATCTCACGGTCATGGCGTGCTGTCCCTGCCATCTGAAAGGAGAATCCACAGCCTGTCAGTGGAATTTAGACCGTACTGCCTGTATCTAGCTGGGGAGTTGGCGCAATGAAACATACAGCCTTCTGTCATTCTGCCCTCAGGAAATAGTCTCAAACTTCCTAAAATTTTACAATTTTTAACTATGCCAATTGTGTGCCTGGCATTTTTACAACCTACTTATCTAGTTTCGCAGACATATGTTCTCATCACTCTGGAAAATAATGAAGAACACAGCCATTTCCCAATATGCTTTGGTCTTTCTGAAGCCCTTCTCTGTCCACAGAAACACGTCCTTAATGGTGAAAGGAAAATGGAAAAAAAAAAGAAAGCATTCAGAAGCTGCTAAGGATGCTAAAGTTGAACAAAGCAGTATGTATGTATACGGAAAAGTGAGAGATACCATGGAACATCTGTGGGAGTTGATAGTAAAATTCTCAGTACTTACTTGTTTGAACCAGTTGTGATGTGGTGTGTGTTTGTGTGTGTATGCATATATAATTTATAAGGCCCTGTATCCATTTGATCCTACATTTTATGCTCTCCCCTTTGGTTTAAGTGTCAAGTTCTGTCCTCACTTTCTCTGTAAGAGTGTTAGTGAGGCTTACCAGTAACTCATAAACTCTCTTTAGTAGGTTAATGCCCTTCAAGCAAGGCTTTTAAGGAAGAATAAAACTGAAAAAACAGTCCTCTCTCTTTCTATCTCTTTCACACACATGCGCGCTCGCATGCGCGCACACACACACACACACACACACACATACACACACACCTACCTTACTCCCTTAGTTGCTCTTTTCTGTAAGAAATATTCAGAAATAGTAGAAGGTGACCTGGCCAGTCCAGATTTGGATTCTTAGAACTCTTACATCAGTGGGAAGAGCGCAAGACCAAAAGTATAGGTGCCTAAATTTTGTGCTTATTTCTCCAAACCTATCCCTGGTGAATATAAGTTTGAGACAAACTCTGTTGTCTGTTGCATGTGACAGCAGCTACCTAGAGTAGACAGTGGACAGGAGAGATCAGAGAACACCAGGATCTGCTTAGCACCAAGTGAGAGGCTTCTTACTGCACTTTGCAGGGTATCACATGCCATAACAGAACAAGTATGTCAGGCCTAAGCCCCCTTCCCTTTTGTTAAGGCCACACTGTAGCCATCATGGAGGCCCCACTCTGAGGCCTTCTTCTAACTTTAGTTATATCACAAAGGTTCTACTGGAAAGTGTCATAACATATAAACTTTGGAATTAAGTTTCTAATACATAAAGTTGGTAGAACACAGTAAAACCAGAGTAGGAAAACAAGCATGGATTAATAACATTACTTTCCTATAAGTCCCAACGAACAATAGACATTAGACTTTTTAATCTCACCAGATTCTTTCGGCCCCACCATATATAACAGTATGTAAGAAATTCAAAGTGTAATTTTCTGGCACTTCCTCATGAAAAATAAAAATAGACCTTGGGAAGACCAAAAGCAGGGATCTAGACTGCAACCACTTCTTCCTTCTGAGGCCAGTTCTACCAGGGGTGATGTAGGATGATGCTACTTGATATGACCTGATGAATTCAGAAAAACATTGCAGTCAAACGTGGTACTTGAGATGCTCACGTCGACCATTGCTTTTCATCATTTAGTCACTTAATTCATCAACAAGCAGCCAATATTAACCACATCCTCTTTTCAATGTACTGTGTCAGAATAGAAGTTAGGAGTCTGAGGGGTAACTCAGAGAATCAAGCTCTAGAGGGAACAGAATCTTCACTTGAATTGTGCAGCCTCACATTAAAGCGGAACAGGAAAAATAAAGATTGCAAGACCTGGGGTTTGAGAGGAAGGTGGGATAGAGCAGTATTTCCAATAAAGAAGGGCAAGATATACTCAAAGCTCTGAGGTTTGAATAATACATCCAGCTGCAGTCTCCAAATATGATGCCACGATGTCGCTGACATCACAGCCCCAGTTAAAGAGTGTCTGACTCCAAAATACCCCTTTTGACTCTGGTCACAACAATACAATCTGTCAATATGAACTAGGCTTAGGAGGTAGCCCTTCCCAATGCATGGGGACACAGCACCACCATGTGTTGGCTCAGCATATGTACAGTTAGCTTGTTCAGTGCTTTGCTTCAGCAAACCTCTGTCTAGATTGATAGGTTTCGGGCAGCAACAGCAGGCACAGACAATATTCACAGCCTGGAATCTCACTTTATCCCCACTTCATCCCAAGAAAAAGATCACAGATATCACAGTTTTGGCCTGGGGACTTTCTAGACAACAAAGAGGAAATGATATTATTTTATCCATAAGAGAAGCTAAAAAAAATATCTAGGCTAGGGCTGTGAGTGTTCAACAAGGATGGTTCCTATATAATTGAGATGACTGGTGTACCACATGCTTTGGACAAAGCAAAAAGTTAAATAGCCTAAGTAAAGAAATACACCCTTTTTATTTTTATTTCATTTGCATGTATGTTTCTTGTGGGGAGCCGTTCCCACATACTCCATTGCAAGATGACGCTGACCATCAGCACCACCACTGTAATCAAGCCAGTGCGCATGTGCATGGTAAATGACAGTTTACCTTGTCAAGCCAGTGCGCATGCACATAGTAACTTTCCATCCCTTGCTCTCTGCCTCTCCCGTGGTGTCATAGGGTTTGACAGGCTGCAGCCAGTCAGAGTTTGACACGTCCGAGGCGAGGACTGTTAAGCTATATAAGGGCCGGGTTTTTGACCCTTGAGGTCTTCGCTCTGTAAGCTTACGCTCTCCCTCTCAAGACGCATAAAGCTTTTCTGCAGAAGGATCCTGAATGTGCCCTGTCGTTCTTGCTGGCGAGACGGTAGCGCGGGACAGTTTCTATGTAGATGTATGTCATATTTATGAGAGGTCACAGAAGATGGAATATGCAGCCAGAATGAGTTTATTGTGTCCAGTATACTGCCTCGACCCTGTGGACAGTGGTGAATCCGTTTAAAATCCACGTGAAGAAGCTTGAGGTGTGAGATGAAGGGAGAACTAGGGCTGTATCCAGAGCTGCTGTTGCCTTGCCTCTCTTCACTCAAACCCACCCTCACCCATAGTGACGAGGAAGGGATATTTAAGCATGTTTCTACCTCCGTTTAAGACATTTTGCATATTGATACAATTTTAGTATATATTTATCATATTGCATTATACATTTCTATTTCTGATCAAGACACTCATACATTGTTTACAATTTGAGGTCATTGTTCTCATTTTCTGCATAGTAGTTTAAAGATTCTTTAATAGTCTAATATAAAGCCTTAGTCTTTAACTTATGCAGGTATTAAGTATTATAGGTCAATAGTCATCCAGGTTTGTCATACTTATACTTTACACTACTCAGGTCTTTTAGATACATAGAGATTGTATTCTGCATAGATAGGTAATCTTCAATCACTTCAAAAGGCTGTAGAATATGGCCTTTAAATAACTTAGGGTTCTGTTGATGTGAGACACAATTGCTCCTGGCAGCACCCATTTATTCCCGAGAGAATGTTGAGCACCGAAGACACTCATTTGGAGCTTGTTTTCTTCTTGGCAAAACTGGCCTTTGAGCAAGGAAATGCCCATGCCTCGACTACTGACAAAATGCACGGTGTCTAGACTGGATAAGCAAAATACAAGGAAAAAGACTACCAAGACAGGGTAAGAGAGTTTTGAAAATCTTCCTGCCTCTTAAAATGATCTGTCAGTTACTCTAGGCCTTAACCAAAGTTGGTTGCTCTAATGTTCCAAATGAGACTTTGAGTGATTGCCCAGGTAACCAGTTGTCTCTGTCATTTACTGCACATTTTTTGGAAGCTTTTTGATTGCACTCACTGCTTATTCAAGTAATATTATCTCCCTTCTCAGGTCTTTGATGGGGTTGAAGACTAGAAAGTCATAGTTAATTTTCTCTTATGACTTAGCCAAGCCCTCTCACTTCCTGCCTGCCACACCAGGATGTTCAATTCTGTTTCTGTTTCCTTTTTGTGATCTGTGAGTTCTCCTTTAATAAAGAACTCCTTACTATTAGGAGCTAGTATGGGATTCCTTTATTCCCACTTCCCATCCGACAGTGTTCTCCTTCAAGGTCCTGACTTACACTTCTGCTTCTGCACTTTTTTGAGATCTCTTTAGTGCTATCTGGTGGCAGAAAAATGAACTACACCTTGCTCCCTCCCCCTTCCCTTCCTTCCTTCATTCCTCCATCCCTCCCTACTTCCATCCCTTTCTCACTCCCTCTTTCCATAACTACATAGACATCAACCTGTAAACACAAAGGAAGACCAAATCTTCAAAGCATTCTCTAGCATATCCATCCATACATCCTAAAACATCAACTTCTTCCACATCCAGTTTATTATTAAGCCCAAAGAAATGTCTCACTAAATCCTCAAAACTGAAGCCTTCCTTGGATTTCCCTGACAAGTAGTCAAGAGACCTGGAACACCTTTGACCTGCTCAAATAAAACTACATAAAAGGAGTCAATCTGTAGAGTGCCAAGGGGAGAGGGCAGAATCACATAATGGAAGTCAGAGGAAAGGATGTGCAGGGCTGGAGCAAGGAATATGTATCAAGGAAGAGGCCTCCTCTCCTGGCTGCCAGGGGTGTGCACCACAGTGACTGGCTAGGTCTCATTTGGTTTCTGCCAGTCATATTTTTTGCCCACTAGTGCTTAATTACAGGGAATGTGTGCTGCAAGAAAACCATCCTACTGGGTGGCAGTCACATAAGGCAGCCCCTAAGAACAGCAAGTGCCTGCAGAGCTGTACTGATTTCCCCAAGGTAGTTCCTTCCCCTTAATGTTAAGGCTATTTTCCAGACTGCTAAACTGAGCAGTAGTTCTTTGGGGTTAGTTTTTTAACTTCAAATGCCATTTTAGGGATTTCTGTTATTAAGTGTCTGTGCCATCGCATTAGATATTTCCAAAACAAAAAGAGGTACTGTTGCTGGAACAGTTCCTGCAGTTTTAAAACACTGTTCTGATGGAAAGGATAGAGCAGAGAAACAATCTGCAGAGCAGGTGACAACTGGCTAAGGTAGGAGGGCTTGAAGCCATTTTGAGGAAGAAAGCATGCCCACCTTCACTCCCATTCCCCCCTGCCTCCCTTACCTCAGACTTCATCCTAAGGCCCATGGCTATGCCTTATGCTGCCTTCATAACCATTTTCAGTACAAACTTGTCTAGCTTTCTGATTCCAGAGCAGACTTCAGTCACTCTGATGGGCTCTTAGGTAAAGCAATGCACCCAAATAGTCCACGCCGAGGCCAGAAACAATAAGGCATTTCTCTTTATGTGTAGGGTTAAGACATCCCCTTTAGGGGGTGGGGTTTGCCTCGGGCAAATGCCTACAGATAAATGGGCTCGCGGGAGGCAGCTCCGCCCTTTCCTTCCTACCTCCTGGCCACGCGGGAACTTCGGTTCTGTAAGTTTATCAGTAAAGTGGTAAATATTCTTTAATATCTGCATTGCATTTATTTACGCAGATACATTTGGCGCCCAACGTGGGGCTTTGCCGAGACCCAGCCCAAATCGGAGTCTCTTGGGGCCACTGCTCCCGACAGTGGTCTCCCTGGGCACGCGGAAGCAGCTGAGATTCTGAGTGACTTGATTTTCCCTGCTGCTTGCTAGAGAATCAAGCGGGATGGGAGAGCTAGCACTCCCCGGTGATTTGAAATCGGCAGCGCCTCTGTAACAACGTGATCAGTCTCTGTTCCCCTCCCACCTCCGCCAGCGCTCGGGTCACGTGACAGCAACCCTGCCAGCCCGGGCACACCGGCATCCCTTTGATTTGTTCACGTTGGAGGCTTTTCTCTCTGTTCCCATTCTGGCCCAATTGCTACTTATCAGACTGGTGTCTGTTTCAATTTTGTTTTTGAGTCATTTATTTCAGACTTAGGCCACGTGGACTCAAGTGGACTCTTTCGCCACCACTGGCAGGAACCAGTCATTGCAGGTAAAAGAATTTTTTCTTTTATAAATAAAATGTCTGAGAACGTGACAATTTCAGATTTCAACAGCTTTTTTGAGTGACCATTTGGGAGATCTTACAAGAGGTGTCTATCACCCCACATCTATGGATATTCCTGGGATTCTTAATTTTCCTTAGCATTATTTGGTTTGATAATAGGAAAATGATCAAATCTCTTAAGGCAGAGGTTGAACGTTTAAAAACTATTGAGAATGACAACAATCTTCTCAAGAATCAGTTTGAAGTTCTCCAGGAAGAAAACAGATCTTTGTTTAACATGACTCGGTTAACTGAGCAAAATCTAGAAAAGGTACAGGCTGATGTTAAGGAAAAATTCATTACTATGGAAGAAGGAACAGTTGAATTAGATCGTAAGTTCCAGCAGTCCCTTTCTGTAGAAACTGAAACATTAACTGAGAGAATCAAAACTGCTGAATGTGACAATCGAATTTTGTCTAAAGCTTATGACAGATTGGCGGAAAGATTATCTATACAAGAAGGCATGGTTTATGCCATAAAAATTATGTCCAAAGATGACAAGTTATCTCTAATGGACAAATTTCAAACTTTAGAATCCTCAATGAAGGCTTTGGAACATAATTCTGGAGAGGAGATTCAGACATTACAAAAAGCAATGATAAATAAAATTGAAAAGATTGAGGAATTTCTAAATTCTGATGAAGAAGAGCAAAGGGTAGAAAGGCAAATTTTAACTATGTCTGTGGATAAATCCCTCAGGGACAATTTCCACAAAGCTCTACCTACAGCTCTACATGCCTTTCCAGTAATAACAACAGAAAAGGTGATTGGTTTCAGAAACCCTAGGGTCATCAAGGAAGATACATGGGAGCCTGTCCATATGAATGACCTCAAGGAAATTAAACAGGTTGTTATGACTTTTGGGATGCACGCCTCTTTTGTTAAAGAGATGGTAAAATCTTGGGCCACAACAAACAGAGTAACCCCCTCGGACTGGCTCCAACTGAGCTTCGCGGTCCTTGAGAGTGGACCGCAATTAAAATGGAAATGCTTATTCAGGCAAGAGGCTAGACTTTTAGAGCAGCAGGAAAAGGCAAAGGGAATTGACATTTCCCTAGATAAAATTCTAGGTGAAGGGCTCTTTTCCGACTCTCGGGAACAAGCTAATTTGGATGAAAACATACTCTCCATGTGTACTACAGCAGCCTTAAGGGCTTGGGACAGAGTACAAGACCCAGGACAGAGAATGGAATCATTTGTCACAGTTAAACAGGGTCAGAGAGAACCCTTTAGTGACTTTTTACAAAGGTTAACTAAGGCTGTACAAATAGGGATATCTGACCCAGAAGCAAGACGTATAATAATTGACTCTTTGGCTTACGAAAATACAAATGTGGAATGCAAAAAGATCTTGGGGCCTTTAAAGTTCAGATCAGCATCCTTGGAAGAATGGGTCTTGCATACACTAAATGTTGACACATTTGATTATGGCACTGAAGCATGGGTAGAAGAAGCAATTTCCAATGGTAAAAGGAGACACCAGAATACCAAATGTTTTAATTATGGCAAACTGGGTCAAATGAAAAGGAATTGTAAACAACGGATTTTCAGAAATAATAATAATGCATCTTCTAGAAATAATAGAAATAGAAGGACTCAGCCTTCAGGTTTATGTAGAAGATGTGAAAAAGGCAGGCATTGGACAAATGAATGCAGGTCTACAAGAGATAAACAAGGCAATCTGATACAGATGGAAAACATGAGAGGGGGGCCTCACAGGTCCCCATGGCAAAAATGGTTTAGTCATTTCCACTTTCTGCAGAGAACGTGCCTCGTCAGGACAATTAGGAAGCCACATGCCTACTGTTACAAGCAATAGTAATCAGAAAGATGAGTAACGTGTGTTTTGGCAAACTTCTATAAATGATCAAAGACCTAAGCTGAGAGTGTGTGTAAATGGCATTTTTATTACTGGCCTGCTGAACATAGGTGCTGATGTAAGTATCATTACCCCAGAATCTTGGCATCCATATTGGCCTCTTCAGAATGTAAATGTTCAGCTCCTGGGAATTGGAACCCTATCTCGAGTAAGGCAGAGCATGAGATGGGTTGAATGTATAGGGCCTGAGGGACAAATAGGAAAATTAAGGCCATATGTAGCCAATATTGCAATGAATTTATGGGGTCGTGACCTATTACAACAATGGAATACCCAAATTAACATTCCTGCTACTTCTAGAGCCTATGTTTCTGAAAATAATATTAAAAGTTATTACAAATGGAGAAAACCGGCCATTCGGGCTGTGCAAGAACAAGCAATTGATGTCCCTTCAGAGATACCAACAGCCTTGCCTCTAAAATGGTTGACTGAGAAACCAATATGGACAAAGCAATGGCCTTTAGCTGAGGAAAAGTTACAGGCTTTAGAACAGCTGGTACAAGAACAATTAGATGCTGGACATATAGAAGAATCTACCAGCCCTTGGAATTCTCCTGTATTTGTGGTTAAGAAAAAATCAGGTAAATGGAGAATGGTGACAGATCTCAGGGCCATCAACAAGGTTATTCAACCTATGGGCCCTCTGCAATCTGGAATTCCTTTGCCCTCTTTATTACCAAAAGGATGGCCTCTCATAGTTATTGATTTAAAGGATTGTTTTTTCACTATACCTTTGCAAAAAGAAGATAGAGAAAAATTTGCCTTCACAGTGCCTACTTATAACAATTCTCAACCTTCGAGGAGGTACCATTGGGCCGTCCTCCCCCAGGGTATGTTAAATAGCCCCTCCCTGTGCCAATATTTTGTGAACCAACCATTGCAAATAATACGCAAGAAATTTCCCAAATCTATAGTATACCATTACATGGACGACATATTGTTATCTGATTCAAACATAGATACCTTGAACAGACTGTTTGAAGAAATACAGATACTGTTACCTAAATGGGGATTGCAAATTGCTCCTGAAAAGATTCAGAAGGGAGATTCTGTTAATTATTTAGTTTATAGAATAGGTTTGCAAAAAATTAAGACACAAAAGGCACAAATTAGGAGAGATCACCTACGGACTCTTAATGACTTTCAAAGACTGTTAGGAGACATTTCTAGTCTACAACCAGCTATCGAAATAACACCTGATCTAATAATTCATTTGAACAAAACCTTGGATGGTGATAAAGATTTAAACAGTCCCAGAGAATTAACAGCTGAAGCAGAAAAGGAACTGACAATGATTAAGGAGAAATTACAACAGGCACATGTCGACAGAATGAATGCAGAGCTCGATTGTATTCTCGTCATATTACCATCAAAAATTTCTCCTACAGGAATTTTAATGCAGAGAGATGATATTATCTTGGAATGGATCTTTTTACCACATAAACCAAGTAAGAAACTGAAAACTTATGTGGAAAAAGTCTCTGAGTTAATTATAAAAGGCAAGCTGAGACTTCGTCAACTAGCAGGCATAGACCCAGAAGAAATTATAGTGCCTTTCACTGCTGATAAACTAAAGAAATTATGGGAAGATAATGAACCATGGCAAAGAGCTTTTGCTAATTTTTTGGGAGACATTAATAACAACTATCCAAAAAGCAAGCGGCTTAACTTCATAAAGAGAACTTCTTGGATCCTTCCTCGAATCGTCCATGATGTTCCAATAACTGGAGCCCGTACATTCTAAACTGATGCCAATAAATCAGGGAAGGTAGGTTACAAATCAGAAGACTTGGGTAAGGTGGAACAAAGTCCTTATGATTCTGTCCAGAAGGCAGAATTATATGCCATTCTTATGGTACTAAGAGATTTTAAAGAACCTATTAATATAGTTACTGATTCACAATACACAGAAAGAGTTATTTTACATATTGAAACTGCTGAATTTATACCTGATGATACAGAACTAACCTCATTTTTTATCCAGGTTCAAGATTTGATCAGGAACAGGCTTTGCCCTATCTATGTACATAACACACATCCAATCCCATACGGGTCTGCCAGGTCCTCTAGCACAAGGTAATGCAGAAATTGATCAATTATTGATTGGTAGTGTGCTACAAGCCTCTAAATTTCATAAAAAACATCATGTTAATAACAAAGGTTTAAAAAAAGAGTTATCTATTACATGGCAACAAGCTAAGGAGATTATGAAAAAATGCCCTACCTGCTCTTTCTATAACCAAACACCACTGCCAACAGGGGCTAATCCAAAGGACACCCATAGGATTAAAATCTGGCAGATGGATGTGTTCCACTTTGCAGAATTTGGCAAATTGAAGTATGTTCATCACATCATTGACACTTATTCAGGCTTTCAATGGGCAACTGCTTTAAGTTCAGAAAAAGCTGATTCAGTAATCACTCATTTATTAGAAGTCATGGCTATCATGGGTATACCTACACAAATAAAGACAGATAATGGTCCTGCTTATGTCTCTAGGAAAATGAAATGGTTTTTTGATTATTACAATATCAAGCTTGTTACAGGTATACCATACAATCCTACAGGTCAAACAGTCATAGAAAGATCAAATCGAACTATAAAGGATATGTTGAACAATCAGAAAGGGGTGAAAAACACCCCCCAAAATAGGTTACATAATGCTTTGTTAACCATGAATTTTCTCAACGCTAATGAGAAGGGAATGGCGGCTGCAGAAAGACATTGGATAATGGAAAAGTCTGCTGAACTAAATCAACCAGTTTATTTCAAGGATGTGCTGACCTCACAATGGAAGCCAGGAGATATGCTGCGTTGGGGAAGGGGTTTTGCTCTTATCTCCACAGGGAGGAAAAATTATGGATACCATCAAAATTAATAAAGGTTCGGTTTGAAGAAGAGAAGTCACTTGGAAAAGATAAATAACAATTCATTCACAAGGATGATGGGCATTCTGATGGTAAGGATTACAGATAGGTTGGGGGCAGGGTTCTTTTCTTATCTCCACAGGAAAATACTCATCTTCAAAGAATTTAAGGGACCCTGAATATTTAATTACTGATGGGTGAAAAATAGTTACAACCCACTGAGTATCAACAATAAAATTCTATATATACTGTAAATATTGATTTTTTTATATCTATTTATATGTTTTATTGAACACTTCTTTATAAATGTGTAGAGCTGGTTTTGGAGTTGGACTATGGCTCAGTCCCTCTTCAATTCCAAGCCTGTTGATAAGAGATATTTCAGAGTTTCTGTCTCAGGTCAGGGGCCATGAAATGGGACAGAATAAGAATAATTTTATATTTCATAAACTTTCTTTGCCTTTCCTCATATCTGTGTCTTTCTTTATATGTCAGTATATGTCCTTGTTGTTAATATTTAAATTTCCCATAACAGCATCATATTTTCCTACAGTAATCTTTGAAGTTTCCAGGATGAAGATGGGGCCCCACAACATCAACTCAATCTGGCTTTTATGACGTCATGAATTTTTTTTTTTTAAGCGCTAATATTAGACCTGTTTTTTTGTACCAACTGCAAGAGACAATTTCAAATGATACACATTTTTGACAACACTCTGGCCGGACCTTCTCAAAACACTCAGAGACTAGTTATAATTTTCTTAAGTCAAAGGTTAATTTGGAAATTTTACCATCAATTACTTTCACAGGGGCCCCTAAAAAGAACGTCACCCCCATGTCAGCTAGAAACAATCTAAGAGGACGACGTCCCCTCTCCCAACAGAGTTTGCCCACAGGGTTAGGGACATCTTTTAATGGTTGGTTTAGGGTTGAGGGGATGGGGAGATATTGTATAAAATTAGGGGTATATACAAAAAAGGGGGGGATTAACTGGTTTGATGGGATGATTGGTATTTATGACTTACTGTTTTTAGAAAATTATATTGGTACTGTTTTTTGTATATTGATATATTGAATATTGAATGTGAGTGTTCCTACCTCTATTTTTGTATAAGAGTATGCTTATATTGTATGGATACATCTATCATATCACAATGTACATTTCTACCTCTGGTACTATTTATATAATAACATTGTTTACATTTTGATATGTAATGACATTGTTTACAGGTAAAGATCATTGTCTTCATATATTGCACAGTTGTTTACTCTCTTAGTTTTCAAATTAGATAGGTATTGAGAATTATATGTTTGTCATATTTATTTTTAGGTTAATCAGGTCTTTTAGATACATAGAGATTCTTTTTAGTATAGATAGTATAATCTTCAGCCTCTTTGAAGAGCTGTAGAAAATGGCCTTTAATCTAACCTAGAATTCTGTGCCAATGAGACACAATTACTCCTGGCAACACCACTCTACTCCCGAGAGAACGTTGAGCACCAAAGACACTCCACTGGGAGCTTGTCTTCTTGGCAGAACTGGCCTTTGGGTTAAGAAAAACCCATACCTCAACTACTGACTAAGATATGAAACAGGATTGTCTTATCTTGCCAAGACAGGGTAGGATAATTCTAAGGAAGTTCCTTGCATTTGATAATGTTATGTCAGTTATGTTAGGCCTTAGCCAAAGTTGGTTGACTCAACATTGCAAACGAGACTTTGGGTGATTGCCAAATGTCTCTGTCATTTGTTGCACATTTTAGATATCTCTCATTTGTTAAGTAATATTTATTCCCTTCTCAGATCTTTGATGGAGTTGAAGATTATTTAATAGTAGTTACTCTCTACATTATTTAGACTCCTTGAGATAGAATGCCTAACAAAACTTTTGTTCTCAATATTGTTTGTTATATTTATCATTTGTTATTATTGTTTATAGTTATATTTGGTTTAATTCTGTATTATTTAGACCAAAGGCGGAGATGTAGGGTTAAGACAGCCCCTTTAGGGGGCGGGGTTTGCCTCGGGCAAATGCCTACAGATAAATGGGCTCGCGGGAGGCAGCTCCGCCCTTTCCTTCCTACCTCCTGTGCCAAGTGGGAACTTCGGTTCTGTAAGTTTATCATTAAAGTGTAAATATTCTTTAGTATCTGCATTGCATTTATTTACGCCGATACATTTATGACTGACTAAGCCCAATGCTTCATCTAAATCCTTTCTATTGGGTCCCTTTTATGCCACTGGTCTCTCTCACCCCTCTTTCCTCTCTCCACCCCGCTAACAAAGCACCACAGACTGGGTAATTTACAAAGGAACTAATTTTATTCTCTGGGGTCCTAGAGATGAAGTCCAAGACCAAGGCCCTGGAGTTTCATGACTACTGAGAACTTCTCTCTCTTTTCAATGTGGTGCTGTGGGCTCTATGTTATTTTAGCATAGAGAAGCCTGCTCTTTAATCTTTCTGTTAATACTGGGGTGAAAATTAAGTACTATTTCCCATGTTTGTGAATATTTGAAAAATACTTTCAAAGTATCCTTTTCTGAGTTAGGGTTTATATTACTGTGAGAAAACACTATGGCCAAACAGTGGGTGGAATTTTTGTTTCATGTTACAGTCCACTACAGTCCATCACTGAGGAAAGTCAAGACAAGAACTCAAACAGGGCAGGAGGCAGGAGGAGATACAGAGGCCATGGAAGAAGGCTACTTCCTGCCTTGCTCAGCATACTTTGTTTTTACACCAAAGACAACCATTCCAAAGTACTGTCCATAGTAATCAAAATTTTATAAGAAAATTCAGTAGGGTAAAGCTTTAAAACACCATATTACAGGGATGAAAAATTATCAAACTGTCATGAGATCAACACCTTACCCCTCCCAAGCACCTTGTCATCAGCTCAGAGTCTCTGGGAGAGGATGGTCCTGAGCATGCCATGCAGACACAGGCCAATTTTGCAGATCCTCGTTTCATTGCAAACTCTGCAGGGAGCAGCATCTCAACAATTATTCATGCTCATCTGTGATAAAAACACTGACCAAGAGGTGCTGAGGAGAGAAGAGGACTTGTTGCAGTTTAGAGACTACACTCTGCCACTGACAAAACCAGCTCTGGTCATTCAAACAGGAACTCAAAGGGCATCTTCTTGGTCTTCCACACAACTCTAAACAGAGAGCTCACTCACAGCCAGGAGAAACAGCCTTGATATCAGATGCTGTTTGCTGGCTGGGACACTTGGATTTTTACTTAGCTAGCTTTATCATTTAGCCCATGACCACATGCCCAGAAAATGGTACCATAAACACTGATCTCTGCATCAGCTCCTGTCTCCAGGGCCCTGCCCGGTTTAAATTTCTGTCCTGACTATGATGTGGAAGTGCAGCCCAAATCAACCCTTTTCTCCCCAGCCTGCTTTGGACATGTGTTTTATCACAAAAATGCTAAGACAGACCAAGGGAACAAAAGCAAAGAACCAAACCAAGTTACGACTTGTAACTTCAGACATTTAATATATGACAAAGACACTAAAAGCATAATATTGGATACAACTTCAACAAATGGTGCTAGGAAAATTGAATGTCCACATGCAGAGTATTGAATTTAAAGCCATACCTATCATCTTGCACAAAAACTCTCCAAAAAGATGAAAGACCTAAGCATGAAACCTGAGACACTGAAACTGCTAGAAGAAAACATGGCTACAGGCTATTGGTGTCTGAAAGGACTTCCAGAGTAGGATTCCATTTGCTCAAGACTAAGTCCAATAATTGGTAAGTTGGATTCATAAAGCTAAAATCTCCTCCACAGCTAAATCAACAACCAGGAAAATAGAACACCTACAAAATGGGAAATAATATTTGCTGGCTCTTTATCAAACAAATGACTAATATAAAGAATGTATATTTAAAAAAAACTTTAAAAAAGATCAAAGAGTCAAGTAAAACCAAAAAACATGACCCAATCAAAACTTGGGCCTGGCTAAACAGAGGCGGCAGGAGGCACACGCCTTTAGTCCTAGGACTTGGGAGGCAGAGGCAGGTGGATTTCTGAGATCAAGGCCAGCCTAGTCTACAAGAGCTAGTCACAGAGAAACCCTGACTCGAAAAAAAAAATAATAAAATTTATTTAAATAAATAATGAAAATAAAAACCTGGCCCTGGATTCTGAACAGCAAGATCTTCAAAGAAGAAAAAAAGTATGGCTTAAAAATTCCTCAAAAAAAAAAAGTATTTCATCATCCCTAGAAACTAGGGAAATGCAAATCAAAATAACTATGACATTCCATCTTCCCCTAGTCAGAATGGCAAAGCTCACCCCAAAGAACAACTACAGATTCTTCCCATCATCATTGACTTCCCGTGTCTTTGACATTTGTTCATGGCATGAACAGCAGTGCCAACAGATGTCACTTGCTTCATCCCCATAGAGATCACACTACTACCTTTATTTTTCTGTTAAAGGAAGCACCCATGCTGTCCTGTCACACATCCGTCCACTCCCTTGTCCAATGCCACCATAGAAACCATTACTCAACTGGCTTTGCCTTACCAGAACTGAAAGAAAAAGATGTTTCTGTTGTAGCTCTGGATCAGAGTCATAAAGTGTGTCTCTAAAGTGTGTCTCTATCTTTAATCCCTTCAAAGGTTCATTAAATGCTTAAAATTCTGTACACACTCCTTAGCATTATGATCACGCAGGCTCTTTTGTATAATATTGTACATAAGATAGCATACTCAATGCTACCAAAATATTACTAGTGTTCATAAACAAAATATACATATATTGTTAAATTAAAAGCAACCACTTATTTAAGAAGGCAAAAGTGGTGTATAGGGAGGTTGGAGTAGTGAAAGGAAAGGAGGAATGATACAATTAAATTATAATCTTTAGAAAGTGTTTAGATAAAAGGAGTAAGAAAAAGAGCAACAAGCAAACATTGACTGATAAAAAAAGAGGAAATCCTTCCCCACCTGCAGGGAAAAGTCCCCTGACAAGGTGGTCAACCTTAAACCCAAGTACTTACTGGCATCACTAAATGGGTTTAATTAGTGAGTCTGCGGGTGTGAAAGAGAGAAAGAAAGATGCATGTACATGCAACAATGATAAAGTAGAAGCCATTAATTCAAGATGGAGGGATGTTATATTTATACATAACATCTGTGTACAAAATTCTCAAACCACCAAAAAAAAAATTATAACCCTAATTTTAATTCTTAATCTATCAACAGTCCACAGTTATGGCATAATCAGTAAAATTTACCTCACAAAAATATTGGAATATATTTGTTGGTTGATTTGTGGTTTGGAAACAGAATTCTCCTAGGCTTAGTTTCATCAGGGGCACCAGGATCCTTAGCAAATCATGAAAACACTCCTCATCCAAGAACCGAGCACAGACGCCTCTCAGAATGGGTTGTTTCCTTCGCCTTTGCTAAATGAAACTGAATTTTCTCTAAGCGTCTCTTCCAGGAGACTACCCCAGGGGCCAAGCCACAACCTAGGGATGGCTTCCTTGGGACACGATTCCTCATCAAGGCTATTTTTTTTTCTTTAGATCATAGCGCCTCATACTTAAAAATGAAGCAAAAGTGACAGAGGTAATAGAATAAATAAGAACATTAAGTTACCTGAAATGCTAATCTGTAGCAACAGGCTGCTTCAAGCGGAAACTATGGACACGGACTTCTTTCTGCCCCTGGGGACTCTTGTATTCTCCTATGGCCTATGTCTCCTCCCTCTTACCTGTCTTCCCATGGTGTCCCTCCCCTTCAAAACTTTCAGTGCTAATTGGATGGCCTGAAAAACGCTGCTACAGACGCAGGATATGATTAGCTCAGCTCCCTGTCATTCCTATGCTGGGCCTGCTTTTTTTCTCAAGTTTACACTCCTGTTTCCTAGGAAATCCCAGTACCTCTGAAAACCCAAGCTGTTTGCTCTGGAGGAGCTGACAGGCAGAAGTTCTGTTGGCAATTGTTTGGTTTCTAATGCAGTTTCAAAACTGATCTCCCACGTTTAAAAAGGAAACGTTTGGTAAATTGTCTTATTTGATTCAGCCGCTCTTTCCTCACTCTGCAAGGCTGACTGCCTGAATGGCTTATTGCCAGGTGAGGCATGAAACCACACCCCTTAGAAGCAGGCAGAGGTGATTAAAGGTAATGCCCTTGGAGCTTTTCTACATTCATACACTGAGATGATACCTTTCCCACATTTTTGTTTTGTTTTGATGCTGGATTATGTATTTTAATTCTTTCTTCTGCATTCACTACACCCTTGTTCTTAGCAATACATTTGGCAAAGCAAAAACAGGCCAGTTAGTTGATGCTGTGGTGAATGTATCTAAGCCACAGTTCTTGCTCTGAGTATCTATGACATACATCTCCCTCCATACTCCCACACCAGGTTCCCTCCATCCTGTAATCATACAAAGAACTAGGAGAATAGCTTTCTAGAAAAACCTCCCTTTCATTTTCTGTTATGCGGTTTACCTGGTGTGTATTCTCAGAGTAGGGTGGTCACTGATTTTTAAGATCATTAATTTTTAACGTTTTATTATAGACATCAAATGGAAAGACTCCTTTTTAAAAAAAAAATAATCAGCATTAGCTGAGGTGATTTCTGATGAAAAGAACCACCTGCTCAAAACCCTGCTTTTTGTATCTCTTCCCGAGTCAGACGCACTTCAGGGGGTCCTTCAAGTGGAAGGTGGTACTTAGAAGTGAAGAGAAAGTGCAAACACAACAGCGACCCAGTGCTCTTCCCACTTCCATACCAGAGTAGTCTGAGCATCTTCGCATAGCACAGGACATTCCACCTAAAGTACCGTGAGCTTGTCATTTTACTATGAGCAAGGGAAATTATGAGGCCAGCAAGGTTAATCTGTAAGTACTGACCACTTAACCAACAAGCACCACCAATGAAAGATAAACCTTGCCTTTAAAAAAATACTTTGTTGTTTTTATTGAGCTATATATTTTTCTCTGTTCCTCTTCCTTCCTCCCCAGCCCCATTCTACCATCTCTAATGATCCGAAAGCTCCCAATTTGCTCAGGAGGCCTTGTTTTCTTCTACTTCCTATGTAGATTAGATCCATGTATGTCCCTCTTAAGGTCCTCTTTCTTGTCTAGGTTCTCTGGTTTACAGAATTGATCTGTAAATTATGGAAGACAATGGGAGGAACTGGGAGCTCCCAGAGGTCCAGGAGGAGTCTTCTTCATCTCTGCATCTCCTAAAGTCCCTGTCACAGCACTCTGTACAACCCCGAAATTAATCAAGGTTGGTTAATCAAATTGTTGAACCAATAAAAAATATTCATATTCAAAACATTCAAAATGGAAATCAGTCTTCCACAAAGAGCTACTTCCTTACACTAAGCAGTTTTTTAAATCAATTAAATTAAACAACCTCCTACATCTACTTAGTGCAGTCTGATTACTCAAGCATCCCCTTATCTCCCTCCAGTTCCCTCCTCCCCTCAGTCATTTTCCCAGGTCCGTGGCCTCGGGTCCCCTCTTATGACTAATTCAGTTTAATGAGGGTTATCTGTGCAACCACTGGATTGGATATTGGGGACTGATGGGGTCACCACTGGACACAGAAGGCAATCACTCCCCTGTCCCGGGATGTATCATCAGCTGATAGTTCAGCATTGAGGAGTGGGGCCCCTCTAGTCCCTTCTCCATCTGTGCCTGGCTGTTATTGGGCATCACTCAGGTGTTTGTTCTCCTTAAGTTCTTTCCTCTTATTTTTGTTGTTTTGTTTCTTTGTATTTCCTTTAATTTCCCTGAGTTTTGATGAACTTTATAATTTTCTTTTAAATTATGCATCCTGGGATTCATCCAGGTAATTCCAGTGACAAGCACATCTATAGACCTAAAAGGTGTGGGCTGAGATGCTGCCTTGATCTTTTATCTATTGGGACTTTGTGATGTGATCCCATTAGGGTGACTGCTTTGTCAGTTCGGTGTCATATGTGAGCAGAGCAGGCTGGGCAGGAGAATGGTGGGGTCTGGAAGTCGGTGTGGCCTGTGTGGAATGACATCAGCAGACTGGGGGGCAGGGCTGCTGCGCAGGAAACAAGTTCTTCAAATTTCACATTTTCAAGGAATCTTGGTTCCTTTTCATAGGAAATAGTATTTAGAGACTGGAAAATATTACCTAGGTCTACTCTTTCCTAGCTAAAGACTACTGCTTACTTTTTATAATTTTATTGGTAAGATCTAGGGAATAACAGGATAGCTGAGACTATAAAAATTTCGTATCTATACCTCTGTGTTGTGTTCTTCTTATCTTTACAAGATAAATTATGAATTTTCGGTCACCTCTTAAGCTGAAACATAAGCCCATATGGTAACCTTGTTATTCTTCTCAAATATCCATTTTGGATTCTTCTTTAGGTGTCTGTGAAACCTCTCAATGTATCAAATTATTTATTTATACATTTTCTCAACCTAAGTGAAAATAATGCATTCTCAAATGATAATCTGCAAAACTGAAATACCAATAATAAATGGCAAGTTCCTTTACAATTATATTCCTCTATAATCTGATAATTTAATGATTACAATTATACTTTCTCAACTGACATAGTATTAGATACTTTTTTCTTTTCATACTTATAAAATGCTGGTGAGAGTAAATACATTCATTTCTTTACATAATTAATTTTTAAGATTTTAGCTATTTTTTATATTTTAACTTTTTTGGTTTTTCTTTATTTTATTGTTTATATTGTGTTATACATTTTTCTCCACTCCCCTCCTTTTGTTCCTTCTGTCCTTCTACCCTTTTCTGTGACCCCCACGCTCCCAATTTATCAGGATAACTTGCCTTTTTTCACCCTTCCTTTGTAAATTCATGCATATCTCTCTAAGGGTACTCTTTGTTGTCTAGGTTTTCTGGGGTTTTGGACTGTAGGCTGGCTTTTCTTTATTTTATGTCTAAAAGCCACTTATGAGTGAGTATATATTATATTCATATTTATGGATCTGGGTTACGTCACTCAGTATGGATTTTTTTTTCTAGATCCATCCATTTGCCTGCTAATTTCAAGATGGCATTAGTTTTTACTGCTGAGTAGTGCTCCCTTGAGTAGGTGTACTACATTCTCTTTATCCAGACTTTGGTGGAGAGACATGTAGGTTGTTTTCGGGTATTATGAGTAATGCTCCTGTGAACGTACTAGAGCACATGTCCTTGTGGTATGATTGAGCATTCTTTGGGTACATACCCAACAGTGGTATTTGCTGGGTCTTGAGGTAGATTGTTTCTAATTTTCTGAGAAATCACCATACTAATTACCAATGTAACTGTACAAATTTGCACTCCTACCAGGAATGTAGGACTTTTCCCTTTACCCCAAATCGTCTCTAGCACAAGCTGTCATCAGTGATTTTGAATTGGCCATTATGACAGGTATAAGGTAGAATCTTAAGAGTTAATGTATTTTGTATATAGAATGCTAGCTCACTTGCAAATCCCTGTGTGTAGTGTGAACCGTAACAGGGGCTCTTCATCCACACATTGCACATGATCCCTCACCTGATTTTCCCATGTATATTTGTTTTGAGGATAATATTTTATGGAAGAAAGTTCACACATTTTTTGTTGTCCCTTAACTCCTACCATCTTGAAAAAATGAGACATTTCGTATTTATCGCTTTATTTTGTATCTTCATACTCAACAACACTGAAGTTCATTCTGTATCAATTTATAAATCTCAGGTTTATTCTATTTTACATATAACTGTTACTCCAATAATTGGACAGACTGTAGCTTTTTTTCTTTCCTTATGTAAATTTTCATACCAGTCATATCAAAAAATGATTTCTCACAACCCTTCAACTTTCTGTTAACTTTATTTGTTATTTTATTCATTATCCAGGAAAAATGTATTTACTTCATTTGTATGTTGTCATTTTCAGGCAAACTGGTTCTTATTACATCCTGGGAGTGGCTGATCCAACCAAACAGGGTAACAGCACTCTAGGCATCTGATCTCTAAAGAGAGATTATAAATTACAAAAAAAAAATAAAAGAGTAAATAGAATTTGTTAAGTGTGGGGTTTTTATCTCAAGTGATTGGAGAAGTAAGATTCAGAGACTAGAAGTCACAGAGATGATGAAACTCTCACAGCACTGTGAATGGCAGAAAGGACGGAAGAGGAGAAACGGCGGGGAAAAGAAGGATTGTACTAGAGCAAGGGGAGCCAGGGAATGAGGAGTCGCCAGTCTGTCAATGTACTGTATGAGGCTTATGAAAAAGACAGAAAATAGTGAGGACAACTGGAGGTCCACCTGCAGGAAGAGGGAAAGAGGAGAACCCTGGGAGTTCCTTGTGCTAGGGAACTGGGAAGCCCTTAAAGAGCCAGAGCTCACAACATCCTCCCCAGGTCAAACTTAACTTTATGCCTTCTTTTCCTTCCTAGCCACACACAGGGGCTTGAGCAACAAGCCCAGCACTTTCTTCAACAGCCACAAGGTGGCCAGAGTGAGCCCCAGCAGGAACAACAGGACATCCAGCAGGTGCTGCACATGCCATGGCTGCTGAAAGCCATGGGGCTTTAGATGTGCGCCTCCCCCTGTTTGTAGGATGTGGTCAATCCAGCCCACCAGACGCTGGGAAGGTGTGAGGGGGTGGGAGCGCCTGATGGCCCTGGCAGTCATTGCTGCCGTCTTGTACCTATGGACAGACACAGAGAGAATGTGTTACCAATGTGCTATGCCAGTCCTTCAGACCTTATAACATAAACACACACACACATTTTTTTCTAGTCTATAGCCAGCTTCAAACAAAATTGTTAGCAGACACTTAACACTGTCTATCTGAGTCCCCATTAAAGGCACAACAAGAAGCAAAAAGATAAAACCTTAGAAGGATCATAATTAAACTTTGAAGGGCAATTTAAAAAAAATAACTAAGTTTATAAGGATTGCAGCTATGATACTGAAATACTGTTCACATTAAATGTATTTTAACATATCAATAGGATATATATTTGATTATATGAATAAGACATTGAAACATGAGTGTGCAGTCCTGGTTTTTGTGAAATCGTTGTGAAGTTGGGCAAGTGATATTGGGTCAACTGTTCTTGTCTCTGTTCCTGTCTACTTTACTTTACATTTGTGAAAATTTCCTTTATGACAGGCCTGCCCTTGGCTCTAGGAGCAGAGTGGAAACAGATAGTCAGTGCTTCCTCGTGATGCAGGCTTTCTATGTGCTAGTGTGGGGCAGACAGTAATGACACACGTGACTGAGATATTACAATCTATTAAAGGGTCAAAGAGAGAGTAGTGTATGATGACTGAGCACAGTAACAGAAACATAACAGCCAAGTACATGGTCTCCTAGGAGGACACCATTGGAGAGACTGTCCTGGGAGGTCAACACAAAGACCCTGAGGAGGGGAGATCACCGCAGTAAGGGCTAGAGAAGGTCCTTGTCATGGTTTGAGTGAACAATGGCCCCCATTACCAGATATCTGAATGTTTGCTCCAGTTGATACACTGTTTAGTTAGGATTAAGAATTGTGATTTTTGCTGGAGGAGGTTTGTTGCTGGAGGTCTTTAAAAAGGCCCACATCGTTCCAAGTTTTGTTCTTTCTGCCTCCGGCCTGCAGATCAAGAGGAGGCTCTCAGCTACAGCCTCTGTGCCATGCCTGTGGCCACATTTGCCAAAATTATAGCCATGGCCTAACCCCCTGATCTGTAAGCAAGGCCCAATTAAATGCTTTATCTTATACATAAACTTGTGATGTGGGATTCCAAAGTGTGTGCACTGAATATGATTGGTTAATGAAGAAAACTACTTAGGTCTATTGCAGCACAGGATAGGGCAAGGTGGGAATTCCAAACAGAGAGAGAGAAGGAGAGAGTAGGCAGAGTCAGAGAAAAGTCATGTAGCCACCACAAAAGACAGATGCAGTATGCAGGACAGAAGTTTACTGATAAGCCATGAACAAATAGCGATGCCCAGATTAATAGAGATGGGTTGATTTAAGATAATAAGAGTTAGGAAGAAATATGCATAAGCTAATAGGCCAAGCCGTGGTTTAATTAATATATGTTAGTGTGATTATTTCGGTTTTGAGCAGCCAGGAAAGAAACAAGTAGCCACTGCCAACAACCTTGGTCATGGTTCCTCCTCACGGCAATAGGAGAGTAACTAAAACAGTACTCTTCTGATTCAACTGGAATTCTATATGTATATGCTGAGTCAGGAGATCAGTCATCTTAAGAACATACAAAGGTTCTCTCCTGCCTCAACTGGAATTCAGTGACAGGTAACCAAAATATAAGAGGTCATAAAGATAATGTGTGTGGAAGAAAACATCATACCACACCAAGTACAAATGTATTCTCAACATCTCAATTAAAATTAGGATTAAGAGCAAAGGGAAACCAGAACTTCAAGTATCACACATGTATTTTTCCATGTTCTACAAAATTCTAGTGTTATTGATAAACAGACTATACGGATCCTTTAGTGTCAGGTCTGCATTCAATGTAAGCAACCCCAACCCCAGAGAGCTGCATACCTCTTGTTTTCTATGACTTCCTTCAGTGTAAGTGCAAATGTCTCTGCCTTGAGTGTGTCTACATGAACAGTAACACCAATTTTCTTGGCTTCCATAAGGACCATGTTTTCAGGTTGGTCTGCAAAGAAAGGAATCCCCACCATTGGGACTCCATGCTGGATGGCCTCCATGATGCTATTCATTCCACCGTGGGTGACAAAGAGTCGAATATTAGGATGAGCTGTTGCAAAATACAAAAATGGTCCAATATTTCACTATGAAAGTTTCAGATACCAGGTAAAGCATCAGACCCAAGGAATACCAGTGTGTTGTAGAGAATGGTATTACTGATTTTTTCCTTTGAAATTTTCAGTGTTTTACGATATAAAATCTAGTCTTCCCTAGGCAGAGAGATGCCTACTTCAATCTAAAACTATCAAGGACCTAGACAAGGAAGAATATATGTAGAATGGCGATCCAGGCCTGGTTCTCTGTTTTTCTGTTCATCCTCACCTTCTCCATAGATACGTCTTTTTTACTTTTCTAACCTCAACCTTTACTGGCTATCCACATCTGCTTTCTTATGAATCTTGTATTCTGTGTATTTCCCATCTTTTTTATTTTTTTATTTTATTTATTTATTTATTTATTTGGTTTTTTGAGACAGGGTTTCTCTGCGGTTTTGGAGCCTGTCCTGGAACTAGCTCTTGTAGACCAGGCTGGTCTCGAACTCACAGAGATACACCTGCCTCTGCCTCCTGAGTGCTGGGATTAAAGGCGTGGGCCACCACTACCCAGCTCCCATCTTTTTAAATAGAAGTTTACTAAAGAGGATGGTATAGCAAAAGATTCTGTGTTTACAGATATTGTCTGGTGCTCCATATTAAGCAACCGAACATTTCTTATGATAATAAAGAACTATACCTCACACAAAATCTACCCATGTTTCCTGAAAAACAAATGTTTTCCCTATTGTATAGGCTGTGATTTCCCTGAACAGAGATCTATGTGCAAAATTTCCCATCTTATTTTGAGTGACAAAATTTGAGTGTTTTATTTATAAAACTTTGACTGAGCCATTGAGTGTGGAAGTGATGGGTCTACAGATGTCACCAAGAAACAAATGATTTTAGGGAGGTGGCTAACGGAATTTCCCTTTGCTCAAGAAATCCGTGTTTCCTTATCTTACTGTGAGGTTACCCTGGTTGGCTCTCAAACAGCCTCCACATCCTCAAAACCCCAATATTAATTTTGTAAGTGTCTGGGTTTTCAGCCCTTTCCAGACAACCAAGATGTATCTGCATGCTTACATTCATATGTGTGTCTCCAAAAATGTGAAGCAGTTCTCACATCATTGTGATAATAGTAGCAGAATAGTGGGAACTGCCCCAAGGAGCAGCTATAGTTCACATGGTGTTCAGATTGTGTTGGAGGGATCAATCTTAAATACTGATAATTCAAGGCTGCCTGTCTGTTTAGGGACTTGGAAGTAGGGAAGGATAAGGAACTTGCTGCTATTCAGTCGAGAGTACAGACTAATTTCCGCAAGAGCTCTAGCTGCTTTTGCCTGCCTGCTGAAGATCTATCTTTACATATCAACAGACTTTACTTTGCAAGTCAAGTTCTCAGGCATCGGTTATCTATGCAGTCCCAAACACACATAAATGGTAACAGGTCTAGGAGGTGCTTACCCAGAAGGTCAACCTGGGGAAGCCAATCCATGATTTTGACATTTGGGGCCATTCTGACATCTTCGGGCCATTGATCATCCTTACATGTCCACAGCACTCCTTGAGGGAGGCGAGCAAAGGCACTGTTCATCTCCTTAATAAGTTCCTTGGTCTGATACAAGGATGCTACAGAGCCCAGGGACACAAGGACAAAACCTGAGTCTCCAAATGTAGTGATAAAATCCTCCAAGTCCTAGATAAAGCAGAAAGGAGAGAAGTCGGAAGAAGTGGTTTGTGAACGCCAAGGCAGCTGTGACACGAAACCAGGTCAGGTGTTGAATAAGCCCATGCTTTAGTTGCTTGTGTTTTGTTTGATAGGATTCCTCTCGTTGAGCCTGTACAGCTGTGTTCTGACTGCATTGATTAGCAATCAGCTCTTCACCATTGGACTGTTATGAATTTCTCTTCCAAGCAAATATAAGAACAAGATTTTTTTTTGTTTTGTTTTTCGAGACGGGTTTCTCTGTAGCTTTGGGGCCTGTCGCGCAACTAGCTCTTGTAGACCAAGCTGGCCTCAAACTCACAGAGATCTGTCTGCCTCTGCTTCCTGAGTGCTGGGATTAAATGTGTGTGCAACCACTGCCAAGCATATAAACAAGATTTTATTTGAGTAAACTATTTCTACTGCTTAAAGTATAACTTCAAGATAAACTGATTGTTCAGGGCATTTTCTTTGTTTAGTAACTTGAGGCCCCTCACAACTCCTTTGGACACCATTTGTATTCTTTTATAATCATGCTAGAAATATAGTATACAAAATTTCTTCACTTTCCGTGTTACATAATGTTATCTACTCTGGTGTTCTTTTGTAGCTTTGGCTACAGGGTAAGGATAGATTCATAGAATGGGTTGAGAAGTTGCCTTTCCTGTGTAACTGACACAAACACTTATAGAGGAACTGGTATCAATTCTTACGTGTTTCGCTTAGCTCACCAATTAATCCATGTTATATCAGACATGCTTAATGAAAGATCTTCGTATTTTATTCTAATTTAATCACATCAATTTCAGATTCTCTGTTTTGAGTCAGTTGTGTTCACAGACATGCATAGGAATTTGTCAATTCATGTAGGATAACTAAATTGATGATATGTTTGAATAATTTCTTCATAATCTTTATTGTTTTATGTAATAGCAGATAATTTTCCACTTTAGAATATAATTATTCTATTCTTCTCTGTTATTTTTTTCTCAATGACTCCAATGGTTTGTCACCAATCTGCTCTTTTGATATTACTGATTCTAATTTTTCTGTTTATTGTTTCAATCATGTACACTGTGATTTTTTCAAGCCTCTTCTTTCCACGAGCATCCTGTTTAGTCTTCCCTTTGTTACCTGTGCCTTATAAAGAAGTGTAAGTTATCAGCTACATGCACCTTGTGTGTATTAACAAAGATAATAACTGCTATAAATTATATCTTAAGTCTTGTTTTTATTATTCTACATTTTTACATTGTGTTTTGTATCATTTTCCTTGATATATAACTTTTCTAAATGTTCCTCTTGATTTTTCACTTAGTCTCAGTGGTTCTACTATCCTGTGTTGTCTCGTATTATGTACTGTTGGTTTCTATCTCATCCCACTGTGATAAGAGATATTTGCATTAATTCATGATTTTGAAAGTTACTGAGGTTGCTTTTGTGTTGTCATCCAAGGCATGAACCAAGGAATTTGTACTGTGCATTAGAGAACATATGCTCTGTTCTTGTTGGAAAGTTGGTTCAGCAGCTAAGAGAATTGGCTGTCCCTCCAGAGGACCAGAGTTCAGTTCCCACACTTTGATCACAACCACCTGCAACTCTATCTCCAGGACATCCAGTGCTCTCTTCTGCCCTCTTCTGAGGCCAGACATGCCATGCAAGTAGCATATAAACTTACATGCATGCAAACACTCACGCAAATAAAATGACCTAAAGAATAAATTTTAAAAATTCTCTATATACTTCTAATAGTTCTACATAACCTATGGTGTTATTAAGGTTATAATTAATATGAATAATCCTCTCATTACAAAACTGTTGTTGAATTGCAGCCTTCAGTATAAATCTATTTCTTATTTAAATTCCAAATATTTTGTTCTTATTTTTATATCATACTTGTGCACATATGACATATTTCATTCTAAAAAAACTGTTTGACAAATTTGAAATGATATTTGTTAGTGTTTAAGTTTGCTAAACAAAATTTCAAATACCTATATATAGGTTTTAATCCTCTGTGAATGTTTTGATATGGAGTCTTCTTTTCCTTATAATGAAAACCACCATAGAGTATTTTGTTTCTTTAAGAAACATGTGGTTGAACATCCCTCAGAGTAGATTCCAGACTGTTTTGTCGGGTATTACTTCAAAATATTTCTTCCCACTCTTCTCCTTATCAATTCTATCATCTCTCTGTGCCAATATCTGAGTCACCTGTCTAGAAGGTGAGGTCTCTTGTCAGTCACATCTACATCCCACAAACTTGGGTTTTCTGGAGATTTTTTTCCAAATCCCATATAAGAAATCTCCTTCTCCTTCTAGAAATAATATAAATATTCCTTACTGAACACTCCCCAAACACTTTTTCTCACCCACTGCAAGAAAGGGTAGGCAATCTGGTAACCATGGAAACCAGAAAACAATTCCATACCTTCTCTGCTTTGATCTGAAAGTAGGAAAAACATTACTTTCATCACCTCAGCATTTTGGCCCCCACTGCATAAAATCAAAGGAGGTCATTCCTCCAAGCATGGGACAGGGGACCCCACAGTGACAAGTAACAAACAATCAAACATCCTTAGCTCTCTGTACTTCTAAATTTTCAGCTGTAGTGACTCTGAGTCTGCACTGAACATGCAAATTACGTGCAGCTTTGATAGTTTGCAGTAGCTGGATGGGGTGAAAGGGCTCAACAAGCTAGGAAACTACATAGCAGGATCAGTTCTTCTTCCCTATACTGCTAAGTTCTGTCTAGGTATATGCTCTCTAAAAGTGTTATATGTTTCATTATGAAGAGCCTGCCTTCTCAACAAATACTATATGTGCCGGGCGATGGTGGCGCACGCCTTTAATCCCAGCACTCGGGAGGCAGAGGCAGGTGGATCTCTTTGAGTTCGAAACCAGCATGGTCTACAGAGCTAGTTCCACGACAGGCTCCAAAGCCACAGAGAAACCCTGTCTCGAAAAACCAAAAAAAAAAATATTATATGTATGGATATGCACTGCATTTTTAACATGTATAGCTCTAAATTCAATAGGAAATACCAATACTAACTAAAGGACTTATTGCACCAAAGGCAGGAACACAGAGAGATAAAAACGAAACTCAATCTTTTTACCACACAGTCAAGTCTTCAACCATACCATGGGATGTTCTAACACCATCCTTCACAACCCTAAAATGGACTCTCAGAGTGCCGACTTTGCTTTAGAGCACTTTCTTCCAGAACATGCCTGCCCTTTACATTTTCCACCTATGACGATTAACAAGAAAATGTCCCCCATGGCAGTGGCACTATTAGGAGTTACAGCCCTGTTGGACTAAGTGTTGCCTACTTGGAGGACATGTGTCACTGCAGAGTGGACTTTGAAATCTTCTAAGCTAAAGCTATACCCATTGTCCCAGTTGAATTCCTGTTGCCTGTTGATCAAGATGTAGGACTATCAGCTCCTTCCTCAGCACCTGCCTGCATGTCACCATGTTTCCTGCCATGATGATAATAGACTAAACTAAAATTGTAAGAGACCGAAATTAAATATTTTCCTTTAGGTAGTCGCTTTGGTCATGGTGTCTCCTCACAGCAACAGAAACCCTAACTAAGACACCACTTAAGCACTGTCAGCCTTTGAATTAAAGATAAATTGAGGACTGAGATTTCACTTACTTGAGGTATTGGCCTGGCAGGTTTGTCCATTAAGCCTCCCACATAGACTGTGTTGGGAAGCAGGGGACGAGCAAATTCAAAGGCAAAGTCAGAGTTGACGAACCACAGCTCTGCTTTCAGCAGAAGGTCAGACAAAACTGGCCGAGAGCCTTCTGAAAAATGTTCCTGTATGGTGGCATCATATTGAGAAAGTATTTGTCTTTGTTTCAGGAAGAAATCAAAGAACATCAGGAAGTTCTTTACTCGGCCCCAGAAGTCCATCTGGTCAATTAGTCTTGAACCATACACTGGAACATAAGACAAGGGGCTAGGGAGTCCAAAGTCCAGAAGGCTAAATTGCGTGGGAAGAAAGGCCACAAATGGTTTTTCAAGTATCTCAGCAATCAAGAAAAAACAAGAATCTGCTGCATCCAAAAATACTAGGTCAAAATTCTTATACTTTAAGTAGTCCATGATGTCCTTTCTGCTTAATATGAGACTGCATACGTCTGCAAAGTATTTATGTATCTTGATAAGAGTGTGATGATTGAACCTGCAAAAAAAATAATAGAAAATATTTTAGGAAGATATTCCATACAGTTTGGAAAAATGATAAACTCAATTTCTGTAGGAATTCCTACAGCCGGTAGCCTGTAAGTTACCTGCCCATTATGTAAAGCCCACCAACCCCTTCTCTTCTAGCTGTGGGATCAGTTGCTGTTCCCCTTTAAAGAACAGGACTATGATCTGTGAGTCCACCCTGAGTAGATGACCTTTCATTATACTCAATTCTTAGTGTGGGATTTCTTTTTAGCATCTGTAATCACTCAATGAAAGTGTTCCACAACTAGGTAAATGTAAGCCTATACTCTAAAAGCTACTGATCTTTTTTCTGTTTTATGTGATACCTAAACTTAACTGTGTGTGTGTGTTTGCAATGTGGTGTGTGTGTGTGTGTGTGTGTGTGTGTGTGTGTGTGTGCATTTTCCTTTTTTGGTGATGAAATTAGAAAACAGGCCATGAAAGCACTTAAAAATAAAGGCATCAGAAGTGATTAGGAGTCATGGAAGAGTGTGTTGAAGGAAGGGGGCAAATTAGAACAAAGTATAGTGACACATATTCTTTAAAATCCATAACAAGACCTATTTTATATGCTCATTTAAAATTCTAATGGAAAACAATGTATGATTGGAAGATTATTATCAGAATACATGACTCTTACTGACTCCAACTTCCACTGACGATTGTACTAAACATGAGTCATCCTCTTTCACATCAATGCTTACCAGATAAGCAACCTGGTAAGATGCACAAGCGGGTGATGTCATCCTATTTAGTGGTCCTTTGTTTGTGTTTTAAAATTGAAGCTTGCCTGAATATCAGAGTGAAGAACTAAGCCACTAGAGGCCAGGCAGTGGTGGTAAACACCTTTAATCCTGGTATTTGGGAGTTACACATCTTTAATCTCAGCATTAGGAAGATGGAGACAGGAGTGATATGACTGGGAAGAGAGGAATATAAGGCAGGAGGACACAAGCTGGAAGCAGTCTGAGTTTTGGTAGAGATGGATGGAGTCTGGAGATGCTTTCTGACAACAGGATCGCCCCTTCGGTCTGAGCATTGATAGTGGTAAAAGTATCCTTGTGTCTGGCTGCACTGTTTTCTGAACCTTCAGGATTCTCCCCCTAATATCTGACTCAGAGATTTATTTATTAAGACCATTAGAATTCGTGCTCCAAATCATACATCAAAAGATCTACAAGATGAGAACCCAGTGGCACACTCCTGTCTTTGCTCATTCTCGACTCAACTTCAAGTCACAACAACTGAGGTTTGCCTTCAAGGGTTCCTCTGTCAGAGAGATGTTGTTCAATGTTGTGGTATAGAGGTGATGGTACCTTTAAGGGAACACCTTCATATGAGATTATTAGAGGCCCTTTTCCTTTAGATGTTTAAAATGATCTGCAGTGGACTTTGAGTTAACTCCTGTGGGGGATGTAAACACACACACACACGTATATATGCTTCCAGTTTAGTGTTTTTATGGGATTTCTGAGTGTACAAAAGTGTGGGTCTTTGATTCTTGTGCCTTCTCTTGGGCTCTTTTCCTTTTTTTTCTTATCCAACTAGAATATGATATTTTTGTTTTATGTTACTATATTTTTATATTTTGTCATTATTATCCCTTAGAAGCCTATTTCTTTTCTAATGAATGATATAAAGGGAGTAGATGAGGGTGGGAGGAGAGGGGAAAGATATTAGGAGGAGTAAATGGAAGGCACACAGTAATCAGGATATACTATGAAGGAAAAATTTGTTTTCAGTAAAAGGAAGGAAAAGGAAAGCTTTTAAACAAGTTTAACAGGAAAGGACCAAGGCATGACAGAGGATGTATGCACACGCAATGGAGTGTCCTCCATTAGGGATTGTATGTAGGAAGGTGACAAAGTTCATGGAAAAGGTGTCTCCTCTGTCCCTGATTAAAGAGGTTGCAGTGGCTGTACAGGCTTCATTGAGAGGACATGAGCAGATGACAAGTAAGATGCAGAAAAAAAAGGTCTAAAAGGCACGTCTTCCACTTTCTAGAGAATATCCCATCGTTGATCTAGCTGTCAGTCATCTACCATGCACCACTCAAACACAATCCATCCCTATACCAATTAATTCACCCACTCATCTTTTCTCTTAAATTCACTCAAAGCATTGTGCAACTATCATCTACCCACGTTTAAGACTGGATTCGTAATACTTTGGTTCCAAGAAATGAAACAAATTACCTGTCAATAAATAATTCTTCCAAAAGTAGAGAAATTCTATTATCAAATTCCTTTTCTTGATCTTCAGGTAGACTCCAGTTTATAATCTCATATGACATATTCTCCTTTTTTAAATCTAGGAAAACACCAATTGAGTAATATTTAAACCTATCACAATATACCACACATTATTACAGTGATTAAAGAATTGACTCAGTTTCACATCTTTGTGGAAACTGTCTTTTGATCTTCAGTGGTTTGTTCTACTTTTAATCATTCAGTTCTGCAATCAAATAATACTTATTAAGATTTTACAGTATTTTGAGAACTTCTATTTTTTTGTTTTTTAGTGTTTGTTTTTCTAGACAAGGTATCTCTGCTGCTTTGGAACCTGTCCTGTAACTCACTCTGTAGAACAGGCTAAACTTGAATTCACAGAGATCCACCTGTGTCTGCCTCCTGAGTGCTGGAATTAAAGGTGTGCACCACCAGCACCCAGGTCTAGAACTTTTATCCAGTCTGCAGTAATGAAAATTTCCAGCAACAGATTTTATTTAAAGACACAGCTACTATTTTTCACATTACTCTTGGCAAAGCATAAAAAAATAGTCTGAAATGGTTCACTGACCTTGTCATTATAGTGAGTCAGGCTTGTAGTAAACTACAAGTCAGTTTGATTATAGAGTCCCTGCATTCCATAGGGAAATTAAAATGAAACATACACTGTGTCCATTTGCCTGTTTGTTTTTCATTGCTGTTCCTTTCATGTTTGTCCCTTGTTTTTTGTTTGTTTTTTTGTTTATTTTGCTCTGCTTTTTTTTTGTGGCAAGGCCATATTTAATGACCTAATTGGTTTTCAACCCAAAATCTTGCTTCTTTAGGCTTACTAGCACTTAGATTATAAATATGTGCTTAGATTATAAAGATGCAGCACGAATTCTAATTGGTCTTAATAACAATAACCCAAAGTGAGATATTAGGAGCTGAAAGCTGAAGGGTCAGAAAAGGAGAGCGGCAGCCACTGGAGCTCTTACCACTATCAATGCTCAGACTAAAGGGTGATCCTGTCCCTACGAATCCTCTGACTGCATCTCAGTCTGCATCTGCCTCTAGGAATCCTCACACTGCCTGAACTCCTCTCTTCTCCAGCCTTATATTCCTCTCTCTGCTCAACCATATCAGTCCTGTATCCACCTCCCTAGTGCTGGGATCATCTTTGTGTGAACTCTGTTTTTCTTTTAGACAGATTCACTCTCATGTATTCCAAGGAGGACTTGAACTCACAAAGATCAATCTGCCTGTGTCTCCCAAGTGCTGGACTAAAGGTGCAAGCAACCATTGCCTGACCTCAATGTCGATCTCTGTCTGTACTCTGATTTTCAAGCAAACGTTTTGTTAAAGCATAATAAAAATATCACCCACACAAAGAGATTCAAAAGTTCTACCTCAAATCATAATGCTAAATCAAAAGAGAAAAAACAGAAGGTAGGAAGGATGGAAGGAAGGAAGAAATGAAGGAAGGAAGGAAGAAGGAAAAAAGAAAGAGAAAGAAAGAAAGAAAGAAAGAAGGAAAGAAGGAAGGAAGGAAGGAAGGAAGGAAGGAAGGAATTAAGAAAGAATCTACCATGCTTTCACTGGTCATCTAAGCACTTATGTGTAATGAATACTCTGATTCCACTATTCACATTTGACTCCTGAAATTTCGAGTTATATCTCTCATTTTACCAGAAAAAAAAAAGCTCAATCCATCCTCTCATATTCTTGATAAGAATTTCAAGTTAAGAGACCTAGGCCAAAAACAGAATCCTCACATGAACCTAACTGGAGAGTTTCAATAATTGTTATTATTTTATGAGGGACTACAGGATCTGAACTTCCTTTTCATTGTTCCTACATCATGTGACACAATACAAAACTACTCTCTTACATAGTTTTTCTGATCCTGTTTTTCTGTAGTCAGATGACATTCCTTGGATCACTGCTTTCATCCCTACATTTGTGTATAAAAGTACACAAAAACTGAAGTACAGCATTTTTTATAACATTAGACTGTAGTCACCTCATTCTTCTAGGTCTTAAAAGCACAGGTCTTACAGACTGATCTGAGTGTAAGGAAGCTTGTTATAGAATGGCACAGAACTATAAACTTAAAACATTAAACCCTCCATGAGGACACTAAGAGCGACATTCAGAGAGCTAATCTACATGTGAAATAGAAAAAGACAAAATCTCCTGGGTAAATTGGGAGCATGAGAACCTTGGGAGAAGGTTGAAGAGGAGTGAAATGGTAGAGAGGAAAGAATAGAAAAATGTAGAGCTCAATAAAAAAATTAAACCCTCCTCCCTAGTACTATCAAATACTTTCAATTTATGTGATTCCTAGAAACCATTACTTCTTCAAGATGTCTGTCATGTGGTTTATCAGGCTGAATAATCACAGAAGGAAAGTGATCTAGAGAAAAAAATTAATGTTTAAATGTTTCAGTAAGACGTTTCAGTTTAAGGTTGGTAAATAAATGCCAGTAAGCACTTATGAAATATTAACAGAGCAGCCCTTTCCCAGAATTTTCTCAGGATAGAGCAATTTAAGAATGTACTGTAGATTATATCTGATTAAGCACAGAATCAAGACAGAAGACCATATCCTGATCAGGGCACACTGAGGACAGCACTAAGTTATCCTTTCAGCTTATTGTGTTCTATAGCTCTGTGCTGATATCCATCAAGAATAACCATGTCCTATTAAATGTTTATCACAGGAGGCAGGAAATCATATCCAACCAAAATCCAGAGAACAAAATGCACTTGAGGTAAAGCCCCCTTGCCTCTCTCAAAGTTGCCCAAGTCATTTTTCACTATGCTTTATTCTTTTGGCCATGTTTCAACACTAACTGTAAATCCATCTATTTCTTTATATCTATCTATCATCTATCTATCTATCTATCCATCCACTTTTCTGTCAATTTGTCTTTGTGTCTGTCGATCCATCTGTTAGGCTGTCTCTCTGTCATCTATCTATTTATCTATCAACTATATATGTATCAGTCATCTATCTGTCTATCTATCTATCTATCTATCTATCTATCTATCTATCATCTAGAGAAAGGTTCTCATGTATCCCAAGCGGGCTTCAAAACTCCTTAATGGTAAATAATCATATTGATTTCTGTTCCTCCTTTCTCTACTTTCTGAGTTCTGTGATAATAAGTGTGTGCCACATATTTTTTTGTATGTGTGGTCCTTGTGATCAAATATAGGACTTTGTATACACTCGGCAAGTACTATAACAACTGAACAACATATCAATACCTGTCTAGCCCACATTTTACTAGGCGATTGTCTCAAGTTAGATGGTATTTCTGTTTTTGTGGGACCAATTCGATAACATCAGGGATCCTCAGTGATTTGCTACAAAGAATCACACCAGGACATGCTTATATACGTGTTCTGACTGACCAGACACTCTTTAAACTGTGTAGTAGGCCATTTCTTCTTTGTTGTGGTGGTTAGTTAAAAAAGCAGGCAGGGCAGATAGGATGAGGTCCCTAACTTAGATTTATATTTAATTAGTACCAAATATACAACTTTTATCAAAAGTTAGTATTTACTACTTAAAGTAATTTAATATAAAGATTGATTTTAAAAGTACCTGGGATGGACATCTTTTCATAAAACAGACTGGTCACATTATGGCCATGGTCTTGAAGAATTAGTGACACACGGTTCATCAATCTATAATGGCTTACACCTAGAAAAAAACATAACTTCATTTTTGTAGAGAATAATGAAAAGATTCCTGATTGTCATAAATGACTGACATGAAGAAATCCAAAAGTAAGTGTAAAGACACAAAAACCCTTTGTGTTGTTTTGGTATCGGAGTAACTGTAGCTTCATAAAAGGAATTTGGCAATGCCTCTTCTGTTTCTATATTTTGAAATACATTAAGGAGTATAGGTATTAGGTCTTCTTGGAAGTTCTGGTAGAATTCTGCATTGAAACCATCTGGTCCTGGGCTTTTTTTGGTAGGGAGGTTTTTGATAACCTCTTCTAATTCTTCGCGACTAACAGGTCTATTTAGACTGTTCACCTGGTCCTGTTTTAACTTTGGTATATGGTATTTATCTAAAAAAGTGTCCATTTCTTTTACATTTTCCAGTTTTGTGGCGTACAGGCTTTTGTAGTAAGATCTAATGATTCTCTGAATTTCCTCTGTGTCTGTGGTTATGTCCCCCTTTTCATTTCTGATCTTATTAATTTGCCTATTCTCTCTCTGCCGTTTGATTAGTTTGGATAGGGGTTTATCAATCTTGTTGATTTTCTCCAGGAACCAGCTTGTTGTTTCATTGATTCTTTGGATTGTTTTCTGTGTTTCTATTTTGTTGATTTCAGCCCTCAGTTTGATTGTTTCCAGTCTTCTACTCCTCCTAGTTGAGTCTGCTTCTTTTTTTTTCTAGAGCTTTCAGGTGGGCTTTTAAGTCTCCAATATGGGCTTTCTCTGTTTTCTCTAAGTGGGCACTTAGTGCTATGAACTTTCCTCTTAGGACTACTTTCATAGTATCCCATAAGTTTGAGTATGTGGGTTTAAAGTATACTGTTGTACTTAGTACTAATATGTACTTTCCCTTATCCAAACGTTACTTTTATTGGTGATCATGTCCCTGAGTCCTACAAATTATCATGAGCCCCCATACAAACAATAGAGCCAGAATATTTCTGCTGTTAAGAGTAGCATAACACTTCCTTGAATAATATGGTGGCCTGATGGTATGCAAACTTCAGTGACTGGGTGCATATACAGATGAAAGAGAACTTCTTTTGAAATCAAATATGTTAGCCTCCCCCCGCAATAAAAAGAATCTGGAAATTCTCACTTCTCCATGTTTTGGAAGAACAGACTGATCACTATGACTAATATGCCTCCCATCTATTCACAACCTAAGTCCCAGTAGAGAAGCCTTTCTTGTCTTCTTTACAATACACTGACCAATCTAATTCGGCTGTTTCTACATCGGATGCTATTTCAATCCAATATTTACCCCCACCCTCTTGTACAGTCCCTAATAAGCACCACATTGCACACTCCATATGATTTTCCTCAGATCTGATCTAAGCCTACCTATAAAATCTCGTGCATAGATGATCCACTACATGCCGTTTTTAGACATGTCCTCCCCTCCCAAATATCCTGGTCCTACAAGACTCTGCATTCCCATCAGGCACTCACCCATTGCACCTATAGTCAGTATTTTTGCAGCCTCCAAGAAAAGAACCTTGGTGAAAAATAAGCTCACTAGAAGCCAACTCCGATGCTCAGCCATCTGTAAAACTCACAGAACACAGGTATAGTATCCAGACGTTGAGAATGTGCACCAGTAAGGAACCCTGGGAGCCTCTGTCACAAAGCAATAGCTTTGGCCCTGAAATGAATTTTTTTAAAAAAAGAAAAGATCTTTTTAGGTCTTCCAAATGCCCTCTTGCTCTTTACCTTTTCTCTGCAGCTCACTATCTAGGACACTCTGTTTCACCCTCCTTAATCAGAGTTGACAGGTGAATAGAAGATGAGTTAATATTTAACTTGTCTTTTAACCCCAATTCCTCTTTACTGCTCCAACACAACTCTCTAAACTGTGATTGAAGAAATCCTGTCAATGAAAGCATTTACAATGAACATTTTAAAAGCCCATTCACTAATTTATAAGACTCTGCCTCCTCTGTCATTTCTCTACTTGGATCCTATTGCCATATCTGTTACTCATTTAGCCAGGTTTCAGTTCTAAAATCTCCAATAATGGCAATCATAAGCTAATTTCCCAGGAAAACACCTAAAACTTTTCCTCTAGGCCTCTCACTAGTCACAAATTCATGAAAATGTGCTCATGGCCTAAGTTCAGGACTTTACCTGAAGACAAAACAATTAAGATTGAACCCACAGTTCTGAATGAGCATCATAAAGCAAAATGGAAGCATTACACCATCTTCCCAAGTGCAAGCACAAGACAGCTTCCAGTTCTGCCACTTGTAAATCAACCCAAGAGGAAGGAGTGCATTGTCACACGTGGTCCTCCTCACATCCTAGTTGAAAACTTAACAGCTGTAATGAAGTTTCCCAGTGCATCCTCAAGCAGAGGGAATCTGCTTCAGGACTTTCAAAGCATGCAGAGGAATACTGCCTGGAGTTCTGCTTTGCAGCATTGTGTCTTATGTCTGCGTCATTACCTACATCTGAATGTAAGCATTGCATTCTCATACTCATGCTGGTTTCACAGTCACACAGATGAAAAGACAAAAAAGGAGAAATAATGTGAGAAAGGGGGCTGCACTGTTCTTCACAGCAAATCTTCAGTCCATCTACTTTCCCGTACTTTCAAATGTATTAATGTGATGATTGATTTCAATGTCAACGTTGCTATATTAAAGGATACTAGATAGGTGGGAAGATCTTATTTCTGACCATGTGTGAGATTGCAACCAGAGGGAAGTAGACTTTATATCAGTAAAAAGTGTAAGGATATTGCGCCCTCACCCGAAATATCTGAGTACTGTCACATCTGTTCAGTCCTTGAAGTGAAAAAAAAATTATAACAAAGATGCAGATTCTCTCTTTACCCTCTTTTGTAGCTGAGACACCCATCTTCTCCTGGCTTCAAACATCAGACATTAAGACTGAGAGATGGGTAGGTGAACGAAGCACTTGTCAACCTAAGTACAGACACCCAATAGTCACCGAAAAAAAAAAAAGCCAGGCACCTATAATTCCATCAATAGCAAGGCAAAGATAGATGGACCTGCAGCCTTTCTGTCCTCCAAGTCTGGATTAATTGGGAGGTTCCATGTTCAGAAAAAAAAAAAACCCTGTCACAAAAAGTAGGGTAAGATGTAGTAAGGAGAATACCTAATGACACCTAGTGTTAACCTCTGGCTTCAACATGCTTACATGTGTATGTATGGTCACACTGATATATATACACACTGACACATACATGCCATACACATAGACCTTCCTCCCTCCTTCTCTCTCTCTCTCTCTCTCTCACCCCCCCCCACACACACACATACACACACACACACACACACACATACACACACACATATAGACACAGAAAACATACACACATAACCACAAAGACATGAATATGGGAGAGATACTTGTAAGAATAAGGGAAATAGATAAGGGGAGAGAGAGCATGAAGGAGTAAATGTGCCAGAAAACACTGAAAAGCATTCCTGTAAGCAGAGACTGTTCCTTCCTTTCCAGGCACCCAGACCCAATTAATCACACAGAAAGTATATTAATTATATCACTACTTGCCAATAGTTAAGACATGTTCCTAGCTAGCTCTTACATCTTAAATGAACACATTTCTATTATTCTGTGTATCACCAAGAGGCTGTGGTTTAGCAGGAATTGTTCTGGTGTTTTTCTCCTTCAGAGATGGATGGTGTCTCTCTCCTATGGCAGCTACATGGCATCTCCTACTTTTTCTATCTCTGTGCAGATTTTCTGCTAAGCTTTACTCTGCCAAATCACTGGTCAAAAACAGCTATATTCATTAACCAATAAAGTAACATATATTCAGGAGAATATTCCACATCACATTCCAGTGACCAATGCAGAGAAAATAAATTTTTGACAGAAATGAGTATCTTTGTGTGAATGTGTGTGTATATGTGGATGTGAATGTGTGTTTAAAACATTTAGAACATGCTATTTTTTAATCAGACAAAGCACTAAGTAACCTCGACTCTATAAATAAAAAACTAAACAACTGTGACTACTGCACAATAAAATATGACTAAAAATACAATGAATTACTCATAAACATTATAAATAAATCTTTACATAATTTCTTATGCTTAAAACAACACAATAAAAAAATATACTTTATGACGGGCGATGGTGGCGCATGCCTTTAATCCCAGTACTCGGGAGGCAGAGGCAGGTAGATCTCTGTGAGTTCGAGACCAGCCTGGTCTACAGAGCGAGTTCCAGGACAGGCTCCAAAGCCACAGAGAAACCCTGTCTCGAAAAATCAAAAAAATATATATATATACTTTATAATCCCATTAATATGAAACCCAGAAGGTAAAAAGTAAAAGTAATATTATGTATTGACCACAAATGGTTATTCAAAAGTAAGATGTTTTAATAAGAGCGTCAGGGCTGCATTCTGGCCGCCCTGGCTCCCGCATAGCTAGCTAATGCCCAAAATAATTACACGGAAACTGTATTCTTTTAAACACTGCCTGGCCCATTAGTTCCAGCCTCTTATTGGCTAGCTCTTACATATTGATCTAAACCATTTCTAATAATCTGTGTAGCCCACGAGGTCGCTTACCAGGGAAGATCTTAACCTGCGGCTGTGTTGGGTGGGAGAATCATGGAGACTGCCTGACTCGGCTTCTTTCTCCCAGCATTCTGTTCTGTTTACTCTGCCTACATAATTATCTGTCCTATCAGGTCAAGCAGTTTTCTTTATTAGTTAACCAATGATAGCAACAGATAAGATACAAGACCATCCTCCATCAGTAAGATGGCCAAAAGCAGAAATAAATGAGTACCTATAGAGTAGAAATCTTCTTTGATGACAAATCTTCGGTGTGCTCAGTGATATAATATAGAAAGTCACAGATATTCATATGTGTATAATTATTTATTTTAATTACAATGAGTTTATGAATAATAACACAATAATACTTTCCAAAATGAAATGCGGACCAAAGTAAGTAGAAGGAAGATTTGTTTGGTGCTTTAAATAACTGAGAAAAAACTAGAAACACTACCAGGGAATATATTATTTACAAGGTAAAGAATAAGACACTCGGTATAAATTGGACATAGTTTTCATAATTCAGATCATGGAGGGAATATTCAAATCTGGTCAATCATTCTCCATGAGTGAAAGGGCTGAACTCAGAATTTATAAAGGACAAGACATCTGCCTGGAATTTACAGAACAGAACAAGGACAGAGCGATGCATGATAGCACAGAGTACTATGTTAGAGGGGCAAAGTCTGCAGTTGGAGATATCCTAGAAAAGATCAATCCAAACATTCCAATCCCTCCTCAGTTCGGCAGTTTTCCAAAAAACAGTCAGTCAAGTGAGATGATATCCAGAGGGCACACATGGCCCCTCTTGTCTTTATCTTTTATTCAACTGTTGATTTACAAAAGAGTTACTAGTAGGCTGAAGCACTTAACCTTGTGATTCTGACTCCTGTGATTCTCTCTCTCTCTCTCTCTCTCTCTCTCTCTCTCTCTCTCTCTCTCTCACACACACACACACACACACACACACACACACTATACACACTCGTATATACACATATTTATCCATTCATTCATGAACCTAGTTTTCTTCCCCAATGTTCTTTTCTGTAAAAAAAAAAAAATATTGAGAAACAGGAGAAGGTGACAGGGGCATGCAGATTTTGGTTCTTAGAACTCTTACTTCAGTGGGAAGAGCCCAAGACCAAAAGCCTAAAAAGCTGGGGTTTGATCTCACCTCTTCAAGCCCATCCCAGGTGAATATGAGTTTGAACCAAAGCCTCCATGATCTACTGCCTGTGATAGTAGAGATGTAGAGTAGACAGTAGACAGGAGAGACCAGAGAACACACAGCACCAGGATGTGCTCAGTGAAGAACTTCTTTCCACATCATGGAGGGCATCATACATCATAGCAGAACAAGTATGTCAAACCCAGATCCCCTTTTGTAAAATGGCTATGGGATGTCTTTATGTATGGTGCAAACGTGTTACTCTCATTGGTTGATAAATAAATCTACTTTGGCCTGTCACTAAGCAGGATAGAGCCAGGCTGTAAATCCAAGCACAGATACAGGAGAAGAAGTGCAGAATCTAGGGGACAACAACCAGCCACCAAAAAAACGTAGGACATGTTACAAAATAAGGTAATAAAGTAAAAACCAAGTGGCAAAATAAAGACAAAAATAAGGGTTAATTTAAATGTAAGAGCTAACTAATAATAAGTCTGAGCCATTGGAAAAACATTAATAATTAATATAAACCTCTGAGTGATTATTTGAAAGTAGCTGCACAAATGGGTCGAACAGAAAATATGCTCCATCCACATTTGGCATTTAAACATGGTGCACTTACTTCCACATAAGACCCAAGAAATCTTGAAAAAGATTCTGAATGCACAGAACTGAAGCCACATTGGACTTCCTAGGCTCACAATCTCATGCCAGCAGCAGCACAGAAGGAGATGTGTCCCCTTAAGCCTGCCTGCTAGATGGGGCCGGCCACCAGTTGCCATGAGCTAAGCTTTGTGATCAGTTTCCCTAGTCTCACACAGGCCTCTATATAGGAGGATAATCAGTCATACACTATGTGTAGGATTTAGCATTAACTTATACAACAAAAGACACTGAAAGATACAAAATAAAAAAGAGGACCAAACAGAAAACCTCCTAACCAGGTTCTAACTTGTTTACAGTGTGTATGGGCTTATGAAAAATTAAAAAGGACATCAAAAGTAAAAGAAAGGAATAAATAGCTTAAAAATAATATGATAAAGTCTTTAAAAACAGGAATAAAATTAGAAAAATAGTTTACATAGATATGGAAAATAGACAGGAAGGTTTGATTCTGCATAGCATTGTATTGATTTTGAATTTTTTAAATGCAGACAATCAAACAACAGTGAAGAAGGATGCTTTAAAAAAAAGTCCCACACTAGCTCAGAATTGAATATAATAAAGAGTTATTTATTTAGGGGTGGGCTCACAGATTACAGTCCTCTGCACGAACGGGAAAACAGCAGCTGGAAGAGAGAGGGAACGCACACTTTACATTGGGATTTATAGTATAAGAAGCCATGCCCAAGTGGGCTGGTAACTTAAATGCTGCAGGCTTAAGGAGTTCCTACAGCACAACAGTTGCAGGGAAACAAGAATCTGAAAGAGAAACTGATAAAATACACGAACCTAAATATTTTTAAAATGCTTTAATTCTAAAACAGAAGTACAAAATGCATTTGTATTGGGAACTTAAAGGATATATTACTTGGGTAAAATATTTTTCCACTGGAAATAAGAGGCTATGGATTTTTTTCCAGGTTAACATGGACCAGATTTGATAAAGGGACTCCTCCTGAACTTTGACATCCTCCTTCAAAGGTTATAACTGATCTTCCCAGGATTTGGTTTTGATCTCAAATTTTCTCAGGGTCCCTATAAGATTAGCAGTGCCCAACAATCAGCAGGAAGTAGTCTAGAAAACTATGTCCAAATTCCCAAACTCTATTTTATAAAAGTTTATTTTCTTTAAAAAGGGCTTGGTTATAAATTGTTATTGGTCATAGTCAATTTCTTTTACAGAAAGGGGATATGATATAGAAATGATGAAAAAAGAATAGATTATTGCATCTACTGTAATTTTAAAAAAAATCTAATCTCCACAAATTTTACATTGGTATGATTTTAGCTTATTGATGCAAATTTAATGTTAATTTTGTTTTACTCTATATGTATTTATATTCTTTTTAAGATATTATGTATGTGTAACTCATTCAAATGTAAAAAACACCTAAAAATACAGATTAATAATAATCTATAATATTCAAATTTATAGTCATATTAGTGAGTTTTTCTAGGTATACAATGATCTATTTCAATTAGGTAGGTAATCTTCAAACACTTCAAAACCTACAGAATGTGGCATATAAAATATTGGATAACTGACTTTTCTCAACAAATACATGTTGGCTTCTTGAGCCTTCAGTTGCCAGGCTTCTAGAGCCTCTACATTCCCCTAGTCATTGCTAGGCCTCCTTATTCCCCAGAGAAAGGTGAGTATACTATTTGCCCATCTCACAGTCCCACAATGTAAGATGCTTGTTCTGCAGCCCCATGAGACAGGACATTAAGATGCAATAGGGAATCGAGTCAAGCAGGAACTCAGTTTATTACTGTGAGCATCACCTTACATAGGTTGAGTAACATGATGTGTTATGAGGATACCGCAGCCAATGAGAGGCAGCCAAACCCTCCCTCTGGCTAGAGGGTCATCTACCTGGTTTTTGATATCTCATCTTCACTTAAACTCAAGCCAGGCTTTTGTCTGTTCCACAGGCCCCAATGTCTAAGCTCTGAACTCAAGCCATAATTTTTTTCCATCCTATATGCATCGAGGTAGAGGACCTGAGATAATTTTGGCCCAACAAATATACATCTGCCCCTAGCAGTGCTAATTATCTCAAGAGGATGATGGGCATTGAAGAAACTCCTTATGGAATTTGCTTTCAATGTGGCAAGGGTAACCATTTGGGCAAGAAGCTGCTTTTGCCTGACTGCTTGACAGTATACTGTATAAAGTGGACATGCAGGACCCACAGGAAAATGACCACTAAACTTTGGCAAAGCAAGGCAGGATGATTCTTCAGGTTCCTGTTTCACAGAAGAAACTGCCAACGGCAGGACACAGAGAAAGGTGACTCATGTACTTTGCCAATATTGGTGGGATTTCCTGCTTCACTGAAAAGTCTGCCAGAGACTCTAGGCCTGTAGGCTGAAGATTGATAGCCCAACATTAAGTAAGAACTTTGGGTGAATGTCCACACAGTCAGATGTCTCTGTCAATTATAGAGTTTGGAAGTTGCTTGCAATGAACTTCTTGTTTACTCAGGAACTTTTCTACTTTTCTGGGACCTTTGATGGAGTTGAAGATCAAATAGTTATAATTATAGTTTTCATTAGATATGATAAAAGGTAAATAAGATATGAAACTTCAGAATCACAAGATATTATATATGATATTTTTTTTAATTTGCCAAATCAAATAGACTAAATATTATAACTGCATTTTTACTTGATAACTGTTTTTATATGTAATTTTACTATGTTAAAGTTAAAGAACTTCTTTTTGATTATACAGAAAAGCAGAAATGCCATGGAACATGTTTCTGTATGCTTTGAATATGTGTTCCTCTATGTATTGATTAATACATAACGGTGATTTGGTCTAGGGCAAAGCAGGATAGAGCCAGGTGGGAAATTCAAGCAGAGGAACAAGAGAAGAAGGGCAGAATCTGGAAGAATCCAGACTATCCTGAGGAAGAGAGACATGTAAATAAGGTAATAAACCACGAATCATGCAGCAAACTATAGACTAAAGAAAATGATTAATTTAAATGTAGGTGCTAGCTAATAATAAGCCTGAGAATTTGGACAAACATTTATAATTAATGTAAGTCTCTGAGTGATTATTTAGAAGTGATTATTTGGAGGCTGTGGTAACGGGCAAAAGAGAAAATCCTTCATCTATATCAGAAAGACTGAATCTTAGAGTTAACATGTTTTGTACATACAATGCTAATTACCTGAAAATCTCTGTGTGTAGTATGAACTGTGACATGAGATCCTCATCCACACACTGCACATGATCCCTCACATAATTTTCCATGTATATTTGTTTTGAGGATAATATTTTATGGAAAAAAGTTCACACATTATTTGTTGTCCCTTAACTCCTACCTTCTTGAAAAAAATAAGACATTCTATATTTATTGCTTTTCTTTTAATGTACTTACTTAACAACACTGAGGTTCATTCTGTATCAACTAATAAATCTCAGAATTATTATTTTCTATTACATATATCTGTTACTCCAATAACTGGACAGACTGTAGTTTCTTTTCTTTCCTTATGTAAATTTCTCACAAATGAGGAAATAAATCTTGCATATCAGTCCTAAGAAAAAATGCATTCTCCCAACCCTTCAATTTTCTGTTAACTTTATTTGTTATTTTATTCAAGAAAAAATGCATTCTCCCAAACCTTCAATTTTCTGTTAACTTTATTTGTTATTTTTTTCATTATCCAGGAAAATGTATTTACTTCATTTGTATGTTGTCATTTTCAGGCAAACTGGTTCTCATTACATCCTGGGAGTGGCTGATCCTACCTAACAGGGTAACAGCACTCTAGGCATTTGAACTCTAAAGAGAGATTATAAATTACAAAATAAATAAAGGAGTAAGTAGAATTTGTCAAGTGTGGGGTTTTTATCTCAAGTGATTGGAGAAGTAAGATTCAGAGACTAGAAGTCACAGAGATGATGAAACTCTCACAGCACTGTGAATGGTAGAAAGGACCGAAGTGGAGAAATGACCAGGAAAAGAAGGATTGTACTAGAGCAAAGAGAGCCAGGGAATGAGGAGTCACAAACTGTCAATGTACTGTATGAGGCTTATGAAAAAGACAGAAGATAGTGAGGACAACTGGAGGTCCACCTGCAGGAAGAGGGAAAGAGGAGAACTCTGGGAGTTCCCTGTGCTAGGGAATGGGGAAGCCTTTAAAGAGCCAGAGCTCCCAACACCCTCCCCAGGTCAAACTTAACATTATGCCTTCTTTTCCTTCCTAGCCACACACAGGGGCTTGAGCAACAAGCCCAGCACTTTCTTCAACAGCCACAAGGTGGCCAAAGTGAGCCCCAGCAGGAACAACAGGACATCCAGCAGGTGCTGCACATGCCATGGCTGCTGAAAGCCATGGGGCTTTAGATGTGCGCCTCCCCCTGTTTGTAGGATGTGGTCAATCCAGCCCACCAGACGCTGGGAAGGTGTGAGAGGGTGGGAGCGCCTGATAGCCCTGGCAGTCATTGCTGCAGACTTGTACCTGAGGGCAGACACAGAGAGAATGTGTTACCAATGTGCTATGCCAGTTCTTCAGACCATATAACATAAACACACACACACAGATTTTTTTCTAGTCTATAGCCAGCTTCAAACAAAATTGTTGGCATACACTTAACACTGTCTATCTGAGTCCCCTTTAAAAGCACAACAAGAAGCAAAAAGATAAAACTTTAGAAGGATCATAATTAAACATTGAAAGGAAATTTTTAAAAAAAATAACTATGTTTAAAAGGATTGCAGCTATGATACTGAAATAGTGTTCACATTAAATGTATTTGAACATATCAACAGGATATATATTTGATTATATGAATAGGACATTGAAACATGAGTATGCAGTCCTGGTTTTTGTGAAATCGTTGTGAAGAAGGCAAGTGATATGTGGGTCAACTGTTCTTGTCTCTGTTCCTGTCTACTTTACTTTACATTTGTGAAAATTTCCTTTATAACAGGCCTGCGCTTGGCTCTAGGAGCAGAGTGGAAACAGATAGTCAGTGTTTCCTCGTGATGCAGACTTTCTATGTGCTAGTGTGGGGCAGACAGTAATGACACACATGACTGAGATATTACAATCTATTAAAGGGTCAAAGAGAGAGTAGTGTATGATGACTGAGCACAGTAACAGAAACATAACAGCCAAGCACATGGTCTCCTAGGAGGACAACATTGGAGAGACTGTCCTGGGAGGTCAACACAAAGACCCTGAGGAGGGGAGATCACCGCAGTAAGGACAAGAGAAGGTCCTTGTCATGGTTTGAGTGAACAACGGCTCCCATAACCACATATATCTAAATGTTTGCTCCAGTTGGTGGACTGTTTAGGTAGGATTAAGAATTGTGATTTTTGCTGGAGGAGATTGTCTCTGGAGGTCATTAAAAAGGCCCACTTAGAGCCAAGTTTTGTTCTTTCTGCCTCTGGCCTGCAGATCAAGATGAAGGCTCTCAGCTACAGCCTCTGTGCCATGCCTGCAGAGCCACATTTGCCAAAATTATAGGCATGGCCTAACCCCCTGATCTGTAAGCAAGGCCCAATTAAATGCTTTATCTTATACATAAACTTGTGATGTGGGATTCCAAAGTGTGTGCAGTGAATATGATTGGTTAATGAAGAAAACTACTTAGGTCTATTGCAGCACAGGATAGGGCAAGGTGGGAATTCCAAACAGAGAGAGAAGGAGAGAGTAGGCGGAGTCAGAGAAAAGTCATGTAGCCACCACAAAAGAGAGGTGCAGTATGCAGGACAGAAGTTTACTGATAAGCCATGAACAAATAGTGGTGCCCAGATTAATAGAGATGGGTTGATTTAAGATAATAAGAGTTAGGAAGAAATATGCATAGGCTAATAGGCCAAGCCGTGGTTTAATTAATATACTTTAGTGTGATTATTTCGGTTCTGAGCAGCCAGGAAAGAAACAAGTAGCCACTGCCAACAACCTTGGTCATGGTTCCTCCTCATGGCAATAGGAGAGTAACTAAAACAGTACTCTTCTGATTCAACTGGAATTCTATATGTATATGCTGAGTCAGAAATCAGGCATCTTAGAAACATACAAAGGTTCTCTCCTGCCTCAACTGGAATTCAGTGACAAGTACCCAAAATATAAGAGGTCATAAAGATAATGTGTGTGGAAGAAAACATCATACCACACCAAGTAGAAGTGTATTCTCAGCATTTCAACTAAAATTAGGATTAAGAGCAAAGGGAAACCAGAACTTCAAGTATCACACATGTATTTTGCCACATTTTACAAAATTCTATTTTTATTGATAAACAGACTGCACAGATCCTTTAGTGTCAGGTCTGCATTCAATGTAAGCAACCCCAACCCCAGAGAGTTGCATACCTCTTGTCTTCTATGACTTCCTTCAGTGTAAGTGCAAATGTCTCTGCCTTGAGTGTGTCTACATGAACAGAAACACCAATTTTCTTGGCTTCTATAAGGACCATGTTTTTAGGCTGATCTGCAAAGAAGGGAATCCCCACCATGGGGACTCCATGCTGGATGGCCTCCATGATGCTATTCATTCCACCGTGGGTGACAAAAAGTCGAATATTAGGATGAGCTGTTGCAAAATACAAAAATGGTTCAATATTTCACTATGAAAGTTTCGGATACCAGGTAAAGAAACAGACCAAGGAATACCAGTGTGTTGTAGAGAATGGTTTTACTGATTTTTTTTTCGTTTGAGATTTTAAGTGCTTTAGGATATAAAATCTAGTCCTTCCTAGGCAGAGAGATGCCTACTTCAATCTAAAACTATCAAGGACCTAGACAAGGAAGAATATATGGAGAGTGGCAATCCAGGCATGTTTCTTTGTCCTTCTGTACATCCTCACCTTCTCCACAGATACGTCTTCTTTAATTTTCTAACCTCAACCTTCTCTGGCTATCCACATTTTGTTTCTTATGAATCTTGTATTCTGTGTATTTTCCCCTCTATTTTAATAGAAGTTGGCTAAAGAGGATGGTATAGCAAAAGATTCTGTGTTTACAAATATTGTCTGGTGCTCCATATTAAGCAACCGAACATTTCTTATGAACACAAAGAAATCATCCAAAACTATACCTCACACAAAATCTACCCATGTTCTCTAGAAAACAAATGTTTTCCCTTTTGTATAGGCTGTGATTTCCCTGAACAGAGATATGTGCAAAATTTCCCATCTTATTTTGAGTGACAAAATTTGAGTGTTTCATTTATAAAACTCTGACTGAGCCATTGAGTGTGGAAGTGATGGGTCTACAGAATGTCACCAAGAAACAAATGATTTTAGGGAGGTGGCAAACGGAATTTCCCTTAGCTCAAGAAATCAGTGTTTCCTTATCTTACTGTGAGGTTACCCTGGTTGGCTCTCAAACAGCCTCCACATCTTCACAACCACAATATTAATTTTGTAAGTGTCTGAGTTTTCAGCCCTTTCCAGACAACCAAGATGTATCTGCATGCTTACATTCATATGTGTGTCTCCAAAAATGTGAAGCAGTTCACACATCATTGTGAGAATAGTGGGAACAAATAGTGTGAACTGCCCCAAGGAGCAGATATAGTTCACATGGTTTTCAAGATTGTGTTGGAGGGATCAATCTTAAAAACTGATAATTCAAGGCTGCCTGTCTGTTTAGAGACTTGCGACCTGTCTGAGTAGGGAAGGATAAGGAACTTGCTGCTATCCAGTTGAGAGTACAGACTGATTCCCGCAAGAGCTCTAGCTGCTTTTGCCTGCCTGCTGAAGATCTATCTTTACATATCAACAGACTTTACTTTGCAAGCCTAAGTTCTCAGGCATCGGTTATCTATTCAGTCCCAAACGCACATAAATGGTAACAGGTCTAGGAGGTGCTTACCCAGAAGGTCAACCTGGGGAAGCCAATCCATGATTTTGACATTTGGGGCCATTCTGACATCTTCGGGCCATTGATCATCCTTACATGTCCACAGCACTCCTTGAGGGAGGCGAGCAAAGGCACTGTTCATCTCCTTAATAAGTTCCTTGGTCTGATACAAGGATGCTACAGAGCCCAGGGACACAAGGACAAAACCTGAGTCTCCAAATGTAGTGATAAAATCCTCCAAGTCCTAGATAAAGCAGAAAGGAGAGAAGTCGGAAGAAGTGGTTTGTGAACGCCAAGGCAGCTGTGACACGAAACCAGGTCAGGTGTTGAATAAGCCCATGCTTTAGTTGCTTGTGTTTTGTTTGATAGGATTCCTCTCATTGAGCCTGTCCAGCTGTGTTCTGAGTACTGACTGCATTGATTAGCAGCCATCTCTTCACCAGTGGGCTTTTATGAATTGCTCTTCCAAGCAAATATATAATTTTTTTTTTTTTTTTTTTAGTTTTTCAAGACAAGTTTCTCTGTAGCTTTGGAGTCTGTCCCACAACTATCTCTTATAGACCAGGCTGGCCTCATACTCACAGAGATATGCCTGTCTCTGCCTCCCAAAGTGCTGGGATTAAATATGTGTGCCACCACTGCCCATCTTATAAACAAGATTTTATTTGAGTAAACTATTTCTATTGCTTAAAGCATAAGTTCAGGATAAACTCATTGTTCAGGACATTTTCTTTGTTTAGTAACTTGAGGCCCCTCACAACTCCTTTGGACACCATTTGTATTCTTTTATAATCGTGCTAGAAATGTAACTTAACAAAATTTCTTCATTCTCTGTGTTGCATAATGTCTTCTACTCTGACATTGTGTTCTAGCTTTGATTACAGAGTAATTATAGCTTCATAGAATGGGTTGAGAAGTCGCCTGTCCTGTGAAACTGCCACAAACATTTATAGAGGAACTGGCATTAATTCTTAAGTGTTTCACTCAATTCACCAGTTAATCCATGTTATATCAGGCATTTTAAATGAAATATTTTTGTATTATTCCAGTCTAATTTAATCCCATGAATTTCAGATTCTCTGTTTTGAGTCAGTTGTGTTCACAGACATGCATAGGAATTTGTCAATTCGTGTAGGATAACTAAATTGATGATATATCATTTTTGTACAATTTCTTCATAATCTTTATTGTCTTAAGTAATAGCAGATAATTTTCCACTTTAGAACTTAATTATTCTATTCTTCTTTTTATTATTATTATATTTTATTATTTATTTTATTGTTATATTATTTATTTTATTGTTCATTTTTTATTTTCAATTTCATTTCAATGACTCCAATGATTTGTCAGAAAACTGCTCTTTTGATTTTATAGCTTCTAATTTTTCTGTTTATTGTTTCTGTCAACCACACTGTGATTCTTTTAAGCACCTTTTCTCCAATAGCACCCTGTTTAGTCCTCTCTTCATTACCTGTGCCTTATATAGAATTGTAGGTTATCAATTACAAGTGCCTTGTGTGTATTAATGAAGATAATAACATCTACAAATTATATCTTAAGTCTTTTTTATTTTTCTACATTATTACATTGTGTTTTGTCTCTTTTTTTCTTGATATATAACGTTTGTAAATGTTCCTCTTGATTTTTCTCTAGTCTTACTGATTCTACTATCCAGTGTTGACTCATTTTATATACTGTTGGTTTCTATCTCATCCCACTGTGATAAGAGATATTTGCATTAATTCAAGATTTCAAAAGTTACTGACGTTGCTTTTGTGTGCGTCATCCAAGGCATGAACTAAGGAATTTGTACTGTGCATTAGAGAACACATGTTCTGTTCTTGTTGGAAGGTTGGTTTAGCATCTAAGAGAACTGGCTGTCCCTCCAGAGGACCACAGTTCAGTTCCCACACTTAGGTCACAACTACCTCAACTCTACCTCCAGGCATCCAGTGCTCTCTTCTGCCCTCTTTTGGGGCCAGACATACCATGCAAGTAGCATATAAACTTTTATGCATGCAAACACTCAGGCACATAAAATGACCTAAAAAATAAATTTAAAAAATTCTCTGTATACTTCTAATAGTTCTACATAAACTATATCATTATTCAAGGTGATAACTTATATGAATATTCCTCCCATTATAAAACTGTAGAATTGCAGTCTTCAGTAAAAATTTATTTCTTATTTAAATTTCTAACTTATTGTTCTTAGTTTTATATCATATTTGTGCATATATGACATATTTCATTGGAAAAACTGTTTCCCAAATTTGAAATAATATTTGCATAGCATTTAAGTGTGCTATGTATAGGTTTTGATCCTCTGTGAATGTTTTGATACAGAGTCTGCTTTTCCTCATATTGAAAACCACGAGAGTTTATTTATCTTCTTCATGATTCTTTTTTTAAGATTTATTTATTTATTATGTATACAACTTTCCTCTCGTGTATGCTTGAATGCCAGAAGAGGGTGCCAGATCTCATTATAGATGGTTGTGAGCCACCATATAGTTGCTGGAAATTGATCTCAGGACCTCTAGAAGAGCAGTCAGTGCTCTTAACCTCTGGGCCATCTCTCCAGCCCCTTCCCCATGATTCTTTATGAAACATGTGGTTGAACATCCCACAGAGATGATTCCAGTTGCTTTAGTCAAGTATTCCTTAAAAATATTTCTTCTCACTCTTCTTACCAATTCCATCATCTCTCTGTGCCAATATCTGAGTCATCTGTCTAGAAGTTGAGGTCTCTGTCAGTCACATCTACATACCACCTTGGGTTTTTTGGAGATTTTCCAAACCCCATATAAAAAATCTTTTCCTTCCAAAAATAATATAAATATATACCTTACTAATTATTCCCCAAACACTTCTTCTTACCCACTGCAAGGAAAGGTAGGCACTCTGGTACCCATGGGAACCAGAAAAAAAAATCCATACCCTCTCTGCTTTGAGCTGAAAGTAGGAAAAACATTATTTTCATCACCTCAGCATTTTGGCCCCCACTGTATAAAATGAAAGGAGGTCATTCCTCCCAGCATAAGATAGGGAACCCCACAGTGACAGGTAACAAACAATCAAACATCCTTAGCTCTCTGTGCTTTTTAAATTTTCAGCTGTAGTGACTCTGAGTCTGCATTGAACATGCATATTACGTGCAGTTCACAAAGAATGGAGTACAAAAGGCTCAACAAGCTAGGAAACTCCAGATCAGTTCTTCCCAATACTGCTAAGATCTGTCTCGGTACATGCCTTGTGAAAGTGTTATCTGTTTCATTATGAAGAACCTGTCTCCTTAACAAATACTATATGTATGGATATGCATTGCATATATAACATGTATAGCTCTATATTCAATAGGAAATACCAATAGCACCTAAAAGAGTTATTACACCAAAGCCAGGAATACATTGGTACAAAAGAAATGCAAACATTCTACCATATAGCTAAGTCTTCAACCGTAGCATGGGATATTCTAACAGCATCCTTTCACAACCCTAAAATGGACTCTCAGAGTGCCTACCTTGCATTAGAGCACTTCCTTCCAGGACATACCTGCCAACTGACAATTTCCACCTATGGCAATTAATAAGAAAATGGCCCCCATGGCAGTCACATTTTAGGAGTTACAGCCCTGTTGGACTAAGTGTTGCCTTCTTGGAGGACATGTATCACTGTAGAGTAGGCTTTGAAATCTCCTAAGCTAAAGCTATACCCATTGTCCCAGTTGACTTTTTGTTGCCTGTTGATCAAGATGTAGGACTCTCAGCTACTTCCTCAGCACCAGCCTGCATGCCACCATATTTCCTGCCATGATGATAATAGCCTAAATTTCTGAAACTCTATGCCAACCTAATAATATGTTTTCCTTCATAAAGTTATTGTGTCTGTGGTGTCTCCTCACAGCAACTAAGATACCTCCTAAGCACTGTCAGCCATTGAATTAAAGATAAACTGAGGGCTGAGGTTTCACTCACTTGAGGTATTGGCCTGGCAGGTTTGTCCATTAAGCCTCCCACATAGACTGTGTTGGGAAGCAGGGGACGAGCAAACTCAAAGGCAAAGTCAGAGTTGACAAACCATAGCTCTGCTTTCAGGCGAAGATCAGACAAATCTGGTCGAGAGCCTTCTGCAAAATGTTCCTGGATGGTTGCATCATATTGAGAAAATATTTGTCTTTGCTTCATGGAGAAATCAAAGAACATCAGGAAGTTCTTCACTCGGCCCCAGAAGTCCATTTGGTCAGTTAGTCTTGAACCATACACTGGAACATAAGACAAGGGGCTAGGGAGTCCAAAGTCCATAGAGCTAAATTGCGTCGGAAGAAAGGCCACAAATGGTTTTTCAAGTTTCTCAGCAATCAAGAAAAAACAAGGTTCTATTGCATCCAAATATAGGAGGTCAAAGTTCTTATTCCTTAAGGAGTCCATGATGTCCTTTCTGCTTAATAAGTGACTGCATACATCTGCAAAGTATTTATATACCTTAATAATAATGTGATGATTGAACCTGCAAAAAAGTAAAAGAAAATATTTTGGGAAGATATTATATACAATTTGAAATAACGTTAAATTCAATGAATGTATTCCACAACTAGACAAACATAGATTATAATCTAAAAACTACTGATTTTTTCTATTTATGTGATACCTAAACATAACTGTGTGTGTGTGTGGTTTTGATGTGTTGTGTGTTTGTGTGATCTTGTCGTTTTAGATGATGAAATTAGAAAAGAGGCCATGAGAGCACTTAAAAATAAAAGGCATCAGAAGAGATTAGGAGTCATGGAAGAATGTGTTGAAGGAACGGGTCAAATTAGAACAGAAAAGAGAGTGACACGTATTTTTTTTTTAAATCCATAACAAGACCTATTTTTATATACACATTTAAAATTCTAATGGAAAACAAAAGTATGATTAGAAGATTGTTATCAGAATACATGACTCCTATTGACTCCAACTTCCTCTGAAGATTGTGCTAAGCTTCAGCCATCCTATTGATAAATCTTTCACATCAATGCTTACGAGATAAGCAACATGGTAAAATGCAAAGTGTACTATATCATTCTATGTAGTGATATTTTGTTTGTGTTTTAAAATTGAAGCTCATACCCAACACTGTTTGAATAATCAAGAACCTGAAACTAAATAACCCAAGGACCTAGGGAAAAAACAAATACTGCTGCCCTGAAATGCAAAGCAAAACAAAATGCATCAATAAAATGACTTGTAAACATATTTTGCTAAGCTAGTAGATCAGTAACTTGCTCATTCACCACCAGAGAAGCTTCTTCCCGCAGCAGATGTCATGAAATATAGAGACCCTCAGGCAGGCACTATGCGGAGTACGAAACCTTGGAATATTCAACCTTGAATGGAATGTCTCCATCATATCTCTCACCTTGGAGATCAGGAAACCGAGAGGAAGAACAAATGGAAAGAATGAGTCAAAGGAATGGGCAACACCAAAAATACAAGATGCTATGAATCAACATAAGCAAAGCTCATATGAACTTGCAACACACATTAAGGCAGCACACACAACATACACACACACACGAATATATGTTGACAGTTTAGTATTTTTATGGGATTTCTGAGTGTACAAAAGTGTGGGTCTCTGTTTCTTGTGCCTTCTCTTGAACTCTTTTCCTTTTATTCTTATCCAACTGTGATAAGATATTTTCGTTTTCTGTTTTTATATTTTTATATTTTGTCATTATTATCCCTGACAAGCCTATTTGTTTTCTAATGAATGACAAAAAGAGAGTAGATCTGGGTGGGAGGAGAGAGGAGAGATATTTGGAGGAGTAAAGGGGGAAAAAACAGTAATCAGGATATATAATGTGAGAACAAAATTGTTTTCAACAAAAAGGAAGGAGAGGAAAGCATTTAAACAAGTTTAACAGGAAAGGACCAAGGCATGACAGATGACATATGCACACGCAATGGAGTGTCCTCCATTAGGGATTGTATGTAGGAAGGTGACAAAGTTCATGGAAGAAGGTGGCTCCTCTGTCCATGACTAGAGAGGTTGCAGTGGCAGTACTGGCTTCATTGAGAGGACATGAGCAGATGACAAGTAAGATGCAGAAAAGAAGGTCTAAAAGGCACGTCTTCCACTTTCTAGAGAATATCCCATCACTGATCCAACTGTCAGTCATCTACCATGCACCACTCAAACACAATCCATCCCCATACCAATTAATTCACCCACTCATCTTTTCTCTTAAAGTCACTCAAAGCATCGTGCAACTATCATCTACCCATGTGTAAGACTGGATTAGTAATACTTTGGTTCCAAGAAATGAAACAAATTACCTGTCAATACATAATTCTTCCATAAGTAGAGAAAATCTATTATCAAATTCCATTTGTTCATTTTCAGGTAGACTCCAGGTTATAATTTCATATGACATATTCTCCTTTTTTAAATCTAGGAAAACACCAATTGAGTAATATTTAAACATGTCACAATATACCACACATTATTACAGTGATAAAATACTTGACTCAGCTTCACATCTTTGTGGAAACTGTGTTTTGATCTTCAGTGGTTTGTTCTTCTTTTAATCATTCAGTTCTGTAATCAAATAATACTTATTAAGATTTTACAGTATTTTGAGAACTTCTATTGTTTTTGTTTATTGGTGTTTGTTTTTCTAGACAAGGTATGTCTGCTGCTTTGGAGCCTGTACTGTAACTCACTCTGTAGAGCAGGCTAAACTTGAACTCACAGAGATCCACCTGTGTCTGCCTCCTGAGTGCTGGGATAAAAGTTGTGCACCACCAGCGCCCAGGTCAAGAACTTTTATACAGTAGTCAGTAATTAAAGTTTCCAGCAACAGATTTCATTTAAAGACACAGCTACAATTTTTCACTTTACCAGTGATGAAAAATAAAGGAAAATAGTCTGTAATGATTCACTGACTGTCGTCATAGTGAGTCAGGGTTTGCAGTAAACTACAAGTCAGTTTGTTTATAGAGTCCCTGCGTTTCATAGAAAAATTAAAATGAAATAGGGAATGTGTCAATTTTCTTGTTTGTTTTTTGTTGTTATTCCTTTCATGTTTGGTCCTTGTTTTATGTTTTTCTTTCTTTTTGTGCCAGGGTCATATTTAATGACCCTAATTGGTTTCAACCCAAAATCTTATTCTTTAGGCTTTCTAGCACTTGGATTTTAAATATATGCCAGAACAAAGACGCAACACGAATTCTAATTGATCTTAATAATAAAAACCTAGAGGGAGATTTTAGGAACTGAAAGCAGAAGGATCAGAAAAGCAGAGCGGCAGCCACTAGTGCTCTTACCACTATCAACGCTCAGACTAAAGAGCGATCCTGTCCCTACGAATCCTCTGACTGCATCTCAGTCTGCATCTGTCTCTAGGAATCCTCACACTGCCTGAACTCCTCTCTTCTCCTGCCTTATATTCCACCCTCTGCTCAGCCATATCACTCCTGTCTTCACCACCCTAGAGCTGGGAATAAAGGTATGTGATCCCAACTGCTGGGATCATCTTCATGTGAACTCTGGTTTTTTTTTTTTTTTTGACAGATTCAATCTTATGCGACCCAAGGTGGACTTGAACTCACAAAGATCCATCTGCCTTTGTCTCCCAAGTGCTAGATTAAAGGTGTGCAACCATTGCCTGGCCACTAGGGCTAGCTAGTGGCTTAGCTCTGCACTCTGATTTTCAGGCAAACATTATTTGTTATAGCATAATCATATTATCACCACTCAAAGAGATTTTGCAGTATTTGTTTGATCAGATTTAAAGGTTCTACCTCTAGTCAAAATGCTAAGTCAAAAAAAAAGGAACAGAGGTAGGAAGTAAGGATGAAAGATAGGAAGGAAGGAGAAAAGAAGGGAGGTAGGAAGAGAGGAAGAAAGGATCCACCATGCTTCAACTGATCATCTAAGCACTCTTGTGTAATGAATAATGATTCTACTTTTGAAGTTTGACTCCTGAAATTTCAAGCAATATCTCTCATTTTACCAGAAAAAAAAAAAAGCTCAACCCTTCCTCTCATGTTCTTGATAAGAATTTCAAGCCAAGTGACCTATGCCAAAAACACAATCCTCACATGAACCTAACTGGAGAGTTTCAATAATTGTTATTATTTGATGAGAGACTATAGGATTAGAACTTCCTTTTCATTGTTCCTACATCATGTGACACAGTCCAACCCTACATTGGATCTCAGACTCAGTCATGATTATAGATTCCAGGACAAAATATGGCTCATTCTCCTCAGCAGAAGGACTCTCACCTGTATGTGTGCAAGTCGGTGGTGCGCATAGTAAAGTGTTGGTATGGATACCCCATACAAAATATATCCAGATGAATAGATCTAACTGAATGCTTATGCCCATACAATACTGATAGCAGTCACAGAAGATCCTGGAAAATGTTTTTTTCTGTCCCTAGTGATTCCATGTCTATAGCTAAAAAATGCTATTAAAGGTGTTGCATGAAGAAGCAGCTACAGCATCATTGAAACACAAGCAATGTTCACTTCAAACTTGATTTTAGACTCGAACCTTTCAAAATTGACATTCTTTTTGATGATTCTGGTTAGGTCTCTCTGGAGGAAGTAGTTAATATGAGAAGCTTAGAAAGACAAACATCATCACCAAGGGAATCAAGCAACAGTCAAAAGAAGGAATTGAGTGTGGATCAAATGTTGTACAAGAACATACACAAAGATTTTTAGAGAAAACTGCAAAGGACTTTCATTACATTTTTACATTTTGTGTATGTAAATTTTCATTAATATCAGGGGAATTTGACTGGTAGAATCATTAATAATTGCATTAAGGCAAAAGTTTCCAACATCAGAATATGTCACTGTGTTTAAGTGCTACCATCTCTGCCTTTCCATGTCACCGTAAATCTAGAAAAAAAAATGAATGACCCATCTTCAGTGAGACTAAATATTCATAGTCTCACATATTAAACTACTTCCTACCACATTCCATGATGGGCTTGGTTGTGCATTTAGCAAATATTAAAGTTCTTATCACTTAGTCAGTGGACAAAAAAAGTGTTGTGGGTCCTCTCTAACATAGGATATTTAACAATGCTACCCAAATTGGAAGGAAACTGAGCCTTCATTGAATACAATCTATTTGAAAAGATGTTTAAACCAGAGAAGGTTAGCCCAACCTATCTCTATTTCAAAACTCAGTTTGAACTGTTCTTAAAGCTATAAATAAAGGATGTCTGACGGACTTACTGCAACTGCTGGCATCAGTTCAGCAATGATCTAAGAAACAGTCAGTCAAGTGAAATAATATCCAAGGGGCACACATGGGCCCTCTCTATGCCCTTATTCTTGATTCAACTGTTGATTACCCCCTGTGATCTCTCTCTCTCTCTCTCTCTCTCTCTCTCTCTCTCTCTCTCTCTTTCTCTCTCTCCCTGACTGTCTGCCTGTCTCTCTGTCTGCCTGCTTGAGAATTCTGATATTTAAGGTAGAGGTATATTTTAATTTCTGTTGAATCAACTTCACCTTACATAGTGAATGAAACTGTTATACATTTTTTTCCTCTGATAATGTGAGCAATGCTAATAGAGATGGGTTCTTTTTTTTTAATTTATTTATTTATTAAGGATTTCTGCCTCGTCCCCACAACCGCTTCCCATTTCCCTCCCCCTCCCCCGATCAAGTCCCCCCCCCCCCCTCATCTGCTCGAAGAGCAATCAGGGTTCCCTGACCTGTGGGAAGCCCAAGGACTGCCCACCTCTATCCAGGTCTCGTAAGGTGAGCATTCAAACTGCCTAGGCTCCCACAAAGCCAGTACGTGCAGTAGGATCAAAAACCCACTGCAATTGTTCTTGAATTCTCAGTATTCCTCATTGTCCGCTATGTTCAGCTAGTCCGGATTTATCCCATGCTTTTTCAGACCTAGGCCAGCTGGCCTTGGTGAGATCCCAATAGAACATCCCCATTGTCTTAGTGTGTGGGTGCACCCCTCGTGGTCCTGAGTTCCTTGCTCGTGCTCCGTCTCCTTCTGCTCCTGATTTGGACCTTGAGATTTCTGTCCGGTGCTCCCGTGTGGGTCTCTGTCTCTGTCTCCTTTCATCGCCTGATGAAGGTTAATATTCCTGAGGATGCCTATGTGTTTGTCTTTGGATTCACCTTATTTAGCTTCTCTAGGAACATGAATTATAGGCTCAATGTCCTTTATTTATGGCTACTAAACTAGACGCTAGGGACCTCATCATATCTGCTCTACCTGCTATTTTAACTAACCACCACAATAAAGAAGAAACAGCCTCCTACATGGTTTAAAGAGTGTTTGGTAGGTCAGAACATGTATACAAGCATGTCCTGGCCTGAATATTTGTAGCAAATCACGGAGGATCCCTGATGTTATCAAATTGGTCCCGCAAAAACAGAAACACCATCTAACTTGAGACATTTGCCTAGTAAAACGTGGGTTAGATGGGTATTGATATGTTGTTCAGTTGTTACAATACCTGCTGAGTGTATACAAAGTCCTACATTAGATCACAAGCACCACACCAAAAAAAAAAATGTGGCACACACTTATTATCCCAGAACTCAGAAAGTAGAGAAAGGAGGAACAGAAAATCAAGGTGATTATTTACCATAAAGCACTTTTGAAGCCTGCTTGGGTACATGAGAACCTTTCTCTAGATGTTAGATAAATAGATATAGAGAAGGGGGGGGGGACTGATAGATATATAGATATATAGATGATTGACAGATAAATAAATAGATGATAGAGAGACAGACTAACAGATGGACAGACAGGCACAAAGACAGACAGAATGAAAGAGAGAGAGAGGGAGAGACAGAGAGAGAGAGATGGATTTACAGTTAATGTTGAAACATGGCCAAAGGAATGAAGCATAGTGAAAAATGCCTTGGGGAACTGTGAGAGAACCAAAGGGGCTTTACCTCAAATGCATTTTGTCCCCCAGATTTTGGTTGGATATGATTTTCTGCCTCCCGCGATAAACATTTAAATTCAGTTTATAGGACATGGCTATTCTTGTAGAGTATAGCTATAGAGCACAATAAGCTGAAAGGATAACTTAGTGCTGTCCTCAGTGTGCCCTGATCAGGATATGGTCTTCTGTCTTGATTCTGTGCTTTCCCAGATATAATCTACAGTACATTCTTTTTTCTCTTTTTTTCTTTTTTGGTTTTTCGAGATAGGGTTTCTGTGTAGCTTTGGAGCCTGTCCTGGAACTAGATCTTGTAGACCAGGCTGGCCTCAAACTCCCAGAGATCCGCCTGCCTCTGCCTCCCGAGTGCTGGGATTAAAGGCGTGCACCACCACCACCCAGCTCTACAGTACATTCTTAAACTGCTCTATCCTCAGAAAATTCTGGGAAAGGGCTACTCTGTTAATATTTAGTAAGTGCTTACTGGCATTTATTTACGTGGTTTTCCTGTTTTTCTGAATTAAACAACATTCTTTGGATCATTGCTTTCATTGTTACATTTTTGTATAAAATACACAAAAACTGAACTGAAGTTGTTTTTTACAACATTAGACTGTAGTCTACCTCATTCTTTAAGGTCTTTGAAACCCAAGTCTTGAATACAGATAGATCTGGATAGGTCAAAAGTGAGTGTAAGGAAGCTTGCTATAGGATGGCAAAGAAGTATATAGTCAAAACATTAAACCCTCCTCCCTGATACTATCAAATACTTCCAATTTATGTCAATCCCAGAAAACTTTACATCTTCAAGATGTCTGTCATGCAGTTTATCAGGTTGAATAATCACAGAACAAAGTGATCTCTAGAGAAAAAAAATAATATTTAAATGTTCTAGTAAGAAGTTTCAGTTTATGGTTGGTAAAAATGTTCTAGTAACAGTACTTCTAAATTGATAAAAACCACTTAAATTCTACAGGGAAATAAAAATGAAAGACTAACCCATTATTGCATCTGAAATGTGCAATGCTTATGAATGGAGAAAGGTCCTCTGATTTGGGACTAGTGACTCATCGTATAATCCAAAATGTTGAGAAGATAAAATAAAAGCTTAAGTTTGAGAACAACCATGGCTACATGACTGAGTTCCACAATAGCATGGACCCGTCTCAGAAAAACTCAGAAAAAGAAAAATAAAGAAAAGAAGACAATGGGAGCCAATAGGAGGACATAGTAGCAAGGGTGAGAACAGAAGGAGGAAGTAAAAGACAAAAGAAATCTGAAATCAGCAACACTTTTATCTATGAAGAAAAGAGATTAGGTCCTTTGCTATCAGGGAAATTTGCGCATAGCTTGATAAAGGATAAGAGAGTCTGTAGCTTTGAGTAATAGATCAATGGTTGTGGAATCAAGAAAACAGGGTGAGCATGAATTGCAGTTATGAAACCAGACTATTAAGACAATTAAATATATAAAAATATATCCAAACAAAGAAGTGAAGTTTTCTGGACCCCTGTGTCCTAATCTATCAGCAGTGACTGATGATGGTCTTCATTTGGTTATGATTCTCTGTAATTAATAAGCTAAGAACTTCTTGTATCACTATGCAGAGTTTTGGGGGAGCCACTGATTCATCAAGAATCTGAGGTCTTCTCAATCACACATCGTAAAATTTGTGCATAAATAAAGTGGTCACTAGAAAATAGTTCTTAAATTGTAGTTCTCATTAAAAAATACATATGGATTTGTGTGACATCAAGTGTAGCAATTCTTAGATAAGTAAAGCCCTCAGTATGGCAGAACATGTCTTTCAACACTACAATCAGACACATTTAACATAAGAATTTCTCAAATGATCAATAATAATGTGTAGTGCTGACTGGGAGTGACACTCAAGTAATTTAATCTATTTTGTTGCCATAATAAAATATTTGATATTACTTAACTTATATTTTTACTGAGATGGCTCTGCAATTAAAAGTGTATATTACTGAGGGCCCATGTTCAGTTCCCAGCAACCACATCAGTCAACTCACAATTGCCGGTTAACTCTAGGTCCACATGACCCAACTGCCTGTTTTGGCTTCATTAGACACTTGGACATATATGCATAAATACACACAAGCACACACAAATACACATAATGAAAATAAAAATAAATCTAAAAAGTATTTTAGCTCATAGATATAAAGATTGACAGTCCAAGACAGCATGGAGCTGTGTGAATAGCCTTTTATGGGAGTCATTTCACTGCACCTCAATACAGAAGGTGATGTGCATATTGCATGGTAGATACAAGAGCTACAAGGCAACGAAAAAAAAAGGCCGAGAAGGAAAAAATCCTTCTTTTATAAACACCTACCCTACTGAAAAATAATCCACACCTGGAAGAACAATGTAATTTCTTTCCAAGTGTAAACCTTCATTGGTCAATCAGCTTTTATTAGGCCTACTTCTTAGAGCTCAATAATGTTTAATACCCTTGGTTCTAGCACATTAAGGTTTAGGGGACATACTGCAATCATTGTCAACTTATACCATGAAGTAACATACAAAAATGTGTCAAAGGAGGCAAAGAAAACAAAGTTTAATGTAGCAAACATAGTTTGCTACAAAACCTATACATACACTCACACACAAACCATGATTTATCTCTAAATAAGACCAAATACACAACTTTTATCAAAGGTTAGCAGTTATTAATTAAGTGATTTAATGTAAAGATTAATTTTAAAAGTACCTGGGATGGGAAGCTTTTTGTAAAGCAGATTGGTCACATCATGGCCATGGTCTTGAAGAATTTGCGACACCTGGTTCATCAATCTATAATGGCTTACACCTAGAAATAAAACATAAGTTCATTTTTGTAGAGAATGATGAAAAGATTTCTGATTACCATAAATGACTGCCATGAAGAAATCCAAAAGTAAGTGTAAAGACACAGAAAGCCTCACAATCCATAGAGAGAAACCAGCTCTTCCATGCATTCAATTACAGTGTAGGAAATGTCCAGAATGAGAACCCAGAGCTCTGGCCAATAGTAATCTCCCACCAAAGATATGAAGGCCATGCCTGAAGAGATGGCCAGCAAGTACGACATTTGCTGCTGTCACAGAGGACTTGGGTTCAGTTCACAGCACACACATGATGGCTCACAACCATCTGAAACTCCCTTTTCGGGAAATCCAACACCCTCTTCTGGCTTCCACAAGCATTTGATGCACATGTTACACTTACTTGCTATATGTGCAGCCAAAAGACTCATAAGCATAAAATAAAAACAAGCATTTTACAAATCTGAAGATTTGCATGCTCGATGTAATGAGCCACTCTGTGGAGACCCCAAAAATGTGAGCCTTTTCCAAATTGTCTGAAGTTCAGAGAGTTTTCGATTTTTCCAAGTTGTTAACAAGTGTGGCTACACACCCTAACTTAAGGTGTGTTTTGGTCATTAAGATGCCTCAGACAGGTAGATCCACTGCACTCTGACCAAAGGCCGCATTCAAGCATACTTCTGCTCCTTCTTTAGAATTAAGAGATTTGACCTAGGCAGTGCCTGCCTTCAGGATATATGGTCAGGATGGGTTCACTGCCTAAACAACAGAATGTGTTTCTCAAGAATTAATTCAAGTGTTGAAGCAAGTAACTATTCAAGTTGTCCTTTGTATCATGTTAAAACAGTCTTTTGTCTCCTTACCCTTTTTGTATTGGGGTATAAAACTATATGGAAACTAAACATGGGTGAATTCAGCATTTAGTGTTGGCTGAGTTGCCCTCTCATTACTATCCGATGTCTTTGTGATTCTTTCTTATCTCTGTTTCTCCTACTTAACATTTTTAACCCTCATGCTTCTACCCTGAGACATAAAAGTCTGACATGGCTAGGATGTAGTAGAAGTCACAACATAAATGTTGCCCCCACACGATTTGGCTTGGACATTAGACACTCTTCATCCTATGTTGCATTTGTACTTCCCACGGTGTCTTCCCACCACTACAGTCACTGAGTTAAAAAAAATTACGACAGTGAAGGAAAATATATAACAATATAAGGGCTGATAACTTTTAAGTGATAGAAATTTTCAGGGGAAAGAAAAGTATGAAGCTCTCACTTAACTTTCTCTTCTTAGACCTGAGTTTACATCCTTGGAAATAAAATCATTAAGGATCACCGTGAGCCTCAACATATGAGATGGACGTGAAGAGCACCAGACACATGAGAAGCTGGAGCAAAATAAATTTTCCAACAATCCAAGGATCCTCAGGAAATGTATAGATATCGTTACAACACTAGCTTCTTTGAACATTAGTTTTGAGTCCAAAGTAGAAGCAGAGAATAAGATGAACTAAGAAAAGAAATGGAAATTGTGTAACAAAGGCTGGGAAGGCAGAATGACTGGGAGAGCTAAAAGCACCATGATTAAATCAGGGCAAAGCAGGAAAAGTCAGGGAAATGGAATGTTGAGTGAATCACTGGTTTTTTGTTGTTGTTGTTGTTATTGATTTTACTGAGCTCTACATTTTTATCTGCTTCCCTCCCTGCCTCCCCATGCTCCCAGTTTACTCAGGAGATCTTGTCTTTTTCTGCTTCCCATGTAGAACAGATCTATGTATGTCTCTCTTAGGGTCCTCATTGTTGTCTAGATTCTCTGGGATTGTGATTTATGGGCTGGTTTTCTCTGCTTTATGTGTTTTTTTTTTTTTGTTGTTGTTGTTGTTGTTTATTTTTTTTTTTTATTTGGTTTTTCGAGGCAGGGTTTCTATGTGGTTTTGGAGCCTGTCCTGGAACTAGCTCCTGTAGACCAGGCTGGTCTCAAACTCACAGAGATCCGCCTGCCTCTGCCTCCCGAGTGCTGGGATTAAAGTCGTGTGCCACCACCGCCCGGCTCTCTGCTTTATGTTTAAAACCACTGTTCTCATTCACACACGTGTTGTCTGAAATAACACAGCACGGATAAAAGCCCACTATACTTTGGACTTCCTGCTCCTGTTCTCATAGATTAAGAACAAATGTGTCACTATCTGGGCGCTGGGTCCGAGTACCCGGGGCTCCCGGGCGGGCAGCAGTTCCTTTGTTTCTGGGGCCTGCCTGCACCAAGCGGGGTCGGCGCTTTGTTTGCGAGCTGCCCAACCAGCACGGAGGCCTGATCTTTCGGCGCCAGGAGACCCAGCACTGGGGTGAGTTTCTGGTCCACGGCGCCAGCCGGGGACGGGGAGCTCGGGGGTTTCTTGGCCCCCTGTCCTGCTTGGGCTCTCTGCAAGGCCTCTACTCCCTGGGTGCTGCCCCTTTCTTCCTGGCCCACCCAGCTTCCGTCCAGAGCCCTCCCCACTTCGCCCCCACTGCCCTCTTTTGGCGCGTGGCATCACCCAGCCCAGCCTATCTGGGCGCTGGGTCCGAGTACCCGGGGCTCCCGGGCGGGCAGCAGTTCCTTTGTTTCTGGGGCCTGCCTGCACCAAGCGGGGTAGGCGCTTTGTCTGCGAGCTGCCCAACCAGCACGGAGGCCTGATCTTTCGGCGCCAGGAGACCCAGCATTGGCAGAGCCAACATTGGGGAGAGACAGCGTTTGGTAGGCAAGGAGACCTGATCCGGTAAAAGAAGATCCATAGGGAGCATTTGGAAGAAGAGATGGGCCGACGTCAAGGCAAGAATTCGCCCAACAAGCTGAAAAGCAACATGAAGCTACGAGAAACAAGCGACCTCACAACGGGAGGACAAGAACCCCTTAATCAAGAGGAAGGAGAAAAGATTGACTTCATGAAAGTGATTGACACCCTTAAACAGCATGTAAAAAACGCCCTTATAGAAATGGATGAGAAATATAACAGAAAGTTTGAAGAATTGAATAAATCAGTGAATGATACCCTAGAAAACCAAGGAAAAACAATCAAACAGATAATGGAAACAGTTCAAGACCTGAAAACTGAAATGGAGGCAAAGAAGAAAACACAAACAGAGGGCCGGCTGGACATGGAAAATTTAAGTAAACAAACAGAGTCTACAGAAACAAGCATAATCAAGAGAATACAAGAGTTAGAAGAAAGAATCTCAGATTCTGAAGATACCATAGAGAAAATAAACACACTGATCAAAGAAAACAGCAAGTCCAACAAACTCTCATCACAAAACATTCAGGAAATATGGGACACAATAAAAAGACCAAACCTAAGAATAATAGGAGTAGAAGAAGGAGAAGAAGGGCAGCTCAATGGTCCAGAAAATATATTTAATAAAATTATAGAAGAAAACTTTCCCAACCTAACGAAAGATTTTCCTATGAAGGTGCAAGAAGCATACAGAACACCGAATAGGCTGGATCAAAAAAAAAATCCCCTCGCCATATAATTATCAAAACACAAAGCATACAGAATAAGGAAAGAATATTAAGAGCTGCAAAGGAAAAAGGCCAAATTACTTATAAAGGTAAACCTATCAGACTTACACCTGACTTCTCCATGGAAACCATGAAAGCCAGAAGGTCCTGGATAGATGTACTGCAGAAACTGAGAGACCATGGGTGCAAGCCCAGATTACTATACCCAGCCAAGCTTTCATTCACTATAAATGGAGAAAATAAAATTTTCCAGGATAAAAACAAATTTAAACAATACGCAGCCACAAATCCAGCCTTACAGAAAGTAATTGAAGGAAAATCACTAACCAAGGAGTCCAACAATGACCACAATAACTCAGACATCTAGAGACCCTTCACCAACACAAAACAAAGAAGGGAAACACACAAACTCTACGACTAAAAAAAAATGACCGGAGTTAACAACCACTGGTCATTAATATCACTTAATGTCAATGGACTCAACTCACCTATAAAGAGGCACAGGCTAAGAGATTGGATAAGAAAACAGGATCCAACATTCTGCTGTTTACAAGAAACACACCTCAACCACAAAGACAGGCACCTACTCAGAGTAAAGGGCTGGGAAAAGGCTTATCCAGCAAATGGACCTAAGAAACAGGCAGGTGTGGCCATACTAATCTCTAACAAAGTTGACTTTAAACTTAAATCAATCAGAAGAGATGGAGAGGGGCATTTTATACTCATAACAGGAACAGTTTATCAGGATGAAGTCTCAATCCTGAACATCTATGCCCCTAATATAAAAGCACCCACGTACATAAAAGAAACATTGCTAAAATTCAAGGCAGCCATCAAACCGCACACACTAATAGTAGGAGACTTCAACACTCCTCTCTCACCAATGGACAGGTCAATCAGACAGAAACCTAACAGAGAAATAAGAGAATTAATGGAGGTAATGAATCAAATGGACTTAACAGACATCTATAGAACATTCCATCCAAATAGGAAAGAATATACCTTCTTCTCTGCAGCTCATGGAACCTTCTCGAAAATCGACCACATAGTCGGTAACAAAGCAAACATCCACAGTTACAAAAAAATATTAGTAACCACCTGTGTCTTATCAGATCACCATGGATTAAAGTTAGAATTCAACAATAATGCTACCCCCAGAAAGCATACAAAGTCATGGAAACTGAACAGTCAACTATTGAACCATACCTGGATTAAGGAAGAAATAAAGAAAGAAATTAAAGTCTTCCTGGAATTCAATGAAAATAAAGAAACAACATACTCAAACTTATGGGACACTATGAAAGCAGTCCTAAGAGGAAAGTTCATAGCACTAAGTGCCCACTTAAAGAAAACAGAGAAAGCTCACATTGGAGACTTAACAGCCCACCTGAAAGCTCTAGAAAAAAAAGAAGCAGACTCACCTAGGAGGAGTAGAAGACTGGAAATAATCAAAATGAGGGCTGAAATCAACAAAATAGAAACACAGAAAACAATACAAAAAATCAATGAAACAAAAAGCTGGTTCCTGGAGAAAATCAACAAGATTGACAAACCACTATCCAAGCTAATCAAACGGCAGAGAGAGAATTTGCAAATTAATAAGATCAGAAATGAAAAGGGGGACATAACCACAGACACAGAGGAAATTCAGAGAATCATTAGATCTTACTACAAAAGCCTATATGCCACAAAATTGGAAAATGTAAAGGAAATGGATACTTTTTTAGATAAATATCATATACCAAAGTTAAATCAGGACCTGGTGAACAATCTAAATAGACCTGTTAGTCGCGAAGAATTAGAAGAGGTTATCAAAAACCTCCCTACCAAAAAAAGCCCAGGACCAGATGGTTTCAATGCGGAATTCTACCAGAACTTCCAAGAAGACCTAATACCTATACTCCTTAATGTATTCCACAATATAGAAACAGAAGGGTCATTACCAAATTCCTTTTATGAAGCCACAATTACTCTGATACCAAAACCACTCAAAGACTCAACCAGGAAAGAGAACTACAGGCCAATCTCACTCATGAATATCGACGCAAAAATCCTCAACAAAATACTGGCAAATCGAATCCAAGAACACATCCGAAAAATTATCCATTATGATCAAGTAGGCTTCATTCCTGAGATGCAGGGCTGGTTCAACATACGAAAATCTATCAATGTAATCCAGCATATAAATAAACTGAAAGAAAAAAACCATATGATCATTTCATTAGATGCTGAAAAAGCATTTGACAAAATTCAACATCCATTTATGTTAAAAGTCTTGGAGAGATTAGGGATACAAGGGTCATACCTAAATATAATAAAAGCTATATACAGCAAGCCGACAGCTAACATCAAATTAAATGGAGAGAAACTCAAAGCCATCCCACTTAACTCAGGAACACGACAAGGCTGTCCACTCTCACCATACCTCTTCAATATAGTGCTTGAAGTTCTAGCAATAGCAATAAGACAACATAATGGAATCAAGGGGATTCAAATTGGAAAGGAAGAAGTTAAACTTTCGTTATTTGCAGATGATATGATAGTGTACATAAGCGACCCCAAAAACTCCACCAAAGAACTTTTACAGCTGATAAACAGCTTTAGTAATGTGGCAGGATACAAGATCAACTCCAAAAAATCAGTCGCCCTCTTATACACAAAGGATATGGAAGCAGAGAGGGAAATCAGAGAAGCGTCACCATTCACAGTAGCCAAAAACAGCATAAAATATCTTGGGATACATCTAACCAAGGAAGTGAAAGATCTATTTGACAAGAACTTTAAGGCATTGAAGAAAGAAATTGAAGAGGATACCAAAAAATGGATGGACCTCCCTTGCTCTTGGATTGGGAGGATCAACATAGTAAAAATGGCAATTCTACCAAAGGCAATTTATAGATTCAATGCAATCCCCATCAAGATCCCATCAAAATTCTTCACAGATCTGGAGAGGACAATAATCAACTTTATATGGAAAAACAAAAAACCCAGGATAGCGAAAACAATCCTATACAATAAAGGATCTTCTGGAGGCATTACCATCCCTGACTTCAAACTCTATTACAGAGCTACAGTAATGAAAACAGTGTGGTACTGGCATAAAAACAGAGAAGTCGACCAATGGAATCGTATAGAAGACCCGGATTTTATGCCACAAACCTATGAACACCTCATTTTTGATAAAGGAGCTAAAAGTATACAATGGAAGAAAGAAAGCATCTTCAACAAATGGTGCTGGCACAACTGGATGTCATCCTGTAGAAGAACGAAAATAGACCCTTATCTATCACCGTGCACAAAACTCAAGTCCAAATGGATTAAAGACCTCAATATCAGCCCGAACACACTGAACCTGATAGAAGAGAAAGTGGGAAGTACCCTACAGGAGATGGGCACAGGAGATCGCTTCCTATGTATAACCCCAGAAGCACAGACATTAAGGGCAACATTGAATAAATGGGACCTACTTAAACTGAGAAGCTTCTGTAAAGCAAAGGACATAGTCACTAAGACACAAAGGCAACCTACTGACTGGGAGAAGATCTTCACCAACCCCACAACAGACAAAGGTCTGATCTCCAAAATATATAAAGAACTCAAGAAACTAGACTTTAAAATGCTAATTAACCCAATTAAAAAATGGGGCACTGAACTGAACAGAGAATTCTCAGCAGAGGAAGTTCAAATGGCCAAAAGACACTTAAAGTCGTGCTCAACTTCCTTAGCAATCAGGGGAATGCAAATCAAAACAACTTTGAGATATCATCTTACACCTGTCAGAATGGCTAAAGTCAAAAACACCAAGGATAACCTTTGCTGGAGAGGCTGTGGAGGAACGGTTACCCTCATCCATTGCTGGTGGGAATGCAATCTTGTGCAACCACTGTGGAAGTCAGTGTTTCGGTTTCTCAGGAAATTCGGGATCAACTTACCCCTGGACCCAGCAATACCACTCCTGGGAATATACCCAAGAGATGCTCTATCATATGACAAAAGCATTTGTTCAACTATGTTCATAGCAGTATTATTTGTAATAGCCAGAACCTGGAAACAACCTAGATGCCCTTCAATGGAAGAATGGATGAAGAAAGTATGGAATATATACACGCTAGAGTACTACGCTGCGGTAAAAAACAATGACTTCTCGAATTTTGCATGCAAATGGATGGAAATAGAAAACACTATCCTGAGTGAGGTGCCCCAGACCCAAAAAGATGAACATGGGATGTACTCGCTCATAATTGGTTTCTAGCCATAAATAAGGGCCACGGAGTCTACAATAGGTGAACCTAAAGAAGCTAAGTAAGAAGGTGAACCCAAGGAAAAACATATAGTTATCCTCTTGGCTAAGGGAAGTAGACCAAATTGTCGGGGAGAAAATTAGGATCTTGGGGGTGGGGTGGGATGGGGGTAAGGGGAGATGGGGAGAGAAAAGGTAGAAGGGAAGGAGGGGGGACTTGGGGAATCAGGAGAATTGGGATAAAGGAAAGGTGGATAGGGGAGCACGGAACCACAATTCTTAGTTAAGGGAACCACTTTAGGGTGAGCAAGAGATTTGACCCTAGAGGGGCTCCTAAGTGCCCAACATGAGGTTCCCAGTTAGTTCCTTGGGCAGCTGAGGATTGGGAACCTGAAATGACCCTATCCTAGAGCAATACTGACGAATATCTTGCATATCATCATAGAACCTTCATCTGGTGATGGATAGAGATAGAGACAGAGACCCACACATGAGCACTGGACTGAACTCCCAAGGTCCCAATGAGGAGCAGAAGGAGGGAGAACATGAGCAAAGAAGTCGGGACCACGAGGCGTGCACCCACCCACTGAGACAGTGGAGCTGATCTACTGGGAGCTCACCAAGGCCAGCTGGACTGTGACCGAAAAAGCATGGGATAAAACCGGACTCTCTGAACATGGCGAACAATGAGGGCTGATGAGACGCCAAGGACAATGGCACGGGGTTTTGATCCTACTTAATGTGCTGGCTTTGTGGAAGCCTAGCCAGTTTGGATGTTCACCTTCCTAGATATGGACGGAGGGGGGAGGACCTAGGACTTACCACAGGGCAGGGAACCCGGACTGCTCTGTGGACTGGAGAGGGAGGGGGAGAGGAGTGGGGGGAGGGGGAGAAGGGGGGGAGGAGGGTGAGAAGGGTGGGAGGAGGGGGAGGGAAATGGGAGGCTGGGAGGAGGTGGAAACTTGTTTTTTGTTTATGTTTTTTTTTTTCTTCTTTTCTTAATTAAAAAAATAATTAAAAAAAAAAAAGAACAAATGTGTCCAGTAAGACAGCCATTCTTCCTGAGGATTTCAAAATGGACAAATGTATCAAGACTTGGGATCTAGTCGGACGGTGATGGCACACACCTTTAATCCCAGCACTCCGGAGGTAGAGGATATTTGTGAGTTCGAGGCTGGCCTCGAACAGACACCAAAAGCTACAGAGAAACCCTGTACAGAAAAACAAAAAACAAACAAACAAACAAACAAAAATCTTGGATGTTTACATTCATTACATAAAAGAAACAGGGCAAAACAAGATAGATGAAGCAACTTCTTCAACTGAGGCTTAGGGATCATTTCAGAATATGAGGCAAGATGATTTACAGCCAAAAGAAAATGGAGTTCGCTGAGATTATGTCTTTTAGGAATTTCAGAAAATAAACTCATAAAATCTCAACAGCAGGAACACCTAAACATGTGCTGAACAAGGACAACAGCGTACACATAGTAAAGTGAATGTGGGAAAGCCCAGGAGCCTCAACCCTGCAAACACACACACACGCAAACAGAGAGAGAAAGCCCAGGAGCTTCAACCCTGCAAACACACACACAAAGAGAGAGAGAAAGCCCAGGAGCCTCAACCCTACAAACACACACACAAACAGAGAGAGAAAGCCCAGGAGCCTCAACCCTGCAAACACACATACACAAACAGAGAGAGAAAGCCCAGGAGCCTCAACCCTACAAACACACACACACACACACACACATAAACAGAGAGAGAAAGCCCAGGAGCCTCAACCCTGCAAACACACACACACGCAAACAGAGAGAGAAAGCCCAGGAGCTTCAACCCTGCAAACACACACACACAAACAGAGAGAGAAAGCCCAGGAGCCTCAACCCTACAAACACACACACAAACAGAAAGAGAAAGCCCAGGAGCCTCAACCCTGCAAACACACACACACAAACAGAGAGAGGGAAAAAGCAAAATATAAACAAAAACAACTACAATAAAAACAGAGGCAACTAAGAAATACTGAGAGATAGAAACAGGCTTCCCTAGTAAAGACCACACTAATTGGCTATCCAATACAAAATGGTCATCTCTAAAACCATACATACAAGTAACACTAAAGAGACTGAGCAGGTTATATTTAGTAGTACATGTATATACACATACATGTATGCATGTTACAACTACTAATGAAAAATGAGGCCATGTGTTTCAAAGATATCATGGAGGTGTATATAGGAGAGTTTGGAGGGAAGAAAGGGAAAGGGAACATAGTTAATTATAATCTCAGAAAATAAAAGAAATATTTTGAAAAGCAGGTAGAAAATTGGATCAGAATTTTTAAAAATAGTGGGCATGTCACACTATGAAGATGATCATTAGGAAATGTATGTGAATTGCTTTTGTGACATTAGAAAAATGAGATGTAGGCTTGAAAGAGGCTGCCCAGGCCTTGGATCCTTGCTTTCCTTTTTGGAGAACCGGGCAGAAGGTTCAAGCCCATGTCTATACTCTGTGTTTTGCTATAGCACTGAGGTCCTCAGGCTCCAACCCTGAAAGTGATTTAAGGTTGAGAAAGTTTGAGTAATATCATCCTTTCATACAAGCACACTTTCAAACTTTTGCTTGCTATTATCCAAAAGAAATAAAAAGTAAATTACATTTGAACCATATAATACAGAATTATAATACACATCCATCTTCAAAAATGTTGAGAAAGTAGGTAAAACACAGTAGGACCCACTAGAATTTTCCTGGTGATTCGAATCATTGCTTCAATTTTACCTTGGAAAAAGTATTTCTAATATTTATTTCTTAGAATTTTAAAGAAAATCTCTAAATGTCTTACCCCTGCCACTGAGAAAGGACTTGGATTCTAAATCTCTGTCCCCTGTCCTGTGTGATGATTTCTTCCACCACAGTTAAAAGAAAACTTCTGCTTTCCATAAAACTATCATCTTCCAGATGGTAATGGCATAGGCCTTTAATCCCAGCACTTGGGAGGCAGAGGCAGTCTGATCTCTGTGAGTTCAATGCCAGTATGCTCTACAGAATGAATTCCAGGACAGGCAGGGCTACACAAAGAAACTCTATCTAAGAAAATGAACGAACAAACAAAACCCACATAGGAGGGGCCAAAGGTTGGAAAAATTGTTCTGTGGTTATGAATGCTGGCTGTTTTCTCAGAGGACTCAAGTTCAATACCAAGCACCCCATAGAAGCTCATAGTCACCTATGTTTTAATAGATCTGAAGCCTCCTTACAACCCCCACTGGGGCTGGGCACATGGGTGTCAAACAGACATACATGTAGGTAAAATATTCATACAATAAGAATAAATATTTTTTTTAATTATCATCTTACTGAGATAGTTAGGAGTAATGGAAAGGACCAGATACAACAAACTTTCTATTCATTGTTAAATCCATAATGCCAATAGCTCTGCCATAAAACACTAGATTTGGACCAAGGTTGAAATGCTTACAGCATTCTCTTATGATTAGGACAGCTGAAGAAGGCAGAGTTACAGATAGATACACAAATGTATACACAAGGGGCTTAGTGATGAAATACTTTAATTTACATACACTCCTTAACAATTCTACAGAGTAATCAAAGAGATAACCAGTTTGTAGAAGCAGAAGCACACTCGCTTCAGAATGAAAAACTCTTCCTTCCAAGTACTACAAAATAGTCTAAGTAAGCCATCCAGGTTCACTTGCTTTTTATTTACTTTTAAGAATCATTAATTTTAGAGGTCATGGAACACAATAACACGTGAGTTATTTTCTGACAACTTGGCATTGGGGAATAGCTGTTACAACTGTATTGTGGTCACGGATTGCAAATTAGTGGTCTATGTTCCTTTGTGGAGGTTGAAGTTTACTTTTGCTAAAGTCTTGACTCTTTACTGGCACCCATAGATGTCTAATTGAGATTTAAAATAGGAAAACACGTTCGTCACCTCTGCCTTCCTATTATGTCTGTGCCATTTCTTGCCCTAGTCTCTGGGTCACATGTATTCAACTATGAATGCAAACAAGTTGATCATTTGAAAAATATGTTTTAACAAAACCTATATGTGGGTTTAAAATATACTGTTGCACTTAGTACTAATATGTATTTCCCCTTTTCCAAACATTACTTTTATTGGTGATCATGTCCCTGAGTCCTACAAATTATCATGAGCCCCGTTACAAACAATAGAGCCAGAACATTTGTGCTGTTAATAGTAGCATAAAACTTCCTTGAATAAAATGGTGGCCTGCTGGTATGCAAACTTCAGTGACTGGGTGCTTATACAGATGAAAGAGAACTTCTTTTGAAATCAAATATGTTAGCCTCTCCCCCCAAAAAATAATCTAGAAATGCTCACTTCTCCATGTTTTGGAGGAACAGACTGATCACTATGACTAATATGCCTCCCATCTACTCACAACCTAAGTCCTAGTAGAGAAGCCTTTCTTGTCTTCTTTACAATACACCACTTAATCTAATTCTGCTGTTTCTACATCGGATGCTATTTCAATGTAATATTTACCCCCACCCTTTTGTCCAGTCCCTACTAAGCACCACATTGCACATACCATATGACTTTCCTCAGATCTGATCTCAGCCTAGCTATAAAATCTCATGCATAGATGATCCACTACATGCCGTTTTTATTAGACATGTCCTCCCCTCCCAAGTATCCTGGTCCTACAAGACTCTGCATCCCAGCAGGCACTCACCCATTGCACCTATAGTCAGTATTTTCGCAGCCTCCAAGAAAAGAACCTTGGTGAGAAATAAGCTCACTAGGAGCCAAATCCGATGCTCAGCCATCTGTAGAACTCACAGAACACATGTATAGTATCCAGACCTTGAGAATGTGCACCAGTAAGGAATCCTGGGAGCCTCTGGCACAAAGCATTGGCTTTGGCCCTGAAATGAGATTTTCTTTTAAAGGGAGATCTTTTTAGGTCTTCCAAATGCCCTCTTGCTCTTTACCTTTTCTCTGCAGCAGCTCACTTTCTAGAACACTCTGTTTCACCCTCCTTAATCAGAGTTAATAGATGAATAGAAGATGAGTTAATATTTAACTTGTCCTTTCTCCTCTTTACTGCTCCAACACAGCTCTCTAAACTGTGATTGAAGAAATCCTGTCAATGACAGCATTTTTTTCTTTTTTTAAATTAATTAATTTATTTATTAAAGATTTCTGTCTCCTCCCTGCCACTGCCTCCCATTTCCCTTCCTCTCCTCCAATCAACTCCCTGTTGAAGGAACGCGGGCTGCTGTGTCCCCCCACCCGGCTAGCTTTACCCCTGAAATAATTACACGGAAACTGTATTCTTTTAAACCCTGCCTGGCCCATTAGTTCCAGCCTCTTATGGGCTAGCTCTTACATATTGACCTAACCCATTTCTAATAATCTGTGTAGCCCACGAGCTGGCTTACCAGGGAAGATCTTAACCTGCGGCTGTGTCGGGTGGGAGAATCATGGAGACTGCCTGATTCGGCTTCTTTCTCTCAGCATTCTGTTCTGTTTACTCCGCCTACCTAATTTTTTGTCCTATTGAAGGGCCAAAGCAGTCTCTTTATTTAACTAATGAAATTAACACAAAACAGAAGGCTCTCCCCCATCAACTCCCCCGCTCTCATCAGCCCTAAGAGAAGTCAGGGCTTCCTGCCCTGTGGGGAGTCCAAGGACCACCCACCTCCTTCCAGGTCTAGTAAGGTGAACATCCAAACAGCCTAGGATCCCACAAAGCCAGTACATGCAGTAGGATCAAAACCCAGTGCCAATGTTCTTGAGTTCTCAGTAGTCCTCATTGTCCGCTATGTTCAGCGAGTCAGGTTTTATCCCAGGCTTTTTCAGACCCAGTCCAGCTGGCCTTGATGAGTTCCCGATAGAACATCCCCATTGTCCCAGTGTTTGGGTGCACCCGTCGCAGTCCTGAGTTCCTTGCTCGTGCTCTCTCTCCTTCTGCTCCTGATTTGGACCTTGGGGTCAATGACAGCATTTACCATGAACATTTTACAAACCCATTCACTAATTTATAAGACTCTGCCTCCTCTGTCATTTCTCTACTTGGATCCTATTGCCATATCTGTTACTCATTAAGCCAGGTTTCAGTTCTAAAATCTCCAATAATGGCAATCATAAGCCAATTTCCCAGGAAAACACCTAAAACTTTTCCTCAAGGCCTCTCACTAATCACAAATTCATGAAAATGTGCTCATGGCCTAAGTTCAGGACTTTACCTGAAGACAAAACAATGAAGATTGAACCCACAGTTCTGAATGAGAATCAAAAAGCAAAAATGGAAGCACTACACCATCCTCCCAAGTGCAAGCACAAGACAGCTTCCGGTTCTGCCACTTGTAAATCCACCCAAGAGGAAGGAGTGCATTGTCCCACGTGGTCATCCTCACATCCTAGTTGAAAACTTAACAGCTGTAATGAAGTTTCCCAGTGCATCCTCAAGCAGAGGGAATCTGCTTCAGGACTTTCAAAGCATGCAGAGGAATACTTCCTGGAGTTCTGCTTTGCAGCATTGTGTCTTATGTCTGTGTCATTACCTACATCTGAATGTAAGCATTGCATTCTCATATACTCATGCTGGTTTCACAGTCACACAGATGAAAAGACTAAAAAAAGAGAAATAATGTGAGAAAGGGGGCTGCACTGTTCTTCACAGCAAATCTTCTGTCCATCTACTTTCCCGTACTTTCAAATGTATTAATGTGATATTGATTTCAATGTCAACTTTGCTATATTAAGGGATATTAGATAGGTGGGAAGACCTTATTTCTGACCATGTGTGAGATTGCAACCAGAGGGAAGTAGCCTTTATATCAGTAAAAAGTGTAAGGATATTGCGCCCTCACCCAAAATATCTGAGTACTGTCACATCTGTTCAGTCCTTAAAGTGAAAAATAATTATAACAAAGATGCAGATTCTCTCTTTTCCCTCTTTTGTAGCTGAGACACCCATCTTCTCTTGGCTTCAAACATCAGACATCAAGACTGAGAGATGGGTAGGTGAATAAAGCACTTGTCAACCTAAGTACAGACACCCAATAGTCACCAAAAAAAAAAAAGCCAGGCACTTATAATCCCATCAATAGGAAGGTAAAGATAGGTGTACCTGGGGCCTTTCTGTCCTCCCAGTCTGCATTAATTGGGAGGCTCCAGGTTCAGTAAAAAACCCTGTCACAAAAAGTAGGGTAAGATGTAGTAAGGAGAATACCTAATGACACCTAGTGTTAACCTCTGGCTTCAACATGCTTACATGTGTATGTATGGTCACATTGATATATATACACACTAGCAAATACATGCCATACACATAGACCTCTCTCTCTCTCTCTCTCTCTCTCTCTCTCTCTCTCTCTCTCTCACACACACACACACACACACACACACAAACATATAGACACAGAATACATACACATAACCACAAAGACATGAATATGGGAGAGATACTTGTAAAAATAAGGGAAATAGATAAGGGGAGAGAGTGCATGGAGGAGTAAGTGTGCCCAGAACACACTGTAAAGTATTCCTGTAAGCAGAGACTGTTCCTTCCTTCCCAGTCACGTAGACCCAAATAATCACACAGAAAGTACATTAATTATATCACTACTTGGCCAATAGCTTAGACATATTCCTAGCTAGCTCTTACATCTTAAATGAACACATTTCTATTATTCTGTGTATTACCATGAGACTGTGGCTTACCAGGAAATGTTCTGGTGTTTTTCTCCTTCAGAGATAGATGGTGTCTCTCTCCTATGGCAGCTACATGGCATCTGCCTGATTCCTCCTACTTTTTCTATCTCTGTGCAGATTTTCTGCCAAACTTTACTCTGCTAAATCACTGGTCAAAAACAGCTATATTCATTAACCAATAAAAGTAACATATATTCAGGAGAATATTCCACATCACATTCCAGTAACCAATGCAGAGAAAATAAATTTTTGACAGAAATGTGTATCTATGTGTGAATGTGTGTGTATATGTGGATGTAAATGTGTGTATAAAACATTTACACATGTTATTTTTTTAATCAGACAAAACAGTAAGTAACCTCGACTCTATGAATAAAAAAACTAAACAACTGTGACAACTGCACAATAAAATATGACTAAAAATACAATGAATTACTCATAAACATTATGAATAAATCTTTACATAATTTCTTATGCTTAAAACAACAAATAAAAAATATAATTTATAATCCCATTAATATGAAACCCAGAAGGTAAAAGGTAAAATACTATTATGTATTGACCACAAATGGCTATTCAAAAGTATGATGGCCTAACGCAGAAATAAATGAGTAGCTATAGCGGAGAAATCTTCTGTGATGACAATCTTCAGTGTGCTCAGTGATATAATATAGAAAGTCATAGATATCCATATGTGTATAATTATTTATTTTAATTACAATGAGTTTATCAATGTTAACACAATAATACTTTCCAAAATGAAATATGGATCATAGTAAGTAAAAGGAAGATTTGTTTGGTGCTTTAAATGACTAAGAAAAAACTAGAAACACTACCAGGGAAAATATTATTTACAAGTTGCTTATTAGAAAGTACAAGACACTCGGTAAAAATTGGACATAGTTTTCATAATTCAGATCATGGAGAAAATATTCAAATCTGGTCAATCATTCTCCATGAGTGAGAGGACAAAACTCAGAATTTAGGAAGGACAAGACATCTGCCTGGAATTTACAGAACAGAACAGCAAGGACAGAGAAATGCATGATAGCACAGAGTGCTATGTAGGAGGGGCACAGACTGCAATTTGAGATTTCCTAGAAAAGATCAATCCAAACATTCCAATCCCTCGACAGTTCAGCAATGATCTAAAAAACAGTCAAATGAGATGATATCCAGAAGGCCCACATGGCCCCTCTCTGTCTTTATCCTTGATTCAACTGTTGATTTTCAAAAGAGTTTCAAGTGGGCTGAAGCACTTAACCTTGTGATTCTGACTCCTGTGATTCTCTCTCTCTCTCTCTCTCTCTCTCTCTCTCTCTTTCTCTCTCTCTCTCTCTCCACACACACACACACACACACACACACACACACAAATATGCACACTCATATATACACATATGCACCCATTCATTCATGAACCTAGTTTTCTTCCCTGATGATCTTTTCTGTAAAAAAAAAAAAAATATTGAGAAACAGGAGAAGGTGACATGGGCAATGCAGATTTTGGTTCTTAGAACTCTTACTTCAGTGGGAAGAGCCCAAGACCAAAAGCCTAACAAGCTGGGATTTGATCTTACCTCGTCAATCCCATCCCTGGTAAATATGAGTTTGACCCAAAGCCTCCATGATCTACTGCCTGTGATAGTAGAGATGTAGAGTAGACAGTAGACAAGAGAGACCAGAGAACACACAGCACCAGGATGTGCTCAGTGAAGAACTTCTTTCCACATCATGGAGGGCATCACACATCATAGGAGAACAAGCATGCCAAACCCAGATCCCTTTCCTTATTGTAAAATGGCTATGGGATGTCTTTCTGTATGGTGCAAACATGTGTTACTCTCATTGGTTGATAAATAAATCTTCTTTGGCCTGTCACTAAGCAGGAACAGGAGAAGAAGGGCAGAATCTAGGGGACAATCTCACAGTCTCATGCCAGCAGCAGCACAGAAGGAGATGTGTCCCCTTAAGCCTGCCTACTAGATGGAGCCGGCCACCAGTTGCCATGAGCTAAGCTTTGTGATCAGTTTCCCTAGTCTCACACAGGCCTCTATATAGGAGGATAATCAGTCATACACTATGTGTAGGATTTAGCATTAACTTATACAACAAAACACACTGAAAAATACGAAATAAAAACGGGGACCAAACAGAACACCTCCTAACCAGGTTCTAACTTGTTTACAGTGTGTATGGGCTTAAGAAAAATAAAAAGGATATCAAAAGTTAAAGAAAGGAATAAATAGCTTAAAAATAATATGATAAAGTCTTTAAAAACAGGAATAAAATTAGAAAAATAGTTTACATAGAAATGGAAAATAGACAGGAAGGTTTGATTCTGCATAGCACTGTATTGATTTTGAATTTTTTAAATGCAGACAATCAAACAAGAGTGGAGAAGGATGCTTTAAAAAAAAAGTCTGACACTAGCTCAGAATTGAATATAATAAAGAGTTATTTATTTAGGGGTGGGCTCACAGAGTACAGTCCTCTGCACGAACGGGAAAACAGCAGCTGGAAGAGAGAGGGGGCGCATGCTTTACATTGGGATTTATAGTATAAGAGGCCACGCCCAAGTGGGCTGGTAACTTAAATGCTGCAGGCTGAAGGTGTTTCTACGGCACAATGGGTGAAGAGAGACATGAATCTGAAAGAGAGACTGACAAAATACACGAACCTAAATATTTTTTAAATGCTTTAACTCTAAGATTTATTTATTTATTATGTACACAGTATTCTCAGTATTCTGTCTGCTTGTGTGCCTGCAGGCCAGAAGAGGGCACCAGATGGTTGTGAGTCACCATGTGGTTGCTGGGAATTGAACTCAGGACCTTTGGAAGAGCAGGCAGTGCTCTTAACCACTGAGCCGTCTCTCTAGCCCTAAAATGCTTTAACTCTAAATCAGAAGTACAAAATCCATTTGTATTGGGAACTTAAAGGATATATTACTTGGGTAAAAAGTTTTTCCACAGGAAATAAGAGGCTATGGATTTTTTTCCAGGTTAACATGGACCAGATTTGATAAAGGAACTCCTCCTAAACTTTGACATCCTCCTTCAAAGGTTATAATTTATCTTCCCAGGATTTGGCTTTGATCTCAAATTTTCTCAGGGTCCCTATAGGATTAGCAGTGCCCAAGAATCAGCAGGAAGATTAGCAGTGCCCAACAATCAGCTAGAAAACTATGCCCAAATTCCCAAACTCTATTTTATAAAAGTTTATTTTCTTTAAAAAGGGCTTGGTTATGAATTGTTATTGGTCATAGTCAATTTCTTTTAACAGAAGAAAGGGGATATGATATAGAAATGATGAAAAAATAATAGATTATTGCATCTACTATAATTTAAAAAAAATCTAATCTCCACAAATTTTACATTGGTATGATTTTAGCTTATTGATGCAAATTTAATGTTAATTTTGTTTTACTGTATATGTATTTCTATTCTTCTTTAAGATATTATGTATATGTAGCTCATTAAAAATGTAAAAAATAACTAAAAATACAGATTAATAGTAATCTATAATATTCAAATTTATAGTCATATTAGTTAGTTTTTCTAGGTATACAATGATCTATTTCAATTAGGTAAGTAATCTTCAAACACTTCAAAGACCTACAGAATGTGGCATATAAAATATTTGAAAACTGTGAGTTTTCTCAACAGATACATGTTGGCTTCTTGAGCATTCAGTTGCCAGGCTTCTCGATCCTCTACATTCCCCTAGTCATTGCTAGGCTTCCTTTTTCTCCAGAGAAAGGTGAGTGTGCTATCTGCCCATTTCACAGTCCCACAGTGTAAGATGCTTGTTCTGCAGCCCCATGAGACAGGACAATCAGATGCAATAAGGAATCAAGTGAAGCAAGAACTCAGTTTATTACTGTGAGCATCACCTTTTATATAGGTTGAGTGTCATGATGTGTTATGGGGATATTCCAGCCAATGAGAGGCAGCCAAACCCACCCTCTTGCTGGAGGGTCATATACCTAATTTTTGCTGTCTCATTGTCACTTAAACTTAAGCCAGACTTTTCTCTGATCTACAGGCTCCAAAGTCTAAGCCCGGAATCAAGCCATGCTTTTTTCTATCATATATTCCTTGAGGTTTGCAAGTGGATCCAGGTAATGAGGAGTCACTAGTCAGTCAATGTACTGTATGAGGATTATGAAAAAGACAGAAAATAGTGAGGACAACTGGAGCTCTACCTGCATGAAGAGGGAAAGAGGAGAACCCTGGGAGTTCCCTGTGCTAGGGAAGGAGGAAGCCTTTAAAGAGCCAGAGTCCCCAGCATCCTCCCCCAGGTCAAATTTAACATTATGCCTTCTTTTCCTTCCTAGCCACACACAGGGGCTTGAGCAACCAGCCCAGCACTTTCTTCAACAGCCACAAGGTGGCCAAAGTGAGCCCCAGCAGGAACAACAGGACATCCAGCAGGTGCTGCACATGCCATGGCTGCTGAAAGCCATGGGGCTTTAGATGTGCGCCTCCCCCTGTTTGTAGGATGTGGTCAATCCAGCCCACCAGACGCTGGGAAGGTGTGAGGGGGTGGGAGCGCCTGATGGCCCTGGCAGTCATTGCTGCAGACTTGTACCTGAGGGCAGACACAGAGAGAATGTGTTACCAATGTGCTATGCCAATACTTTAGACCTTATAACATAAACACACACACTCACATTTTTCCTAGTCTATACCCATCTTCAAAGAAAATTGTTGGCATACACTTAACACTGTCTACTTGAGCCCCCATTTTAAGGACAAAAAAAAAGCTGAATGTCAAACCTTATACAGAAAGGATCAAAATTAACCTTTGAAGGGAAATTTTTAAAAATTACTACGTCTGTAAGGATTGTAGCTATGACACTGAAGTAGTGTTCACGTTAAATATATTTAAACATATGTCAATGTATATTTGATTACATGATTAGGACATTGAAACATGAGTATTTAGTGAAATCGTTGTGAAGATGGGCAAGTGATATGTGGGTCAACTGTTCTTGTCTCTGTTCCTGTCTAATTTATTCTAGGTTTGTGAAAACTTCCCTTATAACAGTCCTGCCCTTGGCTCTAGAAGCAGAGTGGAAACAGATAGTCAGTGCTTCCTCGTGATGCCCATTTTCTATGTGCTAGTGTGGGGCAGACAGTAATGACACATGTGACTGAGATATTACAATCTATTAAAGGGTCAAAGAGAAAGTAGTGTATGATGACTGAGCACAGTAACAGAAACATAACAGCCAAGCACATGGTCTCCTAGGAGGACAACATTGGAGAGACTGTCCTGGGAGGTCAACACAAAGACCCTGAGGAGGGGAGATCACCGCAGTAAGGACAAAAGAAGGTCCTTGTCATGGTTTGAGGGAACAATGGCCTCGTAACCACAGATATATGAATTTTTGCTCTAGTTTGTGGACTGTTTAGGTAGGATTAAGAATTGTGATTTTTGCTGGAAGAGGTTTGTCGCTAGAGGTCTTTAAAAAGGCCCACATCAGACCCTGTCTTGTTCGTTCTGCCTCCAGCCTGCAGATCAAGATGAAAGCTCTCAGCTACAGCCTCTGTGCCATGCCTACAGCCACACTTGCTAACATGAGGGTCATGCACTAACTCCCTGAACTGCAAGCAAAGACCAATTGAATGCTTTATCTTATACATAACTTTGTATGTGGGATACCCCAGTGTATGCTGTGAATACCATTGGTTAATGAATAAAACTACTTTGGTACTGTTGTCACACAGAAGAGGGTAAGGTGGGATTTCCAAGAAGATAGAGGAGGGAGAGAGTATGCTGAGTCAGAGAGAAGTAATGAAGCCACCACAAAAGACAGATCCTGAATGTAAGCTTACTGGTTGGCCACAAACTCGTGGTGATGCACAGATTAAGAGAGATGGGTTGATTTAAGATGTCAGAGTTAGCTAGCAATATGCATAATCTAATAGACTAAGCAATAATTTTATTAACATTGTTTTGTGTGATTATTTCAGGACTGGGCAGCCGGGAAACAAACAAGGAGCCTCTGCAACAATCTTGGTCATAGGTCCTCTTCACAGAAATAGAATAGTAACTAAAACAGTCCTCTTGTGATTCAATTTAAATTCTATATGTATATGATGAATCGGGAGATCAGCCATCTTAAGAACATACAAATGTTCCCTGCTGCCTCATTTGGAATTCTATTACAGGTACCCAAAATATAAGAGGTCATAAAGATAATGAATGTAAAAGAAATTATCACACCACAGCAGTTATAAGCGTATTTACAGCACCTCACGTGAAATTAGGATTAATACTAAAGGAAAAACAGGACTTTCAAGTAACAAACATGTATTTTTACCACACCCCAAAGAATTCTAGTTTTATTGCCAATCAAACTACACAACCCCTTAGTGTTAGGCCTGCATTCAATGTAAACAACACCAACCCCAGAGAGCTGCATACCTCTTGTTTTCAATGACTTCTTTCAGTGTAAGTGCAAATGTCTCTGCCTTGAGATTCTCTACCTGAACTGAAACACCAATTCTTTTGGCTTCTATAAGGACCACGTTTTCAGGTTGGTCTACAAAGAAGGGAATTCCCACCATGGGGACTCCATGCTGGATGGCCTCCATGATGCTATTCATTCCACCATGGGTAACAAAAAGACAAATTCTAGGATGTGCTGTTGCAAAAGAGAAAGATGGTCCAATATTTCACTATGAAAGTTTCAGATACCAGGTAAAGAAACAGACCAAGAAATACCAGTGTGTTGTAGAGAATGGTTTTACTGATTTTTCCTTTGAGATTTGCTTTGTTTTAGTGTATAAAATCTAGGATTCCCTAAGCAGAGAAATGAACTTACTTCAATCTAAAACTATCAGGGACCTAGACAAGGAAGAAGAGAGAGAGTGGCAATCCAGGCCTGTTTTTCTGTCCTTCTGTTCATCCTCACCTTCTCCATGGATACGTCTTCTATAATTTTCTAACCTCAACCTTCTCTGGCTATCCACATCTGGTCTCTTATGAAGCTTGTATTCTGTGTGTTTCTCTCCTCTATTTTAATAGAAGTTTACTAAAGAGGATGGTATAGCAAAAGATTCTTTATTTACAGATCGTGTCTGTTACTCCATATTAAGTAACCAAACATATCTTATCATCATAAAGAAATCATCCCAAACTATACCTCACACAAAATCTACCCATGTTCCAAGGAAAACAAATGTTTTCCATATTGTGTAGCATGTGATTTTACTGAATATAGATCTATGTGAAAAATTTCCTGGCTTAATTTGAGTGACAAACTTATTTATAAAACTCTGACTGAGCCATTGAGTGTGGAAGTGATGGATCTACTGAATGTCACCAAGAAACAAATGATTTTAGGGGAGGTGACTAACGAAATTTCCCTTTGCTCAAGAAATCAGTATCTTCTTATCATATTGTAAGGTTACCCTAGCTGGCTCTCAAACATCTTCCACATCCTCAAAACCCCAACATTAATGTTGTGTCTAAGATTTCAGCCCTTTCCAGACAACCAAGATGTATCTGCATGCTTACATTCATATGTGTGTCTCCAAAAATGTGAAGCAGGTCTCACATCGTTGTGAGAATAGTGACAACTGCCCCAAGGAGCAGCTATAGTTCATATGGTTTTCAAGATTGTGTTGGAGGGATCAATCTTGAATACTGATATTCAAGGCTACCTATCTGTTTAGGGATTTGGGACCTGTCTGAGTAGGGAAGGATAAGGAAATAGCTGCTATCATCAGTCTAGAGCTAGCCTGATTCCCCCCCAAGAACTCTAGTTGCTTTTGCCTGCCTGCTAGAGACCTATCTTTACGTATCAACAGATGTTTCTTCTACATGCCCAAGTGCTCAGACATTGTTGTCCATTAAATCCAAAAGAACATAAATGGAAATAAAGTAACAGGTCTAGGAAGTGCTTACCCAGAAGGTCAGCTTGGGGAAGCCAATCCATGATTTTGACATTTTTGGCCATTCTGACATCTTTGGGCCAATGTTCATCCTTAACTGTCCACAGCACCCCTTGAGGGAGGCGAGCAAAGGCACTGTTCATCTCCTTAATAAATTCCTTGGTCTGATACGTGGTTGCTACGGAACCTAGTGCCACAAGGACAAAACCTGAGTCTCCAAAAGTAGTGATAAAATCCTCCAGGTCCTAGAAGAAACAAAAAGGAATGAAGGCAAAAGAAGTGATTTGTAAAAGCCAAAGCAGCTATGACATAAAACCAGGTCAGGTGTTGAATAAACCCATGCTTTAGTTGATTACGTTCCCCGTGATTACTTTCCTAGCCCCTGTCCAGCTGTGCTCTGAGTACTGCCTGCATTGATCTGCAGCCCTCTACTCACCACTGGCCTCTCATGAATTTCTCTTCCAAGCCAATCCATGGACAAGATTTTATTTGAGTAAACTATTTCTACTGCTTAAAGTATAAACTCAGCATAAACTTATTGTTCAGAGCATTTTCTTTGTTTATTAACTTAAGGCCCCTCACAACTCCTTTGGACACCATTTGTATTCTTTTATAATCGTGCTAGAAATATAACATAACAAAATTTCTTCACTCTCTGTGTTGCATAATGTCTTCTACTCTGACACTGTTTTCTAGCTTTGATTACAGAGTAATGATAGCTTCATAGAATGGGTTGAGAAGTCGCCTGTCCTGTGAAACTGCCACAAACATTTATAGAGGAACTGGCATTAATTCTTAAGTGTTTCACTTAATTCACCAGTTAATCCATGTTATATCAAGCTTTTTAATGAAAGATCTTTGTATTATTCCAGTCTAATTTAATCCCATCAGTTTCAGATTTTCTGTTTTGAGTCAGTTACGTTAACAAATATGCATAGGAATTTGTCAATTCATGGATGATAACTAAATTGATGACATATCATGTTTGTATAATTTCTTCATAATCTTTATTGTTTTATGTAATAGCAGATAATTTTCCACTTTAGAACATAATTATTCTATTCTTCTCTATTGTTTATTTTCTCAATGACTCCAATGATTTGTCACCAAACTGTTCTTTTGACTTTATTGATTCTAATTTTTCTTTTTATTATTTCAATAATCTACACTATGATTCTTTTAAGCCTCTCCTTCCCACTAGTACCCTATTTAGGCCTCTCTTCGTTGCTGTGACTTATATAGAATTGTTAGGTTATCAATTAGAAGTACATTGTGTGTATTAATGAAGATAAGAACAGCTACAAATTATATCTTAAGTCTTGTTTTTATTATTCTCCATTATTATATCATTTTGTCTCATTTTCCTTGATATATAATATTTGTAAATGTTCCTTTTGACTTTTCCCTTACTTTTACTAGTTGTATTATACTGGATTGTCTATTTTTATATACTTTTAATTTCTATCTCATCCCACTGTGATATTTGCATTAATTCAAAATTTTGAAAGTTACTAGGGTTGCTTTTGTGTGTATCATCTAAGGCATGAACCAAGGAGTTTGTACCGTGCTTAAGGAAAACAGACTCTGATCTTGTTGGAAAGACCACTTGGGTCTTGTGAGTTGGTTCATCAGCTAAGAGAACTGGCTGTCCCTCCAGAGGACCAAAGTTCAGTTCCCACGCTTAGGTCACAGCCACCTGCAACTCTATCTCCAGGACATCCAGTGCTCTCTTCTGCCCTTCTCTGGGGCCAGACAGGCCATGCACATGGTGCATAAAATTGTATGCATGCAAACACTCAGGCACATAAAATGACCTAAAAAAATAAATTCAAAAAATTATCTATGTATTCCTAATTGTTCTACTTAACCTATGGTGTTTGTAGTTCCCCAGAGGAGCGACGCTCAGGGGCCTTCTGGGGAATAACAGTGTTATTCAAGGTGATAATTTATATGGATATTCCTCTCATTCTAAAACTGTAAAATTGCAGTTGTCAGTCATTATCTATTTCTTCTTTAAATTTTTAAATTTGTTCTTATTTTTATGTCATATTTGTGCATATATGATATATTTCATTGAAAAACTGTTTCACAAATTTGAAATAATATTTGAATAGTGTTTAAGTTTAACAAAAATTTCAGATAGCTATATATAGGTTTTCGTCCTCTGTGAATTTTTTGATATAAAGTCTTCTTTTCCTTATACTGAAAACCACCATAGTTTATTTTGCTTCCCCATGATTCTTTAGGAAACATGTGGTTGAACATCCCTCAGAGAAGATTCCAGACTGTTTTGTCGGGTATTACTTCAAAATATTTCTTCCCACTCTTCTCCTTATCAATCCCTTCATCTCTCTGTGCCAATATCTGAGTCACCTGTCTAGAAGGTGAGGTCTCTGTCAGACACATCTACATCCCACATACTTGGGTTTTCAGGAGATTCTCTCCAAAGCCCATATAAGAAATTTCCTTCTCCTTTTAGAAATAATATAAATATTCCTTACTGAACACTCCCCAAACACTTCTCACCCACTGCAAGATAGGGTAGGCACTCTGTTACCCATGGGAACCAGAAAAAAATCCATACCCTCTCTGCTTTGAGCTGAAAGTAGGAGAAACATTACTTTCATCACCTCAGCATTTTGGCCCCCACTGCATAAAATCAAAGGAGGTCATTCCTCCCAGCATGGGACAAGGAACCCCACAATGACAGGTAACAAACAATCAAACATCCTTAGCTCTCTGTACTTTTAAATTTTCAGCTGTAGTGACCCTAAGTCTATACTGAACATGCAAATTACATGCAGCATTGATAGGTTGCAGTAGCTGTATGGAGTACAAAGAATCCAATAGGCTAAGAAGACTAAATAACACAATCAGTACTTCTTGTCTCTATTGCTAAGTTCTGTCTAGGCACTTGCCTTGTGAAAGTGTTATCTGTTTCATTATGAAGAGCCTGCCTCCTTAACAAATACTATATGTATGAATATTCACTATACTTATTACATATATAGCTCAAAATTCAATGGGAAATACCAATACTAACTAAAGGACTTATTGCACCAAAGCCAGAAATACATAGGCAAAAAAAAAAAAAAAACTCAAACATTCTACCATATAGCCAAGTCTTCAACCTTAGCTTGGGAGGTTCTAACACCATTCTTTCACAACCCTAAAATGGACTCTCAGAGTACCTACCTTGCTTTAGAGCACTTCCTTTCAGGACATGCCTGCCAAGTGACAATTTCCACCTATGGCGATTAGCAATAAAATGTCCCCCATGGCAGTGGGACTATTAGGAGTTACAGCCCTGTTGGACTAAGTGTTGCCTACTTGGAGGACATGTGTCACTGTAAGGTGAACTTTGAAATCTCCTAAGCTAAAGCTATACCCATTGTCCCAGTTGACTTTTTGTTGCCTGTTGATCAAGATGTAGGACTCTCAGCTCCTTCCTCAGCACCTGCCTGTATGTCACCATGTTTCCTGCCATGATGACAATAGACTAAACTAAAATTGTAAGAGACCCAAATTAAATATTTTCCTTTAGGTAGTCGCTTTGGTAATGGTGTCTCCTCACAGCAACAGAAACCCTAACTAAGACACCACTTAAGCACTGTCAGCCTTTGAATTAAAGATAAACTGAGGACTGAGATTTCACTCACTTGAGGTATTGGCCTGGCAGGTTTGTCCATTAAGCCTCCCACATAGACTGTGTTGGGAAGCAGGGGACGAGCAAATTCAAAGGCAAAGTCAGAGTTGACAAACCACAGCTCTGCTTTCAGTAGAAGATCAGACAAAACTGGCCGAGAGCCTTCTGCAAAATGTTCCTGGATGGTTGCATCATATTGAGAAAATATTTGTCTTTGCTTCATGGAGAAATCAAAGAACATCAGGAAGTTCTTCACTCGGCCCCAGAAGTCCATTTGATCAGTTAGTCTTGAACCAAACACTGGAACATAAGACAAGGGGCTAGGGAGTCCAAAGTCCATAGAACTAAATTGCGTCGGAAGAAAAGCCACAAATTGTTTTTCAAGTTTCTCAGCAATTAAGAAAACACAGGGTTCTGCTGCATCCAAAAATACCAGGTCAAAGTTCTTATTCCTCAAGGAGTCCATGATGTCCTTTCTGCTTAATAAGTGACTGCATAAGTCCGCAAAGTATTTATATACCTTTACAAGTGTGTGATGATTGAACCTGCAAAAAAATTACAGCAAATATTTGGGGAAGATATTTCTTACTATTTGGAATAATGATAAATTCAATTAAAGTATTCCACAACAAGGCAAACATAAGCACATTATCTGGACATAACATCACCCAGCCCAGCCTGTCTGGGCACTGGGTCCGAATCCTCGGGGCACCCAAGCGGGTGGGAGTTCCTCTGCTTCTATGACCTGCCTGCACCAAGCAGGGTAGGCGCTTTGTTTGCGAACTGCCCCATCAGCACGGAGGCCTGATCTCTCGGCGCCAGGAGAGCCAGCATTGGGGAGAGCCATCGTTGGGGCACCAGGAGAGCCAGCATTGGGGAGAGCCAACATAGGGGAGAGCCAGCATTGGGTAGGCAAGGAGACCTGATCCAGTAAAAGAAGATCCATAAGGGAGCATTTGGAAGAAGAGATGGGCAGACACCAATGCAAGAATTAACCCAACAAGCTGAAAAGCAACATGAAGCCAACAGAAACCAGCGACCTCACAAAGGGAGGACATGAACACCTTAATCAAGAAGATGTAGAAAAGAATGACTTCATGAAAGTGATTGATGCCCTTAAACAGCATGTAAAAAACGCCCTTATAGAAATGGATGAGAAATATAACAGAAAGTTTGAAGACCTGAATAAATCAGTGAATGATACCCTAGAAAACCAAGGAAAAACAATCAAACAGATAATGGAAACAGTTCAAGACTTGAAAACTAAAATGGAGGCAAAGAAGAAAACACAAACAGAGGGCCGGCTGGACATGGAAAATTTAAGTAAACAAACAGAGTCTACAGAAACAAGCATAATCAAGAGAATACAAGAGTTACAAGAAAGAATCTCAGATTCTGAAGATACCATAGAGAAAATAAACACACTGATCAAAGAAAACAGCAAGTCCAACAAACTCTCATCACAAAACATTCAGGAAATATGGGACACAATAAAAAGGCCAAACCTAAGAATGATAGGAGTAGAAGAAGGAGAAGAAGTGCAGCTCAATGGTCCAGAAAATATATTTAATAAAATTATAGAAGAAAACTTTCCCAACCTAAAGAAAGATATACCTATGAAGGTTCAAGAAGCATACAGAACACCGAACAGGCTGGATCAAAAAAAAATATCCCCGCGCCATATAATTTTCAGAACACAAAGCATACAGAATAAGGAAAGAATATTAAGAGCTGCAAAAGAAAAAGGCCAAATTACTTATAAAGGTAAACCTATCAGACTTACACCTGACTTCTCCATGGAAACAATGAAAGCCAGAAGGTCCTGGATAGATGTACTGCAGAAACTGAGAGACCATGGATGCAAGCCCAGACTAGTATACCCAGCCAAGCTTTTGTTCACTATAAATGGAGAAAATAAAATTTTCCATGATAAAAACAAATTTAAACAATACGTAGCCACAAATTCAGCCTTACAGAAAATAATAGAAGGAAAATCACTAACCAAGGAGTCCAACAATGACCACAATAACTCAGATATCTAGAGACCCTTCACCAGCGCAAATCAAAGAAGGGAAACACACAAACTCTATGACTAAAAAAGTGACCGGAGTTAACAACCACTGGTCATTAATATCACTTAATGTCAATGGACTCAACTCACCTATTAAAAGGCACAGGCTAAGAGATTGGATACGAAAACAGGATCCAACATTCTGCTGTTTACAAGAAACACACCTCAACCACAAAGACAGGCACCTACTCAGAGTAAAGGGATGGGAAAAGGCTTATCAAGCAAATGGACCTAAGGAACAAGCAGGTGTGGCCATACTGATCTCTAACAAAGTAGACTTCAAACTTAAATCAATCAGAAGAGATGGAGAGGGGCATTTTATACTCATAACAGGAACAGTTCATCAGGATGAAGTCTCAATCCTGAATATCTATGCCCCTAATATAAAAGCGCCCACGTACGTAAAAGAAACATTACTAAAACTCAAGGCAGCCATCAAACCGCACACACTAATAGTAGGAGAATTCAACACTCCTCTCTCACCAATGGACAGGTCAATCAGACAGAAACCTAACAGAGAAATAAGACAATTAATGGAGGTAATGAATCAAATGGACTTAACAGACATCTATAGAACATTCCACCCAAATAGGAAAGAATATACTTTCTTCTCTGCAGCTCATGGAACTTTCTCAAAAATCGACCACATAGTCGGTAACAAAGCAAACATCCACAGTTACAAAAAAATATTAGTAACCACCTGTGTCTTATCAGATCACCATGAATTAAAGTTAGAATTCAACAACAATGCTACCCCCAGAAAGCCTACAAATTCATGGAAACTGAACAGTCAACTACTGAACCATACCTGGATCAAGGAAGAAATAAAGAAAGAAATTAAAGTCTTCCTGGAATTCAATGAAAATAAAGAAACAACATACTCAAACTTATGGGACACTATGAAAGCAGTCCTAAGAGGAAAGTTCATAGCACTAAGTGCCCACTTAAAGAAAACAGAGAAAGCTCACATTGGAGACTTAACAGCCCACCTGAAGCTCTAGAAAAAAAAAGAAGCAGACTCACCTAGGAGGAGTAGAAGACTGGAAATAATCAAACTGAGGGCTGAAATCAACAAAATAGAAACACAGAAAACAATACAAAGGATCAATGAAACAAAACGCTGGTTCCTGGAGAAAATCAACAAGATTGATAAACCCCTATCTAAACTAATCAAACGGCAGAGAGAGAATAGGCAAATTAATAAGATCAGAAATGAAAAGGGGGACATAACCACAGACACAGAGGAAATTCAGAGAATCATTAGACCTTACTACAAAAGCCTATATGCCACAAAACTGAAAAATGTAAAGGAAATGGACACTTTTTTAGATAAATACCATATACCAAAGTTAAACCAGGACCAGGTGAACAATCTAAATAGACCTGTTAGTCGCGAAGAATTAGAAGCGGTTATCAAAAACCTCCCTACCAAAAAAAGCCCAGGACCAGATGGTTTCAATGCGGAATTCTACCAGAACTTCCAAGAAGAGCTAATACCTATACTCCTTAATGTATTTCACAATATAGAAACAGAAAAGGCATTGCAAAATTCCTTTTATGAAGCTACAGTTACTCTGATACCAAAACCACACAAAGACTCAACCAAGAAAGAGAATTATAGACCAATCTCACTCACGAACATCGATACAAAAATCCTCAACAAAAAACTGGCAAACCGAATCCAAGAACACATCAAAAAATTATCCATTATGATCAAGTAGGCTTCATCCCAGGGATGCAGGGCTGGTTCAACATATGAAAATCTATCAATGTAATCCATCATATAAATAAACTGAAAGAAAAAAATCATATGATCATTTCATTAGATGCTGAAAAATCATTTGACAAAATTCAACATCCCTTTATGATAAAAGTATTGGAGAGATTAGGGATACAAGGATCATACCTAAATATAATAAAAGCTATATACAGCAAGCCAACAGCTAACATCAAATTAAATGGAGAGAAACTCAAAGCCATCCCACTAAACTCAGGAAAACGACAAGGCTGTCCACTCTCACCATACCTCTTCAATATATTGCTTGAAGTTCTAGCAATAGCAATAAGACAACATAAGGGGATCAAGAGGATTCAAATTGGAAAGGAAGAAGTGAAACTTTCGTTATTTGCAGATGATATGATAGTGTACATAAGCAACCCCCAAAACTCCACCATAGAACTTTTACAGCTGATAAACACCTTTAGTAATGTGGCAGGATACAAGATCAACTCCAAAAAATCAGTCGCCCTCTTATACACAAAGGATATGGAAGCAGAGAGGGAAATCAGAGAAGCTTCACCTTTCACGATAGCCACAAACAGCATAAAATATCTTGGGGTACTCTAACCAAGGAAGTGAAAGATCTATTTGACAAGAACTTTAAGGCATTGAAGAAAGAAATTGAGGAGTATATCAGAAAATGGAAGGACCTCCCTTGCTCTTGAATTGGGAGGATCAACATAGTAAAAATGGCAATTCTACCAAAGGCAATTTATAGATTCAATGCAATCCCCATCAAGGTCCCATCAAAATTCTTCACAGATCTTGAGAGGACAATAATCAACTTTATATGGAAAAACAAAAAACCCAGGATAGCGAAAACAATCCTATACAATAAAGGATTGTCTGGAGGCATTACCATCCCTGACTTCAAACTCTATTACAGAGCTACAGTGATGAAAACAGTGTGGTACTGGCATAAAAACAGAGAAGTCGACCAATGGAATCATATAGAAGACCCGAATTTTATCCCACAAACCTATGAACACCTCATTTTTGATAAAGGAGCCAAAAGTATACAATGGAAAAAAGAAAGCATCTTCAACAAATGGTGCTGGCATAACTGGATGTCAACCTGTAGAAGAATGAAAATAGATCCATTTCTATCACCATGCACAAAACTCAAGTCCAAATGGATTAAAGACCTCACTATCAGTAAGAACACATTGAACCTAATAGAAGAGAAAGTGGGAAGTACCCTACAACAGATGGGCACAGGAGATCGCTTCCTATGTGTAACCCCAACAGCACAGACATTAAGGGCAACATTGAATAAATGGGACCTACTAAAACTGAGAAGCTTCTGTAAAGCAAAGGACACTGTCACCAAGACACAAAGGCAACCTACTGACTGGGAGAAGATCTTCACCAACCCCACAACAGACAAAGGTCTGATCTCCAAAAATATATAGACAACTCAGGAAACTAGACTTTAAAATGCTAATTAACCCAATTAAAAAATGGGGCACTGAACTGAACAGAGAATTCTCAGCAGAGGAAGTTCAAATGGCCAAAAGACACTTAAGGTCATGCTCAACCTCCTTAGCGATTAGGGAAATGCAAATCAAAACAACTTTGAGATATCATCTTACACCTGTCAGAATGGCTAAAATAAAAAACTCCAATGATAGCCTTTGCTGGAGAGGCTGTGGAGGAAGGGGTACCCTCGTCCATTGCTGGTGGGAATGCAATCTTGTGCAACCACTTTGGAAATCAGTGTTTCGGTTTCTCAGGAAATTCGGAATCAGCCTACCCCTGGACCCAGCAATACCACTCCTGGGAATATACCCAAGAGATGCCCTATCATATGACAACAGCATTTGTTCAACCATGTTCATAGCAGTATTATTTGTAATAGCCAGAACCTGGAAACAACCTAGATGCCCCTCAGTGGAACAGTGGATGAAGAAAGTATGGAATATCTACACATTAGAGTACTACACTGCGGTAAAAAACAATGACTTCTCGAATTTTGCATGCAAATGGATGGAAATAGAAAACACTATCCTGAGTGAGGTAACCCAGACCCAAAAAGATGAATATGGGATGTACTCACTCATAATTGGTTTCTAGCCATAAATAAGGGTCACGGTGTCTACAATTGGTGATCCTAAAGAAGCTAAGTAAGAAGTTGAACCAAAGGAAAAACATATAGTTATCCTCTTGGCTATGGGAAGTAGACAAAATTGCCGGGGAGAAAATTGGGATCTTGGGGGTGGGGTGGGATGGGGGTAAGGGGAGATGGGGAGAGAAAAGGGAGAAGGGTAGGAAGGTGGGAACTTGGGGAAAAAGGAAGATTGGGATAAAGGAAGGTAGGATAGGGGAACACGGAAGCACAATTCTTAGTTAAGGGAGCCACCTTAGGGTTGGCAAGAGACTTGAACCTAGAGTGGCTCCCAGGAGCCCAAGCCGAGGTCCCCATTAGTTCCTTGGGCAGCTGAGGATAGGGAACCGGAAATGACCCTAGCCTATAGCAATACTGACGAATATCTTGCATAACATCATAGAACCTTCATCTGGTGATGGATGGAGATAGAGACAGAGACCCACACTGGAGCACTAGACTGAGCTCCCAAGGTCCCAATGAGGAGCAGAAGGAGGGAGAACATGAGCAAAGAAGTCGGGACCACGAGGGGAGCACCCCCCCCCATTGAGACAGTGGAGCTGATCTACTGGGAGCTCACCAAGGCCAGCTGAACTGTGACTGAAAAAGCATGGGTTAAAACTGGACTCTCTGAACATGGCGAACAATGAGGGCTGATGAGAAGCCAAGGACAATGGCACAGGGTTTTGATCCTACGCAATGTGCCTGCTTTGTGGGAGCCTAGCCAGTTTGGATGTTCACCTCCCTAGATATAGACGGAGGGGGGAGGACCTAGGACTTACCACAGGGCAGGGAACCCTGACTGCTCTTTGGACTGGAGAGGGAGGGGGAGAGGAGTGGGAGGAGGGGGAGAAGGATGGGAGGAGGGGGAGAAGGGTGGGAATAGGGGAAGGGAAATGGGAGGCTGGGAGGAGGTGGAAACTTGTTTTTTTTTTCTTCCTTTTCTCAATAAAAAAAAGCACATTATCTGATCTAGTGATTTTTTTTTCTATTTTGTGTGATACCTAAATTTAACACTGTGTGTGGTTGTGTGCATTTATGGATATTTCCTTTTTAGGTGATGAAATTAGAAAAGAGGCCATGAAAGCACTTAAAATTAAAGACATTAGAAGTGGTTAGGAGACATAGAAAGATGTGTTGGTGGTTGGGGCAAATTAGAGCAAAGGATAGCGAAAGTTATGAATTCTTTAAAATCCATGATAAAACCTAATTTTTCACATGCTCAAATTTCTAATGGTAAACATAAATGTGATTGGAAGAGTATTATCACAATTCTGAGTCAAATTTCCACTGAAGATTGTGCTAAATTTTAGTCATCTTATTGATGAATCTTTTACATCAATGCTTACCAGATAAGTGAGCTGGTAAGATGCACAAGTGTGTGATATCTTTCTATGTAGTGATATTTTGTTTGTGTTTTAAAATTGAAGATTTCCTGAAGATCAGAGTGCAGAACTAAGCCACTAGAGGCCAGGCAGTGGTGTCAAACACCTTTAATCCTGGTATTTGGGAGTCACACATCTTTAATCTCAGCATTAGAAAGGTGGAGACAGGAGTGATATGACTGGGAAGAGAGGAATATAAGGCAGGAGGACACAAGCTGGAAGCAGTCTGAGGTTTGGTGGAGACAGATGGAGTCTGAAGATACAATCTGAAAACAGGATTTCTTCTTCAATCTGAACATTAGTAGTGGTAAAAGAACTCTAGTGTCTGGCTGCCCTGTTTTATGAACCCTCCAGATTCTCCCCCTAATATCTGACTCAGGGTTTTATTTATTAAGACCAATTAGAATTTGTGCTCCAATCATACATCAAAAGATCCACAAGATGAGAGCCCAGTGGCACACTCCTATCTTTGCTCATTCTCGACTCAACTTCAAGTCACAACAACTGAGGTTTGCCTTCAAGTGTTCCTCTGTCAGAGAGATGTTGTTCAATGTGGCTGTAGGGAGGTGGTATCTTTAAGAGAACAACTTAGTATGAGATTATTAGAGGCCCTTTCCTTTAGATGTTTGAAATGATCTGCAGTGGACTTTGAGTTAACTCCTATGGGAGATGCAAACCTGTTCTTTCCCTTCTCTTGACTCTTCCAATCACACATACTTTAGTCATTATGACACCATCTATCATGGTGTCTTCAATCAAGCTGACTGCTGTTAGCCCCATAATCTTGAACTTCCACAATTGTGACTTAAATATGCTTCTTTTCATTATATATTCACCCAAATTCTGTTAATCTGTTATAATAATAGAAATAGATTTATGCAAATCATAATCCTCTACATTTATCATCTACAATCCATCTTAAAATATATATTTAGGTAATAATTTCTAAATAGCTATAGTATGTGCAGGTTTGGTTTCTTGACAACAGAATGGTGATCCCTGTGAGGAAAATCAATCGCAAAAATTATCAAGAAGATGCTGGTCTCGGCAACTTGACTGTATTCTACCTGTAATTTGAGCTACTCCTCAAAAGTACAAACTTAGAAGGAGACACAATATACATGTTTTAAATGTGTATAAATATCTACCCTCATAGACTAAGGTGCAATTTGACTTCTTTCAAATATATGACAAATGATATATGGTCTTTAAGTTACTGTGAGTGAGAAAGTTTTCCAAAAAGAATCTTGATGCTGTTAGCACAACCGTGACTATTAAGTAGAATTTTCAAGGACAGAGATGGGAGTGAGACCAATGGACTTAACTAAGGGACACATGTGAACTTGTCATCCATGTAGAAGACAAAGGAGGTTCTGAGCATCACAGTCAAGGGCTAAAAGCCTGAGGTTCATGTATATCACCTGGACATTAAGAAAATTATGAGGTTACCTGTGGCGATTAGCTGTTATGCCAATAATAACCAGCCTACAATCCATAGAACTGCAGAGTTTAGGTGTAGAGTAAGGGAAATGTAGGAACAAGGAGATATTATTAAGAAAGGAAAATGTAGGGAGTTGTGGGTGGAAGTGAGAGTCTGGAATGATAGGATGAAGTATGGAGTAGAGAAAGTGATGAGAGAGGGAATGCAGGCAGACACATTTAAAATTAATAGCAATTGAGGGGTAGTATAAAAACTTAAAACAATAGACATTTCATAAAATATACACATATATGAAGGTGTTCTCAGTAAAACTGACAAATAATAGAGGAGACAGAGCCCTAATTATCCATCTCCTGGCAGCAAATGAGCTTCCAGTACCATAATTCGGTCAAATATAATTGAATTGTTGGCCAAATGGAATACCCCAAACAACCCAGGTAGTTGCTAAAACTATAGATTGTTCTTCACAAACTGGCAGCAAGATACTATTGCTGAAGACAATACCTACACAGATCATTGATCATGGCGAAATTGATCTGCTGCCTTTAGAGAGCCTAGCATCTAGTATCCTTGGTATAAGCACATTCTCTGAACACAAAGGAAAAATATAAATGCCAAGCCAACCACAAAACCACTGGTCTACAATGTTGTCCTCCTTGCAAGATGTGCTAGGGCAATATAGATGCAAACTTTTGGGAACAACCAACCAAAAATTAATTTGATTTAAGGCCCATTCCATGAGATGAAATCTATGCCTAATACTGCTTGGATAATCAAGAACCTGGGATTACATAACTCAAGCACCTAGGAAATCAACAAATACTATAAGGTTAAAAATCAAAACAAAAAAAAGTGTATCAAGAAAATGACTTCTAAAGATATTTTGATAAGCTAGTAGATCTGTAACTTGCTCATTCACCACCAGAGAATTTTCCTCCTGCAGCAGATGGGAGCAAATATAAAGACCCACAGCCAGGCACAATGTAGAGTAAGAGACCTTGGAATACTCAAACCTAAATGGAATGTCTCCATCAAATCTCTCGCTTTGGAGATTAATGAATTGGTAGGAAGAGCAGGCTGAAAGAATGAAAGAGCCAAAAGAATGGAGAACACTGAGAATACAAGGCACTATGAAGCAACATGAGCAAAGCTCATAAGATTTCCAGCACACTCTGAGGTCGCACACACACACACACACACACACACACACGCTTCCAAGTTTCCGAAGGCTGCTCATTCATTCCCCGACCGCCCTGACTCAAAATAATCACACAAAAATCTGTATTCGTTGCAATATTGTTTGGCCAATAGCTTAAGTGTATTTCTGGCTAACTCTTACATCTTAAATTAACCCATTTCTATAATCTGTGCATGACCACAAGGTCGTGGCCTACTGGCACAGTTTAAATGGGCTCCAGCAGAGGCATCTGTCTCTGGCAGCAGCTAAATAGATTCTCGCTGACTCTGCCTACTTTCTCCCAGCATTCAGTTTAGTTATCCCATCTAGCTACATTTTACCCTATCACAGTCCAAAGAAGATTCTTATTTATTAACCAATGAAAGCAACAGATATACAGAAGGACTTCCCACCCCATTTCACCCTTTCTGTCTAAATTAAAAGGAAGATTTTAACATTAACATAGTAAAATTACATATAACAAAAACGGTATCAAGCAAGAATTATAGTTACAATATTTATATCTACTTTATATTTTATCATAACTAAGGAAAACTATTACTATCTATTCTTAAAGTCCATCAAAGACTCCAGAAGGACATAATATTACCTAAGTAAACAGGAAGTGCATTGTAAGCAACTTCCAAACTCTAGAATTGACAGAGACATCTCATGGCCTGGACAGTCACTGAACATTCTTCTGTAATATTGGGGCTTCCATTCTTCATCCTACAAGCCCATAATATCTGGCAGACATTTCCATGATCAAGAAATTTCAAAGACAGTTCTGCCTATATTAGCAATTTGTCAGTCACCTTTTTCTGTGTCCTGCTGCGTGTCTGGAAGATACTTTCATGAAGTAGGAACCATGAAGGAGTGTCTCAGCTTTGGGCAAGGTCAGCAGTCATTTTTCAGTGGGTCCTGCATGTCTAGTTCATACAGTATAACATCAAGTAGTTCAGACAAGAGCAGTTTCTTTCCCAAATGACTGAACAACTACATAAGGAGCCTCTTTGATGCCCATCAACCTCTTGGAGTAGATTGATGCTGCCAGGAGCAAATGTGTTTCACTGTCATGAAAAGTCCTAAGTTCTCAAAACATCTTGAATATCATATTCTGTAGGTCTTTGAAAGTTCTGAAGAATATCTATCCATCTGAAATATATCTTTGTATATCTAGAAAACATAACTAACATGGCTACAAGATTGACTATTAGAGATGACTATCTATTAACCTGTATTTTTTAATTATAGAATACATTTTTCAATGAGCTGCACAAACACAATACTTTAATCAAGAGAAGAAATATACATATAACAAAATTGACCTTAAATTTTTATCAATAAACCAAGATCCATACCAAGGCAAAGTATCCATCTCTATATCAGATCCCCCATTAAACGTAAACAAACACTTATAAACAATATTTGGGAATTTGGACCTAGTTCTCTCCAAACTGCTTCCTGATTTTTGTTGGGCAAAGTAATTTTGGGGAGTGTTCATGGCGACTTTTCAGCAGATCTTGGTCCACCAAACCACATTAGTCTGGAAGGAATTCACAGGTTCTCATCCTCTGTTGAAACAAAAGAAGAACCTCTTTTCCAAAGCAACAAATTCTTATTCCCAAATTTTGAAGTCAAGATACTTTTAAAACATATATGATGGTTTAGCTTAGCAGCCTGTAGAATCAAATATTTCTCTGTAGTCAAAAAAATTCAAAGAAAACACAATAATATTTAAAATCCAAACTCTCTGTGTATATTCCATCTTTACGTGGCTTACCTTTCTTACTCTATTACTTTTTCTACAAGTTTAATATGACTGTCTGTGCTCTTAAAAGGCTTTTTTTCTTTTTCTTTATTTTTTCTTCTCTTTCTCTCAAACCTACATACATATATCCAACACTGCGACTTACTTAGATGTCGTTTATCTGAATCTGTCTTTATTGCATATCTGTAATTACTTTATGACCATGAGCACTTTTTTATGCTAAGCAGGCATGACTAGAATCAACACCACAGTTCTGCCTGTTGGCACTACCCAGTCCAACATGGTGGAGGCATGTTGGTAACCTCTGTGAGCCATGCTCCCAGTCCCATTTTTAGGCACACAGTAGGTCTATGTTGCCATTAAGCAAGTTGTAACACTCTATTCACAACCACATTTAAATGTTCTGTAGCCAGAAATCTCTAAAGAGTAAGAGCCATTTGTGCAGGTGAACGAGGAAGCCACTGTTTATTAAAGAAGCCACACAGCTTTTACTGCACCTCACTTGCAAGCAGAGCCTATCTGGGGAAAAAAATGCTGTTACCAGGAAATTGTGCTTGCCTCCTGTTTTTGTGCATATAGAAACCTTTTTTTAAAAGCTTTCTTATACTTTATGTGGAAATTCTTGCCCAATACTGCTGTGCCAATTTGTTGCCAGAGGCTGCTTATTTGTTCCCTGACTGCCTTGGTTCAAAATAACCATACAGAAATATGTATTAATTGTAATATTGTTTGGTCAATATCTTAATCGTATTTCTGGCTAACTCTTATATCTTAAATTAACCCATTTCTACTAATCTGGGCATCAGCACAAGGTCATGGCCTACTGACACAGTTTCAGCAGCTGTCAGTCATCTACCAGGCATCACTCAAAAACAATCCATCCCGACACTGAATAAATCATCCAATCATTGCTTCCCTTAAACTCACTCAAAGTATCATACGACTATGATATACTCATGCATAGGACTTAATCAGCAATACTTTGGTTCCAAGAAATAAAGTAAATTACCTTTCATTAAATAATTCTTCCACAAGGAGATATAATCTATTATGAAATTCTTTTTCCTGATCTTCAGGTGGACGCCAAGTTATAACCTCATATGATAATTTCTCCTTTTCAAAATCTAAGAAAACATCAATTGAATGATATTTAAATATATCACAATATACCACACATTATTACAGTGATAAAATAATTAACACAGCTTCACATTTTTGTGGAAATTTAGTTTTGATTTTCAGTGGTTTGTTCTTCTTTGAATCTATTCAATTCTGTAATATAATAACATTTATTGATACTTTACAATAATTCAAGAATTTTTTGTTGTTTTTGCTTTTTTTCTTTCTGTTTTTATAGACAGGGTTTTCTGTATCTTTGGAGCCTGTCTTGTAACTCACTCTGTAGACAAGGCTGACCTCAAACTCAGAGATCTGCATGTCTCTGCTTCCTGAGTGCTGGGGTTAAAGGTGTACAGCACCAGCACTCTGGTCAGAAAAAAAAAAGAATAGAACTTTATACAGTCTTCTGTAATGAAAATTTCCCTGCAACAGATTTCATTTAAAGAAACAGCTGCTATTTTTCACTTTACCTGTGACAAAGCATGAGGGAAAATAGTCTGAAATGATTTACTGACTTTGTCATCACAGTGAGTTAGGGTTTGCAGTAAACTACAAGTCAGTTTAATTGTAGAGTCCCTGGTTTTCACAAAAAATAAAAATAAAATGAAATGAAATATGCAATGTGTTGATTTATTTGTCTGGTTTTTGTTGTTGTTTATTTCTTGTTTGGTGCTTGTTTGTTTGTTTGTTTGTTTGTGGCAAAGTCATATTTAGTGACTCCAATTGGCTTTCAACCCAAAATCTTGTTTCTTTAGGCTTACTAGCACTTAGATTATAAATATGTGCCAGTACAAAGATGCAGCACGAATTCTAATTGGTCTTAATAATAATAACCCAAAGTGAGTTATTAGGAGCTGAAAGCAGAAGGGTCAGAAAAGCAGAGCGGCAGCCACTGGAGCTCTTACCACTATCAAAGCTCAGACGAAAGGGCGATCCTGTCCCTACGAATCCTCTGACTGCATCTCAGTCTGCATCTGCCTCTAGGAATCCTCACACTGCCTGAATTCCTCTCTTCTCCAGCCTTATATTCCACCCTCTGCTCAACCATATCACTCCTGTTTCCACCTCCCTAGAGCTGGGAATAAAGATATGTGAACTCTCTTTCTCTTTTAGACAAATTCAAGCTCATGTAGCCCAAAGTGGACTTGAAATCACAAAGATCCATCTGGCTCTGTCTCCCAAGTGCTGGATTAAAGGTGTGTGCCACCATTGCCTGGGCTCTACGGCTAATTAGTTGCTTAGCTCTGCACTTGATCTTCAGGCAAGCGCTATTTGTTTTAGCGTAAACAAAATATCACCACACAAAGAGATTTTGCAGTTTGATTAGATTCAAAGGTTCTACCTCTAGTCAAAAAAAGAAAAAAAATGAAAGGTAGGAAGGAAGGATGGATGGAAAAAAGGAAGGAAGAGAGGGAGGGAGGGAGGGAGGGAGGGAGGGAGGGAGGGAGGAAGGGAGGAAGGAAGGAAGGAAGGAAGGACCAAGGAAAGTGAGGGAAGGAGAGAAGGAGGGAGTGAGGAAGGAAGGAAGTATCCACCATGCTTTCACTAGCCACCTAAGAACTCATGTGTAAAGAATAATCTGATTCCACTTTTGAAGTTTGATTCCTGAAATTTCAAGCTATATCTCTCATTTTACCAGAAATAAAAAGTTTAACCCATCCTCTCATATTATTGATGAGAATTTCAAATCAAGAGACCTAGGCCAAAAACAGAATTCTCACATGAACCTAACAGGAGAGTTTCAATAATGAGTATTTGATGAGAGACTACAGGATTAGAACTTTCTTTACTTTGTTCTTGCATCATGTGACACAGACCAACCCTACATTGGATCTCAGACAAGGTCATGATTATAGATTGCAGGACAAACTATGACTGATTCTCTTCGGTAGAAGAGAGTATGTGTGTAGGGCAGTGGTGCACACAGTAAAGTGTTGGGATGGATGCACCGTACAAAATATATATATCCAGATGAATAGATCTAACTGAATGCTTATGACCACACAACACTGATAGCAGTCACAGAGGATCTTGGAAAATGCCCTTTCTGTCCTTACTGATTCCATTTCGCAGCTAACAATTGCTATAAAAGGTGTTGCATGAAGAAGTAGCCACAGCATCACTGAAACACAATCAATGGTTCACTTCAAACTTGATTTTAGACTAGGACCTTTCAAAATTGCCATTCTCTTTGATGATACTGGTTAGGTCTCTCTGGAAGAAGTAGTTAATATGAGAAGCTTAGAAAGACAAACATCATCACCAAGGGAAGTCAAGCAACAGTCAAAAGAAGGAATTGAGTGTGGATCAAGTGTTGTACAAGAACATACACAAAGATTTTTAGAGAAAACTGCAAAGGACTCATATTACATTTTGTGTATCTAAATTAGCATTAATATCAGGGGAATTTAACTGGTGGAAAATGTTATCACATGCATTAAACCATATTAAAGTAAAAGTTTTCAATATCAGAATATGTCACTACATTTAATTTGCACCATCTCTGCCTTTCAATGTCACCAAATGTAAAACAGGAGGGAAAAAATGAGTGACTGATCTACAATGAAACTAATTATTCATGATGCTACATCTAAACTACTTTCCTGCCACATCCCGTGATGGGCTTGGCTGTGCATTTAGCAAATTCGAAAGTTCTTAGCACTTAGTCAGTTGACAAAAAAAGTAGTGCTATGGATCCTTTCTAACAGGGGATATTTAACAATGCTGCCCAAAATTGAAGGATGCTGGGCCTTCATTGAATACAACCTATTAGAAAAGATGTTTAAAGCAGAGATGGCTAGCTTACCCACCCTATCTCTATTTTAAAAACACAGTTTGAACTATTGTTAAATCTCTAAAGAATTGGGTTAATTAGCATTTTAAAGTCTAGTTTCCTGAGTTCTCTATATATTTTGGAGATCAGACCTTTGTCTGTTGCGGGGTTGGTGAAGATCTTCTCCCAGTCAGTAGGTTGCCTTTTTGTCTTGGTGACAGTGTCCTTTGCTTTACAGAAGCTTCTCAGTTTTAGTAGGTCCCATTTATTCAATGTTGCCCTTAATGTCTGTGCTGTTGGGGTTACACATAGGAAGTGATCTCCTGTGCCCATTTGTTGTAGGGTACTTCCCAGTTAAAAAATGGGGCACTGAACTGAACAGAGAATTCTCAGCAGAGGAAGTTCAAATGGCCAAAAGACACTTAAGGTCATGCTCAACCTCCTTAGCGATCAGGGAAATGCAAATCAAAACAACTTTGAGATATCATCTTACACCTGTCAGAATGGCTAAAATAAAAAACTCCAATGATAGCCTTTGCTGGAGAGGCTGTGGAGGAAGGGGTACCCTCATCCATTGCTGGTGGGAATGCAATCTTGTGCAACCACTTTGGAAATCAGTGTTTTGGTTTCTCAGGAAATTCGGCATCAACCTACCCCTGGACCCAGCAATACCACTCCTGGGAATATACCCAAGAGATGCCCTATCATATGACAAGAGCATTCGTTCAACTATGTTCATAGCAGTATTGTTTGTAATAGCCAGAACCTGGAAACAACCTAGATGCCCTTCAATGGAAGAATGGATGAAGAAAGTGTGGAATATCTACACATTAGAGTACTACGCTGCGGTAAAAAACAATGACTTCTTGAATTTTACATGCAAATGGATAGAAATAGAAAACACTATCCTGAGTGAGGTAACCCAGACCCAAAAAGATGAATATGGGATGTACTCACTCATAATTGGTTTCTAGCCATAAATAAGGGTCACGGTGTCTACAATTGGTGATCCTAAAGAAGCTAAGAAAGAAGGTGAACCAAAGGAAAAACATATAGTTATCCTCTTGGCTATGGGAAGTAGACAAAATTGCCGGGGAGAAAATTGGGATCTTGGGGGTGGGGTGGGATGGGGGTAAGGGGAGATGGGGAGAGAAAAGGGAGAAGGGGAGGATGTGGGGAACTTGGGGAAAAAGGAGGATTTGGATAAAGGAAGGTTGGATAGGGGAACACGGAAGCACAATTCTTAGTTAAGGGAGCCACCTTAGGGTTGGCATGAGACTTGAACCTAGAGTGGCTCCCAGGTGCCCAAGGCGATGTCCCCAGTTAGTTCCTTGGGCAGCTGAGGATAGGGAACCGGAAATGATCCTATCCTATAGCAATACTGACAAATATCTTGCATATCATCATAGAACCTTCATCTGGTGATGGATGGAGATAGAGACAGTGACCCACACTGGAGCACTAGACTGAGCTCCCAAGGTCCCAATGAGGAGCAGAAGGAGGGAGAACATGAGCAAAGAAGTCGGGACCACGAGGGGTGCACCCACCCACTGAGACAGTGGGGCTGATCTATTGGGAGCTCACCAAGGCCAGCTGGACTGTGACTGAAAAAGCATGGGATTAACTGGACTCTCTGAACATGGCGAACAATGAGGGCTGATGAGAAGCCAAGGACAATGGCATGGGGTTTTGATCCTACTTAATGTGCTGGCTTTGTGAGAGCCTAGCCAGTTTGGATGTTCACCTTCCTAGATATAGACGGAGGGGGGAGGGCCTAGGACTTACCACAGGACAGGGAACCCTGACTGCTCTTTGGACTGGAGAGGGAGGGGGAGAGGAGTGGGGGGAGGGGGAGAAAGGTGGGAGGAGGGGGAGAAGGGAGGGAGGAGGGGAAGGGAAATGGGAGGCTGGGAGGAGGTGGAAACTTGTTTTTCTTTCTCCTTTTCTCAATAAAAAAACAATAAAAAAATCTATAAAGAAAAGATACCTAGTGGACTGTTACTGCATCATAATAATAAGGGCATGGTGTAGTCCATGCTATAAGAGCACATTTGTTGTTCATTCTGCCTAATGAATATGCATGTGCCTTTTAGAAGATTGTCAATACATACACACTTTACCACTGTATGTGTAGTGGGGCCTGGTAGGATGTAGCTGATGAATGAGATGGAGTAGTCTCATGCAATAGCCAATTCAGACATCAGACAATTTATACTCTGAGGGTTAAAAAGAGTCACCTGAGGAAAGTGGACATGGACAAAGTGCACATGGCAAACCATGTTTTATCATAGAGGTTTATAAACAGAGGCCAAGTGGCTGGAGCTATGGTTCAGCAGTCATGTGCCATATTCATAAGCACTCGGAATTCTTATGCAATCATGTCCTGACACTAGTGTTTCTGTTGTTGCTGTTGTTTTTCCAATTTTATCTTAAACCAAGATGTCATCCAAACTGGTGGTGGAGAAGGAATACAAAACTCGGTTGCTTGGGGCTTGAGAACCTTTCCCCTACTTCTATTATGTGTACAAAAAGTAGGGATAATGAAGGAAAACAAACCATCTAAGAGAAGATTCACATAATCAAAGGTACACGACTAAATTTCAAACAGATGTCTTTACCTTTGTTCTTGTTCTCTATAAAATAAAAAACCCACTAAGGATATGAGGACAAAAAATCAGAAAAGGTGTATTTTGCTCTAACTCTGCAAATACCATCTCTCTGAATAAAAGCACACTGTAGAGATACCGTGAACATGTATCAGACAGGATAGGCACATATGATTCTTTTCAACCAATGGCAGCCCTGCTCTGAGACGATTAAATCATTTTATTGGTAGAGAATCTAAAGGCTGCAGAGAGACTGAAAACTCAGAAAGCTCAAAAACAGAAAAACTCCCAAGTGGCCACCAAGGAATTTTACATGAAAATTATTCCTTTCCAGGATCCAACATTCTCTGTTACCTTCACATAGAGAGGTATTCTGTGCTGTCCTTTTGGGTCCCCTGGTTAAGGGTTATATTATCTGGCTTCTGGTTTACAAGTGCTTTTCTGTTCTGTTGTTGTTGGTTTTCTTTTCAGAATGACGCCTGTAGGGCCTCTGGTTTAAGATACCATTCTGTTCTGTTCTATCCAGTTTGTTTCAGAGCTCAGAATATTGTGACAGGTGACACAGCCTCCAATTTTTATAGTACCTTGAGGTGTGACCCAACAAATTGGTTCAGCTATATCTATGATTACATGAAAAACAAAATTATGCTGTGTTCTTGTCAAAAAGTTTGGCCTCTTTTCCACTGAGTATCTTTCAAAGGATCTAGAAAATAAGAAAATTTTGTTCTTGTGTTAATGCACTTCCCTTCCATGCTTTCCCCCATTTTAAAGAAATGGATACAACAGAATAATGGGTGACTTTTGAAGACATTGTACAGATTCAGATAGGTGGAACAGGACTGAAAATCTAGGGCAATGTACTCCAGGTTAATATATACATATTCCTATCCATATCTGCAGATGGCAATATTTCCTACACTACCACAACTCAGAATTCTAGGAATCAATGACTAGAAATAGGAGATAAATAATTCACTAGTTACTTTAGGGATATTCTAGCAAGGTTTCCATCCCTGACCTTGGAATGTTTGTAGACACTAGAAAGAGGCAACGGATGACTGGGAAGAGGAATCTGATGCCACTGGTAAGAGAAGGATGCATGAAAAAGGAAAATATAGAAAAATAGTGAGAACAACAATGTTTAAGTGGCAAAGATGACAGAAGGTTATCAAAAAGTTGGGGGAGGGACTAGCCAAAACTAAGGATTTTACAGAAACCATATGGAAATTTGCTAATCTAAAAGCTAACATTAAAATTCTACTGGGAAATAGCAAAAAAAAAAGACTAACCTATTATTACATCAGAAATGTCAAGTGTTCATGGACAGAAAAAGGATCTCTGAGTTCGGAGTGGTGACTCATGTTTATAATTCAAGAAGTTGAGAAACTAAGATAAGAGAGCAATCATGTGAGTTTGACAACAACCATGACTACATGAGAGAGTTCTACAACAGCCTGGGCCTGATTCAGAAAAAAATCAGAAAAAGAAAAAGAAAAGAAAGAACACAAGAAGAGCAAATAGGAGGACATGGTGGCAGGGGAGAGAAGAGAGAGGGGAAATAAAAGAAATCTGAAATCAGCAACACTTGAATCTACAAAGAAAAGATATGAGTTCCACTGCTATGGAGAAATTTTGCATATCTTTTGTGCATACTTTGCTAAAGGAGGAGATAGTCTGTACCTTTGAGCAATAGATCAATGGTTGTGGGACTAAGAAAACAGGGTGAGCATGAATTGCAGTTATGAAACCAGAATATTAAGGACAATTAAATCTGTAAAAATATATCTGGTTAAAGAGCTGAAGTTTCCTGGGCTCTGTGCCCTAAGCTCTCAGCAGTGACTGATGATGGTCTTCAGTTTGAGTATGATTCTCTGTATACAATAAATTAAGAGTTTTTGGGGAGCCACTGATTCTTCAAGAATCTGAGGTCTTCTCAATCACAGATTCTAAAATTTAAGCATAAATATAAAGTTCACTGAAAAATAATTCTTAAATTGTAGGTCTCATTAAAAAATACATAGAGGCTTGTGTGGCATCGAGTGTAGCAATTCTTAGATAATTAAAGCCCTCAGTATGGCAGAGCATGTCTGTTCAACACTACAATCAGACACATTTGACATAAGAATTTCTCAAATGATCAATAATAATGTGTAGTGTTGACTGGGAGTGACACTCAAGTAATTTAATCTATTTTGTTGTCATAATAAAATATTTGATATTAGTTAACTTATATTTGTAATATTTTACTGAGATGATTTTGCAGTTAAAAGTGTGCATTTGTGAGGGCCCATGTTCAGTTCCCTACAACCACATCCATCAGGCAGCTCACAACTGCCTCTTAACTCTAGGTCCAGGTGACCTAACCACTTCTTTTGACCTCATTGGACTCTTGGACATTTATGCATCAATACATACAATCACACACAGATATACAAAATAAAAATGAAAAATACTTTAACTCATGGATCTAAAGATTGACCATCCAGGATTGCATGGAGCTGTGTGAATAGCCTTTGCTGGGTGCCATTTCACTGCATCTTAATACAGAAGGTGATGTGTGTAATGAGTGGTAGATACAAGAACCACATGACAAAAGAGAAGAAAGAGACCAGAGAAGGAAAGGATCTTTCTTTTAAAAAAAACACCTACCCGACTGAGAAATAATCCACACCTGGAAGGACAATGTAATTTCTTTCCAAGTGTAAACCTTTATAGGCCAATCAGCTTTTACTAGGCCTAATTCTTAGAGCTCAATAATGTTTAATACCCTTGGTTCTTGCACATTAAAATTTGGGGGACATACTGCAATCATTGTCAACTTATACCATGAAGTAACATACAGAAATATGTCATAGGAGGCAAAGAAACCATAGTCTAATGAGATATATAAAACTTATACATGCACACACACACCATGATTTTTCTTGAAATAAGACCAAATACACAAATTTTATCAAAAGCTAGTGTTTACTGCTTAAATTGATTTAATATAATTGATTTTAAAAGTACCTTGGAAGGGAACATTTTCGTGAAGCAGGTTGGTCACATTATAGCCATGGTCTTGAAGAATTTGTGACACCTGGTTCATCACTCTATAATGGCTTCCACCTAGAAATAAAACATAAGTTCATTTTTGTGGAGAAAAATGAAAAAAATCTGATTACCATAAATAACTGACATGAAGAAATCCAAAAGTAAGTGTAAAGACACAAAAAGTGTCAAAACTCCATAGAGAGAAACCAGCTCTTCCATGTTCTCAATTACATTGTAGGTAATATCCAGGGTGAGAATCCAGAGCTCTGGCCAATAATAATCTTCCACCAAAGAGCACTATTGCTGTTTCTACATTGGATGCTATTTCAATGTAATATTTACCCCCACCCTTAGTACAATCCCTACTAAGCACCACATTGCACACTCCGTATGACTTCCCTCAGATTTTTCTCTCGGCCTAGCTATAAAATCTCGTGTATAGATGATCCAGTACGTGCTGTTTTTATGAGACATGTACTCCCCTCCCAAGTATCCTGGTCTTACAAGACTCTACATTCACAGAAGGCACTCACCCATTGTAGCTATAGTCAGGATTTTTGCAGCCTCCAAGAAAAGAACGTCAGTGAGAAATAAGCTCACTAGAAGCCAACTCCGATGCTGAGCCATCTGTAGAACTCACAGAACGCAGGTATAGGATCCACTCCTTGAGAATGTGCACCAGTAAGGATCCCTGGGAGCCTCTGTCACAGTGTCCTCTTGATCTTTACCTTGTCTCTGCAGGTCACTTTCCACTGGAGATTCTGTTTCACCTTTCATAAACAGAGTTGATAGATCAAAAGATAGTTAATATTTAACTTGTCCTTTAGCCACAGTATCCTCTTTATTGCTTCAATATAACTCTCTAAACTGTGACTGAAAGGACCTTGAGAAATCCTTTCAATGACAGCATCTTGAAGTGACATGTACCTTGACCATTTTATAGGCCCATTCACTAACTTACAAGACTCTGTCTGCCTCCACTGTCATTTCTTTACTTGGATCCTATTGCCATATCTGTTATCTTTTAAGCCAGGTTCCAGTTCTAAAATCTCCAATAATGGCAATCATAAGCTAATTTCCCAGGAAAACACCTAAGATTTTTCCTCAAGACCTCTCACTAGTCACAAATTCACAAAAATGTGCTCGTGGCCCAAGTTCAGGACTTTACCTGAAGACAAAACAATTAAGATTGAACCCATGGCTCTGAATGATTATCATAAAGCAGAATGGAAGTTTTACACCATCCTCCCATGTGCAAGCACAAAAGAGCAACAACAAACTCTACATATTCCTAAAGGAAGGGAGAGGGGGCTCATGCTATAAACCTCAAACATCTTAGATCACTAACATCATAGAGCTGTATAAAAAATGTCACTGCCGCTGTGTGATTTCTATTGTTTGTCTAACCCATTTATGGTCAGCTCTTCTGATATTTGCACCTAAAGTGCTCTTTTTTTGGCATAACTGGCAAATACTTGTTCCTGCAGTGACCTTATTAGAGTTGATTCTAAATACTGACCTTGTTCTCTGGGAATCAATGTTACAGACTATGAGGATGAGCTAACTGCTGTCTCTAAGAATTAGGTAGCAATTGAGAGTGGGGAGTACTGCTCCATTATAAACTTCTTCCTTCATTAGAAATTACTTGTTACGTATCAGCCTCTTTGGCACTTCTGACTATGAGAGAGAAATCTGCTCAGCATGCCATTCAAGGACTCCTGTGTCTATCTTTATGCTGCATCTACAAAGATGAAGGTTGCATCAAACACTTTATGGCACAAAATCTGCAGTTTAATATAAGCTTTATGGGGAAACAATTTACAAAAGATAAAAATAACAGCAATAGAGATCAAGTATGTGGTGGATTTTAGAGAAGGTTCAATGAGGTTTAATTAAGAAGGTATATTCTTTTGTCTTCGGGTGGAATTTTCTATAGATGTCTATTAAGCCCATTTGTGTCATGATATCTGTTAGTTCCATTATTTTTCTGTATATTTTCTGTCCAGTAGCCATGTTTATTGGTGAGAGTGGGGTGTTGAAATCTCCCACTATTAGTGTGTGGGGTTTTGTGTGTAATTTAAGCTTTAGTAATGTTTCTTTTACAATGTGGGGGCCCTTGTATTTCAGGCACAAATGTTCAGGACTGAAAATTTATGTTCATGAAATTTTGCTGTGATAAATATGAAATATCCTTCTTCGTCTCTTCTGATTACCTTTAGTTTGAGGTCTATTTTGTTATATATTAGGATAGCTACGCCAGCTTACTTCTTAGGTCCATTTGATTGGAAGTCCTTTCCCAAACCTTTATTCTGAGGTAATCTCTGTCTTTGAAGTTGAAGTGTGATTTTTGTATACAGCAGAAGGATGGATCTTGTTTTTGTAGCTATTGTGATACGCTGTATCTTTTAATAGGTGAGTTGAGTCCACTGATGTTAAGTGATATTAATGACCAGTGAGTGTTAATTCCTGTTATTTTTGGTGGTAATGTGTATGTGGTTCCCTTCTTTAGGATTTGCTGGTGTGGGATTATCTACTGTCTGTAGTTTCATGGGTGCAGCAAACTTCCTTGGGGTTGGAGTTTTCATTCTAGTGCTTTCTGTAGGGCTGGATTTGTAGACAGGTATTGTTTGAACTTATTTTTTCATGGAATGTATTATTCCCCATCTATGGTGATTTGAAAGTTCTATTGGATGTAGTAATCTGCACTGGCATCTGTGTTCTCTCTCTCTCTCTCTCTCTCTCTCTCTCTCTCTCTCTCTTTCTCATTTTTTTGAAACAGGGTTTCTCCGTGTAGCTATGGTGCCTGTCCTGGAACTCGCTCTGTAGATCAGGCAGGCCTCCAACTCACAGAGATTTGCCTGCTTCTGCCTCCCCAGGGTTGGGGTTAAAGGTTTATGCTACTGCCACCCAGCTAATGTCTATCTAGGACCATCTGGCTTTCAGAGTCTCCATTTAGAAGTCAGGTGTAATTCTGATGGGTCTGCCTTCATATTTTACTTAGATTTTTCCCTTTGCATCTTTTTAAATTCTTTCATTATTCTATATATTTTGTGTTTTGATTACTATGTAGTAAGGGGACATTTTGGTGCAGTCTATTTGGTGTTCTGTAAGCCTCTTGTACCTACATAGGCATTTTCTTATTTAGGTTGGTAAAGATTTCTCCCATGATTTTGTTGAATATGTTTTTGTGACTTTAATCTGGAATTGCTTTCCTTCTTCTAACCCTAGTGTTTTTAAGTTTGGTCCCAGATTTACTGTACATTTTGTGTTATGACTTTAATGACTTTAATGTTTTCTTTGACTGATGAATCTATTTCCTCTATTATATCTTCAATACCTGAGATTCCCTCCTCCATCTCCTGCATTCTGTTGGTTATGTTTGAATCTGTAGTTCCTGTTCATGTACCCAGGTTTTCCGTTTCAAGAAATCCCACGGTTTGTGTTTTCTTTGTTGCTTGTATTTCAATTTTCAAGTCTTGAACTGTTTCCTTTACCTGTTTGTTCTTGGCTTTCTTTCAGAGATTTATTGATTTTTCCCTATTTTTTGTTTGTCTTTTCCTCAGTTTCTTCGAGGAAACTTTTCATTTCCTCTTGAAGGGCCTCTAACATCTTCAAAAAGTTGTTTTTAAGGTCATTTTCTTTTGGTTCCTCTGCATTGGTTTGTTCAGGTCTTCCTCTTGTAGGACCACTAGGTTCTGCTAAGGTCACAACACTCTTTAGAATGTTGAATATATTCTTGTATTAGCATCTACCCATCTCTTCCTCCAATTGGTGCAGACACTTCCTTTGCCTTCTCATCCAACCATGGCAGGCACTGTCTGTGTCTCGGGGGATGTTCCTGGTCCACTCTTTGCAGTTGCTATCTGTGTACAGGAAGCCACTTAGGTCTCAGGGCAGAGGTGGATTTGGGAGCAGAGTGGGAATTGAAGATTACAGAGTCTGATAGGGGTGGAGTAGCCGGCCTGCAGTCTTGCCTGCTAGCTAGCGCAGCTGAAATGAGTTGGGGAAGGGCCCAGGATTTTGCTCCAGGACCTAGGATCTAGAGACTGGACTGTTCAGCTGGGAGGATGGTTACTCACCCCTTGGTTCACAACAGAATTTCTCTAAGTTCAGATTCATCAAGGGCATCAGGATACTAACAGCAAATCATCAAAACACTTTTTACCCAGGAACCCAGCATACATACGCCACTCACAACGTGTTGTCTCCTTCGCTTTTGCTAAATGATATTGGTTTTTGTCTAAGCATCTCTTCCAAGAACTAGCCCAGGGGTTGGGGGAGGGATCTGCGTGCTGATAGCCTAGGGATAGCATCACTGGAACATAATTTCTCAAAGCTTAACTTTTCTTTTTAGATTATAGATCCTATTGTTAAGAATGAAGAAGTGACAGAGGTAATAGAATAAATAAGAACATTAAGTTACCTAAAATGCTGATCTGGTCCCCCTCCCTCATCTACTCGAAGAGCAATCAGGGTTCCCTGACCTGTGGGAAGTTCCAGGACTGCCCACCTCTATCCAGGTCTCGTAAGGTGAGCATCCAAACTGCCTAGGCTCCCACAAAGCCAGTACGTGCAGTAGGATCAAAAACCCACTGCGATGGTTCTTGAATTCTCAGTATTCCTCATTGTAATAAATAAATAAATAAAATAAAGAAAAAAAATAAAACCATAAAAAAAAATAAAATAAAATGCTGATCTGTAGCAACACACTGCTTCAAGCTGAAACTATGGACATTAATTTATGCACCTGGGGACTCAGGTACCCTCCTATGGCCCTGTGACTCCTCCTTTTTCTCTGTCTTCCTAAAGTGTCCCTTCCCATCAAAGCTTTTAGTGCTAATTGGATGGCCTGGAAATGCTGCAGCAGACTCATGGTCTGAGTGGCTCAACTCACTGTTAATCCTATGTTGTTGGTCCTACCTTTTCTCAAGTTTACACTCTTGTGCCCAGTGACTGTAAAAGCCCAAGCTGTTTGTTGTGGAAAAGATGACAGGCAGAAGTTCTGTTGACAATTGTTTGGTTTCTAACACATCTTCAACACTGATCTTCCACTTTTAAAAGGGAAATGTTTGGAAAATTGTCATAATTACCTCAGCAGCTTTCTCCTGACTCTACAACGCTGACTCCCTGAATGGCTTATTGCCAGGTGAGACATGAAGCCACACCCTGTAGGAGCAAGCAGAGGTAATTCACACACTGAGAAGTTTTAAGAATGGCCACACATTCCTTGCTGTTGCTCAACTTTCACCATCTTAAGAATAGGACATTCAATATTTATCACTTCTCTTTGTATCTTCTTACTTAACAGCAGTGAAGTTCATTCTGTATCAATTTATAAATCTCTGGTTTATTCTGTTTTGCACATAGTTGTGACTTCAATAAGTGGATAGACTGTGGTTTCTTTTCTTTATTTTAATTACCCTGACATAAGAAAATAAATCTATTATATCAGTCACATAAAACTTATGTCTCACAACACTTCAATTTTCTATGAACTTTAATTTTGATTTTACTAAGAAAAAGTAATTTACTTTATTCATATGTTGTCATTGTCAGTAAAATTTGTTCATATTGAATCTTGAAATTGGACAAATATTCTGAACTCTAAAGAGAGACTAAAAGAAAAGAAAAATATAGGAGTAAGTGAAATTTGTAAATATGTGGGGTTTTTTTATCTAAAGCAATTGGAGAAGTAAGAGTCAGAGACTAGAAGTCACAGAGGATGAAACTCTCATAACTCCATGAATGACAGAAAGGAGTAAAGAGAAATAATGACTGGGAAAGAAAGGTTTGTACTAGATAGAGCAAGGAGAGCCAGGGAATGCTGAGTCTCCATCAGTCAATGTACTGTATGAGCATTATGAAAAAGACAGAAAATAGTGAGGACAACTGGAGGTCCACCAGCAGGAAGAGGGAAAGAGGAGAACCCTGGGAGTTCCTTGTGCTAGGGAACGAGGAAGCCTTTAGAGATCCAGAGCTCCCAACATCCTCCCCAGGTCAAACTTAACTTTATGCCTTCTTTTCCTTCCTAGCCACACACAGGGGCCTGAGCAACAAGCCCAGCACTTTCTTCAACAGCCACAAGGTGGCCAAAGTGAGCCCCAGCAGGAACAACAGGACATCCAGCAGGTGCTGCACATGCCATGGCTGCTGAAAGCCATGGGGCTTTAGATGTGCACCTCCCCCTGTTTGTAGGATGTGGTCAATCCAGCCCACCAGACGCTGGGAAGGTGTGAGAGGGTGGGAGCGCCTGATAGCCCTGGCAGTCATTGCTGCAGACTTGTACCTGAGGGCAAACACAGAGAGAATGTGTTACCAATGTGCTGTGCACATTTGAGACCTTATAACACACACAAAAACGTATACATACACACTTAAGTACATACACACCTATGTGTATGCACAGAGGTATATGCACATACACACACAAACACACAAACACACACTTTTTTTCTGATACAGACGCATAAGTTAGCTTCAAACAAAATTGTTTTCACATTGTCTACTTCGTCCTAAGGGTTCAATAAAAAACTAAAAAGGAAAACCTTTTTTTTTTAAAAAAAAAAAGGATCAAAATTAACCATGAAATTTTTTAAAAAATGACTATGTCTGTAAAGAGTGCACTTATGGTACTGAAGATGTGCTCACATTAAATATATTTGAAATCATGTGATAGAATATATATCTGATAAAGTGATTAGGATATCGAAAACTGAGTCTACTTTGGTTGTGAAATCATTATGCTGGATGGGCAAATGATATGTTCTTGTCTCTGTTCCTGCCCCATTTGTGCCAGATTTGAGAATTCTTCCTTTATAGCAGGCCTGTTTTGGACATTAGGAGCTGAGCAAAAACTGACATGCAGTGCTCCCCCATGGTGCATGTTTTTTATGTACTAGTGTGGAAAGATAATAAAGACACACATGATGGAGCTATGACAAATCTTTCCAAGTGTCAAAGATAAACTAGTGAATGATGAGTGAGCTCAAGTACAGAAAAGATAATAGCCAAGTACATGGTCTCCTAAAAGTAAAATGTTGTAGAGATGATCCTGTGAGAAATAACACAAAGACCATAAGGAGGGGAGATCAGCTGTATCAAAGGCATGCAAAGGTCCTTGGCAGGGCTTCCGTAAGAGTAGCTCCAATAGCCATGTATATTTGAATTCTTGTTTCTCAGCTGGTGGACTGTTTAGGAAGGATTAAGAACTGTGACTTTGTTGAAGGAGGTTTGTCACTGGAGAGTATCATAAGGCCCACACCAGGACCAGTCTTGATCTTTCTGCCTCCTGCCTACAGGTCAAGATGTAAGCCCCCAGCTACTGCTCCAGTGGCATGCCTGCATCCACACTGGTCAACATAATCACCCTGCACTAACCCTATGAAACTGTAAGCAAGGCCAAACGGAATGCCTTATCTTATACACAGCCTTGGTCACGGCATCTCCTACGACAGTTCTCTTCTAATTCAGTTGAAATTCTGTACGTGTATGATGAGTCAGGGGATCAGCCACAACTGTTCTCTCCTGCTTCAATTGGAGTTTTCTTATCAGTATGATGGAGGAAGGTCATTGGTTAATTAAATAAAGAAACTGATTGCCCTGATAGGTTAGAACATAGGTGGGTGGAGTAAACAGAACAGAATGCTGGGAGGAAGAGGAAGTGAGCTCAGAGACGCCATGCTCCCCTCTCCCGGGCAGATGCACGCGATGAAGCAAGCTGCCAGGTCAGACATGCTGAATCTTTCCTGGTAAGACTGGTGCTACACAGTTTATTAGAGATGGGTTGATCGGGATATCAGAATTAGCCAGTAAGGGCTAGAGCTAATGGGCCAGGCAGTGTTTAAATGAATACAATTTGTGTGTTGTTGTTTTGGGGCATAAGCTAGCGAGGCGGCCGGGGTGCTGGGGAAGCAGCCCCGCCGCTCCTATGACTACATCGGTACCTAAAATATAAGAGTCCATAAACATAATGTGTGTAGAAGAAATCATCACACCACATCAGGTAGAAGCATATTCTGAGCACCTAACCTAAAATTGAGAGTAATAGCAAAGGAAAAGCAGGACCTAAGCATTACACATGTATTTTGCTGTAGTGGGAGGGGGCTGCCACAAATTGGCATGACAACATGGTGAACCAAATCCATGTAAAACCTGAGAAAGCTTAAAAATTAATTCTAGACACAAAAGAACAGAGTTAAACATGATTTGCTAATGGCATATTCTTGAATAGGATCTGTTTGCTAGAAGCAAGCAGAGCCATGACTCCTTTAAGAGAGGTTTTCCTGACTCAACGATAGCAAAAAAGCCTTGCAGTTTTGAAATGCTGGCTTTCTGGGCCTTGATGCCAGCATGACCTCTGGCTCTTTCGGGAGACAAGCATTTGGGTGGGGTTTGTGAGCAGCATGCTACGGCTTGCTTTATGGCAATTTGGACTGGCTGTGTGTCTGAAAGTGGGGCCGTGTGCATGGCTCTCAGAGGCGCTAGCAGCTCTGCCATGCTGGACTGGGCAGGAAAGTCAGAAGTACCATATATACCATAGTAATGGTGCAACCTAAGTTTTAGGGAGTACTTAGCATTTTAAAAAGCACTCCTAAGAAAGTAAAGAATTACAGATATGCAATAAAAACAAATCCAGATGAAAAAGACCTCTAAATGAGACATAGTGTGTTTTAAAAATGTATGTAGGCTTGGGAGAGAGAAGAAAAGGAGTATAGAGAGTTATTAAAAGAAGTAAATATTTTTTTAAAAAAAGGTAAAGTCTTTAAAGAGACAGAGTACAGACAGTCAGAGATTAAAGAAGTAAAGATAATAAAATAAATATTAAGAAGTAATAGAGTAAAAACAAGCTACATAAAGATGGAAAATTCACAGAGAGTCTAGATTATGTATATTATTCTGTTTTCTTTGCATTTTTGACTGTAAAGAAGCTAAGCATAGAGAGACATTTCATTGTATGGTCTGCTAAGCTAAGCCAACATATATATTTTAAAGGTATCTTGAATTCAAAAATATAGTTCTAAGGATATATTGCTTTGGAAAAGAGGTTCTTCTCGTTTCCACAGAGGATGAGAACTTGTGGATTGCTTCCAGACTGGTATGGTTTGACGGAACAAGACCCCCCCCCAAAAGGTCACCGTGAACACCCCAAAAAATTACTATGCCCAACAATCATCAGGAAGCAGTTTGGACAAAACAATGCCCATATTCCCAAATATTGTCTATAAATGTTTGTTTACATTTAAAGGGGGACATGCTATAGAGATGGATACTTTGCATTGGTATGGATCTTGGTTTATTGACACAAATTTAAGGTCAGTTCTCTTATATGTATATTTCTGCACTTGATTAAGGTGTTAGTGCTGCTCATTTAAAAATGCTATGTATAATTTAAAAATATAGGTTAATAGATAATAATCTATAATAGTAAAGCTTGTGGTCATGTTAGTTAAATTTTCTAGATATATAGAGATATATTTCAGTTAGTTAGGTATTCTTTAAATCTCTCAGAGACCTTCAGAATATGGCATTTAAAATGTTTAAGAGCTTAACACTTTTCATGGCAGTGAGACACGTCTGCTCCTGACAACACCATTTATTTCGAGAGGAAGATGAGGCTCCTTATGGAGTTTGCTAGACATTGAGCAAGAAACTGCTCTTACCTGGACTATTTAACTGGACATGCAGGACCCACAGAGAAAAGACTGCTCAACTTGCCTAAAGGTTACATCATTTTTCAGAGTTCCTGCTACATGAAAGAGTCTGCTAGACATTCTGCAGGACACAGAAGAAAATGATGGACAAATTGCCAATATAGGCAGAACTGTCTTTGAGGTATCCTGCTTCATGGAAAAGTCTGCTAAATACTATGGGCCTATAGGTTTAAGATGGATGCCCAAATGATACAAAAAAAAAAAAAGCTTTGGATGACTGTCCAGGCAGTGAGATGTCTCTGTAAATTTTAGAGTTTTGGAAGTTGATTACAATGTACTTCCTGTTTACTTAGGTGATATAAAATTGTTCTGGAGTCTTTGATGGAGTTGAAGAATAGATAAGAACAATATGGTTTTCCTTAGTTATGATAAAAGATAAAATATACACAACTGTAATTCTTGATTGATAACTGTTTTGTTGTATGTAATTTTACTATGTTAAAGATAAAGTGTTCTTTTTTATTTAAACAGAAAAGAGGAGGTGATGTGGGAATCCCCTCTGTGTGTTGTGATTACCATTAATGACTAAAGAAACTGCTTTGGACCTATAGCAAGGCAGAACTTAGGTATTCAGGGAAAGCTAGGCTGAATGCTGGGAGAAACAAGGGCAGACACCATAGAGCTGCTGCCAGAGTCAGATTGCTGAAACTTTGCTAGTAAGCCACTGTCACATGGCGATACACAGATTAATAGAAATGGGTTAAATTAACATGTAAGAGTTATCAATAAGAACTTAGACCTAATGGGCCAAGCAGTGATTAATTAATACAGTTTCTGTGTGGTTATTTTGGGTCTAAGCTATCAGGGCAGCTGGGAATTACAAGCGACCTCCCTCCTCCTACATTTTACCACACCCCACAAAATTCTAGTTTCATTGATAAACAGACAACACAGACCCCTTAGTGTTAGGCCTTTATTCAACCTAAAGGAGCCCAACACTAGAAAACTGCATACCTCTTGTCTTCTATGACTTCTTTCAGTGTAAGTGCAAATGTCTCTGCCTTGATTGTCTCTAGCTGAACAGAAACACCAATTTTCTTAGCTTCTATTCGGACCAAGTTATCAGGTTGGTCTGCACAAAATGGAATCCCTACTATGGGTACTCCATGCTGTATGGCCTCCATGACGCTATTCATTCCACCATGGGTGACAAAAACTCGAATACTAGGATGGGCTGTTGCAAAAGAAAAAAAATAGAATTCAATATTTCACTCTGAAAGTTTCAGATACCAGATAAAGCATCAGACCCAAGAAATACCAATGTACTGAACATAATGGATATACTGTTTTTCATTTTGAAATTTGCATTGTTCTAGGATATGATAGCCAGCCTTCCCTCTACAAAAGGATGCCTTACTTCAATGCAAAACTATCAAGAACTTAGAACCCAGTGACAGCTATAAAGAGAGGGACAGGACAGGCATGTTCCTCTGTCTTTCTAATCACCCTCATCTTCACCATGATGCTTTCTTTTTCACATTTCTTGCCTCTGCCTTCTCTTGCTTTCCACATTTGATCTCTTACTAAGCTTGTATTCTATGTATTATCTCCTCTATTTTAAGAGAAACTTACAAAAGTTAATGATATATCAGACACTTCTGTATTTACCAATCTTATCTGTCACTCCATATAGAAAGCAACCATACATTTCTTATGATCATAAAGAAATCATCCCAAATTATACCTCACACAAAATCTGCCCAAGTTCTCTGGAAAGCAAGTCTGTGTGTAGCCTGTAATTTACTGAATGTAGAACTAAGTGAAAAATTTCCCAGCTTATTTTTAGTCACAAATTTAGGTACAAAATTCTGATTCAGTCATTGTGTGTGGAAGTGATGGGTTCTCAAAAAGTCACACAGAAACAATTTGAGAGAATGTGGCTTTAGGGAATTCTCTGTTGTACAAAAAAAATCATATCATTCTCTGAGGTTACTTGAGTTGACACTCAAATAGCTTCCTATAGCCTCAATCCCCCAACATCAATGTAAGTTTCTTGAGTTTTCAGTCCTTTGCCAACTATCAAAATGTGTCTGCATTCTTACATTTATATTCGTGTTTTTAAAATGCTGAAAAGTTCTCACAGCATTGTGAGAATAGTGTCAACTTCCCTAAGGAGTAGCTATAGTTCACATATTGTTCAAGATTGTTTTGGAGAGATCAGTGTTAAATATTGTTATGTCAAGGGTACATATCTATTTAGGACCTCGAGACCTGTCTGAGTTGGGAAGGATAAGGAAATTGTTGCTGTCACCTGTCTAGAGCACAGACTGATTGCTCCAAGAACTTTAGCTGCTTTTGCTTGCCTGCGGGAGATCTAACTTTACCTATCAGCAGTCTTTTCTTCTGCCAGTCCAAATATTCAAACGTCCGTTATCTATTAAGTTCCAAAAGCACATACACTGGAATAAAGTAACAGGTCTAGGGATGCTTACCCAGAAGGTCATTCTGGGGAATCCAATCCATGATTTTGACATTTGGGGCCAATCTCACATCTTTGGGCCAATGAGCATCCTTAACTGTCCACAGCACCCCTTGAGGGAGGCGAGCAAAGGCACTGTTCATCTCTTTAATAAGTTCCTTGGTTTGATGCAGGGTTGCTACAGAGCCCAGGGACACAAGGACAAAACCTGAGTCTCCAAACTTAGAGATAAAATCCTCGAGATCCTAGAGATTTCATGAAGGAAAGAAGGCAAAAGAAGTGGTTTGTAAAAGACAAGGTAGCTATGACACAAAATCAATCCTGAACTTAAATAAACCTTTACTTTATTTTCTTGTGTTCTGTATGATAAAACACCCTGATAGACCCAAGCTCTGCTCTGAGTATTGACTGCATAGATAGGCAGCCCTCTCTTCATCGTTGGGCTCTTATGAATTGCTCCTAAGCAAATACACATACAAGATTTTATTTGAGTAAAAGAATACTACTTCTAGAAGTTTAAATTCAGGAATAAACTGATTGTTAAGGGCAATTTTTTTGTTTAATAACTTGAATCCCTTCCTAAATATTTTCAATATGATCTGTATTCTTTTTTAATTCCAAAAATATTATACACAAAATTTCTTCACTTTCTGTGATGTATAATGTCTTCTCTTCTGGTGTTGTTTTCTAGCTTTGGTTACAGGGTAATGATAGATTTATAGAATGGGTTGAGAAGTCTCCTTTCCTGTGGAACCACCACCAATATTTATAGAGGAAGCAGTTTGGAGAGAACTAAGCCCAAATTCCCTAAATGATTGTTTACATTAAAGGGGGATATGCTATAGACAGATGAATACTTTGCATTGGTATGGATCTTGGTTTATTGATACAAATCTAAGATCAGAGGTGCTTTGTTTGCGAGCTGCCCAATCAGCACGGAGACCTGATCTCTCAGCGCCAGGAGAGCCAACATTGGGGGTAGACGCTTGGTTTGTGAGCTGCACAACCAGCACAGAGACCTGATCTCTCGGCGCCAGGAGAGCCAACATTGGGGTGAGTTTCTGACCCCATGGCGCCAGCCTGGGACAGGAAACTCAGAAGTTCCTCAACCCCCTATCCTTCTTGGGCTCTCTGCAGGGCCTCTAGTCCCTGCATACTGCCTCTTTCTTCCTATCCCACCCAGCTTGCATCCAGAACCCTCCCCACTTTGGCCCCACTGCCCTCTTTCGACACATAACATCACCCAGCCCAGCCTGTCTGGGCACTGGGTCTGAATCCTTGGGGCACCCAAGCGGGCGGGAGTTCCTTTGTTTCTATAGCCTGCCTGCACCAAGCAAGGTAGGCGCTTTGTTTACGAGCTACCCAACCAGCACGGAGACCTGATCTGGGTGCCAGGAGAGCCAGCATTGGGGAGACCCATCATTGGACATGAAGATCTGATCTCGGCACCAGGAGAGCCATCACTGGGGAGAGCCATCACTGGGAAGGTACATCAGTAGGCAAGGAGACCTGATCCGGTAAAAGAAGATCCATAAGGGAGCATATGGAAGAAGAGATGGGCAGACGCCAATGCAAGAATTCACCCAACAAGCTGAAAAGCAACATGAAGCCAACAGAAACCAGCGACCTCACAACGGGAGGACATGAACACCTTAATCAAGAAGAAGTAGAAAAGATTGACTTCATGAAAGTGATTGACGCCCTTAAACAGCATGTAAAAAACGCCCTTATAGAAATGGATGAGAAATATAACAGAAAGTTTGAAGAACAGAATAAATCAGTGAATGATACCCTAGAAAACCAAGGGAAAACAATCAAACAGATAATGGAAACGGTGCAAGACTTGAAAACTGAAATGGAGGCAAAGAAGAAAACACAAACAGAGGGCCGGCTGGACATGGAAAATTTAAGTAAACAAACAGAGTCTACAGAAACAAGCATAACAAACAGACTACATGAGTTAGAAGAAAGAATCTCAGATTGTGAACATACCATAGAGAAAATAAACACACTGATCAAAGAAAACAGCAAGTCCAACAAACTCTCATCACAAAACATTCAGGAAATCTGGGACACAATAAAAAGACCTAAGAATAATAGGAGTAGAAGAAGGAGAAGAAGTGCAGCTCAATGGTCCAGAAAATATATTTAATAAAATTATACAAGAAAACTTTCCCAACCAAAAGAAAGATATATCTATGAAGGTTCAAGAAGCATACAGAACACCGAATAGGCTGGATCAAAAAAAAAATCCCCTCGCCATATAATAATCAAAACACAAAGCATACAGAATAAAGAAAGAATATTAAGAGCCGCAAAGGAAAAGGCCAAGTTAATTATAAAGGTAAACCTATCAGACTTACGCCTGACTTCTCTATGGAAACTATGAAAGCCAGAAGGTCCTGGATAAATGTACTGCAAAAACTAAGAGACCATGGATGCAAGCCCAGACTACTATACCCAGCCAAGCTTTCGTTCACTATAAATGGAGAAAATAAAATTTTCCAGGATAAAAACAAATTTAAACAATACGTAGCCACAAATCCAGCCTTACAGAAAATAATAGAAGGAAAATCACTAACCAAGGAGTCCAACAATGACCACAATAACTCAGACATCTAGAGACCCTTCACCAGCGCAAATCAAAGATGGGAAACACACAAACTCTACGACTAAAAAAGTGACCGGAGTTAACAACCACTGGTCATTAATATCACTTAATGTCAATGGACTCAACTCACCTATAAAAAGGCACAGGCTAAGAGATTGGATACGAAAACAAGATCCAACATTCTGCTGTTTACAAGAAACACACCTCAACCACAAAGACAGGCACCTACTCAGAGTAAAGGGATGGGAAAAGGTTTATCAAGCAAATGGACCTAAGAAACAAGCAGGTGTGGCCATACTAATTTCTAACAAAGTTGACTTCAAACTTAAATCAATCAGAAGAGATGGAGAGGGGCATTTTATACTTATAACAGGAACAATTCATCAGGATGAAGTCCCAATCCTGAACATCTATGCCCCTAATATAAAAGCACCCATGTACATAAAAGAAACATTGCTAAAACTCAAGGCAGCCATCAAACCGCACACACTAATAGTAGGAGACTTCAACACTCCTCTCTCACCAATGGACAGGTCAATCAGACAGAAACCTAACAGTGGAATAAGACAATTAATGGAGGTAATGAAGCAAATGGACTTAACAGACATCTATAGAACATTCCACCCAAATAGGAAAGAATATACCTTCTTCTCTGCAGCTCATGGAACCTTCTCGAAAATCGACCACATAGTCGGTAACAAAGCAAACATCCACAGTTACAAAAAAATATTAGTAACCACCTGTGTCTTATCAGATCACCATGGATTAAAGTTAGAATTCAACAACAGCGCTACCCACAGAAAGCCTACAAATTCATGGAAACTGAACAGTCAACTACTGAACCATACGTGGATCAAGGAAGAAATAAAGAAAGAAATTAAAGTCTTCCTGGAATTCAATGAAAATAAAGAAACAACATACTTAAACTTATGGGACACTATGAAAGCAGTCCTAAGAGGAAAGTTCATAGCACTAAGTGCCCACTTAAAGAAAACAGAGAAAGCTCACATTGGAGACTTAACAGCCCAACTGAAAGCTCTAGAAAAAAAAGAAGCAGACTCACCTAGGAGGAGTAGAAGACTGGAAATAATCAAACTGAGGGCTGAAATCAACAAAATAGAAACACAGAAAACAATACAAAGAATCAATGAAACAACAAGCTGGTTCCTGGAGAAAATCAACAAGATTGATAAACCCCTATCCAAACTAATCAAACGGCAGAGAGAGAATAGGCAAATTAATAAGATCAGAAATGAAAAGGAGGACATAACCACAGACACAGAGGAAATTCAGAGAATCATTAGACCTTACTACAAAAGCCTATATGCCACAAAACTGGAAAATGTAAAGGAAATGGACACTTTTTTAGATAAATACCATATACCAAAGTTAAACCAGGACCAGGTGAACAATCTAAATAGACCTGTTAGTCGCGAAGAATTAGAAGCGGTTATCAAAAACCTCCCTACCAAAAAAAGCCCAGGACCAGATGGTTTCAATGCGGAATTCTACCAGAACTTCCAAGAAGAGCTAATACCTATACTCCTTAATGTATTGCACAATATGGAAACAGAAGAGGCATTGCCAAATTCCTTTTATGAAGCTACAGTTACTCTGATACCAAAACCGCACAAAGACTCAACCAAGAAAGAGAATTATAGGCCAATCTCACTTAATTCACTTAATTCACCAGTTAACCCATTTTATGTTAGATTTCCTTGGAGATTTTATTATTGTTTCAGTCTAATTAAATGCCAAAAGTTTAAGACTTTTATTTGTTCTTGAGTCAGTTGTGTTACCAGGCATACATACACATTTTTCCCTTCATGTAGGATAACTATTTTGATGATATACCGTGTTTTTTTTAATTTCCTTATAATCTTTATTGTTTTAAGTAATAGTAGGTAAATTTTCACTTTATAACTTAATTATTTTATTACTCTTTCTTATTTATTTTCTCAGTTATTCTCCTGGTTTGTTAGCGTACTACTCTTTTGTTTGTATTAATTCTAATTTTTTTTCTATTCATCATTTCAGTTACCTACACTGTGATTCTTTTAATACCCCTCTTTCTGTTAGCAACCTGTTTAGTTTTCTCTTTATTATCTGTGCCTGATACTGAAGGGTTAGGTTATCAATTTCAAATACCTTGTCTGTACTAATGATGAAAATAACAGCTACAAATTTCACCTAAGTCTTGTTTTATCGTACTCCATTTTCCCCTTCTGTTTTTTCTCATTTCCTTGATATGTAATATTTGCTAATGTTCCTCTTGATTTTTCCCTTAGCCTCACTGGCTGTTATATAGTGTGTTGTCTGTTTTTACATACTGTTGGTTTCTATCTCTTGCCACTGTGACAAGAGTTATTCGCATTAATTTAAGGTTTTGAAAGTTACTGGGGTTCCTTTGTCTGTGTGCTGTCTAATGCATGAAGAAAGGCAAGGAATTTGCTTTGTGCATTAGAGACTATTTGCCCTGCTCTTATTGGACGGAACACTTGGGTCTTGTGAGTTGATTCAGCAGCTAAGAAAACTAGCTGTCCTTCCAGAGGACAACAGTTAAATTCCCACATAACAGGTCACAATCTTCTGCAACTCTAGCTCCCAGCAATCTAATACCCTTTTCTGATGCCCTCTGGGCCCAGGCACACACACATACACATTCAGAGCAAACACTCAAGCACAGAAAATGACTTAAAAATAAATTTAAAATATACTCTATATATTTCTAATAGTTCCTGCTAATAAAGGGTGCTATTCAAATTGATAATTTGTATGGATATTCTTTTCATTCTAAAACTGTAGAATTGAAGTCTTAAGTTATTATTTTTTTCTTCTTTAAATTCCTAAATTTTCTTCACAATTTTATTTCATATTTTGTGCACATGTGACCAATTTCATTGTAAATTAACTGTTTAAAATATTTTAAATAATATTTTTAAAGTTTGGCAAACACAAAATTTCAGATAGTTATATATTGTCATTAACCTGCAGTTAATGTTTTGATATTGTCTGTTTTCCTTATGTTGACAACCACCATAGTCTATTTTGATTCTCCATGTATTTTTATGAAATGTGACAAAACACTACACAGAGTAGATTTCAGACTCTTTAGTCAGGATTTACTTCAAAACATTTCTTCCCACTCTTTACTTTTAACCATACTCTATTTCATCTCTGTGTGCCAATATCTGAACTTCCTGTATAAAAGGTGAGGTCTCTGCCAATCGTATCTAAATTTGTGAATATAAATTAATCTTCTACTACTTCAGGATTCAATCAGGGCACTCAGATGATAATTGTCTAACTTCCAAATCTATATACTGTATACCTATCCCACAAATTTGGGTTTTCAGGAAATTCTATCCAAATCCCATATCAGAAACCTCCTTCCAAGAAGAATATATATATGTATCACTCACAAATCATTTCCCAAAACATCCTTCTCACCCACTGCAAGGAAGTGTAAGGCATTTTGGTACCAAAGGGAGCTAGATGAATTCTGTATCCTCTCTGCTTTGAATTGAAAGCAGAAGAAACATAACCTTCATCACCTCAACGTCTAGGACAACACTGTAGAAAACCAAAGGTGATCCTCCCAGCATGGGACAGAGAATCCCACAGTAACAGATAACAAGCAATCAAATATCCTTAGCTCTCTGCACTTTTAGATTTTCAGTGGTAGCGATTCTGAGCCTGCACTGAACATGCAAACTACATACCAGTTTTGATGGTTTATGGTAGCTTGATGCAATACAAAAGGCTCAACAGTCTCAATAGAACAACAGAATCAATTCCTCTTGTCGCTGCTAATGTCTGCATACATGTCTTCTAAAAGTGTTTTCTGTTTCATTATGAAGAACCTGTCTCCTTAACAAATACTAAATGTATGGACATTCACTGTATTTATTTTATATATAGCTCAAAATTAATATGGAAATATCAAGACTAGCTACTGAAGTTATTCCAGCAAACCCAGGCCTACAGAGATACAAAAGAAACTCAAACTTTGTACCAAGATTGTCAAACTTAGCATGTGGTATTCTAACACTCTACTTTTGCAACCCTAAAAATGTACTCTCAGAGTGCCCCTCTTGCCTTATAGGACATCTCTGCCAAGAAACAATTCCTACCTATAGTAGTTTGAAAGAAAACACTCCCCAAAGGTAGTGGCACTATTAGACGGTATGACCTTATTGGAATGTGTGTAACCTTGTTGGAGGAAGTGTGTCACTATGGGAGTGAGCATTGACATCTCCTATGCCCAAGCTATGCCCAGTGTCACAGTTCACTTCCTGTTGCCTGTGGATCAAGATGTAGAACTCTCAGTTCCTTCTTCAGTTACATGCCTGCCTACATGCTACCATGTTTCCTGTCACTAGTATAATGGGTTAAATCTTTGAAAATGTAGGTCACCCAAATTAAATGTTGTTGTTTTTTCTTAGAATTTCTGTGGTCATGGTGTCTCCTCACAGCTCTAACGTAGACACCTCCTAAGCATGGCAAGCTTCTGAGTGAAAGATAAACTGAGGGCTGAGGTTTCACTCACTTGAGGTATTGGCCTGGCAGGTTTGTCCATTAAGCCTCCCACATAGACTGTGTTGGGAAATAAGGGACGAGCAAATTCAAGGGCAAAATCAGAGTTGACGAAAGAAAGCTCTGCTTTCAGTAGAAGGTCAGACAAAACTGGCCGAGAGTCTTCTGCAAAATGTTCCTGAATGGTGGCATCATATTGAGAAAATATTTCTCTTTGCCTCAGGGAGAAATCAATGAACATCAGAAAGTTCTTCACTCGGCCCCAGAAGTCCATTTGGTCAGTTAGACTGGACCCACTCACTGGAACATAAGACAAGGGGCTTGGTAGCACAAAGTCCATATAGCTAAATTGCATGGGAAGAAGGGTCACAAATTTTTTCTCAAGTTTCTCAGCAATCAAGTAAGAGCAAAAATCTAAATAATCAAAAAGTAGTAGATCAAAATTCTCATTCCTTAAGGAGTCCATGATGTCCTCTCTGCCTAAAAAGTGACTGCACAAATCCCCAAAGAATTTATATATCTTTACAAGGACATGATGTGTGTTCCTGTAATAAAAAAAGAAGAAGACATAATTTCAGGAGCTGTTTTATACATTTTGGAAGACTTTTATACTCAATAAAAGTATTTCATAACTAGACAAACACAAGTCTATATTCCAACACTCTGAAAATGGAGACAGGAAGATCAGAAATCCAAAACTAGTCTTAGACTTGAGACTTTTGAGGCCAGAAGACTAGATTAAATAAAATCATGAGTCACTTAGAAAAAATAATTTTTAATATGTTTTATGGAAAGAGGTCATGTATCCTGAATTTTTCTTTTCTTCTGTATAAAGATATACAAATCATTATGTTATAGTGTTACTTATTATTTAAAGCATGTTTTTTAATTAAGTAAGTTTTTTAATTAAAAACAAAACAGATCCATAGAAATTCATTTTCCCATCCTGCATGGAGATATTTCTTTACTTCTTATACTTCTTAATCATCTTTGTTAGAGAGAGAGAGAGAGAATATATTTTAGACAATACTAAATCACTTTCCAACCTGAATTGCAGATGTTGAACAAAACGTTCAGCTTTACTTTCCAGTGTAGATATTTATTTGCTTCTCAAATTGTTCTTACTCCATCACATTTCCTCTAAGGATCTAATTCCCATTCATCATCAATGCAAGTTTGATTTCTTCTGTCTTGAAAGCTATCACTGATTATAGTCGATCTCGGACTATATCCATCTACTTGAGTAGCTGTATAATGCTGTCTACCTCACATTAAATAGTCAGTTTCGGGGTGATAATATTGTTCCTCTTCCAATCTGTGTAAGTGGTATGATTACAGCTTTTATAATCGTCAGTGGTAAAGCCAACTCTTTTAATCATGTTTTTCTTGGCTTAAATGTTTTGTCCCAGAAAGGAACTTTCCAATGATAAGACTGGAACTAGGCTGATCATGTTTCAACTTTCTGCCTAAGAACCTGGGCAATTAAAAATAAAACAAAATATAAAACCTTCTGCTTTTTTCTTTCCTATGTGAAATCTAAACTTAAGTGTGTATGTGTCTGTTTGTGTGTGTGTGCATGCGTGTGTGTGTACGTTTGTCTTTTTACATGATGGAGTTAGAGAGGAGGCTATGAGAGCACATAAAAATAAAAGGCAGCAAAAGAGATACAGGTGTCATGGAACAGCGCTTTGGTGAAGAGAGCAAAGGATAGTGACATTGTGTTTTCTTGAAAATTCATAGCAAAACCTATTACTTTGTAGGCTAACCTAAGATTCTAATGGGAAAAAGAAGTGTGATTGGAAGCTTGCTATTAGAAATTGACAACTCTAACTGACTCAAACTTCCGCTGAAGATTGTGCTAAACTTTAGTCATCCTACCGATGACTCTTGCCTACAGCACTTTTCTAGGGACCCTTTCACATCAATGCTTACTAGATAAGCATCCTGGTAAAAGTGCACAAGTGCAACATGTCCTTCTACGTCAAAAGATCCACAAGATGAGAGACCAGGGGCACTCCTATCTTTGCTCATTTTAGACCCAAGCTAAAATCAAACAGCTGTGGTTTGTCTACAAGGGTTCATCTGTCAGAGAGTTGGTGCTCAATGTAGCTGTATATAGGTAGAAGTATCTTTAAGAGAACACCTTAGTAGGAGATGATTAAAAGCCCTTATCCTATAGATTGATAAAACAGTCCTCCTTAGAGTGAGTTAAACCCATTAGGAGTTGTAAACCTGTTCTTTCTCTTCTCTTGACTCATCCAGTCCCACATGCTTTAGTAATTACGATACCTTCTATCATGTTTTCAGTAAAGCTGACATGATTGCTGTTTGCACCATGTGTTGGGGACTGCAGACCCTCACACCCTGAATTTTCAATAACTGCTTGCCTGCCAGATAAACAATTTGTTTTCCTATGCTTGCATCTCCTCTGAGTACAAGACCCTCATGAGTTCCGGATGGCAGAAGAGTGGTTTCTGGTGGGCTTACAGCAAAAAATCCTGAGGGCTGGGGCGTGGCCATTGGTCAGGGAGAGCCCTACATAAGCTGCCCTTTAACACAATAAAATTGGCATTCTTGTTTCCAAGAGTGACCATGTCTTTGTGTGTTTTTCAATCTCCAGCCCCTTGCCCAACTCGCAAACCGTCCGGTACTGCAGGTGCTGCACCATGAACTTGAACTTACATAACTGAGACCCGAAAAAGCTTATTTTCATTATAAAAATCACTCAAATTGAGTTATGCTGTTATAATAACCAAATGCAGATAAATACAAAGCATAAATTCTCTAAACTTATCACCTATATTCTGTTTTTAAAAACATTTTGTGTAACACTTGCCAAAAAATGTGATAAATGCAAGATTGGTTTATTAACAAAAAGAATGGTAGTCCCTTTAAAGTAACTGAACTGTAAAATACCCAAGTTGTTTCTTTTCTCACCATCTTGACTGTGTTTTCCTTGTAATTTTCACCACTCCTCAAGAATTCAAGCTTAGAAAAGATGCAATATATATGTTTTACCTGTTTATAAAAATCAGCCCTGTTAGACTGAGGTGCAATTTGACTTCTCTTTATATGTAACAAAAGCTTTGTGGTCTTTAAGTGTCTATGAGTGAGAAATCTTTCCAAAAAGAATCTTAGTGCTGTGAGCACCACCTAGAGTGTTAAGTAGAATTTTTAAGGAAACAGATGAGATCGAGACCAATGGCATTAACTAGGTGACACATCTGTACTTGCCATCTGTGTGGAAGACAGAGGAGGTTCTGCACATCCCCACCAAGGACGAAAAGCCTCAGGCACATCTGCATCACCTGGTCATTGAAAATTATTAAAGTTTCCTGCTGTGATTAGCTGTTAAGTCAATTATAACCAAGCTACAATCTATGGAACCATAGAGATTAAGTATAAAGTAAGGGACTAGTGGGCACAGAAAGAACTCATTAAGAAAGGGAAATAGAATATTGAAGGGTAGAATTGAAGGTCTGTGTTGGGAGAATCAAGTGGGGATGAGAGAGAGTGATAAGGGAGAAACTTCAGGGAGACAAAAAGCCATTTGAGGGGTAGTTAGTGTGGAAACCTAACACAGTAGACACTTCCTAAGATATAGACATTTATGAAGGTAATCAAAATAAATTTCCCAAATGATGTGGGAGACAGAGTCCCAGCTGGCTATCTCTTGCCACCAAATGAGCTTCCAGTACCATAATTGTGTCACATCTAATTGAGTTGTTGTCCAAAGGGGTCCCACAAGAATCCCCCAAACAACCCAGGCAGTTGCCAAAACTAAAGGCTACTCTCTACAAACAGGCAACAAAGCTCTATTGCTAAAGATAATACCTATACAGAACACTGATCATGGGGAAACTGAGCTGTTGCCTATAAAGAGCCCAGGTTCTGGTGTCGTTGCTACAGAGACATACTCTGTACACTACCAAAGGAGAAACATAAACACCAATTTAGGCACAAACCCATTGATCTACAGTGCTGTCCTGCCTGCAAGATATGCTAGAGCAATGGAGGGACAAAGCTTGTGGGAGTAACCAATGGATAACTGGTTTGACTTAAGGCCCACTTCAAGATGAAACCTACACCTAGCACTGATTGAGTAATTAAGAACCTGAAACTAGATACCCCAGGGGAGTAGAGGAAACCCAAATGCTATTGGTCTATAACACAAAACAAAACATATCAATAAAATTACTTCTAAAGACATTTTGTTATACTAGCAGCTCAGTGCCTTACACATTTCTTATATCATCAGAGAAGCTTCCTCCTACAGCAGAAGGGAATAAATATAGAGACCCTCAGTCAGACATTATGCAGAGAGTGAGAGACCTTGGAACACTCAACTAAATGGGTTGTCTTCATCAAATCTCTTGTGTTTGGGATCAGGGAACCCAGAGGAAGAGCAGATAGAAACACTAAAAGAGCCAGAGGGGATAGAATATATCAGGAAAACAAGATCCTCTAAACATGAACAAAGATCATGTGAATTCACAGCAACTGTGGCACACACACACGTATGCTTCTAATTTAGTGTTTTATGCGATTTCTGAGTGTGCAAAAGAGTGGGTCTCTGATTCTTATGCCTTCTCTCAGGTTCTTTTACTTTTGTTTCTTTTTCTTGTCCAACTCTGATATAACATTTTTGGTTTATGGTATTCTATTTTGTTGATTTTATTATTATATGTATGTAATATATTATTATATATTATTAGAAGCCTGCTTGTTTTCTAATGAGTGACAGAAAGAGAGTGGATCTGGGTGGTATGAGACCTGGGGAGCTACTGGAAGGAATAGAGGGAAGACTGTAATCAGGATATATTATATGAGAAAAAATAATTTTCAGTAAAACGAAGGAAAAGGAAATCTTTTAAAGTAGCTTAATAGGGAAGGAGCAAAGCATGACATGACATATGCACATACAATGGAGTGTCCTCCATTAGGGAATTTATGTAGGAAGGTGACAAAGAACGCAGAAGAAGGTGACTCCTCTGTCCCTGATTAGAGAGGTTGCAGTGGCTGTACTGGCTTCATTAAGAGGACATGAGCAGATGACAAGTAAGATGCAGAAGAGAAGGTCTAAAAGGCACGTCTTCCACTTTCTAGAGAATATCCCATCATTGATCCAACTGTCAGTCATCTACCATGCACCACTCAAACACAATCCATCCCTATACCAATTAATTCACCCAGAAACCACTTCTCTTAAACTCACTCAAAGCATCATGAGACCATCATTTCCCCATTTGAAAGACTTGATTAACAATACTTTGATTCTATAAATTACCTCTGACGAACTAATTCTTCTAAAAGGAGATTTAGTTTGTTACGGAATTCCTCTTGTTGATCTTCAGGTAGATCCAAGTTTATAACCTGGTATGATATTTCCTCTTCTTGAAATTCTAAGAAAACACCAATTGGGTAAAATTTAAATTTAATCACAATATATCACACATTATATAGAGATAAATATAATTAATTTAATTTCACATCTTTGCGGAATTTGAATTTGCTCTTCAATGGTTTAGTTCTTTTTATCTATCCAGTTCTTTAATGTGACAACATTTATTGAAACTTTACAACAATTCAATAACTTTTATACAGTCTACAGTAAAGACTTCTAGCAACTGCTTTCATTTAAACACAGTTATTATTTTTTACTTTACAGATGAGAAAATTCAAAGGAAAACATTCTAAAATGATATCATAGTTAATTGGGAGTTAATAGTTATGTAAAAGTCAGCTTGATTGCAGAGTTCTTGCATTTCATAGAAAAATTAAAGTGAAATATGCAAAGTATTGGTTTGCTTGTTTGTCTTTTTGTTCCTGTTCATTTCATGTTTGCTTGTCTGCTTGCTTGCTTGTATGTTTTGTGCCAACGTCATGCTTAGTAGCCCCAATTGGCTTTAAACTCTTCTCATTGTGCTGTATCATGTGACTCAGCCCAAACCTCTCTTGGAGTCTCAGACTCCATCATGATTGTACATTCCACCACCAACTATGGCTGCCGCTCCTCAGTGGAAGGACTCTCACCTGTATGTGTGCAAGGCAGTGGTGTGCGTAGTAAAGTGATGGGATGGAGACACCATACAAAATATTACCCAGGCGAATAAAGCCAACTGATGCCTGTGCCCATACAACACAGATAGCAATCACACAGGATCTTGGGAAATGTCCTTTCAGTCCCACCTTATTCCATATCTATGGATTTAAAGGCACGCTATTAAAGGTATTGCGTGACAATACATCCACAGCACCATTGTGACACAATCAAGAGTTCACTTCAAACTAGATTTTAGCCTCTCAAAATTGCCATTCTCTTTGATGATGCTGGTTAGATTAGCCTGAGGGGGGTTGTAAACATGTGAAACTTAGAAAGAAGCCACCATAACTGAGGAAAGTCAAGCAACAAAGAAAAGAAGGAATTGGATGCTGGTCAAGGGTTGTACAAGAATATATACAACGATTTTTAGAGAAAACTGCAAAGTGCTTTCATTACTTTATGTATCTCTAAATTAATATCATGGGAATTGTACCAGTAGGAACATTGATGTCATTAAGGCATATTAGAGCAAACATCACAAGATTTCACTATATTTAATCAGTACCTTCTGTGCTCTTATAAAGTTGCCAAATCTAAAAGAAATGAGTGACCCATCTTCAATGAGACTGAGCTGGTCTGTGGTAGGACCATTGAACATGGCCTGTGACCTGCCCAGGCAGAGCGGGGAATGAGGGGCCAGCTGCCTGGTCCCAAGTACCCAGACAGGATGGCCAAGAGGCAGAGGGAGCATGGCCTTCTCCCCATCACATAGCCTAGCTAGGAGCCTAGCCTGACCTGACAGCCAAGCTGCAAAAACGTAGCCTCAGGGAACTGCAGCTTCAAGCCAGAGGAGTGTCCATGAAAATGTAAATGAGCAAGTTAAGCCTGTCAGCTAGGCAGACTTACAACGTGGATTAGAAAGATAGCTTACAAACTTTTAATAAAACATCCAGTGGTAAAAACATTATTTAAAATATCCTATGGGAGACCTCGAGCCACCAAGTGAAAAATTTTTAGAGGAGACAGTAATCCAAATTCCAGGAGACAGATTACAGAAACTGCTAGAAAGGTACTCTCCTAAATGGAGTATATAGAAACAACAAGTATACTATATTAATTATGGTCAGCCCTGGTAAGCATGTATATTACCTACAGAACTTACTCCTACAGCAGTTTTATGGAAAAATGATCTGCTTTTATGGTTGCATCTTCCCATTTTTCCAGTTAGGATATTAAACCCTTATTTTGTTTTTTGGTTTTTTTTTTAATTTATTTATTTATTAAGGATTTCTGCCTCCTCCCCGCCACCGCCTCCCATTTCCCTCCCCCTCCCCTGATCAAGTCCCCCTCCCTCATCAGCTTGAAGAGCAATCAGGGTTCCCTGACCTGTGGGAAGTCCAAGGACCACCCACCTCCATCCAGGTTTAGTAAGGTGAGCATCCAAACTTCCTAGGCTCCCCCTAAACCCTTATTTTGAAGCAGTAACTTTCTTAGCACAGAACAGGATGGGATCTAGGAGTTATGTTGGCAGAGAGCTGGCTATGATCAATGTTCCTTATGCTAAACAACTAATTGATTGGTTATTTCAAAACAGTGATTCTTGGGCAATTGTGTTTGCTCAGTTTGAAGGCCATATTAATAATCTTTTCCCAGCTGCAATTTGCATAACTACAACCCTTTATTTTCCCTAGAGTTGTAGCAAAAGATCCTTTACAGGATGCTATGTTAATTTTTACAGATGGTTCTTCCAATGAGAGAGCTACATATATTGTTAATGGAGAAGGACATATAGTACAAACAGAATCAGCCTCAGCTCAAATACTTGAGCTGTGAACTATTGCTATAATGTTTCAACATTTTTCAAATTAGGCATTTAATCTATATACTGACAGCCGATATGTATTTAATGCTTTTCAAGACCTAGAAACCGTCCAATATATTGGGACTCGCAATAAGCACGTTAAGTGGAATGTTTTGGTCTAGGTGTGAGCGTGACTTGTTTTATTCTAGCAACAGAATGTTTAACTGTGGATGTAGCCCGCAACCTTCAATTGGTATGTTCGTTTTCTTGTATCATGTTAATGCTGCTTTTTGTCTTACACCTACCTTTTAGGGCCAGGGGTATTTAAAACAATTGAAAATTAAACACGGGTGAATATCAGTACTCATTGGACTTCCCTTCCGATATTATCCTATATATTTCTCTGTTTTATTATTTTCTTTCACCTATTCATATTCTTTATAAATATTTTCTAAATCCCCATGGCCCTACCCTGGGAAGAGCTATTTTTGTAGAAGCTGGTCCCTGACAACTACTTGCTTTAGGGATATTCTAGCAAATTTCCATTCCTGACCTTGAAATATTTGTAGACACTAGAAAGGGGCAATGGATGGCTCAGAAGGGGAATCCTGATGTTAGTGGTGAGAGCTGAACACATGAAAAATTAGAGTGCAGAAAAACAGTGAGAATAACAAGGTTTAAGTGATAAAGGGGACAGAAGTTTAGCAGAATGGCAAAGGAGATCCTAATCGAAACTACAGATTATACAGAAACCGTGTGGAAATCTACTACTCTGAAAGCTAACTTTAAAAGAAGAAAAGAAAATCTAGGAGGGCCAGTGAGTTGGTTGAGCAGGTTAAGGTACTCACTACCAAGCCTGATTCCTAGGTCTCAGACTGCAAAGAGAGAATCAGCTCCTGCTGTTTGTCCTATGCAAAGAGAGAATCAGTTCCTGCCATTTGTCCTATGCAAAGAGAGAATCAGCTCCTGCCATTTGTCCTATGTTCAGCACCTGTCTACACTGGAGCTTGCATACATGCATACACAGAATAAGTAAACAAAGTAAATGACAAAACACATGTAAAAAATTTTTAGATTGTTTAAAAAGTGATGCCATGCGTATTTAGATAATGCTGATCTCAGAAGCCAGGAATGATGAAGCAAAAAGTTGCAAGCCAGGGTAAGATAGCTTCCTATGAGTTGTTGGTCAGGAAGCCCCAGAAGTACTCACAATAAGATAGACTGTTGCCATTGTTTTAATTGCTTAACTAGATCACAAGACTGTACTGGTAAAGTCACCACAAAGTTTGGTTGTAATGCAGAGCAAAATCAAGCTGGAACTGAATTGGAACTTTCTTTCCTTCTGGATAGCTTTTATATTGTCAGAAGGTACTACACAGACCACTAGTGGAAAAATTCATCAGTAGTTTTCTCTAGCGATGGACCTTCCCTGTCACAATACCAACATACAGAGAAAATGGACCCAGTGGTGTGATAGTGGCACAAATGCTATAGAGGTATTCACCAACTTATAGCTGAATTTACAGTTTGATGCACAGAGAAAGCAATAAAGGGACCTAGCTCTATAAACATCATCAAAATCCCATGGCTGTGGAGATCACAACCCTACAGAGGAAACCACTGCTTCTGTTGCCCTAGATGTACAAGTTTACAAACCACCGTCTTGATATTTATATTTATAGCCTGAAGAAAGAGAGACAAGTTTTCTTTTAGATGGTCTAAAGCTGCACAGGACAGAAAATACATATTAGATACAAAACACTTTTAGTGTCCCTATGTCTTGCAGACTGTCAATGAAGCTGCATACAAAGATGTGTGATAATCCGTACCCAAACTAAAGAATTAAGAAACACCTGTGTTTGTATAAGCAGGGAACTCTGAGTCCCAGAAATCCTGACATTTATGACTGCTGATCACAGAATGTTTGATAAAAACGTTTATATACTCAAAAGTATAGCTTACAGTACATAATTTCCTAGTTTTCTTAGATTCCTCAGCAGTTTAGGTTTATAACTCCTTTAAAATCCTTTACAAGACTAGCTCTCCAGATCGACAATGAAATGACCAATTCTTTACAGCTGCAAGTTACAGCCCACCAATTAAGGAGTTGCCTGAGGGAAAAAAAAAACTTCTCTTTCCTTGCTCTGTTTAAGATTTATTGCATGTGCATTTTGGGAATAACCTGCTTTCATCATTTACTTAAGAAATCGAATGTGACAATCCAATGTAAATCCTATGTTGTCTGAAAATTTTTTCTTGTGTATATAAACTGTGGTGAACAATGAAAGATGGAACATCATGAGAATATAAAGAAAGAAATGATCAGAATAGCTGTGTCTTTTTTCCTAACACCACCCTCAGATAAAAAAGACTCCATTTCATTCTCTAGATTTCCCCATGTCTGATGTTATGTCCCCTTTTACATCTCTGAATTTGTTAATTTAGATGTTCTCTCTCTGCCTTTGTATTAGTTTGGATAAAGGTTTGCTTATCTTCTTGATTTTCTCAAAGAACCAGCTCTTTGTTTCACTGATTCTTTGTATTGTTTTTTGTTTCTATCTTATTGATTTTAGCCCTCAATTTCATTATTTCCTGTCTACTCCTCCTGGGTGAGCCTGCTTCTCTTTGTTCTAGAGCTTTCCAGCATGCTGTCAAGTCACTGGTGTGAGATTTCTCCACTTTCCTTATGTAGGTACTTAGTGCTATGAACTTTCCTCTTAGCGCTGCTTTCATAGTGTCCCATAGGTATGGATACATTGGGCCTTCATTTCCATTAAATTCTAGGAAGGCTTTAATTTCTTTCTTTATTTCTTCCTTGACCCAGAGGTGTTTCAATAGTTCACTGTTCAATTTACATGAGTTTTTTGGCTTTCTGTTATTAGTGTTGTTATTAAATTATAACTTTAAACAATGGTGATCCAATAAGATACATGAGGTTACTCCAATTTTTTTTTTTTGTATCTGTTGAGGTTTGCTTTGTTACCAAGTATGTGGTCAATTTTAGAGAAGGTTACATGAGGTGCTGAGAAGAAGGTATGTGTTTTTGTGGAATGTTCTGTAGATGTCTGTTAAGTCCATTTGATTCATAGCATCTGTTAGTTCTCTTATTTCTCAGTTAAGTTTTTGTCTGGTTGACCTCTCCATTAGGAAGAGTGAAGTATTGAAGTCTCCTACTATTAGTGTGTGGGGTTTGATGTGTGATTTAAGCTTTAGTAATGCTTCTTTTACATATGTAGGTGCTCTTGTATTTGGGGCATGGATTTCCAGGATCGAGACTTAATTTTGATGGATTTTTCTTATAATGAGTATAAAGTATCCTTCTTCATCTCCTCTGATTGATTTTAGTTTGAAGTCTATTTTGTTAGATTTTAGGATAGCTATACCTGCTTGTTTCTTAGGTCCATTTAAATTGGAAAATCTTTTCCCAGTCCTTTACTCTGAGGTAATGTCTGTCATTGAGATTAAGATGTGTTTCAAAAATGAAAAGCCCAGGATAGCCAAAACAACCCTGTACAATAAAGAACTTCCAGAATCATCACCTCCCTGAAAAGTGACCAAAGTGGAGGAATAGATAAATCTGCTTATGTTTTAAATGAGTAAAAACAAAACTAGAAACACTATCTGGAGAAAAATCTGATTCACTCATTGTTCATTAGGAAGTTTTGAGAATTCACATCATGGGGGAAGCATTTAAATCTGGTCAAGTATTCTCCCTGAGTGAGAGGACTGAATTCAGATTTTAGGAAGGATAAGAAAACTGCCTAGAATTTGCAGAACAGAACAGCAAAGACAGAGTTGATGTGGGGGGTCCTTCTGTCTATGTGTTGCTTTTATTGGTTAATGAATAAAAAAACTACCATGGCCTGTTGATAGGGCACAACTTAGGTAGGCAGGATAAACTAAACTGAATGCTGGGAGAAAGAAGGGCTGAGTCAGAGAGTATCGGTTTGTGCTACATTGTGGACTTTTCCTTTGAACCCTATGTTCAGCCTGGAAGCTGGTTTTTCTGGACTGTGATATACTGAACTACCAGCTGCCAATGTAGAGAGAGTAATTTTCACACAGAAATGTGTGTATGTGTATCTGAGGATCACTGATATTATTGAATTGATTCCGCCAAAACAAAGACGGCATTTAATTTGAGATACATGCCTAGTGAAAAATGGGCTCGACAGGTAATGATATGTTACTCAGTTGTTACAGTACCAGGCTAGTGTATATAAAATCCTACATTTGATCCCAAGTACCACACAGAAAAATGTGTGGCACACATTTATTATCCTAGAACTCAGAAGGTAGAGGAAGGAGGAACAGAAAATCAAGGTTATTATTTAATATAAAGCAATTTTATAACCATCCTAGGATACATGAGAATGTTTCTGTAGATGATAGACAGACAGACAGACAGGTAGATAGGTAGGTAGGTAGACTTACAGTTAGTGTTGAAATGTGGCCAAAGAATGAAACCCTGTGAAAAAAGCCTTGGGGAACTGTGAGAGAGGCAGAGTACCTTCATCTTAAGTGCATTTTGTTCCTTGGATTGTTGTTGGACATGATCTCATGCCTCCTGTGATAAACATTTAAATTCAATTTATAGGACATGGTTATTCACACTGGATGTCAGAGCAATCTAGAACACAATAAGCTGAAGTGTGTCCTGATCAGGATACGGCCTTCTGAGTTCCTTTTGTGCTTTCCCAGATATAATCTATAGTATATACTTAAACTGCTGTATCATTAGAAAATTCTGGGGAAAGACTGCTCTGTTAATATTTAGTATGTGCTTACTGTCATTTATTTACATGGTTTTTCTGATCCTGTTTTTCTGAACACACACACACACACAAAAAAAAAAACCTTCCTTGGATCATTGCTTTCATTGTTACATTTTTGTGTAAAAAAAAGTACACAGAAACTGCAGTAAAGTTCCACACAACCTGGGCCCATCTCAGAAAACCTTAGAAAAAGAAAAATAAAGAAAAGGACACAAGACAGAGAGCAAATAGGAGGACAAGGATGGCAGGGGTGAGAGGAGAGGGGGGAATAGAGGACAAATGAAATCTGAAGACAGCAACGCTTGAATCTACAAAGAAAAGATATCCGTTCCACCGCTATGGGGGAATTTTACAGAACTTTTGTGCTTAGTTTGCTAAAGGATTAGAGTCTGAAGCTTTGAGCAGTAGATCAAAGGTTGTGGGACTAAGAAAACAGGGTGAGCATGAATTGCAGTTAGGAAACCAGACTATTAGGGACAATTAAATGTATAAAAATATATCCAAACAGAGAGTTGGAGTTTTCTGGGCTTCTGTGCCCTAGTCTATCAGCAGAGACTGCTGGTCTTTAGTTTGGTTATGATTCTCTGGATGCACTAAACTAACTGAGAACTTCTGATAGCACTATGCAGAACTTCGGCAGAGATCTCTCAATCAAGAATCTGAGATCTTCTCAATCACACATCCTAAAATTTGAGCATAAATGTAAAGGTCACTGGAAAATAGCTCTTAAATTATAAGTCTCATTTAAAAATAGAAATGGATTTGAGTGGCATTGAGTGCAGCGAACCTTGGATAATTAAAGTGCCAAAATTCTATATGGCAGAATATGTCTGTTCAACACTACTCTTAGACACACTTGACACAAGAATTTATTCACATAATCAACAATTATGTGTAGCGTTGACTGGGAGTGACACTCACGTGATGGGTTATTTAATCTATTTTTATTGCCATAACAAAATAGCTGATATTAATTAACTTGTATTTTTAATATTTTACTAAGTTGGCTCTGCCGTTAAAAGTGTGTATTGCACTTGCCAAGGGCCTATGTTCCATAGCTCACAACTGCCTGTTAACTCCAGGTCAAAGTAATCCAACCAATTCTTTTGGCATCATTGGCCACCTATACTTATATGCAGAAATATGCGCAATCACACACAAGTATACACAAAGAAAAATAAACCTAAGAAACTCTTTAACTTATATTTCAAAGATTGACCATCCAAGATTACGTGAGCTGTGTGAATAGCTTTTGATGGTTGTCTTTTCACCGCATCTTAATACAGGAGGTGGTGTGTATAATACATGGTGGATACAAGAGCCACATGATGGAAGAGAAAAAGAGGCCAGAGAAGGTAGAGTTCACTCTTTTATAAACACCTACCTCACTCTACTGAGAAATAATCCACACCTGGAAGGACAATACAATTACTTTCCAAGTCTATTCCATTATAGACCTACTTCTTAGAGCTAAATAATGTTCAAAACCATTAGTTCTAGAACATTAAGATTTGGGGGACATGCTGCAATCATTGTCAACCTATACCAAGAAGTAACATACAAAAATATGTATTTTCTAATGAGATCTACAAGAAAACATTTTCTAATGAGATCTACAAAACCTTTACACACACACACACACACACACACACACACACACACACCCCACGATTTATCTCTAAATAAGGCCATATACAGAACTTTTATCAAAACAATTATTTATTATTTAAACTTATTTAGTGTAATAATTGATTTGAAAAGTACCTGGGATGTATATAACTTTATTAAGCAGCTTGGTCACATTATGGCCATTGTCTTGAAGGATTTGTGACAAACGGTTCATTAATAAATAATGGCTTCCACCTAGAAATAAAACATAAGTTCATTTTTGAGGAGACTAATAAAAAGGTTTCTGATTACAATAAACAGCTGACATAAAGAAATCCAAAAGTAAATGTGAAGACATAGAGAACCTCACAATGCATAGAGAGAAACCAGTTTTTTCCTGCCCTCGATTACATTGTAGGTAATATTCAGGACACGAACCCATAGCTCTGGTCAATAGAAATCCTCCACCAAAGATATGAAGACTATGCCTGAACAGATGGTTCAGTAATTGAGAGCATTTGCTGCTCTCCCAGAGCACTCTGGTTCAGTTCCCCACACTCACATGATGGCTCACAATAATCTCAAACTCCAGTTCCAGGAAATCTAACATATGAATTTATGCACATGGCATATTTATATGCTATCTATGCAATGAAAATGCTCATAAGAATAAAAATAAATAAACCTTTACAAATCTGAGGGTTCCCATGCTTGATATAATGAGCTACTCTGTTTGACTTTAGATACTCTTCATCCTATGGTACATTTATATTTTCCACTGTATCTTCCCATTCCTACAGTCATTTGGTTCAAAACAATTTTCATAATGATGGGAAAAAATCACAATATAATGACTGATACCTTTTCAGTCAAAGAAATTTTCATGGAGACAGAAGAGTATGGAGCTCTCAGTTAAGAAATATCTCTTCTTAGACCCGAGTTCATACCCTTTGAAATAAAGCCATTAAGGATCACCATGAGGCCTCAATAAATGAGATGGTCATGAGGAGCACCAGACACACAAGAAGGTGGGGCAAAGTAAATTCTCCAACACTCCTGGGATCCTCAGGAAATAGACAAGTATCATCACAATAATGGCTTCTTCATAGCCACAATTTCTTTAGAATATTAGTTTCGAGTTCAAAGCTAAAGCAGAGAGAGATACATTAAGAAAAGAAATGGAAGCTGTATAACAAAGGCTGGGAAGGCAGAATGACTGAGAGAGCTAAAAGCACCATCATTAAATTAGTGCAGAGCAGGGTAAGTCAGGGAAATAGAATGTATCTATTGAGTGAGTCACTATTCTCATTCACGTGTGTGTTGTCTGGAATAACAGCACACATAAAAGCCCACCACACCTCGGACTGCTGCTCCTGTTCTTATAGACTGAGAAGGGCAACACCAGTGAGACAGCCATTCGAATGAACGCTCATGAGAAAGAGGTCATCCAGGAGAAAGTCTGAGAATTTCAAACTGGATAAGTAAGTCAGTGAGGCCAGAAACAAGTGATATATCAAGAGTTGGGAGTCTTTACCTTCATAACATAAAAGAACCATGAAGAAAGGAGATACATGAAGCAACTTCTTTCCCCTGAGGCTCAGGGATCATTTCAGAGGAGGAGGTAAGATGATTAAGAGCCAAAGAAAGCTAAACTCATAAAATCTCACCAGCAGGATATGTTAATGTGAGCGGAACAAGGACAACAACATAGACAAGCTAAAGTCAATGTGGGAAAAACCAGGAGCCTTCAATCCTGCATACACGCACATGGAGAGAGAGAGAGACAGAGAGAGAGAGAACAAACTAAAACAACTACAATAAAAACAGAGGCAACTAAGAGTGTCAAGAGTGGGAAAAATAGGCTTCCCTAGGGAAGACTACAATAATTCATTATCCAATAAAAACAATGGTCATCCCTCAAAACATACATACAAGTAACACTATACAGACTGAGCAGGTCATATTTAGTAGTGCATGTGTGTGTAAATATACATCTATGCATGTTACAACAATGAATGAACAATGAGGCCAAGTCTTTCAAAGAGATTATGCAAATGTATATGGGAGGGTTTGGAGGGTGGAAAGGTAAGGGGAACATATCATAATTCTAATCTCAAATAATAAAAGAAGGTCAGAGCCAGTAGGCAATAGGCCCACCTGCCAGTGCACAAACTCTGCCTAAGCCACCAAGCAAGGAAGGTCTGACCACACCCCATCTCCACAGTCACTGAGCAACATCCTTCATGAGCTGAACCATGGCACCAACTCCACCACGAGGAGCCGTCATCTGAGCCGAGGATCCAGGGGTGCCTGGAGGATTGATCACCAGAGACACAACCCAACTACACCAATTGGAAGAAAGGATGGGAAGACAACAAGGTAAGAACACACTCAACAACACAAAGTAAAACATAGCACCACCAAAAACCAGTGGTTCTACAGCAGCAAGACTTGAACACCCCCACACAAATGAAGCAGAAGAAGACGACATAAAAAAATGACTTTAGGATCTTGAGTCCCTTAAAGAGGAAATGAAAAACTCCCTCAAAGAAGTAAAGGAAAAAACAAAACAATTGAAATAAATTAATAAATCCCTTAAAGAAAACCAAAAAAAAAAAACAATCAAAGAGATGAAAGCAATGATTCAAGACTTGGAAATTGCAATAGAGATAATAAAGAAAAAACAAACCAAGAGAATTCTGGAAATGGAAATTATGGGTAAATGATCAGGAACCACAATGCAAACATAAATATCAGAATGCAATAGATGGCAGAAAGAATCTCAGGCATTGAAGATATGATAGAGGAAATCAACTCATCAGTCAAAGAAAATGTTAAATCTAACAAAAGCTTAGCACAAAATATCTAGGAGCTATGGGACACAAATTCAGCCCTATAAAAATTTGGGATAACTTGAACCCAAAGAAATCAGATACACCCACAAAAACACAGACAATAGATGATCTCACAGCAGCAAACCCCAAAGAAGGGGAACACACACAATAACATCACCTACATGAAAAACAAAATGACAGGAACTAGCAATTACTGGTCATTAATATCCCTTAATATAAATGGACCTACCTCACCTATAAAAAGACACAGGCTAACAGATTGGATACAAAATTAGAATCCATCCTTTTACTGCATACTAGAAACATACCTCAACCTCAAAGACAGACATCACCTCAGAGTAAAAGGTTGAAGAAAAAATTTCCAATTAAATGGAACTAAGAAACAAGTTGGTGTAGCTATACTAATATCTAATGAAATAGACTTCAAACTAACATCAATCAAAAGAGACAAAGAAGCATATTTCATATTTATCACAGGAAAAATCCATCAAGAAGAAATCTCAATTTTTAACATCTATGCCCCAAATACAAGGCCACTTTTACATGAAAACAAACAAACAAAAAAATTGTTAAATTTTAAATCACACATTAATAGTGGGAGACTGCAACACCCCATTTTTACCATTGGACAGGTCTTCTAGACAGAAACTTAACAAAGAATTAAAGGAAGTAACAGATGTTATGACTCAAATAGACTTAACAGACATCTATAGAACGTTCAGGATAAACATAAAAAAATATACCTTTCTCTCAGAACCTCATGGAGCCTTCTCAAAACGTGACCACATACTTGGTCACATATCTGTTTATCAACAGATAAAAAAATTGGAATAACCCATGTATCGTATCAGATCACCATGATTTAAATTCATGGTTTAGAATTCAACACCAATACTAATTTCAGAAAGTCAACGAACACATGGAAATTGAACAATGCTTACATAAATCACCAATGGGTCAAGGAAGAAATAAAGAAATTAAAGACTACATAAGATATATTGAAAATGACCATACTATATCCCAAACTTATGGAACACAATGAAAGCAGTGTTAAGAGGAAAGTTCATAGCACTAAATGCCTACATAAAGAAGCTGAAAACATCCCGCACTAGCAAGTTAACGGAATAACTGAAAGTTCTAGAACATAAAGAAGCAAACTCACCCAGGAGGACTAGACAACAGGAAATAATCAAATTAAGAGGTGAAATCAACAAAACCTCTCTACTATCAGGTTCAGTGTGGTTGGTTTTATGTTGAGGTCTTTGATCCATTTGCACTTGTATTTTGTGCATGTGATAGATATGGATCTATTTATATTCTTCTACATGTTGATATCCAGTTATGCCAGCACCATTTTTGAATATGCCTCACATTCAATACCCAGCACCCAATGGAGGCTCATAGCCACCTAGAACTCCAGTTCTACTAGCCCTGAAGCCTTCTTAGAACCCCTACCACAACTGGGCATATGGGTACCAAACAGACATACATGTAGGTAAAATATTCATACAATAAAAATAAATATTTTTTTTAAATTATCATCTTACTGAGATAGTTAGGAGAAGTGAACAGGATTGATACAGCAAATTTACTTTTCATTGATAAATCCATAAGGCTAATAGTTTTGCAATAAAATGCTAGATCGTAGGCCAAGGATGAAATGCTCGTGGAATATCATCCCTTTATGAATAGGACAGCTAGATATACAAATGTAAACAAAAGTTTTAGTGACAGAATACCTTAATTTATTATAAGCTCCTTAGTAATGTGGCAGAGTAAGCTGTGTCAGCACTTTGTAACGGCAGGATCATACTCCCTTCAGAATGAATAAAACATCTTACAATTACCACAAAAACTCTCAGTAAGCCATCCAGTTTCACTTGCTTTTAATTAGCTGTTTAAAATCATTAATTTTAAATATGAAAGATGTGATAACATGTGAGTTATCCTGAAAACTTGGCATTGGGGAATAGCTATGATGAGGGGATTGTTAGCACAGTTTGCAAATTAATTGCCCATGTTGATTGTGGATGTCAAAATTTACTTTGCTAAAATCTTGACTCTTTACTGGCACTCATGGGTGTTCAGTTGAGAATTAAAACAGGATAACACATTCATCGACTCTGCTTTTCTATTATGTCTGGGTTCTTTTCTGCCCTAATCCTGGGTAACATGTATTTAAATATGAATGCAAACAAATTGATCATTTGAAAAAAAATGTTTTCACAATGTCTATGAATGGGAAGCTACTTGTTGGTACTAATATGTATTTCCCCTAAATGACCCTGACTTTTATCAGAGATTCTTGTCCTGAGTCCTACAGCACTGTCATGAGCCCCATACCAAACAATGGGGGCAGAACACTTTTAGTGGTAAGAGTAACATAACAGTTTGTAGAATAAGACGCTGGCTTGGTGTCATGCAGACTTCAGTGACTATGTGCTTAAAGAGAAGAAGAGGCTCTTTTTAAACCAAAAATCTTTATAGATGGCAGCCTCTCCCAGAAAAATCTAGAAATACTCACTGCTCCCCTTTTTTAAGGAATAGACTGGAAATTTGACTCATATGCCTCCCATCTACTCACAATCTTAGGTCCCAGTAAAGAAGCCATTCTTGTCTACTTTGCAATACAACGCTCAGTCTCCTGGAGCTGTGTCCACATCAGATGCCATTTCCATCTACTATTTATGCCCATCCTTTGGTGGAGTCCCTTATAAGCACCACTTTGCGCACTCCATACCTTCTCCCCCAGGTTAGGTCCAAGCCTAGCTAGAAAATCTTGTGCACAGATGGTCCTCTACATGCTGTTTTATGAGGCACGTTATCCCATGTGTCCTGAGCTACAAGACTCTGCATTCCCAGAAGGCACTTACCCAGTGTAGCTATAGTCAGGATTTTCCCAGCCTCCAAAAGAAGAACCTCAGTGAGACATAAGCTCACTAGAAGCCAGCTCCAATGCTTAGCCATCTGTAGATCTCGTGGATCTCAGGCATAGGAATCACACCTTAAGAACTGAAGCCCACTAGAGGACCCCGTGAGCCTCAGTCACAAAGCACTGGCTATGGCCTTGAAATGACACAAGAAGGAGATCTCTTTGTGACCTTCCAAGTGCCCTCCCGCTCTTTACCTTCTCTGATGATCACGTTCCATTGGACATTCTGTTTCACCCTCCTGAATCAGAGTCCATAGAGGAATGGGTGGATGGTTACTATTTAACTTGTCCTTTAGCTACAATATACTCTTAACTGCCCCAACACAAAGCTACAATATCCTTTTTACTGCCCCATCACAACTCTCAAAGTGTGATTGAAGGGATCTTGAGAAATCCTACCAATGACAGCATCTTGAAGTGGCATGTACCGTGAACATTTTACAAACCCATTCACTAATTTACAGGACTCTGCCTCCTCTGTCATTCCTCTACTTGGATCCTATTGCCATATCTGTTACTCATTAAGCCAGGTTCCAGTTCTAAAATCTCCAATAGTGTCAATCATAAGCCAATTTTCCAAGAAAACATCTAAGAATACTGTAACTCTCACTAGTTACAAATTCATGAAAATGTGCTTGTAGTATAAGGTCAGGACTTTACCTGGAAAGCAAAGCAATTAAGATTGAACCCATGGTTCTGAATGTGCATCATAAAGTAGAATGGAAGGATTACACCATCCTCCCACGTGCAAGCACAAGCCAGCTTCCAGTTCTGCCACTTGTAAATACACCCAAGAGGAAGGAGCACATTTCCCCACATGGTCATCTCCACATTCTAGTTGAAAACTTAACAGCTTTAGTAAAATTTCCCAGTGCATCCTCAAAGCAGAAGAGAATCTGCTTCAGGACTTTCAAAGCATGTAGAGGAATACTGCCTGGAGTTCTGCTTTGCAGCACTGTGTCTTGTGTCTACGTCTTTACCTATGTCTGAATGTACACATTACCTTCTCATATACTCATGCTGGTTTCACAATCACACAGATGAAAACACAAAAAAGGAGAAACAATGTGAGAAAGGGGGCTGCACTGTTCTTCACAGCAAATCTTCAGCTGATCAATTGTTCTCTAACTTCTCAAATGTATTAGTTTGAGGTTAATTTCATTGTCAGCTTGGATTAAGGGATACTCAGAGAGCTGGGAAGGCTTTATTTCTGGCCATGTATGAGATTGCTTCCTGGTGGAAGCAGCTTTTGAATCAGTAAAAATTGTAAGGAAAGTCCACCTTCACACAAAGTCTGAGCACTGTCACAGCTGCTGAGGAATATATATCCTACTCTGGAGCTGAAACACCATCTTCTCCTGGCTTCAAACATCAGATCTCAGGTCTGGAGAGATGGGTAGATGACTCAGTGCAGAGACCTAATACTCACATTAAAAAGCCAGGCACCTATAATCACAGGACGAGGAAGGTTAAGGTAGGTGGACCTGGGGCCTTTCTGACCTGTCAGTCTAGATTAATTGGCAAGGTTCATGTCCAGTAAAAGACCCTGTCTCAAAAAAAATAGGGTGAGACGTATAAAGAAATACACCTAATGACACCTCCTGTCAACCCCTGGCTTCCACATGCATGTTCACATATGCATGTATGAGTTGTCACACTGATATATAAACACATATATACCACACACATACCTTCTCTCTTGCTCTTTCTCTCTATTCCTCATTCTCTCTCTCTCTCTCTCTCTCTCTCTCTCCCTCTCTCTCTCTCTCTCATTCTCTCTCTTTCTCACACACACACAAACACATACACAAAGACATGAATTGGGAAGTAAACTTGTATGACAAAGGGAAGCAGATAAGGGTATATAGAGAGCATGGAAGAATAAGTGTGACCAGAACACATTACACATGTGTATGAAATTATATATAAACATTAAGGCACTGCATTCCCAGCAACCAATGTAGAGATTATAATTTTTAGAAAGAAATATGAGTGTGCATAGGTGTGTGTAAGTGTGTACAAAACTTTTATAACAGGTTATTTTTTAAACAGGCAAAACTATAAGTAACATAGACTATATGAATAGAATACTAAACATGTTAACTGTGACAATGCACACAATAGAATATGAGTAAGAAATACAACTAATTATTCACAAGCATTATGAATGACTCTTTACATAATTACATAATAACTAACATTTAAAACAATACAATAAAAGAAAAATCTTATTTATCATCCCATTCATATAAAACCCAGAAGGTAAAAACTAGCATAGTAATATTATTTATTGATAACCAATGGTTATTGGAAAGATGACCAAAAAGCAAAAATTATGGATAGCTGTAGAAGAAAAAATTTCCATGATGATAAACCTTCATTGTGTTCAGTGAGGTAAATACATTAAAAATGCTATTTACAAGTTTCTTATTAGGAAGTACAAGACACTGAGTACTCATTGGACTTAGTTTCAGAACTCACATCATGGGGGAAGTATTCAAATCTGGTCAAGCATTCGCCCTGAGTGAGAGGACTGAATTCAGATTTTAGGAAGAACAAGACAACTGCCTGGAATTTACAGAATCAACTGCAAAGATAGAGTGATGCATGAGAGAGCAGAGTGCTATGTGAGAGGGGCAAAGTCTGGTGCTGGAGATTTCCTAGAAGAGGTCAATCCGAACATTCCAATCCCTCCTCAGTTCAGCAGTGATCTAAGAAACAGTCAGTCAAGTGAGATAATACGCAGAGGGCATATCCTTGGTTTACAGAAGAGTGTCAATTGACTTGACATGCTTAACATTGTGATCCTGATTCCTGCAATTCTCTGTCTCTCTGTCTCTGTCTCTCTGTCTCTCTCTCTGTCTCTCTCTGTCTCTCTCTCTCTCTCTCTCTCTCTCTCTCATACACACACACACACACACACACACACACACTCAAACATGCAAACATCTTGCAGTGCTCCCTTCTATCAAGGACCTGCTTTTCTGTACAATACAACAACCTTAGTATTAAATGCTGCTTACTGGCTGGGTCACTCAAGATTTATGCTCGGCTAGCTTTTTTATACATCCCATAACCACCTGCCCAGGAAATGGTACCAAATACACTGGTCTCTGCCTCAGCTCCTGCCTCTAAGTCCCTGCCCTGTTTGAGTTCTTGTCCTGGGTCATGGTGTTTCATCATAGCAACAGAAATGCTCTCTAAATAAAACACCAACAGAACAAAAGCAAAGAACTAAACCAAACATGTAACTTCAGCCATTTAATATTTGACAAAGATACTAAAAACATAATCTTGGGGGAATGTGATTTCAACAAATGGTGCTCCGAAAATTGAATGTCCACATGCAGAAGAATGAATTTAGAGCCTTATCTATCATCTTGCACAAAAACTCTCCAAAAGGATCAAAGACCTAAGCATAAAAGCTGAAACACTGAAACTGCTAGAAGAATACATAGCAGTGCTCCACAGGCTATTGGTCTGAAAGGACTCCCTGAATAGGATTCTACTTGTTCAAAAGTAAGTCCAACATTGAGAAGTGGATTTTATGAAAGGCGAGAGGAGACAGTAGTTTGGTTCCTTTAAATTATTTGATCTAAAAAAAAAAAACTTACTATGCCAGAGACTCCCAGATCTCTCCATTTACTTTGATGTTGGCTGTTGGCTTGCTGTATATTTATTGCCTTTATTATGTTTAGGTATGTGACGGAGTGGTTTCTTAAAAAGCCATGAACAAAGGGTAATTAATAACAGGAATAATGGAGATAAGGTATACCAAGCCAGGGCAAAAGGATCAGCCCCCACAGCCAGAACATACTAGGCCATCCCGCCAACACAACAGCTCAGGGACAAAGCCTATGCTTTGTCTAGGCCTAGCCAAAATTAGAATGGCTGTAGTCTGGACAGCCCCTGACTAGCCCTGACCAATTAGAATGTATCAATATGATTGCCACTTGCTTAAACCAATCATATCTGAATGCCCTAACTGCCCTAGGAACTCCCCTCAGCTGTGCTTCAAAGGAGACCACACATCTCTCTCAGAGTCTTTGCCATTTTGCTTGTGTGTGGGCTGGCAAGCCTCAGCATGCTGGAATAATAAACATGCTTGCTGATTGCATAAGTGGATGGTGATCTTGTTGGGACTTTTCCAGCCACAAGCTGCTTCAAGCTAAAACTATGGACATGGACTTCTGAACCTGGGGATGCTAGTGTCCTCCTGTGGCCCTGTGTCTCCTCCCTCTTACCTGTCTTCTTAAGGTATTCCCATCCTCCAAAGGTTTCAGAGCTAATTGGATGGCCTGGTACCACTTTAACAGACTCCTGTCTTGATTGGCTTAGCTTGCTGTCATTCCTATGCTGGTCCTGCCTTTTCTCAAATTTACATTCCTGTTACCTAGTAAACTCCAGAGATTGTGAAAATCCAAACTGTTTGTTCTGGAAAGAAACGGCAGGCAGAAGTTCTATTGGCAAATATTTGGTTTCTAACACAGCATCAAAACGGGTGTCCCCAGTTTAAAAAGGTAATGTTTGGTAACTTGTCTGACCTGTTTCAGGTGGCTCCCTCCTGCCTCTGCAAGGCTGACCCCTGAATACCTTATGGCCAAGTGAGGAATAGAAGCACACCTTCTTTAGGAGCAAGCAGAGGTGATTGTAGAATTGCCCTCAGGGTTTTTCTACATTCACTCTCTGAGAAGGTATCTTTTCCACATTTCTGGGTTTAGTTTGTTTTGTCTTCGTTATTTTGGGCTTCTTTAATTCTTTATTCAGCATTCACTTCATGCTTGTCCTTATCAATACCTTTACCACAGCAAAAGCTGGCTTTCTAGTTATTTATTTGGGGCATGTACCTAAACCCCATTTCTTGTACCAAGTTTCTATGACATCCACCATCTCTCCATCATCCCACCACCAGGCTCTCTGCATCCTTGATTCCTACAAAGAACAAGCATCAAAACGTCCTTTCCACCTTCTGTTGCACATTTTAACTGTGTATTCTCAAAATAGGGTCATCATTGATTTTTAAGATCATTAAAATAGTATAATTTCTAAGATTAGCACAGACATCAAACAAGAAGATTTGTTTTTAAAAAATCAATACTAATTGAGGTGATTTCTGATAGAATGATATGAGGAGCAGGAAAACAACCACCTGTAACCGCCCAGCGGGTCAGTTAGTCTAGGGTTGTAACCCGCCTGGCCGGTCAGTTATTCCAGGGTCCCGAAGGGGAGCTATCTGAAAAGACATGGGTGGGAAAGAGGAAGGAGGCCAAGCAAGATCTGTTGTCAAAGCCTCCGTTTATTAGCATATGGTTGTGGCTTATATAGCCCCTGGATGAGGAATTTGGGTTGGGATGGGGGCAGGGGCATGGCAAGGGCAGGAAGGTTTCTTGCAGCAATGGTCACGACACTTGGTCACGAGTCGGTCACGAGGTCACCAGTCCTCAGTCAGGATGTCACGAGTCCTCAGTCAGGAGGTCACGAGTCAACACACCTAGTTCTCTATGCAAGCAAATGATTCCAACCACAAACAGTTCTCTAGATAGTTGGAATGTGGGGCAGGTTCCGCTAACAGATAGCTCACAAGATAGTTGGGTGTGTGCCTGGCGGTGGTGGCTCACCCCTTTAATCCCAGCACTCGGGAGGCAAAGGCAGGCGGATCTCTGTGAGTTCGAGGCCAGCCTGGTATACAAGAGCTAGTTCCGGGACTCGCACCAAAGCTACAGAGAAACCCTGTCTCGAAAAAACCAAAAAAGATAGTTGGGTGTGGGGTGGGCTCTGCCAACAAACAGTTCTCAATACAGTTGGGGTGTAAGGCTCTCTGCAAACATCCCCAGGACAATGGTCCCCACTATACTTTTTGGGAAAATGGCTCCTGACAACCACCTGCTTTTGTTGTCTCTTTCAGGGTCAGATGCTACTACAGGGGGGGTCCTTCCAGTAGAGCATGGTGCTTAACAAGTTAAGAGAAATTCAAGGGGGGCTGGAGAGATGGCTCAGAGGTTAAGAGCATTGCCTGCTCTTCCAAAGGTCCTGAGTTCAATTCCCAGCAACCACATGGAGGCTCACAACCATCTGTAATGGGGTCTGGTGCCCTCTTCTGGCCTGCAGGCATATAGACAGAATATTGTATACATAATAAATAAATAAATATTTTTTAAAAAAAGAGAGAAATTCAAGGCACAGCAGGGATTCAGTGTGCTTCCCACTTCTATCGCAGGGCAATCTAAGAATTTTAACCCAGCACAAGGCATTCCTCTTAAAGTACCTTGAGTTGGTTCATTTGACTTTCCCTGAGGGAAATTATGAGCCTAGCAGAGTTAATCTGTAAGTACTGACCACTTAAATAAAAAGCACCACCAAGGATAGATAAATCTTGCCTTTAATTGATCTGTAAATGATGGAAGACAGCTGGGAGCTGTCAGTGGTCCAGGAGGAGTGAGTCTTCTTCATCTTTGCATCTCCTGAAGTCCCCAGCACAGCACTCTGTACAACCTTGAAATTAATCAAGGTTGGTTAATCAAATTGTTGAACCAAATAAAAGGTATTCATATTCAGGACATTTAAAATGGAAATCAGTCTTCCACAAACAGCTACTTTCTTACACTGAGCAGATCTTTATCAATTAAATTAGCCCTTTAACAACCTCCTACATCTACTTAGTGCAGTCTGATTACTCGAGCATCCCCTTATCTTCCTCCAGTTCCCTCCTCCCCTCAGTCATTTTCCCAGGTCCATGGCCTCGGGTCCCCTCTTATGACTAATTCAGTTTAATGAGGGTTATCTGTAATACCACTGGATTGGATATTGGGGACTGATGGGGTCACCACTGGACACAGAAGGCAATCACTCCCCTCTCCCGGGATGTATAGTTCAGCATTGAGGAGTGGGGTCCCTCTTGTCCCTCCTCCATCTGTGCCTGGCTATTACTGGGCATCACTCAGAAGTTTATTCTCCTTAAGTTATTTCTTCTTAATTTTGTTGTTTTGTTTTTTAGTGTTTTCTTTAAACTCCCTGTATTTTGATGAAGTTTGTCATTTTCTTTAAATTATGCATCCTGGGATTCATCCAGGTAATTCTCAGTGACAAGCACATCTATAGACCTACTAGGTTTGGAGCACATTAAGCTTCTGTTTACTTCTGTTTTCATTGTAAACACATGACAGAACAGATACTAAGAGTATATCTGTTTAATTATCCATCTTTAAATGTTCTATAAAATTTGACAGTGAATTATAAGGAATAAAGAATACCTAGATTGTCTCAAAACAGTTTAATCTCAATGGAAGATGCATAAATAACCAGCAATTGTAGCTCACAGAAATGTAGTTTATTTCATGCAAAGCTATATAATATCCTATATTTTAATAATGAATCATATAAACACTTTGAAAAATTCATTACATCACAGTCAGTTACAATACTACAAAGGAATTGTGAGTCAATGAGTTTGTCAAAATCAAACTATGGAACATTATGCATAGATAAGGCCAAAGATGCTAACTTACTAATAGCACTTTGTAGTTTTTTCCAAATATAGATTTGAAAATGTAGTGGGAATCTACAGAAAAATAATTTAATCTACAACCTACTGGCCAGGTAGGAAAACATCCATTCTTACACATCCAGTAATAAAAGCTGATTAAAGATAATCTTGGCATCATGCACCCCAAAAATGAAGTAACCATTTTGAAAATTGTGATTGGATACAATTTGAAAAGACTTATGTTCTATTTCATCTAGACAACTGAATTATATGAAGGCAAAATACCAAGCTCTTTATCAATGCAATGTAGAAATTAGGCTTATTGTATGCTTTTCCTGGGTACTGGTATATGTTTACATACATACAAAGAAATGAAGGAAATGCAGGCATTGTTTCAGATTCACATCAGAGTACTGTACTTCAGAATACTGTACTAAGGCAGTATGTTGGGTCAGAACTTATTTATGGATGACTTTAAAACTATTTAAAAGCAATACTACAATTACTTACAAAAACATTTATAAAAATTAAATACCAGGAAATAACATCAATAATTAGAGCTATTTGTCCTTTTTAATACTATAATTTATATATATTAGGTTATAGTATTTAAAAGATAGATATACATATTCTCTATCTTCTAAAATGATAAAAATCCTTCAAGTTGTTCCCAAAATACAAAGAAAAACAAATCCATTGGATTGTTTAAAAAAATAAATAAATAACACAGTCTCTTCCCTACAACTTGGCATGCCAATCAGAAAAGAGGCTAGCCAGTATTCTTTTGCTAAAGACAGAAGACTTATGCCGTACTACCAACTCCAAAGCTCTGCACATTAGCGTGCTGTGCACTTGTTCCATGTATGTCTGCCACAGCCAGCTACTCTTCCTACTCATTTGCACCAAACACAATCAAATTCTTTTACAAAATTATTTGTAATCAACATACCTGCAAAAGAAAAGGTTTTTGGGGAAGAAACCAAAACATCTTTTTGGATAGTGAATGCAGAATTATACCAAGTCTTACTTTATTAAGAAAAAGTTAAATTATAGCAATACCTCACCTGATCTCAATGGATAAATCCTTTAAAAATGAAATTTTGTTGCTGTTGTTGTTGTTATGCTGGCTAATATGGAAGCAAATAAAGGTGAGAGCATGCCTCCATGGCAGTGGAAAGGAGGGTAGTGCCTGCACCACAGGGCTGGGATCCAGGAGCTGGAAATGGGGCTAAACCTGCCTCATCTTCCAAATCTCTAGCTACAAAAAGCAACTGATTTGGAAGTACTATACAAAAAAAAAAAAAAATCACAAAGCCTCCTGCAAACCTTTGTTCCATTGTTAAACATGAACATTTTTATGAGTTCCTTTTTATGATAAATATACAAATTTTTACAGTGAAAATGACTTTTCCTGCAGTGCCCTCCTTTGTCCCCTAGAAGAAAGTGCACTGAACTAGTACACAGCACATGTCTATTCAGACACTGTCCACTGGTTCAGCAGCCTGTTTTACTCCTTAAGTACAATACTGCTATTTCAAGTAATGGGATTTTAAATCAGAAGTAGTTCCTTTTGAGTGTACTGCTCATCAAAAATAACTGTACATAAAACAAACAAGAGAGGAAACTCTGTCAGCATACTGAAAATCAAATGATAAAAAGAGGAGGGAAAGGAGGGAGGATCAGAGAGTGGGAGGCTCAAGAGAAAGGCTAACCCTAAATACACTTCTTAGCTTTTAAAGTTAAATGCATAGTCCATTGCACTTTGAAAATTCAAGTGTGCTTTGACTCCCAGGGACTTGTTTTGTCTCTTAGTACAAATATACTTTCATCTTTGTGATTTTTCAGACATTCAAAATCTAAGACTAAATCTTACTTTTATAACCGGAACTGTAACTATTCGTTTTATTTCCCCCTTAATATGGTAATCAATATGCTATCAAAACCATTTCTTAAACCTATCAAAAATATAAAATGAGGTCTGTAAATAAACATAAATGAAATCTGTCCATTAGCATGCTAGAAAAACTTTCAAAAACAGAGGGACTTTCCTACCTACACTTAATTTGGACACACATTATGTTTAAATTTTAGATCAGATGATTTAAATGATAGAGGCCAGAAACATACCAAGCAGCAAGACTTCTCTTTAGATGTTTAGACAGATGAATTTGATCTGTTTTTATGATGGGAACTTTTCATACTTTAACTCTTACCATTTGTGTGAATTGAGACCCTCTTGTAGGATGAAATTATTCTAAAACTCTTGTATGAATGTAGCACAGTAGCAAATATTTATGATTATATTTATATTTTAGCTCTTATTTAAAATAATTGTACAAAAATGTACAATTAATAAAATGACTATGAAGTTGTAAAAAGTAAATTAACAATACATATAAGTGATTATTGAAATTTATAGATTTTTTTCTATAATATTTATTTTGAGTTATTAGTTTGTTAAATGTTCTTAACTAACAATTATTTAAAAATATTGACTTAAGTGCTGTGGCACATGTCTTTAATCTTAGAACTTGAGAGGTGGAAGAGAAAGATCAGAAATTCAAGGTCATCCTTAGTTATATAGACAGTTCAAGGCCAGCCTGGGCTACTTAAGACTTTGTCTCAAAAACAAAACAAAACAAAATTTTAGGTAAGTCTAACAAAATATTTCTTAACATGTAAGAAAGACATAAAAGTAACAGAAATAATTCTTTAAGAAAAAAAATCTTGTACATAAAGCATATGAACTCTATAGTAATATTTTTGTGACTGTATCTTTACATGTTATAAGTGTCTCAAAAAAATAAAAATATTATACAAACTATCAGTGGTTTACACAAAATATCTTAATAAATATTAACTTAATTCCTCAGAAATAAACTCAGTCTTCCAGTATCAAATCATTACCTTCTAAACTCAAATTTACCCAGCAAGGTAACTTTCCTATATAGTCACATACAAAATTCTGTAAGAGAAACCCTTTAAAAATGTGAACACACCAAATTGGAGCACCGGACTGAGCTCTTAAGGTCCAAATGAGGAGCTGAAGGAGGAAGAACAAGGAAGTCAGGACCACGAGGGGTGCACCCACCCACTGTGACAGTGGAACTGATCTATTAGGAGCTCACCAAGGCCAGCAGGACTGGGACTGAATAAGCATGGGATGAAACCGGACTCTGAACATGGAGGACAATGAAGGCTGATGAGAAGCCAAGAACAATGGCACTGGGTTTCGTTCCTAATACATGAACTGGCTTTGTGGGAGCCTAGCCTGTTTGGATGCTCACCTTCCTGGTCCTGGATAGAAGTGGGAGGACCTTGGACTTCTCACAGGGCAGGGAATCTGGACTGCTCTTCATTCTCGAGAGGGAGGGGGAATGGAGTGGGGGGAGGGAGAGAGGAGGAGGGGGAGGGGGAAGGGCAATGTGTGGGAGGAGGGGGAGGGAAATGGGAAACGGGGAGGAGTCAGAAATTTTTTTTCAACAACTAAAAAAAAAATAAACTAAATAAAAAAAATGTGAACACACTTTGGATCACAGAAACAATAAAAATTCACTGTGGAAATAACTCAAAAGCCATAATGAAACCCAGTATTTGTGAAGCATATGTATACATATACATATCTGCATATGTATCTATACACATATGTTTCTATTACTGTAACTTTAAAGGAAAACACCTTCAACACATTCCTATCAATTTGTTTAGTGCATTAGCAAAGTCAATTGTAAAGTTGGACATTTCTTCTCTTTTTATCCTTCTATTCCAACAACAGCATCTGAGTATTAAGAAAAAAATTAACGAAAAAAATGTATTTAAAGAAAATTATTTTAAAGTAAATCCACAGAACAAATGATGAAACTATTTCAGCATCTTTAGACAAATTAGTTCATTTTGCTTTGGGGACTTCAAAGCTTCTCAAAGACCTCCTACTTACTGTGATAATCGTCCCTTTCACCTTCAAAAGACTACTCAAAGAAAAGTACACACAAACAAAATAGTCCAGGAGAAACTCCAGCACACAATCACCAACCTAACCCCCTCACAACAGTTTCGTGAGGTAGATCAGTAGGTAAGTAGCAAATGTCCTTCATTCTGAAAATGAAGAAACTGAGGCACTGAAAGGTTCCATGATCTGCCCAGGGTATCCCAGGAACCAATCATAAATTATAAATAGCATTACATTATCTGGTCAACTGCCCTCTGGCCTCATTTCACAGTAAAAGGTTATATGCATTATGTGTCCTTGAATTAAGCAGGTTATGCAACCTTCAATTCAGAGTAAATCTGTCTACTGATAATTGTTTAAAGGGGGATCTATTTGAAAGGTTATCAAAAATGCAACCATTACAAAAGAAAAATAATGAGGATGATACATCCTTCCTTTCAGTACCTACATAGAACTACATTCTGAACACATGGCAATATAACACTTGAACACTAGGAATAACTGCAAGGAAAATAGGTGCAAGACTGTCTGGAAAAGTTCAAGTCTGGTTATTCACATAGAATGGATTCTGTAAGAGACAAATATTTCAGGACCATAAAACAATACCTGCAAACATGATGCACTCAACTATGTTCACGTTACAATAAAACACTGGCTCTTTAAAACATAATACCCAACTTTGGCTTAAATGCAAAGGTTGAGACAACCAATTTAAAATAATAACCATGTTTAGCAAAGAAATTATTATGACATATTTCTATTCTAATACATTTTTCTGATTTTCCTAAGCTATAATTTTAGTGTTAGCAATAATTACAAATGGATTATTTTTCTTTTTACCTCTGAATAGCCAGAATAGCCAAACATTTTCTTTTTAAAAAGTATTAACAGGTATCATTTGGGGATCTCTTTGGAAATAAATAATTTACCATTAATATTTATGATTTTTTTTTTGGCTGGAATGGTCAGTGTCAAGTCATTATGCTAAATGCTAAAGGTGAATATTTTTCTCTGAAATAAAAATCTTTTACAAAGCAATAATATCAAAACCATAAAAAGATCCAGTTACCACAAAGAATGAAAAGAATACCACATCACCCAGTTAGAATACACGTGCTAAAGACACTAACACCATCAACTGAAGAATAATCCTAATTTTACATGCAAAATCCCACTAATTTGTATACAGATCGGAAGAGTTGTTTACATTCAGTTGTGTGTAATAAGAAAGCCTTATCTTAAGACATGGGTTTTGTAAATACAGTAATTAGCTGAGGTCTCAGTCCACTTTCACTTCTTTGGGAAATGTAGGTTGAACAAATTTAAATTACATTTATAAAATTCTGGCTTCCTTGGACTTTGAAAGAACTCTCCTGGAAAAAAATCAACTTGAAACCAGCTGTGTTCTGTTTATCATGAATTAAACCCTTCCACTTAACTCACTTCTGAGGCAGACACTTCAGATGGTAAGCAATAAATCCTATCAGAAAAGATGACACTCTAGTCAACAAATAACCTAGTATTCTTAAGATGTGATCTGTTTTCAGTGCCATTTTTGTTATCCTTACTATTCACAGACAGTATAGAGGAATTGTAGGGCACAATCATGTTCATAAAGGCTGAGCCGATGCGATGACCTTGGTTACTTGAGCCATGAATTTCTTCAAACTTTAGATATCTTCAAATATTATGCTGGAAGACATGGAGAGATATCGTCCACCAGGTTGATACCTAAAAGTAAACATACAAAAATAATATAAAATATCAAAAAATAAGAGAAAAGAAATGTGAGAAAACACTAAAAGTGATCATAAAATTTATAGTAACTGTAAAATTCATTCAATCACTAGAAGTAGATCCTATCTCCCAAAATTATAATCCAAAAGGACGTAAATGTAAATCAGCTAGCAACTGCTTTGAAGCCTGATTTTATATATATAGAATATATAACATAGAGTGAAGGACATAAACAAAGTGAGGGAAGTAAGACACATTTAGGAGACTGCATAAATAAACACATTAATTGTTAAATATAGAGTATTTCAAGGCTTTCACTATTTATAGGCACTAGTATACTAAGCACTTTTAGCATGTGAGATATTTTTATGTTTTTATTTTTGAAGTTATCACACAAAGTAATGGGTTTCCTTATGGCACGTGCACACACAGACACACACAACCATGTTTTACTCATTCCCTTCCTCGGTTATTCCTGACCCTGTTGTTCCCTGCTTCCTGGTCCCCTTCCTCTCCACAAGCAGTCTTCCCTTCAGCTTTCACATGTGGCCAAACCACTTAAGATCATTTCCTTTTCTCTCACAGTCCCCTTCTTACTTTTATTTCCTTTTATATCTGGCTTGTTTCATTTAATGTGATTTTTAGTTACAAATATTTTCTTGCAAAGTCATGTTTACACTTTTCCTTATGGCTGAATAAAATCTCGTTGTATATATGGATCACCTTTCTTTAACTTTTCATGTTGGTGGACATTTAGGCTGGCTCCATGTCTTAGCTACTACTAATGATTAACAATGGATACAGATGTGAAGTGTGTTTGGTATGCCCATTTAAGCCTTCCGCGCATATAGGCAATGGCAGAGTTGGGTCATATAGCAGTTCTATTTTTATGCTTTTTGTTTTACTATTTTTCATAGCAAAACAACTGAATACAAAGGCTTTGTAGTCAAAGTCCTGGAGTTAAAATACCTGATTTCTTACTTATAAACTGTGACTCCAGGAAAATTGAGCTTTTGAGAACATTAATCCAGTAAGAATTTTTGCAGTAAAAGACAATTTTGTTAAAATGTTTATATTAGGTCTGACATCAAAACACATTAGCTATACAGATATGGCTAAAGATAATGAATTCCATAAATGGGACTGTTAAATAGAGATATAAATAAAATCATGGTTCTTTGTTCTTTGTCTCAATTCTTTCTTATTTCTAATGTCACTGCTATTACATAAAGATATCTATTTCAGTAAGAACTACAGAATGATATAATTTTTTTGTTTGGTCTGTTTTTCTTCAGCAGAGCTCACTGTATTTCTGATTGTGGCATGAAATTTACTATGTGTTCTAATGTGGCCTGAAACTCATTTTGCTCCTCATGTCTTAGTTGTTCAAATGCTAAGATTACAGGAGATGTCATCACACTTGGCAGAATGTCATAATTTTTAAAAATATAAACTAGATATTTAAAAATATAAACTTGATACCAAACAGGTATCAAGTGCTAACTAAGTACACAGCTTAGTTGGTACATGCTGGCCTAGCATACACAACTCTTTGGATTAACTCCCCAGTAATAGACAAACTGAGTGCGGTGGTGAATTCCTGTAGTAGGAGGTGAAAACAAGGGGATCAGATCAAAATCATCGTTGGCCACACAGCAAGCTAGAAGGCAACCTGGGTTGGATGAGACTTGTTCTCAGAAAGCAAAACAAAACAAAAAAGGGGATTAAATGCTACTTCAAATTTTTGAATTAACAGTGAAAAGGGAATTTCTTTTTCTCTTGCTATACATCTAATTGGGGCCTTGTGCATACCAGGCAAGAATACTCCCACCAAGCCCAATATTTTCCTCATGCTTAATCATCTTTATTTTCAATTTCAATGAAAATGAAATTTATGCCTGGCAATGCTTAAGCATGCATGGGCAGTCCGTGTATGGCGGTCCTGTTGAACTTGTCCATTTTGAGTTTCATAGTTTAAGTTGAGAACAACTGACCAGGTCTCTCCCTCAAGAGAGCGTCAGATCTCATTATAGATGGTTGTGAGCCACCATGCTGTTGCTGGGAATTGAACTCAGGACCTTTTGAAGAGCAGGCAGTGCTCTTAACCGCTGAGCGGTCTCTCCAGCCCTTTCAATCTCAATGCATCATTAAAATTTCAGAGGCACACTAGAGTCAAGTGACACAACCAGAACTTACCTTCCTGACTCAGGTTCCAGAGAATCATCAGTGAATGTCTCTGCATTAAAATCCAAAGGTTCTGCATCCTGGAGAAGTTCTATTCGGTCTCTTTCAGTCCTGTTATTAGCCCTGGTGTACTTGGATGCTATTCAAAAGAAAAAAACAATGGCTACTTTTCTATTATCTTTTACTTATGGATCATAGAAAAAAATCAAGGCTGCATCTAAAAGCTGGTTATAAAGACAAGAAACTTAGGTTGCTTGGTTCTTAGAAAATCAGATTCAAATATAACAGTATAATACAAAATAGTGAAGACAGTTTCTAAAGCAATCTAGCTAGTGAAGTGGCATTTCATTTGTATTTTATAAGTTCATAGTAGATAGTGTGAAGATTTAGAATCTAAAAATTAGAATTCACATTTAATTATGGTATCACCACTGATAAGGGATTTCCCTCTGTATGCTGTGATTACCATTGGTTAATAATGAAACTGCTTTGGGCCTATAGTAGAGCTATAGGGGAACAGAGCTAGGTGGAAAAAACTAAGCTGAATGCTGGGAGAAAGGAGGCAGAGTCAGAGAGAAGCCATGGGGTCTCCACCAGAGACAGACTCTGAGAACTTTACCCAGTAACCCACAGTCTCGTGGCGATACACAGATTAATAAAAATGGGTTAAATTAATATGAAAGAGTTAGCCAATAGCTCTTGAAGTAGAGCTAATTGGCCAAGCAGTGATTTAATAAATACAGTTTCTGTGTGATTATTTCAGGGCTGGGTGGCCAGGAACCAACAAGCGGCGTCAACCAACATTACCACCATGAAGTTGTTCATCATTAAATCATACTTTATTTGGTTTCAAATTGAAACTTCATTTATTTTGGCTTGAAATTTGAGACATAATCACTTCAATTCTTAAAGATCTTGGAGGAAATAGAAAGTGGTAAGAATGTGATCAAAATATATTGCATGAATAATTAAAATAATAAAAAATAAAAATTAAAAAATGGTCATCCTTCTTTCCAAGTTGAAAATCTTACCTACAATATGAAATCCACACTTTGGAGCTGACAGTATCTGTTTCTAAATTGTCTGGAAAGCCTCTTATGAACCTTCTCATGCTTAAACTCCAGTCATGAGAAAAATACATCATCCCAAACATTCTCTCACACTACTGTCTTACTCTTTTGCTAATGAAAACCCCCTTCTTCCTGGTAACTATCATTCATTTCTAAATACTGAGCTCAACTTTTTATTACAGAAATAATTAGTATAAAAATCCATCCCTAAGACAGAATCCTTTTTTACTCCCCCCAGGTATTTCCTTTAGCACCAGGTGTATAGTCTTTGGTAATAACTCTCATGATACGTCTGCAACATCATTGGAGTCTGCTATCAAAATATCTCTAGTAGTTCCTATTAGCTCTTTTATATAGTTTCCAGCTGTCTGGTAAAAATCCCTTCATCTCTTTATGCACATTAACCAAACTACTCACTATATCTTTTAACATACTAATTTGTTATTTTCATCAATGAACTGGCTGATAATTCTAAAACTTTAGTTACTTTTTTAGACCTAGTATGTTTGCTTTTTCATATTTTGAAGATGGTTCATATTTTACTTTCTTATATAACTCAGAACTTTTTGTTAAAGGCCAGACATTTCATTTAAAAGAATATAGAAGTTAAGTAACAGTTATGCTCAGAATGGGGCACATCTCTTTTAATTGGGTCATTGTTGTTGAGGGATGGAATTATCTAATGTGTATTTATTGTGAATTTAGACTCTTCCTTAGTTCTCTTAAGTCTACACATTTCAGATTTTCTTTGAATTTAGATGGCACTCAAGTACAAATGGATGTTCTTGGTACTTGTTGTCCACTCTCAGACATTAGAAGGATATCAGTGCTTCTAGTCTTCCTCTAACAGCATATTCTTGCTGTGTAATTAATTGAACAGCTGGGTGGGAAAGGATGCTCAGATTTCCTGCTTCAGCTCATTCTCAAACACATCTCAATTCTTGACAATTTTGCTCCTTCAGCAATATTTCATCTTCACCAAAGACAAAACTTTGTCTCCTACATAGTGTGAAGTCCTGTGCAAAAACAGAGTTCCTGGCATCTTCCCAAGGGCAGAGGACTTGTTTCTTCCTTGTGTTAGTGACACACAGAGGTTTCTTGACACACACCATAGTAGAGAACTTAAACCTAACTTGAGTCCTTCCCTAAATTATGAACATTCTAGAAACAACCCCCCCCCAAAAAAAACCAAAAAAACTTTTCTCTCACTGTATATATGGGAAAGCATTTGAATATGAGTCAGTCAATACCTAAAAAAAATAAATGAATAACTTACATCAATCAGAAGAAAGGCAAAGAAAAACAATAAGATAAATAGTAGAAATAAGTACCTCCCTAGAACATGCCTTGGAAATAATTTGGTTATTTAGATTCATATACTTACAACTACTTATTTGATGTCCATTTCCCCTTTCTTAAACACACTAAGACATATTTGTGAATGCAGAGATGGGTAAAGTTTCAGTTTCTATATAACACAAACATTAGGAAAATAATCCCTAAGCACACTATAAAATAAGCTACTTACACCAATTGGTAGCAGTATCTGAGAAATTCGATTCTTTGGGGTCAGGATGAACATTTCTGTTCCTAGTGGAATCTTCTCTGTTGTGTCCATAACGTTCTTTCCATTCCTAGAGAAGAAACCCATCAAATAGATAACAAAAAGTTACACTGTCAACATTATAGATGCAGAGTATTACAATTTTTCATCAGAAATCAACATAATTTTAATGATATCTTTAGAATCAATTTTTATAACTTTTAATTTAAACAAAACATTAATGATTATATTAGCACATTAATCTAAAACATCAAAAATTTTACAACAATGGCAAGCTTACCTTGATCATGTAAAAGTTATGCTATAATATACTTTTACTTGAGCAAGCTACAAATACTAGAGATCTGGTAAGTCATTTTTGATAACAAATTAAGGCTGTATACAAGTATAATAAAACTGACTCATATAGCCAGGAGTTATCATGAAAGATAGCATGATCTCATTAAATGAAATTCTATACATTATACTTATTTAATCGGAATGGTCATTTGAAAGCCACCTATCCACTGTTTTGTACAAGCAGGGATACATTCATGGCAGACATTTTTGGCCCTTTGGATACATTATATTTTATCTATATCTAGTCAGTCTATTAGAAATTGGTAAACTGAAAGTTAGAAATCCCAACATAGGGGTTGGGTTCTCAGCCTTCCTAATGCTGGGACCCTTTATACAGTTGCTCATGTTGTGTTGACCCTAACCATAAAATGATTTCCATTGCTACTTTATAATTGTGTTTGCTACTGTTATAAATTGTAATGTAAATATCTGATAGGTGACACCCATGAAAGAGTTGTTAATCTCCAGGGGCCATGATCCACAGGTTGAGAACCACTGTCCTAATAGAAGGTGAACTCTATTTCCAATAATGTCTACTATTTGGTTCTAATTATGAAATAAATAACAAATCTATCTTTTTAAAGTATTTATTTATTTTGAGACAGGTTCTCATTATGCCCTAGTGCTATGTAGCCCAGGCTGACTGAGCACTCAGAGAGCTGCCTCTGTCTGCCTCTGTGCTGGGATAAAGGCATGTACTACTATGCCCAATATACAATCGCTTTTGACATGGCATATACTAGACTATACAAAGACAATTGTGACATCTTCTCTTAGCTACTTTCCAGCGTAATACATTAGTGTCAAAATACTGTAGAAATTGTGAATAGATTTTCTTCTTTTTTACCCCCTTTCAAAAAGATTTGCTTCAGCAAATGGAGGACTTACAAGGAACTAAAGAGGAAAATATAAATGCCTCATTTTAAAAAGCATATTAATTGTAAAGCAACCCAATCTTCTTTATTATCAAGGCTTCATGAATTCATTAATTGAATAAACAGTGATTGTATGCAACAAAGTGATGGATGTTAGACTCAAATTAAGTTACTACCAATGACTTTTTAAAAGAACAAATCTGACAGGATAATGTATGTATATAAAAGTATTAAAATTTTCCTTCTTTAAAAATACATCCAGGGATGGTGAGATGGCTTACTAGTTAAGAGTACTCATTGCTCTTCCAAGTGACTAGGATTCAATTCTTAGCCATCTGTAATTCCAGTTCTAGGTGAGAAATGCCCTTTTATGCACTCTGGGCACCAGGTATGCATATGGTACAAAGACATGCACTCAGGCAAAACACTCATACACAGTAAAGGGAAAAAAAATCTTTTGCCATTTGCTTATTGTTTCTCATCTTTAATCATTTACTCCGAGAAAGATTCTTATGGTGTTTCCTAGACATTTCAGTTCACAGCAATTTAATAAAATATTGTACTTACTCTTCTTCGATTTTCACCTTCCTCTTGCCTTTGTCTTTTTCTTTTCTCTAAAGATAAGAAAAATGGCCTCAAATTTGAATACTGTTTACTTAGATACAGAGTAACCGAAGCAAGGAGAACAGACTATGATCCCCACAACTTACTACAAAGTAAAAGCAACAGGTTACTTACTGTTAAAGAGGGCCTGAGAGTTCCCTCATGACAGAGATGATGTTTCCTGGTTTTGCTAGAGATGGCTTTGTAGCCTGTCTACCGTTAGCTCTCCCTCCTCAGGATGATCTGAAATTTGTTTTTCTGTAGCTTCCATTCTCATACTGAACTTTTCTTCTACGCTAACTTTATACTTTCTGTATAATTCTGTTCTCATATAAGGTCTTCAGGTTATACATACAGTGTTGGGGCTCTATGCCCCTTAGGATAGTCTACAGAGTGGTGATTTTATCAGTTGTTCTCTCAGTGTCTCCCAACTTACCAGTCTTATCAGTACTAGGAAGGGAGTGCTATGCCAAATACAAATATCACATCAAATAGACACTACCTTCCTAGGAATGCATGTGAAAGCGAGATTCTGGAGACTATTAAACAATGTCCCCAAATTAAGGTTTTCCACCTATCCTACCATCACTTGAATAAAAGAAAACTTAATACATTCCACTTTGTGAGTGGGTTTTAGAAAAGCTCTAGGTATTTTAATAGTACTCACATTCGCATACCAATGATCATTATACTCTAAGAGGGAAAAAACCAGTTTGAATAATTTTCCACATAGCAGCAAACTAATAACTAAATTAATGAGCCTCATAGTTATATAGAACTTGGCAAATATGTTTCAGGACAAAGACACAACAACTCTACTATGGTTTGGATCTTGGATATTCCCTAAAGTCTTGATCACCAGGCTGTGCTTCTGTTGGTAGATGACAGAGCCTTCAAAGAGAGGATCTAATTGAAGGAAGTTAAGTCACTGGCAGACTGAAGAAACTACTGGGACCACAGCTCCTTCGTCTCTCATTGCTTCTCTGTCGTAAACTGGCTCACTCTCTTCCATGATATATTACACTGGTTGAAGGGCAAGTGACCACAGATTGAAATCACTAAAACTGGGAATTAAAATAAACTGTCTTTCCTCTCTGCGAACTAAACTAAACCAGATATTTTGTAATTCCAAGATCATAAGTGGTTATTATCTAGTTGCAAATAAACTAATAATTTACACTGCAGAATTCCTTCACAATAAATCTTACATTATATTTTCAAATATCTTTCTGGGAAAAAACATGTATATATATTTTAGGTTAAGCCACTATATTTCCTTTTTAATTAAAAAAGGTTTATGTATGTATTTTTTTATTCTTCTCTTATATATTACATCCTAACTGCAGTTTCCCCTCTCTCCTCTCTACACCATCCCTCCCCCAACCTCCCACTCCCACAGATCTACTCCTCTTCCTTTCTCTTCAGATAAGGGCAGACCTCCAAGGGATATCAACCAAACAAGGCATATTAAGTTATTACAAGACTAGGTACATCCCCTCATATTAAGGCTGGATGAGGCCACCAAGTATTAGGAAAAAAGTATGCTGTTTCTTAAAGTAGATAAAAATTACACTCAAATTTTACAAACATTAATTTTGCATTTGAATCTTAGCACTTAAAATCTGCCCCTTTATTTTTTTTTTTAAATGACAAATCTTACCTCGTCTGATTAATTCTTTTCCTTCATCAACTAGATCTGATGTCATATCATTATCTCCCATGAACTGCTGGAAACCAAGCAGATTCAAACAACGGGTTCCCAAACTAATGGAAGCAGATTTCAAAACAGTATTATTTCACCTCATAAATATTTTGATAAATTGTTCTTTATCATTGTCCCCCACATAGAAACCATGATTATTAGTTACCAGGGAAAACTGCATAATAATGCAGTTAGTTATTCTTTACACGGTCCTTCTTTCTCTTTTTTTTAAAAAAAATGCTTATGTCCACCCTTGTGTGAAGTTTCATGTCTATAATCGCAAAATTTGGTGGACTGAGGCAGAATGACTGTCATGAATTTAAAGCCAGCTGAGACTATAGTAAAACTTTATCTAAAAACAAAACAATACAAATTTTATGTTGCATATTTTACTCAGTAGACTTTTTATATTTATACAGAAGTAAACTAACCAAATTATCAGCACATCTTTAGAAAATAATTATACCAGAATGCTAAGTAATGAATATAATAAAATCAACTTGTTCTTTTTAAAATATTCAAAGAGAAGTTATAATACCAAAAAGTACAGATAAAAATCAGTATCTCTACATACAAAGATTTCTTGTTTAGAAAATCTTTTGGTTTCTGAGACATGGTGCCACTCTGAAGTTCTGGATGTCCTAGAATTCACTATTTGGAATAGGCAGGCCTCAAGCTCAGTCTCTCAAGTGCTGTGATTACAAGCTTAAGATACTCTGCTTGGCTTAGAAAAACCTCAGTTAGGCAAACTTTAATGTTATGCTTTGTTTTCCCTCAAGAATTAAAGTTTCTATTATATATTGTAAATGATCATTCTATCTTATCTAGAGGCTAATTACTTGAAATGTTATTTGTCATTTTATCATACAGGATAAGAACACTTTAAAAGCATGGTACACAAGGGAGGAAGCAAGAGATGGACAGGCAAAATTAATACTGCTAAAATCCTACTGTGGATCAGACAATTCACTCATATTTAATCCTTACATAACCCTAAGAAATAAATAAATAAATAAATAAATAAATATTTATTGGTTTTTCGAGACAGGGTTTCTCTGTGGCTTTGGAGCCTGTCCTGGAACTAGCTCTTGGAGACCAGGCTTATCTCGAACTCACAGAGATCCGCCTGCCTCTGCCTCCCGAGTGCTGGGATTAAAGGCATGCGCCACCACCGCCCGGCAAATATTTATTTTTATATGTATAAAAACACATCTGAGGGACTGGAGAAATGCGTGTGTGAAGAAAGCAAAACAGCTGATAAAGTGAAAATCACTGATTTATACTAAGAAATGTGTAAGTATTTGGCTAACTCAGAACACAGGTAAGAAGAATGCATGCATGGCTTTGAGTAAACTTCCTGTTTTCTTTGAGACAAACTCACATTATCATGTTAAGTTCACCACGCAGTTCAGGCTGCTCTCAAAAGGCAGGATCTTCCTGCTGCTCGCTTACAACTCACACCACCATTCCTAATTTAGAGAGAAACCTTTTCGTGTGTGTGTGTGTGTGTGTGTGTGTGTGTGTGTGTGCGCGTGTGTGTGTGTGAACGCTACTGGGGAATAAACCTAGGGTGCTGGGCATTCTAGGCAACACATCACTGAGCTACATTTCCAGCCCCATAATGATTATTTTTCAACAATCTTCTTTCTGATTTCTTATATTAGGATTTTGTATTCGACAAAGCATTATCCTTATTTATATTATTTTGAGTCACAAAGCCATTTCATCTCAAAATGCTAACATTCCCAATATGACAATTAACAGGAAAAGAAGTACTTAAACTCATGATGTTCCATTAATACTTTTATAAAACTTTTAAATAAGTAAACATATAATCAAAATAGCATTAAACATATAGAATCTGCTATTGTTTTTTTTCTACCCTAAAGGCAAAACAGGATCTTGCTGTAGTCCATGCTGATTTTGAACTTGAGATCCTCCTGTCTTAGCCTACAAAACCTTAGAATTGTAGACATATGCCACGATGCTCAGCTAAGTCATATTTTCAATTATAATCTTTTAGTTATTTTGTTTATCAAAAAGTAAAATTTTTTAACTTGGTAGAGAATTTAAACATGATTGCTTATTAACCTACTATTAGTATGTTAATATGCTATTTATAATATTTATGCACTAGCAACATAGGATTTAAGTACGTTAATAACACTTTCATTAGAAAAGAAAATTAATCTATATCTATACTAATGAAGTGTTTTTATAAATTTGGACATATCTTGGGACATTGAAGCAGTAAGCAGGGGCAGAAGTATAAAGGTGAGGAATAACATATGAGAAAGTAGAGAGAAAAGGTGCTAAGGCAAGCATACCTTTCCATTAACTCTTTTTTATTGAGAATTTTGTATATGTACACAATGAATATGATTATTTATAATCCCGACTTTACCCCTCTTAACTGTCTCCATTCTTCCTAATACCTCCCCACCTAACTTTATATCTTTTTCTAAAACAATAATCCACTAAGCCCAATGAGTGCATGGATGTAGGGCTAGCCACTGGAGCATGGGAAACCTACCTCAGCCTCAAAGAAGAATGTCTCCCTGCCAGAGCACTTATCAACTGCCAAAGGATCCTCAGGAAGGGCGGAGCCTGGAGATTGATTCCCATCTCTGTAGGAACTATTACTGGCTTGATCTTGTATGAGTCTTGTATGGGTAACTGTGGCTCATATGAATTAATTACTGTAATAGCTTTAACCTTTTTGAATCTTACCTTTACCAAGATTCTATAATTTTCTATGAGCCCACAAGAAGAGTAGCCCATGCACCTTCTAGGCATAGAGAAGTATTTCTCTTTCAACTTTATACATATGACCTGATTATAAGTACTCCTCACCTGACCCTTTGTGTTGGCTATCATCTGCAGGATTTAGAAACCCAGCAACAATTATATGGAAAAAGCCCAAAGACTAAACTGTGTTACTATAAAGAAGCTAGATGTGAAGGGGTATTATATACCATGCTGGTTGTCAGTATCTCAGTCCAGGACTTTAGAATTAACACCCTGCAATTAATCTTATCACTCTGTAGTCTACATAACTGTAACAGAATGACTCAAACACTCAAAAGAGGCCTTCAAACTATCCTAGTTCGCATAACCTTTCCAAACACAAATAACTAAAACCAAGCCAGTAAATATTCAATGGTGTTTTAGGGGAAGGGATATCCATATCCAACTAAGAGCATGAGAAAAAGAAATGTTAAGTTTCCTACCTAAAATACGTAGCAATGCAGAGAATTACCACCAACATAGGATAATATATATAGAATCCATCTGCAATAAAGGATAAAACTTTCATGGAACCCATGATCTGAAGAGCAAGAGAAGAGTTAAGTCAGCATAGTTCCGTATTTTCATCCCTTTTCATCATTAGAAAATTTACCCACAGGAAAATATGTCAACAAACAAGACCTCAAAATTCAGAAACAAAGTATGCATTTTTTAAACTTTTTCCTGTTAAGGCTTTCTTTTAAAGAAGTCTAGTATTTTACAACTACTACAAAACCATGGGCATTAAGAACATGCATATAAATGCTAATGCTACTATGAGGCAGGTTTTAATGCAGCGCATCTAAGTAATCTGTATGAAGGAAAAATTTTTTATAATTCTAAAATGAAAGTCACTTTAACCCCATCATTAGTACTCACAATCATAACCTTTAGGCAAAGGCTTTAGTGATAAAAGAAGTTTCATAATGCTGCTGAGCCTGTCTACTGACAATAGAAGATGATTCATAACAACACCTGATACAGAAAATGAACCTAAAGAGTCATACTTACAGATGTATATGCAGTTGGCTGGGTATTCTGATGAGAGATGGATGAATCCATGTGTGTCAATCCCAAGAAGTTAAGACATAAAGGGGGAGTCAAACGGCAAAATAACCTACAATAAATATTTAAAAGCACCAAAATATATATTTTAAATAAAACAAAACACATTTTACATTATAGTGAAATGTATTAAAAACATTTCAGATTATTCTAATTATAATTTTCATCTATTTGCATATTATATATAGTTTAATTATCTATGTAAACTGTCCTTACTGGGGACACATTCTGAAATCCTATTAATCACATTTCCTTTAAGAACACAAATGCCTATATACTTAACTGCAGCCTCAGAGTGCCTTCTTTCAGCATTCTGGCTAAGATCAAGTATAAAATGATTATCTTACATTGCTAGAACTTGGGGCTGGGAGAATGGAAAGGTTCAAATATAAGGAGGTAATATTGACAAGAGTTCTTCTGTAGTGAGAGAAAGATCTGTGTAGGTAGGTGGTGATCACTGTAGGACTCTACACACAAATGAAGGATGAAATGTAAGAACTAATTAAAGTCTACAGTGCTGCTAACAGTAATATGCAATGTAAATTTTCTAGTTTGGTATTGTACAGCAACTACAATGTCATCATGATGAAAAGCTTGAGGAAGGTGACACAGCGTATCTGTAACTTTCTAAAATTTCATGCCATAGCTTAAATATGAAACGAATGTCATAGGCTCATTTGTTGAAGGGTGTATCTTCACTGTGTGGCTCTATTTTATAGGGTGGTGTAACATGAGGAGGTAGGGCCTACCTAGAAGAAGCAGGTTTCCTGGTGTTATGTTATGAATGGAAAGACATCATGTTTGGGGTCCTATTAGTCTGTCTTTGCTTCCTAAGTCCCATGAGCTGCATAGTACTGCTCCAATACACTCTCTTTGCCATTTGTAGCCTCACTTCAGGTCCAAAACAATCAATAACAGTAGACTAAAGTCTCTGAAACAATTAGATATAATAAATATTTCTTCCCCTAAGTTGTTTGTATTATGTATTTTTTCTTTTTCTTTTTTTTTTTTTTTTTTTTGGTTTTTCGAGACAGGGTTTCTCTGTGGTTTTCTTAACAGCCACAAGATACTAACCAGTGGCTTTCATTTTTTTCTGTAAGACAAAATTTTGACATTAGGGGGGCTGGAGAGATGGCTCAGTGGTGAAGAGCACTGCCTGCTCTTCTAAAGGTCCTGAGTTCAATTCCCAGCAACTGCATGGTGGCTCACAACCATCTGTAATGAGATGTGCTGCCCTCTTCTGGCCTGCAGTCCCACATGCAGGCAGAATGCTGTACATAGAATAAATACATCTTTTAAAAAAAGAAAATTTTGACAATGACATTACTTTGAGTCTTAAAAATATCCTATATATCTGACTAATAATAGGCTAGATAGATTGCCTGTAGCTAAAGCCAGACCTCTAAATTTCTCTAGGAAAGAAATGTTTCTCTTAGTGTCCTTAGAAATTCAATTCAGTTTTAGGCCACTGACTTTCAGAACATTGTTTACATCTAACGTAGCCTCTAAACTTTCAATTGTTCATATACTAAGTTTCAAATTGATAAATTCAGGCTGTCTTTTTTCCTAACATAGCGCTCATAATTTAGCCATAAACTTCAAACAGGATTTAGTTAGTGATTACAAATACCCATTTCATAGTCAAAAAAAAGAAAAAAACCAATTAGTTCACAGAAATGTATGTTCATGCAATATTCATGAACAAGAAATAAAAGATCTATCATTAGCACTTAAAATGAAAACATTTCTTTATTCTAAGCTCAATTCTACTTACATGCCGCTGAAAAGAAGGCTGTAAGCATCAGTCTGATGGTGTGAAGCCAAGTAGTAGTAATTAAATACTCGAATCCTGAACACCGTAGAGTAAACACAGATACTTAGGAAGAAGATGGAAAGGAAGCAAGCAATCTGGAAAAAATAGTTAAGACTGATTTAAGACTTTATTATTTTACTTACTGCCACAACAATTATCACTTGCCCCAGCTATATTTACTGATGTCCTAAAATATAAATACAAATACAACAATAGTGTCTTTTTTAATAGCAAAGATGAAATTTTGAAAATAAATCTACATTTCAACCAGTTCAACCTCCTAAATCCAAAATTTGACTCTGATCCCTGAAGGAAACTGTTTTACCTATTCTCTTGACAGCTCTACAGGAATACAGTAAGCTATGTAGTTTCACTGACAAAAGAGGATCAAAGTAACCTCATAAAATGCTTTATTACTAGCCTATACTTTTTCATTGATCTTCAACTACAGTTCCTAGTATTTATAATCTGGGTAAATTGATGAACATCAGTTTTGGAAGTCTGAATAATAGCACAGTGGGAAACTCCACTACTTTCATTTTTTACTAGAAGAAACATAGGAAAAGATACGACAGTTAAAGTTTCTGCATGAACTGTTGTATTTATGGCCGATATGAAAAAACTGACCTCAATATAAATATAATTGTATGTTTTTTCTGCCAGCTGTATGAAGACTGCAAAGAGAGATAAGACAGGAGTGGTGCTAAAGAAGGTGCACTCTGACCACACAACAGTCACCGAGAAGATGGACAAAAGCACAGCAAGGATCCTGTGAAACCACGGACGCAACAGGCATTCCCAGTACCATTCTGGAAAATACAAAAAAAAACAACCCACCATTAGGAAAACTAAATCAGTAATAGAATATTTATAGTCTTCAAACTAGCAGCAATCAGACAGCACAGGGAACGGTAGCAACTCCACACTGAAGAGACACGATCAACAGCAGTGTACAAACTGATAGCCCATGTGCTTCCTGCTCTGATGCACTGAGGAGAGCAGGACATTACCTCTGTGGTAGTCCTGTCAATGACACACGAGCTGTATCTAATCATGAGGACACGGCAAACTCCAATTTGGGGACAACCAGTACAGAACTAGCCTATTCTGTCCATCAACATCGATGTTATAAAATACAGAGTCCAGGCTCACTGTTTCCTGACTATTTAAGCATGTGCACGGATGGTTCTTTTTCATTGCCTTCAGTCCTCTCCTCTCATGAGCTCAGCTTTTAATACTCCTCTCTAACCTGACTACTCATTCCAGTGGTCTTTCTTAACCAGTGATTGCTAACAACAGCAACCTTTCTATAGAGCCCAATTCCTTCCATCATCCTCATCCGCAAGAGGTACCTTCATCTGTATCAACCATACTGACTGACAATCAGAACAAACAGAACGTTTATCCTTCCATCGTTGAACTGTTATTGAAAAGTTTTAAAGTCCTTCCTTCCTTTTCCAGCTCAGATTCCAATCTTTGAGGATAACTACTCTCCAGTCCCAATTCCTTTACCCTTTCTAGCTTCACTCTACTTGTTTGGTTAAACCACACAGCTCGAGCCAACTCCTTGGTTACTCTGAGTCTGTGTACATGAGTCTGCAGAAGAAAGTCACATCTTTACTGACTACTCTCACTTCAGATTACCGCCAGCTTCAAACAGGCCCATAGCACACCAGGACAGTCTGCTGTCAGTCTCCATTGTCTTCCACACCATTTCCCACATGACTATTCTGTGCCTTCTTGAAAATTCCTTCTTTGTGTTTACTGGCAACACATTCCTAAGAGAGTATAAGCAGTCAGACGACTGGCCAGCATTTTTACCATTGCATTTTCTCACTTACACTAAAGCTTTAGGTCTGTCTGTCTGACCTCCTAATGCAAGCAAGGCTATTCTGTTTACTGTTCACATTTCCTATCGCATCTCCATTATCTATGAATATTGCTCCAGAGTTCTGCATGGCTTCAGTAATTTTCCTCTCTGTGATGTTATTCCTCAATTATAAGCTACATTTCAAGTTTTTAGTATGTATGTATTTATTTATTTTTGCTCTCTAAGCATATTTGGTCATGTACACAAATTTATTTTTAATTGTATTTTGTATATGTATTTAAAATCATAGGCATAAATATATTTGAAATTTCAAAAACATTTTTAAAATAATCATTGTGTTGAGAGGAATGCTACCAAATATTATAGAGACAATGTTTTAAATACCATTGGTGAATTTGTAGAAATTTCTGCTAATATTCAGAATGCTCAGTTTTCAAAGTATAGCTAATTAATAAAGTTTTATATTATCAATTGTCTAAGCCATGATACACATTTATACTGAGATTCATTCTTAGTGAGAACAGATATTTCTTACAGCTTCCATAAATTATATGTAATTATAACCTATTTTGTAATCAAATATTTATCTATAAATCTTTTTTTTTAATATACCACAGCTCCTATATCTATGGCTCAGGAACACCATGGGAGAGGAAGCGGAAAGACTGTAAAACCCAGAATCCCAGGAAGTCTATGGTGAAACAGTCTCTCCTATAAATGGCTGTAGCAACAAAACTGGAACAATGGTAACATCACTAGACGTGTTAATTCAGGAGAGGGAAAGTGTCATAGGATCCCACCCTTAGACAAAGAACCAATTCAGGCAACCAATGACTTATAGAAAAAGGAGAATTAGAAGTAAAATAATTATAAGATTATCAGATACCTAATATTAACCCATGGAACAAATTAATATACAAAGAAAAGTTAGTATTAAATTGATGAAACATACATTTTCCTTGTAGAAAATTATTAACTTTGGAATTTATGTCAAATTACATACCAACTGTAGGATTATAAAAATATTGGATAAATCGATTTTCTGGCTCGGGTGACTGAAAGGTGTGAACAAATTGATGAGTTGCACTAGTTTCATTTTTTGCTACATCTTCTAGATAGAACGCCTGTTCCAAAAGAATTTGCCATTGCACTTGAGTTCGACGGTGCCTTTGAACTGAATAAATGACCTTAAAACAGAAGAGGGACAAGCCTGTCAGTATAACTGAACAGTAGGTCAACTTTTTGCTGGAGAATGGGAGGTTTTTGTCTTTGTCTTCATAAGGTAGTACTAATGGCACTTTCCAAATGTGGCCAAGGATGTTAATATTTTGAAATGACACAATACTTTCTCATAATAGAACAGGTATAACTCTTATATCCAACTGCCAATAGTACCCTTGTCCAGAAACACAAAGTTAAAACATTTCAACAATAATAAGAATAAAATCAATAGTTTGGGATATATATTTCATTTGCATACACACACATTTGGGGTCGGGGGTGCTTGCATGTATAATTTTAGGCATGAGGGAGGCAGAAGCCAATATCAAGTGTCTTGCCCAATCATTCTCTACCTTAGTTTTTGACACAGGGTCTCTCACTGAACCTGGCTCTTGCAGATAAGGCTAACCTACCTGCTTAGCTCTGCTTAGCTCTGCCTCCCAAGCACTAAGAATAGGTACACACCACTATGCCTGGCTTTTTATGTAGTTACTGGAGACTAAGTTCAGTTTCTCAGACTTGAGTTGCAAGCAGTTTAACTGCCAAGTCAACATGCACAGAGGCTTTCAACCTAGCAATAATTATAAATCTAATTCACATTCTCTAATTGTATGTAAAATAGCTACAATTAATAATTAAGGTTACCTGTTTATGCAATTTTACCAAACTTTTTTCACTTGGGTAGGTATTACGCTTTTCATCAAAATCTTCATAATCATCCATATTTCTACCCATCTTTTCCTGATAATCTGTAGGGCACTAAAAGAAAATCATTTTATAAAATCTTAATACATCCTTAATAAAAATTTAATAGAGCTTAATAAAAGCTTTATTTTTATTAAAAATCTTTCATTCTGGAAATTTTTAATTTTCTCAAAAATATTTTCTTCTTTTATTGACATCTCTAATTGTTAAGGTCTTTCACTAGGTAACATTTTCAAAAGAAATATTTCAAAGGAATGTTGAGTTTCTTTTCACTTCTAATATTTATCTTTATGCTGGAGACTGAGAAAGGCAAGGGAAGCATACCTATATAAAGTAACTACTATTGAGAAGATTATTCTAATAACAGGCACTTGGTGAAACTTTAATTATTTTCCCAAATAATAAAGAAGAATCATAAAAAATTTAACATGCTAAATCTCTGAGAAGCCACAGTATGCAGAAGTCCTGAGTTCAATTCCCAGCAACTTTATGGTGGCTCACAGCCATCTGTAATGACGTCTGCAGGCGAAACACTGTATATATAATAAGTAAATCCTTAAATAAAATAACAAATGAGAGAAATGGTTAGAAAACTTATTCTTATGACTATAACTGTAGCTAAAGGAACAGAAGCTAATAATAACCAGTAGAAATATTTAGAATACAGGAAAAGAAAGAATTCAGTGGTAACTTGGGCACATAAAGGTAATTGTGGAACTTTTCAAATAATTATTTCAGGAGCATACAAATATACTCGCAATTCAATACGCCTCCATCAAAATCACAGCAATATGGCCTATCTATTAAATATCCATGTAATTTATTTCATAGCAATTATCATAAAATTACATGTGAGAAGCTAGTTGCAACATTACTGCTATCTTCACACTTCAAGGGAAAATGCTATCAATTACCATCAAACTTACAGTAGTATACGAAAAACTCTACTTATAATTGGCTGTGTTTATGGTAAAGATTTATATAAAGTCCATCTGGAAAACTTCAATCATATGCTTTTTATCATATTTTTCTATGAGAAATATTAATTTATAGTAGTATATAAGATATATGCACAAGAAATTGAGGGAATATATATAATGATTACCTTTTTAAGTATTGTATCAACACATTTTCTCAATGGGTGGTTGTACTTAATGCTTTCATTTACTTTACGAACCTCCTAAAAAACAGTGAGAAAAATAAAAATATTTAGATTTCTATTTTTAAATGATAATAGCACTAAATACTATTAAGTCTCAGATTTTTAAGTTCAACACAAATTATTTAGCATTAGAGAAAAGGATAACAGTTGAGAATCAGCGCTCTTCAAACTAAAGCAAATCCAGTAGTCTCCCACCTGTTCTCAGTCTGAGACACAAGCTTGCCCTCATTCATTTACATAGAGTCTACAGTTGCTTTCAGACCACAGTGACCAAGCAATCACAGGAGAGACCATCTGGCTCTTTCTATTTTAAAAAGGGTCATGGTTGCTGTTAAAGTGTGAACTAAAGTTATATCTCCTGCCTCCCCTTATTAGTTGTGTGTACATAAGAAAGTTATTTCAACTCTCAGAACTTCATTTTCTTCATTTATAAAATGGGATTAAAAAGAAAATCTATTTTGTAACGTTGAGAGAATTAAATAAAGATGACACCTGAAAATGAATTTGAACCATGCAAGCCTACTTGCATGCATTATTTTTTTAAATCCCTGACAAGTTAATAAAACTCACAAAGGATCAGCACAACCTAGAAATGTTGAATAACTTTTCAAATTAAGTACTATCGATGAATAAAAGATATACATGGCACCATTTCTCGTCAAGAGAACAGTCGACAGAGACAGAGTATTAAATCAGAACTGCTTTTAGAGGATTAAATTTGCTTACCTCCATTACATCCTCCAGGTTCTCTTCTGCATCTGCTTTCTCTGTCATCAGTTTGGCTGCCTTAAAGTAAGTCTTCATGAGTAGATAACCCCTTTTGGCTCCATTCCAGTATGACCGAGGAATCTCCACCAAGCCATACCCCAATAACAACACAAGAAGAAACAGACCCCATGTGTTGGCAGCAGCTATCCCTATAGTCTGAAGTTGGTTCCTAAAAAATAAAAAATATAAGCACATGTCTGATATATATATATATATATATATATATATATATATATGTTTTCAGAAAACTGTCCAAAAGCATAAGTAGGATTTTGTATGAAGAAATTTTCAACTCTTTTAAGTCACAGGAAATAATCCAGGTATTTTAATGTAAAGACAGTGTGACTGTAGAAATAGACTTTAATATGGAAAAAACTGCTTCAGTTGTAGTAAAAATTAGAATATAGGATAATTCATAGTGCACATACACATGCACTAATGTGTGAGTGCACGCACACACACACACACACACACACACACACACACACACACATTTCCTCCAGAGAAAACATTTTTCACTAAGTGCTTCCTTGAAGGCGTAAGTCACAAACAATCCCACACCAGTTTGGAATTATGATTAATAGAATGGTTATTTATTTAAGGGGGAAAAAACTTACAGATCACCAACCAGCTATTGGATGAAGGAGCGGAAGGAACTCCCGCAACACTTCCTAAGGTAAGAAACCCTGTAAACAGCTAAATTAACTTGTGTTATGAGACCTATCTCTACTCTTCTATATATAAATTTGGAGATAATATACATAATTAGAAATCATATTCACAAAATGGATTTTAATTTATTGAAATATATTAACTTAAAATAACATTAAGGAAAACTATTCTGTCAAACTACAACAAGGCAAACAGAAGAAAGAAAAGTAAGTTTCTGTAGAGGGAAAATTTATTTTTTAAAATTCTATTAAAAATAGAACTGTTCTTTACCATATAGTTATTTGTCAAAACATTAATCTACCATCTACTAGTTATACTTAAACATGCCATTCTGCATTTTATTTCTTAGTAATATGCATTATTCAGATACTCCTTGAGGGGTATCTGTAAGACATATAATCTGGCATGTGTGTCTGTTTACTTATATGTAGCAAAGAAGTTCATTGTAAACAGTACGAACATACACAGAACAGTGTTAAAAAGACTACTTTTCTTACCATTCTAAATGCAAACGTGGGTTTACAGCCACATAAATTAGAAATGCTCCAAATATCAGCAAGTAAGTGCCATAATAGATTGCATTCTCAATCAGGGCTGTTTTTATCTTTCCAGTAATGGAAAAGCCTCCAGATCTTGCATATGACTGCATAAAAGGTAGCAGAATCCTAGTCGGATGGAAAATACATGATTAAAAACTCAATTATGTATCTGTGTAATCTGAAAATAGCCCAAATACAAGAATCTCAATGTATCACTCTTATCCCTAATAAATTTTATTATGGGTAGTTACATGTTAATATTGAATGAACCAAGATAATTATTTATATAATATTAAATTTTGGGAAAAACAAAGGTCCTAAAAGGGCTACAATGGCATGCAGAGCAGAATAACATGAGTGACTTCAGATTATCTAAAAGGCTTAAAACTAGGCCTTTGAGCCCTCGTGAAGAGGCCAGAGCTGGGGCACATAACTGTAATCTTAGCACTGGGAAGACGACTGGTGATTTAAGAACAACTTGGGTTACATAGTCAGACCCTGTTTCAAAAACAAAGACATAAACAACATCATTTCTACAGAACAACTTTGGACTACATCCAAAGAATGAAGAAACTTAAAAAAAGCACAGGATTTCACGTGGGGTGGAGATCTGCTGGGGCCTGAGGGGTGGGGTGGTCGCCATTCCTTTGGACCTATGATGTGGGATTCCCCTCTGTATGCTGTGAATACCATTGGTTAATAAAGAAACTGCTTTGAGCCTATAGCAGAGCAGGGCAGAACTTAGATAGGTGGGAAAAACTAAATTGAATGCTGGGAGGAAGGAGGTGAAGCCACGGAGCTGCCGCCAGACACAGATGTGGAACCTTGCCAGTAAGCCACAACCACGTGGTGATACACAGATTAATGGAAATGGGTTAAATTAAGATGTAAGATGTTAGAGCTAATAGGCAAAGCAGTGATTTAATTAATACAGCTTCTGTGTGGTTATTTCAGGAGTCTGGGTGGCCAGGAAACAAACAAGTGGCCTCCTACAACAGACCTAGGACTGCAGGATCTCTACAACACAGGGCATAAAAAAAGACAGGTGGATAAATGGAATGGAATCAAAGACCCTAATATAAATCCACACACCTATGAACACTTGATTTTTGACAAAGAAGCCAAAATTATAGAATGGAAAAAAAGAGAACATCTTTAACAAATGGTGTTGGCAAACTGGATATTAACATGTACAAGAATGCAAATAGATCTATATCTATCACCCTGCACAAAATTCGAGTCCAAGTGGATCAAAGACCTCAACACAAATCCAGTTACACTGAACCTGACAGAAGAGAAAGTGGGAAATAGCCTTGAACTCATTGGCACAGGAGAAAACTTTCTAAATAGAAGACCAGTAGCACAGACACTAAGATCAACAATAAATGCGAGCTCATGAAACTGAAGAGGCAAAGGGTACCATCAGTAGGAAAAATGGCAGCCTACAAAATGGGAAAAGATCTTCAGCAGTCCCACATCTGAGAGAAGGCTGATGTCCAAAATATATAAAGAACTCAAGAAACTAGGTATCAAAAAACCAAACAATCTAATTTAAAAATGGGATACAGATCAAAACAGAAAATTCTCAATAAGAGAGCTTGAAATAGTCAATATACACTTAAAGAAATGTTCAACATCCTTAGCCATCAGGGAAATGCAAATCAAAACAACTCTGAGATTCCTTTTTACACCTGCCAGAATGGCCAAGAAAAACACAAGTGACAGCTCATGCTATAGAATATGTGGAACAAGGGGAACATTCCCCTACTTCTGGTGGAAGTGTAAATTTGTACATATGCTTTGGAAATTTATATGGTAGTTTCTCAGAAATATGGGAATCAATCTATCGCAAGACCCAGCTATACCACTCTTGGGAATAAACCCAAAGGAAGCTCAATCATAACACAAGGACACTTGCTTGACTATGTTCACAGCAGGATTATTCATAATAGCCAGAAACTGGACATCTCTCACGGAATAGATAAAGAAAATGTGGTGTTTATACACAGAAGTATTACTCAGCTTTTAAAAACAATACCGTCAAAAAAAAAAAAAAACAACAATGCCGTCATGAAATTCTCAGACAAATGGATGGAACTTGAAAAAAAAATCATCCTGAGTGACGTAACCCTGACCCAGAAAGACAAACATGGTATATACTCACTCACTCATAATTGGATATTAGGTGTAAAGAGTAACCATGCTATAATTCACAGCCCCAGAAAGGCTAGGTAAAAAAGAGGGCCCAAAGTGGGACACCCAGATCTCCCTGGAAGAGGAAACAGAAGAGATTTTGTGGATGGACTGGAGGCAGGTGGGGATGGGTACATGGACTGGAGGCAGGTGGGGATTGGTACATGAGGGATCAGTTTCAGGGCGGAGGGTAAAAGAAGAGAGTACTGAAAGAAATGCCTCAAAAGGGGACGCATTTTAGGGTCAGACAGAAACCTGGTGCAAGGGAAACTGCCACAGATCTACAAGGATGAGCCCAGTTAAGAATCCTAGCCATAGTGGATACGTAGCCTAAACTGGCCATCTCCTGTAATCAAATTGGTAATTACCCCAATTGTCATCAGAGAGCCTTCATCCAGTAACTGACGGATGATGCAGAGTCCACAGCCAAGCACTAGGCTGAGCCCAGGGAATCCTATTGAAGAGATGGAGCAAGGATTGTACAAGCTGGGGGTGGGGGATGGGGTAAGAGGTTAGAGTCGCTCACAGAAGCAACTGGCCTACTCATGGGAGTTTACAGACTATGGACTGAGAGTTAGAGATTCCTGATGGGACAGGTCTAGGCCCTCTGCGTAATGTGTGATGCAGGGTTACTTGGTCTACTTGTGGGAATCCTGGCAGTGGAAGCAGGGCTTGTCCCTAATACTATGGCTGGTTTTTGGGAACCTGTTCCTAATGCTGCATTCATTGCCTTGCCCAGTCTTAAAAGGAGAGGTGCTTAGTCCTACTTCAACTTGATATCCCATGCTTAGTAAGCACACACGGGAGGCCTGCCCCTTTCTGAACAGAGGTAAAGGAAGGGTGGATTAGGGAGGTGGGCAGAAAAGAGGGAGGGAATGGGGGTGAGCTACAGTAGCATTGTAAAATAAATGAAAAGAATTTAATTAATTTTAAAAAAGGATACCACAGATTAAGGAATAAAGTAACAGTGAGCAAATGGAGACATCAAGTGGAGAAGGTTTCTTTAAGGAGTCTAGCTGGATATCCTATTATAAACTACGGCATACACATAAAGTAGAATGTCTCACAGAAATTAGTAACAGTCACAAAATAATGGAATGTACAAAACTGTAGAAATGAGTCTCCAAAGTATGTAAACAGAGGGAGAGAGAAATTCATGCTGTAGAAGTCTACATTTATAAATTTCTAAGCACAACAGATCAATCTATAGTGATGGAAGTAAAAAGTGTGGTTACTCTTAAGGATAAGGAATGTCTAGAGAAGAACATGGTCAGGCATATTGTGAATGGCCGATAGCACTGGGTGCTGGTATATGGATACATCCATTTTGAAAAATGAATTAAATACAATGAGTGTATTTTTGATAAGACTTCATACTTCAATTTTTTAAGTCTCCAAAAACATTTACTGTAATGATACTAGTGACGTAGAGGATGGAAAAGATTTTAGATGAGAGAGACTTTAAAAAATTTACTTTTTTGTAGGTGAGAGAATATTTATGTGCATGGAACACTATTTTAAAGGTTGAGGAAACACTGTCAAACCTGAAAGCTATAAGTAACACAAGCTAAATAGTTCATATTTTAGGAAGTGAGGTTACCATAATAAAAATGAATCTTCCATCCCTGGAGGGCAAGGAGATGGTAAGTAGGTAGATGTGCTGATAAGATAGACAGTGAGAGAACTGTCATGTGATAACTTCTGTTATCATTCTAAGGCAAACAGCAATGTCATATGCCAAGAGAAAAGGTCATATTTTAGAAGGAATAGAAAAGGACCACACAAAAGATCTCAAGTTTAGAAAGTGAAGAGGAAGCAGACAAATAAACAAAGGAAAACCTCGCAATTTTAAGGGTATGGTCGAGATTATTAAAGATAAACTTCCAGAGATACTATTCTACTTTGTTTTGTAAGTTTTCCTCTTGTAATGTTTGCTACACCCAGTTTAAGAACTTAGTGGTCTTCAGAATATCTAAGAAAGGAAGGATCAGAAGGTAGAAGATAACTGTGAGTCTAGAGCACAGAAGAAAGACAAACTACAATGGGTAGAGAAATAAAGTTGGAATACATTACTTGTTATTAACACCACAGCTGTAATTGATGCTATGTGTGAGCAGGCAGGCAAAATGACTAAAGACAAGGCTCAAGAGAAGACCAGCATTCAGGAACTGGGTCACAGAAGTAAGGGAAACACCCATGAAGGAAAGGAGAATGTGTGAATGAGCAGGCAGGGTTAGAGGCCCCTATTGCTAAAGTCGTTGCACATTTAGGACAGAAGATTTGATTATTTGAGTTGGATCTAACATGTTTAATCTAGCCTCCTTGAGTAAACTATGCAAGCTGCCAAAAGAGGGAAGCAATTAAATAGTCCTATCCAACTGCAACATCTATGAACCAGAATAATAACCAGCATGGCAAGGTATCTGTGATGGTATAGGAAACAGCACTCATATTTGTTGGTGGTGACCAACATCTGTCTAATTGGAGTCAAGGATCACTCAACAGGAAGGAAATCATGCCTGGTACTGAAAACCTACCCTGCTGCCTAAGGGTAGTGAGGACATGTGCATTAGAGAACAATCTAGTACAGCCACTTAGCTAGACCAGCATAATTCCTTACTATATTCTAAATCCTATCCTTACACCCACAGATTGGTGTAGCTACTACTTCATCAAAGAAGCTTTTCTTTCCAGCAAATTGAGACAATAACAGAGAAACACAAGAGAACACAATGCAGATGATGACAGTGGGGAGCCCAGACCCTACCCAGTCTATACCACAGCTCTTGCATCTATGCCTAAGGGGTCACTGTGGAAGAGGAAAGATTTTTAAGGGACAGAATACCAGGAAATCTGTGGTGAAACAGTCTCTCCTAGAAATAGCTGCATAAATAAAACCAGAACAATGGCAATATTTATGAACATATTTATGTGGAAAGAGGAAAATTGTGAGCAGTGCTACCTCTAGACCGGCTGTTCTCAACCTTCCTAATGCTATGACGCTTTAACACAGCTCCTCATGTGCTGTCGCCCAAACATGGAACTATTTTCATTACTACTTCAAACTGTAATTTTGCTGTTATGAATCATAATGTAAATATCTGTGTTTTCTGATAGTCTTAGGTGACCTCTGTGAAAGGGTTGTTCAATCCCCAAAAGAGTCATGACCTATAGATTGAGAACCAATGCTCTAGGCCAGAACTACAGACAACTAACGACTGCTGGGAGAGGGACAATTAGCCTCTACCAGGGAGGAGTCCCCTTTATGGTTGTCCAATGTAGAGTGCTCAGTCCTATAACCATATATACACAAACAAAAACTGATTTATCAGGTAGCATGTAAGAGTAATAATCAAAGAAATAGAGGCTATCAACTTGAAAGTTAGGGATGGAGGTGTGGGATAGGTGTGATGGGGTATTTGGGATAGGCTAGAGGGAAGAAAGGGAGAGAGGAAGTTAGATAATTCTACTTCAGTCAAAAACATATGTAAGAAAGGAAACCAAGGGAAGGTAGTGACCTTAGTGAAAGCACTTTTATGTAATAACAGAGATAAAAGAGGACTGGACTGAAGGCCAAAGGAGAAGTGACGTGGAAGGGAGGAGTCACAAGAAAAATATTTCATTTCTGTTTTCTATTTTTGTCTCCTTTTTTCTCTTTACTTTCTTCTTCCTTTTTTTTAAAGATAGGAGAAATGAGTCAGAAAAACTGGGACATGTGTGTGTGTATATACATACGCACTTCAAAATATTAAGGTTCACTAAAAATTAATCACTTTACCCACAAATGCATCCTTCACTTCTACTTACCACGTTAAAAACTGTGATGTCCAGTAAACTACCCTCCAGAAAATTGGCATGATTCCATCTGGAATGTAACTCCATGGCTTGAAACATGGATGTTGCCTGTTATAACAATTTAAAGTCAGTCAATCACAAATAATTATTTCTTAAAAAAAAGTTTATACAAATTTGTGAGTAGCAAAGTTCATTTGTATCAAATTAATAATTACTGATCAGATCCTAATATCTCAGAAAATTTAAAAACAAAGCTGTCAGAACAAAACTGTTTACTCTAAAAAGGAATGTCGTTTAAGTTTCCAATTTTCAGTGTATTTTAGTTATTTAGTGAAAAGAAGCCCTACTATTTAATTAACTGACTGGTAGTGTAGAAATCTTTTATTTTTTAAATATTTATTTATTATGTATACAATATTCTGTGTATATACCCCTGCAGGCCAGAAGAGGGCACCAGACCCCATTACAGATGGTTGTGAGCCAACATGTGGTTGCTGGGAATTGAACTCAGGACCTTTGGTAGAGCAGGCAATGCTCATAACCTCTGAGCCATCTCTCCAGCCCCGCATAGAAATCTTTAGAAAACAGACGTATAGAATCAAATACTCAATGATTACACTTAAAACATACTCATTCTATTTGTAAGGCTGGCTATATTTGCCCTTTATTGTTATATAGTAGTGAAGGTTGAAATAGGAATTTGATAGGAATTCAATATAACAGAAATTTAGGTGATTAATTCCTGGATAAAATACTAATTAAATTAGACACACTATCAGTTCCGCCTAGATAAGCACCCACATCTATACACAGTTCTGTCCATCTTTTCTGGTTAAGAGTCTCTCACCATAAATTCTTTCACTTAAAGAGTTTTCTTGACAACGAGGCTATCTTTTTAATTCAGGGACTTCTAACTCCTCAAACTATTACTTATTTCCAGCTAGTTTTGCATGGAAATTTAACTTTGCTCAGGTTAGATGTTCTTGCATGTGCAGGTTCACGTGTGTGAAAGTGCGTGTGTACAAGAAGGTCAGAGAGCACCCTTGGGCATCATCCTCAGGAGCACTAGCCCACTCCTTTAGACAGGGTTTCTAAGAAGGTCAGAGAACAACCTTGGAGATAATCCTCAGGAGCACTAGCCCACTCCTTTAGACAGGGTTTCTAAGAAGGTCAGAGAACAACCTTGGAGATCATCCTCAGGAGCACTAGCCCACTCCTTTGAGACAGGGTTTCTAATTGGTGTGGAGCTCATCAATCTGGCGATGCTGGTTCTTGTTCAGTGAGTCCAACAATGGAATTACAAGTACACAACATTTTTATGTGGACTCTTGGGACCAAACTCAGGTCCTTATAATTGTGAGGCAAGTACTGTATTGACTAAGCTATCTCACTAGGTCCTATATTTTCTTATAAAGATGCACAAATACACTGAAATACTTCATGTGAGATTATGTTTCCTTTATACATTATTTTCATTATGTATATAAGTTTCTGTGTGTTGTGTGTGTGTGTCTGTGTGTGTATGTGCGCATGCGCGTGCACATGAGGACAGGTACCTACAGAGGTCAGAGGTTTGGTCAGTTGTGAACTGCCCATCATAGGTGCTGGGAATTGAATTTGGGTCCTCTGCAATAACAGGAAGTATTTTTTTTTTTTTTTTTTTTTGGTTTTTCAAGACAGGGTTTCTCTGTGGCTTTGGAGCCTGTCCTGGAACTAGCTCTGTAGACCAGGCTGGTCTCGAACTCACAGAGATCCGCCTGCCTCTGCCTCCAAAGTGCTGGGATTAAGGCGTGCGCCACCATCGCCCGGCAACAGGAAGTATTCTTAACTGCTGAGTCAACCATGTAGCCCTATAATGTTTCTTAAGAATGCGTAATATGAAAGAAATCTCCTTTATTCACACAACCTTGTTTTAGCTTGTTTCTGTTTGCGGGTTTTAAAAACAAGGCCTCATGTAGTCTAGGCTAGTCTTGAACTGCCTAAGTGAGGCTGGCCTTGAACTCTTGATGTACTGGGGTTACAGGCTTGCACCACCATGCCAAATTTACTTGTATTAACTCTTGTTAATTAGATGAAGTGGAAAGTGCTTCTCCTTTATAAATTTATTTATGGTGCTGAAACTTAATGTTTAAAATTTTAAATATAAGACAGACTGAGATGAAGAAGAGGTTTCAGATTTTAGTAAGGGGTGAAAACATACTAAAACTTGTGTCTTTTTTAAGTTTCTCAGTACCACATTGTATAGTGATATAGACTTGAAAAGTGTATTTAAATACCATGCAATATAATAAACACACTAGCAAGGATGAAAGTAGAGGAACAATATGGAATAAGGGAAACTTTATAAATACAAAATAGAGATAGCAAAACTATCAACCACAATATTTATATTAAACAGGAAAGTAGAAGGAAAGAATACCTTGGAGCTGGGGTGACAGCTGCATACACTCGCGTAACATTGCTATTTTCAGGAGGGCTGGAATTTGCAGCAGCATGTCTGCATCGGTTATATATTGTCTAAAGCAATGAATACATAGTTTTACAATGAGAACCAAGAATTCACAAAGTACTTAAAGGATATTTCATAAATCTACCTACCTATTTTCCTGGCTGTACTATTTAATACCTAAATTCCTAAACAACATCAAAATTCATAATATAAAGATAACCTCACATAGTTTTATCATTTTAATAAAGCACTATTCAAAGCATATTTCAAATTGTATGATTATAACTGACTTTTGTATCTCAATTTCCCTCTTACCGTACTAACATCCAGCGGCAGTATGAAGACAATAAGAAAGCAGAGATACCAAGCGAGCAGTGTTCCAATGATTACAAGCCTGTGCTGTTTCTTAAAGTCTCCATATCGATGAAGGAGGAACAGTGCCAGAAAGAAGACAAAAACAATCTCCAGTCCTAAAGCTGCTCCACTCATTATTGAATGCTCACAATCGCCAACTACAGTGATCCGTGCATAGCTCTGGACCGTATCTGTTCACTAGATGAGAAAAAAGAAAAGAAAGAATCACAGAACATTAACACAGTAAATGACAATTTGAGAATTTTTAAATTACTTTATTAATGTGTTAATAAACTCTTTGGAAAACTAATAAGAGGAAATGATGAGTTTGTTATAACTTACTTTTTAAAGTACACTGATGTGGGAGTGTCATATATCAATCTGTTGAATTCATTGGTTAAGTAATAAAGAAACTGCTTGGTCTCATAGGTTAAAACATAGGTGGGAGGAGTAAACAGAACAGAATGCTGGGAGGAAGAAGAAGTGAGTGCAGAGACGCCATGCTCCTCTCTCCCGGGCAGACGCACGCGATGAAGCAAGCCACCAGGTTAGACAGGCTGAATCTTTCCCGGTAAGACCGGTGCTCACAGATTATTAGAGATGGGTTGATTGGGATATCAGAATTAGCCAGTAAGGGCTAGAGCTAAAGGGCCAAGCAGTGTTTAAATGAATACAGTTTGTGTGTTGTTATTTCGGAGCATAAGCTAGCCATGTGGGCAGCCGGGGTGCTGGGGACGCAGCCCCGCCGCTCTTATTACTACAGTACACCTTTAAAATTTCACAAGTAGGCTGGGAGTGCTAGCACATACCCTTAGCCTAGTACTTCAGGTGCTAGAGAGGAGGAGGAGGGGTTAGAGGCCAACCTGGAATATACAGCAAGACCCTGTCTCATATATACATATGTCATTTATATATAGTATATATTCATTATTTGAAATATATATTTTAATGTTTCTCATTGCCATATTGTGTACTGATGTATATTTAGAATATATATGTATAAGCATATATATGATATGTTTCATTTCTTTAGGGAAAAATACTGTAATAAAAGTTATATTCATGCTTAAAAATGTTTTAAAAATTAAGAAATTCTTAATACTAAGATATAAAGTTTTAATATATTATTTGAATGTTTCTTAATGTTATAAATGATAGCCAAATATTTAAATTACTTTAACTTTTAAAACTTTTTAATACAATATATTTTGATTACTGTTTCTCCTCCCCAACCCCTCATAGATCATTACCTCCCGATCTACCCAACTTCATGTTCTCTCTCTCAAAAGAACATAAAACAAAGAACAAAACAAATAAGTAAACAATACCAGTAAGATAAAGACCACCAAAACACACATATACACACATACAAAACAAACAAACAAAAATAGAACAAAACAAACAAATAAAACTATGGAGTTCATTTTGTTGGCCAACTACTCTTGGACATGAGGTCTGACCTGAGTGTACTGATATATCCCATGACACTCCATTGGAAAAAACAAATTTTCCCTTTGCTATTAGGTACCAACTGCAAATAGCTTCTTGGTTAGAGGTGGATCTTTGTTGCAGAATATTTTATATAAATAATCTATCATAGAAAATTAGATATTAAATCTATCTTAGGAAGTTAGACATTTAATAAAATTTCCTAAAATCATCCATAGCCAAGAACTTAAGATTTCCTGAAAAAAAGTCACCAACAAAAACATTCAAAACTAACTTCTTTGAAACATTATTCTCCTTTTGTGCTCTGTCAAACTCAACTTTCATGATTTAAAGTTTGTCATAATCTACTTTATAGGTAAACATTTTCCATTAATCTGTATAAATATCACTTCCTCTAAAGAAAGCTAATTTTCTATTTTACATACAAAGAAGCTATTTCTACAACTACTACTGTTGAAAAAATTATCTAGACCACACCTGTTGGCTGGAAATTCATGATGTAGTCTAGATTAGCTATCAATCTCCTACTGTAAATTACCTGAATGCTGGGATTGAAGGCATATGGCACCATAGCTGGTCTTACCAATAAAATCATTGATTGTTTTTGTTTTATTTTATTTTGTTTTATTTCCAAGTTTTTGAGACTTGCTATGGAGCCCAGGCTAGCCTATAACTTATTATATAGACCAGACTGGCTTTGTACTGGTAAGTCTGCTACTTATACTTCCTCGGTATTGAGACACCAATTCTGTTCTGTTTTGCTTGTCTGAAACATGTTCATGTATCTCAGGTTAGTTCTACAAAAAAAAAAAAAAAAAAACAAAAAACCTCGAATACTTCTCACCTTCACTTTTTAAAAAAAAAAAACAACATTTATTTATTTATTCTGTATACAATATTCTGTCTACATGTATGCCTGCAGGCCAGAAGAGGGCACCAGACCTCATTGCAGACGGTTGTGAGCCACCACGTGGTTGCTGGGAATTGAACTAGGACCTTTGGAAGAGCAGGCAATGCTCTTAACCGCTGAGCCATTTCTCCAGCCCCTCACCTTCACTTCTTAAGTGCTGGGGATTACAAGCATGTGCCACCACACCCAGCTAGAAATAAATTTTAATTTTAAATGTATAATACAAACATCAGCAAATGATTAGTAACTTCTAAAAACAAACGAACAAACAAAAAAAACTAACTGAAGACAATATGTAATTTTTTTCCCCACCCTGACCCCAGAGCTTGGTAGTTTGGCTAATGAGATAATAGTTTCAGAATTCTCCTGTCTCTGCCCCCTTGCCCATCAATAGGGCATGTGCCTCTCCACCCAGCTGTTTGTTGAGAATCTGAACTCTGGTCCTCATGATTGTGCATCAGCACTTTTCCACTGAACCATCTTCCCGGCACCGCATCAGGTATATCCCTACTGTAACACCTGTAGCTAGGCTCCCTGAAAGAGCTCTGAGGTGGTGTCTGGCATATGTGGAGTATCTGTTGAAATATAAGTGGGTGATTACTGTGTTCGTCAGACTTACACTATTTTTCTATTATTGCTTAATTTAAAAGTAATTTGAAACTTGTTACAAAAAATATAAATTAAATTACTGTCTATTGCTCTGTACCTTATCGACTGCTACTGAATAATTTAAATATCACATTAGACCTCAATCACTTTTAAGGCAAACGTTAAGTGATCAGGTGTCAGTGCAAGGTGGACTGTGCTGATGAACCTGGTGCCACCTCCAAGATCCAGCTTTCGTAAATGTCACTCAGGGAAAAGAAATCAGTTTTCTCTAATGGAGTGTCACAGGGACATCAATCATTCTCCAGGGCAGGCCACAAAAGCAACTCAAAGTTTATTGTTGTTGTTGGTTTGTTTTTATTGTTGTTATTGTGTGTTTACTTTTTGTTTTGTTTTGTTTTAACTTTTTTGTTTTATTGGTATTTTGTTTGCTTTGATATTAGTTTCTGTAGGTTTTTGATTGCTTGTGGAAATATTTTTGGTTTTGTTTTAAAGGAGAGAGGGAGAGAAAGAACATAGAGTTGGGTGGGTGGAAATGTGGAAGGACCTGGGAGCTGGGGAGGAGAAAATGACCAGAATATATTGTATGAAAACACTTTTTAATTATGGAATAAAAATAAAAAATGTAACTCAGTGTGAGTCTAAGTATAACATAATTATTACCAGAAAATTTCTTTATACTTTTATTATCTGAAATTTTTCAGTGCAAGGAATATTATAATAGCACAAAAAAGAATGAATATAAATTACCCACAAATCTTAAATATTTATTAGTGCCCAATGGTCAAATATTATCGAAGAAAAAGAAATAATGTTTAGGATTATTAATAACAAAAGGGTATGCCCACATAAACTGAAAAATTAGATACACATTTTATGTCCTATGCAGAAAAAATTAGACAATAATGAAATACTTTAAAACACCCTATGGGTGGTACTAACATGGGCAGAGGTAAACAACAAAATCAGTTACTAACCTGCCATATTAATATTTTTACTATACTTCTCAATTTCTCAGTGTAAGTACTTTACAATGTTAGCTATGAAGCATACTTGTGGGTCTTTCATCTCAGTACAGGAAAATTTGGCTCTATCCTCTCTTTGTGGTCGGGATACTATCCTGCCAGTGTGGTAATGAAGAACAACTATTTATCATCATTTCTGTGAATCAAAATTCCCAGCACTGAATAGCTCAACTGAGTTCTCTCAAGGCATCAGCAGGTTTACAATCCTCTCTGAAGAAGAATTTCAGAATTCACAGTGGGCAAAATTTAGTTCCACTCATCAAGGCTAATGGCACATGTGGAGTGCATGCAGTAGATATTCTCATTTCACTTTCAGAGATTAAGGGATAGTTATTTTTATGTGTCCAGTATTCTGTTTACCACATCATTTATGTTGCTGGAAGCTCTTCTTCCCATGTGGTTTGGCAGTCTTTTTTTTTTTGAAAGAAGCAACTCTAAAAGGCTGTATTTCAACAAGACACATTCTGAAATATGAAATTACAGAGACAGTAACAAGATCAGTGGTCACCTGATCAGTACACAGCCCACACATGGACATGCATTAAATGTCACACGATTCCTCGGATATCTATGATTTCTGTCTTTCAAATAAGAATAGAAGTATATATATTTTAAAAGATCAGTGGTCACCAGAGGATAGAGGGAGTAGGAACAGGCAGAGACTTGTACCATAGTAGAAATAATTGCTTTGTGGGCTACTGCAGTGACGAACACCTGTCACTTTGCATCCACAGAATGTACTGCAGGAAGAACTCTAACATAAACCATCATTATATTTAACAATTACAAATTGTTCCTAAATTCTTTCCCAATGGGAAACATAAACAGCAGTCCCCTTTCTCCTAAGGTGCAAATGACACAATCCCATCAAAGTTCATTCTGGGAAACCAATGAGTTTATTGGGCTTCTTTACAGAGCAGAGGTGAGGGGGTGATTTAGAGGAGTGTGGCCCCAACAGGCCACACCTGGAAATCCTTTACTCAGCAGGGATGAGGATTTCCCTATAGCTGCATGGATAAGCCCCTCTCCTAGCGTTTCCTCAGCCTGTATACGTTAGCCCCTCCCTGAAGCCATGTGCAATTAAGTGGCAGTAGTTTTTATTTTTTTATTTTATTTTATTTTTTTTTTTTTTTTGGTTTTTCGAGACAGGGTTTCTCTGTAGCTTTGGAGCTTGTCCTGGAACTAGCTCTTGCAGACCAGGCTGGCCTCGAACTCACAGAGATCCGCCTGCCTCTGCCTCCCGAGAGCTGGGATTAAAGGTGTGCGCCACCACCGCCCGGCGGCAGTAGTTTTTAAAATAACCACTCTAAGGCTTAATATTAATTACAAACCATTTGGCCTATCAGCTCAGGCTTATTATTAACTAGCTCTTACAACTAAATTAACCCATTTCTATTAATCTGTGTATTGCCACCATGGCTTACCAGTGGTGCTCTGGCATGTTGTTCCTTGAGCAGCTGGAGGGCATCTCCTCAACCACTTTCTTTCTACATGTATCTATATCTGGATTTCCCACCTAACTATATTCTGCCCTGCCACAGACCAAAGCAGCTTCTTTATTAACCAATGGTAATAAAATATATTCACAGCATAGAGAGGGGCATCCCACATCACATTTTCCTTTTTGTGTCATTATGTCACAGGTGAAGCCCAGTGAAACTGGAGACTCATTGGGTTTCCCTAACCTGAAAGAATATGAGTTTAAAGTCTGTATTGTTGATCTTGTTCCTAGATTCAAATGAAGAATTACCTTTTAAGTATACAATGATAGTACCTATTATGACTATCTGTGAATTCCTATAGCTTGTCTTGGTTGCTGCAACTGAATAACTCTGTTGAAAGGCAGGGTAAGTTATAGCAGCTTAACTTAGCTATTTATATATTATGGTTCATAAGAGTAATTGTCAAGTAAAAAGAATATGGTCCTGTTAACAGTGGAATAGCAATTTGACAATACATATCAAAATCCTTTACTTAAAAACAAAACGTACTTCTGAGGCAGCAAATCCTTTTTTAATTACTCACTCTCAAGAAAAAAAAACAAAGCACAAAGCTGGTGTGGAGCACACAGTTATAATTCCAGTGCTAACGGGGAGGAGACAGGTGAATCCCTGGGGCTTGCTGGCTAGCCAGTTTTGCCTAATCAGCAACCTCTGGAAAGAGACACTTCTCAAAATAAGACAGACAGCATGGGGAAACAACATCCTAGGTGGTTCTCTGGCCTCACGTTCACACACATGCTTGAACACTCCCATAAATATATATGTATACACAAGCATGTGTACGCAAACACACACACACACATACAAAAGAAATAGCAAAATGGGAATTGAGGATTTATCTACAGTGTTCATTTTCACTACCAGCATTATATATAAAAGCACAGAACAACTAAATGTTTGCAATAAGTAGTCCAGGATGTCCTCTGGATAAAGGTTTAATAAAACAAAAAGTGGTGATGATGGTGTATGAAAAAAAAAAGGTTTCTACTTTCTTCTTTGTGCCTTTTTGAATATGTTTGTTTTTAATTTTTAGTAATAAATAACAGTATTTTGTAATTAAGAGTTATTTAAGGTCAATATCATATGTAGGATTAAATACACAAAGTTTGTGTTGGATGTTACAACTCTTTTAAAATACATGTTTTATTATACCTTGGAACACCTGAGTTTAAAACCGTAAGTGCTTGATAACTATATAACTTTATGCAATGAAAGCTCTTAAATAAGGATGTCCACCTCACACCTGTGGCTATAAAGATCAAATATACGTAAAACACTAGGGAAGAGTTCCAGACACTAACTGCTTACCTCTGCTGTTTTCTAGAACGTACCTACTTACCCTAATGGTCTCAAAGCATTGTTTTTACCCTTCAGAGTCTGCTTTCCTCAAACAAGTATGCATAAGAAAATCACTGACTCTTACGTCTTAATCTCTGAGCCTACCACAACTCCCAAAGTGCACTCTCATCCCTTTGTAAGAAATAAGCTTGGCTCATAAAGATTATTGCTCCCTTGCAACAAATTAGCATTGTTTCCTTCAGTTTGCAAGGTAGCTAAACAATTCTTCATGTTTCCTGACAAAAAACTAAACACAATTCAGAACATGCCAAGAAGTGCATGCAGCACACCAATACCAGACAAGACGATGTCATCCATATAGGTACACCTTCAGAGTGGGTTAATTATAACGGAACATTTGCTCAATTGTAACTGTGCAACCCATAAAAGATTCCAAGAGCCAAAGGAAAAATTTGCCTTTGACCACAACAAAGCTTGACTTACCATATTCTCCAAACATTAAAATTACAGGTTTGGGGAGAAAATGATGAGTAATATTTGGAAGTATGCTAGTTTTCATGGGTTGGTATTAACACCACAGTAGCAAAGTTGATTTATTCAAAACCAAAATGCCAATTGACTTAACTGATAAAATTTTAGCACCTCATGTATATTTAGATTGTACTGTTCAAAACACCAAATCAAAAAGCCTTAAATATTTAAAGCCCAACTCCATCATTATCCAGTGATCAAAATATTATTCAATATTATTTCCAAATGCCTTTATAACCTTGCAAAAAATAATGGTTCAGGAGTACTGTCTTCTATGTAGATTGTGACTGATGATGGTTATACATGATAAACTCACTGTAAAAAGAAAATTAAAGGTTAAGATAATTTTGGAATTTGAAGAATCACAAATGTTCAAAAAGAGAGACGACAGGAGAGAGAGAAAACTCAAGCAAAAGGGAATAAAAAAAAATTAAGAAGAAACCAAAGCAACTCGTGAGAATACAAGCAAACAAACAAAAAAAAAAAACTGACAAAAAAAATTCATCAAACCCCAAATTCCTGAAATCAATTAAAAAAAATCCCATCAAAACCTGAGGATTCATCAGAGTTACTTTTAACTTATTCTTTTTTCTCTGGCTTTGAGATGCTACACAAACTCTCCGCCTCTTAGCGACATCCCAGTTGCGGTAGTAATTTAAATAATTATTTTAACTCAGGTATGTGACATAATGAAGGCTAACTGCTAACTCATGATCCTAACAACAAAGACTTAAAAGGAGCAGACTAAGAAGCGAATGATAAATGTAAAAGAAAGCAGTTTCCCACCACTAAGAAGAAATGCCTTAAGTATAACCATTATGTTAAAGGTTTGCGGCTAGAGCTCCATTTAGAACAACAGCACAGGTGGCTATTTCACTTTAAAAATGACAAAAAGCCAGAATGGTTTCCCTCTTGCATTGGTCCATCTAAGAGAAGACTTGCCACACCAGGTGACAGGGATTCCAAAGCATAGCAAGAGGCACCAGCAGATGACTCATCTTTGGCAGGGCTTGCAGGGCAGAAGCAAACCAGGTCAGTGGGTAAGAACACTAACCCTTCAACAAACCTCTAAACCTCGAGGACTTCAGTGGAAGAAACAGAGTTACTTTGATATCTGGAGACTCCTTTTGTTTGTTTTTGTTCTGTTTTGTTTTTCGAGACTCCTTTATAACAAAGTAATGTTTTTACAAAGCAACTCTAAGATTTAGTGTATGTTTAGGATATCACACTACTCATTATCTGTTTTACTGAATTACTTCCCACAGTCTAGTAAGGAAGGACTGTTAGAACGTTGGTTATCTACAGACATGAGGGTAGATAAGTAGCTTATACAAGCTCTCACAGCCAGCATAAGGCAAAGCAGATCCAAAGTGAGGCATCCTGACCACAGAGGATGGATTTCAATTTCACATCTCACCTCCAACCCAGGCATCCTTTTAAAATGCAATTTGTTTCAAATAATGTCTATGGTTCCATTTTCATAAAAAATAAAAATATTCCCCTATTTTTCTTCCAGATATATCAAGACAGAGTCCTTAAAAAGTCATGTTTAATACAGAATTTAATATTTTACTTTGTGGGTAATTATTTCATTTAGGCTATGTATTTTTTTTTCTAATTTTCATGGGAGAAGTATAAGTAAAACAGAACAAATAAGAATCCTTTTGTTACTGAAATAACCTGCCCATTAGTGATCATTAAGTCAAAGAAAACTGAAGATAACTACAAAACCAATTTAAGAGAAAGGGAATGTGATAGGCAACTGAAAGCATTTTGCTATAACTGTCTCCAGTATTTTGTTACCCTAGGCTAAAGAACATAAAGAGGGAAAAGGAATTTTTAAATTTCTATGATGCAGCATTGCCTTTATGCATAACTGTATGTCTCTGGCTACATTTGAGATCAAGTAGTACTGACGAGATGGCTACACAGACACAGTTCCACACATGTACGCAAATACGCATATGCCATAAACATGCACATATATATAATAGTCAGCTATGATGGCCAGTCTTTTCTAGCCTCTCCTGGGCCCAGAAAACATTGATTGCCTTGTAATTACGCTGTGTTTTTAGTTGCATAAAGGCCACTGCTGGTGACTTTTCTAAACATCTCACATTTCTCAAGTTATATTGTCACTTTGTGTTCTATATTAAGCTTCTAAAGAGCACTGGATATTATTCAACCTAATAATACTTTCAGTTATATAAAATGATTCTTCTTTTTCCTGGACCCAGATTAATTCCAATGCTGGAAATGTTTTAAGTCTTATTAAAATGAAATCCACTATGTGTTGGGTAAGATTAAATGCGATTAATCAGGAAATAAAATATTTTGCATTAGCAGCAACCACAATATAGCCCTTTACGAGACTAGAGGGGAATCTCTACATACTTAATAATCTCAAATCTTCAATGGATACAATTCCTCTATCAAAAAGAATCATACGTGCCAATTTGAGCCTTAAAACTTTTACCCACTAAGGAAACAGCTGTGATTAGAAGATATGCAAAAAGAGAATAGTTCCATTACCGAGGCAAAGCTTTCCCACCTACAAGATCTTTATTTGAGGTGCTTTTTACTAATTACTTTATATCTCAACACTGTTTATTATCAGGGTGTCAAACTATTTTTGTTGTGTTTTCTTTCTTTAGTTTACAAGCTCTGCCTTGTTCACTCTCCTTAAAAAGTGGACTGCATTTTTTTTTATTGTTTTTGTGAATGAGTTAGAATCATAACAGAAGGGATGGGGTTCAAGAGAAGGTAAATGAGCTTTCCAAAGTAACAAAAAGTAACTATATATGAATCCTCGGAAGGTCTCATTTTTAACATGCTTTCTTACTGCAAGGCTTAATGAATAAATGAATGAATGAACTCTGAATACTCGTCATTGTTTGGGTGGTTGGTTTTGTTGTTTTGTTTTTCTCTGTGTAGCCCTGGACATCCTGGAACTTGCTCTGCAGACCAAGCTGGCCTTGAACTCACAGCTTCTGCCTGCCTCTGCCTCAGGAATGGCCTTTGCTTCCTTTCAATTAAAATCACTTTGAGATCTCTCTCTCTCTCTCTCTCTCTCTCTCTCTCTCTCTCTCTCTCTCTCTGTCATACACACACACCACTCTCACTTTCAAGAACTAAGGGTTTATAAATGCCTCTTCCTCTGTCAATAAGTAATTGATGCAAAGAAGATGTAGAAACACACCTGCGTGAGAGGGATTTAATTCCATTATAAAAAGGAATCTTGCTCCCCCACCACCAAAGAAACACAAAGGCATGTTATCTAACGCACAAACCAATATTAAGTTTTTTATGGGGCTAGCCTGCCTTTTGCTCAACTTCATAAATCCTCTTCATTTTTATTGGACTTGAAATGCGTCCCCTACCCTCTCCCTTGCTGCCCGGGAGTCACATTTTTAGCGCAGTTTGCACACTCGCATTTCGCACGGTCATCCTAATCTAATCGCCCCCGACCTCTTCAAAAAGCCTAAATTAGCCTAGCTTCTTGGCTATGGGTTGAGTCAGAAGCACCGCAACAGCTTCCCAGGGTTTTCTCTCTGCATCGTCGTCTTCTTGTTCCCTTGCCTGCATTTGAGAAACGCATCAAGGATACAAGACACTCGCGGGAAGCCCTGCTGGCCCCTGCTGCCCTAAAATTAAAGCACGGCTTCCCTTGGAATTGCGCTTTAGCTTAAAAAGCCCTGCACACGCAGGGTATCCGATCTGATCCCCAGTCCCGGCCCGTGGGGTGTGTGTGTGCGCCGTGCTATTTCATAGGTGAGGTGAGGATCGTGCCCAGAGCCCCGGTCCTAAGGGCCGCCCACGGCCAGGTGGAGGAAGCAGCCGACTGGCGGGAGGGCAGACGTGCCACCCGCAGCCTCTCACCTGGCGGCCGGGCGACCGAGACAGGGGAGCAGGGCCTGGCGGTGGCGGCAGCTCGCAATGTCGAGCCCCCTCCCACCCCGTCCTTCTACGCCAGGCTGAGCCGGGACCCCAGACCCCGACGCGCCGCACGTCCCCCCCCCCCTTCGCCCCCAACTAGGCTCACCGTCGGATCTCTCCAGACAGCGCCCGGAAGGGCCTGAGAAACTTCGCGTCCGCTGCAGTCTGCCGGCGTCGGAGACACACGGTCCGAGGCGACCGCAGCGATGGTCACCCGAAGGCCTGTGGGCGCGGGGAAAAGAAAAACCCTCACCCAGTCAATAGGCTGACATTTCCCAGTCAGCCTGAGCTCCGCCCACTTCCGCTCGTCCGTCCTTCCCCCGCCCCCCCTCCCGTCCCGCCCTGCGCCGCGGAGGGTTGTGGGTATCCGTAGGGCTGGGCAAAAAGGAGGAGGGAATCTAGTCGGACAGCGAGCACGCCCAGAACTACAATTCCCAGCAGGCAACGGGGCGTCAGAAGGCGGCTGCTGGAGAGCGGGATGCAGAACTCCGCGCGCGCGGTGGTGATGGAACGTTGCTAGTTCGCGGGTCCGGCTGTGGGGCCCCGTGGGGGGAATCTCTCTGCGCCGCGCGCTGGAGCGGGAGTCTGGAAGCAGGCAGATCTTCAATTAATGCACGCATTCAAAACCCCTGAATCCGTGGACGCAATGCACAGGTAAACCGATTGCAAAAACGGGGCAAAGCATGAATGAATCGTTTGAATGCTTTTAGGCCGCGAATGTTGCTCCTTGCTCAAATAATCTTTTTTTGTGAGTGGTTGCCTAGCCCCTTTTTTTGAAGAAAGTGGATGGATGCATGCTTTAGTGAGAATATCTGTGCCTTTCAATTCGGCTCTCTAATTGGGTTTTCCTCCCACTCTTTTGAATCATGGTATGAATGCTGTCCCTCTTTTTCCCTCCACGGGAAGAAGTTATTGAGGCCTTCTGCGTGACCATCAGTCCCAAAGCCTTTCATAGTGGGGTGTGTATGGGTTTCCGATTTTCTCTTTTCATTCTTGGAAGCTTGCTGCAGACATGTTAAATTGCAGTATTGTTTCTTGGTGTGACTTTTCCACACTGCGTACTTGACGCTTCTTTCATTCCTGCCTTGGAATTATTTAGGGGTGTGCTTTCACAAGGATTGGGGAATGTGTGCCCTTCTGCAGGAAGCACCTTCAGGAGATTCCGGACCAGAGTAGCAACGTCACCACCAGCTTCACGTGGGGATGGGATTCCAACAAGACTTCTGAACTGCTCTCCGGCATGGGTGTCTCTGCCTTGGAGAAGGAGGAGGTGGACAGTGAGAACATTCCACATGAACTGCTCTCAAACCTCGGCCACCCTCAGAGCCCCCCAAGGAAACGGCTAAAGAGCAAAGGCAGCGAAAAAGACTTTGTGATCATCCGTCGGCCTAAGCTCAATCGAGAGAACTTTCCAGGTACCGTATGGCACTAAAATTCAAGTTGTGTAAGAAATGGATCGAAGTGTTCTGTTTTGAACTAAGTTGATTGAACTATTTCCTTGGGGAATCTTTAGGATGGGTACCTAAAACCGCCTAGTTTTGAAGTGTTGCAGTGAAGTGGAAAGCAGTCTCTTACGGAATCTTGGTAGGTCTTTATCTTCTGGTTCACAATTGACTTGAAACTTTTAACCCAGGAGACAGCATTCCTGCCCTTTTCCTTACAAGGGAATCTCCCCGCTCAAAGTCCAGCTCAGCACACTGATAAATGGGGATATAAGCAAGGGTCTCAGAGGATTGCTTTGGTCCTAATCCACTGCTCTGTACCAGAGTGAACTTTATATCTTAAGCATTTAGGTTATTTGTAGACTCATTAGGAAGGTAAATGTTAATCTAGGAGGAGGATGTTTACCTCCCTGCTCCACTTGTAACAGACTCCTGGGGTGCTGAATTTCCATTACTGTGGCGTTATAGTTACAGTCATAGAGCCCTAAAACTTAGTCTGGTCCCCAGTGTTCCCCTATATCCAGCTAGCTAGTCATTGTGGCTAAACCTCATGTGTAACAAATGATCCAAACAATGGGTTTATAGTTTCAGCTTTTCTCTCAGTTCTATCTCCCGATGTAAAATGGATTGATGAAAATGGGATTTACCTTAAATGAGTCCCTTACTAGTGACTCCCAGTCCCTGATTCCCCAAGCATTTGTAAATCAGTGCCCCCAGGGTAGATCAAGACTCCAGCACTCAGCCACAGAGTAAATAAAGTGTATTGACCTGAGGCATAGTCAGGGTTTTTGTGTTGCTTGTTTGGTGAGCTTTTTTGTTTTGTTTTCTTTTAGTCTTGTAAAAGAGTGATTCAGCAAGTATTTGCTGCAGAGATACACCGTGTGCTCCACAGTTTAATGCTACGAATACAGCAGTGAACAAAACATACACATTTTTAAAGAGCTTAGAGCGTCCTTTCCAGTGAGGGGATTATACTGTAAACACAGTGGACATGCTATTTTATGTGATGTGTTAGGTCCATGGCAGCTAAAAACAAAAATACATGAAGAGTGGGAGAATGGAAGTCCTGGAGTCAGAAGATAGAGGTCAAACTGGGTGTTGACGAAAACCCTTAATTGGGCAGCTACCTTTAAGCAAAGGCAAGGAGGGAGAGAGCAAGAGTAGGTCTGGAAAATGTCTCCTGGTGTAAAGAACCTAAGGCAAAAGGAAGAGCCACTGTAAGATCCCAGAGAACAGGACGAGCCATATAGTAAGGGTAGAATAGGGAGGGAGAAAGATGCTTCCTGGTGGACTTGAGTACTTAACGGTCTTGCCTCATTGAACACGCCCAGTCCTTCTTTTTTGTTTTTTTTTTTTAATATTTATTTATTTATTTATTTATTATGTGTACAGCATTCTTTCCACGTGTGCCCGCATGCCAGAAGGGGGCACCAGGTCTCATTATAGATGGCTGTGAGCCACCATGTGGTTGCTGGGAATTGAACTCAGGACCTCTGGAAGAGCAGTCAGTGCTCTTAACCACTGAGCCATCTCTCCAGCCCTTTTGTTTTGTTGTTTTGAGACTGGGTTTCTCTGTATAAGTGACCCTGGCTGTCCTGGAACTCTAGACCAGGCTGGCCTCAAACTAACCCCTGCCCACTGAACCCTTGAAAGGGACACGTTGTTAAACAGACTGAACTGTAGCAGATAGAGGATACATGCTCTGAGACTTGTTACCATATGGGGAGAGAGGAGCAGTGCTCAGAGTCTGGCCAGAGTTGAGACTGTCAGTGGAGGTGAGCGGAGTCGACACGGAAACAGGATGAGTGGTGGATGGGTAAACAGACTGAGGAAAGCATAGATGTGAAGCCCTGCAGAGCCAACGTAAATACCCGCTTTGTAGTCTGGTGTGGTGGCCCACGCCTTTAATCCAGCACTCTAGAGGCCGAAGCAGGCGGATCTCCTGTTAGAGGCCAGCCTGGACCAAACAGTGAGCTCCAGCAGAGTATCTCAAAAAAAAAAAAGAAAAGAAAAGAAAAAATCTGTTCTGGCTTCTCAAAACCTCTGTAAGAAAGGGAGCGAACCCACATCAATGCCAGGTATGGTGTCTGGTGGCCACATCTCTAGTCCCGGGGCTTAGGAGGCTGAGGTGGGAGGCTAGGGGATTCCCGGAAAGCATGAGCTTTGCGGTGAGGCTGCCTCAAAATTGGAAACCTAAGCAAATAAATAATAATATATGAGGTCAACTAGAGAGTTATGGAGGTAAGTTCAGACAAATCTGCACTTGAATCCTGATGCCGCCATTTATCTCTCTTGGGAAATTACATGAGCTGTCTGAGGAGGAGACTTTGAGTGTCCTGGGCTGGATGGGGGCGGGGTGGGGGTGGGAGGAGCCCTTGGTGCAGCACTAACTCACCTCCAGTCCTGCTGGTTGAGTGAGGGCCTTCCTTCCCTCAGCCAAAGTGTAGAGGAGAGGACCTGAACTGGCGCAATCAATGAGTCTGCACTTGGTTGTCTTTGTTTCTCTATTTATTATTATCTAAGACAGACCTTGCTGTGTAACCCTGGTTGATCTGGTATTCACTGTGTAGTTTTGAAATCTCAGCCTTCCTCTTGCTTCAGCCCGCCTCACGAGTGCTAGGAAGGCAGTAATGAGATACCACACCCAGCTTCTGTTGTTTATTTAATAGGCTCTCCTTGTCCAGGATGACCTTGAACTCGGGACAGTCCTGTCCGCTTCCCAAAGGACAGTCCTGTCTCCGCTTCCCAAATGGTCGGAGTGTAGTCAGTCAACCCAGAAATGAGCCTAGACTTTAAGACTGACTTTTAAAACGTATGCCTGAAATGAGGGAGGAAAAATCTTGACTTTTAGGATTATTGTGACCTAGGAATAGGGAAGGCAATGGCATGCATTTCTGCATACATGGACTTACATGTGCATGCATTGGTCAATTGCTGTGGCTAAGGAGTGAGCTCGTGCTGTAAGCTGAGAGAGACAGCTGCAGGAGAGGAGTCCCACCAAGCCCCCAGAAGCCAGCCTAGGCCTCCAGTGTGGCAGGGTTCTCACTGCACCGAATTTTGCTTGCAGTTGTCAGGACAGGTGGCTAATAACTGCCAGGATTAGGGCAGGACAGGCTCCACCTGCTGTACACAGTGATCTGGTAACTGGCCCGGGGCTTTTGTTGGTTCTTTGCTAAGCAAGCTTTCCCCACAGGCTGCATTCCAGCCTCACATCTGGCAACCCCTCATCTGTGTGTGTGGGATGATGAAAGCTGTGTGGCCATCCATCCTATAGCAGAGCAGGTCTGGTTGTCCCTTGGGGCCAGGGTACAGGAGGAATTGGGAGGAAGGAGTCCAGAAATGAAGCCAGCTGCGGAAAGAGGGCAATCGCGTTTTGTTTATGGTCATTAAATGCCTGTTCCCTGCCTTTTAAATAGGTGAGGATCATAGAAATGTGGCTGAACTAATGTGTTGAGCAGCTCTTCCATGGCTGTGAAACCACTGCAAACTGCAGACCCTACAAAGGTCTCTCAGACTGGAAACTCCAAAGTTCAGGGTATATCAGAATCCACAAGGGACCTTGTCTGAAGTAAAGAATTCCTGAGCTGCTGATCCAAGAATTTCCTGAGCCTGAGAATCTGTGTGTTAATATCCCAAGGCAAACATTTTTCCTCTCAGTCCTTTTTTAGCTAGTAAGAAATATATTTTATATTGTAATAGGGGGATTTGAAACAAGAGATTCATAGAACTATCATTTTCCTGTCCCTAAGATATTCTATTCTACATTATTCTTAAGATAATAATAATAATAGGGCTGGGAAGATAGCTCCACAAGTCAAGGCTTTTGCCTGCAATCCTGAGACCCTAAGTTCCCATCCCTTGAATCTACAAGGTGGAAGGAGAGAGCCAACTACCCCAACCTCCACACCCCTACCCTTGCTTACACAAAATAAAATGTTTTGTCCAAAACCAAATAATAATAATAAACCTACCAAATTGATTGCATGATCCATCAGTAACTTTAGCTAACAATTCCCATTCCCAAATCTCTGTTCTATAGGAGTCATTTTGGGCACACTTTCTGTCATCTTTGTTTTATGGTTTCCTTGCATTCACTCAACATTTTAATTTTTACTTATTTATTTATTCGCTTTGAGACTAGGTATCCCTGTGTAACTGTGGCTGGAACTCACTGTTCAGATCTGGTTGGTTTCAACATCCCACACTCTTCCTGTCTCTTCCTCCAAAATGCTGGGACTATGGACATGTGCCACCAGCCCTGGCAAAGCAGATATCAATTAAATGCTGATCTAAGGATTGGGAATATGGTAGTAACAGTGAACAAATGGCCCAACTATCATAACTTGAGTGCCCTTGTTCTTTTGTTAATTCTCCCATCCCACAAGGGTGAGCAAGTCTTCCAGAGAAATATTTGGCCCACTGCACCCAGAATGCAAATATAATAATAGCTGGTACAACCTCGTGCCGTCTCTTTATTGTTTGTGGGACAATGAAGGAAAATTCAAATAGAGTAGCAGAAATCTGTGCAGTTAGTTGCCTAAGAAGAAAGCATGCAATATCAGGTACCACCCAAATCAAGCCAGTAACAGTGATCAAGATGTGTGTCCCCTCCATAAAATCATTTATTTAAAAAATATGTTAGTATCAGGGTCTTAGTACCTTCTCCTGAAATACAATTTGATTACAAAAGGCTAAATAGAGGAACAGTGTGTGTGTGTGTGTTGGTTTTGTGTGTGTACTGTCCTGCTTGTCTTTAAACCTCTGATTAGTGAAGTGCACTTTCTGCTCTTTAGAAGATCCGAACTGGAGTCCTATAAGCTGCTCACAACTTCCTGTAACTCCAGTTCCGGCAGATCCAACCCCTCTGGCCTCTGTGTGCACCTATTCCTATGCATACATATTCACAGACACATTCGTGCATATAATTTAGTTATTTTTTTTAATCACAAGCTAGGGAATCGTTTTGGATAGGCAGTTTGAATCTTGAGTGTTGGTGATATTCAGCTAAATAAGGCAAGTCAGCTATACTACAGAGATTCTACACACCCCTCTTTCCCAAGGAGTTTGAAGGGCATGGAGAGCTAGCCACAGATAAGGAGGCTGGGCTTGCTTCTGAGGAGAAATTAGAAGCTGTGGTGGTTAGCTACCTCTGAATACTGCCGGGGCGAAGGTTGGTGGTGTCTGCAGAAGCACGTGGAGAAAAGACCTCTGAATAGTCCCTTCCTGTGCTTGCAAACAGACCAGGCAGCCATGTTGTCGAGAATCCAGGAAACAGATGGCTGATGTTTTGAGAATTAAATATGGCAAGTAAAATTAGATTAAGTGTATCACAGCCTGGATTTCAGCCACCAGTGCAGCTACTGGAGACAAATTTCGGTCCCATCTGCCGGGACAGCAGCGAATTCCAGGCTCATCTCCCTCTACGCAGGGCCCCCAGAGGTGGGGTTGTTCTGTATAGTCAACTAAATGGAGCCCTAGGTACCTTGCTGCTAGCTGAAGTTCTATATACCCTGGACCTGCACCTCCCATTTGGTGGGAAACTCAGTGATACCTCTCAGCATCTCTGCATGCTTTGTTGAGCTCTTTTATCTTCCATGCCCTCCATGGGCCAGCGGGATGCTGTGCGATCCTCTGGCAATTACACTCATGCCTGCAATGCCGTCTGCCACCTCTGTGACCGTGTACCTTCGCTTTGGGGCATGGGAATCTGAAACCCATGATTACCTCTTGGTTCTGCCTAGTAATTGTCACCTTTGTAAAATTATTTGGCATCATTGAGATAAGTGTCCTCATAAATAAAAATGAGATTAATAGTAGGTATATAGGTGGCTGCAAAGATTAGCACCAGTGTAGTTTTTACAAATGGCAAGAGCTTTTAGGGCTTCTAGTAGATGACAGTTTTAATTGTTATGTATTTAATAGTCCCATTTGCCACGGAGGCTTTTGGACATGAGCTGTGCCTCATACCCAGCTCTCAAAACTAGTTTATTAGTCAAAAAACACCCATGATGTTTGTTATAAGCCAATCAATTATTGTTCAAAGAAGAAATTGGTCCCAAGAGGCCAACGGTTTCGACCATATTTAAAATAAAACCAGCATTCTTCTCTGAAATATCGGTCAGGCAGTTTCTAATATTCAGTATCAGGTTCTGTTGCTAGCATTAGGCATGTGGTAATTAATTGGTTAAGAAAGGTTAGCCAGTCACACGAAGAATTAACAGAGGCATAAATGGTTCGATGCACTCAGCAAATATTTATCAGGTGTCATTCCCATGCTAGCCGGTGCACATTGCAGGATATGCAAACAAACCTGGGTGTGGGACTTTGGTGGTGACCTGGAAATGCTTCTCTGAGCAGATGTCTTTTAAGCTGAAATCTGGGATAAGCTGTACTACAAAGCCTCCCTTACGATGGACTGTTTTCTTGGAAGATTTTGTTGCCTGGGCCTGCTGGATTGCATCCAGCATTATACTATTCCTCCTGCCATGTGACGGCTTCCTACTGTTCTACTTTTTTTTCTGCTTGGTTAGACGTTCCTAATAAAATAGCAAACACCAAACGTGATCAGATCCTGCCCTGCGTTTCTGGACAAGCTTCTCTAATTTCCCTCCCTATGTCATCTTTAATGGACATTGTAGTTGGCCGGCCCATAATCCCTTGCAACTCACCTTTTCCATGGTGCCCTAAACTCTCTCCTGAACACAGCAGCTGTGCTCCAGGGCTTTCTCTGGGCAGGAATGCTGAGGAGTTAACATCGAGCCCAGAGCTAATAATCAGCTGCAGTTGGTGAACTCATACTCCAGCACCCTTACCCTTGGGTGGGACAGCTCAGAGCCAGGTTCCAGGTGGTCTTGGGGATTGCAGGGAACCTCTGGGGGTCTGAACCAGGTATAGCAACAAGCTATGTGCCGCAGCTGGCCTCCCTTCATTCCCTGTCTGTCTTCCCCACCTCTCCAGTGCTTCCTGTCATTATGTGCCAGATAAACTCCTAGAAGTCAGACCCTCAGGACCTGCTTCTGGAGTTGGTCAGCTCAGATAGAGGGAGGTAGGGGTTGGGTAACCCCCCTGCAGCATTTGCACGGGCCTTCCTCTGAACCTCAGGTTTTGCCTGTTCATGAATATCCAAAGCAGAATTGAAAAAAGGAAAAGTGGGGGAAAAGTCAGAAGGAAAGTGGGCTGGTTTAGTGAGGAAAGAAGGGCTCTCTGGGCAGGAAAGATTGCCTCTCCAACTTCATAATTTAAAGTTTGCATCACCTCCTCTCCACAGTGAAGAGCTTTGCAAAGACATCTGTTTAGTCTCCTTCCTACAGACCTAGAGAGACTCAATACTCAGCCTCACAGACTGGGACCATCGTGGCTAGGATTCCAGTGAGAGCAGAGTTCTTAGTATAGTAATTCTCAGATACACTGGGGATGGGACAGGATGGTCCCCGTAAATCACAGGAAAATCTCAGCTTCCAGCGCTTGGGAGATAGAGAGAGGCAAGAGGATTGGGAATTCAAGCTGGGAAATCAGCCTTCTTCAGCTGCACAGTAAGATCAACGCTAGTGGAGTACATAGCCTTGAGATCCTGCCTCAAACACCGAAAATGGATAAACAACAAAGAAGAGGGACAGTGACAGGCCTTGATTGAGCAACGAGGAGCCACTACTTCCCAGAAAACTTCCCTGACCACTCTTCTGCCCCAGGTGCTGCCTAGACTTCTAGGCCTTCCTGTAGCTAAGTATGATCCTTGAAAGCATGATCCTTTGTCTGTCTCAAATTCTTAATAGAGTAAGGATTGGGACTGCAATTAGGCTCTCTTTGTATCCCTGGAACAAACCATGGGATTCGTGCTCAGTGAATAAAAGATCAAATTTTTCTTTTTAGTATGCAAAAATCAGTTTTTTCTTTGCAAGATCTTGTGGACAAGTGGGGCCTGAACAGATGAGTGGATAATGAAATCATGTACATAAGCGACCGTCATTGATCATGAGGCTTCCCATAGGAGGGGCCCTTAGCAGCAATTTTATTTTAAATGAATAGCATCCAAATGCAACCCCAAATGACGAATCCTAAGAATTCCAGTAGGTTCTAGTGGCTGGAAGACATTTCCAAATAAGCAGCGGATGAAAGAATGAGCTGAGGCCTCGCAGGAAAAGGTCGAGCCTTGCGCTCAGCAATGTGGACACAAGCTGAGTGTCTGGCTCTGTTGAAAGGGTGCAATTGAAAGACGACAGTCCAGGAAGACTGTCACATGCGCCACCCTCCTCAGCGCCCTTCTCCCCTGAGGCCCCTTCCAGTGTTCACAGTGCCTGGTTGGTGGATATGCTCTATAAACTGCAGATCCCGCGAATACAGGTTTCTTTTCAGCTTTGGGGACAGGAGGATACCTGAATTAGATCAACTGGAGGTAGGATTGTAGAGGAACTGCTGAGAAAAGCTGCGCTGACCTTTCTCCCACTCCAGTCTGTTGTCACACAGCCACGGTGATCTTTCCAGAACTTAAATGAACTTCTGGCAAGCCTGGGCTCACAATCATTTTGTAGTTCCTTGTTAAATCAAAGCCACGGTCTTCATAGCTCCCCCACCCCCTGCTCCTCATTATTTTCTATCTTTCACAATGTTCTTCAGCACAAACACGCCTGTTTCCGGTCTGGAACAGAGGGACTGGGCCCACTTCCCACTTGGATCCATCCTGACTCAGTGATCACTGGCCCCAGGAACACCCTCCCCCGACACTGTGTTCAAACCTAATGGCTGTGCCTAAGTTTCACTACCTGGCTGAATTTTTCTTCGTAGCTGGAATCTTTTTCAATGTGTTACATAATGTACTTGTTTTGCGTGTAATTGTCCTTTTCCCTCCATAATGCACTTGCTTCCTGAAGGTATTTTGTCTGCTGATCTTCCCTTAGCACCTGAAGTGATACTTGGCATCGTAGGTAGCGGAGAATCTTGAAATATTTGTGAATTAAATAAGAACCGGGTGGTATTGGCATACACCTTTAATCCCAGCACTCTAAGTTGAAGGCCAGCCTGGTGTACAGATCTAGTTCCTGGTCAATCATGGCTATACAAAGAAATCCTGTCTTCAAAAGAAAAAGAAAAGCATCTTTCCAAAATTGCCTTTTTAGGTACATGAACTGGGATGTGCTTTCTGTTCTCCAAGAACTTACGTGTAAGTCCAGATCACAGGACCACCTCGTAGCTTCAAGCTTACAGTGTGTTGGTTGGCTGGGGATCTGCTCTGTGCCAGGATTAATCAAGCTGCCCCTGCCAGTGTTTGACTAACTAGTGCCCAGGGGAATAACAAAGGGAAAAATATTCTTGTTTCTCAAGTCTGACTGCTGAGAAGGTGGGATGCTCATAGCAGGCTGTGTGTCTTTATTGTGTTTCTGTTTCTGTGATAAACACCATGACAACGTACAGAAGAAAGAGTTCATCTGGGCTTACGCTTCCAGAGAGCTAGAGTCCATGGTGCCAGGGAGTCCTGGCAGCAGAACAGGCTGGGAGCTCACATCTTGAATCACAAGCAGGAAGCTGAGAAAGCGAACTGGGAGTGGCATGAGACTTTGAAGCTCAAAGCCCACCCAAGTGACATACTTCTTCCTCCAGGAAAGTCACACCTCCGAAACCTGCCCAAACAGCATCGCCAACTGGGAATTTGGCAACACCTTTAATCCCAGTGCTCGGGGCAGGATCTCTGAGTTCAAGGCCAGCCTGGTTTACTGTTCTAGTTCTTCTAGTTCCAAGACAATCATGCTTACACGAAGAAACCTTGTCTCGAAAACACAAAAGACGGGGGGTGGGGGGGGGTGGGGGGGGGGTGGAATTCATTGAAATCACCACAGTGTGTAAGTCAGTGCATGGTATAGAAGAATAAATATGAGGATGAAGAGTTTGGCTGAAATGCCCTTTAAAGCTAAGTGGCATGTGGCTGACAAATGCTTGGAGAGGCCCCGTGACTTGGACAAGGAAGAATTCAGTGACAGAAACCCTGTTTTTGCCTCCATGCAGGTGTTTCCTGGGACTCCCTTCCAGATGAGCTGCTTCTTGGGATCTTCTCCTGCCTGTGCCTCCCTGAGCTGCTGAGAGTCTCTGGAGTCTGCAAGAGGTGGTACCGCCTCTCGTGAGTATTTCTCACCCTTTGGGACATATATGCAGGGGAAGAGCATAGCTGCCCCAAGCCAACTAAACACCTTTTTGTTATAGTTAGAAGTCTGTTTCCTCCTTTCCCTGTCGGAGGGAGGAGTCTCCTGTAAATCTATTGCTCCATTCCTGGCCTATGTTCAGCTCTGCCCTTGTTTGCAAAGTATACACCTGCTTGGGCCAGGTGGCGTGCTAAGATTGGGGGTGTTCTGGAGGGTGGCAAGACAGCCCAGTACAGGGGACCAGACTGGTAGCTCGGGGTAGGGGTACAGCCTCTGAGCTTGGGCAGAGTGTGAACCCAGCCTTATTTACATGTTCCACATGATCTGAACACATTTCTGGCTACCCTGCATGTCAGATGGCCACAGCTGCACCTTCATCATGGGATAGTCATAACGGATAAAGTGAAAAGTGCCAGTATATTGCCTGACTCGGCACAAGTGCTATCTGTGGTAGTCTTAGGTGGTTCTTGGCTATATTTAAATTTGTGGTCAAGGGGAGTGAACCAAGAAGGCAGGGACAGAGATGATATGCGGGCTGTTTGTTCTTTTTGTTGTTCTCTGGTGTGCTGGGATTATACCCACTGCCTCAGACGTGTGAGGCACGGGCTTTTATCTGAGCTACATACACCCCTCCAGGCCCAAGCCTAGGCAGTTTTCTTAGGGATGAAAAAGTTCGCACGGTAGTGGCTACATTTCACCATCCCCACCAAAGGACTTTTTTCCCCCACCAGATATGCATTTGTTCACACCATGCAAACAAATCTATTAACCTTTATACAAACGTGTACATATTTAAGGTATGCAATCAGTATGGTTTGCTGTAGGTGTGGGTCCCTAAATAGCTACTCTCCTCAAGCCAATTACCATACCCGTCATCTTACTTAGTTCTTTTTCCACGGGTGTGGCTAAAGCACCTAAAATAACACTCTTTAGCAAAAGTTCCCAAGTCCAGGACAATATTACCAGTCCTCAGGTAGTACATTAGCTCCTAAGACTTGTTTATCTGTGTGTCCGCCCAGTGCTGTTGACGTCCATCTTCCCTTTGGTTCAGTAACCATCTCTGTTATGCTAGAATAATAACCGACATAGCAATTTAATCTTCCGCACGGGTTGAAATGACAATTTTGTTGTTGTTGTTGTTGTTGTTTATTTGTTTTTGTTTTTGTTTTTTTGGTTTTGGTTTTTTTAAGACAGGGTTTCTCTGTGGTTTTGGAGCCTGTCCTGGAACTAGCTCTTGTAGACCAGGCTGGTCTCGAACTCACAGAGATCTGCTTGCCTCTGCCTCCCAAGTGCTGGGATTAAAGGCGTGCGCCACCACCGCCCATGAAATGACAATTTTATATTACTCTAGTTTATGACTTGAAGAAACTTCAGGGTCAAGAACAGTACTTTGTGAAGTGAACTTTAAAATAAGACTTGTTAGCTCCCCAGCCTTCACCATTACCAGTTACATTTGGCTTAGGATTGGGATGGCTGCTGAGTTCATTTTCCCTTTCCACGTCAGTGCTGTGTTATCTGGGGCAAGGTGAATGCTTCAAGACTTTTCCTGGGTTCTAGACTAAACCAGCTGTTGTTTACCTCTTTGAAAGGAGAGACATTGAGATCTGAGATGATCAAGAATGTTCTGCTCTCAGAGTGAACAAGAAAAAGATACAAAGCATGCCACCTTCTAAGGATATCGTATTTATAGTCTACTCTTCCTCCTCCGCATTCCCAGACAGGGTTTCTCTGTAGCTTTGGAGCTTGTCCTGGAACTAGCTCTTGTAGACCAGGCTGGCCTCAAACTCACAGAGATCCGCCTGCCTCTGTCCCCCGTGTGCTGGGATTAAAGGCATGTGCCACCACCGCCCGGCTAGTCTGTCAAATCATATTACTAGCAGATTTTTTTGTAGCAAAATTCTTTTAGAACTGGCCAGTGGAGTGTTTATTTCCAATATGTCTAAAAGAGAGAGTTCCAGTGCACTAAGGCTTTTAAAATGGTCTCTCATAGCCGGGCGGTGGTGGCGTATGCCTTTAATCCCAGCACTTGGGAAGCAGAGGCAGGCGGATCTCTGTGAGTTCGAGGCCAGCCTGGTATACGAAAGCTAGTTCCAGGACAGGTTCCAAAGCTACAGAGATACCCTGTCTCGAAAAACAAAATAAAACAGAATGGTCTCTCATTTGCTTGCACTTCATGCTTTCTCCAACTTTCTCAATTAAGTTCAGCTGTGGCTAGTAAAGCTCTTACTGTAGGGGCTAAAGAGATGGCTCGGTGGTTAAGAGGCCTTGTTGCCCCTCCCCCCCAGTGGACCAGAGTTCATTGCTCAGCACCCACTTCCAGCAGTTCACAAATGCAGGTAGTTCCAGCTGGCCTCGGAGGGCACCTACCTACACACACACACACACACAGCATTTGCTTACACCGACATATACACATTAATAAAAATAAAATAAGACTTTAAGAAGAAACACTAAGTGGAGCTCAGTCCAGTTTTGGAACCTCCCTTTTATGATAGAAACTACATCTAATGTGTTTACCTCTTTCCTTTAACGTTAATATAAATGTGTACAAGCACACTCATCCACATGAATATGGACCAGAGCCAATCTGTGACTTGTTCCTGCCTGTGTGATCGATGTGTCTCATAAAATAATTCCGACTTTTCTTCCTTCATTTATATTTTCATGGACCTTGGTAACCGTGGCAACCCATCAACACGTAACAGTGGAGAACAGGAAGGACTGTTTGGGAAGTTTATTTTTAGATTTTTTTTTTTTTTTTTTTGGTTTTTCGAGACAGGGTTTCTCTGTAGCTTTGGAGCCTGTCCTGGAACTCCCTTTATAGACCAGGCTGGCCTCGAACTCCCAGAGATCCGCCTGCCTCTGCCTCCCGAGTGCTGGGATTAAAGGCGTGCGCCACCACCGCCCGGCTTTTAGATGATTTTTAAACGTTACACTTAATGATGGTATTTTGTTCGCCGGTTCTAGGTTATTTGTCATTCTAGCATGTGATAATCTAGATTGAAAATACAGAAAGAGAAAATACAAAAAGGAAGCTTATTGATACTGTAATCAAGAAATGTTCAGTATTTCATTGTCAGTTTGGAAGCAAAAGCTCTTCAGATTTGCCTTAAGGAGATTCGGTAGGCCATGCGTCTGTGTTCGTAGCGACTTTAATGGGTCCCCAGGGTCCCCAGAATTCACTGTAGCCAATTTACCAAATGAAGCACCTTCCCGTTTTAGGCTCGATGAGTCTCTCTGGCAATCCCTCGACCTCGCAGGTAAAAACCTTCACCCGGATGTGACTGTCCGCTTGCTTTCTCGAGGGGTGATCGCCTTCCGCTGCCCACGGTCGTTTATGGAACAACCATTGGGTGAAAGTTTCAGGTAAAAGAAATGACTGAATGTTGGGGTGAAAACAGCTCACGCACCCTTTTTTCTTGTTTGGGTCTTCAGCCTGTGAGGGGTTGTTTGTCTTGTGAGCTGCCAGTTACATATTGTGCCATGTGGTCTCTAGCTTGAAGCGTGGCACGGGTTTAAGAGCTACTGGTGGGCTTTCCCCAGGGTCAGAGATGTTTGTAAAGGGACGTCTGAGCCTGTGGCTCAGTGTTAGAGTACTTGCCTAGCACATACGAGACCCTGGGTTCATCCCATTTTCCCAAAGGAAAACAGTGCTCGTTAGCCACCCAGCACGAGGGCCCAGCAGGCAGGGCCTCTCTCCCAAGGGCCAGAGGTGTACCAGGGCCACATCAGAGAATGCGAACCTGCTACTTCTGTCCACACTGCCCATCCATAAGAAAGTGAGGGGGAGTATTTTCATGCTTGTGTCGTGAGCTTTCTGTCCTATCACAGACAGGTTTGCACCCTGAAAAGAATGCCTTCTTTTTTGTTTTGTAGACTGTTTTGAAAAAATACTTCTCTGGTATTGCAAATTATGGAATACTAAGGTTTCGTGCTATCTGATGCCCAAGAAGAATAGCTAGATACGGAAGAGAAAAGCAAGCTAAAGACAGTAGAACATGTCTCCATTCTAGTACCTTCCCCTTCTTTCCATTCCTCTCCCCACGACTTTTATTTATTTACCCCAACTGCTGTTCTTCCGTAACCTGTTTTTGTGTTCCTGCTAGGGTTTGTCCGTCTTCTCCTCCACGTGCTGTTCTCAGACAAGCCCACATTTATGCTCAGGATTCTCCAGCTCTTCTGTTCCTCTTCTCAGTTCTTAGTTCTCAGTACCTAAAAGCTTCCACCCCTGAACTTCTGACTACTTCAGTATTAGCATATCTAAGTGTAAACATGGCCTGCAATTAAAACTGGTTCTTCCACTGTCCTCCCTGTCTTAGTAAACACTGTTGCTCACCCACTCAGCCCCTACCAGTGCCAGAAGTCATCATAGGCTCCCCCCACTCCCTGGGCACGCCTACCCAGCTCATTCCTGTGACACCTGCCTATTAATTTTCTTACTGGGAGCATGTTGGCAGCAACATCTACACTTGGCAAATCTTGGATTATAAAAATAAGAATGAGGACGGGAATTAGCTAGAAGCAATTTGTTTTATGACCAGATCTTTATTTGGTATTTAAAGTGAGTGTTTAGTCTGATTTGTGATCGCTCATGCGGGGGCAGGAAGGGTCAGGTCGGAGCTGACTGTACTCGTGTGAACCGCCTGACGGGGCCTCTTTTCTCTCCTCCATATTCAGCTCTTTTCGTGTGCAGCACATGGACTTGTCGAACTCAGTCATAAATGTGTCAAACCTCCATGGGATCCTGTCCGAGTGCTCCAAGTTGCAGAATCTAAGCCTGGAAGGCTTGCAGCTTTCGGATCCCATCGTCAAGTGAGTGGCACCTGAAGTATTTCACAGATGGTTGCAGTGTTTCTTGTATGTGACTACAGTGTCCTTATACATACCTGTCCAGAGGGACATACCAAATATCCAGAACTGTCCAGAGTCTTCAAGACGACAGAAGTTTGAATACTGATCATAAGCCAGACCCCATTCTAGGTGTGATAGACAAAGGCGGACAGCATGTGGTCTGGGAGACGGATAATTAGAGTGCAGAGTGTTCACTAAATGCACTGGTGGTTATGTGGCCACACACAGAAAGGCCCAGTTGAATTTAAGGAGGACAGCCTTCTCCGTCGGAGGAATGACTTGTAGGCTGGCGATTAAGACATTCCAGTAGGAGATCTCAGAAGTGATCGGACATCGGAAGCAGCCTCGGGAAAGCTGCTGTTGTTCTGACTCCTAAGTAGCTGGTAGTTGCCTGAGCACAGCAGTCCGGGAGATGAGGAGAAGCGTGGAGACATGTAATGGCCTTCTGTGGAGACGGAGTTTGCAAAGAGGCCTTGAAACAGAGTGCATCATGTGTCTGAAAACAGAAGGGCCGTGTCAAACTGAAATGTATTTGATTAGTTTGCTAGGGACCACATGGGGTTAGTTGGACAGACAGGTTAGGTCGCTGGAACAGGTTAGGTCCATGGTCGCATGGAACAAGACTGATAGCAAATATGTAGCAAAAATTTTAACTTAGTAGATCCTAAGTTAAAAGTAAGACTGAGAGCCAGCACCTGCGGTAAGCTCTTGCCCTCTTGCCCTTGCTCCTGTCTGTGAAAGCTGAGCCACAGAGAGGCTGGCTGGCTTGTCCACGTTCACAGTTATTCAGTACCAGGCCAAGACTTAACTCCAAAACAACTGGCTATTCATCCCCAGGTTCCCTAATAGAGGGAAGGCAATAAAAGATACATTTATTGGTGTTCCTTGTGCATTTACACCGCAAACACTTTGCAAGTCCTTCGGTATATTATGTCATTCAACCCTTGCTTCCTTTTTTTTTTTCAAGACAGGGTTTCTCTAGCTTTGGAGCCTGTTCTGGAACTAGCTCTTGTAGACCAAGCTGGCCTCGGACTCACAGAGATCCGCCTGCCTCTGCCTCCCGAGTGCAGCTCAACCTTGTTTCTAACCCTGCCAGTTTGCCACAGTTGCCAATTTGCATATGAATAATGGAAGCAGATCACTCTGCTGTAACAAGAGATGGTGAAATATAGATTTTTAAGCTCACTTCTGACTCACAAGCATATGTGCTAAATTATTATATTCGCCCTCCTCCTCCCTACCACAGCACACACACACACAAGGACTCACCACTGATGCTATTCATTCCTCTGGCATTTTCTCTTCCCTAGCACTCTTGCCCAGAATGAAAACCTGGTGCGGCTAAACCTCTGCGGGTGCTCTGGGTTTTCCGAATCTGCCGTGGCGACTCTGCTGAGCAGGTGCTGCAGGTAGGAACAGTCTGCCCTGTAGCAGATACAGTGACCCTTTGCATCTGGGTATCTGGATGTGCTTTTGAGGGCTGCCATGGTCTCGGCCTGGGCAATGTAGCGTCTGGTGCGAAAATGTTCAGGCTGAACTCAAAGCGTGTTTGTCAAGGAAGGACACTTGGGTAGTGATCCCTTCTTTGCTGCTGTTAAAGGGAAGTAGAGAGATGTGTTTATCACAGTGTGGTTGATTTATATCTGACCAAGCCATATTGAATATGGGTGATATGTACTGCTAAGTGAGAGGAGACGTGGCATAGAGAATACACAATGCCTATAATGTAGATGCTCTTTGTGTTATCTGTATGTCTCCTTAGTGTTCTCTCAAAGGGAAATGGCCCTGGATCAGAGGCAGACAAAGCATGCAGCACTGCGTTCAGTCAGTCAGCAGAGATGCAGGCAGAAGGAGGGAGCGTTGTCTCGGAAGCTCACTGGCTCTCCTCGTAGGGAGAATCGGATGCATTGGATTTGTGTAGCATCTCAGTCTTTTTCATTAGTAGTCAGTCCAAGGATTTTATAAAACATTTGAGTTGGTAGCTGCCGAGTGCTGTTTTGACAAGAATCTAGATCTGGTTCAAGACACATACAAGCTATAGTTTTCAACCTGCATCCCCAGAAGGAGGCAGTGTTTGCTCGGGCCTCCCCGCTGCCGCTGGGTAAGTGGCAGGCACAGGTGTTTAGAGGAGAGAATGCAGTTGTCATTGAGTGACACGGGGTAGTCTGTGCATGAGGCGGTACAGAACCTGGTTGTGTATTTTTGGCGTGTGCTGCTTCTGTCGCCCTCGTCCTCCTGATGGCCTCATGCCTTCCCTGTCGCCCTTCCGTCATGCAGACTGGATGAACTGAATCTCTCCTGGTGCTTCGAGTTCACTGAAAAGCATGTGCAGGCCGCCGTGGCACATCTGTCGGCCACCATCACCCAGCTCAACCTCAGCGGCTACCGAAAGAACCTCCAGAAAACAGGTTAGAGCGTCGAGGCCGGGGCCGCTGAGCTGCTTGACGGCTCGCCTGTGACATTTCTGCAGCCTCATTGTCTCCTTAATCCAGAGTGCGTGCTGTGTATGTCTTCAGCAGAGGGATTGTTCTTCGGAAGAGTTAGGTAGAGGGAAAATAGCTCCTGAGCTGGATTGAGGCTGTGAGTCCAGGATCTAGACAAAACAGTCCTTTAAAGTAGCGTGTTTGTGTGTGTGTGTTTGTGTGTGTGTGTTTGTGTGTGTGTGTGTGTGTGTGTGTACTTGGAGATCAGAGGTCAACACTGCGTGATTTCATCAGTACTTCTCTACCTTTAAAAAAAAAGTTACGTATTTTTCTATTTTATTTTATATGTATAGTTGTTTGCCTGTATTCATCATGCCTGTACCCTGTTGTCAGTTTGTTTACTCTACTCTTAATAGGCTTTTTGGGGAGGGGCCCACCACCCAGCTCCCAAATAAGTCACACACGGAGGCTTAGTCTTAGTTATGAATGCCCAGCCTTGGCCTGTTTCTTACCAGCTTTTTTTTTTTTTTTGGTTTTTCGAGACAGGGTTTCTCTGTAGCTTTGGTGCCTGTCCCGGAACTAGCTCTTGTAGACCAGGCTGGCCTCGAACTCCCAGAGATCCGCCTGCCTCTGCCTCCCTAGTGCTGGGATTAAAGGCGTGCACCACCACCGCCCAGCTTGCCAGCTTTTCTTAACTTAAATTAAACCATCTATCTGTGGCCTTGGGGCTTTTGTGCTTCTCTATTCCTGTACGTCTTTTCTTTCCTTCTTTCCCTATGTCTGGCTCTGTAGCCAGGTGACCCCTAAAGTCCTCCTCCTTTCTCAGGCCCCACCTTCTCATGTTTATTTGCTGCCTGCCAGCCCCGCCTGTTTCTCTCTCCTGCCTCACCATCAGGTGTTTCAGACAAGCAAAGTAACACAGCTTCACGGAGTTAAACACATGCAAAGTAAACAAAAGCAACACACCTTCAAATAGTACCCTAATAGTACCCCCACGTGTATGCAGTGCCTGCAGAAGCCAGAAAGGGTGGCAGACCTCCTGGAACTGGAGTTACAGTTTAGTTGCCTTGTGGTTGCTGGGACCCAGACTCTGGTTCTTCCCAGTCTTCCTATTTTGTCATTTTAGGCAGGGTCTCTCGCTTATTTTGCTACTGACTGACAAACAAGCCCACAGGGTCCTCCTGTGACTTCTGCCCCATTCTGAGGTTACAAGTGAATGCTCTCCCACCCAGTGTTCACAAAAGTGCCTCAGAGCAAACTCAAGCCCGTGGACTTACAGACAAGCGCTTACATCTCCCGAGTACCAGAACTACTTTGAATAAACAAAATTACTCTGCAGAACCCTGATGTAAAAATAGGTAAACACAGTAGATTGAACCATTAATGGACCAAATATATTCAGGGAAACAAATGCATCTGTATTAAACATGTAAGTTCTGGGCACAAGGCACTCCTCAGTTCAGTGTAACAACTACACACTCATCAACCATAGTGGTGCTAAAAGTAAGCTGACAGGAGGAGATGCAGAGTGACTTCAGTGTCCTTGGATCTGAGCATCCAGTTGGGATCCTGGAGTCAAACCCCAGGGACACAAAAGGGTGACTTTGAAAAGTTGTTTTCAGCTAGGAACAGCTTCCCAAAGTCTGGAAGGCATTTCGTCTCAGAGCAAGGGTTCTACTGCCATCTAGTGATTAGATGCCAGCATTACTGCTGGAGAGCACAGAAAAATTAACTCGGGCATCATCTGGCCCAAAATGTCAGCAGTTAAGATTGAAAATGCCTCAGTTAATAAATTTATATTTACATTTTCTACTTTTTTATCCAGTCTAAAAAACAATGTTGATGAAGACAAGCATTTGAAGTTGGGTGGGTAGCAGCCATGGTAATGACTTGGCTGAGCTTTGTATTGTGTGTGTGAGACACTGAGAGTCTTAATTTGCACACGTAAGTGGTCACAAGAGGAAATTTTTTTATTAAATGGCTTTATAGCTCAGTCTCTGGCTAATATTCAATCCGGGCTGCACAAAGCCAAATTAGTTTAGGTGCTCCAATCAACCCTGTGTGGTGTCTCGTGGGTGTTGCTGACTCGCCAGGTGTGGGTAATTTGCGTACTGAAGTCTTTAGTATGCTTAAAGAGACATGAGTCAGGTATCTTGGCTGCTTCATAGCATTTCAGTAGTATTTGGAAACTACTTCTCTGGGGCTTAATACGTAAGATCTGTCAGACCAATGGAAATGGAAATGTTCTTCATGGGTGGTCAGGGAGGGGTTTAAGGCCGTCCCTGTGTAAGGACGCCTATTTGAACAACCACCGTCGCAAAGGACCGTCCTCAGATACGGAGACGGAGCCCAGAGCTGCAGCCATGGCTCCATTTCCTGTCACTCTCCCTATGCAGCTCCAGGCATATTTTCCCTTTTGACACTTTAAATTCTAAGTATAGAATTATATGGTTATTCTCAGAAATCAAGGCCATATAAAAATACACAGAGGCAAACAGATCCGTGGTGAGCAGACTTCCTAAATGGTATGAATGGAGTTGAAGATATGAGGAGGAATGGATCTGGGGGGGAGGGGAAGTCGGGGAGGGAAAACTGCAGTTGGGATGTCTTGCATAAGAGAAAAATTAAATTTTAAAGAAGGAAAAATAGAGTGGTGGATGGGTGGAATGTGGCAGGACTGGTCACAGAGAGGCCCTGTGATCCTGGGAGAGATAAACAGGAGTTTGTGGAAAAAATTCTAGAACTAGACGCAGTGATCAAAGAGGGGGATCTTTTATTTCGACGAGAGAGAAATACACACAGGTTTGTGGGAGAGCGTTCGGGAACGAAGGACCGCAAAGATAAAGGCCTTTGATATGGGAGCTGGTGGCAAAGGCGAGGTCGCCAACACAGAAGACACCAGTGATGTGCGGTGGAGCAGTGACATGGTCTGGCTTTATGCGATTCACACGCTGGCGCCATGCTGAAAATAGGCTGGGGAGGGGGGTGCATGAAGCGGGGAGGACAGTGGGAAACTAGGGTGGTAGCTTTTACGGTGCTAAGAAAGGGCCGTATTTGGGCGCATTTACGGTGCTAAGAAAGGGCCGTATTTGGGCACATTTAGGAAGCCGGCCCAATAGGATTTGGTGACAGGCTGGATGTGAAAAGAGAGTAAAGCGGTCAAGTGTGATTCCCAAGGTTTGCGCCTCAGTTGCTGTCTTTGGGGTTGCAGGAAGGAGTGGAGGAAAGGGGGTGATTTAGGGCAGCCACTGGCGGTTTGAAACATAGATTGGTGTGACTATCACACAGCCAAATCAGTATGTTGAGAAAGAAAGCATTTGAAACTACAAAACTAATATAGGGCGCAGCTGTGAAAATAAGCATTCAGACATTAAATGTGTGTCAGGTTTAAATAAATAACATTTAAAATCATTTTTTTCTGCTGACAAAGTAGCTCGGTTCATGTCACTCTCTTACAAATTCTGCCAAGTGTATAATGTCAGTACTTGCTAGCAGCAATTAACAGTCCGGAGTGTTTCCTTCAAGCTGGTTTCCTTTTCTCTGTTTTTATATGAGTTTGTGTGTGTGTGTGTGCTTTGACTAGATTAAGATTACAGTGCACTGTGTATCTGTGTGTATTTTGTTTTCTTTTTTATGCAAAGCATTTCCCGGCGTTTATTTTCCATTTATTTATTTTGGAAAGTGGAGGCTCTGGGGGAGTATGCCGCGGCATGGCAAATGTGTGGCGGTCAGAGAACTTGCTGGAGTTTCTTCTTCCACCCTGTGGGCTCCAGGGATGATCAAACCTGGGTTGTCAGGCTTGCAGCGAGAGCTTCTCCTCCTCTGAGCCTCTCTCCAGTCCAAGAAGCTATTTACTTAAGTATTTCTTGCTCCCTATCTGTTTCACAAATACATGCTTATGATCTTAATTTATTGTTTATCCTTTTCTTACATAAGACTCTTATTAATCTGTATAACTTACGTTGAATACACACCATTTTCTGATACTTTTCTGAATGCTCTAACGTGCAGAATTTTTTTTTATTTTTGGGGCAGGGTGTCACTATCTAGCCCTAGCTGGCCTAGAACTACTGTATAAACCAGAGTGGCCTACAGTTTGCACCAATTCTTCAGCCTCTGCCTTCTTAGTACTGGGATTACAGGTGTGCCCAGCCATGTCTGGTATAAATAGTAGAATTTTTTTAAATTTATTTATTATACATACACTTGTCAGGAGAGGGCGCCAGATCTCATTACAGATGGTTGTGAGCCACCATGTAGTTGCTGGGAATTGAACCCAGGAACTCTGGAAGAGCAGCCAGTGCTCTTAACCTCTGAGCCATCTCTCCAGGCCCATAAATAGTAGAATTTTAAGATGTATTTTGTAGATTATGTGGTTTTTCTTTGTTTATACACTCCTTAACTAACCCAAGATTCTGCAAATTTCTTGAAAATAGCATTTAAAACTTAAACATATATGGAATTTACTGGGTTGTAATTTGAGCTAGAAGTTCATTTGTTAGTTTTGATACATTTTTTTAATATTTATTTATTTATTTTGTATACAATATTCTGTGTGTATGACTGCAGGCCAGAAGAGGGCACCAGGCCTCATTACAGATGGTTGTGAGCCACCATGTGGTTGCTGGGAATTGAACTCAGGACCTTTAGAAGAGCAGGCAATGCTCTTAACCTCTGAGCCATCTCTCCAGCCCCCTACAACATTTTTTTAAAAGATAAATAGTTCGTGATTCCCGCTCAGTAAGTTGAAGAGCCATCTTGATAGAATATTATTTGAGTCTATGTCCTGGCATTTGGTTTTGCTGTTGTTGTTGTTGTTTCCCTGGCTATCATGGATTGGGATTTCCTTTTCTCTTTCCAGCCAGTTACTATTGCTACATAAATCGTTGTTGCCCAGGGATTTCACACAGCTCCTCTAATGTTTGCAGTAAATTCCCAGGTGCTCACCTGGACTTTCCCGGCAGGAAACTCTTTTCTACATGAAGAACTGCTCTGACCGCCTTGCTGCCAGCTTCCAGTGCCTCGTTGAAGAACAGCAGCGGAAGCAAACACCCTTTCCTCCTTCCTTCTTTAGCCGTGACAGTGACCATCACGTTTGTTTTTCCTAGATCTTTGTACCTTAATCAAACGGTGCCCCAACCTCGTCCGCCTCGACTTAAGGTACTGTTGTAGATCAAAATTTGGAATATGTGGGTTGTTTGGAGATGGGGCAGGGTCTAGTGCAGGCATCGAGTGGTGGTGTGCTCAGTCTCTGGGTGGTTCTGAATCTGTCTCCTTCCTGTTGCAGTGACAGCATCATGCTAAAGAATGACTGCTTTCCAGAATTCTTTCAACTCAACTACCTCCAACACCTCTCGCTCAGCCGGTGCTATGATATAATTCCTGAGACCCTACTGTGAGTATGTTTTGTGTTCATGCTAGTAGAAGGCAGGGATGACACGTGGTAGTAAAACCCATCGTTACTAATGGATGTCCACAAAGGGAACATTAGTATTAATATGCAATGTAATGTCTAGGAAGGAATATCAAAATAGTTCCTAGGGTGTTGGATTAAACTGTCCGGTAAAGTTGAACTGGTCTCATTAGTGTTTGTTATGTAACTGTCGGCATCACTGTGTTAGAATGCTGTCCTACTGTCTGTGAAGGACTTAGAAAAGGAAGCTTTTACCTCTAAGGAACTCACTGTGAGCCTAGGAGGCAGACCCAGTCATTGGGAGTGGACTTGTTTGAGATGTTTCCCATTCGTTCTTAAAGCTGTGTCTGGGCTTACTGGAAAAGATCTATGATCTAGTGATGAGACTCCCAGAGAGCCAAGGACGGTGAAGAATTGGCACATGTGTAGGAGCGTCTGCTGCCATCCGAAGAGAGGATATGTTATGTGGATCCATGGAAATTAAGTCTCTTATCTCCAAGCATCGCTTCTTTCATTCCAAAGGCTGTAATAGTCTTATACCAAGTGAAAAGCATAGTGGTTTCATTGAAAACCACGAGAGGTCAGTATCTTGCACTTGGTCAGGTGCCCTTTTTACTGCAGCAGGGTCATATGGCTTGAGGAAGAGTTTTCTACTATTTATCTTGCTAGCAGAATGTCAGCAGTAATTTTTCCTACCTAAAAATGGCGAATTAAAAAAAATATTTTTCATGAATTAGATTATACAATTTCAATAATAAATGATCTGTTGAGAGTTTTGGAAAGTTGGGAAGTCTGGTAATTATGTGGCTGGATTAATCATTTAACTAGCCTTAGCTAGTAGTATGCTATTTGAAAAAGCACTACCTAAAAAAGATGCTGATTTTTCTTGAACGTCTCTCAAATGTTACAACTCAAATTCGTGTGCATAGAACTCTGATACAAATCCCTGCGCTTATTTTCCAGCAACCAGAACTTCTGGAAGCTTTTTCTCTGTCATCCATTCTTGCCATCTGGGCTTCGCATCGGCCTGGACAGCTGGCGAGGAAGGGAAACTATTCTTTTCTGGTGTCTTTTCTCAAGCAAATCTGTGAGTTTGTTCCTTCGCTGTGAAAAGGAGCTGAGCAGGACTTAAATGCTCGCTTTCCCTCGAGCAGAGGCGAGGGGAAGGCTTTGGTCTCTCACGTTTATTCAGTGGGATCATGGTTTCCCTGCATAATAATCTCCATCTGGATTGATGGGGAGGAGCGTGAGCCTTACGCCCTCGGTGCCGGTGTGAACCTCGGCGTCATTGATTGTCAAAGTCTGATCTTTAATTAGAGCATCAAGGGTTTTAGCTTCCCGGCAGAGCAGCAGAGTAGAACGAGAACAAGATGATGTTGTCCTCGAACATCGGCATGTTTCTTTGAGCATCATGTAAATACTAGGGATTCTTTCAGATGAATTCGTGTGGGTCCTTTTCCTAAGATAAGTCACTCTGGCAACTGAGGCATTTGAAGTTCTTAGTGGCAATCCCAGCATGTCTCAAGGATACCAGCCACACAGCAGCCTTCTGCGATGCAGAATAGTTCTTATCTCAGAAGAGAAAATGACATGCATCTTTGACAGAGTTCTAAAATACTTCCAAAGCCTTGCAGTTCCCCACCCCTGCGGACCCCTGCTAGAGTTCCTCTTTCCTTAATTGGTCTTACTTTCTACTGAATTTTCTTCTAAGAATTTTGTTTTTTTTTGGCCATGATGAACCGAACTTGGAGGGAAAACTGATTTGAAATTGAAAGAGTTGAAAGTTATTAGGGTGAGGCATTTTGTATTTAAAGGGAAACAGGATTGTGTAGGTGAGGTAAGGAGAAAACCTCAGAGTTTCTAAGTGCCTAGTTTACTGTTTTTGAGACCAGGTCTCAATATTTATCCCCAGGCTGGCCTATGATCTGCCTCAGCCTCTGCCTCTTGTGTGATGAGTGCCTATTATTAAACTCAAACAGAGCCTTAAAAGATACTATCTTATTATCTTATAACAAGAAAGAACAGCTTCTAGACTTCTGCTGTGAAGTCAGAGATACTTGTGTCCTTGTTTTCTGCAGTGTGGCCTTTGCACACAGGTGATTTTGTTGGGTCCTGTCCCGTCTTCTGCAGCTCCCTTCCCACATGGAGCGCCATGTGTTGGCCTCACCAACTTCCTCCCAGTGTGGCTGTACAAATGCTCCCTCCTCTGCCATCTGCCACTCTTCTCTTACTCCCCGCGTTTCTTCTTTTAGGTATTATCCACTGCAGGTGACTCACAGCTTTGCTGCCTGGATATCCCAGAAACTGAATTTTCCCAAGCACAACCCTGTTCTCAAATGCTGGTTTCACATAGGAGTTGTGCCAAGAATTGCTGTCTTGGTGTTCATGTTACAATCTGGTCTGTAGTGCACACACAGCCTTGGTATTTGTTTCTATATTCCAGAAGTTAAAGATGCAATGTGTTTCTCTTGACTTGCATTTTGATCTATGACCTCCTGAACTCACTGCCCCTTAGAAGCAGGCACGCTTATTTTTAGATAGAGTTTTTCTTTGCCATTCATCTTGGATTCCACAACACACACTAAATATTGTGGCACTCACCTGGACCATTGATAGAGAGGGGTAATGGGATGACCCATGGAGCCTGTTCAGCATGGATGGTCCTTAGATCTAATAAACCATCTGATTTCTAGAACCATTCAGGAGGCATCAGGAGTTCTGGAGCAGGTGAGTGGCATGAACTGATTGAGCCTTCAGGAGGATGTCGTGGATGTGCATGGAAAATGTGCTGGGAGGCTGAGACATTGGCAGCTGAGTGACAGTACAAACTTGCTTTGTTTGAATAAGCATTGACTATGACAACATAAGGTCACTGCTGGGCACACTGATCTCCTGCGGGTTTTGCTGAATTCCCAAAATAAATGTCCCCCTTCCTGGGACTTTGCACTATGTCCCAACCTAAAGCAAACAGGGATCGGAGAGATGAAGCTGGGCAGACAGACCAATGTTAAAAAGAACCAGCACCAAAGCCACAAAGTGTTTTCTTTGGGTAAACAGGGTCAATTTTGTGTGACCCCAGATCACACTGTTTAACAAGAAGTACATACAAAAAGGTCTGTCCTATCAGTAATGGGGCGAAAAAAATCCTTTGTAGAGAAGAGGTCCTTTCTGCTGTACACTGGTACTATCTGAGGCCTATATAATCCCTATATAGTGGCCTATAAGAAATACCTTAAGGAAGTCACCCGTGGGTTCCGCTGCAGTAAGGTTTTGTGAATGGGGCATCATTACTAAGAAGCCCTCGGTGCTGCTGGTATCGTCTATTCAGAGAGCCTAGTTCAGTTAAAGGTCACGTCCAGATTCCTAAATTGCTTTCATCTTGGGGTGGTTCCGACTGAGACCGCAGCAGCACATTGACTCTCACCATTACTCGCTTTCTAGTAGTGATCACGCCACAGTAACCCTCGCAGGGATCTGTGGAGACCAAGAATGGAGAAAGGAGGCAAATTCAGTTCAACTGAAAATAGCCAGAAACTTCAGTTCCACAGGAGCCAAACGGAGTCAGGCACACATGGGTCAGGTTGCTGTGATTCCCAGCTTTTATCTCCTTGGGTTGTTTCCTTATCATTTACTATTAACTATGGCTTTAGGCTGCACTCCTGTAGACTGATACACATTACAAACAGTAGCTTATAATAACTAGTCTAACAATTGCCATACACCCTGACATTTCCTCTTCCTTTCCAGTGAACTTGGAGAGATCCCCACACTAAAGACGCTACAAGTTTTTGGGATCGTGCCGGATGCTACCCTGCAGCTGTTGAGAGAAGCCCTTCCCCATCTGCAGATTAATTGTGCCTACTTCACCACCATTGCAAGGCCAACCATGGACAACAAAAAGAACCCGGAGATTTGGGGCATCAAGTGCCGACTGACCCTACAAAAGCCTGGTTGTGTATGAAGGGCTTACTGTGGGGCTATGTGGCCTCTTCCTCTCAAGTGAGGAACACAGGCAGCAAATCCAGTTGCTGGAGACCTTGGTTACCTTTCCTATTGGTTTTACCTTAGCGCTCACTGTGCATGTATGTTAGGGAACCATTTGCAAGGCAGAACCATGAAGTGTTGCGTTTTCGAGAATATAGAGACGATTGTGCCAGTGCTGTGCCCTCAGAGGCCAAGTGCTAGTTCTTTGGAAATCTTAGGTGAGCCTGTTATTTCAAAACAGCTTTTTAAAGCAGAATTTGAGCCAGCTCTTCCACGTGCCCTTCAGATTAAATCTATTTAGAATCAAGTTTTCAGAATTACCCCTGGCCCAGTTTTCATGGTGTTTGTCCTAACTTTTTATCTATTTAATTATTCAGTATTTTATAAAACTTGATTTTGAAGAACGATAAGCTATATGTACGGTGAGTTGAACAAAAAGAATCATAGGCTGGTAGCGTTTGAGGCAATCTCTTCTGGGAATTAGCATTGTGTGCAGGTGTGAAGTTAGTTTGATAGAAACACAGTCCTGCTTCATGTACCTTGAACTCTAAAGGAGGAACAGAAACGGAGGGAGACACAACCATGAGGACAGAATTGGTTTAGGATTTGAGGCCTCAGAAGGCCGAAGTCCTAAAGTCAGCTTCCTATGAAGTAGCTGTCGATGTTTTTAGGTACGATGCTGTGTTCCCAGAGTCCTAAAGTAGATGAGGAAATCTAATCATGCTTTTTTTTTTAACTTTATAATCCATGTATGTTATGTGGGCTGTTTAGCTTTTTAAATTACTTGCTTTGTTTTAGAAATATGGTGTTATTCTAATCAGCATTCTCGAGAAGTCGGATAGAGCTCTGAGCTGATCTTGTTTGCTGTCTCTTCCTTTGGCGCTGCAGTCATTTGTATTTTACTCTGAACTCAAGGACTTGAAATACTTTTAAGTGGTCTTTCACAGCGATGGCTTGACCCTGCCCAGGAGGTTACTGGATCTAAAGTTCCTTAGGTAGAGCTGCTGCTTTCTCTCCGCCAGAAACCCTTGAGAAGCAGGTGTGTGCGCAGCTTCCCGGCACGACCTGCGCTTCACCTAAGTTTTTAAGACTCACTGGGCATTAGACCTTTTGATAACAGGTGGACTTTTTAACGCCTGATACGCAGAAGTCAAAAGATCAAAGGGTGCTTCTTAGACAATGAAAAGAAAAAGAAATTAAGGCAGTTACCTCTTTTGAATATGACAGAGCCAAAATACATTTCTATTAACTTTTTCATCAAAGAATCGTACTGTTACAACAATAATATGAAGTGCCTTTATGTGCTCAGACCTAAAGAACATTTTCAAAAGTGTAACACAGGAATAACTGTGCATCAATTGCCAAGTAGTTAAAGTGCTAACTACTACTTGAAACTATTGTTTACAGATTAGTAGGCTGACAGTGGGCTCTGGCTGGACTCCGGCCTCCAGCTGCCCTCAGACATGCAGGACCTGTTCTTCCTTCCTCAAGTCCAGCTGGGAGCTATTTTGCCAACATGTCACAGTAATCTGTATTTTTGTATGTGATTTCTACTTTTATAGACTCATTTTAAAATAAAGTACATTTTTATAAAAACGAGGACTTGAGCCAATTTGTGTCCCTTTTTTCTGCAGTCATGAAACTTAGAAAGCATCAGTTCAGGTTGCTGTTTGGGTCAGTTAAGATTTCAACCTCGACCCTGATCTACCTGCCTGCTTCGTGTGCTTGTTGTCAAAATGAGCTCATAATACATTCTGAGAAGTGCTAAATACCAGCTTGTCAACCTGAATGTGCTCTCAAGAATACTGATATTTATAAAATGTTTGCATTCAAGTGGCTAATGTCACATAACACTGTTAAGTACAGACTGGATCGGCTTACATTGTGTATTTCCATGGTTTAGAAACAGTGTGAATAGCTTAACGCCAGAACTTGGAATAGTTCAGTCGCTTTGATCCTTTCCATTGAAATGCCAGGCTGGTGGTTCTAAATCACCCAGGTTTTCTGATTTATTTTTATTTATTTGTTTTAGTTATACTACCATTTAGTAGTTCTAACTTTTGTTTTTAAATGATGGAGAATGTAAAATATAGCGCCTCATCATCCATTGTCAACCGTCTTTAGTTCCTGCCCATTCCCTCATATGAAGTAATTTTGAAACAAAACTCAGACTTTTAATTTTATAAACACTATAAATAAAAGGTAGAAATGTGGCATTAACTGTAAGCACTGAATGAAGGGATGGCGTTGAAGAGCTGTCTCCCAATTTTCCTTGTGTGTGTTTGAACAGTTTTGGTTTTGAAACAAGAGCTCACATCTCACACTAGCCTCAAGATGGCTGTTTGATCCAGCTGACTCATGCCCCCCAGTGATTACAGGCCTGTGCCACCACTCCCAGATTGTTCTCATCAGTCTCCTAACATGTTCCGCATGTTGCATCCAATGATTCTTTAAGAAATTTAAGCTCTAGGTTTTCTTTCATCCCTGGAAATTTATTTACTGAAGATAGGTCATGTGTTCTGTATTCCAGAGTCTGGGTTTTAGTGATATCATCCTTGAAAAGAAAAAAAAAAATGTTTAAGTTAAGCCTCCCCAGCCACACTGGTCATCTTCCTAAGTTGCAGTTAGATCTAACACCAAAAAGTCAGGGGTGACTTCTGCACAATAGGAGACGGTATCAGACTCCATTTCCAGTGAGATCCATGTTAAATACATCTCTGTGTGTGTGCATACAGGGGCCTGTAGGGGCCAGAAAATCTTGTGGACCTGGAGGTGTAGGCTCTAGTGAACTGCCTGATGCGGGTGCTGGGAACCACACTTGGGTCTTCAAGAACCAAGCTCCTTATCCAATCAGTGATCTTCTTTAAAGTACCTTCCTTAATGTACAAAAAAGCTTAGCATTGTGTGTGAGGATCTCTGCACACACGTGTGTGGGGGTGCTGCAGGAGGATGTCTGGTGAGCATGTCTGCTGACCTGCTTTGTCTTGTGAGACAGTCTCACTGCACCCGGTCCTAGACTAGCAGCCTGCAAGCTCCAGCCACTTGTTCTCTGCCGCAAGGCCTGCTATGGACACAGGGCCACCACAGCCAGCTTTTAGGTGGCTGCTGGGATATGAACTGAGGTCTTCCTGTTGAGCCACTTTCAGCCCAAGTGACTATTTTATAATTATTTGTGTTACTCTAATTCCCTAAAAATGAAATTGTTTTGTGCGTGAAAGCTTTCCATTCAAGAATATAAACTATGGAATTAAACTAAATCTATAAAAAATACATTTTTGAATTAAGCATTTTGATCTATGAATAAAGACTATCATTCTGCCAAGAAATGCCAATGAACCAAGTCTACACAGTGCACAGAGGACATGAATTTGGGGATAGACTTGAAACATGGTGTTCAGAGGAAACTTAGTTTTTATGCAGTGATCTCATAAGAATTTAGAAAAGAAATAAAGTAAAAAAGAACAGACAATGGTTTAATTTTATTTTCATACAGTGGTCATTAAAGGTTAACCCATTCAAAAAGACATTTCTGACACTCCATGTATTACATTTTTTGCCATTTACCTATTACAAATAAATCCCTGCCTGCCATAGAGCAGAAGTTAGACTGCAAACAGCACAGTCAGTAATTTTAGTATCTTTCCAAGTGTAACTCATGAACAACCCCCACACGGCTGGTTACCAGCTACTGGGACAAATTAATAGATCTGTGGAAAAGCATGGACAACCAGATTTCCCAGATATAGTAAGGATATGAGTGGCTTTTTATTCCTAACAAGGTATTTTAAGCCTTTTAGGGGAATTTCTATAGTGTGGAATTTAACTTCCATTATAAACTGGTATCTTAAATATATCATTTAAAAAATTAAACTAGAAATTAAGACTTGGCTCAGCAAAATCACTAACGTATCTCCTGCTGCTGACAGCCTCAAGAAAACATATTCTGATGAACAGTAAAGCCTAGACGAACCTAGATTGCCTTGCACATTGACATTCATTTTTTAACAACGAGCAGCATGTTGAGTTTGGCAAAGCTGAGAGCATTTGATCTCTCTGATCACATATCCTAGCTTACAGGTATTCTAGGTTTGAGTTCCACCAACAGTCTATCTCAGTGTCTATCCAGCACTTCATTATACGACATATCGTGACAGATGGCACAGAATGAGTCTTCGATAAAAACTTCGTCAATGAAAAAAACAAGTGAAACCTATTCCATGCTGAGCAAGGGCACAGAACACCATTTCATTAGTCAGTAGTGGGAGCTCTTTGTGGAGATTAATGACCTTTACAGAGACCAAGAATTACGTGAAAATTATTCCTTCAAAGATAAAGTGGTTTTCATAGTTGGGGGGGAGGGTGCTGACATTTTATCATCTAAAGCTATTGTTTAAAATTTGGAATACAGTAAATGAAAACCACAATACTAAAGTAAGGCAATTCCAAAACTATGTCTTATTCTCTTGCTGACATGCCTAAAACTAAAGAAAGGTTTGAACATTTTACCAAACTCCTAACAGAACATGCTCCCTGGTTACCCTTCTAATCCTTGAGTTCATACTAGAGATTCAAAAACAGGAGGGGGGCTACTGGAATCAAGTTATTTTTCAAAAAACAAAAAGTTTGACCAACAATTGCTATGGAAAAATTAATACATTTACAAGGCATGATTTGTTCCAAAAGATGTATTTTATCTGTCATTGTTGACATTAACCAAAAGAAGTCAGAATTTACCTACAAATATTTTCAAATGATTTTTCCCATTAATAGTGATTTCATCATTTCCTAGAATTAGAAAATTCTTAACATATATAAAACACATGTACCAACTTCAGTTATGTCAACGTCATGATTATCAAAATTCTCCATCAAAACTTTTAAAAATCTTTACTTTTAGGAACTATAAAAATAATGCACTAATCGAATGACACACAGCCAATTCCACAAAGTTAGGAAGAAAAAACAAAAACAAAAAGGCTTGTAGAGTTAAATTTGAAATCCTAAATACTTATTTATTTAACCTGCCTTTCTAAAGAATATCAATACTCTTGGTTACCAACTGTAAATAATACAGAAACTTAACCAACGTAATTCTAACCCATTTAGTCCATCATCTCTCCCAGGTGAACAGCTGTTGTCTATCAGAAAGGAACAGAAGAGCACACGGACCCCACTTTGTCCCCTCTGCCTAGTGGTAGCCAGTCTCAGTAAGAACCGAAATAAGGTAGGTTTATGGCTGGTCATCTGTATCTGCTGAAAAAAAAATATGTTTCTAGTAATCAGATCTGTCTCTTGAGGAAATCCTTCACGGTTCTAGAATCACAGTTCGAAGCTCATCTTCTTTATTGATCATCATCGAAGCAATTGCTCCATCATTAAACTCAAAAGAAGTTCCTCCATCCACAACCATGCAGGCGTCCCAACATCGAGAACGGACGCAAACTCTAGTGGAAAGAGATGTCTCATTAAATATCAAGCAGTCTTAACACTAAGGAAATTCTGACTTTTGTTGGCATAACCAAAAGCTTATTGGCCTTGATTTTAAGAATTTAGTTACTCTCTGATTTGACAATCAGTGACTGCACACAATATAGGTGCATTATCAACATCTCAAGTTTAAAATTCAAGGTAGAACCATTCACTTAATATTTATCAATGGAAAAAAGAAAAGATAAGAAAAGAAAATTAAAAGACTCAACGTAATTGCCAGGTTACTTTCATGTAACTGAGGTATTTCCATTACAAAGATTTTAAGTACTGAGCAAGAGTGCATTCTCATGTAAAATTTTACTTGTGGATTATGTAAGGCAACCAGAGAAGAGGTAATTCACTAATGTACAGTTCATGAACACAGCAGCAACACCTTCTCCCAGTTGCTCTGCCTGCCCGCTCCTCCTCAAGTATACGCACTGTCTACTGTCTATCACTGTAGTGAAGTGCGCATTCCTAAACTTCATTTCAGCCACGCTAGTTTGGGGATAATAAGGTCAAGCATTTTCTAAGATATTTATTGCCTTGGGGGAAGACCAAATATCACTGGCTTTTATTTTTTTAATGCAGTGGCTGTCTTTTACTGATTTGCTAGAATTTTTATATTTAGACTGAGTATCTCTTAACCAAATTTCTTAGAAACAAATCTTTTAGATAAGATTTTTAAAATTTTTAATATTTACATATATGCATGCATATATGTATGAAGTAACTAGGGATGAAACCCAAGTCTGAACAAAATTCACATCTCATGTACACTATACATTCACTGTACACACAAAGTAACTCAACACTTTGCAGTGCAATTCTGACCACACGCAATAAAGCTCAGAATTCCATTTGTGGCACTGTGCCTGTGCTCACAAAGCTTTGGCTACTGGAGCAGTGATTTCAGACACTGTTCTCAAATACCTTAAGATAGACCAGGTATCTTTTGCAAATATCTTTCTCTGAACCTTGCTGCTTTGCTTCCTTACTGGAATAGTCTCTGAAGTTCTTAATCCTGGTGTAGAGCAATTTATCAACATTGTTATTGAAGCATTTCATGTACGCTTACAGTATCTTTTCAACTCATCCATGAAGCCTTCTAATTAGTTATCATTCAAACTTAAGCCACTTATAAATATAAGAAATACACACAAATGAGTTTAGATTTGTAAAAATAAATCTCGACTGAATTAAGAAAAAAAAAAACGCTAAGATGTTCCCTGCTAAGTGTTATTCCTGGAGGAGAAAAAGTACATTGGTCTCAATGTCTCAAAAGAAAAGCATTTTTTATGTTTGTTTCTGTGTCTTTTTGTTTTGTTTTTTCCTTTCTTAATGTTTTACTGGGATGAAAGAAGTGACTAGGGATGCTTACTTTGAGGAGAAACAACGCTGACGGCTACTTGAGAACACTCTGTTTGCTATTGGCTCTCGAATACTGAAAAGTATTTTTGGTTCTTCTGGACTGTAGAGCAATGATTCATTATATTCATTTGTTACTGTAAGGAAAAACAGTAGATTTAATAAAGGATGGTCACATCTGAGAAGCACATGACAAACAAACCACTTTCAATTTGAAGCATGTGTTCAAAGGCTACTTGGGAGCATATCTCTTGGTAACTCTATTACAGACTCTACCATAAAAAGCCTTAGAAACCAGTGACTATCAGGTTCAATTATTAACCCACAAAAGCATTCATCACTCACAACAGAGAATAAATAGGCACAACTTGGGGAAGGGGACACAAATACAAAGCTAGGAATTACGCAGTTAGGACAAACTCAGAACTGAAACCCGAGTTCTCAAGTTCCTTCCAGTATCACATCAGAGTTAATAATAAGGAAAATGCAATCCCAGGCAACGAAAGGCGGTGAGTTTTCTCTGGTGAGGTTGCACATCTCAAGATATTTGAATACACTTTTAGGATGCATATTCTAACAAAGAAGCACCTGAGGCCTGGCAAGCAAAACATAAATTGGTGAAAGACAACAACACAAGCTACTTGGGAGGCAGGAGGATGGCTTAAGTCCAAGAGCAATATGAGGCCAAGCTGTGTACCCAGACTGTTATCTCTTCAAAAAAAAAAAAAGAAAGAAAAAGAAAAGAAAAGAAAAGAAAGAAAAAAAAAAGAAATGAGAACAACTACACGAAGAGTTACAAATGGAAGTTTAGCTAAGTACCACATTAAAAAAAAACAGACTGTCTAATAATCCATATTATTTGTGGAACTACTGTTAGAATTTTACATGTGTGAATGTTATATCTCTATTTTGCATGCATGTGTATGTTCCTTAACTTGTAATGAGGTTATATCTCAATTTTACATGCGTGTGTTGTGTTCCTTAACTTGTAATAAGGTATATTTCAATAAACCCATCCTAATTAGAAAATATTTTAAGTTGACAACGCACTTAGTGATCATAGCCTATTGAACATCACTGCAGCACAGAACACAGGAGGAGCTAGGGGCTGTGTGCTGTTTGCCTTCTACCCTAGTGTCTGACTGGGCGCTACAGCCCCCTGCCATGCCCAGGGCCCCAGGAGTTACTTCATGGCACCACGAGTCTGGGAACTACTAAAAGTATCATTTCTTAGAAATCCTTATTAAGATTTTAAAAACCTATATTTGGTTCTGTAAGAAAAAAATAATTAACTTACCACAAAAAGCGAAACAGAAAATGCGCTAACTTTGAAAGAAACTTCAAGAGTTTGAGGATACTGTGACCGTGACCTCCTAGTTCCTGTAAATAGCTCAATCTTCAAAGAAGTGTTCACTCAGTAAAGCCTTTACACATCTTAATATCTATCCCTGTATTCTGGATGCAACTTCAATAGGAATTATACAAATTTCAGCTGTTTTATGATTACTGTGTTCAGGTTTGCATTTGACATAATGTCAATACATATTAATGCATAAGGCACAGACAAAGTAATTGCTTGACTCATGTATGCACTGAGGAGTGATCAACTCAAGGTCCCTCTACCACCACGTATCTTTACTTAGTCCTCATGATGTGTACACTAAATTATAGAACTAGAAATTGCAGGTGTCAATTTTCCTTTCCTTGTTATCAATTTAGTGCTAATGCTAACTGTCAAGCCATGATTAAAATCTTTTAAGTCCCAAACTGAAAATGATCAGAATCTATTTGATAGTGTTAATACCATAAAAAACAGGACCATGAATATGGAAAAACCTTCTTGGACAGCATGAATCTAGATATGCATTTTCTTACAGCACACAAATCTTCTATCACCCAGGATGTATTTATAATTGTAGCGTCTTGATATATGGGCTGTATTTCATGGTGACCACAAATGACAGTATAAAACTCCAGCTTCAGGACAGGCAAGACAGTTCACATGTAAAGATGCTTGCCAACAAACCTAATGACTTGAGTTCAAATCCCCAGGACTCACTTGGTGAAAAGAACCAACTCCTCTAAGTTATGCTCTGACCCCCACAAGCACCATACACACACACACACACACATGCATGCACACACGTGCATGTGCACACACGCACACACATATTCACACAACATAAATTAATAAATAATATTGCAATTTAAAAAATTTTCTTGAAATCCCTGCTTTCTGTTACCTTTTTAAGCTACATTTAACAAGGCAGTGTTGTAACATCTAGTTAAGTAGATACACATAACACTGTTCTTTCTCAAAGCTGACATAAACAAGCTATCTGTAACTAATACTATGTGGTACTAACCTTTTTCTACCAATTCTTTGTTCAACGGGAGAGTCAGACTTCCTTGTCGTCTTGCTATTGACAGAGGAAAGGGGGAAATAGCTTCAGTTACTATTGTACACTGCACAATAGCAAACACTAAGCAGGTACATTACATAGTACACAATAGTTCTATAATACAGAATAGCTGTTTTAGTACTCACCAATATTTAATACATCTTCAACAGCCTGAGCTGCAACCCTGTTGATATTGAATGACCTAGAAAAAAGCAAGCAAATAATTCCTCTTTCCATCCTAAAAGCACACTAAAATGGAAGATGCATGATGTACTTAGCAATAAAGACTTCTTAAAATTAAGACAACTACAAATTGGTGGTTAAAAACAAAAATTTATTGACATGGGTATGAGAGGGAAAGTATCCTTATACTTAATAGGTATACAGAACTTATAGCTGGAAAGCAATTAAACACTCAAAGATTTGGAATTAACCTATTACTCAATTCTACAAAGAATCTTAATATTGATAAGAAGTCAAGTTTATTGCCACACATTGTCTTAAGACACTAACTGCTGCCAGGTTATGGGGTACAAGCATGGACCACACTAACCAGGACTGATGAGAAGGGACAACTCACGTGCCGAGCACTACAATCCTGGTGTCCTGCTCCTGTGGCTCAATGTTTGGATATGCAAAGAGCTTTCTTCAAACACTTTCCTGCCCACACACATGATTAGATCTCCACCTTTTAGCCCCTCACTGTGTAACCATGTGACTAGGTGCTAGAAGGGGGTCCCAGTGAATGCCTGCTGGCCAGCCTCCCGTGAACAGTAAGTTCAGTTTCTGATTCCACAGCTCAATGCAGTAACCTAAGTCACCATGTAAGGAAATAGCAGAGCCACAGAATGGCAGAAGCTGCCGTTTCCCTACCCATTCCCAGTCACTAAAGGAGGCCACCTGTCCACTGGGACTGCCCACTGAGATTGGGGTTTTCTGTGACAGCTCCTGAGTCACACATCTCCACACATTTCACACTCAAAACAAAGACTCAGGTCAGTTAAACATTGTTTTCTCTATCAAGAATCCTAAGACAGGATTAAGAAACAGTATCCTAATCTTTCCCTTCCCAGGGGCACAGCTACTAACTGGTTTACTAAGCTCTGATTCCCTAGCCTATACTCCACTTCTGCACTATGCCCGTTCTTAAGGAGAATGCTGTGGAAGAAACAAGAAAGATTCAAGGAACCATTCCTAATTCTCAGTTTCGATTTCAACAGACATGCTCACCATTTTCTGTAGAAAAGGAGTTTCCACGACCAACAAAGGCTGCGCGTTGTTGCATCAATTTAACATATGAGATGGTTCAACATATCAGAGAATACACTGTTACAATTATTTATTGGGTTTGGGGGAGAAAGTGGGATGGGGAACAGGAAGTATGCACACACTGCCACCCACAGGGAAGCCAGAGACCAGCGTTGGGGAGTTATTTATCCTCTTCAACCATGCAAGCCCTGGAGAACAAGCTCAGGTTGTGGTGTGCTTGGTGGCAAGTGCCTTTATCCACTGAGCCCTGCTGCCAGCCCAAATGATTAATTTTTAAAATGATCAGAAAATTTAGAAAGGGTCGTTTTGCTATTCCTCAAAATAATGACATGTTAAGCTATCTCTTAAAATAATATTTTTTTCCAAAATACTTTATTTAGCTGAGACTAACTTATTTTTTTAAATGTATGATTACTACTCATGAACAAAATGAAGTGATTTCTGAAAACTACTTCAGAATAGTTTGGAGGAAAGAACTAAAATCAGTGTATATAGCAAACAATGTAAGGCAAGGATTCATCACTAAAATCAATGTATATAGCAAACAATGTAAGGCATGGATTCATCACTAAAATCAGTATATATAGCAAACAATGTAAGGCAAGGATTCATCACTGAATCGAGTTCATGCAGATTCGTAACACTAGATTCTCTTTGTCTATGTTTACACAAATTGAAATGTTCTGGAATAAAATGTTTCAAAAGCCATGCTGAAAAAGTACCAACAAACTCTACATTTACAAGCCCAACTTAAAATGGCATAAGGGAGATTTTAAATTTTTTGTAAGGCCAAATCTCACTATGTAGTCCCCAAGGGCTCCAAACTACCATCCTCTTGCCACAACTCTCAGGTGAGGTGCTGGGATTTTAGGCCTTCCATCACATACAGATGAAATCCAGATAAAATCAGTCTAACAAACACTGCTTGTGCTGGTTCTGAGAGCATGCATTCCTTTATTTAAAAAAGATCTGAATAAATATGTACTAGGCATTATAACCTACTACACACAGAAATTGAAACAAAATCCTAGCAGCCATTTCCCACCCCTCCAAATGCCCCGTCAGACTAGTGACACATGGGAGCCGTGAGAGCGCGGAGAGAAGCACCGGTGCCGGACAAGGGGATCCAGGCCCTGTGCTGTGAAAGACACTGAGGCTAATGGCGACTTCCTCCAGAGAAAGGCATCTGAGGACTGGATGCTTTAACAGTGGATGGAAAGTGAACCGTATTCAGAAATTCAAAGCAGGAGGAAGCATTGAACAAAAACAAAAGGCTAAAGGAGAGCAAGGTGTGTGCTGGGAATTACAAGCAGTCTGTGGTGTCTGCAGAGGACTGATGGGTAGGGTAAGGCTATGACAGGGATAAAGAGGGCAGGATGGCGATGGCCACATTTCACCAGGGTGCTGTGTCAAACTCAGCAGTGTGTACACAGTGCCAGGCAAAGTGTTAAAGCACAAAACGGGCATTCTCTACGCGTGTTTACCAGTAGCACTCTGCTTTACAATGATCACTCTGTTGGTAGGTTGAAGTGACGACAGGAGAAAAGGAGGTCAGGAAGAAAGAATGTCCATCTACCAAAAGAGATGGGGCCAGACCAAGGCAGCAGCAGCAGAAGTGGAGGAAGTTGGCCAAGATTCAAGAAGTGCAAAGCACAGGCTTTTGAGACCAGTTTGTGCGGAGGGGAGGGCAAAGGATAGCAAGAAGGTAAGAGTGAGATTGTAGGAGCAAAGTTTCTCCTCTAGCAATGGCGTCGGGGTAAACAATGACAGAGGTAAACAATGCATGGAACACAGAAGGGAAAAACTGAATGTGTCCTGCAACAGTGTGCTCGCCCTGCATATTAGAGAACTCGGAGGCATCCATGTGAGACAGAAAATCAATGTTTTAACTTAAAATAGTTCACACACCTTGAGAGGCAACACCCTAACTTACTCACCAGGCCTTTGATCCTGTGCCAGTACACAGATTGAGGCCGGAACTCTTCTGCTTTTCCCATGGGCCATCATCAACTGAAATTTCATAATAGGAAGCCCTAGGAATTGAAAATAGAAAACTGTTTGCTGAGCTGTGTTAGGGTCCCAGTAAAAAATAAAATTTCAAAATTCCTGAAATCTAAGTAAATCACCTTGACCAACTGCTATCTGACTTAGCAGACACATATATCATCATGCTAATTCCAATATTGATTAAGTGAAAAAAAAATCAGAAGGAAAAAACTTAACTGCATGCCTAATCTAGACGCCACCTTCCTATCAATACATTAGTGTTTCAGACGAGGGTTCGTACATTTTCCTAGCAGTGCTGCTTCTGCTCTGATGGAACCCAATACACACACAGCTTCCTTTCAGAATTCCAACAATTTCATCTTTAGGTGGTGTCATTCTTGGCACCTGGTCCCTCATATGACTCCATCTACACCTAATTCTTTGTGAGAACAGTAGCTGCCACTAAATTCTTATTAAACCATTTTAAATGGGAGTAGGCTAAAAGATAACACCATAAGGAAAATCCTCAACCAATTCTATATCAGCAGACAAAACTAAAAATAATATCAAAATATAATTTGTTGAACAATTAATGTTTTAGGATATTTTACAAATACAAAATGAGTTTTTTGACACCAGCACATTACACTATTCTTTAAATACTGACTGGACAGCAGAAGTAATTTCTGAAATATGTAAAAGCCTACTGCGTCAATTCTATCTTAAAATAATGGTGTCACTCATAAACATTAGATTGTTTCTTCAGCAAATTAAGAAGTTCAACTCTTAATAAAATATGGGTTTTCAAAATAAGTTGTTAAACATACAAACACTATCACTATAGTAATTTATTTCTTATTCTAATTCCTTCAACTTCTCCAAGCCTCTAGTATGAGTTTTGCACAATATAACTTTTCATTGTTTCTTTCGTTTCTGTTCTTTAGAAAAGATAACAACAGGTCTAATCTATTTCATGGGTCAAGTTATTTCTTACTCGAAAAATCACATTAGAAACCTATTATGTACAGACAAACCAGCAAAATCCCCAGCAATGTCTGCTCCAGTGCTAGACCAAGCTGAAACAAGAGAGTGAGAGCGGAGAGACAGAAGAGAATGAGAGACAATTACAGCCAGGTGAGAGATGCTGAGTCCAAAATGGTGAGCCAATTTAGTGCCGTTCTGCATGCAGGTTTACTGGGATTAGTTAATTCACAGGATTTTTGTTTGAGGGAAATTATTTTTAAGGCAGCAATAAAACTCACAGTCCCTTTAGATTGGGTATACTTCTTCTTAAATTGTCCACTGCTACAGCCCAACAATAAGGCATTCTAGGTTAGAACAGACAGAAAAGAAAAAACATGGGCTTTTAAAATGTTCTTCAATCTAAGAACATTGAAAGTGAGGCAGGAAAAACATTGCTGCGTTTCATATTTTCCAAGCAAAGCGTGTAAGGTTCTGGAGCACATTAAAGCCTCAACCCACGTCTGGGATCAGAAATAATGGGCTAAAATGACATTTTTGGTTCTAAATAAGTACATGACCTACACAACTTATGTGCCCTTCTGGATCTCACTGCTCTCACTGCTAACTACAGCTTCCCTCCTCGCGGGGCTGCTAGGAGAGCGTGAAGCAACAGGACATAATTTACACAGCATGACGGACGACAGACCATGTGCTCATGCTCCCTTTGCCTGAGGGTCTAGTCACAGAGTCTTTAAAATTAGCCCTAAAGCCTCGAGAATAGTTACACCACATTCATCAGCCTCAAACTGAAGCACTGATCTTACTCGAGACCTAAGGAGAGACACCAAAGAACAAAAGAGCAGCAGACACCACCCTGTGAGACTTCACTGACTGCCAGTCTGCCATCGGGGTCCAATTTCCCTCCTCCTCTACACTCGCTCTTCAGTAAATACAAAGTGCGTAGCCATAAAGGCAGCAGCTTGCTTCAGTTAGCCACACTTCTATAAAACAGAGTAAAGTAAGCTAAAAACGACTCCTGTAGTAAACACACACTCACAACTCTTTTCAACTCAATGGATGCTCTCTGGACCATCTCCTCCTCTCCTCCTCTTCTATACATCAAAACCTACTATCATCTCCACATTGTGTGAAATATCGCATGCAACATGAGACAAAAATTTCTGGACAGATAGCTCATATGCCTTACTATGTTAAAATAAATACATTTTATACTTAAGTAATAAATTTCCTGTGAATATTTTATTTCTTGAAAGAATATTCTAGAATTTTAAAAACTTACATTTTTACCAACCTCACCTTTTTCATACACATCTTTGTATCCCCAGTGACTTATATATGGTATACAATATGCATAAAATATATCTTTATTGCATAAATATTATAAACAAAATAACTACAGTAATCCAAGAATTATTCAAACAATTCTGCCTTATTAGTCATCATTTTAATGTAAACTGTATCGATAATATAATAAATCTATTTATGCACTGTTACTTGAAATGTGGATGTCAATTCTAGTTATGATGACTCTCTCTTCATATACCCTCGTGAGAGGATAGAACTTGCAATAAAAGAGAACTGGCAGTGGTCCACACATTATACCCAGGAATTCAACGATACGCTCTCAGAGAGTCACATGACTGCTGTAGTAGAAAGGACATGAACTCACCTCTAGTTTCTGCACCAAATTTACACAATCACCAAACAGGAAAACCAAGCATAGCATACTACAGGGAAACTGATTTATTTCCTGGTGGTCATTTCACGTGAGTAACCAGGTGTTTTCAAGGTGGGAGGAAAATGTTGGTGAGTAATAAAGTATATCTGACATGTTTACATTAAATTAATTTTAGCTAACAATAGTGATATCTGTGTTTCACACATGCTGGGAAAGCACTCTGTCCCTGAGATGTATCTCCAGCCTTTAATAAAGACATTAACCTTGAACCATCAATATATTTGCCTCAGGCTTACATGAAACATCAACAACTAAGTAGCACGATCAAAAAACGCCTTATCCGAAGTTTACAAGCAAACGTAGTACAGACATAAAATTGGGGGCATCCTGAAACCAACCAGCTCAGACTGGTCAGACGTATTAGTATCACAAATGACAAAAATGAGGTGAGGCTAAGGAGTAATTTTTAATTTTATAAGCAGAAAACCACAACAGCAAAGTGCTGTGTGTGATTCATAACTGGATCCCGTACAAAAGGAAGCAATAAGCAAATCAGCCTTAAAAACACTAATAAGTGAAGATATTTTTCCTCCATTGCATATGTGTGTATGTTTATGAGTATGAAAGAGAAGGGCGGAGAAATGTATATGTAGTAAGAGGGTTTGTATGTGTGTGAGAACGTGTGAAAGAGACGTATGTGTGAGAGAGAGATGTGTGTGTGTGTGTGTGTGTGAGAGAGAGAGAGAGAGACAGATGTATGGATATGAGACATGCATATGAGAGAGGAGCGGGGAGATGGAGGTGGGAGAGAGCTGGGACAGGAATGGTTTTCCCTGGGCTGCCCAAGCCAGGACCTCAAGCTCCTGAGCCTTAACAAGACTGTTAGCGGCTGCTGAGCAGCTGGAATATAGGAATGTGCTACTCCACTTGGTCTAAACAAGAGAAACCTTCCTGCAGACTACCTAAGAAACACGCCACCTGACATGTGCGCCTCCAGAGTCAGCACAGAACAGGGAGGACCCTGAGGAGGTGCTGAACGTCAAGTTTCACAGACTCGTAACAACATGTGTGCCAGGTCTGGAAATTTTTTTAAATAATTTCTCCTACTTATATTATTACTTCCACATGCCAGGTTGTAGAAATTAAATGAAAACATCAGAAGAAGTACTTAAACACTGAATTCCACATTCAAGACCACAAGCTTCAAGGTACCTGGATGACAGACTCTCCCCAATGAAGACTTCATTGAGTGCTCGCACTGGCAAAAGCTGAGGTCCTGACGCCTCGGATCCTGCAGGAAAGGGTGAGAGAGCCCAGACAGTTCTGTGAGTTTCAGAACAATGAGAACAAACAGTTCATCAAACTCCAGAGTTTAAGGTACCACATTTTTAACATGACTCACAAAGAACCTTAAATTGTTTGTAAGATAAAGCCTAGTCACCTAACCTATACCAACAAATCAAACCTCTGTCTAACTGTAATTCAATTTTCCTCTCCATACCATGCGTTTTTTGGAGTTTGTTCACTTGTGTTTGTTTGAGACAGGGATCTCTTTTATACAGCTCTGGGTCTCCTGGGATTCACTTTGTAGCTCATACTGGCCTCAAACTCAATCCAGAGAGACCCAACTGCTTCTGGCTCCCAAAGGCTGTGAGAAAGACATATACTATTCGGCTTCCATATAAAACCTGTGCTTTTTGAATTTCATTTCAAAATTTTTTTCAAATTTTTTGTCAAGTAAATTAAAATTTCTTTAATCATATGCTTTTGTTTTTCATGCTAAATGACTACCAACTCTTAAGCAATTAAAAATATCCACTTATAATTTGCTTCTACATAAAGATATATGTTTATATAAAGATATATAGTGTATATATATATATATATAAAGATACGAAAGTATGAACTGTGCATCAGTTAACAATTTTCTTTTTTTTTTAATTTATTTATTTATTAAAGATTTCTGTCTCTTCCCCGCCACCGCCTCCCAATTAGCCATAAATCAAGGACATTGAGCCTATAACTAGTGATCCTAGAGAAGCTAAATAAGGAGAACCCAAAGAAAAACATATAGGCATCCTCCTGAATATTAACCTTCAGCAAGCGATGAAAGGAGACAGAGACAGAAACCCACATTGGAGCACAGGACTGAAATCTCAAGGTCCAAATCAGGAGCAGAAGGAGAGAGAGCACGAGCAAGGAACTCAGGACCGCGAGGGGTGCACCCACACACTGAGACAATGGGGATGTTCTATAGGGAACTCACCAAGGCCAGCTGGCCTGGGTCTGGAAAAGCCTGGGATAAAACCGGACTCTCTGAACATAGCGGACAATGAGGACTACTGAGAACTCAAGAATAATGGCAATGGGTTTTGATCCTACTGCATGCACTGGCTTTGTGGGAGCCTAGGCAGTTTGGATGCTCAACTTACTAGACTTGGATGGAGGTGGGGGTTCCTTGGACTTTCCACAGGACAGGGAACCCTGATTGCTTTTCGGGCTGGGGGGGGGGACTTAATTGGAGTTAACAATTTTCTATAAAACACAATCAATTACAAAGTCCTAACTGACAGAAAGAGACAACTGGTAAACTAACGGCGGAGATGGCTATCGTGCACAATTCTCTCGTCATCGTGTACCAGACTATTTCCAGGTCCACCTGCACTAGGCACAACCCTCTAACTGCAAGGTGGTTAGAAGGAATGGGAAGGGGGGACTGACTGACTTTTAAAGCTTCCTTACAATCCTCCATGTTCTCTGGATTCTCCCTGCAAAATACAAGAGATCAAGTGGAAAACTCAGAGGCTTTAAAATATGGCAGGAGCTCTTAGAATATAGGAGAACCCTCGCTGCCTGACCACTCCTCATACTGTGAGAGGGTAGATCTGATGCTGTTTATTGAACTAATTCATGGCCCCAAATTAACATAATTAGGCCTTGCAAATAGTAATTATTAACTGACACAATTAAAACTTAAAAGGGAAAAACAAATCAACCCACCTTCCTCTTTGAAGGTGCACGGGTTATATATATATATATATATATATATATATATATATATATATACACACACACATACACACACACATATGTATGTATATATATATATATATATATCTTGTAATAGGCAAGGATGGGTCACACTATGTAAGGCAAAACTGTCATTGGTTCAAAGTTGCATAATTTCTTCAAATTCAGAGATATAACGGTGTTCTCGCTAGTGCTGCTCTAAATTGAAAAGCTAAATTATCAAATATATTTGTAATCTCAAACCTATTCCTTTATTTAAAAACACAAATGCAAGCACTTGGGAGGCAGAGGCAGGCGGATCTCTGTGAGTTCGAGACCAGCCTGGTCTACAAGAGCTAGTTCCAGGACAGGCTCCAAAACCACAGAGAAACCCTGTCTCGAAAAACCAAAAAAAAACAAAAAAAAAACCCAAATGCAAGTTTTCTAGGCAGTGTTTCCTGCTAACACGAGAACTTAAGTTAGACATCAAACACACATTGAGATAGCTCTCAATTTTCTTAGAAATACATCTACTAAAAATAAATTCTAATAAAAACACCCTCTAAACAGTCCCTTGACGCAGTAAATACCATGCTGTTAATCCTAACAGTGGCAGTTATAGAATTATAGCGACACCAGTGTCCAATGCTGCTACTGACAAACCTGAAACCACCCTGCCCCAGACCCTAGACACAGCCCTCTCGGCGCTCCCTCCCTCCTGTAAACCCTCTCGGCGCTCCCTCCCTCCTGCAAACCCTCTAGGTGCTCCCTCCCTCCTGCAAACCCTCTAGGTGCTCCCTCCCTCCTGCAAACCCTCTTGATGCTCCCTGCCCTCCTGCAAACCCTCTTGGTGCTCCCTGCCCTCCTGCAAAGCCTCTCGGCGCTCCCTCCCCTCCTGCAAACCCCACTCACACTCTGCCAATGCACAGGGTTTGGGGACTTACTATCACTGCTTATGCAAAAGATTCTTGAGTTCTTTCAATTCAGATTACTGCCTAAAATTTTGAGACATTTTCTTGGATTACTTTACTTTGGCCATTTTTTTGTTGCTTCCCCTACCTGCATCTGTTAGATGTTCATCCAGGACACTAAACTCCAACTTACATAGTGCAAGTAACTCGTGTCTAGGTCTGATCTCTGCATGGCATTTACATCTCTCAGCAGATGTAACTACTGGTGAAAAGACGTGAATCACCATCTTTTGAAGATACCAATGTTTCATGGTGTGGTGTGCTTGCAAGTGTGTGGGTAGCTGGGGTGTGTGTTGTGTGTGCAGGTGCATCTGTGACTATTCATGTGGAGGCTCCAAGTCTGGCAGCGCAGTGTCTCCCTTGGTCTCGCTCCACTTCACTGACTGAGTGAGACCTCTCAACTGAAGCTGGAGCTCACTGATCCCGATAGTCTTGCTAACCAAGCTTGTGCTAGGAACCTTGCCTCTACCTCTGAGTGCTGGGATCCGAGGAATGTCACCCAGGTTCTGGGGATCCAAACATCATTCCTCACACTTGAATGTGAGTCCTTCATCCACAGGACCATCTCTCCAGCCCAATAGAAGCTTCTTTTAGTGAAAGATAAAATAAAATTTCTACCTATAATAACCAAATCTTACCTAATAATTACTAGTTTCAAAACTAGTAATGGGAATTCATGTATACATAATTCCTCAAAATTTATAAGAGCAATTTATTTTTTTTGAGGGACAGAGAATCTTTCCAGCATGATATGAACTCAGACCTTAGAAACACGCTAAAATAACAAAGTTATCAATCACTGGGACCCAGCAGAAAGGGCGTGCAGTGGTTAGGTGGTGTGGTTAAGATGCTATTTCTGAAATGTACACAGGAATTTTTAAAAAGAAAAGAATTTTTTATAACAGTCTGTGAATATTTCTTTTGTGATTTTTTTGTACCACATAAGTTTTAGACTTTCTGAAAATAATAAGAAAATATGACAAAATAAAAATCCACAAAGTAAGACAAAACTGACTATTCACTTTAACCCTCATACAGAACAGCTGCAAATTACCATCTTCCAGGATTCTCCTGAGTCTACTTTACAGAAACCTCACAGCTGGACGAAGGAAGGTTTTAATCAACAACTACAATAAATAAGTTAAATACAGAGAGTAAGAGCGTTAAGTACACACATAACTACAGAAACATATTTATGTAATCTCTCATAAATCAGCTCTTCAGTCTCTCCTGCTTTCTTCTGACTTGTCGAAGGTCTTACCCTAAGTGTCAACTGTCCTGCCGAGCAATAAATAATTCATTTCTAATCAACTAGCTTTCAAACCTGTCCTAGAGACAGTTCATCTTGAAACATGTTCTACTTCTTTGGATTCTAATTATGCCAACAACAAAAGTGTAAGGCAGCAAAAAGTACTATTTTAAGAGTTACTAGTCGCACTAAAGGCAAATTACATGTAAATTATTGCTTCAAAAGCTTCAGACGTTAAATAGCGACCCCAAGGCCAACATCCAGTCCACCTACTTTCATCTTCAGTTCTTTCAATGTTGAAGGCTCTGCTGTGCTGATTCAAACTCAGCTGCTGTTCATGAAGATCCACGGGAGTGGGGTTTATGCCAGTCCCCTCCAGATATAACCGGATACGCTGCCTCCACAACCACCTGAAAGCGAAGAAAGGGAAGTCAGAGTAAAATCAACTACACTGAAGTGAGGATAAGACATTACAATACCTCAGCCTACTCAGTATGTGCAAGAGCAGCTAATCATAGGTTGAGCATGCTGGCATATATATGTCTTTAACATCAGCACTGGGGAGGCAGAGGCAGGCAGAACTCTTGCATTCCAGGCCAGCCTAGTCTACAAGGCTGTTTCAGAACAGCAATACCTACATAGTCAGATGCCACCAAAAGGGGAGAGGGGTAACTAATTATTCCATGAATAGATTACAGCACAAACTTCTGAAGTCGACAGGTCCCACTGAAAGGTGTGTGTACATTTAATTCTCTTTCCAGATGTTGGTAATGTCTACTAGGCTTATATAAAACCTACAAGGTAATCTAAATTAAAATCTTAATAATAAACTATTAAATCCTTAAGAGCTGGACATAAGCATGTGTTTGCTCAGCAAAACCTCTAACAGAAGGCAAACAGAACCCCACTAAGGTGAAATGTATTAGATGAACATTCATTAAAATTTCAAAATGGTGATTTTTTTTTTTTTTTTTTTTTTTGGTTTTTCGAGACAGGGTTTCTCTGTGGCCTGTCCTGGAACTAGCTCTGTAGACCAGGCTGGTCTCAAACTCACAGAGATCCGCCTGCCTCTGCCTCCCAAGTGCTGGGATTAAAGGCGTGCGCCACCATCGCCCGCGGTGATTTTTTTTTTGTTGTTGTTGTTTTGCTTGTTTGTTTTTCAAGACAGAGTTTCTCTGTGTAGCCCTGGCTGTCCTGGAACTCACTCTGTAGACCAAGCTGGCCTCGAACTCACAGAGATCCACCCGCCTCTGCCTCCCAAACACTGGAATTAAAGGTGTGTGCCACCACTACCAGGCAATAGTGATTGTTTTTAAACAATAATAAGAAAAGAAATTATGAAATGGCAAATAGGAGCTGCTTACTACATCTACAGACATAAATGAGAATTCAGTAAAAGTGATTTCAAAAAAGAAAAAATATTTCAAAATGTGGGTCTCCCAAGCACTCCCACCCACTGATCAGCTCTTCAGCTCTGAGAAGTATGTTTTTAAAAATTCCATCCCACTTCCTTAAAAAAACACTTCATAGATAAGACAAAGCTACTAGGAAGTACAGCCTGGTTGGATTAAACATACAAGCATCCATTCATTACCAGGTAAAAGTACAAATAAAACTGAACCTTCAATTTTCCAAACAGTTCCTCTCTTTCTACCAAATGCTAAGAACATGTATTAGTAATAAGACTTAAAAAAGCAGGGGCAAGCTCACTCTGGCTGAAGGAGTACGATCTTCATTTGCAATTGCAGACAAGCAACATTTGTCGCGGCTGCTCTCCTCTGTTCTAAGTGGACTAGAAGCTGGGAGAGATCTGGGACTGACTCTTTGCGGTTTTTATAGCTAATTCTTTAATGATGAAGCACCCCAGCTTATCTGCTTGTCCTTTTCTGAGCAGCAGCAGCAGCAACAACACATATTGACTAAAGAATCAAATATGAAGAGTAAGAACTTCCTACCTGAACTCACCACGAGAGAACTTCTGTAAGGCTTCAGGGAAGGAATGTGTGTATCGGACAGGCAGACATAAGTGACCTTCAGACCTGGGGCGTCAAGGAATGTTCAGGCGGTATAAAGGGCGGAGGAAAATGGGGAGAGGAGAAAATTCAGAGCATTACTGAACTACAAAAATCAGAGGCCATTTTTCTACATGTCAACCTTGTACTTCCATTTCTGCCACAAACTCTCCGTACCTTCAACAGCAACAACAAAGACTAAACCAATCATAGTTCACAAGCAGCTTTAAGAAAGCACGCCTTGTATCCCAGCACTCAGGAGGCAGAGGCGCAGAGGCAGGTGGATCTCTGTGTGTTTGAGGCCAGCTTGGTCTATAGAGCAAGTGCTAGAACAGGCTCCAGAGCTACACAGAAAAACCCTGTCTTGAAAAACAAAAACAAAACGGAAGGAAGGAAGGAAGGAAGGAAGGAGGGAAGGAAGGAGGGAAGGAAGGAGAACTATACCCATGTCCCCACACTATAATGAAACTAAAAAGAATAGCAAAGTTCTTCTACCAATCACCCTGTCATCTTACCAGTGGTAGAGTGGGATCCTTGCCTCTTACCTCTAAATTACTTAACTATTAACTTCAGATAAGTCACTCTAGGGTTGTTTATTTCTAAAATTGTGATGAGTACCAACCACACAAGGTTTCTCTAAAGAATCAAACTGTGAATGTGTAAAATCAAAAGATGAAAGCATTTAGAACCACTTAAGCTATTCTTAAGCAAAAGCATTGAGAAAGCTTATCCCAATATAACCTTTCACGTACTCCAAACATATTATAGATGAAGTTACAAGAATTCACAGGTTGACGTGGAAGACAAATTAAAATGGTTACTTGCAGAGCTGGAGAGATGGCCCTGTGGTCAAGAGCAAGCACTGCTCGTGAGGACAGCAGGGGTTCAGTTCCCAGCACCCACACCACATGGCTCACCACCATCTGTATTCTAGTTCCAGGGGACCTGACACCCTTTTCTGATTCTGACGGCCATGAACTCACAGACTATATCCCACACAGACACACATGCATAATTAAAATAAAATAAAATGTATAAAACAAAAATAACTGAAAATTACAAGATAGTAAGATTCCTTTTAACTACTTATAGGACAATGACAAGATATCCAGAAATTTTCATTATTATCATTCCTGTGGTGTGCTAGTCTTGAAGGAATGGCTGAGAGGAGACCTCACCAAAAATACATCTTGATAATAAACTAATATATTGTAAAATGTAAATTAATGAGCAGAAAAAAAAGAGTACAGTTAAGCAATGTATCCTTCTACAGAGGTCAATAACAGACAGGACCTCATTTTTTAAATTGTTTATTATTGTTTGCTTATTTTGGAGACAGAGTATCACAGAGTGCTTACAAGTCTAGGTGCTGAAACTTTAAGCCTGGACCAATGATGGAGGAAGGTCATTGGTTAAATAAAGAAACTGCCTTGGCCCTGATAGGTTAAAATTTAGATAGGCAGAGTAAACAGAACAGAATGCTGGGAGGAAGAGGAAGTGAGCTCAGATGCCATGCTCCCCTCTCCCGGGCAGACTCAATGAAGCTCCAACCCAGGATGGACGTAGGCTAGAATCTTCCCAGTAAGCACACCTTGGGGTGCTACACACATTAGTAGAAATGGGCTAGTCCAGGTGCGAGAGTTAGCCGAGAAGAGGCTAGATATAATGGGCCAAGCAGTGTTTAAATGAATACAGTTTGTGTGTTGTTATTTCTGGTGTAAAGCTAGCTGTGTGGGAGCTGGGCGGGACGAAAAGAGGCCCGCAGCTCCTACAACAGACCACTTGAACCACATCTGTTCTCTAGGCTTTTAAAATTCTTATATCCACTAATACTTTACACAATGTTTACTATATAAAAGGAAACACGGTCATTTGACAGAAAACAGCTCCCTAGGTCAAGCATAGTTCCACAGAAGGCTACACTTCCTCATGACGTCATATATCTGATATCAGCTTGAGCTCCAGGTATCTGAAGGCCTGGCTTAGGCTACTAAATCCATTTTCCAGATTGCTTAAGGCTGACAAGCTGGAGCCAGCTAAAAGCAGGAGGTCTCGGTTCCTTGGATGAAGGCTTTCTTCACAGGGGTAACTAGGCTGACCTCAGTATCCTGGTAGCTGACCAGTTAATGAACAGTTCAACACAGAAGCTGCAATGCATCACTTAGAACATGGCTTAGAACTGTCGATGTCATCCCTGCCAGTCCTGACTGAAATGGAGAGCAGGACAGAAGCCGAGAGGGTGGGAATATCGGGATACTAATGAAGGCTGACTACTAAGGCATTCAAAGGCTATTTACCAGGTGCAGCAGAGTGAGTGTGAAAGACAGAAGAGACCAACTGAATGAAATTTTTAATTCTGATTGAGTCCATGCGAACCAGCCATCTTAAAGCTGATATTCCGACCCAAATGAAACCCTGAATGCCTGTAGCCCTAGATGACTTTTGACCTCATGACAAGGTATTATTAATACAGCTTTCTCTTCTCTCTATTTTCTATTTAGAACAATAGAGTTTTAAGAGTTGTTTTGTCTTCTTGCCTTCACAGGCAAATCTAAGGTCTCAAAATCTGACAGGTTTATGACTTAAATCCAGCTTTTTAAACAAAATACAATCCAGCCACAAAATTGCTCAAGTTCACAACCTCTTAACTTAATGATATAAAAATAGGCTACTAAGAATTTCTAAATCCCATATCCATCAACACTGAAGAGAATCAAAGGTTAATTGCTAGACTAATGATCTTGCTTTCTGAATCTCAGAGAACGTTAATTCAGGAAGGCTGAATTCCCAGGCTTGCTCCTAAGATCCTTTAATTACTCTCATGCTTTAGCAGTTTCCTCAATGCTGTGTACAAAACTGCTAATTTCAGAGATCGTAAGGTCCTATACTCAAAAGAATTAGCCATGCAACAGCAGAGACAGGCAGAAGAGAACAGGAAGAGGTTATGTGTTGTCTGTGCTGGGAGCTGGGAGGCCTCTGAGGCCGCTGAGGCCTGACTAAGAACCACAGCAGTACATTTTGACACTCCATCTTGAGGGAATGGCCACGGGTAAGCCTGGCATAAGCACACTCTTGGCAGAATGTAAAAAGCATAAAAATAGCACAGGCCTTCTGGAACTCACTCCTTCGAATCCTCCACTATCTCATATGTCAACCAAGCCTCTGACCAGAGCCAAAGCTCGCCTGGGTGAGTCTCCAACCAAGGTGTGAACAGATGCTCGTGTGGTTAGCACTCACACTGAGCCTTTTGGGAAGATTCTGGGCCGCTCCTAAAAGTTCAAAACCACACATGCCTTTTTTTCAGCTGAAGACTATGTAGAAGCCTGTGAACAGACGATAGATGAAACTGGGGGAGCAGACAAGAAACAGATGGCCAAAGAGCACGTATATTAGCTCAGGGATTTGCAATGGATCCTGAAGGTCACAGGGGAATTGTACAAGATTTTAATTAAAGACTAACTATAATTAGACTTGCACTTTAGAAAAAGACCATAAATTGTGTGTAAAATGTCCCCCACAGGCTTCTATGTTTGAACACTTGGTTACTGAAGTATCTTTGACAACAGCCTATGACAGTCTGAGCTATGTTTAGTGGCAGTGAAAACCGTAAGAGATGGACTCAAGAGGTTCTAAACAAGGCCTGCAAATGATCAAGTCAGTGTCTCTGGTCACGAGCCCTGGGTCTAACTCAAGAGCTATGGGGAGTCGATGGCTTCTAGGAAAAGCAGAGTTAGTTTTCTATTAGTGTGTGGCTCCTGGTGGGTCAGTCTACTCCACTATTTAACTATGTAAAGATATGTTACATGTGTTAATGCTGCATTTGTCTAAATATGTAAATATGTGTTATATCTGTTTATGCTGCAGAATATCACTAACTGTGTAAAGGTGTGTTATATCTGTTTATGCTGCAGAATATCAATAACTGTAAAGGTGTGTTATATCTGTTTATGCTGCAGAATATCACTAACTGTGTAAAGGTGTGTTACATTTGTTACTGTGCCATTTAATTATGTAAAGATGTGCTGCATTTGTTTCGCCTGTCTAAGGCACCTGATTGGACTAATAAAAAGCTCAGCAGCCAATAGCGAGGCAGAAAAGGGGTAGGTGGGGCTGGTGGGCAGAGAATAAATAGGAGGGGGAATCTAGAGAGAAGAAGAGAGAAGAGATTGAGGGAAAAAGAGAGGGAGATGCCCAGAGATAGAAGACAGGCAGCTGACAGACAGACACAAGAAGCAGTGAAAGTAGGACATACAGAAAGAAAGGTAAAAAGCCTTGAGGCAAAATGTAGATAAAGAGAAACTGGATAATTTAAGTTATAAAAGATAGCAAGAAACAAGCATAAGCTAAGGCCGAGCATTCATAACTAATAAGAAGTGTCCCTGTCATAATTTCGGAGCTGGCTGGTGGACCCAAAAAGAAAGCCTGTTACACCAGTAGATAGCCCCATACCCGAAAGTTTATGGGCAGCACAAATTGAATCAAATGAGTTAAAAAAAGAAAAAGTGAAGTTGTTGAGGGGGTGGGGATAGAGGTGAAAGTGGATCTGGAAGGAGTTAAGGAGAATATGATAAAAATTCACAGTATAAAATTTCAAAGAATTCATTTAAAAGTTTTTTGACAAAGGCAGAATTCCTAGAATTTATCAGCAGTTTGATCAAAGGATAAGGAAGTAGTCACAACTCCATCACAGGTAATGGTTCCATTTATCAAGAGAAAAGCAATGACCGTTTGTAGACAAGCTGCTTTTTTAGTACATCTGACAAAAAGCCAATTTGAAAGAACAGCATTAAAAAAAAAGAATAAAAATAACAGGAAATTAGGACAGAAAATAAGAACAGCAGATAATGAAGCCTTGCAGTTCAGTGAAGGTGACCATCTGTGGACCATTTCCTAAGGTAAAGTATCTAAGTGCTAAAACTTAAAAAGAAAAATTCCAAAGAAAGGAAGGGTGAGTTGGCCACGCTCATCACAGTTAAGAACTAGACTTCCTCGGCGGGATGGGTGTCACTGTAAGGCTCCGAGACAGTGAGAAGCATCACTAAGGATTAGGACAAGAGCAGAGGATGTTCTAGACAATGAAAGACAAAAGGACCCAAAATACAATCTGTGAAAACAGCATTATAGAACAGTGACCAAAACTAAGTTCCTTTAATAATCACAAAGAAGAAATCACAGTGGTAGAAAGAAAAGAAACCTGCAAATGCTACACTTAAACCCCCAATTCAGAGAGACAGAACCTACAGCGTCTGCTGGGTTCAGGATGGCACTGGTCTCTTACACAGTATCAGCAAACTTGTTGAGGACAAACTCAGAAAAGCCTCAACGGTTTAGAACTGGGAAGGGAGGACACAACCTATGTTTGGGGCTCAAGAGAAGTAAAAGGGACAGTAACTGAGCTGCAGAGCTGCAGCAAAGCCTGGGTGAGGCTGCAGAGCTGCAGCAAAGCCTGGGTGAGGCTGCAGAGCTGCAGCAAAGCCTGGGTGAGGCTGCAGAGCTGCAGCAAAGGCACAGCCCTGGGGGAGGGTGGCGCTGCAGGCTGAGAAGGATCACAGAGAAAAGGGAACCCGTGACAGAACAAGATCTCCTACCTTCATCTCCTCTGTGAACGTAGGGAGGGCTTACGCAAGGGAGAACAGGATGCAGAAGCACCCAAAGCAAGCAGATCTTCCTGAGTGGTGGAGTGGGGAAGAGGGGAGAAGAGAAGGCTAAGTCTAGAGATCTCGGTGAGTGGTTACAACTCTATATCAGAAGTGCCAGCAAGTCTCATACTTCTAAGATTTTTTTTTTTCTGGGTGATTTTTCAAATCTAATATAGGAATAAAAAGGATGGCATGTGGATCTAGAATTGACAGAAAGATAATTATTTAAAAATATTTATGGAGCCATCAAAATGAATAAACTGAAAATAGAGGGGACCTGAGCACTGAATACTGAAGGGCAGACCTGCGAGGGGACAAGACCGATGCAAAGGACAGCCAGCGTGCTCCTAGAAACGAGACTGTAGAGGTGGGAAATTCCAGACTAATTTTATACAGTCCAGGTATGGTCATGACTCTAGGTGGTTAGGATAAAGAAAAGAGTAAGTATCAGTAAAGCTGGAAAAGAAAAAACTAAAGTTTGCAGACAAATGAAGCCAACGCAGAAACTCCCATACAGGCCGGGCAGTGGTGGTGCACGCCTTTAATCCCAGCACTAGAGAAGAATATAAAACAGAAGGAGACAGCTCTCAAGCTCAGTCTCAGTCTGAGGATTCGTGGTGGCAGGATCGCCTATTTCGGTCTGAGGTAGAGGTAAAAGCCAGGGGATGCCCACTTTGCTTTTCTGATCTTAAGGTTGAACCCGAATATCTGTCTCTGATTTTTATTATCCATGTTACAACCAGGAACAAATATGCTTGCACTTTAACATCATGCACTATGGTAAAATCCTTGAAGCAACAGAGTCCCACATCATGACTACATAGAGAAAATGAATAATAGATTCAAAAGTTTAAGATTCATCAAAAATAGGCAACACACAAAACAAAGCAGAAATGGCTCTATGCAGAATATTTAAAAATTAGTCCTACAAACCAGTCACAAAATAAACATGTTCTTGCTTACCGTTCTGGATCAGTGTTGACCCCAATGACAGGTTTAAGTCTGTCCAGAACTTTACTCGCTGCCAGGAGCATTGTGCCATCACCTAACACAGAGTGTGAGACACAACCAGACTTGTCTTATAAAGCAGTTTCAGCATCATTTTTAAAACTAACAGTTTTAACAACCATGCCCTCCTAGCTGACTGACAAGGCTCCCCTCCACCTATTACATCTTTGTACTGCGCTGCACCTGTTGTACCGTGCTGGGTCTGCTGCACTGTGCTATGCCCCTTACATTATGCTACGCCTGTTGCACTGTGCTGGGCCTGTTGCACTGTGCTGGGCCTGTTGTATTGTGCTGGGCCTGTTGCACTGTGCTGGGCCTGTTGTACTGTGCTGGGCCTGTTGTACTGGGCTGAGCCTACTGTACTGGGCTGAGCCTACTGTACTGTGCCTGTTGTATTGTGCTGAGCCTGTTGCACCACGCTATGCTTGTTGCACTGTGCTAGGCCTATTATACTGTGCTGTGCCTGTTGTACTGTGCTGTGCCTGTTATATTATGTTATGCCTATTGTATGCCTGTTGTATTGTGCTACGTCTGTTGTATTATACTGAGTCTGTTGTATTATGTTGAGTCTGCTGTACTATGTCTGTTATACTGTGTCTACTGTACTGTGCTATGTCTGTTGTATTGTGCTGAGCCTATTGCACTGTTATACCTGTTATAGTGTGCTGAGCTTGCTGTATTGTGCTTTCCATGTTATACTGTGCTATGGCTGTTGTATTGAGTCTGTTGTACTGTGCTGAGCCTATTTTTCTGGGCTACAACTGTTTTACTGTGCTGACCCTGCTGTTCTGTGCTATGCCTGTTGTATTATGCTATGGTTGTTGTACTGTGCTGAGCCTGTTGTACTGGACTGAACCTGCTGTACTGTGCTATGTCTGTTATATTTTGCTGATCCTGTTGTACTGTGTTATACCTAGTGTACTCTGCCTGTTGTATGGTGCTATGCCTGTTGTACTTAATGTGTTGGGCTCGTTGCACTGAATTAGGATTTCAACTGTGCCAAGACTGGCAAAAACAGAATTTATGTTAGAAGACTGTCCTGCAGGCTATGCTGCACGTTAGGGAGGCTGGGCGATTTCTCAGCTCAACAACATACTAAATGACAATCATACCACCCAACTGGACATCATTACTCTAATCCCAAATATCTCCTTCCCTGAAATTTATGGTATTTTAGTGAAAACATATCCAACCATGGCCAACTTTAATATATTCTCTCCAGCAACTACTTGATTTAAAGTTGGATAAAATGGTCACTAATAACAAAAATCAAAATAAGTACATGTTGGTGTCCTGGGGCCAAATGATGAAAACCTCAATAAAATATCACAACTGGCTCTTTATTAAGACTGCCATAATTAAACCAAAATACATTTACCAAATTATCTTTTGAATCTGAAGGTAAGACACAGAGAACTTCACAGCACCAAGAACTATAAATTAACTAATATTAAGAAAAAATGCAACAACAAAAACCAAACCAAACAGAAGAGTGTCTCGCAGGACTTGAAGGAATCAAAACAGCTAAACTCCAAGTACCTGTCGCAGGACTTAAAGGAATAAAGACAGCTAAAGACCAGGTACCTGGCGATAACACTCATGGAAAATCCCACATCCCAGCCCCTGATCTCAGAGAGCAGTTACCTCCGGCCGCTATGACCGCGTCTGCCCATCTCACAGTCTCTTCGCTGTACTCCCTCCGCTTCACCAGACGAACCTCAATCCCTTCACCCCTAGGACAAGAAGTTGCACACGTTTTCCACTGGTGACATATCTAAGACAAGGGCATTTTCTAGAAGGTAGATTATTACAAAAAAAAAAAAAAAGAGGCAAAAACAGTAAAATCGTTGTTGTGGAAACAAATTTAGGTGTAGTCCGCAAAGTCAGCTTATATAGCCAGTGAGCTGTGACAGGTCAGGCACCAAAGGAATAAATCTGACAACCAAATCTCCATGGGCCTTAAAACAAATTTTAAAATCACTAACTATAAATCTGGTTGATTAGAATTTTACTTTCCTCTGTTTCTGATGCTTAAATTTAATGTAAAAATGTATTATATTCATTATGTAAAACTTATACATTCATTATAAAACCAAATAGCTATTGCCTGAATTTAACACCTATTCATCGAGTGGCAGAGACTGAAGTACTTGGCATGTCCTTAGGTTCCTCTTTCATAGTCACGCAAACTCAGTTGCAAATAGAAGATTCTAGAATGGTCATTTTTAGACACAGGGAATACATTCACGAACACCCATATCTACATTCTGTTCCAAGAAATAAACTTGACACACAGGGGAAGCCCACTGTGAGCGGTGCTTGCTGCAGAAATGACACTTTACTAGAAGACAGAGTCACTGAAATATCTGAATTGAGTAAAATAAAAATGTCCTTAGACAATGATAAAGTTGGGTCTTTTAACCTATGATTTCCTGGAAATGTGACAAACTTTACTAAAATTCTAACAATTAGCTACTAGTACAAAATAAAATCATAAATCCTGTCTATAAAATCCCATCTTAGACCCCATCCCACAGACTTACCGTAAACTATCAATTATATGTTCTACATTTTTGGTATGAATATGATGTCGTTCAAGTAGCCCACTGTAGCTCGAACCTTTCAATGCAAGCTATGAAAACAAAAGAAATGCTATTTTACATCAAATATTACATACAATACGATGTCATTTAAAAGCTCTATGTAAAATAAGAATTTTAAAGGCACATTTTAATAACTGCCTATGAAATTTGAGTTCAACTAAAGGCCAGATTTCAGAACATCATAATTTGATTTTAGTATCAAATACAGCCATCAGCCCAACATTTCCAAAAGGCACATTCTATATGTTTCTTAAATGTCTTTACCAGATTACATGTGGCTATCTGAAGGCCAAAGACAAACTCTCACTGTGACAGGCAGGTGACCTTTGGTCCACTTGGGTTTGCTGCTCCTGTGTTTACATTTGGGTCCTATTAGGAATCTGCCCTGCATCATCTAAACAAAGGGCTGGGTAGATCTCTGAGAAAAGGTAACCTTCAGATATTCAGAGCTGTGACCTTCCAGCATTATTCTTCCTAGCTGATTTGAGTAATATTTTATATTTATCTTACCATTAATACTCTAAAGATAGTCTAAAATATAAAATGTAAAGTATGTGTCTAATATAAAATCATAAATATATTACTGGCATTACTTACTAAATTGCAGAGTAAAAGTAACTTCTAAAAACTAATTTAGTATGTATTTTACTTTCGGGAATGGCTAAGTTGGGGTCTCGGTGTGTAGCAGAGGATGGCCGCAAAGTGATTCTTTCTTCAGCCTCCCAAGCATTTGTTGGCAGTGAGTACCACCATGCCTGGTTTGTGTTTTACTTTTCAAAACAGAATACTTATTTATTTATTTTTTATTTATTTTTATTTATTTATTTATTAATTTATTAAAGATTTCTGCCTCCTCCCCGCCACCGCCTCCCATTTCCCTCCCCCTCCCCCAATCAAGTCCCCCTCCCTCATCAGCCCAATGAGCAATCAGGGTTCCCTACCCTGTGGGAAGTCCAAGGACCACCCACCTCCATCCAGGTCTAGTAAGGTGAGCATCCAAACTGCCTAGGCTCCCACAAAGCCAGTACGTGCAGTAGGATCAAAAACCTATTGCCATTGTTCTTGAGATCTCAGGAGTCCTCATTGTCCGCTATGTTCAGCGAGTTCGGTTTTATCCCAGGCTTTTTCAGACCCAGGCCAGCTGGCCTTGGTGAGTTCCCGATAGAACATCCCCATTGTCTCAGTGTGTGGGTGCACCCCTCGCGGTCCTGAGTTCCTTGCTCGTGCTCTCTCTCCTTCTGCTCCTGATTTGGACCTTGAGATTTCAGTCCGGTGCTCCAATGTGGGTCTCTGTCTCTGTCTCCTTTCACCGCCTGATGAAGGTTAATATTCAGGAGGATGCCTATATGTTTTTCTTTGGGATCACCTTCTTATTTAGCTTCTCTAGGATCACGAATTATAGGCTCAATGTCCTTTATTTATGGCTAGAAAACAAATATGAGTGTGTACATTCCATGTTCCTCTTTTTGGGTCTGGATTACCTCACTCAGGATAGTGTTTTCTATTTCTGTCCATTTGTATGCAAAATTCAAGAAGTCATTGTTTTTTACTGCTGAGTAGTACTCTAATATGTACATATTCCACACTTTCTTCATCCATTCTTCCATTGAAGGGCATCTAGGTTGTTTCCAGGTTCTGGCTATTACAAACAATGCTGCTATGAACATAGTTGAGCATATACTTTTGTTGTGTGATAGGGCATCTCTTGGGTATATTCCCAAGGGTGGTATTGCTGGGTCCAGGGGTAGGTTGATCCCGAATTTCCTGAGAAACCGCCACACTGCTTTCCAAAGTGGTTGCACAAGTTTGCATTCCCACCAGCAATGCATGAACTTATTTATTTTTGACAACTGCATTTTGCTTTTGCAAGATTACAAATATGACACTAATGTAGGTAGCATTTTTTAATAAAATAAAACCAAAATTTTTATCTTATTTCTTAAGAATGATTACTGCTAATATTCCCAGTCTTTTCTTTACAAATACTGGGTTAAGAGTTCTTTAACATATTTTTTTCCACTTCTACCATTTAAAGAGAACTGTATGGGTCCCAAAAGAAAGAGTGAAGGAAAACATTTGGTTATTATAAAAATTAATAAATGGACTCTAGGCCGGGCGGTGGTGGCGCACGCCTTTAATTCCAGCACTCAGGAGGCAGAGGCAGGTGAATCTCTGGGAGTTCGAGGCCAGCCTGGTCTACAAGAGCTAGTTCCAGGACAGGCAACAAAGCTACAGAGAAACCCTGTCTCAAAAAAAAAAATAAAAAATAAAAATAAATGGACTCTAAATTACATCAGACAGTCGTACAAGTGTGCAGTAGAATCATTGAATTCAGGCCAAATCGGCAGTGAGCACAGTGGTAACCGAAAACCCTTCATTCGTCTTAACCAAATGAACACAATAAATTTGTTTCTAAGGACAAGTAGAGCATGCCCCTTTAGATTTCTGCCCGTCATTACTCAGACCTGAAACCTCTTATCAAACAACTTTCAAGGGCGATGAGCCAAACCACCTGTCTTCTCCAGGACACCCTGCTCAGTGACTTTAAAAGAAATCTGCATATTCATGTTAAGGATTCCCAACTGCTATCCCAAGCTCTGGAGAGTCTGGACTCAGCAGAAATTAGGCCATCTTTCTTTAGATGGCTAATAGGCATCTTTTTGTTTGTTTGTTTTTTTGAGGTTTTGTTGTTAGTAGTGTTTTTTATGATTTTTCGAGACAGGGTTTCTCTGTAGCTTTGGGGCCTGTTCTGGAACTAGCTCTTGTAGACAGGCTGGCCTCGAACTCAGAGATCCGCCTTCCTCTGCCTCTGCCTTCTGAGTGCTGGGATTAAAGGTGTGCGCTGCCACCACCCGGCCAGGTATCTGTTAATATTCAATACCAAGCCCTGCGTTTTCTACTCTAAGGATTCCCCGCCTACAGCTTAAGTCAAGGCTAGTCACACTTGAAACCACCTCTTCCCTTATCCCTATATCCAATTACTAGACCATCAACACACATCTCTGCGCTCATCACTACCACAATTTGGACAACTGCACACGCCTCTCTCCAGCTCCTGAGCCTACAGTCTATGCCCCTCACAGACAATGATCAACTAACTATGAGTACCTTGACAGCCCTCCCGCAGTGCTCTTCTTTGCATGGCTGGAATTCTCTCCATTCTGCAGCCCAAGTCCGACTGTCCTCAGGCTTTAAGTACAAGGACGGCCTAACCACTAACACATCAAGGCTCTGAGCATGCTTATGGCTCACAGATGCCAAACCAATTAGTCTTTTGGAATGGAGCCAATCACTCTATCTCAAAGTCTGTTAGTTCCCTCCACTGAATTTGCTACACCTAAAATTGTCGTGAGTGTATTTTTTACATCCCCTTACTAGAATATAATTTACACAAGAGCGGTGACCTTCTCTTGTTCACCAGTGTACCCTCAGGACCTGGTTACTGGGTAAGTTATCTGTTGAGTGAATTCATTCATTTGCCTTTCAGGTTTCGGCTTGGGGTGGGGGAACTGCTGGGGATGCATATCTCAGAAAAGCATCAAGAGTGCATAAGCAGGTGCCAACGACGACAGATTGAGTGACAGTCAGCCTACAGTGCTGGCTGTGCAGGTAATCTCTACCTGGTCAGGACTGAGGAGCGGCCAAGACATGGAGGAAACATGATTTTGTTATAGTAACACCATACACGATTTCACTTTAGGAGTGAACACTTCATAAAGCTAGAAATAAAGATTTTTAGCCTCTTTTGGCGCGTAGCATCGCCCAGCGCAGCCTATCTGGGCGCTGGGTCCGAGTAGCCGGGGCTCCCGGGGGGCAGCAGTTCCTTTGTTTCTGTGGCCTGCCTGCACCAAGCGGGGTAGGCGCTTTGTCTGCGGGCTGCCCAACCAGCACGGAGGCCTGATCTTTCGGCGCCAGGAGACCCAGCATTGGGGTGAGTTTCTGGCCCACGGCGCCAGCCTGGGACGGGGAGCTCGGGGGTTTCTTGGCCCCCTGTCCTGCTTGGGCTCTCTGCTGCCTCTTTCTTCCTGGCCCACCCAGCTTCCGTCCAGACCCCTCCCCACTTCGCCCCCACTGCCCTCTTTTGGCGCCTAGCATCGCCCAGCGCAGCCTATCTGGGCGCTGGGTCCGAGTAGCCGGGGCTCCCGGGGGGCAGCAGTTCCTTTGTTTCTGTGGCCTGCCTGCACCAAGCGGGGTAGGCGCTTTGTCTGCGGGCTGCCCAACCAGCACGGAGGCCTGATCTTTCGGCGCCAGGAGACCCAGCATTGGGGTGAGTTTCTGGCCCACGGCGCCAGCCTGGGACGGGGAGCTCGGGGGTTTCTTGGCCCCCTGTCCTGTTTGGGCTCTCTGCTGCCTCTTTCTTCCTGGCCCACCCAGCTTCCGTCCAGACCCCTCCCCACTTCGCCCCCACTGCCCTCTTTTGGCGCGTAGCATCGCCCAGCGCAGCCTATCTGGGCGCTGGGTCCGAGTACCCGGGGCTCCCGGGCGGGCAGCAGTTCCTTTGTTTCTGTGGCCTGCCTGCACCAAGCGGGGTAGGCGCTTTGTCTGCGGGCTGCCCAACCAGCACGGAGGCCTGATCTTTCGGCGCCAGGAGACCCAGCATTGGGGTGAGTTTCTGGCCCACGGCGCCAGCCTGGGACGGGGAGCTCGGGGGTTTCTTGGCCCCCTGTCCTGCTTGGGCTCTCTGCTGCCTCTTTCTTCCTGGCCCACCCAGCTTCCGTCCAGACCCCTCCCCACTTCGCCCCCACTGCCCTCTTTTGGCGCGTAGCATCGCCCAGCGCAGCCTATCTGGGCGCTGGGTCCGAGTAGCCGGGGCTCCCGGGGGGCAGCAGTTCCTTTGTTTCTGTGGCCTGCCTGCACCAAGCGGGGTAGGCGCTTTGTCTGCGGGCTGCCCAACCAGCACGGAGGCCTGATCTTTTGGCGCCAGGAGACCCAGCATTGGGGTGAGTGTCTGGCCCACGGCGCCAGCCTGGGACGGGGAGCTCGGGGGTTTCTTGGCCCCCTGTCCTGCTTGGGCTCTCTGCTGCCTCTTTCTTCCTGGCCCACCCAGCTTCCGTCCAGACCCCTCCCCACTTCGCCCCCACTGCCCTCTTTTGGCGCCTAGCATCGCCCAGCGCAGCCTATCTGGGCGCTGGGTCCGAGTAGCCGGGGCTCCCGGGGGGCAGCAGTTCCTTTGTTTCTGTGGCCTGCCTGCACCAAGCGGGGTAGGCGCTTTGTCTGCGGGCTGCCCAACCAGCACGGAGGCCTGATCTTTCGGCGCCAGGAGACCCAGCATTGGGGTGAGTTTCTGGCCCACGGCGCCAGCCTGGGACGGGGAGCTCGGGGGTTTCTTGGCCCCCTGTCCTGTTTGGGCTCTCTGCAGGGCCTCTACTCCCCGGGTGCTGCCTCTTTCTTCCTGGCCCACCCAGCTTCCGTCCAGAGCCCTCCCCACTTCGCCCCCACTGCCCTCTTTTGGCGCGAGGCATCGCCCAGCCCAGCCTATCTGGGCGCTGAGTCCGAGTAGCCGGGGCTCCCGGGGGGCAGCAGTTCCTTTGTTTCTGTGGCCTGCCTGCACCAAGCGGGGTAGGCGCTTTGTCTGCGAGCTGCCCAACCAGCAGGGAGGCCTGATCTTTCGGCGCCAGGAGACCCAGCATTGGGGAGACCCAGCATTGGGAGAGCCAACATTGGGGAGAGACAGCGTTTGGTAGGCAAGGAGACCTAATCCGGTAAAAGAAGATCCATAGGGAGCATTTGGAAGAAGAGATGGGCCGACGTCAAGGCAAGAATTCGCCCAACAAGCTGAAAAGCAACATGAAGCTACCAGAAACAAGCGACCTCACAACGGGAGGACAAGAACCCCTTAATCAAGAGGAAGGAGAAAAGATTGACTTCATGAAAGTGATTGACACCCTTAAACAGCATGTAAAAAACGCCCTTATAGAAATGGATGAGAAATATAACAGAAAGTTTGAAGAATTGAATAAATCAGTGAATGATACCCTAGAAAACCAAGGAAAAACAATCAAACAGATAATGGAAACAGTTCAAGACCTGAAAACTGAAATGGAGGCAAAGAAGAAAACACAAACAGAGGGCCGTCTGGACATGGAAAATCTAGGTAAACGAATAGAGACTACAGAAACAAGCATAACCAGCAGAATACAAGAGATAGAAGAAAGACTCTCGGATTCTGAAGATACCATAGAGAAAATAAACACACTGATCAAAGAAAGCAGCAAGTCCAACAAACTCTCATCACAAAACATTCAGGAAATATGGGACACAATAAAAAGACCAAACCTAAGAATAATAGGAGTAGAAGAAGGAGAAGAAGGGCAGCTCAATGGTCCAGAAAATCTATTTAATAAAATTATAGAAGAAAACTTTCCCAACCTAAGGAAAGATTTTCCTATGAAGGTGCAAGAAGCATACAGAACACCGAATAGGCTGGATCAAAAAAAAACATCCCCTCGCCATATAATTATCAAAACACAAAGCATACAAAATAAGGAAAGAATATTAAGAGCTGCAAAGGAAAAAGGCCAAATTACTTATAAAGGTAAACCTATCAGACTTACACCTGACTTCTCCATGGAAACCATGAAAGCCAGAAGGTCCTGGTTAGATGTACTGCAGAAACTGAGAGACCATGGGTGCAAGCCCAGATTACTATACCCAGCCAAGCTTTCATTCACTATAAATGGAGAAAATAAAATTTTCCAGGATAAAAACAAATTTAAACAATACGCAGCCACAAATCCAGCCTTACAGAAAGTAATTGAAGGAAAATCACTAACCAAGGAGTCCAACAATGACCACAATACCTCAGACATCTAGAGACCCTTCACCAACACAAAACAAAGAAGGGAAACTCACAAACTCTACGACTAAAAAAAAAAATGACCGGAGTTAACAACCACTGGTCATTAATATCACTTAATGTCAATGGACTCAACTCACCTATAAAAAGGCACAGGCTAAGAGATTGGATAAGAAAACAGGATCCAACATTCTGCTGTTTACAAGAAACACACCTCAACCACAAAGACAGGCACCTACTCAGAGTAAAGGGCTGGGAAAAGGCCTATCAAGCAAATGGTCCTAAGAAACAGGCAGGTGTGGCCATACTAATCTCTAACAAAGTTGACTTTAAACTTAAATCAATCAGAAGAGATGGAGAGGGGCATTTTATACTCATAACAGGAACAGTTCATCAGGATGAAGTCTCAATCCTGAACATCTATGCCCCTAATATAAAAGCACCCACGTACATAAAAGAAACATTGCTAAAATTCAAGGCAGCCATCAAACCGCACACACTAATAGTAGGAGACTTCAACACTCCTCTCTCACCAATGGACAGGTCAATCAGACAGGAACCTAACAGAGAAATAAGAGAATTAGTGAAGGTAATGAATCAAATGGACTTAACAGACATCTATAGAACATTCCATCCAAATAGGAAAGAATATACCTTCTTCTCTGCAGCTCATGGAACCTTCTCGAAAATCGACCACATAGTCGGTAACAAAGCAAACATCCACAGTTACAAAAAAATATTAGTAACCACCTGTGTCTTATCAGATCACCATGGATTAAAGTTAGAATTCAACAATAATGCTACCCCCAGAAAGCATACAAAGTCATGGAAACTGAACAGTCAACTATTGAACCATAGCTGGATTAAGGAAGAAATAAAGAAAGAAATTAAAGTCTTCCTGGAATTCAATGAAAATAAAGAAACAACATACTCAAACTTATGGGACACTATGAAAGCAGTCCTAAGAGGAAAGTTCATAGCACTAAGTGCCCACTTAAAGAAAACAGAGAAAGCTCACATTGGAGACTTAACAGCCCACCTGAAAGCTCTAGAAAAAAAAGAAGCAGACTCACCTAGGAGGAGTAGAAGACTGGAAATAATCAAAATGAGGGCTGAAATCAACAAAATAGAAACACAGAAAACAATACAAAAAATCAATGAAACAAAAAGCTGGTTCCTGGAGAAAATCAACAAGATTGACAAACCACTATCCAAGCTAATCAAACGGCAGAGAGAGAATTTGCAAATTAATAAGATCAGAAATGAAAAGGGGGACATAACCACAGACACAGAGGAAATTCAGAGAATCATTAGATCTTACTACAAAAGCCTATATGCCACAAAATTGGAAAATGTAAAGGAAATGGATACTTTTTTAGATAAATATCATATACCAAAGTTAAATCAGGACCTGGTGAACAATCTAAATAGACCTGTTAGTCGCGAAGAATTAGAAGAGGTTATCAAAAACCTCCCTACCAAAAAAAGCCCAGGACCAGATGGTTTCAATGCGGAATTCTACCAGATCTTCCAAGAAGATCTAATACCTATACTCCTTAATGTATTCCACAAGATAGAAACAGAAGGGTCATTACCAAACTCCTTTTATGAAGCCACAATTACTCTGATACCAAAACCACTCAAAGACTCAACCAGGAAAGAGAACTACAGGCCAATCTCACTCATGAATATCGACGCAAAAATCCTCAACAAAATACTGGCAAATCGAATCCAAGAACACATCCGAAAAATTATCCATTATGATCAAGTAGGCTTCATTCCTGAGATGCAGGGCTGGTTCAACATACGAAAATCTATCAATGTAATCCAGCATATAAATAAACTGAAAGAAAAAAACCATATGATCATTTCATTAGATGCTGAAAAAGCATTTGACAAAATTCAACATCCATTTATGTTAAAAGTCTTGGAGAGATTAGGGATACAAGGGTCATACCTAAATATAATAAAAGCTATATACAGCAAGCCGACAGCTAACATCAAATTAAACGGAGAGAAACTCAAAGCCATCCCACTTAACTCAGGAACACGACAAGGCTGTCCACTCTCCCCATACCTCTTCAATATAGTGCTTGAAGTTCTAGCAATAGCAATAAGACAACATAATGGAATCAAGGGGATTCGAATTGGAAAGGAAGAAGTTAAACTTTCGTTATTTGCAGATGATATGATAGTGTACATAAGCGACCCCAAAAACTCCACCAAAGAACTCCTACAGCTGATAAACAGCTTTAGTAATGTGGCAGGATACAAGATCAACTCCAAAAAATCAGTCGCCCTCTTATACACAAAGGATATGGAAGCAGAGAGGGAAATCAGAGAAGCTTCACCATTCACAATAGCCAAAAACAGCATAAAATATCTTGGGGTACATCTAACCAAGGAAGTGAAAGATCTATTTGACAAGAACTTTAAGGCATTGAAGAAAGAAATTGAAGAGGATACCAAAAAATGGATGGACCTCCCTTGCTCTTGGATTGGGAGGAGCAACATAGTAAAAATGGCAATTCTACCAAAGGCTATTTATAGATTCAATGCAATCCCCATCAAGATCCCATCAAAATTCTTCACAGATCTGGAGAAGACAATAATCAACTTTATATGGAAAAACAAAAAACCCAGGATAGCCAAAACAATCCTATACAATAAAGGATCTTCTGGAGGCATTACCATCCCTGACTTCAAACTCTATTACAGAGCTACAGTAATGAAAACAGTGTGGTACTGGCATAAAAACAGAGAAGTCGACCAATGGAATCGTATAGAAGACCCGGATTTTATCCCACAAACCTATGAACACCTGATTTTCGATAAAGGAGCTAAAAGTATAAAATGGAAGAAAGAAAGCATCTTCAACAAATGGTGCTGGCACAACTGGATGTCATCTTGTAGAAGAATGAAAATAGACCCTTATCTATCACCGTGCACAAAACTCAAGTCCAAATGGATTAAAGACCTCAATATCAGCCCGAACACACTGAACCTGATAGAAGAGAAAGTGGGAAGTACCCTACAGGAGCTGGGCACAGGAGATCGCTTCCTATGTATAACCCCAGAAGCACAGACATTAAGGGCAACATTGAATAAATGGGACCTACTTAAACTGAGAAGCTTCTGTAAAGCAAAGGACATAGTCAATAAGACACAAAGGCAACCTACTGACTGGGAGAAGATCTTCACCAACCCCACAACAGACAAAGGTCTGATCTCCAAAATATATAAAGAACTCAAGAAACTAGACTTTAAAATGCTAATTAACCCAATTAAAAAATGGGGCACTGAACTGAACAGAGAATTCTCAGCAGAGGAAGTTCAAATGGCCAAAAGACACTTAAAGTCGTGCTCAACTTCCTTAGCAATCAGGGAAATGCAAATCAAAACAACTTTGAGATATCATCTTACACCTGTCAGAATGGCTAAAGTCAAAAACACCAAGGATAACATTTGCTGGAGAGGCTGTGGAGGAACGGGTACCCTCATCCATTGCTGGTGGGAATGCCATCTTGTGCAACCACTGTGGAAGTCAGTGTTTCGGTTTCTCAGGAAATTCGGGATCAACTTACCCCTGGACCCAGCAATACCACTCCTGGGAATATACCCAAGAGATGCTCTATCATATGACAAAAGCATTTGTTCAACTATGTTCATAGCAGTATTATTTGTAATAGCCAGAACCTGGAAACAACCTAGATGCCCTTCAATGGAAGAATGGATGAAGAAAGTATGGAATATATACACGCTAGAGTACTACGCTGCGGTAAAAAACAATGACTTCTCGAATTTTGCAGGCAAATGGATGGAAATAGAAAACACTATCCTGAGTGAGGTGTCCCAGACCCAAAAAGATGAACATGGGATGTACTCGCTCATAATTGGTTTCTAGCCATAAATTAGGGCCACGGAGTCTACAATAGGTGAACCTAAAGAAGCTAAGTAAGAAGGTGAACCCAAGGAAAAACATATAGTTATCCTCTTGGCTAAGGGAAGTAGACCCAATTGCCGGGGAGAAAATTAGGATTTTGGGGGTGGGGTGGGATGGGGGTAAGGGGAGATGGGGAGAGAAAAGGTAGAAGGGAAGGAGGGGGGACTTGGGGAATCAGGAGAATTGGGATAAAGGAAAGGTGGATAGGGGAGCACGGAACCACAATTCTTAGTTAAGGGAACCACTTTAGGGTGAGCAAGAGATTTGACCCTAGAGGGGCTCCCAAGTGCCCAACATGAGGTTCCCAGTTAGTTCCTTGGGTAGCTGAGGACTGGGAACCTGAAATGACCCTATCCGAGAGCAATACTGACGAATATCTTGCATATCATCATAGAACCTTCATCTGGTGATGGATGGAGACAGAGACAGAGACCCACACTGGAGCACTGGACTGAGCTCCCAAGGTCCCAATGAGGAGCAGAAGGAGGGAGAACATGAGCAAAGAAGTCGGGACCACGAGGCGTGCACCCACCCACTGAGACAGTGGAGCTGATCTACTGGGAGCTCACCAAGGCCAGCTGGACTGTGACTGAAAAAGCATGGGATAAAGCCAGACTCTCTGAACATGGCGAACTATGAGGGCTGATGAGACGCCAAGGACAATGGCACGGGGTTTTGATCCTACTTAATGTGCTGGCTTTGTGGAAGCCTAGCCAGTTTGGATGTTCACCTTCCTAGATATGGACGGAGGGGGGAGGACCTAGGACTTGCCACAGGGCAGGGAACCTGGACTGCTCTGTGGACTGGAGAGGGAGGGGGAGAGGAGTGGGGGGAGGGGTAGAAGGTGGGAGGAGGGGGAGAAGGGTGGGAGGAGGGGGAGGGAGATGGGAGGCTGGGAGGAGGTGGAAACTTGTTTTTTGTTTATGTTTTTTTTCTTCTTTTCTTAATAAAAAAATTATTAAAAAAAAAAATTCAAAAAAAAAAATTAATTAATTAAAAACTTTAAAATAAATAAAAAAAAAAAAAAAAAAAGATTTTTAAAATGTAATGTGTGCGAGCATTTGAGGACCCGGCTACTGTTTATTTAAATATTAGTTGAGCTCAATCAAATTTATTAAATGGAGACTACAAACAGCCCAGGGTGAAGAAAAGCATTTTGAATGTACAATAAATCTTTCAGAATTTTGTCATCAAATTTATCATTTCTCACTTGCCAAAAATAAAACTTAAGGGTAGTTGATTCCTAGACTTCAATAGCCTGCCCAAATACTGTATCTTCTCTTCCAACTTTTGGTTGGACTATATGAATATACACCCTGGAACAAGAGACATAAACAGGCTAAGAAACTTCTGTTCTTACTTCCTTGTTCTCATTAAGCTGCCGGAAATTAAGCTAAAGATTAGCAATGGAGCAGAAATGTCTTTATCTCAAATTTCTCCTTGTGTAAACATTCTCTCTATGTTAGGGTCAACATTCACCTAGACAATGCAATTACTGTAGTTCTTTAACACACTAGCTGTTAAAGAACTAGCTGGTGGGGTAGCTGGTGGGGTAGTTGGTGGGGTAGATGGTGGGTGCTGGTGGGTACTGGTGGGGTAGCTGGTGGGGTAGCTGGTGGGGTAGCTGGTGGGTGCTGGTGGGTGCTGGTGGGGTAGCTGGTGGGGTAGCTGGTGGGGCAGCTGGTGGGTGCTAGTGGGGTAGCTGGTGGGTGCTAGTGGGGTAGCTGGTGGGGTAGCTGGTGGGGTAGCTGGTGGGGTAGTTGGTGGGGTAGCTGGTGTGTGCTAGTGGGGTAGCTGGTGGGTGCTGGTGGGGCAGCTGCTGGGGTAGCTGGTGGGGGAGCTGGTGTGTGCTAGTGGGGTAGCTGGTGGGTGCTGGTGGGGCAGCTGGTGGGGTAGCTGGTGGGGCAGCTGGTGGGGTAGCTGGTGGGGCAGCTGGTGGGTGCTGGTGGGGTAGCTGGTGGGTGCTGGTGGGGCAGCTGGTGTGTTCTAGTGGGGTAGCTGGTGGGTGCTAGTGGGGTAGCTGGTGGGGTCACTGGTGAAACAGCTGGGCTCACTAACAAGGACTAAGCAGATAAGTGGCAAAACATTGCAGCAAACACTTCTGAAACATCAAATAAAATATTCTGAACTACCATGTAAATAGCACTCACACTATTGTAGAACACAAACTGTGGTAGAAGGGACAACTAGACGCCTGAAAATAATGTGGCTTCAGACACCTAAAACCTCACCTTCATCAGAATATCAAGTACAAATGTATTCCTGTAAAAGGGTTACAATTAAAAAGTTAGATATTTGGAATACATTCTCAACTTTGCAAAGTCCCACATTACATATTCAGAATCATTATTTTTCAAAAATGTATGCATTATTTCCATTAAAGAAATAAATAAAATGATTATTCAACTTGGAAAGAGTAGAAGAATCTAAAAATAAATAAATCTATAGACAGAATATCTCATTATAAGTGATACAGTTTCTCCTACAAAAAAAATCACCAAAACACAACACCTCTTCTCCCTCCGCTGTGCCTTCAGCACACACAGGAATTAACTGAAGCTGAGAACAGCTCCGCCACATCACACACATGCTTCAACTATGACATCTTCCAAATGGCCTTCTGCATTTTTACATTATTACTGATTTTTTAACTTGGCTTATATTAAAATCATTACAATTACAAATTTTTAAAACTTGTTTTACCAGGTAAGGTTATTATTTTGGACTCTTTAATTTCCGTGAAAGGTCAATACAGTGTTCTAACATATAAAATACACAATCTTGTAAGATAATGAAAGTTTGCTAAGTAAACTCATTAGACACAATTCAATCATCCTTTTACACACTTAACTAGGTGACTTGCTATTACTCAAAGTTGCCTGCAAAGTGTGTGCACCTTTCAGCAGCTGTAATATCAACTGTTCGCCTCTCGGGCTCAGGCCACAAGCACCAACTCTGGAAGGCTTGTTTGGCTGGAACGGACCAATTATGGATTCAACTGACTTTATCTCCCGGAGCTCCCTTCCCTTCATCCCAGCTGCCTTGGCCAGTATTCATTTTGTTCATTCTATTTGTGTCTTCCCTACGGTTGGTATTGTCAAGGCTCTAGCTTCAGTTCTCTCCTCAGCTCTCCCGACATTTTCTGAGTAACCGCCAACCCCGCCAACTGTTCTCAGTTTCTCCCGAGAATGCATCAGAGACTGAAACCTGTCCCATCAGCTCTATCTTCTCTTGATTCATAGACTTCACTTTTCAAACGTCCTTAGCACCCCACCCAGTCCTAGTTCTCACCCCAAGATATCTAAGGCTGCATGGTCCCATTCACATGTGTACTCTGGGAGTCATACACCATTAATAAAGGCATTATTTCTTCAGGTAACTGAACAAACCCAGCTGCCACCCTCGGGTCCCTCACACTCTATCTCCACACTAGCCAGCTCACACACCGCTGAGGACACTCTCCTCAGATCGCGTCACTTCCGCACTGCCACCCTCAGGTCTGGACCATATCAACTCTGCCGTGCACAATGGAAAAACTTGCCTGTGGATTCTCTGAACTGATCCCTTAAGAGTTCGATAAACTCCCATCCAATCCTAATCATCAAGACCTGAGAGTCACCTTCATCCTAATCCCCAAACACAACCAAAACCTCATACCTCTGGCTCGCTCCATTCCTATGAAGACAGACTGGATTCTAAGCATTAGCAGAGGGTGCTAACTTAGAATACAGTTAACATCTGCCTGTCTCACCCAGGCTACCTGCATGACCTCAATACACCGATGGTTGAGCACTAACCATGCCCTTGCTATACATTAGAGGTGGAGAGAACAGCCAGCATTTCAATTAAACAGAAAGTAAAATATTCTATCAAATTGGGTTACACTGTTTCCTGCAGCATTTTACTCCAATTAAAACAAGTCACAATGTCAAGTTTCTGACTGGATCACAAAGTTTCAGTTTTTGTTTTTTGTTTTTTTTTTAAATATTTATTTATTTATTATGTATACACTGTTCTGTCTGTGTGTATGTCTGCAGGCCAGAAGAGGGCACCAGACCTCATTACAGATGGTTGTGAGTCACCATGTGGTTGCTGGGAATTGAACTCAGGACCTTTGGAAGAGCAGGCAATGCTCTTAACCACTGAGCCATCTCTCCAGCCCCAAAGTTTCAGTTTTTGTTGGTTAAAAGATGAACTTCATTCTTTGTTCTCTTCACCCATGCAAATTCTTCCATCCTTCAACATTTAGTAACATCCTAAAAGTATAAAGTACCATTTTACTCTTCCCATACTGGTAAAAAACGTGAAAGCTTGTTAAGTGATGGTGGTAATTTGTAGATTGGGGAATTCATCCAATGCTTATAAAAACTTACTTTTAGTTAGAATTGTCCTTAACAATATGAAAACTGGGGCTAGCAAGACGGTTAAACTAGCAAAGACACCTGCCACTCAAGCCTGGTGACCTGAGTTTTATCCCTGGAACACGTGAAAAGGTGGAGGGAGAGAACCAACGGTACAAAGTTGTCCTCTGACCCCCACCTATATGCTGTGACATGTGCGCCCACACACAAACTATGTATGCACACACACACATACACACAATGATATTTTTAAAGGTAAAATAGAACAGCTGCAAACAATCTGTGATAATCCCAAAAGAGGACTACTACAAAGCAAACACTACGTAGTGAATGCATTTGTATCAAGACAGATAACTTTTCAAAACAACAGTTAATAAATGCAAATTTGTAAAGACCAGGCACATGTTCTAAAGCCTATATCATTGCTATAACTTTTTAAACATGCATAAAATTTTATATATTTTTGTAGAGAGTCATATCAATATAAAACCATCTGCATGATAATGTATATGCCTAACACCCTCACACAAGTAGAGATTACCCTTGGAATGGTGGGAGCAGAGAGACTAGCTAGATGAATAGGGCTATACTGTTAATAATTACCATTCTTACAAAAAAGCAAATCTAAAGAAGGGCAGGAAGAGCTCATTTGGGAAAGTACTTGCTACACTAACACGAGGACCTGACTCACTCCCAAGCACCTAAACAAAGAGTTGCTGGTCCTCACTTAGGAGCCCAGAGCTGGGAAGCAGAGACTGAGGACCCCTGGAGCTTACCACCATCTAGTGTAGCCTAATGGCGAGCTCCAAGCCAATGAGAGACCTCCTCTGAGAGGGAGCTACAAAGTGTTTCCCGAGGTTAATTCCCAAGGTTATCTTCTGGCCTGACTCCTCATGTGTGCAGGAGATACATGAGTACATCCATTTAAAAGGTTCTGAAGCAAATATGCAAAAATGGTATCTGCTACGTCTAGGTAGTTAAATACATACGTATCTGTATCTTGCTACTGTGAAGTTTTCTATAGGCTTGAAATATTTCCTAACTGAAGATCACAACACTAAACACTTCACACACAAAAAAATTTATTTAAAGGTTGTAAAATAAAAAGAAAAAAACCCTCAAGGTTCTTTGCTCCCCTTTATCTCCATCCTTCCTAATAAGCCTCCTCCTTTTCCATATGCTCATGGACTACAGAGTTAGAACACCATGAAATGGATTTTCTCCAGTCACTGGAAACTAGTTTTTGGTCCCTGGTTCAGTACATTGCTGGTAAACAGCTACTTAACAAAGTTAGTCGGGCTTGTGGGATGGCTCAGGGTGAAGGCAGCTGACTCTGCCTGACTGGCAACCTGAGGATGATACCCTGGACCCACATGATGGAAGGAGAGAACCACCTCTCTCAATTTCCACAGACCTCCAGACCTGCCATACCACTAAGTATAATAAATGCAGAAAATAAAAACAGGTAATGAAAAAACAAATTAAGTCAACTAAAAAAACTTTCTGGGTGCTGATAACTCGTATTACACCTTTGCAAGGTTTTACTTAAACAATGGTTACACTTGTGTTTGCCGTGTGCCTGGATGTGGAGCTGGAGGACAACTTGAGAAGGTCCTTCTCTTCTTTCATCTGTGTGTCCTGGTTATCGCACTCGGGTCCTCAGCCTTGCTCTACCCACTGAGCCATCTCGGGAGCCCTGGCAAGTGTTTATAATACTGACTTTGATGTTATTCTCTATCACAAACAAGCTTCATGAAAGAGGAAGCACTTCAGAACCAGAGCTTCCTCAAAGCAACTACGAGAAGAGAAGAGAAGAGAAGAGAAGAGAAGAGAAGAGAAGAGAAGAGACGGAACGAACCCCACTCCATGAAGCTGGGGAACGTAGATTAATGGCAGATCACTACCTAGCAGGCACAAGGCCCTGGGTTTGATGCCAGCAGTATAAAATTAACTAATTACCACTTTACAGTATTAAAATAACACCTTTTAGTTCACCTCAGTGATCTTAAAAAAGCAACGTGCAGGGGCTAGAGAGATGGCTCAGTGGTTAAGAGAACTGGCTGCTCTTCTAGAGGACCTGAGTTCAACTCCTAGCACCCACATGGCAGCCCACAACTGTCTCTAACTCCAGCTCCAAGGGACCTGGCACCCTCACACAGACATACATGCAGGGAAAACGCCGGTGCATATAAAATAATAAATTAATCTAAAAAGAAAAAAAAAGAAGAAAAGTAAGAAAAGTAACTGCTTTGGAATGACAAATCAATGTCACACCAAGTATAAAACTTTCAGTTGGGTGGCAATGCAAATGTGCTGTAGAAATTGGTCTAATTACCTGCACGATGAACATCTAGTGGGTGATCATAAAGGAAAAACATGGTATAATATCTCTAAAGCATGAAATAACTGTCACGGTGGCTGGTGTTTGAAATTACGTATTTCTGTTACATGTTAGAAAGAGTGAAATAAAGCCAACTTGAACTTCTCTGGTTACAACATCAGCATGCATCAGTGAACAAATACCTGCATCTATGCAAAACTTCTTTCCCACAATTAAGATCACAGGAAGAGCGATCATCAGGGTTTGGAAAGCAAAGCTACTGACACTCATAGGGTTGTCCACACACTTCAAGCGAATGCCTCCCCAGGTAATACATATACTGTATTACCAGCGAAAACTAAAGAGCACGGCCATTTCAGCTGCTGCCACATTCACTCTCTCTCTCTGTGAAGGCTCAGGGACAATCTTATTTCAGTTTAAAAGAAAACCCACAGGGCAGGCAAGCTGCAAATCCTGGCAGCTTCCCAGAGGACAGAGATGGAAAAGAAAAGAGGAAAGTACACCGTTTGCTTGTCCGTCTTTTTTATTTCTCCAATGCAAGTATTTATAATATACTTTCGGCCTTTGGTTTCCAAATTACATTCCACAGAACTTAAAACCTTTTCTGCCAAAACAACAAAAATCATTCTTTGTTTAGTTTGTTTCTCAAACTTTGAAGCCTGAACCTACTTTTAAGAGCCCAAGCTGGCAATCTCTGCCTTACCAACTAACTTGGAATACTGCCAGATGGTGATAAGGCCTGGGGTGGGAAAAAACTGGTACCAGCCTAGGGAAGAAGAGAACTGAATGTCACTCTGAAGAACATCAGAATGGCTTCCCCTAAACAGCTGCGTCTGCAGAAGAAATCATCACAGACTGGTATTTTTCGTGTCTTCATAATACTCAGCACAACCTTGGTACGGAGAAGCACAGAAAGTATCAAGGACTCTGAAAAGATTCTGTCTGAACTTGACATCAAAGGGTGAACAGAGAAGAACATTAAACAAACTGGGCTGCAAAGGTGAAGACCAACAGATAAAGATTAGTGAGGTTAGCAAAGAGGCAAACTTTTGACAAACCGCTTATAAAAAGGGAGATAAATGTTGTATGTGGTTCTTCTGGCTGTCATGACAAAAAACAAAAAGGTGACTTAAGTAAAAAAGGGATGGCTAATGTGGGTGGAGGTTGGCAGGGATGCGGTCACTCTGCCTGGATCGACATGGTAGCCCGAGAATAAGTTCCTGCTCACACTGCTCACCATCGAGAAGCAGTAAGAGATGAACGCTGATGCTCGGCTCAGTTTCTACTTTTCCCTTTCTATTCAGTCTGGGATGTGAGGTCATGGCACGATGCTATCTACATTCCTCAGCTAAGCAACTCAGAACATCCTCACAGCCCTACTCAGAAGGGAGTAATCACAGTCAGGATAACAAGGAAGGTTAACCGTCATCCGCACACACTCTGAGAGGAAACCTGAGAGACCTATTAGAATTTCATGCACTTTTTGATTCGCTCTACTTTTGGGTATTTATACTAGAACTTCATTCTCATTTATATGAACACAGACATTAATGTAGTAGGTGTATTTGACGCTAAAAAAAAACCCTACAGAATAATTTACATTATTATTAAGCAAAATGAGATAAAGTATAGAAAAAGTACCCCCCCTCCCCCGCCCCTGCCACCTGAGGTAGGTGAGGGAGCTGGCTCACCCCTCACCAGCTGCAGCACTCAGGAAAGTGGGCCCTGTCAGCAGAGGAGTGGGTCATCCCTGAAGTGGTGAGCATGGGAGAGCTGTTCTGATCACTCATCTGTCATGTGGCAGCATGGGCGGGAAAGAGACCCCCCCAACAAGGCCTGAGGCAGGTGGGAGAGCTGTCCCAGGACTCACCTGTCATGTGGTGGCACAGGCAGGAGAGCGATTCCCCACCCCCACTCCACCCGTCAACACCTGAGGCAGGTGGAGAGCTGTCCCCGTTGCTTATCTGTCGGTCATGTAGCAGCACGGAGTGCCTCAAGAGGGAATATAGGTGGGATCGAGATGCATGATGTGAAATACACAAAATAGTTTTCACAAAAGAAAGAAAAAACATTCCGCTATCCTTACTCATCATACACAGAGATTATTTCCAAAATGAAACACACACACACACACACACACACACACACACACTGATACACAAGTCATTTGCGGGGCCAAAACTGAATAAAAGATGACGAGAAGGAAAGGCTGATTATACACCATTACTTTACATGGTCAACAGTTTTAATGTACTGCTGATCCACAAATAGTCCAAATTAAATCAGCACAGCCAATGAGGATTAAAATGGCTTGAGAATGCCACAATGTGAAGTTCTAGAAATAATAAGCAATGAAGTCCAAGAGAAAGCCAGGAGTCCCTGTCTATGAAGAGATTACTGAAACAGTGTTTCTCAAAGTCTAATCTGGGAGCCACCTGGGAAACATAGGAAACTGGCCTAAAAAAACTGTAGATCTCTGGGATTCATACATAGTAATTTCAGGCATATGGTTCAGAGAAGCAGAGTGTAGGAATTCTCTACCCTGAATCAGAACCATGAAAGGGAAGGTTCGGGAATCTGTACTCTGCTAAGCTCCCTGGGTGATGAAGCCTCTGCATACTGACAAGCAGAGAAGCCAAGCGGCCAGATGTTCACCCTTAGATAGATGGCTCTGGGGCCTGTGGCTGGAAGATCTCACAGCAACAAGGTTCAGTTAGAAGGCCCTGGCAGCACTCCAGATCACGTTCTTTAATGTGCTAACTACTTACATGGCTGACTGCACAGATGTAGAAAAGAATTATCTGCCCAGAAGTTAACTACAACCTAAACCTCCCATCTTTATTTTTTCTTTTCTTTTTTCAAACAAAAGAAAACAAAAGCAAGGCATTCTATCTCTACCTACGAATCAGCTATGAAGACAAAAAACAGAACAACTTAACCCAATAGACGTGTCATTAAATAAACTTATTTTACCCTATTCAGTAGCTTCCTAAAAATGGAGGATGGTTCCTCTAAACCACAACGGAATGGGAGAAGCTAAGTGAAAGCTGCTCAGTTCTTATCTGATTTGTACAATCGAGTGTTTTAAATAAAGCCTTTTCGTTGGCTGACAAAGGATTTCTGGGCAAGAAATCCTTCCCAAGTCTAAGTCTGTTTTGTTTCATCTGAAGTCTAAACCGTGACTGTCAAGGTGTCTGGTTGTTAAAGCTCCGCCTCTGCCACCAGCTTCAGGTCTTATGGCACAAACAGACTGTGTTTTATGCCTTTGCAATATCGTGGGACTTGGAAGCTAAATCCTTAACTAAAAGGCTTCCCGTCTTCCATTCCATTAATCAGCCAACGGGAAGAAAGGCAAGATTGAAATAAAGTGACACCACCAGGAAGAGCAACTGAAAGTCAAACCTTTGCCCCAAGCTGAAGGATATAGTCCTATTCTTGTACAGGCTTCACCAATTAAAAAGATTCTTCACATGATTCTTTGCCTTTCTACAAAGTCAGAAAACCAGAGGCTTCAGGACAGAAAGCTACAGGGACACTCTGGTCAACATCTACTATGTACATTTTAACAAGTACCCTAAATAGAGACCTATTTTTCACAAAAACAAATGAACAAAAAAAACCCAACATAACAAAAGAGAATGCTTTCATACAAAATCATGTTACCATGATGTTACACAGTGGCCATAGTACCAATGGCATGAAACAAACACCTCGTCATTTTCTTTATAACCAATTTATGTGCTCTAGTTGGGTTTTACCCCAACAATATAACAAATGAGGTAAAACTCTTTCTGTTCCTACCCTCTACAGGATACCATGGTAGAACCTGACACAGCCTGGTGTTCCTTAGCTGCTCTTACCCAGGCTACACCTAATGCAATCTCACTCCAAATACGCCTGAACATCAATGCAAAGCCAACTCCTATCAGTAAGGGAGAAATCCAATAAAATTACAGAAAAAAAAAAAAAAACCTATTCTGCCTCCTTCGCTTAGTGATCACAAGCCTCTGCTGTACAGCCCGGCAGTCATACTTTAAAGCGGCCTTAATCTAACAGCATCACTGAGTGATGGACAAATACTAATTAGGAGATATCTCCGCTCAAAGAGGGAGTCTGAGCTTTTATAGACACCGATTACCCCTACATTTTAAGAGACTTTATTAGTAGTGATTTAGTTCAGAAATACAAGAGTTATTCTCAATTCAGATACTACCTGTTTCCCAGAGTCCTTGAAATCATTTCAAAATGCCAGCTCCTGCAGAAAGGGCTTGGGAGCTAGGTGAACGAACTTTTGAAAGCTAACATTGCAGTACAAATATTTCATTTCGCTCAGGAAAACAAAAAATGCAAAGGCAGTCAGTTACATAGAACCAGGGAGCATCTAGAGCTCCGGGCAATCCCACCTGTGCTGTGTAGACCTGAAGAGCACCAACTCATTTTGTTTCCTTGTTTCTTGAGTGTACCATTGTAAGCCCAGAGAGTCTTAGATGAAGTTGTGTGAGGCTAAGCATACGCGGTATTTCACAACTTCTAAAAGGTGAACCTTGCAAAGTTGGGTGGATAACCAAAAGAACACACCTCTTTTCCCAAAATAGAAACAGCACACTCCCATCTGGCCAGCAACCCCCCACCTCACTGCCTTCATTTCACTCAACTACACCATCGACCCGGGCCAAACGGCAGATCTTCTCTACCACTGTGGATGTTTTCTATGAACACTTCCAACACTTGGGCGAAGGGAAAAGACATTTGCACACTTGACTTCTACCAAGTGACCCTTCAACTTGCCAATCAAACAAGACTGACAAGATGCCACAGCTAAGCAAAGACTTACAACGGGTTTCTCCTAGCTCCCCCAAAAATGATTAACACAAAGCATCACCAGGTTTTAAGAATAGGTAGCCTACCTATTCTTGTACGTAACTGGAAAGTAGTTCTATACAACTAATTCTATAGCCTTCAGGTGCTTGAAATCAACAATCACAGATGTTCAATGGGAATTTTTCTAGAATCGAGAAAATTTACCTAGAATCTAGATAAACTGCTAACAGTCGATTTCCCTAAAGTTGCTGTGTAGCACAAAATTAAAATTTTCAAAACTGGGGAAGTTCAAACTCTGGGTTCAACCCCTCCCACACACATACACACACGCCTGGTTTTACACAACTGGCAAGGCTCTTAGTAAATATACCACAGATGTGTGTCGCGGAGTCACTGTACTTCAGAGGCACAGGCTCTTCCTTTCACCCATTATCCATCCTGCTCACTTGTCCCTTATCTGACCTTCCTACATGAAAACACAGCTCAGGTCAACTCTCCTGCCTCGCGGTCCCAGGCGCTGTTGAAGCGGCCAGAGACCCTGGACCGGCGACCACATTCCAGCAGGATTTGCCCTCGTCAGGCCTTGGTCCCCGGGAGTCAAGGGGGTGTGTCCGTGGCACCATGGCCCTCTCTCTGCCACCAGCAGCCGCGCACAGGAATGTTTTATCTCGGGGCGGCCTGGGGAGAGGTCCCAAAGCGAACAACCCTCAGGCCACCAGTACACTTTCCAGCGATCCGAGTCTGCAGAGTCTGAACTCCCGAGGCCGGGGCGAGGGCACACGTGGCTTCTCAAGTCCTGGTACCAGGGGCCTCTCCAAGAAAGGCTCGGGACGCCAATCTCCCACGCTCGAAGGGGGTGGGGAGGCAGGCAATCGGAGGGAGGCCGTCGGGCTTTGCGGGTGTCCCGTGTCCCGTGGGGCTCAGCCGTATCCCCCACCCCCACCCCTCACTCCCCCGATACCGGCCGTCCCCCTCCAGGACCCACCAGCTGCTTCAGGTCCTCCTCCGAGAGCTCCGCGTAGCGGTACCGCTGCTGCTCGAACTCGTAGCGGGTGGTTTTCGCCACCACCACCACCCGCGAGGGGCGGAAGCCGCCGTCGGCGCGGCTACCGCGGCCCGCCAGCTCGCGCGGCTGCCCGTGCCCCAGGTGCCGCCGGCCGTCCACGCCCGAGCCCCGCAGAGCCGCCCGGCCACCCGCCACGCGCCGGCAGCTGCCCAGGAGGAAGCCCCGGTAGCAAGTCATGGTCCGCCGGGCTGCGCCTGCAGGCTCGCACTCCCCGCCGCCAGCACCACGCCGGGCGCGCAGAGGTTAAGTGCGGGGACGTGCGTGGAAAGCGCCACTAGCGGGGAGACCTGCCCAGACGCCGGCGCGGGCGGGGAGCCCCCGAGACAACCTGAGGGGGGCGGGGAACGGGGCTGGCCTACGGGTGGTGGGTTTTATTTGTTTGTTTATCCGTTTCCTTCCTGCGCCTGCGCAATGGCCTCTCGGCCGGGCCCCACCTCCCTCTCCACCCTCGGAGTCCTCTCTGTGCCCGCCCCCAGGCCGGCGCTATCAGCCAATCAGAGTTTGGGGAGGTTTGGGAGGCCGAGGGGCTGCAGGGATTGGCTGTGGCAGAGAGAGGGCAGGAATTCTATTTGGCGTTTGAGCTGCCTGAGGAAATCCAGCTGGAACCGGTCTAAGGCGGCCTAGGGGGGAGCTGATGGAGTTTTGAGTGCCTGGCGGGAAAGCGAGGGCCTTGAGCATCTTCACCTCGGTGCTTTCGTTATGGCCTAGCTTTCTGGCCCCGCGCTTGGCTTGGGCGAATGTTAACCAGTGTCTGCTGGATAGCCGCGGTAAGCGATGAGGACACTGACCTTGCCCAAAGCGGCCAAGTCTGCCTGATGCCAAATGAAGCTGCCAAGCCCTTTATTAACGAGGAATGACAGATAGCGAGAAGGATCATAGAGCATTAACACGAACTCAGAGATCTAAGCTCCTCGTCCTCCTGATCGCCAAAAAGCACCAGTCGAGGGAGCCCGTGCTGTCAGTGAGAAACGTGGAAGATCATGGGGGAAGGAGTCTTGCCTAGTGGTGCATGTCTCTGTAGACCGGAAGATAAAGGTTGGAAAAATTGGGTAGGGCCAGACTGAAGGTTTAAAATGTTCGCTCGCACTTTGCCCTTTATTCTTTGCCCACAGTGAAGCAAGCTCAAAACAGTGTTTGATGATTATTGATCTGGCTTTGGAATGTTGGGTAGTCTTAAAAGCCAGAGCAAGGGAGACTGTCAGTCTGTGGGGACAGTTACACAACCATAGAAATCTAGGCTAGTCTAAGAATACTGCCAATAGAAGGGGAAGTTTCTCTGAAGGAAAAGTTCAAAGACAGTGCACAGCCTAGTAATGTGGCACCTGCCTCTGAGGTCCTCCCTTCTTTGCAGCCCTGGCACCCCCAGGAAGTGGTTTCTGGATTCCAGGCACGCTCTTTCATATTTATGAGACTCAGGTGCCTCTGTAATGTCAGACCTATTACCTCTAACCAGAAAATTACAGTTTTGACTCCCACTTTCCAGCCGGAAACAACTCAATGGGATATCCTTGTCAAACCGTACTTTGGATGCTTTCTTCTGCCTCCCCCAAAGCATTGCTTCATTAAAACATCCTCTCAGAGGGATCAGAAGTATCTTGAATTCTCTCTCCCTAGTGGATATTCCACTCAAGTTCTTAAACATAGTCATGTCTATGACATTGAAAACTTTGAAGAATGAAAGACCCTTCTAAGCCCCAGTTGTCTCCTGTCCCCTATCTCCCTTTTACATACAGATTCTGGACAGAATAACCTGTTAATCAGTCATCAACATATTCATGCTGCCAACCTTTTTTTTTTCCTGAGGAACGGTGTGGGGGTGGGGGGGTGGGGATGGAATACACTTATTTTATGTTTCTAATCCATCCTTGTGGGAACCACCAACCTTTTGTCTTCTCCGTTTTCTTCACTACTCTTATTTCCAAAGTTACCAAATGACCAGATGGAAACCCCGAAGATACCATTTAATCCTTAAATCTTTTGGTTACGTGAAGCGCTGAATTGACTCAGTTCTTGCTGGAGTATTTGGCTGTTGACTCTGAGCAAGCCAGCGACCTCTCAGTTCCCTCTCTTGGGTTCTTCCTAGACCCATCTCTGAGATGTAGCTCCTAACATTGACTCTTAAAGCATTCTTTCTCTCCCTTGCTCCCCTGCTCCATTTTCCGTGGTGAATTCATCCACTGTTGTGTAATAAAGAGTCTGGGCCTCCAAATACTGATTCAGATCCCAACTATAGTGTGTATTTGCTTTGTGGACCTTGAACTGATTGCTTAACCTTTCTGAGCCTATTTCTTCATTTATAAAACAGTAGCTGCCTTGTAAAGTCGTCCATAAATGAATAAACGCCTAACCCTACGTCCACTGTAAATTAAACCCTGCAAATATTAGCCTCCTTTGCCTTGAATGACTTCAGCTATTACCAGTGTCTTAAGCCCACATCATTCTCCTTAACTTCAGACCTTTGTTTGTAGCTTACTATAGGATGTCTCTTCAGTTCAAATATACAACATCTATTAGTGGACACTAAATTATATTTGAATAGAACATTCTTCCGGGTGCTGGAAATCAAATGATAAAGGGTTATGTTCTTTGGGAGCCTAAAGTTGTACAATGGTAGAATTATACAGAGTGTTTCTTTTTTTTTTTTTTTTCAGAGTGTTTCTAAGAAATCAGAAGAGCTGGTTTCAATTCAGCTTAAGAGTTAAGGAAGATATCTGGGAAATGTCTCGAACTAACACATTAAAATATTAGTGTCTGCCAGGCGGGTGGTGGCGCACACCTTTAAACCCAGCACTCAGGAGGCAGAGGCAGGCGGATCTCTGTGAGTTCGAGGCCAGTCTGACCTACAAGAGCAAAGAAATCCTGTCTCAAAAAAAAAAAAAACATCAAGAATGAGAAAGGAGCAGGGTAGTAGTGGTGCATGCCTTTAATCTCATCACTCAGGAAGCAGAGCGACAGATCAGTGTGAGTTCCAGTTGCCCTGGTCTATAGGACAAGTTCCAGAATAGCACCCAAACTACAGAAAAGCCCTCTCTTGAACTCCCCCCGCAATGAGAAAGGAATTCTACACAAGAAATAGCATAAACAAATGTGAGGAGACCCAGTGAAGCAGCTACTCTGAATTTCCAGCGAATTGTGAGCAATAGGCCACACTGGGAGACAATACTACAGATGGGGACAGAGGAAAGAGCTACATCCATGCTAAGGGACTGGGCTTTGTGCTATACATATTAGAAAACAGCAAAAGGACAGGATGGCATAATTAGCTTTGCAAAATCATTAAAATTTTCTCAAAAGAAACACTTGCAGTACGTAAACCCCTTGAGAGATGTTCAGCCATATTAAAAGTCAGAAGGATACAAATTAAGATCAGAGTGGAATGCTTTTTATCCCTTAGACTGGAAGAAATTAAGTTCTAGGATGTTCTAGTTAGAAGACAATCAAGCTATCAAGACCTTATTAGGATAAACCATTCATCAATCATTTCCATGATTCTATCATTACTACAGTTCACAAATGCTGTCTTAGAAGTTCTAATATGTTCTTATATTTCAGTTTGATAACTTCAAGTCTGATATTTTTTAAAAAGCAATCAGTATAGTAGATTATATAGAGAAGTTATGATCTGATACAAAACTCCTGGTATTCATGAAACAGGGTATCAGTTTCACATCTCTCAGACAAGAAAATTTTAAAGTTACTGAATTGCAAACTCTAATCCCAGTGTTTTATTATGGCGAAGCTGGTGTGGTTTTCGTTCCTTTCTTTTGGTTTGGTTTGGTTTGATTTGGGTTCTCTGTATACAATCCTGGCTGTCCTGGAACTTGCTCTGTAGACCAGGCTGGCCTTAAACTCACAGAGATCTGCCTGCCTCCGCCTCCCAAGTACTGGGATTAAAGGTGTGTGCTCTCAGGCCCAGCTGTGGTTTTTTAATGAACGATCCAAGTAAGTACATGATAGCCACATCTTAAGCAAATATTACTGTTCCTAACATTTTATGGAAGTGTCGTGTGTCATTTATGTCTTCAGTTTGAAGATTTCCAGGTATATTAAAATGTACTCTTTCCAGTCTCTACAGCACTTACACACGTATACCCCTCTTTATAACATCAATATAGTCCTGTACTTGAGGAGATAGTTTTCACTGGGAATGAAGGGTACCTTGCTTTGGTATTAATGGATTATGTGGTGGTTTAATTGATTAATGTCCCCAATAGGTTTGAGTATTTGAACACTTAGTCTCTGGTTGGTAAAATTTGGATAGATTAGAGAACCTTCAGGAAGTATGTCACTGGGGTTGGGCTTTGAGAGTGGATAGCCTGGTCCCATTTCTGATTCACTCTGCTTTTTGCCGGTGGTTAGAGAAGTGATCTCTCAGCTTCCTGCTGGCTCCCTGTGGCAATGCTTCCCCACCATTGTGGACTCTCCCTCTGAAACTGTAGGCCCAAATAAACTCTTCCTTCTGTAAGTCCCCTTGTTTTGGATGCTTTATCACACCAACAAAAAGTAAGTCATAAAGGATGTAAAATAAGATTTGGTAACAGAAAACATTTTAATGATTCATAATTAAGCTAAACAATTGGAGTAAATACTATTGATAAAGAATGTTTAGATTATCTTAAAATATCTTAATTCAACATAAAATTAGAAGTTTTTGATAAAAATAACTTGGTCTGCAAGTGCCTCCCTGTCTCTGTTATGTTCCTAAGTAAGAATTATCCACTGAGGGGGTTCTGCACCAGAGTTACTTTTATAATCTTAATTATCTAAATTTACTCCTTTCCCTGGAGCTGTCCCTATCTCTTCGGTGTCCCTTTTCTTTTTTCTTCTGAGCATATTAATCAAATCCTACTCTTAAGAGCTTATTCGGCTGCAGTATGCTAAACTGTGAGATTTGAGCTGAGGTTTGGTTGATAAATACGTACATGCAGATGATTTTGTTGTTAGAAAGGCAATTAAGCAATGTTAACTTTTAAAATATCTATTCAGACATATATTTGCAAAGAACTGTTTCTTCATTGTAGCAGTCCGTACAGTTATACCTCATTACAAGTATGTACGTGAGGGTTCAGATCACATTCAGAAACGTTCAGCATCCTGAATCTTTATCCTGGGATGGAACTGGTTAGGGCCACTAATAAAGTAAAACATGGCCCTAAGTACTGAGACTGATTTTCATATTTGCTTCATAAAATATCTCTGAAATATCAAAAGGGCATAAAAACATCTTCTGAAAAATATTGAAATTACTATGCCATAATGGTAGAATTTGAGATAGTTATTTGACTATATATAATACATTTGTTGTAAAAGGGTTTCTACATATCCACACACTACGAGACTATATTAATGACAATCACATAAATAAAGAACATTGATATTTGGCTTTTGTATTTTTTGACACATGGTAATATATTACATTTTGTTCCATTATTCACCAACAGTTGTGAACTGATTGTGAGTCACATACATAAGATGCAATAGATACAAGTCCATGAGTGGACACTTTTGTAAAAGAATTTCTCCCTGAATATATGTATTAGGAAACTGAAAATGCAAGTGAAAATATACATTTCTCAGAAGATAAACATGATATAATAAAATGCCTTGCAGCTATAATATTTTTAAAGATATGACTGTAAATTTAGTATTATTTCTATAGTCAGACAATGTATGACTAAAATAAATACTTTAGTTAGATATTTATCAAAGCCAACAATTTACACTTTTAATTATTATATTCATCAACATGATGAGTTATCCAAATTAGTTATTAAATCCTGTTCTAGATTAAGATGAATTTTTATCTTCTGAAGTTCATTTCTTAAATTCTGTCCACAATATTCAAAATGTAAAACATGAAACTTTTAATTACAATAAATTGTGTTTCTTTAATTAAAAAAAACCAAAAACCTCTTCAAGGTATGTGCAGCATCTCCTCGGTTAGGATGGTCTGACATTTCAGGAGAGTGACCAGTTTCTGTAGATGTATTGGTGACAGGAGAGAGTGCTATGAGCAGACAAGTGACGGTCTGTAGTTCCACCTTGAAGGGCCTGTGGCGAACGTAAAATATTTCATTACATGATGTCATATTTAGACTTAATATCAAATGCAGATAAACATAAGTAGCTTAGTGATAAGGAAATGAAAGACAAAAATATATGTTTAAATGATGTCAGAAAATATTGCTAATAATTTTCATTCCCACCTATATCAAGTGTGGTTGATTTTAGCTCATGTATACTCTTCTTTTGCAGCTTTTGAGTTTATCATCATCATTAGTATGTGTGTGTGTGTGTGTGTGTGAGAGAGAGAGAGAGAGAGAGAGAGCAGGAGAGAGGAAAGGAGGGAGGGAGAGAGGGAGGGAGGGAGAGAGATGGGGCGCACACGTGTGCTAAGGCGTGTGCATGCAGGCAGAGGATAACTCTGTGACGTTGGTTCTCTCCTTCCACTTCTATGTGGGCTCTGTGGCTCAAACTCAGGTTGTCAGGTTTGAGTGATACATGCTTTCCCTGCTGAGCTATCTTACCAACAATGTCACTAATAATTTTAAAGATGACATTTTCTAACAAATGTTATTTAATTCATGGGCAACGAAATCCAAACAGGCATTTTATAGCTTCTGTAACATTTTAGCATAGTTTGCAATAGCTCCTGAAGAAGGTGCTGTGTGAGGGGGAACAATAGCAGGAGGAGGGTCCTGTGATTGACAGTTTCTTATATCATTTCCATTTATTTAACAGTCACATGGTTGCATATCAGCCCCTTCCTAAAGTAAGTTTCATACTGTGTCTCATTAGTTAAATTTTGCCATTTCATCTCTATTTCATGTTGACATTTTCTAGTAGAATTTGTTTTGTTGTGGACAATATAAACATTGTAATATGAAAGATAATGTACTTATTAATTTCATTTAATGTGGAGAATCATAAACCTTTTGTTCAATAGATTTGTTTAAAGTAGAAAATCATACTCATATACTGAATTTAACAACCTAATCTGAACACACGGTAGAATTTTCCTTTTAATTATAATTTTAATAATTAAGAAAAGTCTTTCATTCTGTTTTATATGTTCTTTGATCATTTTTTAAATTATGTATAATTAGGAAAGCTTTAAGATTTTCGAATGATTGAAAGTTGAAACTGCTCATCACATGACCATTTTACATTGCCAAGTCCCTGTAGATGGAATTGTGCTGAATGAAGCTGGCACTGAAAATGACTAGGTGGCTGTTAGAACAGCTACGTCCACAGACACAGCAGTGCTTACTAGGTCTTTGGCAGTGCGCCCCACCAATAGTGGTATCAGGGTGCTACATTCAAATCCACACTTCGGGACAAACAAAATCTAAAAAACATCTTACTGCTGATTCTGTTCAGCCTCAGTTCGTTTGTGACTCCTGATCCACTTTTAAGGAGTAGTCATTTTTGCCCTAGTCAGAGGAGGACCTTGCAGATAATACTTAGGCCGTTTAGGTGTTTCTCTAAGCAATCAAATTCTAAAAGAGGAATAGATACGATTTTCAGGACTTAAAATTAGATTTACCTGCATCCCATAGCATACATTTCTGTTGCCTCTAGCTGTAGCCAATAATAGGCTGAACCGTGGGAAAATGAGCGTGAGTCATGGCTACTTTCAAGGTAGCAATGTCATACTTTAAATTGTGAGCCAAGTCTTTTTTGGAATTTATAGGCAAATGACCTGCAGGTGTCACAGGGAAGCCAACTTGAAGGCCCCTAGGAGAAGACAGATTTTTCCAACCTTCTCCTGGATACAAACAGCCAGGCCCCAACCACCACTCACTTAAAGCAACCCGAGACTGGACTATGCTCACCATGATGCTTTCAGGCTTCTGACCTAACAAGAGTTATTTACCTGATCCATTTTTAGTGACTTGTATGAAGTCCTCCTCGTCCTCGTCACAGCTGAACTGCTGGAGGACTGTGTCCGATTGGCTGTCAACCGGATCGCCATCAGCGTGCTTCCTGAGGCTTCGGAGGGCAACAAGACGGTGATGTATCGCTGCATACAGATAGCCTATGTCTTTGGCGCTAGCCTTTGTGAGAAATGGATAATGTCTATGTTTACTTTATCTCTCATTGTTTCTAAAGGACAGAACTGTATTACATAAATCTGGAAGGTAAAGAAATGCCCACAGCCCAACATGTTAAAAAGTAAGGCTGATCCATTTTTGCACTAGTGAGCAGTGTTGTGAGATCTCAATCCATACTTGATAAGTGCAGTTTCGTAATTTAAGAATCCTCTTTGAATTGAGACCTTTAAGATGGTTTCTCTCTGCTCATGCTCAGAGGAAAAGGCCTTCTGCTTCTTCTCATCACTCCACTTCCCCACCCTCCAACCCACACAGCTTTGTGGAGAAGGAGGTTCGGAGGAATGGTGACATTTTCATACACAGTACTTCTCAAAACGTCTCAGAGCTAAATTTTGGTTGTCATTAATATAAAGATGATGGCAGGAGTACTTAAAACTGGTATAGCATTAGCTATGAAACAAAAACCACTAGTACAGACATACCATCCCTCTTCCTTTTACAAAGGAGAAAACTGTTGCTGAGAAAAATAAAGGACGTGTCTAGATACAACGTTAAAACAATCATTCGCACTAAGAAAAAGAAATGTGTCATCATTTCATTTTAATCTCAGCAGTTTTATAAAGTATATTATTTTTGCCTTCATTTTGCATGTAAGCCAGTTTAATGAAAGCTAAGAAATTTGGAGATCATATAATTGTACAGTGTGCACATATAAATGGATATGTACACATTTAGTTTCTCCTGATTTTGTAATATCTACAGATACATACTAAGATATTTTGTGGATGGAGCCCAAATCTAATCATAGAATTTATTTAGGGTTCATCTATACCTTGCACACACAGCCTATGGAAATTTTCTTCAATATATTAGTGTGCCTGTGTGTTGACTGGGACCTATCACACAAGATCTGCTGTGAAAATTCCCATGTTGAAGCTCAAAACTGGAGTTGGGAGCATTTTGGGTTTCAAGTTTTTAAATCAGAGATGCTTAACCTATTAGTGTAAGACTTAAATGTTGATAGCATTCACAACAGATGATCTTTACTGTATTCCCTTTGTTTGTCTCTTGTGAATGTGCCATAGTTTAAAAACCAGCATGGCTCAAGTTCTGGTAATGGTGAAGAGAGGCAGCCCCAGTCTCTCCACCATGCTCTACCAATGAAAACCAGTGGGATGGGATATTACATCCTTAAATGAGAAAGAGGACTTATCATCTTAGCATCTTACTCTTTTTTTGTTTTTTGTATTGCTGCTGATTGAACTTTTCCTAACACTTTACTACCTAGGTCACTTATACCTGATGAAGCACTTTAATTAATAAAATTTGGGGTTTTGTCACATACCATTTTTTCTTCTTTCCTTAGTGGAAGTCTATCCACTTATACTATTATCTACTTCCATATCATTTGGCTGCTCATATCTTTCAAATCTTCCAAGTCTCAGGCTATGGGGAAAACCCAGTTGGGGATAGAAGGTTGGGGGTGGTGGGAAGAAAGCTTTGTTCTTGGCAGCTCTCTTGGATCTGCATCTTATATTTGAGGGCAGGCATTCCTGCTGCAGGGAACAGCACTGCTTCCCTGCGTTACCCTGGAGATTGTCTCACGTCTGGCATTGGAATTTGCTGCTGGACTGGTTGTGACATGCTGGCCTTGTGCTTTTCCATTCCTCACTGGACATTTTGCTGTGACCACAAAGCCTCCTCTATCCGGGTAACCACGCCAGTGGCAGGTTAAGGCTCGGCTGACCTCCTAGGAGCCGCTGTGACCATGTAAACACTGGGAACTAATACGCTTATTGACATAATTTCAGTAGGAAAGGAAATGCTAGGTAGTAACATCCAAATGTCTTAGAATGAGGACCAACTGATTGATATTGATTTTGGTGTCAATTTGAATAGTTGTTAGGCCATATTAAACTGTCAATAATCGTAATGGGTGACAGATTTCTTTGCCTACCATGCAGATTATTTTTTCACTGAAGGGCTTAGATGAACCTTGCAGATTATTATACCATGATGCAAAAATAAATTAGGAATTGCAAGAGGCTAATTATTGTATTAGTAGGATGATGCCCTCATAACTGAAATCAGTAACTTACCTGAATTAAGAATATTTTTATACCCTTGTCTTCTAAATCGGTCGCAGTCATTCGCAGATTTCTGTGATTTGCTCTCTGAATCTTCATCTGGGTCCAGAGTCTGCTGTTGAGGACCAGCCTCAGGTTGCCTTGGTTGCGCATGACTATGACGAGAAAATGAACAAGTCACATTAGAGTTCATAATGCCTTAACCTGGAAGAAAAATCTTTTAAGGAAAAGCTAATCCTGTAGTTGTCTTTCGAGCTGTGTTTTCACTAGTGAGTGGTAATTTAGCTAGATTATAACTTGGTTTTAAAATTGGACCTTACATTAGAGAAAGTTTGTGTATTTACTTTAATTTCAGTGTTAGAGTTCTATTTTTGTAGAATTTTTAAATTATTAAATTTAAAAGGCTTATTTGAAGACCTGGTAACATGAAGATTATCTAAAAAACATTTACAATGAAAAAAATCAGAAGCAAAGTTTAAGTGTTCAAAATGTTGAATCAGATCCATTACAGCTCAGCCATTAAAGAGAATACTGAAAATCCGCTAACAATACTGAAGAAAGTTTCTCATGTGGAAAGACAATCATGGAATACTGTGTAGAAAATGCCAGATCAGTATAGCACCATGAACCACAAACTGTGCAGTCTGCATAGAAGTGTACAGAGAACGACATCCACAGAATGTGGTCTGTTAACACGCTGTATCTAGAGGATAGACCTTGACACTATTTTATCTATTCTTTGGTTGATTTATTTGCTGCTTTCTGTGGTGAGCCCATATTATCCACATAATAACAACAACAATAAAGGTGTTTGGAAATTTTGGTCTTACTTGTTTTCCTGGCGAGCAGCAGAAGTAAAGCAGAGTAGTGAACAATCAGTACTTCCTTCGTTGCATGATTTGGCAACCTGTTTACCCATTACAAAGTTGAAAACCCTGTTCTTGGTCTTTTGTTCTGAATTCTATTCCTTTCCAGTTTTTGAGCTTGACATTTGAAATTCAACAAATCCTTTTATGCCCTGGGCCAGATTCTATGTATACTTTTTTTCAAAACGTTGACTTCTCAGAACTGTCTGGCAAGATAATTCACCACACCAGCCCTCTACCCTTGCTCATATGCAGTTTGGGCCTCTGAACAAAGGCCAGTGTTCCCTTTCGGATGTCAAACATCTGAAATCTTCCCCCAGCTTCTGATCACCCATTTGCTGTAGGACACAACAGTTACACACTTGTTTCCTCAGAAGCTGACCCCTCATCCCAGTTCCACACTGTGTTTGGATGCCAAGGATACACGATGTGTCCGGTATTTCTTTCCCCCAAACTTTGAACATTACAAAGCTATTTCCCTTTTGATGCTGATGATAACACTGTTCAGGTGTGGGCTTAGCTTTGACACAGCATCTCATCAGATTTTCACAGCTGCTCAAAAGACTTGAGTTATAGTATCTCAGTAAATTCTCACAAACACTGAAAAGCCCACAGACTACAGTTGTTCACAATTTGAATTCATATGGTCAAGCCATTTCTTTGGAGTTGCTAGTCAGTGGTGGAGGAAAAATTTGAACCCATGCTGTCTGGTAGGTGAGCTTCCGTGAAATGGGAAGATCGTAGAGTAAATTAGAAATCGTTTTCCATCATCAAATTTATTGGTGTGTTTGGTAATGCATCTGCAGAAAGCAGTGTGAATCTTCCTGAGCGATTTTACCCATTTTCCCTTCAGCATTGTTTCTTACTTAGTCTTGACTGCACTGTCCCACAGTCACCGCTGGCTATGTCATTCAGCCGCAAGATTCCTCGGCCTCTTTCAGTCCAGGATTGTGTTATTTTGGTGAATACAAAGATCTTGCAGTTGATCTAAATGACAATTGTTTAAAATGTCAGATATATTAAAATTTTTTAGATTAAATTATTTCTTGTGCCCTAATGCTTTTGTATCTGACTTGTCTTGTACCTATTTAATCTTTGTTGATGATAAATGAACTAGAACTTGAGATTTATTTAACTTTCAAGCATGTGCAACCTCTGAATAGTTCAAACTGGAAAAATATAAAAATAACATCATGATGTGAAATGAAAAGGGTTCCCAGTCCTTGCTCTCCATCTTACACTCCTGTAACTCTTGTATTTCACATATCTTTCAGAGATGTTTGCAGCTATACATACCAACACAAATATGTTTTCATCTTTTTCTAAAACTATAGGTTACCATGTATACTTGCTGCTTTATTATATGTCTATATGCCAATTTCTGCATTAAATTTGATATTATTTTTGGCCATATAATGTTATTTGAAAGGAATGAATAATGGATTTGCATGCTAAAATATTTCAAACACAGCTCACGGACATGGAGAGCTATGACATGATAAGACAGGGACCCTTGTGGCAATTTAACGGTCGCCCGTTATCAAATACTCCTGTTGGTAAGACGTCATCTTGCATATCCAAATGAAAATGCAGTGTGCCAGAAACTGACTCCTAACAGTTACTTCAGTTAGGCTGGAATTAAACCCTGCGATGCACTTATTGGAGTAAAAGTACCCTTAGGTCATAGTGGAAATGCGGGGGAGTGGAGAGACTGTGGGAGGAGATGAAGCGTGACAGTGGAGGACTGGTGCCTTGTAACAACAGTGACTCCACAGAGAGTCCCTGACACCACAGCCCCAATCAGATACAGCATCCATCTATGAAGTTCTTGATGTATGCAGAAGTCTACACTTTAATAAACAATAATAACAAGAAAGGCTTTTTATCTTCAACTGGAATCAAGTCACCTTTCAGGATTAGTAGAGTTGATCATAGTAATGGCACTGGTTGTGAGAGCAGACATGAGAAGTAGAAAGTGAAGCCTGAAGTTATTTTAAGACAGAATCCTAGAACACCATGTATACAAGACCCAGAACTCAGGAAGCTAGAGCAAGAGGATCCTAAACTTAGGTTCATTGCCTCTTTTTTCTTCCAGAACAGAATGAGTGATTGTAAACCTTTTCTCTCCTCTCTCTCTCTCTCTCTCTCTCTCTCTCTCTCTCTCTCTCTGTGTGTGTGTGTATGTGTGAGAGAGAGAGAGAGAGAATTTAAGATTAACAGTGCCTTAGTTTAACAATGAAATTTTTACAAACCACAAATAGTTTTTATTCAAACAACTTAGTCTTTATGAAACTCTATTTTTAGCTATTTTTGAAGATGTCTATGTTGATGTTGGCTTTAGTCTATATAATACTAGAAAAAGCAATACAAACCTTTAATACATTATGTTCCGTTTCTTCTCCTGTTATGACATCTATTTTCTCAAGCAAGCATTTTTGTGATGGTTTAGAAGAAAAGGCAGCAGCTGATTCAATTAGGGATAGATTTTTAATAGAGTCTGTTCCAAAGAGAAAGCAGGAGGAAAAATGTGTGAGACCCTGTTTCCTCTGTCATGAAGGTTGTGTTCTAACCTTGTTAGTACATATTCTTACCTTATGGTTTAAAGGCCAAACTGTTTGAATGGGTTAAAATCACCTAATTTACTCTCCCATAGTATTAAGTCAATAATTTTAAAGTTTATATTATAACCTAATTATATGTTTTAACCCTTGCCAAAACAATTTTAAAAGTATTTAAAAGCTTTTAAAATTGTCTGGATATTAAGTAAATGTCATTAAAGTAAAAGGAGACAAAAGGCTGGAGAGCTAGCTCAGTGGTTAAGAGTGTTTCAGAGGACCCAACTTTGGTTCTCAGCACCTACAAGATGGTTGCTGTAACTCTATTCCCAGAGGATCTGATGTCCTCTTCTGGCCTTTTTGGGCAACAGGCACACATGTGGTGCCCTGACATACATGCATGCAAGACACCTATACACATAAAAACATCAGGAGACAGTGAAGTTAAATGCTTGACAAATGAAAGGATTCTTACTTGGATCTGAAGTGGCGTTAGGAAATTTCAGAACAGATTTGAATGTTTTTTCCTTGGCATATGAATGGTTTTGAAGTGAAGACTGGGTGAGCTTTTGAGTGCCCTAAGTGGGGGGAAATGTGCATCATTTAATCTTATGCCTAGATATTTGTAAACGCCAAAAAAAAAACAAACCCAAAATAAAAGATATTTGTTTTTCAACACAGCACACAAGAAATAACTCCTGTGATTTTGTTTTGGGCTCCCTCTGTACTTGACAAAGAACTGGGGTATAGTCAGGAAATGTTGGTTCTAACCTCAAAAGCCAGAACCCACTTATCCCAGCCCAGCCAGGTGAGTCTGGTTTTAAGGACACAAGAAAAGCTTGAGTAGGAGGAAGCAGGTGGCTGTTGCTCTATGACCACCAGGCTGACCTAGGGCCATTCTCTTCACTTTTTTTCAGTGGTCTCAGATATTCGCTATTGCTGTCTACTTCCCAGGAGAGAAAACTCCACTAGACATCTCAGAGAACAGAAAGAATCCTAACGTTTCCTTCAACATCAGTGTCTTTCTGCCAACAGTCATTGGGTGTGGTGTGTGTGTACACATGTGCATACCAACACACAAGTGTGAAGGTTACAGAACAGCTTGCTGGAATCAATTTTCTTCTTCCACCAAGTGGGTCCCTCAGTTCAAAGTCAGGTCACCAGGCTTGGTGGCAAGTACCTTTAGCACTGAGTTATCTCCCTAGCCCACCAACAAGCACTTTCCAGGCTCAGCATATCTGATGTCATAAAAGACTGCATGACAAATATCAATGACTGTGCTACTCACAGCTGTGTGTGTACCCCCTTGCAGAACAGTGAAGATAGAACACTGCCACTTATGAACACATTCAAATCTTGCCTTTCTGAACTCAAGATTCTTCTATGATACTTAATGGGAAATCAGTATCATCCCTAAAACTAAGTAACGACAAATTACGATCATTTTCAGTTTAAGAAAACAGAAATACCAGCTCAGAAAGATTTGTGACTCATTCTAAAAGCTAAAGTTGGAAATGCACTTTGACACCCGTATCACAAGGCCATGGATTCACAAGATTAATTAGAGGAAAAACACAAACCATCTGGATTGTTCCAGCATCCTTAGGACATCCTCCCTGAGAGGAATGGGAAGCTCCAGTCCTTTCATAAGCCTCATCCAAAACTGCCCGTGAGATGTAACAAGTGCTCTCTCATCCCAGACCCCTGTGGTCCCAGCTCTTGTTTGTTCTCATAGGTTTCTCTCTGTTCCCTTACCACACTGTAAGCCTCTCTAGAGTACTGTCTGCTTTAGCTTTGCATAACTACTTAGGTGGATCTCAAACCTAGCTGTACATTAGAATGACTTGATCCTTGACCTCACCCACAGCATTTCTGATCTAATGAGTCTGGGTGAGGCCCAGCTCTTAAGATCTCAGTCAAAGGCTCCCCAGATGGGGAACCAGGAGATGGCTCGGTGGGTAATGGTGGTTATTGTACAAGCTTGAGGGCACATGCTCAGGACACAAAGAAAGCTAAGTATGGCCACATGGACAAAGCACCCCAGCATGAGGAGGCAGAGGCAGGTGGAGACAAGAGACTAAACCAGCCTATTCCAGAAAGGTGCAGGATCAGCGAGACCTAGTCTCATGGAAATAAAATGGAGAGTAGTAAGAAATGCCCTGTGGTCTCCAAATAAACATGCATGGCATTTACATACACATGCATACACACCTGATACATAGAACACGCACACGCATGCAGTCACAGAAAAAAGACTTTCCTCTTAGCATAAGCATAGAAGATAATAGGACTCGCTATGGCATCTCCATACATATATTGTGTTGTCTTTTGATCCTTTATTCTCCTTTACCCCTCCCCCTCTTCTCCTGCTGGTCCCCTTTCTCCTCCCAAATAGTGTTCCCTCTACTTTAATGTCATATTTTTAAAAAGCCTACATTCTGCAAACAATGTCCACTAACTGTGTATAAATCGAACCAAATTACCTAAAACTATTCTAAGTAACAAAGAGTGAAAATAATTATTTAAACTAAAGGATAAAGTATCTAAGTAACAAGGTCATCAGTATATGAACTCAGGACCTCATGTACCATAGGAACCTGGTACGTGCTTGGTAAAGTGAATGCTGAAGACCCTCTTGTCAATATGGAAAGCATCTTAATTGTGCTAGCATCCTACAAAGCCTATGGGTACTCAAGTGTCAAACTTAGGAAAAGAAAAAGAACTTGCCTCAATGTATTGCACAGGCTTTCGCCTGGAACTTCCTTGCTTCATTCAACTTCTGATCCAAAGATGTAGAATATTATCTCCACTACTACCGGTGGAGTTGCCCATCATTTTGTTTCATTTTGTCTTTTGACTGTCTGTTTGAGAGGGTCTCACTATTTAGTGCAAGTTGGCCTGAAACTGTCTGCCCTTCTACTTCAGCCCCTTTAGTGCTAGGATGAGAGGCATGGAGCAGCACCTTCAGGGGGACCTGCCCTTTCTGGCAGTGACAGAAGGGAGTACTTAAAGCTAAAAAGCAGCAGAACTACCCTTAGAATGAAGGACAGTCCTGAGTTATGTCTACAACAAGCAAGATCAAAAAAAAAAAAAACTGACTCTGAAGTCTGGAGAGCCCTAAAAATATTGAAATTAACTAGTTTTGAGAATTTTTTATTTTTATTAGCATATATCAATTGTACAAAATAATCCAAACAATGCATTTCATTGTGGTATTTGTTTGTGTGTGTGTGTGTGTGTGTGTGTGTGTGTGTGTGTGTGTGAGAGAGAGAGAGAGAGAGAGAGAGAGAGAGAGAGAGGCACATGTGAGTGAGCAGGTATGTTCTTCCGTGGGGACCAGGCACGCAGAGGCAAGGGGAGGACGTCACTGGCATTTTCCTCTATGGCTCTCCACCTTATTCTCTGGAACCGAGGGGTTGAGGAGCTGGCTCAGTGGGTACGAGCACTTGCTGCGCAAATTCAAGAATCAGTTTGAATCTGCAGCGCCCATGTAAAACCAGCTTAGCTAAAATGGCACACTTGTGGCTTACATTACAGTTCATAGCAGCAACAAAGTTACAGTTATGAAGCACCAACAAAATAGTTGTATTGTTGGGATCAGCACATGAGGAACTGTAGTAAAGGGCTGCAGCACTGGAAGGTTGAGATCCATTGCTCTATGGGCTTTACATCTATCATTCAAACAGCTGGGATGTGCTTCCCAGAAGCCTTTTATACTTAAAGAAAGAAATTGTGACTTTTAACTCAGAACTGAGAAATATTCTCGAACTGAACACTAGTTAATTTGCCTTGAGAAATGTGAACAACAGGTCCCTAAGATAATTTATCAAAATCTTACCAAAACTCTTTCTACCATGTTTTCTCCAAAAACAAAGTCAGAACTGTAGCTTTGAAAAGAACGCTTATCTTCTGTTGGTTGGCATCTATTAAACAGAAATAAGCACTTAGTATTTTAAATTTGTGGAGGAATCCACTTTAAGCCTTAGCAGGCAAAATAAACAGGCGGTTCAAACATAAGCATTGTTCATATGAAATGAATGAGAAGGGAAGGCAAAACTTGAGCTGGAGACTTTTAGGGGTGATATTCAGAATATTGTTGCATGCTGTTACGACATTGGCATTGACCTGTGTGGATGACCTCATGCCACTCACAATGTGGGCTGCATGACCAGCTGGAGGGCTGCCCAGTCCTAACCGTGCTGCATTCCAGCAATCCCGAGCCGTTATTCCTTATCTGGAGTGGCCAGCGATGCTTTAGCAATCAAGATTTTCAGGGGTCTTATCGATTATACTCGGGTTTGCATTGTTTTCGTTCTTCTACTCCAACAAAGTTGACTTTTATATTAAACTTGTTTTGAAAGATGAGAAAATCAAGCATGCAGCCCTCTGTCTGTAGACAGATGTGCTAAGAGTCCTGAGCACATCCCCATGACCTCATAGTACTCCATCCACCTGGATGGAGCCAGTGTTTGTCCATAGCCATTCCCAGTGTTCTCCCAGATAAAACATTCCTTCATCACCACTACTGCTAAGTAACATCAACATTTCATTTAGCAGGTGCATATTGCTTTCCTTTTACCTAAACAATTAATGCTAAGTAATTGTATAGAGCACCAAAATTGATTCAAAAAGGGGGAGAAATACATTTAAAAAAAGAAGGAAGGAAGATTAATAGCAAGACAACTTGTACTTGAAGTTTAGTCATATCTTTTAAAAATATTCCAACCAAAATCCATGAGATAATGAAGGTGATCCAACATTATTGTGATAATAATGTGTAGCTTAGGTATTTTGAAGAGCTTTCTAAGCTGACATTTCTTATAAAATGTGCACTTTCAAATGAGAATCTTGTCAATTTATTCATACAGTGTCAGCAAATTACAGCGTATGAATAATTAAAATGGTCAAAGCAAACAAAAATGAAAAGGAAACATTTTGGTTTTCCCATTAGGTTGAATACCCCTAATTAGGAAATCCGAGGCACTAAATTTTCCCAAATCTGAAACATTTTGAGCACTGATATAATATTGTGTATTCCTGGTCTCATTATAATGAGTCAAAGTCAAAATCATTAAAAATATTGTATACAATTACACTCAGATTATATACTCAAGGTGTATGTAACTCTGTGTACATGTCTTTTATGTTTAGATTTTCATCTCATCCTGAAGATATTAATTACATTATCTGCATTCAAATATTTAAAAAAATCTAAAAAAAATCTAAGCAAACAAACAACTAAGCTGAAACACTTCTAGTCCCAAACACTTTGGAGAAGGAACGAGCTGTATAATTTTACCCCGAGGTTTCCTCTGAGACGTGTAGATCAGTAGACAGCTGGACTGAACTGGCATTTGGTAAATTTTCACTTTGCAAACCAGAGTTTGCATCAGATATCTGAAAAGGAGAGAAAATAAAGCCACCTGAAAGTTCATTAGAATTGCTCTGTCTAGAACCATCAGATAGAAACCGGTTATAGCCACATATGTTAAAAGGTTCCAGTGTTCAGACACAGCCCCCAGCCCTTCCTGTGCCTCATCTCACATGCTCTTCACAGCTCAGTGCACTTTGTCCTTCTACTGCCCACAGCTGCCAGCTGAGCCAGCTGACGGAAATAACTCGGAGTCCTCACCCAAGTCACACAACCACATGAAAGTGACGTTAGGTACAGTTCTCTGACTCCAGAGACTGCGTATTTCATTATAATACCCACCAACTTGTGGCCTTTTGTTACTTCTCCCTACTTTATCTATTTGGGCTTATTGATTACTTCTGGATTAATGGGGGACTTTCCAAGACTGTTCAATCTGGAAATACCCTAAGAGCTTGGCTGTCACAGCCACCTGCCTGCTGTAAGAGGAAATCCACTCACCTCTTCATCTGACATTTCCCGTGGGTAACTGTCAATTTGAAACTGGTTTGAGCATGTATGTAATGTGCATGGCCTATACTGATCCCATACATGCGAGAGTGAGGGATTTCAGGGCTGCAGTAGGTCCAGCGGTAAAGAACTCATCGGGGCCAATGTTTACTGTGCTTTCTGGACACCTCTTTTTCCCCATGGGGATGTGCAGAAGTGCTTTAGGGGTAGTTCATGTTTTCAAAGTCAGGTGGATTCTGTTTCCACTTGATTTTTTTATACTTGTCAATAAAAATATTAATATTCCCTATTATACCAGGGATTTAAAAGCTGACAAATATCTACAAGAGATCATGTGCCGTTAACCAAGGTCAAAGTATATGCCGATGATCTTGTTACTCAGATAGTTTATCCTTCAGTGTAAATGAGAGCCCACTCTTCGTCACCTGAAATAGCTTTAGGTCTTCTGGTTTGATTTATGCACAGTAAGCAGACATTGTCTGCAGAATGTAGACTTTTTAAAATGTGTGAAAGCAGAGGGAGCGGGAGAAGGAAGGGGACCAGCTGGAGAGGAGGAGGGACGAAGGGCAAAGTGAGATGCTATGTCTGCATGGAGATGCCACAATGAGTCCCATTGTGTTGTATGCTAAGTCAGATGAATTTACTTTCTAGGAGCCAATGACCAAACCCAGGTCTGTGCGCTTGCTAGACAAGTGCTCTACCACTGAGCAGAAGCCTCAACCTTGTAAAGGAAAATTTTTAAATATTTCTTTCACTTTTTAAGATTATAATTACCTTTCCTTTCCTCCCTCCAAATCCTCTCATATGCTCCTCTCTGCTCTTTTCCAAATTCACCGCCTCTTTTTTCACTAATTTTTGTTACATACATTCTCGTATGTTTGTGTGTGTATGTGTATTCCTAAATACATAAATACAACCTGCTTAGTCAGTCTAATGTTGCTTGTGTATGTTTTCAGGACTGACTGCCTAAACATGAGCTTACCAAGAACAACAGAGATGCTAAAGTGGGCCAGGGCAGGGAAACTGAGGGGCAAGCCCATGAGGCTTCAACCCTAGACAAAGAAAACAGGTGACTAAGGAATGCTGAGAGCTGAAGAAGCAGTCTCCTCAGGGTTCATTAACACAAAAGGAAACCTTTTACAGACTGTAAGAAACAGTGTCGCCAAAGCTTATATTTCCATTAAACTTCTACATTAAAATAGTACCCAATGTGGTTTATAGTTCTTTAATTATTTGTGACAGTGAATATTCTTACTAAAAAGTAGCAGTGTGGATGCCATTTTATCTAGTTTTGATATGTGTCAATAAAGAATATAAGATAATAATTCTATAAAATTCACTTAAGGATAATTTTCCCATTATTTACAAATTATATTAATTTATTCAAACTTAAGCCACAGAATTTTATAGATCATTTGTCTATGGAACTTCAGAGTTCATCATGGAAGAGAAAACTCAGTAACAGGTATACCCAGTTGGGTTACTCTATAACTGGGAGAAATCTGTATTTATTAGACCTTTAAATTATGAAGAAATATTTGCAAACTGTTTTATAATTGAGGCAGAAAATGAAAAAAAAAGTGATAAGTAATGAGATGCAGTCACCAGGATCTGAGTTCAGTCCCCAGAAATTCAGGTGCAGTAGCAAACATTATAATCCCAGGGCTGGGCAGGCATAGAGGCAGCTCTCGGGATTGCTGGCCAGGAAGCCTGATTGTCAAACTCTGGGCCAATAAGAGACCCTGTGTCAAAAGCAAAGTGGAGGGTTCCTGGGGGATGCCACCCAAGGTTGCTCTCTGGCCTCCAAATGCACATACATGCGCGCGCGCACACACACACACACACACACACACACACACGATGATATTTATAAAAGTCCTGGCAATGAAGAAATATCACAACACTTTAGATGTCATAATATATAGCAAAAATTTGGTCTATACTTACTATACACACCTTTCCAAAATTTAGTGAACTTTTCCTTACAAAATTTAAGACTGATTTAGCACCATTCTTCCCAACATTCTTAAATAGATAAAAGTAATTACTAGATTGTATTTAATTAAAAATTTTAGTGATATATCAATTTAAAATTAAGAATGTTTTATCGTATAAACCACTTATAATTTTCCATGCGTTAATAATTGATTAACTTATTATTTAAATTTAGTGGGTTCCTCAAAATCATATCTTATAAAGAAGAGGATTTGGAAGCATAACAATTTTGGAAAATGCTGACCAAGTTCACTTTCCTCTCTCCCCCAATAAGGAGAATATTGGGTGCCTGGTTTGGATAAGCACAGTAGTTACAATACAAGACTACTTCCATTCTGATTGTTTTCCCTTAATCAAAATGGCTGTTAGATTTCACGTCCATGTGTTATTGTCATTGTGTTCATCAAAAACCAAACCAAACCAGCCGAACAACTTCAAGAGTCTGAAATCAAGGGGCTGATGGAATAACTCAAATTCCAGCTGCCTAAGTTGTGTCTCACTCCTCCAGAGTGTCACAGCTACAACTGCAGGCATAGGACATTTCAGAACCCCACGTCTGCATGCCCAAACAAAAGAGTATGCCTTTAGCAGAGCTTTACAGTGGGGGATTCAGACCCTTCAGTGTTTAGAAGAAAGAATTCTTATCTGTCCCTGGAGGCTGCCAAGCTCCCCTGCTCCACGCACTGTTATTCTGTGTATGCAATCTTTTTTTTTTTTAAATTTATTTATTTATTAAGGATTTCTGCCTCGTCCCCACAACCGCTTCCCATTTCCCTCCCCCTCCCCCGATCAAGTCCCCCTCCCTCATCTGCTCGAAGAGCAATCAGGGTTCCCTGACCTGTGGGAAGCCCAAGGACTGCCACCTCTATCCAGGTCTCGTAAGGTGAGCATTCAAACTTCCTAGGCTCCCACAAAGCCAGTACGTGCAGTAGGATCAAAAACCCACTGCAATTGTTCTTGAATTCTCAGTATTCCTCATTGTCCTGTGTATGCAATCTTGGCTGCTGTTATCTGTGAAGACGTCTGCTGTGACCTAAACTGGCAAAGCCTCACTATGACCTTGGACAGCTAAGGTTGCAAAATTCCCTACTTATTTGAGCCCAGGTTCTGGCCCCTGCCTGTATCATTGCTTCCCTGAATTTTATACTGTCAGCATTCTGGAGTTTCTACTTGGGAGTGACAGCACCCACAAAATCTGGTTCAGGGAACACTCTCCAATTTAATAAGATCACCAAGAGTGTTTCAGTGTCTCTCTTTCCAAAGGGAACTCCTTACCTTGTGCTTGATATTTTCCTTAATTTTGCAGGATTTCAATTCACCGTGCCCAAATGTTTTGCTTATGTTTTTGCAGCTTTGAGCTTGAGGTGGCTGCAAAATAGCAGGTCTTAGAACACGCTCTGAAGGCCTCACAGAACCTTGAAAGAGCAGAGAGAAAAGATCGATACATTTTGATAAATTGCTCCTTTGTCCCTATTTTTAACATGATGCTTTTTTAAAAATATCACAATTAAGTTTTTAGAGACTAGTCAAAGTCAGTGCAGCCCATGAATTGCCCGCCACTCGGTTCTTAACTAGCTTTTGCCAAATAAGTTTCTTTTGATTACATGGCTTATCTATTCAAGTATTTTTACCTCCATGTTTTGTCACTCTGTCCTACCTACATACACCCAACATACCACACACACACACACACACACACACACTCACACACACTCACACTCACACACACTCACACTTACACACACACACACACACACACAGACAGAGAGAGAGAGATTAAAATATGCAAAATAAACGAAGCTTATGGACTGCAGCCGATAGGGTCCCGAGTCTACCTACTGTTCTAAATAATTTAGAAAAGCTTACTGCTTTATTTATCTCTTTCCATCTTTTTCTAAGCATTCCTCCCTTGACACTTGGGGCTTATGCCGATATTCTGAGCTTCTTCACTCCTTTGTTAAGCTTCCCTCCTTGCCATGTGGTTGCTTGTCCACAACGTGTCTGACCTCTGTGTCAATCTCAATGGCTTTTATCCCCTCTATTCATCAGGCATCTGGTGGGGTTCTATAGCTTGCCTGCCCAATGTTTTTTCTAAACTCTAACACAATTTCCCTTGTTTCTCAAATACATTAAAATTTAATATTAATAAAATTAATTTAATAATAAATATTAATTTATTAAATGAACAAATAAACAGACAGATAAAAGGTGAGAGAGAGAATTTTGGGGATTTTGAAACTGAAGAGCCATACCTTGCTCTATGCTGCTCATGTCAACATTCCTTTGCACCAGACTTGATGTCATAAAAACATTGTTTTTCTTCACTATAGAAAAAAGAATTTAAAAACCTTTAAAGTCTGTGAACTATTTTACAGTTTTGTAGAAAATTTCTGTTCTGAGATCACCAGTAGATGTCGCTGTTGGCAGTAATACTACTAAAGAGGGCTGGTCCTGTTAAAAATTGTGATTGCCAGGTAAATTTTGCTACCTACTTCTGCTCCTTTCTCAAAACCCTAAAATTAGACTTTTAAAGAAGAGGTAATCTTTTTTGTAATCATTAAATAGATTAGTGCCGTGAGAAATGTTGCAAATTGCAAACGCTGAAGTGATAATGAATCCTGTGTGCCTGGTATAGCTCTCATAGGATGCTCTAACACTATCAGCACAATCTTTACATCCACTTTTAGGGGTACTTTGGAGAGAGATGAGGATGGCAGCTATGTCGATTAGGTTTGTTTTGTTTTTGTTTTGTGTCAACTCAACAAAAGCTAGAGCCACTTTGGAAGAGTGAATATCAATTGAAAAGAAATATGTACAGAAAGATAGGCCTTTAGTAAGTCTGTGGGGACATTTTCTTGACAAATGGCTAATGTGGGTGGGTTCAGCACACTATGGGCAGTGTCACCTCTGGGCAAGTTGAAGAAGCAAGCTGAGCATGCCAAAGAGAGTAAGCCAGGGAGCAGCCTTCCTCCATGGTCTCTGCTTGGGTTCCTGCCTCCAGGTTCTGCTTGCATTCCCGTCCTGACTTCCCTTTATGACAGATTATAAGCTGTCAGGTGAAATAAACCTTTGCCTCTCCTAAACTGGCTTTTCTCAGTGTTTATCCACAGTAACAGAAACCAAACAGAAATGACAACAGTAATGCCAGATTGTCTCCTTCAAGGTGTGTTGCTGGGTAGGATTGGTCACGGCTGCAAACATGGGATGTCTGTGCTTCTCAGAAGGAGGTACTGCCTTGATTCTGCAGGGGCCGGCATCTGACTAATTGAGGTGACAAGGGATAAGAAGCATTTCTTTGAGGTGTTCTTCAGAGCATCATCTCATAAAGGCTGGAATCAAATTGCTGCTCTGACCTAAGCTGAATTTGGTAGTCTTTAGCATCTTTATTTCATGAAACAGAACAAGTGGATCACATAAATTGTACTATTTTTTTTTATCATTTTCAGCACCATTTATGATTCATAAAGTAGAAATGCTGCTTACTACCGATTAGGGTCCTCTGATTTGTTCATCCTTTATATATCTGATTTTTAAAAATGAAGTAGTTATATAGATAAAGTAAAGCTATCCCTTGACTTTACGCAAAAACAAGTGAAGCAGATTAACTGGGATTAGCTGGGATTACTGGGATTAGCTTCCTCTCCATTTCTTTACACAATTTGCCATATGGATCCAGAGAGTCTGTTGTTGCTCCCTTGACTGAAAAGTGTCTGATACACTGTTGCTCAGTCATGATTGTAATTACTGTTACTAATGTCCATTGATTGGTTTGAGGACTCTGCAGTTCTTGGATAGAGGACAATTAATCAAAAAGACAAAGCAAACTGTTTTCACCTTGTATTTCTTCCTTGCATAAAGTACTGCTTATGGCACAAAGGGTGTAAGCCCTACGATGAAGAGAATTCTTGAAGTAAGACTCTTTTTAAAAAAAAAATTTAATTTGCCTTGGGATAATACTCTTGTACACTGTAAAGAAGTGTCACTCATATTGGTTTAATAAAATGCAGATTTTCCAGTAGCCATGGAGGAAGTATAGGCAGGGTGACCAGACTAAGATAATTCTGGAAAGAGGAAAGACAGAGACACAGTCTTCAGCCAGATGCAGAGGAAGCAAGATGAGAATGCCTTACTGAGAAAAGATACCAAGTCATGTGGTTAAACAGAGATAAAAATTATGGGTTAATTTAAGTTGTAAGAGCTAGTTAATAATAAGCATGAGTTAATAGACTAAACTATTTGTAATTAATATAAGCCTCTGTGTGTTTCTTTGGGACCAGATGGGACAGAAACTTCCATCTACAAAATTCCCAACTGACTCAGCATGCAGTGTATAACAGAATTCGTCTTTAAATATAGGCATCTGTTTATTTTATATATGAAGTCCTAAAACAGTCCAAGCTCAAACTTTTTGCCAAAAAAAATGAATGACACATTTCACTGTCTGGATCTGTGAGGTTAATAATCTTCAGACAGCCCTCTTGTGTCTGTGGCTGTGACTTTTCTGTCTGGATCTGTGAGGTTAATAATCTTCAGACAGCCCTCTTGCATCTGTTCCTGTGACTTCTCTCTGATTTGTTGGTCACACTATTAGCATCTTTTTTTTTTCTTTATGAAACTGGCTAGGTTCTAAGTTTTTTCTGAAAGACTTATTTATTATATACAGTGTTCTGTTTGCATGTATACCTGCAGGCCAAAAGAGGGCACCATATCTCATTACAAATGGTTGTGTTGCTGGGACTTGAACTCAGGACCTCTGGAAGAACAGTCAGTGTGTGCTTAACCACTGAACCATTTCTCCAGTCCGACTATTAGCATCTTATGATGTCTGAAAAAGAAAACTTATCATTGATAAGAATGATTTTTGAGACATCAGAGTGTCAGGAGTGAGGCTCTAGGAGTCTGTCATTACCTGGTCCAGAGGGGGGGAAGGTTGGGGCATCAGTGAATGATGAGGACCTCAGGCATGTCTGAGACGAAGCTGCCACTGAAAGAAGATTCAAATGCAGGCCATTAAGAAGTGTATCTTCTGTCTAGTTTGATGGGAATTCTGTTCTTTGGAGAAAGATTTAGATCTCCAATTCAAAGAAAATTATTTTTTATATTTTTATCAATCGAAACAAAGACTACCTCTGATGATCATAAATTAACTTTATTTTCACTCAACTCAGTAACTATTTCTTGAATGTATTAGACATTCTTTGAACTCATACTGAGTGGAGATATATGTACATAAATTGCTCCTTTACACGGTCCAAAGACAGTAAAGCCCGTTAGGCACAGCAGCCTCAGGTATGTTAATGTGTGCATGGGCAAACTGTTCTCAACTGGCTCAGAATACAGTGTATGATGAAGTTCTTCTCAAAGCGCTGGCATGTTTTTATTTTGTAGGTGCTTGCTTTTAAATGTCCAGTTGGAAATCTTTTTTTTTAGTAATTTCACATGCAGAATAATAGTCAAACTATACCTACCTCCCGGAGACTCGGAATCTGTACTATAAAGTGTGACAGATGAAGACCTTATGCGTTTTCTTGAGAAACCACTGAATTCTGAAAGAAATTCACCAAGAATTGTATTTAGAATAACACACAGCACGAGAGTAGAATCAACCACTTTGTGTGGGTAGGTCATCATTTCACAACGTGCTGACTCGTGGAGCCCAACATTAAATACGAGGGGTCTTAGATTATTATAAACCTACAGACACCATATTAACATGGTTAGAAACGAATCTTGTGCAGGAAACTATATACAGCCTCAAGTTCAGCATCGAAACACAGAGGCTATGCTCATGTCACTGTTCTCAGGTATCTATGCCTGTTGTCTTTCAAACAATCCATTTGCACGCCTAAAAACAAGGAAAACCATTACATCTTATAGAGTTGGTGTCACAAGCCACAAATGCTCGTGCTTTACTTATTTTCTTTGTATGAATATTGGAGTTAGGGGTTTCACAACACAGGACGTAATTTGTTACCATATTCTGCCATTTCATCCAGGCTGTCTTCTGCAGGTCTCTGGAAAGACACAAAAAAGCTGCAAATTTGCTGTTATTGCATTAATTCCCCACCCTGCCTCTGTATAAGAGAATTTCAGGAGCCAGGGCTCTTCAGCTCACGGGGACAAAGTGACATGCTACAGTTTCACCAAGAACATGGCAACAGAGAGTCTACTCAGTGGTTATCGATTTCAGTGGTTGTAGAATCTTTTCTGAACACTCATTTAAAATGTAGGGTTTTGAGGCGCCTGCTCTCAGGATTCTGAAGTGGCTGATCTGGAGTAAGAATCTGCTTTTTGAACAAAGGAGTAAAGGTAGTTTATTTTGTGAGCAGTTCATTAACAACTGCATGTAAGAATGAATTCTCACAACCACCATAAGGTAATGGGTGGGGACAGCTAATCCTCCAACTCCTACGGTTCTAGGATGTTTCCACATCAGATAGACTCTAGAAGCCCTTTCAAACTAATATTGCATGCTGGAGTTTTTATACCCAGTTTTAGGATCTTTCAGTAGCAAGGACCTAAGGAGCTATTTAACTTTCCTAATCTTTTTCTGTTTCTTTTTTTTTTAATCACCGTTTTTAAAGCCATTCCAAATAAGCATATTATTTTAGGCAAACCACTTTACCACAACTTAGAGATTTCAACCAAACTGATGGCTCTGAGTCTCAACTCCAAGAGCATTCAGGTAGTGGAGAAGGTCAAAATAAAATCATGCAGCTACCATATCAACTACCTCCTTAAAGTATGACTTATTGAAACCAGAATAGTTTGATCTTACCTTGAAAGTGTGGTCTCCTTTCTCAAAAACAAATGTTGGTTGAGCAATGACATATTTTTCTGCAAAAGAAAGGAGTGTTCAAGAATTCAAAGCACAGTTACATCTCTAGTGCCACCTAAAAAATACTTGGGGTTTTTTTTGAGGGTTGTTTGTTTTGATTTTGGGTTTTTGTTTTGTTTTGCATTTTCCTTGCTGTGGTGATTTCAATGATTATAGCCCCAATAGACTCATATATTTGAATATTTGGTCTCCAGTTGGTGGAAATGTTTGGGAAGGATTAGGAAGTATAACCTTGTGAGAGGAGGTGTGTCACAGGAAGTGGGCTTTGAGGTTTCAAAAGCCCATGGAAGCCCACTGTCTCTGCCTGCTACCTGCCAATCAGGATATGAGCTTTCAGCTACTGCTTCAGCATGATGCTTGCCTCCCTGCGACCATGCCCTCCACCATGATGACCATGTACGAACCCTCTGAAATTGTAAGCCAGTCCCTAACTAAATGCTGTCCTTTATAAGTCGCCTTAGTCATATGTCTCTTCAGAGCAATAGTAACCCCAACTAAGACAGCAGACTTTGAGGTTCCAAGAGAATGGTGCCATCACTAGTCCTCTTACTCTTCCTCTCTCCCTCCGTTTGTCCCTCCCTCCCTCCTTCCCTCCATGTCTCTCACTGCCTTATGGTTATGGATCAAGATGTGAGCTCTAAGGGACTCTAACCTGAAACCATTAGCCGGATTAAAGGCTTTATTTTTAATAAGTTGCCTTGGTCGAGGTGTTTTACCACAGCAGCAGAAGAGTATCCAACACTTACCTTAGATAAAATGCAGATAAAATCCAATGAATATAGTTAGTAACAGAAATAATACTCAGGGAAAGAGACAGTATGTAAGCAAGGAGAAAGATAATCTCTTTAAGGAACATGTGCTGGTTGTAGGTGCAACTCCTCATACAGTAAAACAACAACAACAAAACTACGCTGTAAGAGTTCAAAGAAAACTAAACAGAATCACTTGTCTTTAGAACCTCATCAGGACAGTGTTTAAGAAATCTTTAAGAATAAAAATTTCAATAGGTAAGAAAACTCATCTGAGAATAGTTCCATTTGCATTGTATCTTAAGGTGCAAGCAGCTGGGCACAGTGAATTATGCCTATATCTCAGCTCTCAGGAGGTGAAGACAAGAGGATTATGAAATAATTACCAGTATATTGTCTTGGCATGCATTTAAAATGCATGGGTGCACTAATTGTATCCCTCAGCCTAATAAAACTCAATCTGAGGAATTTGGAGACTGGAGACCCTGTCTCAAAACAAATCACAACCTGCGTACAGAAGAGGCAGACATGCACTATGTTCCATCCGTGAAATAATCACTCAAATTTATATTTTCTTCACTGGAGTTGTCATATACTAAACCATATTTTCAATATTTAGGTTAAAGATTAATCTTACACAAAATTACAGTACATAAAACTCTGCCAGCCTTATTCATCTTTCCTCTATTCTCTTCTCCCTCTCTCATTTCCTTCCTTAATTCTTTTTTCAGTGCTGGCAACTGAATCTAAGGTCTGGGCAAGCGCTCTACCAGCACTACGCTTACATTTTATTTTGAGACAGGCCTCAATAAGTTGCCTAGGATGGCCTTGAGTTGGCTTTTCCTTACTCTGCTTCCCAAGAAGTGGGAAACATGGTCCTGCAGGAACTGGCCTGGCTTCTTTTGATTTTTTTCATCTTAGGTAAGACAATGGAGAGAAATCCATTTGTTCTAAAATGTGCATGAATGATTGATAATATTTTTAACTATCATCACTCTATAAATCTTAAGAAGTATTGTGTAGGAGTTAAAGCTTGGTCTCTGGTGTTAGGAATGTTGAGTACAACTTGGCTCCAGAATTAGGAACATAGAGCTAAATGATGACAATGTGTTGGTAATGAGCCTAAGTCAAACAGCAGTCCAAGCTGTCTCCCTTTAGCAGCCATTATCAACATCCTGTCAGTTCTCTGATGAACTGATTTTCATACCGAGCCTAATAAATAAAGCTCTGCTTGAAGAATGTTGAGAAACGATCACACAATCACTGTGTACATATCCACAAATTTCATTCCTCATGAACACATCCTGTAAGTTAGTGTCTAAAACTCTACCACAATAACTAGTAATTCCCCCAGGAACCAGTTGATCTAGAATAACTTCCTCTTCCATGAGAGAAGTTATTCCATGCCACTGAGATACATTAATAGGTTCTTTTTTTAAAAATATTTATTTATTTATTATGTATACAATATTCTGCCTGTGTGTATGTCTGCAGGCCAGAAGAGGGCACCAGACCTCATTACAGATGGTTGTGAGCCACCATGTGGTTGCTGGGAATTGAACTCAGGACCTTTGGAAGAGCAGGCAATGCTCTTAACCACTGAGCCATCTCTCCAGCCCCATTATTAGGTTCTTATACATGATCTTCCTGCTATCTTCCCTGAGAGCCAAATGACCTCCCACCATGTGGAGACTGCTTTGCAATTCTGGCATTCTTATAATATGGAACTTTGATTAATTCTTTGTTCTTTTATAAAATAAAAGAACTGCATTAGATTTGAGCTATATGATTCCTTAGTGACTGAAAAGAAACAGTTGCAGAGAAAGTACTATAGACATCCATTACGAATTAGAACGATAAATGGCACTCTTGTGAAATAGCCTTATGGCTACTATTAAAACAATGTAACTTCCTCTAGTCCTAGGTAAACAATACCTTGACTTCCCCTCTGTCAAAACATACAATTGAAAACAGGCAAAATAAACTTCAATGGTAGCATTAAGAAGTTTACCGCAAAGACTGCTTGTAGATTGGAGGACGTATTGTAAAATACGTTGGCTATTTGTCAATTCAGCAAACATTGAGAATCATTTTTTTGTTAGGACTATGGTAGGTGCTAGAGATTCATAGGTTTATAAAACTGTGTTAGTGTTGGTGCAACCTCCTTTCTCTCCTTGACACTGCCTACCTAACACATGGATTAAAACAGTCTTCCCACTTTGTTCTAACTAGGTTTTTCTCAAGTCTATGCAATTTTCTTTCTTTTTTTTTCAAGAAAAGACTCTAAGCATTTATTAGCTCAATGGGCCTGTAGTAGGATGACCCAGAAGGAGAATTTAAAAATAAGAAAAAAGCCCTTAAAATTATATTTTAAAAATATAGTATTTTTCCCTCTGATAATGTCATGAATGAGCACCTTTACTCTACGGAGATGTATTGTGAAGTGTCAAAGGCATGTTTAAGACTCTGGGTTTGTGGTGAAGCAGTGCATTGAGATGGGAATGGCAAAGCCTATTCCTTCATTTCTTGTTCTGGGGGGGGGCAAAAGAAATAGAAATAATGTACCTGGAGTCCTAGCAACCCCATCAGGGCCAAGCCCCATCATCTAAGTCCATCCACTAGAACCTACTTATAAGGTTTTTACCACCTCCTACTCATGCTTCCTTAGGGACTAAGTTTCTAACCTATAGGCAATAGGAAATAACTGGGATCCAAACCATAGCATTGGTATAAAGCCAAGACAGGTCTGCCAGCACAAATTATGCTCTAAATGGATACTATGTACCATCTAGCACCATGCCAAGGAAAATCTGTATAAATGACATCTTTTTCAAACCTTGTTGATTCATCATATGTACACATGCACTTCTACTCCAGTTGAAAATCAGAACACGCAGCAATAAAGAGTTTTAAGCAGTGGCGAGGTGGCATGGGACCACAGAGTCACAAAAACCAAAGAGAAATGAGAGCAGCAAGATTTTGGATCTGGAAACATAAAGATAGGTGGTACCCGATTTAGTAGGCCAGGAAAGCTGAACTGAAAGCTCAGGATAGCAGTGGGGATGCAGAACGGGACCCAGTGCACCATGCCCCAGGAACACCCCAATTCAAATAGATAGAACCAAGAACTTCTAGAAGAAAAAATGAAATTGGGCTCAAGATAGGAAGATCTAGCATATATTGGCAGCAAAGTAACTTAATTGTCCTACTCCCAGCCTATCAGAAGTCCGAGATCTTCACCTTTATCCAGGACACCCATCTAATCCCCTGGCAAGAGCTCAGCTCAGTGTTGTCTGCGTATGCAATGGCTCTGCTTCTCAGGCCCTTCCAGTGCTGTGGCAGTGTTTACAACAAATATGCAACTTTCCCGTTGTTTTAATACATACCACAATTTCCCCATCCCGAAAAATTAGGGTGAATTAGAAGTTTTTGCCTCTATTTTCTATTTCCATATGTTTAGTTGACACCCAATCTGTTGAATATACTTCCATCCACTATAAAAGTAGCTGGTGATTTTACTGATGAGTCATCTTAGAGGAAGGGATTTGGATCCAGTGGACCACAAGGAGGGTCTTGAAGGTAGAGGACACTAAGAGTGAAGCAGCTTTAGCCTGAGTCTGAAAGCCTAGTGACCATCAGGTTTCTGCTACTTGGTTCCCCAGCCTAGAAACAGTATTCTTCTCAGGGCAGCTTGGTAGTTGAGGGTATGGAGAAACTAGTTTTGAGGTTTTATGGGATTTCTGTGTGTGTCAATATGTGTCTCTGCATTTATATGTGTTTCTTGAGCTTTTTCTTTGGCTTTTTCTTCTGTTTGTCCTCTTCTGGTTTGTTTCTTTTGTTTTATCTCATTTTATTTTATAGTTATTATTTTTAAGTGCCTACTTGTATCCTAATGAGAGACAAAAGAAAGATTTTGGTGGGTGGGAAGGGTCTGGGAGGAACTGGGGGAAGGGAAACCATAATCATAATATATTGTATTTGTTACTAAAAATTTTTTCAATAAAAAATACAAAAGCAAAATAGCCAGCAGTAAATTAATGAAAAGAAAGGGTATCCTCATGTTTTTAAGTTTATTTCCTAGTGCTTTCTAAAAATATTTATTTTTATTAAATGAGTAAATTTGGTTTTTCATGAATTTTACAACAAACTGCACTGCATATTTCAACATCAAGAGACTATTCTTTGGATAAATGTCCTTTCTTCCTTCCCTCATCAGGGCAGTAGCAGACACATGAAATGCTTATGCAAGTCCTGACTTGTCTCCCCCTGTTCACCTTTTGGAATGTTTAACTGGATATGGCCCCAGCAAACACTGTGAACATTAGACCTGGCTGAGTTCTCTGGCGTCTCCTTTCTGCACTGGCACAGCACAAAGACTTACAAGTTTGCATCTATTTTAGCTCTTGTAAACCATATTTAAATATAGTCCTATGTGACAAATGAGTAAATGATCACCAGGAGCCCGGGATCCGGTGTTGCATGTGTATTCCTGCACAGCGATTGTTGCCACTTCAGTTACGCAAAAGGAGTCTTTTCTTTTTACTGTTACATGTTCATATTCTGACTCTCAGGACTTTGTTCCAGAGTGTGTGCAGGTAAATAATAGTGACTCTAGCCACTCAATATGCTGAGCCTCAGCAAAACAGTAACAAGAGAAAATATTACCTTTTGCAAGAATATACCCATTTCTTCATAATTTGAAGGTGCTATTTTGTTATTAAGAAGACTGCTGTGTTATGTGCTTCTATGAGAAGGGCTTTTGTAACCTTAAATGTGTTTATTAGAGCATCTGTGGGCCTCTGGAGCGATAGATAATTCTAGAGTGATCCGCTTGCTCTTTCTCTACACCATTGCCTCTTTTGGGCCTGGGGGCTAATAAAGATGCAGACTGTGTCCCTGGATGTGCTTGGTCAACCAGTACCATTTGGAAATACATATTTCATTTGACAGCATCTGTAATCACATTTTCCCTGAGAATAGCTCCCAGTGTGAAAAGCTCCCATATGCTGTAATGGAGCTCACTTTGCTGAGGGAGAGAGGAGCAGAAATACAATCTACGTTTCGTGGGATACCGAAGATGTTTCCTGAGCAGACACATGGGTTCAAAGTGCCTTATTCTTAATGTTAATCTCAACTAATTGTCCAGCAGTGTTTATGTTAAAATTAAGCACATAATTTTGATGCAAAAATATCTTCTTCATAAGAATTAAACCACTATTCTAAAGGACTACTGATCGGTTACCATATATTCATGCATTGAATTCAGATAAACTACATCCTTCCCTCTCAGCAGACAGATAACACTGTTTTTAAATTCCTTCATGATTCACAAAACACAGTCATGATGAAGATAATGAATGTGAGTTTCTCAGGTTCCTAAAGCCCATCCAACTCTGTCTTGAGTCTTTGAGCAAGCGGCATAGCACAGTGCTCTGCTGAAGTCAGGTCCTTGCAGGTCTAGCCAGCAGAAAGGAAGCCAGCCTGCCACCATTTATGTGACCTGAAACTTTCTCAGGAAAGTTGAAAATAGCCCTTTAGGTGTAATGTCTCATGATCATTGGATTCTCGGAATAAATCAGTCTTGGAGGATCAGAAAACATTATTCTAATTGCATGATGACATTTTAGTTATTCTAAGTGGTAAAGTACACAGAGCAGAGCATTTGCCATTTTAACATTCTAAGGGTGTAAAATGGCATTAACCACACTCACGTCACTGCTAAGGATCACCATAACCACCCTCTCCCCAGAGCTTCCTTCACATCCTTCACCCAAGACCTGGCTTCATTTAACAGTAAATGCCTCATTCCATAGCTTTTCCCTGGCCCTGAAAACTACCATTTACTTTCTGGCTTTGACATTTCCACATATTTCAGAGAAGTGGGGTATTCAATATTTGTCTTTTAAATTTGTCAGTATTTGTATTTAAAATTGTGTGTGTGTCTGTGTGTGTGTCTGTGTGTGTGTGTGTGTGTGTGTGTGTGTGTGTCTGTGTGTAGCACAGTGAACACATGGGGGAGTTGGTTCTCTTTTTCCACCATGTGGTTCCCAGAAGGGGAATTCAGGTCATCAGACTTGGTTGCAAGTGCCTATACCTGATAAGCCATCTGCCTGTCTTTTATGTCTAACTTATTTCACCTAGTATAATGTCTTCATTCATATAGTAGCAAAGGCTGAATAATGCTCAATTACCTATCTGTCTCTCTATCTGTCTATCTCTCCATCCATCTACCTACCTACCTACCTACCTACCTACCTACTTACCTACCTATCTTTCTCTCTCAGGGGGTGATGAAGTGCATAGAGTATTTACAGCTTTATTTTAGGGGTATAAAGTGACATTAACTACACTATACTATATAACACATTGTTTTTTTAATCTATTTGTTCATTGATGGATATTTAAGTCAGCACTTCCCCGTTTTCTTCTTCCTCATTTCTTTGATGCAGTTGGCTCCATACATCTAACATCTACATGCCCTTACTAATCTCCCATCTTCTACTGTCATTTCTTCTTTATCCCCCTCCTCTTACACACTCATTGTGTTGTCTACATGTTTAATGTTAGAATTAGTATACATCAGGTCTATTTTCTTCTATGCATGCAGCATTGGTGACTTAGTCATGTGAGGCTTGTGTAACTACTGAGCTACACACTGGTCCCTAAATACTCTGCTATGTTCAAATGAAATTAATCTGCAGTTACCACATCTTAAATTCCCTATCCATATGAGGTGTCAGCTCTTACATAGCTGTACACAGATGCAGTTCATTGTCCTAACCACTGACCTTGAGCACAGTTTTCAGTTCTAGTTTAAGACTTGTGTATAATGTCCGTGGGACTAAGTGATCTTTGAAACCTTGACACGCAGCAATTTACGAATGCCAACCACTTGAATGAACTGTTTAGAGAGTAGATCTTTTCCTTTATCTGGGGTGTGCAATGATCGAGGACAGAACCAGTGTTTTAAGCTTAAGGCTGAGAGTGGGAGACTTGCTCACAGAGGCAGAGGGAAGTTCACACGTCTATGATACAGTTTAGATTTGTTTTCCTTCTTTTTCTGTGTCTTTAAATTTGTGGCTACACTTATTTCCTAAAACTCCCTCCAGACTTTGCTGATATTGCTTCACAACCAAAATAGTCACTCTCTTTAGTTAAGTTTAGCTTAATTTCATTCTCAAAATGAAAAGCAGTGGAAAAATATCTTAACTCTACCCATATTTGAGACTGAAACACCTTATAAATGAAGTTATCTTATTAAGTAAAAAAAATTCATAGTCAGCAGTGCTAGTATGTCTTGCCTGTGGTTGGTTTATTAACACACCTACGGAAATGCACATGAGCGTGCACACATCTTTATATACAACCCCATTCTCTGCAGATGACTAAGAATAACCCAGATAACCCCAGATCAAAATGGTCTACTTTTAATGTTCTTAGACTTTTTCCTTATTTTGCTCTTTCTCTTTAAATGGCAATGCCCTGCCCTCTTTAAAACTTGTGTGCTGTTCTGTTAGCCATTCTGTGGATTTAACCATGGTCCTCTTGCTGGCTAGGTAAGTGCTCTTCCACTTAGATGTGTTTGTAGTCCTCCTTTTCTTACTTTACTTTGAGACAAGATCTTGCCAAGTGGCCCAGGCTGCCTTTGACAGAACTCGCTCTTAGGCCAGCCAGACTTTGAGCTTGGTGACTCTTTTACTTCAGTCTCTGGAGCAGCTTGGATCTTAAGCATGTGTCACCATACCTACTATATCCTAGTGTCTAGCAAACTGTATTGGAACAAGAGAAGATTTGATGCCAATTGCTTCAGGATGTCATGGCTCAAATCCCTCCAGATCATTGTCCCTGGCTGAAAGTCTAGATCATATTCCTATGTGCATTTAGCTGGCTATCAACATCCCTGGCAGATAAGGTGTCTGGTCACTAGGTAGAAGGAATGCGACTTTAGAAAGAATAAAGTGTTTAGTACATTTTAAATCCTGACTTTGGGGTATTTTGCTAGATTTTCCCATCTACTTCATTAAAAAGCAACACAGGTGTGAAATTTCCTTTGCCAAAATGTTGATTAAAATTTCAAGCCGAGTTAATGATTTAATAGAATAGCTGACTCAACATTTGAAATGTCGTCTCCTGTTTAAGTTAGAAAAGAAAGCTGGGCCTGGGACTGTAGCTCTGTAGCTGAGTACTTGCCTAGCATACATGAGACTGTCAAAAACAAAAGGTGAAGTAATTACAATAGTGACCGTTATTCAGCCCCTTTTAAGTTTGTACATTTGAAGAATCAAAACCCGAACCATTTCTCTCAAGCCATTTTGGTCAAGTTAAAAAAAAAAAATGGTGCATTACTTTGCTTAATACTTCATAAGATGTAAGACACGGGTTCTCAGCATTAAACAAAACTGCTAGCCTGGTCCGCAAGTTGCTGGCGTAGGGCCCATAGGTTTGCAGTGACACAGTTATATTTTCTTACCAGTTTTGTTTAGACTAAAAATTACCCTCCTGATTTCAACTGGATGCGCTTCAAATCCATATAGAATTTAATTGGTGACTTAGTAGCGGCCTATTTGAAGCAACTAAACCACAGAATGAGTTCAAGGGCATGAGCCACCAGGGCAACTCTTTTACAAATTTACCTGAGTGTGGAACAGGCAGTGAGCATGGCTCAGTCAACCTAGACTCAGGTCTGACTCAAGGTTATCTTAGCTACCTTTCGTAATGAAATAAATAAAGTGCTTAGTGGTATCTGGAATATAACTAATGTTCCATAAACACAATTTGTCTATAGGTGATATGTGAATGCTGTGGTATGGTCTAAGACACAAAGCTACTTTTCTGCTCTCACAAAGGTTGTAAAACATTGCAGCATTAGTGCTTGTCTCCGCAAACCACAGGGTCTTGTAAGTCCCTCACATAACACAGAACAGAAAATAAGGATTACGGTTAGATTAGTACTGTGTTCCCTTCCCCACTTGTGGCCGCACACGGGTACGTGGGCTGTAGGTATGCCGAGGCCTTACCCTTCATCCCATGGGGCCTCCAGACTCCACCTCTGAACGCTGTGCAGACTTTATCACTGTTGTATGTATGTCTGATAGCAGAACCCATGAGTGTGCACTTTTCCCTATGACAGCTGCAACTGGCTTCAGAAGGCATCAGCATAGGTTTATGATTTGCGCTGAAGGCTCGCCAAAGTTCACTACCTTTGGTATCCGATGACACACTGGGGTATTTGTCCCCAAGGGGCTGTTTTCAACACCAAGCAATTCTCATTACTACCGCCACACTTATCTATCTCAGTGTCAGAAAATGTGAGAGTTCCTGCAGCAAGGGTCAGAAATAAATTTGCATTGAAATTATTGACATTCAAGAACCTTGGATTATCTAAGCTATTTTAGCAGTAACTCCTAGTCTTGCACAAATGGATGGAAGGATATGGCAAGGCACAGAGTCTGTATCCGGGTTCAGTGTACAGTGTTTTTACTGCAAAGTCCAGTGTGCATTACTGAAGAGAAGACTTCCTAGCTAATGACTAACTGCGCAGAACACTGTCTGCAGAATGCTGTTTTGTCTGAGCAAGCTTAATAGAAAAGATGTAACAGATTACTAAAAGCAAAGGAAGTTTGGAGCATCATATTAACTATTTCATTCTTGTTTGCACATAAATGCTTGCTTGATAAGTGCCCGCCAGTCCAAAAGAGCTTGGCCTAAGACTTACCTTATTTTAACATGGCAGTGCAATTGTCAGGGAATAAGTTTTTACCTCATCTCTAACTTTTTGGTGGTTACCTCTCCACAAAAATGCCAAGGCTGTAAATGACTAAAAGGTCCAAATTAGTATGTAGTCATCTCATTCAGAATCAAAACCAAAGACCTTATATAAGTGCCTTCCATCCCTTCTCTCAGCTCTTACTCCGTCCTTATCACCCATGTAAGCCAACTCCGTCCTCAAAGCACTGGTATCAAAGTGTGACCTGCAGCAGCTGCAAACAGCAGATGAGAACATGCTAGAAAGGAAAATTCTCAGCCCTACCATCCCCCTCCCCCAGACATTCTAGGTGGAAAGTCACCATGGGGAAACCTAGCAGCTTCCAGCAGCTGTGCCATTTGATGGCTGGTTGGTTAGCTTTTGAGTCGAAGCCTTGCTTTGTAGCCCAGGCTAGCCTGGAATTTGCAATCCTACTGCTGGCTCTCAAGTACTAGGTGCAACCCCAAGTTTGTGAACCCCATCTGACACACCGTTATATAATAGTCCCCCAGTTATCTTCAGATATTGTTGTGAGTATTCTGTTTTGTTGTTATGGTCTTAACCCTGCTCTAAGCTCAATTTATCATAAGTGTGTAGATGGTCATCCCTGTACATGCAGGCAGCGGGGTAGTGAGCTTGCGCTAAAGCCAGGGAACGAAGAACAAAAATCTCATGCAGAGTCTAACTCATCAGCCTCCCTATCTGTACTTTTGCACCAAACTAAACCCAGAGGGCTGCGACCCCAGAGTTGCGCAGCTTTCTCCCTCACTTCCTGCAGGACTCTGAACATTCCTCTTTCTTAGTGAATCCTGCCTGGTTGTTTAACGAGCACTGCCACTAGGACACATTCTGTCCTTTCCATTCTCTTTCTCTGTTTGTAGAAGAACCACTTAAACCACATATCCTAATTCTTTCCTTACTGTCTGCCTTTTGGCCTGTTAGAAAGTGGTGTCAGGTGGGCAGGACGTTCTGCCTGCTTTGCCCTCTAGTACCTTAAGAGAGTACTTCATGCCAGAGGTTCAGAAAACATCTATTTAATAGAATGAGTGAGGTTCTTCATGGGTTTAAGCAAGAGGAAGAAGTTAAGAGGGGGAAGAAAGTTCATAAAATGGTCCATTTTTGCTGTTTGCTACAAGAATATTAATGAGATACCATGGATTTAATGAAAAACCTGAATTTTGAAAAAACTTCAGAGGAGCCATTGACTCTAAATGATGTTCTATGCCAGACAGAGGCTGTAAAAAGCAAAACGCTAAGGTCTCTCCCTAGCTATTTGGGGTGGGGGGTTTGGGGGATCAAATTTAATGCTTTGTTCATGATTATCACATAGCCCACCACTAATCTCTACCCCTAGCCCAAGCTGTGAGACAGTGAATCATATTTCCATTTATCTGTCTTAATCTCATTACTTTGCTAATTTTATGTTACTGTGCTATTAACATAGGAGTTCTCAGCTCAGAGATAATTTAAACAACAAAGTGGTACTAATTAGCAAGCTCATATAGAGTAATGGCTCACATTTCATACTGAGGGCTTGATAGTTCCTGAGCTGAGCTGTGGCCACACTGCCAATAGGATATGTTCTTTCTTCTTCCACGAGTAATTGAAATTCACCAGGACACTCCAGTTCCTTCGTTATTCACTGAAGTTGCCAAGAGAGGCCTGGAGGCAACTTTAGAGAGCAGAGCCTTCCAGGCAGTCTCACATTTAAAAGCACGGAAGGACAAATCACATACAATAGAATGCATGGGTAAGTTGGACAACTGTATATCCTCAAGTAACCAAACCTCCATCCTTATGTAAGGCATGTTCGCTACCCAACAAGTTCCTTTATTTCCTGTTTGAGTATTTTCCCTACCTTGGGAACAACTGTTGTGATTTCCGTCATCATGGCCTAGTTTTGTTTAAGAATTTCATGTAATTAGATATATGATTATATCTATATGTAATTAATGTATGATATAATACATCATAAACTTTTTGGTGTTTGGTTTATTTTGACTCAAAACAGTATTCCCCGGACTCACCTTCATGACTGATTATATCAGTGATCCAGTTTTCTCTACTAAATGGTATTCCATCTATGGATACACACAGTGTGTTTATCTATGCACAGCCATTTATAAATAAAAACTGCTTTGTGCATTCATTCATTTTATACTTCCTAATGGAAGTGATGGTTCATAGAGCTAACTCTAAAAACAAAACAAAATAATAAAATAAAACTACTAACTCAGTTTTCAAACCGATTAAACCACTTCACAACAGCATACAAGTTCTCCACATCTTCTTTCAAATGTCATGTTATTAGTGGTTTAAATTTTAACACCAGGGTGGGACGGTGGTGGTGCATGCCTTTAATCCCAGTACTCAGGAGGCAAGGCAGGTGGATCTCTTTGAGTTCGAGGCCAGCCTCATTTACAAGAGCTAGTTCCAGGACAGGCTCAAAGCTACAGAGAAACCCAGTCTAGAAAAACCAATAAAAAAAATTAACCAGCATGTTTACATTAGTTATCTTTCATACTGTGGCAAAATAGCACCAGTTCTCCAGTTACCCGTTTAGAAAGAGGAGAAATGTATTCTGGCTCACAGGTTGAGAAGTTTAAGTTCATGGTCTTATCATTCGGGCCTGTGGTGGCACAGCAGTGTGGCAGAGTTTTGGGGAGTCTGTGGTCAGAAAGTTAAAGAGAAAAAGGCAGAAGACCCATTAACCCCAAAGGCATGTATCTCACAACCTTGTGGCCTTCCAATGGACCTCATTGACTGAAGGCTCCAACACCTCCCAGGAGTACCACACCCGCTTATAGCATTTAACATGTGGACCCATGGTGACGTCCCACAAACTACAGCATGTACAGATGCATGGTGATGCCTTGTGGTGGTTAATTCTGCATTACTCTAAGAAAGAACAGTGTTGGGCATTTTTAATGTACTTGTTGGCCATTTTGTTTTAGAAGTATGGTCAGACCGTTGGCCCACATTTTGAATCAAATTCTTTTTCTTGAGCTGCAGGTCATGTATGTGTGTGTGTGACACACTATTTTCTCCCAGTCTCCCTTCTCCGCAGCACCGTTTAAACAGTAGATATTTTCAATGCTGATAATCTAATTGATATACTTTTATAGCTTAGTGATTTTCATGCCTGGCATGAAAAACTTTGCATTCCATTGGCAGGGATATTCTCTTACACTTTCACCAGAAATTTTGTACACTTAGCTTCTGGGTTTCAGTCGTACCCCATCTCAATCTGACTTTTATAGAAAAATGGGTTTTCAAGTTTGTTTTTAGAAATATGTTCTAATATTTGTTATAGAAATGTTACAGAAAATACCCCCTTTTCTCTTATTAGAGTTATTTTGTGGTCTTTGTATGGGATTTCTGAGATGGCACAGCAGGTAACGGCACTAGCTGCCAAGCCCGATGACTTGAGTTCCATTCGAACCCCTTGGTGGAAGGAGAGTACTGACATCCACCATTCATTCGTCCTCTGACCTCCACATGTGAGCCATCATACATGTGGGCCATCATACATGTGAGACATCACACATGTGAGCCATCACACATGTGAGCCATCACACACGTGAGCCATCACACACGTGAGCCATCATACATGTGAGCCATCATACATGTGAGCCATCATACATGCGAGCCATCACACATGCGAGCCATCACACATGCGAGCCTTCACACATGCATGCCCATGCACCTGACACACACACTAAATGAAACAAACATATAACTTTAAAATATATTGATTTCTGGGTATCCAAATCTGTCCCAAGAATTGATTTTCTATCCTTAAACCAATATTACACCATCTAGAAATCCGGGATTAGAAATTGTCAACTTCAAGATGTATTAACTATTCTAGATTCCTTAGATTTCCTTATGAATTTTAAACTAGCTTGTCAAGTTAAAAAGAAATTTGGCTGGAATTACAATGATGAAACCTTGATTCTATAGGTCAGTGTGGGGGAGGCTGGTTCCTTAATAATAGTGAACCCTCCAACTCATGAGTTCGGGCTCTCTCTCTCTTTCTCTCTCTTTTCTCTCTTTCTGTGTGTGTGTGTGTGTGTGTGTGTGTGTGTGTGTGAGAGAGAGAGAGAGAGAGAGAGAGAGAGAGAGAGAGAGGTGGGGGTGTACTTACTCCCTTGTAACAGGGTCACTGAACTGGGCTAATGGCCAGAAAGACCACCTCAGTACTGGTGTTACAGGTATACCTATAAGATACACACACATTGTGTGTTTATCCAATAGTCTTGATTCTCTTTGGGTTTTTTCTATTGGTCGTCCGTAAATAAAGGCACTTCAAATTCTTTCTAATATGTTAGCCTTTTATTTCTCCTAAAGAAACTTAGTATACTGGCAAGCACGTTCAACATAGTATTGGCTACAGGTGGTAATACTGAGTGCTTTCAGTTCTTGGGAAATCAAGTATCTAAAGACATTAACTAGTACTCATCTTTTGAATGTCCTGCTAGCATCAGGTTCAGAAATCTCACTTCTGTTATAAAGATTTTGATTTTCCCAATTAATGTTAAATTTTGTTTTTTCACATTTTTTTGCTTTTATTTGTTTTTTTCTTTTTTTTAATTTATTTATTAAAGATTTCTGCCTCCTCCCCGCCACTGCCTCCCATTTCCCTCCCCCTCCCCCAATCAAGTCCCCCTTCCTCATCAGCCCGAAGAGCAATGGGGTTCCCTGCCCTGTGGGAAGTCCAAGGACCTCCCACCTCCATCCAGGTCTAGTAAGGTGAGCATCCAAACTGCCTAGGCTCCCAAAAAGCCAGTACGTGCAGTAGGATCAAAACCCATTGCCATTGTTCTTGAGTTCTCAGTAGTCCTCATTGTCCGCTATGTTCAGCGAGTCCAGTTTTATCCCATGCTTTTTCAGACCCAGGCCAGCTGGCCTTGATGAGTTCCCAATAGAACATCCCCATTGTCTCAGTGTGTGGGTGCACCCCTCGCGGTCCTGAGTTCCTTGCTCGTGCTCTCTCTCCTTCTGCTCCTGATTTGGACCTTGAGATTTCAGTCTGGTGCTCCAATGTGGGTCTCTGTCTCTGTCTCCTTTCATCGCCTGATGAAGGTTAATATTCAGGAGGATGCCTGTATGTTTTTCTTTGGGATCACCTTCTTATTTAGCTTCTCTAGGATCACGAATTATAGGCTCAATGTCCTTTATTTATGGCTAGAAACCAAATATGAGTGAGTGCATCCCATGTTCCTCTTTTGGGTCTGGCTTACCTCACTCAGGATAGTGTTTTCTATTTCCATCCATTTGCATGCAAAATTCAAGAACTTAAGGCCATGCTCAACTTCCTTAGCGATCAGGGAAATGCAAATCAAGACAACTTTAAGATACCATCTTACACCTGTCAGAATGGCTAAAATAAAAAACACCAATGATAGCCTCTGCTGGAGAGGTTGTGGAGAAAGGGGTACACTCATCCATTGCTGGTGGGAATGCAAACTTTTTTTTTGCTTTTAAAAAATTACTAATGACACCCTCTCTAACACCCATGGTATTAGTAATAAGTTTTGTGGTTTTTCATTAGTTAGAATATTATTGATTTTATTGCTTTCAAATAAATAGCTTTTGAGAGCCAAGGATGTTCAGACCACTGCCTTAAGCTTTATTCTTAATATTAGAAAAACAAATGACATTTGTTTATTTGTTTTTCTTAAATATACATTCAAATATGTAATTAATATGGCCTTGGGCAGCTGTGCCTTTTTTTTAACATGTGGTAAGAATATATTTGCTTCAAAGTTTATCCTGAGGACAAGCAGTAAGTTCAGAAGAATTAATGATATTGATATTGATGATCAGCCCATCTCCCGAGTCTTTTTACCTTACAAAATAGAACTTGTATCATTAAGCCATCTGGTAGAACCACCATCCACCAGGGAAGTTTATTACGGTAAGGATTCCTACACTAGGTATAAGCTTGAACACAAGAAACAGTTTTCAGGCCTAAAGCTTCTCCCTTTCCAAACTCTTCTAAAGTAATCTGTACCTATCTCTACCAATCCTCGGCTGTAAATGCAAGTGATACTGCAAAGCTAGAACAAAGGTCATCTGAGCCTCTGCAAGGCTCCCTTTTGGTTGCAGAAAAACAGAAGCAAGTGTAGGTCCATTCTGGCTATATGTCACTCATACGATGTCACACTGTGTGTGTAGAATCAATGCTTCAGAACCACAAAGGAAAGTACAAATCTATTTGGAGAACCATAACTGTATTTAGTGATAACCTTATCTAAAAGAAATTAACATTTATAACCATGCAGAACCTATTGAAGTCCCTCTTGGTGCACATAAGTTTCTTTAATTTAGTTAATAAGTTCCCTAGGTAATAAATTAAGGGCATTCATACATAGCTACAGGAAACATTTGAAGAAAATATCACATTCACAATGATCCAATGTAATGTGTATTTTGTGGTTTAGAGTCTACCCAAAGAGTTGAAAAATATTTGCTCAGTTCTTACTATTTAATTCCTCAGAAACCCTACATTAGAATGCAAACTTAGGATAAAAATGTGTTTGCATTCTCAGTGTCTGGTACTCATCTACTCCGTGGTAGGTATTAATTAAAATGTATTGGTTATAAATTAAAAGCTGAGGGTGTTGGTCTGTATTTCTTTTTTTTGTATATTTTTATTTTTCTGAAAATCGATTGTTTTTTATACAGTATATTCTCCTTGTTTTCCCCTCCCAGTTTCTCCACACCTCCCCTCCCATCAGAATCCCCACCCTTCTCTTTCTCATTAGAAAACAGGCATCTTAGGATGTCTTTCAATTCTTGACTTTTAGGAAACCGGATAAGGTATGTTGAGAATAAAGCACAACCAGAAAATTACCAAATATGAAAAAAATAAATATATGTGTTCTTGGCCCTGTTCCTTTCACAGAACTTCATGAGTTGTGAATTTCCTGAGTGATAGTGTGTGTCTTTTTATGTGGCTGGAGTGATTATAGTAGACCATTAGACAGTTTTAAGAGGAGGGCTGGCCACATCAAGAAGACTAAGCCCATGACCGGAGGTTGAACTACCCAAGAGATGTAGAGAAGGGCTGGTAACTGAGTTTGATCACATGATCACTGACATCATCAATCACACCTACATAACGAAACTCACATAAAGCCTTCAGACACTGATCAGTGGAGTCTCCTGGCTGATGAATATGTTAGCATATGGAAGTAAGGCGGCCCTGACTGTCTAGAGGCCCAAATAGTCAAAGAACAAATAATGTTTATCTCTGCAGTCAACCAAAACAGTACATTTTCATGAGTGACTAGATAGAAAGACTCAAATACTAGAGTTAAAAAAAAAATAAAATACATTTGCACACTGTAGAGAGGGCTCAATATACGAATGTATACTAAAGCTGGCCATGCTTCAGCAGAGTTACATGTTAGTAAATCAGAGTCGACATGGTAGAAATCGACCTGGTTGAAGTGAGGCCAAAGGCATGAACTCAGGTAGCTGGCGTATCAATCTGTAGCCCCGCCTCACTCTAAGGCGGTGGGTCTGCCTCCTTGTTGAACTTTACATACTAGGAAGAAACAAACATAGTGTTTGGGAAAAACCATTGCAACCACACTGAATGAGTACCTCAAACCCCAAGACTGCAATAAATGGAAGCTTGCAGATTCTAGAAACTGGGCCAGCGTGGAACTGTGTCACTTGTCAGTTCAGACCTCTCGATGGCATTTCTGCGGCACGCAGGGACGAGTCTGGACTTCATTAGCGAGCCTCACGACTTTATGGATTATGGTTTTGAGGGCAGATATTTTGAGAGTTGGCCACAGAAGAATATGATTGCTTTCAAAACATTCCAAGCAAAGAGCTTCAGGCTGAGAAAACAGGAGTAGGCTGCTAGTCTTGGTATTTTGGGAAGTGTGTCATCATAATGATATTTCCAGGCTTCTCTGGATGAGGCCAGAGAAACCATCAAGGCAGCCTTCCTTAAATTAAAACAACAGTGGGGTATTATTTTCTACTTATAAAATTGGAAACAAATTTTAAAATTAATGCCCAGTATTACTGAGATCATACCCTTTCATTCATTATTGCAGAGTGGAAAAACCACATGGCCAGAAAGAAAAGTTTAAAAAGTGCAATAATCTTTTAAACATAGCATTCTCTAAGTATTTATCCAATGAAAATAATCATCTGTGCACAGATATAGCTGTTAATTTCTATTCAACAGTGCTAATTTTAGTGAAAAATGTCTGACATTGACCACTGAAAATAATACTCTAGAGAGCATATAATGACTTGAGAATTTGGTCATCATACACTGTTAATTAAAAGGCAGTTTACAGAGTACTGTGTGTCAAATAAGTCTCCTTTTCTATTTCAAAAAACAAGCAAAATAATAATCCAAGTATAAACATTTTTTTAAAAGTTAGACTGCCTATTGAAATATCCCTAGTGCCTATCTTTAGGTGGTAGGTTACAGGGCACTTTCAACTGATTTCTATTATAAACATTACATCTAGATGAAGAGAGGTAAGGTCTTAAACATTTCAAGTAAAAAGAAGCAACAGATAAACATATGAAAAAAACCATAATAAACTAAGGGTCTCTAGTAACACAGGAGCCGTGTACAGTGGTGCCTAAAGATATCGGTTCAAAGCAATTTATTTTAACCCGGATGGTGTAGCATGTTCTGAAATGACTATACTGTAGTATTTTGCAGGAATCCTCTCCTATTCATGCTATATTAAGCCCTGTGTGGTATGAGATCACTTGGCTCGGCTCAGGATTCTTGCAGTGAGGTGGCTTGGGACAGTCACCAAATGTTGGCACACATGCCACCTTGAAGGTTTTCACTTGAGGTTTCAGTTTATTAGCCGCTGCTCTCTCTGAGAGTGAAATCCAAAGCTGGGTCTAGAGGGAAGCAAAATGAGGAGCTCATGTGCCATGTCTAGATCCATCCCAGGCTGCCAAGAGGCTAACCTCCGGGGTGGGGTGCTGACGTCATCACCACACAGCCTTTCCCACAAGTGTCCTTAACAACAGACTGGGGATAGTTGGCCTATTCATATCAATCATTATGGTTCCCTAGTCAATCTGAAATGCTTTTTAAAGATTATTCATGGAAAAACTATGAGGTGTGAAGTTTAGATGCCCGTCAAGTAAAATCCCACACTATCTGTTCCAGCTCCTTTTGGACTATAAAAAACTGAGTGTCAAAAATATGTGTTTTCCACAAATGAATGAGTCAAATGTCCATACAAAGCTAGATTTAAACAAAGCCCTTACAGCAGTAGGACATGGGGAATAGTGCCAGGCCAGCAAAACTGTTCTCTGCCAAATTCCTTCAGTAGCCAAGTCAGCCTTGCCCCAGTGGGGGTTTTCAGCTAAATGTACTCTATTGTGCTCTACACAACTGACAATGGCTGGAAGTTTCAATACACGTTTCCAAGGAACGTGTATTCTGGATGCTTCTCTAACTACTGATAGCCCTTCAAATCAACAGTGAGACCGTGTTAACCCACTGTCGAGCCTCACTATTCTTCCTCTCCTCGGAGTTCAAAAAGCATTTTATAATCAGAACACCTCAGGAGCTACACCAGCCCACCCTTTCCGCAGACATGCAAATGACCAGAAAGTCAGAGAACACAGGGCTTAGCTCACTAGACCCACCTGGCTGTTGCTGGTCCTCCTGCACCTTCAGCTGGCACGTGCAGAGACTGGCAAACAGGTGGCTGTCGTCTTTCCTTTGTGTGGTAGACATGGTACCCACAATCTGGCTGTGCCTCAGGGATCACTAGGGCATTTTGTCTTAGCCAGTCATCTAAGACTGTCTCCAGAAGTCACTTGGAAAGAACACAGAGGCACACGCAGATCTCACCTCGCTTGTAAAACATTTACTCCTCGAACAAGCCGGAGTTTCTCCTGGTTAAGAATCCTGCAGTAAATATTTACCAGTGTTACATCTCCTGCCTACAAAGAGGCCAACTTGTTTGGCTGGAAGCAAGACTTCATTCTTACTTTGTTTCAAAGCGTTCTGAAACTTTCTCCTTACAGTGTAAAATCCTAAGAAGAAACTATCTCTCTCGGCCAGTTTTAGCCATTTTCGATTTCTTCTCTGATCTGGAGTCCAGACCCTCAAGCATAGAGAGGACTGCCAGAGAAAGTCCCAGGCAAAGGGGAGAGTACCGCAGGGTTAAACCCAAGTTTCTCTGCTTGGTCAGCTTTACCCCGTGACAGCTGGATGTGTACAGTTCTTAAGGGAGGCTGCAGGGGGAGGAGCCGAGAGAACTAGCTAATTAACATAAAGAGGCAGGCAAGAAATGACCTTCTGATTGCTTTAACATAGTGACCAAAGCAGGGATTGTAAAGAAGCCCTGAGAGCCGGGTAATTAACCATCTGACTTCGGCTGCCTCAACATTAAGGCACAAGCCCGAAGCAGGGCGTTGGTGGCTTGGATAGTCTCGGGCACTCGTGAAATGGAAAAGGTACAGCTGGTGCTGGCTGCTCATGAGCTCATGGAAATGTACCGCTGCAACTCTTGGATTCTGTAAACAGCTCCGAGGCTCCAAGCGAGGACAGTTACGGAGCTAAAGCAACTATTTAGAGTTCTGCAAGAAAAATAAACACAGAAAACTCTACCCAGCGCCTTACCTTGACTTCCCAGTGCAGCCTCCACGGCTGCCTCTACGTTCTAAGACAAGGCTGCTCGTGAGTTTCCTTGTGTGTGCCCGTTCATTACTGTTGGAAACCAAGTCCCAAACACCTTTGGTTCAACGAAACCACAACGAACACTGTAGGTCCTGGCCCGCAGCATTTTCGTAAAGTCAGAAAGGGAGTAACAGGCAGAAGTAAGGAAGCCAGGGTTGGACACTGAGACTTCCTATTTATCTTTGGAAACTAGTACTAAATACCCTAATAAGGTTACCTCCTCATGATATCTGGGTGCTGGGGGATTGTGTCTCTTGCTGTTGTTCTATTTTTTCTCAATTTCTCAAATATATTTTGCTTTCTAAAAACTTGTGAAATGTAGGGTTTCTCTTTTTAAAATCCCTATGACTGAAATGGAAACTTTGTACTATATTTTGGTTTTTATTTGATAAAACTTTCATAAAGATATAGACTTGGAAATGAAGAATCCTGGTCCCAACTGATCTGAGCTATAAGGTTAAGTATGGAATCTACACACACATGTACACCTGCGTATGTACACACACACACACACACACACACACACACACATGCACACACAATGTATGTATTTCTTAATTCTTCTGTTCCAGATAAAGAATTGAAACTTTCTTAAGCAGAGCTGGTTTTCGCCTGCCTTGATTGGCTTACAACTTTCCTGCAGGCCTGTTTCTAGTTCGACAATGTTAGAGAATAGGGCTGATGCTGAGGACCCTTCAGGGTCTGCTTTGGGGACCAATGTGCAGTCCTGGGTAGTGGCCCTATGACTAATCATTACATCAAGGTGATACCTGAGTTCTTGCCCTGAATGCTGTTACACTTCTGCTCTTGTGGGGTTGGGTTTTCTACCCCACTGGAACCCAGCATGGCTGAACTCTCCTCGTGCTTGGAGTGAATGAAGCATCAGAGGTGCAGAATGGGCGTTCCTGTCACCGCCACCTCTCTTACTTACTCTTTAGAAATACCCACCAACTTACTTCAGGACAGCCATGCTTTCCTGTGCTTTTTGCTCATAAGGAAAAGCAAGACACTGGAATGGCAAAGTTGCTTAGGTCAAGAAACAGAATAATAATTGGTGTTTTTTATTTACAATTTTATTAAAAATATGTCGTAATATCATAAAAGTCATTTTCCTTTTCTGTAACCCACCCTCACTTCAAAGAATAACACTGTGTGTGTGAGAGAGAGGGACAGAGAGAGAGAGAGAGAGAGAGAGAGAGAGAGAGGAGAGAGGAGGTGTGTATGTGGGTTTACCTGCCCATGCATGCACATGTGGAGACCAGAGCTGACTTCAAGTGTCTTCTCTTGTTGCTATTCGCCTTATATTTTGAGACAGGGTCTCTCACTGAACCTTGGTGGTGGCAATGCTCTTGATAAAAATTGATTCTCCCTCTCCCAGCAGCCACTGGCGTTCTTCTTCTAGGAGTGGGACTTCATGTCAGCCTTCCCCTATCAGTGCTGAGGTTTGCTCTGGCCTGAGATTACTCTGCTGTGAGTCCGTATGTTCGCCTGCCCTGTGCTAACCAGAGGACACTGTTTGCTAGAATTCATTCACCACCTCTGGCTCTCACAGTCTCTGGTGAAAGGTGTTACATGGCAAAAAGCAAGGGTATGGAATTTATCATTTTCATCCTCAAAGGATAAGGTAAAAAAGACCCCTAACAGATTACAAAGATGAAAGCTGGAGAACCTGGCCTGGCCTCAATATGACCTCCTAGCTCCAGGAATATTTAAAAGGTGATTGTAGTTGAGGAATGATGACGTACTGCTGAGACTTAGGCTTCCTATTGATTCTGAGCAACAGAACTCTTGTTCCTTTATGTAAGCCAATAGACATTTTCCCTCAGCTCATTCTTCCTTAATGCATTGACTACAGACATTGTGGGTGATAGTTCTGAGTTTCAGGACCTTCCAGTGGCATATGCCATATAATAAAAAGCCATGAAAGTGGCCTGTGTCTAGCTAGAGTCATGTTACTCTAAGTTACTCTAAGTTTTTAGCTCAGAGTTTTCTAAGTAATACAGTTGACTGGTTTCCCAATGTTATCTGTGAAAACATGGCTTTACTGGACAAAGTTTTACTTTAATACCCATTATCCAGGAGCTCATAAGGCTTCATTGGTACTACTCCAAACTGCCAACTTATGAAAGGTGCTCACTGTTCAGAAATCCCCATGTTCAGTAGGACCACTGAGCTGGCTGTTCAAAGTGATGTCTGTTCTGTGGCTTGCTCTGGTTGCTGCAGGGCTCCCTCTGGAGGTCAGGAGAATGTAAGGTTGGGAAGCAAAACACCCCAACCTCAGGGTACCTGAGATCCAGGAAATGTTCACAGTCTGTATCTGCACTGGGGGAAAAATCTCCCTAATCATCCTCCTATGGGTAAAAGTTGGTTGTTGTGTAGATGTCACACTTTGTCTATCTTGAGAACTTGTTTGGAGGTTGTAACAGGGGAGCTCAGCTTCTCGTACACAAAGACTGGTCCTCCTCTATGTGGGGAAGGTCATCCTCTTCTTTGACAGAGCGCCCAGCTTCCCCAGCTTCGGGAGGGACACACAAGGAGCAGAGAGGGAGGAAGAGGACACCCGCCTAGCCAGCGAGGCATCAGAGGGCTTCTGAGCTGGAATGAAAACACCCACAGACTGGATGACATCTGCAGCTGGAGTTAACGGAGAGCTTTCTAAAGCTAGGTGTTCCACTTTCTCCCACTCACGGGCCTTCTGTGACCTTCAGTCAGCTTGCTTGCTCTTTTCCTTCAAATACGATATTCCATCCCTTGAAATCCAGCAAGACTTTGGAAGGGAGTTTTGAACTGGTTGGTCATTGAAATGAAAACATTAAATTTGACGACAGATGTATGAAATTAAACCAATGCTAATCAAAGTGTGCTTTAATTTCTCAGCTGGATAGCAAAAGTAGGACTTGTAGAAGAGAAACCATAGCAAAATAAAGATATGACCTTTTGTTCACCTTGAGTTCTTCTGATGCACATCGCTTACTGATAACACCTCACTAGAAAAGAGAGCACTTTGAGTCAGTTATGGACCAAGGGAGAAAGATGGAAGTTATTTTATTAGCTTGAAGTACTGATGTTTGATTTCTTTACAATCAAATTACTCCCAGCTTTAAAATCCCAGTTTCTTTACCTCCGTACAGACTTAATCTAAAGCTCTGGCATACGGCTAAGCATCAATGTTTTAAAAGCTGCTCAGGTGATTCTAATGGCCATCCACGATTTTCACCCCTGGGGTAGGCATCTGGTTGGTCAGTTATTTGACAGTTTTGGGTCTGTGTTCTCATCTTTAGGAATCTTTACCACTTTGTTCTACTGAGCAGGTCTTTGGCCTCAGGTGCTTTTCACAGCACTTTCCTTTCTGAGGAGTGTGTGACAGCCCCGTCAATGACCTGGGAAAAAGCCAATTAGTTGTGCTGTTTAATGAGGTAAATCAATTATTGGAGGAGGGCCAGACTGGAAAATTCCTGAGCCTGGCAGACCAGCATCCTTAGGTTATTATACGGTTAAACAAACAGATATTAGGCACTAATATGTTTTCAAATCTGGAAATAAAAATAATGAATATGAATACAATGCCAAGCTTCACACTTTTGAGATTGTTTTTGGTCATCCCAGAAAGTAATGATTTCTTAGCCATCTAGAGTTTACTAGTTCTTAGATTTTACATTTCAACTACTGTTTTATAGGCTTTGAAATTTGATAGGCAAGTAATTATTTTAGTTAAGTGAGCTATCAGCTTTTAATTTTCAATTTAGACAACCAAATGAAAGTCTTTAAACACAAACAACCACACTAAGCCTCATAGAAGAGAAAGTGGGAAGTACACTTGAACACATTGGCACAAGAGACCATTTCCTAAATATAACCCCAGTAGCACAGACACTGGGAGAAACAATTAATAAATGGGACCTCCTGAAACTCAAAAGCTTCTGTAAAGCAAAGGACATGGTCAACAAGACAAAACTGCAGCCTATAGAATGGGAAAAGATTTTCATCAACCACACATCAGGCAGAGGGCTAATCTCCAAAATATACAAAGAAGTCAAGAAATTCGTCATCAAAGGAAAAAATAATTCAATAAAAAAATTAAGTACAGAACTAAACAGAGAACTCTCAACAGAGGAATCTAAAATGGCTGAAAGACACTTAAGGAAATGTTCAACATCCTTAGCCATCAGAGAAATGCAAATCAAAACAACTCTGAGATTCCATTTTACACCTGTAAGAATGGCCAAAATCAAAATCTCTGATGACAACTTATGCTGGAGAGGTTGTGGGATAAAGGGAACACTCCTGCATTGCTGGTGGGAGTGCAAACTGGTACAGACCCTTTGGATATCAATATGGTGATTTCTCAGAAAATTAGGAAACAACCTTCCTCAAGACCCAGCAATACCACTTTTGGGTTTATACCCAAAGGATGCTCAATGGTGCCACAAGGACATGTGCTCAGCTATGTTGATAGCATCTTTGTTTGCCATAGCCAGAACCAGGAAACAACCTAAATGCCCCTCAACTGAAGAATGAGAATGGAAAATGTTGTACATTTATACAATGGAGAAAATTACACAGCAGAAAAAAATAATGATATCTTGAAATTTTCAGGCAAATAGGTGAATCTATAAAACATCATATTAAGTGAGGTAACCCAGGCCCAGAAAGACAAATATCATATGTACTCACTCATAAGTGGCTTTTAGACATAAAACAAAGAAAATGAGCCTACAACTCACAATTCCAGAGAACCTAGACAACAATGAGGACCCTCAGAGAGACATACATGGATCTAATCTACATGGGAAATAGAAAAAGACAAGATCTCCTGAGTAAATTGGGAGCATGGGGACCTTGGGAGAGGGTTGAAGGGGAGGGGAGAAGAAGGGAGGAGAGCAGAGAAAAATAGCTCAATAAAATTAATAAAAAAGGGGGCAAAAAACCTGATGAGACCAGTCTTATTCATGATTATTTTAAAATATTTAACAAAATTACAAATAGAAGTAAATCCCTCAGTTTTACAGAGGAAATGAATCTGCAGCCTATATCTACCTCATACTTAATGATGGAAGAACAAATCATTTCCCCCTAAGAAACACACAAAGGGATATCTGTTTAACAGGCCAATTAAAAATGCACTGTATGAAATTCACAAGGAATAATAAAAATGCTGTTTTAAAATCCATGGGATGTTTTGGTCAGTGCAATAAAGCAAGAAAAAAATAAAATTACCCGGACTGAAAAAGTAGAACTATTTTTTTCAAGTGATGCAATCATCTTTGTAAAAATATGTGTAATCTCTACATTAATATGTGTGTTTAGTCAGATGGTAGAATTTTAAATTGGTATGAAAATTACATTGTACTTCTATATACTAGTCACAAAAATTACCAACAGAAGCAAGATAATGCCATTGGCAATAGCATCAATAAAGAAGAAATCTTTGAGGAAAAAAAATCTGACAAACTATGTGAATGATCCAGACATTGAAAATTATAAAGACCTTGATTAGAAAATGTGAAGACCTGGGTGGTAGAGAAATACATTGTGTTCACAAGAGAGAAGACACAACATCGTCTTAGTCTCAAGTCTATCTGAGTTTAATTTTAGGGAAAATGACTAAATTTTCAAAAGGAAATTAGTAGTTTCAACAAATATAATTGTGCAGATTGACTAATATGTGGAAATCAGAAGGGCATAGAATAGCCAAATTTATTTTTGAGAGAGAACAAAACTAGAAAGTTAATATCACTTGATGAAGATGCATTATAGTTGTAGGAACTGAAACAGGGAAAGATCAACACCAACATGGGTAAATAAATCTGTGCATTCAAAAACATGTCCTGAAATAAACTAACACATTTATACACAATTGATCTGGAAAAAATGCAAAAGCAGAGCTCAGTGGAGAAAATAATAGCATCTTGGTCAGTTTGGCTGCTGCTGGCCAGAAGCAGGAAGTCTACAGATAAATGAAAATAAATAAGAATATTAAATTTTAGTGATAAAGGAAAGTCGCTCAAGAATACTACTCAGCAAACTCATTTCATCTGTGAAGTTTTCTTATATACCTTCTCAAAGAAGCTTGAGAGACCCATTCCAGAGAGGCAATGCCAACATAATTACATAGTCTCTGAGGTCAAAGTGTTTGGATAAATCAGTGCTGTGTTTTATGAAGTTCACTTTTCAAATAAATATTATCACTTTGATGTTTACAATGACCAAATTCAGTTGTAAAGACATTCAAGCCAACCTGTTTTCTAGTTTTAGCTTGCCTTGGGATAGGTTTTCATACAAAAATTGTTTATCAAATTGTGCTTATTCCTAAAATAAAGCTTACATTGCCGCGGTCTTCTTATATTTTTGCAGCTGTCTCTCTTAGAACTTACTGCCCGTAGCTTGGAATAACATCTTTGCTGGTTAGGGAATCCTGGGGTGTTGGATTGGGTGTTTGCTTATGTAAGCTTGTATTCAAAATATATACTTGGAGGCTATTGGGAAATCTGAGGCTTCAGCAGTTAGACAAAGAAGAGTCTCTGCCCTTTGGAGGTTATAACAAATGATGAATTTGAGGCACAATTATGCACTGTGGAACATGGAAGCAAGGAAGTAGTATTTTTTCATTCAATTTGCAAGAGCCATGTGAGTCACTCTGAGCCTCTATAATAGATACACCATAGACTGGGTGAGTAGACCAACATCTATCTGTTATAGTTCCAGAGGCTGGTAGTTCAACATCAAGGTGCTAATGTTTACGGTGAGAGTTGCTGGTTTTCAGACAGTTATATTCTCACTTAGTCTTCACACATCAGAGAGAAGATGTCATCTCTTTAATGCTCATTTTAACAGGGTAGGTCAGAGACCTAGCTTCATGATCTAAATATCACTCAAAGCCTCCATCCCCACATACCAGCACACTGGAGATTAGGCGTCCAAGTAAGAATCTTGAAGAGACACACACATTCATTTGGGAGCAGGGAAGGGGTTGTAAAGTGGAAGGACCTAGAAAGTAGAAGCATCATAGTTGGATGTTGGATATTGTTATCTCACGTTCAACAGTGTTTTTAACTGCAAGAGGTAGGCACCACTACATGTGTAGTGGCATTTCAATTGTATTTTAACAAATAAAGACTGCCTGAAGATCTGAGAGTAAAACAGTCCCACTGGTCAGCCTTACAGACCAGATTATAGTAACACATACCTTTAATCCCAGTAGCCATTCTAGTTGCCATGGAAATCAGGTAGTGTATGCCTTTAATCCCAGTGGTGCATGCCTTTGATCCCAGCCCTAGAGAGGAATATAAAATGGGGTGAGACAGCTCTCAGACACAGTCTCCTTCTGAGATTCCTGGAGGCAGGGTCGCCATTTTCAGACTGAGGTTGAGGTAAGAGCCAGTGGCTGGCTGTTTTACTTTTCGGATCTTCAAGTTGAACCTCAATTTCTCTCTCTGGGTTTCTTTAATCATGCTTCATACATGCAATCTGGGCTCCTGATCTTACAAATAGATCTTAGGCAGACATTTTTTTCTTTTTTATTGTTGGATTTTTCGAGACAGGGTTTCTCCGTAGCTTTTTTGGTTCCTGTCCTGGAACTAGCTCTTGTAGACCAGGCTGGCCTCAAACCCACAGAGATCCGCCTGCCTCTGCCTCCCGAGTGCTTGGAGGCGTGCGCCATCACCGCCCGGCTTAGGCAGGCATTCTTTTAAAGTGTGTTTCACCTTTTTTCCCTCTATACCAGTCCTTGCCTGTGAAAAACACAAGCAGAAAGGTGTCAGTTTCAAAAAATGTAGTGTCAATCCAGGCTTGAAAAATTCCCAGGGATAAGGAAATTGCTAGTTTTATAAGAACAATGTCTAATTTAGACTTGGCTTCTGTTTTGTGCTTCATTGATATTTCTCTTCTCTTTAAAATCTTATTCCACAAATACCCAGTAATCTTAATTGCAAAACAAAAATGGAATTGCATTCTTCCCAAGTCAATCTGCAGTAGAGCTGGTTGCTACAATGGTTGCCAGTAACAATGTGGGCAGTGGCACTGGAAGACTCTGGAGTTGTAGAAAGAACCCAGAGCTCAGTGAAGAAGTCTGATTCGTTTAGGTGAAGGCTTCAGCTAGATTCCCATTCTGCAGCTATTACAGGAAGACAACAAGCATAAAATAGGAAGTAGGCAAACAGAAGAAAGAATAACTGATAGCAGAGTACTACGTCTTATTATACCTGTCTCTTCCCGGAAAGGTCCTTGACTATAGTAACTGCAGATCATATTTCAGTTGGATTAGACACCACATATTTTGTTTGTATGGGGAATAATTCAATAGACTGTTGAGATTTATTTGTAAACTCATTCTTTAGAGCAAAGTATGACTGTTAAAGCAATGAAAACTAAATTGCTTGGATTTTCATTATATTTTAAAATGAATGATTAGGTTACAGATATTCTTTTTATTTGCAAGGGAGTCCTATTCAGAAAGTCTTTATCGCTGTGACGGTTGACAAAGAGACTTACAACTAGTCAAAGAGACAATGCAAGTGACTGTGGAGTGGTCAGCCCCACCTGGGACATCTATATCAACCTTTGCAAGGCTTAGGGAATGTTCTAGAAGAGGCATCAAAAAGAATGTAAGAAATGCAGAAATTCAACTGGGGATCCTGAAGCCCCTGCCCTGACGCTGGGCTGTTAAGAACAGATCAGCTAAGAGCCCTGAGAGCTTGGCCATCAGATAGAAGCATGGTGAATGAAGTCTGAGGGAGCTTTGAACTGGAAAAAAAACAGATAATGAGTAAAAATACTAATGCTGGATTTTCAAGTCCTTGCTTGCAGGAGAGAATGTTTCCGTTAACAGATGCTGAAATATTCACAGTGCTGTCTTAGTTTTCTAAATTGTCCTGATCCAGTTGCCCCACTGCTGGGTAAATACACCAGTTAGTCTAACAATATACACACAGAGATGAATATACAGCATGAACCACACTTACCAGCACTGCTTGGTGGCTTTCTAATTCATACTTGCTAAAGGAAAAGTTCTATAATGAGTTTTTTAAACCCAGAATTATCTTTCAAAGAACTTCTTCAGTCATGGGAAGGGCTTGCAATGACTATTGATAAGAGAGGTTTAATGTGTTGATTAATTCTGCCTGAACTAGATTTAATCTATTGATTTTTGACTACCTTCCAATGAAAAGAAGGAACATGGAGATGGGAGACGTTTTGAAGGACAGGAAGTGGAGTTGCCAGTGTTAGTTCTATCTAGGCACTGCTGGCTGCTTCTTTGAAGGGAAATTTGATGAAGGATGCACCGTACTGGGCATTTTATATTTTCAGGGAGATACAATCTTTATATTTGCAGGGCCTGGCACATGGGTAGTGTTTAATAAATGGTAATTACTTCTGTTGTTATAGTTGTAATCTTTTACATCATAACTAGTTTGAATATATCTGTAAAAGAGGCTCTATGGAGTCCAATGCTGAATTCTTGGGAATTCGGTTAGGTAACAGGATGGCCCCAAGATTCTTTATTGCATGGAACATTGTCCTGGACATCTGAGTAGACACCCTGTGATTCTAACTCATGCTCTGTTCTTTAATGGTTGTAGTGGTTTGACTAGGCTCATAAGTTTGAATTCTTAGTCACAAGGGAGTGGCACTATTTGAAAGATTAAAAGATTAGGAGGTGTGGCTTTGTTGGAGAAAGTGTGTAACTGTGGGCAGGCTTTGAGGTTTCAAAAGCTCATGCCAAACCCAGAGTCAGTCTCTCTCTCTCTCTCTCTCTCTCTCTCTCTCTCTCTCTCTCTCTCTCTCTCTTCTCTGTGTGTAGATCAGGATGTAGCTCTCAGCTATTTCTCCAGAACTAAGCCTGCCTGCCTGTGCCATGCTTTCTGCCATGATAACGGACAAAGTCTCTGAAACTGTAAGCAACCTCCAATCAAATGCTTTCTTTTGTAAGAGTTGATTGATCATGGTGTCTCTTCATAGCAATAGAACAGTGATTAAGACAGGTGTAATATCTGCATTTCCCCCTTGGAAATTCCTAGTCAGTTCTTAGAACAAATGACTTATCTGAAGCATTTTTCACTCCATGAAGCCTCTTCTCTCTTCACTGCTTTTCTCTAGGAAAGAGAGACAAGTTAATGAGGCAGATGGTCTGTGCTGAGAAAACCATGAAACTAGACAGTAGCTAGCCAAGGCTATTGGGTATTTTGTGCCTGACTGAAATGAAGAGACCAAGCTGTTGAAACCATTTTATCAAGAGCACAGATGGGAAGAAATTCAGGCTCCTGAATCTAAATTAGCTCTGCTTATGAGCCATAGATAAAATGGCTTTCAATAGTGGAGAGTTATGTCACCTGGCAGATGAAAAAATACACTGACAGCTGACAGTTATTGGACACAGGTACATTCTCAGATGCTCCCAACAGCCTCCTGGAATGAGAATTTCCCCAAATTTGAGGGGATTGAATAGCTTGCTCAAGCCTGCATAATATCTAAATGCATCTGAACTCAGTCCCATGAAGCTTCAGCCCTATTCATAACTTTGTGCAAATTGTCTCAGTGATGCCCCTGCCCAAAGGAATAATAGACAGTGGTTGAACAGAGTTTTGTGCTGCCTCAAAGGGTAGAGGCTGAATCACAAGGTGAGGTCAAAGAGGCAGCTTTACATCCAACATTAAGAACTGTGAGCCACCAGAGGTAGCCAAATAAAGATGGAGGGGTTAGCTGGTGTACAAGATGGTGTGATCTGGGCCCAGTGTGAGTCTGTGCTCTGTGCAGAACACTCATGCACTGAGAGGAGGGGCTGTGCTCTCTGCTCTGTGCTGAGCATTCATGATTTAGCTGAGAAGCTGGGCTTGTCAGGGATTTAGGCACTACAAATCTACACTTCTGCGTCTTTAGATGACATGGTGCAGAAGGTCTCACAGGTGACTCCTATTCCTCAAATAAGACAGGTGCATCTCAGGAACACTCTCTCCCACATAATCCCCATGCATTCTCCCCGGTTAAGCCTCCCCACCTGTACAGCTTCTCAAGGCGGACACCTGGTCGTCGCTCTATTAAGAATTCTCCCTTTCACAGCCCCTGCTAAACCCCCAGCTCTGCTTCACGTCCTCTTTCACACTCAGCACACATCATTCTACAATATACACATCATTAATACCTTATTTATTATCTCTCCCTACTCTGATTTGACAGGATCAAGAATGTTTTTCTTCTGCAACCTAGTATCTGGACTATTGTTGGATCGATCAATAAATACTTATTAATGAGTTAGTAGAACAAGGCTGGGAATCTGCACTGAACTCAGGCTCCACTTACACCCAGGTGAATGACTTTGAAGGAAATATTCCATAGTTTTGTCTGCTTCTTCTCAAGTTCTCTATGTCTTTAAAAGAAAAGTCAAATAATTTTAAATAAACATGGATACGAAAGTAAAAAGAAAAGATGCCATTCGTTCCTTTGGCAGCACACTTCGTTCTTTATGCAGCTGTGTATGCGTGAGGGTGGGGCTTGTCCCACTCAGATCCTTTGCTGTCCCAAGAGCTCTTCATTATTGGAAACACCATCAACAGACAGATCTAGCAGCCAGCATATGTTTGCACACTCCATCCATAAACCTTCATGCTGGGGATTTTCCACTGTGTGGTTACTGCCTAGGGGAAAATTTCAGAGCAGTAGGAGAAAGATTGATGGGTTGCTCCTGATCGTTTGTAAGCCGTGCCGATTGGCATTCCCAACACACCAGACACACAGAGCTAGTATGATTGTTTTCTTTTTCTTCACCTACACACATTTTGAAAGTTTCGTTATTTTTTGTATACTTATATGGGTTCTCATGAGTATGTGGGAAGGATTTTATATGTATTATGGGAAAACACAGTCACTAAATAATCAATTGTTTGATAATATGTAGTATATACTTATTTAGTGAAACAAAGATATATACTTAACTAAAATAATATTTCTGAAGAATAAAAAGCCTCAAGAAACTATAAAAATAAGACTAAAATAACCCCAAGACAAACAGAAGGAAGAAAATAAGAGCATATCAGTAAAACTGAAAGCAGAAAAAGAAGAAAAAAGAGAAAGCAGCAAGATGACTCAGTGGGCTGAGGTTCTCAGCCACAAGCCCGAGGACAAGCATTCAGTCCCTGAGACCCACCTGGTGGAGGAGGAAGACTGACTCCCGCTTGCTGTCCTCTGGATCCAATATGTAGAAATCATGGTTCTTGAATCCCACCCCCACACATACACAGAAAGGAATGCACACATTCATGCACAAAATAAATAAATGCAATGAAAATTTAAAAATAAAACAAAAACAATTAATCAAAGAGTTGATGTCATTATTCCCATTTGACCCTTTACACCACTGTAGTCTATCTCCCCTCTTGAAACTCTCCCATGGCCCCTTTCCTGACCTCTATAGTATTCCAAATGAAACACACATATCTTAAAATTCAAAGCTATCACCCACAAATGAGATGAAACATGCCAAATTTTCACTCATTTACTGTAGAATTTCATGATTTATTTTTTTTAGCTGAATAATACCCTATTTTATAAATTCATTATGGATATTTAGGTTGTTTCCATTTCCTAGCTATTGTGGATAGAGCAGCAATGAACACAGATGAGCTCTCTGTAGGACAATACAGATTCCCTGGGATAAATGCTTAGGAGTGGAGTATCTGGATCCCAGGATATATCTATTTCGAGCCTTTTAAAAAACTCCCACACTGATTTTTATTGTGGTGACACCAATAGTGTCTTTATAGAGTAATAAGAGATCCCCCTTCACCACATCCTCACGGGATGTGTGCTCATTTGTTTTCCTAATTTCAGTCATCCTGATTGGGGTAAGATAAAATTTCAAACAATTTTAATTTGCATATGTCTGATTGCTGAGATATTGAACACTTTAAAATATTTCTTAAACGTTCATATTTCTTCTCTCGAGGATTTCACTGACTAGTTTTTGTCAACTTTTTGACAAAAGTCATGTGGATGCCTACTATCATAGAAGCTTCATAAAATATATGCATGTGCACACACATATAAAGAACACTATAAGGGGGCAGCAATGCCATGGAAGATAATTAAACTAACCAATTAAAACCTTAGCATCAATCTTTTAGAGTTGTTGGCCAGTAAGGTCCCATATACCCCCAAACATTATAGGCCTTTACCTGATTACCCACATGAACTTGACAGTAAGACCCTGTTTCAGAAGTCACCACACGCTTGAGTCATATAGCATGTAGAAAACAAGCTGATACTTACCTGAAGTGTCATCCCTAATGATTGGCTCTCACAGTGCTAGGAGGGGCTATTCATGGTACCAGCAGAAGAAGTAACCGTTAGTCTTACTGAGCTGTGACTACTGTAAGCTACAGTCATGACTGACATGAGAAGGCAAGCCCACTAGTACAATAACAGCATAGATGTAATGGGAGGAACCAATCACTTTCTGATTGTATTGAGGACCCACTCCAAAAGATGGGCCTAATATCTGATAGATTTACATAGATATGTCGTAGGCTTCAGGGGAGAGTATACTACTACTATTCCATTAAATTGACATATTATAAAACTAACTCCTGACGTCTTTTTGTTATATCCATAAATTAATGCATCTCTCAGCCTTTATCAGAGAAACTTCTTGTTGCAGTAGATGGAGATTGATACTAAGACTCGCAACTGGCTAGGTGTAGAAAATAGGAGACTCTGGAAGACTCATTTATAAACGGAGTATCTGCATCGCATCCCTTCATCCCAAGGCTCATAGATTGTTGTGAAAGAGAGAGCTGGAAGATTAAAGACTATCTACCACCTCTGGAAATATATAATAATCTAAGGAAACAGTGTTTTCTATATATAGCAGGGCAGATACATATGTGAATGCATAAGCAGTTATGATACCAGGCACAAAACATGCAGGCTTAAGGTAGAAAAATTGCCAGCATCAAGTGGGGATGTGGACATGAAATTCTGGCCCCAAGCTAAGGAACTATTGATAACTGTCCGCTACTGGAAGAGGGAGGGTCAGCTTTTTTTAAGCGTGTGTCCCCTGGTAGGTCAACTATCTCTAGTTGAGGGCTACACACTCTAGAGTATATAAGCAGCACAATCTGTACTTGATAGACTTTAAAAAGAGAACACATTATAACGTGGGTAGAAAAAAAGAGGGAAGAGTCTGGATGGAGTTGGGAGAGGGGATATATATTGTCAAAATACATTGTACAAACTTCTCAAAGAACTAACAAAAATTGATGGAAAATAGTTGGTGATCTGAAAAGACCAATAAAGCTGACAAACTCTAACAAGACTGACAAAAACAGAAAATAGAAACCGTCAGTGCTCAAAATATATAACTACAATATATACTACAATATAACTACAAACCCTGTGTACGTTGAAAGGATAACTGGGAAATACTACCCACAAATCGATACAGAAATTCTGACAGCTTAGATGAAATGATCAGTTCCTTGTAAAACAAAAGACAGCTCACTCAACATGGAAGATCTATTTTGAGTAGTCTTCACACTGTTACAGAAATTGAAATCATAATTTCAAAACTCATAAAGAAGAAATCCCCATTCCCAGAATTCCAACCAATTGTATCCTACATAACCTCTCCTAAAAAAATAGAACAAGGCCCTTTATCTAATGTCCAGAGTTTGGTATATTACTAAATTGCCTAATATCTGGGTTATTTAAATAATAAAAATCCACCTTTCCTGAGAATCTGGTAATTTTTTTCTGCTTATCTATGCCTGGTAATCTTGTAAATATCTGTTGAGTAAATTTTCCCGTCCAGGCATAATTGTTATGGTTTTTTTGCTGACCTACCCTGTCAGCTGGGTACCTGTCTTTTTAAGAGACAAGCTCCAGCCACTCCCAGTCTCTGTCTACCCAGTGAGGCAAGTCTACCTGGGCCCTCTCTCCCTATTTCACTCTCTTTCTTGCGCTACCTCTCTCTTTCTCCCCATACCTTTCTACCCTTATACCCTCCCAATACCCATTAAATAAACTCTCTATACCCAAGCTCTCTCTGCATGGGATATCTGTCTGTTCCTTTTACCTGCCTTGGTCCCCCACACCAGCAGGAGGACCTGCTAGGGTCACTCATGCTGTAGATCATAACAATACTTACAGAATAAGAAGAAAAAAGTTCTCTTTCTATACTACATTGAAATCATGGGTTCACCTGGTACACACCTATAATCTTAGCATTGAGAGGCTGGACAAGAGGATCCTGAAATTACCATTCCCTGGATACAGCCACTATGTGTGACACCAGCTGACTACTGATTTAAAAGGCCAGCTATGTGCCTTCCCAAAGCTCAGCACAGGAAGATGGCACAGGCGAAAATGAACAGGAGTACACATTTACATTCAAAAAGTCATGGAAGAGCAATACAGAGCGGTCACTGGTCCATAGCAATTTCTAAATCTACTTGGACATATAGTATCTAATGCTACAGGATTGGTCTGTCTAGATTAGAGCCTAGTTCTGCAACCCCGTGTCTTGTTTCACTCTTTGGCGCATTTTTATATTGTTTTTGGTTATTCTTGTTTCTGCTTTCTTTTTTAAAAAAAAATATTTTTATTTCATGTGTATTGGTTCCGTGTGTGTGTGTGTGTGTGTGTGTGTGTGTGTGTGTGTGTGTGTATTGAATCTCCTAGAACTAGTGTTATTATTTATAAATAGGTGGTTCAGGGGCCTGGTCCCATGAGGGGCAGTGGCAGGTCCCCGAGGCCTTGGCAGGTCCCTTTGGCAGGTGGGAGAAGGTGGTGGGTGAGAGACAGACAGATATATCATGCAGAAAGAGTTTGAGCATAGAGTTTATTTAGTGGGTTATGAAGGGGAAAGGGAAGAGAGAAGGGGGTAAGGGAGAAAGGGGGAGAAGACAGAGAGAAGCTGTGAGGGGAGGAAGGAGGGAGGGAGGGAGAGGGGGGAGGTAGTAGTTACCTCTTCAGAAGAGAGATGGAAAGAGAGAGAGAGCAGGCTGAAGAGGAGGCGGGAGATCTGCTTGCCTTGGCAGGGTTTGTCTCTTAAAGGGACAGGGTACCCAGGTGGCTGACCAGGCTAGCAGATTGCTATAACAACTAAAGTTTCAGACAGTTGTGAGCTGTCATGGGGTACTGGAAATTGAGCCTGGGTCCTCTGAAAGACAGCATGTGTTCTTACCTGCTGTGCTATCTCCCCTTGTTTCTACCCTCTTTTTCTTGTTCTTATGCTCACCCACCCATCACCAAAACATCCCTCACAAAGAAGACCCTCTTCCTCCCTCCTCTCACAAGGCCCACCTTTCTGCCTCTGTAGTGGAGTAGATTTTTCTGCCTGGTTGTTGCTTATGTAAAGCCTGGATCCCACAAGTTCTGTTTTATTTTGTTTTACTACACTATGTCTTGCTTACATACTTAAAAAGATTAATTTTTGTGCATGAGTCTGCCTACTTTTCTGTATTGCACCACACGTGTGCCTGGTACCCGAGGAGGTCAGAAAAGGGTGACAGAGCCCCTGGAACTGGAGTTACACATGGTTGTGAACCACCATGTGAGTATTGGAAACTGAATTTGGGCTCACTCCAGGAATGACAAATATTCTTAACCACTTTTCATTCCCCCATGCTATCTCTTTTAGTCCAGGGTGGTGGTGCTCTTAAAACTTCTTTTTTGCATGTTTTTGAATATTAAATTCTTAATTCACTTCATCAAATGAAAGGCGCAGACATAAACTTCCTCAAAAAAGACTCCTGTCTTTTTAAAACTGCATGTCAGAGTGCTAGGGACAAATGTTTTGAAGTTTTTGAACCTAACATTCTTAAGACCTGTGAGGTCTGTGTATCACAAACCACCGCTGATCTCTATTGGGGCCTCTGAATTTGACCTTTGCCTTGAGACCAGTCCCTTTGCCTCCTTTCTATCTAGTGGATCCAGTGAATCCATGCGTTGAAACCTTTCCTCTTAATTCTGTCTTAACAGGAATAATTTTCTCCCATGGCTGGCTTCTGTCCCCCCCATCCTTTAGCATAGGCCACTCAAAGAAGCCAAGTTTCACGTTCAGTGTTCTCACCAAACATTTCCTTAGCCAAATCTATACATGCATTAATAAGCTACCACAGCCATTAGTGTGGTCAAATAATTCGGCATTGCACAGTAGGCATTTTGTTTCCTCTGCCTTCTAATAGCAAGTCCTTCACTACTTTCTCCATCTCCATGATGATCAGTCTCTGCCGCTCTCAGGTCCTCAGACAAACTTATCCAAAACCAGCTGTACATGTTCTCTGCTTTCATTTTCTATATCAGATATATTTGCTGTGTAACAAACATCTCTAAAGCTTATTGGCTTAAGTGAAAACTATGTTGTTTCTCACGATTCTGCAGTTGACTGGGTCTTCTACCAGTCTGCCTGAGTCAGTCATGAGTTTACATTCTTCTAGGAACTGATCCAGGGCTGTTGGCAATGATGCCTTAGTTCTGCCCCTCACAGCCAATGTGAGCTTCCTTCCACAGCAGTCTTAAGGCTGCATTTTAAAATGGCATAGCTTACACACACACACACACACACACACACACACACACACACACACACACACATGCGCGTGTGCATCGCTCCTTAAGATGGCTGGAACAACCCTACGTATGATTTTCCCTGTGGTTGCCACAGCAAGGCATCTGGACCACTTTATAAAGTGGCTGAATCCTATGAGGAACCAAAGACAGAAGATGCTCACGCCCTTAAAACCTAGGCCTATGACCTGCACATTGTAACTTTTACTGCATTTATTGGTCAAAGAAGGACTCAAGGCCACCTAAATCCAAGAGGAAAGGAAAACTGATGCTATTATTTGATAAAGAAATGCCTAAAAGTGCTGAACTAAATAACACCACTGTTTCTCCTGATTATTAGTTCAAAGGGGATTTTACTATAAACGGGAGGTCTTATTTAGTAATAATCATAAATAGAATCTTTGCTTGGGAAGCAACTAGAATGAGTTGGGATGCTATTAAAAGATATTATGTATGTCCAGACACACACACACACACATACACGGACAGTGGTTGTGTTAGGTCACAGAAAAAGACTTAGTCCTAAAAAAGCTTGAAACACTAGGGTGTTGTGATAGCCCAGGACTCTTGGCTCTGTGGAATAGAACAAATGATCATGGAAGTATTTTTCTTGGCATTTTAGTGGCTGACCTGCATGAACAACTATGAAGCTGTGATTATTTAATAAGAGGGGAGATCTGCCTTCCAGCATCACCAGGGTGTTTGGCTGTTTATGCAGAGCCTCTGACCATGTTGTAGAACTGAAGCTCACTAACTATCTTCTCCATTTACTCTCTCTCTCTCTCTTTCTCTCTCTCTCTCTCTCTCTCTCTCTCTCTCTCTCTCTCTCTCTCTCTCTCTGCAGCTCTCACTTGCTGGTATCTTTATGACCATGGGGGACCAACTCCTTTCTCCTTGCTGGGATTTGGCTTAGCTTAGCTTTCACAGATCTTGTTCATGATGTTGCAACCATTACAAAGTCATATTGGAGGAATTAAATGGCAACAGTGATAATAATAAAAAGCAGTGTAAAGAATGGTAGTGGAGGGTCTTAGTATGAATATGAGTTTTGCTGCCAGTTTTCCTCTAATGTATACACCTTTTCAAGGGCTGTGGCTTAGAAAAATACTTGCTAAGGCTGTAACATTTCAGTCCTAAATAGAACATGCAAATCTCATCCCTCTTTCAGGGATTATGCAGACGAGGACATAGAAAGTGTAAGAGCCAGGGGCAGTGGGTGGCTACAAGGGAACTGTGTCTTCTGGATACAACAGGGCATCCCATCCGCGGTCACACCTACGAAGAAAGGTGACTCTACTACCCACCCTCTGCCCTGAGTTGAGCACATCAACAGTATTATTCCTTCGGGTTAAGGCAGCTTGTCACCAGAGCAGGGCCAGGACAAAGATTAAAGCAACTGAGCTTCTGCTGGGTGCTTCGGACTGATTGAATCTTGCCTGCATCAAATGAGGTCAGTATAGTTCCTTTTGCTGAAGAGATGATGGCCTTAGCCAGAGTTGCCATCCATGGACAATGGTCAACTAGCTGCACATAGCAGGTTCATCCAGTGAGGCTCCGGATCTGCTTATTCCACAGACCTTCTAGAGCTGCCCCCCCTAACCCCCCCCCCCCCCCCCGCCAGCTCTTCCTCAGCTAGGACACACTACCAGTAGGCAGCTCTCTGGTTAAATCATTGAAGATCTTTCTCAAACAGCTTGCAAGTGGCTGAGAAAGAGTGAAGAAGAATACAGACTGAACTAGCTCAGTCTGCTGAGGACTGACTGTCTGGTCAGAGGTGCCGCAAGGATGTCAACCAGAGAAAGGTAAAACACTCCAGCCCAGAAATTCCTAAGAAAACATTTCTTACTTTCCACTCCACTCCCGCCTCATTCCCCCGGCAGTTCACATGTTCTGAGCTCTAACCCTGCGCAAAACTGAGCATCCTTTGCATAATATATTGTTTCAGATCTTGCAATCCTGCATGGGAGACATTATCACATCCACTTTGTTGACAGTACTGAGACTCAGTGATGCCCAGCACTTCTTCGTTTCTCATAAGCTACTGTGGACTAGAGTTAGAATTCAGACCTCTGTTTTGATTCTAGTGACCAAACTCCAAATCATAATCTATGCCTAAAGCCATTCTGCTAGGAACTATTCAGAAAATGGTGGACTGGGCAGCCTTCTGGTCAGAAAGTCATGTAAGAGGTCTCGGCTTCCTGTTGGGAAATAACAGAAAATTTCCACCGTCTGTGTAGTTTTCCACCTGAGGAGGCTTCACATTTTACCTGGGTCAACGGCACTTCACTCACAGCCCAAGGAGATTCGAGAAACTAACGACTGGAGTTGAGCTCAGCCCGTAATTATGTAAGCTCACTTCTGAGCATACCAGTAACCTTCCACTTCGGCCTACATAGGAAGTATCCCCCATCTCCTAGACGTGATGTACATTCATTTTACAGGGTCGGTCAGAGGATGCAAAATGACATGAAATTCAACAGAGCTTTTCCCTTTTCCCACATTAACCCCAAATACACCTTCATCTTTTAACCAAGATTTCCTCAAGAATTTAGAACTCAAAGACACTTGAACTGGAGGCATGCATATTATTTATTGTGTTTCTCTTTCATCTCATACAGCACCCAGAAAGTATTTGCTAGATGAATTAACTAATGGGTGTATTTATGGACAAATGAATGAAATGTGAACCTGAAATGAGAAGGAGCCAGTTGTTATATACAACAGACAGTACAATTTATCTGCCGGGAGCCCCTCTACTTCAGGATATTGAGAGCCATTTAAAGGACTGCCCTCTTCTAAAATATCTAAAAATTAAAATCACTTGGGTTTCTATGAACCTGGATAGAAGCCCAAGCAATCACAATAGCCAGCAATGGAACATTACAGGAATATCTTCTACACCTTTGGGTACTTCTAGCAGTTTAGTCTGGGAAATGCTGAGAACAAGACAACTTTTCACTCTAAGATTTTGCTTGCCACAAGGTAGAACTTTTAGACAATCCTGACTTTGGATGGGAAGAGGGAACTCCATTGAGCCCTGCAGTTTTAAGGGCACCCGTAGCACGTTGGAAGGTCATCCTGGAGAAGCCAGTATTCCTTGCAGACTCAGGATTCCAGCTGTGTCCCAGTTGTATTTGTTTCTGCTGCTTCTTGTCTGCAATCTAACTTTAAAGCCCTAGCCACCCCTTAATGTCCAAGAATTTCCTGAATCAGCTCAGATCTTCTATGTGGATGGATTTCTTCCTCACCTAGCCACTTAACATGTCTATGACGCCATCACACTCCGCATGTAGTTGTCCTCTAGCTCTGCTGTAGATAGTTTCCTTTTCGTAAGACTGCAAAGCCATCAGTGATCTTGGTTATTTATCTCTGAGGCTCTTTCCAGAGCTTAGCAGAGTATCAAATATAAAGTGAGACCTCAAGAAATAATTAAAAGAGAGGATCGATTATTTGGCATTATCTTCATCCCTAGTGCACCTGGGTGATTTGCCTGTTGGGGGAGAGGAGAAGTGACAGAAAAAACTTCTTTTAGTAAGCATCACAAACCCCACTAAACTGTCCATGTGACAATGTAATAGTGGTTAAGGACTCCATCATTGGGACTGGAGAGATGGCTCATTGGTTAAGAACCTTTGCTGTTTGGTTCCCAGCACTCATGTAACTTCAGCTCTAAGATATCTAGCACATTCTTTTGGCCTCTATGGACATTGCATACACACATACATACACATATACATCATATACATACACAAAATTTACACAGACACACACACATTAAAAAATAAGAAAAAGAAATCAATCAATCAAGCCATTTTGGGCCTTTATAAAACCTGGCTCAAATCAAATGTGAAGCAAGACCAAAGACAATATTTTGTTCCTTACAAAGTACTCTAGCAGTTTTTATTGGGTTGGCTGTTGCTGTCACCTATGTGGCTACAGAACCTTGATACTAACAGCCAAAATCAGGATCTCTTTGAATCAAAGTTCAGAGCACTCCTAACTCCCAGTCTGCTGTCTATCTGAAGGAAGGAAATTCAAAAGCCACTAGTGAAGCCATCATGAGCTTTAGAGTCCCATCAGGTAAGCAGAGTGGATAATGACGTTGAAAGTTCTGTCTAGTCTCTTCACCGTTCAAAAATACTTTCTTTTCTTGGTTGTCACAGATACTAAGCATCAAGGGACACATGCTGTGGCTTGCTATTGGTACTACTGCACATTGGTGTTCTTGAAATAGAGTTTAAAAAATCCGTCCAGTTATCTCATTATATTCTCAATAGCAGGTAAGCTTAATTATTAGGAGAGGAAGTTTTCCAACATGAAGCAAGCACAGAGAGCACTCAGACACAGAAAGACGTGGAAAATTTTCAGTTCCTAAGGCGAAGTTTATAGGTAGACTGCAGCTACCACACAGCTTTGCTCAAGTTCAGGAAGCAGGGGGTTAACAAGTAGAAAGTGACTTCTGCCTGCTGGAAATTTCCACTGCTTGCTTTGTTGTGGAAGGGGTGTTTCAAAGGCTGCTACCAGGAGTGCTCTCTCTGTGAATGCAAAATGCAAGTGTGTGTGTGTGTGTGTGTGTGTGTGTGTGTGTGAGAGAGAGAGAGAGAGAGAGAGAGAGAGAGAGGAGAGAGAGGAGAGAGAGAGAGAGAGATGTTCCTTCATCATTCCTGTGTAATGCTGTGTCATGTTGTTTCCCTACAACTTCCTTTTCTTCCAGGGTTCTCTGGAGCCACCAGGAGGCCCTTCCTGGCTTGTATATTATATAATCAGTGTCCTGCTGTGCATGGCCCCATTCCCTGTCTCTGACCTATTAATATCCCATCATAAAACCATTACTAATGATAATTGCTAAGGAAAGACCTATTTGGAAAAGTCTAACAAACATATTGACTTATGTAAGAAAAATAAATATTAATGCAGGCCTTGACTCAGGTTTTCAGCAGGAGGCTTCTCCAATGGCTTGGTACAATGATGTGTGTGTTACTGATACTATAGATGCTTTCTCTGCTTATGCCTGGTTCCAATAATACATCCCTCCAATGGTGTGATTGTAGCACTAGCAAAAGAAGAAGTTATATCTTGTCTTTAACATAAAACTGAAGACATTTTCATTTTATATCTTCCAGAGACCATTTGTATTCCTTGTACTTGTGACTACTTAATTTAATGGTAATTACTTCATTTTTTAATTTATATTTTTGTACAAGAGAAAAATGTTAAAAACAGCAATATACATAGACTTGAGATTGGGTTTAAAAAGGAAAAGTGGATTAAACAAAAGTGTTTTAAAAACATAAAAAAAATATTGTTGCAGGTAAGTTGGCAATGCATGAAGAAAGATGTAAGTTTAAAGCCCTTAGGAACCCCAAAGCAGCACTTGAGCTAACCCCTCATTTTATTGTAGCGATGGACTTGAGCAGATGCAGAACTAGTTAGAAAACATGGCTTTAGTCCGACATCTTGTAGTCAGCCACATCAAGAATAGGCAAAGTAGTTATGCACTACGGTAATTTCCTTCAAAGTAATTAATTGAGGGACCCCTTCCTCAGCTATCGTGATTAGGAAAGAAAAATACCTATATAGCATTTTTAAGTTATATCTGTGAACCAGCCTCCTGAAAACTAACATTGCAGATTCCTGTGCAAACATGGAAAATGAGTTGACATGCCTCAAGGCATGCCTACCTTTTCCCTAGGACACTGCGGATGCTGGGAGGGTCACCTCTGAACCACATCTGTGTCCTTACCACAGAGAAGAGGAGAATGGTTCATCTAGGAACAACAAAAGTCTGTTCCGGGACTAATGGCAACACCAGTTTGAGGCAAAACTGTAGAAACAAAATTTTTTGAAAGGGAGGAGAATGGCACAAGGTAGAATCCAGAAGGTGCCTGCTTGCTCAGCTGCCATCTTGGTTGCTCTCTGGAGATTGTGGGAAGTGTCAGACTTTTGACTATTCTCCTGCAGACAGCTGTGAATCAACTAGACCTCTCGGTGTTGCTTTGCTGACATGGCTCCCTGAAGTCGAAGAGGAGGCTAGAAGCCAGGGGTGGGAGGAGGTCGTCCCAGGGTCGTCCTTTAGCACATTCTGAACAGTTCCAAGGTGGAAGCACATGGCAGCCAGTGTAATCTGTGTGGTCCCGAGCAAGCGGTCCAGATTCCATCCGACGTCACCAGCAGCCTGCCCCCATAGCAGGTCAGGATGCTCAGCTGTGTTATAAGAAATGATTGCTGCTGTGGTTTGGCATCCTTAAATGTTCAAGTGTTGAAGATTTGGTCCCAGCTGTTGCTACTGTTGAGAAGTGACTGGATCGTGAGTGTGAACAATGTCTATTGCAAACACCTGGGGAGGGGGCAGTTTGTGCCTAGGAGCTGTGCTTAGTAATTTATATGATCCAGATGAAAGTTTCCATGCTCAAAATACATTATAGTCAAAGCTGAAGTCCCCGGCCTAAAAACCCGGCTCCGCAGCCAATATTCTTCCTCTTGAAGCCTCATCCACCCTGCTACTCTTGATAGTGGCAGCAGCGTTCCTCTGAGCACGGACTTTGCTCATTACGCTGTTTATCTCTCTCTGTCATAATATGCTTGAATTCTCCAACTCGATAGACTGGAAGCCAGCCTAGATTTATATTAAATAGTTGTTCAGCAACAGTCTGGTGACAAAGCAATGCAGACTCTAGATATACGAAGAGTGACTTAAATATTAGACATAAAGTAGATCTTTTCTGGTGACTAGAATAGGATAGTTAACACAACAGCCATGGCCTGGATTGGGCAATGGCCTTAACCACAGTCACCTGTGCGTACCCTAGCCTGACAATTTCTCTAGATCTTAGCGTTTCTTCAGTGGTTTACTAACCTCAGAGATGTTGATATGTCGGGCAGCACAATTCTCTTGTATGGAGGCTGCCTTGGCTTTTGGTTGTTTGACTATGTTCCTGGGTAGAGAGCTGCGGCCCATTCCACATTCTCTACATGTATGACAACCAGAAAAGCCTCCACAGAGTGCCACATGTTTCCTGGGAAACCATCACACCTCCTGTCGAATGGTGAGGACCCCTAAGTCAGAGGGCCTCTGTGCCCGTCGAAACTCAGTTTGACTTTGCGTCTCAAAGACTGAAAATGAAACAAGGACTAGTAATAGAATTTTTTCCTGTCTCAAAATCACTACTGGTAAGGCTGCTAGTCTTTGCCAAGCTATCAAGGTTCCAGACTTCTTTTGTTATATTGCCAGACACTGGGTATTGTCTTTTCTGCCGTGATACCCACATTTCAATGGGCAGATGTTAGAAAGGAGATGGAGTGAGGAGGGCCACGCTGCTTTCTTATGGTCTGTGTGTTTCCTGTGTAATTACTCTCACCTCACTGGCCAGTGTTTAGTCACATGATTACAGGTAGCCAAAAGGAAACTAGGAGTACAGTCTTCCCTATGGACTGCCATGGACTCAACCTAATTAATTTAACGTCTTTGGTCTAATTGTTGTAGTCTTTCTTTTTAAAATTCTCGTTTGGTGGAGGATAGGCTTGAGGAATGTGTTCTTGGCTGACGTGGGGAGGTGGGAAGCATGATCTATGGCCCTCTGTGTCCTTTCATTTTGTCGGGCCACCAGGGCCCTCAAGGCCCAGAGATCGGCGTCATAGAATTACACAGCCTTGCAGACTTGCTCCAAAAGTTAACAGGTCACTGAGTTCAGATTGAGAAAGAATTCTAAAGGTCAGACTCCTGTTGGCTATGGACAGAAATATGTCATTGCTGAGGGCAAATCCTGAAGCTTTGACTAAAAAGGTTTGTGTGGTAAGAGATTTGGAGATCAAAGTAAGGCCCTCCAAAGTGAAGAAATTCTACCCAAACTGGGTGACTTCTGAGACAATGGAGGCAGTGATCACGGCAAGGGGAGAACCAAGATTTTTTTTACAGTCTTATTGTGACAAAACTGGCAAACCTCTGAACGTGTTCATTTATTAATTTACTTACAAATAATTTTATTAGTGGGTGGATTGTTGTGCCTTTTTCTCTTTAAGACTGGGATTATAATATGGCAGCCTGTTGTTCCTTTGTGAACTGATGATAGCCTGACAGAAAAACATAACCAGAACCTTACACTTCAAAGTACTTATTATAGCTGTTGTTAATTATTTACACGACTACCTAATTATACAATGTGTAATTATTATCACACCACATAATTATATCATTATATAATTACACAGGTAGTGTCATTTTCCCCAGGTAAGATGTTCATTTTCAAAATATGCTAAATTGAAATGTGTTTGCTTCTAGCCAATAATACCGAGAAGGATGGAATCGAGTTTTTCTGCTACACAACAAATGGTCATCAAACTTTCATGAATTTCAATGAGGCTATGGCTATGGTCATCACATGTTTAAAATATTTTACTGTGAAGTGCCATGAAAACATAGAAAATACACAAATACATAAATGGCACATGCAAGTTACCACAACATGAACAATCAATCATCTGTGCATCTGTGGCAAAAACTGAATCCACGATTCCCACGGTCCTCCTTGCATCTACCCAGTCACCTTCCATTGTTTCTTAGAGCATGAACACTGGGCTGGAAGAAGAGTTAGGTTCATCTCTTTTGATAAGTCACATCTTTTGATAGTCATATCTTTTCTCCCTTCCTTCCTTTGATTTTATGTGTATAGGTGTTGTGCCTTATGCACGTTTATGCATCACATGTGTTCCGTGTCCATGGAATCCAGAAGATGTCAGATCTCTTGGGACTGGAATTATAGACACTGTGAGCCACTATGTGAGAACTGGATTTGAACCAGAGTGGTTCATTGAAAGAGCAGCCAGGGCTCTTAGCCTCTGAGCCATCTCTCCATCCCCACATCTTTTCTTAAGATAACTACTTTTAGTTTCATATCTTATCAAAATTTGTTATCTGGGTATTATTTTAATCAATAAGAGAAGTATCTAAAATAGGACCCACTTCCAAATTCAATCAATAAAGAACAATTCTAATCTGAGATGTTTTATTTTTAAGACAAAGAAGAGAAAAGGGAGAAATCAACCAACAGTTAGTAAATCTCCTTGGACCTGACACATGTCACTTTCTGATTTATTCCTTTAGCAAAAGTAAGCTTTTATTAATGGCTACATTTGCTATTCAGCCTAAGTGTATGTGGAGGGGGACCATTAGGAACAACAGTGAAGATTATTACAAACATCACTTTCAAATGAAGATCAATACAAGGTTATAATCTGAAAAGCAAGGGAAAAGGAAGTAACTCACTGTAGATATAATCAATATATTTTTGAAGAACCTTAGATAAAAGGAAATGCAATGAAAAATTAATCATTGTCTCAGACATGTTAGTTTCTCATGTAGTCCATATAAGACCAGTGACATCCATAGGAAACATCCACAATGCATAGGCTTTCCAATGAATTCTTTCATTTCCAGGAAAGCTTGAGGAATTATAAAGATACCATTCAGACAAAAGAACCATAGTCAAAACCCTGCTTTGCATCAAACGCCTTTACTTACAACCTGTATTTTCAGCATCTCTTCTGGTCCATAATCCTGTCCTTCACGTGAGAAGATAAATTCTCCTCCACTCTCCCACACATGTTATCTGTGATGCGTTTTCAGAGATTTCATGGTGTCTGCCCTGTGTGGATGACATAAATCCTGTTTGAGACTGAGAGACTGGAGCACAAGTTAATGTCTTCTGATGACTCTTGGCCTTAACATTTTATTTGAGCTGCTGCTTCTTAACCTCCTGTAGGTCTGTTTCCTTGAACCACTTGTTTCTCTTTGGAGGCAATTCCACCTAATTTTCAGTGAATCCGACTTCTTGTTTTGTTTGTTTGTTTAGTTTTTGATACAGGGTTTCTCTGTGTAGCTTTGATGCTTGTCCTAGAACTAGCTCTTGTAGACCAGGTTGGCTTCAAACTCACAGAGATCCGCCAACCTGCCTCCATTACCCAAGTGCTGGGATTAAAGGCGTGCACCACACCGCCCAGCCTGTGACTCAGACTCCTTGAAACCGAGGCAAAATGCTTAAGTTTGGTTTAATTAAGAGAATTTGATTCTTCAATAACACAAGCCTGGCACCATAGGAAAAGTATATAACTATTATATTCTCCCAATGCTCCTTTGTTCAGTACTGAGGAAGCTATATATCTGTTAAAAACAGTATAGAAGGTTCTGGTAACTACATTCTAGAACGTTCCTGGACTGAGTAATATTCATAGATAAATGACATTGTATGAAAAAAGTTTATAACCTTATTCCCATTAGGATGTTATGAAATTTCCAGCATTTTCTTTTATTATAAATATAGTCAACTAGTCATTGCAGTACTGATGATGCCAACAGTAGGGGTTAGGGATATTAAATCACATTATAGATATGAAATATCACATTTATACTTGTTTATATTTGTCAGTGCTTTGGAATTCTCAGAGAATTGCCACCACATCTTACTTAGTAAATAAACAAATCTATTAATATATCTTGTATTAGCTTTTTTGAATATCTCAATATTATGGATTTCCTTTAAAATTCAGTGTATATTATTTATGCTTTTAAAGGCTATCTGAAAAGATATTCATGATTTTCAACGAGACAGTAAAAAAGTTCACAGTACAGAGATTAAAATGTTTGTTCTAGCTGTGTTCTAGAAAGGATAGAAAGGAATCAAATAATACATAGAATAGCATTCTTTGGTGTAAATGTAGGTTTTTAGCTGTTATATATAGACTAGATTGCAAGACTATCTCAATTATTTTAATAAAAGAAGCATTTGGTTCATGTCATTGACTGATGGACAAAGCTCTTCTTTTGCTTCTCCTGGAAGTGAGTTGATCAAGTGTCTCCGTCCTCTTTTACTCCCTCCTGCACGTCCCCCAACAGTGTGCACTCGGATCTCTAAAACTGTCTTCTAGGCTGTCAGCTTTGTCTTTAATGATTATCCCAAGTAGACATTTGTGAACTTTTGCAATGAGAATGAATGAGACTTTAGTGCAGCACGTTTCCTGTTGTTGTTGTTGGCTGAAATTCTGCTAGGGAAGGAGCCTCGGAGTACAGAACTCCCTGCCTGAGCCCCACGGTGCTTGTGGTCAAGGAAAGGGGCTCCTGCCCACCTCGGTGCAGGGCTGAAGCTATTCTAACAATAATGGCGGAAGTGCTGGCTGAAAGTGTGTAACACACCCTGCAAGGACGGATGGGGTCATTCAGTCTCTTTGTGTTAATTCTAATTTTGAGGGAAAAATTGGGGTCTACCAATATTCTGCAGATGAATTCTTTATGTTTGCATGTCAGACAGCCAGGTTCACAGGTCAGGTGGGGGGGGTGTGACATGTGCTAAGTTCACAGAGCAGTGAGGTAGACAGCCACCTTCCCTCCACTTTGGGTGCCCGAGGCAGTCACTCTGTTGAATGACGTCAGAAATGGCCTAGAAGTACCTAGTTTAAATAAACTAGCTCTCACAGAATGGAGTTCCATGTAAGACTGTGAGCTAAAGATACTATTTGCAATAATGCAATCTAATAAGCATACAAAATGCAAGGGCATTTACTCATAATGTATTTCTTTCAAAGATAATGTAAAGAAACACTTGCCACACCATGTGAGAAAGAAGTGTGCCCCCAAATTGAAATTATCAAGACAATTTAATATACAAATTTTAAAAACATTCTTATTAATGTTTATCTTGCCAGTAACATATATCATGCCTTGAGAAATTAATTAATAATAGTTATATATATATATATATATATATATATATATATATATATATATATTTGAGTTTAAAATTTACAGTTTGGGAATCACCATTACAGTTCTAAGAGCAAAGGTTTCAAAATAAAGCATGAAAGAGAAGGTCTATTATATGTTCGGAATCATTAGATAATAGAATACCATACAGGTCAAAATAAGCTTTATTGCCCAAAACAGGCATCATAATATTGTGGAAGAGAAGAGAAGACATTCTTGGTTAGAATGGATGAGAAAGTGCTATGAATCACCATATGTGCCAACCTCTGCCTGTTTCTACAGAAACACTCTGAGCAAGAACTTTATCTGTTAACTCTACAGCACGAGGTACTCTCCCCTGCCACTGACTTGAGGATCAAAAGATGCCCAAACAATTGCTGGGTTCGTGGATTCAAAGAAAAACTGGACTAAAGGGAATAGACTTGTAGCCTAATTTCTCCTCAAGCCTTAGCATTTTGCAGTGATGAATGTTGGGGAATATTACTGTCAGGTGTGTGACTTTTGTTTACTCTGCCTTTGTTTTACTCTGCCTTTGTTTAACTCTGAAGCTGTGTTACTGTGCCCGTCTTAAACACCTGATGGTCCTAATAAAGAGCTGAACCGCCAATAGCGAGGCAAGAGCAAGGATAGGAGGGCTGGCAGGCAGAAAGGATAAATACAGGGAGAAACGAGGATGAGGAGGAGGAGGAAGAAAACAAGGAGAGGAGGACGTCAAGTGCCAGTCACCCAGCTACCCAGCCAGTCACAGAGAAAGAAGTAAAGAAAGGTATACAGAAAGAGAGAAAGATAAAAGTACAGAAGCAAAAGGATGATTAAACTTAAGAAAGGCTGGCAAGAAACAAGCCAAGCTAAGGCCAGGCATTCATAATGAAAAATAAGCCTTTTTGTGTGATTTATTTGGGAGCCAGGTGGTGGGCCCCTCAAAAAGAGTCAAAAGAGCAAAAGTTTACAATGGATGAACAGCCATTCTGAGTTGGGAAAGCGTACAACGCAGTCCATAAAAAGTCAAATAACAGCATCAAGAGTTCAAATTCAGGGCTGGAGAGATGGCTCAGCGGTTAAGAGCACTGACTGCTCTTCCAGAGGTCCTGAGTTCAATTCCAGCAACCACGTGGTGGCTCACAACCACCTATAATGAGATCTGGTGCCCTCTTCTGGCCTACAAGCAGGATACTTGACTGACTGATTGAATGAATGAATACATAAATAAATAAATAAATCTTTTTAAAAAAAAGAGTTCAAATTCATAGAAAGCATCATCTCCCAGGGACATCTGTGAGCACCAGCCCTTGCTCCCTGTTCATCTCTGTGTAGACTCCCGCCTCTGGGCTGTCTGGTTGTCTCCACCTATTATTGTCTGAGGAGACACAGGTCTTAATCTTCCTTCTTTTCCTAAAGCCTAAAATGACACTCAACACAGATCAAAGAGGGAATAGAAAAATACACAAGCTACTATTCTGAGAAACAATGCTCCTTACGTCATAGAAAGCATACTTTAATTTCATCATGAGAACACGGGAGACCACGAGCAGCAGGCTGTTTATGCTATCACCTTGCAAAGTCCGTCACCAGCTGTAGGCTGAGAGCAATTTCTATCAAATGTAGCATGACCCTTCTTCCCTTTGTTTAGTAATCAGGACGGTACACCTTGCGCAGCGTCTTATCTTTCTGTCCATTACACTTGTCTTTTTTTTTCTTCAACAACAAGAAACAAAAATATGAATCTTCTCTGTATTTTACACCCTATTTATTTTAAAGCTCAGTCAATGGATGACCTTTCAGATGAGCTTGGCTGTGAGGAATATTCTATTCTAAACTTCGAGTTTGGGTGGGTGGAGAGCTTCACTGATTTCAGGGGAGTGAATGGCTAGACCAACAGGCATTAGCAGAATCTAGTATTTTCTGTTCATTTGTAGCTGGGCCTAAGCTGGCTGGAGGCACTTTTGAAGATAAACCCATCAGATTTCACTTCAAACACTATATAGTGCTAGGTTCTTGGCATGAGCTGTCTGCTTGATCATCTCATTAACCTACAAAGGGTGAGATACACCCCAGAGACACACGGTAAGTAAGGAATATAGTGTTTGCGGCTAGGCTTGATTGCAAGCCTAGACTCCACTACCCTGTGTTATGTCATATAGTGTGAGAGCCACAAATTAGCACGTAATTAACACAGTCCCTTTAACCCTGCCACCCCCATTCTCACAGACTCCTTTGAAGGTGCTAGGAATTCCTTCTGTGTAGCGCCACCTAGTGGATACTTATAAAGGAAGATAATCAGCCCTTCAGTCCTTCAGCCCAAAGATCTTTGATTTGGAAGATCCTGTGGGTCAGAGGGGAAGTAGGACCTTAGCACTGGCCTGAGCCTGTTTAGGAGCTGTGTTCGCAAGAGCAAGGTAATAGAAAGAAATTCCATTTCTAATCATTTAAAGAAATTGAGAGAGATCCCGTTGTTCTCACTGAGCCCCATGCAGAGCCGCTTTCCGATTGCCCTTTCCCCTCAGACCCCTGCACTCAGTGGAGTGTAGCACAATTAATAAAAACCCAGAGACAGAAACTGGGGTTCAACCTGAAGGTCAGAAAAACAAAACAGCCAGTCACTGGCTCTTACCTCTACCTCAGTCAACAATGGCGATCCTGCCTCCAGGAATCTCAGATTGAGACTGTGTGTGAGAGCTGTCTCCTCCCGTCTTATATTCTTCTCTAGGGCTGGGATTAAAGGTGTGCACCACTATAGCCCAGTTTCTATGGCAAAGCAGTGTGGCTACTGGGATTAAAGGTGTGAGTCACCACACCACACTGGCTGACCAGTGGGGCTCCTTTACTCCCTGATCGTCAGGCAAGATTTATTTATTAAAATACAAATGATGTATCACTACAGTGGGGAGTTGGACAGCACGGGAAAGAATGACAAGACAGGGCTTAGAGGAAATCTTGACAGGATCTTTGGGCGCTCCGCCCTGAGCACCGGTGTGAGTCCCAGCAGGGCAGTTTCGGCTTCTCTCCACTTGGATCTTAACACCCAGGTGAGGTCCTCTCTGTCGCTCTCATTTCTTCCTCTCCGCCTCTGTGGTTTTGCGTCTGTCTGAAGTAGACAAAAGCCATCAGAGAGGCCACGAAGAGAACAGAGGTTCTTGAACACTTTATGCATTTCATCCAGACAGCGAGAACATATTTTATCCGTAACTATTCGGAGGAAACTCGGCAGACTTCTTTTGTGGTGAACAGTTCCATCCTCTTCCCAGTAAGCAAAAAGAGCAGAGAGAGTAGCAGCCTGCGAGGAGAGGTCAGTGACAGACTCCCGCCTGGAAGAGCTCAGACTGAATTCTGAGACAAACCAAAAGATTTATGTGTTATCTTCCTGTCAGCATCACTGGCCCTAGGTGAGAGACATTACTGTGAAAAGACAATGACAAGAGCTGAACTATGAGGGACTAAGATAAGAGAGAAAATGTTGATTTTCCCAGCTTGTGTTCTTAAAGTGTCATGGCGTAAGTAAGTATTAGACAAAGGGCAGATGACCACAAGGCAAGTCAGTGATTCTCCCCTCCAGACCCCTACCCACCCCCACCCCCGAGAAGAGAGTCTCTTGTTTACTCTTCTACAGCATTGTCCAAAGGCACAATTTACTTCTCAGAGCACTGGAGGTTTGTTCTCACAACTCTGGGCATTTCTATAGCCAGAATCCAGACTTCTAAGATGAGAAACTACTATGTAAAGTGATTTATCTTAAAAAAGAATTGTAGTGCATCACTATAGGACAGTTGTTGTGCCATTGAAAATGATGACCGCATTTTCAGGAGAGATGGCTCCATACTTCAGAGCCCTGGCTGCACAATCATGAGGCCTGGACTTCAGAGTCTAGCCTGCATGTAACAAGCAAGATGCCTCACACTATCTGTAACATCCTCTGCAGGGGATCCAGTGCCCTCTTCTGGTCTGTATCTATACACACATACATGCATGAACACACACATACATACATGCACAAACGTACACACGCATGCACAAATACATGAGTGAAATATTTTTTAAAGTATACGTCTAAGTAGGAGACCGATTCATCTATAGCTTCTCCAGAACACACTTCTTGCACTGCAGAAGCATTCTGCAAAAATATCCATCAGACTCCAGCCGCTGAGCAACCCATCTGGGAAACAGCTCCGGAACCCCTTCCGACACCAGGCAGGGCAAGCGACATTCACTAAACCTCTGCCAACTCATTTGCGGCCAGTGTTTTTCACAGATGCTCCCTGGTGAGTGGCAATTTCCGGATATTTTTCAAATGGTTTTTATCCTGCCAGCTGGGCACACTACAGGAACTACAGCTTGGAGAACTCAGCCGGATGGGCCAATCAAAGGCCTGGCCTGGTTTGGATTAGGCTGGGTTGTTTGAGCCTTGATTGGAGGTTGGCAGCCTCTCTCCCTTTCTTTTCTCCTCTATGCATTTCCCCTCTCCCTCTTTCCACATCCCTAATCCTTTTTACCCCTGTTCTGAGATCCCATCCTGTCTTCTGAGCCTCTCCCAACAGCTCCCGCAACACTGCCACCACTCTGGTGTAGGCATCAGGATGAAAAGTGTAAATCTAAATCCGGTTCTGTTACTCAGCAGCTCCTTGGCCTTGTTCCAATGGTTCAACCTCTCTGGGTCGTAGATGGCAGAACCCATCTCCAGTGTCAAGTAAGGAAGGCCTTTACCAAGTAGCCCAACTTACTCCCTTAATAAGAATGCATATGATGACAGTCATTTCACCCCCGCCATGTTTTCTAAGATATTTTAGAACACGGAACATGAGAAAGAAAGCTATGTTGTTTGCACAGACCTGTTTCACTGACAGGCAAGACTGACATGAAGACTGGAAGAAAGACTCCATTGCGAATGTTGCTGGAAGTGAAGGGGACTCAAAAGGAGCAGAGCTGCTATCAAAAGCCGTGGCTGTGTTACTGTTTTACTTGTGGCTGGGACAAAATACTTGACAAAGCTGACTTAAGAAATGAAGGGCTTCACCCCTTGCTCCCTATGGAAGGGGGGCAACCTGGCCCTGAGGTCATAAGAATGGGAGAATTGGCACTGTCCTCCCCAGCAGCAGCACTTGGGAGAGCAGGCCCTGCACCTCGCCTGGCCCTGCCAGTGTGAGTGCAGGTGAGCTTGACTTGAGGATGTGCAAACAGGAGCTAGCCCTGAAAACTAGCCCTGCTCCTTGTTGTCTGCCACAGTAGGTGAGCTAGCTGGGGTAGTGCTGGAGAGATTGCCTAGGTGGTGACAATGAAGGACAGCTGGCAGGCTGACCAATCAGGCGACCACCCAGGACCAGAACCAGGACTCTGAGGTAGCCCACCCCAACACCCACCTCATCTATGGACTGCTAGGGCTTGTGAAGGGATCTCCATGACACAGCAACAATAGGATATCCACGTGGAGTCCCAGTGAGGGCCCAGTATCAAGGGTGTAGCAGAAGCCAGGGGCCTCAAACCAGACCAATAACTCATTGCAAATGGCCCTTTCGCAAGGGTCTCCTGAGAGCATCGGAAAACACATAAATTTACGTTACAGTTCCTAACAGTGGCAAAATTGCAGCTATGAAGTAGCAATGAAAGTAATTTTATGATCGGGGGGCACCACAATGTGAGCAACTGTATTAAAGGATTATGTTAGGAAGGTTGAGAATTACTGGCTTAAGGTTTTTTTAATCATTGCATTTCCATCCTGTCATAGGGGCTTCTTGCAAAGTATTTGACAATTGCTTAAAATACAAATTTTTCTTAAAATTTAAAAAGAGAAAGCTTATATTTCTATTATATTGGGCTATTAATGTTGCCTAGAGTACATTTTAGAGTCATTTGATATTGTCTTTGAATTTTATCGTGTGTGTGTGTGCGTGTGTGTGTGTGTGTGCGCACACGTACACGCGTGTGTGTGCATGCGCTCATATGCTTACATTTTCAGAGGTTAACATCATGGCAGGACATGGCAGCTTGTAAGTAGACATGGTGCTGGAGAATTAGCTAAGAGTCCTACATCTAGATGCAAAGGCAAGAGGAAGTGATCTGTTTCATTGGGTGTAGCTTGAGCATATGAGACCTCAAAGCCCACCCCCACAGTGACACACTTCCACCAATAAGGCCACACTTCCCACACCTTTTGTTGTTCCCTTGCGAGACCACAACTCTGGACTCCAGCGCACAGCAAGCGCGGAACACATTTCCCAGAAGCCTTTGCATTCCCCGTTAAAAGCAAGGACCGTCACGAGTTCGTCCCTTCTCTTCCTGCCTTCCCTACCGTGTCTGCACGCCCCTCCCCACCTGTTTGTTGCCCCTCCTCCATTAAAAGTGCACCCACGTGGGACCGCCGCGTGTCTGTGTCTTTTCCTCGGGTAACCGTCTCTGCCGTTTAGCCCGCAGGAATTAAGAACTTTCATTTGTGCCAATCCCATTGTGGGTCATTTTCTTTCAGACCAACACAATACAGTATTATGGTATCAGACACCAAAGGCTGTAAAAAGATGTAAGAGGCTGGCACTACCATGAAATTGACATATGTATGACATGTGTTCACATGGTATGTATTGTTGAGGATCCATTTTACAATATATAGATTAAAAACAAACCAGTGTGCTGCTCTTAACATTGAGGTGGATTTCTTTACAATCTAAAGGGACTAGGTTGAAAATGAAGTGACCAGCCAAATAAAAAAAGCATGTATTCTGCATTTGAATGAGTTTACTTATTAATAATTAATATTTAGCTGAGTTAAAACACAAATGATACTTTTAGTTATAAAAGGGGGGCTTGAGAAACTGTTTGACCTGCTTATGGTCCAGAAGATGGGACCCCGCTATTAATACTGCTGGAGAGTGTCAGAGCGGAGGTAAAAGAAAGTGCAGCACCCTAAATATTAACAGTGGAATGGGGTTTGTGACCACTGTGTGAGTCGCACCTCCCAGGATTTTCCCTCCAAGGCCCAAGAATCCAGGGAAATAAATAATGACCCAAAACATGCTTTGTATGACTTCTAGGATGTTCAAAGGTCACAGCTTGATAATAAAAGAAATAAAATTCTGTAAAATTTAACCTCATTTCTATTACTATAAATGAGAAATAATGCTCCAGAACTTGACAATGATAAGCCATAAGGGTGCTACAACTTGCACTTATCGGACATATGCTTTGATTCAACTAAAAGCACCAGAACTCAAAGCATCAATGCATTATATATTTTTGAGTAATATTTTGTAATGTTTGCAAAATCTCACACAACAACAACCTAAAATTGACATCTAAAAAAATTCCTTCCACTGGCATAAAATTTAATGGTAAGAAACTAGAAGTTTTCCTGGAAAGTTTAGGAGGTAAGGTGTTTGCTCTTCCTATAGTTTTTCAATAAGTTTTCTCACTAATATAACAACAACAACAACAAAAAGAAATAAAATTTATACAGATCAAAGAAATAAGACTTTCTTCACAGATTACATGATTATCTCTGAATAAAATCTGAACCATTAAAATATATAAAACTAATAAGTGGTTATAATAAGGTTGCAAGATATAAAGCTAATACACACATACAAAAATAATCCCATTCCTCTATGCTAGCAACGAATAGGTAGAACTTGAATGGGAAAATACCCCTATGCACATTAGCATATGCCTAATATACTAAAATAAGTATATGTTGCAGAAGGTCCTTCCGCTCCTCCAGCCAATAGCTGCTGAGATACCAGCCCATTGGGGCGTGGTCTCTCTCCCTTTAAAAAAGCGGCCACTGGGGCTGGAGAGATGGCTCAGTGGTTAAGAGCATTGCCTGCTCTTCCAAAGGTCCTGAGTTCAATTCCCAGCAACCACATGGTGGCTCACAACCATCTGTAATGAGGCCTGGTGCCCTCTTCTTCAGGCAAACACTCAGACAGAATATTGTATACATAATAAATAAATAAAAAAAAAAAGCGGCCACTTCCCTTCTCGCTCTCTCTTACTTCCTGCTCCGCTTCCGGCGATTAGACTCCCTTCCTGATTGTGCAGAGGGCTGTTGTCTGAGATGGTGATCTGTAAGTTTTTTTCCCCTTTAAATAAATAACCATTCTATTAATCATAATTCCAAACTGGTGTGGGATTGTTTTTGATTTACGCCTTCACCTTCAAGTATTCAATTAATAAAATATGTGTGAGGTCTATATGGAGAAAATTATAAAACTCTGATGAGAGCCTGGAGAGATGGCTTAGTGGTTAGGAGTACTTGCTGTTCTTGCAGAGGACCCAAGTTCCGTTACCAGCAACCATATTAAACAGCTTACAACTACCTGCATCTCCAATGCCAGGAGATCTGACACCTTCCTTCGGCCTCTGCAGGCACAGGGACACACGTGGTGCAGAGACATACATATAGGCATATACACATACATATAAAATAAAAATAAACAGGGGCTGGGAAATGGCTCATCAGTTAAAAGCACCTGCTGCTCTTCTAGGTTCTTGCACCAATCAGATAGTGCATAAGTGCCTCGAACTACAGCTCGGGGCATTCCACAACCTCTTCCACAGGCACCCTCAATGTCCTACATACACACTGAGAGAGAAGACACACACATGCAAATAAATAAAAATAAATAAATCTTGAAAGAAAAAGAAACTGATCCAAAATGACTATAAAGGAACTAAACAAGTGGGGGCTAATCTATGATGATGAGCAGGAAAATACACTGTCAAGATGTTGGATCTCCCCAAATGGAGCTCCTCAAGCAATGGAACCAAAATCCTGGGCATCAAAGCTGGTCCTAAAGTTTGTGTGCAGAGCCAAAAACATCCCCAGAGTAGCACAATACTGAAGTAGGAGAGCAAAGGTCAAAGACTGCCATTGCCCTACTTTATTAATTAGTATAAAACTCTTTTAGTCAAGACAGTGTGATATAAACAAAACAATAAATAGAATAAAATATTCAGAGATAAACCCATGCAAAGACAGAAAACTGCCCTTTGACGAAAGAAAAATACAGTATAACAGCATGTTGAAATCCTTTTCAACAAATGATTATGGAATAATTGGACACAGTCATGAAAGAGGCATTTAACTAAATGCATCCATGCATAATACTGAATACGAATACAAATTTCAAAACTGTAGAACTCTGATAACCCAGGGAAAACCTATGCTGTCTCAGATATAGTGATGTCATTTTAGACTGTCAGAAGTCAGGACTATAAAGAAATAGTCGGAGCGGTGCAGGCGCTCTACAGAGACATTCTAAAGAGAATGAGCACAAATGTCAGTCTAGAAGAAAAACATACAAAAGACACACAGATGAAGGACCAGCATCCCAAACATATAAAGTGTAATGGCGTAAACAAATGCAGACAGATTGTAAAAAAATATATATCTATAGCTTTAATGTAGAAATACACTTACAGAACCACCGTTCCAGCGGAGACCAGGAAAGCAGAAGCTACGGCTGGGAGCATGCTCCCCAAATTTATAGGCAGACATTAGCCCGAGGCGAACACGCCCCCCAAGGGACGGGACTTATCCCTACATCTCCCCTTTTTGTCTAAATAAGACAGAACCAAACCAAATACAACTATATACAATAACAACAAATAATAAATATAACTAACAATATTGAGAACAAAATCTTTGCTAAACATTCTATCTCAAGGAGTCCAAATAATGTAGAGAGTAACTACAATTATATAATTTTCAACTCCGTCAAAGATCTGAGAAGGGAATAAACACTACTCAACAAACGAGATATATCCAAAATGTGCAACAATTGACAGAGACAACTGACTACCTGGGCAATCACCCAAAGTCTCGTTTGCAATGTTGAGTCAACCAATTTTGGCTAAGGCCTAACATAACTGACATACCATTATTAAAGGCAAGGAACTTTTCAAAACTATCTTACCCTGTCTTGGCAGGATATGACAGTCCTGTTTTATCCATTGATGCATGCTCTGTATCTCTGTCAGTGGTTGAGGTATGGGCATTTCTTTGCCCAAAGGCCAGTTCTGCCAAATAGAAAGGCTCCAGGTGGAGTGTCTTTGGTGCTCAACATTCTCTCTGGAAAAGAGCAGTGTTGCCAGGAGCAATTGTGTCTCACTATCACGAAACTCTGAGTTAGATTAAAGGCCATTTTCTACAGCTCTTTGAAGAGGTCGAAGATTATCTATCTATACTGAGTATAATCTCTATATATCTAAAGAACCTGATTAGTCTAATTATAAATGACAAACTTAGATGACTATTAATCTATATAATTCTCAATATCTATCTAACTTAAAGACTAAGACAATAAACAACTGTGTAACAAATGAGGATAATGACCTCCAAATATAAACACTGTACAAATATACATTGCAATATGGTAAATATATATCAATACACAAACATTATATAAGTTTCTTAATCAGAGGTAGAAATGTACACTGCAATATGGTAAATATATACAATATATTTATCAATAGAATACATGTCAATACATAAAAAATGTTTTAAACAGAGATAGAAACATGCATGCATACAATAGTCAATATAATTTAACTTTGTATCAATATACAAGAATCGATACCAATATATTTGTCTAAAAGCAGTAACTCACAATTATAAATCTATTATCCCATCATTCCCTCTTTTTTTTTCAAAATGATCCCTGAGCTTATAAAATTCCTCCCCCAACCTCCCAACCCCTAAATGATGTCCCTAAACCCAGGGGTAAATTTTACTGGGAGAGGGGATGTCGTCCTCTAGAATTACTTCCAGCTGTCATGGGGGCGATGTTCTTTCTGGGGGATCCTGTGAAAGTAAAATGATGGTTAAATTTCAAGATCAATGTCTTTTAAAATTGCAAATAGTCTCTGAGTATTTTGTGGAGGTCTGACCAGAATGTTGTATAAGATGTGCACCATTTCAGCTAACCAAGTTGGGATCGTCTTGTGCAGCTGGTATCCAAAACAGCTCTTGTAGTAGCGCTATCAGTATCATGATGTCATATCAACCAGGTAGAGTTGTTGTTGTGGGGCCCCATCTTCTTCCTGGAAACTTCAAATGTCACTTCAGGAAAAACTCATTGTTCATTGTAAAAAACTTAAACATTACTCATATAGACATATATAGACATACATATATATATTCAATGAAAGGCATGATAGATATATTCAATGAAAAGTATGATAGATATGAAGAAAAGCAAAGATGTTTTCTAAACTCATATTTTTTTCTGTCCCATATCATGGCTCTTGACATGAGACAGAAACTCCAGAAACTCTGGGTTTTTCTCTTACTAACAGGCTTGGAATTGGAGAGGGACTGAGCCAGAGTCCAGCTTCAAAACCAGCTCTATATATTTATAAAGAAATGTTTAATAAGACATATATATAAAAATTAATACTTACAAAATGTGTCCATCCATCAGTAATTAAATATTCAGGGTCCCTCAATTTCTTTGAAGATGAGTATTTTCCTGTGGAGATAAGAACCCTGCCTCCAACCTATCTGTATTTCTTACCATCAGTATGTTCGCCATCCTTATGAAAGAATTGTTATTTATCTTTTCCAAGTGGCTTCTCTTCTTCAAACTGAACCTTTATTAATTTTGATGGTATCCACAATTTTTCCTCACCTGTGGAGATAAGAGCAAAACCACTTCCCCAATGTAGCACATCTCCTGGCTTCCATTGTGAGATCAGCACATCCTTGAAATAAACTGGTTGATTTAGTTCAGTAGACTTTTCCATTATCCAATGTCTTTCTGCAGCCGTTGTTCCCTTCTCATTAGCGTTGAGAAAATTCAAGGTTAACAAAGCATTATGTAACCTATTTCTGGGGGTGTTTTCCACCCCTTTCTGTTTGTTCAACATATCCTTTATAGTTCGATTTGATCTTTCTATGACTGCTTGACCTGTAGGATTGTATGGTATACCTGTAACATGCTTGATATTGTAATAATCAAAAAACCATTTCATTTTCCTAGAGACATAAGCAGGACCATTATCCGTCTTTATTTGTGTAGGTATACCTATGATAGTCATGACTTCTAATAAATGAGTGATTACTGAATCAGCTTTTTCTGAACTTAAAGCAGTTGCCCACTGAAAGCCTGAATAAGTGTCAATGGTGTGATGAACATATTTTAATTTGCCAAATTCTGCAAAGTGGAACACATCCATCTGCCAGATTTCATTCCTATGGGTGCCCTTTGGATTAGCCCCTGCAGGCAGTGGCGTTTGGTTATAGAAAGAGCAAGTAGGGCATTTCTTTACAATCTCCTTAGCTTGTTGCCATGTAATTGAAAATTCTTTCTTCAAACCTTTGCTATTAACATGGTGTTTTTTATGAAATTCAGAGGCTTGTAGCACACTGCCAATCAATAATTGATCAATTTCTGCATTACCTTGTGCTAGAGGACCTGGCAGACCCGTATGGGATTGGATGTGTGTTATGTACATAGGGCAAAGCCTATTCCTGATCAAATCTTGAACCTGGAGAAACAATGAGGTTAGTTCTGTATCATCAGGTATAAATTCAGCAGTTTCAATATGTAAAATAACTCTTTCTGCATATTGTAAATCTGTAACTATATTAATAGGTTCTTTAAAATCCCTTAGCACCATAAGAATGGCATATAATTCCGCCTTCTAGACAGAATTATACGGACTTTGTTCCACCTTACCCAAGTCTTCTGATTTGTAATCTGCCTTCCCTGATTTATTGGTATCAGTATAGAATGTACGGGCTCCAGTTATTGGAGCATCACGGACGATTCGAGGAAGGATCCAAGAAGTTCTCTTTATGAAGTTAAGCCTCTTGCTTTTTGGATAGTTGTTATTAATGTCTCCCAAAAAATTAGCACAAGCTCTTTGCCATGGTTCATTATCTGCCCATAATTTTTTTAGTTCATCAGCAGTGAAAGGCACTATAATTTCTGCTGGGTCTATGCCTGCTAGTTGACGAAGTCTCAGCTTGCCTTTTATAATTAACTCAGAGACTTTCTCCACATAAGTTTTCAGTTTCTTACTTGGTTTATGTGGTAAAAAGATCCATTCCAAAATAATATCATCTCTCTGCATTAAAATTCCTGTAGGAGAAATTTTTGATGGTAGTATGACGAGAATACAATCGAGCTCTGGATTCACCCTCCCTCCATGCCTGAGCCTGACGCTCTCATTGAACTTCGTGGTGGCTGTTGAAAAAGGTGGTGCCTGTTGTAATTTTTCCTCAATCATTGTCAGTTCCTTTTCTGCTTCAGCTGTTAATTCTCTGGGACTGTTTAAATCTTTATCACCATCCAAGGTTTTGTTCAAATGAATTATTAGATCAGGTGTTATTCCAATAGCTGGTCGTAGACTGGAAATGTCTCCTAACAGTCTTTGAAAGTCATTAAGAGTCCGTAGGCGATCTCTCCTAATTTTTGTGCTTTTTGTGTCTTAATTTTTTGCAAACCTATTTTATAACCTATATAATTAACAGAATCTCCCTTCTGAATCTTTTCAGGAGTGATTTGCAATCCCCATTTAGGTAAAAGTATCTTTATTTCTTCAAACAGTCTGTTCAAGGTATCCATGTTTGAATCGGATAACAAAATGTCGTCCATGTAATGGTATACTATAGATTTGGGAAATTTCTTGCATATTATTTGCAATGGTTGGTTCACAAAGTATTGGCACAGGGAGGGGCTATTTAACATACCCTGGGGGAGGACGGTCCAGTGGTACCTCCTCGAAGGTTGAGAATTGTTATAAATAGGCACTGTGAAGGCAAATTTTTCTCTATCTTCTTTTTGCAAAGGTATAGTGAAAAAACAATCTTTTAAATTAATAACTATGAGAGGCCATTCTTTTGGTAATAGAGAGGGCAAAGGAATTTCAGATTGCAGAGGGCCCATAGGTTGAATAACCTTGTTGATGGCCCTGAGATCTGTCACCATTCTCCATTTACCTGATTTTTTTTAACCACAAATACAGGAGAATTCCAAGGGCTGGTAGATTCTTCTATATGTCCAGCATCTAATTGTTCTTGTACCAGCTGTTCTAAAGCCTGTAACTTTTCCTCAGCTAAAGGCCATTGCTTTATCCATATTGGTTTCTCAGTCAACCATTTTAGAGGCAAGGCTGTTGGTATCTCTGAAGGGACATCAATTGCTTGTTCTTGTACAGCCCGAATGGCCAGTTTTCTCCATTTGTAATATCTTTTAATATTATTCTCAGAAATATAGGCTCTAGAAGTAGCAGGAATGTTAATTTCGGTATTCCATTGTTGTAATAGGTCACGACCCCAGAAAGATATGAATATTACCTAAGTTAACAGGAAGTTCCTTGTAAGCAACATTCAAAACTCTAGTGGCAGGTCCTGGGACAGAACCTATGTTGTGCTATCATCCACCATCCCTGCCTGCACCTAACTGGGCACCTCCCCTGGGAACTTGTGGTAGACACTGCCAGAAAAGAAAGCTGCCACAATGCAGCCCCGGCAGGACCTCGAACTCCTCATCTCACCCCATCCCACCACACAGCCCCAACCCCTGCTCCCAACCCGGGTGCCCACCTTCCTACCCCAAGCCCCATGCTGCCTTCACTGGGGACAAAAATTGTTACAGGATGGAGGAGGGCTCTCACCTGCCCAAAGGCAAAAGCTGCCTACCAGGCAACAGGCCTCAAGTGGGGGTAGAGTTGGGGTCCAAAGCCAATCCATGCCCTGGAAGTTACTTGAGGCCCTGTCAAATCTGACACCAGTGGATTCCCCACCAAGGGAGCCAGATGTGTACACAAACTGGACCACAGGCCCAGGGCAAGGGAGGAGCTGGTTTGTGGGCCAGCAAACCTGCCAGGGGCTTGGTTGGGGCAGGGTGAAGGTGCCAGGTGAGGAACAGAAGACAAGGGACCAAAGGGAGAGAATGTCCGTTGGTAATGGTGGCAACTTTTGGCCCTGTATCCTGGGTCCCGGCCGGGGCCTAGTGCTGAGGAGGGCCTTGCTGGCAGGTGGGCAGGTGGGTTGCCTAGAGAAGCCTGGTGTGGCTTCAGACAGGTCAGGGGTGGAGTGTTGGCTGGGCTTGGCGGGACTAGGTGGCCAAAAGGGGTGTTGGAGGTCATGAGGGCGGGTTTGGCGGCAAGGAAAGCAGCAAGCTCTAGGGCTCCTACAGTGTGTGCTGCCTCTTTCTATGGCCATACCACCCTGAATGTACCCTATCTTGTCTGATCTAGGAAGTCAAGCAGAGTTGGGCCTGGTTAGTACTAGGATGGGGGACCACCTGGGAATACTGGGAGCTGTAGGCTTTTCTTTTGGCCATTTTTTTCCTTTTGGTCTTCTGTGGGCCGAGGGCCAGCCTGGGCCAGACCAGGCCACCTCCATTTTCACCCTGGAAAGAGGGCCCACCCATCTCTGACAAAGTTCAAAATCTAACCAGGCATGCAGCAAACCTACAAAGGAAACACCCCAGTGGGGAATCCCAGGACCAAGGAAGGAAGCTAAGAATCACAAGGTAGAGGCTGTGTGAGTGACACGCAGCCCAGGCCAGCCTGTAAATTGACCACATTCATGGGACACACAGCATAGCACTTGGCTCCCCAGCTCCATAGTTCCACAGGCAGGTGGGTAAGATTGGGCTCTTGCTCCCCTTGCACTGGGGACAGACAGACTTGGAATGGAATGTAACCCGTATTTTAGAATAATTACATTACTAGTACATGACAATGAATGTTCTCAAAACATGCACAGAGTGTTATTAAGTTGCAGACTGTGTGTTGACTGGTTCTGAGATGGCCAGTGGTGTTAGAGTGCCGGTCATGTGACAGAGCTGTTGCCAAGCTGCTGTGGAGCAGGGTAGCCTAAGTGAGTGTGGATGCAGAGATAGGGGGCATAAGCCCTGACATAAGCTTGCAGGCTCCTCTTACACACTGCTAAGGCCATTTGAGGGACAGTTATGTCATCTCCAGCAATCTGATTGGAAGCATCTGATTGGAAGGCTCTATCCTGCCAGGACCAGGCAGGCTGTGAGGCTTTGGAGCAGAATGCAAGGAGGCCACTGTCCAGGCCTCACTGGGGAATGGCAAAGGGGCAAAATGAAAGCTGAGCTGGGATATATGCCAAAGGCCAGGGACAAGGCGAGCAGGAGCTGCCAGCTAGGGTTGGACTCCTAGTTCTGTGCCCACACTCACCTAGGGTACCCTGCCTGCTGCACTGCAGCTTGGGGAAAGCTCTGACACATGACCCACACTCTGACACCACTGGCTGTCTCAGAACTAGTTAACAAATGTTATTATTTAAGAATATTCACAATCTGTGCATGTTTTGAGAACATCCTTTGCCATTTCCCAGCACTGTAATTATATACTCTAGATTATGAGTTACTTGCCATGCAATTATTCTATTATCTTGACGTGCCTGTCAAGCTATCTCTAAATATTTGCACTGATGCTATTGCTGTCATTTGCTACTTGTCCTGGAACAAAACTTGATTTTTGCAATAGATAAGAGTATTTCAGAGAGTCATAATCATTGGCATAGTCCTTAAGAACAAGTAACCTTGGCTGTGTCATACATAGGTATTCTTGTCACTAGCAGGAAGACTGAGACTATCACAGAAAATAGGGTGCAGAGAAAACTAGAATCATCAAAGGAGTGGAGTGTAGCAGTTCCTCTGAATAGAAACATTGTCTCATTGAAGGAGCTCATGAGACTTAGTAAGGAAACAACCTTACAAGTCCTGGAGAGCTGAGTCAAGAGTAACAAGGGCCCTGCCCAAGCTTCTGGAAGTTGTAAACAACTTCTGATAGGAACATTGTCTGAGCATCTAAGCTTCCTGGAGGAGATTCTCCAGCCTGGGGAGCTTCCTGTACGTCTAGCAGAGAACTCCAAGGCTACAACATTCATGAATCATCATTCCTGCTGGGGTGGACTTTCTGGTGATACGGCAATATTTAAATCATCCCAGCTCCTGTAAGCAACCCTGACAAACTCCTTGGTTCTTCAAGTTGAACTTTTATGTAACCATAATTTTACGTATTATTGGTCCTGGTACTGACACAAAGATATGTGTTTCCTGACTCACCAGGTGGTGTGATCTAGCTGCCCTCTCTCCCCCTGACCAACAGCTAAACTTCCTTGTCCTCTGTAATCAACAAGGATGTTTGTGTTCTTTCTGACAAGTGGTTTTCCACATAAGCATTCCCAGTACACAGATGCCCTGATCTTGATGTCTGGCTGCTTAGCATGTCTCCGGCAAGCTTCCCTGCATTGAAGTCTCTGTATCCGAATCCGGGCATCCCATGCCAGTTTTGGCATCCAAGCCGCACTGGCGTGGCACCCAGGAACACACTCACACAACATATGCCATACATCTTTTTTCCTCACCTTAAGAGATTAGTTTTCCCCTTAAGTTTTCAGTCTAAAGTAAATGAGGAGGAAAGACAAGGCCAGAATTTTAAAACAGCAGTCTACCCTTAGTTTTGTTTTTACTTAATGCGACTTAGTTAATCCCAGTCATTTATGTACCAAAAGTAAGTTGAAAACTCTTAAAAAAAAAGTTCATAGTTTATTTTAGTGCTCCATAGACTCATTTACTATGGGGACCAAAAGTTATCACCTTTGTTGGTGGAAAGAATGAAATCAATTAATAATTATTTATTTATGATCACCCAGGTAGAGACAAAACACTTTATTCTACAGTCTTTACTAATTGAAAACCTTGATTTTGTAAAGTTCATTTCAAAGATCTTAGATACTATTGATGATCTCATTAGATAGGTAAATCAATTTCATTATATATTTATAGCTCATAGCCTAGAATAATTGCATGACAAGTAAGTTGTAGTCTATAATATATAACTACATTGCTAGGGAATGGCAAATAATGTTCTCAACACATGCACAGATTGTCAAGATTATTAAGTAATTGGCTATGTTTTAATTGGTTCTGAGAAGGCCAGTGGTGTCAGAGTGTGGTAGAGCTTTTGCCAAGCTTCAGTGAAGCAGGCAAGTACCCTGGAGGTGAATGTGGGCACAGAGAAAGTAGGCAAACCCTAGTTGGCCGCTCCTACTTGCCTAGTCCCTGGACTTTGGCATGTCCCCCAACATGTCCTCAGTGAATGAGGCATGGGACTTGGGGTGAGAAGGTGGGCATTTGGGTAGGGAGTAAAGGTGGGGGTGGGGTGAGAAGTTTGTGGCCCTACCCGGGCTACATTTTGGAAACTCACTTTTCTGGCAGCTTCTACCACAAGTTCCCAGGGGAGGTGCACAGGTAGGCACTGACAAAGGGGTTGATTGCTTGGGTCATCTGCCTACCAGCTGTGCCCTCCTTAGTCCTCTGCCCCGGGCTGGAGTCAGGGTCCAGGCCCAGAAGTGTCCAGTCTTCTCTGCCTTCTCTCCCCTTCCTCATAGGGCACCCTCACACAACATATGCCATACATCTTTTTTCCCTCACTTTAAGAGATTAGTTTTCCTCTTAAGTTTTCAGGCTAAAGTAAATGAGGAAAGACAAGGCCAGAATTAACGATGCCTCTGTCAGATTAGTTGGCCCACAAACCAGCTTCTCCCTTGTCCTGGGCTTAGGGTCCAGTGTACACACGTCTGGCTCACTTGGTGAAAAATCCACGGGTGTTGGATTTGAAAGGGCCTCAGCAACTTCTAGGGCATGAACTGGCTTTGGACCCTGACTCTACCCCCAACCCCATCACGGGACTGTTGCCAGGTAGCCAGCTTTTGCCTTTCAGCAAGTGAGAGCCGTCCTCTTCCTGCAGGCCATTTGTGTCCCCAGAGGAGGAGGCATGGGGCTTGGGGTGGGAAGGTGGGCACCCGGGTTGTGAGTAGGGGTGGGGTGGGGGTGTGGTGTGGTGTGGTGGGATAGGGGTGGGACGAGGAACTCAAGGCACTGCCCCGACTAAATTGTGGCAGCTTTCTTTTCTGGCAGCATCTACCACAAGCTCCCAGGGGAGATGCCCAGTTAGGTACAGGCAAAGACGTTGGATCACATGGGACATCCTTCCAGACAGGGTAAACACTGTCCTGTAAGTGAACTACTGTGGTAACTGGATGTAGTGGGTAGTCCCTAGGTGCTAGCCTCTCATCATTGGGGAACTGCAGGCTTCTTCAACTCCTCTTCCTCTTCCTTCTCTTCTACTTCCTCTTCCCCCTGCTCCTCCTGATCTATCCTGGTTTTCCCCTTCTCATGGAGAATCAAGAAAACCGTAAGACTGGGATTGGGTTAGAGAGATGGTGTGCATGTTCACAAGTGTGCATATTCACCAAGGCTTGTGCATGCATTGGAGATCAGGAGGATACTTGATTTCTCTCTTTGGAACTTGTAATGCAAGCTCCTTGGCTTCCAGTTCAGCCCCATATCCAACCATACCCACACCCCTAGCCCCATCCCATCACCATTGGTGCCATCCAGTCCCTCATTGTGGATGCCTCCCTGTGAAGCCCTGCACTACACAGGGAAGAGGAGAGAATGGCAAGCTGGCCATCATGGAAGATGCTCCTGGGCAGATGGTTCCTAGGGAACTTGCAACATGGGTCTCGGTGCTTTCTGTTTGTGGTCAGTGGTGGCATTGGCAGGTCCTGGGACAGAACTATCTGGGGCTAACTATCCTTATTCCCAATGGGAATCACGGCACCCCCACCCACCACTTTTGCCATCAAGGAAGACTCAAGAAGGTGTTGTAGGAGCTGCGGACCTCTTCCCACAGCCTGGCTCCCGGCCGCCTGGCTAGCTTATGCCCCAAAATAACAACACACAAACTGTATTCATTTAAACACTGACTGGCCCTTTTCTATTAATGTGTGTAGCACTGAGGTGCACGTACTGGGAAGATTCTAGCCTACGTCCATCCTGGGTCGGAGCTTCATTGCGTCTGCCCGGGAGAGGGGAGCATGTCGTCTGAGCTCACTTCCTCTTCCTCCCAGCATTCTGTTCTGTTTACTCCACCCACCTATGTTCTAACCTATCAGGGCCAAGCAGTTTCTTTATTAATTAACCAATGACCTTCCTCCATCAAGAAGGGTCATTTGTTCCTTCGAGCCCAGCTCTGGGTCAGGATGCACTCATCTGGCATCTGAAGCCCATAGCACAGACCTCTCTCCTTGAATCAGGGTGACCAAGCAGCTTCATGATAGTTCCACCTGGTTAGTGGATCAGCACCTGAGCTTCCAGCTATATGACTTTATATCCATCTTGGACCTCGGTGGCTAGCCTCCACGTCACTGATTCCATCCCTGTGCCAGTCATTGGCTCCTCAGGTTGGCCTCAGTAGACAACCAGATGTTGGTATCTGACATCCCATCACACCTGGGACAAGCCCAGCAGCTGAGTGAGTCCTAGAGGGCACCAGTGCCAGTAGGCTCCCACTCCTATATACGCGCATGTACACACATGCATGTGTGCATTAAAGTACTTGGGCATACACACACACACACACACACACACACTCACACACTTCATGCTCGTATGAATGCACATGATCAGAGCCTACACAGACAGACACACAATCAGGTGGACACATCCAAACACACATACACAGGCAGGCAGGCATACACAACACACACACATACTCCTGATCTTCTCCCCACAAAAAAACAGACAGGCACCCAAGCAAAAATACAAAGACACCTAAGCACAAGCATGCACACCACACACACACACACACACACACACACACACGAAGACACCCAAGCACACCTGTATGAACACACATGATCAGAGCCTACACAGACAGACACACAATCAGGTGGACACACCCAAACACACATACACAAGCAGGCATGCACAACACACACATAATACAAGAACACACACTCCTTCTCCGCACAAAAAATACACCCAAGCAAAAACCCAGACAAAGACACCTAAGCATATGCATGCACACACCACACACACACACACACACACACACACACACGCACACACACACACACACACGTCCCACTGTGGCCTACACAAATGAACGTCCACCCACATAAGCATGCACATTATACACAGGCAAGCGTGCACATTATACACAGGCACATAGGTTGGCTTATACCCCCAGTCCCTTGGCGTGGGTGTACAAGTGTGCATCTGGGGAGAGCAGGTTTTCTTACAGACTACTTCCATAGGGTCCTGAGCTTGGAGGGGGTTGGCGATCTGTTGCTGAGTACACAGTGGTGAGCTTTGCAGGACTGCTATCCCAGGCATCCTTTGTACCCTGCCCCTCCCTCTCTGGCACTGGCTCTGGCTACAGCTTGCTGTCGTGTTACTGAGCCCATGCCAGAGCCTGGCCAGCTCCAGTCTGGAGCACCCATCCAACATAGCCCAGGTCACAGGGCCTGCAGGAGGGCAGGTGGTGGTGTGTTTGGCATCCTGTTCCCTGGGCTGTCCCAGGTTTCCAGGCCAAGTTGTCTGTACCCAATGTCTGGAGCCAGCATCCACCCACCAACCTGCCTGTGGATCTGGGGAGCTGGAGAACTGAGGAGCCAAGTGAGGTGGTGGCTGGCCCAGGGTTTGGTCTGGTTCAAGGCCAGCTTGAGCTACATATCACTCATAAGCCAACACTTTGTGATTCTTAGCTCTTTAGAAGGTCCTGGGATTCCCCATTGAGGTGTTTCCCCTTGTAGATTTCCTGTGTGCAACAGGCTCTGAACAGTGGATGGATTTCAAACCTTATTAGAGTTGCGCACTCTTTCCAATGTGCAGAGACAGCAGCCTGTCCTGTCCAGTGTGACTCTTGACCCGCGGCCTGCTGCAAAGGCCACAGGAGCCAAAAAGGCCAAAAGTAAAACCTACAGCACCGATATTCCCAGGAGGTCTCCCATCAAAGTATTAACCAGGCCCAAACCAGTCCATCTTCTGAGATTAAAGGAGATTGGGCTCTTTCAGGGTAGTATGGCCACAGACGGAGGTAGCACTTGCTGCTGTGCCCAAAGAGCCTGTTTCTGCTGTGCTTGTCTGCACACCCATCTGCAAGTCCTCTTCACTCCTTTCAGCCACCTAGTCCTGACAAGCCCTCCCTGCCCAATGCCCTTGAACCTGGCTCAGTCACACCAGGCCAAGTCAGATGGCTGACCAGACCGCCATCAACCTACCTGCCAGCTGGGCCCTCCTCAGTCTTCAGCCACAGCCTGAAGCCAGAGTCCTGAGCCTTCTCTCCCTTCCATCTCCTTCCTCATCGAGCACCCTCATCGTGCCCCAATGTGCCCCTCATTCCTGCAAGTCATTTGTGTCCCCGATGGAGGAGGCGTGGGGCTTGGCATGGGAAGATGGGTGCCTGTGTTGTAAGTAGGGGTGAGGGTAGGAGTGTAGTGTTGTGGGATGGGGTGTGATGCTGAGTTTCAGGCCATGTCCGGGCTGCAATTTGGCTGCTCTATTTTCTTCCCTGACTGGATATGTCGTGCTTTGTTGACACTCATTGAGTCTTGCTCCTTTATAAATGAGAGAGAGGAGGAGTGGATTTGGGGGTAAAGAGGACATGGGGGGAGGGAACTGGAGAAGAGGAATGGGGTAAATCACACTTGGGATATAAAATAAATGAAAATTTTAATTTAGAAAGATTTGTTTTATCTATATCCATGTGATGTCAGTTTTTCTGCTTTTTGTCTTGTACATGTACATATGCATGCAGGTGTCTAGGTAGGCCAGAGAATTACAGTAGGTAGTCAGTCACTGCACTAGAGTCTTACTAATGACCTTTATTTAACTGAAGTGCTGCTTATAGACCAGGCTGGCCTTAAACTTGGCTCTACCTTGGTGTAGGAGGTCCTTCTGTATTTGTGTTACTTTCATTGGTTGAATTAAAAAAACTGCCTTGGCCTTTTGATTGGGCAGCCCTTAGGTGAATGGAGTAGACAAAACAAAATTCTGGGAAGAAGGGAAGTGTGGCTGACACCATGCCTCTCCTGCCCTAGAGGGACACTGGTTAGACTCATGCTGGTAAACCATAGTCAAGTGGCAATACATGTTAATGGAGATGGGTTAATCAAGAGGTGAGAGTAAGCCAATAAGAGGCTAGAGCTAATGGGCCAGGCAGTAATTTAATTAATACAATTTCTGTATGGTTATTTCAGGGGCTAAGCTAGCCCAGCGACAGGAAAGCAGGCTGCTCTTCCTACAACAGATTGGCACCTCAACATTGTCAACTAACTCCATGTAAAACCTAAGAGGGCTTTAAAGGGAATTCTAGACACAAATATACAGTTTAACACAGCCTTTTTCTGTTTGCTGGTGGGGTGCCATAAAGAAATTTTCCCAACTCAGCAATAGCAGCAGGAAAGAAGCTGCACCATTTTAAAACACGGCTTCCTGAGCTCTGCACTGGTACAAACGCAAAATATTAAGCACTTAAATGGCATTTGTGGGCTCGGATGTTTGTGTGCCCACTCGGGATCAGGAACAAAATACCTGAGACCATACTTTCAACTCAGCGCTCCCTGCCTGGGCAGGCTGCAGGATCAGGTTTACGAGGTGTGCACAAGCAGGCGAACATGGCAGATTTCTGCTGCCATACAGAGAGATGTTTCCAGGCTCTGCAGTGCTCTGCTTGGCAGATTTGGCTGTATGTGCTGCATGCTCTTTCTCAGAGTTAAAGTGCTAAGTGCAGATTCTGCCTGGTGGCCCCAGAGCTAGCAGAAATGGTAGGTCCACCATTTTGAAATTGGAGAAAGGTGGAGCCAACATCCACATCCAGAACAGCCGCAACTTAGCTGCTTAGCATTTTAAAAGCTCTTCAAGACAGTAGAGAATTAAAGACAATGCACTAGGACAGATTCAGACATAAAAGACCTCTAAATCGGTCATACTGTTATATGACCTTGTTATATGGCTTGGGAGGGAGAAGAGAAAGAGTATAGATAGTCATAAAATAAAGTTAATGCTTTAAAAAAAGTAGTCTTTAAAGGGACAGAGTACAGTTAATGATAGATTAAAAGGATTTTAAAAAGCCATGTAAAAATGGAAAATTCACAGAAAATCTTGGTTCTGTGTATTATTGTGTTTTCTTTGATATTTTTGACAGTGAAAGAGCTAAGTACAGAGAGACATTTCACTATATGGGCTGCTAAGCTAAACCAGCATGTATATTATAAAGGTATCTTGACTTCCGAATTTGGGTCTAAGGATATGATGCTTTGGAAAAGTGGTTCTTCTTTTGTTTTCATAGATGAGACCCTGTGTTTTCCTTCTAGACCAATATGGTATGATAGACCATGCCCTCCTGAAAACTTGTCATAAACACCCTCAAAAAATTACTTCACTGAGATGAACCTAGCACATAGGATACACCATGAAAGACCTTATTAACAGTGCCCCCATCTAGCACAAAGCAGTTTGAAGAGAAATAACTACACCCATATTCCCAAATATTGCTTATAAAGGTTCTTTTACATTTAAAGGGGGATATGATATAGATATGAATAATTTCCATCGGTATGGATTTCACATTATTGATAAATTGAAGGTCAATCTTGTTATATAAATATTTCTGCTCTTTATTAAGACATTGTGATTGTGTGGATCATTTAGAAATGTAATGTATAATATAGGTTGTTAATGGATAATTATCGATAATAGTCAAGTTTGTAGTCATGTTAGTTAGATTTTCTAGAAGTGCAGAGATATATTTCAGATTGGGATTTTTCATATCTTTCAATGACTACAGAATATGGCACTTAAAATATTTAAATAACTTAGGGCTTTTCTTGACAATGAGACACATCTGCTCCTGGCAGCACCAATCTACTTCAAGATGAAAATGGGCATCAAAGAGACTTCTTATGGAGCTGGTTAGCCATTTGGGCCAGAAACTGCTCCTATCTGGTCTGTTGCATAAACTAGAAACAAAGAATCTTCAGAGTGAGGACTGCTGAACTTGCCTAAAGGTGAGATAATCCTTTGAGATTCCTGATTCATGAAAGAGTCTGTGAGAAATTCTGCAGGATACAAAAGAAAATGTGTGAACTGTCTTTAAAATGTCCTGCTTCATGGAAAAGTCTGCTGGATACTATGAGCCTGTAGGCTGAAGATGAATGCCCCTACGGTACAAAAGAACTTTGGGTGACTGTCCAGGAAGCAGGATGTCTCTGTCATTTCTAGAATTTTGGAAGTTGCTTACTTCTCATATACTTACGTAATATTGTATCCTTCAGGAGTCTTTGACGGAGTTGAAGAATAGATAGATAGTTAGAGTTAGAGTTTTCTTTTGTTATGATAAAATATAAAATAGATCTAAATATATAACTGTAATTCTAGCATGATACCTGTCTTATTATATGAAATTTCACTATGTTAAAATGAAAGCCTTTCTTTTTTGTTTAAACAGAAAAAGGGGAAATGGTGTAGAAGGTCATTCTGTATTTGTATTGCTTTCATTTGTTGAATAAAGAAACTGCCTTGACCTAGTTGATAGGGCAGCCTATTGTGATCCAACTGCCCTCACTCCCCCTGACCAGCAGGGGTGCTACAGTCAGCGCAGCCTGGATAGCCGAGACTGGCGGGGGGTGCCAGGATTGAGACACAGAGGCTTCTTTTCATGTGGAAGAATAGCAACCTTTATTTGCCCAGCAATCTTTTATACCTCTATTGCTTCTGTAGAGTCTCACCAGCCAGAAAGAACACAAACATCCTTTTTAATTACAGACCGCAAGGAAGTTCCCCTGCATGTCAGGGGGAGAGAGGGCAGGTGGATCACAACAACTCACCCTGTTTTATTTTATAATACCTTGCCTGTCATGGGGAATAGCCCTCTAATATTCCCTGTCTTAGGTAGCATCCTGCCCCCAAAGTATTGCCTATCAGTGACTACCCAGATACATAGCCTTAAACCAAGTATCCCCAGGACTGACAGTTCCAAGGTGCCAGGCCAGCACTGCAACCATCAAGCATGCACTAACTGGGTGGTAAAATGAACAAAAGCAGTAATCCAAATCCCGTTCATATGACGGTTGAGTTCCATATCACTAACAGAAGCATGCATTACAGTGCCATGAGTAACACACATAACATGATAAACTGTTGAAAAGTCCAAACATAGTCCACTTACTCCTGAACCAGAGCCACTTGTTGGTTTAAGGTCAATATGCCCAATTGAATATGTCCATTAAGATCATTTTGAATGTCTAAAGCATTGCTGACTCTTTCAGTTGACAGTCTCAGCTGTCTGCACAGTCTGTAAGAGAGCAAGTCCGGCAGCAGTAGCTGTCAGTCAGGGGGAGTGAGGGAAGCTGGATAACAACACAGGGGAACTTCCTTGTGGGCTGTAATTGACAATGATGTTTGTGTACTTTCTGGCCAGTGGGTCTCCACAGAAGAAATAGAGGTATAAAAGGTTGCTGGGCAGAATAAAGGTTGCTGTTTTTCCACCTGAAAAGAAGCCTCTGTGTTTCAATCCTGGCACCCCCTGCCAGTTTTGGCTATCCAGGCTGGGCTGGCTGCAACAAGTGGAGGTCCCACCAAGATCTGGTAAGTGGGGATATGTGAACGGGGTCACTCCAGCTGCTGGCCAAATAGAGGAACATATTAGGGAAGGTAAAGTGTTTTTGTTTTTCATCCCCAAAGATAACTCTGAGGGACATCCTCCAAAATATAGGCAAGTATAGAGGCGAGAGGGTGAATTAAAAGGTCTCAAAAGTAACTGAAACTCTTAAAGCAACAAGGCAGACAGCCAAAGATTTTGTGCAGGAGGGGGTTTAAATGTTCTAGACTGGGAACAAGCCAAGTCAGATAAAAATGAATATGTGTTTTTTTATCCCCAAAGATGTTCTGAGGGATGCCCTCTGGCAGACTGGCCAGTAGGGAAGCAATAAAAAGGAGGCAGGAGGGTGAATTGAGGGCCTCAAAAGATAGAATGTGTAGAGATATATGTTATTGTGTTGATTGTGTTGTCTTTTGTGTTCTGGACTCAAGAAAAACATTTGATTCTGGGACCTGCTAAGAAAGGTATTTTGACTTTAAAATGCAGGCCTACGGATTTGATGCTTTAGAAGAGTTTCTGCATTTGTCTCCACAGAGGATGAGAACCTGTGGATTCATTGCAAATTTATGTGGTTTGATTCACTGAGACCCACTGAAATGTTGATGTAAAATACCCCCAAGAATGCAGCACGTCCCACTCAGCAGGAAGTAGCCAGACAGGTTGATGATGCCCAAATTCCCTAAAAGATTGTTAAAGTGGGGCCCCTTTAATGGTTCTGGAGCAGGAGCAGCGAGCCTGCTTCCCTGAGTTCTCCACTCCATGCAGCAGTTTGGATCCAGAGTGAGTGCAGCTGGGGCCAGAAGGCAGCTGGAGAAAAGCTTTGCCACCACAGCTAAGGCTGCCAGACTAACTATCTCATAGACTGTGGAGACAGCTGAGACTGTCAACCAGAAGGCTAAAAGAGTCAGCAATGCTTTGGACATTCAAAATGATCTTAATGGACATATTCAGTTGGGCATATTGACCTTGAATGACCAAGTGGCTCTGGTTCAGGAGTAAGTGGACTATGTTTGGACTTTTCAACAGTTTATCATGTGTGTTACTCATGGCACTGTATTGCATGCTTCTGTTACTGTTATGGTACTCAACCATCATATGAGAGGGGTTTGGAATACTGCTTTTGTTAATTTTACCACCCAATTAGTGCATGCTAGATGGTTGTGGTGATGGTCTGGCTCATTGGTGCTGTCAGTCCTTGGGATACTTGGTTTAGGGCTATGTGTCTGGGTAGCCATGGACGGGCAATACTTTAGGCAATACCTAAGACAGGGAATATTAGAGGGCTATTCCCCATGACAGGCAATGTATTATAAAATAAAACAGGGGGAGTTGTTGTGATCCAGCTGCCCTCACTCCCCCTGACCAGCAGGGGAACTTCCTTGTGGTCTGGAATTGACGATGATATTTGTTTTCTTTCTGGCAGGTGGGTCTCCAGAGATGCAGTAGAGGTATCAAAGGTTGCTGGGCAGAATAAAGGTTGCAGTTCTTCCACCTGAAAAGAAGCCTCTGTGTCTCAATCCTGGCACCCCCCCTCCCCCCGCCAGTCTTGGCTATCCAGGCTATGCTGGCTGCAGTAGCAGCCCTTAGGGTGGAGTAGACAGAACAGAATGCTGGGAAGAAGGCAAGTGTGGCTGACACCTTGGCTCTCTTGCCCAAGATGGACGCTGGTTAGACTCGGCCCAGAAGCCACAGTCAAGTGGCAATATACATCAGTGGAGATGGTCTAATCAAGATGTGAGTGTTAGACAATAAGAGACTAGAGCTAATGGGCCAGGCAGTAATTTAATTAATACAATTTCTGTGTGGTTATTTCGGTGGCTAAGCTAGCCAGGCATCGGGAATGCGGCCTGCTCCCGCTACAAAACTACCCCCAAGTGCTGGCAATAAAGTAGTTCACCACCACCACCAAGCCAGAAATAATATTTTAATGCCTTTATATATCTTCTTTATTTCAGGAAATATGAAAGAAATCATAAAAGATAAACTCAACTATTGGAAACACTTTGTAAAAGACATTAGATACTAAAGTTGCCTCTGATTGCAAAAAAAATTTGCTCCATATTTTCCCATCATACCCTTGAAACAACTGAACAATTCAACTTTTTTTCTTATATCTGATGCTGGAGATCACTGCGTTATTATTTGTGTTTTGAAATTCTTGGCATAGCTCTTGAAATATGTAGCATGGCAAATCCCACTGCTGGATTTTATTTCAAGTGTCTTCTATTCCTTCTCTGTTTCATGTTCCCCTTCTATTGTGCTTTTATTTGGTGACACCTGTTTTTCATCTACAATGGGTATACCTGCACAAATAAAGACAGATAATGGTCCAGCATATGTCTCTAGGAAAATGAAACAGTTTTTTTGCTTATTATAATATTAAGTATATTACAGATATACCACACAATCCTACAGGTCAAGCAGATATAGAAAGATCAAGTCCAACTATAAAGGATATGTTAAGCAAACAGAAAGGGGCACCTAGAAATAGATTACATAATGCTTTATTAACCTTGAATTTTCTTAACACTAATGGGAAAGGGACAAATGCAGCAGAGAGACATTGGATAACAGAATAGTCTTCTGAATTAAACAACCGATTTATTCCAAGGATGTGCTGACTTCACAATAGAAGCCAGGAGATGTGCTGCATTGGGGAAGGGCTTTTGCTCTTATTTCCACAGGAGAAGAAAAACTATGTATACCCTCAAAATTAATGAAGATTCAGTTTGAAAAGGAGAAACCTCTTGAAAAGGAGAAATGACAGCTCATCCACAATGGTGATAGTCTTACAGGTGGTAAGGAAAGCATATAAGTATGGGGCATGATTCTGTTCTTGTCTTTGTAGGAAAATACTTATTTTCAAAAACTCAAGAGACTCTGTATGTTTGAATGATGACAGATGGAAAAATTACTACCCAATAAGGATCATCAAGAAAATCGAATATGATTCGTAAGTACAAATGATAGGGTATATATATATATGTGTGTGTGTGTATCTATATATGTATATGTATGTATGTGTGTATGTATGTATATAAGTATAAGTATATGTGTAGATATTTATGGATATATAGAGCTGGTTTTGGATTTGGACAATGACTCTGTCCTTCCTTTAATTCAGGAATGTTGCTAAAAGAAAAATCCTGAGTTTCTGCCTTATGTCTAGTGCCATCTGATATGGGACAGAAAGAAGAAAGAATTCAGGAAAATATTTACTTTTCTTCATTTCTATTTTTATCTTTATTGTTTCTTTAATTGAACATATATGTCTGTATGTGTCTATATAAATAATGTTTAAATTTTCTACAATGAACAATAAATTTTCCTGCAGTAATCTTTGAAGTTTCTGGGAAGAAGATTGGGCCCCACAACAACTCCACCTGGTTATATGATGTCATGATACTGATAGCACAACTATAAGACCTGTTTTGGATACCAGCAGCTCAAGATAGTTCTAACTTGGTTAGCTGAAATTGTGGATTTTTTACAACATTCTGGCCAGACCTCCACCAAATACTCTGAGACTATTTGCAATTATACTAGAAGTGAATCTTGGAACTTAACCATCATTTTATTTCACAGGATCCCATAGAAAGAACATCGCCAACATGACAGCTGGAAGTAATTCTAGAAGACCACATCCCCTCTCCCAACAATAGGGTGGAGGTTGGGAGGGAAATTTTATAGGCTCAGATATCTCTTTGGAAAAAAAAAAGGAAATTGGATGGAATAATAAATTGGTATGAGATTACTCACACTAATAATAATAGTGAGTAATAGAGTGAATACTTATGAGTTATTATTTATAGTCAATTACATTGGTATAGATTCTTCTATATTGATACAAAGTTAAATTATATTGAATAATGTATGCATGCTTCTACCTTTGCTTAAACATTTTTTTTATATATTGGCATATATTTATTATATTGCTATGTACATTTTTACCTCTGATTAAGACACTTATACATTGTTTATGTTTGAAAGTCATTCTCTTTATTTATTGCACAATTGTTTGTTGTCTTAGTCTTTAAGTTATATAGGTATTAATAACTACAGATTAATAGTCATCTATGTTTATCATACTTATAGTTAGACTAATCAGGTTCTTTAGATACATAGAGATTATATTCGGCATAGATAGATGATCTTCAACCACTTCAAAGAGCTGTAGAAAATGACATGTAAATAACTTAGAGTTCTGTTGAAGTGAGACACAATTGCTCCTGGAAGCACTGATCTATTCTTGAGAGAATGTTTAGCACCAAAGACACTCCACTTGGAGCTTGTTTTCTTCTTGGCAAAACTGGCCTTTGGGGAAAAATGCCCATGCCTCAACCACTGACAAGATACATAGTATCGGGAAATAGATAAGCAGGACTGTCAAATCTTGCCAAGACAGAGTAAGACAGTTTTGGAAAATTTCCTGCCTTTGAAAATGGTCTGTCAGTTATTCTAGACCTTAGCCAAAGTTGTTTGCTTCAATGTTACAAATGAGTCTTTGGGTGATTGCCCAGATAGCCAGTTGTCTCTGTCATTTGTTGCACATTGGGAAGTTGCTTCATTGCACTTCCTGCTTACTTAAGTAATATTATTTCCCTCCTCAAAGCCTCAATGGGGTTGAAGGCTAGATAATTGTAGTTACTTTCCTCTCATGATTTGGCCAAGTTATTTATTATACAAGACTTAAACTACTTAGGATATGATATTTCTTCTAATTATATATAATTGTATAATAGGCTTAAAACTCTCTTATTTAAACAAAAGGCAGAGATACTGTAGGAAGTCTTACAGCTTGTGGTTACCCACTTACTGGGGCGTTGTCTCTTAGACCATATATGCTGATGCAGAGCCTGTGTCTACCCCTTCTTCTTTTTCCCCTGGCTGCACTTTTAGATTGCTGGGTTGCCGGATTTTATCTATGTTCTCCGTTCAAGCAGAGAATTCTGATATGTTAGTTTACCACTAAATTAAAAAAAAAACTCTATCTCTCAATTCTGAGCTAGGTAGGATTTCTTTTAAGCTTCTGTTCCACACATATGCTTTACTTATTTAAATTTATTTTAGAATGTTGCAAGTGAATGTTCTATTTTTTGTTCTTATGGAGCTTTATTTTTTCTCCACTCCCCCTTCTTTTCCTCCCCTCCCCTTCTACCCTCTCTCATGGTTCCCATGCTCCCAATTTACTCAGGAGATCTTATCTTTTTTACTTCCCATGTAGATTAGATCTGTTGTAATCCAGATGCCCTCCCTCCCCCTTACTGTCAGTGGAACTTCCTGGTGGTCTGTAATTGATAAGGATGTTTGTGTTCTTTCTGGCCAGTAGGTCTCCACAGAAGCAGTAGAGGTATAAAAGGTTGCTGGGCAAAATAAAGGTTGCTGTTCTTCCACCTGAAAAGAAGCCTCTGGGCACTCCCTGCAAGTCTTGGCTATCCAGGCTGCACTGGCTGCAGCAAGATCCATATATGTCTCTCTTAGGGTCCTCATTGTTGTCTAGGTTCTCTAGGATTTTGAATTGTAGGTTGGTTCTTCTTTGCTTTATGTCTAAAAGTCACTTATGAGTGAGTACATATAATATTTGTCTTTCTGGGTCTGGCTTACCTAACTCAATATGATGTTTTCTAGATACATCCATTAAATTTCTTTCTTTTTCAAGTTAATGGAAACAAGTTTTTATTACATAGCTTTTAATATCAGAACAATAAAATCCTTATAGTTCTTTTACAGCATGTATATAGTATCAGTGCATGGGCCATCTTAAGTTAAAGGCCCTTTATCATAAAATATATGGTTAGAAACGTAACTCAAATTGAATTTATAATCACTATAACTTCCCTACATATACATAAAAAAGAGTGAGGTAAAATTAGCAAATACAAAACTATATTGATAATTTATCATGTTTAGTTTATGGTTTGTAGAAATAGTACACTCACTTAATATATGCTGATTCCTTGGCTTATTAGTTGTGGTGTATGATGAAACAAAATGCAAAACACATACTTGGTAACATTCATCCATATCTACAAGATGGCAGCTAGAGATTAGGTGTCAATACTGACAATTAACTATTCTAAAAGCAATTACCATTACATCATAATATGCCACCAAGGCAACTTTTTATACTGGAAAATCAACCCTGGCATCAACAATCTAGGCGACATGCTCAGAAATGGGCACCAGGATGCACTTAGTGGTGTTGACTCTCTTCCTCCTCAGCAGGGCTGCTTGCTCCCCATTCAGAGTGGCTGCACTGGCCCTGCAACCGCCCAGACCTTAGGCATGGGACAGCACTGCTGCCATTCTGCCCTCGGCATTCCCTACAGCACCTCCCTATAGCACCCTTGATGCCGCTGCCTTTGGCTCCGGAGCATAGAACCCTAAGGCTGGCACCAGCACTGACCCCGGGAGCCCTAGCAGGGTCTGCTGGGTCTAGAAGGCGGTGGCCACTGGTAGGCACAGCAGCAGCAGCAGCTAAGTCCTCTTCTTCAGCCCCTTCCAGCTCTTCCTCCTCCAGCTCTGCCATCTGGGAGGATGGTCAGCCAGGTGGAGTAGTCTCCTCCTGAGTTGGCTAGGTCCCTGCCCTGCCTGTCCCTGCGCTGCCAGCCAGTACTTGCAGCCCTGAGCACTGGACTTCTCTGGTTGGGTTCTTAAGGGTTGAGTGAGACCAGGCATTTCCTCAGCAGCAGCCTGTCCTCCTCAAGCTCTGAGGCTCCCTGGGGCTGCATAGGCTGCTGCAGCAGGGAGCCCAGGACCATCGCCAGAGCCAGGGCTGCAGCTTGGCATAGCAGTAGTGTGCTGTTAATGGCGGTGGAGGCATCAGGAGTGGCAGGAGATGGTCCCATGGCAAAGACCATGCCCAGTGCACAAACATCTTTCCTGGGGGAGGCAGCCGCGCCAGTGCCCCGGGCTGAGGAGCATCAAGGCCGCCAGGGCCCCATTAAATTTCTTTCTTTTTTTCTTTTTTTTTTAAAATTTTTCCCTTCAAAAATTTACACTTCTTCCCCTCCCCCCACTCCCCTCCTGCTCTGCTACTCAACCTCCTCCCTCCCCGTCCCTGCTTGAGAGAGGGCAGGGAACCCTGACCTGTGGGAAGTCCAAGGCCCTCCTTGCTATATCCAGGCCTAGGAAGGTGTGCATCCAAATAGACTAGGGTCCCAAAAAGCCAGTACATGCAGTAGAAACAGGTCCCAGTGCCATTATCAATGGCTTCTCAGTCCGTCCCCAATGGCAGCCACATTCAGAGAGTCCGGTTTGATTGCATGCTCATTCAGTCCAGGTCCAGCTGGATTTGGTGAGCTCCCATTAGATCAGGCATGCTGCCTCAGTAGGTAGACCAACCACTCACGGTCCTGACTTCCTTGTTCATCTTCTCCCTCCTTCTGCTCTTCAACTGGACCTTGGGAGCTCAGTCCATTGCTCTGATGAGCGTCTCTGGCTCTATCTCCGTTCATGGCCGGACAGAGATTCTATGGTGATATTAGAGATAATCATCAGTGTGATATTGGGAGTAGGACAGTTCAAGCACCCTCTCCTCTGCTGCCCAAGGACCCAGCTGGGGACATGCCCGTGGACACCTGGGATCCCCCAAGAGCCAAGTCTTGCCTACCTGAAATGGCTCCCTTAATGTAAATATCTTCTTCCCTGCTCCTATATCCTCCCTTCCTCCATCTCCACCCTCCCAATTTCCCAAGTTCTCGCCAGTCTTACCAAACTCAGTCTGCTTCGGGGCTGAGGGTCTGGGGAGAATTTTTTAAGTTTTTTGGTGTGAATTAGGCCTCCTCATAATCACTCTTGTACCTTGCTCTCTCATTCACAACCCAACCCAGTCCTTCCTGCTCCATTATTCCCCATTCCTCCTTCACACAGACAGGACTCCATCTCACCTCACTTGAATCCTCTACCCTCATTGATTCCCTACCAGTTTCATGACTTCCACGACTATTCCAAATTAAGTACATACTGAATACCAACTTCAAGGCTAACATTTCCATATTAGAGAAGTCATGTGACATTTGTCTTTCTGGGTTTAGATTACCTCGCTCAGATTGGATAGTTCCAGCTCTATGGAGTTTAACCACTAATTTTATTTTTCCTTACAGATGAGAACTCTTCCATCATTTAAATATAACACATTTATCAGATCTATTCATGAACTGATGGGTACATAAACTGTTTCTATTTCTGAGCTATTGTGAATAGAGCAGCACTGACCATGGATGTGCAAGCATCTCTGCAGTAGAGGGTCCTTTGGACACGTGCACAAGTGTGCAACAGCTGAATCAAATGATAGTTTTATTTCTAGCTTTTTAAGGATCACCCACACTGAATTCCATATGGCTTTACCAGAAAATAACCACTCTGTAATACGCAATCTATAGATTCCATGTAATTCCCATCATGACAGATTTTAATCAGTGTCTTTAAATCCACAAGTACACTTTTTAAATGAAACTGGATGCCCCAGAATTTGGTGCATATATGTCTAGGATATAATGTCTTCTTGTTTAATTGTTCCCTGATTAGAATGGAGAGTCTCTCATCATGCCTATTGATTAGTTTTAGTTTGTAGTCTGTATTGTTAGATACTAGTATAAAATTGCTATTGTCCTTCCTGGACCCAATTGAGTGGCTAATTTTGTACATCCATTTGTTCTAATTAAGTTTCTATCTTCAAAGCTAAGATAGGTTTCCTGTAGAGAAGAAGTAGATGGATTTTATTTCTTGATCCATACTGTTATCCTGTATCTTATGATTAGTGAATTGAGGTCATTGGTATTTAAAGTAATTATTGAAATGTGTTTATTATTTGCAGCCATCCTGTTGTCGGTTTTTGTGTGTGTTCTCAGTGGTACACCGTGTTTTAACCATTATGGCTTTATTTTTTATTTCTTTCCACAGCCTTTTGGCTGTGCTCAATTGTCCTTCAACGTGAATATTGCTTTCTGTTGGTTTGGTTTGCTGGATCTTTGAAGTGTTAAAAGTTTTTCTTTCTCCTTTAGCCATGACAGAAAATTTTTCTGGGTATACTACTCTAGGTCGACCATCATAGTAGCCTTTAAAGACATCAAAGGTATTGTTCAGTTTTCTTCTGACTTGGAAAGTTTTCATTGAGAAATCAGCATTAATTCTGAAGGATTTTCCTTTATTTGTATAGTCAGTTTTTTTTCTCTTGTAGTTTTTGGTACACTTTATTTTTTCTTTGTACTTGGTTCTCTAACTATCATATACTTTAGGGATTCTTTTCTGATCTTATTGATTATGTGTTCTTTGTGATTCTTGTACCGTAATGTGCGTTTGCTTTATTTGGAGAAGTTCTTTTCTATGTTTTTGCTGACGATCTGGTCTATGGACTTGGGATTAGTCTCTCTCCTTTATGAACATAATTTCAAGGTTAAGTTATTTTACTTATGGTGTTTCATATTTTCTGTCTATTCTTTTACTTTTTAAAATTTTCCTCATTATTTGCTCATTTGATCCAGACCCTTTACTTCACATTAAGTCCCGATAATCTCTCTTTTTCTGTATTCATTCATTTTGAAAGACTTGCCTTATAGTTTTCTTTTTGAGCTATTGAGTTTTTCAATTTCATCTTTATAGTATACATATATGGTATCATTTTCAGTTTCATCTTTATATAGCCTGAGTCAAGTTCAATATTTCTATCTCCTCTTTGAATTCTGTTCTTAAGCCCTAGATTGTTTTTGTCATTTTCATCAAACTTACTTTTGTATTTTTCTTTGATATCACCCAGGCATTTATTCTCCTTATGTTCTTTCTCCTTAATTTCCATGTCCTATGAATTTCTGTATCTTTGTACCAAATAAGTGGCTTTTGGATGAAGGAGAATGAGTCGTCAAAAGATGGAGGCAATGAAATATCCTAGTAGAGAGTTATCAGTGTAAACTTGGGCATAGTTTTAAAACCAATAGATTGGGGGCTGGAGAGATGGCTCAGTGGTTAAGAGAATTGCCTGCTCTTCCAAAGGTCCTGAGTTCAATTCCCAGCAACCACATGGAGGCTCACAACCATCTGTAAAGAGGTCTGGAGCCCTCTTCTGGCCTTCAGGCATACAGGCAAAATAATGTATACATAATAAATAAACAAATATTTAAAAAATAAATAAAAATAAAACAAATAGATTATGCTTGGGAAGCGCATGTCAGACATGAGGCTCTGAATTTGAGACATAACAGGGAATGGCAGTTTAAGCATTACTATCTAAACGTGAAGGTATTTATTATGTTATGATTTGTTGTTTTTCAATGTGCATATTCTCTAGAGAATTGTCCTAAAAAGGGAAAGAATAAATGATGACATTAAAGAAAAAATCATTTTATCTATTACTGTGTGCCTTCTTATATTATTTGAAGTCTCTGATGTCATTTATGATTGTTCTTTTAAGTTCTGGGTTATAAGGTTCATCTAGATATTTTTCATTGGCAACCTTTTCGATAGGATTGGTTGGTTTTAGAGAGAAGATACTGGTCTAGTTTTAGATATTGTTGGTATTTAATGACGATGTCTAAGTATGTAGCTTCCTTAGCTGCTGTAAGGTCATGATTTTTACAGCCGTGTCATGTACACAAGACAGCTTCCCTGTAACATTCGCTCTGCTTTCTCCTTCTTGCTGTTATTGGAAACTTGTTGGTAGTGGTGGGTTTAAGATAATTGTACTGTTTAGGATTGAGAATTCAGTCTTTTATGCTTAATATGTTGAGAACTTCTCCATTGACTTCTGTTCACTGCAAAATAAGCTTTTATGATGAAGGTTGACATCAGCATAGCTCTATCGGTATGCACATATAAAATATGAAGACAACTTAATGGAATGATCATTTGTAAGATAGCATTACCAAGTACTGCCTTGAATCAAACATAAAACGAACATGAAACTCCATTCTGAGGAGCAAGTATTCAATCTAATTAGAAAATGCTTAATTACTCCATAATAGGCTTTCAAATATTGTATCACCAGACGTATCTTACCTGTAAGGTTAAGTATTTCAGATACTAGGTCAAAATTGGGTAAGACCATTAATGTCTTTTCTTCACAAATCAGTTTGAGAGTACCTTTTATTATTATGAAATCTAGGCAGTAGGTAAAAAGTTTGGTGGTTGATTTGAGACTGATTTCTTGATGTCATTTAGCTAAAGGTCATAGTATTTTTAGAAGTTTCATCTTACCATGGGTATAGTGGCTAAAGAACGTGGCAGGTTAAGCAAAATTAAGAATGTGTAAAAATTCTCTTGGAGATCCACTGCTTTGCTAATTTCAAAGTTAATGATAGTATTCATAGCATTTATATACTTAGGAATATGTAATAATGTAAATATATATCAAAATATGTATATATAAAATAATACATATATATCATGCATATCTATATATAATTAATATGAAAAGAGGGCATAGAGTTGAAGGGGTTCAATAAGAGATATATGGGCATATGGGGCACGTTGGAGAGAAAACAGAGAAAGGGGAGATGATAAAATTAGTTGAGCCATCTGAAATCTAATCCCAGTATTCAGACCTAAACACCTCTTTGCGAGGCAATAATTATTGGAAACAGTAGGACAATAGTATATATATGTGTGTGTGTGTGTGTGTGTCTAAATCTATATAGCATATGCATGTATAAGATATATTACATATTTCATTTATATGTACCTACATAAGTAGCAATAATAATTAGAGATGAGGTCATGAATTTATTATTATTACTTAAAAATACCAATTCAAATTCCCACTACCTTCTCCTCCTCCCACTGCCTCCTCACACATTCCTACCCATCGCCCTCCAATCCTAAGAGAGGACAAGGCACCCATCCCTGTGGAAAGTCCAAGGCCCTCTCTACTACATCTAGGTTGACCAAGATACATCGAAAGGGTTTCTTGTTTTTCCATATGTAGTTGAGTATTGTTCTTTCAAGGTCTGTGAAGAATTGGGTTGGGATTTTGATGGGGATTGCCCTGAATCTATAGATTGCCTTTGGAAAGATTGCTGTTTTTACTATGTTGATCCTTACTATCCAAGAGCATGGGAGATCTTTCCATTTTCTGTTATCTTCATCAATTGCTTTCTTCAAAGACACTAAGTTCTTGTCAAATAGTCTAACAAATGTCCTTTGTTAGTGTTACCTCGAGATATTTTATGTGATTTGTGGCTATTGTGAAAGGTGATGTTTCTCTGATTTCCCGTCAGCTTCTTTATCCTTTGTGTATAGGCAGGCTACTGAAATTTTTAGTTGATCTTGTATGCTGCCAGTTCACTGAAGGTATTTATCAGCTGTAGGAGTTCTCTGGTAGAGTTTTTAGAGTCACTTATATTCACTACCATATCATCTGCAAATAACCAAAGTTTAACATCTTCTTTCCCAATTTGAATCCCCTGATCTTCTTATGTTGTCTTATTGCTAAAACTTCAAGAAATATGTTGAAGAGATATGGAGAGAGCAGACAGCCTTGTTTTGTTGCTGATTTTAGTGAAATTGCTTTGAATGTCTCTCCATTTAATTTGATGTTAGTTGTCAGCTTACTGTATATTGCTTTTATTATATTTAGATTTGGTGCTTGTATCCCTAATCTCTCCAAGACCTTTATCATGAAGGGGTGCTCAGTTTTGTCAAATGCTTATTCCACATCTAATGAAATGATCACAAGGATTTTTTTCTTTCAGTTTATATATGATGGATTATGCGGATAGGTTTTTCATATGTTGAACCAGCCCTATATCTCTGGGGTGAAGCCTACTTGATCATAATGAATGATTTTTTTATGTGTTTATGGATGTGGTTTGCCAGTATTTTATTGAGAATTTTTGCATTGATGTTCATGAATGAGATTGGTCTGTAATTCTCTTTCTTGGTTGAGTCTTTGCGCAGTTTTGGCATCAGGGTAACTGTAGCTTATTAAAAAGAGTTTGGCAATGAGCCTTTTGTTTCTATTATATGGAACACTTTGAGGAGTACAGGTATTGGCTCTTCTTGAAAGTTCTGGTAGAATTCTGCACTAAAACCATCCGGCCCTTTGCTTCTTTTGGTTTGGAAGTTTTTGATGACAGCTTCTATCCCCTTGCGGCTTATAGTTCTATTTAAATTGCTCACCTGGTCTTGATTTAATTTTGGTAGATGGTATCTATCTAACAAATTGTCTATTTCTTTTACATTTTCCAATTTTGTGGAGTACAGATTTTTGTAGTAGGACCCAATGATTCTCTGAATTTCCTCAGTGTCCACTGTTATATCCCCTTTTTATTTCTGATTCTGTTAATTTGACTGTTTTCTCTTTGCCTTTTGATTACTTGGATAAGGGTTTGCCAATCTTCTTGATTTTCATGAAGAACTAGCTCTTTGTTTCATTGATTCTTTGTATGCTTTTCTGTGTTTCTGTTTTGTTGATTTCAGCCCTCAGTTTGATTATTTCCTGTCTTCTACTCCTAGATGAGCCTGCTTCTTTATTTTCTACTGTTTTCAAGGCATACTGTTAGGTCACTGATGTGAGCTCTTTCCATTTTCTTTATGTGGGCACTTAGTGCTATGAATTTTTCTTTTAGCACTGCTTTCTTTCATAGTGTCCCATAGGTTTGGATATGTTGTGCCTTCATTTTCATCGGATTCAAGGAAGGTTTTAATTTCTTTATTTCTTCCTTGACCCTAGGGTGGTTCAGTCGTTGACTCTTCAGTTTACATGAGTTTGTAAGCTTTATGGGGATAGAAGTGCTGTTGAATTCTAACTGTACTCCGTGGTGATCTGAGAAGACACAGTGGATTACACCAATTTTTTGTATCTGTGGATGTTTGCTTTGTTACCGAGGATGTGATCAATTTTAGAGCAGGTTCCATGAGGTGCTGAGAAGGAATATTCTCTTTTGTTTGGTTGCCATGTTCTATAAATGTCTGTTAATTTCATTTGATTCATTACATCTGTTAGTTCTCTTATTTCTCTGTACATTTCTGTCTATTTGTCCTGTCCACTGTCATGAGAGGAGTGTTTAAATCTCCTATTATTAGTGTATGGGGTTAGATGTGCAATTTTAAGTTTTAGTAAAGTTTCATTTACATATGTGGTTGCTCTTGGATGGAGGGCATAGATATTCAGGACTGAGACTACATCTTGATGAATTGTTCCTGCTATGAGTATAAAGTGTCCTTCTCTATCTCTTTTGAATGATTTTGTTTGATATCAATTTTGTTAGATATTAGGATAGCTACTCCCGCATGTTTTTTAGGTCCATTTGATTGGAAAATCTTTTCCAACCCTTTACTCTGATGTAGTGTCTGTCCTGAGGTTGAGGTGTGTTTCTTGTTCCAGTGAAAGGATGGGGACACCTAAGCCAGAAGAAAGCCACTGCCTCTGCCTTGGCACTCCCAAGCCCTGGAGGCAGAAGAGCCCAGCCTGGGCTGAGGATGGCTCTATGCTCAGCACACACAGCCCCAGAGGAATCCTCTCCTCTTCAGGATTCTGCACCCAAAGGACCAGAGAGGCCCCTCCTTAGCTTCTCCCAGGGCAAGGCCAACTGCTTCCCAAAGGCAAGGAATCCCAAAATGTGGTCCTGGCTGCCATGCCAGCCCCCCTGGTGTCACTGGTGTCTTTGGTGCCTGTGGTGAGTGACTGCAGAGCAGTCTCCCAGAAGACTAAGGTGCCTGGAATGGTGAGGGAGGGAGAGGCACCACCACTGCTCACAGACTAGGAGGAGCAGCCGCCGTCCTTCCACAGCATAGCTGAAGTATCTGGCTGAAGAGTGTAGCTGGGCTGACTTCTTCCCCTTCCAGGTTCTACTGTCCATGCACTAGCAGCTGTGATTGGTAAACTCACCGCTGGAGCCCTGTCTGTGGGTCTTCCCCGAAGAGCCCTCTGGCATGGGCACAGTGCTCTTTGGAGGTACTCCCGAGAAGACCAACCAACTCCAGGTCTACCTGGGCCAGGGCCTAGACAAGTGCGGTTGGAAGATCATTTCCCAGGTGCTCTTCACCAAGACACACAGGGAGAGAAAGGCAGGAAGAGTGTCTTAGGACTTAGGTATAGGGATTGGGGCATTTTTGCTGGGAGACTAATCACTCACCTCTTCTTCTTTGGTTCAGTTGGTACTTGCATCTCAAGGGGCTATTCTTCTTTTGATTCATTCAGGTGCTGTTATGTGTACAGTTTTTTATGGCCTAACAGGGATAATGTATATGAATAGTATATGTGTGTGTTCATGTGTGTTGCTGCATATATTTATGTGTGTATACATAGTTATATATACATATATGTTATGTGCACAATTAAATAAAATTAAATTGAAAAGTTTAAGAATCTCTCAATAGAGACTCCTCCAGAAGTCATGACATGACATACACTAGGCATGGACCAATAATTCCATATAACTTATTTGAAAGTGTAACTACACATCTAGATAACAAAGTTTTCCCTTCATGTAAAAACAGTGACAAAATATAGAGAAAACATAGGCATCATAGGCATTATATGAATAGTGCAGATGGTATTAGAAGTTATTTTACACAGCTATAGTAATGAAATCCTCATGATAATGTCAAAAATAGACGTGTTAATTAAGGAATTTGAATGAAAGCTCAAGACACAAATCCACATACTTATGAACACCTGATATTTTATAAAGAAGCCAGAAATATGCAATGCACATGAGAAATATCTTTAACAAATGGTGCCAGTCTAACTGGATTCCATGTGCAGAAGAAAGGAGATAGCACCTTATTTGTCAGCCCTAACAAACCTCCAGTCCAAGTGATTCAAAAGCCTCACCTAAATCCATTTTTACTGAACTAGACAGAAAAGAAACTAGGGAATAGTCTGGAGTAAATTGACAGAGGAGACTACTTCTTAAACAAAATGTTTACTGATAGTGCGGGCACTAAGATCAACAATAAGTAAATGAGACCTCTCAAAACCAGCTTTCCAGTTTTCTCCTGGAAAGCAGAGAATGCTGGCAATAGGATAAAACAGCAGCTTACAGCCTAGAAAAGGATTCTCCCTAACTCCACATCTAATAGAGGGCTCACATCACAAATATCTAAGCACTGGAAGTCCATGTGGAAATCTGTGATCCCTGTTGCTGCCAGATTTTAGGGGCAAGGAATCTTCTTTTGTAGACCCTTTATTATTCCTTCCCAAGCCCGAGGTTTCAGGGGCTCTCGTCCTGGGCAGGTATGGGGCTGTAGGGGTGGCAGCTGATGGCTTCCTCTGCTGTTCGCAAGGGCAGGTTGGGGCATTCCTGACTGCTGGTGCCAATGAATGAGAGACATTGAAGGCTCTGTGACAACCTCTCCCCACAAACAAATCAATATAAAACCAGTCCAGGCAGGGAGTATGGAGGAAAATCTTTGAAAATTTGATAAAGTTGCTGAAGTATATAGATCTTCACAAATGATGGGTTTTTTTCTTTGTTTGTTTGTTTTTTGTTTTTGTTTTTGTTTTTTTTTTTGTGGGGCAGGGTCTGGGAATAAACTTAGCAATCTTTAAGGATCTGGACACTGTGAGTTTGACCATACTCCACTGAGTACATGAGAGACACAAATTTGGATTGGTGTATTTTTTTTCTCATTTTTATTTTTATTCTTTGAAAACGGAAAAGGGTAGAAAGGTAAGCCTGGGAGGAATGGGAAGAGAGTGTGCTCAGTGCTCAGTATGAAATTCCCAAGTAATTAACCAACTTATTGTATTGAGGCAAAAAGAACTCATGAAAGTAGACATCAACAAATGAATTAATCCAATTAAACTGGGTTACAGATATAAACATAATTCTCCATAGAGAAATCTCAAATGACTGAGAAAAGCCCAAAGAAATGTTCAACATTTTTAGCAATTAAGGAAATTTAAAGTCAAAACTAGTTTGAGATTCTATTGAACATCTGTCAGAATGACTAAGATCAATAGCACAAGTGACAGCTCATGCTGGTTAGGATGTAGAGCATGGGGAACATTTGTCCATTGCTTGTGGGTGATAAAACTTGTATAACCGTTATGGAAATCAATATGGATGTGCAGGCTTTGTTGACTCCTCATGGAGGCCTTACCTTTTCTGGTGAGTAGATATGGTCGGGTGCATTGAGGTAGAGAGAACAGGAGAAGCCGGCCACTCGAGTTACCATGTTGTTGGAGTTGGAGGAGACACTCATGTCTGACTGGGTGGCAGTGTGGCCCCATGTATTCATGGAGAGCTAGTAGCTCGAGTTCATGTTCACTGTGGCCTGGAACAAGACTGAAGGCAATTTTGACATCCACTGCCAGAGCAGGGCGGCCCAGAGGCCGAGGAGCGGTTCCCGGGAACAGATGGGGACTCCTGAGCCAGATGGAAGCCCCTGCCTCTGCCATGGTGCTTCCAAGCCCCAGGCCGCATAGGAGCCCAGCCTGGGCTGAGGATGGCTCTGTGTTCAGTGCATGCAACCAGGGGGAATTCTCTTTTCTCTTGTGTCAGGCCAGCAAACGACCAGAGAATCCCCTCCATGGTCCTGTGCAGGGCAAGGTAAGAGGACTTCACTGAGGCAAGGTATCTGGAGATGCAGTCCCAGCACCCTCCGGAGCCCCTGGTTTCTTCCTCGCCAGTGGTGAGTACCTGCTGGCGGTCTGCAAGAAGACCTAGGTCTCTGAAATGGTGTGGGAGGACTAGGTGCCACTGCTGCTCACAGACTAGGAGCCACAGCCGCCTTCCTTCCACTGCAGAGCTCATGTTCAGGAGTTTCTGCCTGAAGAGTGCACCTGGGCCGGCTTCTTCTCCTTCCAGGTTCTGCTGTCTGTGCACCAGCAGCTGTGCTTGGTAAACTTTCAGCTGGAGCCTTGTCTCATGGTCTCTCCTAAGCACCCTCTGTCATGTGCAGGGCTCTGTTGGGGGTAACTCCAAGAAGACCAAGCATGAGTTCAATGCTCTGTGTTACCAGCTCCAGGTCTACCTGGGCTGAGGCCTGGACATGTGCAGTTGGAAGGTCCTTTCCCAGGTGCTCTTCACCAAGACCCACAGGGTGAAACTGGCAGGGAGAGTGAGTGGCTTAGGGCTTAGGGTGTCGGGAATGGGGCTAAGATACTAATCACTCACCTCTTCTTCCTTTGTTTCAGGTAGTGCTTGTGGCTCTAGGGACTATTCTTGTTCTGATTGACTCAGTTGGTGTTACATATACAGTTTTCTATGGCCTAACATTGATAATGTACAAGAAGAGCATGTGTGTCTGTTCATACACAAACACACATTGTATGAATTTATGTATGTATGTGTGTGTATGTATGTATGTGTGTGTACATTGATAGTGTACAAGAAGAGCATGTGTGTCTGTACATATACAAACACACATTGTATGAATTTGTGTATGTATGTGTGTATGTATTTATGTATGTATATATGTATGTATGTAGCTAATGGGTCAAGCAGTCCAGACAGGAAGTTATTGCAGAGAGTCTTAAAAATGTGATAAAGTTGCTGAAGTGTATAGATCTTCACAAATGATGGGTATTTCTGTGGGGCAGGAGGCTGGGAATTGAATTAGCAATCTTTAATGATCTGAACACTGTTTGACCATGTTCCTATAAATATATGTGAAACATGTATTCAGCTTGGTGTATTTTTTCTCCTTTTTGTTTTGAAAGGGGAGAAGTGTAGAAAGATACAACTGGGAGGAATGTGAAGAGTGTGTGCTCAGTGTACATTTTATGAAATTCCCAAGTGTGGATGGATGCATAAAAGAAATCCCACACTATCTCAGAACTGAGAAATAGAGGGTTAGTTATTTAGGGGCAAACTCACAAATCAGAATACTCCATTTGAATGGAGATCAGAAAATGAAACCCACAACGGGAACAGAGAGTCCTGAAAAGAGGCTGAAAGCATGCTCCACAGAGGTATATATAATATAAGAGGCCACGCTCTAGTGGGCAGGTTACCACCAGCTGTAAGACTTCCTACAGCACATACCCACCACTACCTCCTTCTAAGGGTACTGGGAATACAGAATCCTGTCACTGCATTCTCTTCTGTGTGTGTTCTGTTAATCTGCACTCAGGGCCTAACATTTGCATAGCAACTGCTTTGCACACTGATTAAGATCCAGTTCCAATATGAACTTCTTTATAACGTGTACCTAAATTTAAATATACAACATAGTAAAGTAACTATTCTTAGTTAGTGTTCAGTAAATTAAGCTCTATCATATATGCTGTTATTATATTAATTATACACAATGATAGAAAGATAATCTGCAAGTCATACCCACAAGCATAAAATAGTTTGTTTGTTGAGCCTCTTAAATTGACATTTTTGTCAGTGAATACATTGAGGAAAAGGTATCTCTATTTAGAATAATCTCCAAACATATATTATGTATATATATTCTCTTTCAAGTATTTATTTTTTTCTTTATGAGTATATATTTGTAGTGTGAGATTATGTCGTCTGAGTACACATACCCTCAGAGGGGAAGAAGGTGTCTGATTCCATGGAGATGTAGGTAGAGATGGTCGTGAGCCACTTGATGTGTTGCGACCTCTGCAAGAGAAGCCAGCACTGTTGGCCATGTGTGTACATAGTCAGAACAAATGATAGATTCAAAGAGTAGAATAATTATTTGAAACACCCTGCTTAGATGATTCTTTTAGCAATGAAATGAAGAAGAGATGTGAATCGACTTTATCTATTATTGCTATTTTAGTGCAACTCTTTGAACAGCAATTTTTTTTTCATTTATTTATTTATTTGCACTGCAATTCTCATGAAAACCTAATTACCAAGTCACTGACAGTTCCTTGAGACTCATGGGACTGCTCACAGTGATCTCCATGACTCTAGGACTGGGACTCATTCACTCCTCAGAGCACACACACACACACACACACACACACACACACACACACACCATCACCACCACCACCTCAACAACAACAACAACAAACCACCTCATTTGACATCATGGTGCATCTGGTGATACCCTTTCAAGGGCCCTGCAATACTGGAGTTTTAGTGTCCTGTGCTCTGTTGCTATGTCTTTGCATTATTCTACACAAACAAATGGAACTTTCAAATTCTTCCTGAAGTACACCTGAGGATTTCTAGATACCACCATAGAGGACTATGCATGCACTTGTAGACGGGTATCTGAAAGTCTAAAACACTGTAAGTTTTAACCTTTATTAATAGTGACGAAAGAAAATGATTGTCAAAATGTCACTTAGATCATGAGCGAAAGAAAGAAAAGCCAAACAGCCTATCAGTAGTATAAGCTTCCCTGTCACTTCACAGCCTGTGCTATGCATAGAGGACTGGGAATTCAACTGACTCATAGCTGCACCCCACCCACTGAGCTGGCAGCCAGTCCTCCCAAATGCAAACATCCCACTCCAACCCTGGAATGGGATCCCTCGCACCCCCTCCCTCACCTCTGTCACCTTAACCCTCACCACCCTCACCTCTCCCTCACCACCCTCATCAGCCCCAGCCTTGGCTCTCAAGGGCCCACCCTTCATGACTATGCTGATTTCTCACACTCTGAGGTTGTACAGTGAGTGCCCAGGGCTGTGCAGAGCCCAGCCTTCCCCAGGAGCTCTGCGCATGCGTACTTAGGCATGTGCAGACAACTGTCCAGAAGACAGTTGGGAGAGCAGGAATTGTGGCCTCTGAGCCCCGACACCTGCAGTTCAGTTTGCTGTCAGCTGTCCTGTCTGCCTCTCACTGGGGTCAGTGCTGTATGAGGAACCTGCATGATGAGAAAAGCGCCTCTTTTTCCTGTCTCGGAGGCAGCCACTGGTGAGCCGTGTTTCCCCCATGGGAGAGCAGTAAACGTTACCCAGAAAGACTTCACTGAAGTGCGGCTCAGTTTTCCTAACAGTAAGACTCCACTGGCATCTGGTTAAAAGTAGATTTAGAAATGCTAGGGCCCAGCCAGACATTCACGTTCAGCCAATGTCTCCTCACACCTAGGTTTGGAGTTGATCTGACAGCCAGTATGTCCAAAATGCCGCTTTTTACACTGAAAAACAGCGTGTGTATTCTTTCTTTTAGATAGGAAGTTGGCAGGCATGTATAGGTTCTGTCTGCCAGGCTGTGTAATTTGGTGCCATTTCCATTTCTCCTTTTCATTCCTTCTTTTTAGTGAGAGTTTGACTTCTTCTTTTCCAATTTGTTTCCCCTTCATGTCTTTTTGCTGTCTTATTGCTCTAGATAGAACTTTAATTACTCTATGCATAGATATGCAGAGTGGACTACCTTGTCTTGTTCCCGATTTCAGTTGGACTGCTTTGAGTCCTCTCCGCTGAGTTTGATGGTGGCTGTTGTGTTGCTGTTTGTTGCCTTTATTATGTTTAGTTGTGTCCTTGTATCCTTGCTCTCTCCGAGACTTCTATCATGAAGGGGTGTTGAACTCTGAGGAAGGCTTCTTCAGCATCTAATGTGATGATCATGTGGTTTTTTTTCTTTCCGTTTGTTCATATGGTGGATTATGTTAATACATTTTCATATGTTGAACCATTCCTGTATCTCTGGGATGAAGACAACTTGGTCATGGTGGATGATATATTTGATATGTTCTTGGACTCGGTTTGCCAGGATTTTACTGAGTATTTTGGCATCAATGTTCTTGAGTGAGATTGATCTGTAATTCTTCTTAACAGTGTCTTTTTGTGGTTTCTGTATCAGGGTAACTGTAGCCTCATAAATAGAGCTTGGCATTGTTCCTTCTGTTTCTGTTGTATGGAACCATTTAAGGAATATTGCTATTAGTTCTTCTTTGAAAAGTTTGTAAAATTATGAGCTGAAACCATCTGGTACATACTTTTTGTGTGGGAGACTTTTAATGACTGTTTTTATTTCCCGAGTGGTTATATTTCCATTGATTTTGCTTATCTGCTCTTAATTAAATTTTGGTATGTGATACTTACCAGAAAATTTTCTAAGTTTTTCATTTTTTTTGAAGTAGAGGTATTAAAAATATGACCTCATAATTCCCTAGATTTGCTCCATGTCTGATTTATGTCCTCTTTTTGATTTCTCCTTTTTTAATTTGTATATTCTTTATGAAGTTTCGTTAGTTTGGAATCACATTTTTCAATTTTGTGATTTTTCTCGAAGAATCAATGCTTTGTCACATTGATTCTTTGTACTGTTTTCTTTCTTTCTTTCTATTTCATTAATCTCATCTCTCAATTACATTATTTCCTGTCATCTAGTTCTCCTGGGTGAGTTTTCTTCTCTTTGTTCTAGAGCTTACAGGTGGACTGTTAACTTTCTAATCTGGGATTTTTCCAGCTTTTTTATATAGGCATTTAGTGGTATGAACTTTCCTCTTAACACTGCTTTCATTGTGTCCCATAACTTTGGGTACGTTGTGTGGTCATTTTCATTGAACTTTACAAAGTTTTAATTTCTTTCTTTGTCTTTTCCTTGACCCATTTGTGATTCAGATAAGTATTACTCAATTTTCATATGTTTGTGGGTTAGGAAATTAGTGTGGGTGATGAATGCTAACTTCTATTCATGGTTATCCCATAAGACACATGGGGTTATTCAATTATTTTTGGAATCTGTTGAGGTTTTCTTTTTTTATTGAGTATATGGTCAATTTTGAGAAAATTCCATGGGGTGTAGAGAAGAAAAGAAAATATGCTCTTATATCTTTGGATGGAATATCCTATAGATGTGTATTAAGTCCATTTGAGTCATAACATCTGTTTGTTTTCTTATTTCTCTGTTAAGTTTCTGTCTGTCAGACCTATCCAATGGTGAGAGGGAAGTGTTGTGGCCACCTACTATTAGTATGTGTGGCATAAAATGTGATGTAAGTCTTAGAAGTGTTTCTTGTACATATGAAGGTGCCCTTGTATTTGACACATACATGTTCAGTATTGAGATTTCCTCTTGATGGATTTTTCTTGTGACTAACATTAAATGTCCTTCTTTTTCTCTTTTGATTGATTTTAGTTTGAAGTCTATTGTGTTAGATATTTGAATAGCTACACCAGCTTGATCTTAGGTCATTTTTATTAGAAAATTTTCTCAACCCTTTTCTGAGGCGATGTCTGTCTTTGAGGTTGAGATGTGCTTCTTGTATGCAGCAGAAGAATAAATTATGTTTTTGTATCCAATCTGTTAGTCTGTGTCTTTTCATAAGTGACTTGAGACCATTTATACTAAGGGATATTAATGACAAGTGATTGCTAGTTCCTGTTATTTTACTTTTTGTTAGTGGTGACATTATTGTCTTTGCTTTTTTTTTATTTGGGATTTACTACTGTGAGATCCTCTATTTTCTGTGATTTTGTGAATGTAGTTGACTTCCTTGGATTGAAATTTTACTTCTAGTACTTTCTATTGGTATAGATTTGTAGCTACACATTATTTAAATCTGTTCCTGTCTTTTCTCCATTTATGGTAAATGAAAGTTCACTGTGTATACTAGCTGGCATCCATGGCCTATTAATGTCTTCATAGGGCTCAACCGGGACCTTCTGGCTTACATTGTTTCCATTGAAAAGTCAGGTGTATTCTAATAGGTCTGCATTTATATGTTACTAGACCTATTACCTGTGCAGCTGTTAGTATTATTTCTTAATTCTGCATGTATATTGTTTTGATTATCATGTAGCTAAAGGATTTTTTTGTTGTTGTTCAGCCCCCTTCACCACACGAAAACCCATCATTTATTAAAGTCTATATACTTCAACATCTTTATCACAATTTTAAGGACTCTCTTTAATAGCTCCCTGTCTGGACTGTTTTTATTTTGATTTGTTTGTTTGCGGGGAGTAGGTGTTACACCAACCTGCAATGTCTCTCATTCTCAATCATGGTTCTGCAAAAGAAGCTTCCTTGCCCCAAGCAACTAGCAGCAGCAGGGATCACGAAATTTCACATGGACTTCCATATTTATGTATTTGGGACGTGAGGCCTCTATTAGTTGTGGAGTTAGGGAAAATCATTTTTCAGTCTATTGCCACATGTTCTCTGCTTTCCAGGAGATTTTAAGTTTTGTGAGGTCCCATTTATTCATTGTTGACCTTAGTGTAGTCTCCTATTTCAATGCATTCAAGGCTCTTCCCTAGCTTCCTTCTGACAGCTGCACTACAATTGGTTTTATGTGAGGCTTTTGAACCACTTGGACTGGAGATTTCCTCAGGTTGATGAATATGGCGCTCTCTACTTTCTTCTCCACATTGAAATCCAGTTAGAGTGGCACCATTTGTTAAAGAATATTTCAGTTTCCCATTGTATATTTCTTGCTTCTTTATAAAATATCAGGTATTCATATATATGCAGATTTGTATCTGGGTCTTTGATTCAAATCCCTTGATTAACATGTTTATTTTTGACAATATCATTAGGGTTTTGTTACTATGGCTATGGGATATAATTTCTAGTACCTTGTGCACTATTCATAGAATGCCTGCATTTTCTCTGCATTGTGTCACTATTACCTGAAGAGAAAACATTTTATGTTGATGTGTAGTTACTCTTTCAAATAAGTTATGTGTAATTATTGGTCCATGCCTGATGTGTGTCATGACTTCTGGAGCAGCAACCTAGGAAAGAAGAGAAAGCTGCCTATGGAGAGACAATTATGCCTTTCAATTTAATTTGAGTTACTGTGCACATATACTATTCATGTACATTATCAATGTTAGGCCATAGAAAACTCTATAGGTAGCACCATCTGAATGAATCAGAAAAAGAATAGCCCCTAGAGGTATAAGCACCACCTAAACCAATTGGAAGAAGAAATTGAGTAGCTAGTCTTCCAGCTAAAATGCCCCAATCCCTAAGCCCTGAGCCCTAAGCTACACTCCCTGTCTGTCTCTCCCTGCGATCTCAGTGAAGAGCACCTGGGCAAGGATCTTCCAACTGCACTTGTCCAGGCCATGACCCAGGTAGACCTGGAGCTGGTAACACAGAGCATCAGTTATCTGCTTGGTCATCTCAGGGATGTCCTGGAACAGCACAATGCTTATGTCAGAGGGCTCTTTGGGAAAGACCCTCAGACATGGCTCCAGCTGTGAGTTTACCAAGCACAGCTGCTGGTACATGGTCAGCAGAATCTGGAAGGAGAAAAGCCCAGCCCAGCTGCACTCTTCAGCAGGAAACTAAATTTGCAGTGGATGGAGGACTGAGGTGGCACATAATCATTTAGCAATGGCGGTGCCTCTTTGTCTCTCACCGTTTCCAGCTTCCCAATCTTCAGGGAGAAGGCCCAGCAGGCACTCAGCACCAGAACAAAAGACACCTGGGGTGCCAGCCTTGCTGGCATGGCAGCCACAATTGCCTCTAGGGATTCCTTGCCTCACCAAAGCAGGCTGGCCTTGCCCTGCTAGGGACTTTCTGTTCCTTTGCCTTTGGGACTCCTGAAGGAGAGGATTCCCCTGGGGCTGTGTGATCTGAGAGGAGAGCCATCCTTGCCTCAGGCCTGCAGCCAGGAGTTCTAGAGCGCCTTGGCAGAGGCAGCAGCTTCCATCTGGCACAGGAGTAGCCATCTCTTTTAGGGAATTGGTCTTCTGCCTCTAGGCCATCCCTCTGTGGCAGGTTATTGCAAATATGACTTCAATCTCCATCTAGGCAACAATGAACACAGACACCTGCTTCTTGTGCTCTTTAAATACCTGGGGCTGCATGGCCTCTAAGTTGGACTGGAGCATCTCCTCCAGCTCCAATGACATGGTAACTCCAGTGGCCAGCTTCTCCTGTTCTCCCTACTTCACTGCACCAAACCTTATGCAATCCCCACAAATGGTAAGACCTCCATGAAGAGTCAACAAAGCCTGGCACATCCATATTGAATTCCAAATTTGTATAACCAATTTTATCTCCCACAAGCAGTGGAGGAATTGTCCCCTTGTTCTACATCCTTACAAGCATGAACTGCCACTTGGGCTATTGATCTTAGTCATTCTGACATATGTAAAATAGAATCTCAAAGTACTTTTGATTTTACATTTCACTAACTGCTATACATTTCAAACATCTCTTTAAGTGTTTCTCAGCCATTTGAGATTTCTCAAAGGAGAATTATGATTATATCTGTACCCCAATTTTAAATTGATTATTTGATTTGTTGATGTCTAATGTTGAGTTCTTTATTAGTTTGTTAATTATTGGGAATTTCATCAATGTACACTGCTCACACTCTCTTCCCATTCCTCCAAAGTTTACTCTTTGTTGAAGGGAGCTGTGGGTTGCATTCCACCACCCAGCTCCTGCCACCGGCTAGCTTTACCCGAAATAACAACACACAAACTGTATTCTTTTAAACACTGCTTGGCCCATTAGCTCTAGCCCTTACTGGCTAATTCTGATATCCCGATCAACCCATCTCTAATAATCTGTGTAGCATCAGTCTTACCGGGAAAAATTCAGCATGTCTGACCTGGCAGCTTGCTTCATGGCGTCTGCCTCAAAGAGCAGAGCTATCGCGTCTGCCCGGGAGAGGGGAGCATGGCGTCTCTGAGCTCACTTCCTCTTCCTCCCAGCATTCTGTTCTGTTTACCCCACCCACCTATGTTCTAACCTATCAGGGCAAGCAGTTACTTTATTTAATTAACAAATGACCTTCTTCCATCAACTCTTTTTACTTTTTGCGTTGAGAGAGAGAGAGAGAGAGGGAGAGAGAGAGAGAGAGAGAGAGAGAGAGAGAGAGAGATACACCATGTCAAATTTGTGTTTTTGTATACTCATTGGAACATGGTCAAACTCCCAGTGGCCATATCCTTAAAGATTGCTGAGTCCTTTCCCATCCCCCTGTCACACAGGAAATCCCATCATTTGTGAAGATCTATATCCTACAGCATCTTTATCACAATTTTTAGACTCTCTTCAAAGGCGCCCTCTCTGCACTGTCTTTATTTTGATTTGTTTGTTCGGTGGAAGAGGTTGTCCCAGCAGCCTTCAATGTCTCTCATTCTCCATTATGCAGAAGAAGCTTCCTTGCCCCCAAAACTGGCAGCAGCAGGGATCACAGACTTGTACATGGACTTGCAGACCTTTTAGATTTGTGATTGATCCAACTGTTAGATGTATGATTAGGGGAAATCAGTTTCCAGGCTGTAAGCAGTTGTTTTGTCCTCTTGCCTGCCAGTGGTCTCTGCTTTCCAGGAGATTTTAGTTTTTGTGAGGTCCCTTTTATGAATTGTTGATCTTAGTGCCTGCACCATCACTGCTTTGTTTAGGAAGGAGTCTCCTGTGGCAATGCATTCCAGGCTCTTCCCTAGCTTTTCTTCTATCGGGTTCAGTATATATGGTTTTTTGTGAGGCTTTTGAATCACTTGGACTGGAATTTTTTTCATGCTGAAAAATATGGTGTGTTATCTTCTTTATTTCATCATACAATAGGCTCCTACTTTTTGCTTTACAGATTGTATCAACATATGAGTGAGTCCATATCATGTTCATATTTCTGGGTCTGGGTTACCTCACTCAGTATTGGTTTTTCTAGTTCTATCCATTTGCATGCATATACCAAGATGTCATAAATTTTTGATTTTTAATGATTTATTAGGTTCTGAAATACTAAACATAAAATTGGATTTGGGAGCATAGGTAATGATGGTGGTAAGACAAATAATAGTGAACAAGGACAACAGACAAATCGCCTATAGTAAATATTCCTCCCGTTTGTGTATTTGAAGGATCTTGGACTTGTTAATACCGCTTACTAACCAGGCTGTGACGCTGGTCCAGACAAAGTGAGCCCTGTTTACTGGGAAGTGTTTGGAGGACGGGAAGAGTGCGTGGAAACGTTGCTGAAGAATGGATATAGCCCAGATGCACAGATGTGCTTGGTCTTTGGATTCAGTTCCCCTCTGTGCATGGCTTTCCAGAAGGAGTAAGTATATTTGTTACATTTTGCTTATATTTAATTCCCAAGTGATTTTTCTTCATAGTGAAACTTGGTGTCTCTTTTAGCACTAAGTTGCTAATCTAGAAAAGGCCTGCTTCAGGATATGTTGTTCAATCTAGCAGAAGTGAGGTTGATAACACCAGGTTATTTACTTTTTTCTTTTTGAACCTGCATTATACTTTTAGAGTAATAATGTTAGGAAATACTTTAAATATATTAATATAAATATTAGGCCTACTCTGATGTCTTTGAAATAATTCAAGATTCAAAATTGTACTTATCAAGTAAGGCAGTAACTGCTTCAGGTTTTTAACTATAAAACTTTTTATTTATTTATTATTTTATAACCCTTACAATAAAACCTTGGTTTCAGATACTTTTTTATTACTTTTTAATTTACATGGCTATTTTGCCTGCATGTAGTCTATGCACTGCATTCACACAATGTCCACAGAGGCCAGAAAAGGGAACTGGAGTTGCAGATCATTGTTAGTTGCTATGCTGGGAATCGAACCTGGGTCCTCTGGTTTAGCAGCCAATCTTCTTAACTGCTGAGCCATCTCTCTGGCCCCAATACTCTTACTTTTGACTGGTCTGAGATTTAGACGTAGAAACTCTCAGTGAGGACAACCTACATCTCTTGACAATCTGTTCCTGGCTTCTTTTATTCTCTTGGCCAAAAGTTTATCATATTCTGCAGCCTCCTCTTACTGTCTTAGTGTGTTGTTCCTTCAGAGCAATAGGTTGGCATTTATGCTGTAGGACACTTGGATAACAAAAGCCTGAATCATGGGGGCTTTGGTCCTGGATTTCTTAGATATTTTTTAAGGTGTGTACAAGGTTTTATAGGTACTTTGTAAACATCAGAATCAATTGGATCCTTTGCTACAAAAGCCTGATGTCATATTTCACAACCAGGAACCATTACTTTCCCAGGCACTCTGATGAAGGGCAGAGAAAATGTCCTCATAACTGATGTTTAGGTGAGAAGGCAGATATCTCGGGCCAATCTCATTTGCCAGGAAAGGAAGCCTAAGGTGCTGTCCACAGGACCAAACTTCAATACTAACTCAGAGTCAGGGAAACCATGCGAACTAATTAAGCCGTCTAGCAGATCTACATCCAAATCTCTGGGTGTCCTCTGCTGCTGAGCAAAAGTCCTGAGCAGCTCTCAGAATATACACTTTTTCATCTTCTGGGGACAGCACCTTCACTGCTGAAGGGCAATTTAATACTTGGTCGTCTTTGTCATTACTACTTGCAAATTCTGGTGATTATTTGGAACAATCTCGGCCCAAAAGTTCCTGTTGCTGTTTCAAAAATTTCATCCATCAATCTGGAGTTATTTCTCTTGAATAGGCCTTGGTGGTCTTAGACACTAATGTAGAGATCCCCAAGGCCATGCACCACACCACTGAGGCTCACGGTGTCTGAGAAGCTGGGCTCATGCTCCTCCTTGGTGACCGCCAGGCCCATATACAGTAGCAGCTTCTTCAGGGACCCATCCTCCGAATACCAGCACAGGCTGGGTGGGGTGGCAGCCAGCCTGGGGCACAGTGAGAGTGCATGTGATGATGCTGGTTCCTGCCAATGGCCAGGGCTTGCTGAGCAAGAAGCCGAGCAGCGCTAGGACCACAGTGGAGGCGGCACAACAGCAGCTGCTCCAGATCCAGTTCCAGGGGAAGCAAAGGCAGAGCCAGGAGGTGAGCGCTCTGCAGGCAGAACAGCACTTACAGCACCTGCCACACCAGCCCCCACAGCCCGGTCATTCTCCCATGGCATTGGGGCACCATCTCCTCCTTCCCCTCCATCCCACATCCCCGTGCCTGAGCCACTCACCACTGCCAACTCATCACCTAGCCCCCACTGCCATCTTCCTCCGCCCTCCTAAGTCTATTTATTTATGGCTTCCTGACAACAAATTGATGATATCCCTGACCACTAAGGAATGGTAATATCTATCAGTTCAGGAATATCACTTTAGTATCCACACTACATCACTAACAGATTGGTGCTTTCTATCCTCAGTTCTCCTTGTAACCCCACCCCTGACTCCTGTGGCCATAGATGCTATCATTTTAATGCTGCAGAAGTGGCTACAAGCATACTACAAATTTCATTGACTTTCTTGAACTCATTGTTATGGATAGCTAGCTGTGATATAACTCTCTCCAAACATTTTCACTGGCCCAGCCAGATGACTAGATAAAAACACTTGTCACCAAGTCTGGCGACCTGAGTTTTCTTACTTGTAGGTACGATATTTTTGTCTATTTCTAACATGAAACACTACAGTGGTGAAAAATGGCCTTCAGAAAGGTTGTTGGATTTTTTTTAGATAGAAAGATTTTCTTTATTAATGACCCCAACAGTATTTCTTCAGATACAGGAGTTTTGAACTCAAATACTTAGAAGAATACAAGTTACGATTGCATTATCTGCAACTCATTACCAGTAACATATTGCAAAACAAACAGCTTGGAAAAAAGGAAAAGGAAGGGGAGTGAGAAAGGGAAAAGTAAAAGAAGGGAATTAAATTGATCGAGTGGAAATTTTTTTCTTAAATTCTTGGAAACTGTGAAGTCCTTGCAAGCACAGCTCGTTTCTGCATACAAAATGGAACCCAAACGGAGAATCCCTTAAGAACCTGGAGAGGTGCAACATGAAGGGCTACAATTATCCAGTAGCAAGCAGTCCAGCCTTCCATCAACAGAGCTTCTTCCTCAGTTCGAAGCATTAGTGGGATGAAAATGTCTTCCCCGTGAATGTTTTCATTACTTTTTTCTCGGCATCTGGGTGTGCACGGTTGAGCACCTTAAGGAAGTCAGATGGTTTTGCTTGCATTCGTGTATGAATATAGGCCTTGAGCACTTAATGTGGTAGTGCAGATAATCCCAGAACAAGTGGATCAGGTTGATGGTTGTAGTAGTAATAGCAGCAGGGCTGCGTCTCCAGCACCTCGGCCGCCCGCATGGCTTATGCCCTGAAATAATTACACATAAACTGTATTCATTTAAACACTGTTTGGCCCATTAGCTTTAGCCCTTACTGGCTAATTCTGATATCCTGATCAACCCATCTCTAATAAACTGTGTAGCACCAGTCTTACCGGGAAAGATTCAGCATGTCTGACCTGGCGGCTTGCTTCATCGCATGTGTCTGCCCCAGAGAGAGAAGCATGGCATCTCTGAGCTCACTTCCTCTTCCTCCCAGCATTCTGTTCTGTTTACTCCTCCCACCTATGTTTTAACCTATGAGGGCACCCAAGCAGTTTCTTTATTTTTTAACCAATGACCTTCCTCCATCATTTCCCCTTTTTCTGTTTAAACAAAAAAAGGAAGGCTTTAACTTTAACATAGCAAAATTACATATAACAAAACGCTTATCAAGTAAAAATTACAATAATCTTTATCATAACTAAGGAAAACTATAACTATAAATAACTATTCTTAACTCCATCAGAGACTCCAGAAAGATACAATATTATGTAAGCAAACAAGAAAAAAGCAACTTTCAAACTCTAGAAATGACAGAGACATCTCGCTGCCTGGACAGTCATCTGAAGTTTCTCTGTACCATTGGGGCATCCATCTTTGGCCTACAGGCCCATGGTATCCAGAGACATTTCCATGAAGCAGGACATTTCAAAGTCAGTTCAGTCACTATCTGTTGTGTCCTGCAAAGTGTCTTGTAGACTCTTTCATGACTCAGGAACCCCAAAAGATCATCTCACCTTTAGGCAAGTTCAGTAGTCCTCTCTCTGTGGGTTCTCTGTGTCCAGTTTATACAATAGTCCAGGCAAGAGCAGTTTCTTGCCCAAATGGCTATCAAACTCCATAAGGATCCTCTTCGATGCCCATCTTCTTTTGAAGTAGATTGGTGCTGCCAGGAGCAGACATGTCTCATTGTCATGAAAAGTCCTAAGTTATTAAAACATTTAAAATGCCAAAGATTCCATAATCTTTGAAAGATATGAAGAATGCCTATCTAAAATATATCTATGTACATCTAGAAAATCTTAACTAACATGACTACAGACTTGACTATTATGATTATCTATTAACAACCTATATACATTACATTTTTAAGTGAACTATACAATCTCAATACCTTAATCAAGATCAGAAATACATATACATATAACAAAATTGACCTTAAATCTCTATCAATAATGCCGGGCGATGGTGGCGCACGCCTTTAATCCCAGTACTCGGGAGGCAGAGACAGGCGGATCTCTGTGAGTTCGAGACCAGCCTGGTCTACAGAACTAGTTCCAGGACAGGCTCCAAAGCCACAGAGAAACCCTGTCTCGAAAAAAACTAAAAAAAAAAAAAAAAAAAAAAAAAAAAATCTCTATCAATAAAGCAAAATCTATACTAATGCAAATTATTCATATCTATATCATATCCCCCTTTAAATGTAAAAGAACATTTATAAACAATATTTGGGAATATGGGCGCAGTTATTTCTCTCCAAACTGCTTCCTGCTGAATGGGGGCGCTGTTAATCAGATATTTCAGGGTATAACCTGTGAGCTAGGTTCATCTCAGTCGTCAATTGAGTGAAGTAATTTTCTGAAGGTGTTCACTGCAACCTTTTAGGAGAGCGTGGTCTATCATACCATATTGGGATGGAAGCAATCCACAAACTCTCACCCTCTGTGAAAACAAAATAAGAAACTCCTTTCCAAAGCATCATGTCCTTAGATCCAAATTTCAAAGTCAAGGCATTTTCAAAATATCTATTTTGGATTAGTTCAGCAGCATTTATAAACAAATATCTTTTAGCAGCTGTTGCTCCTTCCTCAGCATTTAAACAATTCAAACAGAGCATAATAGCATACAGTATCAAAATTCTCTGTCTATTTTCCATCTTCGTGTGGCTTTATTTTAATCTCTATTTCATTTCTTTTTACTTCTATTTTATATTCTCTGTATATCTTTGACCTGGAATAACTCTGTGGCCCAGGCTGTCCTTGAACTCTCAGAGATCTGCCTGTCTCTACCTCCCAGGCATTGGGATTAAAGGTGTACTCTACCACACCTTGAACTCACAGAGATCTGTTTGTCTCTGCCTTCTAGGCACTGGGATTAAAGGCGTGTGCTACCACACCTTGAAGTCACACAGGTCAATCTCCCTCTGCCTCCCAAGTGTTGGGATTAAAGGTGTGTACTACCACAGCCAACAACTCTCTTCCTTTTTTTTTTACTTTAAGAACTTCAACTTTTAGCCTGCATATATTTTTAACACACAGTAAATCATTTAAAAATTTTCTTTGTCTTTGAATCTCTCTTTACTCTATATCTCTCTTTTTCTGACCACATGAGTCTTTAATTTACCAAGCAATCTCAGTAGGACTAAAGCCGTGGCTTTGCCGGCTAGATGTAGCCCATTCCTTAGCTTTCTGCCATTCCAATATTGTGGCTGAGGTACTGGCCAGAGCCTCATTCAGTGCCACAAGTCTACAGTGTTTCAAGGTCCTTGCCATCAAACAAGCTACAACAGACAACACTCAAGTCCTCTCTCTGTAGCCGGACCTCCTGCCTCAAACAGTCAGAGTTTGCCCTGGCAGGATGGCCCCGAAAGCCGGCATTTTTAAACGGCGCAGCTTTTTTCCTCCTACGGCTGGAAACCGAAAAGCATGCGTTCAGCTTTTCATCAACACTGTTTAAGTGTTTTGTGGTAGGACCTCTTAATGAACTGCAGGGATTTGCAGCTAAAGCTGAGTCAAGAAGCCTCTCTTAGATGAGAGCGCTTGCTTGCCTCTATCAAGCAGAGCAGACCCGAGAAATCGCTGTTACCAAGAAAACATGCTTTACTCTTTCCCAAGCTTTCTCAGGCTTTCAGTGGATTCAGTTATCCACATGTCTGGGCACCATTCTTAAACAAAAAAAGGAGAAATGATGTGGGAGTGTCATGTATCAATCTGTTGATTTCATTGGTTAAGCAATAAAGAAACTGCTTGGCCCTGATAGGTTAAAACATAGGTGGGAGGAGTAAACAGAACAGAATGCTCGGAGGAAGAGGAAGTGAGCTCGGAGATGCTATGCTCCCCACTCCCAGGCAGACACACGCGATGAAGCTCCGACCCAGGATGGACATAGGCTAGAATCTTCCTGGTAAGCGCATTTTGGGGTGCTACACACATGATTGGAAATGGGCTAGTCCAGGTGCAAGAATTAGCCTAGAAGAGGCTAGATAGAAATGGGCCAAGCAGTGTTTAAATGAACACAGTTTGTGTGTTGTTATTTAGGGCATAAGCTAGCAGGCGGCTGGGGTGCTGGGGACGCAGCCCCACTGCTCCAATTACAACAGATGGTGTTGTCTCTAGCAGTGGAATTAGCGTGGCAAGGGAAGAGCATGAAGGTGATGTAGCCTGTTGTCACCCATGGCAGCATCACTTTCAGCTCCAGAGGAGGTTCCCTGTGGCTAAAAAGGACCTGGGGTGCTGGGCTCGTCGTCCTTCTTTGAACTCCTGCATGAAGACCTTTCCAATGACAACATCGTCATCATCCTTAAACATCGTGCTGAAGACTACTGTGACTGCATCTTTTTTAGATTCAACATACATGGTCTCATCCTCCCAGCAAAGGTAAAAGCTCTGTTCTCTCCTTCCTTGCCCTCTTCTTGGAACTGGAAGTATTTCTCAAAGACAAAGGCAAAGCAATTTTGCTTCAACATGCCAGCCTGCTACACAATAAAATCCTTGGATGCAGGCAGATTTTCAAGGTCATATAGCAAATAAACTTTGTATCCCAAGTCTGGGTTTACCAAGAAACTCCCGTATACTCTCTTTAATAACTCATCAGCACCATGTACCTGAAGTTCCTTGTAGAATTTCAAAGGAATATTGACCATCACTTTTGTTTGGTCTCCATTAGGATTTGAAATATAATAAAGAACACCATCAAAATCTGCAAATGTTACTTCTTCAGTTTCTGGTTTGTTTCAGGAGGCCGTATTCTGGAACAAGAGTGAGATCTCCTCGATGATGCGATTGTTCACCTCCAGCAGGATCATGGTGGAGGCTGCCCCTGAAGCTTTAACCCGCCTGCCAAGTAGCCGCTGCCTCTGCCACCACCTCACCCATGATCCCGGTCCCCCCAGAAAGGTTTTTACTGGGCTTTAGCCTTTAAATCTCTCTCTTGCTCAGATGATTCACTTACTCAGATTGTTCACTGTTTAGTTGATGAGCTTTCTCTGTATGTCACAGTTGATTCTTGGTGTTTATGTCTGCAGGACAGACTTTTTCTCCCGCTAGGATCTGAAGAGCTCCCCAAATTTGTCATTAGGGCTTGAGATAGAGAGAAATATGTATTTTAAGAGAAATATATAGATTTGCCCATAATATTCATTTTTTAACCTGTGGTTACCTGACTAGGAGGATTTTCTATGCTCAAATGACATGCAATGATCAAGGTCATATAGAGCACTAAGGTTGCTTTCATCTCTGAGCATGCCTTTGTGTTTGAGAGCTTTACAGTAACTGTCCCAGATTCTCAGAGAGTGCTGACAACATTCTGTGATTCTTCAGCGTGTTTCACACTTGCTCTTTTCCTTCGGAACGGTACTTTTGATGGAAAGGGATGACATATAGTAGCATTGGCCATAAGCCTTTTGAGAGTGTGCTCTTTCTTCATTTAACACAGACTGTGTGAACACAGTAATTGGGAGAAGTTTTGGGTTTGCTTATTAAGCATGTTATATAGTATACAAATTGAGAGAAAATATATTGGGTGAAAGTAATTTTATAGTTAAACTTGGAACATGTAAGGTTAAGCAGTGTTCTGGGAATTTTTCTTGTGGCATTGTAGGAGGATGAATGGATCTACAAATGTTTGAAGAATCTGGAAACGTAGGATAAGTTTATATTAACAATAAATATGTCATTACACCTGCATGATAGAGTTTTAAGGAATTTTATACTCTTATTTTTTATACTTCCCTCAAATTAATGATTAGGCCTATTGCTTGAATTTAAAGGTACTTCTAAAAAGTGTTTAGAGATTGATGAGCATTGAGTGTATAATTTGCTTAAAAATAACTATGTCCCATACCTAGGTTTTTCTAGTCTTTTATATACTATAAGCTTTTTTCGTTTGTTTTTTTTTAATATCATTAGATAATGTTTTTCTTTCTGAGACAGGGTCTCAATATGCAGCCCTGACTTACCTGGAATTTGCTAAGGAGACCAGGCTGGCTGCAACTCACAGAGATCCAACTGCCTCTGCTTCTCAAGTGTTGGGATTAAAGGTATAAGCTACCACATTTGTCAAGTTTTAGATGTCTTAAGAAGTAGTTGTTCTCACATGAATTTAGTTTACATATTTTGTATTTATTTGATTTAAAAATCTTATTCTTTTCTAGATTCCACATTAAAATTATTGAAAATATTTCAACGTTTATAGTTATATTTTAATATAATGCCAAGTTCAAATGGTGAATAACTTTATTCCTATATGCCTTCTTTTTCAGTTATGTGCACGGTGAACATATATGTTTATTATTCTTTTTAAATTTGACATTATGAACATTTTTAAAAATATGAGCATGTAATTCAAAATTAGCTTTTGATGACTATAATATATTATGCTTATCTACTTGATATTTTGTGTTGAATATTTAGTTTGTTTCTAATGTCTGCTATAGAGAATACTGATAAAAACTTTTCTACAAATGGACTGAAATTTACTTTGAATCTTTTGGACAAGTTTCCAAAGAATATATTACTGAATAAAAAGTCTGAACGTTTTAATATATGTTTTAATACATATATATATACTTTATATTTATTTGCATGAGCATATTTAAATATGTGTAAATATATTTAGCTAAATAAACGTATTTATTACATTTGTAGTATTTTATTTGTTTTCATAAATACCAAATAGTGGCGGACAAGTAAAATAACTCAGAGTCACACAGCTAGGTGGCTCCAGGGTCTGAGTTTTCTTTGTAATCCTACCTGTTTTGATGATCTTGCCAAGTAGCTCTTTCAAATGAGTATGACACCTGTTTTCAGTCAATTTCATTGTAATGGTTAGTATCCAATAATCTTTTTTAACACTATATTTAATAGATAAAAATGATACATGTTTATTCTCTAGAAGTACTTTATAAGGAAGATTAACTTATAAGTTAAACTATGTTCATCGGAAAAGCTTTCCTGTGTGATAGGTATGGTTCATGACCACATACAAAATAGTTGAAATTGGCTATGGCTACATATCATGGAGGTTTCTAGAATGAATTAATCTTTGGGGAATTATCATGTTGTTTATTAACTTTAAAAATAGCGTTTAACTTTAATATAATAAAATTATATATAACAAAACAGGTATCAAGCAAGAATTACAATATTTATATTTACTTTACCTTTTATCATAAGTAAGGAAAACTATATCTATTTTTCTTCAACTATATCAAAGACTCCAGAAAGATAGAATATTACCTAAGAAAACAGGAAGTACATTGTAAACAACTTCCAAAACTCGAGAAATGACAGAGACATTTCACTGTCTGGCCAGTTACCAAAGTTCTTCTCTATCATTGTGGCATCCAGCTTCAGCCTACAGGCCGATAGTATCCAGCAGACTTTTTCATGAAGCATGAAATTTCAAAGACAATTCTGCCTATATTAGTAGTTTGCCAGTCACCTTCTTCTGTATTCTGAAGAATGTCTTGCAGATTCTTTCATGAAGCAGAAACCCCAAAGGATCGTTTCAACTTTAGGCAAGTTCGATGGGTTCTGCATGTCCAGTTCAACTAACAAAGTCCATAAGGAGCCTTTTCAATGCCCATCATTTTCTTAAAGAAGATGATGGTGCCAGAAGCAGATCTGTCTCACTGTCATGAAAAGTCATAAGTTCGTTTACATTTTAAGTGTCTCTGAAAGATCTGAAGAATACCCATCTAACAGAAATAAATCTCTGTACATCTAGAAAGTCTAACATGACTACAAGCTTGACTATTATAGATAAGTATCTATTAACATATATTTCTTAATTATACATTACATTTTTAAATGAGCTACGCAAAAAAATACCTTAATCAAGATCAGATATATATATATATATATATATATATATCAAAACTTACCTTAAATTTGTATCAATATAGCAAGATCCATACAAATGCAAACTACCCCCTCTATAGCTTAAACCCCTCTAAGTGTAAAGAAGCATTTACAAACAATATTTGAGAATATGTACACAGTACTGTCCGAACTCCTTTATGCTTTTTATAGGGAAAAGAATTTTCTTTGTGGGGGTGTTTACAGCAACCTTTCAGGAGGTTTTGATCCATTAAACCATATTGGTCTGGAAGCAATCCACAGCTTCTCATCTTCTGTGAAAACTAAAGAAAAACCTTCTTTCCAAAGCAACATATCCTCAGACTAAAATTTTGGAATCAAGATACCTTTATGTTGATTTAACTTAGCAGTCCATACAATGAAATGTCTCTCTGTACTTAGCTCTTTCACAGTCAAAAAGTTCAAAGAAAACACAATAATATACATAATCTAAACTCTTTGTGAATTTTCCATCTTTACATGGCTTATTTTTCTTTACTCCTTTTAATCTATGACTGTCTATACTCTGTCTCTTTAAAGACATTTTCACTTCTTTTTCAACTCTCTTCTTTCTCTCTTCCAAGAATACTCTTTTTTTTCTCTCTTTTAAGCCTACGTATATTTATCCAACACTGTGACCCATTTTGAGTTCTTTTATGTCTGATCCTGTCCTTATTGCATTATCTGTAATTCTTTACTGTCTGGAAGAGCTTTTAAAATGGTAAGCAGATCAGTTGCAGCTGCTCTGGATGCTGGCTCTGCCTCTCTCCACTTTCAAAATGGTAGACATGCCATTACTGTCAGGTCTCAGAAGAGCTGTGCTTAGCACTTTAACTCTGAGAATGAGTGTGCAGCAAATGAACCGTTTTTATCTGAGTAAAAGCTAAATCTGCCATACAGCGCACTGCACGACCTGGAAATATCTCTGTGTATGGTGACTGGAATCTGCCATGCTCTCCTGCTTGTGCAAACCTAGTAGAACTGATCCTACCAACTGCCCAGGAGGAGAGTGCTGAGCCATGGGCATGGTCACAGTTTCTTTCCTCCAGACCCTGAGTAGGCACACAAACACCTGAGCCCACAAATGCCATTAAAAAGCTCCATAGCTAGAGTTTGCACTGGCAACATGGAATAACCACACAAAAACTATATTAATTAAATCACTGCTTGGTCCATTATCTCTCACTTGTTATTGGCTAACTCTTACATATTAATTTAACCTTTCTCCATTAATCTGTGTATCACCATGAGGTCATGGCCTACCAGAGAAGATTCAGCACATCTATGGTAGCAGACACATGGAGATGCCCAAATGGGCTGGTATCTTAAAGGCTACTGGCTGAAGGAGCAGAATGTGCTCCCACATTACCTCCCCTTTTTATTTAAATAAGAGAGTTCCAAACCCAATACAAAACTATATACACTAGGAACAGATATCAAGAATAAATAGAATTACACCCAGCATAAACAATACTAAGCAAGGAACATATGCTAAATATTTTAATAAACATCCTATCTTATGGAGTCTAAGTCTTCGATAGGAAATGGCTTGGCTAGATTATAAGAGTACAGTAACTACGACTATCTAATCTTCAACCTCATCAAAGACCTGAGAAGGGAGATAATATTACTTGAGCAGGCAGGAAGTACAATCAAATAGCTTCCAAAGCAAGTGATATATGACAGAGACAATTAGCCAACTGAGCAATCACCCAAAGTCTCATTTTGCAACATTGAAGCAACCAAATTTGGCTAAGGCCTAGCTTAACTCACAGACCATTTCAGAGGCAGGAAATTTTTCAAAACCGTCTTACCCTGTCTTAGTAAGATTTGACAGTTCTGCTTATCCATTTCCGGATACTATGTAAGTTGTCAGTAGTTGAGGCATTGTTGATGGAGTTGGGTCTTGTATCTTATCTGTTGCTTTCATTGATTAACTAATAAAGAAAACTACTTGGCCTAATAGGACAGAAAATTAGGTAGGCGGTGTAGACAGAACAGAATGCAGGGAGAAAGAAGCTGAGTCACTGAGTCGCCATGATTCTCCCACCTGACACAGCAGCAGGTTAAGATCTTTCCTGGTAAGCCAACTCATGGGCTATACAGATTATTGGAAATGGATTAGATCAATATGTAATAGCTAGCCAATAAGAGGCTGGAATTAATGGGTCAAGCAGTGTTTAAAAGAATACAGTTTCCGTGTAATTATTTCGGATAAGGCTAGCTGTGCGGGCGGCCGGGTGCCAGGAACGCAGCCCCGCTGCTTCTATTACAACAGAGCCCTGCTGCTCGTTCAACACATTGTCAAATCCTTGTCCAAAGGCCAGTTTTGCCAAGAAGAACGCAAACTCCAAGTGGATTGTCTTCAGTGATCAACATCCTCTCGGGAATAGATTGGTGCTGTCAGAAGCAATCATGTCTCATGTCAACAGAACCCTAAATTATTAAAATGCCATGTTCCACAGATCCTTGAAGTGGTTGAAGATTACCTAACTGTACAGAATATAATCTCTATGTATCTAAAGATCCTAATTTATCTGACTGTATGTACAACAAACATGAACAACTATTGACCTATAATAATTAATACCTATATAACTTAAAGACTAAAACTTCATGTCAGAATATTAAATATTTGTAAACAAATGTGTAACAAATGAGAATGATGACCTCAACAAATAAACAATATATAAGTATCTTGATCAGAGGTAGCAGTAATATATAATACAATATGAAAATATACCCTAAAAGTTGTATCAGTATACAAAATGTCCTAAACAGAGACAGAAACACACATACATACAATCTGACAAAAGAACTTTGTATAGATGTATAAATAATGTAAACAAATGTAACAAATACAATTTGAACTTGTATCAATATACAAAAACTATACCAATGTAAATTATCCATAAATAATAGCTCACAAGTATTCACTCTATTACCCACTATTACTGTCCCCCCTTTTCTTTGAACAAACATAGATTTCACCCCAACCCTCTGTCTAGTATGAGTAATAATATCAACCCCTAAACAGTGTTCCCAACTCTAAGGACAAACTTTTTGGGGATGGGGGAATGTCATCTTTTAGAATTACTTCCTGATGTCATGGGGGTGATATTCTCTGAATAGAATCCTCTAAAAATTAAGTGGTGCTTAAGCTCCAAAATTACTGTCTAGCATAGTTGCAAACAATTTCTGAGCAGTCAATGGTTTTTTTTGTTAGTTTTTGTTTTTATTTTCAAAGTTTTCGTTTGGAGTTCTGCCAGAGTATAAGAAGGTGCACCATTTCAGCAGCTGGTACCCAAAAAAGCAGTCTTATAGTAGCGCTGTCAATATCACGATGTCATCTCAATTAGGTGCAGTGGTTGCTGTGGGCCTCATCTTCTTCCTATAAACCTCTAAGTTTACAGCAGGAAAAGGATCTGTAGAAAAATCTATTGTTCATCATGGAAAACTTAAACATCATTCATATAAACATACATACAATGAAGAATATGATATAGACAAAATAGGCATAGAGAAAGTAAATTTTTTTCTAAAGTCTTCCTTCTGTCTTATAACAGATGGCTCCTGATATGAGACAGAAACTCTGAATGTTCATTTTAACAACAAGCTTGGATTTAGAGAGGTACAAAGCCACTTCAAAACCAGATATACACACATATGTGTGTGTGTGTGTGTGTGTGTGTGTGTGTGTGTATAAATTGAAAGTGTAAACAGTACCTGGATTCATAAGCCATATTCTGTTTTCTAGATGCCTCTTAGTGGATAATCATTTTTCCTTCTGTCAGCAGATTATAGAAAGAGCAAGTAGGACACCTCTTTATAATCTCCTTAGCTTATTGCCATGTAATAAAAAACTCTTTCTTTAAACCTGTTCTATTGACATGATTTTTTTTTAATTAATTTCAGAGGCCTGCAACAGGTTTCCAATGAATAATTGATCAATTTCTGCATTATCTTGTGCTAGAGGACCTGGCAGACCCGTATAAGATCGAATATGTGTTATGTACATAGGACAAAGTCTATTCCTGATCATGTCTTGCACCTGGATAAACAATGAAGTTAATTCTCTATTAGCAGGTATAAATTCAGAGGTTTCAATATGCAAGATAACTCTTTCTGCATATTGTGAATTGGTAAGTATATTAAGAGATTCTATAAAATCCCTTATCACTATAAGAACTCACGTTCTGGACAGAATTATAAGGGCTTTGTTCCACCTTACTCAATTCACCTGATTTGTAATCTGCCTTCCCTGATTTATTAGCATCAGTATGAAATGTATAGGCTCCAGTTACCAGAGCATCATATACAATATGAGGAAGAATCCAAGAAGTCCTCTTTCTGGGGTTAAGTCAATCGCTTTGGGGATAGTTGCTATTAATTTCTCCAAAAAAATAGCACAAGCTCTTTGCCATGGTTCATTTTCATCCCATAACTTTTTTTTATTTCATTAGTAGTGAAAGGCACTATAATTTCTGCTGGGTCGGTACCTGCTAGCAGACGAAGTCTCAATTTACCTTTTATAATTAATTCAAAGACTTTTTCCACATAAATTTTTAATTTTTTACTTGGTTTATGTGGTAAAAAGATCCATTCTAAAATAATACCTTCCTCTTCATTAAAATTCCCATAGGAGAAATTCTGGAAGTCAGTATGACAAGAATAAAACTAGGATTTTGATTCACCCTATCCATATGTGACTACTGCAATTTTTTCTCAACAATTGTCAGTTCCTTTTCTGCTTCAGCTGTGATTCTCTGGGACTATTCAAATCCTTATCACCATCTAAGATTTTTTTAAATGAATTATTAGGTTAGGTGTTATTCCAACAGCTGGTAGTAGGCTGGAAATGTCTCCTAACAATCTTTGAAAGTCATTAAGAGTCCATAACTGGTCTCTCCTAATTTGTGCCTTTTGGGTCCTAATTTTTTGTAAACCTATTTTATAACCTAGATAACTGACAGAATCTCCTCTCTGTATTTTTTTCAGGAGTAATCTACAATCCCTATTTAGGTAAAACTATCTTTATCTCTTCAAACATTCTTTGTAAAGTGTCTATGTTTAAATCAGATAGCAAAATGTCACCCATGTAATGGTAAATTATAGACATTCGTGTAATGGTAAATTATAGGAAATTGCTTATATATTATTTCGAATGGCTGACTTACAAAGTATTACACAGGGTGGGGTTGTTGAGCATTCCTTGTGGGAGGACAGTCCACTGGTACCTCCTAGTAGGCTGAGAATTATTACAAGTAGGCACTGTGAAGACAAACTTTTCTCTATCTCTTTCTTGTAAAGGTATAGTGAAGAAACAATCCTTTAAATCAATAACTATGAGAGGCCAGCACTTTGGTAATGGAGAGGGCAGAGGAATTCCAGATTACAGAGGGTCCATTGATTGAATAACCGTGTTGATAGCTCTAAGATCTGTCACCATTCTCCATTTTCCAGATTTTTTCCTTAACAAATAAAGGAGAATTTTAAGGGCTGATAGATTCTTCTATATGCCAGGTATCTAATTGCTCTTGTACCAGCTGTTCTAAAGCCTGAAACTATTCCTCAGCTAGGGGCCAAAGCTTAACTAATATTGGTTTCTCAGTCAACCATTTTAAAGGCAGGGCTGTTGGTACATCTAAAGGGTTATCAATTGCTTTGTGTCCTTGTACAGCCCAAAAGGCCACTGTTCTTCGTCTGTAATATCTTCTAACAGTTTCCTCAGAAACATAAGCTTTAGGGGCTTCAAGAATATTAATCTGGGTATTCCATTGCTGCAATAGGTCATGACCCTACAAATTCACTGCAATATTGGCTATATATGGCCTTAGTTTTCCTATTTGCCCTTCTGGGCCTGTGCATTCAACCCATCTTGTGCTTTGTCTTAGCCAAGATAGGGTTCCAATTCCCATGGACTAAACATCTACCTCCTGAAGAGGCCAATTTGGATGCCAAGATTTTGTATTAATAATACTTACATCCTCACTGTGTCTAATAAGCCTTCAATAAAAATGCCACTTATACACACTTTTAGCTTTGGTCTTTGGTCATTTCTAGAAGTCTGCCAGAATATAACTTTCCTCTGTCTCAGCAGAGCTCTTGACTCATTCTCCACATTTATCTCATCATTCAGACCAGTATTGCTTTTGACAGCTAGCATGGAACTGTTTAATTTTCCTGGCAAGACATTCTCCACAGTAACTGGGAATGACTGGACCACATTTGTCATGGGGGCCTGCAAGAGGCCTCCCCCACGCTGTCTCCCAATGGCATCAGATTGCCTTGTCTATCTTTTGTTGACCTAAATTCATTGGTCCAATGTCAGCCTTTGCCACACCTCCTGCATATGCCTGAAGGCTGAGACCTCCTATTTCTGTCATTTCCAGAAGAGTCATTATTCCTGGAAACCTATTGCCTACACTCCCTTCTCATATGTCCCATTCTACCACAATTAAAATATCTGGTATTTTGATGTCTTCTCTTACCATTATAAATAGATTCTCCTACCCACGCTTCAGTACCATAGTCAAGTGTCTCGACATTCAATGTTTGTGAAACTCATTCATCCATGGGTGCTGATCTGATCTTTCAAGGCCCCAGGATCTCTTTGCATGCTATGTTGTCATTCTCATAAGCCAGAGATTCAATTATATGTCTAGCTTCTGGATCAGTTATACTTATTTCTACATCCCTAGTTAATCTTTGCAAAAACTCACTAAAAGTTTCTCTCTGACCCTTTTTAACCATAAGATATGATTCAACTCCCTTTCCTAGTTCCTGAATTCTATCCCAAGCCTTTAAAGCTGCTGTGGTCCAATAGGACAAGGTGTGGTCATTAGAGAGCTTGACCCTGAGTATCAGAGTAAAGTCCTTCACCTAGAATTTGATCTAGGGAAATCCCAGTTCCTTTCGCTTTTTCTTGTTGCTCTAAAATTCTTGCTTCCTCTTTAAGAGAGCATCTCCAATGCAATTGTGGTCCACATTCTAGAACAGCTGAGCTTAACTGAGCCCAATCATGAGTTGTGGCATGGCTACTGAAAGCCCACGTTTTAACCATTTCCCTAACATAAGATGAATGTAGTCTGTAAGCTACAATTGCTTGTTTAATTTCTTTTTAATCGGTGTTACGTATGGGCTCCCATGTATATTCCTTGACAAGCTTAGGGTATTTGGAGCTGGATACTTTTTCTGATGTTACTACTGAAAAGTCAGGTTTAACTCTGGGAAAGCTATCATGGAGAGTTTTACATACTGATGAAGTTAAAATTTGCCTTTATACCTTTTGCTCCTGGTCATCAAAGTTGATAATTCCCTCAGTCTTTTCAAATCTGTTTACCACAGTCTTTTGAAAGTCTAGACCTCCTGTCCAGTATTCTGCTCTAATGCCCTCATGGAGGATTCTAAGGTATGAAGTCCGTCCAGTAGATATAATGTCTCATCCTTGGATATAATCTCCATGGCATGCATTTTACCTTCTTGGAGAGACATTCTATAAGTCAATCTATCATACCACTTCAACAGAGTCCGATTAATACATTCAACAGTGCCAATTCTCTCAAATAATGTTTCAGCACCCACTGCCATGACTAAGTTTTATGTGTCAAATCAGCTGTTTCCTCCTCCAGAATGCTGAATCTCTCTTTAAATGAATTACTATTATATGCCAAATTAGCTTTTGCTTTCTCCAGAGTGTTGAATCTCTCTTTAAATAAATTACTATCAGACTGTACCTTTTCCAAAGATATCTCAGTTGACCGAGTCTTGTTAAGCAAAGTCCTAGTATCCTCCTTCAGATGTGCAATCTCTTTTTCGAAAAGTTTGTTATTAGTCTGTACCACTTCTAAAACCACCTCATTCGACTGGGTTTTGGTACTCAAAGTGTTTGTTTTCTCTTGTGGTTGTATGACCTCCTCTTTAAGAAGCTTGGTACCAGTCTGTACAGTGTTTAAAAATACCTCAGCTGACTTGACAATTGTTAGTTAAGGTGGTTGTGTCTTTTTTCAGATTTCCAACTTCTTTCCTAAGAAGCCAGGATTCAGTCTGTAAAGACTGCACCTTTTTCCTATTGTCAAACCATATTTTTCAGAAAAAAAATATTGAGTACAAAACTAAACCCTAGAAATAGGGATAGCAATGTAGGAGGGACACCATATGCATCTTGTAAGACCTCACACATGTTGTAAATGAAAAGGCTATTGAAAGCTTGGATGATTAGATTGTCTCACATATTGCCCGTTTTAGATCAGTAACTTATGGATTATAGTTAGAATAATAAATCTCACCTGTAGTTTAATCAGCTGGAGTAGATGCAATAACTGTTGCCTGCCAGTAGGTGTCGTGGTGCACTTGAATCCACTTTGCTCAGTTCATATCTTATGGTTGCTGTATAATGGATCTTGTCATGAGTCTACTGCTTCTCCTAGTACATGGTTGTTGAATAGATAACAATGGAAAACTGTCCGGCATTTAGCTAGATAACAAAGTCTGGGTGCAACCATTGGCATATTGCAGTCTTCTCATTTTGTGATGTAGTGTTGAGGTTGAGCTTTTCTGTCTAGTTTCTGCTCAAGTACACCCCTGTTTTCTGCAAGCTCCTCTCTCAGGATCAGTCCTTCTGCCAAGTGCTACCTCTTTAAATATTATCCATATCACAAAATACTTTGGTAGAGTAGCCAAGGCAAGTGGGTAGTAGCAATCTATACAGAGGGTCCTTATTCCCATAAGAAAGCAGACTGAGAAATCCATAGGGAACAGGCCAATAAGTAGTTATCCTCTTTGGCTTCTCTCTCTCTCTTTCTCTTTCTCTCTCTCTGTCTCTATTTCCCTGTCTCTCTCTGTCTGTCTCTCTATGTGTGTGTATGTGTATGTGCATATGTGTGTTTGTGTCTGTTGAAAGACAAGGTATAAATGTAGAGGTCAGAGGACACCATCTGGGAGTTGGTTTAATTCTCCTATCATGGATTCCAGGGATGGAATTCAGCTTATCAGGCTTGTATGGAAAATGGTCTTAGTTGCCGAGACATTTCAGTGGCCCTATTCTCAGGGTTTCTTCCCGATAACATTCTTTCCATTAAAAAGTAAAACAGAGAAGTGTTTCTTATATTCTTCTCACCTCTTAAATAAGCAAATGCTTGTAAAATGATAGCTATTAAGGAAAACATACGGATGTGCATGCGGCTTGGGCATAGTGTGAGCTTGCCTCATACATGGAAGGAAGGCTCCAGGTCTTCTCTCTAACACTGAAAAAAAGCAAGAACATTTTAAGGTAACTAAACATTTTTCAGTACAGTCAGTAATTGTATAAAACACAAGGACCTGATGATCAAGTCCCTGTTTTTCTTATTCCTTTGGGTCCAGAAGAAATCATTGTATATCTTCTGCTGTTGGATTTATTCCCATGTGTTGTATATAACCATATATAGGCCTATAGGAATTTTTCTTCAGAATGTATAGATTTGTTATGACTCAACACTAGAATGAGAGCCCAGTGTCATAGAGAGCAATGGATCTCAAGAGACATTTTGTTAGTATTTATGCACACCCTGTCACAGCACCTCATGCCCTATGCCTGGCTGTACAGCATATGGTACCCTGTCCCATTAAGAGATGCTCTGGCTACTCCTAGTTTCTCTAGTGCTCTCTCTTCCTCCCTTCTTCCCTCCCTCCCTCCCTCCTTTCCCCTTCTGTCTTTTTCTCTTTTTTCCCCACTGAGGCAAGCAGGTCTCAGCCTCTTTCCTTTCTCCCTCCTCACTCTCTCTCTCCCTTCCTCACGTCCTTTCCTCTTCTTTACACTCCCCTTCCATCTGTATGTCATATTTGTCTTTCCCTTATGATCCATGGTTTGAACCTCACCCACGTGCTATGGGACTGGGAAAGATTTCCAAATGTCCTATTGGCACACTGGGAGTTCTTTAACACCATCAATCCTCAAGTACTGCAAATCAAAGCTCAATGAGTTGATAGTTGATATCATTATGATGGTGAAAATACAAAAGATAAGTCAGTCATGGTGGCACAGCTCTGCAATCCCAGCACTTGATAGAGGAAAGCGTGTGTGTGTGTGTGTGTGTGTGTGTGTGTGTGTGTGTGTGTCTCACATATATGAGGTTGAAGCTGGACAACAAAATCTGGTATAAAAATTGAGAAGTACATGTTGCATGCTGAGGTCACAGGTAGAGCACTTGTCTAGCATGCACAGATGCTGGGACACATGTGAAAGTGTAAAGATACTGGAGAACAGGAACCTGCTATGTTATTGCTGAAATTGTAGATGAAGATAGTGCAGCCACTAGCGCCTGATCATTTACAAAAGAAAGAAGGGTGAAACCCTAATTACCTACTGCTTGATGAGTGGGTAAACGAAGGGTGGTATGTTAATACAATGGTCTAGTTTCTAGCCATGAAAAGAGGTAGAGAGCTGATACATCCTATAACATGAATAAATATCACAAACATTAAGCTCAGTCGAAAGTAGCCAAAGGACTGGAGAATGGGACACTTCTTTATTAGATGATTTGATATCTATTAAATACCCAGAATGAGACACTTGAAGCAAAAAGGTATATTGGTAACTGATAGGGGGTGGGGTCTGGATGAACGAAGAGTAACCACTCACAAATAAAGGGTTTTTGTCTCGAACAATGAAAATATTTTTTAAAATAAATAGGGTGATGGTTGCATAATTTTAAGAACATACTAAAAAAAGCTACTAGGTTGTATACTTGAAAAGAGTGAACTTACTACATAAATTACGTCTCAATATTTATAGATCACATTTCTTTCATGTTTATGTATGTTTTGTCTGCATGTATGTATGTCTGCATGCATGTATGTGTGCATGTCTGGTGCCTGCAAAGACACAAGAGGGCGCTAGATTCCCTAGAAATAAATTTACAGATGTCTGTGAGCTTCCTTCCATGTAGGTGTGGTTTTAGGTTGAAGGTTTTGTGCTGAGAGGTATTGAGGACTGTCTTTCTTCTCCAGGAGCACACAGAGTACCTTCCAGTACCCTGGACTCTGGTTAGTAGGTGAATAATCTAGTTAGACAGCAGCTCAACTTCTCCATATTCAGTGACAGAAGTGTCACCTTTAGAAACAAGACCCTAACATCAGGTTTTGTGAGCAACCAAGAGCCTTGGCAATAGCTGTGCTGTTTGCTGGTTTCCATGGGTATCTTTGGTTAATGACTCAACAGGCGGTAACCTGTTCCTGGCACTGGAGGTTTCATTTGGTGGCACAAATGTCTAGCGGAAGCCTTTTCTCCCCTGTTGTTTTTTTGTCTCAATGTGGGTTCCTTTCACATATGTATAGGAAGCTTTTAGGGTACTCAGTTTCCATACAGTTTTTCGAAGAACCCTTAGTATTGGTTGTCTCTCTCTATTTTCCCTTCTTTACCTTTCAGTCCCATCCCCCTTTTATTAAACCATCCAATTCTAGTTTTCCTTTTAGCTTCCAAACACTATGGACTACTTCCTTTCCTTGAGAGATACTCTCCTCCCTCCTGGTCCCTTTGTAGGTTCCAAACCTCTGTGTATTATGACTGTAGTTGCCATATCAGAACCTTAAAAGGGAACATCCTTAAAAGAGAAAACATACAATATTTGTCTACATGTGCTGAGTACTGTATGCTTTTGTTGGTGGAGTCTGAAATGCGCATGCGCAGTATACACATGGTGCACAGTTGCTGAGCACCATTGTGTGCTCACAGCGCATCACTATGCCCATGGAACTGTGTTGCTAAGGAGGAAGCAGAGTTCAGCTCACACTGAACCAAGGATCTGCCCTAGCAGGACGCTTATTTGGTTCAGTGGGGAAACAACCAGGATTTTGAATATTTCTTATTGGGTTTGGGAGGGTACGGGTGGCTAAAGGGGAAGGAAGGGTGGGTCGGGAGGGCCGGGAGGGCCCGGAGGGCCAGGAGGGCCGGGAGGGCCTGCAGAGCCTTGAGGCTCAATATGCTGGACAACTTCGAATATGATGCCCTGACTTTTAGAGCCCCTCAGCGTACTCATTGGTACACCCGCCTGTGGCCCGCATGCCTGGGTCATGGGCACTTTGGTCGGAAACGGCCACAATTTAAACTGTATCTAATTGGGTATGACCCTGTGGGGCAGCTACAAAGGGCAGCCAGTGTGGGTGATGTGGCATTACTCCAAAAATTCATCAATGGCAACGAACACCACATAAATGAATTCGACAGGAGAGGAAGGTAATGGGGCCCAGGGAAGGTGAGGGGCAGGAGGGGTGGAAAATGTTGGGGACAGTCAGGGTCTGCCAGGGAGAAACATACTTTCTAGATCTGCAGCCTGAGGGAGGGCAGAGGTCATACTGCTTAAGGCTCTTCTTTCATGGAGACCACTGGGCTTTGTGCCTGCTTTAGGCTCGTAGGCACCTGCTCACCTTGGAAGGGCAGCTTTGAGGCCTTCTTTAAGAAAGCAAAACAAAAATCTTCAGTTAGTTTACAAATCCTTTTACATTGTCTCTTTTAGAGCATTTTATTTGGGTGCTTTAAAGGGATTTAGCTAAGAAAACCACGTATATTGTTTTATGTGTGCACTTAAAATTTTATAGGTTTGAGTGTTTTGCCTGCATGTATTTTCAACATAACACACACACATAAGAAGAGGGTGTTGGATCTCCTGGAAGTGGAGTTATGGACAGTTGTGATCTGCTATATGGGTGATAGGAATCAAACCCAGGTCCTCTACAGAAAAACTAGAGCTTGTAAATGCCAAGCCATCTCTCCAGCCCTTAATGTATATGTTTTTAATGCTGTTATATGCAACACAGAAAATTGTATCATGAGATAAATTTTCACATAAGATGTCCACTGGAAGCCAAAAAAAAAGAAAAGAAAGAAAAGAAAACATATGTCAGTTTCATGCTCGCTGAGGAATCTCATAAGGAAATTTTCAACTTGAACTATAACTCTGTCTCCCTGCCCCTTATATACCTGTTGTGTGTGCTTTGATTTTGGTACATACGTGAAGGCTAGTGGTTGAAATTCTCTTCAAAAATTTCTTTTCATCACATTACAAAAATCATAAGTGTGTGGGGCTCATGTGCCCCAAACATGCCAAGTAAGTGTGTGAAGTTGAGGAGAGACAGTATTTTGACAGTTGTGTTCTGCCATGTTGTGGGCTCTGGGAATTGAACTCAGGCCATTGGGTCTGCCAATGGGTGCCCTCACCTGATGAACTACCCTGTGGTTTCTACATCTCAGCTTTTGATACAGATTCTCTCACCCAAATCCCCACTGTGTTTGACTGATTGTCTTGGAGTATACTGACTCACCTAAACTTGCAGGCAAGCAAGCTTTGGGGATCCTCCTGGATCCACATCTCTAGCACCAGATTCTCAAGGTGCTTGGGGTTCTGAAGTCGGTGTCTCAGGCTTGCAGGGTGAGTGCTTAGCAACTGAGTTTAAACAATCACTGCAGCCCTCTTTCCTAGTCCTTGTTTCTTATTTCTCACTAGATCATAGGCAGGAAATAATGGCCCTCAACAGTAGATTCTCCAGAGCTCACATGCTTCTTGATCATGTCTGGAGTTGTGAGGTTATTTAGTCTATAGTTATTCAGTCTTCCAAATTAGAGTGTCATACAAATAATAGTAAATCATTGTTTCAAAGTATTATTTTGCTTAATAAATGTATCCATTCAGAACACTGAATTCTCCAGCTATTCTTATCCATTCTGCCAATCCATTTATTCCCCACGTGTAACTTAGATATCTACTGTACAACATACACATCTACTAGCTCTCAAGATCCTCTCATTCTGAAAATATTCATGTTTCTCTGCCCAGTCAACTTTCCTTACATTCTATATATTTAAATATTGAATAAAATGAAAGATGCCCAATTGCATCCCTAGTATTTTTTGGCCAGAAGCCTTTTGGAAATCAAAGCAAGGGAGATATGAAGCCATGGATTAACTCCTTCTCGAGAGATTTGCTCAATTATGGTGCTAGATCATGGACACATTGAGAGGTTTAAGACAAAGGCATTTGCTACCTTCTGGTGTCTGTATTAACATGGATAGTCTATCTATTGTCTGAGGACTATGCTGTGTTTCTGTTGGTAGCAAACAAGAAACATTACATCTGGGCACTGAGAAATGAAAACGTCCAAGTATTGATGACTGAGGATTTAGATTTTTGTTTGTTGTTATTTCTATTCTAAATCTGTTTACATTTCATAGTCTTAAGAGCTGAAATTTACATAGATACATGTGACCTTTAGAATTATCATGGGCCTGTGGATTGTGTCGTTTCATTTGATGTAAGGCACAATGGATTACATGATGACCTTTTATTTTGTATGGCAGCAAAGTAGAAAGCATTGCTGATTATAGTCATCAAATATCATGAATTATAAGTGGCAGATGTCAGTGATGCTAAAGTGTGAAATAAAGAGTAAGGTAGGTGCAGTGGAACTGCCTGCATTCCTACCTACTGGGAGGATTGCCACGTTCAAGGCCAGCTTAGGTAATAGAGTTTTAAGATACTGTAAAGTTATTTGAATAAAAAATTTTGCATCTGTTGTAGTATAACATGAGTTCTGCACTCATTGGGGTTTCTGTCCCACCCGGTCCCCCAGCCATTTAGTCCCAGAGAAAATAACACAGAGATCACCCACCGTAAGTTATAAAACTGAGAGGCCCATTAGCTCAGTCTTCTTATTAGCTCTTGTAGCTTATATTAACCCATTATTCCTATCTCTGCTAGCCACATGGCTCGGTACCTTTTACAAGGGGGCAGGTCACATGTTACTTCTTCGGTGGTCTGGGCTGGACTGGGGAAGAATAGACTTCCTTCTTCCCAGAATACTCCTGTTCTCATCTCCCCACCTCTGCTTCCTGTCTGGTTGACCGGCCTATACTTCCTGCCTGGCCAATCAGCATTTATTTAAAACATGATTGACAGGGGCTGGAGAGATGGCTCAGAGGTTAACAGCATTGCCTGCTCTTCCAAAGGTCCTTAGTTCAATTCCCAGCAACCACATGGTGGCTCACAACCATCTGTGATGAGGTCTGGTGCACTCTTCTGGCCTTCACACATACACACAGACAGAATATTTTATACATAATAAATCAGTAAATATTTTTAAAAAAAATTTAAAACATGATTGACAGAATACAGACAATTCTCCCGCACCACAATAGATATAATTCTGTTATTTCTCTTCATTGAAATACTGTGTTTGTTACCATTAGGAAGACCAATCATAATTATATCCAGCAAACACTGAGGTGTCAGGTGCTGGAAGCATTTGTATATGCTCTTGAAGATGTGAGTTTTAAAATCACAGCAGCACTGTGTAAGACAGCTACAGTGTTGAATCCCCATTCTACAGATGGAGAGATTGAGTCATGGAGCTCATAGGAAGACTAAGTGGTAACTAATAACCAACAGTGATTAGGGTAGAATTCAAATCCAAGCTTAGTTCATTCTAAGAGATGTTCTCCTGTAATCCAGAGAGGCTGCTCTGAGGAAGGATGAAGCTTGTGATAGAGCACTTTCCTTGACTGGGACTATATGCACTATATATATAGTGCGCTAAATGCACTATATGCCTAGCACAGCAAATGAACACCTAAGTAGAGAAATAAGTAAATAAGAAAATTTTAGTTTCTTCTTTTACATCAGAAGGAACTTCACTTTGCCATATAGTATTTACACTTGAATGTACCTTTACATAGTAATCTTTCATTTCCTAAAATGTCCTCTCAATTTGTAGGACATCACTACACTACGCATGTGCCCATAATCATCCCAACGTGGTAGCATGGTTAGTATCCAACAACTGTACGGACATCAATATCCAGGACGACAAAGGCTGCACGCCATTAATTAAGGTAGCTATCGGGCAAGAGTTTTGGTATAAAATTGATTAGATATTATCCTTGTTTGGTTTTTATTACTGTGATGAAACACTGGCCAAAACCAGCTTGAGAAAAGAAATATTTATTCGGCCTACAATTCCACATCACAGTCAGGCATTAAAGGAAACCAGGGCAGAAGCTCAATCAGGACTAGAGGCAGGAAATGCAGCAGAGGTCATGGGGGGATGCTGCTTTCCCATGCCTTTTTCCAAGGCTTGCTCGGATGTCTTATACTACTCAGGACCACCTGCCTAGTCATGCCACCTCCCCTAGGAAGCTGTGCCCTCCCATATCAACCTCAATCAAGAAAATGCTCCACAGACTTCCCCGAGTCCAGTCTGGTAGAGGCGATCCTTCAAGTGAGGTTCCTTCTTTCCCAGTGTCTTCAGCTTGTGTCAAATTATCAAAACAAGCAAATGAACAAGCAACCTCCCCCACTGCAACAATGGCCAAACAGTGCTGGTGAAATGCTTTAATATCTAGGTGTGGTGGCATACCCCTGAAATTCTGCCACTTGGAAAACTTTGGTGGGGAGGTCATGAATTTAGGCAAGCCTGGGGTACTTGAGAGGCCCCAGTCTCAAAAAAGAGATAATATGCATAACCCAAACAATTGGTCTGATCCAAGGGTAACTATTCAATGCAATTGTTGGAATGCTTATCCTGACTTTCTTGAATTCAGTATCTCTTTCTTTCTACAATACCCACAGGCGACCCAGATGGACAACGTGGAGTGTGTCTCCATACTACTCATGAAGGGTGCAGATCCCCACATCGTAGATTTCGGTGGGGATGCAGCTCTACACCATGCAGTTGTCCGAGGAAATATAACAATTGCTGGAAAACTGCTTAAATATAAGGCAAATATTGACGCCAAAACAAAGGTAAAAATCATTTCATTCGCAATGTACTTCCAGCAATGACACTCAGATCACTTTCCACATTCTGAAGCTCAAGCAGACACACTAAATCTGTTCAGAGTCAAACATTTTTCCCAATCTGTTTTTTACAGTTTTGCAGGTAACTTAAAGGAACTCAGCACAGCACATTTTGTTTCAGACTTGGGCTTTACTTTAAAATTGAACAAGTAAAGTGCTTGGGCCCACACATACTTCACATACACACAAACAATAAAAAATAATGTTAAGGTAAATGTCTGTAGAAAACACCAGAAATCTGTTACAGTTAAGAAGCTACTGATGTGGTTTGTCTCCCAGAGATGAGGATAGAGTGAAAAGGTCACATGCACACAGGCAAATGTGGAAATTGGATCATTGAAGAAAACATACTGAGAAGACATCTTTATTTAACTTTTACAAATTTTCTATGTTCATAATGAAGGGGCCAAAATGTGACTCCATCTTAGATAAGTAGTGACTCCATTTTAATTAATGACCTAAGCCTGAATCTAGGAAGTTCCCCAGTCAAGTTTAGCCAATTGGCTAAACAGTTCCAAACCTAGCCTTATAAGGCTGAGAGACCCAGAGTTGCAGGATCTGGCTACTCCTGACCATATGTGACAGAAAAATCCAACAACAGATGAAACTGTTACTAGTCTTGTACAATCAATGTGCACCTCATGTAACTACTCCCTGACTGCCCAATTATAAAAAAGATACTTAGAATTCCCCATATCCCTTTTAAAAGGGCATGCATGTCTTTGTCCTAGGTCCTCATTAACATTTTATATGGGTGATGGACTGCATGCTGGCTATTTCTGAAGAATAAGCACTCTTTGTGTTTACGTACCATTTGAGTCTGGGATCGTCCTCCAGTATTTTTTGGACCACTACAATAGGGAATGATGTTTGGTTTGTGAGATAATTTTTAGTTTAGGGAAAAACATAGTTTTGAAAGACAGATTGAGAAACTGCTCCAGAGATGCCACTTGAGTCCACTCATTCAACAGAGGCACACCAAATCTAACTCAATGTTTTAGGGTTGGGAAATGGAGGCACATCTCCATGGAGCTAAGAAGCTTGGAACCAGCGAGCATTTGTGGGAAGTTCTGGAGATGAGTGGTGTTCACGGGCAGTGTTGGACAGGGGAAGGTGTGTCAAAGGGAAGGGAGCCCCTGTGTGTATGAATCTGCAGCAAGGGCTGAAGGAAAATCTATCCTTTTGTGACTTTTTGTTTACAAAATCAGTGATACTTTTTCAGTTGAGAAGCATGTAATTTCTAAAATGAATTTTTTTTCTTTACAGTATGGGATGACCCCATATAAACTCGCGCTATACGAAAGGCAACACCAAATGGCCGAGTTTTTAAAAAAGAACGGGGCGGAGGCACATTCGGTGATGAAGCCAAATAGGTACAGTTTCTTCTTTTTACAATCTTAGTGCTGTTCTTGAGGGTGACATTGCTTAAGTAATGAACACTAAAGTAGTAGAGGGAATATGGCTTCAACTCAGAAGCACATATTGAGAAAGCCTAGCTCATAGAGAATGTTAACTGGAAAAGAGACTCTTCCAACATAAACAAAGGAACAGTGTGTACGAGGGTTCAACTTCCCATTTAAAAACAAGTTTGTCATTTCTAATCTGATTTGATTGGCAAATTTCTACTAGTTAAAGAAACTTCACATTAATGTTGTTTACATTGAAAAATGTCAACTTTATTTTCAACACTGAAATTTATAATTTTAGTGGTTTTCATTCTGTGTGTGTTTGTACTTTACATATTTTTTTGCATATTTCTCTGTGCAGACATGAAGGAAAGAGGAGGATATTGGTGTCTTGTATCACTCTCTAACTTATCCACTTGACATAAGATCTCTGATTGACCCTGAAGCTGGTCTGGCAGCCAATAAGCCCAAATGGTAGCCTGTCTCTTCCACACACAGGACTGGGTGGCATGTGCATTCTTTGTGTCTGTGCCCAGTTTTTTATCTGGATGCTGAGGATTTAAACTCGGGTTGTTGTGTATGGGCAGCAAACATCTTATTGACTGAGCCATCTCCAAAACCACTGGCTTTTTAAATTTTTATTTTTAAATAGAACTACGACTGAGTCTTCACTGAATGCAGGGATCAATGTTGAATTACATAAATGCAAAAATGTTACTTAGTATGCAGGTAAGAAATCTTTCAACAGAGTTTCTCTAAGGACAAAACACACTCACCACTACATGTTTGTATTCTAAAGGATCTCCGAAAATCCTGATGTGCCTGAATCTAGAACAGAGGACAAGGGCAGTACCTCTGCTATTAAGGTAAAATTTTCCTTTGTGAAATTCGTTGTCTTATGAATTTTGTTAAAATGTTGCAGCAGTCCACCTATCACAGTTTTATATCGAGATTTGGTCAGAGAAAAGCGTTTGGTATTTGTGAACCATCCTTTCTAAAAATTCGAGTGAGCAGTAAGTCCTTGCAGGTAGCAGTGGCCCAATAGGACAATGAGCTGGAAACACAGGAAGGTGCCTGATGTTTGACCAAGGATGGTTTGCAGAAATAAATACACATTAGACTGATTTTAAAAACGACCGAGGTAATGCATCTGAATACATTTTAACGGGTCCAGTTATTGCAGTGGTCCAGGCATCACCCAGGTGCCTTTTCCTTCAGCATAATTGCAGGTAGGTTTTCTCTTCCCTTTGATATTCCTATTTCAGGATCACAGATAAGAGCATCTCCTCTGTTTATCTCTTTGTTTCTGTGTTTACACTAGCAAGAAATTGTGGAAATTTAGCTATTTGTAATGTGTTCAACCAAGGTTTCATTATGAAGAGATTACAGCTTGTTTTCTATTTGATTCCACTAGGAGGATAATGAAATCTCTTCCTCCAGTCACACAGTAAGTATTTTCCCCAATTAGCCAGCAGTTGTGGATGTTAAGATTCAATTACCATATAGTAACACTTTGATTTCTGGATATTTGTTCTGTATTTGACACTAATATACACTCTGATTCTTTGTATCATGTTCATACATTTACAATATTGTAGGGTTGTAATTCGACATTTATCTATTCATAGTAAAGTGACCTCATCACCATGCACTGCTGGAGGTTCGGAAACCTGTTTGTAACCTGGAGCCCTAAAGTAAGGGTTTGTGTGAATCAGAAGTTGAATATTAATGACTTTTGAATGTGACTCAGGGGACCAATGGGTTTCTCTAAAGCAGTTTCACAGATACTATGATATGGAGAACACTAGTAAGCGAGAGTTTATTTACAAATGGAAAATAACATGCATTTTGCATCCCAAACATAGAAGAGAAACTCTGATGAAAGGGGCCTATTAAAATTAATAATCATCTCACATGAGATTCAGAAATTTTAAAATATAGTGAGTTCAGTTCATTCTCAGTCACAAGGAAAAACCCAGTTTCTCAGTTCATGATTTTCTCAATCTAGTTAGCAGAAATATTTTTTTACTTCTTGATGATATCATAGTTTGTAAATAGATAAGCATATTAGCAGATATTTTACTTTTAAGTAATAGTTTCTACTTTCCATCTTTCAATACCCTGTCCTGGTAAGGGATAAAGTAGTTTTGAAATTGTGCACCCTAAATCAAAAGAGTTCATTTCCTAATCAAACCAGGAGAGTCGATCCTCTGTCTTTTCATTGCAGAACATACAGAAACAATTTCTATATTTTAACAAGATCACCACAATAAAGAAGAGGGAACAAGCAGTTCTGAGAAAATCAGTGATGAACCTAAGTTCTCTAGGAGAGGCAATGCCTGAATACTCTAGAAAAAAACATGAATGATTGTAATTCCCAATAACTTGAAAAGTAACATAATTGCTTATGAGGGGAGTGATGCTTTTGTGTATCTATGTCTGCATAGTTGCAAACAGTGTCAGAAATGAGGAACCTAACCTCAAATATATCCTTCACCTCCTTCATACCCTCACTCCTGGGAATACCCATGCTAGCTAGTCACTTTCTTAGGCAGTAGATCTCAATCTTTCTAATGCGGTGACCATTTAATACAGTTTCTCATGTTGGGGTGACCCTAACTGTAAAATGATTTTTGCTGCTAATTCACAACTTCATAACTGTAATTTTACATTCAGGCATGTACACACATATGCACACACTCACACATGAATGCACACAGGCACGTACACACACACACACACACACCAACACCACCACCACCACCACCAAGCAAGAGAAAGAGAGAGACAGAGAAAGAAGGGATAGCACATGTTTCAATGTTTGAATACTTTGTTAGCATTTAGGAGACTGGTTAAACTTTGGGATATGGTCTAGCTAGCAGAATGTTGTCTGTAGTGGGTCGTAATGGTCATCCCTATTTTTGGAACCAGTTCTGGGTTGTATGCTTCCCTGTCTACCAGCATGTGAGAAGCAATAGACCACTGCCACAGACAAAGCCTCCCTGTTTGCTTTCCCTACTTCAACTGCTGGAGGGAAAGTCATTCCGTTATAGCAGGGAAGGCAAACAGGAGTTTCCTGTAGCCATTAGTCTTCCTTCCTTCATTTCCTCCTTCCTTCCTTCCTTCCTTAAATAATCTCTGTCAGACATTTTGTCACAGCAGGTATAAAAGAAATAACCTTCATTAGTGTTTTTATTTATTTTATTATTTATTTTATTATATGAGCTCTACAGTTTTCTCTGCTGCCCTCCCTGCCTCTCCCTTCCCCCTTCAACTCTCCCCCAAGGGCCCCATGCTCCCAGTTTAGTCAGGAGAGCTTGTCTTTTTCTACTTCCCATAAAGATTAGATCTATACAAGTCTCTCTTAGTGTCCTCATTGTTGCCTATGTTCTCTGGGATCGTGGTTTGTAGGCTGGCTTTCTTTGCTTTATGTTTAAAAACCACCTGTGAGTGAATACATGTGATAATTGTCTTTCTGTGTCTGGTTACCTCACTCAAAATAATGTTTTCTAGCTCCATCAATTTTCATGCAAAATTCAAGATAAGGTATAAAGCAAGTAAAAGAGCTAGTTCTGTCTGTAGACCTTACTTACACCACTTACCAATCTCCAACACAAATGGTTAAGAGCTAGCTCATTACCTTGAAGCATCTCAGTTCAACATTTGGAGAGACGGGCAGATTCGACATAACTCTTACACCAGATGAAATCATTGGTAACTGTAATTTTAATATTTTCAAAACCAAACTCAAATGTTCTTTTAGGCCTAATCCAACTTGGCTTCTAAATTATTATTAGCTATTATGTATGATCAAATTGAGTAATAGATCAAGGGAGGTCTTAGCAGGGAGATAGATCTCAAGAGATTTTATTGAGCAGACATTCACATGCCAGACATCTTCCAAGATTTCAGTAAAAATTCATTAGCATACAAAGAAACATGATTAATACAAATAGAATTATTAGACTAATGCAGAGGTTTTTGGCTGATACAGAAAGTCAATGGTAATATGATGAGTGTGGCAACCATGGAGAGTTTCCCGAGCATGAAGGGAACAACATCTTGGATATGCAAAGGATTAGACTACAATACACAATATCACTAACAGATTAAGGTATAAGCATATTCTTGAGGCAACTAAAGCAAAACATCAGTGGTTTCTTTCCTTCAAAAATGCGAATGAAATAAAAGCAGACATCACTTTTCTGAGGTTAGAATTGCATAAAACTATATTAACACACGAGTTCTCCAGAATTCATTATCTGGTAATTGCAGTATAATGAGTATAAAATCATCAAACTCAGCGAGATATGTCGGTTCCCCATGCTAACAGAATATTAAGTAGGAGACTTCATGAAGAGGTCAGCCAGACATGCTGAGAAAGGACACAGGCCCCAATGGCACAAAGATGATGCTATCCCTAGGAAAAAGAAAACCTAACATCTCAATGAGTTTACTCCATATTCATTCTGAACTGCTAAAAACCAAACTCTATTTCTATCTTCAACTCTCTTCCCTCTCAAGCAGAGTCATCTTTTCATTGAAAAGCTAGAACACACACACAAGTACAGAAACACAAACACACATGCCAACAGTACAGAGCACTTTATTAGTAACTCTATGACCTGAGTTCCGTCTCAGAACACAACAAGCAGCAAGTGTCTGACATACATAATGCCAACACGTTGATATCTAGATTAGAAGCCAAGAGTAGAACAGCCATGAAACCTACAAACCATCCAGAATGAAAAACAAAGAGCAGCTGAATCACTGTAAGATCATGTCACAAAAGGAAAATGGAGGGAGCCACTTCCTAAAGGTTCTACTCTGCCCATCTCAAACACAAACACACAAACACATGTACACACATAAACACACACAAACACACATAAACACGAACCAGAGCACTTCCTGTTTTAAGATTCTCAAACTCGGGGCTTTAAATCAAACAGAAAGGAAGCAGAGATTACACGATAAGAGTGGTTATGGAGATAAAATTTTTCTGAGCAAAGAAATATTTGGGGACTATAAATCAAGACCGTGGCATGAACAGATAAGTTCTTCTGAAGTGAATAAAAATCAGTGACTTTTTTAATAAAAACTAAGATTTCAAAATTTCCATAAAGGTTGAAGAAACAAAGTCGGAAGGATTTCTCCCTGCAAATTATGATGAAGGCTTTGTGCCCCAGCCTACCGCCGACACTGAGTTACCTTCATTTCAAGGTACAAGTCACAGAGGTGACACTCTTCAGGAATCTGAGAAAATTACCCTTCACGACACCACAATGGATCACACACGTTCTTTAGGACTTACACTGGGCATGCAAGGGGGAGACCCCATGCTGACGCTAAGCTTGCTCTTGGTAGCCACACTGGTGACACCATGGACCCTCTGCAACATTAGTTTTGACAGTTAATAAACAATTGGAATATATTTGAAAACAATCACAACTATGAACTTTGTTGCAATTAGAGGCCCTCTAGGTTCTACACAATGATACTGAGTAAGCTCCCAAGGGGCTCCCATTGTCAAGTCTTCAAACAAGCAACTTACAGAAAAAAAATACTCAGCCAACTACCATTTAATTGTTTAATGTTTCTTCACAAATGGTAAAAATACTAAAGTACAGACAGTAATACTCATGATGTTGTGGCCAACATCATAAATATGGAATTATGAATGTAAATCATTTTCTGGGTTCAGAGAATAAATCTGGTCATCCATGCAGCTCTGCAGGTATCTCTAATAGGGCTGGTCTCTATGTTCCTGACTGTTGTCGTCTTTATCCTTTTACGCAGGTCCTCCAGGGCCTCAAGGACCACCACCTTTTCATTCCATCTGTTCCATCAATGGTCCAGGAGGAGCCCCAGGACCACGTCGTATTCCTCCACCAAAGCCACCTCGGTCCAAGCTACGGACACCTCAGAAGGCACCACTGTCTCCACCTCTGCCTCCTTGGGACATTTCTGCAGGACCAACAGGGTCCATAAGTCTGCCTCAACCTCGCAGCATGGCACCAGGGCAGCCTCACCAGGTGAAAACAGAGAGCCACCTTGTGAAGGTTATTCTCTGCCCATCTCCCACGCCCCCCCCCACACACACATATAAAGCTGAGCAGGTCCCCTTTTAAGATTCTCAAACTCTCCGCTTTGAATCACACAGAAAGGAAGCAGAGGTTAACCGATAGCAGTGGTTATAGTGATAAAATTTCCCTGTGCAAAGAAATATTTGGGGACTATAAATCAAGACCCTGGCATGAACAGATAAGTTCTTCTAAAGTGAATAAAAATCAGTGACATTTTTAATGAAAACTAAGATCTCAAAATTTCCTTAAAGGTTGAAGAAACCAAGTCAGAAGGAATTCTCCCTGCAAATTATGATGAAGACATTGTGCCCCAGCCTACCGCCGACACTGAGTTACCTTCATTTCAAGGTACAAGTCACAGAGGTGACACTCTTCAGGAATCTGAGAAAATTACCCTTCATGACACCACAATGGATCACACACGTTCTTTAGGACTTACACTGGGCATGCAAGGGGGAGACCCCATGCTGACGCTAAGCTTGCTCTTGGTAGCCACACTGGTGACACCATGGACCCTCTGCAACATTAGTTTTGACAGTTAATAAACAATTGGAATGTATTTGAAAACAATCACAACTATGAACTTTGTTGCAATTAGAGGCCCTCTAGGTTCTACACAATCATACTGAGTATGCTCCCAAGGGGCTCCCATTGTCAAGTCTTCAAACAAGCAACTTACAGAAAAAAAATACTCAGCCAACTACCATTTAATTGTTTAATGTTTCTTCACAAATGGTAAAAATACTAAAGTACAGACAGTAATACTCATGATGTTGTGGCCAACATCATAAATATGGAATTATGAATGTAAATCATTTTCTGGGTTCAGAGAATAAATATGGTCATCCATGCAGCCCTGCAGGTATCTCTAATAGGGATGGTCTCTAGGTTCCTGACTGTTGTCGTCTTTATCCTTTTACACAGGTCCTCCAGGGCCTCCAGGACCACCACCTTTTCATTCCATCTGTTCCATCAATGGTCCAGGAGGAGCCCCAGGACCACGTCGTATTCCTCCACCAAAGCCACCTCGGTCCAAGCTACGGACACCTCAGAAGGCACCACTGTCTCCACCTCTGCCTCCTTGGGACATTTCTGCAGGACCAACAGGGTCCATAAGTCTGCCTCAACCTCGCAGCATGGCACCAGGGCAGCCTCACCAGGTGAAAACAGAGAGCCACCTTGTGAAGGTTATTCTCTGCCCATCTCCCGCGCCCCCCGCCCACACACACACATATAAAGCTGAGCAGGTCCCCTTTTAAGATTCTCAAACTCTCCGCTTTGAATCACACAGAAAGGAAGCAGAGGTTAACCGATAGCAGTGGTTATAGTGATAAAATTTCCCTGTGCAAAGAAATATTTGGGGACTATAAATCAAGACGCTGGCATGAACAGATAAGTTCTTCTGAAGTGAATAAAAATCAGTGACATTTTTAATGAAAACTAAGATCTCAAAATTTCCTTAAAGGTTGAAGAAACCAAGTCGGAAGGAATTCTTCCTGCAAATTATGATGAAGGCTTTGTGCCCCAGCCTACCGCCGACACTGAGTTACCTTCATTTCAAGGTACAAGTCACAGAGGTGACACTCTTCAGGAATCTGAGAAAATTACCCTTCACGACACCACAATGGATCACACACGTTCTTTAGGACTTACACTGGGCATGCAAGGGGGAGACCCCATGCTGACGCTAAGCTTGCTCTTGGTAGCCACACTGGTGACACCATGGACCCTCTGCAACATTAGTTTTGACAGTTAATAAACAATTGGAATGTATTTGAAAACAATCACAACTATGAACTTTGTTGCAATTAGAGGCCCTCTAGGTTCTACACAATGATACTGAGTAAGCTCCCAAGGGGCTCCCATTGTCAAGTCTTCAAACAAGCAACTTACAGAAAAAAAGTACTCAGCCAACTACCATTTAATTGTTTAATGTTTCTTCACAAATGGTAAAAATACTAAAGTACAGACAGTAATACTCATGATGTTGTGGCCAACATCATAAATATGGAATTATGAATGTAAATCATTTTCTGGGTTCAGAGAATAAATCTGGTCATCCATGCAGCTCTGCAGGTATCTGTAATAGGGCTGGTCTCTATGTTCCTGACTGTTGTCGTCTTTATCCTTTTACGCAGGTCCTCCAGGGCCTCAAGGACCACCACCTTTTCATTCCATCTGTTCCATCAATGGTCCAGGAGGAGCCCCAGGACCACGTCGTATTCCTCCACCAAAGCCACCTCGGTCCAAGCTACGGACACCTCAGAAAGCACCACTGTCTCCACCTCTGCCTCCTTGGGACATTTCTGCAGGACCAACAGGGTCCATAAGTCTGCCTCAACCTCGCAGCATGGCACCAGGGCAGCCTCACCAGGTGAAAACAGAGAGCCACCTTGTGAAGGTTATTCTCTGCCCATCTCCCACGCCCCCCCCCCCCGCACACACATATATAAAGCTGAGCAGGTCCCCTTTTAAGATTCTCAAACTCTCCGCTTTGAATCACACAGAAAGGAAGCAGAGGTTAACCGATAGCAGTGGTTATAGTGATAAAATTTCCCTGTGCAAAGAAATATTTGGGGACTATAAATCAAGACCCTGGCATGAACAGATAAGTTCTTCTAAAGTGAATAAAAATCAGTGACATTTTTAATGAAAACTAAGATCTCAAAATTTCCTTAAAGGTTGAAGAAACCAAGTCAGAAGGAATTCTCCCTGCAAATTATGATGAAGACATTGTGCCCCAGCCTACCGCCGACACTGAGTTACCTTCATTTCAAGGTACAAGTCACAGAGGTGACACTCTTCAGGAATCTGAGAAAATTACCCTTCATGACACCACAATGGATCACACACGTTCTTTAGGACTTACACTGGGCATGCAAGGGGGAGACCCCATGCTGACGCTAAGCTTGCTCTTGGTAGCCACACTGGTGACACCATGGACCCTCTGCAACATTAGTTTTGACAGTTAATAAACAATTGGAATGTATTTGAAAACAATCACAACTATGAACTTTGTTGCAATTAGAGGCCCTCTAGGTTCTACACAATCATACTGAGTATGCTCCCAAGGGGCTCCCATTGTCAAGTCTTCAAACAAGCAACTTACAGAAAAAAAATACTCAGCCAACTACCATTTAATTGTTTAATGTTTCTTCACAAATGGTAAAAATACTAAAGTACAGACAGTAATACTCATGATGTTGTGGCCAACATCATAAATATGGAATTATGAATGTAAATCATTTTCTGGGTTCAGAGAATAAATCTGGTCATCCATGCAGCTCTGCAGGTATCTCTAATAGGGCTGGTCTCTATGTTCCTGACTGTTGTCGTCTTTATCCTTTTACGCAGGTCCTCCAGGGCCTCAAGGACCACCACCTTTTCATTCCATCTGTTCCATCAATGGTCCAGGAGGAGCCCCAGGACCACGTCGTATTCCTCCACCAAAGCCACCTCGGTCCAAGCTACGGACACCTCAGAAGGCACCACTGTCTCCACCTCTGCCTCCTTGGGACATTTCTGCAGGACCAACAGGGTCCATAAGTCTGCCTCAACCTCGCAGCATGGCACCAGGGCAGCCTCACCAGGTGAAAACAGAGAGCCACCTTGTGAAGGTTATTCTCTGCCCATCTCCCGCGCCCCCCGCCCACACACACACATATAAAGCTGAGCAGGTCCCCTTTTAAGATTCTCAAACTCTCCGCTTTGAATCACACAGAAAGGAAGCAGAGGTTAACCGATAGCAGTGGTTATATTGATAAAATTTCCCTGTGCAAAGAAATATTTGGGGACTATAAATCAAGACCCTGGCATGAACAGATAAGTTCTTCTAAAGTGAATAAAAATCAGTGACATTTTTAATGAAAACTAAGATCTCAAAATTTCCTTAAAGGTTGAAGAAACCAAGTCAGAAGGAATTCTCCCTGCAAATTATGATGAAGACATTGTGCCCCAGCCTACCGCCGACACTGAGTTACCTTCATTTCAAGGTACAAGTCACAGAGGTGACACTCTTCAGGAATCTGAGAAAATTACCCTTCATGACACCACAATGGATCACACACGTTCTTTAGGACTTACACTGGGCATGCAAGGGGGAGACCCCATGCTGACGCTAAGCTTGCTCTTGGTAGCCACACTGGTGACACCATGGACCCTCTGCAACATTAGTTTTGACAGTTAATAAACAATTGGAATGTATTTGAAAACAATCACAACTATGAACTTTGTTGCAATTAGAGGCCCTCTAGGTTCTACACAATCATACTGAGTATGCTCCCAAGGGGCTCCCATTGTCAAGTCTTCAAACAAGCAACTTACAGAAAAAAAATACTCAGCCAACTACCATTTAATTGTTTAATGTTTCTTCACAAATGGTAAAAATACTAAAGTACAGACAGTAATACTCATGATGTTGTGGCCAACATCATAAATATGAATTATGAATGTAAATCATTTTCTGGGTTCAGAGAATAAATCTGGTCATCCATGCAGCTCTGCAGGTATCTCTAATAGATCTGGTCTCTAGGTTCCTGACTGTTGTCGTCTTTATCCTTTTACACAGGTCCTCCAGGGCCTCCAGGACCACCACCTTTTCATTCCATCTGTTCCATCAATGGTCCAGGAGGAGCCCCAGGACCACGTCGTATTCCTCCACCAAAGCCACCTCGGTCCAAGCTACGGACACCTCAGAAGGCACCACTTTGTCCACCTCTGCAACCTCAGGACATTTCTCCAAGACCACAAGTGTCCATAAGTTTGCGTCAACGTCGCCGCATGGCACCAGGACAGCTTCCCCGGCTGATAATAGAGATCCACGTTGTGAAGGTTTTTCTCTTCCCACCCCACATCCCCCCCCCACACCCACATAAACCTGAGCAGGTCCCCTTTTAAGATTCTCAATCTCTGGCCTCGGAATCATACAGAAAGGAATCAAAGGTTACATATTATTTGTGGTTATAGTGATAAAATTCCCTGAACCAACAACTATTTGAGGCCTATAAATCAAGACCCTGGTGTTAACACATAAGTTCTTCTAAAGTGAACAAAAATCAGTGACATTTTTATTGAAAACTAAGATCTCAAAATTTCCTTAAAGTTTGAAGAAACCAAGCCTGAAGTAGTTCTTCCTGCAAATTATGATGAAGACATTGTGCCCCAGCCTTCCGCCGACACTGAGTTACCTTCATTTCCAGGTACAAGTCACAATGGTGACACTCTTCAGGAATCTGAGAAAATTACCCTTCACGACACCACAATGGATCACACACGTTCTTTAGGACTTACACTGGGCATGCAAGGGGGAGACCCCATGCTGACGCTAAGCTTGCTCTTGGTAGCCACACTGGTGACACCATGGACCCTCTGCAACATTAGTTTTGACAGTTAATAAACAATTGGAATGTATTTGAAAACAATCACAACTATGAACTTTGTTGCAATTAGAGGCCCTCTAGGTTCTACACAATCATACTGAGTATGCTCCCAAGGGGCTCCCATTGTCAAGTCTTCAAACAAGCAACTTACAGAAAAAAAATACTCAGCCAACTACCATTTAATTGTTTAATGTTTCTTCACAAATGGTAAAAATACTAAAGTACAGACAGTAATACTCATGATGTTGTGGCCAACATCATAAATATGGAATTATGAATGTAAATCATTTTCTGGGTTCAGAGAATAAATATGGTCATCCATGCAGCCCTGCAGGTATCTCTAATAGGGATGGTCTCTAGGTTCCTGACTGTTGTCGTCTTTATCCTTTTACACAGGTCCTCCAGGGCCTCCAGGACCACCACCTTTTCATTCCATCTGTTCCATCAATGGTCCAGGAGGAGCCCCAGGACCACGTCGTATTCCTCCACCAAAGCCACCTCGGTCCAAGCTACGGACACCTCAGAAGGCACCACTGTCTCCACCTCTGCCTCCTTGGGACATTTCTGCAGGACCAACAGGGTCCATAAGTCTGCCTCAACCTCGCAGCATGGCACCAGGGCAGCCTCACCAGGTGAAAACAGAGAGCCACCTTGTGAAGGTTATTCTCTGCCCATCTCCCGCGCCCCCCGCCCACACACACACATATAAAGCTGAGCAGGTCCCCTTTTAAGATTCTCAAACTCTCCGCTTTGAATCACACAGAAAGGAAGCAGAGGTTAACCGATAGCAGTGGTTATAGTGATAAAATTTCCCTGTGCAAAGAAATATTTGGGGACTATAAATCAAGACGCTGGCATGAACAGATAAGTTCTTCTGAAGTGAATAAAAATCAGTGACATTTTTAATGAAAACTAAGATCTCAAAATTTCCTTAAAGGTTGAAGAAACCAAGTCGGAAGGAATTCTTCCTGCAAATTATGATGAAGGCTTTGTGCCCCAGCCTACCGCCGACACTGAGTTACCTTCATTTCAAGGTACAAGTCACAGAGGTGACACTCTTCAGGAATCTGAGAAAATTACCCTTCACGACACCACAATGGATCACACACGTTCTTTAGGACTTACACTGGGCATGCAAGGGGGAGACCCCATGCTGACGCTAAGCTTGCTCTTGGTAGCCACACTGGTGACACCATGGACCCTCTGCAACATTAGTTTTGACAGTTAATAAACAATTGGAATGTATTTGAAAACAATCACAACTATGAACTTTGTTGCAATTAGAGGCCCTCTAGGTTCTACACAATGATACTGAGTAAGCTCCCAAGGGGCTCCCATTGTCAAGTCTTCAAACAAGCAACTTACAGAAAAAAAGTACTCAGCCAACTACCATTTAATTGTTTAATGTTTCTTCACAAATGGTAAAAATACTAAAGTACAGACAGTAATACTCATGATGTTGTGGCCAACATCATAAATATGGAATTATGAATGTAAATCATTTTCTGGGTTCAGAGAATAAATCTGGTCATCCATGCAGCTCTGCAGGTATCTCTAATAGGGCTGGTCTCTATGTTCCTGACTGTTGTCGTCTTTATCCTTTTACGCAGGTCCTCCAGGGCCTCAAGGACCACCACCTTTTCATTCCATCTGTTCCATCAATGGTCCAGGAGGAGCCCCAGGACCACGTCGTATTCCTCCACCAAAGCCACCTCGGTCCAAGCTACGGACACCTCAGAAAGCACCACTGTCTCCACCTCTGCCTCCTTGGGACATTTCTGCAGGACCAACAGGGTCCATAAGTCTGCCTCAACCTCGCAGCATGGCACCAGGGCAGCCTCACCAGGTGAAAACAGAGAGCCACCTTGTGAAGGTTATTCTCTGCCCATCTCCCACGCCCCCCCCCCCACACACACACATATAAAGCTGAGCAGGTCCCCTTTTAAGATTCTCAAACTCTCCGCTTTGAATCACACAGAAAGGAAGCAGAGGTTAACCGATAGCAGTGGTTATAGTGATAAAATTTCCCTGTGCAAAGAAATATTTGGGGACTATAAATCAAGACCCTGGCATGAACAGATAAGTTCTTCTAAAGTGAATAAAAATCAGTGACATTTTTAATGAAAACTAAGATCTCAAAATTTCCTTAAAGGTTGAAGAAACCAAGCCTGAAGTAGTTCTTCCTGCAAATTATGATGAAGACATTGTGCCCCAGCCTACCGCCGACACTGAGTTACCTTCATTTCCAGGTACAAGTCACAATGGTGACACTCTTCAGGAATCTGAGAAAATTACCCTTCACGACACCACAATGGATCACACGCGTTCTTTAGGACTTACACTGGGCATGCAAGGGGGAGACCCCATGCTGACGCTAAGCTTGCTCTTGGTAGCCACACTGGTGACACCATGGACCCTCTGCAACATTAGTTTTGACAGTTAATAAACAATTGGAATGTATTTGAAAACAATCACAACTATGAACTTTGTTGCAATTAGAGGCCCTCTAGGTTCTACACAATCATACTGAGTATGCTCCCAAGGGGCTCCCATTGTCAAGTCTTCAAACAAGCAACTTACAGAAAAAAAATACTCAGCCAACTACCATTTAATTGTTTAATGTTTCTTCACAAATGGTAAAAATACTAAAGTACAGACAGTAATACTCATGATGTTGTGGCCAACATCATAAATATGGAATTATGAATGTAAATCATTTTCTGGGTTCAGAGAATAAATCTGGTCATCCATGCAGCTCTGCAGGTATCTCTAATAGGGCTGGTCTCTATGTTCCTGACTGTTGTCGTCTTTATCCTTTTACGCAGGTCCTCCAGGGCCTCCAGGACCACCACCTTTTCATTCCATCTGTTCCATCAATGGTCCAGGAAGAGCCCCAGGACCACGTCGTATTCCTCCACCAAAGCCACCTCGGTCCAAGCTACGGACACCTCAGAAGGCACCACTGTCTCCACCTCTGCCTCCTTGGGACATTTCTGCAGGACCAACAGGGTCCATAAGTCTGCCTCAACCTCGCAGCATGGCACCAGGGCAGCCTCACCAGGTGAAAACAGAGAGCCACCTTGTGAAGGTTATTCTCTGCCCATATCCCACCCCCCCACACACACAGACACACATATAAAGCTGAGCAGGTCCCCTTTTAAGATTCTCAAACTCTCCGCTTTGAATCACACAGAAAGGAAGCAGAGGTTAACCGATAGCAGTGGTTATAGTGATAAGATTTCCCTGTGCAAAGAAATATTTGGGGACTATAAATCAAGACCCTGGCATGAACAGATAAGTTCTTCTAAAGTGAATAAAAATCAGTGACATTTTTAATGAAAACTAAGATCTCAAAATTTCCTTAAAGGTTGAAGAAACCAAGTCGGAAGGAATTCTTCCTGCAAATTATGAAAAAGGCTTTGTGCCCCAGCCTACCGCCGACACTGAGTTACCTTCATTTCAAGGTACAAGTCACAGAGGTGACACACTTCAGGAATCTGAGAAAATTACCCTTCATGACACCACAATGGATCACACACGTTCTTTAGGACTTAAACTGGGCATGCAAGGGGGAGACCCCATGCTGACGCTAAGCTTGCTCTTGGTAGCCACACTGGTGACACCATGGACCCTCTGCAACATTAGTTTTGACAGTTAATAAACAATTGGAATGTATTTGAAAACAATCACAACTATGAACTTTGTTGCAATTAGAGGCCCTCTCGGTTCTGCACAATAATACTGAGTATGCTCCCAAGGGGTTCCCATTGTCAAGTCTTCAAACAAGCAACTTACAGAAAAAAAATACTCAGCCAACTACCATTTAATTGTTTAATGTTTCTTCACAAATGGTAAAAATACTAAAGTACAGACAGTAATACTCATGATGTTGTGGCCAACATCATAAATATGGAATTATGAATGTAAATCATTTTCTGGGTTCAGAGAATAAATCTGGTCATCCATGCAGCTCTGCAGGTATCTCTAATAGGGCTGGTCTCTATGTTCCTGACTGTTGTCGTCTTTATCCTTTTACACAGGTCCTCCAGGGCCTCCAGGACCACCACCTTTTTATTCCATCTGTTCCATCAATGGTCCAGGAGGAGCCCCAGGACCACGTCTTATTCCTCCACCAAAGCCACCTCGGTCCAAGCTACGGACACCTCAGAAGGCACCACTGTCTCCACCTCTGCCTCCTTGGGACATTTCTGCAGGACCAACAGGGTCCATAAGTCTGCCTCAACCTCGCAGCATGGCACCAGGGCAGCCTCACCAGGTGAAAACAGAGAGCCACCTTGTGAAGGTTATTCTCTGCCCATATCCCCCCCCCCCCCCCCCCACACACACACATATAAAGCTGAGCAGGTCCCCTTTTAAGATTCTCAAACTCTCCACTTTGAGTCACACAGAAAGGAAGCAGAGGTTAACCAATAGCAGTGGTTATAGTGATAAAATTTCCCTGTGCAAAGAAATATTTGGGGACTATAAATCAAGACCCTGGCATGAACAGATAAGTTCTTCTAAAGTGAATAAAAATCAGTGACATTTTTAATGAAAACTAAGATCTCAAAATTTCCTTAAAGGTTGAAGAAACCAAGTTGGAAGGAATTCTTCCTGCAAATTATGATGAAGGCATTGTGCCCCAGCCTACCGCCGACACTGAGTTACCTTCATTTCAAGGTACAAGTCACAGAGGTGACACTCTTCAGGAATCTGAGAAAATTACCCTTCACGCCACCCCAATGGATCACACACGTTCTTTAGAACTTACACTGGGCATGCAAGGGGGAGACCCCATGCTGACGCTAAGCTTGCTCTTGGTAGCCACACTGGTGACACCATGGACCCTCTGCAACATTAGTTTTGACAGTTAATAAACAATTGGAATGTATTTGAAAACAATCACAACTATGAACTTTGTTGCAATTAGAGGCCCTCTAGGTTCTACACAATGATACTGAGTATGCTCCCAAGGGGCTCCCATTGTCAAGTCTTCAAACAAGCAACTTACAGAAAAAAAAATACTCAGCCAACTACCATTTAATTGTTTAATGTTTCTTCACAAATGGTAAAAATACTAAAGTACAGACAGTAATACTCATGATGTTGTGGCCAACATCATAAATATGGAATTATGAATGTAAATCATTTTCTGGGTTCAGAGAATAAATCTGGTCATCCATGCAGCTCTGCAGGTATCTCTAATAGGGCTGGTCTCTATGTTCCTGACTGTTGTCGTCTTTATCCTTTTACACAGGTCCTCCAGGGCCTCCAGGACCACCACCTTTTCATTCCATCTGTTCCATCAATGGTCCAGGAGGAGCCCCAGGACCACGTCGTATTCCTCCACCAAAGCCACCTCGGTCCAAGCTACGGACACCTCAGAAGGCACCACTTTGTCCACCTCTGCAACCTCAGGACATTTCTCCAAGACCACAAGTGTCCATAAGTTTGCGTCAACGTCGCCGCATGGCACCAGGACAGCTTCCCCGGCTGATAATAGAGATCCACGTTGTGAAGGTTTTTCTCTTCCCACCCCACATCCCCCCCCCACACCCACATAAACCTGAGCAGGTCCCCTTTTAAGATTCTCAATCTCTGGCCTCGGAATCATACAGAAAGGAATCAAAGGTTACATATTATTTGTGGTTATAGTGATAAAATTCCCTGAACCAACAACTATTTGAGGCCTATAAATCAAGACCCTGGTGTTAACACATAAGTTCTTCTAAAGTGAACAAAAATCAGTGACATTTTTATTGAAAACTAAGATCTCAAAATTTCCTTAAAGTTTGAAGAAACCAAGCCTGAAGTAGTTCTTCCTGCAAATTATGATGAAGACATTGTGCCCCAGCCTACCGCCGACACTGAGTTACCTTCATTTCCAGGTACAAGTCACAATGGTGACACTCTTCAGGAATCTGAGAAAATTACCCTTCACGACACCACAATGGATCACACACGTTCTTTAGGACTTACACTGGGCATGCAAGGGGAGACCACATCCTAACGATGAGCTTGCTCCTGTAGGCACACTGGTGACACCATGGACCCTCTGCAACATTATTTTTTGACAGTTAATAAACACTCGGAATGTTTTTGAAAACAATCACAACCATGAACCTTGTTACAATTTGAGGCTCCCTTGGTAGTCCACAACGATACTGAGTATGCTCACAAGGGGTTCCCATTGCTAAGTCTAAAACAACCATCTTTAAAAGAAAATAAAAAAACTCTGCTCACTAGGATTTAACTTGTTTTAATGTTACTTCAGAAATGGTGAAAATCCTAAAGTACAGAGAGTAATAATCATGATGTTGTGGTCAATATTATATATATGGAATTATATATTTAAAATATTTTCTGGTGTAAAAAAAAATAAAACTGGTCATCCATGCAGCTCATCAGGTCTCTCTAGTAGGGCCGGTCTCTATGTTCCTGACTGTGCTCACCTTTTTCCATTTACGCAGGCTTTCCAGGACCTCCAGGTCCAGCACTTCTTTCTATCACCGGTTCCATCAATGGTCCAGGAAGATCCTCAGGACCATGTCCTATTCCTCAACCAAGTCCACCTCGGTCCAAGCTATGGCCACCTCAGAAGCCACGTTTCTCTCCACCTCTGCCACCTCAGAACATTTCTCCCGGACCACCACGATCCATAAGGACACCTTTTCTTCCCTGCATGGCACCACTGCCGCCTCGGCCACGATCACATCCCAGAGGTTGGAATGGTAGCGGGTGGAAGCCCTCAGGTTTTGGTCCTTTCACTGGTTGCATTCTGTTCTCCAGGTCAAGTTCTGTGTTCCACAGCCCAGCATGGGACACTGCCAATCTCCGGCTCAGTGCTGGACATTTCCTCCTCCACAAGGGGGTCCCTCAGGAGCCCCAGGGTTTTTCGTGTTGGGAAGCCCCCTCCTCTCCTCCAATGCCTCCCATGTGACCCATGGTTCCTTTGGGACCTCTTGGGCTATTATGACCTCCACAGAGTGGTGGTGGCATCCCTCTGCCCTCATGAGGTGGCATGCCACTCCACTTGCTAGTTTTTGGAGGCTACTTTCGGACAAGAGAAGCTTTAAGTTTGCTTCCTTGAATATCTTTTCCATCAAACCTTTCCACAGCAGCCTTGGCAGTTGGCAGATCTTCATAGGCCACTGTGGCGTCACCTTTAGGCTTTCCTGTTTCCTTATCCAAATAGATGTGGATCATGAGTTGCCCAGTTCTCTTGTTCATCTTGACAACCCCACACTGCTTACCGAAGTCTGCCAGATCATCCAGAGTCACATTGTCATTTAAACCTTGCACATAAATTGCACTGTTGTCAGAATCCTCATCAGGATCTATAGGAAGGCCTAGATCAGGACCTGGTCCTTCATCCATGGGTCCACCAGGCTTATTGATGCCACCTCGCTCTCTAGAGCCCATTCCACCGCGTCCTCCTCCCCGCCCACCTCTGCTCATGCCTCCATGATTAAATCCCCTTCTTCTCCTCTCCCGGTTATCAGGGCCACTCATGCTCTGGTTCTCTCCTGGTTGGAAAAATCCTCCAGACTCCTGCCCTCGACACCATGTGGTGTGGTCCTGTCGGAATGAACTCTGCTCCCCGTAGCTGCTTCTCTGTTGGCTATATTGACTTGGAGCCTGGCTGTAGGATCCAATCTGAGGGGGGTAACTAGTGGGAGGCTGCTACCCATAGCTGCTTGTGACCATAGCTACTCTGCTGTCCATAGCTGCTCGGTTGCCCATAGGTGTTCTGCTGAGAGTAACTGCTCTGATCGTTAACTAGTTGGCTGTGAAGAGAAAGATAGGATGTGTAGCATAAGATGTGTAGGAGGATAGGGTGGAGGTGCAGGGACTGGCTGCATGGGGTAGCTCCCAGGTGCTTGGGGATATCTGTAATTACTCTGTCCATACCCTAGGCTGGGCTGGTTATAACCCCCATGCTAGATTGAGGTTGACTAGTCTCAGTGGGCTCTTTACATCCTGTGGTCTTGCAGGTGCAGCGGCTGCTGGCTGCTGGCCATAGGCTGGGTAGGCAGGCTGGGTGCCATACGCAGACTGAGCTGCACAAGAGGCTTGGGTTGTGGTGACTGGGGCAGTGGTGGTGTCATGAGCACCAGTGCCACATCCTTGAACAGTCTGGCTGTATGCCTGGGGGCAGTTGGAGTGGTATCACCAGTGGGAAGCTGTCCATAAGAAGTCACATATGCAGTCTGCCTGTAGGTGGCAGTGCTCTGAGCTGATATCAGTAGGCTGTCCATAGGTTCCATAGCTTTGTTTCCCATAGGCCTGGGTGGTCTGTGCATATCCTTGAGTTGGCTGGGCTGTGTAAGCACTGTAGCCCTGCTGGGCTGCAGCTTGGCTGTAGGTACTGTAATCTGCGGACGCCATTTTCTCTCCTTCCTCCTCGTTCTCTCCCCCTCGACAACATTCTGACCCTGTTCTTGAAACTTGCTTAGAAGAGAACACAAGTGTGATAGCTTCACTACTGATCAGGAATCTGCTCTTGTTCATGTGCCAGGTGACGCTTTCGACCCTCAGAGTGCTAATGAGTACTTCAGTGCTCCCAATCCAGCTGAATACACCCACTATGCAACTCACTCCAAGGTTCTGCCACTTTGGGAAGCAACAATGGCACTGCTGATGTTAACAACCGGAATATGGTTTCTGAAATTTGTATCAACAGTGATGATGTGGGTATTCAACCTAATTTAACATGTGACATGCATTAAAATGAGTTTAACAAGGTAAGTTAGACCACAGCAGTGGTTTAAAATAGATGATGATTTATGCACTAGAAATCCAATTCTCTTTGGCACCAATACATATCATAAATAAATTTTGTGCTATATATAGGACTCTTTAGCCATTACCTAAAACTAGAAAAAATGCTTATCTTTTCCAATCATATTGAAAATACATCTAACATGAAACTTGTGTTGTCTGAATGGCTAAGCAGAGAAATGTAATTGTTAGATATTAGTTTCTATTTTTCTCTGTCCATAAACTGTGACTTATGTGAATAGCATCATTTTGGAAATAAACACCCCCAAAGAAGCAACATGTGAGAATAACACCAATGAAATAAGACTCCACATTGTCAACACTTCTCAAATACAATGACATTCCTTGTGACATGACACTACATAAGATTCTACTGGTGATGCCTCTGTTACTGCTCATCCTGATGCTGCCACCAATGATGTTCTTGATACTACTGATAATTCTTGCTTTTCTTTTTAGTTGCTGCTGAAGCCTACGAGGAGCTACCAATAACAATGACAATTTCAGGAATATTTAAAAAAATTCTAAAGTTTAATGTTAAGTATTTCTTGACATCATATATACTGATTTCGCTATATAATAGTTTTTTCATTAAAATACTTTTAAAAAATATTTTAAACTGTTTCTTGGTATTGCACAAACTGTTGACATGATGTCTTGGTGACATGTTTAAGGAGAAAGCTTCTATAATACCTATCAGAGATAGAACAGATAGTGGCATATCAAATCAGACAGACCAGGAACAGATGTTGGCTGAACACCTGACTATGAAAGAAGAAAAAGGAGAGGCAGAGGGAGAGACACAGAGGAGGAGATACAGAAAGAGGGAGAGGAACATAGAGACGGGGGGAGACAGAGAGATAGGTTTAGAAAGAGAATGAGAAGCTGGGGTAGAGATTCTTCTGAACTAGAGGAAGGTTAGAGGAGGGCAGGAGGGTAGAAGATCTAGAACACTAGCATGGACTTTGAACTGTACAGCAGGTACTTGTGCTACTGAAGGAGCCTGGAGGCCGGTCTGTACCTTATTATGGTAATAGACACCACAGGCAGCCAATATTCCCTACTTCCAGTGATAAGAGAAATGACACCTTTGGGTAGAGGAACTAGCTTCACAAGTTTTTAAGGAATGTTGGCTTTTATCTATCCTCCAAAAATCCTCCAAAGTCCAGGTTGAGCCCGTTTCTGAGTATCTGAGACTGCCATTACAGTTTTGGGAACTGGAGTTCAATAATAGGCGTCAATGAATTTTAGTGGATTTTCTAAGTCACAGACCAGCCTTGTTGAGGTTTCCATACTCAACTCTAACATAAGTAAAAGCACCACCCAAACTACTCTATTGGCCTTAAAATCTAAAGAGTTAAAGTGTGGCTGCTTATGTGAATTTCCTTTTCCTGTAATTTTATGGCATCCCATCCCCTAGCACACATTAAGTGAGAAAAGTCCCTCACTGAGGGTGGGGCCTTAACAATCCCTTCCTGTGTGTGATGATCATTGTGTCCTTGACACCATTTCAGAGAAACCATCTACAACCTCTGCCTCTCTCTTCCAGAGTAGTCCCTGAGCCTTGGAGGGTGTTGTAGTTCAGATGTCTTGCTGAGGTCTGAGAACTGCACAGTTATGCATTCTCTAAACTTCGGCCAGGTGTGAGTCTATGCATTCACCAGAGCCCATTGACTAAAGAAACGTCTCTCATTAGGGATCACAGTTGCTCGATGCTCACCTTACTAGACCTGGATGGAGGTGGGTAGGCCTTGGACTTCCCACAGGGCAGGGAACCCTGATTGCTCTTTGGGCTGAGGAGGGAGGGGGGCTTGATTGGGGGAGGGGGAGGGAAATGGGAGGCGGTGGCGGGGAAGAGACAGAAATCTTTAATAAATAAGTAAATTAATTTATTTATTAACAAAAAAGTTGCTCGAATGTATAGGTGTCAGCAAGAGCACGCAGAAGGCAGCTTGATTCTAAGTAAGTTTAACAAAACAACAACAGAGGGCCTGTTGTGTGGATTCAACACATCAGTGATTAACTCAGGGTCACCAATACTTCATCAGTGTGGCATTAAGGAAAGAAATAAAAGCCCTTCCACTGGGATTCATTTCCAGATTTGAATTTTCTACATGTTCCCTGTCTTCCTTTCTTTGTCTGTTGCATGACTCTAAATCTGTGTCTTTCTGAAGAAGTCTGTCTGTTCCTGTGCTTGTTCTCTTGTCTGAGTCTATGTCTGTCCCTACATCTGTCCTTGTGTGTAAATGTGTGTGTCTGCCCCTTTTGTTGCTCACTCTTTTATTATATTTCCCTATAAGAATCACCTGGGGAAGGAGTGGGATACTTTACAGAATCATTTGTGGAGTCTTACAAGGGATGAAGGTAATAACTGTAACTGATCCCAACTCACCCAGACAACAAAAAACATTACAAACACCATGTTTGCCCAGTAATGCTGCTGTGTTCCATTGTTTTGGTGGATATTCATTTAAGAGTGTTTTCAACCTTTATGTTTGCTGTTTTATACAAATGATACACATTTGTTCTGGATCAGGGGGCACAGAAGAAAATAAGATTACTTAAGTATTAGTTTAGTTTGTAAAAGGTGGCTATGCAGGAAGACCAAGGAAAGTAGTGGTCATTGTTACATTGTTCTCTTAAAAGTGGGTTAACAATCAGTTTGAGTACACAGTAAGATAGCAGCCTTATATCTTAAATGATCTCAAAGCATGTTATGAACTCTGGCTGTGATGTCCAGCAAAGGTTCCAGTCTCTAGAATCAGAGAGATTTCCATATTCCATATTACATCACCATGGCCTTAGTCATTGGGCTCTGAACCAGGTTTACAGAACCAGCCAAGAGTTCCCTACTGCGTGGTAGACCTAAAATCAAATCACAAAGTTGATTGTTCCTATAAGAGTCAACACACTATCACACGGAGAATATCTTGCCAGGCAAGTTGTCACATGCAGGGTCTACAGATTGGTAGAATCATCGCCAACTTTCCTCATCCAGTAGCTTGCATAGAAGCTTCTAGCACTGTGGAAGCTATCTAGCACAGATGCACCATGACCTTTAAATGTCCTATATCCCAAGTGTATAGTGTGTTCAGAATCATCCACCAATCTAATTCTCGTGTGTAAATGAGGACATTGGTAGCAGCCTGTAATGTTTGACAGGCACCCCCTTACTTCACAGGTCAGAGGGAACTATCTCACAGTATTGGAACTTTTGTTTAGTCAACTTAATCTTTGGGAGAAACGTTACCCATGCATGCAGGGCTCCTTCATTCAGTTGTTTTACTTAGGCTTCCAAGAATACAACTCCATTCGTTAGGCTTGGTGGCAAACCACGGTACATGTGTAGAGGTCAAGAGCATCACTTTCTGGATCATACTCTTACCTCTACCATGTGGTTTCCCAACATCAAACTCAACAGCATATGGCTGGCATCAAACACCTTCACATGCTAAACTATTTAACCAGCCCCTCAAATGATTTTAAAGGACTTCAAATGTAGTATTTTTCCAAAAGGATTTTTTCCTCCATGCTTAATTTTGGTTAACCCTTTCCCCACCATCACACTTCTCCCATCGCTGATGAAAACTTTCCACTTGCAAGGTTTCTTTACCCTTCCACAGTGCATTTCCTCTGCCATCCCACTTCCCTCCAGGCCTGTTCTCCTCTATGATCCATTTCATGCGTTGAGTTTTACAGACACTCGAAATTAAAAACATTCATCTGAAAATTCAAAGCTTGGAACCACATGTAAGATAAATAATTCAATTAAAAATGGGGGTACAGAACCACACAGAATTCTCAGAAGAATCTCAAATGGATGTAAGACATTTAAGGAAAGGTTCAACATCCTTAGCCATCAGAGAAATGCAAATCAAGACAACTCTGAGATACCATCTTACACCTGTAAGAATGGCTAAGATCAAACACACTAATGATAGATTATGCTGGAGAGGATGTGGAGTTAGGGGAATACTCCTCCATTGATGGTGGGAATGCAAACTTGTACAACCACTTTGGAAATCAGTATGGTGGCTTATCAGAAAATTGGGAATCAACATACCTCAAGACCCAACAAGACCACTCTTGGGCATATACCCAAAGAATACTCAACCATACTATAAGGACACTCCAGTGTGTATCTATGAACATTCATGCCCCTACAGACATCCTTGTGATCACATGACCAGCTAGCAGTTACAGCTCACTGTCACTTCTTAGTAGCATCAGACTCCAACAGACTAGCATACTGTGTATTGCTAGCCTAGGAAAAGATGAAGTTCAAAGTGCAGTTTCCCTGGGATGCTTGTCACTTTTTCAATCCTGTAAAGTCAAAAAATCACCAGCCAGGGTACTGAATTTTAGGGCTTCAAAAAAACCCCTTAATGCTAGGTTATTGAAAACTGGATTTTGGTAATACAATTGAACACAAACAGAATACATTAAAAGATATTCTGTAAAAGCATTATGTGTATAGTTAGCCATGACCAAAAATAAATCCTGAAACAGAGTTTGAAAAACAAAGGTCACACTATTAAAAAAAAACATAGTACATACAATTTTGGAAAATCTTTGTTAAATTGAACCATCAGAACTTCTGCCTGATTTTCAATATCTATATATCTACATCAAACAAGACTTTGAATATGAGAAATGAGTTAGTCTTCTAACTCCTTCTAATGAAGTCACCTTCATCACGCTCGTTTTGAGAGTCTATTAGAGATGGGTCCAGATGGTCTAATCAAGCACAGGTTGCTGGCAGGTGATGAAGTTCTGCCTCCTGTAGAAATCAGCCTGTGCTGCCTATTCTGACAGTAACACCCTAATACCTCCCTCTCAAGGCTAATTTCCAGTCTCTCAGACAAATGTCTTGATGATGTTTGATTTTTCTTGACTCAAGGTTTAGATAAAGCTATTGTAAAAACTCACAAGGCAGGACTCTAAGGTCTTTATTTTATCAATGGTCTAAAAATACATCCAGGTATTAAGAAGGAAAAGTAGTGTATGTATGAATAGACTATTATTGGCTATTACTGATTCATAGAAACAAACCTGCCCTCTTATTCTAGAGCTGAGTGAAGTCTGACTGTTCTATTTAGCATTAGACAACTGAAATGCGCCCCTGTCTCTACAGACAGTGCTGTATGAATGCTCCTTTTAGGTCTCCTTATTAATATTCTGAGTGCAGTACAATATTTCTAAAAAGGACATAATTTTCATAGTGAGTATGCCTTTGACTTTAGGTATGTTCTTGTCTTGGCAGACTGAAAATGGGGTATATTTTGCCAAAAAGTATAAAGAAAGAATCTAAGAAAACAATATGACTGAAATCTGTGTTCTTCAAAAACTTTCCCCTGAGTTTACATGTTAAAATGCAAGAATATCAACACCTCACAAATATATCTGAATTAAAAAATAAGAACAACATAGGAAAATTTCCTTTTATAAACATAGAGGATGTTGGTGCATAAATAGAGTAACACTGTTAAGTGATTCAAAAGCATAGTCATTATATCTTCTTCCTGGGAAGTTTATGGCTTCCATCCCTAGTTTCAAGCACAGGTGAACACGAATCTTAACTGGGAAGAGGTCACATCCAACACCACAGCAGCATCACAGCTCAGTAGCAGAACAAAGCAGAAAATGATTAGGTCAGAAAACACCACAAAACAAAGTACACTGGAGACAACTAAGTAAGGCAGGATGAGCAAAGTTCTCAGGATTGGGGAGGAGGGACTGGGCAGTCCAGTTGTAAACAGTCCCATCTTTTGTGACTATACAGCACTGACAATTGAGCTATCAGGAGCCTCGCTGGTTTCTACATCATCAATAGCTGCAGGTTCTGGAATTTCATTCATCCTCAAAACCTCTTCATAGAGCAAATAGCTCCGCAGACTTCGGGGAAGAGGCAACTGATGGATGAGACTGTTAGAACGAAGGTGCTCTGCTTTTAGACTGGCCCAAATTTCCAAACGGCTGAGATGGGTGAGGCATGGGACACAGGCTGGAGAAACAAACGAACAAAATATTAACTGATAGTGAAATGAAGAAAAGATTAAGGATCTAAGCTTGGACTTCAGATCACATATAAAAGCCAGAGACAGGAGTACCAATGTGGTTTGCTCGGTAACAATCTACCTCCAGATTCAGTGAGAAACACTATATCAAGATTATAAGTCAGAGAGTGATAGACTAACATCCTTCTCTGGTTTCCACATATGCATACTATCATGAATACACACACACACACACACACACGCACGCACGCACACACACACACACACACACACACTAGTAATACACTAAAGTAAGCAACAAACCCATCTCCATATAACAAGAGAAATAGTTTGTTGCTTAGTCTTGTTTTCAAAGAAGACTGGTGGATAAGAAAAATCACATTCAATTTTCAATTATTTTCCTCACCTGGTTGCCCTTGCTTCAATTGGTCACTCAAAGTCAGTATCCAATCCATAGAAGGTAAATGTTTAAATTCTAAAGAATTGATGATACAAGCTGGCATTTAAGAAAACTCACAACAGAAAATTGCTACTTCCCTCTTAGTCTGTTTCATTGCCAAGAGTCTTGTAACCTAACATATCAAGTAAATGGATGTGCAGTCTGAACATTATCTCTTTGCATCTGTGACATAAAATGAAGTTTCAAGGGCTGGCAAGAAGGATCAAAGGTTAAGAGTGCTAGCTGCTCTTCCAAAGGACCCAGGCTCAATTTGTGACACCAACACAGTGGCTCACACCTATTTCAAATTCCAGTTTCAGGGGATCCAACATCCTCTTCTGGCTTCCATGGGAACCAGGCATGCATGTAGTGCACATACTTGCATTAAAAACATCCACACTTAGTAAAATAATGTTTTTAAGAATGAACTTTTAAAATTGGCACGGAAAGAGAACACTCATTGAGTGTCCTCTATGCCACATGCCTATGCATTTCAGAGATACTCTAGTTTTGTATCACTTTCTCTGGTCTAAACATGCAGATACATACACAATATCGATCTATCGATGTATCTGTCTGTCTATCGATCTGTCTGTCTATCATCTATCTATCTATCTATCTATCTATCTACCTATCTATCTGGGTTTCCTAAGCACATGTTTTACCACTGATCTGCCCCAGTCCCTGATATAAATTACCATGCTATCATAAGACAGGAAAACAGAATCTTAAAAAGAAGATTCAGCAAAATTTCAAAGATCACAAAGTTGTTTAACTGGCAGAGCCATGGTTAAAAATTAGATCCATCTGACCCCAAAGACTCTAAGTGTGGTTTAAAGTTGTAGGATACACGATCACACTGTGAATCCCAAGTTTGCATTTGAGTGAACTTAATAAAATCAACTTTGGGTCAGGAGACAGAGTCAGCAACTATTTGACAGAAAGTAGACAGAGAGACAGAAGGGAACCAGAAAAAGAAGAGATACACAGGAAGCAGGAGGGAGGAACTTTAAATGTGACAGCCCTTTTTGGAGCAACAGAAAAGAGACTTTCTCATTCTGAGATGCTGGTGAAGAGGGAAGGTCATCTAGTTTCTGTTCAACTTCTGTGAGCTAGCAGGTTTTCGACCTAGCCTCCAACTGTGTGGTAAATAGAACAATAAGGATTTAGTTAAATAGTACATCTGGAGGCTGGAGAAATGGCTCAGGGCTTTAGAGCACTGACTGCTCTTCCAGAGGTTCTGAGTTCAGTTCCCAGCAACCACACACATCTATAATGATATCTGATGCCCTCTTCTGGCATGTAGGCAAAGAGGTAGATAGAACACTGTATACATAATAAAAAATAAATCTTTAAATAACTATATTTGGTGACAGTGGTGAGAGACAGATCTAGCAGGACATGGCGGCCTGAGAAGTGGGCCAGTGACTGCCACAGTTACTGGCTGAAGACAGTAGTATTCAGGTATAGCCTCTGTGCCAGTGGGAAAACAATATTTTGGCACTCCAATGTGTGACATAATCACATAAATGGAGAATTCACACTAGTCGGCCATTACTCGTGGGAACTCTGGAAAGTGGACTTAGACTTGGAAACTGCAGGAGGTGCTTGAGCCCACCACCAAACAGAGAAGTCAGCAGATTTGGTGAGACATTGGGACGTCTTGAGGGAGAGAGTTGAGTAATATTTTTTTTAAAAAAAATCATTTCCATGTTAAGGATGAAAAATATCACAAAGCAGGGTACTAGGACCCTATATAATGCTACCATGTATGGTTTGAAAATAAAAATAGTAAATGAGGGGATAAAAGACTTAGCTGGGATTGACATAATGCCGATTATAATCATCATCAGTTTGGTAATTCATCTCATCCTTATAGCCACAGTGGTTTCTTTTGCCAAATATAAAATGTGTGGTCTGATAATTGTGCCAAATATGAAAAGTTGACAGATAAGATATAAATTTTAGAAAGACTTGTATATAAAGTTAAGAAAATTTGACTGATAAGATGTAAGCCTTAGGCCAGGTGGTGGAGGCACACCTTTAGTTCCAGCACTTAGGAGGCAGAAGCAAGTGGATCTCAGTGAGTTCAAGGCCTGTCAGGACTGCTACTCAGAGTCTCAAAACAAAAAAAAAAACCAGACAAACCTTATACTGACCTACTAATGAAAATAAGAGAAATACTCAGACACAGGAATGTACACAAGAACCCACCATGTCACTGCATCATGAACTGAAGTGCAGTGTCCCAAAATTATTAGAAAACCTGCCGTAGTTACTATACAACAACCAGGAGACAACACACACCCTAAGGTCATCAGAAAGTTAATGGAATCCTATAGACATATTCTATTTGAGGAGATTTGAAGAAGCAGTCGTTTCATATGGTAAGCGTTCATCCTATGTAAAGCAGACGTTAAATTCATAAGCAATGCAGAACAGAAATATCCCACAAGACTGGAAAGAATTGGTCACAGAAATATTGAAAGCCGGTCTCAGACACAATGGATAACATGGTGGCAAGAGCAAGCTAGAGTCATAGAACAATGAAATAGGGCTAGAGGCATTGATGATTCCCAAGACCAGCTTCTAGGTGAGCACCAATATGCCGAGTTGCAACAGTTGAATTTGATGCATACAACTTGCTGCAATTTGTTGCAGATAGTTTGAATTGGATGATCACACACTGGCTCTTAACAGCTTGAGTGCTTGGGACAAGGTTGAAGAATCAGGAAAAAAAAGACTTTTCTATCACTTGGTGCCTTTGGGTTTTCACTGCTGTGAAGAGACACCATGACCATGGCAACTCTTATAAAGAAAACACTTAATTAAGGGGATGGCTTACACTTTCTGAAGTTAAACCTATTATCACCATGGCAGAGAACACAGCGGCGTAGAGGGAGATGTGGTGCTAGAGCTGAGACTACTAGATCTTGCAGGTAAAAGGAAATCAACTGAGATACTGGGTGGTACTCAGAGCATAGAAAACCTCAAAGCACAGCAAACCCTCACAGTGACACAGTTCCTCCAATAGCTCATACCCACTCCAACAAAGTCACACCTCTTAAGACTGACAATCCCTATGAGATGATGAAAGCCAATTACAATCAACCTGCAGACTTGGCAACTAGCCAAGGAAAGTATAAGAACATGTACCCTGTTCCAACAGTTAGAATTGGGCAGGGTTTTGTTTTTGTCCTTCCAGGATAAAAGCATCCAACTAAGGAATCTATAGGTTTCTGGACAAATGAGATATCTGAAGAGGAGGAATCATCAAGAGAAAATATTCCAAGAAAAAGAGTAAATCAGGGTAGAATTTCATCAATCTTCCCAAACATGGTCTTTTCTTAATCCCAATTCAATTAAAAATCAAAGCTGGTTTTGCAGTTGGAGCATGCCTTTCTTCTTCTCTAAACCTAAGCATGCTTGTTAAAGGAAAACTGAAAATCTCTGTTTCATGTTTAAAGAGCTGCCTAGTACGGGATAGAAGAAAATCAAAATTAAGGGACTATTTTATTGTCATGAATCCTTGGTTTCATTTTGACTCTTTGAAACTTTTCCTAAGATATAAATACTATCTCAAAATCTATAAGATTTTCATGTATATATAAACTTTGTCAGGATATTAGTAGTCATGTAGACTACTAATTAATTCTCAAAATAAGCTTCATCCAGCTACTTGTAAGTGTTTCAGGGTTTGAGTCTGAAGCACTAAGCTTGTGTACCCCTGATGTACTTGATAGATTCTGGTTGTCTAACATTTCAGAGATCTGTTGTATACAGCATATAAAATGTTTTAAGTTTTCTGCAGTAAACCATGACCATTCATAACAAGAACCTTCGAGTGCTCCAAAAAAAAAAAAAAAAAATGAAGGGGTCCTTCAATGATGACTGTGGTAATGCCTTAAGCTAACAAACACTACCCAAAGATCAATTTTGGCGTGCAAATCTTTAGGACAACTTCAGAGCAACTAGTTAAGATGGTCCAGGCTCACAGACTCCTCCAGGCAGGACTTCTGTTAAGCCCCACACTTTCTCACAGAGACTAAACAACAAATGATACAGCTAGCTCTCCCAGGACTTGGTCATTATCATAATTTTCTCAGGGGCCTCTAAAGATGCTGCTGCCCCCAGATAATAAGTAATTTGAAGAAAATGACAACCACATTACCAAGAAGTGGTGTGGATAGTTTTTGGTCATTTGGTGGGTTTGGGATGTTTGTTGTCATTTAGGGGAGTTGGTTGTAAGCTGTTATTAGTCATGGTTAGGGAAGAAGTAAAAAAAAGGTTAGATTAAGAGATTTATTTTTTTTCATTTGTCTATCCTTTCTCTCCTACCTAATGTTGAAAAGGGGGGATGGGGAACAAAAAGGGGGGAATATAAGAATGATAGAATAAAATGGTAGAGTATTGAATCTACTTTTAAACTGAAAACCAACTACTAGTCTCAAATATTTTACAATGGTATGGATTTTTTTATATTAATACAAATTTGAGGTTTTTTTTTTTTTTTAACATACTGGATATGTGCTTCTAATCGTGAACCTATGCAACTCACGCGCGCGGCGTGCATGGCTATGTGCAGGCGCCTGCAGCAGGAACTTGGAAATTTGTCTGTGAATGGTCCCAAGAGCAGCACAGCCCAAACTGGTGGCCTCCTGCTATAACCGTTTCTGATGAGCCAGACACATTGTACAAACGCCTGTCCATTTTAGTGAAAGCCCATGATAAGGCTGTGTTAGACAGTTACGAGTATTTTGCCGTGCTCGCTGCTAAGGAACTTGGCATTTCCATTAACGTACATGAGCCACCAAGGAAGATAGAGCGGCTCACTCTCCTCAAGTCAGTGCACATCTTCAAGAAGCACAGAGTCCAGTATGAGATGCGGACGCTCTACAGATGCTTAGAGTTAAAACACTTGACCCGATGCACAGCCAACGTCTACTTGGAGTATATCCAGCGAAACTTACCCGAAGGGTAACAAAGACACAGATACAGCAATTGCCAGAACACATCAAGGAGCCAATGTGGGAAACGCTCACTGAGGAGAAGGAAGAAAGAACGTCATAGCCTCGGAGGTGCCACTGTGCCTGGATCTGAACTGAGCAGGCCTGCTGTGGCTTACGGGGAGACTGCTCCAGCTGAGGGCAAGCCAAGCCCGCCTGACTTTGCTGATGAGTCCTTACACCCTGAGCAGCTGCATGGAGCCCGCGTGGCAGCTTGGTCTCAGAAGAAAAACTGTGCTGTCCTTTTCTACCTGCCATTGCTTGTGTTCTGATTTGAACAAGCGTTAGCAGACGTCTATAACCTAAAATAAAAAATGTAAATTTAAACACTTGCAAAAAAAAATGTAATGTAAATTCTAGTTCTTAAAAGCTACTACTACAAACTCTTTAGGATAACTAAGAAATAATGGTTAGTGGATAGTCATCTATAACAATCAAATTTATAGCCACCTTAGTTATGTTTTTAAGTAGTGTATGTATGTACAGTTATGGAAAATATAGTCGAAGTGCATGAAATATTAGAATTGGTATAAAATTCTAGATAAGAATCATAAGGGTTCTGAATTAAAGTTCAAATGCTTTTGCTCATGTACAAACATTTAACACTTTACACATAAATCATGATCAATAACAATGGTGTTAAATTCACTAGTTCCCTAACACTGCTGAAAATTTAATGAAAAGAAAATACCTAAAGTCAGTATCTGACTGGCGTTAATTACCTCACTAATATATTTCACACTCAAAAATACTACAAGGAGTAAGTGCAAACAAAATATTATGGCATCTCAAATACACGATTTTATTTTCCATATTTAAGTGTAACTTTTCTACTCAGACAGTATGCTGCATATTACGCATATAACTGAATAACATGGAATATCAGACAAGGAAATAAAAGAGTATACCTGTTGTGGGTGTGTGCATGTGGAAGTTATCTGTGATAGTTTGAATGTTACCAGCCCAAATAAACTCATAGGGCGTGGCACTATTAGGAGGTGTTGGAGGAAGTTTGTCATTGTGAGGACAGCCTCGGAGGTCTCCTATGCTCAAGTTAAGCCTAATTCAGTTTACTTCTTGTTGCCTGTGGATCAAGATGTAGGGCTCTCAGCTCTTTCTCCAATTTCATGTTTGCCTATACACGTTCATGTCCTGCCATGACAATAATGGACCAAACCTCTGAACTGAAAACCTGTCCAATCAAATGTTCTGTTTTATAAGACTTGCTGGAGTTACGGTGTCTCTTCACAGAAGTAGAAGCCCTAACTAAGACACCATCATTTGGATCTAGCTAACAACAGTTATGTTGCTGCAAGGTGGTGTCAGGTAGGCAAGTCATTCAAGACTCTCCTAACAAACGTAGATTAGTCTGCTTTATTTTAAACACAAGAGGTTGAGCTTCCACATGCAAATGTGCATAAGCATGATTAGATGTGCTCTTAAGACAGGGATCTAATGGCATAATCTGCTAAGACTGCTGTCCCTTCAAGAGACTTTAAAAGTCAGTGAAATTGCCTATTACCTGACAGTCACAATATGAGTTGTTATGCTTTGCAATAGTCTCTCCACCATGAAGATTGAAACCTCTGGACCTGTGAGCCAAAATAAATAATTCCCAGCTTTAATCTGTTACCTAGATATTTTTGTGAAAGATATAGTAAGGTAATTGATATAGGCAGGAAACAAACTTTGAAGAATGACTGGTATAAAAGTGGCAATGAGTGAAATAAACGGAGCTGTCATCCAGTAGTAAAGTGCAGAGTCACTGCTGATTGTGTGACGATTCGTTCCCATTGCTAAGTATAGCGCCTCACCTCCCTACAGTACACTGAAAGGCTTTTAATATGCTTCAAGGTAGAAAGAATCACTACATTTTGTAACCTTCAAAGTACCTCAAAAATCTTAGACACCAGTGAGTCTAGAGACCGCAAATGTTTCGATTGCACAACGAATCAGTAAAAATTATGTAGTATCTCAGAGAGTTCACATTATTTTATCTATATGTAATGGTGTATTGTTGAACAAAAACAATTTGTACAATTAGATAAATATATAAGACTGAAAGTAAGCTAAAAAGGACTTTCTTTAAATAAATTAATTAAAAAAAATTTCATTGTAAGGCCAGGCATTACGGTACATGCTTTTAATCCCAACACCTGGGAGGCAGAGTCCGGAGGCTCTCTGTGAGTACAACGCCAGTCTAGTCTATAGTTCCAGGGCTGCCAGGCTAGATAACAGAGAAAGCCTGTCTCAAATTTCTTCATTGTATATATTATTGTACACAGTGTGATGTTCCACAGGAAATTCTCCATAAAGCATATAACGTAGTTGAGGATATCGCCCTCCAAGTGCTCTGCTCTGCCTTCAGTGCTCCAGCCAGTCCTCAGGGTCATCTATGGAGCTTTTCTTCTACATTCATGTATGTACAAACATTTTATACATCTGTATAAAATCTAGGTACCACAACTTTATGGGGGCACACTTAAATTTGTTTAATAGTATTATCTCCAGGTGAATCACATTTTTCAGCAAATGATATCTTTGTTCTTGTTATGGCCGAATGAAATTCCACTGCATGCATGTACCTCATTTCTTATATCCAGTCCTTTGTTGTTGAACATAAGGGCAGTTCCTATAACCTAATTATTGCAAATAGTGCTGCAACTGACATACAAGTTTCTCTATGGTAAGATGACTTGAAGCCATGCAGGTCATACAAACAGCATACGTGGGATATGTATGTAGTGAATATAGTACCAGTTTTTTGAGGACCCTCCATAATGATACACATATTGGCAAAAACAACTGACATTCCCACCAGCAGTATATACAACCTACATTTGTCCACATTTCCCATCATTTGCTGTTATGATGACATCATACTAACAGGTGTGATGGTGTTGGAAATCTCCGCTCCAGTCTCACTTCCCATTCCAAACCTAACCCTCAAGACAGGGTTTCTCTGTAGCTTTGGAGCCTGTCCTGGAGCTAGCTCTTGTAGACCAGGCTGGCCTCGAACTCACAGAGATCTGCCTACCTCTGCTGGAATTAAAGGTGTGCACCACCACCGCCTCGCTCCCCCACCCTTCTTAGAAAGCCCACCACTGGCAGCTCCCCGGCCCCCCTCGAGGCTGCTTAAAGACCATGCCTATAGGGTATTTAAGGTTTTCATTTGGGAGCAGCAGTGTGATTTCTTCTTAGCCCTGAGATCACCCAGGGGTGCTTTGCTCATTAAACATGGATTTTAATTTGGCCTGATCTGACCCATTGCATCAGCAGAGAAACCCACTGCTGGGATTCAAAAATACCTATCGTCTGGTGCTGGGCCTGGATACCATAACCACATGGATGTGGGAAGCCACTCTCCCTCTTACAATGCCCTCTCCCAAACTGATCAGCTTTTGGCCCAATAAACTGCCCATTCCAAGTCACTGTTTAGAGTTCCAAGACCCCTCCCAATCTTCAGGGTACCCTGCCAAGATGGGGCTGTGCAGGGGCAACCCTAACCCACTTCTGAAGCAAGGCTTGTCTTTGCTCTGTGGGACCTTTGGTTAGGAGATGTTCTATGCAAAGACACCTCACTTCCCCTCGCCACTTGACCTCAAGCTATCTAGGAGGATGTCCTGCCATGATCTTTGGTCTCTGGCATAGCCTTTGAAGTGGGCAGCACCAAGTCTAAATCTAATTCCCCAACTGCTGCAAAATTTATCCAAAGTTACTCAGTATTTGGGATCTGTACTTCCTCCCTACCCATACCCCACTCTGCTTCTGCCTGCTCTCTCACCGGGTGTCTTGTTCTTCCATGTGTTACAATGTGGAACAAGTCAGCTGCATTCTCCACATGGTTCTTGTCTTCCCCTGCTCCTGCTACCACCACTGACACTGCGGCATGACAGACTGTGGCTGTTCCTCTGTCCCATCCGGCTTTCCACTCCGTACATAGGAGGCATACATTCGTTTGCCTTGGGGAAGGGGACAGCATGCCACATTGGTCTTCTGATGCCTCCCATCGTTGCTATGCTAAGCAAGCTGGAGCCAGTGTCGTGTGGGGAATGCAATAGGTGTTGTCATCCTTCCCTCCAACTGGGAGCATCCTCCTTGCCTACTCCTTTAATTCTTATGGTTTCTTATACTGTGAGTTCTGATCTTATGATGGAGGAAGGTCATTGGTTAATTATAATAAAGAAACTGCTTGGCCCTCATAGGTTAGAACATAGGTGGGTGGAGTAAACAGAACAGAATGCTGGGAGGAAGAGGAAGTGAGGTAAGATGCCTCAGACAGACACCATGCAGCTCATCGCCAGGGCAGAGGCGATGAAGCAAGCCCCCAGGTCAGACATGCTGAATCTTTCCCGGTAAGCGCACCTAGTGGTGCTACACAGAATATTAGAAATGGGTTAGATCAATATGTAAGAGCTAGCCAATAAGAGGCTGGAACTAATGAGCCAAGCAGTGTTTAAAAGAACACAGTATGTGTGTTGTTATTTCAGGTAAAGCTAGCAGGTGGCAGGAGCTGGGTGGCGGAATGCAACCCGCAGCTCCCTTTAACAATCTTAGGATTTTTAATTTGATCATCTGACATGGCTTCCTATGGAAAGTTATGTCTGTCTTTCTGTTAAAACATTCTGTCTACTTTGTATGGATGGACAGCACTCTGTGCCTATGTATTTTCTTGTGTATAAATACATGTGGCCACTGAATGCTTGTTTCTGACTGGTTTTAAATGCCTGGGTTTACATGTTCCGTGTGTCTTGGTAACAGCTCAGCTGTTGCTATTACAACCAGCTGCCTGGGTTCAAAATTTGCCTCTGGGTTTTTCTGGCCCTGAATCTGATGTGATGACAGAGAAAGTTATTCTGTAAGTGAAATGAAAACTTGTGATTGCAAACTGGAGTTGTTCTGGGAAATAACACATGGTCGGCCACCATTTTAACTAAGTACAACACATGGGCAGTCACCACTTTGACTAATGCTGAAACAGAGGGAGGTCACATGACTATATCACCTCTTAAATAAAATTGACCATATGGAGTGGTCCACCAAGGAGACATTAGATCTCTAATATGATAAAAAAAAACAAGGTTTATGAAAGACAGATTTCTAAACAATGCTGGTTTACTGAGGAATCAAAGTTGCACCTCCATGCATTCAAACACTAAATTGTTTACAACGTTAAAACTTGTTTTTTGCCTTCCACAGATTATGAATACAATCTATGTCCCAGGACCACAGGTGAACACCAGAGACTGAGATATTCCTATTTTATGATGTAGCAATATGATGACATAAACCGTCTAACAATAGGTTTTTTCCTCCTTATCTAAGGTCTATTCGGGGTGACAAAGACCAATTTAAAAACAACATCTAACTTTCTTGCTTTTTCCAACATTGGTAAACTGTAGCTAATCTGGTAAATCACTAAGACATACAAGTTAACCATCAATTACCTCATAACAGATCAACTTCTTTGGTATGTTCAGATATAGCAGGTGAAATTTATCCCTTCTGATAGTGTTTGATGACTAAGGTACTGACAGATTTACCAGTTTAACATCTCTTCCCCTGACTCCCCAAGGCTACAACCACTTTGGGAGCTCATAATCCATTAGTTAAATTTCCTGTTAAAAACACAGACAAGTTTGCCTCATTCACAGGCTTCATAATACAGAAAATAAATAGGTCTAGGTGTAACTTCCGAGGTTGAGTTCTAGCACTGCAGTTTTGACTGCTACTGCATAGAAGCTATCTCAGCATTACTGTATCATCTTCAGTCACATATAGCAAAACTCTGCCGAGATGCTAACTCATCCCCCTCTGAAGAGATTAGCATTGGAGAGGGCAGGGAAGCCTGCAGACAGGTTCAACTCTGTTCATCCTCTCATGCTCCTCAGCCTCCCTCCTTCTTCCTCCACTCGCTCAACTTCTTTTCTTCAGTAAATTTCCTCTGTTTATCTTCTAGGTATAGACTTAAAGATGTGTTTCACTGGGCTGAAAGCAAGCACTAAGAAAAATGTCCATGCCTCTTAACCCAAAGTCACAGACTTTTTCTATGACACCAAGTTGTAAATCTGTTCCAGTTGTCTTACAGACATCTGCAGGTTCCTGGCCAAAGAATCCTGTTATCAAGGAATCTAGCCTGGTGGATCAATCTCTAGACAGGCCCACTCCTCCTGCCAGACTTATGCCAAGGCCAACCCACAGGGGGGGCCTACAGATAATGCCAGTCCCTGTACCTGTTCTGAAGACACCAATGAGATGCCTACTAGTAGGATGACTTCGCCCACATGTCCACTCATAATAAGCTCCATTATCTCTTAACTCTTAGTGATACCTTTATAGGAGGGATGGAGGCAACCCCCACCTCCAGGGAAACAGCTCTGTGATGGCTCAGGTACTCCTGAAGCACATTATCCCCCAATTTGATGTGCCATCTCCCCAAACTCCTGGGACATTAGTGCTAGTACCACCTCTCCAGGTTGAAACAGGAACCTATCCAGGATAAATAGTCTGGCCAACTGGAACCGGACCCTCCAATTTTTCAAAATGTCCCAATGAGTGGTATATCTGCTCTTTTGCATCTGGCTCATAACCCTTGCCTCCTCTGTACAACCAGAGCACATCTGTTTCATTCTCTCTGACAGGCATCACTCTTCCTATGGCTAGTCCTGTCCACAGGGCCAATGTTAATAATCAATTTTTTCTCCTAGCAACCTCCCTTATTCACTTCCTCAAGAAATAGACCCTTGAGGTCTCCAGGATGGCAGTTGACCAAAGGCTTCTTCACCCACCTCCCACCAAGCATGAGTCCACTGACTCTGGACTCCCCTCCCCATACTGTTCTATGCCAGCAGGAAATAGATAGACTTGAAACGGTACCCAAAGGTTGAGATGTTGGAACTCTCCACTCTGTTCTTACTAAGCCTGCCATAGGCAGCTCCTCTCCTGGAGCTACTCAAAGACCTTGCTTACAGGGTATTTAAGGCCCCCTCCTTGGAAGCAGCAGTGTGATTTCTCTCCTACTTCCGCCACCCCCCCAAGAAACACCCAAAAGTTGCTTTGCTCATTAAACCTAGACTTTTAATTTGACCTGATCTGACATATTGTATTGGCAGAGAAACTCATTACCAGAGATTTAAAAATACTTACCAATGGGGTTTCAGCACAGTTTTAGTTCACACTTCTCTAATGGCTGGAGAGGTGAACATTTTCACAGGTTTACTGGCCATTTCAACCTTTGTGAACTGTTTGTTCATTGGCCCATTTGCTAACTGGGTTAATCTCTTGCTTATTTTTTGTTGCTGGTTTTATTGGGGCATGTTTTAGTATATTCTAAAAATAATCCTGTGTTTGATGTAAAGATCAGCGATTTCTCTCCCATTCTGAAGTGAAGAAACCTTCACTCATCATTTTCTTTACACTTATACTTAATTTCATGAAGGTGACTTGTGAACTGTAAGCATTATTTTCTGATAAACTGGAGTACTAGCCAGAAAATCCCTACATCTTGTCTGTATCTTGAAGTATTTCCCCTACTTTTTCTTCTAACAGTTTCACAGAGTTTCGCATCTTCAAATTAGGTCTTTGTTTTATGTACAGTTGATTTTTGTCAGGGTAAGAAATAGGAATCTCAAATCATTCTGCTACAGTTGGGTACAAGATCCATTTGTTAAAAGGCTGTCTTTTTCCAATATGTTGTTGGCATCTTTGGCAAAAACAAGATGATTGTAGCTGTGCGGGTTTATATCTAGTTGCTTTAGCCTGTTCCTGAGGTGGTCTGAATAAAAATACCCTTCACAGGCTCATTGATGGAGGAAGGTCATTGGTTAAATAAAAAGAAACTGCTTGGCCCTCATTGGTTAGAAGATAGGTGGGAGGAGTAAACAGAACAGAACGCTGGGAGGAAGAGGAAGTGAGCTCAGACTCCACAGCTCTCCTCTCGGGAGCAGACGCTTCAGAGAGAAGCCATGCTCCTGGCTCCTGGGTAGACACACGCGATGAAGCTCCGACCCAGGATGGACATAGGCTAGAATCTTCCCGGTAAGCGCACCTAGGGGCACTACACAGATGATTAGAAATGGGCTAAATTAATATGTGAGAATTAGCCTAGAAGAGGCTAGATAGAAATGGGCCAAGCGGTGTTTAAAAGAATAATACAGTTTCCGTGTAATTATTTCAGGGAATAACATAGAGCTAGCCATGTGGGCGGCCGGGTGCCGGGGACGCAGCCCCGCCGCTCCAACTACAACAGAATGGCACCCAACGTGATGGACTAAATCCACTTAAAAAACCTGAGAAGGCTTAAAAATAAGGGAGAAAGAGTTTAACACAGATTTTTGCTGTTTGTTGGTGGTGTGCTGTAGAGAGATTTCCTGATTCGGCAACAGCAGCAGAAAAAATGCTGTGTCATTTTAAAGCGCAGCTTCTTGGGGCTGTGCTGCCAGCGTGAACTCTGGCTTTAAAGCATTTGTGGCACTCTGCTTGCTAGTGGCACTCTGCTTGCTAGAGGCAAGCAAGCGCTCTCATCTAAGAGAAGCTTCCTGACTCAGCTTTAGCTGCAAAACCCTGCAGCTCATTAAGAGGTTCTGCCACGAAACACTTAAAAGGTGTTGACGAAAAGCTGAATGCATGCTTTTCGGTTTTCAGCCGTAGCTGCGCCGTTTTAAAATACCAGCTTTCTGGGCCATCCTGCCAGGACAAACTCTGACTGTTTGAGGCAGGAGGGCCGGCTACCGAGAGAGGACTTGAGTGTTGTCTGTTGTAGCTCGCTTGCTGGCAGGGACCTTGAAATGCCATAGAGTTGTGGCAGTAAACATGGCTACAGCCAGTACCTCAGCCACGAGGTTGGAAAGCTAAGGAATGGACTGGATCTAGCTGACAAAGCCACGGCTTTAGTCCTACTGATATTGCTTGGTAAATTAAAGACTCATGTGGTCAGAAAAAGAGAGATATACAGTAAAGAGAGATTCAAAGACAAAGAAAATTTTTAAATGGTTTACAGTGTATTAAAAATATATGCAGACTAAAAGTTGAAATTCTTAAAGTAAAAAACAAAAAAAAAGGAAGAGAGTTGTTGTGTGTGGTAGTACACACCTTTAATCCGAACACTTGGAAGGCAGAGGGAGATTGACCTGTGTGACTTCAAGGTGTGGTAGCACACGCCTTTAATCCCAGTGCCTAGAAGGCAGAGACAAACAGATCTCTGTGAGCTCAAGGTGTAGTAGTGTACACCTTTAATCCTGAATGCCTGGGAGGCAGAGACAGGTGGATCTCTGAGAGTTCAAAGACAGCCTGGTCTACAGAGTTACTTCAGGTCAAAGATACAGAGAACCTGTCTCAAAAAGCAAAGAGTTAAAAGTAAAAATAAACAAAATAGAGGTTAAAACAAAGCTGCACAAAGATGGAAAATACACAGAGAATTTTGATACTGTATGCTATTATGCTCTCTTTAAATTATTTAAATGCTGAGGAAGGAGCAACAGATGCTAAAAGATATTTATTTATAAATGTTGCTGAACTAATCCAACATAGATATTTTGATGTCTTGACTTTGAAATTTGGATCTAAGGACATGATGCTTTGGAAAGGAGTTTCTTATTTTGTTTTCACAGAGGATGAGACCCTGTTCATTTCTTCTATTCCGATTTGGTATGATGGACCACGCCCTCCTGAAGGGTTGCTGTGAACATCTTCAGAAAATTGCTTCGCTCAACTGCCAACTGAGATAAAACTAGCACACTGGTTATACCATGAAAGACCTAATTAACGATGCCCCCATTCAGCAGGAAGCAGTTTGGAGAGAAATAACTGCGCCCATATTCCCAAAAAATGTTTATAAATGTTCTTTTACATTTAAAGGGGGATATGATATAGGTATGAATAATTTGCATTAGTATAGTTTTTGCTTTATTGATAGAGATTTATGGTCAATTTTGTTATATGTATATGTATTTCTGATATTGATTAAGGTATTGTGATTGTGTAGTTCATGATTAAAATGTAATGTATAATTAGGAAATATAGGTTGTTGATGGATAATCATAAATAATTGTCAAGTTTGTAGTCATGTTAGTTAATATTTTCTAGATGTGCATAGATATATTTTAGATAGGCATTCTTCATATCTTTCAAAGATTATAGAATATGGCATTTTAAATGTTTTAATAACTTAGGACTTTTCATGACAATGAGACACTCTGCTCCTGACAGCACCAATCTACTTCAAGAGGAAGATTGGCATCGAAGAGGCTCGTTATGGAGTTTGATAGCCATTTGGGCAAGAAACTGCTCTTGCCTGGACTATTGCATAAACTGGACACAGAGAACCCACAGAGAGAGGACTACTGAACTTGCCTAAGGTGAGATGATCTTTCGGGGTTCCTGATTCATGAAAGAGTCTGCGAGACATTCTGCAGGACACAACAGATAGTGACTGAACTGACTTTGAATTTTCCTGCTTTATGGAAATGTCTGCTGGATACAATGGGCCTGAAGGCTGAAGATGGATGCCCCAACGGTACAGAGGAACTTTGGGTGACAAAGGCAGCGAGATGTCTCTGTCATTTCTAGAGTTTTAAAAGTTGTTTTTTTCTTGTTTGCTTAGGTATTATTGTATCTTTCTGGAGTCTTTGATGGAGTTAAGAATAGTTAGTTATAGTTATAGTTTTCCTTAGTTATTATAAAGATTATTGTAACTTTTACTTGATAACTGTTTTGTTATATGTAATTTTGCTATGTTAAAGTTAAAGCCTTTCTTTTTTCTTTTTTGTTTAAACCGAAAAAGGGGAAATGATGGAGGAAGGTCATTGGTTAAATAAAAAGAAACTGCTTGGCCCTCATTGGTTAGAAGATAGGTGGGAGGAGTAAACAGAACAGAACGCTGGGAGGAAGAGGAAGTGAGCTCAGACTCCACAGCTCTCCTCTTGGGAGCAGATGCCTCAGAGAGACGCCATGCTCCGCTCTCCCGGGCAGACGAGATTCAGCTCTGACCCCAGGATGGACCTAGAATCTTCCCGGTAAGACTGGTGCTCACAGATTATTAGAGATGGGTTGATCGGGATATCAGAATTAGCCAGTAAGGGCTAGAGCTAAAGGGCCAAGCAGTGTTTAAATGAATACAATTTGTGTGTTGTTATTTCGGGGCATAAGCTAGCCAGGCTGCCGGGGTGCTGGGGATGCAGCCCCACCGCTCTTATTACTACAATAAAGAATTCTTAAAAACTCAACAAGAAATCAGGTAAAAGCGGGCAAAGATATGAATAAATAGCTATTATAAATGTTCTATATTATATATCATTTAGGAATTGCCAATTGAAACAACTGGATCCACGCTTCTCGGACACACCTACTAGAATGCAAGTTCACTGGCAAGAATGTGAGCACAGACGCTTTGTGTCGTCACTAGCATAAATGCAAAACTCACAGTCACCAGGAAGACAGTTTCCTCATGAAGCTAAATATACTCTTATCAGGCTACTCAGCAATCCTAGAATGCACCAAAAAAGTTAAAAAGTTATTTCTCCTCAAAATTTTCATTAAAAATGCTTGTGCTAGCTTTTTTATAATTTCCGAACAATTTTAAGGTTTCAAGATGTCCTTCAGTAGGGGACTAAGTAAAAACCTAGACTGCAGATTGTTCCTGGTAACATAGGCCTGGAGTCTCATCCACTCAGGAGGCTAAGGTGGAGGAGCCCCAAGGCCTGCCTAGTGCACATTAACAAGGTTCTGTCTCAAAATAAAAGTCAGAAAGAGGGATACAGCATAGTAATATAACACTTGCCTACCCTATAAGAGTTGAACCCCCTCCCAACACACACATACATACAGAGAGAGACAGACATACACACACAAAGAGGCAAAGACAGAGAGGAGGGGATGAAAGGGGGGAGAAACATAAATGCATATTTCAAAGTGATAGAGGCCGATATGACAAGGTCACATGATAAATGTGTGCTTCCAACAACATGACATTTTGGAAAAGGCAAAACTGTGGAGACAGTAAAATGACTGGCGGTTTCAGGTGTTATGAAGAGGAGAGGCATGAACAGGTCAAGTTACAGACAGGCTTAAGGCCCTGAAACTATACTACATGACATTATAATGCTTACATATCAATATACATTCAGTGTACGCACACAGATAGTACATCAACACTATCTGTGAATACTAAAGTATACTCTGGACTAAGGAAACTGAAGGTCATGAATGGCGCACCCTTGGAAAATGATATTGCTAGTGTTGGAAGGTGTGTATCGGGGGGAATCTTTGTACCTCTCATTCCTTTTCTCTCTAAATATAAAACGGAACTGAAATCCTATTTAAAAAACAAAAACACCTGGGCCTGGAGAGATGGCTCAATGGTTAAGTCCTCTTCCAGAGGACTCAGATTCAATCATACATATGGTAGATCAAAAGGTCTGTAACTCCAGTTCCAAGGGATCTGACACCTTCACACAGACACACATGAAGGCAAACACTAAGGCACATAAAGAAATAAAAATAAAAAAAAATTTTAAAAAGTAGAATGATATTTTTAACATTCTTCATTCTTTTTCTTTTTAATCTTTGGCGATTCATTTTCCCACACACATGCAATGCATTGTGGGCATATCCCAATAGCCTCTTTTATCCTTCTCCCACTCCTGCTGTTTACAACTATTTAATGTCAAGGGTTTCTCGGATGTGTTCATGTAGAAAAGGTTCTTATAGTCTCACAAAAAAATTTCCCCTTTCTTCCAGGAGGTGGCATGTGTGTACTGTGCTCAAAAAGTCCTCCCCTGATTTGCAAAGGTGGAAAAAAAGGAAGGAAAGAAAGAAAAACTTTACCAGACAGTAAAACAACTCGTAAACCTGTCAGGAGTAATTCCAGCAGCTGTGGTAAGATGGAAGGCGGCTGCAGACACCTAGGCCTTCCCGTGGCAGGGTGAGTTTTTGCAAGATCACAGCCTTTACCTGTGAACACTGGGACCCATAACTCAATTTACAAGTACCTTAACACAGAAAGGCCATTTGCAGAGCTGACACTCTGGAATTTGTTAGAGTCACCAGGAGCTGCACAGCCTAAGACAGGCCATGAGCTGTGGCTGGAATGGTGAATAGGAAGAGAGTCCTCAGACTGCAGAACCTGTAGCCAACTTAGCTTTGGCTTTGCAGGGCCGTGTGGTGAGAGCAACTTGAACTTGAGAGAGAAATCCTCTAATTAATTACACAGGACTTCTGCAAGGTAATTCCCTCTGAGCATGTTAAACCCACAGATTTCTGAGCTTTAGAGACCCAAGGACAAGAACATCATCAGGGCTTGGGAGTCTACATTTAAGAAATAGAATGAATAACTTCGCAGGTGTCTAAATACAATGAAGGGCTAATGAAAACAACACCATGGACAAACTTCAAAAATAGGATTCTAAGCAGACACAAGAGGACAGATGGTGCTTCTGAGTTTTTCAGGGTACCATCAGGATCAAGTTGCCTGGGTTCTGGACTTTCTGTGAAAAAAAATTAAAATTCAGAATGGTTAAGACTTTCCCAAAGTTACAGTTATTACCAGCAGATACCAAATGCCACTTCCTAATGGTCCCTGTTCTTCACTCAGATTCGTAATGTCCAGGGTTGGGAAAGGACACAAAATAGTCCATCTTCCCTTACTTCTTGAGGCTTTACTGCGCTCTTGTTTGTTTGTGTGAAAGAACCAGACTAAAGCAAAATCTCAAAGAAACATTTGGTTAACAGAGCATTTTGTTTGCCTGTGTGTTCACTCATTCGGTAATCATGGCACGATTTCCAGTCAGAGTTCTAGGTCCAAAAGAATGCATTCGGAGGAAGGCAGGGGAGGTCCCTGCCATTGCGGTCCAGTCAACAATGGCAAAACAAGCAGATGCCTTCAGAGCAAGATGGTGTAAGTCTGTGCACCGGGCTTGAAGCAAACCAGGGTAACTGACAATGTAACTGAGAAAGCAAACGGTTTTGGTAGCTTGCTTCCCCAGGGTCAGCTGCTTGGAGGCAACCGGCAACCATGCCGAGGCTAGAGACAGAGGGACTGAGCACTGTCTCAGACACTTCCAGGACAGCCATGTGGAAGAGGACATGTACTTTGTCAGCCCCAAAGGTGAACCATCAACTACAGGAGGAGGAGACTGAGCTGAGCTAAACTTAGGGAAGAACTTCCCAGTCTAGCAGAGGGAAGTAATGTTCAATCATGGGCACACTGTGTCCTGTTTGGAGCATTTTAAGTCCTCCAGATGCAATGTGAGGTAAAAGGAGCAATGCCCAAAGAAAAGAGAGATTTTTTTTTTCTGCTCCTAGTTTAGATGCATGATCAAGTGGAATAGTCACTTATTAGAAGGTCAGGAGGAGGAACTTTTTATTGAATGCTAGGGCAATCCTGACAGCTCTTCAGTCCCTACCTATGCTGAGTAATTTATGCTCAGCAAAGGGGCACAGCTGTGTACGCAGCGGTTGGCTGTGCCGGCTGTGTGTGTAGACTACAGAACCCCAGGCTCTTCCAGTCTTGCTCCGGCTTAGTATAAAGCACACGGAGGTGACCAATTTATGTTTCCTGAAATAAAATAGCTCCCTGGCTCAGGGAGAAATGAGTGAGTTAGAGACCCTTAATCTTGTGGTCTCCAGACACTGCCAGGAGCCCTAATTAAATCACAGAAAACATTGGAAAAGCAAACACGACATACTCCAGATTCCAGCCAGGTAATGGAAAATTACCGAAACTCTTGACTAACAATAGGGGTGTTTCCAGCTTGACTAAGTGTGAAGCATAAATTCTCAGGCAGGCCTTTCATTGACTCTTTTCCCCGAGGAATGCCACAAAATGGCACTGGAACACCTCTTTCGGTAAGAATTCAGACTGTAGCCCAAACCTGCTCTTTAGAACCTGCACGGATTGGAGCCAGGACGGCAGGGAACCATCCCATTATCTAGAAATGCTGCCCAGGTCAACTTCCTTCTTCAAGAGGAACATTTCTTGATTCACCTCGGGAAAATAAGATCATATGTGAAGCAGCAGGAGCCTCCATGAGACGCCTCTGAACCCTGTGGATCTGCGGAGGTGCCAGGAAGTGGGGGGTGGGGGGAGCGGGCGCCTGGGAGAGATGAGCGAATCTTGGATTATTTGGGCACTGACCTTCCAGAAGTTTCCTGCAAAGAGTGGCCTTCCTCTCCTGTGACTTTCTAAAGTTTTGTGAAATTTATCCAGTGATTCCACTTGGCTTCACATGGACGACAATGCTCAGGCTACAGAACAAGCAGCAACAGAGTCCATGCACTGGACACACAATTCCCACAGGCCAGACACCCCACCACCTCGGGATAGCTGCTCCTCCCGCCACACCACATCCTCTGGCTTTCATTCGATCCTACGTTATTATCCAGTGAGACACAGAATACTTGAGGACACGGTTTCTAGCGCCTTTCTATACAGTACTTACCAGACAGAGGGCTGTCTAGGCTGAAACCTCCAAAGAGTGTTAGTACTGGCTTGGGTTTGAAAGAGCATGGGGTGCCTGCTGGGAGCCCAAGGGGTCTGCTGGGAGTTCAAGGTGCCTGTAGGGAGCACGAGGTGTCTCTTGGGAACACGAGTGTCTCCTGGGAGCATGGGGTGTCTGCTGGAAGCACAGAATGTCTTCTGGGAGCACGGGGTGTCTTCTGGGAGCACGGGGTTCTGCTGGGAACACAGGGTGTATGCTGGGAACACAGGGTGTCTGCTGGGAGCACAAGGTGTCTGTTGGGAACACCAGTGTTTCCTAGAGGCATGGGGTGTCTGTTGGGAGCAAGGAATGTCTTCTGGGAGCAAGGAGTGCCTGCCTGATGGGAACACGAAGGGTCTGCTAAGAGCACAGGGTGCCTGTTGGGAGCACGGGGTGTCTGTTGGGACCACAGGGTGCCTGTTGGGAGCACGGGGTGTCTGCTGGGAGCACAGAGTGCCTGCTGGGAGCACAGGGCGTATGCTGGGAGCACAGAGTGCCTGGTGGGAGCACAGGGTGTCTGTTAAGAGGATGAGGTGTCTGCTCATAGCTGTCCACTCTGTAAAATCTGTTCTGTATCTAACCTGTTGGGCTGAAGAGATATTCAGAGGTTTCCATGTGAATCCTAAGATCCTAATTTATTTTTAAAACAGGTGAACATTACTGAGAGTGTACTCTGGACACTTGAGTCCATTGTCTCAGTTGATTACTAGGAGGACAAATACTCAGAATGACTTGTACTATTTTCTTTAGCTCCTATTGCACAGGGACGAGGCTGTCACAGGGCTGTGACTTCGTCAAAAGAGAAGACGGATAAATGGAGATTTGATAGGTTATTTATTTTTTATCAAACATGACAGATACAGTGATCACTTGACAAGTGCATTATTCATCTTTAGCAGTCCAATGGGCCACACTGGATTGGTGTGACCTCTGAACTCTGTAGCTGTGTGAATACGCCTCACCTGGCTCTCCTCTTTGGCTTAAGTTCGAAGATACTCCTGTGTTGTTCTTATCTAAGGTGTTCTATGTTTCCAATAAAAACTTCAGGAGTCAGATATTGGGGTGAAAACTTCCTAGATCAGAGAAGTCAAGAAGAAATAAGCTGACCTTCCTTCTTGACTGGAGATCCAGCAAGAGAACATCTCTCCTAACAAACAACAAAAAAGACCTGCAAATCTCAAAGTCCCTCCCTACACCTTCTTGTGCAATTCTCTATCCATATTTATTCTGGGTCCTTCATACTCTCGATGGCTAATTCTTGTCAATTAGTCACTGGTCCCGCCCCCGATCCAAGGTTAATTTTATTAATTCAGCCTCGGAGTTTCACAGAGCGACCACAAAACTCCTGTGTACAATTGCAGGGAGCTGGTTGCTGCAGCACTTGGGGGCAGATGTCACCATTGTACCTTGTCCCCCAGGAGCACACATCTCAGTGCAAGGGCCTTGGAGAAAGGGAAAGGAGTAAGATGCAGGAGACTCACCCCTAATTCACCGCCTGAGCAGATGACCCTGGGACACCTGTTCGGATGTATGAGGTAGGGTCACCAGGGCGGCAGCATGAATGTCCCTAAGTAACAGCCTCTTTACCTCTGTCCAATCACAGACAGTGACAGCTGTGTTGGCATGGCAGAAGCAAGCATGATCATGCCTGAAAGTTTGTCAACCTTTGTGACACACCATTTTTTACACAAAATCCAAATTTCAAGGTTTTCCAGGAAAAAAACAGAAAACCTAGACATAGCTGCATTTCTGCACAGAAAATCAGATCGAAGCTCAGAAATACTGTTTGCTTTAGGATAAATTATTTTATTTTACATATATTGGATTCAATTCCATATTAGCACATAGACATCTGTGCTCTTTTAAAATTACTGTTTTATTGAGTCTTTTATACTTGTGTTTGGTAAAACATTCAAAAGATCTAAAAGGATGCAGAATTTCACCCCTCTTCAGCCACCCTCTGCCGTTTCTTGTGTGGTCTGCAGGTATTGCATGGGCACAGAGAATTTATTACTTATTTATTTATTTATTGGAGTATGAGTTCCAGATCTCCCTCTGCTAGGGCTGCCCACAGACGTGAGCCTGTTCCACCTTGACTAAAGGTCAGAGAGTTTGAGTTTATTTTTGTTCTCTCCAAGTTCTTGACAACGGGTATGGCTACAAAGAAGAGAAGCTGCCTGGGGTGTGGTTAATTAGCATTTGGGGTATAGAGGTGGATCCGCTCCACCTGGACCAAGGGTCAGAGAATTCAAATCTATTCCTTACATCATGTTAATAACGTCTCTTTCCTCCACGCTTCCCTTTTGGAGTGAAGTACATCAGCATGTGGAAGATAAATACAGATAGATTCAGTAATCACTGAATTTCCCTTCTGGTGCTGTTTTGTGTTTCTGTATCCTACTTCTCTCCTGTCTCTGTTCCTTTTGCTTAATGATGCTAATTCTCACACTCCTACCTGGGAACATAGAGTTTTGTTGAGGGTAGTCCTTAACAGTGCCCCCTGAGACTCAGTTTGTTGGTCTGTCCTACACTGTGATGGGTTTGGACTAGAATCTAGGTCTGGACTCTTAAGCTTTCAGACGCCTTTGAAACACATGTGATTTAACCTAAAACTTCAATCCACACACGGAGACTTTGCGTCTCGTCCCTGACTTGATACCACGCTATCCAGTGCTCATCTTCATCTTCAATTTCACTGACTTTCTTTTGGGTCGTGTTCATAGAGCATTTTGTATTAAACAGTATATAGTAACTATTTCTGAAACTCCATCATACTGAAGATAATAACAAACATCTTTGCAGAAGATATCCATGGCCCTGGCATGTGACCCATGCCCTTTGACATGAGTCAGAGACCGTCCACTCTGAAAGTATATCTGTTGCACACTGGCCAGCACCTATATAGCTGGGGCTCTGACCTTACTTTTATTTCTGTCCTGGATTTGCACAGAGAGCAAGTTCAGTTCATTCTGTGAGGGTGACCACAGCGACATGAACTCCGCATCATGTCTGGAGGCAGGAGTGGCAGCTGTGTGGGCAGAGGCATCCTGTCCTCACGGGTGGTGTCGGTTGTGCAGTCTTCAGTGGCTGGGCCCAATGCCAAGAAGCGTGGTCTCTTCACAGGACCAATTCCCTGAAGCATCATGGGCATATGCCTGACTCATGCTCTGGACTGACCCCATGAGTCTGTGAATTGCCAGCATCCTTTAATTAATCCCTGTTTTGTTTGAATTATCTAGAGTTGATAATTACTGAGTAAGAAACAGGAAAAGAGCCAGACGATGGCGCACGCCTTTAATCCCAGCACTCGGGAGGCAGAGGCAGGTGGATCTCTGTGAGTTCGAAGCTAGCCTGGACTACAAGAGCTAGTTCCAGGATAGGCTCCAAAGCTACAGCGAAACCCTGTCTTGAAAAACAAAATAAAAAAAATGCAAACAAACAAACCCAAAAAACCCCAAAAAAATAAAAAAGGAGGGGCATTACTGCTCCTAGGTATGTGGAAACAAAAGGTTTACTGGAGAGAAAAGGGAGAGCATCATCAGAGGCAGGGACATCTGGAAGAGTCCAGCAAGGTGAGGAGCAGATTTGGGGATGGGGTTCAGACAGAGATGTGAGGAAGGTAAGGGGTAGATGAAAGGAGCCAAAAGGACCAGCATAGCAAATTGGCACCATCATAATGAGCATCTGGGGAAGGGAAAGCCCAGTCCCTGGGCTGAAGAAGTCTAGGGTAGGGGGCAGGGTATGACAGTTATACCCTGCAACAGGTAGGGACTGAGGGATGCTGGGAGAAGTCAGCGGCCAGGTTCATTTTGATGTGTTAAATAGGCACCTAAGCCATTTGTCCAGAGTTTGAGACCTAACAGTTACTTGCAATTGAAAAGCCACATAATATATAAACTTTTCTTTTGGTTGTTTTCCAACAAGAAACTTCCTGGCATCGGTTACGGCAGTTTGCTGAAGCGGGAGCAAAATGTCAAAATCACATAATGTTTGAAAAATAAACCAACACATCTTGATTGCATAAAATAATAGGTTTTATTATTTTATTTTATTATTTTCAAATATACGAATCATGTACTTTGATCATATCCCCTGCCTCTGTGTCAGTGTGTGGGGGGGCACACGTGTATGTGCAGGTGCATGCATGTGTATGGAAGTGCGTGTACGTGTGAGTACCTGGATGCAGAGGACGATCTCAGGTGTCATTCACAGAAGCTGTCCACCTTGTTCTTTGAGACGGAGCCCTCATTGACCTGGGGCTTGTCAGTGGGGCAGACTGACTGGCCAGTAAGCCCCAAGGACTACCTGTTTCCAGCTCCCCCATACTGGGATTACAAACCCTTGCTGCCATGCCGGTTTTTTTTAATTATTATTATTTACATGGTGGTGAGGATTTAACTCAGGTCCTCATGGTTGCATAGCAACTATTTTAATGACTCTACTTCCTCTGCTTCCACTCGCCTCCTGCTTTTTCCTCTGACCTCTTTTTTTTTTTTTAACCAGTGATGGGCTGTCACCTGAAGGTGGTGCTCCCCTCTGGGAGAGGATCATCCCCTCTGGGTGAATCCTTCCAGAAAATATCCTCACAAACCCACCCAGAGGCATGTCTCTTAATTGATTCCAGATCAATTAACAACCAAAATCAACTATGACAACCCAGAATTGGTAGAGCTAGTTCATATGCTTGGTCTATTTGTAATTGTTTTGAAGAAGCACCATCCTGATTTTCAAAGTGGCTGTACTAATTTAAATTCCCACCAGCAGTATACACATAAATGTTTTTCTAGACAGTTTGCCTACATTAGTTGTTTGTTATCTTAATTACAGCTATTATAACTGGATGAAGATGAAATCTGAGTATTGTTTTAGCCTGCATTTCCTTAGTGGCTGAGAATGTTGACCATTTTTATGTATTTATTGGCCGTATACGTTTATTTTAAGAATTGTCTATTCAATTAGTTTATCTATTTATTGATCAGATTGATTGTGTATGTTTAAATTTTGGAGTTCTTTATAGACTCTACATACGAATCCTCTGTGAGAGATAGCTGACAGAGTTTTATTTTTAAGGCTGTTTTTTTTTTCATTCTGGGAATTGTGCAACTGCACAGCATATTGTAATTTTGTATTGAATTTCCCTTTTGCACCCTAGAAAATTTGCAAAGTGACATTAACATGGTGTTAAATAATAAGAAACCTCTTGGGCTATCCAACTCATTATTCCATCCATATCTTTCAAATGATGAATTTACTTAAGGGATATTTGATAGCTAGAACTTGTCAATAAAGAGATATTTATTGCCATATACATATTTCTAAGTGCCCATTGAGTCAGAATCTCTGCTAGATGGTAGAGCAAGCTTAACAAGAAAGAGCTAAATGTTGCCTCTGAAGCTTGCAAAAAGTTGAAGCACAACGTAATGAGTTTTTACGAGAATATCACATGAAGGAAACAAACTGAACCTGTTTCTCAAAGACGAAGCTCTAACTGGGCGATTTTCCCAGTACTCCTTATTCCAGTGGAACTGAAGAATTTCTTTCTTTTTAAAAAAGATTTATTTATGTATTTTATGTATATGCAAGTTTTGTCTACATGGGACTCTACACACCAGAAGATGAAATAGTTTCCATTATATGCAGTTGTGAGTCACTCTGTGAGTGCTGGGAACTGAACTCAGGACCCCTTGGAAGAGCTGTCAGTGCTCTTAACTGTTGAGTCATCTCTCCAGCCTCTAGAACTGAAGAATTTCTGTCCTGACTGCACCAATTCTAAACTCAGTCAGACTTAGCTATTGTCTCCTCAATGAAGAACCGGCATGAGCCCCACAGTCTCAGTCAATACCCAAGGTGGGGAAACTGAGAGAAGAGGTACCATCCACAAGGACTCTACTGCTCTTCCCAGTACAAGCAGCACCTCCCAATACTGCTTCATTCGGAAACTCGGCTTCTAGCACATGAACTCGGGGGAAGGCTACATTTGAACTACAGAGACTTTTAAAAATCCAACTTGTGTTTTGCAGTGTGTATCATTGCCCTGTACAGAACTTGTGTGGAAAATAGTGTTGGTTCAAGTCTGGAGGGCATAGGGTAGACTTCAGAAGTCTTCTGAAGACAAGATCTACTGTGAGAAGTCCTTGAGGGGCTGAAGGAGACTGTGCACAAGAGGCACTTCGTTCACCATCCTGCTCCACCTCCAGCGCCAACTAAACTCAAAAGCGGTATTTTCATGCGCTGTCTGTAGTCCTGTTTGCGACCATGTTTGAGTCAGAAGCTTTTCCTAGGGAACCAAGCAGATAGAACAGGTCTCTGGCTTCAATCTTCCTCTGCTACATTGCTTCAATTTTTAGGGAGCTCTTCTACTTACTGTGAAAAAATAAATACCCACAAGCAAATGAGAGAAGCCTTGTGAACAAAACCGGAAGCGAGAAAGTTCCCCGCTGCGGAGAGAGTTTAAACGAAAACACAACCGTTATGGAAGCTCATTTTGACATCGGTGTTTGGAATGGAAAGCACATTTTTTTTCTCCGCCGTCTAGTTATGAATGGTGGTTGGGTTCCCAGATGAGCCCACAAAGGACCGCTTAACTCATGCTCTTACTGTAAAATCCATCATGTTGTCGGGGGCCCTGTATAATATCTTCATACCCTCTGCAAATTTTCCACTATGCTCACTTTCTACAGTAACAAGATCACGAGAGAAAGCTTTAAAAACTGAGAAAAGTATAAAGAAAAGAAAAGAGATTCCCAAAGTGTTCACTTAGTTTCATTTTGAATAAAATTTACTCTAGTGATCTAAAATTTTTAAATAGACTTATTGAGATATGAATAACATTATATTTTAAATGTGAATTTGATACATTTGACACATACACAGCTATCCAAGTGCCATATCACCACGGTCAAAATTCTCAAAACATCTACATACATCCAAAATCATGGCCCCGTTCCTCCTTGCCTGGAGCAGACGGAGGCAACAATTATTAGTCTGCCTTTTGCCAGAACAGATTAAACTTTTATAATTTAATAAATTTATAGAGTATGTACTTCTTTTACTTTCACTTCTTTCATTAAGTACAATTATTTTGATAGCCTTTCACAGGTGTCTTATATCAATAAACTGGTTTTATTGCTTAGCAATATTTTCTCAAATTGATATACATAAGTGTTCTTATCTATTCATAAGATAATTGGTATAAGATCCGGAAAGTGATAATCAAAAGTGAAGAGCTCAGGGGCAGCCTTAAAAAAAAAAAGTTTTCCTGACCTTTTCCTGCCTTCCTGGTTCTCATCCTTCGTTGTCCCCCAAGGCCAGCCATAGAGAAGAAATTCTTCTCCCCTACAGCATAGTGTAAAAGCCAGAATTCCTTTTCCCCAAAGGCAGCTGTAAAACCTAAAAATATTACTTTAGCTTCATTCCATCTTTCTATGTAAGAACTGGCCATAAAGAAATGAAGACCTTCATTCCAGAGGTTTCGTTTCCCATACTCCAGAGGAAGAAATTCTACAGCCGAGGAGTCAAGGAGAAACTAAACACTCTGGCTGTGGGGGTTTCCTCTTCAGTTTATTACCATCGGTCACACCTTTTCGTCCAATCATATTTCTACATGGCTGTCCATGCATCATTAAACACAGGCATAAAAATTAGTAGTCCAGGGTCTAATGTTCTCAGGCCTTAGGCATGTAATAAATTTCATGTGCTATTTATACTATAGAAGAAGTGAAGAGTCTGTCCTGGGTCTGTCTATAGGTCTTCTTGCTGAAGGCTCTGCATCATTTAAAACTATGATCAATAAATTCGCTATGCGTTCCTGTTAATCTATCCTTTGTTACATGAGCCTTAGAAACCTCTTTACTATGGTCAGGAAAGGGGCCGCCTTTCCTTTTAGCCATATATTGACTCCACAAACGATTCTCCAGGTTTCTGACACCAACTGTGTTCAATAATCCAGCAGTAATGCTGAGACCTAGAGTTGGTCAAAGATTCAGCCTTGTAAGACTTCCTTCATTTCTGGCATGAGTTACAAATGAGCTCCTCAAGTAACTCCCACTTCTCTGGGGCCACCTAAAATTTTAGGGCTTCCCACATGGTTTAAAGGAAAATGGCCCCCAAAGGGAGTGGCACTATTAGCAAGTGAGGCTTTGTTAGAGTGAGTGTAGCTTTGTTGGAGGAAGTGTGTCACAGTGGTGGTGGGCTTTGAGGTCTTAGATATGTTCAAGCCATACCCAGTGTCTTAGACTACTTCCTATTGCCTATGGGTCAAGATGTAAATTCTCAGCTTCTACTTCAGCACCATGCATTCCTGCATGCCACCATGCTCCCCATTGCCATGCTCCTCACCATGATGATGATGGACTAGAACTCTGAACTCTACTCAAGTCACTCCAATGAATTGTTTTCCTTTGTAAGAGTCGCTGTGATCAAGCTGTCTCTTCACAGCAATGGAAACCCTAACTAAAACACAATTCCCTTTTCTGATTCTACATGTTATTTTAAAAATTCACAGAATTCAGGAAAACACTTTTCCAATCACTGCTATTTTATTACAAGAGTACATCTGAGGAACAACTAAGCAGAAGAAATGTACAGGAGAAAGCAAGGTGGGACAAGCCACGATGCCTGAATCTCACACTGTAGTCTCCATCTTAGGTGCTCTCTGGTCCATTCTTTTACTAGTTATTTTTACTAGTTAACTCTAGGTTGCTCTAATGAAATACCTGAGATAATCTCATTATAAAGAGAAAAAAATCTTACTTCGGCTCACAGTTTGGGAGGAGTATAGATCAAGAGCCGATGAACCACTGCTTTGCTTCTTTGGACATCTTGCTAGATGGCCATGGCAGAGAGAGTATGACAGCAAACTGCTCACCACATGGCCAGGAAAGAAAGGAGCAAGAAACCAGAATCCAACTATTCCTTTCATGGGCATACTCCCAATGTCTTATTTTATTCCATTAAGATGTATATACTTATCACATTATGCTGACCATTGTCACTATATAAAGTCCCCTTTAAAAGCCATTTTAGATGAGAATAAAGTAATGTACAAGTCACCTTGACCTAGGATAGTGGCAGTTCTCCACATTTGTCCTTCTTTCTTGGTGTTGCTTAAGCTGCTGTCAGTCTTGCAGTGTTTGTACAATGAATTTAAGGATCTGCTTGTCAAATTCTATTCCACAATTTTGACAGATGTTGTGTTAAATCTGAAAATAAAATGTTGAAGTATTCAGGAAGTGGTGGCACACGCCTTTAATCCCAGCACTCAGGAGGGAGAGGCAGGCAGATCTCTGAGTTTGGTTTACAGAGCAAGTTCTAGAACAGGCTACAAAACTACACAGAGAAACCCTGGAATGTCTTCCGCTGGGTCTGGAAAAGCCTGGGATAAAACCGGACTCCCTGAACATAGCGGACAATGAGGACTACTTAGAACTCAAGAACAATGGCAATGGGTTTCTGATCCTACTGCACGCACTGGCTTTGTGGGAGCCTAGGCAGTTTGGATGCTCAACTTACTAGACCTGGATGGAGGTGGGGTTTCCTTGGACTTCCCACAGGACAGGGAACCCTGATTGCTTTTCGGGCTGGGGGGGGGGGACTTAATTGGGGGAGGGGAGGGAAATGGGTGGCAGTGGCGGGGAAGAGACAGAAATCGTTAATAAATAAATAAATTAAAAAATTAAAAAAAAAGAAACCCTGAAACCCTGACTAAAAAACATAAGAGAAATATTGAGGTAATATAATTTTAACAATATTCAATTTACTCACCATGAACATGGGATGCAGTTTTTATACTTTATAACTTCTATAGTATAAATTCTCAATTCGAGTGCTAAATTTATCCCTAATTATTTTAGTTTTGTTTTTATTCAGCTGTGCCAAGAAGTGGATTAAAACGTAGTTGGCTTTGTGAGTTATCTTGTATCCTATATACTGGTTGAACTTATTCATAAATTTATAGTTTTCTGAGTGTGAGATCATAGTATCTGAAAGTTCAGATACTTTACCTCTTCCTTTTTGGATGCTTTTCCTCTATGATCAGAAGCAAGACAAGAATATCTGCTCTCATGGCTTACATGTTATACCAGAAATCAATCCAGCAGAGAGAGAAATGAAATAAATGATAAGCAGATGGAAAAGTCTCTCCCTCGGTCACTTTCATTGCCCCACTGTGCATCACACACCTAACATCTTGACTTTATTCTATTTAGCCAGGCCTACAACGCCTGTGTCTATAATGAAAAACTCAAACTCTTTGTTTCTTGTCATTATCTCCTAAGCAGTAGAGTGCACCAACAATTTATATAACATCAGCATTGCAAATAATGTAGAAACAATCTAATATGTAATATGATTTGGAGAAAATACAAATGATGTTAATGAAAGAATAAAATGAGAAAGTTTATGTTAGAATTGTCTTTTCAAATAAACAAGAATGCTGGAAAACTCAATAATCATTGTTGGGATAAATTATACTTAATATGCACAAAATTTAGTTCTTATAGTACATGACACAAAAGTATTTAAAGAAGGACAAAAGACTAAATGACAACTGCTTAAATACAAGAGAAGGCAGTAGAGCTAGATGTCCCTTTGTACCATAGGAGACTGGTCCTGGATCATCACCCCACACACCCAAATCCACAGATGCTTAAGTCCTTTCCATAAAATGGCATGAAAGTTAGATGTGTTTGTACGATTTAATATCTATCATGAGATGTAAGAGAGTGGAACCTCAGTTTGTGATGTTTAGAAGTGAGAACTTTGTGAAGTGGTGAGGACTAGAGGTGAGCATGAGGGTGAAGACGCCACATTGAATTTTTAAGATGGGGGGAAGAATAGAAGACCCTAAGATATGCATATTATCTTCATTTTTACCATGTGATGAAAATGGTACCCAACCACTCCATGACTCCCACAACAAGAAGGTTAATCACCCCTTGTCCTGCAATCAGAACCTGATCTAAATAAACCTATGTTCTTTATAACATTAGCCTGCTTCATGTACTTCACTATAGCAGTGAGGAGGCTGAGGCAATCTCGTTTGCAAGACTGCTACAGCAGTTCTCAGCAGTACAGGCTCCAGACAACAAGCCCGTATGCTCCTCTCACAGCATCGAAAGACACAGGAACCAAACAGGTTTGTTCCTCTAGACCACACACACACATGCATGCACACACACATGCACACATATACACATACATACAAACACATACACGTTTACACACAGACACATACATACACACATACACACAAACACAAAAATACATACACATACAAACACATGCACGTTTACACATACATACCCACAAACACATATACATACACACACATGCATATATACAAACACACACACATACAAACACATACACATTCATACACAGACACATACATACACCCAAACACATAAGCACATACACACATATACATACACACATACACACAAACACACAAATACACACATATACATAAACACATACATACCCACAAACACATACACACTAAAAAATTATTTGTCAGTTCAGAGGCGTGTGAGGAATGGAAATGAATGAGGCAAGGAAGGAGGAGGCTAACGTTGAAGAAATTGGCATGCCAACAAAGGATGGAGAACATTACTGAGAAAAAGGATGGGAGCTGGAGAGTCCCCAAGCACAGAGGCTAGGGAAATGAAGGGACAAACTCAGAAAGGAATGTTATTTAAAATGTGTGCCCATCTGAGGAGCAGCACAAAAGGCAAAACAAGAGGGGGGAGCCTGGGAGCGGGAGTCGAGAGGGAGCTCTTTCAGAACAAGAGCAAATGGTATTAGGACTTCAGTAGCAACAACCCAGGTGCCAAATCGTTTGTCCTTCACATGAAATCACTGGTGTTCCAGAATTACATGACAAAGAACCTGCAGTTTCCACAAGGAAGGAAGAAGGCATGGGGAGGGATCAAACAATGCTGGGATAACTATATGTTTTTCCTTGGGTTCACCTTCTTATTTAGCTTCTTTAGGTTCACCAATTGTAGTCTCCGTGACCCTTATTTATGGCTAGAAACCAATTATGAGTGAGTACATCCCATGTTCATCTTTTTGGGTCTGGGATACCTCACTCAGGATAGTGTTTTCTATTTCCATCCATTTGCATGCAAAATTCGAGAAGTCATTGTTTTTTACCGCAGGGTAGTACTCTAATATGTATATATTCCATACTTTCTTCATCCATTCTTCCATTGAAGGGCATCTAGGTTGTTTCCAGGTTCTGGCTATTACAAATAATACTGCTATGAACATAGTTGAACAAATGCTTTTGTCATATGATAGGGCATCTCTTGGGTATATTCCCAAGAGTGGTATTGCTGGGTCCAGGGGTAGATTGATCCCGAATTTCCTGAGAAACCGAAACACTGATTTCCACAGTGGTTGCACAAGATTGCATTCCCACCAGCAATGGATGAGGGTACCCCTTCCTCCACAGCCTCTCCAGCAAAGGCTATCATTGGTGTTTTTTATTTTAGCCATTCTGACAGGTGTAAGATGATATCTCAAAGTTGTTTTGATTTGCATTTCCCTGATTGCTAAGGAGGTTGAGCATGACCTTAAGTGTCTTTTGGCCATTTGAACTTCTTCTGTTGAGAATTCTCTGTTCACTTCAGTGCCCCATTTTTTAATTGGGTTAATTAGCATTTTAAAGTCTAGTTTCTTGAGTTCTCTATATATTTTGGAGATCAGACCTTTGTCTGTTGCAGTGTTGGTGAAGATCTTCTCCCAGTCAGTAGGTTGCCTTTTTATCTTGGTGACAGTGTCCTTTGCTTTACAGAAGCTTCTCAGTTTTAGTAGGTCCCATTTATTCAATGTTGCCCTTAATGTCTGTGCTGCTGGGGATATACATAGGAAGCGATCTCCTGTGCCCATCTGTTGTAGGGTACTTCCCACCTTCTCTTCTATCAGGTTCAGTGTGTTCAGCCTGATATTGAGGTCTTTAATCCATTTGGGCTTGAGTTTAGTGCATGGTGATAGATATGGGTCTATTTTCATTCTTCTACAGGTTGACATCCGGTTGTGCCAGCACCATTTGTTGAAGATGCTTTCTTTCTTCCATTGTATACTACGGGAAGTAGACAAAATTGCCGGGGAGAAAATTGGGATCTTGGGGGTGGGGTGGGATGGGGGTAAGGGGAGATGGGGAGAGAAAAGTGAGAAGGGAAGGAGGGGGGATCTTGGGGAAACAGGAGGATTGGGATAAAGGAAGGTTGGACAGGGGAGCACGGAAGCACAATTCTTAGTTAAGGGATCCACCTTAGGGTTGGCAAGAGACTTGAACCTAGAGTGGCTCCCAGGAGCCCATGGTGATGTCCCCAGTTAGTCCCTTGGGCAGCTGAGGATAGGGAACCTGAAATGACCCTATCCTATAGCAATACTGACAAATATCTTGCATATCACCATAGAACCTTCATCTGGTGATGGATGGAGATAGAGACAGAGACCCACACTGGAGCACTGGACTGAGCTTCCCAAGGTCCCAATGAGGAGCAGAAGGAGGGAGAAGATGAGCAAGGAAGTCAGGACCACGAGGGGTACACCCACCCACTGAGACAATGGGGCTGATCTATTGGGAGCTCACCAAGGCCAGCTGGACTGTGACTGAAAAAGCATGGGATAAAACCGGACTCTCTGAACATGGCGAACAATGAGGACTGATGAGAAGCCAAGGACAATGGCACGGGGTTTTGATCCTACTTCATGTTCTGGCTTTATGGGAGCCTAGCCAGTTTGGATGTTCACCTTCCTAGACATGGACGGAGGGGGGTGGACCTTGGACTTTCCACAGGGCAGGGAACCCTGACTGCTCTTTGGACTGGAGAGGGAGGGGGAGAGGAGTTTGGGGGAGGGAGAAAAGGGTGGGAGGAAGGGGAGGGAAATGGGAGGCTGGGAGGAGGCAGATACTTTTTTTTCCTTTTCTCAATAAAAAAAAAAAAAAACAATGCTGGGAGCTGGGACTAGGAGCAGCCCTGGCCAAAGCTACACAGACACCTCCATGGGGGGCAGGGAAGGGCCTGAGTTGCCAAGCTCTGTGTCTGGGAGATCTGTTTACATTTTCATGCCCAGACTTTGAGGGACCCTTTTGGCAATGCTTCCTGTGGGCCAGACCTCATTCTTGGTGTCTCACTGTGCTCAGGCAGATAGTTTAGTCAGATGGTGTGTGGACTGAGGGGCTGTGAACTCCCTGGATTTTCTTTAAGCCCAGGTTCCCTTAATGGCTGTATTTGTTGAGGAACACTGACTCAATAACTGAGTTCAGGAGCCGGGCAGTGGTGGCGCACGCCTTTAATCCCAGCACTTGGGAGGCACAGGCAGGGAGATCTCTGTGAGTTCAAGGCTAACCTGATCTACAAAGTGAGTTTCAGGAAAGTCAGGGCTACACAGAGAAACCCTGTCTTGAAAAAAAAATGAAAAATGAAAACTAAAAACTAACCGAGCTCAGGAAGAATAAACTCAACTCTTTCAGGAAGTGATGCTGTAAAAACCAGGATAATGACAATTTGTTGGAATTAGCCTTAGAGAAATGTGGAATTTGCTCAGCAGAAATGCAATCGCTTTAAAGTTATTTGAAGAAGTCGCTAGCATACACCCTCATGCATAAGAACTTAGGGGTCATCCTGTACAGAGAGATAGTGAGATGTTATGCCCTGGATGTAGCCCTCCTCCCATGCCCTAACTCACCAGGCACTGTTGGAACACAGCTATCATTCCGGCGCCTAGGAAGCTGAGGCCAGAGGATCATGAGGCTGAGAACCAGCAGGGCTATATCAGGAGACCCTGTATCACAAGACAAAACAGAAGAAAATGCTGGGCTAGAGTCTAATGTTTTTTTCCTGAAAACGGAAGCAAGAGTGAAGTAGCGTGGGAGGACAGTCCACTAATGCATACAAGGTCAGCCATGCCTCTAAGGACACCTAAAGTCCCACATCATAGAATGACTCAGTCACGTGTTCAGGTGGGGCCTTTCACTAAACGAATCAATCAACCAACCAATCAAATCCAACTAGTGAGAAATTACAAAGACCTTGTTTTATGCTGGGTGCACATGAAGGTGGATAAAATCCATGAGTCGGGATTGGCTTTCCAATCTAATCCTGACACCAAACTGAAACCGAAAGGGAGTTTACAACTCATAGTCATGATTGTGATTGAAGCAGAAGTCGAGTCAGAAGTAAGGAGATCCTTTGAGGGCTGGAGGCTCTCCCGCCCGTAGAGAAGTGTGACCTGGCCAGGCAGGAAGATAAGTAAGAGAACAATGTTAGGGAACGTGCAGACAGAGACGAGACACCAGACACCGGTACAAAGCAAGCTGGTCCTGCTGGCAGGCAACTGGGAAATCCCTTGACCTGGTATCAAAAGAGAAAGGGGCTTTAGGCATCAATGATCTCCCTAACCCATGGCAGGAGGAACCCTCATCTCAGGGAAGGTGGCCGCATGCAAGATGAGGTGGGTTTTCTATGCAGGACTAAGTGGGAGAGCCTTTTGTGATTCATGACTCTGAATGACCCCAGACAGCAAGGCACCTCGGATCCCAAATATCCCTTCAGTGCATATGGGCGTATTTCTTCATCAGAACGGTATGTTACCCTGATGGAAAAGTCAGGAGAGATAATTTATAGCCAGAAAGGAATTCTTCACATGGACCCTGGCTTCTCCCTAAATACCCCCTGAGTGCTTGCATGCCCGGCTCCTGGGACTCCTGTCTCTGCTAGAGCCTCTGCCCGTTGGTATTCAGCTTCTGCCTCAATGAGGAAATTGCCTATTCCAGTCTCACACAGGGAATTAAGGTCAGAACAATACAGTATTTTACAATCCAGTACAAGCTGCATTTATTCAGGGCTTTTCATGCGTGGCATCTTAAAGCTCCTTATGACCCTGTTTTTTTGTTTTTGTTTTTTTTTAAAGGAAATATTTAGAAGGGGAAACCCAAAAACTCAAACCCCCACTGAACTAAATGAGCCATTGAGAGTGAATAGGAATGAGCAGTGGCCTGCAGAATGTGAACAGAGGCCCCACTCCAACGAAACAAGAACAACAGAATCAAAGGAAATCACAGCACAGAGAGGGCAGCATGGGGCCTGAAATGGACCCTTGGCCCTACCCTCAGGGCTCCTCAAGGCTGCTGTGGGTGCAGTGGTCTTTGGATGAGAGTCAGGAAAAAGTTCCAACTCCACTTCCTCCATGATTCTGGGATGGCAGGCAAAATCCAAAGGCCGCTTTGTGGCCCCACGGTTCAGACCCCAGCCTCACTGATAGTTCTGTCATCTCCTCATTGCACCAAGGCATGAAGTGTCCCCTTGTGGTCTTTGGATTCCAACCCTGGCCATATATATATAGAGAGAGATATATATACATATACATATATATATATATATAGAGAGAGAGAGAGAGACCGTATATATGTATGTATATATATATATAGAGAGAGAGACCATATATATATATACAGAGAGACCATATATATATACACACACATGTATAGATAGATAGATAGATAGATAGATAGAGATAGAGATAGAGATAGAGATAGAGATAGAGATATAGATATAGATAGAGAGAGAGGAAAAAGAGTTGTGAAGTGATGGTGTTTGAACTGTTTCTTGGTGTAAATATATGGTCTTGTCTTCTTTGGTTTGGTGCTCTGTTATTTGGTTGGTGTTGTCCGCTTTGGGTCTAGGCAGTTGTAGTGACTGTGGAGTCCCTAATAGAAAGTGTTTCTGTGGGTTGGTGGGTGACATAAACATTAGACATAGACTAGAGAAGAAGACTGAGAAGGACTGAAGAAAAATCCAGGGGGATCTCAGGTCAGCACTAAGAAGTGAAGTCCCCGGGGAATGGAGATAGAGTGGGAGAAAACGGCATAGGCAGGCTGCAGGGGACTGAGAGGTAAGTCTGGAGAGTATACTAATGTGTTGGGAAAGATCACCATTCAACTACTCTGGAGCATAGAACAGCAATGTCTTTTAGCTTCTTGGCCCTTCACTTTTAAACATAAGCACTGTTTCCGCCATCTTACCAGTACTAAGAGAAGATGCTGGGCTCTGGAAATAGAGACAAGAGAAGAGAACACACGTAACCAGATCCTGCTACCCAGAGACTAAAGCATGGTCTGCTGAGACCTGCATCCATAGTAGCTGTACAACTAACCCCGTGGTGGTAAGGCAATGGAAGCCACTTGTTCTCAGAGGCGCCAGTCTCAGGGACGTCTTATCCCTTGGAGCCCTCACAGCTAAAGGTAGAGGGGGCTGAAGGTAGGAAAGATGTAGGAAGAGCAGAAATTGGGATAGTGAAATGATGCTGCAGATATTGCAGACATCTACAACCGTGTCCTACCAACCTGACTTCCAGCTACCAACACTCACCCTTGGCTAAGGGGTATTAGGGCCCTCAGAGCCCACTCTGCTCACAAATAGGGCAGTCAATATTATTAATGACTCTAGAAACTGTCCTTCACCAAAGTCTACTGTGAACTCAAGGGTAAGCTCCCAACTGTCCTTCACCAAAGTCTACTGTGAACTCAAGGGTAAGCTCCCAACTGTCCCTTCACCAAAGTCTACTGCGAACTCAAGGGTAAGCTCCCAACTGTCCTTCACCAAAGTCTACTGTGAACTCAAGGGTAAGCTCCCACGTCCTCTGTCCTCCGGCCTCGTGTTCTCTGATAGGGCAAAGCTAAAGTACTGATCCTCGTGGTTTCCACAACAATGGAGGAGACATTTGCTGCATTTGCAGCAGGCATTTGCTGCATAAGCACTTCCTGTTGGCTGTGGTTACTATCCTGTCCACTTCCCCATTTTCTTAGTAGAGTTTCCTAGAATCACTTCTCCAACTATTTCCCCTCAAATCTGTATTTTAAAGGTGACTGCATGGGGCAGGGGTAGGGGGAGGCAAACAAAGATGAATAGTTCTGCTTCTACAGAGAAAGTTTTGTTCTAGAGTTACGTAGGTGTTCAATCAGTAGCTCATTCAGTCATTCAACAAACATGCACTAGGATCCCACAGGAACAGACACTGAGCTGTGCCTGGGAAGACTAAGTATACGCCTGTGTTCCAGGAGCTTTTACCTGTGAATGCCTCAAGGATGAGAGGAGCTGACTGTACGAGGCAAACAAAGCATCATGAGACCACTGCGGTGCCAACCTTTGTTAGTCCTGGAGAGGTCCAGATGCGGTGGCTGAGAATCCAAAGATAAAAGGACTAGCTCTGAGAAGGCTCTTGTCTGACACCCACTATTTTCCCCAGCTCGGCAGCACAAAAGGCCCTTTATGACGAGAGGCATCAGAGGGGCAAATTCTGCTCAGGGAAATGAGAAGCTGAAATAAAGAACCAGGCTGCATCCTTTGTGTTTTTCCAGGTGTCTGTTCCCATCAGAGGCCCTTCCAGGGTCTGACCTGCTGTGGTGATGCACTTGGCCCTTTGAAGCCTGCAGCCCTTCTGGCCATTAATCCTGCCCAGTGGCCTAGGAAGGGATGTTGCTCCAAGGATGGGCCTCAGCATATTTCAGAGAGCAACATACCTCCAAGGGGCAAAGGGAAGCATGCAGACTGCACTGTGCAATCAGGGGTCGCAAGGAGAACCCACAAATTTTTAAATAAATAAAAATATAAATGACAGAACTGCAGAGTTGAACAATTGTACCCAGCTGAATAAACGGTGTCCCCAGAATCATCCAGGTGCCTCTCACTTTTCAGGAGGCCCCCGAGGTGGGAGAGATTCTTGTGCCATGTTGCATGGCAAGAGGGACCTCTGCTTCCTTTCCTGCCACCCCTGGATGCTGACCGAGGACCCATTTGCACCATTTGCAAGGGAATTTGCCAGTCTAATTCTAGAATTACTTTATTCTGACACAAACCAAAACACTATCCCCCAGCGTTAACTTCAATAGCTACTGATTACCAGGCCAATGATCTGAGCTAAACATTAATGACGTATTGCAGTCAGATCAAATAATAAAGATGGGCATTTGACTCTAGTTGAACTTTTTGCTTGTTTGCTTGTTTGTTTTTTGTCTTTTGAGACAGGGTTTCTCTGTGTAACAGTGCTGGCTGTCCTGGAACTCACTTTGTAAACCAGACTGGCCTCACCAAGATCCACCTACCTCTGCGTCCCAAAGGCTGGGATTAAAGGCGTGCGCCTCCACCACCTGGCTCTAATTAAACTTTTTTTTTTTTTTGATTTTCGAGACAGGGTTTCTCCATAGCTTTTGGTTCCTGTCCTGGAACTAGCTCTTGTAGACCAGGCTGGCCTCAAACTCACAGAGATCCACCTGCCTCTGCCTCCCAAGTGCTGGGATTAAAGATGTGCACCACCATCGCCCAGCTTCTAATTAAACTTTTTTTTTTTTTGGTTTTTTAGAGACAGGGTTTCTCTGTGGTTTTGGTTCCTGTCCTGGAACTAGCTCTTGCAGACCAGGCTGGTCTCGAACTCATAGAGATCCGCCTGCCTCTGCCTCCCAAGTGCTGGGATTAAAGGTGTGCGCCATAAAGATGTTTTTATTTATTTATTTTTTGGGTCTGGGTATTTTGTCTGCACTTCTGCAGCAACTGCGGGCAGTGCCTGTCAAGGACAGAAGGGTCATCAGATCCTCTGGAACTGGAGTCATCAGATCCTCTGGAACGGGAGTCATCAGATCCTCTGGAACTGGAGTCATCAGATCCTCTGGAACTGGAGTCATCAGATCCTCTGGAACTGGAGTCATCAGATCCTCTGGAACTGGAGTCACCACCTGTGGGTTCAGGCACCTTATGGGTTCTGGGAATCAAACCCAGGTCCTCTGGAACAGTGATTTTAACTATTGAACCATGTCTCCCGCCCTTGATTGATTTTTTTCTCTGCTTTTGAGTGTACATTAAATCCAGGTCCAACATAATTCCTCATCTACTTTCATCTCTGTATCGACACATATGTGGCCTATAGCTAATTGTGAATTTAGATTCTGAATCTGATAGAAAATGTGGTATTTTTCCTCTAAGTTCAGCTTTTTTCTGTCGTTGTTTAACATAGTGAACTCAGTTACAACCTTTTTCCTATATATGATATTTTATTTTTCTCTTTTAAAGTCAGCAGATAAAGTAGGGATTCAGTATGGCATTTTCTACATTTATGCCAGTATTCTTTGTTCTTATCTGTCTCCCTAAGGTCATCCCTCATCCCATGGAGGGCCAGGTATGATCAAGATACACTGTACGTGTGGATGACATCTTTAGGAATTAGATAAAGTTTTAATTTCATAATTTTACACAAAACATAGTTTCCAAGCATCTATTTTGTGGGTTACAGAACTTTTTGAAAAATCTCTACAATGTGTACCACTTGGCCATATATGGGAATCATAATGATATATGGAGCAGGTAATATGATCTCTGTAAATTAATAGTTCTTGTTTCTAATGAAGTATCTCCTTAATCCCAAATGATGAAAAGTTTGCACAATTATTTATTTTACTATAATCAAGCCCAGTAAGGTCTGAGGTCTGGTGACAATGTTAATATGTGTGTTCTTTTAAGACACAGTATTTAGCTGTATCTTTGTCCCTTGTATATCAGGCACTCCCTTCCCTCACCCACTGCTCCTTCATGGTCATCTTGTGTCATAGGCAGGCTGAGGAGTAAGCATAAGCAAAGCTGCCTTCACGGTCTCCCACTTAAACACCAAGCTCCACGGGCCGGCGTTTAGCTTATCACCCTCTCTTTTAGTCAGATAGATGTTAAGCTTCTCAAAGAAAACTGGAAGGTAATTTCAGGCACATTAATTTTCAGCCTCTGGACTCAGGACAACGAGGCGTGGCTCAATGAATTGGTATCAAATTTGTCTTTAATGACTCTTATCTGACATTCCTATCTTATTACCGGCAGCTGCAGAAGAACCCACAATCCCAAATGTGCCTTCAGGAGCACGGGAAGATTAAATAACGCACAAAAGATTTCTTGCTGGTCTGTCAAGCCTTGAATTTTGGAGCATGCCGAACATGACTCAGAGTCTCAGGAGTGGCAGGAGCAGTGAGCAACGTTGCAGACTTTCTGAATATAATTTTTTAACGGAAAATCAATTTAGGGCATAATAACTTTTACTTTCATTTTTACCATATTTTACATACTAAAGCTGCACTGCTCCAAATTGAAGCCACTGGCCACATACAGTTATTGAATCGAATCGTGAAAATGTGGCTGGTTTGCATCAAGATGTGCAGGATGTGTAAAAGAGTGCACCAGATTTTGAGGGCTTCATATGAAAGAAACAATGAAAATTGTTCATCGATATTTTTACTTATTTATTGTATATTGAGGTAATAATATTTTACATCTATGGAGGTGACAGAAAAAATACATTATTGAGCTAAATTTCATCTGGTCTTTTGGCTTTTTAACTTAGCTACTGGCAAAGCTTAAAGTTTGTATGTACAGTTCAAATGTTGCTTACATGATTTACAGTATTTATTTCTTGTTAATGTTAAAGAGAATGTTTTCTTCTCAAGAACTGGAAGGGACTTTGAGAATCTACCCACGTGCATGCCAAGAAGTCACAGTTTCATGGATGCTGGAAGACCAGGAGACTCCTGAGTCGCCGACTCAGGAAAGATGCAGGCGCATTCGTCACACATGGTGACAGCAGGAGCCAGGGAACAGGATGTTCACACCAATTCACGAACCCCAGGAACCAGTAGGCTCTATGACCATGCGTGGTATGAGGTACCAACGGGAGAGGAACTCCAAACTTAGAGAAATCCATGCTTTACTAAGTGCGGTATGCACATTTCCCTACTTCCCTATCTCTATTGTCAACCACTGTTAAGTGCTAAGCATCCTTGAGAAGATGATCCGGGACACAGGATAGTCAGTGCACAGCTTCCCCTGCGTGCAAGGATGTGAGACACCCTGCAGAATTGCTCACTGACTCTATAAGCCTTCTGGTCCATTCATTTCTTTTCAACATGTATTTTTCTAAAGTCTTGCTCAGTATATACTGCTCAGAAGTCAATATTCACCTTTAACTCACTGGCTCTAAAAGAACACATGGCTTCTTTGTTGAATTATATACCATAATGTTTCTTAAGCTTGCTTCCCTCCTGTTGAAAAGAGCATTTGTTTTTTCTGGGAATCACTACAGTCAAATTTTACTTTCTGTACCTTTGACACTGTTGAAGACAAGTAAGATGGGGATTAGAAAATGCAATTAAAATGGAGATTTCCCTGACATGAATGTTTATGAAATATTTAGAAGCCTTGGCCCTTTAAAAACATTGGCTTCACTGAATGGTGATTGTAGACCCGCTTAAAGCCCTGACTCCAGGCTTCCAGTTCCCATGACAGCACACAGGTCTAAACAGGCTCGGCCTTGCACCCTGGAATTTTATTCCTTCAAAGCACTTTATAAACATCAAGTAATTGATTTAACAAGAGAGTGGAGTGGTGAGCTTGATCATTAAGCACTATTATTTAAGTTTGACCAGCATAAATCACTGGCCTGAGGCCTCAGCGGTCAGTGTTAAAAGGGAGAGGTAGATTTCGAAAATCAGTCTTCCACCCTATATTAATATCCTTGGAGCAAGTCTATTTATGTGTTTAAACGTGTTTTGTTCTGTCATCTTAAATACACCCATTAAGATCTCTCCCTTTAATACTATATTCTTCTGTCCTGGTATTTATAGACAATTTGCTTTATTGTTTTAAAATCATCATTCCAGCTCCTCACCTATTCTTGAAGGGATTGATTCTATGACTTACACAATCACCAAAATCCACTGACAGGGAAAAGGTCTCTATCTGTTCTGTGTGATCCAGTCATTCGCATTGGCATAGTTCTCATAGGATCCACACCTGGAGAACCCACTGCTGCAGAATTTATTGGTAATTATTTGCATTTATTTAGGTAGGTAACAGATGCATAGATGAAAGAAAAAAAAGAGAAGATAGATTCTCGTAAAACAACACCAAAAACCCTATGTTCTACAATTCTCTGTCACACATCACTTAATTCTTGTATCTCCATAAACAAATCATACACATACAAGCGTGCCCCTCAAATTATGCACTTGGTATGCAAACTGTGCATATTGTTGTACATCTTGCTTTCCTCATTTTCTAATCTTAATAGATTATTCACATCAGTAGTGTCTCATTCTTTTAACTACTGTATATTATATTTAGTTTTGGAAGGCATGTAGGTTGTCTCCACTCCTGTCTATTTAGACAACACTTACCCATGATTACTTTGTGTCAGGCTCCCCAGGGGATCCTTATACTTATGGAACTTCTTTGAATATGAAATGTGCCTCACAGGCTTATGTGTTAATAATTGGTCTTTATATGGCATTGCTATTTTGGGGACATTGTAGAAACTTTAGGAGATAGTTTTAGTAGGAAGAAGTAGGCCACTGGGGACATAATTAAAGGTTATAGGTTATGCCCAGTTCTTGCTTTCTTTGCTCCATAACCACCATGAAGTGAGTTGCCTCTGCCACACGCTCCTCCACCAGTACCAATGAAGAACCAGTGGAACAGAGCCGTCTGAAACCATGAACCAAAAGTTAAAATCTTCCCTTGCAGTTGTTCTCTTGGGAACTGATCAGGAGCAGCACTGGAATAATGTGCTCAAGCATTTTGAAAGTCAAAGAAGGATGAAAGACAGAGTCAATAAGCCAGGTATCCAGATCTTTCCAGAAGTGAGAATCTCTGGGATAAAGACTAACCAATCAGCTTTTGACTTCCAGTGGTGTCTAAAGTGGTTACAGCTGAAGGCTAGAGAGAGCCGATGGCCATCATGAGGTTACTCCTGAAGAGCTGAAGTGAGGCAGTGTGCGCTGACACTGAGGGTGTTGACCCACAAGTAAAAGAGGAGACCCAGCCGTAAACAGGCAGGGAAGTTAGGAGTCTCTTCAGTGTTCTGACAGAGGCAGGGAGCTTCTGGGAAGGCATGCCTGTGGTCCCTATGCCAACCTACCACAAAGTGATGACACCCCGGAACATGTCAGAGTAGTTCCACTGAGACTTCATTCCTGCCTGATGACCACATCCTTCTTTCATTCTTTTTGAGAACCACAGACAAACCATTCAGAGTCTGCCAGCTGTTGCATAATATTAAGCATCTGTTTTACTTATTATTAGTCATCAAATCCACATTGAAAATCCACTTTCTGATCAAAGACCCTGGGATATATCCAAACCAACCAACCAAACAAACAAACCAAAAAACCCTCAGGAATGAAACAAATTAAAGACCATCAATCTGACTATGGTTCCTAAGGGTAGAAAAAGCCTGCCGTGTGGGACAATGACAGTGGGACAAGGAGTTACTCCACTTAGACACGGATTCAGAGCGAACCTCGGGTCAGTCAAGCTCCTTTGGCTCTCCAGCACGCCCCTTGAGGTGCCTTAGACAGCAGAAATACACTCAGCCCTGAGAGACTGAAGAGTGATCAGACCATCCAGAGTGTGCCATCACACAAGATATCATCCTCATGAACAACTGACATTCTTAGAAGCAGTAATAACCCATGGAGAGAAGTTATGAATTCAATAACGTAACTCTAGTAAGCACTGTCATCAGAAATAACTACGATGGGGCTAGATGTGTATACATTTCAGAGGTAGAGCACAAGTTTAGCATGTATAAGGTCTTGTCTTCAACCAATCCCCAGAATAAAAAACAAAACAAAACAAAATAAGCAACACTCTCTACTTATCACATAGCATGAATGCTTCCAAAGAGTTAAATTGTATGGCTATACAGTGACATAAACTTGGAACCTGTCAAATCTCCCCCATTATTTTTATTTTAATCCAATTTAATAAATACAACAAAGACCTCCTTAGTAACTGTTATGGATAAGGGCCTGTAGTAGAGCTAGAAAAAAAAATGGCCAGACCTTTCTTCATCTATAAAAGTCTTACGGGAGAGGTGGAAGGTGATTGGCTTCCATGCTATAGAGAAGACAACTGTTTTATTTAGGATCCCGCCAGAAGCAGACTCTGAAGCAAAGGTTCAGGGGCAAGCAGCTGGCCATGAAGTAGACACTGATGGAGAAGTGAGACAAGGAAAGGTCAGCGCAAATGGGGTGTTCTCAAAGCAGGTGTCACTGTGGCCACCAAGCTCATTGCCACAGAGGAGCTATGTTAAACATGCTCGAGGCTGTCCCATCCGAAGGGCAAAGATAGACTTGTGCACCTTGTTTGCACTGACTGACAGCTGCTCCTGGCTGGTGTTAGCAGCCCCAAATGTTCCACTTCCTGTTTCAGAAAACGGAATAAACTCCCAGTAACTGTAAGTTGTGAACTGAAATAGGGGGAAGAGATCTGGGAGATACACAAGTCAGGTCTGACACTATTATAGTAACTCAGCAGAGATGCTAATAAAATATATTAGAGAAAGAGAAAAAAGAGGGCTTGACTCTTGTCACAGGTTTATAGATGATCTCCCAGTTCAGGGCTTTTGATCTAGACCCAACTGAAAAAAACATTTGTCAAGTTTATTTGGCATTTCTGATATGTGATATCCTTCTTGTTTACAGGGGCTTTGTAAGTCTGTGTGTCCTCAAGATGAAAGGCAAAACCTCTGCGCCTCATGTATGCTTACACCTGTGGAGTAGACAGTTGACCTGGGTTCTGCCAGTCAGATCTGACCTCACAAAGTTTGACTTGATAGTAAATCAATCAGATATCTATTGGCTTAGCTTTGGGGAGATAACCACCAACTTCCAATACAGCAACAAGAAAGAGTCTAGTGCCTCCTAGTGTCAGAGATGGGAAGTGTCAGTTTGTATGCAGGAAGTAAGAGTGCAGTCTGATGTAGATCAGGACTGTGGAGTAGCCTTCAAGTTATGGAAGAAGGAAGAGGAGGAAGAGGAGAAGAAGGAGGAGGAGGAGGAGGAGGAGGAAGTGACTGTGTAATTCTCAATACCTTTTATAAATTACTTGTCTGCAAAAGTAGGTAAGTATAATTCTGGTTTTTTTGCTACAGGAAACCTTGGTATCATGGAGAAAAGGTGAAGAAAGCCAAGGGAAAGGAGAAAGCTATAGTCGGACAATTACAACAAGGAATTCTTAGACCCGGAGTTAGCACAAAGATAGACAGGAAAAGATGGAAGATCCAGGGTGTTCTCAGGAATATTTGCTGATGGATGTGGCTGAAATAGAAGGGGACTCGTGATTAAGTACTGGATTGTGCGCTCAGGTCTCTGGTAGGGAGGAATACCATTAAACTGAAAACACACATTGAGAAACTTGGGCTTGTGTCAGAGTTGGCTGCTAGTTGTGGCCAAGAAGAGAAAGTGGCAGGAGAGGGTCTTGCAGTTTCACCGTGGGTGTGATCAACAAAGAGTGACAAGCAGTACCATAAGCAGCAGAGTGAGGTAGAAGATAGAAGCTCAGAGTGATATCTCGTGAGTGGCTGGAGCTTCATTCAAGATCTCATCACATTTAAGACCTCAGATGGAATCTGTGACCATGGAATATCTGTGACCACTTGTGCATTAGTTATTTCTCTCACTGATGCAACAAAAACACCTGACAAAAGTGACTTAAGAAAGGTGGGGTTTATTTGCTGCCAATTGTAGAGAGTACAGCCTGCCATGATGGGGAGACATGGCAGCAGAGACAGAGAGCAGCTGGCTGCATGGCATCTGCACTCAGGATTCAGACAGCAATGGATGCCTGTGCTCACCTCCTCTTCTTTTCATTCAGTTTAGGAATCCAGCCCATGGGACGGTCGCACTCACATTGGCGTGGGGACCACCTCAACATAATTTAGATAATCTCTCACATATGTGCCCAGAGATTCGTTTCCACAGCAACTCAAAATCCAGTAAGCTGATAGTGAACATTAATGTGAATCTTATGCATTTTATTGAGCATTCTCCTTATCTTTGAAAATAGAATAACAGAACTTACTTGTCCTGCTCTGATCTGCTTCAGGCAGCTGGGGACAAACCTAGTGTATACGGAGTATATTGATTGGTCATCACAAAGACCACATACCAGAGGACCATGTAGCTCACCCAATAAAAGAAAAGGTGGGCTTTTATGTTGTTTGGACAAAGAGTAAAAATAAGAAAATGTATGTAGAGTTATACTTGGATATACACAAAAGTATTAAGTAGGATCACAAAGTGATCCTGGGTCTGCTCCTTGGTAGCAACAGTTAGGACAGATGTCAATGCTGAGTGCAGACACTTCCCTGAAGTGCTGCACCTGAGCTGGAAACATGTCCCTTCCCTGTGGCAAAGTGACTCGGGTCCTCCAGACAGCAGTGCAAGGCTGTGTTCTTAACCAGTCTTGGTCCAGAAACGTTTCTCAGTGAGTTGGGCAGTAGATACCACTCACAGAGGGAGCTGCCTTGACTCCCTAAAGTTGAAATGTGTCCTTAGGAGAAACAGTGTTTCTAGATAAAACCACAGTCAGTTCTGTCTGTGTCTTCACAGACAGATGAACAGCCAGGACTTTTTTTTTTTTTTTACCCCACAGTTTGCTTTTGTCTACCAAGTCTCTTTTTTGATAAAAAAAAATAAGATCAGTCTACTGGATATTATTTCATGAAGCTCAGATCGTCACCATTGCTCAAGTTCTACTGACTAGGCGTCTATCGGAAGAGATGGGTGAAATCCAGCCCTTTATATGTTCTCATGGTTAGGATGAGTTATTGAACACTTGATTTGATAAAGGTTTTGCAGTACCGTGTAAGACTTTGCTAACCACATCTCTGAACAGTGTGACATATCAATAGGAAAAGAAATGGTTGCTCCAAGTACATAAAACACTTGACCTAGACATTGAGTCTATCATCACTATATAAATAGAGAGATAGATATAGACGTGTGTATGTGTAAATTGGCATCATCATCATCAATCACAATCAACCACTATGATAATATGAGTAATATGTTCTGGGAGGATTTTGCTCACATTTGAATATTTACCTTCAACTATAATTATTAGGCATGTAAACTGGAATCGAATGTCTTTGTGCACGTCACACTTTGAAATCATACTAGCAAGCTGGAGAGATAGATGGTAGGTAAGAGCACTTGCTAGGGAAGCCTAGGAGCCTGAGTTCAAATATCATCACCCATGAAAAAGTCAGGCGTGGTTGGGCTTGTTGGTCACCAATCCAGCTCCACTTTCAGGGAAAGACTCTGTCTCAAGAGACTAAGAGTAAGATCAGGACACTCTACATACTTCTATGGCTTCTTCCCATGCCCATCTGAACACATGGGCATGCACAAGCACATACACAGAGAGAGAGAGAGAGAGAGAGAGAGAGAGAGAGAGAGAGAGAGAGAGGGAGGGAAGGAGGGGGGGAGGGAGGGAGGGAGGGAAGGAGGGAGGGAGAGAGAAATTCTACTAGCCATTGATGTTGAATGCGTGTTTATTTTTCCAAACACAAAACATATCGATAATACTGTGGTCGGGTATATACAATTACCAAAGCGTACACAGAGAATCAGTATTCTTTATTCTGTTTATTATGCCTCGATTTTAAGGTTTTTTTTTTTTCAAGACAAGGTTTTTCTGTAGCTTTGGTGCCTGTCCTGGAACTAGCTCTTGTAGGCCACGCTGACCTTGAACTTGTAGAGTTCTGCTTGCCTCTGCTTCCCAAGTGCGCGCGCCACTACCACCTGGCTTCATCTTTTATTTTTAAGCTATATGATTCTGTAGTACATTTATCAGGCTTGTATATACTGTCAATCAGAACCACAGAATGCCTACTCTGGTTTTGAACAAACATTAAGATTTCCTGGAACTAGGGTTCCTTGGTAGTTTGGGTAATGCTATGGAAGGAGTCGTAAAACATTCAGCCTTAAAGATCAAGGCCTTGGTACAAAAGAAAGGACTATAAACTTGAATGAAGAATCAACCCCAGCCCATAGTATGAGTTGATTGGACCCCAACTTCAGTTGGCATGGGGCAGTTTCTCTATGTTTTCCCCAAACAGCATCTCACTAGCAGGCACCATCACTGCACACAAGTCTTTGTAATCAAAATAGCATTCCTGGATGTTTTAAAACAAGAGTAAAGGGATCAGATGATCATTTTCTGGACGATGGTGACCCTGAGAAAGAGAAAGGAATTTCTACTGGAACTCCTGGCAGACCCCTTTTTGGTTTTTTTTGTCTGTTTGTTTCGTTTTGTTTTGTTTGTTTGTTTCTTGGTTTGTTCATTTGTTTTTTTCAAGACAGGGTTTCTCTGTGTAACTCTGGCTGTCCTGAAATTCACTCTTAGACCAGCCTGGCCTTGAACTCAGAGATCCACTTACCTGTTTGCCTCTGACTCCTAAGTGCTGGGATTAAAGACACGTGTCACCACCACCTGGGAAGGTCTCTATCCATTATCCATTGGAAAGAGTCCAGAGAAGTATATTCCAGTCATCGCTCTGCCTGATTTCAAGGCTAGATCTGCCATTCATTTATCCATTTGTTCATTTTTTAATTTTACCTGTTTGTTTATTTTTATGGACATGGATATGTTGTCTGTCTGCATGTCTTGAGCACCACATGCATGCATGGTGCCTACATAAGCCAGAAGAGACAATTAAATCTTGATCTCCTGGAACTGGAGTTAAGGTTTTGAGCTATTATGTGGTGCACATAATTCAAAACCAGGTACTCCAGAAGACTAACCAGTGGTCCTAACTGCTGAGTCATCTCTCCAGCCATTAATTCAGTTCCTTAAATGTGTATTGAGAACCTGAGCTGTGCCGGGGTTTATTCTAGGTGCTGAGGATCTGTAAGCTAACCAAATGGAATCTCTGCTCTCCTGGAGCTGACAGTCAAACGGGAAAGACAGACAATGACTGAAGTAAGCATGTCCGGCACAGGAGTATACTGTTAATCTGGGCTAGGGAGCTTCCAAGGAACAACATTGTCAGAAAAGACTTCATGGAAAATGATGGAAAGACATGCCATGGGGAGCCCTGGGAAGGACTGAAGGGAAGCACTGTCAACAGAGGAAACCACGAAGGACATCTGAGAAGGTTAGATGGCCAACGGGGAAGCTAGTGCTGGGAGAGAATTAGCTGGACATGGCAGCAGAGGTGAAGGCAGAGAAGAAATAGGGACATGTGAGGCTCAAGGAAAAACAGGGCTCCCAGAGCCAAGGAAATGGTGTTCCGGCGGCTATGTAGAAATGGACTGACTGAAGGCAGCCCAGAGCAGGACCTGGGAAGCAACACGGCAAAAGCGTAAGAACCAGGAAAATGCTAGAAATGGATACATGAGAGCTATGATCTTCAAGATTCCATACTTCCCACAGATATCAAATAATAAACAAACAAACAAATGAAAACAATCTTTGGTGCCTCATCTTAATTGTTCCTCAGATTTTACAACAATGGGTATTACACTTTTCACATAGCTAAGAAACCTGAGTCACAAAAAGTCAAGGTTCTCACCCCATTCTGCAGTCAAGGACTGTTTCGGAGCTGAAAGTAATTCTGTAGAAGTTCAAGGAAACACTAAAGATAAGTGGTGACGGGTCTGCCAGGTTCATCCTCACTAATGTGGCAGTAGGCAGCTTGAGTTGGAGTTCTTTCTCTCTTCTTCCTTCCCTCCACTTCCATTTCTCTCTTATCCCTGTCCTTTCTCCCCTCTCTTCACTCTGTCCCTTTTTCTGAAGCATGGGATATACTTAAATATGGAATATGCTCAAACAGTTTAATTAGTTCTTTGAGACTTTAATACAATGAACTTTGGTGCTGTTGCTCAAGGGATTTCTGGAGACTTCTAAAACAACATGGGCACTGTTGCTGCTTTTGATTGCCTCCCAGGACTTGAGGATAAACCTCTATTGCTGAAAGTATCACCCACTTCAGACACAGGACTTAAAGAAATAGATTTGGAGCTGACCTGGAAGCCTTATCCTCGGGCGAGGGGGAGGGCGCTACATCTCATAATAAGGTACGGTGCAACCTAATGTTGGAGAAAAGCAGCCAGAACTTCTGCACTGCTGCCTGTCGACCACAATAATGACCAGCACAGCAAGACATCCTCAACAGTGTAATAGTGGCTTCTGTCTAGGGGGTAACCAATAGCTATCTAATTGGACTTAAGCTCTGCTCAACAAGAGGGAAACCATGCCTGATTCTATAAACCCAGCCCACTACACATGGCTGGTGAGGCCATGGGATCCAGAAAAAAACTGACTACAGCCACTTCTCTCTGCCAATAGCATCTCTTCCTGTAGTTTAATTCCTGGTCTTTATACTTTTATATCTTTACTCATTCTCTTTATTCTAAATACCATAGACTTTGTTTTTATTTACTCTAAATGCTTACCTTTATGGCGAGGGTAGCTCTTAACCTTCATCAAAGAAGCCTGCATTTTTCACCAAGTAGACTTTTGTTTTCTTTAAAGAGATTCTGTAGTTTCCAAACTGACAACCAATTTGAAGAACTTTTAGAGCACAGGCCAAAACGAGGGTAATAAATTCTTGGAAAGGCGTTCTTTTGGGTACACATGAAACCCCTCATTAATTCTGCCCCTGGGATTCCAGGGTTAGACATCAGAAACTGTTTGACACACCACAAAAAACGACTGTCTGGAGCCAGTCTTTCCAGCTCAACCCTGAGTTTACCCCAACCCTTGCTGTCACCGCCCAAATGTAGTGGGGTAGCCAACTGGTGGATACTGTTAAGCTGTATTTGAAGGAAAGATAATTTTCTCAAAAGCTACTCTCTTCAGAAATAAAAGTACTCTGTGGTTTTTGAATACCGATTCTGCTCTAAGATGTCTACATGTACAAAGAATATGTCTTCAACTTTCAGAAACAGAAGAAAATCAATGTGAAAGGTTTTAGGTGCTTAAAAAATGAAAACAAGTAGAAATAACAGTAAATGAATCCTAGAAGACAAAATCAAACTGGAACAAATTCACATAAAACTGTATCAAATTTGAAAAATAATAACGTGGAAGGAAGACTGATTCCAAGCAACTTCTGAGTACAGTGTTCTGTATGTGTATATATATACACACACACACACAAACAAAAATGGACATATTTAAAGACAAGAAAAATAGTAAATATAAATAGTAAACATCACCCACTAAGGTCATTTATCAGTAGTCAAATATTATTGTCACTTTGAGACTATTTTACATGCAATGAAGAAAACAAAATCAACAATGTTATAACAAGAGAAAAAGATGAAAATACAAAATTGATGTAAGTGAAATCAAGTAATAAGAAACTTACACCGGAAATAATACCTTTTGTTTGTTTTGATCTCTGCTCACTCAAGGACATCGAAACAACACAACACAGAAGAGTGAGCATGCTCAGTGTCCATCCAGTTAGCATTTCCTACTGAGAGAAACAAGGCTCTCCAGAGAAACAGTTTCATGTCTGCATCATGTTGAGGCAAAAAAGATTTTGATTGTGATTAATCATGGATTAATGAAAGTATGACAGAATACACAGAAACATGACTGCCAAGGGAAATCGGGGAAACTGGACAATAAAAAGAAAAGTATGGGTTAGGAAGGATTAAGCTCAGATGATAGAAGTCTTACCCAACTTTCCTGAAGCACTAGCTTCAATCTCCCTGCCACATAAAAGCAAGCATGCTGAGACACACCTGTAATCTCAGCTCCTGGAAAACAGAGGCAGGAAGATTAGGAGGTCAGGGTACCCTTGGCTACATACCAATTCAAGGTTAGCCTAGCATACATGAGTCCTTGTCTTAAACACACCAAAACACAATGAGGTATCACCTTATGCCAGCAAGAATGGTTATTATTTTAAAAAGAGAGAATAAAAGCCCATGTTGACAATCACGCAGGGAAAGGGAAACCCTGGGGCCATGTTGGTAGGAACAGCCTTTATGGAAAAACCATTGATGTTCCTCAAAAGATGAAAATATACAACTATATAATTAACATATGATCCAGAAATTCTCCTATCACACATTTATCACAGCACTATATACAATAACTGAGAAATAGAGACCTCTAATTACCCACACACTGATTAATGTATTTTTCCAACGTCAACTAGACCCACACAGTGGCATAAAACCCAGTCATGGGAAGGGATGAATTTCTGTCATTTGCAACGGCCTAGACGGAACTGGATGGCATACCGTTAAGTGAAATAAATGAAACAAGGAAGGACAAGTAGCACACAAATCCACTGAGGTGCAGCGTCAAACGCTGATGCCATGAAAGCTTCAGTAGAACGGTAGCTCGAGGCCAAAGACAGCAGTGGGAAGAGAGATTGGAGAAAGGTCCACCAGCCAGCGGTGTGATGTCACAGGGAGAGCAAGAGATTCCGCTGCTGCACAGGAGAGATGACAACATGCAAAAATTTCAGAAAACAACAGTGAGCATGTCAGATCCCTTATGCTATGTGATTTATCATTTCTCTCAGGGAAAGAGCTTTGCTCAAAAATCCCCTGAATTACAGTTAAATCCCCAAAGATATATATTCATCTACTTCGATACAGACAAGACCCCCTAGTCCGACACCTCGACCTCCCGCTGGGAAGGTAACTATAATTCTTCTCATTTGCTTCAGGTGCCTTATCAACTTGTAAATATCCCAGAAGCTGTCTTTACTGCTGCCTGGTGCCCAGTCATAGATTCCCACAGGCCTGGTCCACACCAGTCTCACTGTACTTGATTGATCCTTAGAAAAAAAGCCAGAATGACCCCAGGAGCCTTGCTGAACTACAGTCAAATAAACATTCCTCTGGGAGGTTGCACAGAGATTGTGGGTGGAGCACGGGAGGCGTGGTGAGCCAGAGGAAGCTCTTCAAGGACAGGAAACACAGCACCCTTGCCTCAGGCACCAGGCCAGTTCTGAGAGCCAGCTGTAGTCAGCATGCGTTCATCAACTAACCCTGTGAGTGGTCAGATAGTGTCTATGTTGTCCAGATTAGAGAGCAAGGACAAGCAGGCAGATACAAAACCAAGATGTTTTTTTTTTTAACACTGAACCAGCAGAAGATTTGAATTATAAGCCAGAAAACAAACAAAAACAAAACAAAACAACAACAACAACAACAACAAAAAAAAACCGGGCAGATATGGATATCTACCCATTTGTTTTGGGTAGGTTAAAGTAATTTTAAGTCAACATAATAAGCAGTAAGAATTTCGCCCATGTAAGTAAGAAACGAAAGCATGGTTTGAAACAAATTGTTCATTTGTGCAGAGAACCAAAGTATTCCATGACAAACAGCCAAGGCCCGGGACTCCTAAAACCACTGAATTACCTCTCTCTGAATTTCCAGTTTAGAGGTACTAACCCTCAGTCCTTCTATCAACCACAAGAGTCTTCATTTCACCCTGAAGAAGCATCACAAAATTCTTCCCTGACTTTTCAAAGCAAACCATCTTAATTTGCCACACTATTGGGAAAACAAGGTGGTAACGGAGAAGGGAATTCAGTGAAATCAAAGAAACCATGATAATTAAAAAAAAGGGGGGGGGGTCAAACTTCTCCATTAGTCTGGACACATGATCCTTCTGAAAATTTCATATCCCCCAAACCTAGAAATACACAACAGAAGCTAGAATTCTCTAGAATTGGTCATGGGGTGGGGGTGGATGCACGTGTCCCACCCTCAGGTTGCTTCTTCCAGTTTTGGGTTCTCCAAAGCCGAAGAGGCACAGCTCGCTGGATGAGAGAAGCCAAACTTCTTGGGGCTGGCACAGGGTAAACATTTTTGTCTTGCTCGAATTGTTTTAAGTAATTGAAAACATCACTCTGCTGGCCAGCTGCTCAAGTCACAGAGCCATAAGGACAGGGAAACCAAGACTTGGGACCTGGTCTTCCAGTGTGACCTAGATAGCTGCTCAGAAGATGGGAGTGGTAGTCGATTTTGAACGTGAGAAATGAATTAATGATTCTAAGTCGGTCCTAAGCCATTCCACCCACCTCCCTTTGCCAAGCCATCAAGTGGATCCATCTATGGAGGGAGTTTGCATCCTCACAGATATTAGTTCTATGGCTGCCCTTACAGAATCACCTAGCTTCAATCTGACTGAAAATTGGATCATTGATATCCTCCACCCCCCACCCCCGCCCCCAGAGCCTTTCCAAACTTTTCCTGAACGCGAAACCCATTTGTGGCCTCTTATTAGAGTCGTGTTGGTGTAGCTCAAACTGTTCCAACCTCGGGGACTGGGATGATGTCCAGCTCTGAGTCAGGTACCGCGCTGGACAGTGTCTGCTCCTTTGTCAGCGTTGAACATTCGTACACATTTGTTCAATGTCCCGGTTCTAAACCATAGGCCGCGGGGAGAGCTCGCTTTGTGCTTTTCCCCTTTTTTGGAAATGCATTTTAATCTGCTTTGATTATTATGTCTTCATGTCCGATCCTGCAGGTGAAAGCCAACAAGACCCCAGAGTGGAGAGTAAGCAGTGGAGAGGAATACCAGGCAGAAATCTGTTTAGAGTCACGTGTCACTTCCTAGGGTTTCCTAGCAACGAAACTCGGCGTTACTGCTTGGGCAAATCACTGAGGCCTAAAGAAGTCATCCTTAGCTGGGCCAGGTAGAGCAGGACTGTAATCCCAGCTATTTAGGAGCTGAGGCAGGAGGATTGCAATTTACTATAGCCCTACTTGGACTATAGCAAAAGTTCAAGGCACTTGATGAGACTACCTCAAGATTTATAACAGCTCAAACAGGGCTAGGGGTGTAGTGAAGTTGTAGAACTCTTGTCGAACGTGCGTAATTTCTAGGACAAAGGGAACTCCTTGTGAAGAGCTGTCATTCAGGGCCCTTACATCAGAACCGTCAGTTCAGTGGGCATGCCGTGAGACCAAGAGTCAGGGCAGGGAAGGGTGTGGGCGACGGGAGGGAAGTGTAATTAAATTACAGTTTCAAATATTAAAAAAAAAAAATCTTAGCACCTACCAGAAACTTCAGATCATTTTTAAAAAGTAGACAGGAAGACAAAATCCAGAGCACTAAGAGCTAAAACCAGCTGGAGTAGGGCAGGGTCCTAGAGAACTGAGAAAATGTGGACGCTGTTGTGTGGCGTGCCTGGAGGGTGGGGCAAGCAGCATGCAGGTGTCCAAGCTGTCACTTCTCTCTTGGTGTCTTAGTTAGGGTTTTATTGCTGTGAAGAATCACCATGACCTCGGCAACTCTTATAAAGGAAAACATTTAACTGGGGCTGGTTTACAGTTCAGAGTTTCTGTCCATTATCATCAGGGTGGGAAGCATGGGGGCATGCAGGCAGACACGGTGCTGGAGACGGAGCTGAGAGTTCTCCATCTGGATCAGAAGGCAACAGGAAGTGACAGCAACACACAGACCTTGACTGAGCTTCTGACCTCAAAGCCCACCCCCTGATGATGCTCTTCCTCCAACAAACCCACACATACTCCAGAAAGGCCATACTCCTCATGGTCCTACTGCCCGTGAACCTAGGGAAGGCATTTTTACTCAAACCACCACACTTGGTTTGCTGTTTACCACTTGGTCTCAGGCAAAGAAGGATTAAAAAGAAAACAAACTATGGCCAACAGCTGCCTGTAGCCCATTTCCCAGACTCTGCCTTTCTTACTTGCCACACTTCGGGACATTTTATGTCACCTGTAAGCACAGTCCAGCTTCTACCCTCAGGAACTAGCAACCAGAGTGGGGTAGAGGGCACCCACCTTCCTTTGGTCCCTTGGCAGTGCCACTAGAGCAGCCTGTCAGTTTCTGACCTCTTGGTTCTAGGACAGAGATGCTCAGACTTTATCATTCACTGTCCTTCAAAAGAGTTTGTAAGGTCATCCCACCTACTTCTAAATTGACAACTGGCATTTCACTGTGTGGGATTAAATGGCTACAGAGGGCATACCTCCAGGTATGGGGCACATTTTGCTATTTTTAAATTAAACTGTATTATGGCTCTTTTTACTTAAAAATGAAGAGAGAAATAGAAAAATTGGGGAGTCTTTAATTGTGGAGAGGGGAGGCCAGGACAGAAGAAGAGGGAAGTAGGAGGAAAAAAACAGCACTAAAGGTGCCTGGAAAAGTCATAAGGAATCATATTGTTCTGTATTTACTTAAAATTACATATAATACATTGTGTCACACATTTACTATATATATATATGTATATAGTGTATATATATGCATATATATAGAGAGAGAGTATGTGTTGTGGAATACTATTTTAAGATGTGTTACATTCGTTTATGCTGTGGAATATTTGTTTAATGATGCAAAGATGTGTTGCATTCTTTTATGTTGCATTTGTTTTAACTCTGTGAAGCTGTGTTACTTTGCCTGCCTAAATACCTGATTGGTTGAATAAAGAGCTGATGGGCCAAATGCTAGGCAGGAAAGGGATAGGCGGGGTTGGCAGGCAGAGAGAATAAATAGAAGAGAGAAGAGGGAGGAGCAAAAGGAAGGAGAAGGAGAGGAGGATGCCCAGGGGCCATTCACACAGCCACTCATGGAGTAAGAAGGAAAGAGAGATATATAGAATCAAGTAAAAGCCCAGAGGCAAAAGGTAGACAGGATAATTTAAGTTAAGAAAGATGACTAGAAATAAGCCAAGTTAAGGTCAGGTATTCATAAGAAAGAATAAGCCTCTGTGTGTTTATTTGGGAGCTGGGTGGTGGGCTCCCAAAGAGTGAATATTTAAAAAAAGCAACAAATAAAAAACAAAACCCACAATATGTAGATATAGATAACTAGAGAGAATTTAACTGAATTAAGTCACACAAAGTGATAATGCTTTCCTCAACATCCATAGACTACTTAATAAAACCCCTAGGTCCAGACATGAAACATCTCCTTTCAAGTTGTTGGTCAGGGTTATCCAAGACATTTCCCAAACATTATAGGCACTGCCATTGCCCTTGGTTGCCCTACCTGGGGTGAAGGTTGTTGCGGGAGGTCCTCCCACTCCTCCAACCTATAGCCGCTGAGATACCAGCCCATTGGGGCGTGGTCTCTCTCTCTCTCTTTAAAAAAGCGGCCACTTCCCTCTCCTTTCTCTCTTCACTTCCTGCTCCGCCGGCGACTAGACTCCCTTCCTGGTTGCACAGAGGGCTGACGGTGATCTGTAAGTTTTTTCCCCTTTAAATAAATACCACCCTATTAATCATAATTCCAAACTGGTGTGGCATTGTTTGTGACTTACGCCTTCAGAAGGTAAGTCCTTATTGCTGCAAACACCATGTATGTCAGAGATAGGACTCAGAGGATCTGAGCTGGACCTGACCTGAAAGGCCCTCCCTGAAGATGCACTCTCAACACATCATACAAGCTGACAAAGGAGAAAAATCGATCAACAGTCCGAGCAGCCTGCAAAGCTTGTAACCACAAAAATGAAGATCACCCTATGGGTGCAGCGGTGCCGCTATGGTTTGTGGATAGTCAACAGCTGTCTACTTTGACTTAAGATCAACTCAGTGGGAGGAAAACCATGCTTGGAAACCTAAACCGCTTACCCAGAGCCCTATTTATTGTCAACGTGATACAAACTGAGTCCCTTGAGAAGAGGGAACCTTAATTAAGGAAATTCCTTGATCAGAATGACCTATAGACATCTCTTTGGGTCACTGTCTAGTTGCTGGTTGATTTAGGAGGGACAGCCCACTGTGGGCAGTACCATCCCTAGGCAGGCGGGCCTGGGCTGTATAAAAAAGCTAGCTGAGCAAGAGCCAGGGAGCAAACAAGGGAGCGAGAGAGTCATTAAGAGTCTTTCCTTCATTGTTCCTGCTCTGGCTTTCCTCAGTGATGAACTGTGACCTGGGAAATGGAAGCTGAAATAAACCCCTTCCTCTTCTGAACTGGTCTTAGAGGTTGTTTTTTTTTTTTTTTTTTATCACAGCAACAGAAAGCAAACCAGACTATATGGATAGTCACAGATGTTGTAGACAGACACAGAGAGGCACTTGTAGAATATACATCTACAGATATAGACATTTATAAATATATATTCGTCTGCATATAGATGTATATATTTATAGATAGCTGCATATTGGCTGACATTAATGTTTTTAACTTTAGTATGGCTTCTTTTAGTTCCTGTAACTAAAGGGGTCCAAAAGTTTGAAAATGTGTCCTGGATTTAATTACTATAATTTTAGTGGAAATCAATAGATTATTATAAATCTTAAAACAGGAAAAGTATAATTTATTAGAAATGTAGCTTTAAACAGGTGTTCATTATTCTAGTTATTTCTACAGATAAATATTTTTTACTCTTGGAATGAATCAGAATTGGGCATAAATTGTAACAAAATTTTCCATGGAAAATGTCTCAGAAACCTTATTTGTGTGAATAAGGACACAAAAATGGGGGATTTTTGTGATGGCAATGGATTCAATCAATTCTTTGAACTCTTTCTGATCTAAGTTTAATAACTTTTGAACGGATAACTTAGCTAGATTCCTGCACTTCTGTAAAGCAAAAAATCAGTTACACAAAGTTTGTAATACAATCACAGCTACCCATTTCTCACACCGGCTTCAGTAGTTCTGATGAGGACTGAATCCATGGGACCTTCAGCGATTTCTTTTCTTTTTTTTCTTTTTTTTTTTACATTCTAGTACCCACTTCCTTGATGGAGAAAAATCAACCTTGGAGGGACAAAAGCCATGTCTGACCCCTTTAAGATACAGAGCTCAGACATCCGTGAAGAGAGGAGGTAGGGCTGATAGGACATCTTTGGTTCCAAACCAGAGGTGAGCATTCACGGGGTGAGAGAAGGGAACGGCTGCCACCATGGGGATGCTCAAAGGCAGATTAATTTGAGACAAGACTGCACATGATTTAAGACCCAGTAAACAAAGCAGGACGGGAAAAGTCCTTAGAAATGCTTTCATTTTATATCAAACATTAATCACCATCAGCAACAGCGTCACTTTGATTGTGTTTTATGGAGGTTTTGAGCATCTGGTAGTTACGGCTCAGAAAATGCGAAGTGTTTCTGTATTGCATGAAAGACACTTATCCTCCAGGGAAACTTACCCACAACTTTCAAGTACTTGTACTAGAATAGGTTCAAATAGTGAAAACAGTGAAGGCAAAAGGACATGGATGCACTAGAGAACCTGACTTCATTCCAGTGAGCCAGGACCCCACACTCCTTATGTCCAATTTCTCTACCAATCCCAGAGACATTGCCCTCATGTGCAGGTCTTCCTCCCAACCCATGGAAAGACAGGAAAATTCTAAGACATACTCCATATGGACTGAATATTTATGTGACTCTGCACTCAGATATAAAAACACCATCTCCCAGTGTGGTAGTGAAGCTTTTGGGGATTAATCCACATGGGGATTAATGTAAGAAGACACCAGGGCTATCCCTCTCCTAGACATTTGCTCAAAGGACTCTAAGTCTTCCACAGAAATAGATATTTGTTTATTGCTGCACATTCACAAGACCTAAAGAATGAAACCAACCTAAATACCCACAAGCAGATAGATGCTCTTTCTTTAATGTGGTACAGGCAAGAGAGATGATTCTGTGAGGAAATGTGCTTGCCACCAAGCCTGACAACCTGAGTTCAAACCCCAGGATGTATACAGTAGAATGAGAGAACCAGCCCCCATAAGGTGTCCTCTGACCTCCATTGGCGTGGTGGTGGAAATGCAGGCATCTTCTTAGTGCCGGGTCCCCAGTCACTGTTCTGACAGCTCATCCTGCCCCCAACTGTGTGCAGCCTGAGATCCTGCCTTACCTTCTGGCAGATCTTTGAGTTCAAGTTGAGATCCTGTCTCAAAATTTGTTTGCCATGGTCTTACCATTTTGATATTTTAAAATAACAAGATATGGCATACTGGTAAGTTATAAAGAAAAGAGCCCAATTTGGTTCATGGTACTGGTTTAAGGTCAAGCAGCTAATTCTGGTGACGATCACATTGCCAGCAGAGTTCCAAGGTAACAGAGGGCATTATCTAGTGAGAGATCTCACCAAACTGACCCACCCTCAATATATCGAGCAATCCAATGAGGGGATTAACTCATGCGTGATGGTAGAGTCTTAATTGCCTCTTGAATCCCCAGCTGATCTCACCTCCTAATAGCCCCTCGTGGGCATTAAATGTCAATGTGAGTTTCACGGGTGGGCAAACTGTATTCAGACTGCAGCACCCCTCTGCCCCCGTGTCTGCTGCTCCATTCCAGCGGGCCTCATGCACAGCTGCTTTCTCACAGGTCACTTAAACAACATTTCAATTTGTGTTCAATTTCTATCCGACATATGACTTTCAATATTTTTCATGTTTCTGCATAGTCGGAAAGGAGAATTTTAGTGACTGCTTTAGAGATCCTTGCGCTGGTACCGCAAAATTTATTAAATTGCTTTCTCAAGCCATCCTCTAAGGGTACGAAAAAAATTATTATTTTTCTTTTCAAATTCCCTGCTCTTGATTTTTGTTTGTTTCTGTTTGTTTGTTAAAAGACACCAGCATCTGTGGTCTTCATGAGAAAAGTCATGTAAGAATCACACGTCATCTCTCTGACTCTACGGCGTTGCTTGTTTTATTATCTATCTATTTTACACTGCTCTTTAGTAAGGATTAAGGGTTCCAGGTATCTGCTGACCGAGACACGTTCATTAGGTATATTAGAACTCTGCATACCTAGAGGTTTAAAACCATAATATCCTAGGAATTCCCTCATTCTCGCGCCCCCCCCCACATTCTGCCCTTCTCTTTCTTCCTTCTCTCTCCTCCCTCTGTCTTCCCTCAGCTTTCTTCACCTCCACTCACTCAGAAATCTCCCATGGAGTACATTTAGCACATAAGGAAAGGTAGTTCACACTCGTGTGACTCTTGCAAACCGCAGTCTGTGTTTGTACTCTGAGATGCCAGCCTATGTGAGTGTTAGGATCTGCCCAATTTCTCCCCCTTGCAAGGTCACTCCATGTAGAACATCTCTGCTAGAAAGGCCATCCCTGTCACGTCCACACATAGTGACTGTCCCCCAGAGAGCATTCATTGTCAAAATCTAGGAAGAATTTAGACGTCTATGGAATTTGATACTCTTGGGCTTATTTGTGTCCACAGATGTCTGGTGTTTTTTTAAATACAGCTCTTTATGTATTCGTCCATTTTTGTCCTCTATTATAGTGTGAGAAATATCTGTCCCAGCACCTACATCCTAAGGAAAAGGGCCACTGTATAAAAGCACATTCTGTTTCCACCATCCCGGGTCAAGTACTGGAAATAATGCTGCTTGGTACAAGATGGTTCTTGGTAGTTTTGTGTCGACATCATTTGGAAATTTTTCCCCTCGGGTACTTTAACTAAAAATTTAAACTCCCTGGAAATGATAGACTCAGACAGAAGGTATAATCTGCTTGGCACCATCTCCAACTATTGCTCTTCTTCTGTGTGCATATGAGTGTTTAGTTTGAAATGTGGCTAAAATAAAAGTATTCATATCAAAATATTTACATTATAATTTCAGTATGAGTAGTGACATCTGGCGGCACTGGTCACTCCTGCATGAGCAGTGCCCTGGAGCAGAGAAGTGACCAACCCCTTCCAACAAGATAAGCAATGATGGACGTTGCTGCCCGTAGCCATGTGAGATTGCAGTCCCTGACCTAAGGAAGAAGCCAGAGTGCTGCACAGTAGCATCAGAAGAGCTTGGGATAAATCCAAACCCACTCCATAACCAAAAAGACCTTAGACTCTGCACTGCTGGACCCCTTCCTTGAACATTCTTCCCTTCTTGTCACTCTGATGCCTGCTTACTATGCCTCAATTAAGTAAAACCTACTCTAAAGTCAGGCCCTGACTATTTTCTCTGCCAGTTACTTTTGCCCAGGCAGTTATGAGGAGCAGTTCTTAGCTTTTCCCGTGACAAGAGTTCCCCGGCCATCTTGTCTAAAATGGCAACGCTCACACCTCTAGCATCACACGGCTCTGTCTTTGTAGCCCTTATCGCTTGTTCGCATTTCACTGTGCCTGTTTGCTGGGTGACTGTCTGCTCTACTTATTCTGTTTTGTTGCTGTGCCCCAGCAGGAGCATCAGAGTCCAGGACACAAGTATTTGAAAATCAGTAGATAAACTGTCGAGAGCCCGAGGTCTTGTGCTCACAGATAAGCACTAGGGAAACATAGGATTGTCTCTTCAAAGGACCTGTTTTCTGCCCATAAGGTTGAGAATGGATGTAGTGAGTAGCCTGGGGACCTGTGCTATCTGTAGGGCCAGGCCACACCTGAATCCCCCAGACTATGGTGATTACGCCAGACTCTTTCTCCCTAGACCTTAGTCTTGAGCGTTGTTTCTCAGCCAAGAGAACCCATCTTTAAGGAAGAGGTTTTATGTACTTTGAAATGGTGGCGCATGCCATTAATCCCGGCACTCGGGAGGCAGAGGCAGGTGGATCTCTGTGAGTTCGAGACCAGCCTGGTCTAGAGAGCTAGTTCCAGGACAGGCTCCAAAGCCACAGAGAAACCCTGTCTCGAAAAAGCAAAAAAAAAAAAAAAAAAGAGTTTCAATGTAACCATGTTTCTTAAGCTTTGTTGTTTGCCTGGGACTGAGGGAATTATCATCAGTGAACATTTTTCCAAAATTGTGCTGTGCTTACGTATGTCTAAAATAAACTGCCTGGCATCAGACTTTAGAAGTTTGAACTAGTATCAGCTATTGAGTTGTGCTGAACCAGATTTCCTTCATGCCTCATGCGTGTCATTATTCTGCCAGCCCTGCTGTTTGCAGGGACTCTCCTCCCATCACATACACAAAGCATCAGGGTGGGGAAATGTTTTATATCTTTGGTTCCCCAGTTTTCCTCTTCAGAGCAATTAAAGAATTTAATTTAATCAACTTTATCATTACTTTTAACTTTAAAATGCATGTCCTACAAAATTGGGAGCATGATGGGGGGAGTAGAGAGGGTGGAAGGGGAAGATGAGGGAGGAAGGGGAGGGGTGAGGAGAACTTGAGGGAACAGGATAGTCAAGATGGAGGAAGGACAGAGATGAGAGCAAGGAAAGAGGCTTTGATTAAGGAAGTCATTATAGGGCTAGCAAGAAACCTGGCACTAGAGAAATTCCCAGGAATCCACAGGGATGACTCCAGCTAAGACCCTAAACAATAGAAGAGAGAGGACCCGAACTGACCTTGCCCTGTAGTCAGACTGATGAATATTTTAAATATCACCATAGAACTGAGGGAAACAGAGGCAGAGACCCACAATGGAGCATTGGACTGAGTTCCCAAAGTCCAGTTGAAGAGTGGGAGGAGTGAGAATATGTGCAAAGTGTTCAAGACCGTGATGGGGACACCCACTGAAACAGTCTGCCTGAGCTAATGAGAACTCACCAACTCCAGCCGGACAGGGAAGAAAACAGCATAGGTCCAAACTAGTCCCTCTGAATGTGGTTGACAGTTGTATGGCTAGAGCACCAGACAGTAACACCAGGATTTATCCCTACTGCTTGTATGGGAACCTATTCTTTTCAGATGGATACCTTGCTCAGCCTAGATATAGTAGGGAGGGCCTTGGACCTTCCCCAAAGCAATGTGCCTTACTCTCTTTGAGGAGTAAAGGGGGGTGGGGCGGGGGGGTAGGTGGAAGGGATGGGAGGAGGGGAGGGAGTGAGAACTGGGATTAGTATGTAAAATGAAAAAAGATAGTTTGCTTTCTTTTTAAAAAATAGAAAGTGAAATTTGCCCTCCCCCAAATGCATGTCCTACAGCTTATGCTGGAGAGGATGTGGGGTAAGAGGAACACTCCTCCATTGCTGGTGGGAGTGCAAAGTTATACAGCTACTTTGAAAAATCAGTATGGTGATTTCTCAGAAAATTAGGAAACAGTCTACCTCAAGACCCAGAAATACCACTGTTGGGTATATGCCCAAAAGATGTTCAATCATACCACAAGGACATGTGCTCAACAATGTTCATAGCAGCATTATAGCCAGAACTTGAAAAGAACATATATGCTCCTCAACTGAAGAATACATAAAGAAAATGTGGTATAATTACACAATGGAGTACTACACAGCAGTAAAAAAAAACCTTAAAATTTACAGGCAAATGGATGGACCTAGAAAAAAACATATTGAGTGAGGTAACCCAGACTCAGAAAGACAAATACAATATGTATTCACTCATAAATGGCTTTTAGACATAAAGAAAAACTAGGTTACAGGCCATAACCCCAGAGAAACTAGACAACATAAAGGACCCTAAGAGAGATATAGATGGATCTACATAGGAAGGTGAAAAAGACAAGATCTCCAGAGTAAATTTGGAGCATGGGGGTTACAGGAGAGGGTAGAAGGGAATAGGGGAGGGAGGGAAGGGAGTGGAGAAAAGTTCAAGTAACCAGGCTTGGAGGCAAGAACTTTTACCCACTGATCCAATTCTCCAGACTCAGAAACATTTTTCCTCTGAAGTTGGTTAAATGTATGGATGTGAAACTCACAGATATAGTTGCTAACCTCCATGAGCTTCAGGACTTGAGGATTAATCATGTGGTTTCTTCCTAGCGGGCCCAGGTACACGGCTGCACAGCTGATCAGGCTGCAGAGACTCTGCAGTCAGGCCAAAGTGAGCAGAGTCCATAAAGTGAGCAGAGGCCAAGGTTGGCTTGCGCAGGCGTGAGACCCTGATTTGTACTGTCTAGTAAGATAGCCATTTCTCCTGACCTGTACATCTTTGGACTTGACTTGACTAAGGACATAGGAAATGAAGAAATGACAGATGCAGTAAGGGAAAGCTGGGATCTGGTGGGCCGTGTACCAAGAGGCGGCAGCAGCAGTACAGGTTACCCCATCTCCATAAACGGTCTCTGTAGTCTCAAGCTGCCATCAATCATCTGGGATGAGGAAGCTCTGACTGGTACTTTCTACACATACTGGTTTTAGCGAAAAGTCAACCATTTTTCAACTTCTGTTTTTTGGATCAGGAGAAGGCCCCGGCCATTCCTGTGAGTCTGAGGCATTAACTTGTTTGACCTAACTGTCCTTACATCAACATTACACATTCATTCACTCAAGATGTATCCATTACACACAGTTGATAGCCTTTCATAGCTATGTGAGTAACTAAGTTTAAATGAACTCTAACATACCGATTGATGCTTTGTTAAATTTTTCCTAAAAGATTTGAATAAATTACTTAGAGTAGGTCTAAGTAAACGCAGCCAGCAACCTGACTTCCTAGTTGCTTTTAACTTAGCTCCTTCCATTCTCCCACTTGATGCAAGAATTCCAAGTCTGAGAGAAGAGGGCCATTAGTAAAACACTATAAAGGCACCAGCGAAGTCCTGCAGCCCTGACTCTAGGTAGCTCCCTCATCTTGAAAGCGCTGCTCAGCTCTCAGACTCTCCTCCCTTGAGTCTCTTCCGCAGGACTACCAGGGAGTCTAGAGAATGCATGTGGCTTGGTGGCTGCTCTGGGGCAACCCTTCTCGCTCCTCACAGCTGCCCGGGCACAGTTCTCAGCTGGGTCCTGCAGAGCCTTACAAATCACCTTCTGTCTTTGGGGGAAAAAAAACAAAAGCTGGCTCCCTGGAGTTGATCCAGTTCACTTTCTTGGTTGGAATTCACTGCTTCTTTTGATGTTTATCAATACATCACTAGTAGGTGTCCGTGCCAAGATCATGTCTTGGTTAAGGTGATATATCATCCACCCAAGGCATATTCCAAGCAACTCCACACCACTTGTAGGAGCCGAAAGATCCGTGATCAGCATAGATGGCAAGAGCCCAGCCAGTGAGGCCCCAGATCTCCTCTGGACATCTTACTCACCAACACAGGGCTGCCTTTGAGCAACTGTGTATGTCAGGGAATGCCTCCAAGAAGGTGTGTGACTCCAGAATAATTAGAGGCTGGTTAAGTGAGTTGAGAAAGCCTGGAAGTCACAACCACAGCCAACCCTAGACAAGGTGATGAAGTTGCAACATTTTGTGTTTGGCTGTTCTCCAAACTGTCCTGAGACTCGGTCTCACTCTCTTCTTTGTCTCCTAGTCTTCCTTCCCTCTGGCTGATCTGGGACTCTCTGTCTTGGCTTCTCACGCCTCAGGGACGCTCCTCTGAGGTTCTTTTTCTCCCATGGAAACTTTGGGTTTTTTTTCCCATTAGGCTCTGCTGGTTGAGATGGACTGGTTAACGGGATGAGCCAATTTACTGACAGGTGGAGTCCCTCAATCTGGTCAAAATGTGGAATCTAGAGGGCATTAGGAACTTAGGGTGGTATAACTGTGCATGCTATCATTTGGGAGAAAATGCCTTCCATTTTATCATCATCTAAACTATGTCTGTGACCCCCACATTAAAGCAAACAAGACAAATAGCAGTGCTAAAATTAGGAAGGAGACTTCACCCTAACAGGGCTTCTGCTAACCACAGGATAACAGAGAACTAGATGCAATAAAGAGAGGAGTTTCAGCCCAGAGGTGAGGAGGGAGGAAAGACTATGCAGGCAGGAAGCAGGGTCTCACACTCATGTTGCCTTGGAGATCATACCCAGCACCCTCTCGTTCCTGACAAGGAATAGCTCATCTTCTCAGGAGAAAGTATTTTTCTGAGAACTTGAAACGTCCCCACTACAAAACATAGGTGTTGTTAGGAAATCTCTAAGATATTTATCAGGCTTAGGATGCCACAATCTTTGGTACCACCAATAAAATCCAGGAGAGGTAGCAGTAGGTGTGGGGGAAAACTGGGGAGGCTGAGTTTGAATGCCAGCTCCACTCCTAATCTGAAGAGGAAACTTCTGAGAACAGCTTGGCATCTCTGGGCCCTAGTTCCCCAGTTCCCCCCAAATATCCCAGTCTTCTCCAGTTCTGACATCCTAAATAAACTGCCAAATATCTACTGAAAATAAAAATTTCTATACTGACTTTTTATTACTACTAAATTTGGCTTTCATATTTGAAAAGGAAAAAATTATCTCGCCAAACACTAAGCTGTTTTCTTCCTTTTGAATATGTCAACATCTTGTCCCAAGGAGCAAAATCTTCTCTTGAAAGCCTCAGAACAGTTTGTGGTGGTTGCAGTTCTTGTCTCAGAAAGATTAATTGGAAATGAAATCTAAGGAAGAAAATTCAAAGCCCATTTCTATGCTTCCTGCTTTTTAGATCCTCTAACATGTAAATCGACCGTTACAAAGAGGATTAGTTATTAGAATGGTCTGCGTGCAGTCCAACGTTCAGCTCCCAGTTCATTCCTTGCCAGGGGATCCCAACTGACCTGCATCTTAATGGCTTTCTTTTCATCCTTCAGGAAGATGAACTGCATACTAACTCCAAGACCTGTGTTTTCCAACTTCAATTTAGCCATAACTTTAACAAACTGCAGACTCGCCCCCCAACTCACAAATCGTGCTTCAAATCAGAAGCAGAACAAACCCGAAAACTGCTGGTAATAATAGTGACATGCATTTGCCTCCCCACACCGCTTTTGGCCACTGTGTGATCACAGCAGAAAACCTAAGACAACAGACAAGGGGTTCCTTACGGGAGCAGAAATGACTCAAAGACAGACACATCAGCAAAAGCCCACACCCCCGTGCGTGACAGCTCATGAAAGCTGGGATACTGAAGCTCATGAGTGACCTGAGGGCAGCTCAACAGGTTGGAGACCATTCCAGGCACCCCAGGTAGCCCGAGCCTCTTCCAGGCAGTTGTGATGGCCTGAGAGGATCTCAACAGTCCTTAGAGCTCATACTTGGAAAGGGAGGGGTCTAGTATATCTGGAAGCTTCAAGTAACTCCTGAAGTCACTGAGTTGTTTACTTCTGTAGGGGTCCAAGAATCGCTGAAGGAAGACCCCAGGTCAAATAGCATGCAAAGACAAAGAACATTTATTCTGCCAAAGCTTCCAGCATGTGGGATCTACCACCTGTACAAAATGGCAGCCTCGGACAAAGGTGCTCAGCTCCTTTTAAGCATAGCTAGGGGAATTCCAGGATCACCTATGTCATTTCTAGTGTGGTTGCTCAAACAAGCAGCAGTTACATTAATACATTTTTAAAAAATTTTTGTGTTTCTATATTTGGGCATACTTGGGCAAGTCCAGGCCTGTGTCAGGAGGTTACGGGAACTGACCTTTTTTTCAGTCAATGTCTTGTAATACTGTAGGGCTGACTCAGGCCTTGGATGTGCTCTCTCTCCCATCTCTGCTGTCAGGGGTGTTGGTGATTAATAGCCCTTTGTTTAAGAAACTGAAACTTGGACCCTGCCTGTAAAATGGGGGAAGTTTAGACCTCTCGCTTCCTGTGATTACCGAGCTTCTCTGCAGGATGGACTGTTTCACCTCCCCGTGAGCATCCTGTTAGTCCACCTCCCTTTTAACATCCTACATATCTTAACGAGCTTTTGTCCAAGATGGAGTTTTATCTCAAGGGAACACGCTATGCAGCAGTAGAGTGAGAATCAAATGGGTGACCAACTGAACTTCAGGAAAAATCACCAGTGTCCGAGAGTGCTTTCCATTGCTGTGATCAAAGCAATCTGGGATGGGAAGGTTTATTGAGTTTAGGCGTTACACCCATAGTCCATCGCTGAGTGAAACCAAGCAGCTCAGAAGAAAGGCGGGATTCCCAATCAATCACCTTTGCTGCTCAGAAGAAAGGCTGGATTCCCGATCACCTATTGCTATTCACACTTGGTGTGAAGGAGATATGCAGATGACCCCTGACTCATGCCTTCTTCAAGGCCTACGCTCCCTCCTCTGCTGGACTGGAATATGGAAGTGACAGAGCAAAGACAACCAGTTATGGATTAAGGATGAGAGAGTAAGAAGAATCTAGTAGAGTAAGAAAAGATGCCAGGGTAAAGCCACTGTACCACTGTGTGCTGCTAGTCTTTGGTCCATTTTTTTCTTGATAAATAACAGCTTGTCTTGTTGAAACAAAAGAACCCCAATTAATTATATGTTGATAATTGACCCCAATTAATATCCCAATTAATCATCTAATGATTAATAGTAGAGTTATGATTTCAAAAGGTTTGGCTATTATGCCCCAAATATCATGTTTCTTTTTTCCTTTGGCTTTTACTACCTGAACAAAAAAGAAAACGTAGACTCAGAATCAAGCTGTTTCTGCTGGTTACTAATTGTTCTTCAGCCAAAAACAAAATGCAAATTAGGAAAGTTAATTCTAATTGAATATTTTGTGGGCAGATTGTTTAAGTGTATTGGACCAATTAACACAACAGTCCCATAAAGTAGACAGTATTATTACTTCATCTTATAGATGGAAATAAAACATAAGCTAAGATTAGGAAAACAGGCATCTGGTTTGAGACCTGGGAGTCTGTAGTTTTAACTATTTTCTATCAGACCTAACTTTCTGCATTTGATAGTAAGTCAAGATCAAAACAAGCACCAAGATCATAGTCAATTCTTGCATACCAGGGATACTACTGAGTGAAGATGATCTCACTTCCGGACAGAAGGGTTATATAAGTCTAAACCCCAAGCCTCTGGTCTTCGTTTTTCACAGGGAAGAGGAAAAGAAGACAATACTGCCAAATGCTAAAAGGGCACTCTAGAACTGAAGACCTATTTCTGCTTACAAGTCAGAAAACAATGAAGAGATATCCTTACTCTCAGTGTGAGCAGGGACAAAGGACTAAGATCAGGAGGTGATACACCCATGGGAACTCCCCAGAATACCAGGACTGGGATCTTTACCTCGCTGGCCAAGGGAGAAACAATCTCTATCTCATAAGGCTAGAAAATGTATTGCTTTCACTTCATTGGCAAGGAACTTGAATCTTGAATATAATAAACCATCCAAGGTCATATCAGGATTTGCTGGACCTGAGATTTTAAGCCTTAGATTGTCTGTTACCACAACTCACTAATGAGTGGAATGCCCTTGACATGCCGTTATCAGTTTTCTTCTACTAACTAGTTATTGCTTAAGTGGTTTCCTTTCTTTTCCTATTTTCATTCAGTGTTTATTAAGTACCAACTATGCCCAATCTCAGCAAGCTCCTCCTTTCTTTACATTTACGAGCTAATGGAGAAGGCAAAGATGATCCATATAGGGGTTACAAAGAGTTATATAGCGGGTCTTTCTTTGGACCACCAACTCCCAAATAATGACATGGAGACCTCTTACTAATTATGAAAGGTTGGTCTTAGCTTAGGCTTATTCCCAACTAGCAGTTATAACTTAAATAAACCTGTTTATATATTAATCTTATTCCCAACTAGCAGTTATAACTTAAATAAACCTGTTTATATATTAATCTACATTCTGCCCCATGATTCATTTCTGTCCTCTGTACAGTATGTCTAAATTCCTCTGAGTTTTGCTGGTAAATCCCTTGCTTCTCAGATTCTTCTGCCAAGTTTTTATCTCTGCCTGTAAGTCCTGCATAGCCTCTCCTGCCTAGCTGTTGCTCATTTAACTCTTTATTAAGCCAATCAGAAGGTAGCTTAGGTGTTGAAGGCTACTTGTTCATTCCCAGCTGCCCAAACCACAAAATAATCACTCAGAAACTATATTATTTAAATCACTGCTTGGCCTATCAGCTCTAGCTTCTTATTGACTAGCTCTTACATCTTAAATTAACCTATTTCCATTAGTTTATATTTTTTCACGAGGCTTGTGGCCGACCAACAAGGTTCCAACGCATCTGTCCCTCATGGCAGCTACATGGTTTTTCTCTGACTCTGCCTACTCTCTCTGTATATCTCTTTCAGTCTGGCTTTACTCTGTAAAGCCATTGGCCAAAAGCAGCTTTGTTATTAACCAATGGCAGTAAAACATATTCACAGCATGCATCACCTCCCACATCACTTAGGCAGACAAGTAACCGCAGAGACACATCTTCACACAGTGATCAAATATCCCACAGCAGAGTTAAAATGTTAGGCAATATGACAAGAGATCTCACTGTGTACAACAGTAATAAAAAGAACCAGAAGCCACTGGTGTTTGCTATGTGTTAGGGACAATGATGACATTTTTGCCTGTTGTATTAGAGAAGAGAGATGAGGTGGGGAAAATTTAATAGACTGGGTGACCAAAAATTAACTGAAATTTGAGTTTTAACTTCACAAAAAGTGCTTTTTAGTTTTTGAGTATGTTTTGTACACTATTCATAACTACACTAAAGCAGTTTACCTGAAATTAAAATTTAACTGGTAGTGATGTGTTTTACCTGAAATTATAGGTGATAGGAATAAAGGATGGGCAAAATATGTCTTCTGGAGTTAAGTCTTGAGTGGGGATATTTTCTCTTCAGACTTGCAACAAGAAAGAGGAAAGGAAAGGGTGAAATAAAGGGCTATTAAGTTATTACTCTATGAATCATTACCACGAGAAGCTAAAACTTTCCCAAGAAGTGGCACAATTGCTTTTATAGGGACATGTTATTACACTGGGGGAAGTAAGTGTGAAATAAATTAACACAAGTATTTCATCTGTTTGTGGATATAAGTCTCTTATTGAGTTAGGTTGATGTCACAGTATGCTAGGACAAAGCTCAGTGTTGCCTAGCAATGCTTAGGTTGTAGACTCCCCACCACGTATAACTCAGGTGAGAGGGAGATGGGGTGTCTCATTTTTAAGGGGTACATAGTATGGCCTTAAAGAAGAGATTTGAGTTAGAGAAAGGAGTAGTGTCTTGGGAGTAACAGCTACTACATACTCCATATGGTTTGTTTTTTCCCCTCTCTTGGTTCCAGACTTCCTGATTTCTGTAAATCACCATTATTCTTTCAGAAAATTATATATATATATACATATATATATGTATATATATATATATATATATATATATATATATATATTTCTTTTTAGCTAGAGTTTGTTCCTCCTATTTTCACCTGAAGAATCAAAGAACTCCAGATCACTGGGCAAAGGAGAGTGGAAGGGTTTCCAAGGTTTAATTTACCTGCTAAATATGGAATTAAATGGAGTACTAGAGTCTCTATGGAAGGATTTTGTAGATCCTTTTTTTTGACATATCCATATCTTAGGGACTCTCCACATGAGAATACAGTACTCGAAATTCCCAAGTCATCCTTATGATTGTTGTGTGCCTTAGAGGACTTAAGTTCCCTGGTTCCTGGGATTTCTCACTTTTATCTTTAAGTGTTCATATATGTAAACTTTGACCTAATAGTTAAGATTTTAGGTCTTAAGCGAAGATCTTAAAATCAGGTCTGTAATTTTAAGAGCTTAAGTGAAGAAATTGTGTCTTTTAGTTCTTCTTCATCCCCACAAAGTGCTAGGCATGGACTGATTGTAGTAGTAAATCTAAACTGTACTTTGAGCTCTTTGCAAACCAGCCATTGTATAACCACACAGTGGTTTAATGTGATTAAAGCCACAATGGATTGCAGAAAGTTATTTGTTGAGGCCAAGAGAGCAGACCCATGTCACCTTGCCAAAAAGTAATTTTCATGATTGCTTTCGGCCTGACCAAGATTCCTGTGGTCCCACTGGTAAAGTGAACCTTTACTTCCTGACTTTGCTGCTGTCTGACTGCAGCTCCCTGCATTGCATCACAGAACTCTTGGAAGGGCTGTCGGCCTCAGGATGCTTGCTATCGGCCCAGCCAAATGTTGATTGCTCACAGGAGGCTCAAGAGCAGATCCATCAGCAGACTGTGGTTATCAGTGATGCAACTGCTGCCACCAAGGACATTCTACGTGGCCCAGTGCTTATGTCAAGTACGTGTTTAGTTCATAGAATGTTAGATTGGCACATGAAAATTCCTGTGAGGTGTTCTCTATAACGTTGAAACACTGGTCTGAAGCAAAAGTACATCCCTACTCATCACAGCCTCCTCTCAATACAGATATCAGGCACTCTTTGGTATAGTGTGTTTGAACTACAGAAACAATTCCACAAAATAGCACAGGTTCTGCCTACGGAGGGTTCATGTCTACAATCCCAGCACTCAAGAGGGTAAGACAGGATTTCTGCAAGTTTGAGGTCATTATGGCCTATTTAGTGACTTCTAAGCCAGCCTAGTCTATTTAGTAAGTTCCAGGCAAGACTGCTCTACTCCGTGAGTTCTAGGCCAGCCTGAGCTACTCTCAAAATAAACCTGTGCGAGATAATATTTTTTATAGTGCGAGACACTATAAAGATTTATCACTCATATTAGTTTAATAAAATGTTGATTGGCCAGTATCCATGAATGAAGTATAGGCAGGATGATCAGACTAAGAGAATTCTGGGAAAAGGAAAGACAGAGATGCAGTTGTCATTTAGAAGCAGAGGAAGCAAGATGGAATGCCTTCCTGAGAAAAGGTACCAAACCACATAACTAAACATAGACAAGAATTATGGGTTAATTTATGTTGCAAGGATTAGTTAATAATAATCTTAAGCTAATAGGACAAACAGTTTATAATTAATATAAGCCTCTGTGTGTTTCTTTGGAACTGAATGGGTGTAGAACTGGGCAGGCCAAAACTTTCATCTACACAAAACAAAAACATAGGTTACTTCATTTTTTATTGACTATGACCATTAATCACTTATAATCAACCCCTTTAAATAAAAACAAACATTTATGAACAATCATTTTGGGAATTTGGACATAGTTTTTTTTTCAAAACTTCATCATGATGTTTGTTGGGTGAAGTATTATTAGGGTTTATGGAGATCTTCTGGGAAGCCTTGCTCCATCAAACCACATTAGCCTGGAAGGAATCTGCAGGTTCTCATCTTCTGTTGAAACAAAAGCAGAACTTCTTTTCCAAAGCAACATATCCTTAACCCAAATTTTGAAGCCAAGATACTTTCAAAATATATATTGGTTTAGCTTAGCAGCCCCTAGAATCAAATGTCTCTCTTCAGTTAAGATAAATTAAATGGGAGCTCACCAAGGCCAGCTGGACTGTGACTGAAAAAGCATGGGATAAAACCGGACTCTCTGAATATGGCGGACAATGAGGGCTGCTGAGAAGCCAAGGACAATGGCACTGGGTTTTGATCCTACTACATGTTCTGGCTTTGTGGGAGCCTAGCCAGTTTGGATGTTCACCTTCCTAGACCAGGACGGAGGGGGGAGGACTTTGGACTTTCCACAGGGCAGGGAACCCTGACTGCTCTTCAGACTTGAGAGGGAGGGGGAGAGGAGTGGGGGGGAGGGGGAGAGGAGTGGAGGGAGGGGGAGAGGAGTGGGGGGAGGGAGGGAGGAGTGGGAGGCTGGGAGGAGGCGGAAATTTTTTTTCTCAAAAAAAAGAAAAAAAAGATAAATTAAAGACAGCACAATAATATACACAATCCAGACTCTGTGTATATTCCATCTTTACATGGCTTATTTTTCTTTATTCCTCTAATCTATGACTGTCTATACTCTTTTATATTACTTTTACTGTCTCTTTAAAGATTTTGTTTTATTTTTTAACTGTCAATGCTCTTTTTCCTCTGTATCCCAAGCCTACATACATTTATCCAACACTGTGACCCATTCAGAGATCTTTTTCATCTGAATTTGTCTTTATTATGTATCTGTAATCATTTTCTGATCAGGAGCACTTTATTTTTTAATGCTAAACAGGTATGGCTAGGACTAAATCTGTGGCCCTACCTGTTTGCTCCACTCAGTCCAACATGTCAAAGGCATGTTTACCACTTCTGCAAGCCATGCTCACCACCCCAGCTCCAGGGATGCAGCAGGTCTATGTCACTATTAAGCAACTAATAGCAATGCTCACAAATTTCATTTAAGTACAGGACCTCTTGAAAGAGTCAGACCAGTTCTTACTACCAGCAAGAACCAGGAAGCTGGATCTCAAATAAACTGGATTTTTTGATGCTAGCACTGAGTCAGGAAGACATCTCTTAAAGAAGCCATGCCTCTGCTTGCCGCCAGCAAACAAGGTCGATCTGAAAAAAAATGCTGCCAGCATTGACTCTAGCATATTCCTAGCTAGCTCTTATAACTTAAATTTACCCATTTCTACCAGTCCGAGTATCATCACAAGGCTGTGGCCTACGAGTAAGGTTTCTAAGATTCCAAAGTGTCTTTCTCCTTTGGCAACTACATGGTAACTCCTTAACTCTTAACCCCCCCCCCTCCCCCCCCCGTCTATCTCTGTTCAGATTTCCCACCTGACTTCACTCTGCTAAGCCATAGGCCAAAACAGTTTTATTCTCTAGTTAATAAAAGCAACACATATACAAAAGGACCTCCCAAATCAACTAGCCAAATCCAGCCTATTTCCTTTAAAAAAAAAAATCTATGAACTAAAAGTCTCATCTTTTGAAAGAGTTGTAAAGAAAACAAAGATTAGAGCCCTCAAGGTCCAAAATATTTGTTGTCTGGCCCTTTAAAAAATAAATTTGTCACTTGTCTAGAACTCACCTGTGGCTTAGATGAGAAGACAGCTATTAGCCAATGAAATTGAGAGCACTGATTTAAAGTATTTCAAGACCACAACAACCTCACTTGCAATTGGATGGTCTTTGGGTAGTTCTCTAAGACATAATTGTTTTAGCCTGTGGAAAAATTACTCAATAGAGTTCAAAAAAAAAAAAGAAATGGAAAATAATCCACCTTCTCCATTTTTTTACATATCAATTTTTATTTGATGTATCATCAGGTATTCTGTGATCTTTTGGTAGGAAAACTTGATAAGCATGAAGAACTATAGGAAAGATGGGACTTTAATTACAAAAAAAAAAGGAAGAAAACAAGTAGTCAATGCCTACGATGTGCCAGGGACATACTAAAGCAGAGAGACATGTAGTCTAAGTCTCTGTCTTCCAGGTGGCACACTAGTTCTCTAAAGCAATGAGTGTTTTCCTGATGTGAAATAGTTGGTATGTTTATAACTAGTGCTTCTTTTTCTACACTGAGCCCAGGATAATGAATCTGGGAGTATTCAAGATAGAGGGGCCCAGATCCAGAGTCCTTGCTGGAGCCCTTGTTCCTCCTCTGATCTATGAAGTATCATATAAGAGGATTGTAGGACTCTTCCAGCCTTAGCTGTCTACAGTTATTTATGAGAAATGATGGAAATGAAACAGAAAAGGAATCTGGGGTATGCAGCTTAATGCATCTGGCTTGTCCAGCTTCCCTGAGATCTGAGGTCAGTGGAGAGAAAGAATGTGGTCAGATTCAATTAAGTGAGAACTGTACGATGACAAGGACACAGTGAAAAAAGGCTGCCAACGCCCTCACTTAAAGCCCCCGTCTCAGCACATACAAATATGGGATACATGTTTAACAGCTTTAAAATACCTAGTCTGAAAAAGGGCTGAGATACCTCACAGATAATGGGAACAAAAAAAAAAAGGAAGAACCAAATCAGCAAGATGAGCTCTAAGTGACACGCCAGGGACCAGGGAAGAGTGTGGCCCAGATGTGGGCTCCACAGGAAATTTAGTCTCCAGGGTGGACAGGCAGGAGCTGCGGTCTCTATTTATAACTTATACTCTCAAAACTCCTTCTAGGACTGAAAGAGGGAATGAGAACTTTGTTTACTGCTCAGAAATTAAGCAGTAATTTGTTTACTGCAAGAATTAAGTTGCCTTATGAAAACTCCAAGTGAAGTCTGGGTCTGGAGGATGAACTCAGCTGATCTGTATTTGGCAAGAATCAGAAGCAAGAAATTAGCAGAATCACTGGTCCATGACTAGTGGAAACCATAGCAATCTGGAGAGAAATAGACACACAGCAAAGCAAGAAATTACAATTCAGGGTGCATGGTAAAACCAAGGTTATAATGAAAATCACTAAAGAAGAAAATGTCAAGATCTCAGAGCATTAGCCAACACCTACAAAGGTAAATAATTATTCTGAGGACTAGAAATAATAATAGCAAGAATAGTCGGAAATATACTTCAAAGTAAATGTGATTGCTTCAAGGTGATAAAAGGTGTCTGACTCAAACAATAAAATGATAGGGCTTTTGCCAGGCGGTGGTGCCACACGCCTTTAATTCCAGCACTCCAGAGGCAGAGGCAGGCGGATCTCTGTGAGTTCAAGGCCAGCCTGGTCTACAAGAGCTAGTTCCAGGACAGGCTCCAAAGTTAAAGAGAAACTCTGTCTTGAAAAACAAAACAAAAAAAAAAAAATAGAGCTTTTAAAATGTAAACGAGGTGGAGCATAAAAGATGCCCCTTGGAACCAAGCCTGAGGACCTGAGCTGGATCCCTAGTACCCACGTGGTAGAAGAACAGAACCAATTCAACAAAGTAAGTCAAGTACAGAAAGACAGGTCAAGTTGATCTCATGCACGTAGAATCTAAATAAGTTGTTGTCATAGAAGTAGGGAGAAAAAAAAAAAACCTGTCACCTGTCAGACCAGAAAGGGATGGAGAAAGAATAATAGGTGTAAAATAACAGCCAAGTGAGAGTGGTGACTTCAACGCTCTTTTGCGCAGTAAGGCGGCATTAACAGTGACTTACTTTATACTTTAAAATAGCTAGAAGAGTGTGGTTTTAAAATAATCTTATAACAAAGAAATAAAAGGTTTTAAGGTGATAAGCTATATTTGACATCTAACAGTCTTTGGGTGTCAAAATGTGAAATGGTACCAATTACCGTGTCAACCCTTTAAAAAAAAAAACTACATTCCCCTAGTCCCTGGTGAGACTGGGCGCCACCTGGTGGTGATAGTCTATCTACTATGGCTTGACTATGAACTCGGTTTCCGAGTCTGAAAACTGGTGGAACATCTTCTGTGTTCCTCAGTTGCCCGCCAGTTCACCTCTCCATAGAGGACAGGCACATTACCCCACATACTCACTGAAGTCAGTAACGGTCAGACTACAGGATACCATCACCAGTTGTATGAAAATAGCATTAATTTTTTTGTCCAGGATTTCTTACATTAGAAAAGAATAAATGCTGGAATAGAATAAATGACATTCAATTAAAAAGTAAACAGTTAAAATCCTAGACCACATAAAGTATAATAAAAGACAATGGTAATGTAATCGACAAACAATGGTAACCAACGACTCAAGATACCGAAAAAATAGTGGAGGATGTACACTCTCATCTGAGGATCAGAAGCTGGGAGCCTCAGGTGAGACAGAACATGCAGTATCTGCCTTTCTTTACATCACCCAAGATGATCCTTTCTAGTTCTATCCACATGCGTGCCAAGTTCGTGATTTAATTTTTCTTCACAGTTGAATAGTATTCCGTAGGGTATACACAGCACGTTTTCATTACCCGTTTCCAGCTGAAGGACACTGAAGTCGTTTCCATTCCTTAGATGTTGTAAACAGAGAAGCAATGAACGCTGCTGAGTAAGTATCTGTGAAGTAGGATGATGAGTCCTTTAGGTACATGCTAAGGAATGGTCCTGGAGTAACGGCAAAAACCCGGAACGCCAAATGGAACTTTTGCCAGGGTAGGGGGTGAGAGATGGGAAAGCAATGGAGAAGGAAGCAGCAGAGGGCAAATGATTTGACCAGGTAAATGGAGAGAAATGGGGCTCTCGTTAGGGTGGGGAGGGGATCAATGCAGAAGGAAAGAGGACAGCAAAATAGCAGTAAGGATTTCTAAGAGTAACAAAGAATTGTACTATTAACTAACCAATCATATTATTAACCTGAAACCTTCAGTTGGCCTCTAGAAGAAGTTAAGTCCATGTTGTTGAAGACACCATACATTTCAGACACAGGACTCAGAGGCCCTTGAGCTAGAACTGACTTTAATGTTTCTTCCTGGGGGACTAGTTTTCAAGGTACCAAAAGAGGGAAGCAAACTACAGTCCTACCCAGATATGATGCCACAGCAATGAGCAGCAGGGCACAATAACCATAAAGGAGCAGCAGTGGCACATACCTCGGCAGTGGCTAACAGCTTTCTAATTGGAGTTTAAACCTGCTCAACATGAGGGAAATTATGCTCGGTGTGGAAACCTAGCCAACTACTCAGGGCTAGTGAAGTCAGTGATCTTGGAAATGAACCTACAACCACCACTGTATTAAATCACCATAACCCCTAAACTGCATTCTAAATATTTGTCCTTACACCCACAGATAAGTGTAGTCCTCACACCGCATCGAGGAAAGTTCTATTTACAACAGATGGAGACCATTACAGAAAACCACAACCTTTCAAAATGCAGAGCTATGGAGCTTAGTGTCAACAGATATATATTCAATACAACTCCCACACCTAAGGCTCCGACCATGGTGGAAGAGGGCTGGGAAGATTGTAAAAGCCCGACAATGTTTTTGCTGTGAAGTTTGCTGTGAGGTTTTGTCATCTAGTAAAGTCAAAAGCTACACACACAAAGTCTCACCAACATGACTACCTAATCATGAGAGGAACAAGGACAGCAGCAATCGGCATGCCAATGTGGAAAGTCCACAGAGCTACACAGAGAACTATGAGCAACTAAGAAAGGCTGACAGCTGGTGAAATAACCTTCTACAGGGAAGAGCGCACCAATTAGTAATCCAAAGCTGATGATCAGCCCTGAAAACATACACACAAGTAGCATTGTACAGACTAGCCTGGTTGCATTTATGCAAAATTTCTTTATTTAGGCATGTGCCCATATGCACCTACAACCCTCCTTTGCTCAAGTTCTAGGGGATCCGATACCCTTTTCTGGCCTTCTACGGCCCCAGGCACACCTGTGGCACACATACACGTCTGCAAGCAAAACACTCATACATATAAAATAAAAATAAATAATAGTTTAAAACAGATATAAACTGTATATAAATGCTTATTTATTATGGGACAATTGGCTTCTAAGCAGTCTTATATTTGTTTTTCTGTGTCTTCCCCTACATTTGTATGCATACACAAAGACACCTTATCCTGGTTAGTCTTCTGTCAACTTGATGCAAGCTAGAGTCGTTTGGAAAGAATAAACTTCAATTGAGAAGATGCTCCCACCAGATTGGACTGTGGAACACTTTTCTGATTAACAATTTTATGTGGGAGGGTCAAGTCCATTTTGGACTGGTGGTTAAGGGATATATATGTATATACATACATACATACATATAAATATACATACATACACACATACAAATACACACACACACACACACACACACACACACACACACAAGCAGACTGACCGTGTCAGAGAAGTACAGCAACAAGAAGGCCTCCTCTGTGGCTTCTGTTTCAGTCCCTGACTCCTGTTCCTGTCTAGAGTTCATTTTCCTAAGTGACTGACTATTATCTTGAAATGCAAGAAGAAATAAACCTTTTTTCCTATGGTTTCTTTTGGTTATGACATTTATGATAGCAATACATACAAACAAGAACACATCAGATACAAATCATAGGACATGCATTGCTTGTGAATAAAGCAACTCTTTAGTTTTCCTCCCCTACACAGCCACAAATGCTTTTACAGCTGTAATTTGCTGTATGTAGCAGGCTTTCTTGCCAGCACCCAAATTGTGACACAGAGACTTATTAATTATCTTATATACTTTTATTAGCTTGTTTCTGGCTAGTTCTTTTTACAAAACTTAAATTAGCCCATTTCTATTAATCTGTGTGCTCTCCTGAGGCTCATTTTCCTCATCTACTAACTATTCATCCTGCTTTCCTGCTTCCTCCATGTCTGGCTAGCTGGCCACCAGTGGTTGCCCCGCTAACTGACTTCCCTTTTCTCTCTGCCCTCCAGTCCCACCTATCCCTCCTCTGCCTAGCTATTGGCCATTCAGCTTTTTATTAGACCAATCAGCTGCCTTAGGCAGGCAAGGTAAAAATAGCAGCACATCTTTACATAGTTAAACAAATGCAACACATCTTTGCATAGGCAAACAAATATTCTATCCTACAACACTTGTGTCTTTTCTTCATGGTTTTAGTATTACAGCTATATTGTTGCTCATTATCTCATAGTTCAATCAGAAACCAGGAAGAAGGGACAAAGGACAACTTAAGGAATTCGGTTTGTGTTTCAAGCCAAATTGTATCACTTGGCTATCCCTGACTCCCCCCCAAAGAGGAGGGGAACTTGAGGGAGGAATATTGGGGCAAGGACTGGATCAACAAAGTCTGTGTTATCTGCCATATCATGTTCAGGGTTTAATCTGTGTTGTTAGTCTGGTTTCCACTATTATATCAAATGTACAATCACCTTAAAAAGAGAAAGGTTCATTGACACACAATTTGGGCTATGCTGTGGCTGGTTGGCCCTACTGCTGCTGAACCTATGGTGAGTCTATGTATTACTGAAAAAGAATGTGTGACAAAGCAAAAGCACTCACGATGTGGCTAGGAAGCAAGGGGGAGGGGACTAAGATCCCACAGTCCCTTTGAAGACATATTCCAGGAACAAAATGACCTCTCACTCTCTTCCATCTCCTAAACCTTTAACATTTCTAAATAGTACCAAGCTAGAGATAAACCTTTGAGGAACTTTCAGATCCAGCCTATAGCAGTAACCCTTCTACATTTTCTTAATAGCCTACAATCCTATATAGATTATATAGACATACATATTCATATATTCACAGTGAAGATGAGTAAGGAAGTGCCAGGGCACACATGTAAACCCCATTACCTCTTGGAAAAAAGCATCCCTGCCTCTTCATGCAAGCAAAGTTCCATGGTAACAGTGAGAACATACACAGCAGAACTTTAGCAATGTAACATTAATCAATGTTCCCTGCAGTTGGCTGAACTCTGAAGCTGCTTTTGCCATAGGATGAGGTTGGCCAATAACTAGACACTGCAGAGATACAAAGAAAACTCTCCTGATGGCTGACTTTGAGTCAAGATTTCCCACAGGACTTCAGGCTTCCCTGGACATCATGATAATATGGACCCCTTCCGCTAACTCTCTTCCCTCTTCATTCACTCAAGGTCAGACTTGTATCACACAGTGAGCCCCCTCTCACAGCATCACAAATTTACCACAAATTATATTACACAGACTTCTGCTCCAATAGAAATCCATGATGTTTAACCTCATCTTGGTGATTGTCTCTTGGAAAACTCTGGGGAATGGTCCAATATCACTGTTATACAGAGACTTTATTCTTGCTCATAGAAACTTGGACAGCTGCAGTTTACATGATCAGTGAAGACTGGGCTTGCTGTGTCTCTGGGTAAGAGACCCTTGGAGACCAAGACCACCAGACTTAGAGATCATACTCAGAGACACATGAAATCTACCAATGAGGCCATTCCTAATTAGCCTCCTATATTCGCTATTTTCCTTCCTACAAGAGATATGGAGTCATACAGAGGCCTTTTCAGTTAAAATAAACATTATATACTGAATGACACCCCCTATCTTCATGAAAATCAGCTGTCTAAGGTTCCGGCCTCTGGATGACAAAGGATGGTGCAAAACCTAGGTCCCATCATCCATGTTCCATCCTCATACTTTTTCCTGTATGGATTATATCCCCTGTCCAAATTCTAAGTTGTATGAAATTCCACACAAATCCTAAATTGTCTGGCTTACCTGTGGATCGAGTACTGCCTGATCTTTTAAGTAATAAAGGCTAAGTAACCTTCAGGTAGCAAAGGCGAATCTATTCCTAAAACATATGTCAGTCATGACCAACTTCCCACAAGGCTCTGAGAGATTCTCTGTTCCTTGAATCTCTTCTTGTCGAACCTCTTCTTAAAAACAGATTTGACATAAAAACCAGTAGCTCTTTACACAGACAGGCTATGTGGCTTCTGAGACCACCACACCATGGCTTCCACTTTGCCTCCTCTGGGATTCCCAAGAAACCCAGCCACTAGGTATTAAGTAAGATACTCAAGGAACATGATTGTGCCCACATAGTGAGAAACTGAGACCTTAGTCCAACAGCTGGGCTCTGACTACAACCTCATGCGGGCTCTTAATCAGACTTGCCCACCTCAACAACACAAGTGTCTGACCTAGAGAATTCACCCAACACAATAAAGGATTGCTTTGTTTTAAACAACTAGGCTTTGAGATGATTTGTTATGCTGTCCTACATAAGTAAAATAATCCTGAACTCGTCATAAAGTTCTAGTGCATTGATACCCAACTGCCTCCCAAAGAAGTCATGTTATTGCCTTTTGTGCATGGAGGTAAAATCTTTCTAACTATGTGTCTCCTATTGAGCATTTGATTATTCCTCATGAAGCTTTCATCCATGTAGGAATTACAGAGTATAGTTCAGTGTCCTGAATTACGGAATGAAGAATATATGCCCTTCCATGCATTTTTCAAAATGTAGATGTATAAACAAACTGTAACCATAGAAAAGACACAAATCAGAGGAAGACCTGTTAGTTGCTTTCTTCCATTTTATATATTCTTTGAATAAACCTGAAATTGTGGACCCGTGAAAAACTTGAAAACACTGTTGCCCCAGAAGACTTCCACTAGTTAAAAAAAATGTATTCAGGTGATATTAACAACGGAAACAACATTAGAGCTTTAATATTACACAATAAAATGTGACAGAGTTTAGAAGATCAAGCATAACTCAATGAGCCAGTATCTCCCAGGTGACTAAGGCATACTGTCACAACGTTATTCATGGGTAAACAACACTCAAAGAGCACAAGAAGCCAATTGATTTCAATGTGACAAAGTATGAAAAGTTTCTTGAGATGGTTTCAGATTTGGCATTTTAATTAATCTTAAATTAATACTCTTTTCAAGTTCCAGATAGCATTAAAGGAGAGTTCTAAAATGATCTATGACATTAGTTACAAAAAGTATTCTTTTTTTCTGAGCATGTACCTGAATGATGCCAGATTCTCAGCATGGGCTTCTACCCAAACAACATATTGCAGCAGATGGAATGTACGCTGCAGAGGTGAGACTAGCTGTCTTCTATTGAAGCAGACCGTGAAAAGATCTGCAAAAATGTAAGATGATGTCACACCTTCTGCTGACGAGCATTTGTTTTGAAAACTATAGTAACTTTCACAAAAATATGTTCTTTGTATTAATGTGTAATTAGTTTATTGTCACTTTTAAATACACAAGTTTAGTGTGCTTACTTTTAATTTCTCATAAGGTGTATATCGAAAGATTCAATCAACAAAAACAAAAACAAAAATTCTTTCCAGGGGTGGGGAGGTCACCAGTTTTCAAGAGTATAAAAGGGTTAGATGACCAAGGACTTCCAGAATTGCTGAGTTTCTACAAATGAAATGAAGTTAAAGCACTTGTCATTCTCATACAGATGAAGAACATAAAGTTCAGAGGCATCGAGTAATTCTCCCAGGATGATGCAGAAAATGCAAGGAGCAGAGCCAGGATCTAGGGCTCCTAGCCCCTGGCTCTAAGCTCTTAATAGAGCTATACCATGTACATAAATATAAGAGATCACACAGATAGTTGAAACCGTCTAAATACAGCTACCCCAAGGATTAGCACTGTTATCACCCTTAATTTTCCCACACTCAACACTACAAGATCATTTTCTTACACAGATAGTTGAAACCGTCTAAAAATAGCTACCCCAAGGATTAGCACTGTTATCACCCTTAATTTTCCTGCACTCAGTACTACAAGATCATTTTGTTACTCATTAACAGAAGGGCAGAAGAGCCTTTCCCACAAAGGTCTTCAATGAGTAGAAGGTTGTAATTATTGAGGGTACTACCATGGTGGCTAGAAGAAAAGATGGGAACAACAGGAAACCCCTACCTGGTGGCCAGGCTTTTCTAGGTATATTCCAGATTTCCCCAATTCTTAGTTTTGGATCTTCTAGTAGAGGTGATTGAAAGTGCCTTGGTCTACAAGCAGGTGCTAAGATGCCTATTCCAACACATGGTTCTTGTATCACCAGTAAGTGTAAATTCAAATTAGTTAAGATGAAATGAAATTTTCAGATTCTTAAAATTAATGTCACAGTTTAGATGCCCAAGGACCAAGCAACCTTCATGTTTCTTTCAAGTGGTGGGACTTTTAGGAACCTAGGTGCTCTGGTAAGGAACGTACTTACATTGTACTGAGATGAACCTGGTACTAATGGATATTTCCCAGCCAGTTGTTACTTTGTTAGTGGTTCTAGATGCAGCAACAGTGGTAGTAGTGGTACTGAGGGGGAAAACACACTAAGGACCACGTTCTGCCCTTGAAATTGATAATAGCTGCGTTCTCACAACACAGAGTTCCCTGTGCACAGGATTCCCAGGTATTCTTAAGCCCTGATAAGAAAGAACTTCTTAGCATAAGCACCAGGGACTCTACCTTCCTGTCAAACTCCTTAAGAAATCCTTAAGTACCCCCAAAGTCAACGAGAACTATGATGAATTAAAGATGTGGCAACATATTAAATATTCATGCAAAAGCAGCATTTTCTGATTCTCCGGAAGGTCCTTTGACCTATACATCTCCATCACAGGCCTCCACACTAAGCTCTAGTCCTTGGTACTGTGACACTAGGGATCATAGCCTACAGATTGAAAGGCCTCCAACAGGATTTCTAGAAAACGGTATATAGCATGTTCCCTCAGAGAAGTGTACTGGGGACTTACTAGAAACATGGACCATATCTCTGTGACTATGCTAAGTCAAACTTAGCACCAAGCTTCTTCTTGGATGAGCAGGACTGGCTTTCTCCCCTCAGCACTGAAATTTACGTTTTCTAGACCTTAAAGCATTCAAGTCTTTCTATGTGCTCTATAGAGGTACCAGATTGGGCCTCACTCCTAATCTGGGCTAATGTCCAATAGCCTTGACTGAGATTTTTAAAGGTTCTAAGAATCTTCTCCTTCACATTTTTGTTGGTTTTCCTCATGAATTTTCTAGGGTGTAGCCACAAGTGGGTGTGACAGCAGCCAGGTGTGTGTTGTTTCTCCCTTAGAAACTCAGGAGGAGAGTGGAATGTGGTTTTGAAATATCTAAATCCATTCATCAAGAGGGTTGGGACAAGTAAAAAAAAATATTCAGCAGATGGCAATTTTAAAAGACCCACAGAAGTCTCCAAATTCCTCTTCAAAGCATGCAGTTGGATATTTTTGTTTCACGGGATCTTTGCTAGAACATGACTTCTCTTGGCACAAGGCAAAGAGTTACAGATCTCCCGCTGGGTCCTGCCAACAAAGCCCAGTAAATGTAACAGTTCTTCATGAGAACGTAATGCCGCTTAGACTACGGGCCTAGTAATTAAGGAAATACCAAGGAGAGACATGTTGCAGGGTTCAAGCTGTAGACCAGGGAAGTCCAGAAGAAGAGAAGATGACCCCCATGGTCAAGTTCAGCCACTCTGACACTACTTAGGGAAATCACAGAGCCCACCTTCCTATGAGAATATATGCGATCATTCCAGATGGGGAGTTGGAATTCAACGAAATAATGCGTCTCCGCCATAAAGACATTTGTGTTCAATTAGAGGTCAAAAAGGTGGCCGTGAGGGAAATACTAAGCAAATATGAAATTATTTATTCATATAATATAAACACATTAATGAGGTTGAGGCCTAAGAAAAAAGATGTTTAAAGACAAATAAAAAAATTTAATAGTGACTTACTTGAAATGCAATGGCTAAGATGAAAAATCTAAAAACTAATTCTTGGCTAACTTGAGAGGTAGCCAAAAGGTTTGTGTATGTGTGTTGATGTACGTGTGTGTGTGTGTGTGTGTGTGTGTGTGTGTGTTTCTCCCCCTTAATCCTCTGTTTTGTTTCCATACAATAAATTTTCTTTCTCTCTTCCGTTTCCTGTACCATGCAGGATCCTGATGAAACTGAAACTGAATTTTTTCATCACCCTGCATTCCTCTTTTCGTTTCATTCCCCTTACCTTGCCAACTGTCAAGCATACATCTTGCTGTCAGTGGTTAGAATTCTGTCTCCGTTTCAGTAAAGGAAATTCTGGTGCCAGCAGCCCCATGCCTTCTCTGGATCCGAATAAGTTGGCAGCCAAAGAAATGCAGGCCAATGTAATCAAAGCATCTAGGGGACAGGCCACCATTGGAGCACTCTATGTTCCCTGACTCCTCTTTTCTCTTCATAGAAGCAGCAAACACGCAGACCCCAAGAGCTAATCCCTCAACTTTTCCTCTCTAGACTTGTTGCTTTCCCAGATCCCTCTTGGCTGCCTCAATAGTGAGGTGTTTTCATGTAAAGAGTACAAGGCAAGACCCAGTGTGACCTAGTCTTAATCAGGATTAAAGAATCTACTTGGTCCTTGGTGAGTGTAAGCTTAGAGAGTCCCTGTTCGATGAATACTTCCCTATCGATTGTTTGTTGCAGACTGAAATGAAGAACCATGGGGAAAAGAAGTCCTCTTCTGCTAAAGCTTAGCTCCCTGGACCATTTGACAACTCACAAAATGTCACTGGTTATTATGTCGTTGTGGCAATGGTCTGGGTATAAAGGGCTACTTGGCTGTACTTGCTGTTGCTAATGACGTCAAGGTTCGGTCCCCAAAAGACCATTGGCTTTTGCACAGAGGAAGATGTGCTGTGTGGCCCTGACTCACTTCCAGTCTTAAGCAGGGGCTGAGGAGTTTGGACTTGCTCTGCTTGGCAAACTCTTGTAGGTTGTGTTCATCGTGGGAAGCAGGGAGGTAGATGACTCCAGAGAAAACATCCTGCCACTCTCCATACACAGTTGTGGCATAAAGGGAGGGGAAGGAGGAATGGGAAAGGAAAATGACATTATCGTCACAGTATACTCCTCTCTCCCCAGCCCCTAACTCGCTTTTCACTCATATGAGATCCACATCAGTGTCCCCCAAACATCTTATTAAGAATTCTCTTGTACAGATTAGCTTTCATGGGGCCAGGGGTAAAGAACATCTCCCAGACATAAAACATGAGGATTATCACAAGTTTGATGTTGCCCTGGGCTACACAGCAAGATCCAGGCAAACCAGGACTGAATCACAAGACTCTGTCTCAAAAAAAAAAAAAAAACAAGCAAAACTAACTGCTGAAGCCTCTGGAAGGACCACAGAGAACGATGCATACATCCTAAGACTTACCAGCCCCTCCCTCCATGCCTGAGCCTGACGCTCTCATTTGAACTTCGTGGTGGCTGTTGAAAAAGGTGGACTGATCCTGGAGCAGGATCACCCTAAAATGTTCCAAGTCACAAGATAAGACAAAGAAGGCTGGACCCTAGGGAGACTGCATTTCTTGGGCTCCATCCCTTTAACCTATGAGCCAATATGTATGTGCCACTGCCAAAGGAAACCTCTCCTGCCCTGGTTCTGTGGGCATCTACCTGTTGCTCTAGGCAGCTGGGCAATTTGTTTTTCTGCCATCTGTCCTCTCAGATCTCTCCCTGTAGACGTCTTGGGTTTCATCTCTATAGTCGCAACAGACCCATCATAGGGGATGGCAGACTCTTCGGCTGTGATACAGTCCATATATACATATACATATACATATACATATACATATACATATATACACTTCTTCAAATAAGGAGCCACCAATTATGAAACGTAGAAGGATGTATAACTTTGCATTGTTACACATGAAACATCTGATGAGGCAAAGAGAGTTTGTTTTGTCTGTTTGTTGTTTTGTTTTCTTGTTTACTTGCTTGTTTTTGGCTTATACTTCTGGAGGTTGAAGTCCAAGATGAGACAGCCCCGTTGTTTAGGAGTCTGGCAAGGGTGGTATAGCAGGATGAAAGCCCACGTGTTGTAGCAAATACATCTGGAGACAGAAAGAAGGAGGAAGGGGAGGGGGGTGAGAGTATGTTGGAAGAGAGGGAGAGGCAAAGAGAGGGGAGTTACAGTCCCTTTGAGGGAGCCACTCTAAAAGACCTAAGGATCTCCCCCAATCTCACTTCTTACAGTCCACAGCACCTCCCAGCACCGTTACTATAGAAATGGGATCTACACACTGGCCTTTGGGAAACAATTGTCCAAGTCAGAGTAAAAGAGCATAGAAATTTCCTTTATTAGCCTAGGCAGTTTGGATGCTCACCTTACTAGACCTGGATGGAGGTGGGTGGTCCTTGGACTTCCCACAGGGCAGGGAACCCTGATTGCTCTTTGGGCTGATGAGGGAGGGGGACTTGATTGGGGGAGGGGAAGGGAAATGGGAGGCGGTGGCGGGGAAGAGACAGAAATCTTTAATAAATAAATAAATAATAATAATAATAAAGAAATTTCCTTTATTCCCCTAGATTCTTGTTGGCACACAAGATTATGTTCTTTCTACTGTGGTGATGAAGAAACCACTGCCTCCTTTCCACCTCTCATTGGTGTCTCCCTGTAAGGAAACAGAGGGTTCATTTATGAATCTAGGGAAGCAGTTCTTATTGGATCTCTGCAATCAGATATTAGCATTTGCCAAACAGATAGCTCTGACTCCCTATTGTCCTAACTCCTGATGACTAAATTAGTTAGGGTTTCTATTGCTGCAAAGAAACACTAGGACCAAAAAGCAAGTTGGAGAGGAAAGGGCTTATTTGGCTTACACTTCCATATCACTGTTCATCATTGAAGGAATTCAAGACAGGAACTCAAGCAGGGCAGGAATCTGGAGGCAGGAACTGATGCAGAAGCCATGGAGGAGTGCTGTTTACTGCCTTGCTCCTTATGACTTATTCAGCCTGTTTTCTTATAGAACCCAGTACCACCAGTCAGCCCAGGGATAAAACCAACCACAATGGGCTGGGCCCTCCCCCATCAACTGCTAATTAAACAAATGCCCTACAGCTGGATCTTGTGGAGGTATTTTCTCAATTGAGTTTCTCTCCTTTCAGATAATTCTAGCTGTGTGCCAAATTGACTTAAGACTAGCCAGCACAGTGACCCTGAAGCTTGTCCTTTTAAGAACATGAAGCATAGATCACTATCCAGGAAAACTGGCTACAAGTGTAAGGGAACCAGTGAACCATCTGTCCTTCAAAGATGAAAGGATAATCCTGCTTAGGCCTCTCACCCTTTGTGTGCTTCATTCTCTCATTGGAAACCAAGATCAGCTGAAAGTGTGACCAGCATAGAGCCTGAGTCCCTGCGCACAGGAGCCTGGACCTTCCTAACGTCAGTGGACAGACTAGCCAACTGGCTGAATAGTTAGAATTTCTCTTGAGCCCGCTTCCCACCTTCTGTCTGAGAATTAATTTTTCATGGTCCCTGAGTAGTGATGAAGAAGTAAATGGAGGAGTTGTGCTTCATGAAAGATTTGCAGATTGGATGCACAGAGGCGCTCACTCAGTTTCCCTCCCCAAACCGCACTAATGCATCTCTAGAGGGATTCTTTCCTAAGCCCTGAGTTGAAACAGCTGTTTGTCTATGAGGGGGCATTAGAAGCAACATTTTGGGAGGCAAGAATGTATGTAAGTGTGCATGCGCTATGGTTTTGGAATTGTTTGAATGTGTCCCTCAAAGATTTACATTTGGGAAGTTTGGCCTCCAGTGTGGCAAGTACAGAAAAACCCTCACCTTAAAGCCTCCTGAAAGGTGACTGAGTTGCCGAGGACCCCACCCCAGAAGAAATGAACGAGCTCTCAGTTCGTTGTTTGCTGCTGCTTCTCCTCATCCCTCTCTCCTGCTCCCCCCTCCCCTCCTCCCTGTCTTTCTTCTGCCCCTCCTCCTTCCCCTCCTGCTCTCCCTACTCTCCATCCCCCTTCTTTTCCCTCTCCTACCTTCCCCTCTTCCTTCTGCTCTCCCTCCTCCTCCTCCTCCTCCCTCTTTTCCTTCTGCTCCCACTCTTCCTCTTGGGTTGTTATTAGGGGAAGACTGAACCAGGGAGATGGTGAAAAGTACTTCCACACAACCCTTCCCATCTGTGTTTGATCCCCGGACCGCCTGTGAGAAAAGCTATGCACATGTCTAAGCCTCACCTCGCCTCGCTCTCCTAGAGTGAGGTTACAGGCAAGGATAGGAGGATTGTCTGCATGCTCACAGGCCAGCTAACCTGGCAGGAACAAGGAGAGTCCCTGCCTCAATAAAGGAGCACTTTTAGGGAAAGGTTTTCTCTGTATCTGGCCACCCCTGGGGTCCAACATCACAAGCAAGCCCTCCCTCTGTAGGAGGGAGTCCCCTGGTGAGAAAAATGGAGTGTTACAGGGCATGTTGCTCAGTTGCTCAGCTTCAGATGAAAGCCCACCTAGGTGCTCCCTGTCTTCCTCTCCTCTGCTAGGCCACAGGTTCCTACTGGAGGTATTGATCTCAGGACTTCTGTCCCTCTAGGCAGCACAGCTGTCATCCATGTGTGTTCCCTATTGGTCCTAGAGAAGGCCTTATTCCATGTGCTGTTTCCCCAGTTCGTGGGCTCCATGCTAATCACTTTCACATCTCTGTGTCTGTCACAGAAGTGGACATTTTGTACAGAATGAATATTTTCAGGGGAAATAAATCAGCAGACTTCTTAACTACCCCTCAGATTTTCTTGGGCCAGCCAAACCTTCAGATGAGAGGTAGCCTAGTCCCATAAGTAGCTTGTGTCTCAGTCCATGCTACCTGTGGCACCCGGGAAATTTGCTCACATAATTTGAGCTTCTTTCTCCTAATAATAGGGGAATGTTTGCAGGGAAGGGAAGTTCTAGAAGAGGGAAGGAAGAAAGAAGGAATATGAACACAGGTGACTGATCCCACTGAGTGAACTAGCCAGTCCCAGTACTCCGTGCTCTTTGACCTTTGCAAAGTGTCATTGTCAAACCTGCTTCCCAGCAAGAGCATCCACCTTGCCCAGAGCGCCATCATCCTTCAGCAGATCCCTTAGCTCTGTATCTCACAAGAGACAGTGAAGCTCAAAGTTTGTTTGTAAAAATTATGGTAACCCCAGGCTCACTGGCAAGGCCAATGGCATTTCCAGCAAATAAAACACAAGGCTGCACCCACCAAGGGCCTCTAGAATGAGCCTGAGAGGGCTGTCAATTCATCTGTTTCTCCATCCCTGAACAACCTTTTGATGATGAATTTCAAAGCATTTTAATCCTTTGATGGTCTCACAGTCCTGTCCTACGAGACTCTTGAAAAACATTCTCCTTGCCAGGAATCCCATTACAGTCTTGCCCCACAATCTCATTGGAGGAGCTTGCGGCTTTCGTTTTGATGGTCTCATTTTAACGGGATATGTGCATCAAATGTGATCTTTTTCGTCATGTATCTCTCTTCTTTTCTGTGTCTGTGTAGTTTGGACTGACACATGGACTCAAGTATATGGAGTTCAGAGGGCAAGATGATGCTAAGAAAGATTACAGTAGAAGAAAACTAACACTGGTAGTTGAGTGAAAAATGGCCCCGTAGGTCCACAGAGAGTGTCACTCTTGGAAGGGGTGGCCTTGATGGAGGAAGTGTGTCAATGGGAGGCAGGCTTTGAGGTTTCAGAAGTTCAAGCCAAGCCCAGGGTCTCTCCCCCTCTCTTCCTGCTGTCTGCAGATCCAGATGTAGAGTTCTCAACTACTCTCCAGTATTATGTCTGCCTGCATGCTGCCATGTTTCTCACCGTGATGACAATGGGCTAAGCCTCTGAAACTCTAAGCCAGCCCCAATTAATGTTTCCCTTTATAAGAGTTGTTGTGCTCATAGTATCTCTTTATAGCAATAGAAACCATAACAAAGACAGATGGGAAGAAGGGAAAGAGAAGGCATTGAATAAGCCACAGACACTCAAGCCAAATTTGCTTATGAATAACCAAAGCTGAGACCACTTTAGAACCACGAAGCCACTAGGAATAGCCGCCCCTAAGTTATCAATCCTGAAAGGCAAAATTACCAAAGAATCTGTTCACCACCTCTCCGTGGTCACTAGCTGAGAGAGCTGGCGGGGAAACTGGAATTCCTTTTCATATGCTTCTTATTCACTGAAAGGAATCACTGGGCTGTGAGAACTGCCATGATGTGGGCTGCCCCTCTGTATGCTGTGAATATGTTTTATTACCATTGATTTATAAAGAAGCTGCTTTGGCCTATGGTAGGGCAGAATATAGCTAGGTGGAAAAGCCAAACTAAATACAGGGAGAAAGAAGGCAGAGGCGAGAGAGACGCCAGCAAGTAGGGGAGCAATATGTGAGGCAACAAGCCATGAGCCTTGAGGTAAAATATAGGCTAGTAGAAATGGGTTAATTTAACTTTCAACAGCTAGTTAATAATAAGCCTGAGTTAATAGGCCAAACAGTTTGTAATTAATATTAAGCCTCAGATTGGTTATTTGGGACCTGGCAGATGGGAAAGAAACCAATCGCTACACAATGTCAAGGGCAACAAGGGATGGGGTAGATAAGCAATACAGCTCTCAGCTCCCATCCTCAGTCCTATGCTTAAGGTTGCAGGGTTCTACCCTTGGTATCTGTATGTTTGGACTTCTCTGCCTACTACAGAATGGCTGTTGGTGATATGTACACATTCCTGCCCTTTGCAACAACTCTTGGCCCACTCATCATTGGCCACAGTTAGTGATAGAGATGGAGAGTCAGATCTTGCTAGCTTCTGTTTTTCTCTCAAAGTTCTTCAAATAGCTACTGTAATTATCTTCTTTTATTGAGTCCCTACTTCTCCAGGTTAAATATTTTGAGATACCTTAGTAAGTGGAATAGAGAAGCATCCCTCGATGTATATGCAATGCCTTACTGCTTGTGAACCATGATACATAAAGTTGCTGCTGCTCTGATTCCTCCCACATCAACCATGAGGAAGAAGAGACCCTGGGCCAAGACCTCTGGCAGCTGAAAAACAAACAAAAACAGTAACAACAACAACAATAAACAGCAGAAAGGAAATGTACCTTCTACCAGAGCTTTCTAGAAGGACTAAGCACTGATTTAGTCCAGTGTGACTATGGACTTCTGATATCCAGAACTCTAAAATATTCAACTATATCATTTATTTTTTTTGTTTGTTTGTTTTTTATTTTTTTTAATTTATTTATTTATTAAGGATTTCTGCCTCCTCCCCGCAACCGCTTCCCATTTCCCTCCCCCACCCCCGATCAAGTCTCCCTCCCTCATCTGCTCGAAGAGAATTAAGGGTTCCCTGACCTGTGGGAAGCCCAAGGACTGCCCACCTCCATCCAGGTCTCTTAAGGTGAGCATCCAAACTGCCTAGGCTCTCACAAAGCCAGTATGTGCAGTAGGATCAAAAACCCACTGCGATTGTTCTTGAGTTCTCAGTAGTCCTCATTGTCCGCTATGTTCAGCTAGTCCGGATTTATCCCATGCTTTTTCAGACCTAGGCCAGCTGGCCTTGGTGAGTTCCCGATAGAACATCCCCATTGTCTCAGTGTGTGGGTGCACCCCTCGTGGTCCTGAGTTCCTTGCTCGTGCTCCGTCTCCTTCTGCTCCTGATTTGGACCTTGAGATTTCTGTCCGGTGCTCCCATGTGGGTCTCTGTCTCTGTCTCCTTTCATCGCCTGATGACGTCAACTATATCATTTAAAACATAATTTGTATACCAGAGCTCATCTGTGAGGCTGAAGGGTTGTGATAATCTATAATAGAAACAACAAGAAAATTACATAGACCGGAGAAAATATAACCAGTTAAAAGCCAGAACATAGGTGGAGCTGTACTTTTCTGTCAGGCAGGTAGGTTTACTGTCAGTCAATAAAGAAAATTGCCACGGATCAGAAAGAGATATTGCGTGATAAAGGGGTCAGCTATTCAAGAGAATGTGACAATTCTAAAAGGTAACTAACTACCAAGAAAACTTTTTAAAAAGGGAAATTTTATAAATCCATAACTGATAATTACATTTTCAGGTTTCAATTTCTACCTCTCAAGAAATACATAGTTTGAGTTTTACCCAAGACTCCTGGTGCATAACTCCCTCTCCAAGACCGGTCGGAGAAACTGAAAGTTCTCTTCTCCAAAGCAAGTCATAGAAACTCTAATAACAATACATACAAACAGACAGACAGACAGACACACACACACACACACACACACACACACACACCTTTCTATGTTGGAGCTAACCATAAAGAAAGTCTCTATGGGGCTGGAGAAACGCTCACTGGTTAAAAGCACTGGCTACTTTTCTTAAGAGCCTGACTCATGGTAGCCCACAGCCATTCATAACAACAGTTTCAGGAAATCCAGTGACATTTTCTGGCCTCTGAAGGCACCAGGCATGCAAGTGGCACACAGAAATGTGTGGTCAAACCACAAATACATATAAGATTAAAAAATTAAAAATAAAAATGAACACAAAGTAATTTTTAAAATGATCTCTAACCTACCCTTGTCTGAGAATAAGTCTTAAGACTTCTTCAATCCACGGGGCACTGTGGAGGGAGCAAAGGTGCACAGAGACCAAGAAACAGATGACTTTTGTGGCCTTCCCTATGGTCTCTCTCAGTATCACATACACAGTGAAATCTTCATGCTGACATTCAACGGGAAACTCGAATAGGTGCAGAGATCTGAATTGCTGGAGGCAGGGAGGTCCTGTTGGGTAGGATGTATCCAGAGCCACGGATGCTTCTCCCTCCATCCCTCTTCTCTCCCGTATTTCATTCTATGCACTTCTTCCTCTGTAGTCCTCTGAATACTCTATAATAAACTAGCAAATGTATTTCTCTGAGTTCAGGACAGTTAATATAGGTCAATAATAGGTTAGAGGACCCCAAATTTGTAGCTGGTGGGTGAGAAACTCAGACTTGAACCTGGCATCTGAAACAAGGGCAGTCCTGGGACTGAGCCCTCAACTGGTGGGATCTGACACTATCTCTAGGTTACATGGTTCCAATCCTGATAGGTTCCGAGCACACATAGTTTATGGAAACTTCAGCACTGGCTGTGTACTCGTTGACAGAGACAAACGTCCACGCCTTCAGAGTCACAGAAGTAAGGGAGCAGAAGGGACAGGAGTTATTCTTCCCCCTGACACACACCAATAGCTACTTCCATTAGAAAGCCCTCCAGTCAATGACTTCAGCTTCCGTCTCAAGATATTGTGGGAATATGAAACCAAAGAAGTCAAGCAAAGCAGAAGAAATAGTAAATAGCAAAACGAAGGCCAACTAGCAGAACAGTAGAAGAGAAAAATATGGGAAACCAGAACTTCTGGCTTGAAAAAGTCAGCAATACTGATAGCCTCCAACCAGAAAAGCTGGGGGAAATAATGGAGACGATAGATAGATCACTAGTATTAGAAACATAAGACGTCTGTATCTAAATCGACAGATAGTAAAGCAATGGTAAGGATGTGGTATATGCAACTCTACAGCAAGGATTTCAGCAACTTACGTGGGCCAATTCTTTGAACGCAACAAACTAATCAAGCTCACCAGAAGAAGCCAGACCAAAGAAAGAGGGGGTACTGTGTGATTTTATTTCTATAAACTGCTTGAAAATGGAAGCTAAGATGAAGGGAAACCGGTGCCTGCTGCCTGGGGGCGTTAGGGGTGCATAGGCTGGGTCAGGGAAAGGGGACGCAGTTGACTGTAAAGGGGCAAGAGGGAAATTCGGGGAGGAAGTGATGAATATTTTCATTCTGCGGTGATGATTTCACCACAATCAAGTGGTAAATGCATACATCAGAGCACATTAAATTGCACCCTTTAAGAATGTACAGTTTATTTTAATGTCAGTTATACCTCAACAAAACTGTGAGGTTTCCTTTCTAATTCAGGCGGCTGTTCTCTAAACTGTGACTCTGTGTTTAAAGTTTGAATCTGAGGAATGATCCGGCTTAATTAAAAGTGAAACCCACCCTCAAACAAGCTATTCTTTTCCTGTCATATGCATTGCTACAAAGCCTTTATTTATTTATTAATTTTTTTCTGAGAGAAGTTGGTTTAGGGCAGAGATGGAGCACTAACGGGAGGGGAGAGCACCAAAAGTGCCAACGACACAGACCAACAGCTTCTTTCACCCACTGTCTCCCCAAGCAATATGCAGACTACAGAGTGAAGAGTACCCATTTTCTTTGCTTCTGGTCTGAGGCACGAGGACTGAGTCCAGCCAGCTTGCCAGCTACTCTGTCCTGGCCAGGCCACACGCTCAGCAAATTCTATTCCAAGTCACTGTATACTGAGCCTTTAAGGACATTGTTTGGTGCCTTACTATAGGCAAGTCAAAGAGCTGCATTGCTTAGCAATGGCTTTCAGTGAGGAATTGGTTTGGGTGTCTAATGTTGGCAGTGAAGTGTTTGATGCACGAAGGGAATCAGGCTGTTCTAACTCATTTGCAACTGAGTGAATTTTCCTTCCCACAAATTTCCCTCTAACCTAAACTTGGCTCAGGTATATGTCCTGCAAACCAGAACCCGGGGTGCTTACAGAACAAGGAGGTCTCATGGGCACTAGAAAAAAACCTGAGGCCTGACCCTGGAGGAGTGTTGTAATTCCTCTAGGAGCCCTGCCTCCTGCCATTACCAAGCCTCCATCCGCTGGAACCCTTGGGGTTTCCTCCCACTGCTGGGGATGCCGCCACTCTCTCAGAAATGCCACCACGGTTGCCCTTGGCAATCCTTTCTTGTGCCATGTCCTTTCTCAGGAAGATGAATACAAGCTGTGCATAGTTGAATGTCAATCCCACCCTTGGCAACCAGCAGTCTCATTAAGCAAAGACTAAAAGGACTCTGAGGGGAAATAAATTTGACCGAATCTGGAGTTCAGGGAAGAACCAAGAAAGGGGAAGAGACATCTTTGCATATGGGGGTCGCTTTCAGGCAATCCTCCCTATTTCTGAAGCCCAGCATCTTTATTTTCTGGTGTGAAGACCATTTAAACTCTATCTCTCGGTTTATTTCATCAGCAAAACCTGTGATTTGGGATCAGGAGAAGAAAGAATTGGTAAAGACAAAGGTTTCTGTACCTCTCATAGAACTTGAGTCTGTCAAGGATGACCTGGGCTTTTCTTGTCTTGACCTGCCATCAATTCATAGTGAATCCTTAATATAAGTCAGTCTCTCTCACAGAGTCCATTTCTGGACTCTGGGATTTAATCTTGAAATTTCTGTGCTGACAGATTTAGTAACACTATTCTCTGATTGCTCTGAACCTCTGGACTATCAGGCAATCAGTCAGAATCTGGCAGAAATAAACATTGTCCATGAAGTACAGCCACACCACTTCAGTGATATGTCCTACCTCCTGCAACATGCCTGGGACAATCTAGCCAGAGAGCCATAACTGCAAGGGCATCAGAAATGATTAAATGAGATTAATTCAGAAACATTGACTAAGAAAAGATCCTGTTGGCCATGTTCCATGAAAACTCTTTTCCATGCACTGTGGTCAGGCTGCCTTTGAAATTTCAGAGTCTTAGCAGGGGGGAAATCCAATTTTGAATGTTTCATACAGCACTCAGTAGTTTGCCCTAAATAGATTATCATAGCGTTCATCACAGCCCAACTTTATCTGGTATTAATTATTTGTAATAACAGAAGCCAAATATCATAAAGCAAGACATTGCTTATCCAGTGTCACAGAGGTCAATTCATCACCTTCTTAGCTACACTGAAGAACCAACTCCAGCTTGGTTGGAATTGAGAAGGTCTTTCTTTTGTGTGTGTGGTGGGTGTGGCTGTGCTCACCCAGGCCTGCACCTGTGGAGGTCAGAGGTCAATGTCAGATGTCTTCCTTTATTACGCCCCATCTTATTTTTCAAAATAGGCTACTGACTGATTCTGGAGCTGTCTGTTGCCTCTAAATTAGCTGATCAGCGAGCCCTCAGGCTCCTCTTGTCCCCTTCCTCCCCTCCAGTGTTGGGGTTATAGACACTGCTGCGCCCAGCTTTTACATGGGTTCCGCAGATTGGAACACAGCTCCCCGAAACTGTGAAACAAAGCATTTTACGCAAAAAGCCACTTCCAAGCCTCATGCAATGTCTTTTGTTGAGGATATCACTGCCACCTGTGTTAAGTAAACTCTGTGAGTGGCACACAAGTTAACCGAGTGCCATCACCTTGGACATCTGTCATCTCAGAATTCTGTCTAAACTCTCCAGGTTCTGCATATTGGGATGGTGCTATCTTTAGAAGATTCTATACTTTGTGTTACACATTTGCAAGTTCCCCAAAAACCTAACCTAATGCACCCAGCATTCCCCACCATCTGTCATTTTCTAAAACAATCCAGCCATTTTTATCTGTCTTCACTGAAGGAGTGAGCTTCCTAAGGATAAGGAGCTTGCATTGCTGGTTAGTGTTAGTGCTGTGTTCAAAGTGCTGACCTTAGCACATAGCAGGGACTCCATGAGTAAGCAAATGGACGAAAGAACTGGAAATGAGAGAAGTGTATTTTACTTTACGTTTTGCTGTTATAAAACACAGCAAAAGCAACTTAAGAATTTACATTGGCTCACAGTTTTGGGTGCTGATGATTGTGGCAGAGAGACCATAGCAGCAGGAACATGAGGCAGCTGGTTACATTCATCCGCAATTACAAAGCAAAGAACATTGAATTTTACTGTTTTGCTCTGGTCCCCAGTTCATAGAATTACACCACCCACATTAATCTAATCTAAAGAATTCCTCACAGACAGACCCAAAGGTTTGTTTCCATGGTAATTCTAAATGCCATGAAGTTGGCAATCAAGATTGTCACAAGAACCATCTGATACAAAATTAAAGCAGATACCCTTAAATACTTCATATAGATATTATTAAATTCTATTTTGTGGTTTAGAATTTAGAAATTGGCTAAGTTAAAATTCAGGTCATTGACTAAGGAATAATGTAATCTTCAACATTCACTAAGTCTCAATCTCCTTGTCAATCACATAACCATGCTAATACCATTTTACTAGGAATTTTTATTGATTTTTAATATTTGTGAAAGGTGCTTGGCATGGTGTCTTTCCATATTTACATGGTGTTTATACATAGATACCTATTTTTGTTACCAGTCCCCCTTTTACAGATTGGGAAAACTGAAGGACAAAAAAATTCAAAAGACAACATTTTGCTGGAGGTAAAGTATGTTGCAAAAGAAACTGAAAACCCATGACTACAATGACGACCATCCCCTGTAACCTGCCACATGAGCCCTGTATGGGATCTGTTGCGGGAAGAGAGTGAACCATCATCCCCCCTTGCACAGCTGACTAGCAGTGAAAGTTTCTCAACTACACTGCAAGATGACATCTCCCCGCAAAGACCCACTGAACTGCCGCTGACCCATTCTGCCCGGGCTTCATGGTGCATCAGCTCCCTGCATCGCAGACACGGCCACACCTTAAAGCCAACCAGGTTATGCTCTGCAGTTAACTGGCTCCATTGAACACATTTCGCCCTGGGAGAAGTGCTTAGCACCTGGGTGACCATAAATACAAAATGGTGGCATTTTTACTCTTCATTTAACAAGGGAGTGTGGTTTAGAGAACGCATCTGAAAAACCTACAGCTTACCCCCAGATAAAACTATGACTACAGGACGGGTACTTTCCAAAGTACTGGGAAATATTGAAGCAAAGGACATTTTAACCATATGGTGCTTACAGTCAAAGCAAACAGCTTAAACACCACCATTAAAGCTCAAGACTTTTCAGAACAAAGTGTCTATAAAATTTTGACCTGAAAATGAATGACACATTCTGCCTGGTCTTTGTATTGTGAGTAAAATAAAATGTTTGTGAATAATATAACTAAATGCAAGCAAGAGATTACATTTATTCAATGACATGATATAACAGAGACACACAACCACCAAAAAATGTGGAGAGAAGAGGTAATTTTATAAAAGTATAATAATGAGACTTTATGGGTAGAATAGCATTCAATTAGAATAAGCAAAACAGTAAGCAGAGTGAGCTATGAAAATTAACAGGAAATAGCATTAGTAGAAATATATGAACTGCTTTCCTTTGATAAGAGAAATAATAAAACGTCTAAGTTAGAATGAAGAGGGTCTATATAATATGCAAAGCTGAATATCTATACTCACAAAGAGATATTATTTTTATTTCTTATAGAAACTCATCACTATTTTCTGAGGCCATCAAACATTTATAAAGACTGCTGATTTATATTATGCAACAAAAAATTTATCATAAATTCTAACTGTTGATACCACAGAGGAAATATTTAAAACAAAACTATATAGCTAGCTTCCTGATTTATTTTATTAAGCTAGTAAAACCTAGCAGCAATCATTGACAAATATAAATATACTTAAATGTATATGTAAAATTCAAAAAATATAATATTAGAAATATAAGACTTAGGAGTATAGTGATGAACAACTAGCTTTATCCCTGGAATACAAGGCAGATATTAAACCAATTTCTCTTCATAACATAAATTAAAAATAGAAAACACTATTATCTGCTATTAGATGCTAAAAACTCATTTGATAATATTCAATAATAATTTTTATAAGCCAGAAGTGGAGAAAACTGTATGTTGCTAATAACCACAAAAACAAATGGTGGTATGCTTATAATGCAAAGAAAAATTTGCAGTATAGATTTTTGTCATTTAACACTCACAAATTATTATCTCAAACTTATAATGTGGAACAAAAGCACAGAGAGAGAGAGAGAGAGGTTAGACACCTATACCTGGGAAGTAGAATCCAAACACAAAATTATAGTCACTCTTCCCTTATACACTCACACATGATTTCCTACATGATCTATAAGGACAAATGAATTAAAAATTATTATAAGTCTATGTTATACATAGACTTATGTACACAATACACGCTATGTACTATGAGTACACAGTGTAGAGTAATGTAACTTCTAACAATAACAATATAAAGACTGCGGGCATAAAACAGTGTTTCATTAAGGCGCTGAAGTTAAGTTGTCATCAACTCATTAACTGGTACCAATCTGAGGTTCAAGAAGCAGTCACCACATTATTCATAAAAGAGTTTTTATTAAAAAAAATAAAGAAAAGAAATAAGGCAATCAAAACTGCTTTCCATAACAGTCAAGTAAACACAAAGGAAGATAATAGCAAAGGAAATGAAGGAGAAAAAAATGAAGATATAGAAAGAAAACTCAAAATAGCAGCTCTAAGCCTTTTCTAATCTATAGTTAGATTAAATGTAAATGGATGAAAACCTCTCAACAAAAGGAAGGGTTGACTACTGGGGTAAATCTCAGAGCATTTGCCTAGCACAGACACAGCCCTGGTTCTATCTCAGAAGTGTAGAGGGGAAAGGGACAGAAAGGGGCAGAAACAAAATAGCATGATTCAACTATTTGCTGTCTACAAGAGGCACACTTCAGATCAAGAGAGAGGGAGAGAGAGAGAGAGAGAGAGAGAGAGAGAGAGAGAGAGAGAGAGAGAATGGAGAGAGAATGGAAACCAGTGCTCCATGAAAGCAATGCCCCAAAGGAGCATCCATGAGAAAACCCTAGACACAGAAGCGGATTCTCTTGTAATTGTGTGTGCACTATAGGGGTACCTTGATAAAAGCATAAAGGCAAAGCAACATGAAATGGGAAATAATTTGTAGCATTAACAGGTATAGTTAACACAACACTTTTTCCATTAAATATCAAATAAGTAACCCAGGTGCAGAAAGAACTGAAATGCATTTGTCTACTAGCAGTGTACAGAGTCGTATCTTGAGATAAAAGAAAAGATAACACGGAGGCAAAAGGAAAGAAATTAAGTGAATGGTGATAAGATAGTGCACTGCCTTTGAGTGGCTGTGACAAAATAGGAGGAAAGGTTTACTTTGGTCCAAGGGTCAGAAATTTCAGTCTATGGTCACTTGGCTCTGTGACATTGTACATCATGTGTGTTCACATCCCGCAGTAACCAACGAGTTAGGGAATTGGAAAGGAGGCAGATTTTTAAAGAAATCCTTAATGCTTTCAAATTCTTGTCTTTTTATTAAGTGATGGAAAATCCCCAAGCAGTGTGAAACACATCCAAGCCCTTCTATTCTATTGCAAACTCAAAAGAAGCCGGCACAGGACCGTTTATGGCTGATCCGCAGCTTACACGTGAACTGAGAAACATTAGGAGCGGTTTGCATGTTCCTATCTTAGACATACCTCCTGGATTTGGGCAACACAGGGGAGCTCTTAGCTGACTGCAACTTAAACCAATAATAACGGAATGTGGTTAGTTATTTCTTCCTCAGTTTTCCCAAAAGGCAGACGTGGGGTATAATGTGCACACGCTTGTTTTTTTATGTCCACAGCTCTGTGCCATCCTGGCTCCACGTTAATCCCCAATATAAGCCACAATAAAAAACTCAAGCCAACAGATTCTCTCCAGTCTGCCCCCTGTATTTCATTTCCTCATTCTCCCTTCATTAAAAACTTCCTGGTTTGCTCAGCTTGCCCACCTTGGAAGGCACACCGGCCTCTAGCTATCCTCAGACTTCATCTTAAAAATTCTTAACCTTTAACCCAATTAAAAAATGGGGCACTGAACTGAACAGAGAATTTTCAACAGAAGAAATTCAAATGGCCAAAAGACACTTAAGGTCATGCTCAACTTCCTTAGCGATCAGGGAAATGCAAATTAAAACAACTTTGAGATACTATCTTACACCTGTCAGAATGGCTAAAATCAAAAACACCAATGATAGTCTTTGCTGGAGAGGTTGTGGAGTAAGGGGTACCCTCATCCATTGCTGGTGGGAATGCAAACTTGTGCAACCACTTTGGAAATCAGTGTGGCGATTTCTCAGGAAATTCGGGATCAACCTACCCCAAAATCCAGTAATACCACTCTTGGGAATATACCCAAGAGATGCCCTATCATATGACAAAATCATTTGTTCAACTATGTTCATAGCAGCATTATTTGTAATAGCCAGAACCTGGAAACAACCTAGATGTCCTTCAGTGGAAGAATGGATGAAGAAAGTGTGGAATATATACATATTAGAGTACTACTCTATAGGGATAAGTCCCGCCCCTTAGGGGGCGTGTTCGCCTCGGGCTAATGTCTGCCTATAAATTTGGCGAGCAAGCTCCGAGCCCTTGCTTCTGCTTTCCTGGTCTCCTCGGGAACGGTGGTTCTGTAAGTCTATTTCTACATTAAAGCTATATATATATTTTTACACTCTGTCTGCATTCATTTACGCCGTTACATTTTGGCGTCCAACGTCGGGCTATTTTGCCCCCAACTCAAGCGGGTAGCCCACTAGCTAACACAGCACCCTCCCCGGTGCTGTTTTTCAGTTCGTGACTCCGGCCCCAGTGCCGAGTCCGAGACACACTCGCGACACAGGCCCATTCTGCCTGCCTTGGCTAAGTTTTGCAGCGGAACCCCACTGCCTGAATTAGCAGAAGCTCAAGTACTTGCGGTTTTGCAACAAAAGCTGCCACAGCGTCAGATTTGGTCTGTTACAAAGTGACTTGGCCGGTTGTGGTGGCCCACGCAGGTAGGATTTGCTGAAGGAGGCAGAGGCAGGAGGATCACAAGTTTGAGGCCGGCCAGGCAGTGGTAGAGCACGCCTTTAATCCCAGCACTTGGGAAGCAGAGGCAGGCAGATCTCTGTGAGTTTGAGGCCTGCCAGGCCTTGGTAGTGCACGCCTTCAATCCCAGCACTTGGGAGGCAGAGACAGGCGGATCTCTGTGAGTTCAAGGCCACCCTGGTCTACAAGAGCTAGTTCTAGGACAGGCTCCAAAAACACAGAGACCACCACTGGCAGGAACCGATCTTTGCAGGTAAAAAAATTTTCTTTTATAAATAAAATGTCTGAACACATTACTATTCAAGAATTTAATGATTTTTTTAATTGTACCATGTGGGAGATTTTACAAGAGGTGTCTATCACCCCACATATATGGATCCTTCTGGGATTCGTAGTTTTCATTGGCACCAAATGGTTTGATAATAGAAATATGATAAAGTCTTTACGAGACGAATCCAGGATTCTTAAGGTAGAGATTGAACGCTTAAAAACAATTGAGAATGATAACAATCTTCTCAAGAATCAGTTTGAAGTTCTCCAGGCTGATAACAATCTTCTCAAGAATCAGGTTGAAGTTCTCCAGACTGATAACAATCTTTTCGAGAATCGGTTTGAAGTTCTCCAGGCTGATAACAATCTTCTCAAGAATCAGGTTGAAGTTCTTCAGGCTGATGTTAAGGAGAAATTCATTACTATGGAAGAGGGAACAGCTGATCTGGACCATAAGATTCAGTCCCTTTCTGTTGGAAATGAAACATTAACTGAGAGAATCAAAACTGCTGAATGTGACAATCGGATTTTGTCTAAAGCTTATGACAGATTGACGGAAAGATTGTCAATACAAGAAGGCACGGTTTATGCCATAAAAATTATGTCCAAAGATGAGATGTTATCTCTAACGGACAAACTTCATATTTTAGAATCCTCAATGAAGGCTTTGGAACATAATTCTGGACAGGAGATTCAGACATTGCAGAAAGCAATGGTGAATAGAATTGAAAAGATTGAGGAATTTCTAAATTCTGATGAGGAAGAGCAAAGGGTAGAAAGGAAAATTTTAACTACATCTGTGGGTAAGTCTCTCCGGGACAATTTCCACAAAGCTCTACCTACAGCTCTACCTGCCTTTCCAGTAATAACAACAGAGAAGGTGATTGGTTCCAAAAACCCTAGGGTCATCAAGGAGGATACATGGGAACCTGTGCGTATGAATGATCTCAAGGAAATAAAACAGGCTGTCATGACTTTTGGGATGCAAGCCTCTTTTGTTAAGGAGATGCTAAGATCTTGGGCCACGACAAGCAGAGCAACCCCCTCAGACTGGCTCCAGCTGAGCTCTGCGGTACTGGAGAGTGGACCGCAATTGAAATGGAAATGCTTATTCAGGCAAGAGGCTAGACTCTTAGAACAGCAGGAAAAAGCGAAGGGAATTGACATTTCCCTAGATCAAATTCTAGGTGAAGGGCTCTTTTCTGATCCTCAGGAACAAGCTAATTTGGATGAAAACACACTCTCCATGTGTACTACAGCAGCCTTAAGGGCTTGGGACAGGGTACAAGACCCAGGACAGAGAATGGAATCATTTGTCAGAGTTAAACAGGGTCAGAGAGAACCCTTTAGTGACTTTTTACAAAGATTAACTAAGGCTGTACAAATAGGAATATCTGACCCAGAAGCAAGACGTATAATGATTGAGTCTTTGGCTTATGAAAATGCAAATGTGGAATGCAAAAGGATTTTGGGTCCTTTAAAGCTCAGATCAGCACCGTTGGAAGAATGGGTCTTGCATACACTCAATGTTGATACATTTGATTATGGCACTGAAGCATGGGTAGAAGAAGCAATTTCCAATGGTAAAAGGAGACACCAGAATACCAAATGTTTTAATTGTGGAAAAATGGGTCATATTAAAAGGAATTGTAAACAACGGATTTTCAGAAATAATAATAATAATAATAATGCATCTTTCAGAAATAATAATAATAATGCATCTTCTAGAAATAACAGAAATAGGAGGACTCAGCCTTCAGGTTTATGTAGAAGATGTGGAAAGGGCAGACATTGGACGAATGAATGCAGGTCTACAAGAGATAGACAAGGCAACCTGATACAGCCGGGAAACGTGAGAGGGGGGGCCTCACAGGCCCCCATGGCAAACATGGTTCAGTCATATCCAGTTTCTGCAGAGAACGTGCCTCATCAGGACAATTAGGAAGCCCCATGCCTACTGTTACAAGCAATAATGATCAGAAAGATAAGTTACGTGTGTTTTGGCAAACTTCTATAAATGATCAAAGACCTAAACTGAGAGTGTGTGTAAATGGCATTTTTATTACTGGCCTGCTGGACACAGGTGCTGATGTAAGTATCATTACCCCAGAATCTTGGCATCTGTATTGGCCTCTTCAGAATGTAAATGTTCAGCTCCTGGGAATTGGAACCCTATCTCGAGTAAGGCAGAGCACGAGATGGGTTGAATGTATAGGGCCAGAGGGACAAATAGGAAAATTAAAGCCATATGTAGCCAATATTGCAATGAATTTATGGGGTCGTGACCTATTACAACAATGGAATACTGAAATTAACATTCCTGCTAAATCTAGAGCCTATATTTCTGAGAATAATATTAAAAGATATTACAAACTGAGAAAACCGGCCATTCGGGCTGTAAAAGAACAAGCAATTGATGTCCCGTCAGAGATACCAACAGCCTTGCCTCTAAAATGGTTGACTGAGAAACCAATATGGACAAAGCAATGGCCTTTAGCTGAGGAAAAGTTACAGGCTTTAGAACAGCTGGTACAAGAACAATTAGATGCTGGACATATAGAAGAATCTACCAGCCCTTGGAATTCTCCTGTATTTGTGGTTAAGAAAAAATCAGGTAAATGGAGAATGGTGACAGATCTCAGGGCCATCAACAAGGTTATTCAATCTATGGGCCCTCTGCAATCTGGAATTCCTTTGCCCTCTTTATTACCAAAAGGATGGCCTCTCATAGTTATTGATTTAAAGGATTGTTTTTTCACTATACCTTTGCAAAAAGAAGATAGAGAAAAATTTGCCTTCACAGTGCCTACTTATAACAATTCTCAACCTTCGAGGAGGTACCACTGGACCGTTCTCCCCCAGGGTATGTTAAATAGCCCCTCCCTGTGCCAATATTTTGTGAACCAACCATTACAAATAATACGCAAGAAATTTCCCAAATCTATAGTATACCATTACATGGACGACATCTTGTTATCCGATTCAAACATGGATACCTTGAACAGACTGTTTGAAGAAATAAAGATACTTTTACCTAAATGGGGATTGCAATTAGCTCCTGAAAAGATTCAGAAGGGAGATTCTGTTAATTATTTAGGTTATAAAATAGGTTTGCAAAAAATTAAGACACAAAAAGCACAAATTAGGAGAGATCGCCTACGGACTCTTAATGACTTTCAAAGACTGTTAGGAGACATTTCCAGTCTACGACCAGCTATTGGAATAACACCTGATTTAATAATTCATTTGAACAAAACCTTGGATGGTGATAAAGATTTAAACAGTCCCAGAGAATTAACAGCTGAAGCAGAAAAGGAACTGACAATGATTGAGGAAAAATTACAACAGGCACATGTGGACAGGGTGAATCCAGAGCTCGATTGTATTCTCGTCATACTACCATCAAAAATTTCTCCTACAGGAATTTTAATGCAGAGAGATGATATTATTTTGGAATGGATCTTTTTACCACATAAACCAAGTAAGAAACTGAAAACTTATGTGGAAAAAGTCTCTGAGTTAATTATAAAAGGCAAGCTGAGACTTCGTCAACTAGCAGGCATAGACCCAGCAGAAATTATAGTGCCTTTCACTGCTGATGAACTAAAGAAATTATGGGAAGATAATGAACCATGGCAAAGAGCTTGTGCTAATTTCTTGGGAGACATTAATAACAACTATCCAAAAAGCAAGCGGCTTAACTTCATAAAGAGAACTTCTTGGATTCTTCCTCGAATCGTCCGTGATGCTCCAATAACTGGAGCCCGTACATTCTATACTGATGCCAATAAATCAGGGAAGGCAGGTTACAAATCAGAAGACTTGGATAAGGTGGAACAAAGTCCGTATACTTCTGTCCAGAAGGCGGAATTATATGCCATTCTTATGGTGCTAAGGGATTTTAAAGAACCTATTAATATAGTTACAGATTCACAATACGCAGAAAGAGTTATTTTACATATTGAAACTGCTGAATTTATACCTGATGATACTGAACTAACCTCATTGTTCCTCCAGGTTCAAGATTTGATCAGGAACAGGCTTTGCCCTATGTACATAACACACATCCGATCCCATACGGGTCTGCCAGGTCCTCTAGCACAAGGTAATGCAGAAATTGATCAATTATTGATTGGTAGTGTGCTACAAGCCTCTGAATTTCATAAAAAACATCATGTTAATAGCAAAGGTTTGAAGAAAGAGTTTTCAATTACATGGCAACAAGCTAAGGAGATTGTAAAGAAATGCCCTACTTGCTCTTTCTATAACCAAACGCCACTGCCTGCAGGGGCTAATCCAAAGGGCACCCAAAGGAATGAAATCTGGCAGATGGATGTGTTCCACTTTGCAGAATTTGGCAAATTAAAATATGTACACCACACCATAGACACGTATTCAGGTTTTCAATGGGCTACTGCCCTGAGCTCAGAAAAGGCTGATTCAGTAATCACACATTTATTGGAAGTTATGGCCATCATGGGTATACCTGCGCAAATAAAGACAGATAATGGTCCAGCATATGTATCTAAGAAAATGAAACGCTTTTTTGATTATTATAATATAAAACACATTACAGGTATACCAAATAATCCTACAGGTCAGGCAGTTATAGAAAGATCAAATCGTACTATAAAGGATATGCTGAACAAACAGAAAGGGACTGAAAATACCCCCAGAAATAGATTACATAATGCTTTACTAACCTTGAATTTTCTTAACGCTAATGAGAAAGGAACGACAGCAGCAGAAAGACATTGGATAATGGAAAAGTCTGCTGAACTAAATCAACCGATTTATTTCAAAGATGTGCTGACCTCTCAGTGGAAGCCAGGAGATGTGCTACGTTGGGGAAGGGGTTTTGCTCTTGTTTCCACAGGAGAAGAAAAATTGTGGATACCATCAAAATTAATAAAGTTTCGATTTGAAGAGGAGAAACCTCTTGGAAAGGAGAAATGACAACTCATCCACAACGATGATATTCATACAGGTGGTAAGAAAAACATATAGAATGGGGGCAGGGTTCTGTTCTTATCTCCACAGGAAAACACTCATCTTTGAGAAATTCAAGGGACCCTGGATGTTTGGATACTGACAGATGGAAAAATACCTGCCCAATAGGAAATATCAAGACAACTGAATGGGTTGTGTAAGTAATATTAAACCATATTTCTAAATTTATAAAGCTGGTTTTGAAGTTGGACTCTGGCTCAGTCCCTCTCCAATTCCAAGCCTGTTAGTAAGAGAAAAACCCAGAGTTTCTGGAGTTTCTGTCTCATGTCAAGAGCCATGATATGGGACAGAAAGAAATATGAGTTTAGAAAACATCTTTGCTTCTCTTCATATCTATCATACTTTTCATTGAATATATCTATCATGTCTTTCATTGAATATATATATATGTCTATATGATTAATGTTTAAGTTTTTCATAATGAACAATGAGTTTTTCCTGAAGTGACATTTGAAGTTTCCAGGAAGAAGATGGGGCCCCATAACAACAACTCCACCTGGTTGATATGACGTCATGATACTGATAGCGCTACTACAAGACCTGCTTTTGGTACCAGCTGCACAAGACAGTTCCAACTTGGTTAGCTGAAATGGTGCACATCTTATACAACATTTTGGCCAGACCTGCACGAAAATACTCAGAGACTATTTGCAATTTTAAAAGACATTATCTTGAAATTTAACCATCATTTTACTTTCACAGGATCCCCCAGAAAGAACGTCGCCCCTATGACAGCTGGAAGTAATTCTAGAGAACGACGTCCCCTCTCCCAGTAAAGTTTGCCCTTGGGTTTAGGGACATCATTTAGGGGTTGATTATAATTAGTATATGATTGAGGGTTGGGAGAGGAATTTTATAAGCTCAAGGATCATTTTGAAAAAAAAAAAAAAAGAAGGAATGATGGGATAATAGATTTATAATTGTGAGTTACTGCTTTTAGACAAATATATTGGTATCAATTCTTGTATAATGAAACAAAGTTAAATTATATGGACTATTGTACGCATGCATGTTTCTACCTCTGTTTAAAACATTTTTATGTATTGACATATATTGTATTGATATATATATTGTATATATTTACCATATTGCAGTGTACATTTCTACCTCTGATTAAGATACTTATATAATATTTGTGTATTGATATATATTTACCTACTGCAATGTATATTTGTACATTGTTTATATTTGGAGGTCATTGTCCTCATTTGTTTCACAGTCGTTTATTGTCTTAGTCTTTAAGTTAGATAGATATTGAGAATTATATAGACTAATTGTCATCTAAGTTTGTCATTTATAATTACACTAATCAGGTTCTTTAGATATATAGAGATTATACTCAGTATAGATAGATAATCTTCAACCTCTTCAAAGAGCTGTAGAATATGGCCTTTAATCTAACTCAGAGTTTCGTGATAGTGAGACACAATTGCTCCTGGCAACACCGCTCTATTCCCGAGAGAATGTTGAGCACCAAAAACACTCCACCTGGAGCCTTTCTATTTTGGCAGAACTGGCCTTTGGGCAAAGAAATGCCCATACCTCAACCACTGACACAGATACAGAGCATGCATCAATGGATAAAACAGGACTGTCATATCCTGCCAAGACAGGGTAAGATAGTTTTGAAAAGTTCCTTGCCTTTAATAATGGTATGTCAGTTATGTTAGGCCTTAGCCAAAATTGGTTGACTCAACGTTGCAAACGAGACTTTGGGTGATTGCCCAGGTAGTCAGTTGTCTCTGTCAATTGTTGCACATTTTGGATATATCTCGTTTGTTGAGTAGTGTTTATTCCCTTCTCAGATCTTTGACTGAGTTGAAGATTATATAATTGTAGTTACTCTTTACATTATTTGGACTCCTTGAGATAGAATGTTTAGCAAAGCTTTTGTTCTCAATATTGTTTGTTATATTTATTATTTGTTGTTATTGTATGTAGTTGTATTTGGTTTAGTTCTGTCTTATTTAGACAAAAAGGGGAGATGTAGGGATAAGTCCCGCCCCTTAGGGGGCGTGTTCGCCTCGGGCTAATGTCTGCCTATAAATTTGGCGAGCAAGCTCCGAGCGCTTGCTTCTGCTTTCCTGGTCTCCGCGGGAACGGTGGTTCTGTAAGTCTATTTCTACATTAAAGCTATATATATTTTTTTACACTCTGTCTGCATTCATTTACGCCGTTACACTACTCAGCGGTAAAAAACAATGACTTCTCGAATTTTGCATGCAAATGGATAGAAATAGAAAACACTATCCTGAGTGAGTTATCCCAGACCCAAAAAGATGAACATGGGATGTACTCACTCATAATTGGTTTCTAGCCATAAATAAAGGACATTGAGCATATAATTTGTGATCCTAGAGAAGCTAAATAAGAAGGTGAACCCAAAGAAAAACATATAGTCATCCGCCTGGATATGGGAAGTAGACAAGATTGCAGGGCAAAACCTGGGAACTTGGGGGTGAGGTGGAATGGGGCTAAGGGGAAATGGGGTGAGAAACGTGAGAAGGGGAGAATGGGGGGAGCTTGGGGGAATGGGATGGTTGGGATAAAGGAAGGGTGGACATGGGAGCAGAGAAATATATATCCTAATTAAGGGAGGCATCTTAGGGTTGGCAAGAGACTTGACTCTAGAGTGGCTCACAGGTGTCCAGGGAGATGTCCCCAGCTAGTACCTTGAGCAACTGAGGAGAGGGAACCTGAAATGACCCTATCCTATAGCCATACTGATGAATATCTTGCATATCACCTTAGAACCTTCATCTGGAGATGGATCGAGATAGAGACAGAGACCCAAATTGGAGCACTGGACTTAGCTCTTAAGATCCAAATGAGGAGCAGAAGGAGGGAGAACATGAGCAAGGAAGTCAGGAGCACGAGGGGTGCACCCACCCAATGTGACAGTGGAACTGATCTATTGGGAGCTCACCAAGGCCAGCGGAACTGGGACTGAATAAGCATGGGATGAAACTGGACTTTCTGAACGTGGTGGACAATGAGGGCTGACGAGAAGCCAAGGACAATGGCACTAGGTTTCGATCCTAATACATGAACTGGCTTTGTGGGAGCCTAGCCTGTTTGGATGCTCACCTTCCTGGTCCTGGATAGAAGTGGGAGGACCTTGGACTTCCCGTAGGGCAGGGAATCTGGACTGCTCTTCATTCTCGAGAGGGATGGGGAATGGAGGGGGGGAGGGGGAGAGGGGTAGGGGAGTGGGGGGAGAGGGCGATGTGTGCGAGGAGGGGGAGGGAAGTGGGAAACGGGGAGGAGGCAGAATTTTATTTTTTTGCAACAACTAAAAAAATAAAATAAAATAAAAAAAATCTTAACCTTTCTGCTGCTCTCTCTTTTGGGTCTGAGATGGAGAAGATATTCTGAGGGGGGAGGGGCATCTTAGGTCATATCCCCCAAACAACCAGGTATTTTTCTGGTTTTCTGCTAATAGAAGTGTGTAATGAATGAGGCCTGTTCAGTTTATGGTGGCCCCAGATCAAAAGGAGAGAGGCTGGTCTCCCAGGGTAACCTTCAAGGACATCCTTCCAATAGATACTATCTCCTAAAGGCTCCACGGTCACCCATGGCTCCACAAGCTGAGGCTCGAACCATCCAGCAAATGGCCTTTCAGCGAACATTCAAGATCCAAACTGTAGCAATTATAGTCATAAAATAGGCATAGTTCAATTTAAATATAACTGTTGTCTTTGGGGGGAAAATATCCAAAAAATGAAGAAAACATAAAATCTACACGCTTGAAAAAGCATAACAACAAATGTACACCAGGCAAAATTAATCCAACAGAATCAACTCATGACATAACCTGGGTAAATGACTAAACTGGAAAAAAGTAATCTGTCTTTGTATTATATATCCAACTAAAATGTATAATTAAAAATAAAGCATCCAGACAGAGGGGGAAACATCAAGTGGGTTGGACAGGCAGCTCAGTCAAAGTGCCGGCCACAAAAGCGTGAGGGCGGGAGTTTGCCCCTACCGCCACGTGACGAGCAAGCAGGCAGCGTCTACAGGTTGGCAGCCTCCACATTGGCTGGTGGAGTCAGAGTGGAGAGGCAGCTCCCCGAGGCTCACTGACTGGATGTGACTTCATAGGAGCAGAGGCAAGAGGATTCTGAAAGCGAGCAGGTATCCTGCTCAGTGAGAGAAGAGAAACTGAGAACAGCTGTTCAGTGGATTTAGAGATTTAGCTCTGTAAGGTGAGAAAGTTCTAGATAGCTTTTCAATAATGGGCACTCGATAAATTGTACTGTATCATCCATTTTAATTGTTGAGTTGATAAATGTTATTCGTGTCTCGTTACAATAAGAATCATCTGAAAATATGAATCTGTTTCTCAACTCTCAATTCTATTTTTTTAACTAAAAAATAGACTTAATTCAATATATATTTAGTTATCTTTGCCTTTACAGTGCTTAGGTATGTCTGAAACAAACACACACCAACCACTGCCTTATCTGGGCAAGAGACGCTTCAAGACCTCAAAGTGAGACTTGAAACCAAGGGTAGCACTAAGCCCAATACTCCCAGGTGTTTTCCATGCTTAACATACCGAAGATAAATGTTCCTTGGTAAGTACAATATACAATAAACAACAATAATGGTAAATGAAGAATCGTAACTATATAGCTATAAAAATGATTTCATTACACTACTCAGGATGCCATACAAGTTAAAACGTATGAGTTGCTTGTTTCTGGAATTTTCCACTTCCTATTTTTGGACTCTGGTTGCCCACAGATGACTGTGAGGCTGTGGAAGAGAGAGCCAGAGACGGGGTCAGGAGTCCGGGAGGGCTACTGTGTAAGGCTAAGGGAAATTGAAGTTCCCACTGTACCTAGGGAAAAGTGGTCACAGTGAGATCCCTGAAAGAGTGGCTGATTGTCCGGAGGAATGAATGAAGGCTTCGCCGAGGAGGTGACTTTGACTTATACCTGGATGAATAGCGATTATGATTATGTTAAGGGAAGGTTTGCAGGAAAAGGGGAGGACTTCATGGAAAGGAACACACGGATGGTGTAAGACACGGGACACACAATTACAGCTAGGTGCTAAGCTCTGGTTCACTCGCAGGATCAGTGGGTTCAACTCAGTTCTGCCGAAGGGCACAGGACTCATCGGCAGCCTGTGCTCTTCAAGCCTGAAGTGATCTTTGATCCGTGAAAAGTGCAGATTATGGTTCAATGGGTCCTGGATAAGACTCTACCTTCAATGGAGCTCCTGCGAGGGGCCAATGAGGACACTTTGAGGAACAAAGTTGGAAGCCAGCGGGAGCCATGAAGAAGGTCAATGCACCTGTGATTCGACCTGCTTAAGAAGATCAGCCAGCTCTGAGTGCCAGGCAAGCAAAGGGAAGGAATCTTAAAGGTAATATCAAGCAGATAGCCTCAAGAGCTGAGAGAATTCTCCAGTAGCAATCAGTTGCAGAAATAAAGGGTGGACTTAGGCGTTGTCCGGTGCTAGCTGCCCTCCCCCAAGGTATCCCAGCCATGTGGCCTGAGGAGCATGTACTGTGTGACTGCCAGTCCCTTCCCTTTGAGCAGCTCAGGGGCTCCGACTCTGCAGAACCACTCTCTGATTTAATCTACAAAGACAAGAGTGGCCAGGCATCTTCTCCTTCTACCCCTTTGAAACTGGTAATAACCAGTAATCTAGAATTTCTACTGAAGAGCATCAGCTTGCAACACAACAGATAACGAGAGACAGGGAAAGTCAGAGTTTCGTAACATCCTTAGCATTTCCTGCTCTGCGCTGGCACACCTGCCGCCTGCCTGTCTGGGAGGGTTATCTGTTCCTCTCGGCTGCCCTCACCCTGCAGCTTCTCCTTATGGCAGAGATTCTCAACATGTGGGTCCTGACTACTCTAGGGTCCAATGGCCCTTTCACAGGGTCGCCTAAGACTATAGGAAAACAGACTTTTACATTACAATTCATGACAGCAACAAAATTACAATTATGAAGTAGCAATGAAAATGTTTTATGGTTGGGGGTCAGCACAACATGAGGAACTGTATTAAAGGGTCACAGCACTGGGAAGGTTGAGAACCACTCTGTTGCCTTAGGGCCCCTCCAGAACTTGCATGTAAAGTGCCAGTAACCCTAAGCTACCATGCCATTTCTTTTTTTTTAATTTATTTTTATTTGATTTACATTGGTGTTTTGCTTTCATATATTCTAATCACAGTTGTGAGCTGTTATGTGGATGCTGGGAATTGAATCCAGGTCCTTTAGAAGAACATCCAGTGCTCTTAACTGCTGAACCATTTCTCTAGTCCCCTACCATGCCATATCTAAAATGATTTATTTTCCAAAAATTGTAAGATTCATGCTATATTGCTAAATATATATAAGAATATAATATTTAAGTGATTATATTAATTAACTTAATCTAATAATTATTCTAGTCTAATATATATTGGGAAATATAAGGCAAAGAAAGCAAAGTTATATTTCAACCTCCAATAATCAATACTGATGCTGACCAGCAGGCATCTTAACACACAATCAATACTGATGCTGAACAGTGGACATCTTAACACACAATTGATACTGATGCTGAACAGTGGACATCTTAACACACAATCAATACTGATGCTGAACAGTGGACATCTTAACATACAGTTGATACTGATGCTGACCAGTGGACATCTTAACACACAGTTGATACTGATGCTGAACAGTTGACATCTTAACACACAGTTGATACTGATGCTGAACAGTGGACATCTTTTTTTTTTGTTTTTTTTTTTTGAAGTCAAAATATTTTTTTTTAATTTTTTTATTGAGAAAAAAAATTTCCGCCTCCTCCCAGCCTCCCACTCCTCCCCCCTCCCCCACTCCTCTCCCCCTCCACCCACTCCTCTCCCCCTCCACCCACTCCTCTCCCCCTCTCTCTCAAGTCTGAAGAGCAGTCAGGGTTCCCTGCCCTGTGGAAAGTCCAAAGTCCTCCCCTCTCCATCCTGGTCTAGGAAGGTGAACATCCAAACTGGCTAGGCTCCCACAAAGCCAGAACATGTAGTAGGATCAAAACCCCGTACCATTGTCCTTGGCTTCTCAGCAGCCCTCATTGTCCGCCATATTCAGAGAGTCCGGTTTTATCCCCTGCTTTTTCAGTCCATCTTAACACACAATCAATACTGATGCTGAACAGTGGACATCTTAACATACAGTTGATACTGATGCTGACCAGTGGACATCTTAACACACAGTTGATACTGATGCTGAACAGTGGACATCTTAACACACAGTTGATACTGATGCTGAACAGTGGACATCTTGACACACAATCGATACTGATGCTGAACAGTGGATATCTTAACACATAGTTGATACTGATGCTGAACAGTGGACATCTTAACACACAGTTGATACTGATGCTGACCAGCAGGCATCTTAACACTCTTCCTACTTTCTTTTTTCTTTCTTCTTCCCCACTCCTCCTCGCATAGTTGATTTTTGCTTCCTGCTTGTGCCCCTCAGTGATGTATACGCAGTGAATGTTTTCTCTTGACATTATTATTACTATCATTATTATTATTTTAAAAATCAATTTTATTGAGGGAGAGGTTCAGAGACTACTAAATCCTGGAAGTTCACTGGCCAGATAGCCTAGCCAAAATGGTGAACTTCTCTCGGGAAATGGGTACAGAGCTAGAAGAGGACATCCTGCATCTTCCTTTGACTACCACATGCATGCACACACACAGACATGCAGGCACACACAGACATGCAGGCACACACAGACATGCATGCACACACAGACATGCAGGCACACACAGACTTGCAGGCACACACAGACATGCAGGCACACATACAGACATGCAGGCACACACAGACATGCAGGCACACACAGACATGCAAGCACACACAGACATGCAGGCACACACAGACATGCAGGCACACACACAGACATGCATGTGTGCACACATGCAAGCACAAAGACATGCATGCACACACAGACATGCAGGCACACACAGACATGCAGGCACACACAAACATGCATGTGTGCACACATGCAGGCACAAAGACATGCATGCACACACAGAGAACAAATAGCTTTCCCTTTGAAAATCACTGGTTATGAAACTAAACGAACTGCCAAATTCTTAGAATAATATGTAATATGTTCTCCTTCCTACATTTTTTCTACTTTTCAAATCAAATAAAATGTCATGAAACTAGGTTTAGAAAAAAATGGGCTTTGACTGTTACACAGTATTCTGTCACACTGATTCATCACAGTTAAATCAATCCATCTTTCTTAAGAAACCCATTTTCTTAAGCAATTTTTGCTGATGTGATTGACACTCTTCTAGCTTCAGCATCATGCACTGATGGAGATTCCATCTCAGTGATGTCACACATAAAGACACCATGGACAGGTAAGGAATGGGGAGTGGTTTCCACAGAAGCAAAGCTCTAAGGAAAGAACTCACGTGCCTGGTGAAGGCATGAGCCTCAGGGGTGAGAGGTCACAGATGGCTAGGGTGGATGAATGCTGTGGAGGAGAGGGTCACACAAGCCCCGAGGAAAGCATCGCAGCTGTGAAGAGAAAGTGCAAAGGCCCTGCAGTAGGGAGGAGCCTGGGGAGGAAGCCCTGTGAACAAACAGAGAGAGCAGCGGAGAACATAGAGGCCACTTGGAGAGACTGTTATTCTAGGCACCACAGACCGTAGTAAGGAACTGGTGGTGACTGTTAGCATCATAGGAATCCATCCGGAAAAGACTCGATCACACTTACTGTGTATAGGGTAACTTCGCTCCTCGTCCTTAACAGCCCAGTCACGTGTCAAGGAAACCTGGGAAGTAGGTTTGTAATTGTAGACTATGGAAAACGTTTTTAAGAAGGGAAGACCCAGAAGTCATAAAGGAGACGATTTCTAACACCTGTTAATCACGTCAGTGGCTTGGTGCCTGCTTGGTAGCACATGCCTGGAATCCCTGCACTAAGGGTGGAGTCAGGAAGATCCGATGTTTTCAAATCTTCATTAACTATGGAATGGGTTTGAGACCAGCCTGGGATCCATGAAATTCTCTCTCAAGAAAAAAGAGAGCACAGAATAAAAGAAGGAAGGAGGGAATGGAGGATAAAGGGAGGAAAAAAGAAGAAACAAAAAGGGGGAAACCTTACAAAAGAGGAAAAAGGCTAACATGTACTATGTGGACAGTTTTGCAGAGTACAGATGGTGATTCTGCTTTTCTATGTATTTTCACTTAACTATAAAGATATCAGTGGCTTCTGAGCGGGAGGAAAAGGAAAAGAAAATACAGTCATGTACCACTTTTTGATAGGGTTCAGAGAATTGCATCATTGGGTAATTTTGTCACCAAGCCAACATTATCCAGTGTACTTACACAAACCCAGGTAGTCCAGCATTCTACACCACTAGGCTATAGAGAGTAGCCAGTGGTCCTAGGCTATAAGCCTGTGTGGTGTGTTACAGTAGGAAATGCTAATGGAAAACTAAAATGCAATGCTAACAATAAAATATTTACACAGCCAAATATCTGACCTAGAGAAAATATAGTAAAAATAACAGGCAATATGAATGTTCCAGTCTCATTAGAATCATATGGGGCCACCACAATATATGTGGAGCATGGTTGACAGAAATACTGTCAGACATTACACAACAGTAAAGACAAAAACAGGAGGGAAATGAAAACAAAAGCCAGCAAATTGGAAAGAAAAACCACCAGCCCAAAATCTAACGGATCTAGTTTTGCTGCCATATAGAGTTGCTATCAACCAACCTAAATGAAAAATTAAAAAAAGAAAATTACTACACAGATCATAGGAAAATAAAAATCAGTACCCCACAAACACAAATATGTTCAACTTCAATTATAATTCAAAAATACAAATATGTTGACAAAAACTGTAAAATAATATGAAAAACTTGTAAAAGAATATGAATGCAGTTTTAGAGGAGTGAATTTTTCTGTTTGGAATTCCTATTGGTTTTCTTTTTCTTGTTTCTGGAGGGCCGCTTTTGTTTTGTCTTTGCCCTGGGGTCTCACGGTCTAGCTCAGACCTATCCTTAAGCTTGTGACCCTCCTTCTACCTCACAAGCTCTGGATTGTACAAATCTCCACGTCCTGTTGGCTTTCTTCACTGTCTTGTTTTCACACTCAATATAAACCAGACCTCAGAAAGATCACCTTTTGCCTGTTTTGTCTCTTTTAACCTGAAACTGTTTCCCAATCATTGAATGCATGGCTTTCTGGAATCTCATGGTATATAGTTAGTGCTTGGCATAAAATTGCCTATCATGTGTTATTTCTAAGCTTGACAACCTATCACCTTAAAACACTCATACACTCATAAGTAAAGAAACCCATGTGTACACTCAAGCATCAAGTTCTAAGGACTCAGACACCGTGTGGCCTCAGGTAGTGTTCTTACCAGGAAAGCAGAAGTGAATGTGGGCAAGGTTCTTGGAGCACTGAACAAGAACTGGGAGACCCACACTCCTGCTGGCAAACCAGCTGCCACTCATCACCTGAATAAGACTCTCATGCTCTTCCAGGTTGTGTATCTCTGTCTCTCTTGTGAAATTCTTTAATAACTATGCCAAAATACGAACTGCAATTCTCGACATCTCTATCATTCTCAAGATCAATTTTTCCCTTGCTCTCCTTGCCCACTGTGCCCCTCTCTGCTCCTTCAACATTACAATATTGCATGCAGGAAGATCCTTGGGTCCCATGAAAGGGGATTCTTCTCCTCAAAGGGACCATCACCAGTTTGTCACTGATGAACACATGGCCCTTTGTCTTGTGAAGCAGAAGCAGAATGAGACATATAACTGCTAGCAATGTCGAAGAGAATAGTGGGTTTTCTAAAAGGCTCTGAAGCAATAAACTGGCATGCAGAAGAGGATTGTCGCTCAGTGGTCCAGAGCTGTGTGGAAATAAACTAGCATGGTAAGATTTCCAGACGCTGAGGTTCTCACTGCCAGTCCAGTCACCCACAGGGATGATCTCGAGCTCTGTGCAGTTAGAGGATGGTTTCCCGCTGTGCTCAGCACTCTGTGCCAATCTTACATCAGAACTGGAGTGCTTTCTCTTCTATCAAAGTTGTCTTTCCATAGCAGTACCTCACCTCGCTGTCTCCTGTTTACTCCTGCTCCATGCTGGAATAGGTATGAGATGACCACACTTGCTGAGCCGTGTCCCAAATCAGACTTCTAGAGTGTGTCTCATGGCTGTCCCCCGACATAGCCCTGGGAGGTCTAATGTCTGACATTTCTTCCCTGGAAGGACTATGTAAGACTAACACATCACTCACCCATCAATCCATTCATTCATTTACTTGTTCATTTCTTTGTTTATTCAATGAGTAAGTATTCTAAAACAATGGAACAGTGTTCCGTTCGCTATGCCAGATATTCAGATATTGTAGAGTTTAAAACCAAATGTTGCACATGGCTGTTGTACACTGAGCTTCCAAAATGTCCTGACAGCATAAAATAGGAACTAGTTTACACTGATGAGCTCAGAGCTAACATTGCATAAAGAAAAGAAAACTGTACTTCAGAGATGAATTTTAGCCAGAAAACCATCGTAGTCCTGCTAAAGGCAAGAATCAGAAGCTCTCTGGGAGAGGAGCTGTCTCTGGCCAGGGAAGCCTGTTCTGCAAGGATGACCCTGGCTGTGCACAGCCTCCCTTCCTGAGGCCACAGTGAAACATCTGCCTCCTTCCCTCCCTGCTTCGCCTCATTGCTCCTCAGACTGAGGCTTCACAGGCTGTTTGGATGCTGGAGGAAGATAGGAGGACAGTAATTAGGGTATTTGAATTTCTACCATAATTGTTTGAGCCACACAGGAGGAAAAAGGTACTGGAACACAGGATTTCTCTTCTGTGAGGTTTAGGAATTGACCACTGGGTCTCACTTTCAAAAATGAAAGATAAATAATAAATAAATAATAATAAATAAATGCTGGGCTCAGTGGTAAATGCTTGCAGTTCCAGCCACTAGAGAGGTTGAGGCAAGAGGATTGTTTGAACCTAAGAGTTTGAGGCTAATAGGAGCAAGAGAAAGAAAAAGAAAGAAAGAAAGAAAGAAAGAAAGAAAGAAAAACAGAAAGAAAGAAAGAAAGAAAGAAAGAAGAAAGAAAGAAAGAAAGACAGGAAGAAAGAGAGGAAGAAGGAAAGAGACAAGAAATTAAACAAGAGCATACAGAGTCCACATTGAGCAGTCTTGAGTTTGAGAAGATGCTACGATGTGTGTAAATTTGCATGAGATAAATATTATGGTCACTGTTAGGAACAAGTCCATGAGTTAGTTTAGGAAACTCTGAACTCGCATTTTTTTTCTTCTTACAGTTGCAGATTTTATGCCAGCAAAGTAAAAAGCCACACTTTGCGCATCCAAACCACACTTTGCGCATCCCTGCGCCTCTCCAACTTCCCGCGTTGTATTTGTTTGTGAAAAGATTATACTCCACTGTATTCCCTGAAGAGCTCATGACAATATCCAGGGCAATGAGCTAAATTATTTTAGAATGAAAAAAAAATCTGGAAAAACATTGAGCAAAAAAGCTGGAGGTTCCTTCTGTTCTGAAGTGAGAGGCATTTCAAAACATGGCCTCTCTGCTCCCTCGACAGGCCAGAGCTCAAGCTATCGGGTCCCAAACCAGCACCCCAGGAACAGTAACATGAGGTCACAGCTCACCATGTGAATGGAATCTAGCCAAGAAAACTCTTTGAAGGTATCCCTTCTGGCGACTGCACAGATTGTCCCCCGCAGTTGAAGCAAACACAGATAAAAAGCTCTCGGGAAAAGCCACTGCTCATGGAGCAGGAATGATAAACTCAATCGGGCTGTGGGCCATGTTTCCCTAACCCGTGCCTACAGTTACTCTAAACTCCAGACCCTCCAAAAATGAAGGGACTCATGGGTATCCAGTGAGGATAGCATTCAAAAGCTTCTTCTTCTTGCTTCGTAAGGATCCAGAAACGGGAAATGTAAACATAATCAGACTCAGTGCCCTCCACCCAGCCAGAATATTCTTCCTACAAATGCACTTTAACCACCTACTGCCCAGAAGCCTACAGTGCCCCCCCCACATTAGAAAGAAGGGATTTTCCTGCTTTACCAAGCACCTGAGGTATATACCACCTGTGCCTGAGTCCTGACGACCTGCCCTACTAAGTAGATCTGCTCACCTCTGCTTACACGACGGTGAGCTGGACCCTTACCTCCTCCATGGCGCCCTCTCTCCCTCACTTTTCGCTCAATTCTCCATGGATGTCTGCTTCAGAGAGCTGGAAAACTCAGAATCCCCAGCAATATGATTTGTGATGCTAATGGCTTAGAGATGTTCCCCCCTCCAGAGTAATAAGTGAAGGGCATTTACTGCCAACCTTCTCGCGCGTGCCCAACCTCTTATCCTCTCCTTGACTATACGGGGCATGAGGATCTTTAAAGAGGACTTGGGCTACATAAGGGTCCCCCACTGACTGCTAGAATCAGGCTCTGTGCATTGTCTTCCATGATCAACCGCCCAGTCTCCTGTAGAGTCCTGTCCATTGATAAAATGCCTTCAATCTAGCCTTCTTCCATAGGCTGTCTCCCTCACTTGTATCCACTTATGGAATCCTTCACGCTTCAAGTTTTGTTGTCATCTTCTGCTGTCCAGGTCACATCCTTGCCTTCTTTTCCTCCATTCCCAGGAATGTCTCCCCAGTGTAGCTCCTTTCTCCTCTTTCTCTTCCCCCAACTCTTACCTAGTATGAAGCACTCTCTAGTTCCCAACCTGTCTCATTCTTCCTTCTGTTCAGAACTTAACAATTGTATCTAGTTGGTTGTGATACCTGTGTGGCTCTTGGCCCCTGGAAAGAAAAACCTGCCATAATCTTTATTTCCTACTTCCCAGTCTTTTGCTGATCTCACTGTGGGTGCCCCATTAACATTGGGCGTTGAATGTGAGGGACATAGGGGTTCTTGGAGTTGACTCAGGCACTGCTCTGTCTCACATTTGGCCTTGACCAATCATTTTCTGACCTCTCTGTCCTATTTTATTGACTTACCTTCCATCTGATTGGTAACCAAGATCAGGGGAGTCTAAATATTAAAATGTCTCTTGGGTGTGTCTCCTCCTATAGATATCCATGGCCCCTAATTTCAGGTCCAAAGAATTTCCCACCTATTCTACTTCAGTCCTGTCCTGCCAGATTCTCAGCTCACAGCTCATCCTCTGTACTGTCATTAATAAAGCTGTCAAAGACAGAACCCTCACCATGCCACTTTAAGACTAGCATAGCTCCCTGTAATTCAGATTGAAGACTGGAACCCTTACAATGCCATTCAAACATTTTACAGTTTAACTCATCCTCACCTTTCAGTTTTGAGATTTTAAATGTATCTTCCAATGTAGAAAACTTCCTTGGGCCTTCCCAGTGCGAGCTCCCTCCACGTGGTCTGCAGCACTGTGTGAGCTCCCTGGTCTCAGCATGGTCATCTGCAAATACGTCTTTCCCACCAGACTGCGCACTCCTTGTTTAGTCAAACAAAACTTGTACACGAAGATTTTAACTGGCAGTTTCCCAGTACCTCCTCATCGAAGGACACGGCACAAGAGTGAAGCAGAAAGTGCAGGAAAGCAATGATAGGAATGGAACAGGAAGAAGAGGTTATCTGAGACATGGGGAGGGTAAGATTAACAGGCCCCTGTAGACAAAGGAGGAAGAGGAGATGGAGAAAGAAAAATACAATCCCCAGTGTATGTCTGAAAACATGATCCTCAGAGGGACCAAGGAATTGAACCCTTAGATGAGTCATATTTTGGTACAGACAGCCTGTCTCCCCTTTGAGACCTTTGGTACACAATTGTCTGGACATGCTTTTGCCTGGTGTATATGTACTAATCCTAAAGAACAGAGATCTCATTGTGAATTGTCTTGACCCTGTACCAACAGGTGACTGCCATGAAAGAACTTTGGGGAACTGTTTTTAGAGTTCTTAATTCTTATTACTGAAATCGCCATAACCAGATTAACACTTCAAAACCAGAACATTGGCCAAACAGTAAAAGCAGATTACAAAAACAATAACTCTTGGCCAACTTGAACAGTTAAAATTCACCACAAGAGTTTGGTTCTTTGTATGCCTTACGCTACACAACTGTTCTTGGCACCCATCTCAACATCTACCCAAGGTCAAGCTGAATAAAAAGGTGACCCATAGACAAGGGTAACTCTCACTCCTCATCAAAGAAGCCTCTTTTTGTAGAAGCATCAGGAGACCATTACAGAAAGTCACAACTATTCCAAACACAGAAGCCAACTGACTGTGGGATGCCTATAACACAACTCCTGTGCCCTACAGCTCAGGGAACATGGCAGAAGAGAGAGTGTAAAGATTGTAATAGCCAGAGGACCAGAAAGTTCGCTATGAGACTGTGCCTTCTAGCTATGACAAGGAAGCCACACCCATGAAATCTCAACAACATGACTGTCTAAATAAGACCTGAACCATCCCAACAATAGTTGACATCCCAGTGTAGATGGGAGTAAGATCATGGGGTCCTACCCCCAGGTGAAGAGGTATAGGCAATTAACAATTATTTAAATGGAGATAGAATTGATTGTCCCAGGGATGAACCCCCTAATTGGTTATCAAATGCCAAGTGGTCAGCCTAAACATATACACATTGAGGCAACATTGAACAGACTCAGAAGATGGCATTTATAATTTCTTCATTTATATGCATATGAACAACAATGATTAAAGAAGAGGAGGCCAAGAATTTGGGAAGGAGTAGGGCACAGGGACATGGGAAGAATACGACAGAGAGGTAGAGGGGTGATGTAATTATATTTTAATTAAAAATTTTTAAATGTGACAACCTAAAATTCCGCCTTCTTAGGAATCAGTCTGCACAAAAGAGATATATTTTATCTGCTTAGTAAGCCTATTATTCTTGACCAAACTTTCTGCCCTAAAAGCACTAATCTCTATCAAGAACATGATATAGTGTTGGGAGCAGTGAGACCCCAGATCCTGAATTTCTTGTAATGCCCTGATCTGAGTGCCTACAGCTGCTCTGAGCACTAGACCTTCAGGAGTTCCTGATGGCAGGAGAGTGGTTTCTGGTGGGTTTGGTTGGGGCGTGGCTATCTCTATATAAGCTGCCCCTGAACACAATAAAGGGGGCATTGTTGGGGAATTCAAGAATGACCCGTGTCGCTATCTCTCTGTCTGTGTGTGTCTGTGTATTTTAACCTCAAGCCCCCTTGCCCGAAGCTCGGTAACTGGGTGCCAGCGCACAGAGCGCAGACACAGGGGCGCGGTGCACAGCAATATAGATTATCGCTCTAACAATAACAGCAACAGAATATAATGTAGATTATCATTTTAACAACACCAGCAACATGGCTACCTATAATAGTCATTATATCTGTTAGCAGTTTTGTGACTGACACATCCCTTTCTACCTATGTGTAGAAAAACAAGAATGAATATTTTTGATATTAAAATTAAATATCAGTGCTCTCAATTCTTCTGTTATGAAAATGTATTGCCTCCTCTTTTAGGCCATCTTCTCATTCCGTAATAATAGAGAAACAACCCAAAAGGCCGATTCTATCCCAAAAAACTACTCTTGCAGTGGAAGAAAGCTGCCGTCTCCAAGGAACTCATCCACCGTGTGCTGCAGTTACTGATGACTTGAGGCATGTGGAGAACAGATCTGAGTGGGATTCAGTCCTCACTGTTGGAAGAACGCCTGCTTCAGACAATCCATCCACTGAAAAGGAGGCTTCGTTACTATCTGCACTTATGGCCCTGGTCTGGCAGGAGTCTTTTAAACTAGAGTATTGGAAAGTAGAGAAAGGGGCTAAGTCAACCACATTCACTATATGATGTGACCTCATTTTCCCGGTCCCTGGCTCCTCTGGAAGCTCACACACCAGTGTCTCACTACAAGTGTATCCCCAGGACCAAGAAGGTGTGTTGAGGCTGAATCTGCCGCCTCAGCCAGACACTATGCACTTGGTAACGTAGGGTTATCTGGTCTTGGCTCTTTTCTCACGCAGGAAATTTGCCTCTTTGCCAGCTGACTCTGAGTCCAATCCAAAAGTTCAACAAATCCCCAAAAGGACAAATTCAAAGAAAACCCCACTCAACATGTCATAATCAAGCAGAATAAAATGAAAGATAAAAAGGAAATCTTGAAAAGAAAACAAAGCAAAAAACTTCAGATTGTTAAAAGTGAGATGATGCAAATGCTCTGAGATACCCAGCAGGAGTGACGTCAGTAGCGAGTTTACACAAACATGGAAATGCCAGGCACCGAAATAAGGCAAGGACAAAACTAAACAATAGAGTGACAGCTGATTAAAAGCGTAGTGGCACATGCCATTAATCCCAGCACTGGGAAGCAGAGGCAGAGACAGGCGAATCTCCTGGGTTAGTGGCCGACCTGGTCTGCAAAGTGAGTACCAGGACAGCCAGAGCTGATACACAGGGAAACCCTGTCTCGAAAAATGAAAATTATTTTAAAAAAATTCAATACAGCTACAAATAAGTCACTGATTTAAAATTTTAAAATCAGTTTTTAAACATCTAATATGTAATATTTCTATACTGACAGCTAATGCTTTGCATCTTAAACCAACTTAATCAGGAATTGAATCAAAATGCATAAAATGTTCAGAAATACATTTAGCAAAGATGTCTAAAACCTCTACACTAAAGTCTGCTAAATGCTGATGAGTTAAAATCATACATCTGAATATGGAGGTACATATTATATCTGTGTCTTAAGAAGCCCAATATTGGGAGCTAAAAAAAAAATGGCTCCCTTGGTAAAGGGCCTACCACAAAGGCATGAGGACAAGTTAGGCTCACCATCACCCATGTGAGAGTTGTAACCCTGTAACTCTGGTACTGGGCAAACAGAGACAGGCAGATACCCAGAGTTCACCAGCCAGTCAGCCTAGCTATCCTATGAGCTCCAGGTTCAATGAGAGACCCTGCCTCAAAAACTAACATAGAGGGTGGTAGAGGGCCCATCTTCTGGAGTCAACTTCTGGCCTTCACACACACACATAAAAACACTCATCTGCACCTGTCCACATGTACACATGAACACGCATGTATATAATACATACATACACATACAAAGAAACTCAATAGGGTTAAATGTCAGTTTTCCTAAACCGTATCTACAGATTCGTAACAATTACAGTGATAATTCTTGCAGGTATTTTATTGATATTGATGGAATAATTCTATATTTGTGTTGAAAATTAACAGAAACAGTAATATAAAAGCATTTTTAAAGTTGTACAATTCACAGTAGTTCACCTTATTATAATGTTGCAATTATCAAGACTATGATAATAGCATAAAGATAGGGCACTATCAGTAGAAAACGTGTCAGAAGCACACTTGTATAATTAATTAATCTCCAAGGTATGTGTCACAGCTTCAAAATAAGACCAAAAAAGAAAAAAACTTTTCTGCAAACATACTGAAACAACCAACAATACACACAAAAGAGAAAATGATCTTCAATTTCTAACTCATCATTCTTGTAGCTTTACGGGTTTAACTTTTATTGATAATGATCCTCTTGATCTGAATATGAAGTTCTATAGTGGGTGATGCTAAAATAAATTGGTTTAAAACAATCATAAAAGCGGCTGCCTTTGAGTTTGTAACTAGGAAAGAAATCACCACAAGAGGTAGGAAGGAAACTTGTATTTTCTCAAATATTTCTCACTAAAGAGTTTCACTATTGAAGCCCCAGCCAGCAGGGATTGCATGACACTGGTTTATCCACCTGAGGACATCAAGCTGTAGACTTAAGGTCCAGGTGAACCTGTGAACACAATAAATTCAAAGCTTGACCTTCACGGTGATAGAGCCCAGCAACTCTAGGCTGATTCTATGTATTTAAGCATGGGCAGATTTGTGATTATATTGAGAATGGAAGCCAGGCTTGTCACTATAGGAGAAATAAGTTATGGGAAGGGAAAGAGAATACTAGGAATTGGAAGCCTAGGTAGGCATAAATTTATGTTGCAAGCATAGGCATAAATTTGAGTTTGTAGCAGGGCGGTGGTGGCGCACGCCTTTAATCCCAGCACTTGGGAGGCAGAGACAGGCGGATCTCTGTGAGTTCGAGACCAGCCTGGTCTACAAGAGCTAGTTCCAGGACAGGTTCCAAAACCACAGAGAAACCCTGTCTCGAAAAACCAAAAAAATAAATAAATAAAAAATAAAAAAATAAATTTGAGTTTGTGTGTGTGTATACATATATTTACATACATATACAGAAAGAATTTGCACATGCTCTAAGCAAAGGCATGAATTTGAATTTGTGTGTGTATACATTTATTTATATACATACACATAGAGTGATTTTGCATGTGCTGTAATCTTAGGTATAAATTTAAGTTTGTGTGTATACGTATATTTACATATACATGTGTGTATATATATATATATATACATGAAGAGAGAATTTGCAAACGTCCATGTATGTGTCCATGTGTGTACACATTAGCACTACTACTGAGAAGGTCTATAAGCAGTGATGTATTTAAGAAAGCACATCTGTACCTAAATGTAGAGCTTTTTAATTTATTTTTATTTTAAAAATTTTTGTCAATTTTCTACATGCATAAAGTTCAGTGTATTCGTATCCATCCCCTGTGGTCCCTTAACCCTCTCTCACTCTGGAGCACCTCCTGTTTCTTCCCATATAGTCTCTCTCCTACTTTCAAGTCTCTCTCTCTCTCTCTCTCTCTCTCTCTCTCTTTCTCTCTCTCTCTCTCTCTCTCTCTCTCTCTCTCTCTCTCTCTGTGTGTGTGTGTGTGTGTGTGTGTGTGTGTAAAAACTAGACGTGTAAACACTATGAAGTCAAAGTTTCATGGGGAAAAGGCAAAAAGCTAATTCTTGGGTTGGAACAGAACGAGTACATGATCCTATATCAAAGAACTTCAGGAGAGACAATCAAAAGGATAAAGAGTTAGTGTGAAGGAGTACTCACCAATCAAACCGAGAGCTAATGTAAAATAGAAATTTAATCGGTATAAGTGTAATCTGTACTTATATGACTGTCAAGTAATCTTAATAAAATGTACCTTCTCCTGACAGGGGAAAGTCTGGGGAGTGCCATCTTCTTCCAATGATCTACGTCAGTAGCACTGGAACCAGCTGCCATCCTGTGTTTCCAGATGTGAGATGCATCTGGAAGGACAGATTCATAGACTGTGGCTAAGTTAAGAACCAGGTCACTAAACAACGAGGTTGTTGTCTCTTAAAATGTCAAGGTTAAGTAAGACAAAGAAAATCTGGGAAACAACCTCAATTCAAAGAGACCAAACAATCCTCTACATGCTAGGGATCAGATCCTGAGCTATGGAAAAAATGGCTCTATGCACATTATTAGGACAAGAGATAAAATTCAAATAAAGACTGTCGGCTATTTGAACTTACAAACTCAGAAAAAAAGAACTGTTAAAAACATTTTAACACATAAGATGTGGGGACTGAGGAGGTGACTCAGCAGATAAAGCAGTTTCTGTGCAAGGCTGGTACTGGAGTTCAGATCCCAGTACCCATGCAAATTCTGGGTGAGCTTGATGGCCTCCTTGTAAGAGGGCGCAGACAGAGGGTCCCTGACGCAAGTTAGCCAGTCAGTCTAGCCCACATCAACAAGTTCTGAGTTCAAATGAGGAAATCTACCTTAATGAATAAGGCGGGGAGTGACCAAGGAAAACACCTGATACCTGGTCCTAGACACACACACATGCCACATACCTGCACAATCTGCACCTGCACCCAAACACATGCAAACCCATGCCCAAGCATCATACACACACACGCACACGCACTATTTAAAAATAAAATAACTTGGTGTAGGAGGTCCTTCTGTATTTGTGTTGATTTCATTGGTTGAATAAAGAAGCTGCCTTGGCCTTTTGATAGGGCAGCCCTTAGGTGGGCGAAGTAGACAGAACAGAATGCTGGGAGGAAGGGAAGTGTGGCAGACACCATGATTCTCCTGCCCAAGGCAGATGCTGGTTAGACTCATGCCAGTAAGGTACGGTTAAGTGGTGATTCACATTAATAGAAATGAGTTAATCAAGATATGAGAGTTAGCCAGTAAGATGCTAGATATAATGGGCCAGGCAGTGTTTAAATGAACACAGTTTCTGTGTAATTATTTCAGGGCTAAGCTAGCCAGGTGGAGGGGCACGGCCCATCTCCTCTCATACAATAACTTTTCCAAGCAAATATTGAAGTATCAGACTATCTCATAATCAATCATGTTGTCAATTTTTTTAATTTTTAAATGATTTCTTTACAATTAAAATAATGTGTAGGGATATATTAGTATAATTTTTGTTTGTTTGTTTGTTCTGTTTTTGGAGACAAGGTTTCTCTTCATAGCCGTGGCTATCCTGGTACTGCTTTGTAGACCAGGTTGGCCTCAAACTCATGGAGATCCACCTTTCTCTGCCTCCCAAGTGCTGGGACTAAAGGCATGCACCACCACTGCCTAGCATATCACTTTAATTTTTAAACTTACATTATTTATATAAATATATAAATATCATAAAATATAAATTATCCCTGATATATGTGTGTGCTGAATCACTTCCTTAGCTACATCAGTTTGTAATATCACATCACCTACACTTCTTACTTTTTAATATAAAATTTTAAATTGCCCATAAAGTTTTCTGTAGCATTCTTTATGGTTGAATTTCTGATTAATAAGTTGAAATCCCTGCAAGTTTTACTTGAATTGTATTTAATTTTGATCATATAAAAATACTGAAGAAACTGCTCTATTTATAGGTGCTGAGCACTCTATTGGTCAGCTAAATAGACACTGTCTTTAAGTTTTAACTTTTTAAATTGAGATCTGTAATATTTGAGACTGATGTGTGAAATTTTTCACATGTGATGTTTTGTCCGCATTTGAAGTACATTTTCCACCAGTCATTTTGTTTGCATTCAGGGTCTTACTACCTACTCCCAGCAGGCCTACAACTCGCCAGGTCGATGACCTCAAACTTGGGACAATTCTCTACTTCTGGGAGCACCAGAATTGCAGCCTGACTGGCCTGGTGTCTGTTCACTGGTTGGTGCTAAGGATCAGACCCAGGGCCTTGAACATGCTAGACAGGGGAACAGTGATTTGTTTTGTTGTTTTTTATGAAATGGGACTTCTTTTAAAAGGTGTTCTTGAACTGGGCTGTGGTGGTGCACACATTTAATCCCAGCACCCTGTCAGTTGAAGACCAGCCTGGTCTATAGAGCAAGTTCCAGGGCAGGTTCCAAAGCTACACAGAGAAACACTTGAAAAAAACAAAACAAAAAACAAAACAAAAGGTGTTCTTGCTATTATCCTTCTAAGCATTTAACCAAATGTAAACTTTGCAAATTGATAGACCTTCCCAATTTTAGCCTATCCCACATAGAGTATATACTTTTCAAATTAAAAGTAAACTTTTTTCCTACATGATGAATTAATTTGAGCTTCCATCAATAAAAGGGTGTGTGTCCTCCCTTGCTTTTATATGTATAAATATTAGTTTCCCTATGTTTACGGGCTTTGCTTTTAATTATTGCAACTTGCAAGCCTTAAAAGTAAGAAAGTTGATGAGTTTGGCTGTTCCTTTCATTGTCTAATTTGACTAAACGCTTTCAATTGATTTTAAACAAATTGCAACCAAAACAAAAGAGACTTCTTGAAAACAGTTGACATTTAGTGGATTGCCAAGTAATCTAAAAAGTTCAAACATTTACAAGCTATAATTAACGATGCATAGCAAAAAAAATGGACCCTGTCAGGCTGAAATTTTTGTTTGTGGTTTAACATCAACTTTATTACCAAAAAACATCTAGTTACTCAAATACATACAAAAATATTTGTATCCAAAAGGCCTGAATCCAATCTCCATAACCACAAAGGAAATTATTCTATGTGTGTGTGTATGTGTGTGTGTGTGTGATTTAACCACTAAAACACTCTTATTTCAATAGGTAAACACAGCAGCAACTTAGAGACAATTATGTGTGGACCACAGTTAGTACCAGTACATGTATAGTCTACAGATGCCATGATAAAACATAGTTCTTTGTGTGCATGTGTATGTGATTCATCTGTATGTGTGAGTGCACCTGTAAGCATGTGTGCACATACCTGTGAAAGCCAGAGGGAAAATCTCAGACGTCTTTCCTTCCTATCACTCACTCTTTCTTCTCATTGGTCCAGATCTGGTTAAGTAGGCAATGCTGATTGGCCAGAATGCACCAGAGATTACCTATCTGACTGTAGAATTGTGCATTAGCCATCACACTTGGCTTTTTCCACAGGAGTTCTGAAGCTCAAAGCCAGCTCACCATGCTTGTAAGATAAACACCTTCTCAACTGAGCTATCTCCCCAGCCATGGATCACGGTGCTATGTTCTATCAGAGTTTCTCTTCATAATGTTAGCAGACAGGCTCATGATTTCATTCCCATGTTGAGCTTTTAATGAAATTTACCGTGGTATTTACAGTTATATCAGATGTCTCTCCTTCAGCAAATAAACTTTGGAAGCTTAACTTCGGCTTTCATAAAGTGTCAGGTGGAACAAAGTTAAGCCATGAACTAGAATGAACTGGATTGACTTCCTAACTAAGGAATCAGATGACCTTAATGTAAAATTGGAATTAGTTAACTGTTCACAGACGTCTTCAATGGCTCATGGAAGATTATTTTTACTATGAGTCCTAAAAATGATTGAAATTGATGTAGGAAAATGGACATCTCCATGAAAAGTCACTTCAAAGTGTGATGTGTAAACAAACTCGCACAGCTGTGCATGTCATATTGTTTTCTTTGAGACAAATCCTCTTAAAAAAAAAATAGCCTCAAGCTTTGAAGTAGGTGCTGGCGATCCTCCGGCATATGGATCTCTTCGCTTTTTATGTTAGTGACATCACTAAAATCCCCAGATGGATGGCAAATGTCAACAAACACTTGGTGCAAATCCTTAATTTGCCTTTGTCTTTGCCTCTTTCCATTGCGGTAACAAATAACGGGGATAAACAAATTCTCGAAGGCGGAAAGGTTGACTTTGGCTCACTTGGCAACTTTCACCCCGTCATTGATGGGTCTGATTGCCTCAGGCCAAGGACAAGGCAGCAAGCACAACTTGGCTGGGAGCCTGTGGTAGAGAGAAGCAATTTTCTCATTGGCCCAGGCCTGCTTAAGTAGGCAAAGCTGATTGGCCAGAGTGCACCAGAGCTTAACCTATCCAGCAGTAGGATTGCAAGGGTCTGCCATCACAGTTGGCTTTTTTCACGGGAATTCCGAGGATCAAACCCCGCTCACCATGCTTGTAAGGCAAACACTTTACCATAACTCGTAGCTGTTAATAGAGGAGAGATTAAGTATTGGGGTCCCACTGTTCCCTTTTAGGGAAGACTTCCAGTGACCTGAAAACCCCCACTCTGTTCCGTCTCCTAAAGATTCGAAGACCCTCTCCTGAGTGGCAAACTAATTATCAAAACACAGTACGTCAGCCTTTGAGAAAACAATCTAGATTCAAAATAGAACAATCACCAACTATCTTGAGAAATCACATCCTACACCCAATTTTTTACTTTTAGGTTGTTGGTTTGTTTTATTGTCATTATTTTTAGTTTGAGTTTTGCTCTTTATGTGGTTTATTGCTACTGAAATTATTCCAAAACCACGTAAAAATAATTATAGCAAGAAAATGTGTAGTCCTCTCTAAGTACATCTCTTTTCCTATAGTTAGGTTTTCGGGTCCAGCGGTTACTTCGCGGTCTAACACCTACCACGTTTCTCACTGGTGGATAATCTGAATCTTGAGGCTGGTATGCCTACCACACTCCATAAGTGACATAAAAGTGGCATAAGTGACGAGAAAGAGAAAAGACAAAGAAAGCAGTGTTAAAGAGAAGAGTGAGCTGCAGGTGGCACATGCCTTTCATCCTAGCACTTGGCAGGATGATCTCTGTGAGTTTGAGGTCAGCCTGGTCTATAGAGCAAGTTCTAGGACAGACAGGGCTATGCAGAGAAACGCTGTCTTCAAAGGAGAGAGAGGAAGAAAGGGTGAGCTGCAATTATTTACTCAAGATGCATGCAGGAGGTTCTTAAACATGAATAGCTAGAATGTGTAGATTTAAGATATATTTCAATGGTAAAATGGAAAGGGATATTACCATTGGTCCTTTTCCATACTTAACCATATCAGAGTAGAAATCCTGTCTACGCTGAATGTGCACTTTACATGTGACAACAACAGACAAAAGAAAAGGACACAGGGCTGCTAGCTTAGTTTTCTGTACATGAAACACACTTCCTTCATGTATTTAAAAAAAAGGAATAATAACCTTAAATCTACTTGGGGTTTACAAGGACTGAAAGAGTCGATGCCTACAAACATGGTTGATATGTACCAGGATCAAATATTACAGTAAACATCGCTACTCCTTTTTTTTGGGGGGGGGGTGGCTACTGTAATACTTTGAACATGTTATCATTATTGAAATTGCCAGAAACCAGCATATCCTTCAACCCTCCTCTGTGATCAGTATTCCCAAAATATCCCATTTGCCACTGCCTGTGCCTTCACAGCTATGTTTCTGCAGGTGATAATTGTATTGCTACACCTTCAGCAACTTACTCTTTGGGCAGCCATGTCTCCTACTTAAATCCCAAAGAAAAAGAGAAGAAAATCTTCATGTGTTTTGTGTGAACTGTTTCTTAGTCCACATCACATTCCCAAGTCAGTTGCGTTTCTAAAGGCACAGCCAGGCTTTCCCTTCAACCCCTTTTCACCTGATCTTATTAGCTTGATCCCGTAACTCTATTTTTAAGACATTTTATTAATCATTCAAATTATTAGCTTTGAACATCATAAATCTAATTCCATTTCATCCGTCAGATCTGTCAGATGGAAATCATAATAAATATTTCACACCACAGGGTCTTGAGATGGTTAAATGTTGTAGCTGGTATCTTTTCCAATCCATCATTATATAAATAAAATATCACTGAAAATGTTTATTTAGGCATAATATTTTCTATATACAACATAGCACTCAATATTAACACAACATGTCAAATATTGCTGTTTATAATAATTAAAAATGTTATGATCTTTATTTGTCATGATGAAAATGATCTCTTGGAACTCCAATAAAGATCTCTTTTGCAGTGATAGGGTTATAGTTCAATTGGACAGAGTGTGTATAACATGAATGAGGCCCAACACCCACAAAAAAAAAAAAAGAGAGGGAAAGGCTTCTTTCTAGGTAGGCATGTGACAGCTTCAACAGCCATAAACCTACATGCAATTAGCTTTAAAACTCCACCTGCGTGAATGAAATTCAATCATTAAAAGTCAGCACAATCTTCCTTGACTGCTAACACCCAGATTTTTAGGGCGCATTACTTCTGTGCCTTAATCCCAGGTTATTCTTCAACCTCTTGTGTCTGCCTACATCAATGTGTCCACCTCAGAATTCAAACTCCTCAGCAAAAAGCGTCTAGTCAACTGAGCACACTGAATAAACCCAAAGCACAGCATATGAGCCGCCCGTGGGGATCAGGGAGTGTTTCCCGAAGACAGTCCTGGTAGTAAACACCTTCCATGAAACACCTTCTAAGTGTGGGTGTTTAATGACTACAGCCAAGCTGCATTGAAGTTCGTACTGTGCCTGGCACTTCATGGTGTCAGCGGTCTTCTCAAGGTATACGCCTATTTAACTCTATGACGATCCGTAGCTGACACCACTTCCATACTTACGAAGAGGAAACAGCCCGGGAATGGTATATATTAATAACCTGAGTATCAGAGCTGGGTTATAAGCCCAGAGAGGGCAGCACTACCATGTTCTCAGCTCTAGCCCTGCCTCTCAGCACGCAGAAGGGACTCGGGGCCATACATAACAGTTTCTTCTGGCCACGGCGCTACGCAAAGGGGCACTCTGGGACAGAACTGCTGGGTACCTATTCCATGACAACAAACCCCAAGGGTTGTCTGAATCCTTCTCCATTTAAGAATGCCACCTATTTCAGAATGGCAGGCCAAGCAGCTTCCCACATGACTCCCGCTGTCGTCACAGCCCTGCTCTTGGGTCCCACTTCTCTTGGGTAACCCCGTGTGTCAGTATGTGATGGCCTCGATTTTCTCTCTCAAAACCAAATTTCTCCTTCTCTGCATTGTTTTCAAAGCACCCCCCCCCCCCCACACACACACACACAAAAAGTAGATTCCCCCTCCTCTGCCTGGGTGGACTTTGGCAGCCTCAGGACGCAGGGTGGTGTGGCGGGCTAAGCTGTCCTACACTTTATGATTGGATAGTGGACAAAAGGCAGCACTTAAGCCATTTCTCCCTCACTCCACAAGCCAAAGCACCCACCCCAGATGTCCTATTCACAATTGTTCTGGAAAGCCAGCTTGGTTCATCTTTCCCTTTCTCTACTCTGTTTGTTTTTAAAGCTTTTTCATTGCAACTTTTCCCTCGGGAGCCTAAGGCAGAGGGACAAAGGTGAAGGAGTGAGGGCCTCGTCTTTACCACATCTCCAGCCTCCAGCTGCTGTGAACAGCCCTCTTCCTGCTGCCCCGGGACCAGGTGTAACTGTTGAGTGATTAGCTAGCACTGCCCCCTCTATGCCTTTGATCCAGTTCCCTTTCCTAAGCATTTTCACCACAATCAGGTACCGTTCCAGAAGTGGCTGCTGGGCGGTATACCCTTCAGCTGAGAGTCACAATTCATCATGGCTGCCAGGCTCTTTCTCAAAATTCCTGCTCGGTGGTCAGTTCTTTAAGAGGTCAGCTCACATCTCTCCTCATCCAGAACAACAATCACACTCTGGTGGTCACTAAACAACTCCATACACGTTGCTTCATCTACAGTCACTCAGGGAGAAATACATCATTCTTTCTTACAGTCTATAAGGCTACTATAAGATTACTAGCTGGAGAAAAGACAGCTTCCGCGTGGAGTGCTGGATACTCTCCAGGCCTGTATGCATCACCTCAAAGTAAATCCTCCGGGACTGCTTATGGGTGCCCCGAGTAGCAAGCACCTACCCTAGGACCTCAGACTTCAAAACTGTTACCTTTCTGCCGCAGGACTCAGAATGTGAATTCCTAGATTTTTCAAGAGATATCATTGCTTCCTCCTTTGATCATGCACAGAATGTGATGTCCAGGATTTCTAGCCCTTTGAGAATTGAAGATAAAAAGGGAAGAGTTGTTTTTTTTTTAAAAAAAAAAAAGCCTTTCAAAATGTCCCTCTTTGTCCTTGAACCCGGGGCCATCAGAAAAGGATCGGCAAACCATTGACCTCTACCAGATTCCTTATGGGAATTAGGAAAGCTTTGGGCTGACATGGATGAGGACACTTCAATTGCACCAATGTTTCCTTCTCTCCTCTCAGGAATTGGTTCCACCTGGAGAGTACCTTCGCCCAATAGATGCACAGTTTTCTTATGAAGGACTTTCACTGCTAGGTTCTTCAGTGGTGAAATGTTTACCCAATATCAATTTCTAAACTCAGGAAGTGATTTAAGCACATCATAGCGTGACTGCACAATGGCATAGGTTGTACAGACAGCTATTCAACAGCTTATTGAAATTATATTTTGATAATAAAATAATGAAATCAAAAGTATTAACTAGGATGTAATGAATATTTACCAGACCAACCACTATTTGGGGGCTTTTCTCATCCTAATGAACATAGAAAAGGACATACTACCATGTTCTCTATTTTACACATGACTGCAGTGAGGCCAAGAGAAGCTGAGAAACTCACCCCAGACAATATAAATAAAGAGGGAATAGGAATTCTGGGGGAAATGTTTATATTATAAAGTTAGGTTTCAAAAGTAATTTATTAAGCAGTGTGTGATGGCACACACCTTTAATCCTAGCACTCAGAAGGTAGAGACAGGCAGATCTCTGTGAGTTTGAGGTCAACCTGGTCTACAAAGTGAGTTCCAGCACACAAAGAAACCCTGTCTCAAAAAACAAAACCAAAAGTCAGTTATTATCCCAATTGTCTGTTCTACCTAAAGGCAATACCAATTTAAGAAATGTGTTCACAGATACTAGAAATAAGCAAAGCTTTAGTTTCCTAAGAATACACAACATTTTTCAAAATTCTAAGATGGATACATATTTCTCTTATTTTACTTGCTTTTTGTGGTTTTATTCATTGAAGGACACAACTAAAACAACCTTTTCAACGGGAAGTGGTCTGTCTCACTGGGCATACCTTGAGCATTTATGAGACTTCAAAGCCTCCACAGTGTCATACTTCCTCCAAAAAGGCTATATCTACTCCTACAAAGCCACACCTCCTAATATCGCCACTCTGTGGGAACTCATGGAAGTGGCTCCTCTCCATCTTGACTTAGGGTTAGAGAATTCAAACAACAAGATATTTGTTGACTCCCATGGAAACCTGCCCCTTTCTGAATGAAGATGGAAGACCAGTGGATGGGGGATAGAAGGGAGGTGGGGAGAGAGAACAGTAACAGAGGAGGGAGGGGAAACTGTGGTCAGTATGTAAAGTAAATGAAAAAATGTAATAGCAATGTTTTAAAAAGAATAAATCCCTTAAACTGTAAGTCAAAATGAACTCTTCTTTCCTTAAATTTCCTCTTGTCTGGTGCTTCATTACAGCAAGGAGAAAATAACTGAGACAAGAATTAAGTTCCCAACATGAGATTTGAAGCGATATTCAAGCCACATCAGGGAATACCTTAGAAAACTGCACAGGAAAGTGAAGGAAACTTTACCATGAGCCCCCTCTAAGCCACCTCTCCAAGGCCTAGCACGGGTTCCACCTTTTCCAGTAAGGAATTTCGTACTTTTTGACCCAAAGTAAAAGAACCAGAACTGCTTGACTCACAGTACCAATGAGGAAAGTGCTAATCTCGACACCTCTCCAAGAATCTCTCCCAGAAAGCCTTGAGTGGGAATTCTAAACCCTCAGTGCAGAGCTGTAAATTCCCTCCGAAATGAAGAAACTTCCACCCAATCTCAGACCTCCAGACTCTGTGCTGGGGATTTCACATGATTGCACAGCGTTCTGTGGAAACGGCCAAGAAGGCCAGAGGTGAACGCAAGAGTTCCTTGCTCAGTTCCTTCTCCTGGACCACTCTGTCTGGGGTTTTCCCGGAATGATCTGAAGTAGGAGAAGTAGAAAATCAACACTTTGACATGAATCGGGCTTCTACTTCATCCAGTTTGACGCTGTCCACCATTCCATTCACTTGCTCATTGCTTACTTTCTTTAGAAATAGCCCCTACTTTCCACAACCATTTCCTCACAGGAGCATGCGCACATAAGCTCACAGTCACGAGCACATCCTCAGTCTACTTCCCATAGCCAGTTCCTCACAGGCGCATGCGCACATAGGCTCACAGTCACCTGCACACATTCACAGAACAGGACATACCTAGAAACTCACAACACTTCATCAGAAGGAAGGGAGTCGGCAGGCAAGCTTCTACAAGGCTACTTTCTTTCCCTTCTTTACTGGTTCCTCTCTCCCACCCGAACCCCACATAGGAATGTCGGGGAACTCAGTCCTGTGCCTTATTTTTCCTCCAACTACTCCCCTGCCCATGACGTTTGCCAGATAATAAGCTCGGGGATCCCCAAATGTGCATTTCTAGCTCAGATTCTCCAACTAACCGTTACAAGTCAACAATGTTTGCAGGTAGCCCCTCCGTGGGACGCAAGATGAAGGCTATAAGTAACACAGAGAATTCAAAACCCACTTTATCTGGGGAAACAAAGCTCTTACCATCAAATCTTTTTAAATGAAAGATTTTTTTACAGGGTGAAGAAATGAAAATGTTCTTTAAAATACTTTACAAAGAAGTTTAAGGAAGCTTAAATTCGCTTAGCTGAAATGGGGTTATTTTTATCATAAGTGTAATAAAAATAAAATTGTATGTTTTGGTCCTCTCCTCTACTTATTTTTTTAACATTGGGGATGGGAAGCACATTCGACGTGTGGAGAGCAGAAGGCAACTCGCATGACTTTGTTATCTCTTTCTACCTTGTGGCTTCCAGGGCTTGAACTCAGGTTGTCAGGTTTGGGCATCCTGCTGACAAGTTTATTGTTTTTTTGACTAAATTCAAACTTGCTTCCCTTCCCAATATTCCTAACAACCCCATATAGCAAGCAAAGGAAACATCTTTATTTCTTTATCCAGGTTAGTCCTGTGAAGAAACTAAAGCCCACGAAAAGGCTCAGCAAGGGTGTGTTGCAAGATATTTGATTACACTGTGTAAAAATATGTCACTGTGTTTGGTTTAATAAGAAGCTAAATGGCCAAAAGCTAGGCAGGGGGTACAGCTGGGACTTGTGGACAGAAAGAGTTCTGTGAGGAAGAAAGGCTAAGTCACCAGTCAGAGGCAGAGGGAGCAAGACATGCAGGAGGGGGTACAGAAAGATTGTAAGGGACAAATGTTGGGGAGGACTGTGGCAAAGCGGTGTCTCCTGGGTACAAGAGGGCCACTGCACTCATAACCTCAGAGAAGCTGCATTTGTCCGCACAAGACTAGCGTAAGATCAAGCCATCAACACTCTAACATGGAGTGGTGCCGTATCTCACATCCGGGCGACAACATCAGCTGGGTCCCACCCAGATGAAGGCTTATTCGTTTGTGCTTGGAGAGAAGTGTGAAGATTAAAAAATGAAAAGATAGAGACACAGGATGGAGTCAGGACAACCCAGTGAATAATGTTTCTCTAGGCTTTATATACCCCAGTTAAAAGAGGACCAAGCATATCCTCCTCTGGTTGATTACCTTTCTTGATATCTCAGGAGTGGTAAGGGCTGGAGAACTGCCTTGCTTTGAGAGGTGAAAGCCAGAGACTACATATGAAAGTCTGTGTGGCTCCAAACCTCTTGTATCTGCACAACACCATGGTATTTTCTAGTGGACTTTGAACACTCATTAATACAGCAGTTTAGTTATGCCTTAACTGAATATAGTAGCCTTTATATTAAGGGTAACTATTGAATAGAGATTGCACATCGTATCATTCAATAATAGTAGACAGGAAGAAATAGACACAGATGGGCTTTGCAACTTGACCAAGGCCACAGAGCCAGTAAGTAAAGGAGTTAGACTGTGCCAAATGATTTAGAGATTTAAACTCTTAATGACTTCTGCCTCACTGTTTCCACAGCCAAAAGAGCTATATCATATTTAAGCTTGCAAAAAGTCTTCACAAACTCTGTGAGTTGTGGAATGCTTAATAACCACTTATAGAATGAGGGCTTGGTTGGTTTTGCATTAGAAAGATTGTTTTGTGGGGTTCAAGTTCCTAACTACAGCATGATGCAATTGCCTGCCTTGACCAGCAGCACTGTTTCATACAGAACACTCCCCTAGTTGCCTAATAACTGACAAGCTCCTCATCCAAGAATGCCCTAGATGCGAGCTCTTCCTGTCTATGCTTCTACCCATCCTACATGCAGCAACTGGGGAACTATGTAACCTGTGGCAGTCATCTGTATTTATTTACACAGCTGCACTTTCCCTTGTTCAAGCAGAAGACTGGCCCAGAAACCAGAGATGGAAATAAAATTAGGGGGCTTTTTGATGACTGCTGTGTGGGATCCTGTAGCCTGGCTCTCAGCAGGGATGTGGGGTCCAGGGACTTTCAAAGTCTTCCTTTGTGTGAAGGGTACTGGTACAAAATGAATAGGGCTAAGGGCTCGGGTCTGTGGAGAGGTTATTATAAAGTACCGATGTCCTGCCGTGAAGGTTGAATGTGTTCTCGCCCTTGGGGCTCTTATCTGGAGCCCTAAGATAGAATGGGGAGAGAGCAGTCTGCCTGAACTGTTTTAGGGTTGCCTTTAGCCTTCCTCTGGGAAAACCTAGCTACAAACACAAATCAAGAGGAAGCTGAAGAATTATTTTGTTAAGGGTCGCCAAACAGCCAGGCTTTCTTTTTTCAATGGAGCCAACTTTCTTTCCAATTAAGTTCCACGGACCTCCCCAACTACAACAGAGACGCGGTGGTGACCGTTAGCAGGCTCTTCAGTGGTGAGCGCTTGTGCTCAGCGGCTGTTAGAGAATGACTTTTGATACTGAAATTTTTAAAACCAAACCAAACACACAGAGAAAAACCATAAAAAATGTGATGTAATTCTACAAAAAGTTATGCAATAAAGCATGATTCTTTTCTCATCCATAAAATCAAAATGAACCCATTCTTCTCATTCAACCCCATGCAAATACACAGTTAAGATCAATTCAAAAGTAAGTATTGTTTTGCCTCAGAACATAAATGAGGGGACAATGTCTAAGTTTCAGGACTCCACAATAAGTTCTGAGGAGTTCTGTGGCTCAGAATAAGGTACAGAGGTAAAAGGATTGACCACGCAGTTGCTATGAGATTCTGTGTTCTGGACAGGATATGGCTATTGGGATCCTGAGCACACAGCTGCTGTGACTATCTACAAAGAACCGCAGAAGACTGGGCCCTTCAACTTTCTGTCATGAATGGGGAGGGACTTGTGAAGCTCACTCCTCTCTAAGAAGCTAGTGGCAGCTAATGGTTGGGAGAAGAGCTTCCGGGACGTAGCCACTGCTCTAGAAAATAGATCTTCACTCATGCTCATATAGGCAGCCATAATTAAACTCACTGACATATACAGGTGTATGTATGTGTGTACACGTGTACATGCATGCACGCACGCGCATACACACAAACACACAAAAGTAGGGGAGGGGCTAGTCGCAGTGTTGGGTGTCTGAAGGAACGAAAGAGGGATACAGAGGGAAATGGAGGGTGAATAGATCACAACTTGTTGTATGTATGCATGAAATGTCAAAAATAATTTTTCAGCAAGATACAACACAAAATGGCTTCTAAAGCCAGCAAAAATGTTTAGTGTCCTTCCTCAAGAGGATAAGTAAATTAAACTATTGGGGTTTTTTTTTGTCTATTAAGTTTGCAAGACTAAAACTGCACAAAACAACTGACAAAGGAACCAGCAATATTAATATATTATTGTAAACATATATATATCGATAGCTTCTATTTTATATATGTGTATGATGTTTATGTTTTCTTTTTTGTATGCAAAATACTTGCACTAAAACACAAAAGAAACAAATGGCATCCATTGCACCCTGAGAAGGAAGTGAGGAGTGGGAGCTGGGCTTAGATATGTAGTGATATAGAAACATTTTAACATATAACAATGTGTCTTTGAATCGTGAATCATACTAATATATTTATTTAACAAATACGTAAATGAAATAAAGTCATTTATAAATAAAAATGACTCTATCATAGTGATGGTTGTACATGTCTATATATAAGTTAAGACTTACCAAATTATATATGTTAACTATATATGAATAGAAGATGTAGTCTATATATATAGTATATAATACAGTATACTATAAAGATGCTTAAAAAATAGGGTGAGCTAAGAAATGATTGACTATTCAATCAATGGAATACTTTGCTGCCATTTTAGAAAAACAAACAGAAAGTTAATGTCTTACATTATAACAAATTCCAATTGGTTGGAAACAAGACCCTATTAAAATATTGGAAGGACCTGGACCAGTATCTAACACTCCACTTTGGAAACAGAGGCAGAAGCAGAAGTTACTTCAAGTGCCTTCAAAGTCAGTTCCAGACCAGCCAGGGTTATAAAAGAAACAACCTCTCAAAAAAAAAAAAAAAAAAAAATAAGGCCAGTGTGGTGGCCACGCCTTTAATCCCAGCACTCGGGAGCGGAGAGGAGCGTGGATCTCTAACTTCAAGGCCAGACTGGTGTGCAGAGTGATTTCCAGGACAGCCAGGGTTACACAGAGGACCCCTGTCTTGAAAACAGAGAAACAAACAAATAAATGAACAAAAAATTGAAATAAAATATTGGAGAGTACGGTATGCTTTTATAAAATATTGGAGAGTACTGTATGCTTTTATAGTTTGTGAATGGAGGAAGCCTTGCCAAGAAATATTCAAAACCCAGAAGCCATAAATAGACAAGGAAAAATAAGAGATTCCTCTTATGCCACATCAAGCTTCTGACAAGAAGGAGAAAAAAAAAAACTCATAAATGATGTCCTTGATAGTACTAGTGCCACGTCAAGGTGAGACACTTCGCGTAAGAAGCACAAATGTGAAGAATGTAAATTCACAGGCAGCAGGGTCCTCTGCCTGTCTGCCTCATTGCCCCGTCAGACCACAGTAAAATGCATATTAGCACAAAGTCAATTACAGAGGTACTCCAAATACAGACGTGTACTTTCTGCTTTATTTTAAGATTTATTTTTAATTACGTGTGTGTGTGTGTGTGTGTGTGTGTGTGTGTGCGCGCGCGCGCGCGCGCGCGCGCGCGTGGGTACCCCAGAAAGTCATAGGCACTGAATCTCCTGTAGCTAGAGTTAGAGGTCTGTGAAAAGACAACACGTGACAGGACCCACATGGAGGGGTTTTCTGATGGGGAAAGGAATTGGGAGAGATGGGGGAGGAAAGGGGAAGACCGGCCTCTGGTGACAGGAGTGGCAGAAAAGAAGAGGAGGAGAGAAAAGAGAGAGAGAGATGGAAGGTGGGCGAGGCCCACCTTCTAAAAGCGAACATAGTGAATTTGTACAGGAGGTGCTCTTAGAGAGCACTGCTGAGGACGTATCTTATCAGGATCCCAAGGGCAGGCCAGGACAGATGCCTGAATACTACTAACACTGACTCTATCCATGAAGGAAGAAATAAGCTGGATTTTATTAAAACGTTCACGAATAAATGTGCAATGCTTATCCTATCCAAGTTCACAGGTCCACGGGTTCTAGCCACACAGTTTGGAAGGTTTCTCTGATACTGGGTTCAGTATTCCAGGGAAAGATCTTGATATAATCTAGAAAGACCAGGAATGGCAAATTACAAAATGCAAACTCCAAGTTGCTTAAAGTAAGATAAAGAAACAAAACCCCAGCCGGGTGGGTGTGGCGCACGCCTTAATCCCACCACTTGGGAGGCTGAGGATCTCTGTGAGTTTGAGGCCAGTCTGATCTACAAGAACTGGTTCCAGGAAAGACTCCAAAGCAACACAGAGAAACCCTGTCTCGCAAAAAAAAAAAAAAAAAAAAAAAAAAAAAAAAAAAAAAAAAAAGAAAGAAAAGGAAAGAAAAGAAAAGAAAAATAAAAAGAAAAGAAACAAAGCCCTAAGCATTGAGTCATGTGATCACACAGTCCCTCAAACACGGGACAAAGAAACTCTAAAGAGTGTCTGAATGAGGCACTCCCTCAGAGTCCAACCTCACATCACATGATCAAAGACCCTAAATAATGGGCAACCCTGGAAGCGAATACATGAACTCCAAGCATTGCCTGGGGAAAGCAACTTGGGAAAGATGGCTTGGAGGATACAATTACATTTTCATCAGGTGTGTATCTCAACTACTGGGGAGATTTAAATTTAAATACAGGAATGGTAGAAATCAGACCTACTACATTCTATAGATGTTCTGGGCTTAGGAAGCATGTGAGACTCTGTGGCATTTTAAGTTCTTTCATGGTCAAGATAATTGGCATTTTTGACACCTCTTAGCTCCTTCCTTCATGACTTCACAGTCCTCTTCCTCTGCCCCCAAATCTTCTTTGTAGACCCAGGTGAGGACTCATCCCCTGATTATTTCTTCTCTGGCTACAGTCAGTCACATCCCATTCAAGCACTGTGGCTACGCTGATAAAAAGCAAATCTAATCTCTAACCATGCCTCTCCCCTGAATTCTTTCTTCTGTATCGACAGTCTGCCCAACTTCCCTGTTTGATTGCCTTGTTTGTGTTTCTGACCACGCCCTGCCTATTCCCCAAATCAGTAAATTACAACTACATTCCTCTAGTTGCTCAGGCCAAAACTCCTTGAGGTCACCCTTTTAGAGCCAATAAATGCTGAAGACGATGTAGCAGCAATATGAAGCAGAATAACAGTGCCTGACCATTTATTATACCAGCTTTTGCAGTGTTCTAGCAAATTCGAAAGCACAGTGTTAAAATAGCTCCATTTCACTTCCCGTTTTTCCATCCCATCTATTTATGAATTGTCTCAAATGCCAGACATTCTCATGCTTTCTTGGCACATCTACTCAGAGCTTCAGATTCCTTGTGAGTGACAAGTCCCAAATGTGGAGTGCCAAGCCTCATCTCTCTAGAATGTCGTGCCACCTGGACATCACCATCTGGAGACTGGAGAGAGCCCACAACAGGGCTCTTCATGGCCTAAGCCTTCTGATTCTGTTCATGTCAGCTAAACCCAGGCCTAAAACCTCAGCTTTACCCTTCAAGATTGCCCTTTATATCCACTGTTCACCACAGAGGCAATGAATTCTGTACCAGAGTTCCAGGCCCTGAAGACTTAAGGATTTGTGGCAGATTTTGCTTTGTTTTCTCTTCCTACTGCCTAAATGAAATGCTACGGCAGCCCCAGAACAGCAGGATTGACTGGAGAGTCCTACTTTTGTAATTGTTTGTTTGGGGATTTTGTTTATTTGTGGTTTTTGTTGTTGGTGTTGTCTTTTGCAGACCCGGTTGGCCTGAAACGTGTAAGAGGCCAGGCTAGCCTTGAACTGGTAATGATCCCCTTGTTTCTGCCTTTCAAGGGCTGGCATCACTGTGTTCCTCAGTAAACGGCTTCTTGGTGGAGGCAGTTCCAGAAGAACTGGGATTTGCCTGGAAAAAGACAAGCAACAGGAAGTTACCTTCTGCAAGCCTTTTTTCCACACACCATCCTGTACAAGTCAGCAAGAGCAAGCCCCAGGCTAGAATCTCACTGATATTGCATTTAATCTTTAAACTTCTCTAAAGAAGCTGGAGAAAGAGCCCTGGAGGAATCTGAAACCAGATAAAAGGAATAGCTCCAACTCCAGATTTTGGGAAAGATAGAAATCCCAGCAGCCTTTATCTAAAGGGCAGATGGTATTCACTGTATCTAGTTGTGAGGGGTAAATTCATTTTAAATCAAATACCACGACTAAAACAATTGCAGATAACAAAAACACTGCTCTAGGTAGCACAGGCTCTTCGCGCAGTCTTTTCTGCCTGAGTCTCAAATGTTAGTGGTTGTTATTCCTTGGTAAGTCTATCAGTCTCATGAAGGGCTTCTTCTAATGGAACAGAAGAAAAACCAAGGGTCTGACCAACACCTGGCTATAAAAGGGTGGGAGTGTCTGGTGGGCGCAGCTGAACAATCCCCATTTGCTGTCCATCACCGGTCTCTGCTCATTTGTGCCTGACAGAGGCTGGACAGCTCTTGGACCATTGCTGCACATTATGGCAAATGCTGGGGAAAACCCAAGCTTTCTATAGTGTGCAGCGACACAAACCTGCCCTTGATCTTCTCAACGCTGTAATCGTCTACTGAAGGATTGGGGTATATTTGATACATTTGTTTCTTTCTTGTTACTTTCCATGTGTGCTCTCATAAATAGTATAGAGCTCTCCCCACCCTCATATATCACACACCCCTTTTCTCTCTCTTTTTGACATTCAAACAGAGCACATTCTAGGCCATCTGCTGGGCCCTTCTCAACTCTATCTTTGCTCCTGACACTTTCCCCCTCATCAGAAATGCCTTTCCTTGGTGTTCCTAACTCTGAGAACTGGGGAAAAAAACCTTCCACCTTTTGAGTTCCATCTGAAATGCGTCTTTTCTATGAAACCTTTATTTCCTCTCCATGGCCTTTCTCCTACTTGCCTGGGATATTTTAATTTAAAAAACCACTTTATTAATTACTTTATTAACTCATTTATGAAAATACAAATGTTGAATGTGCTCATTAGGAGTTCATGCGATGTTTTTATAGAGTGAATAATGTTTAAATGGGTTAGATTATTTATTCCTCAGACATGGGTTGTTCGTAGTGAAAACTTTCAAAACTCCTCTCTTCTGGGCTCGAGAAATGTGCAGCCCTGTTATCACCTGTGCTGGCCCTCCTGTGAATGCGCCCCGGGGGAATTTATGAGTCAATCACTCCAAGCGGGGCTTCCTCTGTCTTTATCTCCTCCCCATTTTCCTGCTCTGTGGTAAGACCCTTGAGGACTGCAAATACATTGGCCCCTCTACATCCCATCTTCCCTCCACTGCTGTGGAGAGCCTGGGGAGTTTTCGGAACCCTAAGGGTGGTATATTTCCACTGAGAATTTTATCTCAATGAAGTAAAACTGTAGGGCACCAAGGCGCCTGAGCCTTGAGAGGCGTGGTGGGTCCCGGCGCCATGGATGCTCAAGCAGCTTCTGGCCTTAGCTGTTGCTAATTCTAGGAATCCCCGTTCCTTCATTGATAAAGTGGGAAAAATAGAGCCTCACTAACAAGAAGATTGTTGTAACAAGCAAACGAGGCAAACAGAAAGGACTGGGCCCAGTGCCCCGCATAGAAGAAACTTAATGAATGGTCGATATTTTTACGGTTATTACAGTATTCTTAACATTAAACTTCTGTACAGAAACCAAAATATTCTGAGCACTTGTTAATCTCTTTAAGTAAATTGGTCTGGAGAGGAAATTTTCTCTGGTCTTGCCAATTCCATCTTCCAACCCTGCTCTGAGGAGCAATCGTTTGTCGGCCTGCTGCTGACCAGAAGGAGAACATGAGTCTGGTGTGTAGCTTCAAATTTCTGTTGGTTCATTTAACAGGAGCCAAGGAACAGGTGCGATTAACTTCAGCATGTACCCGTTTTCAATGAGAGTCGTGTTCAAGATCATCCTATCCCTGCAGCGCCTCAAGGATCTTTTCCTGTCCTGTTTGGCAAGTTCGGTTCTCCATGGCTTTTTCCTACCATTGTCCAGTTTTACCTGGTGACCGGTACCTTCCTCAGGTTGGATGTCCACATGGACAGTTGGGCCGGTTCCCTTTCCTGCTGTTCTGTTTAAAGGTAAAGAACATCTTTCTTCCTGTAAACCCGGCCTGCGTGGCTAGTCTGCTGACCTTTACCGTCCCCATGCAACCAGAGCTACGTTCTTTTGGAGGGGTATAGGTCGGACATTGTACTTCCGTCCCAAGTCTTTGCAAAGAGAACAAGACACCAGCTTCCAGCTATGAATGGGGTGCTGAAATGCCTTGCAGGGCTCTTGCTTTGGCCAGGAGTTACCAGGGGATTGATTGACATTTCCCTTCCGCAGCCAGTTCAGAACATCCTTTCTTCACCTTGGTAGCTGCTGCTCCAGCAATGGTTGTAAAAGGGAATGGTGACACTTTCTGTTTAATCCAGTACAATAAAATAGCACCATTATACTATAAAACCAACACACAAATGGTTGTCCATGATACATTGTGCATTTGGGAAGGGCTGTGTTCACAACCCAACATGTGCTTTACATACAAAGGGAGTATCTCAGTTACCAACTGAATTCAAATCCCAAGTGATGAGCAGTTACTGTGCTGAGCCCCATAACTTCATAGCATTACAAGCAAATCTCCTGCCTCATAAAGGAATTCTGTGGTCCCAGACATCTACACAAGGCAACTAGTACCACAGTATAATATGTTTTTCTGGAAATGCTTAGCACTCAGCCATCACACTTAGATTCTGTTCTTGGTGTTACCATTCACTTAGTTGACTTTGGGTAAACTAATGCTTCTGTTACGTCTCTCGCCTTCATCCTGGGATTTAATGGGGTCCCAAGGCCATATAACATGTGATTGCCCTCTCAAACTGCTCTGTTTTAATCCAACCTTTCCTGTTGTACAAGCGATTGGTCACCTGCCTTAATTTGACTTCTGCAATTTATGATCTTCCTTTGGTGGGGAGGCAGCTGGATGGGGCTCGCCTGTGAATCTTCAGTAACCGGAAGTGAATTATTTCATGAAGGTAACATCTCCCTAATGTACTCAGCCCAGAATATGCTTTCTTCCCTAATCTTCCTTCCATCTAGACTCGGTGGAAGATGGGAGTTTTGCTCAGGAATACAACATGAATCTTAAATGTAAGTTTTAACACATAAACTAACTAACTTTATTCTAACCTTCCCTGTCCCACCCACTATCCCCATTGTTATAAAGCATCGGATGACGAAAACTCAGTTCAGCCACTGAGGTTGATTTGTGATCAAGACCCAGACAGTTTCTCCCATCCCCCCTGCTTTCTCAACTCAAAGCTGTATTTTCTGTTGCTTAAAAATTTGCATATTTTCTCAGTGCCTGTTTCTGATTCACAATAAACAATGCTCAGACCTCCTGCCAAAAAAATGTCCAAATGCGAAATAGTTGCTATAATAGTCATTTTTGTGATGGCAACTTTAAGCTGTGTGCTTTTAAATTATAATTACTTTATTTTTCCTTACAAAAGATGTGTATCTGTCTTGATTGCTGTAATTATGATTCTATACCCGCAAACAGTTATAAAAGACTCATGTCATCACCCTGCCTCCTGAAACCCTTGCCTTTCAACAAGCTTTCGCTGCTGACTGAATTATGTTGTGTTCAATTTACAGGCGAGCAACCTAATGAAAAGCTATTAATTAATATACAAAAATGAATGTCCTTAACTGGGCAGTGGTAGTGCATGCCTTTAATCCCAGCACTCAGGAGACAGAGGCAGGCACATCTTTGTGAGTTCGAGGCCAGCCTGGTCTACAGAGTGAGTTCCAGGACAGGCTCCAAAGCTACAAAGAAACCCTGTCTTGAAAACAACAAACAAACAGAAAAGTAACTAAACAGACCAAAGAAGGGATGACAAGCCCATGGTTAGTATAATGAGATTTAAAATTGTAAAAGGGACTTGAGACAAAGAATCTAGTTGAATCTAACTTTATAGATGACACTCAAAATTAGAAGAGGGGACATGCAGCGTTGTGATGGAAAACACAGTGGGACCAAGAGTCAAGGGACCCGTATTCTAAACCTCAACTTGACACAAGAGTTATGGCAAAACTTGGCTTGACTTCCTTGTTCATCTGTTTCCAAACTGTGATGCACAGAATCAACCCAGAGACTCGAAAAAAAGAGAAGGAGCTAACGGAGGGAGGCTAGAAGGGAACACATCACTCATCAGTTAGAGCAGCCTGCCTGTGTGTATTTTCCTCTGCAATGATCAAGAGAGGAACACTTGGCCATTTTTCCTTCTTGAAGTTTGATGTTTACAGTTATGCTCTCCTCAGGGGTTAGAATTGTGGGCGAACAGAGTGGGAACGACTTTAGAAACATATGCCCAAGGGTCTAAGAGAGCGGAGAGGGGAGGGCACAGCAACTCTGTTGGATTGGGGAAAGAGGTGGGGATGGGAGGGGCTTAGAGTTGACTTCCTGGAATAAACACAGATGAAGAACCTTCACTTTCTTTACTTTCTATCCTACCTGTCCTTAATAAAAACTACTAAAGACTTCTTTTGAACAAAGAGAGACATTGAAGTCCCAAGAACTTTTTAAGCAGAGGCCCTCCTTCGCTATAATAATCCTGGGGAAATTGCTTAATCTCTACAAATCTCCATTTCAACATCCGGGCCCACGGGACCAGTATTAACAGAAAGTATCTCGAAAGTATTATCATGAAGATCAGATTGGATGGTGTCTTAGCTAGGGTTTTATTGCTGTGAAGAGACACCTTGACCACAGCATCTCTTATAAAGAAAACTAATTGGGACTGACTCACAGGTTCAGAGGTCTAGTTCATTATCATCATGGTGGGATATGTGGCAGCATCCAAGCAGACATGGTGCCAGAGAAGTGGCTGAGAGTTCTATATCTCAATCAGCATGCTTCAGGAAGAGAGAGAGAAACTAGGCCTGGCTTGAGCATCTGAAACCTCCAAGCCCACCCAGAGTGACACATTTCCTCCTAATCGTGCCACTTTCTATGAGCCTATGCAGCCATTTTCATCCCCACAGAGATGGTGTGTATAAAATACTAATAAAAGGACAGAAGGAATGGCTCAGTGGTTAAGAGCACTTGCTGTACCTTCAGAGGACCAGAGTTGGGTTCCCAGTCCTCACATTGGGTGACACACAACTGCCTGTAACTCTAACTCAAGGGGATCCAATGACCTCTGGCCCCCATGGCACCCATATATACATAAAACAAAATTAAAGAAACTCATTTTCCTTTTTAAACTACTAACAAAGCTGGAAAACCCTACGGTTATCATTTGCTACTTTATTCTTTGGCAGTAACTCAAGACTTCGGTACTATAGACGCTTAGCTTATGTTAAACAATGAGAAAATATACTTTACGATATAAGTAATAATAATAGCAATAATGGAATCTGTACTACAAAGTAGAACCCTTTCAGCTTTCCTATAATGGAAATCCATTGGGATTTCTTAAAGTCGTGATTCAGTTCAACGCTTAACTAATGTTTAATAACAATGATTGACAAAACATGGGTATCTATCTGTTTAAGGGGCTCATATTTTTCATTTCCTCCCTTATATAGGGGTCCTCTGGACCTTTGCGCTGACATCTTCTTAAACCACATAAAAGGTCAAACCATCAAATTATGCCAGAGACTCATGCTGGTAATAAAAAAGAGGGCAGTGGCCAGGCAAATGACCTGGAGAGAAAGTATCCTTAAGAAGCGGCCTTGACTCCTTATCACAGACACCTTCAAAGCCTTTGACATCGTGAGATCTCCATCCCTCAATAGGACAGAAGTTTTCATGCGTATGTGAACCTTCTTTTGTTTCCATTTCTCTTTTCCTAACTCAAGGGTTGCTCATATATCCTACCTAAAATTAAAATTACTCATGTGCTTATTCTTTATGGCCCCCACTACCTGAAAGTATAGTTCAAGGTCTTTTGAGAGAGTGGATTGAGACTAGGTCTTACTGTAAGGCCTAGACCAGCTTGGAACTCACCATATATACAGTCTGATCTTAAACTCTGGGCTATCACCCTGCCTCAGTCTCCCTAGTACCAGGACTACAGGCGTGAGACAGGGCACCTGGCTCAGTTTAAAGTCTTTAATGTGATGCTTTGGGCATCCTTGCCTCTTCTCCAGAAGGAATCCGCATGCTGGTTCCATGATTTCACATCCTGCAGGAGTCCACAAAGCTCCCACACTCACCTCGTTCTCAGTCTTATTAGCAAACTAACCGGCTCCCCGTGGAATTCCCATAATGCTCTCTGGTCTGCTGCACAAAGTTTATGTATGTGTGGTTATGAAAGAAGCCAACATTTGGAGAACAGTGCTTGCTCCCTATTGGCTGGATGAATATACGAATGTATGCATGACAAACTAACTAACCTCTGCAGTTAGAATAGTGGTGTTTTTCAGTCTTCATATGGTTTTTATAATGGAATTTAGTCAGTTAAAGCTAACAGCCTGGAGTTCACCACAGATACTTCTGGGATGTACGTGACAAAATGGAAATCTACCTCCAGCCACGCATCTACTCCTGCTCTCTCAAGTTGATCTACAGTTACGATCTGGGGGCCGGTCAGGTTCTTCTCATTGTCTTAACAGTCCTGATTTCCAAACTGTGAGAACAGACACTGCACAGGAGACAAAAATTCCTCCTGAAACTAAGTGATGGAGGAAGGAGATACTCAACAAAGCTTAAGTTTTCTTAATTAACTTCCTTCGAGGGGCGAGGGACAAAAACTGCAAACCACTTCACAGAGTAAGATGATGGGCTCCCACAGCCCCGCAGGTGTCAAGATCAGCACTTCTGGTCACCATCGCTCACGCTGCGAGCCAGGTACCGGGTGCTTCCTTACAGATGCTCAGCCGTCACATTATCCTATCTCTTCCAGGAGGAAGAATTCTCCTGAACCACAGGCGGCTGTCGCATGCTCACAAGAAAAATTGGACCAATTTTCTCAAAAGGAACAGGATTTGCTACCGTATATGTTTGCCTGAGGGTTTTATTTGCCTTAGTCTGGGCCTCCAGTGCTAACGCTTCCTGAACTCTGTGTCCAGTCTCTAAGTAGCTTTAAATGTAATACAACGGGCAGACATTTGTCCATAATGTCTTGTTCATTCATCTATTTGATATGTCTGTGAAGGGAGGAAACCATTTTAAAGTTCAACAGTCCTGCTTCTAAAGTGGAGGGGCAGTGGAGAAATACGCAGACCAAATCCAGGTTGCCCCTGGGACATTATTGTTACAGAAGAAGTAGTTCCCAATGTTTGGCCTGCATCCAAACCTTGCAGTTCATATGAACTCTGAATTGAGGTTCTTTGCATCTCATTTTCTTATTAGCTTTTATTACAACCAACAAAACTTTCAAGGGTGAATTAATTCCTTTCTCTATGGACGCCAGACTCCTGTACTGCTTGCACAAATCAGAATAATAAAATTGTTTTAGCCAAGCTTTAGAGATTTGGAAAGGATGAAAAAAGAAAAGAAAAGAAAAGAAAAGAAAAGAAAAGAAAAGAGAGAGAGAAGTAAAAACCAGGCTGCTTCCTCTGAGTGGTTTTCCAGACCCTTTTCTTGCTGGCCTTGGGAGGTAGGCAGTATGAACAGAAATGTTCTTAGGGATTTGAAACTCCACCTAAAATTGTCCCATTTCTCTTTAAAGTTCCCTTAAAATGCAAATCATGTACAGTTTGTTTTTTATTTTTTTTAAGTGAGCATAGAAGTTCCAAACGCACGACTCGGGAGAAAATGATGGTCTCTGTTCTTCCGGCCTATATTATGCATCCAAGCTACCAACAGAAAAACATCCAACTTTGGTTTACCATAGAAAGTGGCAATTCAGTGATATAGTCTCTTAGATGATATCAGCCATTCATAGGACTTGCTCAGTGTTCCCTGATCATCAGGCACAAGGCAGGTTCTTGCCCTCAAAGAACTTATCATTTGGTTGAGAAGCCCAGACTTGACTTGATCTGAAAGCGAAGGACACAGGTTAAGTGTTAAGCAACAGGTGTGGATATTAAGGCATCTGAGGGATAGGAGGAGAGGAAAGATCACCAAGGGCTAAGACTGACAAGAGGCTGTCTTTTCATTAAATTATTGAAGTGGTGTCAAATTAGGAAGTCCTTAAAAACCGCTGCTAATTTGTCGTATCGGGCACTCATACAGTTCGCCATGGCTTCCAACCGGTAGCCGTTCCAAAGCATACACATGAACGATTAAAGGCTAGCAGAGAACATTTTTTCCCTAGCTCCCTGTATTTGCTAATGAGGAAAAAAATACATATTTTGGTGTTAGATGACATACACAAAAACTGAGCAGACTTCACTTGAGGAATTTAGCAAAGAAGTCGATAGAACGCGGCCATGATTTTGGGTATGTATTTAGGTTTCTAATGAGCCTTTTTCTTCCACCAAAACCAGTTTTTAAGTTTAGGGGGGGAGGGGAAGTCACTCTCAACAATTCATTTTCAATTAATAGGTTGTTTATTTGTGCAGTCCCGTTTTTCCTTTTGAGAAAAGTGGCCAAGTGAGGTGTTGTGACTCAGGCTTTTAATTCCAGTACCTGGGAGGCAGAGGCAGGTGGAGCTCTTAAATTTGAGGCCAGCCTGGTCTACTGAACAAGTTCCAGGACAGCCAGGGCTACACAGAGAAACTCAAAAAACAAACAAAAAACAAAAACAAAAAAGCAAAAGAAGGAGGAGGAGGAGGAGGAGAAGGAGGAGGAAGAGAGAGAGAGAGAGAGAGAGAGAGAGCGAGCGAGCCAGGAAAGCAGCAGTAGTCTCAAAACCAGGAAAGATTGCTAACTTCTAAAAAACAGGGAAGTGGACATTGAGTATCCAAGAAGGAAGCAGCTGAACAGCAACTTTACCTTTGGAAATCTTGAATGCATTTGCATTCTTGCTCTTAAAACACCATTTGGCAGTGATCCTGGAACTTCGGTGTTTCTTACCTTTCTGTCTGCAGAGCAGGCAGCCAGAGCTCAATTAGATTTGTCATATAGGAGCTTTAAACTACTAAAGCAGGAGCATGTCTCACCTTGTGTTTTGAGTAAGTTTTATACACGTTGAGAGGGCAGTTGAGAGGGCGGCCCTAAACATTCTCCTCTCTGTACTTAATTGTACTCAGGATCCTTCCAAGAAATGTCAATTATGTCCCCAATGCTAAAGGGGGGGGGGGGCACACAACAGTTGTATGAGCAGGCAAAAGAACACCCTTTGACGTCTCCCGAAGGGGAGGAAACCTGAAATAAACTGAGGTAATTCAATAAGGCCCTGGAGAAGCCTTCCTAACGTTCTAATCGGGACTTCCACTGTCCAAGTGTGTGTGCGCTTTAGTTTTCGATTCTTCCAGGGTCTGATTTTGCATTTCTAATAAAAAGCGAGCTGACAGAGAGTGAAAGAGTTCTAAGGAGCAAAACAAAGCGAGCGAGCGAGCGAGCACGCTTCTGGTGTGCCAAGATTAATCAATATTCTGGAGAGCTCGGGCTCCCCCTCCTTCCCCTGCTGTTTTCATTTCCCCACTCCCCCTTTCCCCAGCCCCGGCTCCGCCCCTTTTCTTAAGTTGCCTGATAGTAAGTGGCGGTTTCCGAGCACATGCATGTTGTCAGGGCTAGCCTGCCCCGCCGCTCGCCCGCTCAGCTATTACTCGGAGCTACCTGCCGGGAAACTCACCTTGACACTGCCTGGGGTGTCTTCCACCCATCGTAGAATCAGAAAAGGTAAGCGCAGCCTCCTGTGTTCTGCGGGGCTCAATTTCGTGTCCCATTTTTCTGTTCGCCGAGCGGCGGAGTAAAGCTAGCCATGTTGGTAGGTAAGGTCCTGCTAGGACCGAGTGCCGCCAGCGTGTGCTAATTAGCCGAGCCCAGTCCGCTCTTGACTGGAAATTCAGTCGTTCAAGGTGGACTCGGGGTAAAGGAGGTCCGAGATCCAGAAATAAAATCAAGATCGAGCTGGTGTACATCAGAACTCAGGGTTTAAAAAAAAAAAATCTGGACTCTCCTCTCTCCATTTCTTCCCCACTCTCTAAGCTTTTAATCTAGTGTAAAGTCTTAAACACATTGCAGGTCTTACTATCAATAACCTCAACATGCAATTTTATTTAAAAGTCAAACTGTTAAGTCTTTTTTTGCACTCTTGGATTTACCGAAAGCCTGCTAGTGTCTGGGTTGCAGCTGCCTCCCCTACGGGCGCACACGCTGGCTCTGGCTTTGCCAGATACACACGTCCACAGGCAAAACTGATCATCGCTAAAGACTAGGGATTAAGAGTCTTGCACAGCATCGGGAGGAAGCCCATGATTTCCAGCAAGGAAAATGGTTTAGCCGTTTGTATTTGAATAACCTAAGAGCACTTTAAAGAAACCAGAAACCACACGCTGTAATGTTTGGAATGAAAACTGGATTCTCTCATCTGTTGCAGAAATCCTAAATTTCAAAATATGGAGACAGCAGTGATGGTCTCCTTGGAAGGCTCGTGCGACTTGTGGGTTTGCCATAAACACAGATGTGGCATTATGCTCTTACTTCTAATAATATGAAAATGAATTATGATTTCTGATAATATAGAGATGTGCTTAGGGCAGCATGCTTATTTCACGGAAAAAATTATCCTGAAAAACCTCAAAAGCATCTCTACTGTCCCCTGGGCACTTGTGTTCCTTTCATGGCCATATTTACAAGTTAAGCTGTTCATGTTTCTTTCTTAGTGAAATTAATAAATAAAACCAAAGAGTCACTACGTATGTCAATGACCACATGTCAGTATCTCAAAGATCTCGGTTCTTCTTACTGGCACAGTTATTATGTCTCCACCCACATACAAGACAGGAGTTATCGAGTAGAATTTTCTGTGTTCAGTTCAACTGGGCATTTATTGAGTGCGTGGATTGTGCAATGTGCTTGGCTAGGCTCTGAGGAACACAGTGGAAATGTGGGTGCTTGGTTACATCCAACTCTGAAGAACCCCTTACTCATTGAGGGGAAAGAGCAAACTGGAAATTGGAACACAATTCTTTGCTCATCTATTCTAACTGTATGTCCATCTTGTATACATAGTCCAATAAAAGGCGCACGCCTTTAATCCCAGCACTCGGGAGGCAGAGGCAGGCGGATCTCTGTGAGTTCGAGACCAGCCTGGTTTACAGAGCTAGCTCCAGGACAGGCTCCAAAGCCACAGAGAAACCCTGTCTCGAAAAACCAAAAAAAAAAAAAAAAAAAAAAAAAACACAATCTAACTTGATAGTGTAGCTCTCCAGCCTTCAATTTCTAGTTCAATTTACCCAGTGCCCATCTCAGCATGAGCCAACATTGATTTCTCAGCCCAGGAGGCTGTAACTCTTGTCTCTTTCTGTTCTGTTCTAGTTGTGTTCTTTGACACCGAAGAGGAGATCTCACTTTCTGGGGACAATTTCAAGACACGGCAGTACAAGGTCACGGTATTCCTCGAAAGATAAAACATGACCAAAAGCAACGGAGAAGAGCCCAGGATGGGGGGCAGGATGGAGAGATTCCAGCAAGGAGTCCGCAAGCGCACACTTTTGGCCAAGAAGAAAGTGCAGAACATCACGAAGGAGGATGTGAAAAGTTACCTGTTCAGGAACGCTTTTGTGCTGCTCACCGTCACCGCTGTCATTGTGGGTGAGTCATTCGACCAAAACCAAAATTACAAAAGCCTGTATCCTGTTTCTGCGGGACCTCTGAATGCCTGGGAGTGTTATCAGATAGACTGACTGTAGGTATTCAAATCGATACTTCAGGATCTCCTCTGCATTTGAAGAGGGTTTCCTGCCCTCCTTTCCCCCCCCCCACAAGAAAACACAGCAGTTGGTTGAGAGTCATATATGCTAATCAGAAAAAATTGTTGATAAGCATTAATTTCATCCATTGATTGTGTTATTGAATCATCAGGCACAAGTATCTAAATACTAACAAAAACAAATCTAAGCACGTTAGACGTGGCCAAAGAAGTATAATTCTTATACAATGTCACTTTCTCTTAAAACTGATTTATACAATTAGTGTACCCAAGATGAATCGTGAACCTCTGGTAGTAATTATATCCTAGCTAGTGCCGACCTGAAGCTGAGTATCAGTGCTTAAAATTGGAAGTCAGGTCTGCCCTGTGTTTGCATGCTCTTGCTCAGTGACTTGGGAAGGTAAATTGGGAAAGTGTTAACACAGGTCTCATTCATTCATTGCCTCATAGAGCCTGCCATAGCTGGCTACATCACTTTTTAAATATTTCAGTCCCTTACTAATTTAGCATTGGTTGACGGCAATCTGTATTAATAAAACTTCAGTTTATTTGGTTTAAAGCTATTTGAAGTTTTAGTTTATTACTTACAGACAACACAGTTCTTACCTTAAAATACAGACAAAAATAATAACTATCCGAAATTTTTGGCAAAACCAGTTTAGGCATCCTTAGGCTGGAAACATAAACCAATATACTAAGTCCTCAAATAAATTTCTACCAATTTCCCACCAAAAGGCACTTATGTAAAATGTTAATTGTTGTTTTGTAATTAGCCAAGAAATCCATACATTTTAAAGAAGGAATGACTTCATAAAAATTAAGAAACTTGTATAACATATGGATATAACCTTGTCAAGAGAGTTGACTTTATGAGTGACAAAGAGAAATACTGTCCGAGAGAAAAGTTGGTCATAAACTTTAGATTTAGTCCATTTAGCACCTTTGGCTCTTTTCAGTGATTGCTAATTAGTGAGTTTCCGGTTCATTATAGAAATACTCCAGGTGGCATGAACTGGTTGAGCCAGAGAAATAATGGCTGTCCTCAGTAGGTTCCCAGCTGTGATTCCGGTCCAGGAAGAAGAGTTTTAACACACACTGTGCCCTGGTCCTGCGAGTCAAGGCAAACTGCAATGTTCTTGTCTCCCTCATTTTATGCTCTGAATCACAGCTGTTGTCCAGCCAAGAGACAGCCTAATACCCGGAGTGTTTACACAAACTAGTCCAGATACCTTCTGGGAAGGTTGCGTGTGCTCTCGGCTCTCACTTGTGGTGGCGGGTGTGATCCTACCGACATCCCCGGTTTAAGGGTACAAACTTGTCAGGGACCAGGCAGTTGTCCAAAGTCACTATGTTAGAGAAGAGAAATGAAGTCAGCCTAGTGCCAGACACCGGCCTCAGAAGTAAAGACCCATCTTACCTTTGCTCTGCTGACTACAGACTTGTATGGGAAATGTCACGTGATGTGGAGGCCCATGAGCAATACTGTTGCTAAAGCTAATGCAGCATTAGCACTCTACCGTTTGATTGGTTCGGTTAAACTCAAGGGAAAAATGATCACTCTACAATTAAGTCTCACCCCTCACACCCAATTAATAGATAACCACTTGTGTCGCATGCTGTAATATGTATGGAGCTCGGTGTGTTTGGAAAAAAAGACAAAATGAGCTATTCAAAATGGCGTTCTCAACAACCAGAGTTCAGTCAGTGTGACGAAAACATTTCCATTAAAGAACAGAGGAATGGAAAGGAGCAGAACGTGAGCCTGGAAGTCGGAATAATAGAGAAGGAAGTTGCTAAACACAGAGAAATAGCCTCACTCCTAACAAGAAAATGCCAGGAATTAAGGGTCTATTCTCTCTAGGGCTCTCGCTTCCTAGCCCAGTGGGGCCTTTCCTCAGATTTGTGAGAAATGCAGTCGGACTTGGCGGAGCTGGGGTAGATGAGTTGGCTGGATGCCCTCGTGGTTGGCTTTACTAGTGGAAACTGAGGGGTTAGAAGCAGTAAGGAGCACTAACAAAGAAACACAAAAAGAGCTCATTGACAGTCAGGGAGACCACCAAGTTCACACCAAAGGTCCTGAATAGCAAACAGACAACTTATAAGCAAACAGATTTAGGAGAAAAGGAAGAAGCCGTTGGTTATTTTTTTGGTAGGTCTTCCTTGGGGGGCCCAGTTGAAACAAGGCCTCCACTTGTCATGGGAGCCTGTGTCTATATTAGCCTTAAGCAAGATAATGGGGAAGGAATATGTCTGGACATCAGTTCTTGTGGGGGAAGGAGTCAAGACAGATGCTAGCGAGTGAAAAGGAAGAAGTCATTTTCCCAACATCTGACTGAGAACCATAGGATTTAGTTTCCAAATTCTTAGGCATTGTCAGCTTTCAGGAAAAGATGTTTAAAAAGTTTATCCATTTTGTTTCATCTTTTTTTTCTAATAAGTTGAATGTACATTTAATCTGAAATTGAAAACTAGACAAAAATATTGTGGACGATGGATAGAGTTGTGTGAATTCATGACTTCGGGATGAAGCAGAGAATTGTAGCTATTTTACCATCTTGTCCTCTGCAAGTATGAGCATGTGCAGTTGGGTGCCATTTCTAGGCAGGGCAAGGGGTGAACCTGTTGTGCCATGACAAAGCCTCATAAAACCAGGGGGAATTGGCAGAGTGGCAGAAGACAGCAGCAAGCACTGAGTCCCTTTGGAAGGGTTTGTGTGGAAAGCCTTGGACCGCATGTATTTTCCCGGGCCACTGCAGACGTTTGTTTGACAAAAAGAACACACTAAGAAGGGTGGCTGTTTCCCTTCTTCTAGAAAGCACTTGGTCATTGCCCACTGTGGTTAATCATGTGAGAGTATCCTCGCATCTTGCTAGAAGAAAGGGAAAGTTCTTTCTTATGGAAGACACCGAATGTGACCATGTCAAGGGAATGTGCTTTCACAATAAAATCACAACCATGAGATCCACTCACTGCTGGTATTGCTGTGGACACGTTCACACACACACACACACACACACACACACACACCAAGTAAGTTGGCATCAGCGCAGCCTTTACCTGAGTTTGAAAGAAAAGAAAATATATTGACTACATCTTTATAAATCATTTCCTCCCATTCTCTAACTTCTTTGGGCAATAAACTTAAGTAGACAAAAATTCAGTATAATCCAATAACATCTCAAAACAGTGACCATTATGGATGCCTCTTGGAATGGGTGTCTGGAGAGTTAGATGAAAAGTATATTATTTTTCTCTGATTAAGTGTATAGTTTGAATTTTGTATCTCATATATACATATATATGCTTTAGAAATATATATACTACTGACTATTGCCTTCTCTCTATTAAAAAGTAATAAATTAAATTACTTATATAAAAATTCAATGTTATTCACCAATTCAACAGTCACTGAAGGTTGCATATTTGGTCCTGTGCCTTGCAGTGGTTTTCCCAGGTCTTGGGTTATTTATGGAGAGAGATGGATGAAAAGCAAGATGAAAAACAAATACACAAGAGCCAGAGGTTGCAATAGAGAAGTTTGTACTCTGAACCTTTAAAACAAGAGAGCATGCACATTTTGTTAGACGGCCTCTTTGTCTGCTGGCATCCCAGAGGTTCTGTTTTCTCATCACACCACCTTTGGGAACCCTAAAGGTACCATATTAATGGTAAAAGAGTTTGAGCTTTTGATAAGAAAAGTATCTGGATTCCTACAGTAGTTGTATTAGTCTATACCTGTGTGACCCTAAACAAAGTATTTAATCTCTCCGAGGCTTGGTGTCCCCAGCTTTCATCAAAGTCAGATTCAGCTCACAATGCTAGCCACCTCGCATGCTGGTTGCCACACCTTCCTCTGGATTAATTTTGCTTAAATGTCACACCAGGGAGGGAAGCACGTTTACCCTCTTGTTTTATAGATGAAGAAACTAAAGCAGACACTCAGTGTGGATGCATACTGAGGATTCTAGGCAGACATAGTGGCACGCACCTGTGGTCACGGCATTGAAGATGCTGGGGCCAAAGGATCACTTGAATCCAATAATTGGAGAGCCCATCACACGCATGTGCGTACACACACAGTCTCTCTCTCTCTCTCTCCCCCACTCTGGCTCCAGCTTCGTCCTGGTACTCACACTGTTTTGTGTGTCTGTGTGCCGGCCCCAGCTCTCAGGGATGGTTCATCCTCGTTGTGTTCTCCGTTAGCTAAAGACCTGCACTAAGTGAGAAATGAGAAGGAGAAGCTGAGATCTCAAGAAAGGTCGTTCACGAGACTTGATGACCAAATGAAAGAGGATGGTGGTGGCCTTATTCTTCTATGACCAAGTGATAGAATACGAGGGTTAGAAAACAGGAGAAAGGGCCAAGAATCAGTGTGTTGCAGTAACAACTGGGCTTTCATTGAGTTAAAGGCAGAACGCACCTACGGGGACTAGGCCATGGAAGGGGTTCACTTTTGGAGGACATTCCTATCACATTGTGGAGGATAGAGATGGCTTTGGAGAACAAACTAGTAATGAGTAGTGAGTGCATCAAGGCATCATCCCGCCTAAGCACAGTCCTTCGTGCCTGGAAATAAGTCACCTTCCAGAAAGGCTGCTATGTACTCTGCTCCTCAGACACCTGCACTGTTCAAGTTGGCTGGGTGAGCCAAATAGATGAAGCCACATGAATACAAGATAGTTTACTACCAGCTAGAGGGCTGGGGAGACTGCTAGTGAGACCACACTGGTGACCTGCTTGGAGTCATGGAACGGGCACAGTTTGATACCCACGCTGACGTCACTCTGCTTCTTGAAGCCCCTGACAGTAGGCATCTCCACACAGGTTGAACAACAAGAATCCAAAGAATAGTAAGCAGGTTTTAGGCTCCATGGTTTCTTCAACACTTCTGGAGAAAGCTGGGAGGAATGATAGCCCTGGGAAGCCCTCCCTTGGAATTAGCAGAGGCACCTGTGCTGCTGTTTATCAGGGGCTGTTGGGGCTGAGGACTGGGGGGAAGGAAGCCATGGAATTACAGTCCTTGCTCTAGAGAAGTAACACAGAGATTGGGAGGAAGGACTGAGTCTACACACACACACACACACACACACACACACACACACACACACTCAGAAGCAGAACTACAGAAAGATTATTGGAGTTAACAAGGCAACTATCTGGCACACATGCCAACTGCACCCAGAACCTGTCGCTGTCTCCCACATTCTCCCAAAGCGTTCTAGGACACCAGCTTTGCACTGATGGTCCTTTGCAGAATATTGGCGATCAGAGCTCTGGCTTCTGGTGTCACACAATCTAGGTCTGTAGCCCAGTTTCTGGATCTGAGCCTCCATTTCTTCACATATCCAAACTCTCTGCCTGGTTCTCTGAGTTCAGCCTCGTGTAAGCCGTGAAACCGTAGATAATTTTGCCATGAGCTTGACCTAAGTGAATCCATAGGGAACACAAAACTTGTGTTCTGCTTGCTTGTTGCCATGGCAAGGATCCATCTTATCCACCGATTTGGTGCTTCTCGTGGGCTAGCAAAGCCAGACCCAAGGATTTAGGAGAACGAACGTGGGGATGAGAGGAGACACTTAACCTGGTTTAGGCTGAAGGGATGTGGTTCAGATTTCCTGGCTGGAGAAGAGAGACCAGAGAGCAGAAAGAGACTTGATATCTGTAAAGGGCTTTGAGAGGCAGAACTGAAAGCCAGTGAGTGATACAGTTATGATCTGACCCTTTCCACCATGGCGTCTTGAGGAGAACCAAGGAGAATCCCCGTGTAGCCATTCTCAGAGCACAGATTACCCAATGGCGGGAGTAGCTAGCTGGAGGTGACTCTCAGGAGAGCAGCTGGGTTTTTAATTGAGTGGTGTTTTTAATAAATGTGTCATACACAACAGTTTTATTCATGCCATCTGAGGCCTATGGGAGGACGAGCTCACACACTCCCCGCTCTTTTCTCCAGTATTTTTGTCTCTTACTGCTCATCAGAGTTGGGACTGGCAGGAGGAGCAGAGCTGGCAAGAGAAATGTTGCTGCTTCCCAAGAGAGTTGGTCAGGTTATTTTGAAGTGGAGGACGAAGACTTGATGTTCTTAGATTATCTCGGGGTTTTACTTTGCTATGTTTTTCTTGTTGTTAATTCAGATGTAGAGAAAACAGAGCAAGCAATTTCTAATTTTCTTTCTGAGTGGGGGATGATCCGATTGTTCAAGACAATTACCTACAATAATAATGCCCTCTGTTTCCAGCTGGTTATAGTTTGTAAAGTGTGATTCTCTGTAGTAGTGTAAGCCACAGCCAGCCCACCCAGCATCTGGTTCCTTTCAGCAGATCTCTAGGAGACAGCTGAGAAGTCCTGAGAACCTTGAGATCCTGGTTACAATCAGTGCTCTCCACACACTTGCCTGATGATTGACTACCAAATCTCTTGGCCTCTTTTCTCAACACTTAAGTCTGAACCAACGCTTGCTTCCAACTCTTATGTTACATGCTTTACCTTTCTCTAAATTATTAGGATGTATGGAAAAGTACGTATTTTCATGCCAGCATTGACCATAGCAGAACCCTTTTCCAAGGCCTGATGATCCATTCCCTTGAGCTAGTTTTTCCAATGAAACGAGCCTTATCTCCTCTTGACTCCTGGACAGCCATCATGTATCTGGCCACATGTCCCACGATAGATGCTTCCTATCCAGGGTTTAAGGATGTAGGGGAAGCATATTGCAAAAGCCACTGGTACTCATCCATCAGGGATCCACGATGGAACACAGGGAGTCTTTGTTTTTGGACTCATGTAAACAAAATTGTAAAGAGGTCACGTTGTGTAGGGGAGGCAACCAGAGTTTAAACACCATCTCTTCCAAGTTGTGCATTCCAGGTGTGAGAGCACACTGTATTTATAGAGCTCAGGGATGCTATCATCCATCAGGTATTTGGTCTGGCAACTGTGATGCTGTATTATTGCCAGGAGATGAGGAAATACACGAAGCATTTCAGGGCACCAAGTTTAGCCATTATACTCATTAAGTATAAGAATTATGAGTTTTATGTCCAGGTTTAGGGCTATCAAAATTGCCCAGAACTTGTTTTCTAGGCCAAGAGTAGTCATATGTCTATGACCAATCAAAAGGCATGCTCTTCAAACTGAATTGCTCAGGTCAAGGAAGTATATGGAGTCACTCAGTAGATTTATGCAGCAAAACCACCTTCCTGTCCTATATGTAAACCATTTCAGACCAGAAAGTCACATATGGTAAAAATTGAATTTAGTTCTTGCAGTTCTGAAAAAGTTAAATATCCTAAAGAACTATTCACGTACTAAGGAATAAAAGAGAGATACTCAAGAAGTTCTGAAATAAAAAAAAAATAAAAAGTGGATAAAAGCACCAAATAGGGAGGCTTAGATGAGAAAGAAAAACCAGAGATAGATTGGGCAGAGAGGGGAAGGCACTCCTTCTTCCCATTGTTTATCAAAGACCCAAAAGGAAAATTAGAAGCAGCAGACTGAGTGAGAAGCACAATCAAGTTTTGAATTTCAAGACTGAGTTCTTGTCTCCAGAGAAGCCATTCCTTTCTTTCTCTCCCCAAGAGACTTCTTGGGTTCTCCTTCTAAGGCCTCCAGGACAGGGAGGGTCCAACTAAGGACAGGGCTTTGTTAACGAGAGAACCTTGCAAGAGGAGGCGCAATTACCCCTAATGAGAGTAAAGATGGGCAGCTCTCACCCTTCTCACTCTGAAACGATGATTCATTTTGTTCACGTTTTGCATCCCTTAAACCCGCCATTACAGCAAGAAGAACAAACTTCAGGGATCCTGGGTTTGACAAGCTTGCTTGTGTTTGCAGCTTACTGATGAATGTGAACGGAAAAGCATCAAGACTGTCTGTTTAGAGACAGCCTGCGACCAACACTGCCTTTGTTCTTGTTAATGAATGGGAAACTAAGGCATCAAGACAGAACATAAGTCTTTGAAGAGAGGCCTGTGGTCAAAGTTGCCATTTTTGTTTTGTTTTGGTTTGTTTTTTTTTTCTATTGTTGATTCATCTTTGCTTTCTTGGATTTTCATTTTAAGTTGAAGGAAAATCAGACAATACTGCCAGAAAACTATGACTACCTTATTCAGTATAACTCCTACTGTCTTGTCAGTTCCACCCTGTAGTGCTTTTCACAAGGCCATGGGTGGTGGTGGAGCACCCACCACGGCTGGCTGAGGTATTGTCATCTAGGTGGGTGTGTGCGGTGCCTCTGTCAGCAAGGCTAAGTGGTTGAAGTAGCGTAGGAGCCAACAGCAACTAAGATCGGAGTTGTTCTAGATTCAGATCCTGATCTCTAGAAAACCAGAATTTGTTGGTCAGAGTGGTCCATTAACCAAGCACCAACTAGAGGCTTCTCTCTGCTGTTCAAAGTAAGGAAAGTCTTCACTGGCAAGCTAAAGCAGAACTCAGGAGAAACCAACTCAGGATGAAAGAGCAGCTTCTTAGGAGAAATAAAGAGGTCATGTAGAAACAAATTCAGTAAGTGTTTTGATTTTTGGTTTTTGCGTTGTTTGTTTTGTTTTTCTGTTTTGAGACAAGGTTTCTCTGTGCAACAGTCCTAGCTGTACTGAAGCTAGCTCTTGTAGACCAAGCTGGCCTTGGACTCACAGAGATCTACCTGCCTCTGCCTCCCAGATGCTGGGATTAAAGGCGTGCGCCACCACCGCCTGACTTCACTAAGAGTTTTTAAAGTTGAGAGTCTTTATAGTTTAGCCATTTCTCATGTGTCTTTAGAGTAATTTAGTGAATATAAAAATAAGAATATACCTAATCTTTTTTATAATTCTGAGGTGTTTGTTTTTCCTCTTATACACAAACAATAGCATGGTATAAAATTTTGCTTTCTGCCTTTCCATTTTCCCCTGTATCTTGGATGTTATTTCTAACTGACACATAGAAGTTCCTTATTCTCTCTGAGCTACAGCTAATGTACCATAATTTCTTTAAGCATCTCTAGTTGATGGGACACTTGGATTGTTTTAACCTTTATATATCATTGTAAAAGCAATGTGGTGGATAATATTGTATTGGACAAGTATTGAATTATTATTTCATGATGGTGAAATAGATCTGTGGACTGTATCCTTAGAAATAAACTTGCTGAGTCTGAAGGAGTTCAGATAAGTCTGTTGCATGAGGAGGGCCCCTTTTCTGTCCCAGCCACCTGGCTAGTTTATACCTAAAATAACCACACAGAAACCATATTCATTAAAATACTGTTTGGCCCATTAGTTTTAATTTCTTATTGGCTAATTCTTACATCTTAATTATAACCCATTTTTATTAATCTGTGTATCACAACATGACTGTGGCTTACTGGCAAGATTCTAACCAGCGTCCATCCCAGGCAGAAAATCCCTGGGGTCTCTCACTCTGCCATTTTTCCCAACATTCAGTTCTGTCTTCTCTGCCTACCTAAGTTCTGCCCTATCTGGCCCAAAGCAGTTTCTTTATTCATTTAACCAATGAAAGCAACACATGAACAGAAGAACCTCCTACACCAGTCTGTATAATTTCTGTCCCATAAAGTTTATAGCAATCTGCTTCTCTGAACTGCAGGTTTGTTTTTATTTTGTTTTAATTTCCTTGCTGCTATCACTGAAAGATTTAAGAAAGGATGAGCTTTAGGATATGGGCCTGCTGACCAGACAAATTAAGGAAACTAAAGAAACCTGTATAAAGACAATTTGGGTGCTACAATTAAGCAAATTTAGGTATTCTCTTTCCTGTCAAACCTTGGGTTTACCTTGAATGAAATGCCCAAAGTGCTTCAACTTCTAAAGCACTTTCTTATCCCAAACCACCTACAACCCTCACATCAAACCAAAATGCTTGAACCAAGACTTCAGTTTTTAATCTCCCTGCCTCAGATCTCTCCTTCAGTTTAGCAGAAGTTCAGACGGTGAACTTCTTTACCAACAAGGGCTTGAGATGTTCAAGAGCCTGGCTCTTAGAGGGGGCACATGAATAAACTCCCAGAATCCTTGGGCCAGTCGCCTGAGGATCTAGTGGTTTCTAAGATTCAGGACCCCTGATTGGCTGACATTTGTCTAGGGGTGTCCTGGTGAGTGTGTGCTGGCAAGTGATCCTATCTATAGCAGTTGGAACGTTAGGCATTTCCTTTGGATGGTCTGTTCTTGGGTGGTGTTCAGGTAATCTCAGTTTGTGGTCCTTGCTGCAACCAGGTATTGCTTCAGGGTAAACTACTGAGGCTCAGGGCTCCATTAAACTTATCAATGGCTGAGTCCTACTCTGACAGGTGATAATGGTTGGAAGTAAAGAACTTCCTTTGGGTGGTCTGTTTCTATTTAGCTTATCATGGTTGGCTCCTACATTTTTCTCCTTCCCAAGCACCGACAGGACCCAATCTTGGGTCCTGCTTGCCCATGGTTTTAAGGAGGTATTATTGGGACCTAAGAACAACTTAAGTTAACAAATCTATTTATTGACAACTCTGGCCTACTTTCCTGGTATATCAAAGAGCATTATAGGTAGTTATCTTGTCCCCCATGCCAGGGAGTTCCCTCTTGTCTCAGCCTTTCAACCTATATTGGGCAGGAGCATGGGACAACATGTTCCTTTCCACAGCTACTTCAAGCAGACATTGGTGCATTGTTAAAGGCTAGCCAAAGGTAAGGGGGGAATTTAGGCAATGGGACACTCACTGGACTCCATTGAAGGGACAGGGAGCGTTCATGTCTGCTGGACTGGTCCACATCAGCTTTCAGGAAGTTCAGGGCTCACTGCCATTTAGAGCAGGTTATAGTCAGCAACTGATGCTTAGTTGTATCTGCCAGCCAAGTGGAAGCCTATTGAGATAAGTTTAAACTAGGAACAGAAGTTAAAATTTATGTACTTAAGGAAAAATAATACTTTATTGAAAGCCACATTGTAGAAAAACCGCAGATAACAGGTATCTGTAAACAGAAGAAATAGACTCATACCTTTGAGTCCTAGCAAAAACTACAGATTTTGCTTAGAAGCATGTTCAGAGAACCATGTATGGTTTGGGCAGAGATGCCTTTGGCCTGATGAGAAAAAACTTTTAGTTCATATTTAAATGGCAACTAAAATAAATATAAAATCTTGAGCTTGTGACCCAAACAGGAAGTAGTCATTGCTCTATCAGCTTATTAGAACTATACTATAGAGGGGGGAGAAATCATCTGTGCTTGTGAAGGAGGAAATGTAGGAGCCAGCCAATGTAGGCGCCAGCCATGATAAGCTAAATAGAAACAGACCACCCAAAGGAAGTTCTAAACTTCCAACCATTATCACCTGCCAGAGTAGGACTCAGCCATCGATAAGTTTAATGGAGACCTGAGCCTCAGTAGTTTACCCTGAAGCAATACCTGGTTGCAGCAAGGACCACAAACTGAGATTACCTGAACACCACCCAAGAACAGACCATCCAAAGGAAATGCCTAACGTTCCAACCGCTATAGATAGGATCACTTGCCAGCACACACTCACCAGGACACCCCTAGACAAATGTCAGCCAATCAGGGGTCCTGAACCTTAACCTTTACTACTATAAAAACCAACTCTAACTGAGCTTGGAACTCTGACTTTTCCAATACGTTGGACATGCGGAGAGACCGAGTTTGTCAACTTGCATAAAATAAAGGCTCTTTGCTTTTACATTTGGGTCTTGGTCTCCTTGTTGGTTTCTAGGAGACTTCACAGATCTGGGCATAACAGGTTCAGTTCCCAGCACTCACAAGGCAGTTCATAACTATCTGTACCCCCAGTTCCAGGAGATCTGAAGTTCTCTTCTGCCCTCCATGAGCACCCGACAGTCAAGTGGAACATAAACACACAGGCAGGTAAAATACCTGTACATGTCAGATTAAAAAATAAAATACAGTATGGTAGTAAAATTGATGAAACCTATTTTTGCTTGCATGCACTATAAAAGAGCTTAGAATTCACTAGAAAAATAAGATGGGTTCAAGTAAAATATCTAACATTTATGTTTGGGTTTGCATGGTTCTTTTAAACTCAGAACGTTTAGCTGAGAATCTTAAAGAACAAAAGGATCTTAGGTACTACCTGTCCTAATAATCTAGCCACCCCTCTCCCATTTTGCACAGTTGGAAAAAAAAAAAACTCTGGTGAGTTTGCGTGATTTGAAGATTTCCAAAGAAACAGTTTGGAAACATATTTTGCAACTTTGCTTACTATAACACAAATGGAATATTCTTCCACTTCCAATCTCCTCATCAAGGCAAAATGACAAACCCTGTAGATTTCATGGGGAGATTATCCTTAAAGGAAGTACAGCCCTTAACTATCTGGGAACAGTGTATTAGGAGATAGAGGGTCACAGAGACTGTCAACAGCAGAAGGCACAATTTCCTCACTGTCACCAGTTGGAGCCTATAGAGTTCACCTAATTTTGGAGCACATCAACTCAGGTTAAACCCAAGATTCAGCCTTCAACGATCTTTTTGTACACTGTGAAGATGTGTCTTTGCCAAGGCACCTTCTGATTGGTTTAATAAAAGAGCTGGCTGGCCAATAGCTGGGCAGGATAAGGTTGGGTGGGAATATCAGACTAGGGACACGGAGAAGAAAAAGGGCAGAGTTTGGGAGATGCCAGCAAGACACAGAGAGGAAGTTTCTAATGAGACAGCTAGAAGACTATAGGTTTATAACCTAGGAAAGGGGAGAGCCTTAAGTAAGAAAATACAATTTAAAATGTAAGAGTTAGCTAGTAACAAGCCTGAGCAATTGGCCGAGTATTTATAATTAATTTTGAGTCTCCATATTGGTTATTTGGAAACTGGTTTGTGGGAAAGAAAAGTCTGCCTACAAGTCAGCCTGAAGCAGAGTTGGAGTTCATTTAAAATTGAAAGAAAGTTGCCAGGGAAAGAACACAGCACACTATATCATGGGGCAAGTTTCTCAAAGAAGAATTGCCACTTATTAAAGATATTTTAACATAGATTTGTAAACACATGTGAAAATGAGCTTCGTAAGGGAAAGTCAGCATTGCACATGTTAATCCCAAAGACGGGATGAAAAAGACGACTGACCCAAATCATCATAATTAATTAAAGCAAGCAATTAATTGAAGCAAGCATTTTCATTTGTGTGCTCGGGCTGCTTCCCCCTAAGATGGAGTTCGAGAGGTCATCACTGGATATGAGGAAGACAAGGCTGTTTTTATAGCTCAGAGGTAGGAAGTTTCCAGATGGGGGATTTGGTGTGCAAAATGGCGGGGTTACAGGAGCAGAACATAGGCATGCCAATGAAACAAAGACAAAGGTTGCAAGGTGGGCATAACAAGGCAGTCATAGGTGGTTGCATAACCTTTTAAAACAAAGACAGGGTTGCGGGATGATTATAAACAACTTTTTTTTTTTTTTTAAGAAATAGGTGGTTATTTATTTAAGGGTAAACTCACAAATCAGAATCCTCTGCTGGAACAGAGATCAGATAACGAAATCCGCAACTGAAACAGAGAGGCTGGAAAAGAGGGTAGACGCCAGCTGTGCATCAGCCTATATAGTATAAGAGGCCATGCCCCAGTAGGCAGGTAACCACTGGCTGTAAGACTTCCTATAGTACCTACCCCTTTTGTTTAAATAAAAGAGTTCTAAGCCTAATAAAAAATTAAATACAATAAGAACAAATATACTCAATAGTTATCCTATCCTAACTAGTTTAAGTCTTGTATAATAAATAACTTGATGGTGCTATTTATTATTTTTAACATAAAAATAAAATATATTAAGAAAAACAAAACCCTCTATCAAAGTTGGGCAATGCAACCCAACAGAAGAGTCAGAGATGCACTTGTATAAACAACTTTTTGAAACAAAGACAGGATTGCCATTCCTGGAACAGGCAGTACAGAACCATTTGTAGTTAAGGTTGCAGGTGGGACATAGCCCAATCCTTGAGAAACAGAGGTTTAATCATAAAGTGGAATGAGGCTAGTTTGTCTTTACTAGAAGATGACTTTTAAGCCTACAATGGAGGCAGGCTAGTTCGTTGCATGTTTTAGCATTAGCTACACATTCTGCTTTTGTGGCTTTCAAGTTATACCTCAAAGGGTTATTAAGAACCTCTTCCTTTTCTCTGTTGGATGGGTGGGATCGTAGGGTGGCTGCAGCGGTGTCTTGGGTGGGAATATAATCTGAGAAAGCCAGGTGCCTCTAGATTTGTACAAGGGGTTCAGGATATGTCTTTGTGAATTAAGTTCCTAGTAAGATAGATAGAAGACTGTAAAGTTTATAACCTAGGAAAGGGGAAGGCCTTAAGTAAGAAAATACAAATTATGCTGGAATTCCTGATTCTTAGCTTGATTCCTGAAAGCTTCAGCCAAACTCCAGGGTAAGGGAATCTTCACCCTTCCCACAGTCCCATACTTTTCCTTCTTTTTAAACTTCTTCACAAAGAGCATACGGTGGGATTAATCCAAAGGGATGGGAGAGCGATGGGGGTCAAAGGTAGGAGCAGAATCAAGGGAAGGTGGAGTAGGAGGAAGCTTCCTGGTTCTCAGAGCCATCAATCAACAGGATCTGATACCATCAGAGAGAGGTATCCGTGACAACCTACTTTAGATGTTAAAGGAGTCCCTTTGGACATCAAGTAGGCTAAGTAGAAGAAGGAAATCCAGTTGGGAGGCTGCTTATTACTGCAATCCAGGCAAAGAGGAGTGTTCATAGCTGAAGCCGTCATTTAGATAGATAGATAGATAGATAGATAGATAGATAGATAGACAGATAGATGGATGATTGGATGGATATAGATATGTATGTATGTTTATATGTATGTATGCATGCATGTTTGTGAGTGTTCACACATACACACATACACACACACACACACACACACACACACACATATTGTAATCAAAGCATAGGAGACTAAGGGCATGACCAGGGTCATAGAGGAAGGTAAAGCCAGGGCTGGGCCTCATCCCAGCATCACCACCATCAGTAGAGCATCATCTGTGAAGCATCCTCAGTGAGTGCTCCTATACACGAGAAGCAGCGCAGTGAGGAGCCTCATCGACCTCTGCAGATTTGAGAGACCCTGACTTCCATGTGCAACTGCCTGGGGCTTGAGACTTGTTTCTAAGCAACAGAACACAGCAAAGCAGAGTTCCTTTGTGCCTTTGAGCTCCACCTGTTCTCTCTAGCTCCTTGCCTTGGAGCATATTGCATTGTGAGGAATGAGGGACACGAGAAGGCTTTAGTCTGCCAATGCATTCGATGCAAGAGTTTGTGGGTAAAAAAGAGCTTTAGCAAAATGTTTCCATTCCAAACACCGACATTCACCAAAAGCTACATACAATGATTTGACCCAAATCTCACTTCAACTGTGTCTCATCCTCTCACTCTTATTTTTTGCCATTTTCAAGTTTTCCATGATTTGGACAGTTGGCCTATTAGCAAGTTTTTACCACTTTTAACGTGTTGTGCATACTGAGCCTTAGAAAACAAGCCCACCTTGTCTTGGTTTAGAAAGTGAGAGGGTGTCAGTCTTCTGAAGAAATGCTGTGTGCCCTCTGCAGGGAAACATCAAATGCCTGCTGGCGTCTCTCCTTGAGCATTTCCTAAGTGAGAGCCCCCTTTAGACAGAAACGCAGCAGTCTTCCGAGGATCCAACCACACAGAATTTTCACCACCTTGAACATCTCAGTTAGGGAGCTCCCTAGATTCTGGGCTTCTTTTTAAATTACTTAAGCCAAGAATCCTGGAAGATTTTGGACTGAGCATGCACAGCGTGACATCCCTGTTCATATGTCATCAAGGTACAAATTTGGCTAAGTATGTTTTGGCCCTAACAGAATTATTCTGATTTTTGGGGTCATTTGTGCAACACAAATCTGTCTTTTTTTTTTTTTGCCCTGACGTTCTAGTGGCCACCATAGGCTTTGTGTTGACTCTGGGCTCATCAGGCAGTGTCTAAAGTGCCCACTGATGGAGATCAGCTTCTCAGGGACTTCGCTGCTGGACCAAAGGGAAGCCAGCTTATTAGATAGAGCTCGTCCGAAGACCTCACCTTGCTGCCCTTCACTGCTTGAAAAGGCAGAGCAATGAGGGCTCTCAGAAGTCTGCAGCACACTGGGTTTCAGAGAAGGTTTTTTTTGTGGGGTTGGTTTTTAGTTAGTTTGTTTGTTTTCATTGCTGGGGTAAAAGTAATGAGAAAATGAGAAAACAGAAAACCTTAACTGCTCAAAAAAAAAATACAGTTTTCCCATTCAGAACATTTTCTGTTCATTTGGAGCTGATTGCTAGCCAACCTATCACTGGCTTAGGGCAGAAAACTGAAGAAAAATGTCTTTTGTTTACTCACTCAGCATCTGAGTAGCGTGAAAGCTTCCCTAGGTAAATCTGACAGCACTTTCCTCCCACATAAGCACCAGAATTAGTTAACCTAAACAGCCTGTTTACTTGTAAGTTTTCTGCTTTGTAAGAGAACCCAAAAGGCAGGTCAAATATGATGCGATAACTTTGATTCCTTAAATCAGCACTGTGACTTTGAGAGGCCAAGGGCAGTACAGACTGTGAGAGGGCGAAGTTGTGCTGGTCCCTGAGGGCCCTAGGCAGACTACTCCACCCTCCCTAATCCCACTGAAGCAACACAGTTTACCAGCTGTGTGGTGCTGGAACTTGGTCCGCCTTCTCAGGTGCTCTTGTCCTTTGAGATGTGTAGAATAATATAGTTCTGGCCTCAACAGGATTTGGGAAGTAACTTGTTTGTGAGGCCTCGTCACCTGCCATCACCCAGAGGTGATTTGCTTTTGTTAAGGTTGTGAATTCTGAACCACATCAGAGCCAGAGCAACTGAGCTAGGCTCACAGGAGTTCACAGAGACTGAAGCAGCAGGCAGCAGGGCCTCTATGCATTTGCTATAGCTTTCAGCTTAGTGTCTAAATGAATGGTCTTTGTTCTTGTACCTGCTTTAGGGGATCTTTTCCTTTTGGGTTGCCTTGTTTTATCTTATTATATTGTGTTATTTTGGTTGTCTCTTAGAAACCCATTCCTTCCTTCCTTCCTTCCTTCCTTCCTTTCTTCTTTTTGGTTTTTGTTATTTTGAGACAGGGTTTCTCTGTGTAATGCTGGCTATCCTGGAACTCATTCTGTAGACCAGGCTGGCCTTGAACTCACAGAGATCCACCTGCCTCTGCCTCCCAAGTGCTGGGATTAAAGGCGTGCACCACCACCGCCCAGCCACTTATCAGGCTTTTATGTTTGAGCAAGCTATCTGTCTTCTTAGATTAATGTATCAATTTTTTAAATGGACATGATAATATCATCCTAATAAAGTAAGGATGAAAGCTAAACAATGCCATTAGCACGTAATAAGGGCTCAATAAACATCCCCTTCCCCAGTATAAGCTTCTCTTTCCCAAGAGTACAAATCACTCACTTGGCAAAGACGAGAGAGTAAACACACCAAAACATAATGCAGGACAAAACTGATTCCCGGTGTACCGGCCATCTGCTTCAATCCTGCACTCCCTCGCTCTCCAAAGCGCTGGTCCTGAGCTAGCTACACCTCACGAATGAGTGCTGCTACATCTCTGCCGTTCCCGCCACAAAGGAGCTTGTAGACACAGGGTGCAGGGCTAGGGTTGCAGCCCACAGTGCATCCTGAAGCCCTAGTTCAGTCCGCAGCACTAGAGGAGGAGGGTTTTTAAAATGAGATTTTAGAAAGACCTCATGTCATAGAGATGATGGTACATCTATACTTACTGCTAAACCAGTCACAATAGTCAGGAATTGGAACCAGCCTCAGTCTCCATCAACAACAGACAAATAAAGAAAATGCAGTACAACGGGATTATATTCATTGGTAAAGAGAAATAAATCCATATTTTAAGGGGAAATGGAATGAGATGAAATTAAGTGCAATAAGCCAGATTCAGAAAGACAAATTCCATGTTTTTCTTTTACATGTGAAACTGAGGTGTGTGTGTGTGTGTGTGTGTGTGTGTGTGTGTGTGTGTGTGTGTTTACAGTGTGGCTCTATAGGTCATGAAACTAGAAAAATGATCCGAAGAGAGAAGGAAGAGATTGATTTCTTTGTTTGTTTTTGTCTTCAAGACAGGATTTCGCTATTTAGATCTGGCTGTCCTAGAACTCGCTCTTGTAGGCCAGGATGGCCTCAAACTCACAGAGATCCGCCTGCCTCTCCCTCCCTAGTGCTGAGATTAAAGGGGTGCACTATCATCACCCAAAAAAGAGATAGCTCTTAAGAGAGGGGAGGGAGGAGGAGAGGACAAAGGAATACATATATAAGAAAGCAGGAGGTCATGACACCTCTGGGAACGGGGAAACAGGCCAGAGCATGGTTAGTGGCACAGAGCAGGTAGTGAGGGAGATGATAATCTGCGTGAGCGGGCCAAGCTGAACCAGTTGCTTTGTATGCTAACCCACAGAGAAACTGAGGCGCACGCTAGAGGAGCAGGTGCCCAGCAGACCAGTGTGTTGACTAAAGATCACAGAATATTAGCACCCTCTGAGACGTTGCCTCCCTGATTGTCCTTCTTGTACACCATTCAGTATCAATTTGGCAGTTAGAACGAAGGGATTTTGACAGATGTACACTGCCCATGTATGAAATTATGTGCTGGAACATTCTAGAAATAAACTCATTATGAACCACTAACTCTTTGCCAGGAGAGGCGGGAAGGGTTGGAGATGGGGGAAAACATGAGGTCTGAGTAGAAACGACATGGGCCTAAATCCTAGCTCTGCCACCAGAGTATATTTGACTTTGGACACATTTTACATTCATTGTGATCAGGTTTCCCCCACCACTAAGTTGCTGAAATAGCATCTTCATCCTGGGGTTGTTGTGAGGATTAAATTGCTTACAGGAGTAAAAGTTCTGACAATGCCTGGCTTGTAGTAAGAACTCAGGGAGCGTCAATGAGTTTCTTTTTATTTAAGCTGTAGTAAGAACTCAGGGAGCGTCAATGAGTTTCTTTTTATTTAAGTTGTAGTAAGAACTCAGGGAGCGTCAATGAGTTTCTTTTTATTTAAGCTGTAGTAAGAGCTCTGGGAGCCTCAATGACTTCCTTTTTATTTAAGTTGTAAAGCCAATGCAAGCGCTTTTGCTCCAAGCTCTCTGCATTTTTAAATCGGTTTTTCTCGCTTGCCTGTTATTCCTACATTTCAGTAAACTGCTAAGTATTTTCCTGAAGTTCTGAGACCTGGGTCAACTGGATTTTCTAGTTGCATACACGGAGATGCTTTTTATTACAAGGTCACAGTTTCAAGTTGGAGAATGGGTAGTAGTGCTTGCTGAGACCCAAGAACTGAAATTGGAGTAGCAGTGGAAGTTGGAGTGAACTTTGTGTTCCATTTCATAAGGCAGAGAAGCCATTTCATAAGAAAGTGGGAAAGTTTAGTTTCCGTAAGAACTTCTCGTGTTCCTAGGAAAACCTTGGGTTCACCCCTCCCCATTCCTATCCCTGACCCTGGCTTCCAGTTACCTCAATATTGGGTATTTTCTTTTCTTTATAATTTACTCGGTCTTTTTAAAATGTGAAATTGCAACTCAAGGTGGATATTTGAAAAGTGTTTACGATATTGGAATGACTAAATTTTCTTGGGCAAGGAAAGTCAGTTGGAGAAAGAGAAGATGGAGTAAAGGTGTTTGATAGTTGTATTAGCTTCTGAATGTCGGCAGGTGTCACGCATCATCTAGCTTATATATGCTTTTACTATTCTAAAAGAATATTCTACAATTTCAAGACCAGAAGGAAAGCTAAGGAGGAAGCTACTGTCTTTTCTTTGTACCCACCTCTCACTGAGTTTTCAACAGGAAATCTTAGGGAAAGGTTTTTTTTTTTTTTTTTTTTTTTTGTTCGTTTTAAAAGTCTTCTCATGCCAGCAAATAGCAACTCAGTACAATATAGTTGCCAAGGCAATGTCAAGATCGTGTAGCGAGAGAGAGAAAATGTGGTGTGTGCAGACAGAGAAATGGTGAGACAGGTTAACAATGAGAGCGCCAGGGTTTTCTGCAATTGGAAAGTTTAATTGTTTTGTATAAGTGGTTATGCTCACAGCTGCACCATCTGTCCTGGTGGAGCTTTCTCGTGAAGCCTTTTCTTCCCATATCACCTTGCTCGGGACTGTCTGGCTTGTCCTCCAATTATACCCTAGTCTTCATTCCTACACCAAGCCGTGTCAAAACGGGTCCCACCACATTTGAGTTAGACAACGACATTTTTCACTTGCTCGGTTCAGAAATGCTTTTTCTGCGAAAGCTTCTTCAAGGCCTGGACTCAGCAAACCCTTCCACATAATGACTGTGAAGACAGATACGTCCCTTGCTCCCAACACTGTATAAATATTTGCTACTTAAATAAAATACTCTAGTCAGACTGAGTAGCTGCCAGCTAGATATTTGCTCATTTTTTTAGAGACTGTTGCCTTAGTTTTAAAAGACTCAATTTTCCTTTCTCTCTTTCTCTCTCTCTTCAGGTACAATCCTTGGATTTGCCCTCCGGCCATACAAAATGAGCTACAGGGAAGTCAAATACTTCTCGTTTCCTGGGGAGCTTCTAATGCGGATGTTACAGATGTTGGTCTTACCCCTCATCATCTCCAGTCTTGTCACAGGTACTTGGCATCTACACTTTTTGCTGTGTGGCTTTTTGTTTTGTTTTGTTTCTTTTAAGTGTGTTTATTGCAAAAGAACGCTTAGAAAAGCCAACGCTTTAGGTTTCTGCTGGATGCATGCTCTCTGTTCTAGAGAAAAATAAAACAAGTCCCTTTGAAATGATGGAAAGGAGGGCTTTAGTAATAATGCATGAATGATTATGACACTCGTATTTTCACCAATCACAAAAGGAGATGGATTTAAACAGCCATGTAATCTGGTCTGCCTCCCCGTGACCGAGGTACCCTGCTAAACACCACACCACCCGCCTTCTCTGACCACAGTGATGTAGTTGACTAAAGCATACAACAGGTCTGTTTTCTCACCCTCTTATCCCACCCAGAGAACATCTGGTTGGACAGCCTATTAGCTATTGATGCAAGAATGCTTGTTCTCAGAGCCACCAGGACATGAGCGGGAGCCTTCCTGGAAGCCTCATCAAGAGGTAATGCCCACAGCACACTCACCAACTCTGCCGCCACCAACACTTATCTCTTCCTGGTGTGCCTGCATGGTTTCATTTCCTTCTACCTTTTCCCCACCCACCCCCCATTACCTTTAATGCTGGTGGGAGAATGGGGAGGGGGTGGGAGATGTCCCCATTGGCTACGCTGTCCATGACACTTTGATTTTCAACTAGAGGAAGCTTGGAAGGATAGGATCTCTTTACTGTGACAGTTGAAGGTGTGGCTTTCTCCTGCATGGCTAGAGGTTGAAGAGTCATTAGTTATGTGGTTGACAAATATGGATGGGGCAAGAAGTTGCAGAAAGAAGAAACAATGACTGTACATTCCTTCCTGCCCACTCTTCTCTTTCCCTACAGCCCATCTCTGACTTGGAGAAAGAATGTCCATAAACACTGCCCCAGCAGGATGGTGTCTGGGTTTATAGATAAAGCCCCAAACCTCAGGTACTATTGACCCTGGCCTCTTTTTCCACTTGGGGTCACTGTCCTTCTTGGGCAGGCCAGTTTGCCTCTGTGTGAGCTGTGTCTTTTCTGCTCTTCCCATGAGTTTTCAAAGAGAATTATACTCTTCCAAGCTGTCTGTGTAACAAGAACTTCATAGAGCAACTCAAAGGTCACGGGGCAGCATTCTGACTACTACGTGCCTTAGAGGGCTGGCCGTTACATGCACAGAAACTATGTCGGATTACTCCTCCGTGCCTTGCAGATCTGTGCTGGCTACCACTTGTCCAGGGCCTTAAACAAGTAATTGCATGTACATGAGCTCAGAGTGGAGGATAACCTGACCACAAACCAGTCCTGTCACCCTTTAGGGCACCTGTTTGTGAAACTGGACTGGTCCGTTGTTAACTAGGGGTAATTGTAGCTATAGAAGATATAATTCCGATCACAGAAGCTGTATTAAATGTTGGCCTGGGGCACATTTTCATTTTGTTAGCTATTTTTCTCAAAAAAAAAAAATCTTTGTAGAAATCACTTTTAAGTCAGAGCCCATGTCCAACGTTTTATTGAGTGTGGCAGTGAATCCCCCTGCGTCATCCCTAGCAGCTAACTTCTAGGCTGAGAACCTGTAAGTCCTCTGGACACATGCTGATGTCTCCCAGACCCCTCTTACTGTCTCTTCTAGAGTGGAACCCATGTTTCTGCTTTCTCGCAATTAATTATGCAATTTTTATTTTGAGACACAGAAACCTCTTGTACAACACAGTTAGAAAAAGCATTGCTTCCTGTTAGAAACAATCCTCTCCCCTGAAGTGGAATTCCCTAGTGTTTGAAATACTAAATAGGGCTGGAGAGATGGCTCAGTGGTTAAGAGCATTGCCTGCTCTTCCAAAGGTCCTGAGTTCAATTCCCAGCAACCACATAGTGGCTCACAACCATCTGTAATGAGGTCTGGTGCCCTCTTCTGGCCTAAAACATACACACAGACAGAATATTATATACATAATAAATAAATAAATAAATATTTACAAAAAAATGAAATACTAAATAATCAAGTTTATTATAGGAACAGGAGCTTTTGTTGAGTAAGTTTTCAGGAAAAACAGATTTACTCTGATCTAATCCCTTTCAGTGCTTCGAAAGAAAAATTTGGTTAAACATTAGGTAAATTAGCAACCCTTACAATACGGCTGTTAAAAAAAAAAACATAACAGCAAATTGCAAACAACCAATATAAAATATACTAATGATCTAGGTGCAAGTTGAGAATGCTGTCACATAAAATCATTAAGAGTCTTATCTCTTATCCAGGGCTAGGCCAAGGAAAGGGGTCTGTAGCAGAGTTTAGCTAAAGAAAGATATTTTTACAGTGTTCTCTCCCAGGAGTAATCCCGAACTACACAGTAATCTAGATACTTGTGATCAATTAAAATGAATGATTGATTCAATGAGACTTTCCTTTGTGGTTTTAAATACAAAATATTCTAAAAGTGGGGATATAGAGGAGGAAATGTTTGCAAATTACCAGGACTCCCTAGAGGATCCCCTGGGCTTTATTGGACGATGTTACTGGCGAAATATGTTGCCCTGGGAGGTAACAAATCCAGGCTCCATTATTCAAGAATGAAAAAGCAATCTCGAAAGCTCGCAGCGGTCAAGAGGGTGACGTGTACATATGAAGATGCCCTTTCAGGCTACTTCTTGTGTTCCTGCTTTGATAGTCATGGATACAGAGAAATATTTTCTTCAGCAGGAGAAAGAGCAGGGCTAAGCGAGATGATTAAGTGGTGAGTGACCGCACTGCAGAATAACGTGGACAAAAGTGGGGCAAGGAGGCTGCTGAGACCCCAAAAACAGAAGATTAATCGGCTTCAACCAGCTGCTACTATATGTCCACAAGACCAAAGTGTGACTTTTTTTCGAAGAGAATTTAGTTGCACAAGGGTTTAAGAGATCCTCCCAAGTTTTCGGGCTTGACACAGTTCACAAAACAGGACAGTACAGTCAAGCAAAGCATATCAGCCGGGTCAGTCAACCTTACTGATATCAAAACGCGTGTTTGCGTGTCGGCGCTACTGCTTGAGAAACATCCCACTATTTCCGGACCTCTCTCCAGCTTTTACTGGCTTCCGTGTTACCTGACTCACCCGTGGGTAATCCTAAAGTAAACAAAGCTTACCTCATGTGGAATGAGCTCTGAAACACCATGCTCATTGCTGTGAGGGAACTGACAGGGAAGGCTCTCCTCTCTGTCTTCTGAGTAGGGACGTATTGCGTCATAGCTGGTCTGCTTTGTGTCAGACAGGAGCATCCTAGAAAGAAATCAGAGCTCGCACTGCCTTACAAGAAGTCTTCCTGTGAGAAAATACTTCACAGCTTTTGTGTTCTCTCATTCAAAAGCCTTGGGTCTGTGCAGACGGTAACGAACCTGAATAGAATCATTATTGCATTAAGTTTCGGAAGGTTCTAGAGAATATACTCTAACAGTTAAAACCACTATTGCCACATTTTTATTTCTTAAAATTTTATTGTTTGTTTATTGTGGTGCCAGGAAACAAAGCTCGTGCCATGGTCATGCTAGGCAAGCCCTCTGCCACTCTGTTTACCACGAAGCTACATTCCCAGACCAACTTAAAGAGCTCGGCAACAGATTGCTGTACTTGAAACACTACTGTTTGTGGGCTGAGGCATTAAAGCTCCGTAAGCCACATTCTTGTCCTGGAGTTGAAATTCAGTCTTCCCAAACATCCTCGCTGTGGATTCGCATTCCAGAAGCTCCGGGGAGAAGCTGGGAGGAAGCCCAATGGCTACATTCATACTCAAGTACCTTTTTCTTCCTTTCTTGAACAAGAAGAGTATGCCTGTGCCAACACATCACACAATAAAACAAGGATTTGGTGCCAGTTTCTATTGATTTGGTCAGGATCAGCAGCCAAACTAGCTCTTTCATGCCAGAAATATGAGTTGGTTTGGCTGGCTCGGCCTGATTTAATGCACAGGATAATAATTTAACGCCATGTCTGGTTATACCGAGTGGATGTAGATAGCCCTACTTCTGCATCTTATTCAAACACGGGGGCTCTCTTGTGTTTTCATTCTCGGCGTGCACTTTCCTGCACTCGCTAGCCACACAGGAAAACTTTGCTGTCGACCCCAGGTTTCTGGAAGGGAAAAGCACTTGGCAGACGATCTCTTTGGAGTAGAGCATATTTTAAGAGAAAGAGGTAAGAGAGGCACTTTAGGTACCATTATGAAAAGCAACAGTTTGAAGCCTATGTTGGGGCATACCGGACCTTAGATCACAAAATCAATGAAGTTCAACCATTCATTCATTCACTTGCAGCTGTGTTCTATGTCAGATATCAGGCTAGGCATTGCAGGTATCTAGATACAAAGTCAAAGTCCCTCAGTAGTGCATTGGGTAGGAAGAGAGGGGCTCTCCAAATTCCTCAACAGTCACAGTATTTGTGAGCAAATTCCTGTTCCAATTTTACGGCTTCTCTATATGCCCAAAAAGAAAGAGGCAGTTTAGTTGATTTTTTAAAATGTTTTTTGGTAATTTCATGTACGTATACAACATAATTAGATCATATCCACCCTCACCTTCCTCTTGGTTCACTTTTTAGACTTGATTCCAAATCTGATTTTCTACTGTTGTGGCATCTCCTACCTGACATCAGCTACCCTGGAGTTTACCAGCATAGATGTCATCCACATTCTCCCATAAATATTTCTTCAAGTTAACACAGTTTTTACACAGTTTCAAATCACTACTAATCATGGAAGCCTCCCATCCTTTGTCTTGTGAAGATGTAATGAATTATGATGTTACGACATTCTGAACAAACACCATGGCCTGACTTAGACTCCAAGGGACCAAGTGTAATGATTAAATAAAAATGCTGTGAATCCCTGGTGGCTGCAGTGGCAGAAACGCTGCAGGTCCCCAAGCAGCAGCAGTGGGCAGCGGGTCCAAGAACAGCCAGTCCTAGGTAGGGACTGGTGCAGTTTCTCAAGTGGCTGCAGCGGGCCACATGGAGAGACAGACAGATGGGCAGGCCATGCAGAGTGAAGTTGGATATTTATTTAGTGGGTTATGGAAGGGAAGGGGAGAAGGAGAAGAGCAGAAAGAGAGAGAGAAAAACAGAAGGGAAAAGGGGAGAAGTGGAGAGAAGCAGAAGCTGCCTCTTGAGACAGAAAAGGATGAAACTCAGGCTAGACAGAAGCTGAAGGGCAGCTTGCCTCAGCAAAGGGGAGTGGGGAAGTGGGCATGGCTTGTCTCTTAAAGAGACAGGACAGACCATTACACCAAGACCCTCACTGTCATATCCTAAGAAGAAAAAGAGAATGTCAGGAGGTGGTGCACACCTTTAATCCCAGCACTTGGGAGGCAGAGGCAGGGAGATCTCTGTGAGTTTGAGAGTAACCTGGTCTACAAGAGCAGGACAGCCATAGATACACAGAGAAATCCTGTCCCCCCCCCAAAAAAAAAACAGAAAAATAAAGGAAAAGAGAAACAATTAGCCAACATTTGAGATGTTACATATACCTTATCTCTGAGGGCTTTTTCTTTCCTCTAACCCAAAGAATAGAAAGGTAATAAAAAAAAGAGCAGGTTTCTCATTTTCTGAGTGATTTCATATAAATGAAGAAATTGTTTCTCTCCCTCCAGAACTCTATATTTACCCCTGGTTGGGAAATACTGATGTTGTTCATCAGTGCCTACAGTTTCCTTTCCAAGTGACTGTCCAGCTTCTGCCCAGACATTTCCAGGAACAGGAGATCCTTGGAACTCACATATTCTTGTAAAATGAAGGGTGCTTTTTCTACCCCAAACAAAACAAGCCAAAAAAATTTAAAGAAACAGGAGAAAAAAATACCTGCTTGCCTGTAATTCCCTGTCCATGTGACAGGCTCTCTTGTGGCCAAATGTCACTTAGACATTTTCCTTTCAAATACCTAGACCAGAGAATCCTTTGGGAGGTGAGACTTGACGATACACAAAGCCAACAACTAGGCCTACCAGCAAAGGATTCTTCTATCTGAGAAAATAATGAAAATAAAAGCAGTAAATGTGTCTCAGAGTGTGGCCCTTTGGCTGCAGAAAAATGGCAGTTACAACAACAGCAAACTAAAATTTTGTCATTTAACACAAGCGCGACCAAAAACAAAAACCTGAGCTAAACAATTTATAGTTCTTGGGCTTTTGAAGCGAATGTTAAGTGCTTGCAAAAATGAGAGCCGGGGTCAGCTGAGGGGAATTTAATATTCTGGACTATTAGTTGCCAAGTGTCTAATGTGTAGCTAAGGCCAAATTGAATACTCTGGGCACTTACAGGCAAGATCTTGAGGCAGGCTTCTCACTCCTATTAGTTAGAATAAAAGGCAGCTAGCTCTCCAAAGAGACGAACGTCTTTAGTCTTCCCTCGCATTTTCAGTGACATGGTGGGGGTCTGCTCTAGGTTTGGTGTCAGGGTTCAGTATTGCCCCTAGAATGTCCTCAACTGATGGTAGCCATTGACAGCACAGCAAGAACTATCCTCTCTGTGCGCACATGAAGACTCAACAGTGAGAACAGAGAACTTGAGTTTGTTGGCTTGCCATTAAGGCTGCTGCCTCCACAAGTCTCCTTTGTCTCTGATCCTTGTGTGATCGTTTTCCTATTAAAGTAAATTAAAGAACCAGTAAAGTTAATCCAGAAACAGCGTGAAGCCAAAGAGAATTCCTTCCTCACCACTAGAGGTGATTGGTTTCTGCCCTGCAGCGTGAGATTCGATTTCTTTGATCGCAACTGCCTAATTTTAAATTTTATCGTTGGTTACACAACTTCCCAGACTTCCCTGAGAAACTCAGCCTGTGTAGGGCACCCTGGATTTCATTGGGAAGTGAACACCGCCTCTAGGAGCAGAGTGTTGGGCAAACTCTGCATCTACCATAACATCCAAACCCAACTCATAAAGACCTGGAAGGAGTTCATTTGAAGCCACGGACTGTTCCTATGGTCAACTACTGGTCACAAATGTGGGAAAGAAGGCTGAGCAATGCCTACCTGGAAAAGGAAGACCTAGGATATAGTAAGAAAAGTCCATCTGAGGGGCAAGTCAAACTCCAGACTTTTTGCATCATGTATAAAAGAAATAAGGAAATGTTTATGTCCGTGAGTTTGGGTGGAAGTAAGGTATAGACAAAGTCATTGAAATCTGGCCATCACAGAAATGGCATTTTTTCCAGTATGACAACTTCACTTAACGAGCAGTTATTGAGGCTTCGTAAATGCCGAGCATTGTAGTGCCAGGGCCTAAGGATTCTTAAATGAAGAAGATAAGGTCCCTGTCATCCAAAAATTTAGATGTCTGGTTTGTGGAGCTTAATCCACTGTTGGGATATGGAGGGTGATGGTGACAGTAGAATAACCCTGGTGGAGACATTGTGAGGAGGCATAGTGCTGCCTTCTCACTTTTCTCTCGAGCATTCGGACTTCCGCTTGAGCCAGTCATGCCGAGAAGGGGAAAGGTCTTGTTTGAGTGGTTACCTGAGTCATTCGCTATTAAATGCTACAGGAGCCAGGGGCGGGGCCCTGTGAGTCCTGGAAAACAAGGAGTTTGGAGCCCCACCGAAAGTCACCACAGGAAATGTGACCTCACAGATAGAAAGTCAGGGAGGGAGAAGGGGTGCCTGATGAGGTTTCAAAGACAGAAATTGTCCCTTTCATAGGGGAGATAGCAGATGGGAGCCCCTGAGCGAAAAAGGAAGCAGAGGCAATGTTGTGTTATCAGAGAGGCATTTCCAGCACCTTGGAAGGAAGTTACACCTGGCTGTCTAGTTGAAGCTTTCTTTTTCTTGTTCCTTTTTTTGTGCATGCGTGTGTGTGTGTGTGTGTGTGTGTGTGTGTGTGTGTGTGTGATTTTTTTCGAGACCGGGTTTCTCTGTAGCTTTGGTGCCCATCCTGGAACCAGCTCTGTAGACCAGACTGGCTTTGAACTCAGAGACGTCCACCTGTCTCTGCCTCCCAAGGACGGGATTAAAGGTGTGCACCACCACCACCTGGCCCTGAAACTTGATTTCTTCCAGCGCTGCCTTGCTAGCCCTAATTGTGCCAAGTGAAGAGCGGAGAGGACAGGGTTCACATGTGTCTCTTGGATAGCTGAGCCTGCGAAAGGTGTCCCAGTGCTTCTGACGGGCCTGCTCCTCAAGTCCTTCACCATCCTGACCACCTCCCACACCCAGCCATGTGACCAGGACTGACCCTGGAACTCCAGTTGCTGGGTGACAGGGTGGGGACAGTGATCTGGCCCAGCTACAACAGACCAGTCAGTCCCACAGAACGGGATGTTGTGGAAAGATTTTTTTGATGAAAGCAAAACAGTTCATCACTAGAGGTCACAGGGTCACGGTTCAGGGTGGGATGCTGGGTGAGGCCAAGATTCTTATCTGTGAATGTCAGAAACTTCAAGTTAGCCTGTGCTTCAGGTCATTTCTGGCTTAGAAAACATTGTTAAAAAATGTAAAAAGCCTCCTATTTTCCTCTAAGAAAAAGCAAATGTTTCTCAGCTTAATTATCAATGGGATGGTCTCCTCGAGACCTGCAACCCACACAGGTCTCTGGGTGCCTTGGAAATGGACAACCCTGTGCACTTGATACTGTACAGTAAGATCAGGATGTATCCTGTCATGGAGGTCTGTGCTGGGGTGGGTACTGCAGGCGCCTTAAGGGGGCAGGGTGGTCCTAAAATGAGACATCATGTGTCAGTCAGGATTCTGTAGCAGAAACATCACTAGAATGAATATGCATTAAAACAGGATTTATTAGATTGGCTTATACAATAGGATCCAAGTAGTCCAAAGATGGCCATCTCATACTTGAGAGGCCAAGAAGCCAGCAGCTGGCCAGATCATGAGGCTGGGTGTTTCAGTTGTCCCAGTCTGCATATTCCCGGAGAGCCAGTGGTCTTCAATGCATCCAAAAGTATGATGAAGCTGATTCCCATACCAGCAAAGGAATTGGGAGTGTCGGTAATAGCATGGTTAAACCTGAACCGGGCCACAAGAATGGAAGCCAAGCAAGGAAAAAGCAAAAGGCCTTTCTTCCGTGCCTTTTTATCGGGGCAGCCACCAAGATGCCACCCACATTTAGGGTGGGTCTTTTTGTTAACAATTGTGGCAGTCAAGACAATCCCTACAGATGTGTCCACAAGGCAACCTGACGTACACAGTCCCTTGTTGAGACTCTCTTACCAGATAACAACTCCAGGTTGCATCAAGTTGTTGATTTAAACTAACCATCATAACTGCCTTAGGTCCAGAGCTCACAGTCTGAGAAGAATCGCTGACCCGTTCAGACTCATCACACCATCTGGGGGCAGCATTGGGGCCTCAAATCACTCTAACCATAAGCGATCTTCAATTAATTGGTTCAAAATGGTGCCGGGAAATTGATGTCTCCTCAAGGTGGTTCCACTGTGGACTCAGGGTTGAGAGCTCCCATGTTAGAGTTTCCCTAGAATTGTCCTCTGGTTTCTAGTGCTAGGGTCCCCAGTGTTGCCATTTAGTTCATCTGTTCCCTCTTCCAGGAAGCCATCCTGGCTTGCCCAGACCTCTGCTCTAGCAGAGTTCCTAGTTCTTAGAGGCATGGGTTTCTTTCTGTTTCGTAGTTACTGGAACACCATCTGTTCCCTCACTGAGACCTGGACAGAATGCTGTGTCTTTGCCTCATCTCTTCTTTGCATCGCCTGAAGAATGAGTTCTTGGAAAGGCAGCCAAGACCTTTGACAGAGTTGACGAGCCGCTGTGCCAGCTCTCTGCCCGCTGCTTCCCAGACACAGTTTCCTCTTTCGATGCTTTAGTACCCTCAGCACTTCATCCTTCCTCCTGGTGTTTTGTCTCTTGACACAACTTCTTGCACAGCCCTCCTGAGGCTCTGTGACTCCTCCAAGAGCCGGCTTAGCCCTCAGACCTTGCATAAAGTTGTCCTTGCCAGCTCCAACTGAAAGCCAGGTTCTTCTCCCTGGAATAGCTACTAGGGTCACATGCACATCACCAGCACACACTGTTGCCCTATCCCACCAACTGCATTAAGGTCTCCCCTGGGATCGTGTCTTCTGTAATTATGTGACTTGTTGCTCATCCTACTTGATAGCATGTATTTTAATGGTTATCTTTAATGACAAAAGTCGTATGTAGAGAACATTAAAAATGACACCAATAAATATTGATGAGCAAAAAGGGAGGAGGGAAAAGCTAGCCACCCTGTAGAGGTAGACGCTGCACACAGTGCTCACGGTCATCTGGGAAGCAGTGTGTGCTGAGGGCAGAGTGAACGAAGAACCCAGTGTGAACTCTTCCCACCTCAGTGACCTTAGACAAACTACTTTGATCTCTCTGTGCCTCAGTTTCTTTAGCCACAAAATGGGAATGATTGATACCTTCTTTACTGACTATTGTGAGGATTCAAGCTAATACCCATGAAGCTTTTGGTAGTTACCTGATAATGGTGCCTACTTTTACACTCTTTTTATTTGTTTTGTTTTGTTTTGTTTTTTTGAGACAGGATTTCTCTGAGGCTTTGGAGACTGTCCTGGAACTAGCTCTTGTAGACCAGGCTGGCCTCGAACTCACAGAGATCTGCCTGCCTCTTCCTCCCAAGTGCTGGGATTAAAGGCATGTGCTAGCACCGTCCAGGCAGAATTACTGGGCTTTATAATAATTTTCTTTTCTTTTTTTTCTTGTTATTTTTTAATTCATATCTATTGCACTCTACATTTTTCTCTGCTCCCCTCCCTGCTTCTCCCCTCCCTACTTCAATCCTCCCCCAAGGTCCCCATGCTCCCAATTTATTCAGAAGATCTTGTCTTTTTCTACTTTCTACTTTCCATGTAGATTATATCTATGTAAGTCTCTCTTAGTGTCCGCACTATTGTCTAAGTTCTTTGGGATTGTGGTTTGTAGGCTGGCTTTCTTGGCTTTATTTATGTTTAAAAACCACCAGTGAGTGAGCACATGTGATAACTGTTTTTCTGTGTCTGGGTTACCCCACTCAAAATAATGTTTTCTATCTCAATCCATTTTCTTGCAAAATTCAAGCTGTTGTTATTTTTTTCTGCTGTGTAGTACTCCATTGTGTAAATGTACCACATTTTTCTTATTCATTTTTCGATCGAGGGGCATTTAGGTTGTTTCCAGGTTCTGGCTATGACAAACAAAGCTGCTATGAACATAGTTGAGCACATGTCCTTGTGGCACGATTGAGCATCCTTTGGATATATACCCAAAAGTGGTATTGCTGGGTCTTGAGGAAGGTTGTTTCCTAATTTTCTGAGAAATCGCCACACTGACATCCAAAGGGGCTGTACCAGCTTGCATTCCCACCAGCAATGCAAAAGTATTCCCTTTTCCCCCACAACCTCTCCAGCATAAGTTGTCATCAATGTTTCTGATCTTGGCCATTCTTTCAGGTATAAGATGGAATCTCAGAGTCATTTTGATTTGCATTTCTCTGATGACTAAGGATGTTGAGCATTTCCTTAAGTGTCTTTCAGCCATTTTAGATTCCTCTGTTGGGAGTTCTCTGTTTAGGTCTGTACTTCATTTTTTTATTGGATTGTGTGATCTTTTGGTGTCCAATTTCTTGAGTTCTTTGTATACTTTGGAAATCAGACCTCTGTCTAATGTGGGCTTAGTGAAGATCTTTTCCCATTCTGTAGGCTGTTGTTTTGTCTTGTTGACCATGTCCTTTGCTTTACAGAAGCTTTTCAGTTTGAGGAGGTCCCATTTATTAATTGTTTTTTTTCAGTGTCTGTGCTGCTGGGGTTATATTTAGGAAGTGGTTCCCTGTGCCAATGCGTTCAAGTGTACTTACCACTTTCTCTTCTATAAAGTTCAGTGTGGCTGACTTTATTTTGAGGTCTTTGATCCATTTGGACTTGAAGTAATTTTCTTTTGCCTTTAAAAATTCAGCGTATTTTTTTTTTTAATGACTGCACTGTTTTATCCTTTAACAGTAGGACAGCTCTGTGTTTGTCACTTTCTTCCCAATACTTGCTGGGAACTGTCATTTTGTTGACACATGTATTTTTTTGTCAAAGCCAGTACAAACCCTTATCTCTTCGTGACTTAATTTGGAGTATTCAGATGGTAATACTGAATATCTTTTCACGTGTTATTGTCCATTAGTTCTCCCTTGGAGGGATGGCTCTTTAGATCTTTCTTTTCAGCACTGAACTGTAATTGCTCCTTCTATATTAAAGCTGTGCTTTAAAAACCCTCCATACACAGCAATGACTATGTGTATCATTTGCCATAAGATGGTCATGATTATTCTTGAGAAGGATTCTTTAGTTAATGCTGTAGGTAAGCACTCATAAATACTGAATACAAAACCTAATGCGAGGAAGAAAACACTAGTGAAAGTTCTGGACTCTTGAATGAAACATATTTCTTCCTTTAGAAACGTAAGTGCTGGTGACTTTGTCTAATACAGGGATATGGGATTTAAACTATGTCTTGTTCCTCTAATGCACAGGGAGACTCTTGCTTTCCTGTGTATTGTGTTTTAGCTAAAACCTAGACACCGCGGGACAGCAGTCTTGGCACATGTACTCTTGGCTGAATTCCTTTAAAGTATAGATTCTAAATTGGCCAATTGCACATTTTTTATGCAATAGAATAGAATGCAGTAAAGAAGTATTAAAACTTTTTAGTTACAGTTAATGAAAATGAAGTTCATTAAAGCATAGCAGTTTGAACGCACTGACTCTACTGAGCTGGCTCTATGCTTTAAAACGCCTAGGGTGGATAATTGTGTTATATGACTTTATACAATTAAAATTGAAAAGCCCCCACCCCAGACAACTGTGGCCAACTAAGAAATGCTGAGAGAAGGAAAACAGCCTTCCCCAGGGAAAAGCCCCGAAATCCTACATATACAAGTAACATTACACAGACGGAGCAGTATGTGTTTATTTATCAAGAAGAGAGTGTGTGTGTGTGTGTGTGTGTGTGTGTGTGTACAAAGAAAAAGAAAACAAGGAGGTGCATGGGAGGAGTTAGAGAGAGGAAAGAAAAAATGGTGTAATTATATTTTAATTTCAAAAATAAAAACTTTAAAGACTGATCTAATTTAACTATAAATTTCACTGGCATGTATTTATTGTACATGGTGGTGGGTTTCATAAGCACATTTTTATACAAATCTATCATGTTCTTTAACCATACCTCCCCACCCTCCCCTTACTCCCTCCTGGCTGTGCGCATTGCTTCCCAGACTTCCTCCTATCTCTGTGTCATATGTATACATGGCCCTTTCAAATCCTTCCTGGAAAGTTGTCTGTTCAGATTTCATATCCATTTTTAGTCATACTGTCTTTCTATTATTGAACTCTCATCATTTCTATGTTAAAATTACTTTTTAAAAATGAAATACACACAACCACATAGCAATTGCTATGTGTGCAGGTGTGTGTGCGCTATGCAGCTATAGGCAACCTAGGATCCACAAATGAGAAAAAAAATGGTGTTTGTCTTTCTGAGTGTGGCTTGTTTCACTTAATTTGATGATCTTCATCCAGTTGATCTGTTTCAAACAGAATAATTTAATTCTTTTTTCATTTCTTTTTTCCGTTTTTCCTTTCCCTTTCTTCTTTCTTAATGACAAGGTCTCACTATGTCATCCCAGGTGGCCTGGAACTCACTATGTGGATAAGACTAGCCTCACTACCCACAGACAACAGCCTCCTTCTTCCTCCTAAATCCTGGGATTAAATGCATGCATCATCGTACTTGGCAATTCTTATTTATTTATTTATTTATTTATTTATTTTGTGGCTGAGCAAAACGCCACAAACATTCTAAGCGTTTAATATTAGCCTATCAATATAACCTACTACAGTTAACTCTGTTACCACTGTTTCTGGGTTCTGTTTAGTTTTCAGTTTTTCGAAAAAGCTTTCAAAGCTCAACACTTGATACTTTGCATCAGATAGCCTTCCCCCTGTCTGGTTTTACTTTGAGATGAGTCATCCAAATACTTGAGTTATTCAGAATAAGAAATATTGGGGGCAGTGGTCAGCTAGCTATCTCCTAGTTAAGACATTCTTCAGCTGTCCCTGTAATTGACTTCAGGTGGTGGTCAGAGAAGGTGTCGGGGAAGGCACAAACTTCAGCATAAAACTTACTAGATTTTACAGGAGTTTCCACTAAGGAACTGTGAATGCCAAGACCAGAATGCTGATACAAATCTCATTGGTATGAAGTGGATTTTACAGGGTGCCTGGTCCCCAGAACACCTTGATTTACAGAATGACTTTGCGGCTACAGGTTCTATTTGGGTCCATCATAAGATGGTATAGTGTTTGCATGTAACCTACATAATTCTCCCTCTTGTAGATTACTTTTAATACCTGTGATGGACTCTCTATTTAAGTACTGTTAAGGCCTAAAGGTTATTTTTTTTTAAAAAAAATTGTGTATGTTCAGGAAAAATGAAAGCATTTCCCAAATATTTTCTATGTGTTTGGTTGATTCCACAGGTTTGACATTCATAGATATGGAAGCCTGACTGTAATGCATGTATAGATCATAGGTTATTCCATTATATTCATTCAAGAAAACACCCCCAGAAGAATCCCTAGTATAATCAAAATGTGAGCTACTAAATAATCTTTAAGGAATCAGAGCTATGCCAGTAAGGGGAAATGAAAGATGGTTGAGTCTGTCAAAGAAGACCACATTGTCACCCTTAAATACTCTGCTGGTGCAACTGTTGGAAACAGGATGGATGATTAGTCAGACCAAAGGCACACTGGAGGCTAAGCACACCACTGTATCTTGCACACTGCCCTTGATGACAAGGGATGTCTGTTTTCCACTAACAATTGGTTTCCTCTGTTTATTTTGCTTCTGCAGATTATCTTTTCTGTGTTGAAATCTACACGGGGGCATAATAAAATACAAACCCTCAAAAAAGAAAGTAAACAAACTATCCCAAACTTCTCAGAAATCTGAATGTTAGGCATTGTTTCACACTGTCCGCTCGCTGCGGTTGAACAAAACCACACTCTGGTATGTTGTATGGGCTTTATTCTTCCGTTTGGGGCTCTGCTTTTGGTGGCTCAGCCCAGTTTCCTCTCCAAGCGCTAGCTACATGATGGCTCCACTCTGGGCTTTACAGGCAGCCTGGCCCTGCCACTTGCACCCCTGACTGGGCACTCTGCAAGCCTGTGCAAAGGTTCATGAGGGTGTGTCACCAGCCTAGCGAAAAGTGGGAAATCCTTCACAGTTTCATAATGTGGTTTCTGCAGGAGGAAATTCCACGTTACCCCTAAGTCTTTCCATCTTTTTATTTGAACAGTGCCTAAAAGTAGTATTGAAAGGGATACTTCTGAGAGAAGGAATACCTTGAATCCTGCCTCAGTGGAGGACAGTGTGAGAAGCAGGGGTACTGACAAGAATTTAAAAGCACAATAAACTCGCCCGCATTAACTGTGCTATTGGAGTACAAGGAGATAGATAGAACTGGTTTCATAGCATGTATCTGGTTAAAAAAAAACTTCATTCCCAAACCTCATGTCACCAGTCAAGGGCCCTCTACCTATCTATTCTAATTAAATACAGGGGCTAGGGGACACTATCTATTGTGGAATATGGCTTCATTTGTTTTTTTTTTTAATTACTCTATTGGAAATGTGCTTCTCTCTTTCTCTTTCCTCTCATTTCAAATGAGTCAAATTTGATCATTTTCCTCTCGAAATACCCTCTGGGCCCGGCAAGTTTTCAGCAAACACTCCCTGTTGACCAGTTCCCATTTTCAGCCACATACCACTCACAATGAAACCTATTAAGCTAAGTTAAACAAAATAAATTGCCTATTTTCTATTTACAAAGGGCAACATTATCTGACATGAATTTCACTGGAACAAAGCATCCTTGATCCTTCCAAACAAATGTTTTCTCTTTTGACATTCCATCAAGATATGCTCAAATTCAGATGGACTGTTCACTAAGGGAGTATTTCCTTTGGCATTCAAAAATCACCCCAAACATTGCCCTGGGGAAAGAAGGGACAGCGAACAAATGCATCAGTGAAAGGAAAATCTTCCTTGGCAGCAATTTCTGCCTTTCTACCCTGTATACTTAGGACAGAGCCTGGTGTGATGGCTACGCCTATAGTGCCAGTACTTTGGGGAGGAAGACAAGAAGATCAGGAGTTCAAGGCCAGCTTGGACAACTTGAAACCATCTTTAAAACAAACAAGCAAATTATAAAACAAACAAAATGAAAAAAAAAAGGCAGTGATCTTTCCAGTGATGGTGAATTGTGTTAGCTCCAGAAAAAAAGGAGATTTATATTCAACAGAAGGATGTTTCCTTAATGAGAATCCAGCCTTCAGAGATTTGTTTTATTTTATAACTAAAATCAGTTTTTGAGAGAGGGAACAGTTGCCACAATTATTATCATCCTTAGCATCTCAGTCTATCCAGTAACTCCATGGCTTTTTTGTTTCTAGTTTTTCTTTCATCCCAACCTTGATTTAGAAAGGGCTACAGAGCCCTGTTATTGGATCATCAATACTTCCCCACAGCCGTGGAGTTAGAATGCCCTGTGTGACCATTTCAATGTCTCATTTGATGAAGGTGCCCACTGGCATTTATTGACCAATGAGAGCAGTACATATTCATATTGTACAAAATGTTTGTTCCACAGCACTTCGTGGTCTCCTAGGGGCTGGAAAAGGCTCAGTCGCGCTTGCATGGCGTGCACAGAGCCCTGGATTCTATCCCCACTATAAAGCCAGGCATGTGGGAGTATATGTTTATAACCCCAACACTGTGTGATAGAGGCATTTGGGACCAAAAAGAGGCATGGAGAGCCGGGCTGCAGCCTTTCTGTGATTTGTTACCTGTTAAAAAGAAAGGTATGTCTGTCGTCTTCAGGAGCTTCATTTCAACAGGTCTGTTCTAAAACAACCTCTAACTATGCTGAAAGAGCAAGGTATAATCCACTTTAAGAAAATGCCCTAAAGAAAAGTTCAGATCAGTGCATCTCGAAAATGTGCCAGTCTCAACAGAATAGAACAAAATCACCCTCTCCCTTCTTAGTCATGGATAGTAATGCAGCCACTTATTTTGCTTTTACTGTTGGCGTGGAAGAAGCAAAGGGAAATGTGCAAACTTAGCTTTGTGGAGACTTTGAAAGTTCCTCTCATATCCTGAGAATTCGCTCCCTCCTCTCAACTCTTGAGGAAATCTGCCTTGGCAATTGGAGATCTCGGTGTTAGTTCCTTCGCAGATCACTGTGGTGCACTCAGATGCAGGAGCATTCGTATTCTTCCTCGAGGGATATATTGCTGAGCGATTGTGAAAGCTGAGCTTGGAGATGTCTGTCTAATTTACAGTTGGAAAGTCAGAGGCGCCTTCATGTATGGACCTGTGAGGAAACAGAAAGCTATGAGATCAAGTGCGTGCGCAGTGAGTCCGGGGAGGGGGCAGAAGCCTTCTCTTCTGAGGCCAGAGTCTGGTGGCAAGATCGCCTTCTACTGGAATTGTTTATCTGCCTCTAAAACTAGAAGATGGCTTTTTTTTCTTTCTCTTTTGATTTTCGAGACAGGGTTTCTCTGTAGCTTTGGAGCCTGTCCTGGAACTAGCTCTTGTAGACCAGGCTGGCCTTAAACTCACAGAGATCCACCTGACCTCTGTGCCTCTGCCTCCAAAGTGCTGGGATTAAAGGCGGTGCTACCACCGCCTGGTTCCTAAATGTAATTATAATACCCATATTGCTCTTTAAAATTATCAAGACGCCGTTATTATTATCAGCCAGTCCAGTTTCAAAAGTCTTCATCACTAGGCCTGGCACACAATGAAATATACTGAGAATCATCGGGAAGTGCTTGAGTTTGGGGCCAGCCTGGTCTACATTGTGAATCTGAAACTAGCTTGACCTATTTAGTGAAACCTCTAAAAACAAAAATATGAAAAGTAAGAACAAGATAACCCTCCATTTCCTTTTCTTTCTTTTTTTAAAAAAAAATGTTTGATTAAATAGGCTCTCAGTTTATAGTTCTGGTTGATCTGGAATTCACTATGTAGATCAGGCTGGCCTTGAACTCGCAGAGGTCTGCACGTCTACCGCTGCCTCCTGAGTGCCTGGATTAAAGGTGTGTGCCACCATACCCTCTCACATTCATTCTCTCTCTCTCTCTCTCTCACGTGTGTGTGGAGGGGGTGAAAAAGAACCTGAGTCTGGAGAAGTCACCTGTTTTAGATTTCACAGGGAAAAAAGAGAGGACAGAGGTAATGCAGAAGCTAAAGGTTGGGCCAGGAAGTAGGTCTATCCTTGGCTTGCTCCCCCAATCAGCCATGCTGGCTAATGGCCCCTCTTGCACCCTCTGAACAACTCATGTCAATCCTGGTGTGTGGTGAACTTCCTTCCCTGTTTTTTCTCCCAATCCCTCTCTCCAGGCTCTGACTCTTCCTGCCGACTTTCTCTGTATTATGAAGCCAGGATGATCTTTCCCAAGCTCAACTCTGAGCTTTTTCCCACATGGCTGAATGAAGTCCCAACTTCTGAACACGTCTGGTGTGGGTCCTGTCTGTCTTTCCACCTCAGTTCTCATCCCAGCCAGCCACTCCCTGCACTCCTGCCAACGTGTCTACCTGAACTCCTTCTCCCTGCGTCTTCACGCGATACCCCGCCTCACTCTCAGGTCTTACCCGGCAAGCCTTGCTCCAAGAATCTCTTCTACCTTTGCGTTATAGTCCCACTGTCCATCTTCACGTCCTCCATCCCACTGTGACCTGAAGGCAAGGACCGCTCTGTTCGACATTCCATCCCTAAGAACTGGCAGCTGTGGTTTTGACATTCCTGAGGGTCCTTAGTTATTTTATGGTGTTGCGAATGTCACCACTTTTACTTCTGAAAAATTCTATACAGAAATTTACAGAAGTTCTTTTGGGAGGAGGAGAAGGAATGATGTTCCAGGGTCTGCTTGGAACTGCTCCCTTCAACAGTGTTACATCTGGGGGCGGGGGGCAGAGAGAGAGAGAGAGAGAGAGAGAGAGAGAGAGAGAGAGAGAGAGAGAGAGATTGGCCTAAGAGATATTTTGTTTCCTGATGCCAATTTATGCAGTTGGATTTCCTTCCTTCCTTCCCTCCTTCCTTCTTTCCTTCCTTCCTTCCTTCCTTCCTTCCTCCTGCCTGCCTGCCTTCCCTTCTTTCTCCCTCCCTTTTTCCTTTCTCCCTCTCTCCCAGTCAGATGGCTTTGTCATGCTTTTCCTGGAAAGATTCACTGACTCAGTCTTTCAGTTACTATTGGTGGAATACCCGCTTAAAGCTGTGGCGAGCAAGCACGCAATCCGCCCTAGGATACGTGGCTGTGTCAGCCTGCTGTGACAGCAGTAAGCATGGCATGGGAGTTTTCTGCTTGCCAGCTAAGTCCCTTCCCTGACAGGCATTTCTGATGTGAAGAAAGATATGTTTTGGCATCCCAGCTCCAATGAGAGCGGGCATGTACACACACTACACACACACACACACACACTCACACACACACACACACACACACTCACCCTCAGTGCCCAGGACTACACATCCTCAAAGTTCAGAAGTTACATTTACACTACAACGTAATAGCTGGCTCTCAGTGACTTTTGAGGGGAGAAAGGGCATCTCTCCCTCTCCCAGAGCTCAGTACAATCGCGTAAAAACAGAACAGTGTGTGATTAGTGTGCTCTTTTCATAGTCTGCATCAATAACAGGTGTACAGTTACTGACACAAAGCCCTAGATTCACGTCTTCTACCGGCCTCCGGAGAATTCCCATAGTTACCCACACAGCAAGAACTGGGCCTAAATGCCCAGTGAAAAATGGAAGTAACCCAACCTAGCTGCATGTTACCTACACTCTTCCAGAGTCACTGTAGGATGGAGATGCAAAATGCAAGCTTTTACCAGGAACAACGCTTAGGAAATTGATACACACACATGGTTTCTAGACCAAGAATAATGTTAATACCTCCCAAAGTGGAACTGGGAAAATTAATAAGGTTGTCATAAATCCTGTGAAATACTCTGGATTAAAGTGCAGAAAGCCATGGTGCCTTTGCTGGAGAACACAGGGGCGATTTCAAAAAACTGTGTGAGAACTCAGATTGAAATCTCATTTGCTTCTTGATTCGTTTTCTAAGATGGACTCCTGAAGGGGCCCCACACCTCCTAGAAACCTGGATCTTGACCGAACTCGTATATCCGGGAGCGGTGTGCCCTAGCGTTCCCTCGCAGGTTTGCGGTAAGGAAGCAGCTTCTGTAGCTGCGCAATTCTCGGCTGCTGCGTTCCATTCCGATGTTTTCCTCCCCAAGGAAATGACTCGTATTAGATGAGAACAGGTGCTGGGCATCATGAGAGATGCTAGCCCTCAGGAGTTGGGGTATTTCTTGTCTCCTATTTAGAATTTCAGCAGCCTTTAAGCTCTCCATGTGTTCCCATGTTCTCACGTTCACAAAAACATTCAATTGCCGGTTCCATGTTTCTCCCCGCACCAGGTCTCATAACTTCTTCATTGGTTCTGGCAGATCCCTGCTAAATCCTTGGCTTCTGGTGAGATGTGGTAAACATGTATGGACAGATCCAACAGGGCAGTTAAATCACTCCTTCTCTTGAGATGAGCTTCTCTAGCCGACAGCAGGAGGTGTTGCCAGAACACCAACGTCCGCATCATTCTTCTGCAGCATGCGGGACCCTTCTTTCTCAACTTCACATTCTGTGCGACAGATCTGATAAGACACTGTGCTCCCCTGGGCAGTCAGGCTTTGAGAGCACAGGCTATGCGGCATTTCTGCCTATTGCTCCTACAGTTAGCACAGTCAGTGATCGATACATGTATCCCAAATGAGATAGCCAAGGATGGTCAGACAAGAACATGGAAAATGTCAATGCCTTCTTCTTTGTCCACTTAAGCTCAGAAGACTCAGAATCAGTTTCAGGCGACTGTGAGGTCCCTCCAAGAGCTGCTGAAAAATACACCCCAGATTTCGAAGCACTGAAAATGTAGTGGGTGTTGTCAGAGCCAGTGAAAATGTTCCTATGCTCCAAACTTCACTTCAAAACAGAACTTCCAGTTCATCTGCCTGTCTTACGTTCTGATTAATATCTGATTGATATTCTATTCATCTTTCTTTCTCTCACTTCCCAACTTTGCACTTAACCTCTTTTGAAAGATGCTCCAGAGTATCCAGGAGGTGTTTTACAAAGACAGTTGATATTCATCTTGGAGGTATGGACCACAGCATTGTCTTCACTTTCCCGTCAAACCCTTTAAAGCTCTGGGCTGTCACTGAGTGTGCTGGGAACAGTCCCGATAGCAAGTGCGACCATGTTGCATTCCTTTTTCCAGTCCTAGTTGCATTTGTGCTCCGAGTTCTGTGCAGCAGCCTAGCTAAGGCTACTCGTTCATCCAATACTGTACTCCTCTGGCAAAACACTGATGAGGGAAAGCGTGGAGCTGCTAACCTTGGCCTCTAGTCCGTCCATCTCTCTCCACTGCAGCAAGATGTTTACATCTGGAAAGTTAAACTGGGGCCCAGCGAAAGGGACAGAGAATATCAGGCTACCGCGGGCTTATTTCTGGTAATTCCTGCTTGGTTTTTAAGAAAATAAACTTAAGGGCTACCAGGCTAGTTTCTATACTACACTCAGCCCTGACTGGTTGTGAAAGCCCTCCTTATATTTGGAGCTCATTTGTGCCGTGGAAATCGTAGTAGCAGTGAGAATAACAAAAAGACCCTTTGCACCGGGAGGTGGGCTCAGTAAGGAGCTTGGCTATATACCATCTAACCTGAGTCTGGGCTAGCACCAGTCACAATCACTATTCAGATTCTGTTTTAGCATCATGAGCATGAACTTCAGAAGCCCTTTGCCTTCCTTGGTGGAGAGGGTCAGGCATGAGGTCTTACATGCAGAGGCAGCCTAGAGAGCAATATTTCTTGAGCCGTGGCCCAGGTCCTCCTGTTATCCCCACTGGCCACTGCTGGCCAGTTTCAGAGAGGACAATGAGTGTGTTTCTCCACACTTTCAGCTGACACGCCTCCTGAATCCTGCTCACTACTACTGTGGGTGTGGCTCCCTGGAAAACTAATTCTTGTAACACCCCCACCCCCGGGTGGGGAAAAAGAAAAGGAAAAAGAAAGAAAAAGGAGTTTGCCAAGAAAGCACGTGACTTTGCAAGACTGGGAAGGTTTCAGGTGTGTAGTGTACTGGTTTCACATTCGTGTTAAAGCAGGGCCTTGAGCAACTCGTGCTAGCAAAAGCTGTGACACTGTCATTCAGTCCTGGCTGCACCCGCGACAAATAGTGTCATTTTTGTACATCAGGGAGCCTTTTGGGGTCATTGGTACAGCTTGCCAAACAAGGAGAGCCTGGGCTCTAACTTAGCCTCAGGTTTAGATGGCTAATTTTGGCTTTCTGATGACAGACTTGGTTTCCAAGGGGGTTTGTGGATTCCCCGTGGATTGATGTTCTCTGTAACTCTGTTCCCCTTGCATGGAAATGAGGGCAGGGGTGGGAATGTGGCTCTAGGGGAGGTTTGCTGAGACTTGTCCTGGGCTCTGAGTTCAGCCCAGCAGCAAATAAGCAAGTAAGTAAATAAACAAATAAATGCATTTTAAGCAAATTAAAAGCCATACTGTATGCTTTACTTAAGCTGGAACCAGCCTGGACATTGGTAGCTCTCAGTGATTCTGTGATATGCAGCTTGCAGCCAAAGCTGTAAATATTGAGCCCTGCGTTATTGTCACTCTGATCACTTAACTGTCCACCTTAATCTGGTTAAATTATTTTCTGATTGATGGGTAGCATTATTGAGTATGAATGGCATATCAGCTACTGAACGTAAATACTTGGCATATACACTGTGATACTTTTACAAAATTTATTTCCTAAAGTTACAAGCTCAGTCTTAACATTTTTTTTTTCAGAAGATCTTGCAATAGCTCCATGTACTAAGGATTCTTTCTGTCTTTTAAAATGTGCTCCTTTGTCTCTTCCCCCACCTTTCTTCTGAAGAGGCAGCTCTGTTTCTCCTCCCTTGCTCTCCCTCCCTCTCTCTCTCTTCCCTCCCCTTTAATAAAACGCCACACTCAAAAAAAAAAGTGCTCCTTTGCTATGACTTCTTGGTGTTAATTTTATAGTAACTTTGGTGATAAGATTTATTTCAGTTATTCTGGAACATGTAAACTCTCCCCCAATATCTTCATCAGTAAGAGGGCTTGATAGAAACACTGAAGCGGCCAGATGTGGTGGCACACACACATAATCCCAGCACTCAGGAGGGAGACACAGAAAGATGGAGGCATTTTCAAGGCCCGCCTAGGCTACACAGTGAGTTCAGGACAGCCAGGGCTATACAGTGAGACCCTGCCTCCAACAACAAAGAAACAAACACAAAAGATGATGAGCAAGACTGTAATCAACTGAACATTTGTATCTCAAGTATTTAAGGTTCTATGTTAACCTGGGAAAACCCCTCGCAAAATACCCCGGTGCACTTTTCCCAGAAAAATCCATCCTGTTCTGTATTTTATCAACAACTCAAAGACATGGAAATCACTTACTGGTGTTTTTAGATGGTATAAGGCCCCTCTTGCACCCCCCTCGGATTATCACCACCAAAAAGAAAGAAAGAAAAACAAAAGATGGCTTTCGCTGCAAATGCCTGCACTCGCAATGAAAATGACTTCAACAGTGCTGGATGGAACCCAACAAGATGAAGTGGAGTAGGCAAGAGATGTACACTTCTACTTTTGGATTCAAAAGGCAGTTGTGCAACGACAGGATGGGAGCGACTGAGCTTGGCAGCAATTCCTGTGGCTAAAAGCTCAATATGAAGCCACAGTAGGAAGTGATGGCTAAAAGAGAATGAATGTAGCTGTGTGCTTCCACAGTAGAAATATTAATAGTTCACTTTACTCTGCAGTGGTCACACTGAGTTGGAAGTAACGTGCTGTGTTCCAAGCGCATTCAGGAGGGACTTTGACAAAGCAAAGTGGCCATTAAGAGGGTGTTGAATCCAGTCCAAGATACATTTATGAGGCTCCTGATTCGAGCAGGCAGTGTGCAAACCAGTGCCGGCAATAAAGCTAGGAAGAGACATTGCTGGCCACTAGCGTCAAGGACTTGGCCATATAAATGGAGAGCCAGACAGGTAGGCACATGACCGTAAAACAAAGCAGACCCGGAAAGCAAGAAGCACAAAGAATGTGCTGTGGGAACTTGGGGGTTGGGCTGGCCGTAGGATTTGTACAGGAAATGAGGAAGACCTGAGAGCAAAGATGTGGAGACAGGAAAACTGCAGCATGGCTGAGGAATACTGAGCAGTCTAGGCTGGCTGGAAGAGCAGGGTGAGGTGGAGGAGTGGGAAACAGACCTGGAAAAAGCTTGGGGACAGAGCGTGAGGACAGTGGTTTGGGTGGAAAAGACATTGCAGTTAATGAACCTTGGGAAATGATGACACAGGACAACCCTTGGAGTAGGGTATTTAGTAAGAGGAAGGATGACCAAATTGACCTGGTGGTTGTGGGTCAGATTTGCTCTAGATACTTACTTCCAGAAGGGAAAAAAAAAAAAAGGTGTCTCGGAGGATAACCTATGTTCCTAAGCAGAGGTTTGATGCTGGTTTTATTTGTTGGTTTTGTTTTGAAATCAAAACTGTACCACTTCCCCTCTTGTGAGTACCACTGCAGATAGACTCAGGCCTCTAGCCTGAATATTGAGAAGAATCATCATCGTGATTTAATCCACGAATGAATGAAAAAAATTGTTTCAACAATAAATACCCTTTTAGGACAAGCAGGATATTGTTAAAACAACTTTGCCACTTCTCCAACTCTCTTGTTGTAATGGGCCAGCCACAGCCCTGAATCATTCATTTAAAATCCATTCTTGAATCTTGTTTCCCTCTACCTTGCCTCTCCTTAGCAACATCCCCCGTGCATCCCCATTGGCTGCATCCCCATTGGTTGCCTCCCATTGACTGCAGCCCCATTGGTTGCCTCCTCATTGACTGCCTCCCTATTGGTTGTATCCCTATTGGCTGCATCCCCATTGACTGCATCCCCATTGGTTGCCTCCCCATTGACTGTATCCCCATTGGTTGCCTCCCCATTGGCTTCATCGACATCTACCCTATTCCTGAATTCTGAGTTAAATTTTTCTCTACCAGCCAGCCCCATATATCATCACTCTCAGGTCAACCAAAGGTCACCTCTGGGTCTTTTTCTTCATGCTTTTGGATCTCTGGACTTTTGGTAATGTAGTTTATTGAGGAGCATTTAAGGCCAGCCTAGGCTACATAGGGAGCTCAGGACAGCCAGGGCTACAGAGCCATCCTAGACCACTCCCAGGATTCCTGGTCCATTGGCAATAAATGTAGTTTGATGTAAGAAACTGTCCAATTTTCTTCGGAGGATTTTTTTTTTTTTTTTTGGTTTTTTGAGACAGGGTTTCTCTGTGGCTTTGGAGCCTGTCCTGGAACTAGCTCTGTAGACCAGGCTGGCCTCGAACTCACAGAGATCCACCTGCCTCTGCCTCCCGAGTGCTGGGATTAAAGGCATGCGCCACCATCGCCCTGCTCTTCGGAGAATTTTTAAAGGCCGCTGAAAAGCCTTTAAAATAGGGGAGTGATGGCTTTGAAGTAAGAAAAGCCTTTAACTAAGCAAAAGGAACGAATGCCGGAGAGCACTGCAGAGCTTAAACAGCAGCCAGAGATCTAACTCTTCTCTGGAAAGCAGCAAGTAGGGACAGTGTTGCTTGTAAAACCTCTCAGGAAACTTTCAATCCATTGTTGCCCCTTTGCCTGGGGCCACAACACAGCTTTTCCTGTTACAGGGGGGAAACAGGCCATACTACGCAGAGGACTGGGATGGGAAAGGCTGACTGGCTCCAGACCTGAGGACCATTTCACACGGGGGCTGATATCGCTTTATTGTTTGGCTCAGGTAGCTGCGAAAATATAATCTCTGATGCCTTGGGTGTGTCTATTCCTTTATAGATTAGATAAGAACAATCGATGAGCTTTTAAATGCTGAGAAAGCTAATCATAGCCAAAAGGGAGTCATGGGACACAGCCAAGAAATAGCAGCGAGATAAAGGCGCCAACTGTACTTTTCTCCTCCACGGTCCTTGTTCCTCTGCTTTTCGGTTTCCCGATCTCTGTTTTGTCTTTTCTTTCTTCCTGTCAGTCAATCAGTTCTCTTCTCTCTATACACCCTTCTTTCTTCATCCCAGCCTTAATTCCATCCCCAGCACTGGGATTAAAGGTGTGTGCCATCAACCGCCCAGATGGAATGCTCTAACTGATCAGAAAGTGGACCTGAATTTGGCTTTTAAATATATTCTTTTAAAGAATAAATACGATTTATATTTAATTTAGGATATAGATGAGTAAGGTTTATTCTGATTGATTTTAAAAAAAAATCTTTTTTTAAAAATTCCTAATTTCAGGCTTGGGCCTTGAACTTGAACCTCAATCCCAATCCAAATTAGGTTCTGGTTCCAGGACAGTGGCATGCCAAGGAATGGGGGGGGGGTGAATGAATATGGGTTTGCATGGACGCATGTGGCTATTTTGACCCCAAGAGGATATACACTGGGCCTGAGCCATTGTCCTGCATCTGCTGTTCTTTTATGAAGCTAGGCCAGGTTTGAATTGGTTTTTAGCATCCATGCTGCTTTCTACTTCTAGGGGACTTTCATTGCAGTTCCTTCTCTTCTGTGTGGGAGGAAGCCTTGTGTGGGAAGAAAGAAAAAGCAACCACCCCCCCCCCACACACACACACACACAAACCTGACATGTTCTGCACTCAACTACAGACATCCTCTGGTTAACTTTGCACAAGTGGGGCCCAGTTGTAAGATCCGCTATGGCCATTCAGGATTCTGGCAGCTAGGAGACAAACTGTCTCGGGCATCTTCATTTTAAAAAGAGGTCTGCAGGAAGGTCTTCTCCACAGCAGGGAAACACAGCCTAACTGTAAAAACACTTGCTTTGGAAATCCCATACTACTCCTCCAGTGGTTGGTTGCTAGTTGTGATTTGGGAGTGGGGGGGAGACAGAGGGGGGTCCCTCAGCTGGGGCTCTGGCCCTCAAAAGACTTCCTTCCCCTCATTAACCCAGAGCCATTGACCGCCTCCGCAGGCTCATTCCGCTAGCGAATTCACCCACTTTCCCACTATTAGGGCCCCTGGCGGTGCCGCTAGAGGCCTACCACGCAGAGGAAGGCATGTCTCCCCACTAGAAAGGGGAGTACTCTCAAAGTCCGCTAGCTCTACAGGTACGAAGGTGTTCCCGAGCGTCTCTGATCACCCCGCTGTCCCCTCTACCCGGCTCACGCTTGTCTTTTTCCTGCTCCTTTCCGTGGTCCCCGGGGTTTCTAAATCTTGGCAGGGAGACAGTGCTTCCTTTGTGCCGGACCTGTTACAATGAAGTAACCAAAGAATGGGTCTTGGTCTGAGGCTGTCAGCTGTTACTAATCACTCTTCCCCTGCCTGTCGCGGGCCCGCTTGCCTCTCCCTCTTGCTCTGCTTAGCACACATAAAGAAGATGAATTACTCTCTGGTTCCTCTTCAAAAAAGCATATTGTGTGGCACATTCCAATACTGTGAGCAAAGGATGGGCTACTGTGAAGGGTAAATGGGTATCTAAACCACCTCACAGGAGGGCTTGCACCCACAGCTGGGAGCCTCTGAGACAAGAATTTCAGAGCTGCCTTCTGCGACCATTTCCGGTGACCTCGCTGAGAGTGACAGGAAGTCCCTGGGGTAGGGTCCAGAGTAAACAGCACCACCAGAATTCCAGGGCTGGATTAGGACCAGAACTGACGGAGGGAAACTGACAGAGGGAAAGCGCTGGCACTCGGGGATCTCCTTGCCTGAATGACTAAGGGAGGGCGAGGCCAAGCTAAGGTTAAGCCAACAGATACTTTGGCTCTGATATTAGAGGTAGCCATGATGGGCCTCAGTTTCCCCTCGCTGCTTTTTCTATGTTAAGCCAAAAAAAAAAAAAAAATCGCACCACAGCTACGGCCACAGAAAAAGAAAATAGCTTAGCCCTTGCAATCTGAGGAGCAAAGTGGTTTATTTGGCTTTTTCTGCCACTAATAATATTGTCTGCTCCACTGACTCCCCCCACCTCCACTGGCCAATCTTTCAAAAAGGCATTCCTTGTTTACCTTTCTACGCTTTATTTTTCTAGGGAGCACTGTAACTCAAAGATGTGTTAACCAGTTTTAGAGGTCAAATTAAAAAATCAGTTTTCCCAACAAATCAAACGCCAGCCACAAGCAGCCAAGTGTTAGCGCCCCTGTTGTTTTCCCGTGCACACCCTTCCAAAGCGAAATGGCATTCCAGGAAAACAGAACGACAGGTTCTTCGATATGATCAGCCATCATTAGGACGGAAACTTTGGCTGCAGTGAAAACAAACAACAAAAACACGTGAAAGTATTTGTAACTGAACTGGCAGCGAATGCTGCGAAATCTCTGTCAGCCTTTGTGGAGATGATTTAACCCTCAGGAGGGCTCACGCTTGCAATCTCAGGAGGCTGAGAGAGAAGCATTGTTGGGACTGCAGAGCCACATGGTGCTTTCTGGGTCAGCTATAGCTACATAGTGAGACCCTGTCTCAAAAAGAAGAGAAAAGAAAATGCTGGGGAATGACTTACTGAAAAGGTTTGAGGTGCAAGTAGGAGGCTGAGGACCCACATTTGGGCGCCCAGCACCCACTTAAAAAGCTGACTCTGGTGTCCATTCCGTGTTGGTCAACTATGAGCATGGGGCCTCTCCTGGACTGTGGTTGATATACCTAGTGATACTCCACTTGACGAAACTGATTTTCCCCCGTCCCAGAGGTACCAATTGCAAAGGAATCCTTGGATAAGCAAGGGGTTGTACGTGTACTTCCTTTTCTCAGTGCTGAGATTTCGTCTGGGTTGAACCTATTCAGGTCTAGGGCATGCTGTCACTGTCTCTGTAAGCTCATAGGTGCATCAGTCCTGTCCGGTCTGGAAGACATTGTTTCCTTGGGGTCATCTAGTCCCTCCTCTACTCTTCCGATCTTTCTGCCCTCTCTTTCATATCAGTCTCTGAGCCTCTGGAGGAGGCGCTGAGCACTCCAAAGACTCTCCCTCCCTGCACACCGTCCAGTTGTGGGTCTCTGTATGAATTACCATCCACTGCCAAAAGAAACTTCTGCTATGAGGGCTGAGAAAGGCACTGATTTATGACATATTCATTTATCCAAGTCATACAAAGGCACTGATTTATGGTTTAGCAGTGTGCCATTAGGACTCATTTTATTGCTATGCTCATCTAGCAGAATAATAGCAGTCGGGTTTCCCTACGCCCACAGCCTATCGAGCCTCGGGATCTCTGCCACTTTAATGTTGGTGGGTATGGATTCATTCTCATTGGAATGGGCTTTAAATCCAATTGAAAAATGCCTAGTTGTTGTGTTGTGTTGTGTTATTGGTTTTGTGGGGTTTTTTTGTTTTGTTTTGTTTTTAGATAGTTGTTTGATTTTCAGGATTTTGCTTTTGCTGAGAAAGACAAAGTGAGAGGCAGAAAGAATAAATGTGAAGTTGGGTGGGTAGAGAGGTGGTGGGAAGGATGTGGAGGAGTTGGGGAGGGGGAAGGAATAGGATCAAATATAGTGTATGGAAATTAGATTTTGAATTAAAAGAAAAAAGCTACTCTAGTTATATGTTCTTGTAATCTAAGTGCCATGAGGGACAAAGACAAGAGGAGATCTGGGGTTTGCTGGGATCAGCCTTGTCCAGAAAACCTGACAAGCTCCGGGTTCAGTGAGAGACCCTGTCTCGAGGGACTAAGGCAGCAAAAGAGGGCACTTGGGCACCTCCTTTGACTCCGCACACTCAGGCGCCCCTCACTCACACACGCACACATATTCTTGTAGACGACTCCACGAAGTGCAGCTTTTCCTTTATCGTAATGCCTGAAAGAGTTCTGTTCAGATGAACTGAGCAGACATTGGAAATCAACACCCTTACTCTTTTGACCTGATCACAAAAAAACGCTAGTTCTGAAGTCAGAGGAGGAGCCCAGAGTCATGGGTAATGATAGTGAAGAGAAGGGAAGATGGAGCCCCTGCTGTCAGCTGAGTGGGGGTAGAGCCAGGGTTTATAAAGCTGAACCCAAAATGACAAATGCATCTTTCAGTGTGGCCTGGCACATTCATATCTGCAGGTCGAAAGCTGAAAAACATCTCCACCAAACACTGCCCGTCTTTATTGCATGTGATATCTTCTGGTATTTTCTGTGCTGTCCTCTTCGGTTAGTTGATTTAAAGAAAACGCAGTCATGACCCACTAAAGCACAACCTGAGAAAGTAAGCACAGTAAGCACTCACCTTTAGACCTCACCTCTCCTGTCTACTTTTCTCTTGTCGTCTGTTTGTTGGTTCACTCACTCTTCTGTCCAAGTCTGGAAAGACAGAACAACAGCAATTGCCCCTGTGTGCTAACCTGGAAGGATGGAGGAGACCAGCCAGCAGAGAAGCTAAGACAGGAGGGTGCGAATGCTGCGCAGAGCCACAGCCCCCGTCGCACCATTAGCAAGCCCAGGTTGACCCTGGACTTGCAATCCTGAGCTCCTGAGTAGCTAGAGTTGACAGGTCTATAGACCACCAGGCCCAATATGACGCATCATTCTTTACCAACAATTTGAAGCCTGACTTTTAAAGATTCACGCAAAGGCGAATAGAATCATAGAACTCTCGTTTTCATTACTGCCTACTCTATAAAGAGTGCAGAAGAAAATACTGCAATACAAAAGATGTTTGCAGAGTTTTAGTCAGGGATTTAAAATGACTTGCTGGGTGCTCATGCCCTAACTCCACTGCCCCTTCCTCTGTGACCTTTTGATCCTCTGATTCCAACACCTTTGTAGGTGACCATTTGCCCAATACTCAACAGCAGGCAGCTGCTCAAGATACCAGGACTCATTTCTCTATCTACTATACAGGCATGAAATAAACGGTATTTTCAGAGTTTAATTTTCCTGTCTTTAAAAACCACATCACCTCGTATTCCCGTGAATATGGTACATATTCATCCTCGAGTTCCTTGCTGTAAGTTTGCCCATCTTGAAATTCTAGGAGGGCTGGGAACAGGCGGCTTTCATTAGATGCGAGCTTGGGAGTGCATTGTGAAGAAGGACCGCATCTAAAAAGAACCCCAAACCGAAGCAGAGCAATCTTCTTGAATCAGGAACTGCCACTGCCCTTTCTATCCCTCCTGGGCCTGGTCCAGGGGCCTTGGAAGAACAATAAAGTGTCATAAGGATATGTGGAAAGACAATTCAAAACAGAAGGCTGCTTTGGATTTCTCGTTCCAAAACCAGAGACAGGAATTGTGAGAGAAGCAGACTGAAACACGTTCGTTTGTAAGGCATAGATTTTTTAGCAGATGGGAGAGAGGAATCCATGAAAACGACAGAACCTCGGGAGCCTGGTGTTATTTATGTGCCCCTTTAAAACTTGGCTGAAGACATATTTCATTTATCCGAGTCATACAAAACATTGTATCAAAGGAAATTTAATTTACAATTCAGAGTTTCACATAGTATACAGGAAATACGCCTCTCTTCCCCCTCCAAAATATTCCTCCATGAATTTTTTTTTGGCGCATATTTGTTGTGCTAAACGGATTACCCAAGGACTTTCTTCATAGGTAAAAAAAAAAAAAAGTTATTCTATATTTGCTCCAAGAAGCTTGCTTCTTATGGCACCCAGGTATTTGTAGCAATTTGTTATCTTTAATAGTCTAGAAAGGACCCTGTTTAATCTCTTTTTAGTGCTTAACTCCTTTGCAGATTGAAGGTTTTCAGGAATGGTTACTTGCACAATAATCGCTTACTGAGGAGCAGATTTTTCAGAAGCAAAACCTGCTCACAGTCAGAAAAACGAACGTCCCTCCTCCGTCCGTTCCCATATGCCAGCCTGCTCTGCACCACGTTGCCAGGACTGGAGGGAAGGTTAGCACTACCAGGTCAGCTCCTCGCTAGTCCTTCCTGTGACAGGGACTACTCAGCTTGGCCCTTAGGTAGATCTAAGACATGCAGAGGCTTTCTCCATAATTACATCCCTACAATAAATAGTGTCCTCCTCACACCAAGTAGCTTATCTCAACTCAACACAGAAAAGGTAGGGAAAAGTCAACATGGGCAACAAGACGTGTTTTATGGGCCACTTCTGGAAGGAGGGAAGCAGCAAGGTGGTCTTTCAGCAGTGTGGTTTGGATCCTGCCACCGCGGTTATTAGCTGTGATATCCTGGGCTCTTGTCTCATTACCCACAAAACAGTACCAATGACATCTGCATTTTGCCATGCCCTGGAGTTACATGAATATACAGCATCAGGACTTGATGATCGAGCCTGCAGATGAACACAGCAGTTAATACAAAACATACAAACCATAAGGGCATATGGTCGTACCTGGAGAGCCAACGTGGTCCTTTACAAGAACACAATATAGGATTTCTTTCAGAGTCCAGGATGCTGGTAGCAGGCTTTGTTCTCATACAGATGTTGAGGTGAGCTGTCAAAGGAGCAAACAGAGACCGGTGAGATCATTATCTTTATGCCTCCCTCTGGAATGTGATCTCAGACATGTTAGATGATTACACGGCGGTCGTAACACGCTCCCATACCCAAGTGACTTCGCATCTCCTGTCGCCTCAATGCCCTTTCCTCCCCTGTATTTTAACCTAAATGACAAGAATCTATGCAAACTTTCCGTCTCTAAACATTTGGGACGTTCCTGCCAAAGTTCCCTTTTCTACGAAAGTGATTTAGTGCTGTAACCTTGCCCCAGACTCTCATTGCATTTGTGTTTAGTCTCTGCTGTAGAACTTGGACTCTCATATTTCATCATGTGGGGGAGGGAGGATGGTTCCAGAGTCCAGGTGTGGGAGAGGAAGAACAACGTCCTGCTTGCTTGCGGTTTGTCTTCCAAAATCCTCCGATCATTTCCCCGGCCCCACTAGTTGCGAGGCCATTGTGTGAGGAACAAATTGCACACATCTGCCATGCTGTTTCCCTGACAACGATATATGGCCTTGTTCTTAGTATTGTCTTTAGTTTTAGAAGCTGAAGTATTCCAGGAGCAGGAGGGAGCAAGTTGTCCTGTGCAGGACATCAGACTCCCTTTAGGAGAAGGACTCTCGTGGAGAACTGGTTAGTGATGGGATCCTCTTCAGCTGAAATAGCAGCGTATTTTCTCTCACAACTAAAGGGCCAATATGCAGAAGTGGGCAAAACCTCTTCTTTGACTAATCGTTTTCATTTGGGGCTTATTGCTAAGAAAATGCCTTCTGGTGGCTGCCTTTGTTATTTCAGAATTAGTAAGTATGAAACGATACTTGGTTTTCATTCAAAGCACTTAAAAAAACAAAACAAAATCTATTAACCATTTCCTAAAGGTACTATCCCTATAGCCATGGGTACTATGATCACATTCCCATGCCTCTGGACAGGGGGAGGGGGAGGAGCACAGAAGCCTCCTCCTCTATCGGCAACTTTGGACCCAGTGCTGTCTTGACCACCAGTGTTCTCTCTAACTAGCCTGTAGGTTGGCAGTCATGGGCAGGAGCATCAGAGAAGACATCTGAGGACTGCAGGACAGGAGGCAGAGGAAAAGAAAGCCTTCTTTGAGGGGCAGAGAACGCTGCCACCTGGTCCCTCCTGGCAGAGATATCAGCCCTTGCAGTCACTCTCTAAGTAGACAGGGAAAGAGCCAGAAGGATGGGGTAGTAAAGTGGTGTCCAGTCAGGCAGTCCTGCCAGAGGGTGGCCCCTTTGTGGAAATATCATTACAATGACAGCAAAGGAAAGCTATTTTGGCACATGAATCAGTCCTGTGAATGAACATGTCTACTGAGAACATACTAGCCCAGTTACAATGTAGCTGGAGCACTGAGTGGTACCATCTCAGTAAATGGACACTTAGCCCTGGGTTTCCAGGATAAGAGGTCAAGGTCATTCACTAAAGCCAGTCAGCCTCTTCATCTCTAAGAGATGAGACTGATTGTCTCAGGGGCAATACATTCACACATTCACAAAACCTAGTCACATAAGATCTAAGTTTGAGTTCTTAGTACATTCTACTTGCTATTTACTAGAACCTTAGTCTTTACATGATTATTAAGTAAATGCTTATGAAAATTATAAATGATACAATTCAAATATGATTGGAATTAAAATGGGAAGTTGAACTTCAATCCCTCCTTCAGTACCTTTGTGTCAATATTTTAAGGCAAATTTAACCAGTTACTTAACAATAATGAAAACCTTTTTAAAGTGCTTATCTTAAATATGTTTGTATAACTGTGGACACTGACATATATCACTGAATTACACTAAAGGGTCTGGAGAGATGGCTTACAAGTTAGGAGCTATGGCTGCCCTTCCAAAGGACCCAGGTTCAATTACCAGCACCCACCTGACAGCTCACAACTGTATAACTCCAGCTCTGGGGTATTCAACACCCTCTCACAGACACACACAGACACACAAATATAATATAAATAAATAAAATGCACATGAAATAAAAGTAAAGAAATCATTAGAAGAAAAAGAAATACACTAGTATTATCTTTTAATACATTTATGAAAACATAAATTAAATAGTAAATAATGGGACTGGACAGATGGATCAGCAGGTAACAGTACTTTCCAATTTTCCAGAAGACCTGAGTTCAGTTCCTGCACTGGGCAACTTACAACTGCCTGTAACTCTAGCTCCTGGGGATCTGATGCCCTCTTCCAGACTCTGTGAGCATTCACATTCTCTCTCTCTCTCTCTCTCTCTCTCTCTCGCTCGCTCTCGCTCTCTCTCTCTCTTTCACACACACACACACACACACACACACACACACACAAATCTTTAAAAAAAAACAGTAAAGTATTCTGATAAACTATGATTAGATTACACAATAATTAGATTTCAGTATTGTGATAGGGTTGGAAAGGATGAAGAAAGGAAGTGGAAAGAGTTCTAAGGAAACCAGAGTCTAGATAGATAGATAGATAGATAGATAACTATATATGTTAGTATAGCTAAGTTAGTCTTTGGAGGATTTATTTTCCCGTTGTTTTCCAGCCCAGCACATCCTGGGATAAGTCCCATTAGTTTGCACCACAGGGAGCCCTTGAAAGCCATACATCTCTTTTCACCTGGACTAACACTGGACCTCCCCTTCAGTAAACATTGAGTATGTCTTGAAAACGAGGAGAAGGGGCATTTTTAACATGTCATGAGGTGTCCTGTGGGGCAAGGAAGAGGGAGACAGGGTACAAGAACAAGGCGAATTCCACAAAATCAACTTCATTAAATGAGATGACATAAAGCAGCAGAGACGTGATGTGAGAACTTGAGCTTTTAGAACCCAGTGTTTGCCTGAAGTACAAACTGTCGACTGGCAAGTGCTTGTAATAAAAACAAGTGTTACATAGCAGACACCCGAAAGACTCCATAACACGCATCTAAAATAATAGCTTCAAAAAGAATTCAGTGGCAGCATGTATACGTGACTCAACATGGCGCTTGGACTTTAGTAAATGCATGCTACCATGGTGGAAATCTCAAGTAATTCTATAAACATCCTCACATACGCAAACACATGCTACTGACACGTGTCAGCTTCCCAACTAATAATAACCCAAGCAAGAAATGAATTGCACTTCGAGCCTTTAGGAAGCTGGTGTTCCTTGGCCCTCATAACATCAATCTGGGGTAGAGCATGGGTGATCATATGTTCACTGGCAAATTCTCGTAGATATTTCTGGGAGGGTTGAGGGAAAGCGGGTATAGAAGGAAATGCTATTCCCCTTGTCTTCCACTGGAGAATCCCTTGGATTGACTTCCTGAAAACCTTCTGTTTGCCCTCCCCAGGAATGGCGGCCCTAGATAGTAAGGCGTCAGGGAAGATGGGCATGCGAGCTGTAGTCTATTACATGACTACCACCATCATTGCTGTGGTGATTGGCATAATTATTGTCATCATCATCCATCCCGGAAAGGGCACAAAGGAAAACATGCACAGAGAAGGTAAAATCGTCCAAGTGACTGCTGCCGATGCCTTCCTGGATCTAATCAGGTATGTCCTTATAACCTTTCTCTGACCACCCAAACCCTCGTATTTTGGGAAGCCAACCAAACTCTCAAAGAGGTATCTGACAGAACCAGACCTGTCAGGCTTGACATGGAAGTCACACACTCTCCTTTTCTCTAACGGAAGTTTATATTGAGGGTCTGGCTTCCGATCTCACATAGCAGATGTGAGAGGAACAAGAAGTGGATGAGCCCTGCTGGAAGTTCCCAAAATCTCGTCCCTAAGCTGTCTCACTGTGCAGTTCACCCTGGACTAACTGGGTGGTTATTCATGCGCTTTTCCCAAGTCTTGCTCTGTAAAATAGTTTTTAGTAGCATATGACATGGTCCTTAGATTTCTGATTTGAAATGAGTAGTCTGCATCATCGTCCATGGTAAACAACAGCGTGGTTCAGCCAGGACTTCCGTGTTCCTCTGACCATTTCTGACTAGAGATCCTTCTTCTATACTATTTGCAAAGAAAGGATTTGACAGACGAGTAATAAAAAGTTGGAGGATGCTCTTTGGCCATATTTTATAAACCAGCTGGACCGCTGATTACAATTGAGTCTTCTCAGTTAAATTGAAGTGGATGATCATCAAAGCAAGCCAAAGTTTGAGCCTTCTTTCTCTCTACACACTACATATTCCAAAGGACCTCTGAAAGTCAGCCCTGGGTGACTTTGGCAGGAGAATCAGGAGGTCAAGGCCTGCCTCACCTGAGCTGCAGAGCAAGATCCTGGCTCTTAACAGGTTCCAGGAGGCCCCAAGGTATAATGAGATAAGATATTTTGTCACCACCCTTGACTATAAGGGGACACAGAGAGGGAACTGTTAGCAGAGCTCAGAAAGAACTGCCCCTGTAGGAAACAGGCCTCAGAGTAGGAACGCTAATAGAAGGAGATGGAGGAAGCTTCAATCAAACTGGAAAAGGCAATGGGCTGATGGGATATGTACACGGACCTTTTTTCTCTTATTACCCCGTAAGCTGTCAGCAAACACCACTAATCAAAACCAAGAGGAGTCAGAAAAGAAGCAAATCCATACCCTAATCCATACAGGTTCGGTCCTACAGCTCAGCACAGAATACAGGATGGATCCTCAGGACAAATGGAGGATGTCCTAACCCAGGCCTCTCTAGATTCCTGTTTGCTTTGCTTTCTCCCACTGTGTGGTACCAATCTTCCTGGTCAAAGCCTAATTTTTTTTCCCCTCTTTCCATCTTACCTACAAAGAACCAAAGTTTCCTGTGCTAGACAGCCACTCCCAAGGGTTCCCCATTGCTTGTCTGAAAGAAGCTTCCCCCAAGTTACTGATTCCAAACGTCATTTCACGAGCGAGTCAAGAGACGTTTGGAGAAGGTCTTCTTTATGGCAGCTCTCCATTCTCTCCAGGGACAAACTTGTGTCACCCAGATGTTAGCCTCACCCAAACACAATGAGACCTTTTCTTGAAAGCCTCATCATAGAGTAGATGCCAGGGCAGTAGGGGTAACAGCTGTCTAATATTTCCTGCCCAGTGAGAGCAATAAGGAAGGTACATGTGCAGGGGGGAGTTAGAGAGAGGAAGGGGAAGGGCGAAATGATAGAACTATATTATAATTTCAAAAAATAAAAAAGTTATGATGAAGATCCCCGAAGATTAGTAACTGATAGCTATGCTTTTATTAAGTTCATTGAACTATTAAAGCGTTTACTATGTTAAACTTGGGTTAGGAATATTATGTTGTCCGTCTTTGTAATTTTTACCTTTGAAAGCTGACATCTTGTTATTCCCAGCCTGGTTGGCCCATCAGAGCACTGTAAGTTTCTATCTTTTGCCCCAGTAAAGAGTGTGTGGCAGTCCCTTAGCTTGGGCGTTTATCTTAGAAGCTCTTTGAATGTACACTTGCATCGTAGGGGGAACATATACCCCACAGAGCACAGATTGGAAGAAAAAGAAAACAGGAGGGTCCAGATAGCAGCAAAAAGAAACAAGCAAATATACCCTTAAAGTATGAGCTCAACAGCATACAATCTCCAGAATCTCAAGTTCATGAGTCATGTCTCTTTCTCCCAGTCTTCCATCCTAGCATCCCATTGACAGTTTAATCCACTCCCCTTCTTAACAGATGAATCAACTGAGACATCAGTGGTTGGCCGTTGACTTGGCCATTGTCACATTCCTGAGCAAGACTGTTTCCTCCTCCTCAACCACCACCCTGACACTTGGAGGAAGTGACAAACCTTGCCACAGAGGCCTCAAGTTCAAATATTGGGTCAAGCTCGTCATTGACTCCCAAAGAGCCTCAGACTTTAGGATGCTATCTCTAACTCCCTGAAAGCCCGCAGAGAAAAATATGCCACGATGCTGCTAATCCTGTCTTTTGATTCAGATCTTTTGATCCCTAGACCCATAGCACAATAGCAACATAACCACTTTTGGGTACGTCCAGAGGCAGCCACCCTGCTGATGGGAATAGCGTCTCTGTTCTCACTGATTCTTCCAAGCAGTGAGGTTTTAATAATTTACTGACTGGAGAATCTCATGAGCTGAGAAGAGGATGTGTGCGCTGAATTTGGGGCTTCTCTGAAAGATGTGGATTGCATGGGCCATACCTGGAACAACCATGTATCCAGTTTCGAGTCACAGTGTCTCTGTTCCTCATTTTGCTACTTGATTCAATGCAGTCTTTACCTTAGACACAGTGAAGCAGTATTTAAGGGACAGAGTTACTATTGGGGAAGTTTTGCAATGACTGCTGTTTTCTTCGCAGGAACATGTTCCCTCCCAACCTGGTGGAAGCCTGCTTTAAACAGGTAAATGCTCTCTAGCTACCAAGTCGCCTTTTAAATTCTTCTTGGGGGACTGGAAAGATGGCTCAGTGGTTATGAGCACTGACTGCTCTTCCAGGGGAGCTAAGTTTTGTTCCCAGCACCTATGTCTAGTGGCTCACAACCACCAGTAACTTCAACTCCAGTGGATCCAACACTTCTCCAGGCACCTGAATTCACATGCACACACCTACACTCAGACACACACACACACATAATTAAAAATAATAAAACTTAAATTCCTTTTGGATATATCAAGCCAGTAGGACCCCCTTCTCTTGCCTTTCCATTCTCTAAAGTAAGAAATCCTTCTCTGGCTAACCATATGGAAGGCACCAGGATTAAGGGAAACTTAGGTGACAATGGTCCTTCACTTGTATTAAAGGTAGTTGCCAGGCTCACACATACTGCACACAAACAGCACATTTAGTCTGTGTTAATTAAGAGAACTAATTTGGGGGGGGGGGAGATGCCTCTCTTTTCTTCCCCTTCCTTGGGCTGCCATGCAAAAACTCAGCAAAGCAAGCAAATTCAATTATAAATAAATGCACTAACAACTTGCATTAATGTTAGACAGATTATTCTAGTTTCTGGGCTTGATTTAAAAGTCTCTGGCCTACTTATTATGAAGAGCCTTAGGTAGTCTAGAGAAAGGAACCATATCGAAAAGGAATGGCCTCATGGCTTATGGAATGCCTGCTGTGTGCCAAGCACCAGTGTTATACTTAGTCTTCACATGAACATGACGAGTAGCACTGTCTTCACTTCACCCATGAGGCCGCTCATTTATGAGGATGGGGATTATGTAATAAGCACAAGCTCTCGCAAGTCGTAAATGGCAGACCCAGAATTCGGAGCCATGTCCTCTCTCCTTTTCCTACTGCTCCGTGTTGCTTCCTAGAAAGCAACCCAGAGATTCCACCTGGAGGCCAAGGTGCGGTCCAGCCCTCTCTGCCTCTTAGTTTAGCAGTTCTTGGCTCTCTACTTGGTAGATACAAATAACTCCCAATATTGGGAAATGCTAACCTCACTTGATTAGAAACGCCAAGCTATGCAAGGGGGCATAGACGGTAGGTCAAATGCTGCTTCCCAAACACTCCTCTGTGTGGTGTCAGTTCACCTAACCTTTCTGCTTGGGACATACAAAATAAAACCAAACTCTTACCTCCTAGAGAACTGGGTTTGCATATGTAAGACACCATCTTTCCCCCTTTCTTAATGCAAGCAGATTGCAAGATCAAAACACACTCCCTTCAAAAAAAAAAAAAAGAAAGAAAAAGAAAAAGAAAGAAAACAGTGGAACGCAGGAGGACCACAAACCCAAGGCTAGCCAAGGCTCCAGAGTGAGTTCAAGCCAACCTTGCATGATTTAATGAGGCATTGTCTCAAAGTATAAAGCAAAGGGCAGGCCAGATGGCTTAGCTGGGGAAGGCATTGACACCAGGTCTAATAACTTGAAGCCAATCCCTGGGAGGCACGTGTTGGAAGGAGAGAAATGACTCTCCCAGATTGTTCTCTGACCTCCATATGTGCACCATGGCGTGTGTCCCTAACCCCACTAGATAAATAAATGCAACCAAATTTTAATTGAACATATATGTACATGTATATTACAAAAAGAAGGATGTGGATACAGTCTAGGTGTGGAGAGTTTATAGAGCACATTCAAGACCCTGAGTTTAGTTCCCAGGACCACAAAAGTAAAAAAATGCTCAGGCGGCCAAAATTCTTTATTCAAGAACTACAGTAACAATAAAGAATAAATCCCTTTCAATCCAACAAACCCACCCGGCATCGTGAGTCTGTTCACGAGCTGGCAGTGGATGACACCAAAAATGCTGATTTCTAGATCCGTTAGATGGGAAAAGTGCTGACCTTTACAGACTGGCTTTTAGTACGGGTGCATTTGCAGGACTGTGAGGGGGAGAAAATGTGTCGCCCTAAGGCCTATTTGCCTTAGACCAGAATGCAAATAGTTTCTGAGGAGGCTCTAACTGTGCCCAAAGGTGGAGGGTGTAGAAGGCTTAAGAGAGGATGACCAGGCTGAAAATGTACCCTGGAGAAGCCACAGAATTCGCAAATGCCAGAAGGAAGAGACTGAGCATTGTCTGTAAAAGGATTGTATGTGTTTTGAAAGTGACCAGCAATCCCCAGCATTGACAGCTGACCATGTCCTTGTTTGGAGATAGTGGTTTTCCAATAGACTAGAAAGTCCCCTGCTCATTCTTGATACAAAAGCGTCCAAGCACTTCCCATGCGGCCATGCCTTCCTTCCTGGATTCTAAACCCAGTCACTACTCACACACTGTTGCTTTACTACCAACGCTATCAAGGCTAGGGCAGCAATTTCACTTTTCTGGAGATCACAGGGGGATAGGCTTCACTGTGGCCATCCACAGCAATGTTCTCAGCACTTGCTGACTGGAACTTCTCTGCAGGAGCTACTGGGAAAGAGCATGGCTTGGCTTAGGAGAGATGAAACAAGAAGGTTATCATCTCCAATTACTAAGCAAGGAGCTCCTAAGAATAGGGACTTATAGCGCCAGGAAAGTCTTGAAGACCAGGTGTTTAATGACGTTTCTTTCCCGTTCTCTGAACTTTCTAACCATGAAGGGCATTGCCACTGGACAGATTTAGTCCACATTAATGTTGGACGTTATGTTTGCAAAATGGTGTCCCTTGTGGTGGTTAATTTGGTCATTGCCACAAGCCTGTGAGGTGAAAAATCAGTGGTTATCTTGTTTCACAGCTGCGGTATATGAAATGAAGGGTAAGTTATTTGTGCATGGTCGAAAGAAAGAAAGAAAGAAAAAAAGAAAGAAAGAAAGAAAGAAAGAAGGAAAGAAAAAAGGAAGAAGGACTTACAAATATTTGAGTCTGTGACTCTTTAAAATTCTTAGTCATTTTACTAAGATTTCGAAGAAAGCAAAGGTTCATGTGTATGTCGATTCTGACATCTTCAGTGTCTGTTATGATTCATATGTGTTTCAGTGTGCTTGTCTGTGTTGAGAAACAGCGATCTGCCACAAATGAAACAGGTGATACATAGGCAGGTACATATAACACGGTCCTGTGAATACAAATTAACATAAATCATGATAGGAAACTTGGACAGCAGGGGAGTATAAAAAGACAAATAAAAATCAGTTGATTTCTGCTGTGCTTCTTATTTTAAGTTTAAAACCAGCTATGAGAAGAGGAGCTTTAAAGTGCCCCTCCAGGCCAACGAAACACTCTTGGGCGCCGTGATCAGCAACGTGTCGGAGGCCATGGAGACCCTGACCCGGATCCGGGAGGAGATGGTGCCCGTTCCCGGGTCTGTGAACGGAGTCAACGCCCTGGGCCTCGTTGTCTTCTCCATGTGTTTCGGTTTCGTGATTGGAAACATGAAGGAGCAGGGGCAAGCGCTGAGGGACTTCTTTGATTCTCTGAACGAAGCCATCATGAGACTGGTGGCCGTGATAATGTGGTAGGTATTCCTGTGTGCCCCCTAGCTGTGTCCGAGATGCTTATTGAGATGGCGGCGTCTTCTGTTCCGAGGAAGATGCCACCGAGCCAGACGGCTGGTTGCAGGGATCTTTTTCTGGAAACCACAAGAGAGTTGGTGTTTTCCTGGCACTGCAGAGGCCCTGCACTTCCTTGTTTTGAAAATGTTCGGCTTCCTTACCCCATCCACCACTTTATACGTGCTTAGTTACTGAGTTTGGACCCTACGATAAGAAGAGAGGACCAAGCATACTAGCCGCAACAACAGAGAGCAGACAAGGGTACACTGCATGGATCTCACACACTTCTTTTGGTTTTTCAAGATAGGGTTTCCCAGTACCTATAGAGCTAGTCCTGGAACTCACTCTGTAGACCAGGCTGGGCTCAAACTCACAGAGATCTGCCTGCCTCCCCAGTGCAGGGATTAAAGGTGTCACCACCGGCCGGCTAGCATGTCAGACACTTTTAAGGAAGACAAACAATGATCAAGCACATAAATATCATATTCCTGAGTCATAGGTGTGGTGAAAGAAGCAAAGGGGGAGGAGGCGTGTCATTTGCTTTGGGTGGCACGGAAAGGCCCGGGGTGGCTTTTTTGCTCAGATCAGAATGACTAGGCACGTCCAGTTGTACAAAAAGAGCATTCCCAGTAGGAGAACAAGCAATCAAGGGCCCTGGATCCTTGGGGAGAGGGGGCGATGAGTTTCCCCTTTTATTTAACCCCTAAGAAAGAAATGTATGTGTCAGAGCTGTAGCAGTGTATCACAAATAATAACACCCAGAGCGATATATTCTTATTCAGGCTACATAGCAGCCTACAGAAGAGCTCACAGAAGTATTATGGGCTGCTAAGCCACAATTTATACAGAACTACCTTTAATAAAATTCAGAGCAGAAGACAAAAGAAAGGCTAAGTCCGAAGGGGAGAGCATTGACTTTGGAAAGTAAACTGTCCCAGCAGGGACAGAGCCCCTTGCTGGCCTAGGCCTTGCGTGGGAGTTGGTTTTCATTCATCCTTTATTTTTAATAACTAGGGTCCTTCTTGGCACCTGGGGCAGGAAGGCATCCATCGCTACGAAAAGCATTCACTCACCAACATGATTAAAAATATCCTTTGTCTCCAATGCCCCCGAAGCCCATAGAAACCCACTTCTTAGGAGTTTGCACAAGATGAATATGAACTCGGCACAAAGACAGGTCAGAATGTGGTACCCACAGGAGCCTCCACTTGGAAGGCCCCTTTGAAATCCTGGCCGGGCTGAAAGTGGACATTTATCTTCATATTATTAAAATGCCTCCACCTTTCACCCCTTCCATGAAAGGAGCCCATTCAGGGCCACTGAACGAACCTCACATGGAGCCTTTCTGGCTCCGTGCTCGCCTCCACACTCCGCACTGAATTATTGCGTTTCTGAGAACAGGTACTTCTGTGATTTCCTGGCCTTTGAAAGGAGCGTTGTATTTCTTGGGCTGCAGCAACTCCTCCGCGGTTCCCAACAGACCCTTCTCCTTCAGGGTGATTGGCTTCTGTCTCTAGTAGTGTGTTTCATTTTAGCTTAGTGCATACATCACACAAAGGGAGTCGAAAGTAGACCTTTGAACAAGTAGGGTTAGTCCAGCATATAGGCGTCGCTGTCGGGTCATTTGCCCATCCTTGCAAGGGACTGGGAGTAACAGCCTGTGGATAATGACTTAATTCGAATGCCTATAACCTGACTGCAGTTCGTACATCCACACACTTTATTAATTTTAATAGCTCTGGCTTTATTTTATGGTCTTCTATTTATGGTAAAGTGGTACTAGAATTTAGTTTGCATAGTAACATAAAATTTCCTGAGGAAGGAAATTGACTTAAGTATAAAAGGTGACTTGAAGAAAATCCACTAAGTAATATCTTAAGTGGGACGTAACTACAGAAGAAAGCAATAAAATGGCCCTAGAGCAGTGGTTCTCAACCTTCCTCACACTGTGACCCTTTAATACAGTTCTTCATGGTGTGGCGACCTCCCACCAGAAAAGTCTTTCATTGCGACTTCATACTTCTATTTTGCTATTGTTATGAATCGTCATGTGAATATCTGTGTTTTTTGATGGTCTTAGGTGACCTCTGTGAAGGGTTGTTCCACCCCCTAAGGGTGTCGTGAGCCACAGATTGAGAAACATCACCCTAGAGTAAGAAAGCTGACCACATGACCACTGGCACAGCATAGCACAGCACAGCTTAGCATACCTCCTGTTTTAGCTTAGGAAGCAGGCTGTGGTATGGAAAGTGTTATGAAAAGTATGGGCATTCGCATAGTGGTTTGTTTCAGGTGCCTGGCAGGAGTCAAGAGGGAGAGGGAATCACAGGTATCTGAAGATCCAAGCAGGGACCCAACTGTGTCTAGGAAAATGGAGATGAGGACCAAAAATTCTTCTCCCTCCTTGGGTCTAAGGCCGGTGGGTATAGGGTGGGGTGTCCTAGAGCGATTCAGAGTGATTTAGAAATCAGAGGAATTCTGTGTTTTAAACAGAAAAGAATGACAGCTGTAGTCTCTGCAGGGTTCAGTTTGAAAATTCCCCGTCTTTCCCTCTTTGGTTTTTTTTTTTTTTTCTCCCCAACTGATCCTGTGCTACTTCCCACAGGTATGCACCTCTGGGCATCCTCTTCCTGATCGCAGGGAAAATTGTTGAGATGGAGGACATGGGTGTGATTGGTGGGCAGCTGGCCATGTACACAGTGACAGTCATTATTGGCCTCCTCATTCACGCCGTCATTGTCCTGCCCCTCCTCTACTTCCTGGTAACCCGGAAGAACCCCTGGGTTTTCATTGGAGGGCTGCTGCAAGCGCTCATCACAGCTCTGGGGACCTCCTCAAGGTATGTGTGTGTATGTGGCTTGCTCCTCTAAGAAAGAGTGTCTAGTCCGGCAGTGGTGGTGCACACGTTTAATCCCAGCACTTGGGAGGCAGAGGCAGGTAGATCTCTGTGAGTTCGAGGCCAGCTTGATCTACAAGAGCTAGTTCTAGGACAGGTTCCAAAGCTACAGAGAAACCCTGTCTCAAAAAACAGAAAACAAAAAACAAACAAACAAACAAAAAATCAGGAACATTGAATTGACTTTTTTCACCTCTGATACCTTCTTGGGATCCAAGGAAGGGTTATATGTAAATCCTTTGTGGGGTGAAAGGGAAGGAAGAGCCCTTTCCTATCCACTATCTTCCTGTCTTCTGTTGACATCTGCCCAAGAGAAAAGGTAGAAAATGATGTGGCCCAGGCATCCATGGTATAGGAATAATCATGAGTAACTCCTCAGAGGAATCCAGGCACAGAAGAGTAGCCAAGTAACCCTAGGACGATGCCACACTGCTCCTAACCCCCTAGTGAGACAAGTGCTGACTTAGTCAGAACACAAGAGAGGAAGGAACTGTCTGTGCAAAAGACCAAAGACGAAACATAGAACTGTCGGAAACACGCAGCTGACATGTCCTGTTTCGCTGTCCTCAGCTCTGCCACCCTCCCCATCACTTTCAAATGTCTCGAAGAGAACAACGGAGTGGACAAACGCATCACCAGATTTGTGCTCCCCGTGGGAGCCACCATCAACATGGATGGGACTGCCCTCTATGAGGCTTTGGCTGCCATTTTCATCGCTCAAGTTAACAACTTTGACCTGAACTTTGGACAGATTATTACAATAAGGTACAAGGGGAGATTTCTCTCCAACGTTCTCTTTAGAATGCTTTTAACAGATGAGAGAATGAGCAAGGTTGGGCAAAGAAACGGGGAGGGACTCAGGCATGAACAGGAGATTGCTGTTGGAAGGAGCAGTCTTGGGTTTAGATGAATGTATTTTTCAGCTTTTTAACTTCAGGTGAGAATATTCATTCAAATAATACAGAAGTATATCACATGCAAAGTATAACTTACCTGTTACCATATTAAATCTTTCTGTTAGATACCCATTGTCCATGACTGATTCCCAAAGACCTCTTCCAATGCAAAGACACATACACACTTCTTTTCAGTAATTAATTATACCATATATACCATGTACTCCTTGATGGGTTTGTTTGTCAATATAGAATTTACAGGTATACCTCGCTCATTTACTTATTTATTTTTATTTATTTTGTAGTCAGTGTTCTGCCTGCATGTATGCCTGCACACCAGAAGAGGGCATCAGATCTCATTATAGATGGTTGTGGGCCACCATGTAGTTACTGGGAATTAAACTCAGGACCTCTGGAAAAGCAGTCAATGCTCTTAACCTCTGAGGCATCTCTCCAGCCCTACCTAGCTCGTTTTCTAATATCTATAAGATATATAGTATGAATAATTATGTTTTAAAAATATTAAGTTAGTCTCCAACTTTAAAACATTAAACTATGCCTGTAGGTGATGTTGAAAAATGAAAACACACTTGAAACAGCCCGTGTGTCCCTGCAGATTTAACCCTTTGCCCTTTCTTGCCTGGCGGAGTCAGAAAGACTAAGGGCAGCAAGAGGCTTTAAGACTCCAAGTTCAGATCAACTTGCTGTGAGCTTGAATTTAGCTAATAGTAACAGTGTTAGAAATCGGACTTTGGTCTTCACAGTTTCTTATTAGTAAAGTTCCCTACATAGAGAGTAGTTAAAACAGAACTACAGTGTCCTCTGCCTAGACCTACAAATTAACACTTTGTGGTGTCTGTGCTCTCTCCCCCGCTCTCACTGTCTTCTCCCCTCTGTATTCCTGTCATGATACATCACTGCTACATCACTCAGCATTCATCTCCTAAGAATTCTACATACCCACAATAATATAGTCTCAAAAGTTCTTCCAAAATACCATCCTATCTTGATTTCCCCAGATGCCCCCCCAAAATGTCCTTTGCAAGTTTTTTCTCCTTTCAGATCAAATCTCTATTTTCAGCCTTAAAATATGTTTTGGGTCTCTTTTAGTCTCTATCACTCACCCCACATTTTTCTTATGTGTATCTAGAAGTAGGTTATAGTCTGTACGCGTGTGTATGTAGTTAGGAAGGGGTAATAGGTGTGGCGTACTTTCGAGTGAAATGATAAGGTGAGGTTTCTATGATCCGGGATCATAGGCTGACCAGGGATCGGGAGGTTCAGTCTAACCACACCGGAGGCTGGAGGTCAGTGTCTCGCTGCACTATAACCTCTTCCCAGACACACTTCCCAGACACACATATTGACTGAAGAGCCCTGAGCTAAGACAAAGGTTCAGCTGCGTGTGAATTAATAATAAAAATGGTACCAGTGACCCAAACAAAATACAAATACAGTTCTCTGTAAGGTTTGCCCCACCAAGCCTTCAAGGCTGGGCAGTGTTCCACAACGGGAGGAATGAAAGCTGCAGTTCCAGTTTCGAGGTGACGCCCCCCACCCAGGTGCTCCATTACGACTTCTCACCGTCTACCAGTTTTTGCCAGTGAGAAGGAGAGTCAAAGGTTGGCCAGTCACTTCCATCTGTGTTTCGTGAGTTAGAATTTAGGAGGCTTGCAAGTGTCAGTGTCATTATAGGTGGCCTTACCACGTAGGCATTCTAGTGCCACAGCAGGGAAGGAGATGGGGGAAATCATGAGCAGTTTAGATCTTGGCAACACTGTATTGACAGTTACACGCCCTATCAAGTAAATCTTAAACACTTGACACGCGTGCAACTGGGTCCATACTGACCACACACACACACACACACACACACACACACACACACACACACATGCATGTATGCACACATGCACGTTCACATTCACCTATGAGTATCTTGGCAGTGCTGGGCTAAATCCAGGGCCTCACACGTGCTGGGCAAATGCTCTACCAAGTCACCTTCTGCGACCTTCCAGACCTTACAGAATGATTGGAAGAACATAGAAAAGGATCCATCCACCAGTTTCTTTACTTAACAAAGCCCACTTCACAAGGGTCGCTGTGATGATCGAATGAGGCAAACCGTGCTCAGTTTATCAGCTGACACATAATAAAAAGTGCGTAATTGATTTTAGTTAGTATGACTCGGTTCCGTGAATTGCTTTTACTTATTTATTTCCATTTTTATAAAGCAGGTCCTCCACTCAAGCATGGAGACCCGAGTTTTGCGAGGTACTCCTTGGTAAACCTTTCTGTTTGGGTTCTTTTGTCAACAGCATCACAGCCACGGCGGCAAGCATTGGGGCAGCTGGGATTCCTCAGGCTGGTCTGGTCACCATGGTCATCGTGCTGACCTCTGTGGGCCTGCCCACGGATGACATCACACTCATCATCGCAGTGGACTGGTTTCTGTGAGTATTCAGGGACCGTGTTTTGACTCACGCCATAGCTCCCACCCATAAGCCCATCCCCTGTTTGCACCCCACAATTCTAGAATAGCAAACAGTCTAATGGGCTCGCAGAACAGAGCAAAAGACACACCGGGTTGCAATTGAATCTTCCTCATCACCTGGTCCCCAGTCCTCACGGAGTCCCAGCCTCACACGCCATGCAGAGTCCCTCCTCTCTCAGCCTGTAGGGCACATCTGGTCGCTCTCCCTCCCACTCCATAAAGCCACGCAGAGTTGGGAAACCTAGTGTCTGCAGAGCTGACACAAGCCAGCCAGTCTCTCTCTGGGTTGCACAACACATCCCTCAGCAGCTGGAGCTACAGACCCCAAATGCCAGCTCAGGCCCTTCCTCCTTGTGCTTCCCAGTACAGAGGGCTAATACAGGGCAGATGTTGTGTCTGAGACCCATGAGTTGAGGGATAGCCGTGCAGACAGAGCTCATGCCATCAAGCAAAATCGATCTGACGGTTTGAGAAAAATCCCGAGAAATGTACCCATACATCCTTAGACCCCACCACGTAGGGCCTGTCTTCATGCCTTCTTCCCTTCCAGGGACATTCTCTGTTCCTAGTCTCTCATAAAGTCCATCTACTGGGGAAAATTGTTTAAGTGTGCCCGAAGAGAACAAACACCTAGGAGAACACATTGGATGCTGGAGTCCAGTGGGATGAATTCACTAGAGCTAAGAAGAGTCCAACAGTGTGCGCCAAGGCCAGGGGACATAACATGAGTTCCCGGGTTACTAGGGTCATCATCTCAGGCCCGGTGACAGTGTCAGCCTATCTGACCACCATAGCTTCCACTAGAAGTGTAGATACCCACACCCTCTGCCTCCTGTTCACACTCTAGGTCTGAAATTCAGTGACAGGTAAGAAAGAATTCAGCATAGCCGGGCGGTGGTGGCGCACGCCTTTAATCCCAGCACTCGGGAGGCAGAGGCAGGCGGATCTCTGTGAGTTCGAGGCCAGCCTGGTCTACAAGAGCTAGTTCCAGGACAGGCTCCAAAACCACAGAGAAACCCTGTCTCGAAAAACCAAAAAAAAAAAAAAAAAAAAAGAATTCAGCGCATGGTCTGGCTCTGAGGCATCTATTAACACCAGCGCTTTGGGGCTGGGCTGGGGCTGTAGCTCGGCTGGTAGAGGGTTTTCCTAATGGGCATGAGGCTCTGTGTTCATTGCCAGTCCCCCGTACTCCGGGAGGGAGGGGAGGACGATTGTGCAAACCTGTCATCTCAGCGTGTGCTAAATGAAGTCAAGAGGGTCAAAAGTTAGAGACTGTCCTCTGAGGCCGCATGACTTCAAGGGCAGCCTGGGCCAAGTGAAAACTTGTACAACTAAAGCCAAGAGGACTTTGGTAGAATACAAGCTTCCACTCTGAAATTTTTTTTTCTTTTTGTCTTCATGCATAAAACTGATTGAACTGGGCAGCATACGAAAGCTATATAGTTTATACCCATTACCATAGCATTAAAAACTCACACGTGTTTTCATTGCTCTTAGAAGTTAGTATAAGAATTCATTACGTGTTGACGTAAATAACATTTTTTTTCTGTGAAAAATAGCCACCTCTAGACAAAACGTTTATTGAAAAGAATGGCACAGAGTTAGGTTTTGTAAGTCCCCTTAACATCCTGCTTTACGTCAGACAGCTGCAACTCTCCCGACTGTCTCTGCATCCAGTGTGCTATGAGGTTACACATTGTGTAGTCTATGCAAAATTTACCACAAATTCCTGGGAAAATAAGAGTAAAGGGAACAAACGAGAACATAGTATTGCTAAAGAAAAAAAAAAGGTTTTATCCTAGCACACCTCCCCAAGGAGTCTCTCTACCTTGCTTTAGGAACCATTAGTACAATGGTAGGCGAAGAGAGGAAAGAAAAAAATGTTATATAAAAAGAAAAGGGGACTGGGGAAATGGCTAAGTTGGAACAAGAGCTTGCTGTGTAAACATGAAGGCCTGAGTTCCATCCTCACACGGGACCCGTTAAAAAGGAGCAGGGCATAATGGCACCGCTAACACCAGCACTGGCATGCAATGGCAGAGACAGGAGGACATTGGGAAGGGCTGGTGAGCCGATCTTGCTAAATCGATGAGCTCCAGCTTCAACAAGAGACCCTATCTCAGAAAATAAGGTGGAAAATAATGAAAGAGCACACTCTGAGCCTCCACACATACGTGTACACAGATGAGCTCCCCCCCTCTCTCTCTCTCACACACACACATGTATGTAGGGGGATGGTCAGCTCTCACAGTTCACCTTCTGTTTATAGCCAGACTAATTACTGAAAACTAATCACCTACTTGCCCTTGTTGCTTTTGACAGTGACTGTGCTAGGTTGTGTCGAGGATGAAATCATCCCATTGGAGGGGTACCCACTACAGAGTTAAAAGATGTTTCCAAAGCCTCCTCCAGCCAGCTCCCAATAGAAGCTGGGGTCTGCTGGTGCTCACAGGACCCTCTCTTTCCTCTCTTCCTGCCCCACCTGCAGGGACCGCCTCCGAACCACCACCAATGTGCTGGGTGACTCCCTCGGAGCAGGGATCGTTGAGCACTTGTCTCGACACGAACTGAAGAACCGAGACGTTGAAATGGGGAACTCCGTGATTGAGGAGAATGAAATGAAGAAGCCCTATCAGCTGATTGCCCAGGACAATGAGCCTGAGAAACCCGTGGCTGACAGTGAAACCAAGATGTAGGCTAAGCCGGAGAGCTTCTCTCGAGCACCCGGTGTTGGAAGGCTCTTCTGCAGTGTGTCCATCTCACTGAGCTCGCGCACACAGTGAGCCCCTTCTTTTTTTCCTCCCTATTCTGATAGGATTGGAGAATGTCCAAAAACAAGGGAGGGCTTGGCAGCAGCCAAAACGTATAGGTTTCGGACCACATTTGAAGTTTTTTAATTCATTTCATGTTATTCTTACCAAGTAAGTTACTGGAACCAAACATAGTTTTGATATCACCAATTTAGATGGCAAACAATCCTGTGTGATTGTTTTATAAGGAAAAGTAAGTGATAGGTTAAAAATATTTCTAAATCAACTCTCCAAATCCAAAAGTCCTTCAGAACACCATTGAGTTTTAGTCTGAAGAACATAACAGCTTGATGAGCAATTAGGTCACCTTTGCGGAAGCAGAGATGGTCCCTCATTTCTTTTGACTTCTGTCCTGACTTTATCAGTTCCAGGGCAATGCCCACATGCACACAGCACAGCTGTGGGGAGGAGGAGCAGAAAGCGTGGTCTCGAGTGAGACTCATCTCATGCCTGGGCCTCCGTGTTCTCATCCTGATAACGAGAAACTCTAGATACTCTGGGCCTCCCTAGCCGAGATTTCTGTGACATCAGGAAAGGCCCTGCCCTGTATCACATGGAGATCTCAAAAAGAACACTTCATAGGGATGGGTGTTTTTCTCTAGGGGCAGGCTGTGTGTGGCTCACTAGATCCTGGGTCCAAAATGTTGGTTATAGAAGTAGAAATGCGGACGGCCATTCCAGGAGTGGGATTATTTGTGGGGCCCTTTTGCCTGCTTTTTTGTTTTTGTTTGTTTTGTTTTGTTTTGTTTACCAACACTAGAAGCACTCCCATCTTGGGTATTCTTCCCGAACCCAAGGGATGGCCCTAAGAAAGCCTCCCACCATCAACTGACAAGTAGATGTTCAGGAAATCAACAGAAAACTAGCAACTAGCTCATGGTCTTACTATGAACCGCTACAGAGCAGAGAAAGAAGAGGGTATGGCCAACAAAAAGAGGGTTCTTTAGGAAGAGCAAGAATAGATGGTCTTCTTTAAAGATAAGCAAAAGGTGGAGCTACAACTCAGCCCTTTCTGTTAACCTGAACACTTTGTCTTCTGTTCCCAATCAGTCCCCCCAAAAAATGACACACAATGCCACTTCTTTCGGACTTCAAAGTCAAGCAAATGAAATTTCTGGGACAGATCTATGTGCTAGGTGGATGATCTCATCTCGGAAAATGTTTTGTTTTTTGGGTTTCTTTTTGTTTTGGTTTTTGTTTTTTTTGTTTTGTTTTGTTTAGCAATTTAAACAGAAGTTCTTAGAATGAAATTAACAAGATACTCCTTTGTACAGAAATGCCACTTGGCAAATCATTCAAAATTCTCATCTCGAGTGGGGTTTGCTTTAGTTCTGTTTGTGGCTCTACAAAAGAAAAAAGAAAAAGAAAGAAAGAAAAATGGTAGATGAGTCAACATGAAAATATGAGGGTGGAAGAAAAGACAGCAGGGGCATTGCTTTCAGGCAAGGCAGCTCCCAGGTTTAAAAAAGATTAATTATTTTTACCCCCTTAGGAATATTCAGTCAAAGGCACTTGATGGGAGCCATCAGATAGTACCAGCTGCGTTAGTTTCTGACCGAAAATGACGAATGCTCACAATGACGCTAACAAACTGAGTATCTAGAAATGTGTCTCCCAATCTACAATTAGAGATATTTTATAGAGATCTTGAGCATGGCACACATATAAAGGTTAACACTAGGCTATGGTGGAATAATCGTTTAATAATGGCAAGCTGTATTTGGGAAGCACACTACTGAAGTTAATTATGTGGCAGTCATTTTATAACACTAGCACAACAAAACTTAACCACGTCAAATTAATGCTGTTACCCAGTGTGAGATTTTTTTTTTTGTACTAACCATTTCTTATGAAATCAGGTCCTCTAAGGTGGTCCCTTTGCCAGTCCATCAGAGGCTCTGCATACGTGTGTACCCACTGTGTACTGGAAAACATTACTTTGTAGATGTATTTTCAATAAAGAAAAATAGTTTTACATTAATGTATTTGCATGTTGTTTTTATTGTTTTCCCCACTTATGGAGATACTGTACTGAACTCAAGGCATGCCAAAGAAAGATGTCGCTCTGGACAGGAAAGTCCTGGCAGAGCCAGCGGGCGGGGAGTTAGCCATGACGTAATATGTAATGACACCTGTGCCTCGGCTCCTAAAACGGGAGCCTGCACAGAGGAAGATGTGGGCTGCGTGGTGCTGGGACAGCTTGTGCTTAGTTTCCCAGGTCGGATTCCGATTTCACAGATAAAGGAAGTCATTTCGGTGTAAGAATCTGAAAAGTGAATGCTACCGTGGGATGCTTTCAAACCGCGATTTCCTGTCTAACCTTCAAATTAAGTAAATTTATCGATGTGATTAGCTCTGCCATTTAGGAAAAGAGCAGAGTTAGATCCCAAAAGGTATTTCAAAAGCAGCCCTAGTTACTAATAACCACTTATGGAGGGCTATTTTCCCTCTAGCTTCTTAATAAAGAAAGAATTGGTGGACAGATAATATCATGAAATCTCTAGCCTGAAGTTATAACCGTAGGTCCTTTCATCTCTCCGGCTACCAGCAGAGGGCAGTCACCTGCAAAAAAAAGTTAACTACACAGAGAGCCCAGGAGCCTAGGCCATCTTGGGGAAGGCTTTAGTATGATTTCACCTCTTGCAAAGTTTTGCCCATTTGCAATTTTTTAAATTTGCACCGGTTTCTCTATAGGATATTAGGGTGGGGTTTTTTGTTGTTGTTGGGGTTTTTTTTTTGTTTTGTTTTTTTTTTTTTGTTTTTTTTACAAAACACTGTATTTGAGCCTCTTTTTCAAGGCATAGATGATGGCCACTTAGTCCATTTGGGAATAGAAAGGAGATTGCTTACATCCAAGAGAACAAAACCTGGTCTCCCCGAGAGATTATCTGCAAACCTGTGGAATATTCTGGACACTGGATTGTGTTCTGGGAAACACCACCGCAGATCAACCCACTGCTAGAAAGAACTCCCTCTTTAACCAATTTCTCTTCGCTCTTCAGCTTCAGGTGGAGTCTGTGCCGCCGCACAGAGCCGTCTTAAGCTCATCTCGGCGGTGAGACTGTGGAGGGGGCACTGAGGCCGAGGATAGGGCACCGTCCAGTTTAACCAGAATGAGAAGGAAAGAGGGAGAGAACCCCCACGTGGGAGGTCATAAGTCAGCTCACAAACAGAACTATGAAAAAAATCAGGCTAGGTTTTTTGGTTGTTTCTAAGTAAATATATTTAGTGTTTTGTTTGTTTGGTTCCCCCCCCCCAACATTTTTTTAAAAATTTCTAGGTCTTCAGAAGATAGGGTCCATCTCTTGCTCTTTTCCTGTATTCAACCTGTCATTCCCACTGCCCAAAGCAACAGGACTCCTTCCTTCTAAGGGGTTGGGGATGGGATTGGAGGATTCAGCACCGCTGTTAGAGTGAGTCTGAAGGGAGCTTGGAGGAAGGGTTTGTTTCCCGCTGGAGGGGAGCTTTGTGGGCAAGACCCCGCTGGGGTCCGGAACACAGGGCCTCTTTCCGGGCAGCCCGCTGGGCACTTGACCCGAAGCTGCTGTCAGTCATCAGGCCTCTGTGTTAGTGGGTTGTGTCTCCTCTGCTCGCACCCGGGTGGTCCCAGATCTCCATCAACAATGCCTAGCTCTGTGTGGCCGCCTCTCCGGGCCAGGGCAGCTGAGAGACGTCACGACTAGGGCACATTCTGAATAAATGAGCCGGGAGGGAGGGGGGTAGCGAAGAGAAATCCGGGGAACATCCACTAGCTATCACAGAAGCCCATCCAGGACCACCATGGAGGAGGCTCTGGCCTGCTGCCCGAGAAGTCACCTGAGTAACAGACGCCTAATTGGAAAGTCTGCAGTAACAAGCAGATTTTAATTTGCAAAAAGCCATCGAGTGCCGCAAAATTCCTGAAGGTCTCCATTTCTCGGTTCCCTCTGCCACCCTACCTATGCAAAATCTCTCCAAGGGACCCCATCTTCCTAAGCATCCTTGAATTTTCCTTGAGTGACTTCTCAGGCGCCGCTACATCAGTGGTTCTCAACCTGTGGGTCGCGATCCTTCCACGGGGTTGCCTAAGGCCATCAGAAACTCAAGATATTTACATTACGATGCATAACAGTAGCAAAATTACAGTTATGAAGTAGCAAAGAAACAATCTTATGGTTGGGCTCAGCACAACATGAGGAACTGTACTAACGGGCCGGTGCTGCAGCATTAGGAAGCTTGAGAAGCCCCTGCTTTGGAGTTGAGAGGACTCTCATTCTGTCACGCTTTCCTTTCTCAGCCAGACCAGCACACTCTGAAGGCAGCCTGGCAACATCTCCCACCACAGGGCAGTCATCCTGCCCGCAACACTGCTTTGAGTTTTAAGATATTCGTATTTCACTAAATTCTGCCTGTGTAAGTAGAGTTGTCAGATAAAATACAGCACACCCCATTCAACTTGAACTTCAGATAAGCGACCAATATTGTTTAGTGGAAGTATTAAATAATATATGGAGTAAGCAAAATAGGGCACTGGATAGTCCGTATTATTTGATAACTTGGGAGACCCACGTACAAATGAAATGGAAATTAGAGAATAATTTCTGTTTGCCTCAGCACGTGAAAGAGTCTGTGCTGGGGGAGGTGTCTTCAGTGTCCCCTTTGCAATTTTCAATTGCTCGTTGAGAGGAAAAACCCTCTTTAAAACTTCCTCTTCTAGAATTCCCTACCATTTGTTTCTCTTGGCAGCATTAGCACTGATTATGTCTTGTAAATCTTGTGGCCGCCATTTAAAAGCCTGATGGATGGACGGCCTTTGGAGCTCTGCACGGCTGTTTGAAATAGCTTATCCATGCTCGAAGTCATTGAAGGATCACGTTTGTTTTGTGTTGCTTCCCTCTCATTTTTCTCTCTCCCTTCTCCCCCTCATCCCTCTCTGTCCTGACTCCATTAAAATACAGAAATGTCACTAACATTGCTTTCAAGAGATGGGCATTTTTCTTTTTACTTGGAAGTGGCTTTTTGAGACGTGCCTGTGTGCCTGCCATATTGTCCTATTCTAGCCTATTTTCCAGGGGTCATAGAGAGGGAAATGGGTGAAATCTTCTTCCAGTCTATGGGAATGGCAGTTACACCGTAAAATCCCTACATAGGCCAGGCCTGGTGACCAGGACAAGCACGGATCACCCGGGACTGCAGAAGGAACAAGTAGAACCACATTCTCCCCAGTGATGGCAGGCACGCGGCTTTCAAGACGGCAGTGAACATCAGGTGGCAACCTAGGAGTCCTTTTCTCTAACTCTGTAGGTTCAGGAAATCATAAAAAATATCCCAAAAGTGCCAGTCAGGAGTTCTGAGACACAGCCACTGGAAGAGAACATAAAGATCATCTAGGAATCAGCTCAGCTCAATGTGAGCCTATCAGATGGCCTGTGTTGGGGAGAATGTGGGCAGCCAAAATTTGACACCAATACTTAACTGAAAAATTGTCACCCAGATCCACTGCGTTGAAATACAGGAGCCCAAAGAGTCAGTCTTGCCTTTAAACCCTGAAGAACTATGAACCAAACAAATAGAAAACAGCCGTCCCAAGGAAAACGTCAATGCCAAGCATGTTAGCTTATGCCTTCTGTAACCTCAGTTCTTGGGAGAATGACGCCAAAACATCACAAGATGGAGGCCGGTCTGGACTACTCAATGCAAGATCATGTCTCAACCAGAGAGAAAACGGGATGGAGAGAAAAAAGAAAAGAAAACTTCATGTCTCCTAAAATTTAAAGGCCTTCAGCTTCAGAGAGGTTGATTAAGCCCAAATCTGCACACAACGATGGGTTAATCTCCACCATAATACCTGAATTCTTAATCGGCAATGGGCTGGTCAAAGGCCCTGGACCTCAGGGATCTCATCCGTACATGTGTGTGTGTGGGGGGGGGGGTGTCAGATAAAGGCCACCATCTCCAAATCGGTTTCACACGGGTAACCATACGTTGGAAGGGATGTTCATAACCTTAGTTATGAGCCTTAAATGGTTACCTAAGATTGGCACATAGTAGTTTAATGTCCCGCTTCTTCATCTTAAATGAATATAATCATTCCTTTTGCAGGTGTGGCAAGGAAAAATAAATGGAATACATGAACATCGTTTATATGCTTGTGTGTGTTTAAGAAATTCTCAGCTTAGTTCTTGGTGCTCACAACGATTCTTAAAATGTTTATAACAAAATGGACCAGTAAAGGCAGAAGAGGCCTCTGGGTGACACGGAGGGCAGGCGGGGGTTGGGATTTGTAGGGGGTGGGGCGCTGTAGCTGTGTTAGGCTCCGAGTCCACTGTGGGCTGGAAGGAACTTAAGGGGAAGGCTGTAAACTGGTGTCTTCTGGGAGGGAGGCTATGGGAGGAGTCCTTTCACCCCTGGAAACCATCATCTCCAGAATTTGCCAGTGCTCTTCAGGAGGGGCCCAGGCGCTGCACCGGGGGCAGACCAACAGTCCCTGCCAGGGTCTGCGAAGCTTTTTGTCAGATCTGGTTCTCCTAGCAGCCTGGCGCTGCATGGTGGTTTTGTGAAGCGCACAATTCGGCACTCTGAAGAGACCACCCAGCTTCCTGTCCCAGAGTCTCCCAGAGAACAAAACTGTCCCTCTGTGTGCCGGTGACCTCTCTCGCTGCCGGCCCCCTCCCACTGTTGTTCTGGCCTCACAGCCAAGTGGAAATGGAAAAGCCAGTCAAGCCTCCCCTTGGTGGGAACCAGGGGAAGCGACGCTAAAACTGCCCGGAGAGGAAAGCCACTCTGAGCCTGGAACACTGCTGCCACCACGTGGCAAAGGGCCTCCCGGCCCAGATCAGCTCACCCTGTATACAAAGATCGAAGGTTCTCTAGAAACCTTTATGGGTGGGCTCAAGGAGGGCTGTGAGTTGAGAAATAGCTCAGAAGTCCGAATGAAAACTGAACTTGAAGAGGTCTGTGCCTGCAGCGTGATTCTCAAAGTGTATGGCTATTAGCATCCCTGAGGAACTTACTGAAAATACTCGTTCTCAGGAGCCATCGTGGGCCTGGTGGAACCCAGCAGTCCGCTTTCACGAGAACTGTTGCACACCAAGGCTTTAGAATCACTGATCCTGAGTCTGAGAAGACCCTGTGAAACTGAGCGTCGTATATGCTTGAAAAAAGGATCTCGTAAGGGGCTTACTATACTAAACTAGCAAACTTGCTCACGAGAGAAAGAAAATTCAGGTCCTTTATTTATTTATTTAAAATAATTGATTTTTATTTAAGGTCAATTGGTTTTTGCCTGCGTGCACATTTGAAGCCCTGGAACTGGAGTTACTGACAGGTATGGACTGACATGTAGGTGCTAGGAATTGAACCTGGGTCCTCTGGAAGGCACGGGCTTTGGACTCGAAGGGAAGAGAAAGTTGGCAGCCACGCACTTTGGGTGTGCAGTGTGGGCTGCCTAGGAAGCAGAGTGGCTGGATAAGGGGGTGGAGTCAGACAAGGACCAAGGCTCCATCTGGGAGGGTCTTACAAACCACAGGGAGGAGGAGGACTTTAGTCTACACAGGATGGGATGCCTCTGGGAGTGAAGGGCTGAGACCCTTTACTTAGATGTGAATGTGATGCCTCCAAACTTCACCAATAGCATGGGGACAGCATGCCTTGGGCCTTGAAGATGTGAGTAGGACAAGGGGGCTTCTCCTTCATGGATGGTGACTAGGGTAATAAAGGCCCTTATAAAAGGGGGTTCCTACAGCCTTGCTCGCATTATAAAAGGGGGCTCCTACAGCCCTGGGTTGCTCACATTCTTGCCCTCCACCTGGGAGAACATTATTCTTAACTTCCAAAGGAAGAGTTTCTTGCCAGACAACTGAACCTTTATCCTCAGTTCTCTCGCCTCTAGCATCGGGAAGGTAAACCCTTGCTCTGCATAAATTCCCCAGTGCTTGACGATCCCAGTTTTTGCCCAAATCTTCGGTGTTAGTCAGCCACTTTCTTTCTTTTCTTCTCTTTTTTTTTTTTTACATATTTTCAAGACAGGATTTCTCTGTATAACACTCCTAACTGTCCTTGAACGTGGCCTTGAACTCACAGAGATCCTCCTTCTTCTGCCTCCCGAGGGCTGGGATTAAAGGCCTGCACCACCACAGCCCAGCCTCCAGCCACTTTCTTTTGAGATGGCTGGCATCCTTCACCACCGCCTCCTGTTTTTCCTGTTCCCTCTTCTCTTCATTCTCCAATCATCCCCGGCTGGCCTATCAAGACAGCACCCCATGGGACCCCCTGTTTCTCAGCCTGTCACCCCCATTTCATAGGTATTAGAAAACCTCAGGTATGGGAGTCACCCCTGTTGACCAAGACACAAAACACAGCATCCTCCTCAGAAACCTCCCGTGTGGCATCCTTATTTTCTCAGCCGTACCCACAGCTGAAGAGGCTTTGCATTGCCCGCTCCTCCTCTGGCATAAGAGCCCTGCGGTCTGGCTCGCGATGAGGAAGGTGGGAAATGAGGGAATTTAGCAAATGGGATCCTTCCCTAATACCTGCTCTCAAGCCTGTTGCCTTGAAACAAGATCCTATTTCCAGAACCAAAACTCAGTCCTGTTGATTTCCCTCAACTGTAATTATCCCAGTTTCTCCAGGCAAATGAGTGGCCTTGGCCGGCTTGGCAGAAAGTGTATTCTGAGAAGTAAAAGAGAAAATTACATCAACTCTTCCTCAAATATTATGTCATTGCTATGGAGGCGGGGAAAAGGCCTGGCAGAAGAGAATTCTACTGTTCTTCCTGCCTTTTTATATACGTTTTTCAAACCCTCATCTCCTGCCTCCTAGGTCTCCCTTGGAGATTTATTCACTTCTGAAACTCAAACCAGTTGGGCCTTTTATGTCAGGCTGAGTTTTTCCTCTGTAATTTATTCCACACATCCCTCCCTTGAAATTGCAGGTCGCTTCAGGTCAGGCCACCAGGTCACATTGGACTTCCTGTACTTTGGAGGTCCCATGAGATAAAGGACTAAGAGCCCTCCCCTGAAGAAGGAGATGGCGCCACCTGAATTGGCATCAGATGCTGAAGGAACTTGGCCCCAACTTCTTGGCCTGGCACACATTGTGTCTGAATCCTCTCTGGGTCTTTCCTTAGAAAAGAGCCCTAGTAAGGAGAGGTAGCTTCACATAAAGTTAACAGGCATCTTTTCAAAGCCTTCCCAAAAAAAGGATGGAGGAAAACTTCAATATAGAAAAGAAGCCAACAGCCACTGGCTTCTTGTCCCGGCAGGAAACAGCGATGGGACAGCTGCGGCAGCTCCTCTCCAACCCAATTCCCATTGTGCAGAAGGAAATCAAGGGCCCATCTTATCGGAATAAATAAACTCCCTCCTCCATTGCCTTCTCTCATGTTATCCTGCTCCACCCAGTGCTCGCTCTGAGCTCCTGAGACTGGGAGTCACTCCTGCTTAAGTGTGTGTACTGGCTTTGTAGCCTGAAGTTCCAGGTAACATCAGAACCTTTATCATTATTATTATTATTATTATTATTATTATTATTATTATTATTGTTTGTTTGTTTGGTGTGGAGGTCAGAGGACAACTTGTGAGAGTCAGTTCTCTCCTCCCACTGTTAGCTTGCAGGGTTTCAACTCAAGTCATCAGGTTTGTCAGCAAATATTTTAAGCCACGGAGTCAGCATCTCTCCAGCCCCAGCCTCCTCTTCTGACACAGTCCACTGCCTGAACTAGTAACTTCACATCTCTGTACCCAGTACCACCTCCCCCTCTGGGGAAGCAACATTAGCATCAAAGAAGTTTATGGAGATTGAATCAAGAACTCTTGGCTCATGTCCAGCACCTACGGTACTCAAAAAATTGTATCTTTATTCTGGCTGAAACTAAGCAGGACATCAGGGCACCACTCTGGCTGCAAGGGCTCTGTGTGGTCACACCACTTCTAAAAAAATCAGCACCCCCCCCCCACACACACACACACACACTGGTGACAATACCACAAAGTGCTGCTTTCCTGTGTCTAGCCTCCTGTGACTGAGTCCGCATAAGGAACAATGCTGCCACAGGAGGGCAGCAAATCACCACCATTGTGCTTCCTAGCGCTAAAGTCTATTAGTCGCTTAAGTGAGTTATTTAGCCAGAATAAGACAGATGCAGGAATGAGTGCTCCAGTGAGGAGGGCTATCTATCAACACATCACAAGGAAACAGTAACACAGATTAAGGCTCAGAGGAGCTAGAGTACAACAAATCCCTTGCTTCCTTGGGGAACTATAAAATACAGAAACTCCTATAAAACAAATCCTAGGTTCCTAGGTCCCTAGTGTTAGTCCTTCCAGATCTTCCTCACCACCCAAGCCTTTCTCAGTAGGATCCTCTGAGAAAGACATCTGGTCTACCTGTTCCAGGCTCATGATAATGATGCATTAATTCATCTATTTGTGGGGTGCCTACTATTTTCTAGATGTAGTGGTATTTCATTTGTGTTTTTAATAAATAAAGCTTACCTGAAGATCAGAGAGTAAAACACCCTCATTGGTCAGCCCCATTGATCAGGCAGTGGTAACACACACCTTTAATCCCAGTAACCACACTAGTTGCCATATAAATTGGGTAGTGCTTGCCTTTAATCTCAGTGATGCACATCTTTAATCCAAGCCCTAGAAAGGATTATAAAATGTGAGGAGACAGCTCTCAGACACAGTCTCATTCTGAGATTCCTGGAAGCAGGGTCACCATTTTGGACTGAGGTAGAGGTAAGGGCCAGTGGCTAGCTGCTTTGCTTTTCTGACCTTCAGGTTGAACCCCAATTTCTCTGAGTTTTATTAATCATGCATCAGCTAGACAAGCACAGACCCTACCATGGAAAACAGACTAGCAATGGTATTCATGCGATGAAAACAAGAAGAGGGTGAGACAGGGCGTCCCAGGGAACAACCCTACAAACCAGGTCCATCTTCCAAATCTCGATGGGGATAGTTAGCCAGGTGTTTGGTCCCAAGCACCATGACACATGGACCACAGGGGGCGAGTCCATATCTACAAGGCTCTGGTTTAAGTAGTCAATCTCCCTCGCACATCAGAAATGCTCCTATTTCATTTACAGTGGCTCTTGTGATGTATAGTATAAAAATCTTCACATACAGAAGTGGGAAGCATGTGCTGAAAGCCCGCTCCATGTCAACACCTCACAACAACTCTGTAAATAGGCCTTAATTTATTTACTTGACTATAAGAAAGTGGAAGCTCTGGGGTTGTGTATTTTATTCAATGTAAAGTTGCAACTTAAATCATGTCTACATCCAAAGCAGGTATTCCCCTGCCGTTGTCTGCTCTAACCCGGGAAGTTAACTCCAGGTAAGCACTGAACATCCAGGACTTCATCTAAAACATTCTGTAGGTTTTGAGGTTAGTGGCCCCAGATATCATTTCTAAATGAAAAGAATATAGTCATACATGCAAAAGCCCTGTTTTGAGAAATTTTCAGTTACTCATGTGTATAGACTTTTATTCTTGTATATTTCATGCATCACAAGCTTAAAACTTTAGTTCTAAGCTTTTTCTGATCAATAACTAATAGCTGATCAATAATATTTCATGTTATGAACTACGAGAGTTTGAGGACCTTTTAGTTTCCAGAACTCACAGCTTTCAAAGGTTCGTCTCTTACAGACAGGTTCTACTTTAGGGAGTAATGTTGAGGCTTTTAAAAAGGCAAATGCTTTCCTACCACACATTTTGCAAATTCACTTCTGAGTTCTGTTGGTGTGGTCCTCTGTGAGAAGAAAACTCTCAGCTCAGGACCCCCAAGGCCAAGTTCTCAGACCAAGTTCTTAGACCAAGTTCTCGGCACAAAGGAGATTTTTTTGCCCCAGAAGGACAGAGGGCAGGGAATAAGATACAAAGACAAGAGATAGAAGAAGAGAAAGAAGGGGAAGGGATCAAGGGAAAGGGGACAGGGGTACTTGTCCCAGAGGACAAAGGACTGTAGGGGGACACATGGCAGATAGACAAATGGCAGTTTATAAAGGTACAAGGGGAAAACCCGAGTTAGGATGAGATGTTTAATTTTAACTCGGTACGTCATTAGGTGAGTCAAAGGGGACTTTTGATTGCTGGACTTCAACACTTTGGTAGCTGAACCTTGTTAGTCAGCTCCAGGAGGAGGGATTGGGAAAATAAGGGAATCAGTCTTGGTGGATAGCTTCAGAAATGTAATCTAACAGGTTTTAGCAAGGCAGAGGAACTGGGGAGAAGGACAAAGGCTGCCAGAGCCACATGCTCGAGTGGGCGAGTCTCCCTTCACTCTGGTCCACTTCCCTGAGAGCATCCCACAGCCCAGTAAATTATAAGATGGTCACCAGCAGGAGGTTTGCGTTATCTGCTCAAGGAAGACCCCAGAACACTCTGGAACTAACTCTTAAGGCAGAACCCGAGAGCAACCCTTCGTCAGCACTGACATCTGGTGACTGTGGAGAAGCCAGCATGTCAATGCCCGGCACAGCAGGGAAAAAATACCAACCCCAACTCCAGCAGAATTTCTCTTCTCCTTTTCCACCTTGCTTCTCCATGCAACTGAAATCCACAGGTCAGTTAGAGTCATACAGGGTCAGGGTCACTTCCTGTCATGTGTTTCTGCGTAAGCTGCTCAAACTGAGTCCCTGTGACATCATAAGAAGAAAGTCATCTACAGTGAGAATCAGTATCTTATTATATTTACCTCCAATAGCCCCTTCAATGCCTTTCAACCCTCCTAGAGGACTTAGTAAGCGTTGGGCTCTTCACATGTATTTTCCCATGTAATCTTTATGAAGCCCTTGGAGATGCTCCTCTCATCTACAGGTGAGAAAGCTGAAGCTAACTGGTTTGCTGTCTCCATTGAAGAGTAAACAGATGGTAAACTTGGAACTCCAACCAGAAAAGTCTGATGTTACGGTCTTTGGCTTTGGCTAGTCTTGTCCCCTAGCCTTTCCTGTGATTTCAGCCTCCCGGTTGTGATGAGGAAAACTGAGCACTCTGTCCACAGAACGTCCTTCCTCAGCTGGCAGTTGGTGACATTGGCTGTGATCAGGCCAGCCTGGCAAGGGAGGCCCACCAGACCTTATGAACATACCATAACCCCACATTAAAGAGTAATAAACAAAGAAGAGCCTTGTCCCGGGTGACTCTCAGCTTATTTCCTGCCCAGTAGGTAAACATGGCGACAATACTGATTTTAGGAAAGTTCTAAGTGCTGCGGCATCGTCACTGACACAGGCTTCTGTCACCATTGACTTAAGCCTGCATTGGCTTCTCTCAGCTCCAGATAAAGCCCACATTCTTATAGAGTTTTGTGCCCTTCATTCTGGACCCGCCCCTCTTCATCCTTATCTCCAACCTTTGCCCTTGACAACAAGATGAACTTAGTGTCCTATCCCAGCGGTACTGGGCTTTCTGAATCCCAGGCCCCTGTGTCTCACCCATGCTTGCATCACTCCATTTAATCCTCCCACTCCCAAACACTACCCACCCTCTCCCTGATCTTCCATTCAACAGGAACAGCAGGTCCCTCAAAGGCTTTCGAAATTGTTCCTTTTCATGCCTTGACCTCCAAGACTACTACTAGTGTAGTAAAATATTGTAGTCCTCACTCCCAGCTGAGATTTTTCTTTGGGGGCCAGAAAGTATTTCATTTCATATTGTACTCTAATGAACAGAATAAAATTTAGATAGATGGGTAGATAGATGATAGAAAGATAGAGATGATAAATAGATAGATAGATAGATAGATAGATAGATAGATAGATAGATAATACATACACACATACATGTAACAAATGGCCAGTGTTAGTACCTATTTTGGTAAGCTCTTCTTCCAGTGTAGGCATAGATAATATTGGAATTTGGGATGATGTAACTCATTGGAATTTTGAGTGAAGCTGTCCTTCTGAGAAGAAAATTTTTTGCCCCCAGGTCAAGAACCATGATAGCTAAATGCTGGCTCCAGTTCTGATAGAATTTACTTTCTTTTGAGTCAGGCACACTCAAGGTATTTTGTTTTGTTTTGTGTTTTGAATACCTTCTCTCTAACACTATCGCTTTCTCAGTCACGCCTCATCTGGAGCCTCTCTTGGTGTCATTGAGCTTGACATACAGCCATAGCCTTGTCATGAAAAGCCTGTGCAGCACAGCGACAGGGTGGGATCATAGGAGAACTCTACACAGGCACGTTGGGCAGATTGCCAGAGCAGGGAGGACGCACCCTGTCCCTCCTAACCAACCCTGTGAAAACAGCAACAATCCTTTTCTAAGATTTTCCATTCTCCACTGTGAGCATTAGACACACAAGCTATAGACATCAGGTTTGGGTTGAGAGTAAGGGGCCAGCCTGAAGCGCTGCTTATATGCTGGGATTTGATAGCTTAGAAGTTAGGATGAATATTCAACATTACTGATACACAGTCATGGTGAGAAAGTAAAAGGCCTTGACTTGTGGTTGGTCCCAGCATCCTTCTTTGCAAATGGAGGCTTTTATTTAATACCTGTTTTCCAACTGAGTCGAAGAAATTTCTGTAACGAGCGTATCATTCAGCTTCCCACTTTGAAGAACAACCTTTACGTATGCAAGGCCTTGTGTTGCCTTTATCCATGTCAACACACAAAAGGGTTAACTGTCAAAGAAAAGATATAAAATTCTGTCTTTAGGTCATGTATACTCACAGGCACTGGTCACTTTGAATATAAACACACCCATCACTTAGAAGAATTAGCTTCGGCAACCCACGTACAAGCAGAACATTATGTTGTAAATGTGTTCACTTTCTTCTCCACTATGCGTGCGAGATAATAGAGACGAGAAAAGTAGGTAGAAGATGGCTCTAAGTAATTTCGAGGCATTATTACCCAGTGAGGCTGCCGAGGTTTTTGTCTTTTTGACAAATTGAGGGAAGGCAGCGGAACAAATCTTGTTTCCGGAGATCACTTTCACTTAGCTGCCCTCTAACTGGAGACACATCACTCCCAGAAAGAAAAATCAAAGTTCTCCAACCACCGGAGATAAAAATGACAAATTTGGCTTCCAGCAATACATTCTTGACAGCTACTACAGTTTCAGAAAAAGAAAATGAGAAAATTAAATTTGACAGAAGTGAAGGGAAAGAAGAGAAGGAATTTTTTCCAGTTAGCATCTCAATGTCTTTGGAGAGATTTTAGGGCAATTCGGTAACAGCCCGCTTCAGGGTCTCCCCACATTCCCTTATAGATGTGAATGTCATTTTAATAGCGCTGCCACCCTATTGGCAAGAGACAGTGCTTACATGTTGGTCCCCAGATTTATTGAATGATGTCTTGCTCCAAACAATTTGAGAGCAAGCCCTAAACCACTACTCGCCTAGAAATGAATTGCGCACCTTTCCACCAGACACAGTTCATATAAACTCAACAATGCACTTCTGTGGGATTGCCACAGGCATCTGGCTTCATACAGGAAGACTAGCATGTTCCCTGTTGAGATAACTGAACTGTCCAATAGGCAGCAATTATTTGAACAATTGATATTATTTCAAAGAAAATTAAATAAGTTGATTCATTTTATCCTTTTCTTTATTTCCCCCCCCCCCTTAGAAAAGAGCAAGAGAGAAAGATCCGAGTCTGACCTTGAACTCCCTGTACAACCGAGGATGGTCTTAAGTGCTGAGATCATAGAGATACACCACCATTCCCAGCTTACCACTTCTGGTTTAGGCAACACGAAGAAGCAAACCCAAAACTTCATGCATGGTGAGCAAGCACTTTATCACTTTATGAACTATATCCCCAGTATTCTTCTTCTTCCTTTCTCTTTTCCTTTTTTATTTTTAGAGACAGGGTTCCTCTGGGTAACAGTCCTGGCTGTCCTGAAACTCACTCTGTAGACCAGGCTGGCCTTGAACTCATAGAGATCCACCTGCCTCTGCCTCCCGAGTGCTGGGATTAAAGGCATGCGCCACCACCTCCCAGCCATCCCAGTCTTCTCGAATCAGATTCTTAATTCTGAATCAATCCCCAACATAAAAACAGCAAGTCGACTCTTCAATTGCCCACACATGGCCAGTGGCTACAACGCTGGAGAAGGCGAATACTATCAAGGATGCAGCCATGGTGTCAGAAAGTCTTATTTGTCGAGTTCCCGCTGAGCGTGTGGGTGGAGGAGAGCTGGGATTTGGTGGTGAAGTGCTACAAGAGCAATACGGCTGGAGAAGAGAAGCTGCAGTGGACGGTGGACATTACAGAGCGGCCAGAAGGGAACTCGGGTGGAGAAATCCCTGCAGATAATCTGCTCCGTGAACACTGGACCGAACTTCAGGGAAAGAAAGATGAAGAGTGATAAAGTTAGAATACGATGGAAGAAACAGAGACTCTCTTTACAAACCAGAAACACACATGACCCTTGACTACGCATGCCAGAGGGAGAAATGACCTATCAGGAGAAAGCTATGGAAGAGTTCATGGCATTACTAATGAAAACTAAAGAGGTCACTGAGTAGCTGAAGGTTGGGAGGAGAAGATCAGTGGTTAGAATGAGCCCCAGGAGAGACACGGCAGGGATTTGAGGAATCTGAGAATAGAAATACTGACAATGTGGGCCCAATAGGAGCAAGGCAGGCAAGGGCATAGAGTTCCAAGACCACAGTTTCGCTATGTCTTCCTTTAATTATTTCCTAGTACTATGCTGTGTTGGGAGCAGTGAGACCCCAGATCCTGAATTTCTTGTAATGCCCCGATCTGAGTGCCTACAGCTGCTCTGAGCACGAGACCTTCAGGAGTTCCTGATGGCAGGAGAGTGGTTTCTGGTGGGTTTGGCTGGGGCGTGGCTATCTCTATATAAGCTGCCCCTGAACACAATAAAGGGGACATTCTTGGGGAATTCAAGGATGAATCTTGTCGTTGTCTCTCTGTATGTGTCTGTGTATTTTAACCTCCAGCTCCCTTGCCCAAAGCTCGGTAACTGGGTTCAAGCGCACAGAGCACAGACATGGGGGCGCAGTGCGCGGCATTTGGAGGTCTCCACTGAGATATCGGGAATTGGCAATGCTGTGAAATGCATTTATCTTTATTCCCTAAAATTATGAAACTTGATAAATTTCAGAGTCAGGATTGGGGTGAGTCCTAGCTCCATTGTCATGCAGCAGCTGTACGTCTGGCCTAACTTCCCTAAGCGTCCAAATTCCTCCTCAGCCACAGGACCGCAGGACGAAGACCGAGTGAAGTGATTTTAACTGTGCCTGGAAGGGGGGAATAGATATTCCACAGGTGTTGGGTCTCTCCCTTTCCCATAGGCAATGGAGCCGTCTGCTCGGTTTAGCTCCCATTCAGCTCCGACTGTTTCATGCATATGTTGGTTTCTCCGGTGACAGAGGAGTGTGGATGTGTCACAGCTCGAGCTGAGCATAGCAGTGTTGCAGCTGGAGTGAAAACCACAATCGTTTGGGAGGCCGCCATTCCCACTTCTTAGGCTGAGGATAAACATTTGCCAGTTGATTTTACAGTAACGGTTTGGAAACGGCAGGCAGTAACCACTCAGGACCCTGCGTGGGGGAGTAATGGCGGATCTTTTCTGTTTACACTCGCTGGTCAGCTGTGTAAACCACATCCATAAGAGGCCTCGCTTCCTGCACTTGATACTTTCACAATTTAATCATGCATGTGTTAGGTTTATGGAGTTATCTTCCTATCACACATCATCTGTTGCCTTTTCATTCATCTTAGCTCCCCAGCCAATGTATAATTTTCTTGAAAGCAAGAGGTGGGTAAGTGTCTATATACTCACACGGTATTAAGAAAAGTCTTATACGCTAGTTGCGAGAGGAGGAAAGAATTTGTTTCTGTGTATCGGAAATCTAAAGTTTACCCAGAAAAATGTTCAGATCAGGCAAGACGCAAAGTCCCTTACAGTCTACTGTTCGGTGTCAGATGGTGACGTTACAACATTTAGTGCCGCCGTAGAAGAGACTGGCCTTCCTTTGCATCGGTCTCAAGACTGCACCCTGGGGCTGGAGAGAAGGCTCAGTCGGTAACACGCTTGCCTTGCAAGCACAGAATCTGAGTTTGCTCCCTAGAACCAACATAAAGCACTGGGCACGAAGGTGCATACATGCCAGGCTAGTGGTGGGGAAGTGGAGGCAGGTTGATCCCTAGTACTTACAGCCTAGTTATATTTTATTATGGGCTATCATTAGCCCCCTAAGTGGCATTCCTTGCCCACCTGTGTTTCAGATTGAACACCTGTGACTAACGGATAAAAAGCTTTTGTAGCATATTAATTTAACCAAACCTTAGTTTCTACCTACTGGAAGGCCAAGAGTCATCAGATAGCATCTGAGAGAGACCCATAACTGAAATTTCTCTGCCTTGCTATAACTGCCAATATACCTGAAAATATTTTTTTCAAGATTTCTTAATTAATGATTGTTTTGTTAGTGTAAAAATTCCGTGAAACTGCTTCCATACTGGAGCAAGGAATTATGGGTAACCTAAATCTGGTCCATGGTCACTCATATTTGACTCCAGACTAAACTTTCTCAGACCCATCTAAGTTGGAGGTTGTGGTTTTGCATCAACACAACAAATGACGTTACAGGTTCCAAGGTTTAAAACTTGGTGTCCTAGAGAACTATAATTCAGCTCACTACAGCAAGTTTCAAAATACACTGAAGTTTTTCGTTTTACAATTCTCTCTCTCTCTCTCTCTCTCTCTCTCTCTCTCTCTCTCACACACACACACACACACACACACACACACACACACACACACACACACAGAAGTGCTGGCCACACCTTGTTTACGGTGACAAAACTAAGAGGGAAAAATTCTGACAATTCTGTTCTCTAAAAGCCCCTGAAAGCTTTTCTCCAAGAGACTTTATCTGCTTCCCTTTTAGGTCATCTTGGAAGATGTGGGATGCTCTCAGGTATATGAACTGGCTGGTTAAATCCTGTGCCTTAAGATACTGCTTCTCATTTTCCCATGGGCAAGGGTCACCTGAGTCCCAGTCTGCCTTCCTGTTCTGTCCTGTTGCATCAGAGATTCCAACCTCCTTAGCAGGGCAACTGACGAAAGCCTCACAAGGGCTGATGCAAGGTCAGGCTCCCGGGGCTTCCGTGCCTGAGCAAGTTGGCTCCGTGTCCCTGTGTGACACCTGGGCTGCCTGACTGGAACATTCACCAGTCCCCAGAGCCCTGGCTTTGCATGCAGCCGTCAGAGCTTTCTTTACCAGTGAAGCAGAGCTCTGGAGAATCCTATGTACAAAGCGCAGGGAAAAACCAAGGTGAGAGGCAGAGCAGGAGGGAGGAAAAGACGCCATTCCCAAACTTTGTTGGCGGCGTCTTTTCCAGATTCAGTTGTCTCCAACCACAGGCTGGATCTGCCAAACACAGCCTAGAGGGTCTCCTCTGGGGACTTCAGAGCAGAGCCGTAGGAGTTTTGCTTTCTCGGGTGATCGGGCATTGAGAAGGATGACTAATATCAAACCTGCCGGGAGAAGGGGAGTTCACAGCTCAGCGCCTCCTCGCCTCCCGCACTCTTACTCACCGGTATCTGTTTTACTGCAGGGAAGGAATGGGCTACATTTCAATGTGAAACAACTGCTTCCAGAACCTTCATTTGCCACCAGCAATTGTCACTCAAGAACAGAAAATTCAAAACAATACTGAAACATAACCCCAATTCCCCGTAGCCTGCTACTTTTAATTTTCCCAGTGGCCAGCATCCTGTTTACCAATATATTTTAAGTCAAGCTTGAAAACATTAAGAAGACCAATAATTTTATTATTTGCAGTGCTGACAAAAGACATAAGGGGGCAATTAAACACCACGCCAGACTGGTCTCATTACACAAATCAGGCCATACTCCGGGAAGGCTGACGGAGTCAGGGTGTCCATGAAGAACCTGGCAAGTAGAACTGGCTTAATAAATAGTAGCTGGTGCTCTTATTAGCCCAACAGCGGGGCCCACATAGAAACTCCATGCAGAATTAGGAAAAGGAGAATAAGAAGCAGACATACACAGCAAGTGGGGGGAGAGAGGTGGCAGAAAAGAGACCAATGGGGTGGGGGGGGTTGCCCAAGCTTCCCCAGTATACACGAACACCCAGGACACACCATCCAGAATATGCACTTTTATCTGACTTTTAGATGCCACCAACCGAGGTCAAAATAGTCATATTCGTGTCAGAAAACACAGTCTCTGGCTGGAAATGCAATTAGCCCTGTTTATTCTCTTCTCTTAATAAAAGCGAAAGCCCCAGGTGGCTATTTTCTTTCACCTTTTCGCCCCTGAGATTCAGTCCTGGTACTGTGGTTTCGTGGGTCATTTACCTATTTGTAATATTTGGAAAGTGAGGTTGATCAGGTAAAGCTTTTCCCTTCTCACCAGGCAACCAAGGGCCTCTTGATCTCCATACTGAAATGGGTGACATTTAAGACAACCCCCCCTCTGGCCTGTTGGTGTGCTGGAGTGAGCTAAGTAGCTGGTGTTCGTGTCCACTTCTTCTCTGGGGGTGGGGCTGGGTATTAACCATTGATGTCCTAGAACATCCTGGGTCCAGGAGGATTTGAAGAGTTTCTCAGCAAAAGTATATACCCTATTATAATAGCATGTAGGTTGTGATAAAGAACTACAACATATAAAAATAGAAAGTCAAGACTGAAGAAAACCCATGCACTGCAAGTGTGCTTCAATCTAAGTAGAGAAAGATGTTTCTAGACAGCCAGCATGCCAATCTAGGAACTGAACCCAAGAGATTCACCTCAGCCTGGAAAGCAACGGCCACCAGCATCGCCAGAACATAGCAAGTATGCCCACACACCAGGACCAGGATGGAAGGCCTGGAATCTGCATCAGGATGACCAGTGTGGCATAGGGCTAGTCTGCTCCTGTCCTTGCAGAATAACCCACCCTTCCTCCTCCTGCCATGTGGCTCCAGACACATATTGGGGCCTAATCCGTAACAATTTAGTGTGTGGATAGAGATGCTGGTGGAGGGTGGGCCCAGATGCTTTTGACATCAGGTGAGCAAAAAAATAAAATGAACCATTGTAGGCGACTGGTGGGCAAAGCCAGGGATTTCCTGGAGAAGCACTCAGCTTCTGACAGGTCAGCAATGAAGGGTGAACTTCCTGGCGTCCTTATCAGGGGTCGTAACTCTAACACTCCTGCCACAGAAAATGCTCAATCATGTGTTCCCAGTCATGCATCAAGGTAAAGAGCAAAACCAAAAAGTCTCAGAAATGCCCAGGGAACCTGTCTGGGTGGATTAGCTGTGCAACAGTGCCCAGGGGAGCTAGGTGAGCTAGCCTGCAGCAGAGAGCAGCCAGCTGTGGAGTAAGGAATTTGCGAGGACAGCTGCCGAAACTGCTAACAAAAACTGTCATTTTCAAATGGTTAACCTACGTGTGGTGGTGCAAAGCTGTTATCCTAGTACTGGAGGCTGGGGCAGATGGAAGAGAGAGTTCAAGGCCAGCCTGGGTGACGTGTTGAAACCTTACCTGCACTGGAGGTGTTAATACTAAATGGCTCATTTTTTTGTTTTGCTTTTTTTTTTTTTAAGTGTGGAAAAGGGATCCCCGGTGTCTGTTCCCGATACCCTTGTTCCTTATCTCCTCACAGTAAATAAAACAGTGTCATAGCCTAGTCCCCGGAACCTAAAAATACACTAGACTAAGTGGTGAAGAGAAATTCTTGGGCTGTTTGGATCAATTAAACCAAAATCCCTGACCATACAGCTCAGGCCTGAGTGTTTTGAAGCCTGCCGAGGATTCCAAGGATGGTCATTCTGAGTGCAAGAATCACGTGGTTAGAGTGTGTCCATGAGGGTAATTTTCCCATCGCAACGTCTGGATGAAGAACTCTATTCCACTTCAACCTTAATCCACTTTGCCACGTGACATCATAGAGCAAGTACCTTAGTCACTGATCTAGAGCTGTGGAGAGACACCATGACCGAGGCAACTCTTAGAAAAGAAAACATTTAACCGGGGCTGGCTTACAGTTTCAGAGGTCTAGTCCATTTTCATGATGGAGGGGAGAAGGCAGCATGCATGGTGCTGGAGCAGGAGCTGAGAGCTGCATCCTGATCTGAGCGAGAACTGGGCCTAACGTGGACTTTTGAGACCTCACGGCCCACCCTCAGTGACACACTTCCTCCAGAAAGGCCACACTTCCAAAGTGTTCCACTCCTTGGTGACTAAGCATTCAATATATGAGCCTATGGGGCCGTTCTCATTCAAACCACCACAGACTCCCATAAACTTTACTGAAGTGATAAGCCCTTCCATTTTTATGATTAAAACAATAGTCTAGATCATGGACCAAGAGCACACAAGATTTTGTTCACCCAATCCTGCTATCAGTACAGTGGGCAGGTCTGTTGTCCTATGATAGATCTTAGGTTTTCTCCATCTGTGACCTCTGCTCACCCAAGAAACCCTTGCATGTATATCAGCCTGAAAAGTAGATGTACAAGTCAAACACCTATGAACAATAAATCCTAAAGAAAAAAATTTATTTTGAAAACAATTCTTTGATGTACAAACAGCTTATTAAAGATAAAGGCAAATTTGACCACCAGTGAGTGGGTGTTCTGTGTTTTTATGTAGAAATCATGGCTTAATATTTTATTCTGAACTATGCAGAACATATTCAGTTTTTGTTTCTTCAGGGTTAGTTGATATTTTTATTTCCTGATCATCTCTCACCACTCTAGACTTACAATGAATCCTGGGAGATGGGGACCAATGAAAGAGGCAGCCTAAAGCCCTGTGCGGTAGCCAGCTTTATTCAGAGCAATAGACAGGTCATACTCGGAGGGTTAAGAGGAATCACATGAGTAAAGTATACAATCACAGGGACTAGCTGCACATGGCAAAAACGTGCTTTTTCATAGAGGCAAATAAAGGATAGTTTAAACATTTAATTGAGTAGTGTCAGCAAGCGATAATAAAAAATCTGAAGTAAACTCAGCCCTGTTTGCTACACCTGGGAGAAGCATGAAACACATTCCAAAAACAATTCCGCATTTTGACGAAACAGAGGTCACAAGACTCTTGTCTGTTTTCATGGAGTTTTCATACAAGCTCTCAGAATTCTCCTCACACAACGCCGTTCTTGGACCATGTTCTGACAAACATCAAGGCTGAGAACAATGCTTTGCAGAAATATAGTATAAAATGGAAAGGTATGGCTAGGACTATTTCAAAAATTGTTGAAAAAAAATCTGTCCCATTCCCAAGCCAAACTTCAATTGATGATTTGTTATGAAACTCCAGCCAGCCACTCAAACAACAAATGTTAAAGTCAAACTCTGAAACACAATACATCACACAAGCAGTGGGATAGTTTTTGTTTGTTTGCTTTTCATAATCTAACCATTATGTCTTTCCAAGTACAGAAAAGTCTGTTAAGTACAGTTAAAATCACTGCGGTTCATAGCGTGTGACATCTCTGACCGCAGTGCTGCAGGCATATTCTTTGGCATCCTGTGTCTCGACAGCGTGCACAGTGCAAAGTGCTCATGCTGTACACTCAGAACCAAGGCTACCATGAAGGCACATAAGCACCACAGGCCAAGGACTGCCAGAAACGGCTAGAAATGCATGCTTGGTTTTGAATTGGTATTTGTTCATGGTAAGTACAGCAATGTTTTACTATTGCCCATTTGCTTGCAACTCCTCCTTCAGCTCCAGTGTTCCTCAACCTTCCTAATGATGCGACCCTTTAATACAGGTCCTCATGTTGTGGTGACCCCGAGCCGTAAAATTATTTTTGTTGCTACGTCATAACTGTAATTTTGCTACTGTTATGAATTGATAACTATTTTGCCCTGGCCTACCAGGCACTGCCAGTGTTCCATGCTTTCACACCAACCTAATCAATGTTTCCTTCATACCAAACTGCATCAGAAAACAAAAACCAAATTTGGAGTTCTAATTTCTTTAGTCAATGCCCCCAACCGTCAAGGTACAAAGGGGAGCACAATCATGGCTCCACTGAAGAGGACACTAGCCATTCTAGTGAGTTTGAGAGGGAAGGGATTTGCTAGAGGACATTAAAAAGCTCACTTAGCAACTGGAAGAGCCGAGTAAATGCACTAAGGTCGAGAGTCCAAAAATAGCTCACACAGCTACACGGTAGAAGTGGGTCACCAAGGGAGGTCTAAGCTCTCCCAGGACTAGGAATCTACCACCTCGTAAACCACAGCCTCACTGCCAACGTCAGAAAGTCACACAGAGTGGAAGCTCTCATGGACAGGAAGTTGGCTTCACACCAGGCCAGGCAAAACGTGATTTCTGTGGCCTGCCTCTTAACATCCATAATGCAAACACCTCTATGACTGATTTTGTTTTATGTAAAAGAATATGAGAAGCAGCAAAAGTTTGGCCTACTGCAGTCTGTCGCAGCCTTGTACCCATTCATCATCATGGTTAGACTTCAACCCAAATCCAGAACCCCTGAGGGCAAGGAGTCTGGAAACTGTGGCTACTATGACTAGTCCAGGCTCTTCGGTGCAGAGAGGCATGCTGGACGGTAGGTGAGATGGACATTGGGGGCAGATCTACAGAACTCATCACTAATCCCAAATACTGGCTTCTTACCTGGCGCAATGCCAAAAGCTCCGATGTAAGGTGGCAATTGGCAAACTGTTCTTTACACTCCCCACCTGTCTAGCGTGATCCTTTGACAGCTGTGGGTCAGGGAAAGGTAATGGTTTGTTTCTGCTTGCTTGATGTCATTGAGAAATGTCTCCTTCACTCTGCTGTAACACAGAACACTTTCTGTTTTTCTTCAGATTCCCCAAGGAGCTTCTAAACCAGTCAGGTACCAGTAAGGGATATTTGGTAGCATTGTCGTTTGAAACACATTGTACAATTTACTCATTTCTGAAAACTGATACAGGGAGCCGAAACACCCCTTTTCCCATTCACTTCCAAAAACAGAGAGTTTACTGTCTTGAAGAAAATCACTTTCATGGCCTCTTGCCTTGAAGTCAATAGCATGCCCTACAGAAGAGTCCCGGCGGGGATGACCAGTCTACCTTTTTCAAGATATCCTCTTTCTTATCTTCCATTCAGTTGTCTTGAAACTCCCAAGGTCTCTGGAGTAATCTCTCTGCCTGAAACAGAGAAGATATTTGTGAGTGTCTCTCAAAGGAACAGCAGTCCCCTCCTTCAAAGTCTACGCTCAACACCAAGACCTATTTGAAGTACAGACATATTCATTTTACACAGGGCACCAAGTGTTGGGCAGAACCTTCCCATTGCATCACCCAGTCACCTGTCCACTTAGAATATGGAAGGTGGGGTCATCCTATTCGTCTCTCTGCCTTCAGTAGAGACTGTAAAGTCACTCTTCATTGTGCAGAAACTGATGGTGAGTTGCAATGACACGAGACACTAAATAGCCATTTTCTTTTCAAATCAGTCCCACCCCTGCTGCCTATCAAGACACTGGTTGAAAGGGAAAGGCAGCCAAGAAGGGTAAAAGGATCGGATTCAGGAGCACCATCTCACCAAGGTCTATACAGACCCAGAAAAATATTTACTCAAAAAGTTCTCTCTCTGTCTCTCTGTCTGTCTGTCTGTCTCTCTCTCTCTCCCCCCTCTCCCCTCCTTCCCTTCCCTCCTCTCTCTTTCTCTGAAAAAGGAAAGAAAATGGAGATAATTATCCCAGTAATTCAATAGTTCCCTCTCCACCTGAGTTACTGGAATAATTGCCTCTCGCTGGTGGAGACTGGATTACAGGTTTAGTGGCTGTTCTGGGCTTGGATCCTAAGAGTCATCGCAGTACAGTTAACTTCTCTTTCAACGTTCCTGCTGTGAACTCCGTGCTTCCCCCACAGTATGTGTAGACCCCCCCCTCCTCCTTACGTCTTTAAATGCACTCTGATCCCAGCTTCCCTGTCTAATCCTAAACCCGCTACTTGTCTATCAAATAGAGGCAGGCCCCAGCTGGTACTAGCTGGTGTGACTCCAAAGAAAGGTATTGAATGTGAAAAGAAAAAAAAAGATCAGACCATTGATAATTATATGCCGTTCCTACTGCTTTTTAAGAAGTCAAGGAAGGAATAAGAGGACCCACACACAATGTGCGTGTGCATGCATGCGTGCATGCGCACGCGCTCATACACACACACACCAGGGATTTCTTGCTGGAATGCTGCCTAGTTTGCTGCTTAAGGGCATCTTTCAACTCCCTCCCCCAAATCTCTCCAGTGGAGGATTTCCAGCATTCTTGCCTTTCTGACCTAATTTCTGTCTTGTATTCTCCCTCTTAACATTCTCTCTCTCTCTCTCTCTCTCTCTCTCTCTCTCTCTCTCTCTCTCTCTCTCACACACACACACACACACACACACACACACACACACTCACGCATACACTCACACTGCATTTCTTGCATGATCCAGCAGTCATAATTCACAGCAGTTCAGTTCTAAGGCTCCGTTCCTATGTGGCTTCCAGTCATAGTGTCATCTGTGAACTAACTGCAAGGCAAGTTCTAGCCCCCAGCTAGTTAATCTGTAAAATGAGAAGAGTAGAACACTTACAGCAGATCACTGTTTTGAAGGGTTAAAGGCTAGTGAAGCGCTTAGAAAAGAATGTCTGAAGTGAAGTGTGGTCATCTACATCAGCTCTTACTGTTCTGGACATGCCTCTGGGTGGGGCCTCATGTTATTACATCTTAATACTAAGTGCTAGCCTTGTTCATGTCCAGTGTGGGTCACTCTTCATCACTACCACAAGCCATCAAGAGGAAACACTTGGGAGGAAGGATTACTTCTGGCTCATAGGCTCAGAGTGTTTTCAGTCCATGGCCAGTCAGTCAACACCTGTGCTTTTAGGGCCATGTCAAGGCAGAAACGTCACAGCCCAAAGACGTGGCAAAGGAACACTGCTTTCCTCATAGCAGCTAAGGAGCAAAGAGAGATAGAGAAAGTCAGAGGGTAGGCATAGGGCACACCCTTGAAAGACTTGCCCTCAATGACCTACTTCTTCCAACCAGGCCTTACCTAATAATCCATTCAGCTATGAAATCACTGATAGCTTAATTCTTTGGTGACATAGAGCCTTCATGGGCCAATCACCTTTGAAAAGCCCACTGCCTTGCAACCAAGCCTTTTGGGGACAATTTTGGATTCAAATCATAACACACCTCTTCCAAAAAAGAGAGATTCTTTCTTTATTAAAAGATCATAGCTGAGCCAGGAAGATGGTCCTGTGGGGAAAGCAGAGGACCTGAATTTGCATCCCAAGAATCTACATGACAGACTGAACGAGGTAGCTCATGCTGGTCATCCTAGCACTTCTGTGTTTAGAGAAACTGTGGGGACAGCAAAGTCACCAGAGCTCACGTGCCAGTCCTCCTGGTATGTGCAGCAGGGAACAAGAGGCTTTTCTCAAACAACGTATACGGTAAAGAGCAACACCCAAGTTTGTCCACTGATGTGTGTACATGCACACCATGGCACACATTGTACCCCCCCACACACACACACAAGACCCATGACTGAGTCAGTTAGATGGTCCCTTTCTTGAATGTCCCTTAGTTGTAACTAGAGATAGCCTAAAGTCATCTGAGGAGAGTCACTACCATCAAGGAATTGACTAGATCGGAATGGCCCATAGAGATCGTGGGGAATTGTCTTGATGACTGGCTGATACAGAAGGGCCCAGTCCATTGTAAACAGTACCATCCCCGGGGAGGTGGTTCTGAGCGATATAAGAAAGCCACTGTGTAAGTAGCTGGGTACGTACCTTCGAGTGAGCCCAAAACAAGGCAGCAAACAGCATTCGTCTGTGGTTCCTGCTTCCAGGTTCCTGCCCTGAGTTCCCTCACTGATGGATCATGACTTGGAAGCAGAAGCCAATAAACCCTTTCCTTTTTACATTGTTTTCGGCCATCGTATTTGCCACAGGTAAAGAAGGAAGCTAGAACATTCATTGCACCAACGATGAGTACCCTAGACAAAGGCAGATGCATCTAAGGAAGCTTGGAACATGAATGTTGCCAAGGAAACAGCATGCTTGAGATACTACCCAGTTAAAGAGAGCGAGAGAGACCTGCTTGGAAGAATGGATCACTAATGAGGCGAATGTATTCTGATTGGCAATAACCCACAGTTATCCATGAAGTCGGGAAACAGAGGATCTATGGATAGCATAGACACTAAGATGAGTTCCCTCATTTCTTTCCTTCTGGCATAGTTTTCTCTTAAAGTTAATCTCCTAAACAGTGATTCACAAACTTTAGCAATTATAGGAACCTGAGAAATTGTTAAAATGCAGCGTTTCCTCCTTAGAGATTCTGAGTTAGAAGGAGGTGAACCTTCATTCATTGCATTTTTTTTTTACTACAATGTGGATATTTCTTGATAGTCGTATAATGTACAAGCTGCCTACCTGAATATGGCACCATGGGGAAGTCTCACGTAGGTGGCTCCAGATTCATAGGGAAGTTAAATTGGGTAGCTTGCCATCTGAGAAGGAATCCAGCTAGCAGTCCCCTACTGAATGGTTCCACCTAGCCACTGCTTACAGCAATGTCTACTGCAGGCAGAGGCTGCGCTAGAGAGGGGGAAAGTTAGGCAGAGAAAAATCCCAGAACATTTGTGTTTCATTATATACAGAAAGCTTTAATAACAGGCTGGATGCTTAGTCTAAATATATGTCCCTTCCGAGTGCTACTGGCTGTAAAGCGATCCAAATGCAACCGAATACAAAGAGTGCAGAATGATTTGCTGATGGAAAAGTTACAGCACCCCAAGGCACTGGCATTGTCTCCCAGCTTCCTGACCCTCGTTAAAAATGCTACCTTCCCAGCTCTATTAATTGGGAGATCTCAATATAGTTAGAGAGTTGAGGAAGACTCCACAGGCCTCTGAAAGCAACAGTGCCTGTAGAGAAAGGATTTATCATCCTCCAGCCAAGCTCAATTCAACAAGTTTTCGCTGAGCACAGTTAAGTACAAAAGGGGCAAAAAGGAAGTAGAAGATACCATCAAAAGCGGCCAAGGAGGCTGGTGTCTGTCATGGCCAAAGGAGGCACAATCAGGATGTAGACGGGGAAGGGAGGGCGGCATCAGGGGCAACATTGCTGATGCTGAGAGTGCAATCAGAGCAGAAACTCACACAGAAGCAATCGAGGGACAGCTTGGGGCCACTTTTGCAGAAAGATTCGAAAGGAGAAGCACATGTCTTTTTCCCTGCCCACTGAGTCTTTTGTCATCTTCAAAAATCTCCAAACATGGCATGGTACTCCATTTTTCCCAGAGGGCATTTCATTGCCAGAGATGAGGAGGGTTTTGGAGATAATTGGTAGGTTGAATCCATTAGTGAATTCTATTTTTTAATAGACTATTAGGAGGTGGTGAAACTATAGAAGGTAGGGCCTGGCTGAAAGCAGTAAATCTCTGGAAACTATATCCTACCCTGGCCTCTTCCTGTTAGTTCTCCGCTCTGCATCCTGCCCACCGTGATGTGGGCTTCTTTGCCATCTCCTCCCAACCATAGCACACTGAAACCATGAACTGGAATCTATCTTCCTCCCTGAAGTTGCTTCTGTCAGTTACCAAGTCACAGCAGCAATGAAATGAACACACTAATGCTCTCCCCAATCCTTATCCAATTCCTGGAGGCAGGCACCTCTCCCCAGTGGTTTGGTTTTTTTGCTTTGTTTCAGGTTTTCAGGATTTCACCTAGAATCCAGTGACTTGCAGCAATGAGTTAGCATTTTAATCTCTCTGAGTTGAGAGATACAGTTGGCCCCTTCACAAGAATGAAAATCCACGTCATTAAAAAATGTGTACCGCATGTATTCCTGTGTGTTACATCCAGAAGTTTAAAGTCAGACTCAGTTTGGTTCTAAAAAAAACACAAGATAAAGCCCTCTGACTGGCACTCAGCATAGAATATGAGCCAGGTCATGATATCCCTAGTTCTTTGCTAGCATATTTTAGGTACATAGGAGTTATTGTCCAACTTATCTAGAACTTCTGTGAGACATAATTCCATTTTATTCTAAGTGCCTACCATAAGCAAACTATAGTCATCTACACAATACACATCTATACCACCTATACTGGGCTCCTCTTGTACCTTTAACACAACTCACAAGTGACTTCTCGCAGAAATACTAATAATCCACGAACATTTGTTAAAGCCACTATACTGGCAGGTTTTACATCTTCTTGTCACAAGCTAAAGCCATTAGAGAGGAGGGAGCCTCAGTTGAGAAAATGCCTTCATAAGATCCGATTGTAGAGCACTTTCTTAATTAGTGATTGAGAGGGAAGGGCTCAGCCCATTGTGGGCGGTGCTGTGGTGCCCTGGGCTGGTGGTCCTTAGAAAGCAGGCTGAGCAAGCCAGTAAGCAGCATCCCTTCATGGCTTTTGCATCAGGTTCCTGTCCTGACTTCCTTTGTAGATGAACTATGATGTGGAAGGGTAAGCTGAATAAACCCTTTCCTCCCCTACTTACTCTTTAGGTCATAGTGTTTTATTGTAACAATAGAAACCTGAATTCAGCCACACAACAGCATAATGCCAGGTTTGGTGGCACATGCTTGAAATCTCAAAATCTAGGGATGCAGAGACAGGCAGATCCTTGGCTAGGCTGTCTAGATTCATTGGTGAGCCTCAGGACAATGAGGAATTCTTTGTCAAAAGATGGGTTCCTGAGGATGAGACTCAAGGTTGTTCTCTCTCTCTCTCTCTCGCTCTCTCGCTCTCTCGCTCTCTCGCTCTCTCGCTCTCTCTCTCTAACACACACACACACACTTGTACCAGTATATACAACATGGATGTGCACCCGCACCCCACATGAACATACCTATATACACAAGCACACACATGCATAACAAAAGTCATTTTTGAGTGAGAGACCGACCCCCTTGTGCTCCTGAAGTACCCTCACTCTCAGCTCTCTGAGCTGTCACTCTTTATCTTGCTCCAGGCCCCTGCTATTTCCTGTCACCATTCTCTGTGCATTTGCTGTTTTTCTGTTTATTGACTTATCAGCTGACTCTAGTAGTTTGTTGCTGATTTAAAGTCCAATGCAGAAATTGAAAGTTTAGGTATTCATTCTTGAGCTACTTTCTATGTTCTCTGTGAGCAAATTACATCTCAATATCCGCTCTCCCCCTGTGTTTCCAATCATGGTAAAGAAGGAACTAGAAGCGTTAAGTCCTCAGAGAGAAAACATGTCGTTCTCACTGATTCATTTGTATTTTTTTTTTTTTTGAGGCAGACTGCATTGCTTCTTTACAAGAAAGAGTAATTACTTTAGTCTCTGTAATTAAAACTTTTAACTGTGACGGAACAATGAAGTTAGGACTCCCCGTGCGGTATTTCTTAAAATGCCACCCTTCAACCGGCTGCATCAATAGCATGGAATGATTGGGGAGAATTCTTGAGTTCCAGCCTAGATTATTGGATCAGAACCTGGTTTTGTTTGTGCATTTGTCTTCTTTGCTTTCTAGAAATGATGGTTAACCTCAAGAGTCTCATTGCAATGAAACTGGAGCCTGCTGGGTCAACAGAGACCTGGGTAACTTTAAGTGGCCAGAAGATGATGTCACTAGTATATATCACCTCTGCTGTGTTCAACTCAAGGCACTCAGCCCAGATGACCGTGTCACCTAATCCTCCGTCACTCATCTGCAGATTCAGACAATGGACTTCGTGGTGCAGGCAGAAAAAAAAAAAAACGAGAAGAAAATTGAGAAATTATAATCCAAGAAGTTCACCAAAGAAAGAAAATTGACCGTAGCATAGACCACAACAGTAAGCCTTTGCCAGTACACGATGCTTTTCTGCTATCTCCTACTTATGTGTTTCCTTTAGACCAGTAGTTCTCAACCCTTTAATACCGTTCCTCATGTTGTGGTGACCCCCAATCTTAAAATTATTTTCATTGCTACTTTGTATCTGTAATTTTGCTACTGTTATGAATCATAATGTGAATATCTGTGTTTTTTGCTGGCCATAGGTGACCCCTGTGAAAAGGACATTGAGAACCACTGTCCTATTTGGACATTTGGATTCTAAAGCCAGTTTAACCCTAGAAGAATGAAGATGTAACCTTGTTGCCTAAATCCATTGAGAAGACAGGAGAATTTTGGTTATATGTTATAAAAATAGTAGTACTTTCTTACAATTGCAAAGCAAATTGAGATTTCAAACATTCTTTAATTATTTCTCTTATTTTTTTGAGATTATACTATAATTTCATCATTGTTTAAGGGCAATATATCATTGAAAATTTACAACATTAGAAATACTAAAATCACCGTTTTGAGACTAATAAGGTAAACAGCAAACCAAGACTTACTTACTTCCTCTGCAAAACGATTCTTCTCAAATACACTGAAGTCTGAAAACCCAGCAGGTCAGGAAAGACTCTTCTCTTAGGATGTAGAAAACTTACAAAATCATATTCTCAGGCTGAGAATAAGTTGATCTTAATTCTCTTACATAGTCATTGGCCAAGTTTAAAAAAAAAGAAAAATCATGATTTGCCAGAATGAAAATTTGCTCCCCTGAGTCACTGTATTTGAGTGTATAAATGCTGTTAATAAAAGTACCTGTCAATACATTAGGTCCTGGGAGGCATGTCATGTCTTAAACCACTTCCTGAATTTGTGCAAATCTGCCTGCCAAGAAAGGTTTGTTCTCAGACATAGTGCCTTTGACCGCAAATAAAGTCTCTGCCATCTGCTTTCACACCAGGAAAATGCCATTTGGATTCAGTGATGAAATAAAAAAATCTTCTTCACATAAATCCAGGTCTTGTTCTCTTACCCTGAGACATCTCCCGCTGAAGCCACAAGAAAAAAGAACTTCATTAATTAAGATGATGAAGTGTGAACATATGTTGTTCAAGAATATTGATACCTCCACCTACATCTCCAAACTATTAATGCTCACATAGCTTTGGTTTTTATGTGTTTATTGGCTTCAATGCCCTGTTTCTTCAGGCACTGACGTTCCTGGGAGCTTGGGGGAAAGGCGCCTTTATTTTGAATGCGCCTAGCAGCTCTTCAATGGTATTCCCTCCATTTAATTCCTCTTATGGAAATGAGAAAATGTGGACCATCAGAATACCGACAAACTAGACAAAGGAATTGAGGTCCGAATAGACAAAACACACTTTATAATCGTGGTAGATACAGGTGACTTCTGAATCTCTAAATTCTACCCCACTGATGACTTCTGCTTTGAAAACAGACAAGGACATTGCTCAAAGGACAATCCATAGTCTTCAACAGACACCTGGGTTTTAGTCTCAGGCTCCTAGCTCTCCCCTGAGGAGCTGAGTTCTGAGACCCCTTCCCCCTTAGACTCAGATCTAGAGGGAAAACTGGTGGGGTGCCCTGTTCACTGGTCCATTCTCCATCGCGCAGAGGGAAATATGAGCATATCCTCCCCGAAACCATTTCTTCTTACTTCTTCTTTGCTGACTTCACCCATCGAGACTTTAAGAGCATTAGGGGATTCTAAGGTCCCTTGGACTTAGATCCTCTGGGTCAGGCTTTCCATCACCTTCTCATTGCAACACAGGCCCTGAAGAAAGCTACCTGGAGAAGATGAAGGACACGCGCTATGCTCTAAGAAGCCAGAAGGGGAGATTTGAACTGATTATAATCTAATGAGGCTGCCAAATCGGTTTTATTTTCCAAATACAACATAATGACTGGTGAGTGTTAATGGGCCCCGAGCCAAAATTATTTGAACTGGTAGTGTTATCTGTGTGGGTCGGGTCAGCCACTGTGGGCACTAAGGGAACAGTCATCTTTCAAACCTGAGTGGAAGCCTCCCTTCGTACTGAAAAAGACAGTGATGTACAGGGTGTGGGGAGGATAGACCTGATTACTACCATCGCAGAGGACGACAGAATGGAAACCGTGAAAGGGGAGAAGAGAAGAAAGAAGGGCAAAGGAGCAGGAAAATAGTGCTGGCGCTGAGAAGGATTAAGACGAAGGTGGAAGACGGGTTTTCTAAGAGCAGTAAGAATGGAAGGGAAAGTGGCTGCCAGCGACAGAGGCAGCTAGGGCTGGCAGCCAAGCGTCGGGGCAAGACTCAAAGACACTAAACAAATAAGGTTTTAAAGTAAAACCACGAGAACAACCTGTCTACTCCCAGCAATACAATTTGTAAACATTTGCTAAAGCGCTTAGTGAAGGACGGAGAACGGACGGAGCTGGCAGATAAGAAGCGTGAGCACCATCCACACAGGTTTCAGAAACTCTGGAGTCTTGAGTCTTCAACCACAGCAGGTGGCTGGGGATCAGTTCCTTGGGACTTCCCCAGTCTTCTTTCTGCTTCTTGGGAACAAGAAAGGTTCAGTGTGCGTGGTAGCCTTAGACAAACATCTCTTGGTTCCCGGGGAAAGTCGGGCTCTTCACCGATTGGCTGGTTCCGAAGTTAGCTTTAGGGGCATCTGATACACTTTACAGCAATGATACTCCAAAAATTACCAAGCTTCCGGCAAGTAGTCACACTGTAAAACAAGTGACCACTCTCGGCCCCAGTACAATGCAGAGATGGGGAAAGAACGTCTGTTTCTGGGCTATGTTTTACTCTTATGTAGAAAATGCACATGGAAATGGCTTCTCCTCACCCAGGTACGGGGTCACAGGTCCGATTACTGCGTTGGTTTCACACATACACCAAAATAGTCATAAGGGAAATATCAGAGCGAGCAGTTGTTTTAGGCAATAGTTTGCAAAAGCTGAGAAAAAAAAAAAACCCTCAAGTAATTGAGACTTTTAAATAGTTGTGGACTTAAAACGGATGTGTGGATTTTAAAATAAAGATGAATTTAACATGAATGGATGGCATTACCTAGATGCATTTTTTGAAACAGGAGGGCAGATCTTTAGAACAAAAGACACCACTCACCTTTCTTTGTTCCTCCAAAAGCTTTTGCATTAGTTGCTTTTGGGGTTGTGGTTGCTGACAATGAACGCTTGGGTTTGGTGGCTTGTTTGTTTAAAGTTGATAAATACCTGACAAGCGGCATCTCAAATAAGGAGAGATTTATTTCGGCTCGCAGTCTGAGGAAACGGTCTATCACCGAGGAGAAGGCACGCTCGGAATTTTTAGTGGTGGAAATATGTGTCTGGATCTCCTCGGATCTCCATGGATTAGGAAGCAGAGAAGACCAGCGCTCATACAGCTTTCATGCCTTCCTCTTTTATAGCCTCGCTCCCAAGCCCATGGAATGCTGCATCTCCCATGCAAGGTGATGCTCGGTGGATCACCTCTAGAAGAGTCCTCGTTCACTCCGCGGCCAGAGGCATATCTGCCAGGTGATTCTAGATCCAGTCAAGATGACAGTGAAGATTGACAGTCACCGTTTCACAGGATGGGGGCTCTCACCATGAGGCTACAGAGCCATCTGTTCCGCAAAGTTCCTTAGGGTAGGAAACTAATTGTGGGATAGGTTTGTTTTAGAGAGTTTGAACAGTAACAGAGACCTTACACAAACATCAGTGTAGCGGGTGTTCACACCACCCGTGACCTTGGCTATTTGGGGCAACAGGCTCTCGTGGTTTCGCATATTTCCACCTACGCACCAGTCTTTCTCCTACCTCCTCGCTCCCCATTGCCATGAGCCCTGGATAGAAGGCTGCTGACACCTGCCTGAATTCGAGTGTTGGTTCACTTTCCATAGGCCTTCTCAGACTTTCTGCCTTGGCTCCCCTCTGCTGAACCCACAGAATTTGCATTTTGCTGTTTTCCATCAGTCCTACCGGAGAACCTGGCTCCAAATGTGGAGGCTGCAAATGCAGAAACGTCTGCACGTAGAAAACCACAAAAATTTCAACGGGCTCCTTCCAGACACAAGGTGCCTCCTAGGGTTCTGTGGTCTCTTCTGGGAAGAAGACCTAAGTTACAAAACCATTGTCCACCTCCATTATTTGGGATTATTTAATGACTATTTTTAATGAAGAAAAACCCTTACTAAAACCTCTTTATATATATATATATATATACAATTAGCAAGAAAATCTGGGATATTTGCTCCCCCAATATTTTCACTGAATGTATTTCAAATTGCCATTAGATGAAGCTGCATTTCTCAGATTCTTTGCTGCTTTCATCCACTCACCTCCATAAAGGATAATATGAGCTGCCTCTACACGCCAGGTTTTAGGAATGCCCACACGTATTCCAGCCTCAGATTAGAGATGCCTTCCCCTAAACCACACAGCTGGGAAGGAAAACAGGCAGAGATACATGCCTGACTCTGACTCCAAACCTGACTCTTCCTCCACTTAAACCAGGAACCATATCTCACGCACTGAAGGCCAAAACCTAAAACCAGAGGGATTTGTGGATGGCCGGAGGAAAAAGGAAGGTAGTCTTCCGGACTCCTTCCCAACAGTGTCTATGTGATCAAAGGAGTCCATTCAGTCTCTCTAATAAACACAGATTACTCTTGTGTTGGGCCCAGTTATAAGCACTGTGTATCAGAAGACAAAAAGGAAAAAAACAACCTTTTATCTTCAGAACCGACAATAAGGGATGCAGGAAGAAAAGAGGAACAGGAGGAGGCAATTAATATAACTTTCAAAACAATATTAAGCAGTAACAACCACTCTAAGTGGGGGAGGGAGGATATGACATGATGGTAATATAAGGGCCAAATGTAGACTCTCTGGATAGGTGACTTTTGAGCCAACTTGAAGGAACAGGCTTGATCTTTTATCAGATTATGTCTTGAGGAAGAGTGGTCCACCTGGGAAGAAGAGCTGGCTCAAAGTCCCTGCGGTACTCCAAGGTACAGTACTGAGCCTAGTGTCAGCAGAAATGACAGTGGTCAGAAGTGTTAGCAGACAGTTGCTATAACAAGAAGGCCAGACGTTAGGGGCTGTGATATGTGTGTGTGTGTGTGTGTGTGTGTGTGTGTGTGTGTGTGTGTGTTTTGAAGGATCAGTTCTATGGTGAACTACCCAGCACCTGCTAGAACCTCAAAGACTTTCATCCACTGTTTTTAGGACTCAAAAGAAAAAAACAAAAGTAAGGTAATCAATGTGACATTTTATCGAGCAATCTCATGTCCACCACAAGACCTGCACCCAGCTCCGTTTTTCAAGAAAGCAGCGATTCGGAACAAGAAAGGTCTCGTGCCAGCTGCAGCTGCAGCATCTGCATGCTTCTTTCTCCGCAGAACTGTGCCTCTTGTCTTTTCCTGTCTATTCCAGGAAGCATCAAGCCCAGATGTCTCAGATGCTGACCTTCAGGGAGACCTTAGGGCTTCTGTACAATGACTAAGACCCATCCTCTCCATGTAGCCCTGTCTGGGTATTTTTATTCCTTGCATCTGAACTTCGTCTATTGTCCGGGTACCCCAGATACTCTAGTAATTAGATGCTGCCTTGATGTTGTTCAGCAGTACCCTAAACCCCTTGCCACGTTCCTTGAGAGCCAGAGTGACCTGTCCACCTGGACTGGGATTCCCTCTCAAGGCATGGAGAATCTTCCAAACTATTGTTCCTGGTTTGCTGGGCTGGCTGTTCTTCTACAGTATAGCTTAACTAGTCCACATCCGCTTATACGCAGTGAATTTCTATCCGTGATGCTTTCCCCTGGAAACCTAAGGCACAGGAGAGATATGAAGAGCAGCAGGTGAGGAGGTGCTTGTCCACATTGATGCTGTCTAGAGTCTACCTGAGAATAGGAGGGCTGTGGCCCAAGGTGGATCTGGGCCACGTGGCTGGACTAGGGAGTCCTGGTGCTTTGGTAAATAGACCTGAAAGGCAATATATTATCTCTACTCCTGACAGAGAATGCTTCAAATATCCTTACAGAAGCTAATACATAGAATAGTTTTCTTTTTTATACCGAATTCACGCATGCTTATTATTTGTAAAATTCAAATAATTCTGAGTCTTATAAGTAGGAGATAGACCTCCCTCACTTTTCTTCTCCTGACCCACCCTTTCCTCCTGCCCAGCCACCTGGACAGCAGGTCACCCACTCTTACAGTCTGCTAGATACAGCTTTTCTCTCTTTTTCCTTTTTGAGATCGTAGTACAGTTACAACATTCTCCCTTCCCTTTCCTCCCTCCAAACCCTCCCAGAAACTCCTTCCCACTCCTTCACATTCTTGGTCTGCTCCCTCACTAATTGTATTGTTATGAATAAATATATATGTATATGCATTTATAGTATTCCTAAATATAATCCCTTCAGTTCACAGCTATTTTCCCTATGAATATACAAATTCATTTAATGTCTACTATGTACGCTGCTCTGCAACTTGTTTTCGGTTTTGAAATTGAACAGTGCAACACAGCCCCACATTATGGGAACACCGACACCTACAACCATCTCACTGCTTCTCGACAACTGATTTGATTGCATGAACAGGTTCTGTTCCTAATCAATTTAATCACGATCCTATTGTTGAGTAAGTATTAGACAGGGTTGTCTCATTTTTAAGCTATTACAATCGTGTGATTAACGCTCAGATACATGCATCTTTGAACATAAATATAACCAAACAGAACAAATTCCAGGATGCGAGCTTTCAGGATAGCCACTGTGGAAATGCCCTCACAAGCTTCCATTTACCGGTCAATTAAGAGGTTCATTTTGTGAATCTTTTCACAAATTATGTTGTCCGAGAGAAGGAGACAGAGTCGCCACTAGGAGTTAATGTCATTAATCAGTTCACAGCCGAAGCAGATCAAGTCTTGACCAGGTAATGAGTGAATTTGTAGCTAACTCAAGGTGGAGGGTGATCCCAGACGACACACAAGCCTTCATTGCTTCTAGTGACTTTAGGAAAACCCCTCTTTAGGAATGCTGGTTTCGGTGGGGAAAGGGAGACCTTCTGGTGTAGAAGAGCTGTGTCAGGCTATGTAGCATGGCTGGGTAAATCTCAGTGGCCTGAGTACATGCCACCAGTATCCTCTGTATCATTCACCCTTTGCGGCTAGCAAAGAAGAGACCCTCCTTCCTGTGTGCTGTAGTGGTGACAGAGCCACATGTCGTGGGTACTGTTTGTTTAGACAGACACTGACTTCATTGCTACACTCCCATGTGAGAATGTAGCTAACATGTGGAACACTCACACAGCCATGGTCAGTTTCTCTGAGAGATGAACATTTGTGTAAACATCAACTCTTTCTCGTAATTTTATACTTTTATATCTTTATTTCATGTGGGACAAAGAAAGGATGCCAGGCTTTACTATTAATATCTTATCAAGAAAAGCTGGGCGGTGGTGGTTCATGCCTTTAATTCCAGTACTCAGGAGGCAGAGGCAGGCAGATCTCTGTGAGTTTAAGGCCCGCTTGGTCTACAAAGTGAGTTCCAGGACAGCTAGGGCTGTTACACAGAGAAACCCTGTCTCAAAATACAAAAAGCAACAACAACAACAAAAATATCTTAGTAAGAAGTGAAAGAAAGATCTTGGATAAGTTAATTTTTTTTTCTTTAATTCCACTTGGATTTTGTAACAAGTGAATAAAAGTTGTCATTCCAGAATATACCACCAGAGGGCAGTGATGCAAAGTTCAATTGTCTCACAATGCAACTGACTTTTTAAAACTTATTGAAATGCTACTCATTGATAAATGTCTTCCCTTCTGTTACTTGAGCAAAACTTTGAACACAAACATGTCACATTAGAATTAACTAGAAGCATAAAGTATGTTACATACAATCATGATATAGATGCTTATATTCTTATTAGAGCATGTAAATATTTTCTTCTTAAAAATAGCCATGTATAAGTCAGACCTTGTGGTACAAACCACTAAAAACAGCACTCAGAAGACTCCAGCAGGCAGATCTCTGTGAGTTCAAGACCTTCCTGGTCTAGCTAGCAAGTTTCAGAACAGTCAAGGCTAAGAGACCCTGTCTCAAATATATATATATGGAAATATATAAATATATGATTATATAGAAATATATTTTATATAATGTATGTAATATATACTATACATGGAGAAATATATATGAAAATAGAAAGGAACCCAGAGTATTTGCAGAATTACATGCCTTAATCTCTTCAACTCATTTCTCTGGATTTTCTAGTTCCCACCGTTTTTATCACCCCTCTGGGTCTGACTTTTAACAAACTTCAGCTAGGCTATACTGTAAACAGGGTGTCTGGACAAGATCTGGCTTCCAACCTCAGCTTCTTTTTCTGTAACCTTCTTTTTATTTATCCTCTGTGTCCTTTGCAGCACGCATCTTAATCCCGTTCATTTCCCATTCCTCTGTACCTGCCCTCTGCCTTTGCAGCTCTCCACCCCCAGGGAAAACTTAAGAGAAAAACAAAAACGGTGGGGGGTGGGAGGGGCTCTTCATGGAAGCTGAAGTGCCACACAATGAGCCAACGAGTCACACAGAAAACCCTTTAGTGTATCTTTACCTGCAAGTGTTCATTGCAGAGAGTCTTGATTTCTGCTACACTATCGATGCTGGGCCCTCACTAGGACTCCTCTTGGATATCCTACTGCTGCCCTGTGTTGTGGAGATCCCGCAGCTTTGAGTCTGCAGGACCGGTCACTTCCCATGCTCCAGCAGATCACAGATGGAGGGGATATTGGGTCTGCAGGACTGGTCCCTTCCCATGCCCCCGCAGATCACAGGTAGAGGGGATATTGGGATGGGCCGATATAACCCTGGTTCTAGGCCTGGGTGGTTTCCCTCGTCCTCACCACCAGGGTGCGCTCTCCTGAATCGTCTTGGCTTCTTCAGACTTCCAACATGGACTGTGGACTTGTGAACCTCCAGAAATTATCCAGGCCTTCAGGAGCAGATTAGGACTGTCGAGACACCCATTTTTGTGAACTGAAGAACCCCCTGAGTCTCAGTTTCTCCAGGGAGAGGCCAGCAGTGTTGGACTACTCTGCCCGTATTCAGCAAGCCCTCCTAATCAACCTCCAGCTAGCGAGCCTTCTCCTGTTGGATCTGCTCCTCTAGAGCAGCCTAACGGCTGCAGCTTCTGAGAGCTGCATGGCAGAACTGAGGACTGCGCAGGCAAAGCAGTTTCTGGGGGGAAATAAAATGCAGTTTGCTTTGAGAGATCTAAAGAACCTTACAAAGCAAAGAATTGTCACCATCGTTATTACTGTCAACCCCACTATGATTAGATGCAGCCGAGGTTTGCCAGGTTGCACAGTAGTGATACAAGCAGACTATAATTCAGTCTACAAGAAAGAAAGAAAGAAAGAAAGAAAGAAAGAAAGAAAGAAAGAAAGAAAATAAAAAGAAAAAAGATAAACAGGAAAAAAAAAAAGTAGCCAAGTTGAGGAGCAGGCACTCCAGAGAGTCAGAGCTGGAACAAGGACTGGTAAAGGACGCTGAAACACATTCGCAGGTGTGCTGGCCCCAGACTCAGAAGGAGGCCACAGTGCAGCAGGAACAGACTCTGCTACCAACCTAATATTTCAGAAGGGAGACACCTAGCCCAGAAAGCACCCCTGGGAAATGTGAAGCCCAAGCGGTGTTAGCCCTGGAACCAAAGAGAAAGAGGGTTTCTGTTTGCTTCCGATCTCGACGCCGTCCCTGTGCTGGCCCCATCACAGCTCCCTGTACTCAGAGACTGTGTATTTCCAGGACCGGTAGCCCGCACAGTAACACTCCACAGCCTGGCGACGAGAAAGCTCCCCCTGCCTCCCTCCACTAGCACAGGAAGGGGCCTTGCCAGCAACTGTCCTAAAGCATCAATGTCAAATGCTCCAGGCGGGCGGCAGCAGCCCCGGAGCCCTGGGCTGGGTGTTTTCTCCTTGCACGGGCAGTGGGAAGCAGAGGCCTGCTGCTGCTCCAGCAGGCCAGACAGAAGCTAATTACAGCAACCTGAACCTGCCGTGACTAACATGCTTATTTAATTTCAAATGTTTGTTTGTTGACCTACAGAAATCAAATATAGCGGCCTCAAGGGCCAGGCCTCTACTGGGGCCCAGGGAGTGATGTCTGTGTGCAGAGCAATTACCCAGGCCTGAGTGTAGGCCGGGGTTGGGTTGCGTGGCAATACCTGGAACGGAATCCCCTTGGAAAGATGTCAGTTCTGTGGGGAATGTGGTTCAGCTTGGGCATGACATGAAAGGCAGGAAGCAGGCCACGGGAAGGCCATGGCCAGCGACGTCTCTCCAGCACGGTTAATTTGCGGTAATAATCTTCACGTCCTCCACCAAGAGCCCACTCTGTTTCAAGTCCGCTCTGTACATTATCACATCCACCCGGCTTTGCAGACAAGGGAGCTTGGTTTTGTTTCCAATTTCAGGTTAAAAATAAAAACGCAAGCCTGTAAACATTTAAATAACAGGCTCATGGCCGTGCTGTAATAATAACACAGGTTCAGTGTCTCTGCCTCAAAAACCCAAGATCTGAAAAGCACCCAAACTTGAAACTTTTTGAGCCCTGACATGTTACTACAGCTGGAAAATTCCACACCTGATTTCACGCGATCACTGTAAAAATGCAGGCACATTAAAAGTGTTCTGCAAAACATCCGAGCTATGCAGACAATGTTTATAGAAAACATAACGGAATTTTATATTTAGACTTCAGTCTCGTCCCCAGGATATTTCATCATGCGTGTGAAAATACCCCCAGCCATCAATTATTAATATGAAATAATTTGATCCCACGTATTTTGAGTGAAGAACACTCGATCTGCATTTGTGGAAAACCCTTCAGTGTACATCCCATAGCTTCTAACTGAGCTCTTACTACAGAGCCATTTGGATTTATGTCGGTTCATGCTAACTGTGAGGTGAGGGTTATCATTAACCCCATTTCTAGATGAGGGGACTGAAGCTCGGGGATACTAAGTCATCTATCTAAGGATGGGAGATTCCTGCAGCCAAGCCTGGAATCACCGTGTAAAACTGACTCTGTGGACGAGAATCATACAGTGTCAAATGGAGATGCAAACGTAGCCAGTCTGGCTTCAAATCTGGTACTCCTCTCCAGCTCGAGGTTACTCACTTCTCCAAATGCTCCTGTTGTCGGAGAGGCAGGAAGAGCTTTGGAGGCCACAGTACATAGGAGGAAGCTGCTCTGATCCAAGTGCCATACCGAGCAAACTTAGAGCAGAGCTAAAAGGAAGCAGGCGTGAGAGAGCCGGGGCTAAGGCTAAGCTAACATCACTGCCACCACCCAAGCATCCTGGTGCCCCAGTGAGAGTCAAACCAAGCCCAGGAGCCTGGAGCAGCCTTCAGTTATTAAGAATGATGTTAATGACCACTGGTGTTTACAGTTTGGCACAAGACACTGTTCAAAGCCCCAACCTGTCTTCTCTGTCTTATGTTCCCACTCTATGTACAAGACAACTGGGGCTCAGAGAACACCTAGAAGCCCCGACAAAGGTACTCGAAGAAGGAGGAGCAGCGTCTGACACTGGAGCAGATCTCACCCTAGAGCCCCAAGCCAGACACTGTCTGCCCCTAAACAACATGCCAGGGTGAAGAGAGCGCACCTAAAGCCCAGTTCATTAGGCTTATCTGCCTGCTCAATGAGCACACTCATTCTTTTTCCTTACAATAGGGCTGAAATGTAATAGGAGAGTTCCTGTTTATAAAGGTTAAAGAGATGGGACTGGAGAGGTGGCTCAGAGGTTAACAGGACTGACTGTTCTTTTAGAGGTCCCGGGTTCAATTCCCAGCACCCACAACTGTCCATAACTCCAGTTCCAGGGGATCTAATGCCCTCACAGAGACATAACATGCAGGCAAAACACCAATGCACATAAAAAAAAAATAAAGACTAAAGAGCCAGAAAAGGTGACACATGTTTTTGATCCCAGCACTTGGGAGGCAGAGGCAGGAGGATTTCTGAGAATCTGTGAGCTTGAGACCAGCCTGGTCTACATATAGACCCTGTCTTTAAAAGAAAAAAAGTGTATAAAGTTTTCTAAGCTGTTAACTAAATAAATAGCAAAACTTTTTTTTAAAATACACATTTTTTGCTGTTTATTATAATCAGTTTAACCCACAAAATGTAAAATGGAAATACGATTTTTACACACACACACACACGAATATACGCATGCACACTCCTTCACCCACCGATCATTAAAAGAAGATTCTCTCTGGGAGGAAGTGTGCAGGTGTGTTTCCTGAATGGATGAAATTCCAAGGCACACATCACACATTCTGACGCTGCCGCTCTCTGCAAGCCTCCTTTGCGCCCCCCCCCCCAATATTGTGGAACTCCTAAAAGAATCCCCACAGACTTCACAGTACCGGAAACGGATCTCAACAACTCACCAGGTGTTTTCCCGGCACTAATCACGAGTCACAGGGAGATTTAGAAGTGGTACCGGGGGGTCTTCATCACCAGAGAGAAATGGGTCTTGATCCTGTCAGCAGCCTCAAGTCCAATAGGAAAAAAAAAAATTCACTTGGCCCTAACAGCTTTGAACAAAACACATTTAATCCACATTTGTTTAGATCAGAGTTAGTATGAAGAGAAAATAAGTGCTAGGAATATTTCTCCACAAACAGCCACTTCAGAATGTGTCTGCGTAGCTAGCTTCTTGTTATGGAGAAAATGGATGTGGACTAAAGTGCATATATTTAGCCATTTCGTGTGATGGCTTTATTACTCCATACACTGCTAAGCCTCCAGAGACTGGCATTTAATTAAATGCAGAGAAGTATTCATGGATAGATTTCCAATTTACCGTTTCTATGCCAAGAGTCTCCGAGGTCTCATTTCCGTTTAGAAAATTCTACTGCCACAAAAAGAGGGATTAATGAAATTAAATGGCTTCTATCTTCCTTAGGACTGAAACCTACTCCTACATGAACTCTGGGTTTGGGGCACAGGTCAAAAGTGCACCCTGTCTACAGGGAAAGCCTCTTCCTCTGCAGCCCTGAACACACACACAAACACACACTTTAATTTGAAAATTCCATAAAGAGTCAACAGCAGCGCTCCAGCCTCTTTGGACCACATGTCTTTGTCCTCTCTGCACAGAGTCCTCTACTGATAGACAAGGCCCACGTTCAGATCTGGAAAAAGCACCCAGTCCCACCACGGAGGACTATGACAGCGTTGTCAGCTCCAGGAGATGGTTTCAACTTCTGGTCCTCTTGCGAACTTCTTTTTTTTTTTTTTCTAAAAAGGTCAAAAAGAGTGTCTAGGTTCAGGGACGCAGTGTTAAACAACTTAAAACAGAGCAGAGACCAGGGCCCCATCTTGCCACATCCGTCCTGGTCCCAACACAGCCTCTGTCTTAGTCTGAGAGACTAAAGTTTTAGGTTTTTTTGTTTGTTTGTTTGTTTGTGAGGCGTTTTTGTTTTGTTTTGAGACCGGGTCTCACTATGTATCCCCTGGCTGGCCTGGAACTTCCTAAGTAGACCAGACTGGTCTCAGACTCATAGAGATCCTCCTTCCTCGGCCTCCTGAGCGTGAACATACTGTTCTGAAATCCAACACATTTGTCCATTCATCATTTTGTCAATCAGAGTGCTTTGTGTCACCGGCCAGCCTGCCTGCAAACACCTAGTTATTTCAGATGATCATCTTGGGGTCTTCTGATCCTGTTGCCTCACCAAGTGGCCTCAATATCACGTGACTCCTGTTTTTTAGGGTCATCCCACCTGTACCCCATCCCTGCTTCCCACTGTTTTTCCTCAGACAAAGACTTTATCACGTCTTGCCCGGTCTGCCATTATCTCCCCAGAACAATGTTCTCCCCGACACAAAGAGAGATTTGCACGCTTCCACGAGGCTCACCCCGAAGGACAGATTCTTCCACTCGGAAGACTGCAGAAACCTGTGACTGCCCTGAACACCCCTTGATGGGCCATAGAATCCCAAGCCCCAACTGGTGACCGCCATCTGCTTCTCCAAAGTCATCCTCCAGTGCACTCAAGCACCTCCCTGTGCTTTCCGACATCCCAGGCCCGAGTGCGGAGGTGCCAAACCACCTCGCTGACTCGGCCTGTCAGACTCCTACTCCCATCTGTTCAAACGCTGCCTCCTTCCTGAAGGTGATTCTGACCCCAGCCTGACCATAGCTCCCAACAAACATACCCCCGTAGGCATGAGCTGACGTTTCGCATGTCCACATTGCCCTTGACAACTTCCACAAGATGCCACACTTCTTGCCTGGCCGTGAACTAGCTATGAATTTGCCCTGAGTACAAGCATCTCCCAGGATCACATTCAAATGCATATTCTTATAACATTTAGGACAGCCCTCTAGCTGCCATCTCGCGTCCCTGCGTGTGTGCGCCTTATCTCAGCTGGTCCGCCCGAGACCCCCTGAGGGCGAACCCTAGTCCCCCACGAAGCCCCATTTCCACTCCAACAAGATGAAAGAAACAATCATGAACCAGGAAAAACTGGCCAAGCTGCAGGCACAAGTGCGCATTGGTGGGAAAGGAACTGCTCGCAGAAAGAAGAAGGTGGTTCACAGAACAGCCACAGCAGATGATAAAAAACTGCAGTTCTCTTTAAAGAAGTTAGGGGTGAACAATATCTCTGGTATTGAAGAGGTGAACATGTTTACAAACCAAGGAACAGTGATCCATTTTAACAACCCTAAAGTCTCTGGCAGCAAACACCTTCACCATTACAGGCCACGCCGAGACAAAGCAACTGACAGAAATGCTTCCCAGCATTCTAAACCAGCTTGGGGCAGACAGTCTGACTAGTTCAAGGAGACTGGCTGAAGCTCTGCCCAAACAATCTGTGGATGGAAAAGCACCCCTTGCTACTGGAGAGGATGATGATGATGAAGTCCCAGACCTGGTGGAGAATTTTGATGAGGCTTCTAAGAACGAGGCAAACTGAACGGAGGGGACTTCTGAAGAAGTGACTCTTGCAGAAGTTACAGGAGCTGCTATTTTATATCATGGCTGCTTTTTAAAGGTCTTTTGTTTATGGATCTGATCAAATCTAGATCGCTAATATTTTTAAGCCCAAGCCCCTTGGACACTGCAGCTCTTTTCAGTTTTTGCTTAAACACAATTCATTCTTTGCAGCAAATTAACCTGAAGAAGCCTGGGAATAAAGTTTGGAAAAAGGTTAATAAAATTCTTTGCCTAGTAAAAAAAAAAAACACAAACATTTAGAACAATGTCCTGAGCATTCATATATGAGTGTGGCCACATGGGTAAACAAAAAATACATTTGTTCTGATTTTGGTAAGATTTGGAAGGTTTTTAAATTTTCGTATTTGTTAAGAAAAGTTTAAGACAAAGCAGTATGCTAAATGGTTAATAATACCTGATAACATCCCAAATAAAATCCTTAATCAGCTGAGCCACCTTGTTCATGAATGAGCCAGAATCAGTAGATTTGACATTTGTAATGTATAGCATTGTCAGCGGGGGTGTCGGCATATAGTATGGGGCACCCCTCTGAAGCCAGGTTTGGAGTCTCCATCCTCAATCCTTTGTCCTTCTCCTCTGTGATGTTTCTTTATGGGCCTTCTCTTTTCCCTTCTAAATGCAAGTTGGTACTGAATTTTTGGCACTTACAAATCCATCACTTTAAAAAGAGAGGACAAAAGTAATAAGCAGGTCCAGATTTGTGTTTGGTACCCCCAAAATATGCAGTTTCTCCATTTTAAGCTGATCCAGCCAAATGGCCAGTCCAATGTGCAACATATGTCCAGCCAACTGGTTGGAGTCCATGCATTTAGTTCCTTCTGTAGATTAATGAGATTATGGCATTGTTAAAAAGAAGCAGAAAAATGCTAATTTGACATCTACTATGATATACTTTACAGTTTGGGGGCTTTCTGCATTTTAAGACATTTTTAATTACTTTGTTATGCTGTGCCAATGAGGACCATATGCCCATTCTTGTCCCTCTACGGCTGTCTTCGCAGTCACCTGCGCATTCCCAGACTATGCAGATGACGGAGACCTTGCTTACCGCAGCCTCCGTTAGAAGAAGGAAGCAGCCTCTCCTCTCTCTGTGCAGGAGCCCTCTGGCTGGAGTTGTTTCTGAAGCAAAAAAACCTTATGTGTTGGAAGCTAAAAGATGAATTGACCACGAAAAGACTACTTTAAAATAGCCACCGTTTGACTGCTTCTAAAAAGAAATCCACACCGCAATACTCAGCACCAGGACCTTCCACTGTGACTTGGGACAAACCAGAATGTTACCCACGCAGTGTGCGCTATGCACATTTAAAATATTCTCAGTGGTTCTGCAGTTTGTGCTGAGCTGTGTGCTGCTGCTCTGCCCTGAAGGGTGTTGGGATGACTGGTGTGACATGTGCTAACACGCAGGATGTTATTCTGTCCTCAGCGAACGCGCTGAGCAACCCCTAAACTTAGCGCGGCAGCGGCAAAGCTGTGCCTTCCCGCTTTGATCCTGCAGAGAGCCTTGTCTCATTGTGGTCTGTTTTTGTGGCAGTGGGTTTAACGCTGCTCGGGATAAAGGGCAGCATACCTTATCCCTCCCAAGCTTTTCCTGAGCATCTATCCGGAACCTACAGCTAGACTCTCAAAAAGGAAAAATAAGCTGGGGCCCCGGCTCAGTGGGTGAAGAGCTGGCCCAGTGAGTATGAGGTCCTGAGTTTGGATCTCCAGCACTTGTGTGGAAGCCATGCATCTGTGATCCTAGCATGAGGAGCAGAGACAGGCTGTATGCCCCGAAGCTCATTGGCCAATCGATCTAGACCAATCGATGAGTTCCACTGTCAGTGAGCAACCCTTTCTCAAAAACTAAGGTGGAGAGCAGTTGAGGAAGGACACCGGATGTCGACCTCTGACCTCCACAGACTTGCTCATACAGTTCAGTACTGTACAAACCCACAGAAAGGATGGAAAGGGAGGGGGAAGGAAGGAAGGAAGGAAGGAAGGAAGGAAGGAAGGAAGGCCACTCATGTTAATTGAAAAATGGCGGTAGCGTGACTTTTATGAGGCACCTACTAAAAGCCAGCCATCATTCTAAGTACATTGCCAAATGAATTAATTAACCCCTCCTCTGTGAGACCAGTACTATTACTGGCAACTCTTTCTTACAGAGAAGAACGTGGAGGTACAGGAATGCCAAGCAGCCTGCCCCAGGTCACCCAGCTGGACACTGTCAGAACTACCCTTTGAACTGAGAGAGTCTGAGACAGATGGTGCCCTTCTCTGCTATACAGTGTGAAAAGAAAACTATGGGTAAAAGCAGCCATTTCCACTGAAAAATATAAAGAGAATAAGTTCTATCACGACTTCTTTTGAGCGATTGTTGAAGACATTTGTTTACTACAAAGACATTTGAGCATTTTTAAGGTTCCAAAATATAAAGTAATGGAGCATTCATTTAGTTATGTATTGGTGTTGTTAGCAACCGTTCAGCAAGGTGGTGTACAGGAAAACAGGGTAGAACAAACCCATGCATATGCACCTCACACCACCCAGCAAGGGAGCCAGGTAGTGTTAATGCAGGCCTTTAAACCCAGCACTCAGGAGGCAGAGGCAGGCGGATCTCTGTGGGTTCAAGGCTAGCCTGGTCTACAAGAGCTAGTTCCAGGTCGGGTTCCAAAGCTACAGATAGACCCTATCTCGAAAAACCAAAAATTAAATATAACAATAAGAAGAAGAAGAAGAAGAAGAAGAAGAAGAAGAAGAAGAAGAAGAAGAAGAAGAAGAGGAAGAAGACAATGACAACACAGGGAAGATAATTTCCCATGCAGGAAGCTTCTGCTTTTGCCTGCCTGTTTTCTGGAAGACAAAGAAGGGCTCTCATGTATCATGGAGCAGGCAGTCCCTGCACATCGCAGGCCTGGCATGGACTTAAAAGAGACGATGTCAACCCCAGGAGAAAAAGGAGCAGTGACCCTAGGACTGGAGAGCTGCTGCAGGTTGGCTCTGGAGGACAAGCATCTTCCCATCCCAGGCAAGGGGAAGAAGAAGGATCAGGCCTTCTTCCTCTCTGGCCCTGCTGCAGCCCCAGGAGATCCTAAAAGGCAAAGTTCCGAGGAGGTAAGGGAAGAACCATCACTTTTCTTCTTGCTCACAGGATGTTTCCTGATGTGGTGGGCGCTGGACGCAGGTGAGCCTCGGTCTTGGACTGGACATAGCCACAAATTCCATTTCTCCTTTTTCACTCGTGGATCAGACACTACACCTGCTTTGGCTTGTTCACGCCAGTTTCCTTGGTCTTTCCCCAGCTACCTCAACCCCGGATTTGAGTTCTGTATGATAACCCATAGGACCTACCCCGTTGCCTTCCCCTCCTCCTTTCTCCTTCAAAATCTCTGTTCCAGACAGAGCTAATTCTTAAGGAGTATATCAGTTCTCACTTTCGGCCCTTTGTACTTTCTGTTCCCTCTGTCAGGAATCCTTTCTGATTTAACCTATTGCTCTCCTACTCAACCTTTGGGATCCAAGTAACATCACTTGCTGTGAGGAGCACTGATTATTTCCAGTGTGCTCCCAGGAACCGTGTGTTACTCTCAGGGAGCAATTATAACCTTACATCTTACCGTAGCACTGAGAACCAACCCTGGTGCCGTGTGTGTTTGTTCCTGAGTACATCACTATGCAGCAAGCGTCTCCTGGGCATGGCTGTATTTTCCAACGAGCCCTGGCAGTAGCCTGTTACATCTTCTTTGCCTCTTGTGTTTCGTGTTCCAGCTAGATGGTCAGCCTCACGAGGGCAAAATTTCTGTGCCTTGTGGTCCCTGTGCCCCAGCCTAGTGTCTAACAGATACAATGAGCTGAATAAACATGGATGAGCATCTCTGCGCCTCAGTTTCCCCTTCTACAAAATGAGGGGACAATATTCATATCAAGAAGTGTGTGTGTGTGCACACACGTGTGTGCACATGTACCTTTATAATGAGATAGCATCACAGAACACCTGACATGAGAGAAAAATCAATGAACAGATCTGCACTGTGAGATCAACCTGTACTTTTGACCATCTTATAAATTCTACGGAAGACTTGTGCTCCTCGGGCTGCCTACCCCTCATTGTAGAAATGCCACTGCCTCCCTTCTTACAGTATTTCAGGAGAGTATGTGTTCCCAGACCTGTACTAGCCAATCAGTCAATAACTACATTAATCATTAATCATAGGCGAGACATTCAAATACACTATTCACACACCTCTTGATATCCAAAATAATGAAATCTAGCTGTGTGTAGCGGCACATACTTGCCACCCCTGTATTTGGGAGGCAGAGAAGTACGAGGATTGTCCCAAGTGTGAGACCTGTCTGGTCTTTTTCTGAACCAGCCGGGGCTTCAGGGTGAAACCCTTTCTCAAAAATGAATAAATAAAATCTCATATACAACCATAGCCATTTTCAATGGTAGTTTATTCACTGTTCTCTCTCTCCTCCCCCCTCTCTTTCAGAGAGAGAGAGAGAGAGAGAGAGAGAGAGAGAGGAAGAAGGAGGAGGAGGAGGAGGAGGAGGAGGAGGAGGAGAAGGAGGAGGAGAAGGAGGAGGAGGAGGGAGAAAGTGGGGGATAGAGGAGGGGAGGGAGAGAGTCAGAGAGTCTCTGGGAAACACTGAAACATTTTTAAAGGACAAAGGGTTAGTCAGCTAATCTATTCAGCCACTGAGGATACCTGGTGCCAGCTAGAAGCTGAATCAGAGACAAAGACAGATGAGACACAAGACGTGTCTTTGGGGGAGTCCCCATCTATTGATAGGACTGGGCATGAGAACAATCATTCCTCAAGTGGAGATAAAAACTCGGGGTAGTACCACAACCTCCCAGAAGAGGGAGTTAGAGAACAAGCTAGTCAGAAATGGCTTTTGCCGGTAAGGTAAGCTCTTTCCAAGGCATCCGTTTCCCTGTTCTCACTTTGTCCTCCGAGGAGATGGGGGATCAGTTCATCAACGTCCTTGTCGCAATCACTGCCTTACTACATCATAAAGGCCAGCTCTACTGAACAAAGAAGTCTCTGAGGACATGGTTCTCATCTGAATATCTTGCTGTCACCAAAGTCTGCAGGGCAGGGCTTGGAAACTGTCCAGCTTTGCTGACGGGATTCCTAAGCACTGGTCTTTCTATTCCGCTCTCGTGGGTGGCCCTGTGACTGCGTCACTGCCTTTTTTCCTCCACAGGCTACTTTAAGTGCTGACTTGGCCTTGGCCTCTCATACTTTGTTTTGTATCCTGAAAAACAAGACCCAGATGAGATTCAGAGTGGTCACTAAGATCGAAGAGAAGCACAAGTTAATTAAGAGCAACAAAGTGTCCAGTCGGAAGCAGCCCCGTCTCTTTCTGTTCCAAGCATGGCTTCAGAGGAACGCACGTGGAGCAATCTCCTGCCAGAGCCTTAGGAACAGGTGGCATGGAAGCCAACGAACAGCTGTGAGCCTCGTGTTCAAAAGGCCTCTCCGACCAACACCTTCTCCCACAGGCCAGCTCTGGACTCCACGGTCTCCCAGGATAAAGAACACTATTCTTCTATTCACCGAAAACAAGATGTCTGAAAACTATTAAAGACAACCCAGGCCATTCTAGACACTCAGGGCCACAGACCTGGTGAAATATAAGTCTTGGAACAAGTGAGTACTTCGGAGTGCCCTCAGGTCCCATGGGTGGGAGCCCAAGGCACGGCTCCCTGGAGAAGCACGTTGATTTTCCAGGGCCACCACAACAAAGTACCACAAACGGAGTGGCTTCGACAACCGAATTTTTCTCCTCACCCTGGAGTCTTAGTTTCATACAGATGTTCCTCTGTGTGTATCTTTGTCCTAATCCCTTCCGACAAGAATGCAAGGTATAGTGGATCGGGGTTCACCTCATTTGACCTCTAGTTACTTCCACAGAGACCCTATTTCTAAGTACAGCTATATTCTAAGGCAGTGTGGGATAAGATTTCAACAGTCAAATTGGGGAAGGACAGAGTTCAGCTGGGAAAAAGGAATGGGAGGAAGCGTGAAGTGAGGAACGGAGGGGCTCCATCAGGAATCCACCCTTGTAGGCAATAAAGTGCACTTGTTCATAAAAGGATGGAAATGGTGGTGAAGGACTGTAGCCACCACAGCCCTGCTGATGGCTTTCTGTCCTAACTATGCAGCGTGACCTTCCCCTCACATTCCACCTCCCCATTCCCAGTAGCCTGCTGGACACATGCCACCTGGACAACCTGCCAACGCCGTGCACAAACAGGAAGATACAAGCTGGGCTCATGTCTTATTTCTATTATTGCTATCACCAACCTTCCAGAAATTTGAAATCCTCCCCCCTCCCCATGATCTAAAATATCACCAAGGCACTTTGCCCTTAATTTCTCATGTGTCCATCATCCATTCCCCCTTTCTCACCATCACCTCCCCATCAGCCATTATTCTGGGGACCACTGGAGATATCCCACAACGGAGTTCCTGCCCCCTTTTCTGTTCGTTTCATCTTCCTAAGCATCGCTCTTATGAACCTCCTACCTCTGCTCTAAAACTTTCCAGGGCTCCCCACTATGATAGGAAAATGCCTGGACTCTGCAGCCTCGCATCTGAAGCCTTCCGCTGTCAGGCTCCCGTGTCTGACACCCCACCCTTCCCCAAACATCCTGAGGAAACGTGGACACGAATGAATGGATGCCCTGGCCAAACTCTCTGTCCCATGAGATGACACATGTCAGCCTATTTCTTGCCACCTTGTCGGCATAACAAGGATGCTCTGGTGTCTAACATCTCCTTTTCCACCTCTCTAGATCTGGCCTACCTCCCCCACTGCCCAGCCATTCCTAACATTGCCTGTTTGTTAGGAATATCTACTAAACCAGTTAGCAACTAAGTGTAGCATACTTTTTATATTTTCACTATTTATTCCTATATGTTATCTTATTTTACATGCACATGTGTGAGTACGTCTTCCTCGGCAAACTCCATGAGAGCAGACACCCCATAATCCTCGTGGTACATAACAACAGCCCCAAACTTATGAGAGCTTGTCACATGCCAGGCACTGTGCTACTTTCCAGCACATTATTATTTTATTTAATTAAAACAGCAATCTGATAAGGTAGGTACTATCATTATCCTCCCTTCACAGGTGGCCATTGCAGGTTAAAATGGTTAAAGAACTTGCCTGAATTAACCTAACTAGTAAGTGGCAGAGCTGGGGGACCCACAATTCTCTGCTAGAAATACCTTCACAGAGGAAACACTAAGCGTGTGCTTCTGAATTAAGGTTGTGCATGCTATCCAAATGAACAGAATGTGTAGCCCCATAGATTTCCATATCCTAATCCTAGGAACCTGTAGATATGTTAGATTAAATTGCAAAGAGGCGTTAGGGATGCAAATGACTCTAGGTTTGCTAATCAGGGCACCTTAAAATAGGGAAACGATCCTAAGCTACCTGGATGGGCCCAATGTGATCCTATGGGTCCTTAAAAGAGGATTGGGGGAGGGAGGGACAACAGAAATAGCTCTCAGGATGACGCAATGTACGAATTTGAGATGTCATTACTGATTCTCAAGAAGGAGGAAGGTGTCTGAACTGGAAACCCTAGAAGACTAAGAAATGGGTTTGCCTCTGCAGCCTCACCCAATAAGATGGACGGTGTCAGATTTCTAAGCTACGCAAGTGTAAGATTCGATTATTTTACGCCACCAAACTTGTGGTCTTTTATGACAGCAGCTAACTCAGGGTACAGATCCCCAGCCTGGTCAAAACTAGCCCAAGAACCGGCATTGACTGCCTTGGTGAAACCCGAGCACAATGTTCTCTTTGGAACCTCAACACCTGCCCCTACCTCACAACAGCAGAGATTATGTCACGTCCTGTATAACCTGTTTCCTGGGCTGTGCCTTTCCCACCCTGCCCCTATGACTATTCAGAATGATACGAAACTCTGAGAGTCACACATTAACAACAAATTTCCTCAGGTAAGATTATTAGGACAATCAAAGCGTGTATGGTATCCTTTTAAAATTTCATTCCTAGTGCTTTACCCGTGCATTGCCCGTGTATTATCCCAGGTGCCTGCGCCAGGCCTTAATTGTGCGTAAGTTTCAAGTGTACACCATGGTGTTTGAATTGCAGCTTTTGAGTCCATTCCAAGGATTTTATTCCTAAACTGCCCAAATAGTACCACAGGGGTGGGAGAATGCATTTTTCTGAAATGGAGGAAACCTGCTAGGTCAGTATTGTAGTCAGTGATATGGAGCAGGTGGCTGACAGATCTCAGCTCCACGCCCCTACGTGCTGAGCCAATACCGACCCAGTGGCTTTGCCTAAGTAACTTTCAGTGTATTTAAGTATGTTAGGCTGTAAAAGATCAGCGAGGCTGATGCTGGCATTCACAGCCTATTTCCTATTGCTTATCCAACTGCCATCGCTGGATGTAGCAAATCACCAAGACCTCTCTGTCCCTTCATTCTTCAATGAATAAAGGACACATTGCTCTCAGCTAGTGTCGGTTTATGTTCCTATAGTCACGAAAACAAGAACAGCTGCCACCCTGCTATTTTTAGTACGTCACATTTGCATAATCATTTACATACAGGTTACAGCTGTGGTTAAAACATGAACTTTGTAATTAGACCATGTTTCTTACCCTGACTTCACCCCTTGACCTCAGGTGTGTGTGTGTGTGTGTGTATTTCTAGGACCTGGTTTGCTCGTAGGTGATATGGCTTTTGCTTTTGCTGGCCTCAGTGCAGCTAAGGATGGCCTTGAATTCTTGACCTCCCGCTGCGATTACTGGGGTAACACAAAGAATCATACCTTAAGCATAGCTAGGGATGCAGTCTACCCAACTGAATTACATGCCCAGCCCCTGGTTACTTCTTTATAGGCTACAGTGAGGTTTGTGTTCAGACAAGTCCTGGTAATAGTCAATAGCGCACACAAGCACCGCCTCTTGTGAGGTTACACGCGAGGCCACTGGAGTCTTTGGGGGGGGGGGGAGAAACAACTTTGCCCAAGGTCACATATTTGATGAAGGGCAGCGAGTTTGGAGCCAGCTCATTTGTATCTGGAAGGCCGTGTTGTCCTTTCCACCCTTCCGCGCTATCTCGCGTTCATGCCCGATTCCTTCGGAGCCACCTGTTCCCATCCTCAACCCACCCACGTGAAGATAAAACAGGACCAAGACTCCCCAGAACTCCAGAAGAAAAAAAAAAGAGAGAGAGAAAACAGAAAAGAAAAAAAAAAAAGCGCACGCTCCCTGGCTCCCCGCCCCCTTCCGCGGGAGTCGGGGGAGCCAATGCTCGGATGCACTTCCTCGGCTCCGCTGCACCCGAGCGCCGTCAGGAGCCGGTCCGAAGTGCGCTGCCAGCCGCCGGCAGGTGCGCTCAGCCCGGCAGGACGCGTGCGCAGAGCCCCGCGGGACGCGCCCGCAGCCCCGCCCTCCGCTGCGGGGTGGAATCCCTCCCAGCTGGGCAGGAAGGCAGTTGTTTGCTTCCTGGTGGAACGTTCCACTTGAAACGGTTCCACGAGGGCTGTTCTCGCCTCCGACTCCGGGAAGAACTGTAATTAACACAGCAACAAACGCCCACGACGCTAACTGGCAATGAGAGTGTAACACGAGCCCGCTGCTCCAACCGAATTGGGCCAATTGCTTTCCCTTCTCTGCCTCCCCAGTTGGTCTGTTTTGGTTCCGCACTCATCCAACTGGAGCGTTTCTTAAAACATGTCAGTGGCTGGTGTTTGTGTTTTGAGCTGAACAGTTTCACACCCGTCGCTGGAGATGGGGCTCGGCGGGATGCTGGGCTGGGGACTCGCTTTCTGCGAGCCTCGCGAGCGTCAGGTAGAAAAGTTCCGAGGGAGGCTAGAAAGATGCCAGGGAGGAGACAGCTGGGCCTCACCGCCCCCAATTGTTTGTAGTTGCTCTGCCGTCTCCTTTTCCGACGAAGACAAGCAGAACCGGTTTGTCCGCTCTCCAACCGGAGGGTGGGGCGTCGCAGCGCACCTGGCAGCAACTCTGGGCCTCTGCGAAGTCGCAATGGGGCAGCTGAAGAAGGGATCCCGGAGGGCTCTCGAGGGAAGGGGGTTCTGCAAACAGCACTCAGGTCTGTAGGCGTGCCCTGCAGGGTTTGCAATGGCCAGATTCAGGGACTGTTCGGACTCTTTGATCTGTGTGTAAGGGTCTGGGTTGTGACGCTTTGATTATAGTTAAACTCGCATCTGCCAAGTATGCTTCTTGAGAACTGGTTTGGGACAGAATCCCCAGGCTGGTTATAGACCTCTTTTCCTGGCTTCAGACTCTTTCCTTTAACAAGGTTCTTTGATCAGCGACCTCTTCTGTCAGCTTACTTGCTTCAACGATCGCCAAAAAGCATCTGGAGGTGGGTGCAGTTCATAGAGTGCCTAGCATGCATGAAGCCTAGAGTTTGACGTTTAAACCGGTGTGGTATTTTAGGTAATCCCAGCACACCAGATGGAGTTGGCTCTGGAAGATCCGAAATTCAAGGTCTCTGACCACACAGTGAGTTTGAAACCAGCCCAGCCTGCGTAAGACCCCGTCCCCCATCAAAAAATAAATAAATAAATAAATAAATAAATAAATAAATAAAATGAAACTGTACGATAGGCGGTTGCTTTTAGAGATACTGCAGCCTTGCTAAGTGCCCGCTTCTGTGTGATGCTCAGAAGTAGCTCTCTGCTACGCTCTGCTAATTCTAGGGGACAATTGAGAAAGAAAAAGAAAAGTATTTGCTATACATTTCAGCCTAGAAGCGTTCAGAGGCTAGATAGATGTGGAGTCAAAACCCAAACAAGAAGATTAAATAATCATGAAGTAATAATACAAAAGTCACCCAACGCAGAAATGATTTGACGAGCCGCTTAAAGAACATTGCTACATATTAAATACATCACTGTTGTGAGCAGCTTCTACCAAGTGTCTGCATGTCTGTAAGGTCATATGTGCCTGTATATACACATAGAAACAGGAGCAGAGAATAAATAGTGCCTCACACGTAGTAGGGGACTACTGTGTATTGAGTACACATAGAAACAGGAGCAGAGAATAAATAGTGCCTCACACGTAGTAGGGGACTACTGTGTATTGAGTCAACAGCAGGATCCTCATATTCTCCTAGGGTGAAAAAAAAAAACCCAAAACCAAAAACTCAGACAAAGTCACATGTATCTGTTCCAAATGTAAAGATTTACCAATAACCAAGAGCCCATTTTATCTGTCGTTTAAACTATTAATTGTGTACGTTAGTCGTCATAGGTGTATGCCCCCATCTGAACATGATGAATATTGGGCTCAGAGGCCACCATAGCGACTTCAGGAATTCTGCTGATTATTCCTCCGGGCCAGAGTAACCCATGAGCCTATTAAGGCCCCTAGGACTCTCACAGATCACAGACTGTAACTTTTATAAAACCGTTTTGTTCTCGTCAGTTATTGATCTGTAAGCCAGGTATTTTCAAGCCAGGCTTCACTCGGTGGGCCGTAATAGCTTCACTTTATTCTGTCAAGCGCTCAGAGTTCCTTAACTAGGCGCTTAGTCATGTGGATTGTGCGGGCTGAGTACCAGAGAGCGGTGAGGTGGAGAGCCCTCATCACTTGGTGATCAAGAAGAGTATTATGATTTTTAAAATGCATTTGTTTTCCATCTACTCTCTCCCACCTATTCATTTATATTTTTTTCCATTTACTCTGATGGTGAGTGTCACCAGAACAGAGGGTTTTTTCCCCTCCCTGCTTTGCAACTGCACCTCAAGTGCTTAGGATAGACCCTGGGAAACAGCAAGTGCTCAGTAAGTATTTTTACTCAATCTGAATTGGATTGGATTGAGTTGGTGCTTACCTCATCAAAGATTGTCACTGTGTATCCAACATGGACACACATACCTGCATATGTCTGATGACAATCATCTTTAACAGGCAATCTGCGTATGCTTTATCCTTACTATTAAAGTCAGTACTGTCGGGATGATGTGGTCAGAGCAAACCATGACCGTGAGGAAAGGAGTTGGGAGTGGGGAAGGTGTCTGTCCAGTAGCAGATGATGAAGGCCTGAGGAAGACTATCCTGCAGGCAAGTACCGAGAGGACCCAGCCTCGTTAGTTGTTAGCTATAAATTAAAAGTTTCTAAGTGGCAAGAAGCTCCAGTTCTCTATCACTACGGTAACCACGGCTTACGCTCGCTGGGTGCATACTAGAAGCCGGGCACTAGTCCAGTTGTTTACGGTGACCTGTTTTTCACACCGACTTCAAGGGAGGCTCTACTGTTGTCTCCATCACACAGATGAAAACCCGTGGCCCACAGAGCTCGCAGTTAGAGCACCAGGACTCAGAGAGTGGGGGCAGAACAGAAGGGAAAATTTAAAAAAGAGAGAGAGAGACTCAACATGTGAATTTGAAAGCAAAAAAGATCTAACAGAGGAGCCTGCCAAGATCTCCTTTGTTCTGTTGGACATGCGATCGGTTCACAGCTAGGTCCCATCAGCTTGGCCTGTGGGTCACTAGTAGGTAATACTCATCAGTAGCCAGCTGAGGGTCTGCACAAGGAAGCCAGGAGCTAGTGCCCACGCCCTGAGTCAGTGGAGGATGACAGCATTGGCTCTGCTGCTTCCCATGCACAGCCACCTCACCTGTGGTAACCCTTCCCTGACACACTCTGTTAGCTCTGCTTTCCTCTTTGCCTCATTTATCTCTTTTCTGAAATCACCTTCTAAATAATTGTCTTGTCTCAGGGTCTGTTTTTTTTTTTGTTTGTTTTTTTGTTTTTTGTTTTTTTTTTTTTTGAAACCCAGATCAAATATGGTGTAGCCAGGATTTAGCAACAAGGCACCCAGGCTCATGTTAGAGACCTACAAACTAAGGAGAGCTGAATACAACCAGAGGTGAGCAAGTTTGCAGTGTTTATTTAGGGCCTAAAGCATTTCTGCACACACAACACACTACTCCAGTCTTCCTTTCTTCCCCTTTCCCCATCCATATTAGCAAACAATAGGAGGGAGGGAAGAACTGGAAGAAGTGGCTGAAATTCGAGTCCCTTCTACAGCTTCCCCTTCCCTTCCCATGGGAGCTTTCTCTAACCGCGACAAGCGAAACTGCACTGGAGCAGGACATTCCAATCATACTGTGTCTACTCTGTGGGTCCAAAAACAAGCGCATTCTCTCCCCAGCCCACAAAGAGAGGTCTCTGGATACTGGCCACACACTGGTCTCCAGTTCCAACAGAACGTCATCGTCACATGCCCGGCTTCCCACATAGAGTGTCCTCCCCTCTCTCCAACACCACCATCAGGAGAACTGGGCAGAGATGGCGCGGGACTCAGAGTCTGCCATCCTGCGGGTCAAAGGGAGAGGTATGCTAAATCACGTGAGAATTGAAAGTTTGAGCAGCACTGGATTATTTTTTACTGTTTTGTCTCTTAGACTGAATACAAATCTCTGGGCTCTTCTTGAGATACAGGTAGATACAGGAATGGAAGAGACTACACAGTACAGCAGCAGCTGGAGACAGGAAAACAGTAACATTTAGATAGAACCAAACTGAAGTTTTCAGTTTTATAAGTTATTCTTGTTTCAAAAGAGGATTTCAATGGAGCCAATCTGGACACATTATCTAGCAAATAAGATACATTGTCAAGAGCTAATGAAAATCGTTAGGGGGAAGCTTCCTTTTCTGGCTATCGACAGATAAAAGGCAAATCCAAACTTTCTTTCTTCTCAGATCTTCAAGAAGAGCTGAACAGCAAACACCCAAACTGGAGAAGGAGTCAATTCCCAATGTAATCCACATAACGACTTTATCTGGTACATTTATTCAGCATCAGACATCTTTACATTGAAAGAAGTCAAGATCTATTTCAAATGAGAGCTCAGAAAACCAAGATCTGAGAAAATTCCCCTGGGTAAATTGTTGGTAAATTTTACAAATAGTATTATTGGTTTTCAAAAGATACCAGCCTGCTGTCATGGTTCTGGTAGAGCCGGGTCCTCTACGCAGGCAAGGAAGGAAAGAGAAACTGTTCATTATCAGGGATGTTGAGAACTGTAAAACTGCTGATTAGCTCTGTATCAAAAGTCAGCAGCAGTTAAAACCACGGCAATGCAATAACTAATCTGGAACTGGTTAAAATTCTGGCATAGCCTTGGAACCAATGGCTATCTTTGGCTGACAGAAAGTACGGAATAAAAGACCAGCAAGCTACAATGGAGATAGATAATAATAAAGGAATCTCTTGTTTTTCCTTACTGGCCTTTCTGATAATTTTTCCAATAATATAATGAAAAGATTTGAATGCTACATTAAATGGAAATACCCTATAAAAAAATGTATAGGGGAAATCTGAGTAAATTCATTAAAGAACATCAATTGATAATGGACCTCTTTCTACTTCATGCAGAAATGAAATACACTTTTAACACTAAACATGTTAAATGTTTACTCCAAGAAAATCAAATTCATAAATTTCCAGATTCCACTTCTCTTAACGTCATGGTCGAGCACTCACCATTCCTTTAGGTCTCCTAGTGTCTCAGCCTCTTTCCAAGGCTGGAGGAACATTATCTGCTAGGCCCACCTCTCATCACTAAGCAGACAGTGCGAAGCCCGGGACTTCTCGCCATGAATAGACTCACGCATCCAAGCAGTCTCCATTCATCAGATGCACCTTGGAGATGGGTGGTGCTGGTGGTAACAATGCCGGCAGCTGGTGCATTGAGGCCAGGGTCTCAGCAGTGCCAACTGCAGCATCTGATGTCCAGAGTTAGCATCTTTGCAGCATGCTGTGGGCATTGGTCTCAGCTTGGAGTTTCTTCCATGGGTTTGTGAGCTGTCCAATATCTTACAAATAAGTTTTTCAGCTTCTAAAATTCTCTAGGTTTCTTTGAATGGTATAATTACTACTCAGGATATATTAAGAACTGCAAAATGAATTTCAGCAATTATATCCATTATAATGAAATGAAAATGAAAAGTTTTATCAAATCCCCTTTGGGATGAGCATGCTTGAGAGGCAGTCCATTTGCCACCAAGAAAATTAAGAGATGTACCAGGAGTCTACAACCTGTATTTTCTGCTAATCGAATTATGAGAAATAGAAGTGACAACTTCCACTTATAAGCACTTACTCATGCTCCATAACATTTTAAAAAAAGCTTCTTAATATTTTGTATTTAATTATTTTGCAATTGGTGGAAAAATATTGGAGAGATAGAGGACTCTAAATCCTTCTCAGAGGGTAGAACTTGTTTAAAAAATATTTTATTTATGCCTCTGTGTGTATGCAGAAGAGAATGCTAGATCTCCTGTAGCTAGAGTTACAGGTTGTTGTGAGCCATCTGAGATGGGTGCTGGGAACCAAACTTGGGTCCTCTAGAAGAGCAGCAAATACTCTGAGCCACTAAACCGTCTGAAAATAGTATTTCAAGCAGAATATATGAGAGGGTCAAGTGGAAACTTCAGGAAGATATGCAGGACAGTATGAAATAAGCAAAGATCAATTTCATTGGATCTGTTTTTACTTCATATATTACACTGTAATTCAGAAGATTCCTATAGGAAAAATTACCAAAATTCTGTCTAGAAACAGTTTTGAAGTAAAGCAGCTTTCATCATCATCTTCATCATCATCATCATCACCATGACCATCATCATCACCACCGTCATCATCCAACCAAACGCAGCACGTAACGAGTGAGTTATAGGGCAAGATAGTAGCTAAAACAGGAAAGTGCAGCGGGAGAAACACTTTGCACTGGAGACCCAAGGTTCCCAGCACACATTACCTAAGTAAGTTTTTCAACAGTAGTGGCAAATTGTGGTTTAGCATTTTGTAGCCACACTCAATGCTTTTATAGTGCTTTGTCAACAACAGTCAGAAGTCCTTCTCATCAACTATGTGGACTAGTGTCACCCCATTTTAAAGAAAACACAGCAGTGAATAGAGATGCAGAGTGAAGGTCACTAATATAAGCCTCTTCGACTTCCCATTTCCCTAATATCATATTCAAAATACAAATTTTTAAAAGTAAATTGCCTCATTTTGCCATCCCTCAAAAACAAAACAAAATAAAAACAAAAAGAAATAAAAAAACAAAACAGCACAGTCGCTTCTTCCTGAGATTACACACATACATACACACACACACACACACACACACACACACACACATTAGCACACTTAACAGAAGTAGTTGCCTGTTTTGTCTTCTTGGATGTCCTACCTCAACCATGGATTCAGAGTCCAAAATAATAAATCATAGTTATGGGGCGGTAGATCAGGAGCTAACATGGGGGTCATACAAGAGTGAGGACAAGTATTTAACCCCCCCATCACCCACATAAATGCCAGAGGGAGCAGCCCCCCTGCCACTCCTACAAACACTGCTACAAACCCTAGCGTTTGAAAGGAAGACACAGAGGGGTAAGATGGCTAGCTGGACTAGCTGAACTGGTAAGCTGTGAGCTCTCCCAGAGACCCTACTTCAGTAAGTGAGGTGGAGAACAATCAAGGAAGACACCAGACACCAAGCTCTGGCTCCACAAAGCACATACACATGCATCCCAAACACACACATGCCCTCACACATATATACATGCAAAGCTACAACAGGCCACCCCTAGAACAAAGGTCCCCATGAGTGCCACACATTATAGTGAGTTTCTCAAAAGCCATTCTAAGCATGAAAGGTTCTGCTCTTATTTTCTTAGTAGCAGACCCATGGACCATCAATCCACTCATATAGCTATGGAGATCACATAAGAACAAACTACCAGATCCCCTGATGACTGTAGGAGACCCAATCTCCTTGAAAATAATATGGGCCGATGGGCCTTTGAGATGGACAGTTCAAAACCAGGCGACCACTTGAAGCAACTTTGACCAAAACGGAATCAACTTAAACCCATTTACAAAGGTTTTCATCATACAGGGTATTACTTCACAAAAAATGGAAAAACTAACTGTACAAGTATGTCTTTTTTATTCTCTGTAATTATACTAGACCTTATATTTTCTTTTTATGAGAAAAATGTCAACAACTGCGTATTTTATTTGTAATTTAATTGAATCATTAGGTAAATGTTAGCAATTATAGGATAATGTGAATAAGAAAAAAGAAAAAGTTGTCAGATCATACTCTGACCTCCTTTTCTTCCTTGCTGCATGAATTTTTGACTATATCAAAGCAAAAATAAATTGGAATTAGTAGCATGTTATTTTCCATTCATCTAACTGACAATTAAAGTGAAGAAAATTTGGCCTTGAAGTGTATAAAACTATTCAACATGGAAAAAATAAAAAAGAGCTCAAGCTACTCAGTGTATCTTTAGTCGGTAATTTACAAATAATGGTTTATTACTTTGGAAAAGCTGCTTTAGGAACCTTACATTTGAATATACACTGTTTTTCAAAACCTGTCCTCTCATTGCGAGCATGTTACAGTAACTGATGAAACGCTTGTTTTCGTTAGTTATATCTTAGTGTAGTTTTCATTGAGGAAAGCACCAGTTGGGGAAGCCAAACATGAACAAAATTCTACAAAAAAAAAATCAACCAAACCAAACAAAACAAGAACAGCAGCAACGAAACAACCTAAAGGCTAACACTGCAGCAAAGACATCCAAAATCCAACCCATTTACTTTCTATGAACTCTTGTCTGACTTCAGAATCAAAGCCAGCGCCTTCCACGATTCCATTCTAAAGTGATTTTATTCCTGACTGAAAGACTTCAGTTTTTGAGCAGGTTGGTAAAACAGGAGATCCCTCTCTTTGCAGGAGTTCTGAGAGCAAAGTCCTTCTGTCTCTATGAGCTTGCCTTCTGCGGGCAACCCTGCATAGGGGGCACCATTTGTGGAGACCATGAGAGATCTCGTGACTGGTACAAGCCCCAGGAGTCGTGAACAGTAAAATCAACAGCCTGAGCACTAGGACCATGGAGGGCAGCCACCTCTGCCTTTCTCCTCGGCAGCACCCAGAGCTGCTACGTGGGCGCCAGTTACTCGCACCCTTAGCCTTGTCTCCCTTCTCATTACGCTCTGCAAACCAAGACTGCTAGAAGTAGCAGTTAAGTCAAGGGTGACGGTTCAGCTACCTGCTCCAGGGGTTGATGAGGACTCGCTGTGACCTGAGGCACTGGGTAGGGGACCAAGGGCTACTGGAAGCTTGGCACCACTACCACTGTCTTAACATCCATGGTTATTTTCTCTGCACCAGTCTGGCAATAATAATGACAACTAACAGTTGATTGGATAGCATACACAGAGCCATTTAAATTTCAGTACTCATAACAACACCTTCAAGTAGACATTATGCCACTGTTCACAGGCCATAAAACTGAGGCATGAAGAAGGGAAACCTTATTTCTCTGACCTCAGAGCCTATTCATTTAACTGTAACTTAATTAAATCTGCACAGTGTCTTAACCGAGGTTCATCAGAAAGTGGAGCCCAGGGCAGACCATGATACTCTTTAATTAGGAAGTGTAACCCCGGGAAACAGCAGTGATGGGATGGGACAGGGAGGTGAAGGGGATGGGACAGGGAAGCTAGGAGAACAGACACAGACACAGTACTACAGGAACCACTGCTGACTTCTACTGAGGTCACTTCAACCACATCCTCTCTTTGGGGTGGAAGCAGCAGGGTTGATTGGAGGTTCCTGCCCTCTGGCATCCAGGTGTAGAGGGTGGGAAGAAGAGGGGTGAACAGTTGGGAACTTGACTTTTTGATACCCAAAGCCCTGCCCCAACCTGGTCCAGACTCTCAAAGGCGATTGGCTGAAAGAGGTTCTCCATCACCTCCCCCTTTTGTCTAAATAAGAGAGTTCCAACCCAATACAAAACAATATACAATAAGAATAGATATCAAGTATAAAAATTAGAATTATAATCAGCATAAATAATATTAAGCAAGGAACATATGCTAAATGTTTCAATAATCATTCTATCCTAAGGAGTTTAAGTCTTGTATTAAAAATGGCTTGGCTATTTGTGCAAGAAACTGCTCTTTCCTGGACTACTTGATGAACTTGACCCACAGAGAAATGACTGCTGAACTTGCCTAAACATGAGACGATCCTTTGGGGTTCCTGCTACATGAAAGAGTCTGCCAGACATTCTGCAGGACACAGAAAAAGTGACTGACAAACTGCTAATATAGGCAGAACCGTCTTTGAAATTTCCTGTTTCGTGGAAAAATCTGTTGAATATTATGGGCCTGTAGGCTGAAGATGGATGCCCCAATGGTACAGAAAAACTTTGGGTGACTGTCCAGGCAGTGAGATGTCTCTGTCAATTCTAAAGTTTTGGAAGTTGCTTACAATGCACTTGCTATTTACTTAGGCAATATTACATCCTTCTGGAGTTTTTGATGGAGTTGAAAAATAGATGGTTATAATTATAGTTTTCCTTAGTTATGATAAAATATAAAGTAGATATAAATATTGTAATTGTAATTCTTACTTGATACCTGTTTTGTTATATGTAATTTTACTATGCTAAAGTTAAAAACTTTTATTTAAACCAAAAAGGGGAGGTGATGTGGGATTCCCCTCTGTATGCTGTGATTATCATTAATGAATAAAGAAACTGTTTTGGACCTATAGCAGGGCAGAACTCAGGCAGGGAAAACTAAACTGAATGTTGGGAGAAAGAAGGCAGAGTGATGAGAAGCCATGTAGCCTCCACCAGAGACAGATGCCTGATGGAACTTTACCAGGTAAGCCACAAACACGTAGTGATACACATTAATAGAAATGGGTTAAATTAATACGTAAGAGTTATACAATAAGAAGCTAGAGCTAATAAGCCAAGCAGAGATTTAATTAAAAATGGCTTGACTAAATCATAAAAGGAAAGTAACTACTACTATCTAATCTTCAGCCCCATCAAAGGTCTGAGAGGGGGATAATATTACTTGAGTAGGCAGGAAGTGCAATCAAGCAGCTTTCAAAATGTGCAGTAGATGACAGAGACAACCGGCTACCTGGGCCAAAGTCTCATTTGCAATGTTGAAGCAACCAACTTTGACTAAGGCCTAGAGTAACTGACAGACCATTTTCAGAGGCAGGAAAATTTTCAAAACTCTCTTACCCTGTCTTGGCAAGATATGGCAGTCTTTTTTTCTTATATCCTGATTGTCCAGTCCAGACACCGTGCACTTTGTCAGTGATCAAGGCATGGGTAATTCCTTGCCCAAAGGTCAGTTTTGCCAAGAAAACAAGCTCAAAGTGAAGCATCTTCAGTGCTCAACATTTTCTCGGGAAAGGATCAGTGCTACCAGGAGCAATCGTGTCTCACATCAACAGAACCCTAAGTTATTTAAATGCCATGTTCTGCAGTTCTTTGAAATGGTTAAAGATTACCTATCTATGCAGAATATAATCTCTATGTATCTAAAGAACCTGATTAGTCTAACTATGACAAACGTGAATGACTATTGACCTATAATACTTAATACCTAGATAACTTAAAGATTAAGACTTCACATTAGAATATTAAGCAATCTTTAAACAACTATGCAGCAAATGACAACAATGACCTCAAAATGTAAACAATATATAAATATCTTGGTCAGAGGTAGAAATGTATAAGGCAATATGATAAATATGTCCTAAAATTGCATCAATATACAAAATGTCTTAAACAAAGATAGAAACATGCATGCATACACTCTGAAAAAATAACTTTGCATAGGTGTACAAATATTGCAAACAGAAATAGGAGCATATTAAATATAACAAATATAATTTAAATTTGTATCAATATATAAGAATCTATAAATCTAAATCAATGTAAATTGCCTATAAATAATAGCTCACAAGCATTCACTCTTTTTTTTAATTTTTTTTTTATTATTTATTAGTTTATTATGTATTCAGTGTTCTGCCTGCAAGTATCCCTGAAGGCCAGAAGAGGGCACCAGATCAGATGGTTGTGAGCCACCATGTGGTTGCTGGGAATTGAACTCAGGACCTTTGGAAGAGCAGCCAGTGCTCTTAACCTCTGAGCCATCTCTCCAGCCCGCATTCACTCTTTTAATCACTATTATTATTATTAGTGTAAGATCACACTAATCTTCCTTTTATCCAGTTCTATTTTTCCTTTTTTTAAAAATAGATCTCTAAGCCTACATAATTTTCACCCCAACCCCAACCCTATACCTGTCATAATCAACCCCTAAATGATGTCCTTAACCCTGAGGTCAAACTTTTTTGGGAGAGGGTCGCCTTCTAGAATTGTTTCCAGCTGTCATGAGGTGCAGGGAGCCAGACAGAATCGCCATTACAAGATGGCGCTGACATCCTGTCCTGCTGGAAATAAACAACTCCATAAATGGCTATGCCTTTGGGAGCTGCGTGTCCCCTGCTTCCCGCATGCGCGTGGATAAGGGCCCTTGGGCCTATCCCGATGCAGTCTGGTGTCAGCTGATGGTGGCAACCAATCACAGGGCGACCCGTGTGCCTGCTCCCTATATAAGCAGCTGCTTTTGTGCTCTTGGGGGGCCCCCCTCACTTCCTGCTCTCCCTCAACCAAGAGGCACTCCAATAAAGCGTGATCTAAAAAGAATCCTCGTGTGATGGTTGTTCTTCCTCGCTGGTCGAGAAGTTCGCCACAATGAGGGTAATGTTCTTTCTATAGGATAATGTAAAACTAAGATGATGGTTAAGTTTCAAGAATATTGTCTGGTATAATTGCAAATGGTCTCTGAATAGTCAATAGGGTTTTTCTGAAGTTCTTATTTGGGGTTCTGGCCAGAATATTGTAAGAAGGTTCACCATTTCAGATAATCAAGTTGGTACCATCTTGAGCAGCCAGTATCCAAAACCAGTCTATAGTAGCGCTATCAGCATCATGATATCATATCAACCAGATGGAGTCATTGTTGAAGGGCCCCATCTTCTTCCTGGAAACTGTGGGAAGTCCTTCTGTATATGTGTTGCCTTTATTGGTTAATGAATAAAGAAGCTTCTTTGGCCTGTAATATGGTAGAGTAGAGCTAGGCTGGAAAACTAAACTGAATGCTGGGAGAAAGAAGGCAGAGTCAGTGAGATGATGTGTAGCTGCCAAAGAAGAAAGACGCAAGCTGTCACCTGGAACTTTACCAGTAGGCCACGAGCCTTGTGGTAAAATATAAAATAATAGAAATGGGGTGATTTAAGATGTAAGAGCTAGCTAGAAATATGCTTAAGCTATTGGTCAAACAGTATTGCAATTAATACAGATTTCTTTGTGTTTATTTCAGGAATCTGGGCAGTTGGGAAATGAACAAGTAGCTTCCGACTACAGTTCATTTCCCACAACTGCCCTAACAAAGTACCATAAACTTGAATGGCTTGAAATAAGAAAACTTTCTCAGCTTCTTCTGCTAAGGTAAAAGCCTAAAATCAAAGTATCTGCACAATTGATTCTTTCTGAGGGCATTGATGGGGAATCTGCCTACGACTCTCTCCTGGATTTTGGAACTGGCCAACAATCTTCATAGTCCCATGACTTGTAGATATGTCAGTCTGATCTCCACTGCCATCATATGTGGCACTTTCTCTGTGACCCTCTGTGCCATACAAAGGCAACAGTCATGCTGTCGGAGACAACCACTTGACTCCAGCACAACCTCCTCCTAACTAATTGTATCTGCAAAAACCCTATTTCCAAATCATAGCACATTCTAAGTACAGAACAACATATCTGGGGCAGGGGGCTGTCACTCAACCCATGACATCTCTTAAGGTGATAGAGCAAGGAGACATCTGTCCAAGGTAAGGGATTAGTCTAGAGCCCAAACAACATCACAGAGTCATTTCCTATTAAAGGTAGGAATGAGCAAATTTCCACAGCCATTGAATGGACCAGCCAATGGTTTCAGGTTGTCCCTGAAAGGAAGACGTATCCTCCCAAGGGTCTACCTTAGACATTAGAGACACAGATGGCTGGACTCTACTTCAAAGTTTCTGACTCAGAAATCTACAGCAGCACCCAAGAATCTGCATTTACAACAGCTTCCTAGGAGGTTTGAATGTGAAGTGACCTGACAGACTCCTGCACGTGAACTTGGTCCCCAGTTGGTGGAGCCATGTTGGAAGTTTGTGGAGACTTAGGAGACAGAGCCAAGCTGAGTCACTGCTAGAAGGCTTTAAGGTTTGACAGCGAGGCTCAGCCTCCTGTTTCCTCTCTGCTTCCTGAATGAGGATACATTGTGATGATCCACCTCATGTTCCTGCCACCTCATGCCTCCCCGCTGTGGTGAATTATACTCATAAGGACATGCCAAAATAAGTTCTTCCATCCTTAAGTTGCTTCTTGGCACATATTTGGTGAGAGCAGCAAGGAAAGTCCAGGTGATGCCCTACTCAGGCCCAGGGACCAGCATGCAAGAAAAGTCTCAGAAGGGCATAGTTATATCAGTGGCCGACACAGAGCAGTAGAGACGTGAAGGGAATCTAGACAGGGTAGTGACTATACCTAACTGCACCACCCTTCTTTATAAACCCAAGCAACAGGGCAAGGAGTCCTTCAGGAGGAAGCCAGAGTTTTGTTGCAGCAAAGAAGGAGAGAATCCACTCAGAAAACATAAAAAGGTCGTGTAAGGAGAAACAGTAACGACTAGGTCTTTTGGGTAAAAAAAGGAGCTTCCATTTTTTTCAACCACCAGTGCACAAGTGGTTTTAAAGCTACAGGATCATGCTGGAGCCCCTCAGCATACCTTATGACCAACCTGGGTACTACTATCAGATCACTCTTTGTAAAGCCCCTCTGCGGTCACTGAGCAACCACAGTCAACTGCATCGCAATACCAACCACTGTCACCCTGAGGTCTGAATAAGGGCATCTAGTATGCTACAGTCTGCTTCTGTAACTGATGAAGACGTTTACGGCATCTTCAGCTGTGAGTTCAACTCTATGGCTTTTCTAGTCTACTTTCGGAGAGAGTATAAAATTGCAGCAGTTTTACTGAGCCTGAGAAATGTCCTGTAGTTAGAAAAATTATCTCAAAGGCATGGCGTGGAAGACAAATTAAAATAGGTAGTTCAAAGAAAGGGAGTGCCACATAAGGGAAAGGAAGGCAGAAAGGATTAGCCTCCGTGTTCACACAGGCTGCCAGAAGCCGAATCGGAAATAGTATGTGTTAATTTAAGAACATCAGACTGACGGTGAACGCAATGTTTAGAGACCAGAAGAACACCTGAAGGCTAAAAGCAAAGACAAGGAAGAGTTACTAAGAACCAAATGGAAAGTAGAGAAATCCATGTGGAGCAGAAGGAAGCTTCTGTTCAGAAAAGCGTGCCCATACGGGATCCACAGATTTTTAGGTTGAGACACACATTTTTACCTCCATCACTCTGAGTTGAAAGGCCTAAAACTCTGGAATTGAGAGATATAACTCCACAGTAAGAGGGAGAGTGTGTGTGTGTGTGTGTGTGTGTGTGTGTGTGTGTGTGCGTGCGTATACACATATTCATTATAGACAGGGCATCCCTTGACCCAGGCTAGCTAAGAACTTGGTACGTGACAAAGTATAACCTTGAACTTACTGTCTCCACCTCCAGAGTATTGAAATTACTGGTGTGTGTCACCATATTTGATTTTATACAGTGTGGGACTGAACTCAGGGCTTTGTATATTGTAGGCATGCACTCTACTGACTGAATTAAAACCCCAGCCCACTTTTTTTTCTTTTTATTTATTCTTCTCTAATACGATACATCTCAACCATAACCTCTCCTCCCTCAGTCCCTTTCAGTTCACCCCCACCTCCCCTCTCCTTCAGATCCAGTGCTCCTCCGTTACTCTTCAGAAAAGAGCTGGCCTCCCAGGGATATCAACCAAACATGGCATAGCAAGATGTACTTTTAAAAATAAAATAAGGGCTGGAGAGATGGCTCAGCAGTTAAGAACACCTGACTGCTCTTATAGAGGCCCTGAGTTCAATTCCCAGCAACTGCAGAGTGGGTCATAACCATAGTCTGTAATGGGATCAGATTCTTTCTTCTGGTGTGCATGAAGGCAGAGCACTTATATACATAAAATACATGAATAAATGAATCTTTAAAAGAATAAAATAAAAATAAAGTAAAATGCATCTCACTGTATAAATGTGAGAAAATTCTGAATATTTTTATTTCTGAAGTATGGACTAGTTGTCCTAAGATTTCTAAAAATATGAAGAAGAAATGACTATATTCACTGCCTCACCATGGAAACAAAGGGGCAGAATATATTATTTTCTTCATTATAGCTATCATATTTTTTATCACCTGCATCCCAATTTCCCACCCAACATCAGATCATAAACTTCTCCAGTAGCATATGGATCTTTCTGATTTACAGAAGACAGCTTAGTTTATGCTCTTGATGCCTTATGCCACTAAATACAAGGTTATCAAGAAATTCCAGGGTTTTCACACGGACGTCAATAGCCAGCGACAACGCCCGAGGGAACAAGGGCGAGAAAGCGCTATCTCCGTCTTGGCCAATGTTTCACAATAATCTGCTTGTGTCTTTTTTTTATTTTACTTTCTCAGACTGGGTCTCATGAATCTCAGGCTGTCCTCAATGTTGGCTCTGTACTGAGGGACAGTCTTCGACCCCTGGTCATCCTGCCTTCACCTCCGCGGTGCTGAGATTGTACCTGCATGGTCTACGGGCCCAGCCTTCCTGACTTAGGGGACATTTTTAAAGAGCAATATGAACCCCACCAGCGCTTTCGCATGTCTCTCCACTCAGTGAGACGAGAGTTACGGCTCTGCGATCCTCTCAGCTGGACTTTGTTCATAAGCGTCTACGGAGGAAGCTGATGATTAGAGCAAGACTGTCCTGCACTCTGGTCTATAAGCACACTGACTACTTTATCTTGCATCTCAGCTGACAACACACTACTGCCTTTCAGTGTTCTCCAGGGCAGTGCATGTTTTGCTTATTGCTTTTTGAGACAAGGTCTTGAGTAGCCCAGGCTAGCCTCCAACTCACTATGTAGCTGGAGATGACCCTGAACTCTTTGTCATCCTGCCTCCTCTCTTCACTCCTAGTTCTATGGTACATTCTTTAGTGGTTGTCTGGAATTAATTCCTTGATATTTAAATTTTGCATTACATTCTGATATCTAAGATGGCATTTAACTGTGTATTTTTGTTTCTTGGTGATACTGTAATAAACTACCACAAACTTGGTGGCTTAAAACCACAGGACATTCATTTTTTTTTCACAGTTCTTGAAACTGTAAGTCCAAAAACAGTTTCACTGGAAGAGAGCAAGGTGTCAGTAGGACTTTAATCCCTTCAGAAATTGCTACTGACTCTTCTAGTTTCTGGGAGCAACCAACATTTCTTAACTGGTGGTTGCTTCACTTTAGTTTATGGCTCCATGGCTACATTGGTTTCTCTTCCTTTTGCTCTGTCAAGTCTCCCCATACTATCTTCTTATAAGAACACTTGTGACTGAATTCATGGTCTATACAGATGGTCTCCCTACCTCAAGAGCCTTACTCAACAACTTGTATGAAGTTCCTTTTGTCAAGCAATGCTCTAGAACTAGAATAGGAAGAGATTTGGTGCCATTATTCAGCCTATCAACATTAAAACTGAGATGGGGAGAGAAGACCCAGACATGAGGCCAAACTGTGACTTGCTTTGGGTCCCATAGCATCAGGCTATGCTCCTAGGAACAGCCTGATGTCTTTGCTGCTCAGTGGGCTTCTAGAATCTGCTTTGAACACACCAGGTGGATCTTCAATTACAATATTTTCCAAGCTTTAGTTAACAAAGAAAGTTCCAGTTCCCCATCCTCTCCATGTGTTGTTTTCAGTAAATACACATTTGGTCTTACGTGAATGAAGAAGATTTCTCCAGCCCTTTTCAGAATCTACATATCCCATCCCATTTGTCTGAGTGCACCAGCCCCCCCCCCCTCGCTAGTTTTTCAAATGCTTTAGGGAGCACAGCTTTTGCTAAGATATGGGATTTCTGAATTTTCTAATAAGATTGAAGTTAGCCAGTCTAAACCGGTTTTCCTGGTGCTGCTGATGAAGGGGAACACCCTTCTTCAAAAGACAAGAATTGTGTCTCCAGACACTGTCAAACTGTCTCAAAAGGAAAATTTGGAAAACAAACTCCCATGCATGTAATAATCAGAGCCCCCTTTTCAGTTGGTTTGTTTCCCCCTAAATTAGTAGAACTGGATGTTTGAAGACTGGTGTAAATAAATAAGTGCCAACGCATTTGGAGGATAATATCCAGATCACACGCGCAGAAAAGACTAGAGATTGCTAAGACACCCAGGCTAACACAGATAGTTCTAACGTGGAAAGTGCAAGTTCTAGACTCCTTCATAATGAGAATGAATAATAATGGAAGCTGGGCGGTGGTGGCACACGCCTTTAATCCCAGCACTCGGGAGGCAGAGGCAGGCGGATCTCTGTGAGTTCGAGGCCAGCCTGGTCTACAAGAGCTAGTTCCAGGACAGGAACCAAAAGCTACGGAGAAACCCTGTCTCAAAAAAATCAAAAAAAAAAAAAAAAAGAAAAGAAAAAAAGAAAGAAAAAAAGAAAAGAAAAAAACAATAATGGAACGGTATACAGACCTTGCCATTTTTTCCCTTTGAGCACAGGCTGCCCTCAAACTGGCTCTGGAGTTGACCTTGAAGTCCTGATCCTCCTGCACCCTTCTTTTTTTTTTAAACCATCACACTCAGACTGAGACACTGTGAAGTTTCTGATTGTGCATGGACTGTGAGAACGTGTTGCTTTAGAAGCAGACAGATGATCAACTGCATGTCGATAAAGGAAAAATGATGGTTGAACACGTTCAGCCCGTCTTTCCGGGGAAGCCCAGTACAGCAAAGGCAATAAGTAGTCTGGTCAGAAGTGGAGGGTTCTTGGGGAACAAGGCTGAGAAATGACAGGCTCTAGCTGAGTTTTCCCACCATCAAGTTCTGCTGCTTCACAGCTGCGTGGAAATAATCTAGGAGCATTCCAGCGAATGTGAGCTTCACTGTGGCTCAAGGAGGAAAATTCCAGAACCACACAGCTTCAAATGACTATGGAGAACTATTTACATCAAATTCTCTACCCTTCCCATCTCAGAAATAGAAAGAAGTCTACTGGTAAACAATGGTGGCATATTTTAAGCAGCTTCTCACCTCCCTTTGCAAAGTATGCATAGCTTAAGTTAGATCAGAATGATTCTTCATTTGACATCTGAAAATCTCTCCTTTTGTTGAAAGAATAGGCAATCACCTATTCCTAGCTGTTTAGTTATGGACAGTTACACAAAAAGCCACATAACGAACCAGAACAACGACTTTCTTGTTTCGCATGGTTCTGGGGATTGATTAGGAGTCCATTTCACTCTATGGGGCATCATCCAGAGGACTAGGAGGACTAGGAAGATGCACATCACCACTCAGGGAGATGGCGGGTATTGGCCGATAGCTAGGAGCTCAGCTGTGGCTGTCAGATAGGAATTTACTTCTCTGTGTGGTCCTCTATACATGACCGTAGGGTTGCAAACAAAATCAGAGGCTGCACATCGCTCTTTTTCTCCATACAATATATTTTGATCATGGTTTCCCTTCCCTCCACTGCTTCAAGATTCTCCCCACCTCCCTACCCACCCAACCCTATGTTCTTTCTGTCTCTTGAAGGGAGGAGAGGAAGGATGGAAGGAAGGAAGGAAAGAAGGAAGGAAGGACAAAAACAATCCAAGAAACAACTCCTCCCATAAAACCAAAACCACAAAATGAAGAATCAAAACAAATAGGCAAAAGACCAATAAGACAAAAAAAAATGCTAAAATAAAGCAAAACAAAACAAAAGCTCCACAAAAATCCCATTAAGTTTGTTCTTCCTGACCAATATTCCTGGGCACAGGCCCTGCCCTGGAGTGTGGCTGTTACACCTGTGAGACTCTATTGGAGAAAACTGGTTTCCCCTCTGCCAACAAGTATCAGAAACTGACCCTCTAAGACCCAGTCTCTGCGGTGTCCATGTGGCCTCCACCATGTTCCTCTTATCCAAACAAGTCCCTGGGCAGCTCAGATTCCAGGGAGCGGGGGAAATCCGTGTTTCTTGATGGGAAAATACCCAAAGCTGACGAAGTGCGGGCACTGGAAATCCCCAGCGTAGAAACAGCATGGCTGCAGAAAGATGTCAAACTGTTTTCAAGCCGAGAACTAGTTTCCTCCAGACTTTCCAGTAGGCAAGAGTACCAGACACTGCCATCGCTGAAGATGCTGCTACAAGCATGGTCCATCACTGACAACAGCTTTAACCTAAGTAATAACACTGCCACATTCGGAGCTGGGGAAATAGCTGAGTGGTCAAGAGCAATCACTGTTCTTGCAGGGGATCTGGGTTTGGTTCCTAGCACTTGCATGATGGCTCACAGCTGTCTGTGACTCCAGTTCTAAGGGACCTGCACCCTCTTCTGGTCTCCATGGGTACAGACATACATGCAGACAAAAGGCTCATACACACAACAATTGTCTCTTTCACCACAGAGAGGCCCTGCTAAGACAACTTACTTCATAGACAAGAACTCAAAGAAACTTTTTATTATAACTATTTATTTGTGTGTGTATATACACACATATTCCTGCGTGTGTGTTCCAGCATGTAAACCAACTATACCAGTACTCAGACTGCTTAGTGTAGTGTAGTTTGCTCTCTCTCTCTCTCTCTCTCTCTCTCTCTCTTTCTCTCACTCCCATGGGTGTATGTGTGTATGTGTGTGTGTGTGTGTGTGTGCGCGCACGCGCGCATGCTCATGGAGACGCCTGTGCAGGTCAGAGGTCAACATCAGGTGTTGTTTCTCAGGAGCGATCCACTTTACTTTTTGAGACAAGGTCTTTCTCTGGGACATAGGGCTCAGGGCTAGGTTGGCTGGAAAGCAAGGCCCAGGAATCCTCCTGTCTCTGCCCCCCCTCCCAGCACTGGAACTACAGGCATATGCTATTCTGATCAGCTACTTATGTGGATGCCTCCTGAAATCAAGCTCATAATTGCAGGGCAAGCACTTTATTGAGTGAATATTGAGTGAACCATCTCCCAGGGGAGGGGGTGAATAGAAAGAGAGAGAGAGAGATGGAACATTTCCTGAACAAATATGAAGGAATGAAGGAGTCCTTCTGACATGTGGCCAGTTTCTTGTGTGAACATCTTACAAAGTCAGCATATTTGGCATCCAATATGTTAGCTGCTTTTCTTGTTTTATATTATCTCTATTTCTTTTAATTTCCCATACAATAAGTTTTGATCGTATTCTTCTCTTTTCTCCTAACTTCTTCCAAATCCAACATCAAAGTGGTTTCAATTTGAATTGAGAGATGAGGGATCTGTCGAAGGCAGGCATTCATGGGCAGGTGTCTCACACAGACTGATTGTACCTAACTGGGTGTAATTTATCTTAGTGTCAATCTACAGTGAGATAAGGTTACACCAGGATAGGAAACAACACATTGCTTCCTTCTTCTAGAAATCTTCACACACATACACACACACACACACACACACACACACACACACACACACGGACGGGGATGGGAGAGAGAGGAGAGAGAGAGAGAGAGAGAGAGAGAGAGAGAGAGAGGGAGGGAGAGAGAGAGAGAGAGAGAGAGAGAGAGAGACTAAAAAAGTAAACTAAACTCCACTAAGCAGTCTGAATACTGATCTATTTGATTTACATCAACTTGAACAAGTTTCTTATCTACTCTTTGATAACTGATAACAGTTATCTGTAGCTATCCCTCAGGCCACACAGGCTAACAGGTTACACCAGACAAGCTACAAGATAACTTAGTCAAGAAATCCCAAAAGCTTTACTCTGGATTTCACTCCTCTGACTCAGGAAGGGGCTTCTTTGTATCTAATTGAGCTGGCTACTAAGTTTTGGTTCCTTGGAAGCCTTCCTTAGCAACACTGTTGCAGTGTGTTTTCAGGTATGAGTACTTGCATTTTTTAAAGTGTGTATCTGTTTAACTCTTACATTAATTTGAAATTTGCTCCCAAATGAGAAAGTGGTAACTCTCTAACTAAAAGAAGATTCCAAGTAAAGCCATTTTCTCTCCTGGGCCACTTGCAATTAGATTATTCAAATAAACCCAATAAATTTCAGTTTTCTCCAAGATATCAAGTAATAATTGTTGCTAAATATCTAAGGTATTCTCAGAAAATGCATGCTATTAGGAATAAAAACTCCAAGAGAGGAAAGAGCAAAGGGGAGCTTTAGTTCACAATGGCTATCGTAACAAAGAACTGGACAGTATGGACAACAGAAATGTATTTTGTCACAAATCTGGAAGCTAGATCAAGGACAGTTCTTTTCCCTACACATTAAAGTGTCATGTTTTTAATACCTCTTGAATAAATTCAGGACAGATCCTTGATTTTGCTGGTGATAAGAACCTTTGATTTTGGTTAGGTTTTACATCATATTAATGAAATGAACGTGATTTTATAAAACAAATCACACTTGTAGTGTTATTACCACTGTCTGTCTTTCCAGGCTTGAGAAAACTCTTGCATCCTACTAAAAGTTGAAGAAATGTTTCATCAGGAAAATTCTTTTCATATTTTACTTCGTGTTTGTATACAGTAGCTCCAGAGAATTATTCCACATGTCACACCATTGCACCTTCTACAGTATAAGCCCAGCCACTTTTAGCACAAAGTTGTACATCAATAGCATCATCTAACTCCAGACTATGTTCACCCCACAAAAGAAACCGCAGACCCCTAAACCCCTCTCCTTTCTCTCCACCAATCTTTACTACTAGGAATCTACTTTCTCTCTCTGGATTCTCCTGTTCTGGACATCTCACACACATACAATCTGTGTGGTCTACACTCTGTCACTTATTGCCATTACAAGCTTCATCTGTGTTGCCACAGGTATCAGAATCATCCCTTCTGATATGTGGGTAACATTTTATTGCACGATTCTTGCTTTGATTTTTAAGATTCTCTCTCTCTCTCTCCCTCTCCCTCTCCCTCTCTCTCTCTCTCTCTCTCTCTCTCTCTCTCTCTCTGTGTGTGTGTGTGTGTGTGTGTGTGTGTGTGTGTTCTCTAGTTCCTATAGAGGCAACAAAAATCATCTCGAAATTCTGCTTTGAGACTTGATGGCATCTTTATAATATTCGGTTGTGCTACCTACGAAATGAAATGCTTTCCCCTATATCTTGTGCTGCCCCAGCTTCTAAAAGGTTGTTATTGTTTGGGTGATAAATGCCCCCCAAAGACCCATTAGTGAAAGGTTTTGTTGTCAGCCTCGGGTAATTACTGGCCGATAAGGGAGTCTTTAAGCAATGTTACAGGCTCAGCTGGGCTCCTTGTGAGCTATGGTCACTCATAATTAGCTCAACAAGAAACCATCTTGTTGCCTTTGAGGCGAGAGTTGTTTTCCATCAGCACTTTGAACAGAAAATTAGTCCTTCCCTCTCCCTCTTGTTTCCTTGCATCCCTGAAGTGAAAGGTTGCTCCTCCATGATCTCCTCCACCATGTTCTCCTGTCGCCGTGTGCTCCCCTGCCATGTGCTCTTTCTGCAGCATGCTCCTGCCACCGTGTGTCCCCACTTCGCCACATTAAGCTACCACAGGCCCAAAGCAACATGGTCAAGTGACCATGGGGTGAAACTCCAGGAATCAGGAGCTGGAGCAAATCTTTGCTTCTCATAGTTTCTTCCTCTCAAAAAAATTATCATGGTGATGGAAAACAAAGGTCTCCACTGAGCCCCAGGACTATTTCCTCTGAGAAAAGACAGAGTACAGACATGCGCAGCAAATTTATCTAAACTGAATATATTTGCTTGAAAGATGCAGAATCTTTTGAATGTTCTTTTGTTTTTCAATCCCTTTCAAAGGGATCAAAATTTATAGATGGAGAAGATTGTAAACGACAAAGCTTGGCAACAAACAAAAAAAATCCAGGGTAGCTGTGGGAAAAATCCAGTTCTTAAAAATAAATAAATAAATAATCCAATTCTAAAAAAATCCAGCTCTTAAAAAAAAAATTATACTTTGAAAGATAAGTATTCACATCACCTCCTTATACTTCTGAAATGAAAAAAGAAGATAGTGTTTTCAGTATCCCAAACCTTGGTTTTTAATGAAGGAGGAGCTTGGTCATGCAAGCACGCACACAGTTAACGTGTGCCACTTGTATTTGTAAACACATCTGGTTCAAAAACAGAAGAGTCCCGTAGTCAGAGCCACCTGCCAGCTCCCTAGTCCACTTACAAACATCAAGCCACACCCATTGCACTCAAAAACAAATTCATTTTAGCATCTGGTCTAACAGAGTTTGGTAAGAACTGCCTGCCCTTTGGATTCTCTGTACAGAGTGCCTCTTTCATTAATTCACAGAGGACTCTGAGGGTCGGCACCGAGAACATAGACGTCAGAATTATTAACCCATCACTGTATAATTTATAGTGGGGGAATACAGATGAAGAGCAGCTGGATAAGAAGTAAACAAACACAGAACATCTGTGAATATATAAATGAAAAAAAAAGGGCTTGAAAGACTATTCAACAAACGGCCAACAACAGGGGAATGCTTTTGTGGGACATAGATGGGCAGATAAATTCAGTGTAGTTTCTGGGTATCCAGAACAATGGAACATGCTAGACTATCTCCCATCAAGGATGTTGCTCTTTGCCCCTCTTCCCAACTAAACAGAGAGACAAAGCACAATGCATCTCCTGGGATTTAGCAACATTTGTATTATTCAGTTCCTGCCCTTTACTTGAGTGACCCTCGTTGTAGCAAACTTTAACTTGCTCTTCTTAGTTTGAGAGTGTTGGGCCAGTAAAGTCTGAAATATCTATGGATGATCTGAAAAAAAAAAAGAGAGAGAGACATTCAAATCACAGCACCAGATCTCAGCACTTCATTAGACCATATTTGCCTTGAAAAATATTTCGTTATCTTCAGAGAAATAACATTTGTGTTAGTAATGAGCCCTGGAAGAGTTTTGCTGCCTTCCTGTATTGGTGATTCCAATAACAAATCACCATGGCCATAGTAGGCAGAAGAACGACCACCCTGAAATATCAAGTTCTAAAGACTAAGTTGCAAAGGTAAGTTATAAGGAGAAGGGTTCTTTGCAAATGTAATTAAGTCCAAAATCTTAAGGTTATTGTTTTGGCTTGTTTGGGTTTTTTTCTATATTAGCTAGGTGGTCCTTAAACTGGAAATTTATGAGAAGTAGATGGCGACTTGATAAAAGAGCAAAAGATGTATAAAACAAATAAGATAAACCTGAAGATCAAGGTAGAGATTGGAGTGACATTGTCACAAGCTTAAGGAAGGACAGCGGGCAGCAGAAGCTGCAATAGTTGAGGAGCAGACTATCCTTCCTTGTCTACAACCAAGTTTCAGGCTGGTCACATTGATTTTAATGCTCTGGTCTCCATAGGTCTCTGCAGCCTAACCCTGTGCATCTGCAGCCACTTGCTACACCAGCCCAGCAAATGGATACAATGTTGTAAAACAAGGCAGGGCCACTCCCTTTCTATTCTAGAAGCCAGAAATCTGAAACTAGCCTTCCTGAGCTAAAGCCAAAGTGTTGGAAGACTTTGTGTCTTCCAAAGTGTCTGGAAGCTTTGAAGACAGTCAGCCTTTCTCAGGTTTTTAGTGACTATCCTCTGGCTTCTGGGATCATTCTTTTTCTCTCAAAATGTATCATTCTAGTTTCTCTCCCTGTCATTAGATTGTTTATCCTCGTGTGCTTATCATGTGTGTTGCTGTTAACTGGGTCTGTCCGAAGATTCCATGGTACTTCCCCATCTCAAAGTACTTAACTTCATCACCGGAGCAAAGGCCATACAATGTGACATCTACTGGTCTGGTGGTTCAGGATGGGTATGTTTGAGAGCCATTGTTCAACCTACCATATATTCTACAGTCATTAGACTCCAAATGTCTATGTGACCCAGAGCTAATGTGCTACCCAAACACCCTAAAGTTATTTACAGCCGAACTCCATCCTCAGAGAAAGCGCTAATACTCAAATCACTGTGGAGACACTGGGATTTTTCATAAACGTGTGGTTTAGCACTCTGCAATAGTTAGCTTTAGTTGTCAGCTTGACACAACTTTTAGTCACCTGAGAAGGAACCTTGCCTGAAGAATTGTTTAAATCAGATTGGCCTGTGGCCCTGTCTGAGGGAGATATTCTTAACTGCATATTGAAGTAGGAGGCCCAGCCCACTGTGGGCGTTGCGATCCTTAGGTGGGCCTAGGCTTTATAGGATCAGAAACTGAGTGTGAGGTGAGGGCAAGCCCATAAGCATCATTCTTCTGGGGTTTTTCTTCAAGCTCCTGCCTCTAGGTTCCTTCCTTGAGTTCCTACGCTGGCTTTCCTGAATGATGAACTATAACCTGTGAGCTGAAATAAACTCTCCAAGTTGCTTTTGGCCATGGTGTTTATCACAGCACTAGAGACCCAAAGCAGAATACACTCTCTGTGCTTTATTCCTGAGACATTGCATATAGTTCTCATCCCACAAATACTCACCTCACAGTTAAATGGCCCCTTCTGTAAATAGACTGATCAAAGTTCTGCTCACTGAATTTACATGTCTCATTGTTCTTCATAGCATTAAAATTAGGGTTGTTATACTTCAATAGAAAAATAGCACATACAAATGACATTGCAATATTGATCTGTTTTTGGAAATAAAAATGCCTAGAAGTCTGCATGATCTTTAGCCCACAGGCAAGGCTAATGGTCTGGCCAGATAATCAAGAATTTGGAAGAAATAAGATGGAAAAATTAATAAAAACTGGGGGTACCACCTGCAGAGTGGCGAGATAGGTTCTATTTTCCAGAGATGGCCCTGCCAACATACCCTTTACAATGTGGCATTGACAATCTTCATTTCTCTCCTCCAGTCTGTGTAATGCCATAATCATGGGAGAAATAAGGCCATGAGAGTTCTAAGCTATGAAGGGTAATATAGCTTCCTTCTGGTACCCACAGAACACCCGCCTGTGGTGTCTAATAACCAGGCTGCAAGGAAACCAAGTAATATGAAAGATCTAGCCTCAGTCCCAACAGAAGACTTGGCATTTATAAGTACACGAGTAAACAAGCCTTCAGAATAACCAGCTCTCAGTTTTAACTTATCCCTAGTGGCAGTGGAGATACACTGACCCTGAGTGGCCTGCTCATGTAGAAAATTCATTATTGAAATAAATGCCTTCTCAAACCATTACATTTGGGGCACGTCTTACAGCACTAGAAAATAGATAATAAAAAACTCTCAAAATTGTCTCAAAGGGTAAAGTTATTTGTTCCCATTATAGGTGCTAATCAGAAGCCAATCACTGCAGAGAGGCTATTAGAAATATGCTAAATTAGGAAAACTGTTGAGGGGCTCTCCACCAGATCCTTTCTGCAGTCACCCTGTATCTATTCAGTGGGCCTTTGAGCAGACTGTTGTGGAGGGAGGGCAGACTTCCTTCAGCTAGGCAGATCTGGCTGCTTCCGTGGATGAGTATCCCAACAGCAGAAACCAGCCATGCGTCTCCACTGCAGTCATATAAGCTGGTATTTGGTAGCTGCTTGACTACATCAAAAGCCTTCCATCTCAGAGAGACAGATTGTCCTAATGAAACAGCATGAACTCTGGGTATAGGCTACTTTTTCCAACACTCATTCTTATCCTATTTCTGCCAGCACTGCCATCCATAAACTTGTTAAATGCCTTGTTTGCTCAACTCTCTGACCAAAGAGCCGTAAGTACAGAAAAATCACCGTGTGATGAATTGATGCCTGTGATAGTGGCTGACGGGACCGTGTATCTTATCAGCTAGAAGCAGTCAGCCTTCTAAGCGGGGGAATGGCATATTGAAAACTCAGGAAATAATACTGTATTCAGTTTGAATGCTTTCCGGCAGGATGAAACAGGCAGGATTTAAAACAGCAACAACAAGAGGCCAAGATTGAGCAATAAGGACCAGATTTATCCTCCCAGCTGTAACAACAACAGCAAAGACACAAGTGGTCCCCTGAGAACAGGAAGCATATGAGGCAAACCCTGTGACGCCCCCAGCCTGCTACTCTGAGAATTTCCAAGCTGCAGTACAGGGAGCAGAAACCCAGGAAGAGCTTCCTGACTCCCTGAATAAATGAGGTAGAACCCAGGGTCCAGGAGACCAAAGTGACAGAATCCATGTGACAGTGTTTGGGAAAGAAGAGCTTCCCATAGAAAACACCCACAGACTTACAGAGGTTCCTTAAGTCGTCTTATGTGTGCGAGGAAAATCTTAGGTGAAGGAGAGAACTAGAAAGACACAGTGCACAGACACAGGGGAGAACACGTGGATGACTCTTCCTTCAGTAGTGGGTTCCTTCAGTAGTAGCCTCACAGTGAGTTCAATTTAACAGACACCCAAAGCAAGCCCCCAAAGGACCAAACTGCCCTGCACAGCGTTGAAGAACATTCCCCTGCTTCTCTCGTGATATAAGTCCTAAAGGCAAAGTTCAATTGTTTTATTTTGGTTTTCTGCCAACCAAACACATTTTATGTGATCTGAAAGGAGGAAGCAAAGCAGAAGAGCTTTCCCTGGTGCTCTGCATGATGCTGAAGATGAAAAAGACTTTATTCTTCAGGTACTTTCCTGTCCTGAGAGAGGAATGTTATGGCATTGCAGCAATAAGATAGTGGCAGAGTCATCCTAATTCACCTAGCAAAGTCTACTGAAGTCAGCGGTTAAGGAGGCAGTCTCATTGTTTTTCTCCACCCTAAGAGCAGCAGGGGTTGCTGCTGAATATGGTCTTAGTATTCTGAAAATGTGACCTAAATACCATTCTCCACCTTGACAACTCCTTATATCTCTTTCACATGAAAACACTTGCAGTTATTTCAACTTCTTGAGAGAATTCTCGAGGAATTTGTATTAGTTAGTTAATGGCTGTGTAACAAACTACCCTCTCTGAACTTGGTGTTTTAAAACAATACTTACTGTCGCCCAGTTTAGTCTAGGCCAGGAACCTGGGAGCAAATTAACTTGATTAGCAGATCAGAATTTCTTTCATGGTTCCAATTAAGCTATCAGCTAGAGCTAGAATCATGTGAAGGATTTGCTGGGCCTGGAGCTTCCATTTCCAAGAATGCTCACCGACAAGGCCATTAAGAGAGTGCCTCAGCTCCTCAGTTACTATTGGCAATAAGTCTCAGTGTCTCAGTGTCTCACATTGCTTGACTGTCCTACAGGATAGTAGCTGGAGTCTCCCAGAACAGGCAACCCAAAGAAGAGAATGGAGAAGAAGCTGCAGTACTTTGTATGACTTCTATTTCATCTCTGCTTCACTGCACTCATTAGAAGCCAACTCCCAAAGAGAAGTAAATTGGGCTCAGCTTTTTTTTTAATTAATTTATTTATTTAAGATTTCTGTCTCTTCCCCACCACCACCTCCCATTTCCCTCCCCCTCCCCCAATTAAGTCCCCCCCCCTCAGCTCGAAGAGCAATCAGGGTTCCCTGCCCCGTGGGAAGTCCAAGGAACCCCCACCTCCATCCAGGTCTAGTAAGTTGAGCATCCAAACTGCCTAGGCTCCCACAAAGCCAGTACGTGCAGTAGGATCAGAAACCCATTGCATTGTTCTTGAGTTCTCAGTAGTCCTCATTGTCCGCTGTGTTCAGAGAGTCCGGTTTTATCCCAGGCTTTTCCAGACCCAGGCCAGCTGGCCTTGGTGAGTTCCCGATAGAACATCCCCATTGTCTCAGTGTGTGGGTGCACCCCTCGCGGTCCTGAGTTCCTTGCTCGTGCTCTCTCTCCTTCTGCTCCTGATTTGGACCTTGAGATTTATGTCCGTGCTCCAATGTGGGTCTCTGTCTCTGTCTCCTTTCATCGCTTGCTGAAGGTTAATATTCAGGAGGATGCCTATATGTTTTTCTTTGGGTTCTCCTTATTTAGCTTCTCTAGGATCACTAATTATAGGCTCAATGTCCGTTGTTTATGGCTAGAAACCAAATATGAGTGAGTACATCCCATGCTCCTCTTTTTGGGTCTGGCTTACCTCACTCAGGATAGTGTTTTCTATTTCCATCCATTTGCATGCAAAATTCAAGAAGCCCTTGTTTTTTACTGCTGAGTAGTACTCTAATATGTATATATTCCATACTTTCTTCATCCATTCTTCCATTGAAGGGCATCTAGGTTGTTTCCAGGTTCTGGCTATTACAAACAATGCTGCTATGATCATCGTAGAGCATATACTTTTGTTGTATGATAAGGCCTCTCTTGGGTATATTCCCAAGAGTGGTATTGCTGGGTCCAGGGGTAAGTTGATCCCAAATTTCCTGAGAAACCGCCACACTGCTTTCCAAAGTGGTTGCACAAGTTTGCATTCCCACTAGCAATGGATGAGTGTACCCCTTTCTCCACAACCTCTCCAACAAAGGCTATCATTGGTGTTTTTTATTTTAGCCACTCTGACTGGTGTAAGATGGTATCTTAAAGTTGACTTGATTTGCATTTCCCTGATCGCTAAGGAAGTTGAGCATGACCTTAAGTGTCTTTTGGCCATTTGAACTTCTTCTGTTGAGAATTCTCTGTTCAGCTCAGTGCCCCATTTTAGCCTTTTACGGTCTAGTTTCTTGAGATCTTTATATATTTTGGAGATCAGACCTTTGTCAGTTGCGGGGTTGGTGAAGATCTTCTCCCAGTCAGTGGGTTGCCTTTGTGTCTTAGCGACAGTGTCCTTTGCTTTACAGAAGCTTCTCAGTCTCAGGAGGTCCCATTTATTCAATGAGGTCCTTAATGTCTGTGCTGCTGGGGTTATACGTAGGAATGGTCTCCTGTGCCCATGTGTTGTAGAGTACTTCCCACTTTCTCTTCTATCAGGTTCAGTGTGTTCGGACTGATATTGAGGTCTTTAATCCATTTGGACTTGAGTTTTGTGCATGGTGATAGATATGTATCTATTTTTATTCTTCTACAGGTTGACATCCAGTTTTGCCAGCACAATTTGTTGAAGATGCTCTCTTTTTTCCATTGTATACTTTTAGCTCCTTTATCGAAAATCAGGTGTTCATAGGTTTGTGGGTTAATGTCAGGGTCTTCTATTCGATTCCATTGGTCGACTTTTCTGTTTTTATGCCAATACCAAGCTGTTTTCAATACTGTAGCTCTGTAGTAGAGTTTGAAGTCAGGGATGGTAATGCCTCCAGACGATCCTTTGTTTTATAAGATTGTTTTGGCTATCCTGGGTTTTTTTGTTTTTCCATATGAAGTTTATTATCATCTTCTCCAGATCTGTGAAGAATTTTGATGGGATTTTGATGGGGATTGCATTGAATCTATAGATTGCTTTTGGTAGAATTGCCATTTTTACTATGTTGATCCTCCCAATCCAAGAGCAAGAGAGATCCTTCCATTTTCTGGTGTCCTCTTCAATTTCTTTCTTCAAAGACTTAAAGTTCTTGTCAAATAGATCTTTCACATCCTGGGTCAGAGTTACCCCAGGATATTTTATGCTATTTGTGGCTATCGTGAAAGGTGATGCTTCTCTAATTTCCCTCTCTGTTTCCTTATCCTTAGTGTATAGGAAGGCCACTGATTTTTTGGAGTTGATCTTGTATCCTGCCACATTACTAAAGGTGTTTATCAGTTGTAGGAGTTCTTTGGTAGAGTTTTTGGGGTCGCTTATGTATACTATCATATCATCTGCAAATAACGAGAGCTTAACTTCTTTTCCGATACAAATCCCCTTGATCCCCTTATGTTGTCTTATTGCTATTGCTAGAACTTCAAGCACTATATTGAAGAGGTATGGAGCGAGTGGACATCCTTGTCGTGTTCCTGATTTTAGTGGGATGGCTTTGAGTTTTTCTCCATTTAATTTTATGTTAGCTGTCGGCTTGCTGTAAATAGCTTTTATTATATTTAGGTATGACCCTTGTATCCCTAATCTCTCCAAGACTTTTATCATAAAGGGGTGTTGAATTTTGTCAAATGCTTTTTCAGCATCTAATGAAATGATCATATGGTTTTTTTCTTTCAGTTTATTTATATGTTGGATTACATTGATAGATTTGCGTATGTTGAACCAGCCCTGCATCTCTGGGATGAAGCCTACTTGATCATGATGGACAATTTTTCTAATGTGTTCTTGGATTCGGTTTGCCAGTATTTTATTGAGAATTTTTGCGTCGATATTCATGAGTGAGATAGGCCTGTAATTCTCTTTCTTGGTTGGGTCTTTGTGTGGTTTGGGTATCAGGGTAACTGTAGCTTCATAAAAGGAATTTGGCAATGACTCTTCTGTTTCTATATTGTGAAATACATTAAGGAGTATAGGTATTAGCTCTTCTTGGAAGTTCTGGTAGAATTCTGCTTTGAAACCATCTGGTCCTGGGCTTTTTTTGGAAGGGAGATTTTTGATAACGGTTTCTATTTCTTTGCGACTAACAGGTCTATTTAGATCGTTCACCTGGTCTTGGTTTAGCTTTGGCATATGGTACTTATCTAAAAAAATGTCCATTTCTTTTGCATTTTCTAGTTTTGTGGCATACAGGCTTTTGTAGTAAGATCTAATGAGTCTCTGAATTTCCTCTGTGTCTGTGGTTATGTCCCCCTTTTCATTTCTGATCTTATTTATTTGCGTGTTCTCTCTCTGTCGTTTAATTAGTTTGGATAGGGGTTTGTCGATCTTGTTGATTTTCTCCAAGAACCAACTTTTTGTTTCATTGATTCTTTGGACTGTTTTCTGTGTTTCTATTTTGTTGATTTCAGCCCTCAGTTTGATTATTTCCAGTCTTCTACTCCTCCTGGGCGCATCTGCTTCTTTTTTTTTTCTAAAGCTTTCAGGTGTGCTGTTAAGTCTCCAATGTATGCTTTCTCTGTTTTCTTTAAGTGGGCACTTAGTGCTATGAAATTTCCTCTGAAAGTTCATAGCAGAGAACCTCAACCCGTGGCCGCAGGAGCTGGCAGATGCTTGTATATATGCTGGTGGGTAGGATGGAGACAGCCGCCCCTGTGACAGGAAGCAGCTGACAACTTTAAAGACCTGTCTCTTGTGACCTACTTCAGCTATCTAGACCTCACCCGCTAAAAGCTCCCGCAGCCTTCAAAACAGTGTCAGAAGTTGGAACTGAGTGTCCAAAACATGAGCCCGGAGTAGGGGATATCTCAGATTCCAGTCAGAGCAAAACGAGACCATCCTCATAAGGCAGTAAAATTTATCAAAAGTATTTCAGATAATTCAAAATATTTCAGATCATTGTGACCATACAGTAAAGCCACCTAATGAAACCAGAGCTATATTATGAACATGGAGAGAATATAGTAACCTTATAGCCACCAACAGCTGCTGGCATAAAATGAAGCTCATGTATTAACTAATAGAATAATACAGCTGATGAGAGGAAGATTTTTCTCACTTGAACAAGAAAGCTATCAGCCGGACCAGCAGTCATTTCAAAGTTAATCTAAACCTTCTTCATTTTCTTAGACCTAACTAACTTTGTTCTGTGCCCTTAGATATAAGAGCCCATAACAACTTTCAGGACCAGTATGCAAGGTATGATCAACTCAGCCCAGCACCTGTCTCCCTAATGAAACGGAAAATAGTGGAACCTAAAGGCAGAAGTGAAGCAACCAGGGGAGCTGGATTCTAGCTATGTACTCCCAGTTCAAAGCATCAGACACGCTATTCTCTTTCAGGTACTCTGCTGGTCTGTCTGTGCCAAGCCGGCTTCCTATTTGCTTAATCAGCTCTTCTTTACTTCAAATGGACTTCCACGTTTTTTGTTTTACAACCTGTCCGTGTCGCAGGTGACATGGCTGAGTGGGTAAAAGCATTTGCTGTACACCAGGTGGCCTGCGTTTGATCCCCAGAACCCACCCCAACACTCATAACAACAATAAATTGAAACTTTTAAACCTGGAGACAAATGTTGCTATAATGAAAAGAACCACACAAAAAATGAATATATTTGATATGGACTTGGAGGCTAGAGAGATCGCAGGAGATCTGTGGTAATAATAGGTGATATTCACTATGAAGAGTAAGAAAAGATGCAAAGTCTGGAAAATACATGTGACTTTAGCATCTACATACCTTGCACTGTTATGTGACCCCGAGGGTGATCAATAATTCTGCTTTTTCTGAGAGTTGGTTCATTAAAATACAATATCTGGGCATACCATCTCTGTTCATTTTAGAGACTCAATTCCTTTGACTTCCAAAAGCCACCCCTTCAACCAAAAAAACGGGGGACACCCAAGAGAATGTGAGTCATGAGTTCTCCCTGACTGCACAGCTGTGGTGTTATCAGTCAAGGATATGGCTTAGCATGCATTCCCTATTTCTTTTTTTTTAAAGGAGGGATCTATTTATTTATTTTTTGCCTTGTCTTGTTTCTGTGTTTTGACATGAAGGATGATAGCCCAGGGCCAGTGAGGAAGCTAAGTCATGAACATACACACGGCAATACTAATGAATGAATAAACAAATAATATAACTATCCCAGGAATCTTTAGTAATTGTATTACAAATACCAGCACTACCTGGAAAAGAGGTGTCATCCATATCCACAATCTATCCTCCAAACGGCTCCTAGAAGCTAACTACCCAGAAGGATATAACAAAATGCTACCGAGGGACCAAGTGTTAGGAAGCTTAGAAACGTTCCAGCCTATAACAACAGTGGCGGCTATAGGTTCTCTGAGGGAGCTAAGTAATGACTCGTAAAGTCTTCTGTCTGAAAATGAGTAATGAAAATGAAAAATACGATTTCCGATTCAGCCAGATCAGTGACACTCAGCTGAGGTATATGCACAGCTCTTACATTAAAGACACATGCCGTTTCTTCAGCTAATATCTGTATACTTGAATATACCAGTGACGGCTCCGGGGATGGGAGTAGAAGAGAGGGTAAAAAGAAGAGTGACGTATGTTCCTCCAGAGGAACTGACACATCATCGCGGGGGTAGCCGGGGAGGAGGAAAACACCGGAAAGGACACTGTTCAAGCCACCCTCTCCTGCCACTTTCATTTACAGACTTAAACTCACTCTAAATTCGCACATATGCTTGTAGTAATAGGGGCAGCGGGGCTGCGTCCCCAGCACCCCGGCTGCCTGCTCGGCTAGCTTATGCCCCGAAATAATTACATGAACACTGTATTCTTTTAAACACTGCTTGGCCCTTTAGCTCTAGCCCTTACAGGCTAATTCTCACATCCCGATCAACCCATCTCTAATAAACTGTAGCACCGGTCTTACCGGGAAGATTCTAGCCTATGTCCATCCTGGGTTGGAGCTTCATAGCATGCGTCTGCCTGGGAGCAGGGCATGGCGTCTCCCGAGAGGAGAGCTGTGGAGACTGAGCTCACTTCCTGCTCCTCCCAGCATTCTGTTCTGTTTACTCCTCCCACCTATCTTCTAACCAATAAAATGGGCCAAGGCAGTTCCTTTATTAGACAATGACCTTCCTCCATCATATGCTTCTTGGAATAAGTGACTGTAAGAGTTGGTCTGCCCATCTACTTTCCTTCGGCAGACACAACTGCGTCCTTATTTTATAAGGGTCAAAGAGGAGGCAGCCCAGGTGTCTAACTTGAGAGTAGAGTGGAAAAGGATGTTCTATTTATAGAATCTCCTAAATGGGAGGACTTGCTTGGGAATCACCATGCAGTCTAAATTTCACTGAGGGGAGAGAGAAAGAAACCCACTAACAAATATAACTTCAAGCAACAGACTCTTTTTGTTTTCTTATTTGTCCCCTCCCCCCCAAACATGATCTGGAAGGCACTTACAACCAAATATTCAAATGAGCTCAAACGCGTGACTATACTTCCCACATGGAACTGTCATTGCTTCTGATTTTTCCAACTCACCTAAAATATCTGAATTTATCTAGTTATAAATTGTAAACCATTGCTGTAAATGTGATACCTATTTTTTAATGTTTCATTTGATCGTGTGTCTTTTGCTAGCAATGAAAGTATTAATCAACTGAAATGGCTAAGCGGGAAAAGGTGTCCGCTGCCACGCATGCCCATCAAGCTTGATCTTCCAGACTCACACAGTGGGAGGACAGAATCAACTCCTGCAACTCATCCTCTGGCCTCCACACATGCACCCCTGCAACTCATCCTCTGGCCTCCACACATGCACCCCTGCAACTCATCCTCTGGCCTCCACACATGCACCCCTGCAACTCATCCTCTGGCCTCCACACACGCACCCCTGCGACTCATCCTCTGGCCTCCACACACGCACCCCTGCAACTCATCCTCTGGCCTCCACACACGCACCCCTGCTCCCTGGCCCTGGCTTGGTTATCGTTGCTGTGGTGAAACACCTTAACCAAACACCTTGAGAAGGAAAGGATGTCTTTGACTTTTCCATCCCTGAAGGAAGTCCTTAATTAGAAAAAAACAGCAGTGAGATTATAAAAAAATGTACCCCCAGACCTCCTGCTGTAGAAAGTGCTACTTTTAGTATTTTATTCCACTATAAATGTAGCCAATAAACTATGCCAGTTTATTTATTGCCACGTATAAGGCAATATTTGCTTCATCTGTGAGTGCGTCACCAAAAGAAGCATGACACTTTCATTTGGTGTCATAATTAAAGCAACAGCATCAAATACCACTCATGTTTCCTACTGCTTTAACCAAGTATGGCTTTTACTGGGCCCACCACTAAGTATTATTGATATATTATAAAGAAACATGCATGCATTTCTATATCACAAATTTAAGTATTTAATAACTGACTTTAATATACATGTAACTCTTTGTAACTCTGCATTTACTTAAACCTTCTATTTAAAACTATTTCCTAGACTGTTCTATAGATTTAACTAGACTGCCAAGGGTAAAAGAAAAATTCCACCCCCTATAATCAGATCCCCATAAAGCCCACTGCCTACTCAAACGTATAACAGACATAAAATAAAGGCTCTAGAACTGAAGCCTTATTTATTTTATAATAAACTGATCACTAGGGGCAGCTGAAATACCAAGGAGTAGAATAGAAGTGTTCATAACATCAGAGCAACAGGATGGGGCCCTGACATCATTGGGAAGCTACTTTTCCCAGTCCCTATCAATTACAGTAACCCAGAATTTAACACACTCTTCTTTAGGCTCCTAATGCCAGGCAGAACTGAGCAGAGTTACACCTTCACTGGGGTTGGCCTTCATAACCTCTAACCTATATGTAGACAGCCAAGGAAACTATGTTTCATTTTATTAATAAAGACAATGAAAAGTGCCCTTAAATTGTTTTAAACATCATCATAAAAGAAAATGAAGAGTCACCAAACTACAGTAAGCCTGTAGCTCCACTCCTAACTCCTTGACATCTTTAGATCAGGGCAACCTGCATTAAGAGATGTTTTTCTTAATACTTTAATGATCTGTTTTCCTGCCTTTCCTTTCAAATGAAGAGTCAGACCTGAATTCACACCTTGCCCAAACTTGTTTGATAATTGCTTTTGAAGTCTGAACTCTAGCCATTCTTGCCTTTGCTCAAAAAGCAATGCACACACCGATTCCGTGTTTGTGCTTTGAGCCTCACTCAGGTTTCCTGTGGGTAAGATTTCAGATTATGTAGCTCACCCATCAAAGTGCTAATTCATGAGAAATAAATGTCATTTTGGGGAAGTCACCCATAAGCAATGTGCAGCAGGTTTTTTGTTTTGTTTTGCTTTTGTTTTTTAATGTCAACTTGACACAGGCTAGAGGAGGTTGCCCCAACTGAGAAAATATCTCCATAAGACCTGCCTGTACACAAGCCTGTGGGACATTTTCTGAATTAGTGATGTGGGAGGGCCCAGCCCATTGTGGGTGGTGCCACCCCTGGCTGGTGGTCCCGGGTTCTATATGAAAGCAGGCTGATCAAGCCATGGGGAGCAAGCTATGAAGCAGCACTCCTCTGTGGCCTCTGCATCAGCTCCTGCCTCCAGGTCCCTGCCCTGTTTGAGTTCCTGTTCTGACTTCTTTCCGTGACGATCTCTCCATTATTCTTTCATCACAGCAGGGATAACCCTAACTGGGACACAACGGTTGGTCAAACATCAGTTCACTTTACTTTTTTTGTTTTGGTTTGTTTTGTCTTTCCTCACTATGTAGTTCTGACTGATCCTAGAACTTACCAACTAGACCAGGCTGGCCTCGAACTCACAGAGATTCACCTATCTCTGTCTCCTAAGCACTGGGATTAAAGGCGTGTGCCACCACACCCAGCCAAATTTGCTTTTTAATTTTAAAAAAAAAAACAGTATTAATTCTCTAACTTCCCAAATGGATTCCCTTTCCTCGACAGCTGTCAAGGGAGTCAGCTCAAATCTTTTCAGCCCCACAAGATTGACTGGCCTGAGAAGGAAGACCCCCCCAAAAGTAGAGCATGAGAAGACACAGTCCTTCTGTCTGAGCTAATGTCCCTGCTGCACCTCCCTGCTTGTCCCTGTCTGTCTGTCTGTCTGTCTGTCAGAACATCTTTGCCCTTTCACCCACAGTGTTCCCTCATAGAAAGAACCTGGTGCTCTGTCTTACTCATATGGCTCCACAGTACTTGAATTATGACATTGCATAATGCTGTCTATCCTCCATTTGCGATCCCTTATATAGAGTATGAACTCTTGATTAGCATTGGAAATACAGGAGCAATGTGGGTACAAAAGCAAAGACAGAAACTAGGGGCAATGTCTCCCTCCTCCTCTTTCTCTTCCTCCTCTTCTTTCTCTCTCTCCTCCTTCTACTTCTTATTCCTCTTACTCCTCCTTTCCCTCTTTTTCTTTGTTTTATTTTTTTTATTTTTTTCTTTCAAAACAGGGTTTCTCTGTGTAGCCCTGACTTTCCTGGAACTCACTCTATAGACCAAGCTGGCCTCTAACTGAAGAGATCCACCTCTTTCTGTGTCCCCAGTGCTGGGATTAAAGGTGTGTGCCACCATGTTTGGCTGAAAGAATTTTATTGACTATAGTGACATAATTTTCTTATAAGGAAATCAAGGTAAAACTTTAATTTTTTTCTTGAAGTTAACATACATAGAAATGAGTTTCATTGTGACATTTTGTTTTTAAAAATTCTGATTTTATTATTTTTAATTGTGCATAGAGGGTAAATACAGGTACCTGAGGAGGCCAGAGACATCAGATTCCCGGAAACTGGAGTTACAGGCAGCTGTGAGTCATTTGACATGAGCACTGGGAACCAAATCTGAGTCTTCTGCAAGAGCAGTATGCTCTTAGCTTCTAAGCCATCTTCTAAGCCCCATTATGACTCTGTTAAACGCAGATGCTATTCTGCTTTGTTCTAATTCACAGATTAAGGTTCATTTCAAATGTGCCCTTAGCCTAACCTCACCCATTACACATATATAATCAACACAATAACTCAATAAAAGTGAAAACGAGGTCCCATTTTCCCTTTTTGAGCTATTGTCTTCCACTCCTACTTTACTCGGCCCCACACTTGTTCTGTGTCCTCTTTGTCTACCCCATATCCGTTGTCATTTATCCACTAAGACACCAGACTTTTTCTTTTGAGAGTCATTGAGAGAGCATCTATGTTCATTTTCAGTCTTCAGCATGCAGCTCAGAAATTCCAGACCCTAGCAATCTGATGGAAAGTGGAAGAGGTGGTTCCTATTCTAGAAAAGGAAAGGCAAAGATGGATGGCTTCACATGCAACATGGTGTCTCACCAAGACGGCTTCACGAGCTTCCTAGTCTCATGGTGTGGTGTACCATACACTCACCAAGCAGGCATTCAGGTGGGCAAGTCAATGCTGTGGTTACTCATATAAAGGCTTAAAGAACAAGAAATGCATTAGGCCATCAGTAGAGTTTTCCCTTAAATCGACAGGAGGTATATTTGAGTATTTATTTCAGAGTGAAGATAATAAAAAAAGAAAGAATGGAAGAAAGAGAGACAGAGACAGACAGAGAGAGACAGAGACACAGAGAGAGACAGAGAGAAGAATGCAAAGAAGACACAAGGACATAGACCATAGTAGAGAAACTGTTGTGTCAGTACCTTAGGGGAATTGGAGTTCAATCCTTTTAGACAGAAACCACTGGACATAATATAATGCAAAACATCTAAAAATAGTCCTAGCTGTGACATGAAGGGCTTGGGGTATTTATGCATGAAGTGTAAAACTTATAAACATTTATACAACATTTATACTATTACAGCAAGGAAGTAGAAAGTCAATTCCTCTTTGCGTGTTGAGTCAGATAATTGAAATACGTGGTTTTCCACAGTTTTAGCTGAGAAGCAGCAGGCAGATCCTTGGGAAGACATCCAGATACTGGTGACTGCAAGTCTAGAGGCTGAAAGCTCCATGGACTTGGGTGGGACACTCCAAGTATATATCAAACTGTACTTGGCCCACCTTTAAAATTTTAAGTTTTTACATTGTCTATTTCTGAGGGAAGCCTGGAGAAGGTATATTCTTGGATAAGAAGTGGGAAGGAGAGTTTGCTTTGTGCAGGTTAAACTAATGACCTTTTTTCCATAAACACATAACTATTTTGTGTCGGCTATTGCATAGATGATGAAGAAGAAACTACAGCATTTGGCCTACAGTCTATTAACCTGGTCCCCAAGAGTGGAGGAGTCAGAGCCGAACCAAAAGTTATTATCTAACTAACAAATTCCAGGGCTTCAGGGAATTTACTGAACCAGGATTTGGCTAACATCTGCTCTACAGGAGCAGGTACAGGGGCGCAACTGCTGAGCAAGTGGGCCAGAGCCAGAGACCTCTGCGGGTCCAGGAGTGAATCTGGGACCTTCGAGAGAGTAGACCTGAGTCAGGTCCTCTGCAGGTTCAGGCACACCGGAATCTGGGACCTCTTAGGGAGTAGATTGGGGCCAGAGACCTTTGCAGTGCTAACCCCAAGCCAGGGACCTCCACAGGAGCAGATCCAGACCAGGGACATTTACAGAAACAGGTCTGAGTCGGCAACCTAAGCCAGAGCAGGCCTGAGACAGTGAACTCCATGGGAGCATGGAGCAAACCCCTGGAGCACTGAGCAACCTCCAGGAACATAAAGTGACCAACGGGGTAACTGGAACCATGGCACTGACTGCACCATGAGGAGCAACCATCTGAGCCTTGGATCCACTGACACCTGGAAGATTAATCACCAGAGTCACAGACAGCCCCAACCACACCAATCAGAGGAAAAGATGAGTAGACAAGGTAAGAACACATGCAACACCACAAAGAGCAACACGATACCAGTAAAATCTAGAGACTCTACAACAGCAAGACTTGAACAACCAAATATAGATGAAGCAGAAGAAAATGACCTAAAAAAAATAACTTTAGGAGAATGTTTGAGACTCTTAAAGAGGAAATGAGAAATTCCCTCAAAGAACTGGAGAAAAAGACAAACAAAAAAAAAATGGAAGACATCAACAAATCCCTTAAAGAAAACCAAGAAAAAGCAATCAAACATATGAAAGAAACTATTCAAGACTTGAAAACTGAAATAGAAACAATAAAGTAAACACAAGCCGAGGGAATTATAGAAACAGAAATCATGAGAAAAAGATTCATGGAGCTGATACTTTTTGCCGTTTGTTCTTAAGCAAGGGTTAAGATAAAATAGGACACATGGCTTATTAAGTTATACTTTTGTGCCGCCTTACTGAAACAATAGTGAGCCTTAAAGGATGACTTGAGGACGTATGTTCAGACATCACTCTTCTTTCTATTTGCTGCTGAAGACCTTGATGAGTGTAGGTGGCATTATTTCTTTCTATTGATGACTTCTTATGAGCTATCATGCTGAAACATTAAGGCAATGATAAAAACACGGACCTGGAGATCTGGAGAGAGCTGTAACTCAGCAATACAACCTGTAGTGAAAATCCTGCAGAATGTCTCTTGTTACTTTTGGCACTTGGACTCCAAAAGCATCTGGAGGAAGCAAAGAACAGAGGTAAGGCCACTTGGTAAAGAGAGTGATAAGCTAGCAGGCACAGGGGGCACTGAGAAGTCCAGATACTTTGCACCTCTAATAGGAGAGCAGACAGTGAATTCAGAAATGGAAATGCAAGGCTTTGTCCTACAGGGAAAGCCAATCTCCCAGTCTGGAGAAGAAAACTAGAATCTGCTCACTAGTCTTGTTTAGGAAATAAACAAAGCCAAGGTTTATCAAAAACCCATGTTCAAATTGGTGAGACTGGCAGTCAAATAATGTAACTGTGAGACAAATTGATATTAGGAAAAGCTGGGTATTAAATGCTGAGGGCTAAAAGATAGGAATAGGTAGCAGAAGTACAGAGAGCTGGAATATGAACAGACAGAATGCACAAGAACAGGGAGAAGACCGGGATGAAGGACAAGACAGACTTCCTTACCTGTTTGGCCTCCTCAAAGTTCAAGAGGCTTGGTGTTGGGATGCACAGGAGTATGGCAGGAACCAGGGAAGACATGGTTGCAATAGGTCAAGGACAGCTATAGATGCCAGGCAGCCAGCAAGAGAAATAAATCTCAGTTGACCAGAAGGGCTGCAGAGTCCAGGAGCTGCTACAAAGGCTCAAGTACCTCTAGCGGCAAGAAGAACCAAGTCCCAAAATACAGAATGCCCCAGGGACACAGAGCAATAAAAATAAAAATGCTCATTAGATAGAATTTAGAAGACAGAGCCTGACAATAATCAATGCAAACCAATAAATTTTAGTGTATCCCCTGCTATGGTGACAGGGTCTCAAATCAATGAGATTATACAGTTTTAAAAAGCAGTGAGCTTTAAAATAAAATGTCTGTTATTTTTGAAAATGTCTTGTATTAAATTTAAATGTGTTATCCAAACATTCAATAGAAAGTTAAATTAGTTTGTCAGAATTAGATTCCACAAAAATTGCTTCTATAAAATGATCTTTTCTGGAAAAGCATGAGTGTGTGCTAAGGACAGAGAAACAAGCCTGGAAATCTGGGTGAGCCCTGACCCAGATGATCACTGCTGTTTTGGTATCATGCAGGGGCCCAGGGGGTAACATTCTGCATTTCACCTTGAATATTCCACCATGTCATCATAGCAGCCAACCCTGTTTAACACATGAATAATTAAATGTCATTATTATCATCTAATATTTAGAGAAGGGAGAAATTCTTGTGCTTTCTCACATGGGCTACACGGTCTTAAGGTCAATACCAGCTTAGATTATATAGTGAAAGCTAAAATTATGTAGTGGAACTTTAAAATGCATGATTTTGTGTAACTAAATAGTTTGTTAAGACACATGTTGCTCCTGACAATGAGTGGGTTTGTGTAATCAGCTCAAACCCCACATAGTACTCAAATATTGTGTACAGAATTTTTCTCCTTTAACAGGGAGCCACATCACAGGCCAGTGAGGTGCTCAGTGAGGGAAGGCACTTGGCACCAACCATGACCACTTGAGCTTGACCTCCAGGACCTAATAGGTCAGAGCAAACCAACTTCCAGAAGTTGTCCTCCCACAGCCACATGTGGGCAGTGGCACACGAGCCTCCCCACCCCCCAAAATCAAGCAAAATATATAATAACAATGTAAAGGAACAACTTCAGGACAAATTCCAGAAACATAGCTGGGAATCACCAATATCTTTCCAGACCTGGAAACCAAACTTGCTTCTGTCAACACATTTCATGTGTCCATCCTAACTTTTCTCTCCATTAGGTCACATTGAAACAGCAAAACAGAATCCAATCTCTCACCAAATATGGATAATTAATCAGCACATGAGAATTGAGAATCTTCTGGACTAAGAACAAATGGTTGCAAACTACCTAATCACAGGACAGACCCAAATACACACACACACACCACACACACACACACACACACACACACACACAGTGTTGTGGATGATAATCTATTAGGTGCTCTGAGTGAGTTTACAAAGTTAAATAAATAAATAGATTTTTATTTGAGACTGGAATAAAATAAATTTAATTCTGTCAAAAAAGAAAAAGAAAATTGCAAAGTTGCTTCCAAGGAAAGCCCTTGTTTACTATTTTTTTTTTCCTGACCTAATTTTTAAACACCCCGGTGAGATGACCTTCCTGGAAGCTGAAGACATGCACTGATTGTAGATGTGTTTAAAAAGTAATTTTAGCACTATGGTCACCGCTGTTCCGCTTTGAATATTACAATTACGTTATTTTAAAATGAGCTTTGGGGAACACCAACGTGATTAGCCAGCTACGGAGAGCAAAGGCTGTAAAAGTCCAACTACATTTAACTTCGAAAGAGTTTCGCCTGGGTCTTGAACGGCTCTTGATAAACACAGGGTTGTTCAAGCAAGCAGGAAGTCAAAGATATACTAGAATATCATCTCTTATCTGTGAACTTTTGTTTGTGTTGTTCATCTTGGAAGCGACTCCACAGAACTCTCCTCACCCAGTTACAGGTTAAATGTGCTTAAGGGCAGTTCAAAGTCAGAGGGAGAGAGACCAGAAACAGAGAGAGATGCATACATTCGGTATTCTAATCAAGATTCAAAAACATAGGTGTCCACCTAGTTAGCCTCAGTGGCGGGACATTTACAGATGCCATTCAAAGAGTTCTGTGAGATTTGAGGGAGGAATAGCAAGCTTCGTGTGAACCTAAAACTGAGATGTGGACTAAAACCAAGGCTCCCTTTTCTTTAAACCGCAACCTGGTCCTTGAGTGTCTCTCTCTCTCTCTCTCTCTCTCTCTCTCTCTCTCTCTCTCTCCCCATGGGGCGACTCTGCTCACCAACATTCTGGCCTTCTCTGGCCTCCCAGCTCCGCTGACCATCATCAGCTGACACCTTCTTCTGTGAGCCTCAGCTCAACTCTCTGAACGGGGTTGACTGTGCGTGAGTCAGCAATGCGACCTCCCTTTGGGTTCGCGGGCATGGTCAATCAGATCAGAGAAGACAGACCACAGACGGGACCGTGTGGCCCTCACGAACAAGACAGGCAAAGGCAGGCATGTGCGGGCTGACATCTGTGAATGATTAACCAACTGCTACTACTTGAATGGCAAATTATAGCATAGCTTCATGGTATATTATTTTAAGGGTTGCTTTATTTTGTCAGAATTTTTTGTTTAGTTTATGTGTCTATACATGTGCCGGAGTGAGTTTATATATGCCACATGTCCACAGGTGCCTAAGGAGGGCAAAGGTCATCAGATCCCCAGGAACTGGAGTTGCAGGCTCTTGTCATCTGCCTGATGTAGCTGCTGGGAAATGGACTGGCTCCTTTTCCCAGAACAGTAAGTGCTCCTGACTGCTGAGCCGGGTCTCCAGCCTCTGGCTGTACGATACTATGTTTCTAAATGTACTCTTTCCTCCGTCACATTTCAAGCAAAAAAACATTGTTTCTTTACAGCAAAGGGACTCTAATACAAAGGACCAATGCACGGGTGATGGAAAAGCTGAAAGTAAGATAACCAGTGTTTGCCGGCAATGAGCTGCTGGCACAGTGCCTTGGAAGGATAAGAAGATATTCTACCCTATAGACATTAAAGCCATGGCCTGTTTGGAGGCATCAAAGAGACATACCTGCTACTGGAGATGCTGCCGAGGCAGTCAGAAGGGGACAGATACTCCACCAATTCCATCCTTTTTCTGTCCCAATCTCCTTGTACCCGCTATTAGCCTGACATAGGAAACCAGTGTGTGTTTACGCTGCTATAACAGAAAACCACCGCCTGCACAGCTTAAACAATGGACTCTACTTTTTGCAGTTCCAGGGCTGTGAGTTGAATGTCAAGGTGCCAACATGGGCAATCCCAGTGAAGGCTCTTTCTAGCTTGTAGACAGCTGTCTTCTTGCAGTACCTTTTGTGTCTTCAAAAGAGATATATACACATCTTCACGCTCTTACAGCCACAGTCTCAAGATGCTTGAAACTGCTCTGCCTTCCCCGGCAAACTCTGAGTCCAAACAAATCCCTCCTTGAGTTATTTTTTGTCAAGTATTTGTTCACAGCAGTAACCAAAGTTGCTGATACAAACCCTACTTTTCTGTCCCCATTTATCTTCCGATACTGTCATAATGGAGGTAAGAATTTCAACACATGGATTGGGTGGAGAGGACACAAATCAGTTGATAGCATCACAGAGAAATGAGACTCCTCCCCTGACCATCTACCCCACCTCGACACTACCCACACACACTTTCTACTGTGAAACAGAGAGGGCAATAAATAGATCTGAGGGCAAACGGTAAATATCCTCTTCAGAACCAATTTGTCCAGAGCCACAGCGCCACACCAGGTCCTAATCCAGGTCTTCTAAATCCAGATTCAGCTGACGGCGACGTCCATTGAGACCACACTATACGTATCAGCTCTCCCGGACTCATCTTATTCCATGTCATTTTTATTCTTTATCTTGTGATTCATTAATGAATGATCTCTTGATTTATTTCTTTCTTGTGAGCAACATCCCATCATTCTATGCCTGTCCAAGTGTACCAATGTATTAAGATCAAGAATCACGGAGATTTCAAGTGACAGCCATCTCATTGTTTATACATACAGTACATGCTACATGACCACTTTAATTGAAGGTTTTCTCCCCCCAGATTATCAACTGTTGCAAAGAATAGTTCCACCTGAACAAGGATGACACTAATAGACTTGCTAACATGGAAGGGAGCAAACTCAAAGGGCCTCAATCCTAAACAAAGAACTACAGACAACTCAGGAATGCCGAGAGCATGAAAAATAGTCTTCCCCAGCAAAGAGCAACTAACTGGCTAGCCAATACCAGTTACCAATAACACACACACACACACACACACACACACACACACATATATATAAAATGAATGTGAGAGAGAATGACGGGGGAGTGTACATGGTGTGGCTGGAGAAAGGAAAAGAAGAAGGAAAATGTTGCAGCTATACTTTTAATTAATTAATTAAATAATTTTAAAAAATATTTTAAAGCCAGAAAGTGGTGGTACATGCTTTTAATCCCAACACTCAGGAGGCAGAAATAGGCAGATCTCTGTGAGTTCGAGGCCAGCCTGGTCTACAGAGCAAGCTCCAGGACAGGCTCCAAAGCTATAGAGAAATCCTGTCTCAAAAAACAAAACAACAACAACAACAAAAAACCCCAACAAACAATATTTTAAAAGAAGTTTCATTTTTTTAAATAAAACTATTCATCAGTTTTCCAAAATGCCATATTCTTCTAACTGTCTAGAAAATTTTTCTGTGACTCCAGGAAATTACCCATGTAAATATTGTTTATTATTATTTTGGGTGTCCTCTCAAAGAGCGATCTAGTCATATGAGTCAGGAATGTTAGCTCCCCTTCAGTTCCCTTCTGTACTGATTTATCTATCAGGGTTATCTCTGATCCTGGCCATTTCTCATCCTTATTGGGAAACTGCTGTCCTCGTTTCTCGTGTCTGTCCTGAAAATATCTGGTTTGCTTCTATTGATTAGCAATTTATCACCCATTCTTACTTACAAGGTAACATTGCAGAAAAATCAAAAAGAATTCCTTTGCAGAAATCTCCCAGAGGTGAAATGATAAACACCTCTCCTTTCTGTCACCACCTGTGTTATGAAATATGACCTGTATTTTGCAATCACTCAGAATATTATTAGCGCAATGAGTTAGAAACCCAAGCCAAATGTTCCTACAAATGAGAATGCTTAGAATGTACTGCCTTTGACTAAACCCCAACGTGGCTGCCATTCTGAGCGCTGCTCTGACAGACAGTTCCCATCTTCAAGAATCCCATAAGGTCACACAAGCATCCTTATGCCATCGTCTGTGAGCACAGCAAAATCTCTTCAGCCCCTGTGACATCATCAGCGAAGCGATCTACCACTTCTCTGGCCACTCACTACCCCAGCCACGTTCCTCCTGGCTTTGCTGCCCTCTGTGCCCAGAGTTTCTCCTTCTGCACCCTCATTCAAGCTAAAGAACATTTCTGAAGGAAATAACGTTATCAGGCTCAAGGATTTCTGTGGCTTTTTTTTTTTTAATAATGGAGAGGTGTTGTTTTGTCATTTGTTTTCTGTTGTTGTTTATTAAGGTTTTTTTGGGGGGGGGGGTGTAACCACAAAGGACAGAGGAAGGCGCTGGATCCCCTGTAGTAAGCAAAGAGTATTTTATTTTCCTCTAAATTTTAGGAGAAATTAATGGTTCCTGTCAGACCTTAACTGACTTTATTTGTTTTTAAGTTTTTACACACTTACAGTTTAAAACTTCAAGTAACCTGAAAGAGTATCGAGTATAAAACAGGTCTCCCTGCAATCCCTGATACTCAGTCCTGGATGTCCTCCCAAGGAGCAACCCTAGTGATACTCAGTCCTGGATGTCCTCCCAAGAAGCAACCTTAGTGTTTTACTTTTGCTGTTGTTGTCATTGTTTTAGATTTATTTATTTTTTATTTTGTGTGTATGAGTGTTTTGCCTTCATGTATGTATGTGCATCACATGGGTGCCTGGTGCCTGCAGTGTTCAAAAGACGTCATCAGATCCCCAGGGACTGGAGTTACAGACAGAAATAGTGATTCATGGAAATGAACCTGGGTCCTCTGCAAGAACACCAAATGCTCTTAACTGCTGAGCCATCTCACTAACCAATTTATTTGTTTGTTTGTTTGTTTTAATCTCTTCTATGAAGCTGATTATCCAAGATCTCTTACCCAGAGGGACTCACATTGAGCTTGGACTAATCACAGATGTACTTAACAAAGATTCATTTTCTGTGAGGCTAGGAACAAGAGAGCCACATAGCAGAAAAAGCCAGTAATCTCTACCACACATGCGCAACTTTGTTACTTTACGTAAATGGTGCATACCAACAAGTCTCTCCACCTTGATTTTCATTTTGCATTGTCTGTGATAGTTCCTTATGTACGACCGAGTATATAATTCACTTATTTAGAACTTTACTGTAGGATATTTTGGTTATTTCTAGGGGTTTTTGTTTTGTTTTTGCTTTTTGTTGTTGTTATTGTTATTTTTCAAGACAGAGAGTTTCTCTATAGCTTTGGAGCCTGTCCTGGAACTTGCTCTGTAAACCAGGCTGGCCTCAAACTCATAGAAATCCCCCTGTCTCCACCTCCTGAGTGCTGGGAGTAAAGGCATGCACCACCACTTCTCAGCTATTCCTAGCTTTTCTTTCTTTCTTTCTTTCTTTCTTTCTTTTTTTTTTTAATTATTGCTTGTTACAAACAATAGCTGCCGTAAATATCCTTGTAAGACTAATACAAATCATTACCATGTATTCAGATGCATTCAGACCTTACTGTGTGCAAAATGCTTTTTAAATCACAGTACATGTATTTATTTGGACTCACCTAATACTCTTGGCAGGTGACAGAACTTACTTACAGGTTCCTTATTTACAGTGACCTTGAACCTGGGCAGTTTGCCTCAGGGCCTGTCCCAGTCACCTAGATCTTTGCACAGTATTACACGTGTACTCCAGAAGGCTCACTCCCCAACCAGAACTCATAGTTCTATTTGAGATCCGCTGCCTCTATTTCGATTGCCTTCTAGATAGGACCACACGTAAGAGTCTCAATCTATTCCAAATGGAACCTGAGTCCTGCACCCGTCACCTCCCACCTTTCCCACGTCTGCAGCTGCTGTAACTTCTCCTTCAAGCAGGTGTCCCAGCTGAAAATTCGAGTGTGAGCCTTGATAATGTTCTTCCTCCCTACCTCACTCTCCCATCTCTGCCCCTCTCTGTCACGCACATCCCAGTCAAGCCCTGTGTGTCTCTTATTCCTCTGCATGCCCAAACTCCTGGCAGAAACACCTTAAGGGAGGCAGAATTGATTTTGCTCATAAAATTTGTTCCATCATGGCAAGGAGGGGGTAGCAAAGCAGAACAATTTACATTACGAGAGCCAGAGAGCAGGAAGGGAGGGGGTTTCTTCTTTCCCCCTTTCGATTCCATGCTATGCTCCCAGCCTATGGGATGATGCAAGCTGCAGTCAGAGCACCTTAGTTCTCTCTGGAAAAGCTCTCACAGCACAGTGAGGAGATTCTCTAATCTCCTAGGGACTTCGCAGTCTAATCCCATCGACACCGAGCTCAGGCACCACACGCCTCTTTCAAACTCCACCATGACTCCATCTGCTCTTTTCCATCCCCACTTCTTTCTGAACGAAGCTTTTCATTAGCTCCGAGCTGAATTATTAAAAGACCTTCTTCACAAGCCGCTGTGTCTTTCAGAGTTATTTTCTAGGCGGAGACACTTGAAACATAGATCATATCACACTCTCCCCCGCCTCAAGCCTTTGCTTTGAAAATCAAATTAGAACTTCTGAGAGGGTTCCCTCAGGTCTGTGTGATACGGCTCCAGATTGTCTCACCAAATGCGCACATTTCATGTCAGCCTCCGCCTCCATTTTGGCTCCGTCAAATGTGTCAAACTTCAAGGTTTCCGTTCTTGCTGGCCCTCTTCTAAAAGGTCTCTCATCCTCCAGTGTCACTTCCTCGGTCGGGCTTTCATTGTCATCTGAACGCAAGTAGGTCTTACCAGTTATTTTCGGTCATATTTTCTTCACAGCAACACTCGCAATTGGTCATTTTTATATGCATTTTCTTTCCTCACAAACTGTAAGCTCCAAACATTTCTGTGTTGTTGGGAAATCTATTCCCAGTGTCTTAAGCGGCATTTATCTTAAGGAAGGTGGTGGAGTAGAAGGCAAGGACTCAGACGTTTGAGTGATATGACAGACACAGGAATGGCTTCCTATTTAAAAATAAAAAAAAAAAAAACCCTAGAATATGAAGCCAAATCTGTCTGGTTCCAAAGCTCATGTTTGTTGTTGTTGTTTTGTTTCGTTTTCTGTGTCATACTGACCTCTCATACACTTTACACCCATGACACTCAGCCAATTGCTCTTTTTAAATTGGGGGGGGGGGGGGGTTCAAGACAGGGTTTCTCTGTGTAACAGTCCTAGCTATCCTGGAACTCTCTCTGCAGACAAGGCTGGCCTTGAACTCACAGAGCTCTGCCTGCCTCTGCCTCCCGAGTACTAGGATTAAAGGAATGCACCACCACCACCTGGCCTTTCAACATATTTTAACACATATTAATTCTACAAAATAATGACACTCATTGGGAAATTTTCATGTGTGCAGATAATGTAATTTGATGACATCATCCCCATCTCATTTTTCTTTTTCCCTGCCCCCAATCTTACTTCTCAACTCTAACAGTCCTTCTATCTTTAAGGCCCTCTCCATGAGTCCACATATTAAAGAAAATGTGGTAGTTACTTTTCTAAATCTTTTTTTAAAAATATTTATTTATTTATTATTATGTTTACAATATTCTGTCTGTGTGTATGTCTGCAGGCCAGAAGAGAACATCAGACGTCATTACAGATGGTTGTGAGCCACCATGTGGTTGCCGGGAATTGAACTCAGGACCTTTGGAAGAGCAGGGAATGCTCTTAACCACTGAGCCATCTCTCCAGCCCTACTTTTCTAAATCTTGTGGAACATTTGTTTATACTGTAAAGATGTGTCTCTGCCTAAGGTACCTTTTGATTGGTTTAATAAAGAGTGAAGTGGCCAATAGCTAGGCAGGAGACAATAGGCAGGACTTCCGAGGGAGAGAGAACCCTGGGAAGATGAAAGCCTGAATCACCAGTGGGATGCATTGGGAGCAGCACAAGCAGTATGGAAATGAAGTAACAAGTCAGTGACAGGATGTAAATTTAAAAATGTGGGTTAATTTAAGTTCTAGGAGCTAGTTGGGAACAAGCCTAAGCTAAAGGCCAGGCTTCCATAATTACAAGTTTCCATGTCTTTCTTCATTTGTGGGCCAGCAGAGAAGAAAGCACTGCTACAAATGTCTCTTTTTTTGTTTGTTTTTGGGAGGGTTGTTTCCTTTCTGAGACAGGGTTTCTCTGAGCAGCCCTGGCTCTCCTGGCACCCACTCTGTAGACCAGGCTGGCTTCGAACTCAGAGATCCACCTGCCTCTGACTCCCAAGTGCTGGGATTAAAGGTGTACACCATCATGTGGCTGGTTAATTTTTCTCAATGTGATGATCTCCAGTCCTATCTACTTTCCTATAAACGATGTGTGCTATGACTTTGTCCTTATTAATGGCCGCGTAATACTCCACTGTGTGGTACCTAGCGCTTGGTTGTTGTGTTTTTGTACTTGCTTTACTATGGACAAGAGCAGCCACAAGCCTCCTGGTAAGTCTTATATGAAAACTGAATTTGGTGCTAAGCCCTCGTTTGGATTTCACACAAGAATGAAAGTGCAGCTTTGAAAGTGCTGGTAAAAATCCATCCGTGTGTTGAATTAATTCACTGCGACACCTTTTCCCCCATCTGGAACTCGGATTTCTGGTTTGTGCTATCCTGTGAATAAAGTGATATATAAAAAAAAAAAAACCACTCGAGATTCCGAGCTCACCAGCGTTCACACTAGAACTGAGAAACTGTCAGCAAGCTCCTTTGCTGTTGCAAATCCCATCCAAGTCATGGACACTTGGTTGCCAGAAGATATCGAGCAGAAAAATCATCTGGAAGAATATGGTGTCTGAGGACGGCAATTCCCCAAAAATTTCTTCACAATCCCAAACGCTTCCAATGAAACAAACAGAAAAGTTTGTCCCATTATATGTAATAATTTGAGATGATCAAGGTAGATTTTACTAATACTTCTGTTTGGACGAACCAGTGATTTGGTGGATTGGAGAAATGACTCACTGATTAAGAGTACTGGATGCGTTTCCAAAGGACTGAAGTTTGATTCCCAGCATCAAAACCAACTGTAACTCCACTTCCAGGAGCTTTGGCGCCCTCTTCTAACCCCCACAATGTCCAGGAAAGTGTAGAAACATATGCAGGCCAAACACTCACAGACAATAATTAAAATAGTAACTTTTTAAGTAGTGACTTAGAGCTAGAGAAATGGTTCATGAGGAAAAATGCTTGCAAGTTGAGCATGCAGAATTGGTTCTGATCCACAGAGTCCATGTAAAAACTAGACATGACAGCCTACCCCAGTCCTGGAGAGAGGAGACCAGCAGGTCTCTGGAGCTCATTAACCAGCCATAGCCAAATTAATGAGCTCCAGGTTCATCAAGTGACCGTAAAGTGGAGAGCAACAGAGGAAAGCACTCGACAGTATCAGCTTCCGGCCCTCACCTGTGCATGCAAGGCAAGTACACTCATATACACGTGCATGCACACACACCACACATAATGATTTACACTCTCGTAGAATAAATAAAACAAGACTCTTTATTTTCAGTTTGCATAACTGACTTCATGTATTGCCATCTACGTCTACCATGTTATTGAAAACTGTGTTTCTTCTGATCAACTGAGTGGCGTAATGCTATACGGTCTTGATGTATTGTAGGGAAAATTACACAGCAGGTTTCTGGGTAAACTAAAGGACCCAGCCGAGTTTCTTCAACTGTGTTCCATGGATCATTGAATTCAGAGTCACAAAGAATGCTTGTCACGAAGTCAAGTTCCTGGCAGTTTCCCAGACTTTCTCCTACATCACTGAGGACTGGGGCACGGAACCTGCTTGTTAGCTCTCTGGGTGATTGATTCTTATATGAGCTAAAATTATATGCCCACATATAATGTGTTTCTGCCTTTGCTTGGCTCAGCCCTGAGGTTTGCCTCTAGAGTATGAACAATCCCCCAAACCACCTAAAGCAAGACTCCGTAGCTGATACCCGAGCAGAGGTCTGTCAAGATAGCAGCCCTGTTAATTCTGGGACTCCGGATGTTGCCTAAAGGTAAGATGATCCTCCTGGGTTCCTTCATGAAAGAGTCTGCCAGGCATTCTGCAGGACACAAAAGACAGTGACTGACAAATTATCAATATAGATGGAACTGACTTTGAAATTTCCTGTTTCATGGAAAATTCTGCTGTATACTATGGGCCTGTAGACTGAAGATGGATGCCCCAATGTTACATAAGAACTTTGGCTGTTCAGGCAGAGAGATGTATCTGTCAATTCTAGAGTTTAAGAAGTTGCTTACAATGTACTTCCTATTTATTTAGGTAATGTTATATCCTTCTGGGATCTTTGATGGAGTTGAAGAATAGATAGCTATAATTTCCCTTTGTTATAATAAAATATAAAGTAGATAAAAATATTATAAATATAATACTTGCTTGATAACTGTTTTGTTATATGTCACTTTACTATATTAAAGTTAAAATCTTCCTTTTCATTTAGACAGAAAAGTGGGGTATGATGTGGGATTCTCCTCTGTCTGTTGTGAATACCATTGCTTAATAAAGAAACTGCTTTGGGCCTATTGCAGTGCAGAATAGGGCAAGATGGAAATTCCAAACAGATAGATGTAGAGAGAGAGTAGGTGGAGTCAATGAGAAGCCATGTACCCACCACAGGAGACAGACACTGGACGCTGGACAAAATCTTACTGGTAGGCCACAACCACATAAATAGAAATGGGTTAATTTAAGATATAAGAGCTAGCTAGAAATATGTATAAGTTAATAGGCCAAGCAGTGTTTTAATTAATACAGTTTCTGAGTGGTTATTTCAGGTCTGGGTGTCCAGGAATGAATGACAACAAACAACCAAGCTGAAAAATGGACAAAAGGCTTAAACATTCCAGCAAAAGACAGATATAAATATAGACAGACTGTAAACACACTAGCATATTCACCATTTTTAGCCATTAATTTCAAGTCAATGCTATAATGAAATATGACTTCACATTCAGTAGGATGGCTATTATTTATAAAATGGGAAATACTAAGATTGGCAAGGATACGGAGAAACGGGGAAGTTTTGTGCTTTGCTGGGGGAGGTAAAATGGTGTGGCTAATGCAAAAAGAAACGGTATAACACTTCTTCAAAACATTAAACACAAAATTTATCATAGGATCCAACAATTCCATTTCCCTAAGAAACTAAAAAAAAAAGATACTGTAAACTGATGTTCGTTATTACATTATTTACAATAGCTGAGAGGTTAAAAAAACAAAAACAAAAAAACAAAGAAAACCCTAGTATTCACAAACAGGTGAATGGAGAAATAGAATGTTGACTATACACCAAGGAATCTGCCTTTAAATGCTGATATTACGACATGGGAGAACCTAGTAGGTATGTTACTAAGCCATAATATACCTAGTAAGTATGAAATAAGCCAGATACAAAAAGAAAAACATTATCTGCTTATACTTATATGAGCTATCTAAGACAGGCAAATCCATAGAAACAGAGACTAATATAGAGGTTTCCAGGTGTTAGTAACAGGAGGAAATGGAAAGCTGTTTTAACTCTGGATACAGAGTTTCTGTTTGGGGTAATGATAAGCTGTGGAAATTGATAATTGTGCAACATTGTGCCTGTGAACGGTCTCTGAATTTTAAACAGGATAAATGGTGATGTCTATGGCATATACACTTTCATACAATTAAAAACATACAAAGTAAACACAAATGAACAAGTATTTCTGTAGCAGGTTATCAAGTCGTTGGGTATATACCAATGAATGGTATAACTGGGTTATATGGTAACATACGTTTAGCTTTTTAAGGATGCTCCTCACTGATTTCCATAGTGGCTGGAACAATTTGTAGCCCCACCAACAGTCAATGAGAATTCTGCTTTCCCCACATCACTGTCAAGATATGTTGTCAGTCATTTCCTTGATCTTAGTCATTCTGACTAGGGTATGATGAAACCTCAAAATAGTTTTAATTTGAATTTCTCTAATTACTAAGGTTGTAGAATACTTTGAGAGAAATCTTATTTCTTCTTTGGAGAACTCCTTGTAGATGAATGCAATAAAGTAATCCCACACTAGCTAATGGAGCTATAAGAAATGGTTCTTTATTTAGGGACAGACTCACAGTTCAACAGTCCTCTGCAGGAGCAGGGAACAGGAACTGAATCTAGCAGCCGAAGAGAGAGAGGGAGAGCAAGTCACTGTGAAAGTTTTACTTCTGCATTTATAGTACAAAAGACAATGCCCAAGTGTGTTGGTATCTTAAAGGCTATTGGCAAAAGGAGTTCCCACAGCAAGTCCATGTTCAGACTGGTAGCTCAGTTTTAAATTGGTACATTTGTTTGCTTTTTTAAAATTTAAACATTTTTTTTATTTTACATACTAGCCCCAGTTCCCCCCTCCCCTTCTCCCAGCTCTCCACCTCCCTCCATCTCACCCCCATCCACTCCAGAGAGGGGGTAAGACCTCCCTTGGGGAGTCAACAAAATCCGGTATACCAAATTGAGGTAGGACCAAGCCCCTCCCCACTGTATCAAGGCTAAGAAAGGTATCCCACCATTGGGAATGAACTCCAAGAAGTCAGTTCATGTACCCAGGATAAATCTCACTGCCAAGCCCCCCTCCAACAGACCACGCCACATAACTGTCATTCAAAGGGCTTAATTTGGTTTTATACAGGCTCCATAGCTACCAGTCCAGAGTTCGTGAGCTCCCACTAGCTCAGGTCAGCTGTCTCTGTGGTTTTCCTCATCATGATCCTAACCACCCCTTGCTCATATGATCTCTCCTCCCTCTCTTCAACTAAGTTCCAGGAGCTCAGCCACTGCAGTGCATGGCTGTGGAGCTCTGCATCTGCTTCCATCAGTTACTGGATGTAGGTTCTATGATGACATTCAGGGTAGTCACTAATCCAGTTATAGGGGAAGGTCAGTTCAGTCACCCTCTCCACTAGGAGTCTTAACTGGACTGGAGTCATCCTTGTGGATTCTGGAGTATTATTCAGTGTTAAAAATGGGAACCCTGACTGCTCTTTGGACTGGAGAGGGAGAGGGAGAGGAGTGGGGGGAGGGGGAGAAGGGTGGGAGGAGGGGGAGAAGGGTGGGAGGAGGGGGAGGGAAATGGGAGGCTGGGAGGAGGTGGAAACTTGTTTATTTTTTTCTTTCTCCTTTTCTCAATAAAAAAAATGGAAAAAAAATGACATCTTGAATTTGCAGGCAAATGAAGTAAAACAAAAACCTCCTGAGTGAGGTAACCCAGACCCAGAAAGACAAACATGACATTTACTCATTCATAAGTGGATATTAAACATAAAACAAAAGATAACCAGGACGCAATCCACAGCACCCAAGAAGCTAAGTAACAAGGAGAACCCTAGAGGGACACACGTGGAGGGCCCCAGGAAAGGGTACAGTCATGATCTCCTGGGTAAACTGGGAAGGGAAGTAGAAGGAAGGGGAGGGAGGATAGGAACATGAGGGCTGGAGATGGTGGAGTTGGGGGAGGGACACAGAGTGGGAGCAATGAAAGAGCTGTCTTTATAGAGGGAGCCATTATGGGGTTAGGGAGAAACCAAGTGCATTTGTTTCCTTGATTCTTTGTTTTATAAGTTCTATCTTCTAGATCGTAATCTTTAATTGGATAAATAGGTGACAAAGATTCTCTCCCATTCTCTGGGAGTTTTCCCTTCACTAGGTTGTTTCCTTGCAATACAAAGGTCCCATTTGTTGGCCGTAATTCCTGAGAAGTGAAATCCTGTTCAGAAAGCACCTTTCCTGCACCTCTGTCCTATAGGGCACTGCCTGTTTTCAAACAGCTCTTCCAGTTTCATGTTTCACTTGGAGGTCTTGAGTCAGTGCAGTTGATTTTTGTGCAGCATCATAGAAAATGGTCAAATTTCATTCTTCCATATGTGGACATTCAGTTTTCCTAGCACCATTTGTTGGAGATGCTGCTTTTACTCCAGAGCGAGTTTGTGTTGCCTTTGTTGAATATCAGGTTGTAGCACGATTAATAAAAACCTAGAGACAGGGCTGGAGAGATGGCTCAGAGGTTAAGAGCACTGGCTGGTCTTCCAGAGGTCCTGAGTTCAATTCCCAGCAACCACATGGTGGCTCACAACCATCTGTAATGAGATCTGGCGCACTCCTCTGGCGTGCGGGCATGCATCGAGGCAGAATGTTCTATACATAATAAATAAATAAATCAAAAAAAAAAAAGAATAAGCCTAGGCTTATTTTTTTTAAAAAAAAAGAAAATTTATTTTAAAAAAAAGAGACAAAAATTGGGGTTCAACCTGAAGCTCAGAAAAGCAAAACAGCCAGCCATTGGCTCTTACCTCTACCTCAGTCAGCAATGGCGATCCTGCCTCCAGGAATTTTTAGAATGAGACTGTGTGTGAGAGCTGTCCCCTCCCATCTTATATTCCTCTCTTGTGCTGGGGTTAAATGTGTGCACCACAACCACCCAGTTTCTATGGCAAACTAATGTGGCTACTGGGATTAAAGGTGTGTGTCGCCACTACCTGATCTGTAAGGCAGATCAGTGCAGCTGTGTTTCTCTCTGAATTTCAGGCAAGCTTTATTTATTAAAATACAAATGAAAATATTATATCAGGTGGCTCTAATTTAATGCACTTAAGACTGGCTCTGCCGTTTTGTTCCATTGATCTATGTATCTGTTTTTGTGCCAGTGTCATGTTTTTTTATAGCAGAACCATATATTATAACTTGAAATATATAGATATAGATAGATTTCTATATATGAAACCTATAACTATATGATAATATAACTTGAAATCTGGTATGATAATCCTGCCAACATTTTCTTTTTGCTCAGAATTGTTTTGATTATTCAGGGTCATTTGTGGTCCCATAGGAATTTTAGAATTTTTTTTAAAAAATATTTTTATTGAGAATGTGAGGATTTTAATCAGGATTGCACTGGTTCTCTGATGGTCATTTTCACAATATTTCACAATATTCAGTCACATGGAATTGCTTTTCATCTTCTAGTGGTTTCTGCCATTTCTTCTGAGATTTGAAGTTTTCGGTGTAGCAGTTCATTGCTGCTCTGTTCACAATATCTGGGAAACAGAAGTAGCCAAGATGTCCATTAACTAATGAACAGTCAATGGGAGTGTAGTATACTCATACACAATGAAATTCTATTCAAATGCAAAAACATGAAATCATGAAATACACAGGTAAGACAAATGCCACGTTTGTTCTTTCTAATTTGTGGGTTCTCAATCCCAATCTTTATGTCTGAGGTATAAGCTGGAGTAGCTAGGGAAGCCAGGAAATGAAAAAGGAGGAAGTGAGGAGGATCTCCACAAAGGAGACTGGCAGGGCCGTGCTATAAGGGGAAAAGGGAATATGAAGAAAACTTAATTGGGGAAGGAAGATAATACAGAAGGAAAAGGAAGGAGGAAGTGGGAGGAAACTAACATTAAGGATAATTAAAAGCACATAGGAATTCTATAATCTTATGAGTTTACTTAAAATACACACACACACACATGCTTGTTCATGCACATGCCTGTGCATGCAGATACACACACACGCACACACACACACACATGAATAAATATGAGGTCATTAGTCTCAGTGGTCAGCAGGTACAGGAGGAGCTACAGGAGGAGAAAGAGTAGCAATGATGCAAATATAGTGTACAACTCAGTTTCAAAGAAGATACACATCTTAATAATTTCTTATATGGATCACAATCTGAAATGGTTACATTGGGCATATATTATTAAATAAAATCCATCAATATTAGTTTTGCTTATTTCCTTGAATTTTTAAACTACAGTTTTAAATTAATATGTAGGTGTGAAGATGTCATAGTGATACCATTATTTTATACATTCATTAAAATGTTTAAAAATCATTCAAAATATAAGAAGATACAAAATATACAAACATTTTAAGATAATGTTTCTTTATTTCTGTTATAATTTCATTACTATTTGTTTAATTTAGATTAGTTTAGTTTTTGAGACAGTCTCACACTGTATCACAGGCAGCCTCGAACTCACAGTAGTGTTCTTGGTACAGTCTCCTTCAAGTGCTGAGATCATAAGCTCGAGACATGAAGTCTGAGAAAGTAATGCCTGCCTAGGGTGAAACATACTATGCTAATGCTTTATCCAGTTGTCAAAAGCACACAATCAGACAGAAAGTTAAACAGAACAAAAAGAAATAACAAAAGCCTCCCATTTTCTTCAATTTCTGAGTAATATAACCTTCTAGAACATATTAATCAAGAATAAATTAATTTACCTTGTTTTATCAGATTTTGTGAACATATTCCATGCTATTGAAATATGGAGTGACATAATTAAGTTGGAGAGAGATGGTAATGTTATTCACAGAACCAGTGTGTATTTTATTACTTATGAAGTCACTTGTGGAAATTATATATGCCAAATCAATACATATTTTATCAGTGTTTTACCTCTTAGGAGATAGATGACTTACCAAGACATTTCTGAATAGTTTGTTCCCATTATGCATGTACTACAGTATCTGTTAGTATAAATGTATATTTATATTTCCTGGAAATCCCCTCATTCATTGATGAAAATGTTGAAGATTTGTTATTTTTATTTTTCATTACTCCGTAGAAAATTTCACAGATAAAACTGTCATGTATCCTATAATAATTGAAAATATCAAAAGGCATTCATAAATTGGCAAATAAGACCAGTAACTAGATAAACTGAAAGAATTGATAAACAATAGAAATTAATGTCTCTCTCTATTATCTAACTGGAATAGTCAGTGACATAATTATTACTTCTGTACTGAATGCAAAGTTATTGTTTCTGTATTAAGTCAAAACTACTATTATAAGCCAGGCGGTAATGGCACACACCTTTAATCCCAGCACTGGGGAGGCAGAAGCAGGTGGATCTCTGTGAGTTCGAGGCCAGCCTGGTCTACAAAAGCTAGTGCCAGGACAGGTCCCAAAGCTGCAGAGAAACTCTTTCTCAAAAAAAGCCACACAAAAAAAAACCCTACTATTATACAATCTGCAGTACTGATTATTATTTCCCCTGGGATCACATGAAGCATTTTAATATAGCAATACAGTTAATGTTTCACAAAGTTAATTTCTATTTCTTACAAAAGTATAACTCAAGTCAATCTTTTTAGAATGCTGCTTTGTCTTAATATTCTGGAAAAACCAGTTTTACTGTAAAATACTGCCAGACTTCATTTTTATGTAATTACTCTACTTTTGATTTTATGTTTGCTTTTTTTTCTTTACACAAAATACAGAGTGTCTTAGGGTTTCTATTGCTCTGAAGAGACACCATGACCACAGCAACCTCTTTTAAAGGAAGAACATTTCACTGGGGTGGCTTACTTAGTTCAGGGGCTTAGACATTATCATCATGGTGGGACATGGTACATGCAGGCAGCCATGGCGCTCTAAAAGAAACTGATAGTTCTACATCTTGATCTGTAGGCAACAGCAGGTGAACCGAGATGCTGAGCATAACTTGAGCATAGGAGACTTCAAAGTCCACCCCCACAGTGGCACGCTTCCTCCAACAAGGCCACACCCACTCCAACAAGCCACACCCACTTCAACAAGGCCACACCTACTTCAACAAGGCCACACCTACTCCAATAAGCCACACCTCACAATAGTGCCATTCCCTACGTGCCAATTACATTCAAACTATCACAGAGTATAAAGCCAGTTTTCAAACTGATTCTCTGAAAAACAGTTTGCAAATAAAATACTGACTGATGGCTACAAGAAATTGGGAATATTTAAAGCTGAACCTAGGACTTCTCCTACATTTGAAATTTATGTTAATAAAGAGTTAGTTCTTTATCCCCAGATCTATTGGTGCAATTTGTACTGGCTGTTCTATTACACTTTCGATTGAAGAAGTCAAAATGCTTCAAGCTGCTTAGAAATTTAGTTGGAGAGAGTCATCCTTAAATTGCATCTGCATGAAGCAGCTGAAGCTGCGAGGCTGCAGAAAGCCCCATACTCACAGTGCTCTCTGCAATGACTTACGTGCCATGCACACACTGATGAAATGCAAAATCAGTGCAAACGAGATTGTAAAGCACAGGGAAGAAGAGTGCAAAGCTTCAACAAATACCAAATCAGGAGAAGAATCTTGGCTCCACCAAACCCTCAGTGAACTAGTTCATAAGATACAAACTCTAGTGTTTAAAATATACTGCCTACTATTTGCATTATTTTTTACCCACTCTTTGAATTAACTAACCAATAACAGTAATGATTTTAGCAGTGTTTACTGTCCTAATTACCATCTAGAAGGGCTTGTCTAAGGGTGCATTAATAGTCCAATACATGTCATAAAAATTTTAATAATACAAGATTTATGTTATTTGGTACATAAAATACATGGTAGTTTGTCTAAGTGTAGAGTAACAATTCCTGATATCTTAAAATGTTGCATTTAAAGTAATGTTAGCCTAATTTAATAGAAATGGTTAGATAAATCACTGATGCTTATCACTTAGCTTTTCAATGGTAAAGCAGAATGAATTATTTTTTTCTCTTTTAAAAGCTTTATTTTTTAGCTGTGTGCATATGCGTGTATCAGTGTGAAAGTATGTGCACATGAAATACAGGCCCCAGGAGGTCAGAGGAGGATGTAGGATCCCCTGGAGTGGGATTACAGGAAGTTGTGAGCAATCTGTATGGTGCTCTAAACGCTGGTCCTCTGCAAGAGAAGTTCGTGCTTTTAACTACTGAGACATCTCTCCGGCCCCTGGTTTTATTTTCTTGTGTTTTGTTCTAGTTGCAGGGCAATGCTGTTAATGTTTAAAAAAAAAAACAAAAAAAAAAAACAAACAAACAAAAAAAAATGGAGGAGGAGAAGGATAGAAATGCAATATCGTTTTTCAGGCATTCCAGGAGTTAGAGTAGAAATTCTGGAAAAGGAACCTTTTAAAGGCACATTCCACAGCTTTCCGGAGATACGATTGGCACGTAATAAACAGCGTCTTTCAGGAATTTTAAAGTAAAATTATCTTTTCAATTTTACATTGTAGCGAGCTGCGTGGAGCCACATCTGATAATCAGCTCCTAATTATGGCTAAGACCTGACCTATGTTGTGATCATGCAATGATTGTCAGCTGCTTGCATATGCGTGGACCTATGGGCAGTGTCCACCTGGCAATCCGGCGTTGGCGGCCCAAGCCTTTTTAAGGGCTGGGAGAGGTTTGCGGGGGGGGGGGGGGGGGGGGGGTGAATAAACTGCAGTGAGAAGAGCTCCGGTGTGTCGCGCATCATCCTTGCTGGACGAGGTGGGGTGTGACATTACATCACGATCATTTAAGCCGGAAAGTATTTAAAGTGTACAGCCTTATAAGACCTGAGAAGTCATCAAGAAACTGCTGGTGCTTCGGAAACAGACGGGAGAGCATGAGTTTGGGGCCAGCCTGGGCTACAGAGTGAGTGCCAGGCAAGCCTTGGATATATAGCAGCACTCCATCTTAACAGTACAACAACAAAACCAAGCTTCCCAAGGGGTTGTACGTTTTATTACCATCCTCACAGCGCCTGCCGCTCTACTTTCTTGCTAGCAGGTGGTCCAGGCTGCCTCTTCAAACTTTAAACTGCCTAATAACTAACGGTGTCGAGTCTTCCCATGTGTGAGTTTGTCATTAACAGTTCCTGGCGAAAGCTCTTCAGATCCTTTAGGCTCTTTCCATTGATTTATTAGTGTTTCTATTCCTAGTTAAACATTCTTTCTTGGACATATATTTGGAAAATAATTTTCACCAGACTACAGCTTGCATTTTGAACTTTATAGCCATGTCTTTTAAACAGGAATGGGTTTCAACATTTTATAGTTTTTATTTTATTCTTTAATATTTGTTCTTTCTCTATATTTTGAGGAAGCATTTTTCAAATCTAATATTATTAAGATTGTATATTATGTTCACTTCCAAAACATTTATAGCTTTAATGCATAAGTTGAAGATGGTACTGTATTTAAAGTAGTTTGTGCATATGCATGAGTGCGGTAAGAAGCAGCTGATTTTGTTTTTGTATTTTTTTTCACCATCTTTCTGTCTATTTGTTCTGTCATCATTTGTTGACAATTCTATCTGGAGGGGGAGATGCTAACAAGGGTAGCAGATATGATCAAAGTACATTATATTCATCTACAGAAATCTTATAACAAAGCAAGTTTTACCCATTATTTTTTGTTTGTTTGTTTTTGTTTTTCAAGACAAGGTTTCTCTGTGTAGCTGTGGCTATGCTAGAACTCACTCTGTAGATTAGGCTGGCCTCGAACTCACAAAGATATGCCTGTCTCTATCTCCCTGAGTGTTAGAATTAAAGACGTGGGTCACCAGCGCCCAGCTTTGTACAATTATTATATGATACTATAAACCCTAAAACAATTGTCCTTCCGTTATGGATTTGTCTTGGCATCTTTATTAAGACTGACTCTTTGCATATGTCATAGTCAATGTCTAAACTCTTTTCTCATGTTCACTGATCCTCTCTGATGTTTCCTCAAGCAATTCATTAGTAACTTTGGTACTATTAATCAAAAATTAAGTTCTCTATTGTAGTAAATTTCATTGTTTAATTCACAAAATTCAAAGGCCACTGTCCTGAATCCCTGAACCTCTGTATGTGGCCTCATTTGGAGCTAAAGTGTTTACAATGGTGACTAAATCATTAGTGTAGATCCTAATTTAAAATGGATGGCATCCTTTTATTTTTTTTTTAATTTGTCATTTGTCAGGTGGGTGTTACTGTTGTTTTATGGTTTTGTTTTCAAGACAAGGTTTCTCTTTGTCACCCTGACTGTCCTGGAACTCACTTTGTAGGCCAAGCTGTCCTCAAACGCAGAGATCTGCCTGCCTCTGCCTTCAGAGTGCAGGGATTAAAGGCGTGGGCCACCATGCCCAGCAAGATGGATGGTATCATTTTAAAAAGAAGAAATCTGGAGATACACACAGCGGCACACAAACAGAAAGAACACTACATGCGGTGGAAGACTCCGCCACACATACACACACATGCACACAAGGCACAGAGAAAGACCTGCCATGGCTCGCCGAAGGATTCTAACTCTGACCCTTCCCAACACTTCTGGGCTTCTCCGGAGCTGAGACAATAGATTCCTATCTCTTAAGTTACTTATTTGTGTTTCTCTACCAAAACTGTGCTAGAAAACTAATGCATTGATTCACAACTTTGGAAATATATCACAATGTGGCAAATTTGTGGAAATGGGACTAGAATTATTTCTGACTGAACTTAGATTTTTTTTTTAAGGTTTTCTCATAAATGTCAATTTCATTTGCAAAATCAATGATGGATTTTAACCACTCCCATAGTCTTCCCACATTATATTGTCACTCATGCCATTTCTTTGGAGACTCTTTCTGGAATCCCACACTATTGTGCCTCTTGTCTCTCCCATAAAGCAGATTTATCGTGCAAACGGTAAAGTATGCCCAGACACCAGTGAGGCACTAAAGTAACCATGGTGGCACCTAGGATTGAAAATATTCTGAAAAGCAGCTTAGAGTAAGCCGCATGCTTTTACAAGGACAGAAAATTGCAGACTCCAAAGAAGAGTGATTCCTGCAGTTGCTGATTTTTCATTATCAAATGGACTTGTAAGTTTCGGTGACGCAGAATTCTTCTGGACAAAAAGGACTGGTGTCACACGGCCATATTAGGAACCTTTTATCGCACTGGCCTCTAGAACTTTAAAAAATTATGGGTTTGGCCGGGCGGTGGTGGCGCACGCCTTTAATCCCAGCACTCGGGAGGCAGAGGCAGGCGGATCTCTGTGAGTTCGAGACCAGCCTGGTCTACAAGAGCTAGTTCCAGGACAGGCTCCAAAACCACAGAGAAACCCTGTCTCGAAAAACCAAAAAAAAAAAAAAATTATGGGTTTGCGGGGTACTGAGTTTTACAATGCCCAGCAAGCCTCACCTCTAGCAATTTCCCGCTTCCTCTCTGTGCCGCTGATTAAAAGTTAATCGGGCACTAACTTTCAGAGTTATTAATCTTTCTCCCCATGTATCCTGTCTTTCTAAGTAGATTATGAGTCCCTCGAGGGCAGAGGCTTCTCTGTAGCCTTTTTTTGTAACTCTGTTTTATGGTACTTTATAGTGGTTATGATGATAAAGATAAAAAGAAAAAATGAATTAAAAATTAAGTACGGTCATAGCACTTTTTTTCAGTGTGATTAGATATTCAGAGTGTAAATTAGACATGGCCCTCAATCTTGAGTATCAGAGCAAGCGAACACACTCTGAAGTATGTAGTATTCAAGTGGATTTAAATTTAAAAGACTCTCACCGCAGCCATCTTATTGCATCATCCTCAGTACCTAGCATAACACCAAATATCATTTGCTCGTAGCTAAATTGCTTTGATAAATGATTGATAGTCACAGATACACATTTTCTCAAAGACACGAGGATGGTTAGTTAGTGGTTCCCAAATCGTGGCTATCACAGACTTACAAAATCCATAGACACTTTTGGGCCTGACACAAACTTGTCAGTCTCTCAACTGGTAAGAAAGGATGTTAAGAAATGTGTTTACTATTATGGTTATAATAAGAAGGTGTTTTAATACCAAATTAATATAAAGAATATATTAAAGACGAGAAACAGTCCTTTACAGAATACATATAACTTCATTTAGTAAAAACCATACTCCATGCTAATGAGACATCTTTGAGTGGAAATACTACCTTACCTCTGACTTTAAGCAAGGATTACACGAGTCTAAGTGTTGTTTCCGTGGACCAAAACAGAGCAGTAGTAAGCAGGTTCTGGGCTTTTTCGTACTGGGCATGAGCACTGAGCACCAGGAATTCAAGGGGCACAAATGACCTCAAAGAATTCAAAGTGCTTTCCTAGCTGTTACAGCTTAGATATGACATGTCCCCAGACAGGCTCAGTGTATACTCTGTTTCAAGTTAATGGGACTATGTCAGGAGGTGGTGGATCAGGAGGTGGGGCCTCGCGAGAGTAAAGAGTTCCCTGGAGACACAACTTTGAAGGTTCACAATCCATTCTTGGCTTTCTGTTTCTCGGGTCAGGATACAGACTGCTTGCTCTGCTGTACCCTGGCTGCCATAATGACTGAATGCACTGAAACCCTATAGCCAAATAAACCCTTCCTGGCTTAATTTGTTTATGTCAGATACTGTGTCGCAGTAATGCAGAAGCAGCACAGTAGCCAGACTCACGTCATGAAGCACAGAACTTCAGGATGGAAGCCACAGCCATAGGAGCCGGAGCCACAAATCTAGTGACCAGCCTAAGGGGCCTCTCGGACTTGCTCCTAGGAGAGCCAATCTGCCAATATAAAACTGTGTTCTAAATTAGAATGCTCAGAGTGGGGAAGAGATGTTACCAGCTCCAAAGCTGTTGGAAAAGATTGGCTCAAAGAAATAGGGAAAGGAAATTTTCCAATGAATATGAACCTGTAAGAAGAAGAAAATCAACATGTAGCAGTAACTGTTACCATAGCAGAACAAACCTGGTCTCAAGCAATAGAAGGTTTGCTCCCAAAGAAATGGAAAGCACAGCAATCGGGAAAGTGCTTGGAAACAAGTCTGTCTTATGCCTTCAAAGATAATGAAAGATAACCAATAAAAAATTATGAAAAATGGGAAGAAGTTAAACATGAACAGATGGACTTTTAAATCAAAACAATCAGCAATTCTAGAAATAATTTTAAAAAGCAGCAATCAATCTTTGTTATGTTTAATGGTACATACCTGTATACTCATCTCTGGGGAAGGTAAGACAAGCGAATTGGAAGTTCAAGGCCAGCCTGAGCTACATGGTACTTGACTCAAACATATAGTTACTTAGATGTATTTTACACAGGGCAACAATGCTTTAGAACCAACCCTTAACACAGCATAGGAAAATATATGCAAAGTTAAGCTATGTACTAAATAGACTGAGAGTTTACTTCATGCAGTAATACAAACTCTAGAAACAAAGTTTAGAAAAAGTGACTAGAACTTTTTAGAACTTAAATGCATAAATTGAAAATATCTTTACTTGTGCTATATATTATTTTACTTTGTGGTGTGTGTGTGTGTGTGTGCGTGTGTGTGTGTGTAAGAGAGACAGAGAGAGAGAGAGAGAGAGAGAGAGAGAGAGAGAGAGAGAGAGAACATAGAGAGGTCAGAGGACAACTTGCAGGAATTTCTTCTCTCCTTCCATTAGATGAGTCTTGGGATCAAACTCACATCATCAGACTTTTACCTACTGAACTGTTTCTCCAGCCTCTTACATTGTATTTTTTTCATTTTTTAAATGAAAGCACACATTGAATCACTGTGTTTATTTAATCATTTTGCCAGTTGTGTAGCCTAAAACCAGTAACTTGCTTCTGATTGGATCTAAGAGTTATTCATATTAAGTACTCCCCAAACTGGGATATGATCATTATAACAGCAATTATGTACCTTCATGAGACCAGTTTAAACTTTTTAATGGCTAATAATTTTTGTTGTCCTATAGCTCTTTGAAAAGCCAACAAGTTTGGTCCCTGCCCTTGAGACTGTTTACACCTTTACAACTTGGTAGAAAGAGTATTACATGACTTCTCAGACGAGGTCATAAATGGCAATCATTTACTCCTGAATTCTTCCTTAAGACCTTCGCCCTTAGACACAGAGCTCGTGTGAGCTAGCCATGAGAGGTCAGAAGAGGAACCTAGTCCTCCAGACTGCAGCCCTATCTAAGTAAGCAGCTGACAGTCAGCACCAACTAGCCAGCTGCAGCAAAGAACCACATTGGATTCAGTTCCCGCGTTGCTCAGTTAAACCACCCAGTGTATCACATAGGGAGCAGAAACTCATTCCCCTAACCAAGCTCTGAACAAATCACATGCTTGTGGTCAAATAGTTATTGTTGTGTCAAGCCACTAGGTGTTTCTCAATCTATTATCCAACACCAGAAAACTGAACCACTTGTATCAGCACTGAGAGGTTACTACTCACCGGCCTTTATGGAAACAGAAAAAAAAAATACTATTTAAATCACATGTTGAAAAAAGAGAAAAACCAGTCAACAAGAAGTATTGTTACAGGTAGAAATGGTGTGCAAAGAAGTTCACGTAGTTTTTGGCAAATCTAAGTAACTGTTTAATTGAGTTATTTTAAGTCACCTATTAATTTGAGGAAGCAAATGTAATGCTAGAATGGATGCAATGCAAAAGACAGGTTTGGAGATAGAATGCTAAGCTTATTTTATCAGATGTCTTATGATGTGGGATTCCCCTCTCTATGTTATGAATGTGTTTTATTGCCATTGGTTAATAAAGAAGCTGTTTTCGGCCAATGGCTTAACAGAATATAGCCAGACTAAAAAACATATAGAGAGAGAGTAGGCAGAATCAGTGAGAAGCCATGTAGCCACCACCAGAGACAGACCCACCAGAACCTTGCTGGTAAGCCACAGTCATGTGGCAACACACAGATTAATAGAAATAGGTTACTTTAAGATATGAGTTAGCCAGAAATATGCTTAAGCTATTGGCCAAACAGTATTGCAATTAATACAAATTTCTGTGTGATTCTTTCAGTTCTGGGAAGCCAGGAATAAATGAACAGCCTCCACCAATAATCTTAGGTATTTCTAGATAGTAAAAAGTTAAGCATATGGAATAATGTGTGAATTAATAAAATGTCTTTTTTTACGACTGATATGATCACTTAAAAACAATTTGGCACTAATGTATTTTTTAAAATGTAAACTTACTTTTGAAAACAATTTAATATACTCTTATAGAGTTGGTAATACTTGTCTTACATAACAGCATTTCTGCTCCTGAACATAATTCAGCAAACTTTTTCTCTCTCTGCTGGAGAAGAGATTAGAACTTCCAGAACAACAGCAAACAATGGCAGCAACTCAAAGGCCCCCAAATTAACAGAACAGTGTTTACACTCATAGGGTAAAGACTAATGACCCTTTACTCTCTGTGTAACATGGTCTTAATATTGTTAACAAATGTTGGATGGAAAAGAGCAAGCCCTTTTCAAAACCTCCTGTGGATTCATTTGTTCTTTTTCATGATTTCCTTTCAACATAGCACCCTTTCTGTAAGGTTCAACAATACCCAGAGCGAAACATCCAATTACACATGTTTGCAATAAAATTATTTGTAATGTATAATAATAAAATATGCATTTAGGGGCTGGAGAGATGGCTCAGTTGTTAAGAACATTTGCAGAGGACCTAGGTTTGGTTCCCAGCTCCCACATGGCAGCTCATCCAGGAGTAACACAGTTCCAGGGGTCCAAAAGTACCTTTTGTGGCCTCCACAGGTACCAGAAACTCATGTGGTACACATACTAACATGCAAGCAAGCACTCTGTCATATACATCTATGATTAAAAAGATGATTTTACATCTTCAGAAGGCAAGGGGATGGTAAGTGCAGACGTTAGGGCAGTGATTTTCTTCTTCTTCTTCTTCTTTTTTTTTTTTTTTTTTTTTTTTTTTTTTTTTTTTTGGTTTTTCGAGACAGGGTTTCTCCGTGGCTTTGGAGCCTGTCCTGTAACTAGCTCTGTAGACCAGGCTGGTCTCGAACTCACAGAGATCTGCCTGCCTCTGCCTCCCGTGTGCTGGGATTAAAGGTGTGTACCACCACCGCCCGGCAGGGCAGTGATTTTCTAAGGGACATTGTGGCAAGGGAGGGCACTTGAGGACTAAGGACAGATGAATAAGGTAAATATTAGCTATTAATTTAAAAAAATCTTGGTTTGGGTGTGTATTCATAATAAGTTTTAAAGGAAGAGTATGTAAAATTAAAATTTAAAAATAAAATAGAAACCAGGACTGTGGATATAACTCAATAGCAGAGAGCTTGCCTAGTATGTTCAAAGCCCTGTGTTCAAACCCAAATAAAATAAAATACAAAACTAACAGAAAGAAAACAATTAAAGACCATTCATGAGCCAAGAAAGACAGTGTGTTATGGTTAATTCAGTTTCTTTGCCTGTGATTCAAATGAACCATAGTGTGTCGATTTAAAATCGATGAGAAAAACCTGAAAGACTACCAAGGGGGAGGAGAAGAGATGAAAAGGGACAATATCGGGCCCACTCCACCTGTGACATTCCTTTACTTGGTGTGTGTGCTCCCAGCGTTCATTACAGATGATAGCAAGTTTCCTTATGCCCTGGTTCCTGGAGACCAAGTACCTAGACCAAGACCATCTCTCCTCTAGCTCCCAGATGGGAGAGACTCTCATGACTCAATTTCACATACTTTCTTGGGAATTGAGGATAAAAGGGTTTGCATCTGCTTTCTTTGAATTTGTATTCTTCAAATGCAGAAGCCAGTATTCATGCAAGTGCCCCTCAGAAACACAAGATTTCAGACTCAATGTGAGCAGAAACCAGCCTAGAGCTATCACTCAGCCAAGCACTCCCAGAAGCTTAGCCCTGAATTGGCCTTACTTGCACCATCTGCTCATCGGTCTCACTTGCAGAAAAGTATTCTCATCAGATATTAACAAGTTAAAAAATAAACCAGATCACCCACACCAGTTTGTCTGCCTCTTATCGCGGAGGTAAATCGTCACGTTAAAGAGCCAACTACAGCAGTTTCATCCCTCATTTCACCCTGCTCTTCTGTGCAGCCCCTGGGGCATGTGTGGTGCATCCAGAAACTCTTTCCTCCGTAGACCTGTCAACCTCAAATTGCTTAGTCAAACATCAGGAGAAACCCTCCCTCAGTGGCTTAGTGGCTGTATTCAAAGAAATCTTATTTCTCCCCGTCACCCCACACTGTTGCCAACCTGATTACACTAACTATCAGATGTAAAATAGTCCATACAAATACACAGAAATTATAATTTTACGCTGGATGATAACTAGAAGTAAGAATCACTCCTAGGGTTTACAAACTCATTTCCTGACAGCCTTGGTACAACTGAAGGCTAATGATAAAAGTACTTACTATGTAGATTTCCTATCTGAAATAGCTACTTTAGTATTATAGTCTTGGTCACTTTTCCATTGCTGTGAAGAGACACCATGGCCAAAGAATCTCTTATAAAGAAAGCATTAATTGGGGCTTACTTACAGTTTCAGAGGCTTAGTTCATTATCAGAGCAGGGAGCAAGGTGGTATGCAGGCAGGTATAGCGCTGAAGAAGGAGCTGAGAGTTACACCTTTATCCACAGGAAGGCAGAGGAAGAAAAACTGGGCCTGATATGGGCTTTTGAACTCTCCAAGCCCACCCCAATGACGTTTTCTCCAATTAGGCCACACCATAGAAAGAAGTTGCTGTCACACCCAGTCCCACAGCCATTCAGTCCCAAATAAATACACAGAGGCTTATATCAAGCCTGTTAGCTCAGGCTTATTATTAACTAGTTCTTAGAACTTAATTTAACCTATAATTCTTGTCTATGTTTAGCCGTGTGGCTTGGTACCTTTTCTCAGTAAGTCATTCTCATCTTGCTTCCTCTGCTTCTGGGTGATAACAGCATGTCTGCCTTTCCTCTTCCCAGAATTCTCCTAGTCTGGTCACTTCGTCTATACTTCCTACTGGTTACTGGCCAATCAGCATTTTATTAAACCAGTATGAGTACACAAGACCATTATCCCAGAGCACCACACCTCTTAATACTTCTAATCCTTTAGTTTCATTCCCTGATGACTGAGCATTCAAATATATGGGAGGGGGTATGTTCTTATTCAAACCAACATATGAGTTTAATCATGATTTATTTCAAATAAATTTATATTGTGATTCATTTTTGCAACACTTATTTCAAAATCTTATTTAATGTTTAGGAGAAGTTTAAATTAAATTTTTACTTCTTTGAATCTATATATACATATATTTTACATGGAAAAATGTGGCAAAAATGCTAATTTGCCAAGGTGATAATTCTTACAAGGCAAACATAACACTTATTAGGTATGAGACTATTATTATCATCTTTGTTTTTAACCATCTTGGTTATTGGTGTAATTGTTTATATTATATCAAGTTAATAATAATTATTGAAAAAATTAAATGACAATAAAATATGTAACAAAAATATAACTATTCTCAGGGTTATTGCCTTCTACTAGGGAAGAGCAAAGAATAATTTACACAGATATACGTTTAAGTTTGTTCTCTTTTTTCATGAGAAAGCATGTAACCCTGCATACGGATGCACATAGACACCACTTAGAATTTTGACCATACTCTTGCATCCATCATAGTAGCAAAATATAGCACTTTTGTAGACTGATAAAAATGAGGGATTTAGCATAATCATTTCAGTCTTTTGTTCCCAGCCTATAAACTATATTAATTATACTTCCCTCCTCAGTTATTGTACTAATTATAGGAAATACAAATAAAAGACTTGGCATGTACTCAATAAAGAGCAGCTATGAGTATTGTAAAAACAAGTATTGAAAGTATGTAGATATGTTGAGCCTGTTTCAGGTTTCCTTGATTCTTGTTTCCATAGCTAACAGCTTTAGCTCAACTTTCCATAAATATTTACTAAAAACATCCCACATTATTAGAACTTCAAGACAAAAAAGTGAATTAATTGTTTTGCACATAGTAAATGAGTAAATAATTCAAACCAACTGCATTCACATTAAAGCCACATTGTTCTTATTCTTGAACATTGTGGAAGCTGGAGAGATGATTCAGTGGTTTGAATACTGTTGATCTTTCAGAGGACCCAGGTTTGATTCCCAGCACCCACATGGGGCCCAGGACCATCAGAAACTCCAGTTCCTGAGGATCTGACATGCTTTCTGGTCTCAATGAGCACAAGACGCACTCATTCTGCACATACAGACAGATAGACAAAACACTGATACACATAATATAGATATAGATATTCACAAACGTATATTAATCCGTTCCTAATATGCAAAGAATTTCTTGCTTGAGCTAATCATATAGTACATTTTATCTCATGTTTAAAATTTTTGAGTAAAGCCGGGCGTTGGTGGCGCACGCCTTTAATCCCAGCACTCGGGAGGCAGAGGCAGGCGGATCTCTGTGAGTTCGAGACCAGCCTGGTCTACAGAGCTAGTTCCAGGACGGGCTCCAAAACCACAGAGAAACCCAGTCTCGAAAAACCAAAAAAAAAAAAAAAAAAAAAAAAATTTGAGTAAAGCTTCATATACCAAAGAAAACCAGTATTTGATTATATTTACTTAATCATTTTGTGTGTGTGCTTGTCCGTATATGTGTAAGTCCCTCTCTCTCTCTCTCTCTCTCTCTCTCTCTCTCTCTCTCTCTGTGTGTGTGTGTGTGTGTGTGTGTGTGTGTGTGTGTAAGACAGTGCATCTGTGTAGGTCAGAAGATAACTAGCAGAAGCTGATTTTCTCTTTCTACCATGTGAGTCCTGGGATTGAACTCAGGTTGTCAGTCTTGGTGGTAAGGCCTAAACCATCTTGTTGACCCTGAAAATAAATATTTTAAATATACATTTTTTAGAGTCTGAAAGTTAAATAAAATAGCTAATTCAGAGATATACTAGGGAGTATAAGAGAACCAGGAGAGACACATTTGTTATATCTCATGTCAAAAAAAAAAATGGAATCTCTGGTTCACTTGTACACCCTGAGACCTATGACAGTAAACTTAAGTCATTGCTAGTTTGAACGCACCCCTTCAAAGTTTAGGTGTCGAAAACCTGATTCCCAAATTCATGTGTTATTGATGTTTGAGCATGAGGTTTTCAGAAGGCAATTAGGACTAGATGAGGTCATGAAGTTGGGACTCCCATGGCGGAATGAGTGACTTTGTAAGCGGGAGAAGAGATGCCAGAAGACAAGCTGTGTCTTGCTGCATGACAGTCTCTCCTGTGGTGCCCTCAGTATAGAAAGCCCTCACTGGGTGCTCAGCAGGTGCTCCTCCATTCCAAGTTTCTAAAAGAGTGATCCAAATGAGCCCTTTTACATAAAAAAATAAATGTCAAAAATAGATACATATGTAAAATATAAAATAAATTTAATTCTGAAATGGAAAATGTTTATTTGTTATTTATTGAGGAAACCTAATATCTATTACAGATTAATCTCAATTTCATCTGTTTGGTATTCCTGCTAAAATGCTTAATGTAAATCTAATTATGATAAAAAAAAGCACAGCATTAACTAACACACACACACACACACACACACACACTGTATCTTAACAATACAATGACTGAGAGCCCTTCCTTCTTCCTCCTTGCGTCTTTCATCATCTTTTATCCTTGCCCTTTTATCTCCTAGTTATTTGTTGGCTAAATTGGTCTGTCCTTGTTCTGATTCTGGCATGATGCAAAAATCATTGGCAAGTAACTCCACTGAAGCCATTAGTACATTCTCTTTCGTAAGAAGGCATTCATTTTCAAGTGCATACGATTTTTTTCAAATTCAGACCATCTGCATCCATACTTCTTTTGTTCTTTGGCTACTCAGACTAGACTTTGTATGTTTTTCTAATCAAAATTAAAATGTTATAAAGCTCATGGAGAAAAACTTTATTAAAGATGAAGTTTCTGCTTCTCAGTCATCTACCTGTCGGTTAAGGAAACATTATCTGCCTCTCGGGATTGCCAGGAGGATCAAAGGAACAAGCTCTAGGGAAATGCTGAGCTCATAATAATAATAATACCATTTATTAGCATTCAAACATCTTATAACAATGATTATTACCTAAACTTTAATTTAAAGACTTTTTCTCTGCAAGGAAAATAGTGAGACACTATGCATAAGAATTCAAAAGGAATCTCAGAGCTATTGTTTCTGTGACCAAAACTGTGGAAAGCGTCATAAAGAGCAAAATGACCTCCATAACAGACATCACCTAGTCAATAAAAAGCAAGTATTAAGATACTGTAATTCATTATGCTATAATCTTCAACTCTAAGTATTTCTTATAGAATTTCTCTTCTGGTCTATGGGGATAGTATACAATGATCTTTTTTCTCTTTTCCATATTTTCAGCTCTCCCGTAATTGTAAATAATAGATAATCAATAAATGTTTCCAAATTAAAGATTAGAGAAAAAGTATAGAATGTGTGTTAGTGGGAATGATCGTAGAGAGAGGGAAAATTTTGATAATGTATCTTAGTCCATTATGCATGCTCTAATAGAACACTTGAGACTAAGAAACTTCTAATAAAGAGAATTTATAGGCTCACCATTCTAGAGGCTAGGAAGTTCAGTATCAATGTCCAGTCATCTGTCAAGGGCCTTCTTTCTGTTATCCCATGATATGAGGGGGCAAATGAGGTCTAAATTTATCGTTTTATAACAACATCAATCCTACCCATTCAGGCACAAGCCTCATGACCTAATGATTCCGTCTCTTGATGTTGTTACAATGGCAATTAAATGTGAATATGAGTTTTAGAGGGAGCAAATGTCTAGACTGTAACAGTAGGGAAGAAGGGGAAAGCTCACCAGAAATTTGCAAGGAAATTTACAAGGATGAGATAGGGTTTTAGGAGGAACCCAGACAACACACCTAAAAATAATGCTTCCCTTGAGTAAGAAGCTGGCATCTGAGAAGGGAAAAGCAGGTGTGACATGGTCACCTGAAAGAGCAGGAGACTGTAGAGCAATTCTCAGAACCACCGAGTGTCCTCCTGGGGCTAACTGCTCTCCAGGGAGAAGAGCAAATGCATTGCTTCAGCTCTGTGTGGCAGACAACAGGTGAAATAACCAGGGTTTTGATTTTGCCATGTTAATCTTACGAGGTAAGAAAGGTAAAAGGATTTTATAACAAATTAAAGTGAGCAATTATAGCACCTGACTATGGAATTTTAAATAGGTAAGGAAGGGAAAGTGATCAACAGGAGCAGGCATGACAGCTACAAAGTAATAGGGTCAATGGACTAGTTTTCAGTCTAAATCTAAAGCTTGTTGGTCATGATGGAGAAGAGCCAGCTGGAGAAGTAGCTGTCAGGGAACAGTATGCCGAAAAACCTGATATAATAGAACTATTGCAATTGTTCGAATAAGAAGGTATGGAATATAATTTTAGGATGAAGAGTTATCAGAATATTATAGATTTGATGGGAATCAAATCTCAAGATTACTGAGGTAAATAAAGATTATTGGAGGATGCTGGGTGGTAGTGGTGCACACCTTTAATCCCAACACTCTGGAGGCAAGAGGATCTTTGTGAGTTCGAGGCCAGCCTGGTCTGCAGAGTGAGTTCCAGGATAGGAACCAAAGCTACACAGAAAAACCCTGTCTCAATAAAACAAAGCAAACTAACTAACTAAAAAGATTATTGAAGGAAATATGTTTGAGGAACTAAGTGTCCAGGATATTGGAAGTATCATCCACATATTTACTAATATCACCAAAAATTAAGACAGGAGTAATGTATGGTAAGTCAGGAGATGAAAATCAGGAAATGAGGATCAGTGTTGGAGAAATGAGGACATAAGACATAAATTTGAAGTTATAAAATGAGTGACAGGAACTGAGAGCACACATACTCACAACCCCAGGGCCCCTGAGGGCAGGAAATAGCATCTCACTACTTGAGAGCATCATATTAGACTTGGAAGAGAGGCAGGCTCATCTCAGTGAGAGCAGGCAGTTGAGAGGAATCTGAGAGAAGGCTGAAGCTACAGATGGCTCCTTGAGAACGATCATAGTTCCAAAGCATGCCGTGTTAAATAAAATGAGGGTAGGTGCAAACAGTTTTATCATGAGGAGTTCAAGCAGATACTGGAGGCAAGGCTGAAAGCAGTGGGAGATAAGAAGCTGATTTCTGAGTTTTGTCTTAAGTAAGAATATCTAAATATCTAAGAGAGCTCATTCTTCTTTCATAAGTACAAGAAGTGTCCTCTAGGTCTCCAAACTGAAATTAAACTGTGTTCTTGACCACTCTTGACCCTGCCCGTGGAGGCCAGTCTTTCTTCACTACAGCTATCTTGTTGAGCCCATGTTGGTGAGGAGGACTTACCAAGGGAAGAAAGGCCTTCATCCAACTGCAGCACCTCTCCACCAGGGGCCAAGAAAACAAGAAATCCATTTCTGCCTGGGCAAACCTGAAGCCAGTCCAGGACTTGGAAATTTGGGGACAGGTAGACAGCCCTTTATTTTATCATTTGGATTTATCCGAGGGCAGGAAAGAAGACTTTGTGATCCATAGTCCCTTTCATGAAGAAATGAGATATTTATGCCTGTTTTATTTACCCATGACTGCACTCTGTCAGGAGTCTAAGAAGCAAGTTGTCTGTCAGGTTTTCTCTCATCTGGAAAGGTACGCTCTTTATCTTGGTTCCTCGTCTTAGGCAAAATTCCTGGGCTTGGAAGCAGGCACTTAAAGAGACTGTTGAGAACTCCAGACAGGGTATTCCAGATACCCCAAGAGGTCAAGCCAGGCGCTCTGGGTGCCCCGGGGGTGGGGGGTCAGGCCAGGGTGCCCTAGGTGCTTTGAGAGGTCAGGACAGTGATCCAGGTGCTTTGGCGGGGTTTTCCTTGCACCCTGGAAATAACTTTCTGTATTGCTCAGTTCTCCTCCATGGCCCTAACCTCCTTCCTGTCCACCCAGCCCCCATCCCTTTCTCCGTTCTACCACATTAATCCAGCTCACCTAATGTAAAAGAAATACTAATTCACACATCTATTTTTATCATCACTGTTGTCCCCCAAAACCAGGTGAAACAGTGCAATTAAGGCTGTTGGCAAAATCCAGAAGTCGTATGGATTTTGTCATAAGACTGATTTGATTCCAATACTAGACTCTGCACATAAATCAATATTTGTCTTGTAAGCAATTTAATTGTTTCAAATATTATTAGATAAAATAATAAGTTATTACTACTGGCATTCTTGGAAAAACCATCTTCAGTCATCCCTTCCTGTTTTCGAGCACTTGGAAGGTTGAGGCAGGATAATTGTAACATTTAATGAGAATAAATGGTAGTTGAAAGCAGAAACTTTATAAATAGTTGTGTAGATTTAAATTTTGAAATAATAAACTTGGTAGCGCTAACAGTCTATCAGATAGTGTTAAACTCACTCTTCATCATTTTGCTTTATGCCAGTAAGTACCGACTATTCATCTCACTCAGGCATTAGGCTGACATTTCTATTTGGTCCACATTGTGGGCGTTCTCTGAATGTACTTGTGTGGTCTCCAGGGTTGGCGCTAGAGCCCCACGCTGCAGCTGTAGTCTTTCACGTGAGTGGGCTGTAAAGGTGCGTCATGCTTTTTCGGTTCTGCAGAAAGTGGTCAGTTCCCAGATTACTGCAATAAGCCATCTTAGAAACCAGGCTCTGGAACCCACCCAACAGTCACGCACGTAGAGACAGTGTTACTGTCACTTTCATTTTGTCGTTTCCTGTACCGGTGCCAGCTTTACACGTTTCAGTTTCTCACCAGGGTGTCCTCAGCTCAAGCACACTTGATCAAAAGATCCAAAAACAAAGTCCTTCCGGGTCTTTCCCCACACGCCCACACCCACATGGTCCCCACGGGCTGTTCTGATCATAGCTTTCTGTCTGGCTCTGTCAGCGACCAGCCTCAACAAAGACACCTCTTGCTAGGGTAGGGGTGTTGGGATTTTGAAATATAGTAAAGAATACGAAGACACGTTTAAAATTAATAAAACAGAAAAACATATAATCGTATCGGGAGGGAGTTCCAATGAATACTGAAATCGCTCGCATTTAATTTCCAATGGCTTAAAACATCCCTGACCCCAAAAGGTGGGAGTAAGACAAAAAAAAAAAACAGCATTAATATGATACAAGGAAATGAACAGACCAGTTGAAGGTTGCAAGCTACATCCAGAGTTAAACATTCTGTTGCTAGAACAAAACAAGTCATACTCTCACCCTAGACCAAAACATTCTGTAGGCAAACCACTCCATAGGTGGAATCCATTGTTATCTCCTTAAGGGAACTGGAACCTTAGTTGGATCCTTAGACTTTTGTTTGAGGTAGAAACCTATCTACTTCTCTATTCCTGAAATACAAGGTCTATTAGCCACACCTGTTGACGATAACCTTGCGAGAGCAGAACTCTCTGGTCTGAATATAGGTGAGATCTTTGTTTGAGGTAGAAACGAAGTAAGAAGGAATAGAGGTAAGTTCCAACTCTTCGACCTTTGCTCAACGTGGAAATAGGCTCACATTCTGCATTCAAAAGAGGCCAAAAGTTCTTCCTAAAACTGGTGGCCACTTTGGTTGACTTGCACTTGGGACTTAACCAGTATCCAAACCATTTAACTAGCTTTCCACCACTGTTTTACCTCATCTTAATCATCAGAAAAACCCAAGAACTAAGAAGTAAATAAGAGATTCCTGGCCCTAGAAGCTGAGAGAAGACCAAGGACAGAGAGTTACACTGTGTTATGGAGGTTTACAAAGCTCCAATGTCCAGATAAGAGCAGACATATCTACTATATAGAATAAATAGGCCATGGGGAATTAGCTGTATCCCAATAGAAAATGTTTAGCCTTTCTGAAGGCCACCTTAGCCACAAGGTACAACAGAAGGAGAGCTCTCAGCATGAGTCAGTGTATGATTTTTATACGAAACTGGAGAGTTGGAAGTTTGCATCAAAGAAAGTTCCCAATTTCAAAGCAAAAGAATTTTTAGCACCCCGTGAGCCTACCAGACATAGCTTCAATGTCAGATTCAGCCTGTGAGAATACACTTGCAGTTCGTCCTCAAAAGTAAAATAGAAAAGTTAAAAAGCTGTTGGGGAGGAGAGGGTGAGGTGATCTCAGAAATCCACCCCTGTGCTTCTCTCTGCCTCTATCTTCCTGAGCACATGGCATTGTCCCCAGTCTACTCGAAACAATGAATCAAGCGTTGACTTGTGGCAAAGATTATTAATTTTTTCACTAAAAACTAAAGAGAAAGACCAAGATAGTATTTCCTTTCTCATATTCAAAAATGGTTTTCTTCTGTGTCCTCTGGCAGCAAGAAGTAAATAGCCAGGAGTAGATGTCATAACTAGACAAGTCTTTCATTTCGAACAGCTGGTTTCCACATGTAGCTTTAAATGTGCTGTGGAGAATTCAGGATCTTCTTCCGTTCTTTCCTAGAAAATGGAATTCACTTCTAATGCCGAGAAGTCTAAATAATCACTAAATCACTGAGTGCCCCACCAAATATGTGACATCAGGATGGTGTTAGACAGAAAACAGGGTTGAGAGAGGAGGGGGAAGTATCCCTTTCTGGAATCAGCAGTTCAGGAGTTACAGGTTTGAAAATGTCAAGAATCAGGACGTCTTAGCAGAGCCAGGACAAGGTACTAACATAGTACTTCTGCTCAACAGAGCAAAAGCAGGTTGAATCTCTTGCTCTCAAAAGTCAACAGAAATAATATCTGGAACTACATGGCTGTCTCTGCCCACTTGTGTTTAGTCTGAGTGAGGCAGGTTTGTAAATATAAAACAAACATTAGAATTTGAAGACATTATAGAATAGTGCAAAAACCTCATCCAAGTTTTTTAATCATACGTTGAGATAACATTTTAGATATTAGTTTTCTGGTTAGCTTTTGTCATCTTGGCACAAACTGGGGTCGCCAGGGCAGAGGGAACCTCCATTGAGGAAATACCTCCATCAGACTGGTCTGTGAGCACAGTCATGTGTGCATTGTCTTGGTTAATGATTGGTGTGAAAGGGTTCAGCCAGACATGGGTGATGCCACTCCCAGGCAGGCGGTCCTGGGCTGTGCAAGCAAGCAAGCTAAGCCAGCCATGGGGAGCAAGCCACTAAACAGTGTTCCCAAACAGAAGCTTCCCAACACTCATCTTTGATGTCTTTTCGTGATTGGTACTTTCTTTTTTGTTGTTGTTGTTAATTAATTAATTTATTTATTATGTGTACAACATTCTGCTTCCCACACACCAGAAGAGGGCGCCAGATCTCATAGATGGTTGTGAGCCATCATGTGGTTGCTGGGAACTGAACTCAGGACCTCTGGAAGAGCAGTCAGTGCTCTTAACCTCTGAGCCATCTCTCTAGCCCCCCGTGATTGGTACTTTCTTTAGAGAGACTTTCTCCAATCATTCTTTGTGATACTGCGCCCATCCTCCACCCCACATCAATTTCTTGTTGCTTTACTTTATTGCCTTCCTAACCATTATCACTGTAAAAGTCCCTAATTCTTTCCTTGCCTATTGGTATTCTCGTGTTCTTTTTCTAGTACAAACCACATGAGTAGGAACCTATTTACTATCATATCTTTATTGCAGGATCATCAGAGACAGTAGTATACTATGTACTGCACCATTTCATTATAGTCTACATGCAAACATATATGGTGCTTTGCTCTCTGGGTACCTGCAATATATGGTGCTCAATAAACATCTAACAAATAAATACATGTGTCTTGTTATGTCATGAGAAACATCATCTCTTCATATAGTGTCCTTCCCCATAGATCCATATACTCATTATTATCAAATTAACTTGTATACTTATTACTGTTATCATTTACTTGGGAATGCCTTAATGAGCTGCCAAATGACATTTCTCCCACTTTTATAGTTATCACTAGCTACTACTTAAATTTACATTAATTTTCACTATATATCAATATTCTTCCTTATATCACAGAGGCAGACTGTCTTATAATTCTGTAAGCAACTAGTAAACTGTCCTTATATCTTCAGTCCTCAATATAAAGATGCTCAGTTGAGATGATCAGTTTTATTAAAAAGATGAGGTTCCAATTTAAAAAAAAAATCCTTAGAAAGGACCAGACTCCCTTTCTCAATTTATGTCTATATGTATACACCCTCCTGCTAACATTACTTTTATTTAGAGGTTATTGTATTGAGGAGGGATTATTTTTTTTATTACTACTCTTTTTGGAAAATTACTAATTTTCCTTATTGAAATTTTATTAGAATTTTCCCCAAATAATGGAAGTCCCCCTGTGCTTCTGTCAAAAAACAGCAAATCAATATTTAAATTTGCTATAGCTAGATTTTGAAAACAAGTCCTGTTGAGAACTCAGAAGGCTCTATGCTCAAGGTCCGGGTTTCTCCTATCTTGCCCCCAAGGAAGTGCTTGAGCTTGCCAGAGAGAAAAGAAATTGTTAGAGATTTCCTCAAGTCCAGAGCCATGAGCTACATTCTGGATCCAAGTACAAGCAGAGAAAAATAGGGAAATCTGAAGTTGTCCATGAGGAATCAATGTTATACCATCTACTTTGTTTTCTCTCATTTGACTTATGTTCCTGAGCATTTCCTACAGGTCTGGCACTTTGAGACTGTTGATCTCATTTTTCATACCAATGATTGTTTTTCATAATTCCACCCATTAGCGCTGTATTTACATCCCTTCCATTCTTCCCGTTTCCCCTTTTCTTCTTCCTGTGCAGCCCACCCACGTTCTCACTTTAGTCCAGGCATTTATGGCCCAAGGTGGTAGGACTCTAACTGGTATTCAGAAGGGCAAATAATTTTCTCAGAAATGCAAACCATCCTCCTTGGAAAAGATGCTGGAAACTTACCTGTGTCTAGTTGGGTTCAAATTTGTTTTTGTTTTGTTTTGTGTTTTAAATTTAAGATTTATGTAAGTGAATGTCTTGTGTGCATGTAGGTATGTGTGCCACGTGTACAACTGGTACCCAAAGAGGCCAGGAGAAGGCAGGCATCAGAATCCCTGGAGCTGGAGTTACAGAAGGCTGTGAGCGACTATGGTATTGCTAGGAACCAAATCGAGGTCTTCTGCAGAGGACTACTGAACCACCTCAGCAGCCTCACGTATGAAACCAGATGTCTAGTTACTGTTCTGCTTCCATGAGAAGGCAATGTGACCAGGCTACTTACAGAAGGAAGCATTTAATTGGGGCTTTCATACTGTTTCAGAGGGTTTGGTTTTTGGTTTTTTGTTTTGGTTTTTTTTTTGTTTTGTTTTGTTTTGTTTTTTCGAGACAGGGTTTCTCTGTAGCTTTGGTGCCTGTCCCGGAACTAGCTCTTGTAGACCAGGCTGGCCTCAAACTCTCAGAGATCTACCTGCCTCTGCCTCCTGAGTGCTGGGATTAAAGGCGTGCGCAACTACCGCCCGGCCAGAGGGTTAGTTGTGACCATCATGGGGAGAAGCTTGGTAGCGGGCAAGCAGACATGGTGTTGGAGCAGTAGTTAAGAGCTTACATCTGATCTACAGGCATGAGAAAAAGAACTGGGAACTAGGTGGGATTTACATGGGCTTTTAAATTCTCAAAACCCACTCCCAGTGCACACATCCTCCAACAAGGCCTCACCTCATCTTTCTCAGTTATACCAAGAATTCAAATATGTGAGCTTCAGGGGGGCTGTTTTCATTCAAATCACACCACTCATTACATTGTTTCCTACAAATCTCTTCATATATGAGCAAGCAAGGAGATATATTTTAGGGTTTATGATCTCCTGGCCTTGCTCAATGATCATATTTCTGATACTTGTCCCAACCTGTGGTGTGGATGGGATAATGAGAAACACACCAATTTGGAAACTTTTGTCTCTCCGGGGATAACACAGTGATACAAACTGACCAAGAGACCAATGAGCATAGTAAGGTATTGCAAGTAAATTTTCAGTTCTATTTCTTTCTAGTTTGATGATTCTTCAACCTGATATTTAATGTTTCTGAGGCTTAATTTTGTTTTCTTCATAGTAAAGAAAACAATAGCAATTGTAGGTTTTTAAAATTTTTTTCTGTTGGTTTTGTTCTGTTTAGGTTTTTGGTTTGGTTTGGTTTTTCGAGACAGGGTCCTGGCTGTCCTGGAACTCACTTTGTAGACCAGGCTGGCCTTGAACTCACTGAGATCCGCCTGCCTCTGCACCCCATGTGCTGGGATTAGAGGCGTGCACCACCACTGCCAGGTTATATTTTATAGTTTTAACGATTGAGTGAGCCAGTGTATATAAAGCATTTAGTTCAGAATATGACATCTTAAATATTAAAGTTATAGTTGCTGTTATCACATAGATTTCAAATTATGTTCAGTCCCTCGCTGTTTTTTCTTTCTGGTGAGGTGCAGTCTGTTCAATTGCTGTGCTATTGGCTGAGATTGGCTAAGGCTGAATGTCACTGCCTCTCCAGCCCTGGTTCCAGCTTAGATATGTGAGGGGAAGAGCATGTTACCCTGTTGGCCTCTATGTGTGTGTGTTTGTGTGCGTGTTTGCACACACACGTGCATACACATGTTTATGTGTGTTTTCACTGCACATAGTTATGGATTTCATAAAGATATCTTCACACTCACACAAGCATATCATATACTTTAATCATAAGCACCCTTTGCCTTTGTTCGGATATTTACTGCTGTGATAAACATGACAAAAAGCAACCTGGTGAGGAAAGGATTTATTTCAGTTTACAGTTCCCCATCTCAGTCCATCGCTGAAGGGAGCAGGACAGGGACTCAAGCCGGGTAGAAACCTGGAGGCGGGAACTGAAGTAGAGGTGACATTGTGTGCCATCATCCTCATCGGTCAGTAGTCTCTCTGCAAGCAGCCACAGTTTCCAGAGCTCCAGAGCACGTGAGCTATGGAACTAGTTTCTGGTCACTCTTAAAGGGGTCTCTTCTGTCACTCACGCCCACAGCTTTCATCATTTCTGCCGGCTCTAGCTCCTGTGTCTCTGCAATTATACCGTTTCCTTTTCCCCTTCAATCTTCTTTTCTTCTGTTTTCTGGGCTGTTTCACGTCTTGCCTTGCTGTGGATTTAGGAAACAAAAGCTATCAAAATGGCTTTTATGGATTATATTATGTAATCAAGCTTCTTCCACCCAAGATGTTCAAGCTTGGGTTTGTCATGGTTCTCCACAATGTTTGTTTTAACTATGAGTTCAGAGTTGTTCTTGAACTAATTTAGAAATCCAGATATAAAGATGTATGCTGGATAGGCAAAACTGCTCACCAGCACCCCATCTCACTGAGGATAAATCCAAACACACGAAAGCCTCCTGGCTAACTGTCCCCGGCGAGGCATTGAACTTAATCTGCCGCCAGCATCCCCCATGCTCGCTACTCTGCTTGTCTCTCAGCTTCTCTAGGCCTTTGCACTCCCTGTCTGGCTATGACACTGAATTAGCACACATTCTCTCTCCTCCAGACCCACCCCTTCCACAGCCTCTCTTGCCACCAGGCGCATCTCTAAGTGATGGCTTATCCTTTTGTGGGTCTGTGTCCACGTAACACAATGAAAGCTCCAGGAGAACAGGAGTTGGTTCTTCATTCTTCTGGAAGCAAACTGCCTTCTTGCTGATTCCTGCAGCATGTAAAGCTCCTCCTTAACCTAAGAGTTTATCCCGTTTTCTTTCTGCGTAGAAAGCCACTCCCTGGATGTCACATGACTCAGCCCTTATACACTAGCACCCCTCCTCTAGTGCCCCCCCCCCCCCAGGCAGGACTTGCCCTGACGCTCTGCTGTCGTTCTCCACCTCCCAGGCTTTTACTGCACTTACCACACTGGGATACTAAGCCCTTATGTTCTTATTTATTTATTCATTCCCTCACTAGGCTATAAACTCCCCAGCGGCGATCACTGCATCCTAAGCCTTTCAAGTGGTTCATCAACAAATATTAGTTAGGTGTTTCATACATTTTTTTTGTCAAATAAATAAATTTATCAACATAAGAAATAGTTTAAAATTTTTGTTAGTTTCAAAGATTCTCGAGATGAAAGCTTTACTTTACTTTGATCTGCTAAACAGAATCGACATCTACTTGCTTACAAAGTAACTCAAATGTAAAATAATAGAAGTATCTCATAATTATACAGAAAAATAACGCTGATCCTATCATCTTGCTCGCAGGCTAATCCAAGGAACTAACAAGTGGGAGGAGTTTGTCTTCTGTCTCCTCTCTAAGAATCTGTCCTGCCTTCTGCTCTCTCTTCTCGCAGGTCTCTGCTAAAGTGCTAACATGGGTAAGCTTGTGACAAGTTTTGTTACTACTTTGTGGCGACTTCGGATGGCTGAGTAGAAAACTTGGTTTTGCTGCTCCTTCTCCTCACATAAGATCATTGAATTACTTTTACTGGAAATGCCTGGGCTCGTTAAAAGTTGCATTTTTAAATGTAATTCCTAAGGAAAAATGTATAGCTGCAGCCTACTAGAGCACAGTACTGGTAAACCAACACCACCAAAATAAAGGAGAAGGCAGGCAGCTTTTCACACTAGAAGTGTTTTACCGTGAAACCAAGTTTTAGGACCCCTCATTTATAGGAGACGTTAGCCATGTTTGCCCATCGTTTTTCTTAAAGTGTTACCTGGATTGTTGATTAGCCATGTTTGCCCATCATTTTTCTTAAAGTGTTATCTGGATTGTTGCTACTTTGTACTAACACGTGTTGATTTTACATCTTAATAGTACACAGTGTATTTTAACCCATGCAAACACAAACTGACCCACTCAGGACAGTTAACATTTCCTTCTCTTATCTTTTTTGTTGGTTTATTTAGATAGAGCACTGCTTTTACTATTTTATTTTATTTAGATAGGGCACTGCTTTTCTAACTTTTCATTACACGGAACAGTTTACTACAAACTGTGGACATCTGTCTCCCCTGCAGAACCCCAGAGCTGATTCCGTCTACCTGAGTCTTGGTATCTGTTAGCCAACTTACTTTAAAGCCTTTCTCTGCCCACCTACATCAAAATACAAAATATTTAAAGATATGCCTAAAGGATGATGATCTATTGGGGTCAAATTTGTGCAAAAAAACTTTTTAGGCAAGAGAAATATAGTACTAAGTGACTAGAGATAACAGATTTACCCAACTAAGAGAATGCTAGCACCGAGAGCAGTGCCCTCACAGGAATACTGAGGAAATGTCAGATTGTTAAAGCTCTAAAAAGCAGCGTTAAAGATTGAAGACTTAACTAAGTGGTTTTACGCTTGTATTCTTTAAAGATCATTCTAGCAGAAGCGTGAAAACTAATATAATACAGGCCCAGTTCTAAATTTGATCATATAAGTGAAAGTCACTGTCAAGATGAAAGGGGTGTGAATCTGAGAATTATGACATAAAGTTATGCTTGGGATTTTTATTTTTCTGCTCAAAATGGACATTTCCTTCATCTTACAAGAATGAGATTATTCTAGTTCTCCAAATTTAAAAACACATCTCTAAAATAGGAAGAAACTTTTATCATCATTAATTTTCTTTCTTGTAACCTCTCTAGAAACCAAATCTTATAATTTTTTATAATTCAAAATACACAGAAAACTGCAACTTGAGATGAAACAAATTCAAACAAATATATCTTTATACGTTTTAAGGTAACAAAATACAGCCTTAGTTACTTTTCCTAGTGCTGTGACAAAATGCCCTGAGGCAAGCAACTTCCGGGAGAGAAAGGACTTACTCTGACTCTGATCGGAACATAGGGCAGCCTGGCAGGGCAGCCCTGGCGGCAAGAGCTTGAAGTGGCTGTCCCAAGTCACATCGCATCTGCCATCGGTAAGCAGGAAGTGACGAATGCTGGCACTAGGTTCACTTCCAGGACCCAAGTCTGGAGAATAGTGCGGTGCACTTAGGTGGCTCCACCCACCTCTGCTGATCTAATCTAGATAATTCCTCACAAGCACGTACAGAGGCTTGTCTGTGGTCATGAATCCTGTCAAGCCGATAACCACTTACAACAATTACAAAGTCCAAAGTGATAAAACTGAAACAGGTTAGAGGCACAGTATTACTGGCATTCGCCATTTGGAGAACAACACGGTACGAAGCCACAGAAGTTACATAACTATTCTTCACTCCAATAATACCGCTTGTGAAAAATCTTCAAAATCAACTCTAGACTGGGATTAAAGTGCAGTTGTTTTCTAGTTAGAATACTGTTAGATTGTAACTTGAAGGAAGTTTAGTAGGTAGACTTTTATCAACTATGTTTCAGGAGGGCAGATGATGAGAAGATCAAATTACCTACCAAGGATGTACCTCTGACGCTGACAGAGCTGACAGTTTGGGAAAGAGCACTGTCTCAGGCAGCATCTCTACAGCTATGAAGACACCACTGCCACAGCAACTCTTAGAAAGGAAAACATTTCACGGGGGTGGCAGCTCACAGTTTCAGAGGTGTCTTCCATTATCATCATGGCAGGGAGTGCGGCAGTGTGCAGGCAGACATGGTGTTGGAGAAGGAGCTGCCACATGTTGCTATTCAGGCAAAAGGAAGTAGACTAAACTGAGTGTCACACTGAAAGAAGCTTAAGCAAAGGAGACTTCATAGCCTGTCCCACAGTGGCACACTTCCTCCAACAAGGCTACACCTACTTCAACAAAACACTTAACAAAACCCTGCCTCCGAATAGTGCTAGTCCCTTTAGAGGCCATTTTCTTTCAAACCACAGGCATCTATTTTTATCATTCACTGTATTCATTTTTGAGGCAATGGTTGTTTGTGTCTTTGAGACAAGGTCTCACCATGTAGCCCTAATGGCTTGGAACTTGCTATGTAGACCAGATTGGTCTCAGACTCATAGAGATCTGCCTGCCTCTGCCCTCTAAATTCTGAGACAAAAAGTGTGCACCACTGTGCCTGGCTATTCACTATATTCCTACATTAAAAAAATATAATTCTTGGGCTGGCAAGATGGTTTAGTGGATAAAGGCACTTACTACCAAGCTTGGTGATCTGAGTTCAATCCTTGGGATCCATGTGGTGGAAGGAGAGAACAGATTCCTGAAAGCTATCTTCTCACCGCCACTCACATGACATGGAACTCAGGCCTTTGCATGCTCCTCAATCCATAAATAAACATAATGAAACATTTAAAAACATAAGTCTACAATTAAATAGTAAGGCCTATAAAAATAAAAACATTTCATGATTTTAAATAGGTAACTAAAATAGTCAATAAAAGATGAAGTAGAAATAAATTGAAAGAGATACTTATATTTACAACTATAAATAAAAAGGCAATATAACCCAAAATGTAATATTCACAATATAGAGTTCTCAAAATTTTAAGGCAGTGGTCTGACACAATAAAAATATGTTAGTGACATAAACAATGTCAGAAGATGAACTGGAAATGGACAAAAAAAATGGACAAAAAAGATTTTTAACTTAATAGTAAAGGAAAAGAAAGAAAAGGAGGGAAGTAGGGAGGAAAAGAAGGAATGGAGGAAGGGAAGAAGGGAGAGAAGAAGGGAGGGAAAAAAGGAAGGGAGGGAGGGAAGAAAAGGAGGGAAAGTAAGGAGGAAATCCATTTGACTTATCAAAAATGAAAAGGACTTGCTGTAGTGGTGTGTGTTAAGAATGGACCTTCAGGGAGAACCAGCTGAGAGTTTAAGGGAACTGGCTGCTCTTCCAGAGGACCCTGGTTTAGTGCCCAGCATCCACATGGAGGCTTACAGCCATGTGTAAGTCCAGTCCCCGGTATCCAACACTTTCTTCTTGCCTCTGCTGGCACCACACACATAAGTTACAGACTTACATTCAGGCTTTGTGGAACTGTAAATTTCTGAAGGGAAAAGTTTAAAAATAGGAACCGATTTAAAAGTAGATACATACTTTTGATCTAGCAATTTCTCTTCTAGGGTAGTAGTTTTAGTCCGTAACTACAAAAAGCTCTGAAAGATGGATACATGGGCTATGCTCTATGGTATTACTTTCTGCTGGTGAGAGCTTTGGAAACCATCTGTCCCTTAACAATAACTGATTTAATAATTTATTGCTCATTTAGAGTGCACATCACATAAAAAGAACAGACCTCTCTTTAAAGACATTAGAGGTTTACAATATGTTGTTTCTCTAAAACTTGCTGTATAAAACAGTGTGCATCTGACTTGATACAGTCATCCAAACCGTGTGTGTGTGTGTGTGTGTGTGTGTGTGTGATAAGATAGCTAGAACAAATTTTTGTGTGGTTTTACTTTCTCTTTCATAACTTTGTGAATTGTTTTTTATTTTAAAAGCAATGACTATGTGCTATAAATTAAAATTGGGGAAAAAGTGAAAAATGTACTTCCCATATTATTTGTTGTTTTGAGATATTTTATGTAAAATATATGGCAGCATGTTGTACTGGCTGGTTCTGTATATCAACTTGATACAAACTAGAGTCATCAGAGAGGAAAGAGCCTCAGTTGAGGCAATTCCTCCATGAGATCCAGCGGTAAGGCATTTTCTCAATTAGTAATCAATGAGGGAGGACGCAGACCATTGTTGGGGGTGCCATCCCTGGGCTGGTGGTCCTGGGTTCTAAAAGAAAGCAAGCTGAGCAAGTCATGGAAGCACATAGCCCTTCTCCACGGCCTGTGCATCGGCTCCTGCCTCCAAGTTCCTTCCCTGCTTGAGTTCCTGTCCTGACTTCCTTTGGTTAGGAAGAGCAATGTGGAAGTGTAATCTGAATGAACCCTTTCCTCTCCAGCTTGCTTTTGATCATGGTGTTCTGTTGCAACAATAGAAACCCTAATAAGACAACGTTATGTATATGCATCTTCAGTCCTACTGGAATGAGAGTTCTCCCACTGTTTACTTTTTACAATCCTTTCTTTATACTTAATGCTTCATAATGAGAAAACATTCTTGAAAAACCTTCAGAATCTATGTCATTAATATGTAAAATGTAAAAATAGAAGTGGTTAGTTGGAATCTGAGTATAACGATTTCTAAAATTTTTTTCATTAATTACATTTAAGAAATTTCTATTAAGGCGCCTCAATTTTTACATGAGAGATTTGTCTTTTGTTTTACTCTAGTTTGACACCCCATGTTCTCCTTGTCACAATACAGGGAGCTGATCTGGAACTGCAGCAACTGACCCTGGACTGTTTCATCCTCATTTCACTCTACCCCCAACATTGCTGAACTGTTCCATTTTCCCATAGAGGAAGGTTATTCTTAGAAATCTAACTTCTTTCCAGAGTGGTTGCACAAGTTTGCATTCCCACCAGCAATGGGTGAGTGTACCCCTTTCTCCACAACCTCTCCAGCAAAGGCTATCATTGGTGTTTTTTATTTTAGCCATTCTGCAACCACTCTGGAAAGCAGTGTTTCGGTTTCTCAGGAAATTCGGGATCAACCTACCCCTGGATCCAGCAATACCACTCTTGGGAATATACCCAAGAGAGGCCCTATCATACAACAAAAGTATATGCTCAACTATGTTCATGGCAGCATTGTTTGTAATAGCCAGAACCTGGAAACAACCTAGATGCCCTTCAACGGAAGAATGGATGAAGAAAGTATGGAATATATACATATTAGAGTATTACTCAGCAGTAAAAAACAAGGACTTCTTGAATTTTGCATACAAATGGATGGAAATAGAAAACACTATCCTGAGTGAGGTAAGCCAGACCCAAAAAGAGGAACATGGGATGTACTCACTCATATTTGGTTTCTAGCCATAAATAAAGGACATTGAGCCTATAATTCATGTTCCTAGAGAAGCTAAATAAGGTGAATCCAAAGACAAACACATAGGCATCCTCAGGAATATTAACCTTCATCAGGCGATGAAAGGAGACAGAGACAGAGACCCACACGGGAGCACCGGACAGAAATCTCAAGGTCCAAATCAGGAGCAGAAGGAGACGGAGCACGAGCAAGGAACTCAGGACCACAAGGGGTGCACCCACACACTAAGACAATGGGGATGTTCTATTGGGATCTCACCAAGGCCAGCTGGCCTAGGTCTGAAAAAGCATGGGATAAATCCGGACTAGCTGAACATAGCGGACAATGAGGAATACTGAGAATTCAAGAACAATTGCAGTGGGTTTTTGATCCTACTGCACGTACTGGCTTTGTGGGAGCCTAGGCAGCTTGAATGCTCACCTTACGAGACCTGGATAGAGGTGGGCAGTCCTTGGGCTTCCCACAGGTCAGGGAACCCTGATTGCTCTTCGAGCAGATGAGGGGGGGGACTTGATCGGGGTAGGGGGAGGGAAATGGGAAGCGGTTGTGGGGACGAGGCAGAAATCCTTAATAAATAAATAAATTAAAAAAAACAATAAAAAAAATTTAAAAAAGGAAAAAAAGAATCAAAAAAAAAAAAAAGAAATCTAACTTCTTTAGTCCCCTATTGTAATGGTCTGTCCTGTTTCTTTAGGAGACAAGCCCTGCCCACTCCCCTCCCCTTCCACTGAGACAAGTGGATCTTCCTTCCGTTCCAGCCTGTGTGAGCTCTCTCTTTTCCATCCCTCTTCGGAAGAAGCTGCGGCTGCTCCCCCCCTCCTTTCTCTCTCTCCCTCTCTCTCTTTCTCTCCCTCTCTGCCTCTCTCTCCTCATCCCCCTTCTCCCTCCCTCTCTCCTTTCCCCTTCCCTTCCATAACCCACTAAATAAATATCCAACCTCACTCTGCATGGCCTGCCTATCCATCTCTGTCTCTCACCCACTGCAGCTCCTTGTTGGGACTGGCTGACCCTCCAAGGTCTCTCAATCACTGAGTGACTCCCTGCCTGGGACCCACTGCCCCTCGTGGCCTGCTGCCTGCTGCCTGCTGCCACCACTTGGGGACTAGAGCCGTTTTATTTTTTACCATTACACCCATCTAGCAAAGACACTTCATGTTCACCAATGTAACCATCTGGACAACCTACAGTAAGCAAACACATGCAATAATATAAGTGAATCTGAGCTGAAATTTTAAGTTGGTACCCTTTCCTTGCTCCAGCCAGAACTCAGTGTGAAGAACCCTTTGATCGCAGGTTCATGTATGAGGCAGCATAACTTGCCTCATGCTTAAACATTTAGGTAACTCTCTGATGTTACTAAGTCCCTATCAGTGTTTCCTTCCATATCTACCTGCATTCTGTCTCTGTCTTCATGAATTTTCTAATTACAATTAATAGACCCTTCTGTTTGGGAGCTCGTCCCTGCTCAGGGGTTCAGAAGGTCAGGGCTGGGCGGGCTGCAACACTATAAATAGGATATTCAAGCTTCAAATTCCAGGAGTTGTGGACAATAGAAAAGGAAAATCTATACCCCTGGCATTTACTCTGGCAGACCATTTGTTTCAAAGGAACAATATCACTGTCTATCATATACTGACAAAGATTTCACCATGTTCCCAGTAAGAATTAGGAGTTGCGTTACATATTCTATATTATTTATACTTTATCTAGATACACACATATTCACTTTTATGATAGTTTATTATATAGTTCTGCCATGTTCAACTAAATCAATATATTACAAAAGCAGAAGTTATAAAAAAAATCCCTCATAGGCATACAGACACAGGGTAAACCCAAAGACTGGCACACCTAGGAAGAGCCACCTCACCCAGACAACGTATGGAACTATCTTTGTATAAATATTATAAATAACATAATTTTGTCTTATAATGACTTTTGTTCAAAATGAAGAGAAAACACACAGAGAGGGGGAGAAGAAAGGGGGAGGTGGGGAGAAAAAGAAAAGCTTTTGATTAATATAATTGAAATCAAATCCAAAAAGAAAACTCTGTTGGATTCTTACAAAAAGAAAAGAAAAAGAAATGTAGTTTAATGGGAAAAATGAATTCTCTACAACTTCCTACGTGCTTGGACTTTACATGTTTTATTTCACTTGCTTTTCACTGAAAAGTCCAATTAAATTTTATTTCAAGAAATTTTCTCAAAGATAAAGAACTAGAAGTTACAGAGTAAGGATGTGGGCATAAATGTTATTCTTAAATTAATGCCTTTTTTCATAGGCTTTCTCTTCATAACGGACATCAGAAGTTCCCCTCTTGTCTCACTTTCAATTTAAACCAATTAGCCATGAAGACTGATTTTAAAGTGGTCAGGTGATTAGTGGCAGGATGGAAATGAAAATGCAAACATTGGGATTCAGACTATTTTCTTACTCTAGAGAGAAAATCATTTTGTCTTCTGCTCTTTAGAGTTGGAGATGTGAAAAATATTTGTAACTGCTTCATTTAAGCTAAGTCTTAATATCAGTAACTTTTCTAGAACAAATAGAGACGGTTGCAGGGTGCATATGTGTCTCTGATCATTTGAATACAAGTAGCTACATACAGCCTGACAATTTCGTGTGATGATGATTTATTAAGACTCAGCCAGCTTATTTATTCCTTTGTTATAAAGTCTTTGTGACTTGGGCCAATCATTTGCAGCTTATTCATCACTGAAAGGGACACAGTTGTATAACACTTTAGTCATGGCATATTAATTTCTTAGTAAAGTCAAGGCAGTTTCTTGGTCTCTAATTTTGGTAAAATGGAAGTTTCAGAAAAATCTGTGTAAGGTTGACTGGTAAAATTTTTTTTAATGAGAAACACAAAAAATTTGGGTATTATTTAAGGACTTACAAATATTCTTTTTAAGACATTTACATCAATTCTATAAGAAAAATTATATATTTGAAATGTTTCAAAATTAAAACTTTCCAATAATACCACACACTTATTTAGAGTTGATTATATGCTAGGCATTACACTAAAATCTTACAATTATAGAATCCTCTCCTTTTGCCCTAGCCATATACATTAGCCACAATTATAATTTCTAATTTCAGATGAGAAAAAATGGGGCTGAGAAAATGACATGACTCGCTTGGAATAGCCAGACTTGCACCCAGCATTGGAACCGCAATGTGCACTGCTAATCAAGAGGACGAAATGGGACAGCAAACTTTCAGCTCTTCCGTTCAGCACTGTTATTACCCGTGACATAATCCCTAATAAAGATGAATGTCTAATCTAGTGGCGTTGGTTTGGGAGTAGGCCACGTGTAAATAGGGAAGACCCGTGTGAGATGGCTCTTCCTCTGTATCACAATCTTCAGACTTACCCTGGATCTGTGTGCCTGTGGGCTTAGTTTTTGTTTAACTTCTGCTTTTGCAATATATTGATTTAGTTGAACATGACTGAACTATATAATAAGCTATTATAAAAGCAAATATGTGTATCTACAGATAAGCAAAATACAAGTAATGTAGGGTATGATTATTATGCTACACCTAGTTCTTATTAGGAACCTGGTGACAGTTTGTCAGTATGTGAAAGACAGTGATACGATTCACTTCCGTGGTCTGTTAATTTGTCTGTGCGTATGTGGGTAAAGTTCCCTGTCGGTCTATATATCACTTCAGCTTTGCGTGTGTGCGTGCATGCGTGTGTGTGTGTGTGTGTGTGTCTTGGTGTCACAATGCGGTCTAGACATGCCTGCATAGCACAGGCTGTGCTAGAACTTGAAATGTTCCTACTGCAGCCTCCTGAGTGATGAGATTTTAGGCGTGTGTCACTGTGCCCAGCACTGTCCATATCGGTCTGTTGTGTCAGGGTAGTCATCAGAAGGACGCTTACTTCTATTTGGGCGACATTATAAGAGGGAGCATCAGAGTGCAGAAGAGGATATGAATGTTTCACTCTTGAGGGGCCACACTGAACTGTGGTAAGAAGAGTTGGGTCATGTTTGTTAAAACACGAGAACATAGCTCAGACTCAGTAGGTGGGCAGCCTTGAGCTGACCCCTCTACCTTTTGAGTGCTGACATTACAAGTGTTTCTCACCATGCCTGGCTTCGAAGAAATTGTTTGAAATCTATACTTATTGTGTAGGCTACAGTTACTTACGTTTAGTGTGTATGCGTTTATAAACTAGTGTTTGTGAGCAGTGTATGGATGTGTGGTGCATGACGAGTATGCAAGGAATAGAACACTGCCTGTCTTCCTCTGTCACTCTCCATTTTATTGTCTTGGGAGAGGATCTCACACTGAACCAGAAGTTCACTGCTTCAGCTAGGTTGGCCAAAGGAGGTCTTGGGACGGGCTTCTTTCCACCCCTCCCCCAGACACTGGGGGTCACAGGTGTGTACATATGTGCCTGACTCTTTACATGGGTGCAGATGATTCCAACGGAGGCTTCATGCTCGTTCAGCAAGTGCTTATATGCCGTGTATAACTGTGTCTTTGTGGGTAAAATCCAACACAAACCACCAAGGAGAGGAGCTAGCAGCCACGTAACATAAACATCTACTTAGCTTGTATCTCTAAAGCTAATTTAGAATTTAGATTATATTTGATCTTTAGTCCCAGAAATGTTGGATTCCTTGAATTATAATTTTTAATTTCTAACTCAGTTCATCCTCATTTTATATAAAAAAAATCTTATGGTTTAAAAACTTTCAGCTTCTTATTCATTCACATATTTGGCACAAATTTCTCATGTTCCAGGTCTGAACTATTCAGTTTTTAACTATAATTTTTATATGAGTTACACCAGAGAGATTTTGCCAAATGTCCACACAATTTTTACTGCAACATTTATTGGAAAACCTTTCATTCTTCTTCCCAAGACATTCCACTCATGATAGATCATTTGTATCTTCAGACTTAACTGATGTGATGGATCATCTATTAGGTTAATGGAATCACATCTTTATTATTATTATTATTATTATTATTATTATTATCATTATCATTGGTTTTTCGAGACAGGGTTTCTCTGTGGCTTTGGAGCCTGTCCTGGAACTAGCTCTGTAGACCAGGCTGGTTTCAAACTCACAGAGATCCGCCTGCCTCTGCCTCCCGAGTGCTGGGAATGGAATCACATCTTTGCAGTGCTCTTGGAAACATAATTATTTTGGCAGATTCTTTAGGTTACTATTCAATTAAGATTTTAAGCCGGGCGGTGGTGGCGCATGCCTTTAATCCTAACACTTGGGAGGCAGAGACAGGCGGATATTTGTGATTTCAAGGACAGCCTGGTCTACAAGAGCTAGTTCAGGAGAGGCTCCAAAACTGCAGAGAAACCCTGTCTCAAAAAAAGAAAAAGAAAGAAAGAAAAAAAAAGCCGTAAGAGGTGTTAGCAGAAGTACTGAACAAATGGCTCAGTGAAGAAAAGAGCTTGTTCTGGAAGCAAACATGAGTACCCCTGCACCATTTTTCTTTTTCTTTTTTTTTTCAACCTAGGAGTGATCCTCCATGGGTCTGTAGCCCCAAAGTTGTGAGGGAGAACAGGAGGATCACTGGGGCTGGCTAGCTTCCAACCTAAAGCAGGATGAGAGACCCTGTCTCAAAGGAATAAGTTGGGGAATAAGAGAGCAGGACACTTAGCATTCTCTCCTGGCTGCCCCAGATGTGTGCACACCTGTCCACATTGCCACATACATGTGTGCATACACTGCACACATGCAATGAATAATTTGAGGGTTATAGTTTAGCTTTGAGCTTTTATTGTTCTAATAAAATGAATCAGATAATTTTGAACTACTTTTAAATTCTCAAACTATAAAACATGGACAATTTTCCATTTTATAAAAGTTTGATGATCTGGTAGGACTCAGTGTAATGGTCTGTCCTGTTCTGTCCCCACCAAGACTAGCCCCACCTACTCCCTCCCCATCCACCACAAAGGCAGGCAGATCTTCCTTTTGCTTGCAGCCTGAGCCAAGTCTCTTCCTTTCCATCTCTCTCCCAAAAAGGTAGCTGCTGCCGTGGCTCCTCTCCTCCCCCACACTTTTTATCTCTGTGCTCCTTTCACTTCTCTCCTTCCCCTCTTCCCTTTCCCGTCCTTAACTCACTAAATAAATACCCACTTTCTCTGTATGGTATACCTATCCATCTGTCTCTATTCCACTGGGGCTGTAGCTCCTCATAGGACTGGCTGTCCTGTCTCAGTCTCTCACTCACCATGAGGCTCCCTGTCTGGGACCTGTTGGCCCTCCTTGCCCACAGGCCACCGTGTGGCTACCTGCCTGGGACTTGCTGCCCCTCGTGGCTCTTGGGCCACTCAAGGGCTCTCTCCTTGGGAGCCACTGGCTGCCTTCATGGCCCCCTGTGGTCTGGGAACCTGATGGTGCTGCCACCACTTGGGAACCGTAGCTTTTTATTTTTACTATTACACTCAGAAATAGCTCAGAATAATTTTTTAGTAATTACAAAAACCTTTTGGTTGGTTACTCTTGGTCATTTACAAAGGTTATATAGAAAGTATGGTGAAGAAAATGACCCTGAGCCCAACAGATAACATTTTCTGGTTCTGACCAACCTTTAAATGATAAAATTGTCATTATGGATATATTTTTCTAATTTTACACTTTATTACATTATTAGTCTCCTATAACAGTAACCTGAAGATATGACACATTTCCTTAACAATTCAGTTGATAAGACATTTATTTGTTTGATATTGTAAGTAGTACTTATCAATTTTCTTAATGCATTTTTATTTAAAAAGTCATTTCTTATGACTTATATGGCTCAACATGTAAGATCACTTGCTACCAAGACTGAAGTTCAAACCCAGGACCCACAGGGTAGAAGGAGAAAATGTAATGTAGTAATTTGGATTTTTTATAGTCTTTAATTGTAGTAGTTCCGTATTATCAGACACAGTCTATCAGGTGCTGGGAAACCATGCATGGCCCCTGTTAGCAGAATTTACAGTGCAGAGCATATAGACCGATATAAAATAGTACACCACACCATCTGAATACAAACTGAGGTAAGTGGTCTAAGGAAGGGAACTGTGAGTACATTGGCGTGATGGAACATAATGTTGTTCTAAGTACTGGAGAGAGGACTCTGGCAGCCGCAGTGAAGACAAAGGTGGAGATGGGCGTGAGACACGGCTGCAGGGGCAGTTAAAGACACACCACGAGAGCCTCGAGACTTAGTAGAGGATTTTATCTCCATTTTTTTAAATATTTATTTATTATGTATACAATATTCTGTCTGTGTGTATGTCTGCAGGCCAGAAGAGGGCACCAGACCTCATCACAGATGGTTGTGAGCCACCATGTTGTTGCCGGGAATTGAACTCAGGACCTTTGGAAGAGCAGGCAATGCTCTTAACCACTGAGCCATCTCTCCAGTCCCCGAATTTATCTCTATTTTTAAAGTAACGTGAGCCATTTAGTTTGAAGCAGCAAAATTACAGTGTCAAATTTATGTTTTGAAAAGATCATTGTGACAACAGGAGAAAGTGGGGGCAAGGGGAATATCTTTATGGATGCCAGAAGCCCAGTACGCAAGCTATTACAGGAATGGTAGGTGAGATTGATGGTAGCCATTTTGTTCATATCTGCAGTTCCGTTATCTACCCAAATCTATAATTGTAAATAATTCAGTGTTTTCACATTTAAAAATTTAGGACTTCCACTGTATTTATCTATGGAGTAATTTTAACTACATATGACTAAATTGGAGTTTCTGGAAACAAAGATAAATACACAATATCAACAGATGCTTGGAAGATAAAATGAAGAGCTAAGACCGTAGCTCAGCGGAGGGCACTGGTTTAACACACAGGAGGCCTGCGCTCAATTCCCAGTAAACACCTCCACCCTCTGTCACACACACCCACAAATGGTAGTATGAGGGAAGATGGAGATTTTAAAGTTTCTGGCTATTTACCAACATCACATATTAAATATTCTATCTCTCCTTTTGCCACATATAATGAAGTATCTTCTAATTGTCTGTAAATCTCTAAGGCAATCATATTGCAAGTTATTTTAGTTTTACAATGTTAATATTAAAAAAGAAATTCTCACCATTTACAATACTTCTTTTAAAAGGTATCTTTATTTTCTATGATTTAAAATTTTAGTCATTTTTCACTTTCTATGGGGGAGCTGTAAATTAATCTGAGAAGAGTTCTTCCAGGTTTTCCAAATTTTTTTCTGTAGAGTCCACAGGCTTCTTGTAGCAATTATTCTGTTTCTACTATTCGTCTTGTGTTAGTTTTAATGCATTAGTTACCTCATTTCATTGCAGTTAGGCAGGTAAATTGTGAGATCTGGCTTAACAGTTGCACTGAGGATACCTACTTCAAATCTAAAACCTTCAGTCAGCAAATAACCAACCGTACTTCTTGTTTTTGGCTGAAACAATCTCATATAGTTCCTCCTGACCTTGAATTTGCTATGTAGGGGAGGCAGGCTTTGAACTCGAGTTTAAGACTCTGAGAACATGAAATGTCTGCTAATATACCGGCTAAGTTTTTGTTGTTTCCCGGCAGAGGATGAACCCAGTGCTTTATGCCCATTACACAAACACTAAGCTATGTCCCTACCCCTCTTTTCACATTTTATTGGGAGACAATGTCTCATTAAATTTCCAAGGCTGCTCTTGAATTTGTTCTATACCACAGACAGGTCTAGAACTTGATCACAAGACCCTCCTGCCTCAACCATCATAGGAGATGGGGTTACAAGCCTGCACTAAGAACTCCTAAGAAGCAAAACTTCATATGAGCCCAAGTACCTAATGTGATTATTTTCTGTTGTGTCGGGGACCAGCCTCAACAAAAATACCTCTTGCCGGGGTATGGGCATTGAAATTTAGAAATATTAGTGAAGAATATAAGACATGTTTAAAAATAATAAAACACAAACATATAGAATAGTACCAGGAGGGAGTTCCAGTGAATACTGAAATCACCTGCATTTAATTTCCAATGGCTTAAAATACCCCTGACCCCAAAAGGTAGGAGTAAGGCAAAAAAAAACAAAAAAAAATAAAAAACCAACCAACCAAACAAACAAAAAACCTGCATTAACGTGTTACAGGAAAATGAATAGATGAGTTGAAGGTCACGGGCTACTTCCTTAGTTAAACACCTGTTCCTCTATCGAAACAAGTCGTACTCACACCCTAGACCAAAACATTCTGTAGGCAAACCACTCCATAGGTGGAATCCATTGTTATCTCCTTAGGGGAACTGGACCTTAGTTGGATCCTTAGACTTTTGTTTGAGGTAGAGACGTATCTACTTCTCTATTCCTGAAATACAAGGTCTGGCTATTAGCCACACCTGTTGACAATAACCTTGAGAGAAAAGAACTCTCTGGTCTGAATCTAGGTGGGACCTTTGTTTGAGCTGGAAAAACAATAACCTTGAAGGAATAGAGGTGAGTTCCAACTCTCTGACCTTTGGTCGCGCGTTTGGGTCTCCACACTGTTGGATGTGGCAAGGGAGGTATTGACATTTACTGAACCTGAGCCTGCAGAGAAAAAGAATTAAAGAGCTGATGAATTTGTGAAGGAGCTGGATATTAATAGTCAGATCAGAACACAGGGGATGGGGACACGCTGCTTGGCATGTGCATTCTTATCCCATTCCAGAGCTGTGCTTTGTGAAACAGGGCCACAGGATGGAAAGAACCGCTGAGCCGTTTGGTAGAAATAAAATCTGAATTTCAAAATAAATTGAAAAATTTTCATTAGCTTTTTTTTTTTTTTTTTTAGGATTTTGCTCTAAGTTTCTGCAGCTGACTTTGGTGTTTGAGTTTTCTAAGCATCTGCTTTGTCAACCTGGTTCTACTTCAAGAAAACTGAATTGAAAACAAACAATGCTCAACAAGAACGTATCATGTTTCTGAGATTTTGAAGATGAGTACATACAATACATATGGCTCTGTGGCTATTATCTTGCATTCTCCACCTCCTCCAAACATGTTCATATTCTCTTTGCTGAACTGTGGAAGTCAAATCCAAGTGTCACTTTAAGAATGTAAATCTGGATCGACTGGGATTCAGATAGGCTCTGTGTGTATGAAGTCTTTGTTTTTAACCACTTTTATTGAGACAGAATTAATATACACTGTACAACTCAACCTTTAAAGGGTAAAAATCAGTTTTTTCATATTCACACAGATTTGTGTAACCATCAACACAGTCAATTTTAGAACATTTTCATAATCTCCAAAAGAACACTGTAGCCTACCTTGTGTCTACCCATTTTACCACTTACTAATATACCTCCTCTGTAGAGAACGCTCTGTTCTGTCCACACAGGTCTCTCCTGCCAGTCCATGTGAATGAATCATACAGCATATGAAATCTTGTGTTTAGCTCCTTCTGTTTCCAGTATTCTGTTTGGATCCAAACATGTTGCAGCATGGATTAGTACTGATTCCTTTCTATGGACAAATAATATGCTATGGAATAGATAGGCCACATCTGGTCATTGTGAATAATGCTGCATACTATTTTTTGGACACAAATTTCTATGTTGATGCATAGAAATCCTGACTGACTGGAAAGTTGGGAAGATGTACCTAAATTATCTAGATCTAGATTCAAAGTATCCTTTAATGTTAATAGTTAGCTACTTCGGAGTAGAGTTAACCTCTTGCTGGCTTAGGAAATCAATCCACTTGTTTCTCCTGATCTTCAAAATGTAAAAAACACAGTAATTGAGTAACTCCCAGGATTAGGTGATGTAAGACTTTACAGGGTACTAGTATCTGGAATATTGGGATGAATACAATAAAAAGTTTTTCTAGGATGTCTTATCAGGAAACTCATGGGTTATTAAACAATAGCAAGTATCCCTTATAATTCTTGGTTATTTTTTTAAAATAAATTTTCTGTGTTCGACTTTGTAGCTTCAATTAGCACATGTATGAAGATGACTCCTACCTCTGTATCTAATTCCATTTCCTGGATATCTATATGTATTTCCAACTACCTAGCCAGACAGCCTGAGTCAACAGCCACCTTGGTTGTAACTTTTTTTTTCCCTTTTTTTATTTAAATTTATTTATTTATTAAGGATTTCTGCCTCGTCCCCACAACCGCTTCCCATTTCCCTCCCCCTCCCCCAATCAAGTCCCCCTCCCTCATCTGCTCGAAGAGCAATCAGGGTTCCCTGACCTGTGGGAAGCCCAAGGACTGCCCACCTCTATCCAGGTCTCGTAAGGTGAGCATCCAAACTGCCTAGGCTCCCACAAAGCCAGTACGTGCAGCAGGATAACTTTTCTAACACCAAACTTATTCTCTGGGCTTGAAGCCTACACTTGGTCCTGCACCCGTCTCAAGTACAACAGTGACCATCTAGAGCACTAAGTCAGCAGGATCAGGAACACTCAATTCCCTCATCCTTTCCCTTATTATGATTACATTAATTTCTTATTGAGTCTCCTTCCTTCATCTTCTTTCACCTTTTATTTTTCATTTCATCACCCAAGCACTTTTTGCTTGCTTGGTTTGGTTTGCTTTAATTGAAGTTACAAGAACAATATAGTTGTAACAAAAGTTCAGGTAAAAAAGCAGTATGTCAAAGAGCAGCTACTTTAAACAACTAGATTCATATTTTGTAATTGTATGTCATTTCCAGGTCTGCTACTTTTCCTTATTTGGGTAATGTGGGTAGCAGTTCTAATGTTACTGTGCAACTATTTGAAAAGGCAAAGCTTTCGTATTTACCTGTGAGACTAAAAGCCACTCTTCTGGACTAGAGTACACCTCAGCCTCTTTATCTGTTGCATCCAAACTTGTTTTCAGATTATAAAACCTTCTAATGCACGTTTTTATATGCTCTGCCTCCTCATCAGAATAACTGATTTAGTTCCTGTATTTCCCTGTCGGCTATTTGGAAATTACTTCAATGACATTCAAAATCCACCATGCTGCAAAGCTTTATTAAAACCCTCACGAGCCTCAGTAATTTCACAGTGCTTCTGATGCAACTTACTAGATAGATAGTAATCTATGTCATTAGCTATATGAGGAAAGAAACAATTACTCACTTCCCATCTACTGTTTCCTGGACGTAGATGGTCCACGTGCTCAGTGATTGAAAGGTCTATAGGTTTATAACATTGTTTTTATCACATCCTTCTTTGTTGCTGCTATTTGTTGAGACAGGGTCTTACTATGTAGCTCAGGTTGGCCTTGAACTCATGATTCTTCTACCTCCAGTGCTATGATTACAGATGTCACCTCTACACCAGTCTTGTTCATTCTAAAGATCAGCCATCCTCCAAGTTTTGATCCACAAATCCACATATTTTCATGATATTCTTTTCATTAATTTAATAATCCTCCAAACTAGTTTTCTAGTGAGCACTCCTTAAAGAGATAGCATTCATAACTATAAGGTTCTTATAGCAATACTACAGCTAGATTTAATGTAAATACAAACTAAACATGAGACTTTATCTGAATTCCTTGCTGCCATCACATTCAAAGCTCTAAAGTAAGCCAGTAAATTTTTAAATTAATTTTTAAAAATTTATTTTACATACCAACCAGTTTCTCCTTCCTCCTCTCCTCCCTTTTCTTCCCCTCACCTCCTTTCTACCCCCCCCTCCACCCACTCCTTGGAAAGGGTAAGGCCTCCCATGGGGAATCAACAAAGCCTGGCCTATCAAGTTAAGGTAGGAACAAGTTCATCCCCTCCCTGCATCAAGGCTAAGCAAGAAACTCCATCATAAGGAATAAGTTCCAATAAGATAGATCCTGGTCCCACCGCTAAGGACACCACAAAAAGACTAAGCTACACAACTGTCACCCACACACAGAGGGCCTAGGTTGGTCCCATGCAGGAAAGCCAGGAAATTTTTAAAAAATATTTTTGCAATGCTTTGTTTATATACCCTGCAAAAATATGTCTTAAATTATCTTTGCATATGTAAAATACTGTCAAATACTACTAGAGGTCTTCCGGTTTAATACTGCTTTTTCTCCTTACATAAGGAAACATTTTGAATACTATGTGAATGTACAGGAAAATCTAATTAAAGCTCATCTCAGGATTAAATACAAGGTAAAGCAGAAACTACATTGTGGACAGATGGTTTTAGAAGTAGTGAAGGAAGAGAGAAGTTGCTACATCAGAAACATGACTATTAAAAACAATTTACATCTTTGTACTGGTTTGTTTATGTTTATGCTGATACACATATACAGGGATATTCATACATGTGTAGGCCAGAAACCCACCACCTTAGAAGTCACTTGTTTTTTGAGACAGGGTTCCTTAATGGCCTGGAATACACCAAACAGGCTAGGCCGGTTGTCCAGTGATCCACAGGAAACTACCTATCTGCCTCCCTGAGACGACAAGGGATGTGCCATCATGTCCATCTTTTCTCATGCGGGTTCTTGGTGTTGATCCCAGGTTCACTCTACCAAGTCAACTATTCAGCCCGAGGTCTTAGGAAAACGTTTAAAATATCTGAGGAGCAATACTAAAAACAGCATTTCCACTGAGTGCACATTTCTCATTAAACTTTTATATCTGATTTTTTAGGGAAAAGTAAATTTTATACTGATTTGTCCTGCTTTTGCTCACTGGGAGTCACCATATTGATATCCCTAATGTCACCTTTAGTTCTTCCAGAATTAGACAAGGTATGAGCTATTTTCTTTCCTCTTTTTTATTATAAGTTATAGTTTGCATTAAGTAAAAACTAGATAAAACTTGTATATACTATGCATTCTGAAATGATAATCGAAGTGACAAGAATTATCCCATTAGATTTTGATATGCATTAAGCTGGCAATAAGGAAATGGTTCATAATAGTTATTGCCACTTTATTAATGTGATTACTAAAAAACTATTCCAGCGATTTTTCCATATGCAGAAGCATTATAAAAATTTAAAATTTAAAGGGTTAGATTGTTCACACAATTTTTCAGCTCATACCCGTCACAACCTGTATTTTGGTTATTTATTTTGGCGCCAAATTCCTGTAGGAAGGACATGCGATGAGTTTTGTTTCAAACTCATTTCATAATTAAAACAGACATACATAACAGACATAATAACAGAGCATTACAAGAGAACTGACTTCGAAATCCTTCATTAATACTATTTCTAGCCCCATTGCTAAATGATCTCCTCCAAAGGTCTATTTCCTCAGAACTGGTGGCACACATTTAATTTGTACAAATGTCCAAATTTTCAGTGGCATTTTCACTGAATTTAAGGCTTTGTCTAGTTTATAATGAAGGTTTTTACATGATATGGAAGTAGTGAAGAGCTCAAGAAACATTTTTAAATGAATAAATGAGTTAACATACATTTGACTAAAAGTTGACTGGATCCATCATCTGAAACAGTTCTGACAGCATTGCTGCAACCTTATATTACGTAAGATGTAGGCTACCACAATTCAGTTCATTGTTTAGCTTCACAGTGTGAGTGTTTAAATTTATTTTGATGCAGTCAGTTAAAACCCAGGTCTTAAAAAGTTCTACTTGAAATAACAAATAGATCCTATCTATTAATTTAACATGTGTCTAGGCATTTTGAGGCTTATGAGACATTAAAAGTTGACACATCACTCAGTCACAGCTCCAAATAAATCTTACAAAGACACTATTGCACTATTTGTTGTGTTTATGGAGGAAAATGAAAATAATTCTATTCTGTGTTTAAAGTGAAAAATCACTTCATAGTAAAAATATTCTAGCAAAATGTATCACTTAGCTGAAGTGTATACTTAAAAACCAAAATTTTGTTCTACTTATTTGTATTTTAAAAATGTGTCTATTTAGAACAGAATTTCAACTTTAATACAAAGTACTAAGAAATGCTGACTCTGACATCTGCAGAGCAATTTGCCATGGCTCTAAGTCACTTTTTTCTGTTTGTCCACCCTAGACTACAGCACAGTGACATCCCCACTTCTATTTACATTTCTCTCCTTCATGTTTGGTGCTCTCTGCTTTGCTCCGATTCACCTTTCACCACCCAGAGTAAAATGAGAATTAGTACTCTGCAGTTTGCATATTTTACTTCTTAGTTTTTAACATCTGGTTTTTAAAAGATTTTTTTTGTTTCATTATTCTTTCTTGAGCTGTTCCTAATTTAACCAGGAGTGTAAGACTGTTTAACATAAAAATGTTAGGATCTTCAAGTTTACCCCCAATTTTCTCCAAGGTAATTTTGGTGGTTAAACATGTCACCATCCCCACATCTGACACAAGTAGCCTTTGTCCCTTTCTGATTGCTTTTGCCACACCAGACTAAAGCAGAACAGCTGCTGCAACAGTTAAATGCAAAACAGGAAGTCATGTGGCCTCGCTAACGCTTACCTTTCAAGGCGACTCACTCCCCCTGCTGGTTAGTGGAGAACACAGTTTCCAGGGCACTAATAAGTGTGTTGCTAAGCACACAGGATCTGGTTCAGCTGGAGTTATTTCCCTGGTAAAATTTATGCTTAGCCACTTTTTAAAAAATGTAGGGTTTAATGTACCTGTTACTTAAAGGAATCCAGCACCAGAAGTCTGAAAAACCATTTCTGTTTAGGTTTAGTTTTTTTTTTTTTTTTTTTTTTTTTTTTTTTTTTTTTTTTGGCTTTTCGAGACAGGGTTTCTCTGTGGCTTTGGAGCCTGTCCTGGAACTAGCTCTGTAGACCAGGCTGGTCTCGAACTCACAGAGATCCGCCTGCCTCTGCCTCCCGAGTGCTGGGATTAAAGGCGTGCGCCACCACCGCCCGGCAGGTTTAGTTTTTTGAAACAGGTTCTTGATACGTAGCCGGCTGGCCTCTCAGATATGGTGAAAGTCAGGGCTTTTTAAGTCTCTTAAATCGACCACAGTAAAATACTGAACTCCATAGAGAGTAAGATGAAAGTGTAATGAGATGTTGACATTTTATTAAAAACCTCTTACCTTCTTTGGGTTACACACACATATTTTCATTACACACTTCTCTTAATTATGTTCACAATTCTTGTACCTTTCCCATTTTAAAATTCTATACACAATTTTAAGCACATTTATTTCAACAAACAGGATAAACTGGGTAGGAAATCGAAGCTAACTAAGTAGAGAAACCTTATTGAATGGCTTTTTTTTTGAATGGGGACAGTTTTTATAACTTTGAAACACAATTTATTCTTATGATAATTACTCTGCAAAAGATGGCAATTAGTTTTCTTACGAACATGGGTATAAAAGTTAAGAGAAGGAAGTTAAGGAAGGAACAGAAACCTTACATTTGTCCCACATTTATTATTTTGATGTACTAAATGTTACCTTACAAAATGCACCAAACAGATTAGCAATAGTCCCTGATCTACTAAGTACATCGGATATAGACCCATCAGGAAAACACTTTTTCTGTACAGTTTGAATTATGATTGACATTTTAAACCAACATTTTTATTTCCTGCTCTTAACCCTGAAGATACCTTTTTGAAAGAGCATCAAATCTCCTTTAAAATATTTAGTGTCTCTTCTAAAGTTTACTATTTTATAGGCAACATTCTAACATTCCCTTTTTCCATTTTCTAGGGGGAAAATAAACAAAAATCTGAACTTTGCTTTGTTCTAAAGAAACACAAAGAAAACATGCTCCTTTTGCTTACAGCTATAACTCACGGTAAGGAATATATTTTGAAAACGTAACCTAGTAAACGCACACACACAAACAAGATAAATATTTATTTTAAAACTTGTGAGTCAGGTGATGGTGCACGCCTTTAATCCCAGCACTGCAGAGGCAGAAGCAGCGGCAGGTGGATCTCTGAGTATGAGGCTATCCTTGTCTACAAAGTGAGTTCTCGGCTAGATCTACACAATGAGACCCTGCCTCAAAAAGACAAAAACAAAAGACAAACACACAAAAACAAACCTGAAATGAGGCTAAAGAGATGGCTTAGTGGCTAAGGGCGCCTCCTTTTCTTCCAGAGGCTTGCTTGGTTCCTAGCACCATGGCACCGGCCCCAGAGGTGCACAAGAACTTGTAGTCCAACTTGAGGGCTACAGCTCCCTCTTCTGACTTCTGAGGATATCCCCACCAAACACATAAATAAAAATCTTTTAACAAACCCACAAAAGCTAAAATAGTAATATATTTATGTTAAGTCATCTGACAGTTTTAAGTTCTACCCTCAAAATCAGCATCTTTAACTCTTCACCAAAGTTTAAATCAATCTATAGGTAATTTAAGTATGCTAAATATGAAGTAATTTTGAGTCTATTATAAAATAATCCACAAGACATACACAGTTTGTTTTTATCTGCTGTTCTCTCCCTCTTAGAAATGTGTTCCTATTATATATATATAAAGTTTATTGTCAGATATAAATAGTGACAAGATCATTTTTTAAAAATCTTTTATTCTTATTACTTTAATGCAAATTCCAACCATCTTTAAGATAAATATTCACTAAAATATAAATTAATCAGCTTTGCCAATTTTCTGGCAATAACATCACAGTTAAAAAGTCCATCTAAAATACTGTATATCTTTGTAATCCACAGATCAAAAATACAAATGGGAATAGACATGAACATTCCCAGCAAATGAGTTAGGAAATTCCCTCCTTGATACAAGGTGCAAAAAATCAACTGGCTTAAGAGATATGTTAAAAATCTAGAAGCAAAACATACTAGCAGTGTTGAGGAAGACAGGTGTTGAGCAAACAAGGAGAAAACAACATCACCAGCAGAGTAACTGAGACTATGAAAGAGCTCAGTTTGAAGTCGTTGTGTAGGGGTGGGTACCATTCATCTCAGCGTGGGCAAGCTGAGACAGGAGGGTGAAGAATCAAGGCCAGCCTGCACTACATAGTGAGTGCCTGACTCAAAACAACAAAGATCTTAAATTTAGGAAAGCAAAATACTAATTGATTCCGCGAGGAAATACTCTTAAGTGCTAAAATTATTTAATTCTGGGATAGGAAAAACCTTCAAAGAAAGTGAGCCCTTGTCTGCTTTCATTCACTATTTTATATGAGGTGCCTAGAAAAGAGCTAATTAGCACCTAATAAATCTTCAATATGTTTGAGGGAATAAATTAAAGTTATTAATTTTGGGTGTGGGGAGATTGCTCAGTTGGTAAAATAGAAATCCGAAGACCTGATTTGGGTCCCTGCATGCTGGACATGGTGGTGCACACATGTCTGCTAAGACAGGTGGATCCCTGGGACTTTCAAATAGCTAGTTTACCTAATCAGATTCCCAAATCCCAGGAGAAACCGTCTCTTAAAAAAAGTTGGCAGCTTCTGGGGAATGACACCTTAATTCACCTCTGGCTTCCACACATATACACCCTGACAAATTAACATGCACACACCAAATTATGTTTTTTAAATTGAAGTTTGGATTAAATGCTGCAACCATGCCAAGACTTTGTACTAAACAGCCTATCAACTGTCTTTACTGAGGCATGCAAAATTAATAGCTCACCAGTAACATTTAAGAAAGTATACAGGAAGATAATTATGCTTCCATAAGGAAAACGAACTTTGAAACTGAGTGAAAAGTATTCTAAGCCATTTGTAAGTTACTTAAATCTGTTCTCAAAATTAATATCAAGCAGACTGTTGACTGTAACTAAATAATATTTAATAATTTAAGCTAATGGGTGTAAAATAGTTATTAAAACTGTATTCTTGTCCAAGAAATCTGTAAATGAAATAAAGAAATTTAAAATATAACTAAAGCCTTTTCTATACAGCTCCAGTTTACTGCTATAGTGAAGTTATAAGACCTACTTTTCCTGCTACTAGGAAATCAAATTTCCTACCTTTATAGTTTTCAAAATCATTTTCAGTTGGTATCTCAAGTGCTACAATAAGGTAAGCAAAGGTAAATCAACACCAACCTCAGCGGTGAATAAAATACCGACACGAAGCTTGCCCTCATCTCTCACAGAATCTTTTGCAAACTTACAAGTCAACTCCTCTGGCTTTCGCTTTTCTTGACAGCAGCATAATTAAGAGTCCCAAAGCAGCCATATGTGGTCCTTTATACAGGGCCTGGCAGCCTTTGAAACATACACCTTTTGAATCACAGCGCCGCACATTGTGTGACCAATAAATACTTGCTCAATGAGCTTTCCTAGTAGTGCTGTGTTTTATTTTAGCTGAGCCCACCAAATTCTGAGACTTCGGTTTAGTCACAACGGCGTGTATTTTGCAAGAAGGAGGGCAGACAGGATTAAGAATGAAGTTTTGTGACTCACGAGAGCACAGTGAATCAGCTCACTATAGAAAAGGTCATTTGATCAACAAGTGCATTGGCCTCTGTCATATCATCTATCATAACATCTAGAGAAACTTAAAAGCAATCATCACCTTTATGAGCTTTCGAATGTCCAGAAGAGATCTTTTCCTGACCTCTAATAAACTTACCTCCGTTCCGTCTACATTTTTTTCTTGTTTTCACCATCTGCTCTTTTAGGTATATATAAGCTCGTATTAAAGGGTAGAGTTGAGAAATAAGGGAGGAGGGTGCCAGAGGCATCCACAGAGCGATGCATACATAACACCAGCGAAGGAAAGCTAAACTTCATCTCCTCAAGCTGCCGGGCTACTGGGCAAAGAGTAAGGCAAGGCTGAAAGCCCGGATGACAGAATGAGAAGGAAGCCGCCAACCTGGAAGGTAAACAGGAGCGGTGGAGGCACCAGGTGGCACCCGAGCGAAACCCTGAAGACGGAGACAACTTCAACGGACGCTCTGGGGAAAGACAGCAGCAGCATGGCGAGACATAGTTTTATTTGCAAGGATGCCAATCGGGTTCCTTTCTTCCCCGGTCCTTGCTTGACTCGTTAGCCCCTGACTTACTCCACAGGGTCAGGAGGGCAGTAAAGACAAAATCTTAATACCTCGCCCCCATCGACTTCTAAAAAACAGAAAAACCTGTAGGTGAGCTGCCCCACATCCTTCTAGCACATCTGTACACATACGAATAAAATTTGAAGTTGACAACTTAATTCATTTAAAAAAAATAGTATGTTTCCTCCTGAGTAGAATCCGCTTACCTACTGGCACTTTTTACCTGAAGAACAGCCCCCTTTTACAAAAAAGAAAAAAATAGAGAAAGCTGTGTAGCGATGGAATTCCCTCTTGTCTTACAATAAGACAATACAGACAGGCCCGGTACTGTATGTCTATTCACATTTTGTACTCCAGCCTTGTCCAGTGCCTGAGTTTCAAACATAAAGAGGAAAACGTCGTCTGAAGTGCGCCGGTCCCCGGGTTCCGGTGCCCCGCGTCCGGACGGCCTCGGCTCCACCCACACCGAGACCGCCGCGCCGGAGCGCCCGGCTCCTTGCTCGCACAGCGTCGCCTACAGGCCTTAGCCCGACTATCAGGGATGAATCAAACCACGGTCAAAAAGAGAGAGAGAAAAAAAAAAGCAAATCCATCAGCGCCCGTGTATTTCCAGAAATTAATGCATCACGATCACGATTCCAAACTCAGCCAGGCTGGGAGCCTTCCCCTCCGAGCATTGTGTCCTCCGCAGAAATAACACAGACGGATAGAGTCCTGCCGCTCCAAGGACGGGAGGCGTGCGATCCATCCATCACGGCTGCGGGGACACCGTTTACAAGGCGCACCGTCGGCATCCACCGGCCGGCCGGCCGCCCGAGCTCGGCTTCCCAGGGGCTGATGGCCGCCGAGGCAGGGTGCGCAGGGCGACCTCCGCTAGCCGCCGTCCGCGGCCTGTGAGGCCCGGAGCGCTCGAGACGAGCGCGCGCGCCCCGGCTGCTCGGCCACCGCACCGGCCCAGCGCCCGGCTGCTGTCGCCTTCAGGAGCGCTCAAGCCGGGGAGAGCCGGGCCCCCAGGCTACGCCGCCCGGCAGGAGCGACACCACAGGCGGCGGCCGTCCAGGGCGGGACAAGGACGCCGAGAAGAAACGCCGCCGTCACCGTCGCCGAGGCCCCGGGTCCGCGGGAACCGATTCCTCTGAGGCCGAGCTGCGAGCCCGACTGGCGGCGACGGCGGCTGCGGCGGCGGCGGCGGTGGCGGAAGTGGAGTGGGGAAGAGGGGGTGGTTGTTAGTGTTTGGCGCCGGCGGAGGGAGTCATTCCTGCAGCTGCACTTCCGGTCGGCATTTTGTTCTGAGAGGGAGAGACGGAACGAGAGAGAGAGACACACACACAGGGCTCCTTCCCCCCCGCCTGCCCTCCCCCCCCCTCCCTCCGTCGGTACCGACTCACCCGACACCAGCCAGCCGCAGGGAGGGACGCCCCCGCCGACAGGAGGATTGGTTCCCGGGCCCGCGGCGATGCCCCCCCGGTAGCTCGGGCCCCTGCTCGGGTGTTTGTGAGTGTTTCTATGTGGGAGAAGGAGGAGGAGGAAGAAGAAGCAGCGATTTGTCTTCTCGGCTGGTCTCCCCCCGGCTCTACATGTTCCCTGCACTGAGGAGACGGAAGAGGAGCCGTAGCCACCCCCCCTCCCGGCCCGGATTATAGTCTCACGCCACAGCGGCCTCGGCCTCCGCTCGGATTCAGACGCCGATTCGCCCAGGTAAATTCCTGCTCTTTATTTCGGCGGCGGCTCCGGCGGCAGTGGCGGCGGCGGCGGAGGCGCCGGCGCCAGGTCCTCAGCGTTTCTCCTCCTCTCTTCCCCTCCCCGCCGTTTCCTCAGCGGCCCCAGGTCTCTTCCACGGGGCGAGTCGAGAGTTCGCTCCTTCTCCCGGCGGCGGGCACCCTGGGTGGCGGCGGGTTGGTTCCCCCCTCTCGCCCGGCCGGCTTGGGTGACGGGGAAACGGGGGCTCCTGCCGGGCGGCCGGGGAGGCGTAGGCCCGGCGGAGAGTGCAGGCCGCGGGCCAGCGGAATCTACTTGAGCTCGGGGATTAGGAGAGCTCCGGGCTGAGCGGAGCGACGGCTGGTCGGTGACAGGCCTCGCCCGGGAGAGGAGCCGGAGCTAGTGAGGAGGCGGAAACAATACAACTATCGGCCAATGTGCCCCGATCGTCCCCATATTTACAACTTTCCCGGTCCTGGAGTGGGGAACGTCCCAGTGAAACAAACAACCCCCCTTCTTCCCCCTGTGACCCCATGAAGGGAGGAAGTAGTTTCAGTTAGTGAAACAAACGTAAATACTCAGACCCGGCTCCGGTGGGAATGCTCTGCCAAACTTGTTTGGAGGTTGGAAAGTTAATAAAGCCTCGTTTTCTTTGTAGAAGGCTCAAACCGTCCGCATGTATATTTAATATAGAAAAAGCCATAGCGTAGTAGACGCGGCACCTCCTCGCCCGGGAGCTTTTCTGTTGTTTGACAGTGTGTGTTGCACATGGACTTTATATTCAGAGCTAAGTGTAAAGTACTTGACAGGTATACTCTGCCACTTTGGATTTGTGTGTGTTATGTAAGGATAATTTTACATGACTGTACATGAAACCCCCAGGTACTTCCTAGCCTAAGCGTGTGCAGGCTTACAAAGAATTGGAAACGTTCTGAGCTTAGGCCGAGATAAGGATGAAACCTATTTCCTTTCAAAGGATAGAAGTTAAGTTACTCTTCAGTTCTTTGGGAGGTTTTAAAACACACACAAGTAGAAGGGGCCATCCTTTCTTGTCAGGGCAGATCTTCATGAGGTCCCAGGATTGTCATTGGCTGTTTGTACCATGATGTTTGACTGTGTAATGAGCGAGGTGTCATTTTAATAGGTCAAATGTATCTGTAAATGCTGGAGACAAATACCAGTTCTGTACCTTAACAAGCTCTAGTTCACGAGGAAGGCAAATGTTGGGCGCTTGTTTGTGGCAGCTTCGGTAATGGAAGTTGGCGTGAGATGGAAATACCTTTTTTTTTTTTAATCGTCAGGCTTTACAGATTGCACAGAAAAAGAAATGTCCCTTTTGCTATTTTGTTTCTTACTCGCTGAAGGAAAACTCATTCGTTAAAAGGAAGCAGCACTTCGGTAACATCTCTTGTTGTAATAGTAATGGTTAAATTTTGTTTTAAGTGTTTTGTGTCTTAAGTTTTTATCTCTTTTGATGGAATAAGTAACTTTTCTGCTGGTTACTTTTGAGTTTAACATTCTGCTTTAAAAAATTGTTCCCCACTTCCTGCAAACGTATGGATACACGTTAAAAAGAGTGAAGTTAATATAGCTGTCACGTACTAGGCATGTTTTTAATGCTATAAATCCGTGTAGTAGTCAGTAGCGTGTCCGTGATTTGTATTGGTCGGGGAGCAGTTTGAATTTTAAAAAGCCTGAAGCTCCTGCTGAGCCCCAATCCCGGCCTCCCTCCCTCCCACTAATCTCCCATTCCTGTCTTTGTGCTGCCTGCTCCTGTTCGACTCTGTTTGCTACGGGGCCTCTGGCCTACGGGGGTGAGGGGGGTGCTGGTAGGGGGTGTGCCAGGAGGGACTGCCTAAATGAGGAAGACTTCCCGGCTTGAGAAAGCAGAGGGTTTGGTGTTTGGGGGCGGGGGCATGTAAAGGGTTGGGCAAAGGCGTCATTAAAAATTTTTGAAAGGCCCTGTGATTATCTTTTCAACTTTTGATTAAAAAGGAACGGTGTGTCAAGAAATGAACCTATTTCATGAAAGATAATGGGGAAAAGAGTACTTCTTGCTTAGTTTTCATAAACAGGGCAACTTTATTTAGTTTTATAAGTTCCAAGGAGCCTTATGCAGATGTTTGAATCAGTCTACTAGATATCAGTGTGATTGACATATTTTTTTCTTAAATCTTTGCAGTTAGATTACAGCTAGTCCCTTCTTCTCATCTTATTATTCCAGTTCTACATCTTTTGTAATTTGTAAGTAATGTTCAGTTAGTGATGCTTTCATTAGAGCTTGTAAACACTTCTTTAAAGTTACTTGGAAATACTTTTGTTTGGCTCAGATATAGATTGTTTTTAAGGGAGAAAATTTAATTCTTGAACTTTCTATTCTGGGTAATTTAGTTGGAGATAACAATTTACGTTTCATGAAGGATTATGGGTAATCTATTGGAAGTCACCTGCATTGGTTAAGATGTTCACCAATGACAAATCTCTTGCTCCTCTTTCTCTGTTTAATTCAGTGAAAATATAACAACCACCAAACATTCCAGTAATTTTATCATTCTGGTTACAGTATTTGGAGAAATATTCTTATTGAACAGGCGTGTTCCTAATATCCTAACATCAACTCCATGGCTTTCCATTTTTGAGTATGCAGTTACCAATATAACTTGGAAAGAAAAACAACTTTAATGTAAATAATGAAAATCTAGTAAACCAAAGTTGAAATTAAATACATAATTACTCTCAGCATTTTAAGAAGTGTGTTTGGGGTGCTTTGTAAGGTCACTCATCCCATTTTTTTTACTGAAGATATTTGAATGTACTTTTGAACCTGTGCTAAAAATTATTTTACTGCTGCCTATATTTTAGAAAAAAAAGAGTGGTGTATTTGAAGAAAGATTAAGGCTTTCAGTAGGGATGAAAATGAAGATTTTTACTATGGTAGTAAAAAGTTTTGGTTCTGCATAGTGATTGTTACTAAGATTTTAAAACATGAGCAGAGCTATACCAATTGATGTGCAAAAGCTTTTTTATTTCAGCCATACTACTGAACTCAAAAGTGTACTTTTAAGGCTTTCTAAATGAATTTCTTATTTAATTTTTATACTGATCTGTCATCAGACTGTCATAGAAACATATGACATGTCTGTATTAGATTTTGACATAGCCTATTATACTTTTACTTTCTCAGAATAAGACATAACAAAATTAAGTAAAGACTAACTTTGAGTTTTTTATAGTGTTATTTATCTCTCTTGCTTATTAAGAAAAGCATAATTTGAAAATACTTCTAAAATTTTAGACTATATTTCACTTTTCTGTTGAGTTATTGGGAGATCTGGAGGTAAATTCCTTTGAGAGAAATGTAGTTTCTGTTCATCAAGGTACTAACTAGGTACTTTTAAAGAAGCCTAATTAATTATTAAGCTTGAAAATGCTTATTTTAATATTCTAAGCATACTAAGTTTGTTTTGATGGTGATTTATGCTCTTAAAAACTTTAGAGATAATTTTAAAATATACTATTTCCAATAGTTATCTTTTGTAATAATATTTTGTGTTTTTAGAATTTTTCAATCTGACCTGAATTCATTTATAGACATTCTTATGTTCATCTGAGAAAAATGACTGGTGTGATTATTTTTTAATAGAAAACTTCACACGGAGACCAAGTGATTTATACACACACACAATGAATGAGTTAAAGGAATTTCCTATTAATATCTTTTATTAGATTATGTTTCTCTAAAACATGTCTGCACTCTGGTCTTCGAGTCACATATTTCATAGTGGCACTACTACATCATTTTTTTACTTTTTTGAATTATCCATGTTCAAAATAATCCCTCCCCCCCTTTTTAATTTTAAAAGAGATGGTATCTGTTTTTCCTGCTGGTTGTATTTTTTTGGTGTGAACATACTACTTTGCCATACATTGGTGTGTATGTTTAAACTGCTGGTTTTATTTTCTTATGCACCTACTATGGATTTTAAACAATATGTAACATTTCCTGAGTTGTTTGGGTTTATTTTTAAAAACGACTATAGTGGAGTTTTAGTGTTTACTTGATTTTCGCACTTTAAAAACCCATTTCTTTCTTCTTAAAGCCATCATTCCCATTTTAAAGCATATTTTGTATGATTAGACTTTTTTCTCTAAGGAAATTAATTAATAAAAGTGATTTTAGATATTTGTAATATGTATAATTTTGTTTGGGGTAAAAACCTAGGGTTAATTTTAATGAGTTGAGTTTTATGAGATTGCATTATCCTTTTTAGGCCCAAAGTGATATTTAGAAAGGTTATTTAATAACAAGAGTATTGCCAACTAACAATTTTCCTATAAGATTTTTGATTGCCTATTATTTGTCAGGAATTGTGTTAAGTGTGTCCCCCATAATATTGTTTAATTCTAAAAAGTATGTAAAGAAGAAGCAGTTATTCACAACTTAAAGAAACTGAAGTTAGGAACCTGTACGAGATTGCCATAGCTATATAGTTTACAAATAATTGCCTTGACATACATTTGTTTTCTGAGGTTTAAGCTTCTACATCTTTAGTTTGTAAAAATCTTGTATTTCTTTGATTTCTCAGTTGACTCAACATTCACAAGCTATATAGTTGAAGATAGATGGAATGGAATTTGTGTCCTGTACACATGCTACTTTTGAAATAGGGCTTTAACTAGCTTTTTAATTTTGTTAAGTGGTCTGTATATTTTTTACTTAAGTTTTTTTTTTTTATATTGGGTTGGAATTGTCATAGTATCTATTTTCAGAAAGGGAAAAAATAGCATTAGAGTTACTTCATTCTTAAAAATGTAAATGACCAACTAACTGTAGTATAGAAGATAAATCTATACATTAATATGACTAACTTTTTTTTTTAAAAAAAAACAGCATTTATGTGGTTGTCAATGTCGATCCTTTCAAAATCGCCCACTTAATTGTGTACTTGTTCCAAAGCTGTTGTCATTACCTAAGTTTGTGGGAATTTTGCCTTGTTTGTCTTGCTTTGTTATAAGCATAGTCTCATTAGGAAGCTCTCAAAGATCCACCTACCTCTATCTTTGAGTACTGGGGTTAAGGTGTGCACCAGTATAGCCATGGGGAACCCTTTTTCTACTACTCAGCAAAGCATTTGAAACACCAAATTCTCCTTTTTATGTTCCCCCATTTTTAGTCCTTTTTAATTTTTTTTTCACTTTCCTGTCAAGACAATGTTTTCACTATATAGTCTGCCTGGGATTCCCTGTATAGAGCAAGCTGATTTTCCTGCTTCTGCCTCTTCAGTTCTAGAATAAAGGCGTGTACCACCACACCCAGCACTGAAGTAGGCTATTAAAAAAAATCATTATGATGACTTTTTATTTTCAGGAGGTGGATTTGAGTTAAATACAGTAAGGAAATAAAATTAATCTTTTTCAGTCAGGTGTTATACCTTTTGATTTGTGGTACTTGGTTTTGTTCTGTTTTTGTTGTTGTTGTTGTTGGTGGTGGTGGTGGTGGTGTGTGTGTGAGAGAGAGACAGACAGACAGAGAGACAGACAGAGGAAGAGAAGAGGAGGCAGGGTCTCACTGTGTACACTTGGCTGGACTAGAATGTACTGTGTACACCAGACTGGCTTGGATCCTCTTGCCTCTTCCCACAAGTGCTGAGATCATAGGTTTGCTCTACCACACCTGGTAGAAATATTGAATGGTTTTCATGTACCAGAAAACTCCTCTGGAATCTTTACATTGTCTCAGTTCCCTGAAGTTGACATATTATAAAATTAACTTCTAGGATGACTAAGTGCCTAGCTCAAGGTCACAGGATAAAGTGTGAAAAGTAGAAAAAGCATTCCTGATACTGTGTATCATTTTAAAACTATCCAGTTATTTAGTGAAGCTGTAGTATTCTTGTTTTACAAACATGGAAACAAACTTATCATGTTTAAAAAACTTGTTCTAGTGGCAAGCCTTAAGGAGATTCCAAGCCAAATATTTTTAATTCTAGAACACTTCTATTTCTTGCTTTCTTCCATCTTGCTTCTTCAAAGTTTACAGTTGTTTATGTGTATGGATGCTTTGTCTGCGTGCATGTCTATGCATCATGTGCATTTCTGGTTTCCATAGAAGAAGGTATTGCATCCCCTGAAATTGAAGTTTCAGCCTGTTGCAGGCTGTTAGTTACATGGGTGCTGGGACTTGAACCTGGGTTTGGTGGAAGAGCTAAGTAGTGCTCTTAACCGCTGAGCCGTCTCTCGAGCCTGAAAATGTATACTATAGTTTTTAATGAAAAGAGTGGGCTTGGTTATAAAGTAAGCATTTTTTTTCTTGTATAACTTATAAAGAAAGCCTCAAAATAATTTGTGTATGTACTGTTTGGGTTCTGATCCAGGGCCCTGTCATACTCAGCATGTGCTCTTATCACTGAACTATATCTCTAGCCTCCTCAAAAGAGAAGAGTTAAGTTTTGATAAGCTATAGCTTACTTGTTACTAGATAATAGTCTTTAAAATACTTTTTTACTATCCATTATGCATACTTGTATATATACATATGTATTTAAATAGGGTATTGATTTTTAAATATGTAAACCATATAATTAAAATATGTGTAGACTAGCTCTTGAAAATGTCAGCTATTTTATTTTCATGACTTTGTTGCAGTTTTTAATTACTCTAGGAAAATAATAAGTATCAATTTTTCCAAGAATGTTTTGCTAACTTGTATCAAGCATCATTTAACATGGATACATTAAATTTTAAAGTTACCTTTTTATTTATAGTTGCCTTTTATCAGAAAGGAAGCACTTGAAATATGCAGAAATTAATCTATTAAAAAATGTATCTGTTTTTACTTCTTTTGAGAAATACCAAAACTGTGAGAAAATTTGAAATCCTGATTTCCTTTTTGATACTGCTATATTTAGGTTATTTATTTTCTCCATTCCAAAGAATCATGTTGTCTTAAACAGGTGAAATACATACTTGTTTGTATGTGACTGTTACTTAAAAAAAAAAAATGTATTCTTCCAGATACTTTAAATGTAACTATTTCTAAAGCAGTACTAAAAGTCAGGACGTGGTTTATCTTAAAAATGTTTATGGTATTTGTTATTTTCAAAACAAAAAATGCCCTTAAATTATTCATACCAAGGAAATATATCACAAAGTTACCCCACACTGCTGCTTTAAACCCTTTAAGAATTTTAAAGCTGGGCTTCTTAAACTTTTTCCACAAGACATTATTATGTAACCCTGGGATATATAAGCATGTAAATCAAATATTTACTGATGATAAATTGTAAACATTGGGGCTGGAGAGATGGCTCAGCAGTTCAGAAGTACACTGGCTGCTCTTCTAGAGGTCTTGGATTCGATTCCCAGCACCTATATGGCAGCCAACAACCATCTGTAACTAGTCCCAGGTGGTCTAACACCCTCTTTTGGCCTGTGTGGGCACTGCAAACATGTGGTGCACAGACATAAATGCAGGCAAATGCCTACACACAGAAAATAAGTAACTTTAAAAATAACAACAAAACAAAACGAAATTTATTTTTAAACAATTCTTTGGGATATATACTATTTTCCTACCCATTAAAGACTAAAGCAAATTTGCATGCTAAAGTGATGTATATCATTCTTGTTTTTTTACAGAAGGGATTAAATCTTCCTTGAATATTTGATATACAGGATGTAATGTCTTCAGACTTGTATTTTTTGTTTTGTTTTTATTCTAAAGACAAAGTCTTGCTATGTATTTCTGGCTGAGCTGGGATTTATTATGTAGACCGGGCTGGCCTAAAACTCAATGAGCTTTGCCTGTCTCTGTCTGCCTCTGCCTCTGGAGCGCTGTTATTAAAGCAGTACATCACCACACACAAATCTCTTCAGCTTTTTAAAGAGTTGATCAATATTTTGATAATCATACACACCAAGAACACCACCTTACGTAAATAATTAGTACAGAATGGTAAAAGTATGGATAGGGTCAGTTGTTGGAAATTTGTCCCTTTTTCAATGACAAAAATTGTATAATGACTGGTTACAAAATTCAAGGTAGCAACTCAAATAGTAATTTTTAAGATATAATCCAAAGAAAAACTAATTTGGTACATACAATCTGAGAAATATGGTTTGAAAGTATTAGAAGTCTTGTTTTTTATGGTCAAACCATTATTTTTCTATACTTAATATGTACTCAAAACACTGCAGCTTTTAGAATATGTTATTCTGGAACAATGTGGTGTGATGACATGCACAGTGCAAAAAGTTTGTGCTGCATTGACTCAATGACACAGGTGAGCACTGCAGGAAAATCCTCTGCTGTCATCCGCATGTGGCTTTGAATTCAATTTTGGTTGCTGTGTAGACAGAAACCTTTTTTGTTGCTAAATTCTTCACAGCACTGTATTTAGTTCACTGACTTCTTATGGAGCTGCAAGGAGCTACTGAAAACATTTTTTTTTTTTTTTTTAATTTTCGAGACAGGGTTTCTCTGTAGCTTTTTTGGTTCCGGTCCTGGAACTAGCTCTTGTATGCCAGGCTGGCCTTAAACTCACAGAGATCCGCCTACCTCTGCCTCCCAAGTGCTGGGATTAAAAGCATGCGCCCCCACCGCCCGGCTTGAAAACATTTTTGACTTGCCCTTTATCTGATAGTATTATGGTTTGCCAGTTTCAACTAAAGAAATTGATCATCTAGGTATAGGCTTTGTATATGGAGTTCAGCTTTTCTGTAGTAATCTGAGTGGCGGGGCTGCGTCCCCAGCACCCCAGCCGCCTGCTAGCTTATGCCTCGAAATAATTACACAGACACTGTATTCTTTTAAACACTGCTTGGCCCATTATATCTAGCCTCTTCTCTGCTAACTCTCACACCTGGACTAGCCCATTTCTAATAAAGTGTGTAGCACCAAGGTGCGCTTACCGGGAAGATTCTAGCCTACGTGAATCCTGGGCCGGAGCTTGATCTTGTCTGCCTCAGAGAGCTATCGCGTCTGCCCGGGAGAGGGGAGCATGGCGTCTCTGCTCCAGAGTGCAGAGCTGTTGAGTCTGAGCTCACTTCCTCTTCTGTGAGTAGCAATGGCAAGTTTTTTTAGTCAGTTTCAAAATACTGTTTTCTTGACTGCAGGTATGTACTTGAGCCTTCTTGCCTCTGGGATAAGAACTTTTTATTTACATGCATCCCTAGTACTACATGAATAATATAACTTGCATAATAAAAATGATAGAATTCCTTTCTCAGCTCTCAGGACTGTGTAGTATAAGAAACATCCCCCCCCCTTTGGTTCTAGTCCTTTGGACTACATAGTGGAAGTACTTTAGTAGGTTTTATTTTAAGAAAGTAGTTATCTCATTACTTTGTTTTAATCTTAACATACTTTTAAAGTTTTCTTTGCTAACTCAGATATTATATGTAATGATATTAGGTTGTGGTGAGAAATGCATTACTGCATATAAAAATGCTTCTCAACTGAAATGGTTATTTGATAGCTGCATTAAAAAATTAAGGTAGATTTACTGAGATAATTTATGCCATAAAAGTCATTGTTGGGTCCAGTTCAGTTAAGTGAGTTTTGGTGGAACATTAATTAAATCTTGTCACCTACTACTACCATGGGCAAAGTATTTTTATTCTCTTAAAAGTATCCGTGTGTCCCTTTGTGTATAGTTTCCTAACTCTATCCCAGTCCTTAGCAGTATGTCTGATTTTGTTCTTATAGCTTTGACCTTTTCTAGAATACCATATAAATGGAATCATATGGTACATAAAACATTACATGTCTTGTTTCTTTCACTTAGCAAAAGGCTTTTGGGATTCATTCATGTTTCTGTGTATCAATAGTTTATTGGTGAGTGAATTTTGAAGTTAGGTTTAATGTACTCTTTGATGGCTTTCTTATGAAAGTATTATCAAAAACTAATACTTGAAACTGTGCGTAGTTTTCTCAGAGCTTAGTGGCTTTATTATTAAATGTTGTACTTTTGCGGTTTTTACCCATTACCTCCTCGAATCTAGTATAATTGGCATTATTATTAAATGGCATATATTAGTACATGCTGTTAGATCAAATACTTTACCAAGTAGGTGAAGTAGACATTACTCTTACTCATCATAGGGGAAATAATTAACGTTATGTATTTGAAACTTTTAGCATGTGGATTTTAGAACAAGAAATTAGGGATGGTGTAGTAATTAACTAAAACTGAATTTACTGTTTTGTTTGTTTTTAAAAGACATATTTATGTATTTATTTTGTAAGTGTTTGCTTGCATGTATGTGTACTGGGTGCATGCCTGGTGCAAGTAGAGTCCCGAAGAGGACACTGGATATCCTATAACTGAAGTGATGTGAAGTTGTGAGCTGCCATGTGGCTACTGGGAATCAAACCCAGGTCCTCTACAAGAGCAGCTGGTGCTCTTAACCCCTGAGCCATCTCTTTGTTTAGCCATCAAAACAAATTGGTTTGTTTTGAGACAGGGTTGTTAGTTAACTGTGATGTTCTGGCTGACTTGGACTTCAGTATGTAACCCATGCTGACCTCAAACTGAAGCAATCCTCCTGCCTCACTTCCCAAGGCACTTACAGGCACTACCCACCACACTGATAGTTTACATTTTATTTAAGTTTAAATGCATGATAAAAATAAAGCATATATGACAGTGAGGAAAATCTGTAGTCTTTCTGTAAAGACTAAAGTTGGAGAAATGGTGTTGTTTACTGAAAAATGGAGGCAGATAATGGAAAAAGTTATTCAAGTTGTTCTTTGCTTATTTTATTTGACCTCTCCATCCCAACTCTAGTTTTGAAATAGGTTCCTTTTGGGGGGTTAGGAATCCTTTGTGTGTGTGTGTGTGTGTGTGTGTGTGTGTGTGTGTCTTTCTCCTCTATTTAAAGAAAAAAAAAGATTTCTGTTTATGTGTATTTGTGGATATATACATGTGTGTGCAGGTTTCACAGAGGCCAGAAGAGGAGCTGGAGTTATAGGCAGTTGTGAGTCTTCAAATGTGAGTGCTGGGAACCAAACTCAGACCCTCTACAAAAACAGCAAGTGCTCTTAGCTGCTGAGCCATGTCTCTAGCTTCTGCCCTCCCAATTTTAGACATGTGTGTGTATGAGAGACAGAGACAGATACAGACAGACGGACAGACAGAGGCTGACTGACTGTGTAGTTCAGGCTGATCTTGAGCTCAGATCCACCTGTTCCAGGCTCCCTGGTTGATAAAATTGTAGGTTTATGCCCCTACTCCACACACTTTTGGAATCTGTGGCTAAAGAGTTCTTGGGACTGAGAAGATGGCTCATTCAGTAAAGTGCTTGTCGTTCAAGCTTGAGAACCTTGACCAATCACATTTGTCTGTAATTTCAACACTGGGAAGGCTGGAACTCACTGGCTAGCCAGCTCAGTAAACTCAGTGAGTTCAAGGTTAGTGAGAGACCCTATCTCAAATGTAAAGTGGAAAGCTACTGAAGAAGATACCATCATCTTCAAACTCTGGCTTCATTGTGCATGTCTATGCACATGTATACACACATACATAAGCAGGTACACAGATACACACACACGCGTGCGTGTGCGAGTTTGTCCTCTGCCTACCTCTTTAAATATTGTTATTCCCAAGATAATCCTTCAACCTTGGTTCACAAGATTTATTGTACACTACCTATATATTGATGACTCACAAATTTATTTCTTGATTCTGGCCATTCTGACTGGGGTGAGATGTAACCTTAAAGTAAGTTTTAGCTTAATTTCTCTAATGTTATACAACACTTTAAAGTGTTTATTAGCAATTTATATTTTTTTGTGAATTCTCTATTTAGGTATATATCCCATTTTTTATTGGTTTATTCCAATATGCATTTTTAAAAGACAAATTGATAGGCTTCAGCCTAAATGATCTACATAATCCATCTGTGCATATTAGGAACTGGAAGGTATTGGTGGTTAAAGGAAGTATTTCTTATAGCTTTAAATTTTACCTAATTATTCATGGTTCTTAGTGTTTGTCAGTGTTCCTTGTACTGCCCTCTGTCTTCAGATGTAGTAGTCCCAAAACTGGAATTTCAAATGGCTCAATTCTAATAAACTTCTCTAGGGTGAACTTCAGTGCCTGGATCTCTACTGTGCTAACTGATTGTGTTCTTACCTATAGTAATCATATGCTTTAAATGAACTTGATATTTTTAATCTAAAGGTATTTTCATGTTTTTAATAAAATATTTGTAGTAGTTCAGCCGGGCGGTGGTGGCGCACGCCTTTAATCCCAGCACTCGGCAGGCGGATCTTGTGAGTTCGAGACCAGCCTGGTCTACAAGAGCTAGTTCCAGTATAGGCTCCAAAACCACAGAGAAACCCTGTCTCAAAAAAAAAAAAAAAAGAAAGAAAGAAAGAAAAAAGAAAAGAAAAAAAATATTTGTAGTAGTTCAGAAACTCTCCCTTCCCTGAGTTTTGTTACAAGCCAGGACTGTGTATAGTGTTCTGGTATGTCAGATGAGGCTCAATTATAAATTTGCTGCTGAATTGTAACTTTTTCAAAAATATTAACGTTGACAATTTCTCAAGGTGTTTGGCTTTTCATTTTAGAAGAAATTTGAGAATTCCTTATGCTATTTTGAAAAAAAAGGGAACTTTAGAGATTAAAATTTTATTTTCCTAGTAAATTATTTTAATAATAGGACACGTAACATATATTTATGTAGTATAAAGATACATACATACATTGCTTTTTAAGAACATATCTTACTTTCTTAGTTTTTATGTTTTATTCATACATAGTATTTCAGATGTTGCCTATTAATTTGTTATAAGTAAGCCATAACTTTTCATTCTACTATTGGATATTTTATTTGCTTTTACTTTTTTCTTTATAAATGTTGAGGCAGAGAACATCTTTATCTGTACAATTTGGGATTGGGGTGAGTCCCATTTTCAGGCTTTTTTCTTCATTATAGGGTAGAATCCGGTGAACACAAAGTTAAGAGGTTTGAACATTTTATGGCTCTTTATATGTAGTTCCAATAAATAGTTTGCCCTGCCATAATCTATTTTCCTTGGTGTCTTGATTTATTAAGAAAAATAGTTTTATTGTTCATGAAGAATGCTCTGATTCTATTAAGATTATTTTTAGGTCACTTAAACTTTTATCTCCCCCCAATATTGTGTCTGTTTTCAGTATTAAATTTTTTGATTGTAAAATTTGTGGCTTTTCAAACCATATGCATCATTTGGAGATATGCAGTGAAATTTGTGTAAGATCTGTCCTAGTTACTGGCCGAGCAGCACATGTGCCAGTTACTAAGCCAAGCTCATGTCTTCTGAAAGTTGTCACAGGCCTGAGGAGTCAGTGGACTAGTAAAGCAAGACAAATTGAAAGAGTTAGATTCAAAAATAAAAGTGCTAATTGGTAAGAATGTAGTTGATTTTTAAGGGATAATCTTTTATTTGCCTAAATTCAGAATTGTAATATAATGGACACAAAAATCAATTTCTAGATAAGACCTATTACTTAGTATTTTTATTTTTAATTTCAAAATTATACCTTTATTTAGTGCATACATGGACATGTATGTGTTTGGGAACATTTACTATGGCGTGTATGTGTGACCAACTCATAGGAGTTCATTCTCTCAGTCTGTGGGTCCCAGATCTTTAATTTAGGTGGCCAGACTTGGTGATCTTACCAAGCCATGTTACTTGGTCTTAATTTTTGAAGTACAGAACCTTTAGTGTGATATGTGCATGACTCTGATCTAGTTTTTATTCTTCTGGTCATCAAATATTAGGTGTGTTTTCTTTTATCAACTCAGAAACTGCAGGCATTGGAAATAGTGAGCCAAAGGCCTTCACCCTACCCTCCAAGATCTTCGAGTCTAATAAGGCTTATAGATAGATGGGCAATGATCTTTGTGTAGCTGCTGTGGCGCCGTGATAAAGATGAACAGAGAAAGTACAGTAGGAACATGGGGCGGGGGAGGGAGGGAGAGACTGTTAGTGTCATAGGAAGTCAGTCAGGAGAGCCTTTCCAGGAGAGATGGCATGTAATCCGTAAGCTTTAGTCACACTTGTGAGCCTGGAGCAATAGTTAGGTTTTGGAAACCATGGATGACAAAGGCTTGGAAAAGTGGTGACAGAAAGATGTAAAGCCACCAAAAGGGCAGGACGCAGATTGTGGAGAAACGTGTATGACCTGGGTAAAGTGCTTACTGCTAAGTTCACATTCTCCACATAGACTTAAAAGTTAGTAACAATGGTGTGCACCTATTACCTCATCACTGAGGGTAGGAACAGGTGGATCCTGACCCTGGCAGCTCACTGACCAACCGGTTTAGCTGAATCAACAAGCTCCAGGTTTAATGAGAAACCTGCCTCAAAGAAAAGGTGGAGCCTGATAGAGGAACCTCAGCCCCCCACTTGTGTCTGCCTGGGTGAGGCGCTCCCCACACACATACACATGTATTTCTATGAATAGTGTGTTTTGCATTTAAGGTAACAGGGATTGGGAAGTTATTAGGTCACCAGTTACAGTTTTTATTCTTTAAATCTTGATTAGTAGTGAGAAGAAAGGATGTCATGGAGGCTAATGAGAATGATGAGTGTTCAGTTAAGATTCTGAGAATGTAGAGAAGAAAGCTCTTAACAGGTATTAAGTCATTCAGTGATCATGTGTAGGAAGAGTGGGTAATGGAGAATAAAAGCAGTTAATATGCCTTCTTAATTTCCAAGTTTCATACATGTGGACCTTGGAGTTTGAGATGTAAGTTCAATCAGTTTTGACTGTCTGTGAATAAAAAATGTAGTTTATCAAAGTATGTATCACTTTACATATTCTGGAGGGAATGTATTTTGAAAAATTTAATGGCTTGACCAAATGTGGATATGAATGACTATTTGAAAATTAATTTTTATGCTGACCTGGAAGATCTTTCCAGTCTTCATATAATTTTAAAAGCATATGGTAGGCTGTACTTGCATTTCTATTTTTTTATCCAGTATGGTTTAAATTATAAAAAGATAATAGTATCATATATTCCTAATGCTTAATTTTCCAGTGTATTGACTGTATTGCCATGCATTTAGCATGGTAGCACACTTTTAGGGTATCCCTGGTATATTTGTTTGTTGGAATAAGGAGCGGCGGGGCTGCGTCCCTGGCACCCGGCTGCCCCCACGGCTAACTTTACTCGAAATAATTACACAGAAACCGTATTCTTTTAAATACCGCTTGGCCCATTTCTATCTGGCCTCTTCTAGGCTAGCTCTCGCACCTGGACTAGCCCATTTCTAATAATCTGCTGTAGCCCACCAGCTGGCTTACCAGGAATGATCTTAACCTCTGTCTGTCTGGAATGGGAGAATCATGGCGACTCTCTGACTCAGCTTCTTTCTCCCTGCATTCTGTTCTGTTTACTCCACCCACCTATGTTTTAACCTATGAGGGCCAAAGCAGTTTCTTTATTGCTTAACCAATGAAATCAACAGATTGATATATGACACTCCCACATCATTTGTTTACTTAGCATAATCTCAAAACTGGCCGTTCAATTTTCACTAAATCATACATATAATGAGATACTATAGTGAAAACTGCTACTTTTCATAAGGAGTGTCTTAATCACTTTTCTATTTCTGTGAAGATACACCATAAGACAAAAGAAAGCATTTAATTGGAGACTTGCCTACAGTTTCAGAGACTAAGTTCATTACCATCATAGTGGGGAGCATGGCAGCAAGCAGATGCTGGAGCAGTAGCTGAGAGCTATATCCTGATTTGTAGGCAGAGAGAGACAGGGTCTGACATGGGCTTTTGAAACCTCAAGTGACCCTCTTCCTCCAGCACGGGCACATCTACTCCAACAAGGCCACACATTATAATCCTTCTCAAATAGCGCCACTTCCTAATGACTAAGCAAGCATTCATATATAGGAGCCTTTGGAGGCCATTCTTATTCAAACCACTACAAGGGAATTATTTTTATGATTATAATTAAAATGCCAGTAGGTTTTCAAAAGTGTTAAATACAGGAATAATTATAAAACAATCAAACTGATTCATTGGAAATAATTGAGTTGATTTTAACCTGGTTTTAACATGGCTCCTTTAATGTTTTTAAATGCATTTTTATTTATATGTATGTGCATGTACCTGCTTGTCTGAATATGGACCATATGTGTACAGGTGCCTGCAGAGGCCAGAAGAGAGTGTCAGATCCCTGGAACTGTTGTGTGCCATCTAATATAGGTGCTGGGAACTGAACATAGGACCTCTGCAGAGCTGCAAGTGTTCCTAACAATTGAGCCATCTCTCCAGCCTCACGTGGCACCTTATTTGATTTTATAAAACTCACCTGAGAAGTATGAAAGGGAAAGGAATCATGTGAGAAGCTAGTGATAGAAGGGAGAGGTGTGTTTATTTTTGAAAAATGGAGAGGGAATTGCTTGATAGACTTAGGTCATATGATTGAGGGAGGAATTAGGGTAGCAGGAATAAGCGCAATTGGGGGGAAACTTGTGAAGAAAAATAACAATGTTAAAACAAGCAGGTGTGTGCAGAATAGAATTTTAAGAACTGGAACTGATTGATATGTTCTTAAAGTATCTTATATTTTAAAAGAATATTCTAAATATTCAGGTATATCTCATAATAGGTATACTCTGTGCAAAAGTACCCTGAGTGCATAGAAGCATGTCTTATACATGGACTAATTTCTTAGCAAGTATTTGTTCTTTTGTTCAGTTGGCAGCAAACTTTCTGAATGTTACTTTAAAACAGATTGCTAATTCATGACACTTTAATGGATTATTAGAAACGTATTTGATGAGAATTGATTAAGTTTTCCATGCACAATGCCATGTGCTTTGATCCCTGTACTCTGGAGACAGAGGCAGGCAGATCTCTTGAGAGTTCAAGACCATCCTAGTCAATAAAGTGAGTTCTAGGCCAACTGAGGCTAAACAGTGAGGCTCTATCTTAAAACAAAACTAAGTAAGTAAATCAACTTAAGTTACTCTAGTAATGTGTAAGTACTCTTTACAACATAGCTTAGCTATTATAGATGGAGTATTCCCAAGTAACAACTACTTCTATAAGGTTTAATTTTTAACTCGTGTCTAATACAACTGTGTCTCCCAAGGTGGTTCTGTATTCTCACATATGTATTTTCAGTAATCTCAGAAATGTACTATACTTGATAATTCATTTTTTAAGTTTGTGCCTTATGATTTTTAATTAAAATATTTACATCCTGTTTTCCCCATTTACCCAAGTCCTTCCTTCTTCCTATCCTGACTTTATGGGTTTATTTATTCATTACTAGGAAAGGTGACATATCATAGTCATCTACTCCCCTCCCCTCCACCAACACAATACTTTCTCCTTTTCCTTCTATCCCAACTCGTGTGATCTTTTTGTCCCCTAATTAAATAAATTGTGTGTTGACTTCTCACTTTTGGTTGACAGTGGTGTATGGATGTTGTGTACATGTGAAGGCAAGAGATTGACGTTGGGTATCTTCTATTTCTTTCCACCTTATTTTTTGAGTCAGGGTCTTAAGTCAGTGTCTCTAATCAAACCTAGGCACACACCCATTTTGGCTAGATTGGCTAGCCAAGCTTTTGGGATCCACCCATTTCTGCCTCTCCATCTCAGTTTTGGGCTACATTGTAACATCTATCACAACTGGTTTTTACATGGATTTTGGGAGTTGAACTCAGGTCCTCATGCTTATACTGCATGCATGTTTCCCAACCAGTCTCATTTTTTTTTTAAGAAAAAAATCATACATCAAGGTAAGATTAATTTTATATCATTGTCATCTTATTTGTCTTGCCTTCTCAGTATAGTGTATGAGGGCTGTAGTTCTTGGTAAAAGCATTTTATCTGAATCAGACTCCTAGCAAGTGTGTGTACTTCAAGAACCCCAGTCTAAAACCATAGATAGTACTAAATTCTATAGCCCATATGTGATAATGCTCAGTTTCTAAATGAAGCACGATAAACCATTATAACCACCTGTGATAAAGGTTATGCAAATGTGGTCTCTTTCAAAATATTATTCTATTTCACTCTTGTGATGATAAAGTTTTCTTTTTTTTCTTCCTGAAAGCTAGGATTAAAGGTGTGCACCACCACACCTACCTAAGAGCTCTCTCTTCCTTCCTTCCCTTTTTTGGGGTGTGTGTGTGTGATTTTTGTTTTGTTTTGAGGGGGTTGGTGAGTTTGTTTGTTTTGTTTTTCAAGACAGGGTTTCTCTGTCCAGCCCTGGCTGTCCTGGAACTCTGGAACTCACTCTCTACACCAGGCTGGCCTCAGAATGTCTGCCTCTGCCTCCCAAGTGCTGGGATTTAAGGTGTCTACCAGCACCACCTGTCATAAGAGCTGTTTGTTAAAAGAAGCTCTAATATGGTGTCTTTTTTGTGTGCCTAAATTGTTAGCATCTTTAGTCTTGTGTTTTGAGGCCATTGTTGAGTAAAATGTTAATTTGAACACAAACAAACTGAGTTATCTCATAGTTGATCTGATAACTAAGACAGCTTCTAAGTAACTAATGTTGTCATTTAGAATGTAGTGTATACAGCATGGATACATGGGACAGAAGAATGGCTTATATTCCTGGTGGGATAGTAAGACAGAGTAGGATGGTACACTTAGAATACACTTAGAATTTAAAGCATATGAATTATTGTACACTTGTCCATTTAATCATTTCAATTGACCACGTGTTACCAAAACTGAGGGAAATGAAACCACAGATTAGGGAGAAGAATGTATTCACAAGCAGGGCACCCATCATGATTCTAGTTCCAGAGCATTTTCAGCACCCCCAAAGAAATTGTATGTCCATTAGCAGTCATCCTGATTTCTCCTTGTCCCAATCCTTGGCAACCCCCAAATCTACCTCTGTTGTTCATAATTGGAAGTACAAGTGGCCTTTCAGTCTGGCTTCTTTTATTTTATCATCTGTATTACAGAATGTCAGGGCTGCATTCCTCTTTATTTGTATGATTGTGTATATGTATATGACTGTGGGTCTGGGTGCCTATGCCCTTACTCTCATGCATAGGCCAGAGAAGAATATTGAGTGTCCCGCTCCATCACTCTGACGTATTCTCTTGAGACAGGATCTCTCATGGAACTTGGAGCTAGGTTGGCTTGTAGTCAGCAGTCCTCCGGCTTTTGTCCCTGATAGAACCCAGATTTTCACATTAGTGCCATGGATTTGAACTCCAGTTCATGCTTGCAAGTACTCTTCCCACTGAGCCATCTCCCCTGCCTCAAGGTTTCATTCCTTTTTGTGACTTAATAGTATTGTATAGTATAGATATGCCACATTTTACTTAGAGATTGTACTTAGACAAAATGAACATTTGTTTCATTTTTTGCTTTCTGGATAATATAAATAATTTGGTATGAAATTCATGTACACATTTATGAATATATTTGTATATGTACACCTCAGTTTTCCTGGGTACATATATAGAAGTAAAGTTTTTAGATTGTACAATAACAATAAAAAGAGTTTAGTGCTTTGAGAAACTATCAGGCTGTTTTTCAGTATTGTACCGTTTTAAAAACATTTCTGTTAGGATTCTAATTTCCTTACATTTTTGCTGGCACTTAAATTTTTTTTTCTTTTTTTACATTTAGTCATTTTGTGTGTGATAGAGGGAGGCAGTGCCATAGAAAACAGCTTGCAGGAGTTAATCCTGTCTTTTTATCATGTGGGTTCCAGGAATCAAACTCAGGTCATCAATCAGGCTTGACTGCAATTGCCTTTACCTACTGAGCCATCTCACCAGCCTTCCTGGTACTTCTTGTTATCTGACTTTGCCCATTTTTAAATTGGCTTATCCGTGGTTTTTAGTATTACAGGGTTAAAAAAAAATTCAGGACAAGTCTCCTCACATGTGAAGTGTTTCTCACATTCTGTTTGCTTTCATTGCGCCCCCCCCCCCCCCTTTGATTGCTTGTGTTTTGGATGTCATATCTAAGAAAGCGCTGGATAATCCTAGACATGTCACCCCTGTTCTGGCTCCTACATTTAAGTCTCTGATTCATTTTATTTTATTTTATTTTCAGATAGTATGAAATAGACCTAACTTCACCCTTCTACATGTACTGTCTTTGTCCATCATGATTTGTGAAAAGATTCTTTGTATCTACTAAATGACAGTTTTTGCACCCTTGTCCAGAATATTTCAAAGTGAAGCTTGCTTTAATCTTTAATTCCAGTACTTTCGAATCGGAGATAGAAGAACTGCAGTTTCAGGCCATACTGAGCCACGTGATGAGACCTTATTTTATAAACACATAACAAAAATAAGTAAGTGCCAGTGTAACAAGTGGCTTTGGGAGTAAGTTGCCTGACACCATGCCTAATAACCTGAGTTCTATCCCCAAGACCCACATAGTGGAAAGAGCAAGCTAACTCCTACAAGTTCTTTTCTGACCTACAGACATATGTTATGACACACATATGCCCAAACACAAATACAATAAATAAAGGTGCAATTGACTTTTTAAGAAATTCATAAAACACTATCAAGGTTGGGGCATGGCTTATTGGTGGAGTAGTTTTCTAACATTCCTGAGGGCCCAGTTGAAAATATATCTAAGAATTTATTTCGAATTTAGTTTTATTACTTTGATTTATCCTTATGGATTGTGTCCATCCTTATGGATGTTTTTTATATTTATAGGAATTTTAAGGTCAAATCAATTTTTACGAAATATGCAGCTGTGATTTGGTTATAGCTTTGTTATTGGATCTGTCTGGAGGAAGCGTGCCATCATTACTATGGGAGTCTCCCATCTGTGAGAAGGGGGTGGGAGTGGCTTTCCTTCTTTTAAGCCTGAATTTCTTTCAGCTTTTTTTGCAGTTAGAAATGTGTTGTACTTCTCTGCCTGCCGGCAGTAGTTATGAGACAGTCTTCTTGTTTGCCCAGTTCTATTCCTTTGGAACCTGAACAGACTTACGCAAATGAAGAGTGGAAAAAATCATAGCCACTCAGTTAGGTCAACATGTTCGTTTGCTGTTAACTTCAACATAACACAGAACTCCAGTATTTAAAAACAGTCTTTGTTGTCTGAAATAAGCTACCTCAAGTGTTTGTTGCAGGAATAGGTAAGTAACTAAATGACATACACATCCAAAAAAGATGTCCAGCTGACTAGCAGTTAGGGACATAAAGAGTAAAACTCTGGCTAGCCTATAATATGTTCTGTTGATCAAGGATTAAATAAAATGAAAAATTCTTACTTTAAGTCCGAGAGCAAGTTTTTGTTTCCATTCTCCATGGTATTGTTCCTCTTATCACTGACCTTTACTTTTGCAACAGAGAAAGCAGCTGGTGGGTAATTCATGCCTTTTCTATTTGTCAACTGTATTTTACATGTTATTCATTCTCATATTTAATACTCTTAAAAAAACTCAGGAATACAATTTTTACTTTAATGATGAAGAAATGGGAGCCTAGGATATTAGCAATTTGCTAAAGGTATGGCTTAAAGCAAGTGGAGGAATTTGAAGCTAATTTTTTCAGATTCTAAAATCTAGTCTTGAACTTGTTACTTGCTATACTATTACTGCTTCTCTATTACCTTTAAGGAGCTTATGTCAAAGTTGGTTATATTAAACATCGTATTCTTTGGATTTCTAAGCCACGTTAAATAAAATTTAATGCAGAATTTAAAATTGAAGTTTGCTTTTATTTAGAAAACTCATTGTTGTATTTCAAACTTTAGATGAAGGATTTGCCCATTGCTTTAGTACTATTGAATTAGTCAGAATTTCAAGTGTTTTTAATTTTCTCTGAGAATTGAACACTTGAAACTCGAAGTCAAGATTTGAGAAGTCAACTTGGCAAAGAAGTTCTAGGAGAGCCCTGTTATGGCTTTAAGGAATTAAGAAAGGAATATGTAAAAGTTAAAAGAGTTAGCTCAAATTGTTTTCTCTGTGTTGAACATTTCTGTCTACTTTAAATCTTTCTTGCATAAAAATATAATATAGCAGGGCAGTGGTGGCACACACACCTTTAATCCCAGCACTTAAGAGGCAGTAGAAACAGAGGCAGGCTCTATCTTGAAAAACCAAAAAATTAAAAACTAATAATATATTTTTCTTAAATGTACTTAAAGATGAATAACTGTTGTGGGTTTTTTTGTTTGTTTTTATTTTTGTCTTTTGAGACAGGGTTTCTCTGTTTAGCCCTGGCTGTCCTGGAACTCACTTTGTAGACCAGTCTGGCCTTGAACTCAGATCCGCCTGTCTCTGCCTCCCTAGTGCTGGGATTAAAGGTGTGCACAACTACTGCCCTGTTCTGGTTTTTTAATTGCATCTTGATGGAAGTTTCATATTTTGCTTTATCTGTACCTTTCCTTGGTAATCTCCGATTTGGTAGAAACCATTCTTACTTACTGATTTTGGTTTGTTTAATGTTTGAATGCTTTGAACTTTCTAGAAGAAAATTTAGCTTAAAGAAGATCCCAAGACTTTGGGTGTTATGGTCCAATTAAAATGAATTTTTAGGGGGCCAACAAGGTGGGCGGCTAAGCATGTAGTTGAGTTTTCTGTGCAGGCCTACTGGCCTGGAACCATTTAAAGGTGGATGAGAACTAACTCCCAGTGGTTTTCATCTGTACTGCACATGATATGCATGTTCTGCCTGTATGTATGTATATATGTATGTATGTATAATACATATACATTTATATACATAATACATACATAATAATGATGATAAATAACTCAGTGAAATTTATTAAAAATGAATTTTCAGTGGGTTTAAAATAATTGATAATGAACTTCTCCAAAGCATTGTTTTCTAAATCTTATGAAAGAGGCTCCCCTGATTTTTTTTTTTTCGGTTTTAAACGTCAGTCATCCTTTCTGTGATTATGTATTTAATCATTTCAGGCAACCTGTTTTTCCTTTCTTTTTTCATAAACAACTACATATTTCATTCTTGATCTTGTTTGAAATACCTCCACTGTAAATTACCTTCTTAGTTACCGTCTTTGTATTTTAGATCCAGAATGAATTAAGTCTTTTCCTCTGTTACCAAATATTTCTTATTTTTAAAAATGTATAGATTACTACCCCCCTCTTTCTGTGTGTGTGTGTGTGTGTGTGTGTGTGTGTGTGTGTGTGTGTGTGTGCCTGGTACCTGGTACCCTTAGAGATCAGAAAAGGGTGTCAGATCCCCTGGAATAGGAATTACAGATGGTTGTGAGCTATCATGTGTGTACTGGAAACTGAACTTAGGTCCTCTGCAAAAGTCACAAGTGTTCTAACCCCAAACCACATCTCCAACCCTGTTATGAATATACTGCCATATATGCGGAGTTGAAAAACCTGCCAGTACTCAGATAACATCATCCTAGATTATATCATCAGATAAATGGATCAGAACTGTTTTCAGTACTCTTTTCCTTTTTAAATAATGTGATAGAGTGGAGGGTTCTTGATTCCTTAGTTGATAATTATATTAGTAATACTTTTTTATTTATAGAATGTATAACGATCTAAACAAAAGTCTGTTTCTTTATAATTTAGAAAATAGAAAATATATTTACTAAAATTTTTAATTTCTTTTTTAATAGTGATGGTGGTACATGCTAGCTCCACCTTGTCGCTAGATACAGGTCCTTGGTGGTAGCTGGCTTAGGCTGGAATAAATGCACAGTGCTCCGCTGTGGAAGGGAGTCATAACCAGTACAGTGGTAGGAGTCAGACTGACCATTGCTGCTAAGGAGTTTGCAGGCTCAGAGATTCAAATAAAACTAGTTTTTCAAAATCTGCCTTCAGTGGTAGATTTGAACCCAAAATGACAAAACGGGAGGCAACATCAGTGTTAGCTGTAAGCCTAATGCTAATAAAAGAAATGTTATAAATGCTCACTGACAAGTCTTGTTCTTAAACCAAATGGACATTGGAGGCTCACCTTATAGAGCAGCTAGAATCAGTGAAACTATGTACTTTCTAGGTAAGACTAAGAAATGAAAATGTCTGATAAATTTTAAGTCTATTAGTCTACGTATGAGTGAATGCCTGTTTTTTTAATAAAATGCCTTAGAACTACAAAAAGATAATAGTCATAGCAATAATGGTAATTTTTAATCAAGTTTCATTACAATTCCTTGAGTTATAGATTTAAGATAACCTCTACTTTACATATCAGAAACTACTGATTACAAAGAATGTGACTCTCACAAGAAAAAGAAGTTTCACAAGCAGTTCAGAATCACTGTAATTAACAACGAATAGTGCACGTTCATACGTTCTGTAAGACTGAAGCTCCCTGAGGCTAGGAGTGTAATATTTCTGCATTGGTACTATTACTTAGCACAGTGTCAGCCATAGTACATGCTAATTGTGTGTAATTGTGTTTTGTGATCAAAATTCTAAGAAATAGATTAGCCTTAGCTGTCTTCTGACACAAGAATTTTTGTTTGTATTTCAGCATCTCCCCCCCCACACACACACACACTTTGCTTTGGAATACTGATTTTTCTCTCTTTGGCAGAACATTTAACATTTCTATTAGTCTTTTAAATTCCAAGATAATTGCATCTTTTTTATAAAGCCTTCTTTATCTTTTTGGAATGGGACTTGTCATTCTCTTTTTCACCCCCCCCATTCTTTCTCTCTTCCTTTCATTATAATGTCTATTATGTCATGTTATAGTTTCCGTCTTTCCTTAGCCTAGGGATCCTTGAAAGAACAGGAAAGGTGCAGTGGCGGCTTTCTTTCTCATCTTAATCAGCATCAAGGATAGCTTCTGGCACTTAGTAGCTGCTCAGTAAATGCTTGAGGTGGATAATTCATAAAGACAAGCTAAAAATAGACTTCAGTTGAATGGTGAAGCATTTACTTAAATATTGTCTTTAAATTACCCTAACTTGGTTTTTGGTTTTCTGCTATTCCTTCCTTTATGACAGTTAGTCCTCTGGGCTGCTGTTTTTCAACAGTTGAATATTTGAGGAGATACTGTAACTTCGCAGTATTGCTATTAGCATCTTATTTTTGACAGTTTCTTTGTATGCAGTGTATTGTGTTCTTATTCCCTTTTCCCAGTACTTTTTCTTATTGCTGTTCCCACACCTACACACACACACACACACACACACACACAGTGTGCATATTCATGCGGGTATGGGTGTTGTGGCCAGAGAACAGCCTTGAATGTTGTTCCTCAGGCACCATTGAAGATAGGGCTTCATTGACATGGAACTCTCCACTATGGTTAGGCTAGCTGCTCAGCAAGCCCCAGAGAGCTCTGTTTCCCCCACTCTGAGATTACATGCTCTCTGGGGCTAATATTACCTTTACAGTAAGAAATAAAAAAACAAAACCTTAATCTTCTCAAAAATGCTTCCAAGGAACAGATGTTGAAGTCAGTATGTAAAGTAAATAAAATCTTGAGAGTATATCTGAAAATCATAACAGTTTCAATAGGAAGCTGGATATTGTGGTAGTTTAAATGAGAAAGACCCTATAAGTTCATGTCTGGAGTTAATACAGCTATCTGGGAAGGATTAGGAGGTGTATCACTGGAGGTGGATCCTGAGGTTATAAAAGCCCATGCCTTTCCTAGTTAGTCCTTTCTCCTGTCTCTCTGCCCCCTCAACTGTAAGCGATCCCCCAAAAACTCTTTGTTCTGTAAGTTGTGTTGGTCATGGTGTCTCTTTTCATAGCAGTAAAAAAGCAACTAAGACATACGGTTACTTGCAAAAAAAATATTTTAAGAAATAGAAAGATATTAAAAATAACTTTTCATGGTGACTGAAGGACTTTAGGCACTGAAAGATAATCTGTAAGCCCCAATTCAGTTTCCTTCATGTAAATCGTATCCAAAATAGTGTGTCTAGACTGTTATGTGGCTTAATGTGCCATTCAGTATGGCATTTGGGACCCTCAGATACTGAATACCACACATCTTCAAGGTTCTCTTGAGGTTGCTGGGTGAGAACCACCTTCTTCTATTGGGAATTGGTTTGTTATCTAGAAAAATGATGGCTAGTGCATGCTTGCTCTGCTGCCCCACCCTTGCCTGCTAGGTGAATTTCATGTCATATGTCAGTGCATAAGCAAAACAAATGTCAGGACTTTGCTGCCTGCCACTGCCCTATTGAGAATTTAGAAATTCAGAAAAGTATGAGATTCAATTTTCTTGGAAGATAATTTTGTCTTCTACTTTCAGTCAAAATTTGAAATAAGCATTTCTCATGAACTTTAATAATTTAACCTTAAGAAAACTTGAGGGGCATCAAAATTTATTTGTTTGAATGTTCATTTACAGTATTATCGTGGGTAAAATATTGGCTAAGATAAATACAAATTTAAAAGAAAACTAGTTAACCAACAACAAAATATTCCACCTACTATAAAGTTGTTCATAGAGAAATAGTTAAATACTAAATGCTGATTGAAAACTAATTGTTTTAGTAGTTTGTACCTCTTCACTCTAAAAAGAAATAATTTTAGTTTTTTAGTGCTAATCATCAAACTCTGGCCTACTACACAAGCAAAATCTTTAGCACTGAACTGTATCAGAATCATCTGTGTGTCTGTGTTTGTGCACATGTACACACATTGCACAACCTTGGGTTTTGGTCCTGGCCTTCTACCTTGTTTAAGAGTGCCTCTTGTTTGCCACTACACAAGCCAGGCTAGCTGTCCTACAAGTTTCAGGGATTCAGGCCTTCTCCTCCCATCCCACAATAGAAATGCTGGAACTACTCCTGCTGCACCTAGCTTTATATACGTTCTAGAGATTCAAACTTAGGTTCTCCTGTTTACATTTCAAACAGCCCCAGAGCCATCTCCCCAGCACTAGTCTTTGTTTAGTAGTGAGGAAAGCAAGTAAAGAAAAAGGGAGGTATGGGAGCTGATATTACTACACTTAGGTACTGGTAATCTGTCTTGAAATACAGTCGTTATTATATAGGCTAGGACACTGAACTAACTCTTGAGGAAGAGAGAATATTAAACTACAGAATAAGTTGAAGCCAAAACTTAAATATATTTATGCTAGAAGCCTACATGGTAAAATTTGAGATTGAGAATTCTATGTCTCTTTTCCTAAAATCTTTAAGTATTGACTTATTTATTTGCTATTTTCCTCTGTGTGTCATTTGTAAGTGTGGATGTTTGTGCCCATCTGTACATATTTTGTATAAAAGTTTGAGGTTGATAGCATGCACACTCCTCAATTCTCCACCCTTATTTTTTGAGACAGTCTCTCATTGACTGTGGAACTTGTTGATTTGACTAGACTAATCAGTTAGTCAACAAGCCTGAGGGATCCACCTTTGCCTCTTCCTCCCCTGTGCTGGGATTACAAGTGATCTTACTGTGCCTGGCTTTTTCTAAAGTGTGCTTTCTGAGGGACAGAAGTCAGATCCTTAAGGGCAAGCACTTGCTAACTTAGCCATCTCTTTGAATGTTTCTTCACTGTTGCTGTGATAAAAATTCTCAAGCAAAAACAAATCAGGAGAGATGGAGCTCATTTTGGCTCACGGTTCCAGGGTATAGTCTATCACAGCAGGAAAACTAGAATTAGGAGCTTAGAAAAGCTGACATAATGCACTTACAATCAGGAAGCAGAGAGCGATGAATGCATTCTGTTGCTTATCTCCTTTTCTCCAGTTACATAGTCCAAGACCCCAACCAAATACTTTGCATCATCCATAGTGGGAAGGGATTCACACCTCAACCCAAGACATTGAAGATAATCCCTGACATGCATGCCCAGATGCCCATCTAGCACTGCCTTCTATTTTCTCTTTGAGAAATTCTTGACTCAACTAACAAGGAAAAATTATTATATTCACATGTCTAGAAGCATTCTATAAAGACTACAGAACCTAGAAACTAGTTAGTAAATATCCCATTTGGAAGACATTGTAGAGAGGACATAACACCTGGAGAACTTTGTCCAAAAGGATATTCATTAGATTCTGAGTTTGTATCCACTTAATACCTTTCATCCTTTCAGTTTCTGTTTTAATACAGGTGTACTTAATGAAGATTTCTTATGTGTAGGAACAAAAACTAATTTAGTGCAGTTGGCATAAATTGAGTTGGGAGCAAGAATGATTACTTCCTGCACAGTTATACAAGTTAGGGTGTCTATTGCTGTGAAGAGATCGTATCCATACACACAATGGGTAACTGGGTAAATTACCCTTTATTTCTTCCAACTCTCTGGACCACTTCTTCCTAGACCATCTCTTTCCTACTTTTATTTACTTAGAGTTTTTGTTGTTGTTTTGTTTGATGACCTACTGAGCTTAATTACTTTCTTGAGCATCAATGTAGGGAGGGTTATTTACTGTAGCTCAGGCAACTTACCAGTGGCTGTCTAACTGAAGAAAGATGATTTTCCTCCAGCAGCCATCAACTGCCAGTAGTTCTTCAGAGAGGAGTGGAGCCTCCTGAGCCCCTCCCCAAGCTATACTCCAATGTGGGTGGCTCCATCTTGTGCAGGAAACTGCAGCTTCCGTGAGGTCATGAGTGCAATAGCTATGTCATGTTCAGAAGACAGTCTTTCACAACATCTCTTCCCATCCTCGGGCTCTTACATTCTTTCTATTTTTTTTTTCAAAGTTCCCTGAGCCTTGAGGATTTGGGATGTACCAGGGCTGAACATTTCACAGTCACTTCGTTTCAGAACTTTAGCTAGTTGTTTGTCTCTGAATTAACCACTACTCACAGCAAAAAGAATCTTCTCTGACCAGGGCTGAGAGCAGCACTGATGTAAATATTTGACCATGTGTGTGATTAGCAAAACTACAGTAGTAAGTACCTCCAAGGGCTTATGATCTCCCCAGACATGAATTCCTTCCTATAATATGGCCTCAAAAACAATCTGAAAGCAGTTGTTAACCTTGAAAGGTCTGACACTATTGTATTAGTGGGCACATTTTCCTGGAAGATCACTATTATCATACACAGACTACTACTGGGTAAAACCATGGATAATTTTTCTCTCACAGTGGCCTTACACCAAAAGCTAGCCAGCAAGGAGGAAGCTTCTAGCTCAGTTCCAACTTCATTTTTCTATATTCTACACTCAAAGTATATGGCATCTTTAGCAAAAGAATCTTACCATCTAGTTTGGCAATGCTTGTGTTGTTTTTAGGGCCTCTGAGTCCTCATTGACCATAACAGCTCATGAAGAGGTATCCTTGCCCTGGACTTGGGATTTTGTTAACAAATGGCTTCTGGGAGCAGTTTTATCTGTCTACTCTTGTAGAGTGAATTTATAAAGACCCCTTTAGAAATTTTGTCTGGTGTCCTTCTAACCTTTCACATTTGTAAATAATTTTTTTCCTCTGACCTTACCTAGATCTTTTTATGACTCTTGTACTTTTCTACCTTATTATGAAATTACATGTGACTATTTTTAAATAAAGCTTATATTCTAGGCTTTTGTAGGGTACATAACTTATTTTGTGTCTTTCATGATACTAATACAATACCTTCTACATAGTGTAGAGGCTCATTAAATATTTTCTGATCAAATTATTTTGAGATTTACGTGGGAAAAGGTTAGTGAACTTCAAATGTAATTATTCTCCCCATGAAATATTTTTTCCTGACCAAAAATAAACAGAAGCCATAAAGGTAATATCTAATGACTGAAGTTAGGAAAACTGTACTGAAGACAGCATTAACACTTGTCAGCTAGTTAGTGGAGATGTAGATAGGAAATGCAGTTTGACTTCATCCTGTGCTTGAAGGGTATTTTAGGAGGAAATCATTTGATCAAACTTATTTTTAGATAAGTTACACAGTGAAGAAACTAGCTATTGATGATAAAACTAAAAGTCAGGAACCCAGCTAGGCAATTGAAAAAGAAGAGATTCTAAGTTCCTAGAACAAAGACAGTATAGTAGTTTAGAAGAGAATATCTTTAAGAAACAGGTAACAAATTAACAGACTTCTTGGTATCTTACTTCATGGTGGGGTGAAGCAGAGACAAGTTTCTTAACTGTGTTTTGCAGACTAGATGAAGTGTTGACATTTGAGTAAGAGAATCAGCAGTAATGTCCGTAGCTAAAGTGGGTTTTGAACATAATGAGCTTCAATTGTGTGTAAAACAGTCAAAGATGTCTGATAGTCAACTGTATTTCTCTGAAGGCTTAGAGTCATCAGCATGTGGATTCAAAGTAGGAGTAGCTAGTAATTGAGGTAAGAGAGCATGAAAAGTAGTTTTAAGTCAATTAGCCAGTCTCCCACCATCCTCTCCTCCCCCTCTTTTGTCCCCACTGGCCTAGAAGATGATTTACTTATAGTTCTTTTTCTTCTAATTATCTACATACATTTTCTTTCAACCTAAGTCATGAGAAGGAAAAAAATCAAAGCAGTATAAAATTGATGAACACCATAAACTAAATGATACTAAGGTTTCACCAATGTCAGCATCTTGAAAGATTAAAGATAAGGGTTGAAAAAATTTCCAGATTCAAGGAGACTAAAAGACACATAAAAAATAATGCAACTGGATCCTTGATTGGTTGATCTTGAGTTATCCTTCTAGACTACAATATTGGGACAGATGGGAAAATTCGAATGTGAGCCGTATATTGGGAAAAAATGTCAGTTAAACTTAGTGTGTATAGCGATACTTTATTTATGTTTTATAATTAAAGCTTGCCTGAAAATCATAAGGTAAAACAAGTCACTAGAGGCCAGGCAATGATGTTACAAACCTTTAATCCCAGGATTTGGGAGACAGGCAGATGGATCTCTGAGTTCAAGGCACCCACACTTGGACTACACACAATCAATGCAGAAACATCTAGGTGGTGGTGGCAGGCTTGCTTTTAATCTCAGGACTAAGAATTCACATGCCTTTAATCTAAGCACTAGAGAGGAATATAAGACAGGATAAGACAGGAACTCGTTCTCTTTCAGTCTGAGGATTTCTTAGAGGTAAGAGCTCTCTAGTGGTTTGGCTGCTTTGCCTTTCCGATCTTCAGATTGAATCCTAATATCTGTCGCTGAGTCTTTATTATTCATGCTACAAGTGTGATCATTTATTGTTACATAGGAGAGAATGACCGCTTTCTTAGGATAGAGTGCCATGATATAATCACTCGAGGGTATATTTCTATGTTGTCCAGGCTAGGCTGAAACCTCTGTACTCAAGTGATTCTGCTATGTCAACTTTCCAAGAGCTGGAACTACAGGCACCTGGCATTGCATCCAGCCGAATTTTCTTAATAAATATAATTGAGTATTAGAAATTAAATAGGATTCTATTTACCATATGTTGGACTCTTCTGAATTGACTACAGACGGTCAGACCATGCAACATTCACTGTAAAAGCAGTGTCATATCATGGGGTTCTTGTCTCTTCAGATAAACCTACTAGGTGTATGGGCCAGAATTATTGTTATCTAGTATTGATGAACCCTGTTTTAGTCAGACTACTCTAAGTTAACCCTACAATGTCAGAGGGTGAAAATTTTTTATTCATCAGTTGGCTGAGGAATAGATGAGCTTCACTTAGTATCTCAAAAAAGCCACACTGATGGAGTTTCTGACAATTTGTCCAACTGGGCATCTGGAGCATTAGGATGTACGGGGAAATAAACAGTTCGTGGGTCCGCCTTTAACTTTTAAATATTTTAGCCTCGGAATGACAGATCACTTCCACCCACAACCCATCAATCAAAATATGTTACATGCCTGTACTGGTAGGATTCTAAGTCATATTGGAAATTACACATGACTATTTGATAACAATAAATATCTCTATTATCTCTTTAACTCATTTCAAGAAGTTGCATAGATTCTTTAAATCTCTACCTTCATTTAGGTAAAGGAGATTAGTGTATCGAAAATGTCAGATTCTGTAGTTCTTAAAGCTCTTTAATGAAATGAAAATGCTTCCTTTCCAAAGTGAATGTGGATAACACAGAATTGATTAGTACTTTAAAACTTCAGTTTTAATTTGATACGTAATTCTTTAATAAAGTAAAACAAGTGACTAGTCATTTATTTTTCAAGAAACTTTTTCTTAATATGGTCCTTAAAATATTGCCAGTTTCTGTGGCTGCCCATATTCCCATTAATCTTTTAATATGCTTGGATTTTAAACTCGTGTGTGTGTGTGTGTGAGAGAGAGAGAGAGAGAGAGAGAAGAGAGAGAGAGAGAGAGAGAGAGAGAGAGGTGTGCATGCTCACTTTATGTGTGCATGTACGTGTGGATACCTGAAGTCAGTGTCAAGTTCTTCCTTCTATAATTTTCCACCTACTCCTTTTGAGATCCCTTCGTTTTGTTGGTGGTGGTGGTGGTAGTTTTTTGAGGGTTTTGTTGTTGTTTTCTTGGGGTTTTTGTGGACCCTCAAGCTACAAGAATCCTGTCTCTGGCCAGGCAGTGGTGACGCACACCTTTAATCCCAGCACTGGGAGGCAGAGGCAGGTGGATCTCTGGGAGTTCGAGGCCAGCCTGGTCTACAAGAGCTAGTTCCAGGACAGGCACCAAAGCTACAGAGAAACCCTGCCTCAAAAAAACCAAAAAAAAAAAAAAAAAAAAAAAAGAATCCTGTCTCTGCCTCCTCATATATAGGGCTACAAGTGTATATACAACCTTGTTTGACTTTTAACCGTTGTATTGGGGATTCGGACCCAGGCCGTCATGTGTGGCAGGCACTTTATCAACTGAACCATCCCCTGGCCTTGAATTTTTGACTCATATTTAAATTTGGATTTTCATTGATTTCTTTACTCTTGTCACCTGTTATAAAAAAAATCTTGCTATTCATAGTATAGGTATGATTCATCAGAAATGAACCAATTTAGGAATATATTCCTAAAAGTAATGTTTGATCCATAAGAGCTGTGTATAAAACTAAACAGGTTGTTTTGTTTGGCTGTCACCAAATATTGTACTTCTGATCTGTTATACAAACATCAGCCACGGTAGATGACTACCTTCTGTGGTGTCACTGTCATTGTGACCAGTAGTTAGCATTACTGCAACACTTAGGTTCTAGCTTTTTTTCAGCTTTATCATTTTTTGAAATTAGGCAAGTAACAGTTTCTTTGAGGTTCCCTCATTTTATTCATGTGTCACCTTATTTAACAAATAGAGTTATTATATTAAGATTTAATGTACTGTAGCAATTTTGTTGATACCAGTAAATACCAAATACAAACCCCTGTAAAATTGATTACCTTTCTTTATCTTGCCTTTGGTAATGGGAATTTTAAACTATGACTAATAATGAGACACTACATTTGTAGAAGATTTGAATTACTATTTTCACCTATCTTTAAGTCCTCTAGGTACTTTCCAACAATATCTATAGACAAAGTTAAAGGGAAGTACATTTTAAGTATAAGATTTGTTGTAATCAATTTTTAAACTCACTTCTTATGAGACAAGGTTTTATCTTTTTAAATTTTTCATGACTAACTTGCACACATCTATTGATCATTATTTCTAGTAACTAGAACAATCTTTGAATGTTATATAATGTTAACAATTTTTATCAAGACTTTTTTTTTAATGAAAATTGCCCAGCTTCTTACTTTTTCCTTCATTTTCCTCTCTGTAACATGAAAATAGATGAAATTTACTTATATTGCTTTGTATTTTAGGGTGTTCTGATAAATACTCCTAAAATTCTACAAACAGAAGAGCTTTTTTTTTAAATATTCATTTATTTATTATGCATACAATATTCTGTCTGCGTGTACATCTGCAGGCCAGAAGAGGGCACCAGACCTCATTACAGATGGTTGTGTACCACCATGTGGTTGCCAGGAATTGAACTCAGGACCTCTGGAAGAGCAGACACTGCTCTTAACCACTGAGCCATCTCTCCAGCCCCCAGAAGAGCTTTTATTGCAGCTGTTGAAGTTAATTTTTTTAATCATGGATAAGGGGGATTGGATATGATGTGCTTGCCACAATGCACATGTAGGTGTTGGGGACAGTTTTGTGGAGTTGATTCTCTCCTTCTACCTTCCAGGTTGCCAGGCTTGCACAACAAGCGTCTTTACCTACTGAACTACCTCAGTGGCCTTAAAAGTCAGTTTTTATTTATTTGACTTTCTGTGTAGGGTCCGTATTCTTAAACATCAACTGATAAACTTGAATAAGTTTCTTAAGGGTATTATGTATTAATAAATCGTAAGACCTACTTAACCCTGCCAGACTAGGTTCACTTTTGTAGGAAGTCCATATATATTGTTGTACATATACTGCAAATCAAGTCCTAGAAAGCTTTAGCCTTACAATGGGGTAGGACAAGATCCAGTTTGAATGTTTTACTGGTAATTAATTTTTATTCTGAAATAATTCCTAATAAAGGTGGTTAAGAATTGTTTACAAGTTTCAAAGTTTTCTGAATTGTCCTGTAGGTGGCACCATTATAATTTGCCCACTCGTGTATTTTGCTTTGTACAAAGGTCTACTCTTGTTCCATCTTTAGATTTTTTTTGTTGTTAGTGATTGCTTATGTATGGTCTCATCACTCTCAACACTTATTGTTGCCTGGTAATGATTGTTCAAGTGATGAATTAAACTAGGTCAGGTAGTAGAGAACTGTGTAAGTGTTGCTGATAATTTGAGGAAACAACCACTTTTCATTCCGTTTTTTTAGCGCTCAGGAATTATGAAATTTTTATTTTTAAATATTGTTTTGAAGCACTGAGAATAGTAAAGAATGTAGGTCTAGAGTAACATTTGAGTTTGTATGTCTCCTCTTAACTGTATTACTTTGAGAAAATTACTTAACCTTTTGAAAAGACTTCCATCCTGCAGCAACTTGCAAGTTGAGAAGGTCAGGGAAACCATATTGTCTTGGGTATTAGTAGGTACTCAGTAAGTTTTTTTTCTAAATGAATATATGTTTTTACATGAATGCCATGAAAATTACGAGTGTAAAAGAGTTAATAATATACGTCAGAGGTGTTAGCTGCTGTTCCTACCAACAATAATAGAAAATTCTGTTCTTCTAGTACATGAATTTTCTGTATGCTCATATCCCCCACATTTTACAGTGCTATTAAACAATTAGTTTGCCTACTTACTGAGGCATTTCATAAATGTGTGGAGGCTAATTTCTGGCTAGCAAGAATGTAGTGAAGATTAGCATTTATATAATACAATTAACAGAATGTCTTCCATATAGAATTACTGAAGAGATGCTGCTTATTAGTTGTAGTTGTATTAATAATAATTTTAAGCAGCTTTTTCTTTCATATCACATTTATCTCACAACTGTTAATATTTATTTAGAGTCTTTCTCTTATATTAATTTCATGTTCATTGCCTAATATTTAAAAATACATGTGCTCAATACTTTCATCCTCACTTTATATTTGAAGGCACCATCAAAGAAACGAATAGCTTAAAGTTGTTCAACTATCAGTGACTAAATTATATATATATATATATATATATATATATATATATATATATATATATTGGTTTTCAAGACAGGGTTTCTCTGTGGTTTTGGAGCCTGTCCTGGAACTAGCTCTTGTAGACCAGGCTGGTCTTGAACTCACAGAGATCCGCCTGCCTCTGCCTCCCAAGTGCTAGGATTAAAGGCGTGCGCCACCACCGCCCGGCACTAAATTATATTTTTAAAGCTTATATTTTTGCTTTTCAGTGTAGAATAATTACTCCTTGAATCTGAATTAAGAGAAAATATACACAACTGTTGTATCCTTGTCTGTTTATTTTTCTTATTCGTTACATTTTTGTTTTTCTCTTTTTCTTCTGTCCAAACAGAATTTTATGTCCCACATTTCTATATCATAGATAGATTTTAATCTCCTGCTCTGCTGATGCTGCTACCAAAATTATGAATATTTTCTTCTACCTATGCCAATGTCTAATTTATTAATGACTCAGTTGTTTCCCCATCCCTAGGCCCACAGCAAATATTAAAAACAGCTCTATTTCCTGACTTAATTTTTAAACTCACTTCATATACCCCTTAACATTTAGCACTTGTTAAATGTATCTTCAAAAACTGTGTGCTGTCAATGTCTGTTGCCATATAACAAACTAACCTTAGAACTTAGAGTGACTTAAAATAGTAACCATTTTCTTATGTATCATAATTCTGTTGATCAGGAATTGAGTTGGTTCTTAGCTCTGGTGATATGCTTTTGATGGTGATTGCTTGAAGTTGTTGGCTGGCTGAGTTAGTGAGTCCAAGCTAGTTTCAGACAGATAAACCCTGATGGAGATATGCAGAAGTCTGGGTATCTCAGCTGCTACACCTTTTAACAGAATTAGCTCTGTGTCTGTTTCATGGTCATCTAACGTTTCTTAGGACCCAGGCTTTGGAATTCCAGAAGCTGTTTGCACTGTATTTTATTTGTCATGCAAATCGCAAAGGTCAACCCAGATTCAAGAGGGAAATTAGATTTCAATAAGGACTAGCAAAAAAATGTGTAACTGAGCTGGGCAGTTGTGGTACATGTCTTTTATCCCAGCACTTGGGAGGCAGAGACTGATCTCCGTGAGTTCCAGGCCAGCCTGGTCTACAAAGTGAGTTCCAAGACAGTCTCCAAAGCTACGGAGAAACCCTGTCTTGAAACCCCTTCCCCTCCCCGCCAAAAAAAGTGTAGCTGTTTTTAATATGCCACCATGAAATCACACCAGTTTTAGATTGTGTAAATCCAAGTGAAAACTGAATTGGTTATAAAAAGTACAAATGATTTCATGTCTTTCTCTGCTACTGACAAATTTAAGCACTTACTTGTTAGAATCAGAACAGCTATAACTGGAGTTAATTTTCTCCTGTAGCTCAACCAAAGCATTTATTGATTTGATTTGAAAGATGAAGTTGGTTTTGTTATCATTAAAACTATGAATCCTTTTTCTTCTAAATATATAAAGTCTCCCTTTAATAACCTGATTCTTGGTTAATACTGTAATACTATATACTTTCATCTCATATCCTGAGCTTACAAATTTATAGGTATGGGGACCTAGGGAGATGTCTCAGTGCTTAAAAGCAAAGAGGACCTGAGTTCAGATCCTAGCACCCATGTTTGGCTCCAGGGGATCCAGTGTAATGGTTTAAGTAAAAAACTGCAAGTCCCAGAGTGACGGCAGTGGGCAGCGGGCCATGAGACTACGCCACAGCTCCCCGAGCAGCAGCAAGCAGCGGGCATGAGGTCCTGAGACCACGACAGGCCACGAAGGCAGCCCGGTCCCAGGCAGAAAGCCATGTGGCGGGTGAAAGACCTAGGGATAGGCAGGCCACACAGAGTGAAGTTGAATATTTATTTAGTGGGGTTATGGAAGGGAAGGGGCGAAGGGGGTGAAGAGCAGAGAGAGAGAGAGAGAGAGAGAGAGAGAGAGAGAAACAGAAATGGGGGAAGGGGAAAAGTGGGAAGAAGGGAGAGACAAAAGCTGCCTCAGAGAGATGGAAAGGAAAGGACCCAGGCTGGGAGCTAAAGATCAGCTTGCCTTGGTGGGCAGGGGAGGGAGGGTGTGTCTTGTCTCTTAAGGGGACAGGACAGTCCATTACATCCAGTGCTACTTTCTGACCATCCTGGAGCCACCTACACTCTCACTCATGCAACTTTAAAAAAAAAAATCCCTTTAAAATTAACCAAAATAATTTGTAGAGATGAGATTCAAGGAAAGACAAGAATCTTCTATTTTTAATTTTTGAGTTATGTCTCTTCTCACTCATCAAGTTGTGTAACTTTTGTATGTTACAAATAATATTTCTATGAATTAATAATAAAGACTTGTATTTTATTGAGGGGAAATATCAAGGTATATTTTTAGTTAAGAAATGTCAAAATTTATATGCGAGCTTATAGATATTAAAGATTGTGCCTTTTTCTGAATGAAAAAGAAAGTACTTGAGAGGTTTTTGAACAGAAAAAAGCAACAGTATATTTGAATAAAATCGCTGACTACTGTGTAAAACTACCTAGGAGTACCAAGGATAGAAAAGATCAACCAAGGAGCTGCATTAGACACAATCAAGTGCAGTACCTACATAAAAAGATCAATTGAGAAAGGGTAGTGGCTAAAAAACAGTCACCTTCTATGTGGATTTGAAGACAGGGGCTTCTTGTTTTATACCCATTCTTATTTTTGTTTGTTTTGAGTGATTTCATCATCACAGTCGGTCCTTAAGTTAGCAACCCTTTCCTTAATATTAGTATATGTGTATTTAAGTGTGCAGATTTATATGTCAAGCATTATAAACTTTAAATGTAGATAACTCAAGAAAAATAGTTTTTTATCAGATAATCCTGCTAAGTGTGTTTTTGTGTGTTTCATATATGTGTACATGATTTTGTGCATATGTATGTAGAGACCAGAGGTTAGTTTTGGGTTTCTCTCTCTCAGCCTTTTATTTCTCTGTATCATTTTGTAAGACAGGATCCCTGGAGCTCATTAATTCAGCAAGATGAGCTGGCCTGTGAGTTCCGGGGATCCTCTTGTCTCTGTCTCACCCTGGCTAGGATTGCAGGCATGTGCCACCACACCTGCCTTTTTCTGACATGGGTGCTTGGGATTTGAACCTATGTCTTCATGCTTGCACAGCAGGTACTTTGCAGAGTGTGATGTCTCTTTAGTCCTCTCTTTTGGTGGGAAATTAGAAAGTGACTTTCTCAAAAACCAGTTTGTTTCGTAGAATACATATATGTGTGGAAAGAATTTTGATGGTCAACAATTTAGTGTGACTTTTCTTTATAGTTTAAAACGAAATGGCATTGTAGTAAGCAATGAATATATTAAAATAAGGAATTAAATGGTTATTATTAAGTTATATAAATCTAATGTGAAACACATACTTTTTATAAATAATTATATATCTTAGATACAGAGGAAGCATGAGATTGCCTAAAACTAGGGTTTCTGAAAAGTACAATGGTTTTAATGCTGCAATAGAGCAAGAGACCTAATCAATTTAGAGACTACTGTTAGGATTGAAGTTGCCTGTGAAGATGTGTATAGAAATGTGTGGTAAGTAACTACAGATATGCTAATAGTCCAGGTAAAAATTATCTGAAATGACTAACATTCTTTTGTTAGCAATGCTGTTTCCTGTTGCACAGGCAGAAATTATATTGTTCTGGCAAGTGGTTAAGCCATCTAGGGAGAGGCAGTCGGAAAATGGTTTTGGCTTGAAAATCTTTCTCAGTGAGTGCTGACTTTCCCTTCCTCCCTTTCAAGAGATGTGGTTGGCTATATAGTTTTCTGTGTCCACAACTACATGGAATTTTCTGGATGAAATTATTGTAGCTCCAAGTGTTACTACAGTTACTAAGTCATTTGCAGTATCTAGTCTTCCTTTATGTGCCAGTCTCAACCAATCTCTGGTTTTTCCAGCATCTCTTTTTTTCTGTTTCACATTTTCAAATTCATCAGAAAGGTGAACTTTGGAAATTTCTTCAAGAGCAAAATTAGATTTCCTTCTATTTAACTTAAGTTTCTCACATTTTTAAGATTTTTTAAATTAAATATGTCTGCCTGAATGTGTGTATGCCACTTGCATGCCAATAACTGAAGTTTACTGTCCATCAGTTATGTGCTGACAGCTGAATTGGATCCTCTGCAAGAACAGCTAGGGCTCTTAATTTTCAAGTCTCTCACATTATTTTTTTACAACCAAGTTACTTGGGAGCCAGCAAGACGGCTTAGCTGGTAAAGCACTTTCTGCATAAGCCTGTCATCCCAAGTTTTACCCTGGGAACCCACAGAAAGGGGGAAGGCAAGAACCTATTCTACAAAGTGATTCTCTGACTTGGACATGTGTGGTGTGGTGCACATACATGAGAGTAACAGACACACAAGTATGGTAGCAAAATACATTTTAAAAATATAGGCTAACTTATTTTCCTAACATGTGTTGTAAGAGAGCAAGCCCAAGATTTTAACATCCAGAAAAACTTGGAGAGAGCAAAAGCTAAATTCAGGAAGAAAGCAGGATTTTATTTTACCTTGCAATGAACTTCATATTGGTTAATAGATAAATCCAAACCCGGATACTTCTAAGCTAGATAAAACTTCTAATGAAGTTATAGACTTAACTGAATTCTAATGATACATACAGTACAAACTGATTACTGCTTCCCTGGTTTCATACTAATCAACAACTGTATTGTGTGTTTTATTTTGCTCATGAAGAAAAAGTGTCACTTTCTTGGAAGTATCATAATCTACCCCCTCTCATATTAAAAAGCAGATTTTTCCTGGGATCAATGGCTCATGCCTTCAGTCCTATCGCTCAGGAGGCAGAAACTAGCAGGTCAGATCTCTGGGAGTTTGAGGCTAGTCTGGTCTCCAAGGATACAAAGGATATATAGGGAGACCCTGACTTCCAAAAGGGATGGAGCAGGGCCAGATTTTAGTATTGTAGTATTGTGAAAATATCTTTTTTCTTCTGCTTAAGGTTTTTTTTTTCCCTAAACAATATAAACTTTTGTTAGAAAACTATTATATCAGAAACTGGTTCAAGATTTTAAAGATTATTTCTGATTTAAAGAGCCTAGAAACACAAGATAATAAGAAATAGCAGAATTTAAATTATGTATGTGTGTGTGCCTTTATCCACTAAAGCATCTTACCAGTCAAGGAAAGGTGTTTAAAACTAAGATGAATTACTCTCTAGATAAAAAGGGTTTTTCTTTTGCAAATTATTGATGTGTAATTTACATAATAGAAAGTTCATGTATTGTACATCAATAATTACATAGTTTCCTGTCTTAGAATTTTACATGGCTCTGTAATTTTTTTTTCAAAATTCGGTGTCATTCTCAACAGCAGTGCTTAGTTCCACTTATTTTACTTTAACTATCTCTTTTCTTCTCTGTTTCAGACTTCATTTGCTCTTTTACTAGTTTCTTAAAGTTTGGAAGCTTTAGATAATTATGATTTGTGACTTTTCTAATACATGTTGGTGGGTGAGGATGTAGCTCAGTGGTAGGGTGATCGCCCAACATGTGCCAGGCCATGAGCTGGATCCCCCACACCAAAAAGAAAAACCAACAAACAAAAGTCACATTAACTGTCCTTAATCTAAAATGTTACAAAATCTGAAACTTTTAAATAGGTTGCATTTTGGATTTTTAAATTTGGGATCCTCAACTAGTAAAGCCTATGCAAATTTACTAAAATCTAGAAACACCTCAAATCTGAATAAGTCTGGTCTTGAACATTCCAAGAGATGCATCATCTGTTTAGGCATTTAAAGCTATAAATTTCTGTATAAACATTGCTTTAGCATCCCATGAAGTCTATGTTGTATTTTTACTTAGTTCAAAATATTTAATGTCCATTGTAATTTCTTCTTTGACTGGTGGGTTTTCCTAGATTTTCTTTTTTTTTTTAATGAATTTTGAGTTCATTCTTTTGTCTTTTAAAAAATGTCTCAGTTATAAATGTTTTGAGATTTATTTAAGTCAAGTGGGTTGATAGTGTTGGTGAACTCATTTATATCTGTGCTGATTCTATTTCATTCTTTTTCATCATTTATGTTTATCGTTTTGTTTTTGCTTGTGTTTTGGTAGTTTTATTTTTAATCTATTTATGAATGTTGTCTTCCTGATGTATTGATTCTTTTATTATTATAAAATATCCCTTTTGTCTTTAAGTTCTTTAAAGTCCATTTTGTATGCTATTAATATATCCACTCCAGCTTTCATATTGTTACTATATGTATGGCATAACTTTTAACTTATTTGTATCTTTGAATGTTAAGATATGTCTTTTGTAGAAGTGTGTGCATGTCTTGTTTCATGTGGCAGTATCTCTGCTTTATGAATGGTATGTTTATTCTATTCCTATTTAGTATAATCATTGATACTTTATTATATTTGCTTTTTCCATTTTTTTTTCACTGCCATCTTTTGTGTTAAGTGTTCTTTTAGGGTACCAAGTTCCTATGTAGATTTTTTTAAAAACTACTTTGAGTTTACTTAGAGGGTCCCATCCTAATTTATCACAACTATCTTCATATTTGAATTTATTGGGGGAAATAGTTCCTTTAATGAAATTTTAAGTAGATTATCTAGAATGAGAGCTAATTTTTCAAAAATATTTTCTCTAAACAATCACAAAGATTTTACTTATACCTTGATAATGATGGCTATTTTGTATCTCTGAATCTATGGTGTTGTCAGTTCTGGGAGTTTGCCTTAATAGTTAGCTATTTATGTTGGTATCCAGTGAAATTTACATTCACCTAAGTGTAGTATCAGAACCTTTACTTATTTCAAAGTTACTTAGAAATTTTCACTTTACCCATTATACCTGAAGTAATAATGATGTTTTCTAAAGTAGTTAATAAGTGTATGGCTCTTCTCATTTTCTTATAGTCCTGTATAGGTCAGGTTGACCTTGACCTCTAGATATAGGCTCTAGCCTGTACCCAAAATGTTCTTATCAGATATCTATCCTTCCTTTCAATAAATTCATGTTTATATATTCCCAGTACAGTTGTTTGGGAAGTGTCTTAGTTAGGGTTTCTTTTGCTATGAAGAGATATCATAACCATGGCAACTCTTACAAAGAAAAACATTTCATTGTGGTGGCTCACTTACAGTTCAGAGATTTAGTCCATGGCAGGAAGCAAGGCAGAATGTAGTCAGGTGCTGAAGGAGCTGAGAGTTCTTACATCTTGACCCACAGGCAGCAGGAAGTCGTCTAAGACACTGGGCATGGTTTGAACATATATGAGACCTCACTGATCACCTCTGCACTTCCTCCAGCAAGGCCATACCTACTCCTAAAAAGCCACACCTCCTAATATTTCCACTCCCTTTGGGGGCTGGTTTTTTTTTTTCCCCAAACCACAACAGAAGGAAAAGAGTTTACATTTCAACTCACTGAACCCAAAAAATTTATAGTCAGAGGACTACTTCTTTCAAAAATCCTGGAATTAATTTTTTCTTCATGGTAGTAATTGATAATATATCAATTGTTGCTGTTTGTGTTTGGTTGTAGAATTTGCTTTTTCTCTATTAATAATAGTGATTTTGGAATATGTTTAACATGTATAGTTCAAAAATACAATTTTTTTAAAGGCTACATTTGAGTCTCATTAACTTTTTTTTTTCCAGTTTCCATCATAAATTTTATTTACAATGCGGGACAGATTCTTTCAGTTCCCCCCTCACCCCAAGTGTATCACATGTTGCCCTGAAAGGCCTAGGAGGCTCTCCTGGCTCCAGGGAAGGGAGAGGGAGGGAGGGACCAGGAACATTTCAGTTCCCAGCTTTACCCTCCCTCACCAACAGAGGGCAGTTGCTCCCGACTAGTATCATTTTCATCCATTCAATTAAAAAAAAAATCGTTAACAAAACACACCTGAAGGACTGGGCAGGGTGGCCTTGTCCTTTGTTGGAAAAGTTATGGTCACCAATGGGAAAGGGAGGGAGGGGACGGGGACGAGGGCATCACTGTTTCTGCTGAAGGGCTTCCTTCCTGGCTGCATCCTGCAGTAGCTGTGTGTCCACCTCGTCTGCTGGCAGCTGCACATAGCGGACCACTGAGTTACTTATAGAGACCTATCTCATTAGTTTCAGGTTTGTTTTTTTTTTTTTTAAATCAAGCAATTACCTATCTATATTCTTAATTCACCTTCATGGAAGAAAAAAAACACTCTGTATACTTTGTAACATGTTGCTTTTTTTTTTTTTTGCTTAATATATTTTAGAAATTATCCCACATTGCTTAGAGGTCTGTTTAGGGTGTGTATATATAAGAAAGATTTTTTATAATATTTCATAGTGCCTTTTTCAGCTTCTTATGCATGTTTACCTAAGTTGGATATGGTACCACACACCTTTGTAATCCCAACATTCTAGAGACTGAGACTACATAATAACACTATCTTTAAAAAAAAAAAAACCCAAGGAGGGAAAGGGGTAGGCGATGAAAATATGCTGTCAAGTTGTGCTCAAACGCATAACCTGTCTGTTTGGTCCTCCTGTAGCAGTGATACAAGCATGATCTTCTATGCCTGTCTCGCTTATATGTATAATTTGTTCAATATTGCTAAAGTCAGCTCCATTTTGCTTTCTAACTAGTACCGAGAGTACCTATTTGTCAATCTTAACAAGAGCTGTTTGCCACTTGCATGGTGGGCAAGATTATAACTTTGCTGTCTCAGTGTAGTTTTAGTTTGTATGACAAATATTAAATGTGAGATTATCTTCTTTATTGTAAAAGCTGTTTCAGTTGCTTTTCTGATTTTAGTGGTGAGTGTTAGTTCTAAATTGGTTTCACACATTTAAAATGAGGGTGAAACTAACTTGTTGAGCTATTGTAAACAGTAAATAGAAGTTATCTAGGTAGCTATCAAAATACATAACTCACTGTAGATAAGATTCTTTCTCCTCATGTATACCTCAGAATATAGGTTTTGTATTGCCTTTAGTTAGGTAGCCTGGTAAGTTTGTTATATATAATATTCTTTTCTACAAAGGTCAATTTTCAAGATATTGAACAATAGGAACAGTTTTGAAATATTGCCTAATATAAGGTGTTCATCAGCTTTTTGGCTTTCAATTCTTCAAAATTATATATGTTACATACAGCATTTATCTGTAGTTAGTAGCCCTGGTTTTATAGTTTGTGACCATAGTCCACTCATGTATGCAATATCAGTCTTATTGAAAATATTCTCTCTTATCTGAGGCATCTGTATAGAAATAGAATGTTTGGGGAATTAGCTTTTTTTCCCCTTCTTTCTATTTTGTTTTGTTGATCTGCTGTGGTCTTATATAGATGAGGCTGACTTCAAACTCACTGTATAGCCACAGATGATCTTTGAACTCTTGATCATCCTGCCTCTACCTCCCAATTACCCAGATGTTAGGATTACAGGTATGTGCTACCACAGCTGGGTTGGATAAAGTTCTTACAGAGGCTGGAAAGAATGTTCAGAGTTATGAATACATGTGACCCTTGCTTAGGACCCGGCTTCAGTTCTCAGCACCTACATGAAGGCTCACAACCTTTCTAACTTGAGTCCCAGGTGGTCTGACACTCATTCTGTCCTCGACAGGCTCCTGCACACGCATCATACATATACACTCACAGAAGCATGCCATTTTAATGTGATTGATTAACATATATATAGGGCAATCTTTTGCCCCAAAGAATACCAAATGTTTTCAAGTGTTACCCGTCTAAATTTTTTAGAAGCACAATTTTAAGAAAAGATGTCTCTAGAGCACTGATTGGCTAGTGTTCTATCCATTCCTGTGAATACTTTACATTTTAATCTTAGATAAATCATATCATTAGACGTATTATATATGTGCATTATATTATTTGGTCTCTTTATAGCTTCACACATGTTTTAGGATATGATTTTTTGTTTTTTTTTTTAAGAGAAAGAACAGGACAATTTATACAAAGCAGATCTTTGTGGGGAGGGCTTTAGGGGTGCTATATCAAGGCCTTTCCCATGATATCTTTCATCTATTCCCAGTTATTTTTTTATACAATAGACTTTTTAATTAATTAAATTTTTATGTATATTTGCATTTTGTGTGCATGTTCATCTGTGTACTCTATACATGCAGTACCCATAGAAGCTAAAAGAAGTTGTTAGATCTCTACAGCTGGAGTTACAGACAGTTGTGGACTACCATGTAGGTGCCGGGAACTGAACACTGAGCCATCATTCCATCCCCAAGTCCCAGTTCTTTATGAGAACTTACTAGGGAATATAACAGGATATTTTTTTGTCTTGCTAAGTAATACATGTAACTACTATGACACTTGAAACAGAGTTATTGTAAGAACTACGTCCTTGTGCTCTGTAGCAAGCTTTTTTGTCGGACTATCTTTGGGTCACCAGCCTAAAAATAATGACTTGGAGACTTATTAATTATGAAAGCTTGACCTCAGTTTAGGCTTTTCCCCTACTAGCTCTTATAACTTAATTAACTCTTTTTTTTTAAATCTATATTCTACCACTTGGCTTCTTTAACTCTTCTTAGTATGGCACATCTGACCTGCTCCAAGTCTCTGGCAAACTCTTTTTTTTCTTTAATTGAAAAAAAAAAAATTCTGCCTCCTCCTGGCCTCCCATTTCCCTCCCCCTCCTCCCACTCCTCTCCCCTCCCTCTCCCCCTCCCTCTCCAGTCTGAATAGCAGTTAGGGTTCCCTACCCTGTGGAAAGTCCAAAGTCCTCCCCCCTCCATCCTGGTCTAGGAAGGTGAACATCCAAACTGGCTAGGCTCCCACAAAGCCAGAACATGAAGTAGGATCAAAACCCCGTGCCATTGTCCTTGGCTTCTCATCAGCCCTCATTGTTCGCCATGTTCAGAGAGTCCGGTTTTATCCCATGCTTTTTCAGTCACAGTCCAGCTGGCTTTGGTGAGCTCCCAATAGATCAGCCCCACTGTCTCCGTGGGTGGGTGCACCCCTTGTGGTCCTGACTTCTTTGCTCATGTTCTCCCTCCTTCTGCTCCTCATTTGGGACCATGGGAGCTCAGTCCGGTGCTCCAGTGTGGGTCTCTGTCTCTATCTCCATCTATCGCCAGATGAAGGTTCTATGGTGATATGCAAGATATTCATCAGTATGGCTATAGGATAGGGTCATTTCAGGTTCCCTATCCTCAGCTGCCCGAGGAACTAACTGGGGACATTGCCCTGGGCACCTGGGAGCCCCTCTAGGGCCAATTCTCTTGCCAACCCTAAGATGGCTCCCTTAATTAAGATATGTGCTTCCCTGCTCCCCTATCCAACCTTCCTTTATCCCAGTCATCCCGTTTCCCCAAGTTCCCCCATCCTCCCCTTCTCACTTTTCTCTCCCCATCTCCCCTTGCCCCCCTCCCACTCCATCCCCAAGATCCCATTTTTTTGCCCGGCACTCTTGTCTACTTCCCTTAACCAGGAGGATAGCTATATGTTTTTCTTTGGGTTTATCTCTGGCAAAATCTTGCACCTAGATTCCTCCTCCCAGTTTTTCTCTCTTTGCCCCGAAGACCTGCCTATTCTTTCCTGCCTAGCTATTGGCCATTTAGGGCTTTACTAAGCCAATCAGAAGGTATCTTATGTGGAGACACTTATTTACAGGGTAAACAAATATTCTGAAATAGTGCTCTTCCGTAGCTCTTCATCACTAATCCCCAGCATCTGCTTCCTGTCTCATTATTACAGTGTTTCTCGCATTACATAAATGGAATCATATAGTATATAGCCTTTAGAATAGCATTTTTCCACTCGGCATAATCTTGAGATTTCCAAGTTGCTGTATGTGCCTATAATTTCTTGCTTTCTATTCTCGAGTAACATCATTCATTCCTTATTATGGATCCACCATAGTTTAACTGCAGTGCAGGATGTTTGGTGTTTCTAGCTTTGGGATATCACAGCTAAAGTTTCTATGAGTGTTTGTGTCTAGGTTTCATTTCATAAATGAAAAAGGATATACACTTGCCTTTTATTTAACATTTAGCTCTGTCCTTTAAAGTTTATTCTGAGGCAGTTGAGGATGATAATTTTTCTTTTCAAAGGCTTGAAGCACTTTAATCTGATAGGCATATATAATAATTCAAATTAATTTATTTCTAAGACAAGATCTCATTAAATAGTATAGACTGACCTTTAACTCATGATCTTAATGCCTCAGTTTCCTGAGTGCTAGGATTACAAGTATATATATATATACCTGGCTTTAAGATAAAAGTCCAAGTACCTTCTGAGACTCAAGGTAATCTCTTAACTGTAACCCCCTGTAAAATCAAAAAGCAATTATATGCTTCCAGAATACGATGACACAGAATATATATTACCATTTCAAAAAGGAGTAGGGGCACAGTGAGGAAATACTGGCCCAAAGCAATGCTGAAATTGGGCAAACTCCCAAATTCATATTTGATGTCAATGGACTTAAATGGCCCTATCCTCCCAGCTTTACTGCCTGCACCACACTTCTCTCTCTCTTGTGCTGTTTTCACATCCTGCATGCAGCTCTTTTTGGCAGATAATCCCACCGCTCTGGCATCTCTAACATCCTGGGGTCTCCAGCGCAACCCGGGCTTCACTTTCACAGCTGTATGCAATGCCCCCAGCAGCTCTCTTTAACTCTGGGAGTTTTCACAATTTTTTTGACGATTGTATCCTTCAAAAGCCAGACCACATGGACAACACCGCCAAGTTTGACTGCCTGCTTGGGATGGAGCCTGGCCTCTTTGAACCACATTCACAGCAACCTTCCTTTGTTGCCTTTTTGGAGCATAAAAAATGTTTGTCTTTTCTTTTTACAAGTTGGAAGCTCTGGTGTGTCCAAAATATGTGGTGTTTTAGCAGTGATCTTACCTTCAATTTATGGGCAGCAACCAGGGGCAATGATTGTCTGGGGAGTCTCTTGGACTCCTGACCAACAATTCAAAAGGAAATTTCCCATGCCTGACCTGGGGGGTTTTGTTAGATAGTGTATGTCTTTTGGGAGGGCATCATCACCCCACATGATATAACTTCATTTTATATATACATATATGTATATCCCATCCTTCTCCAGGATCTAGCTGGGTGAGTATAGTTCTCATTCCTCATTAAGGATACTTCTCTTTGCAAGAGATGGAGACCATTATAGAAAACCACAACTGATCAAAATGCAGAGTTATATGTCTACAACACAACTCTTGCACCTAAAGTTCATGGATCATTGTGAAAGAAGGAGTGGAAAGACTGTAAAGGGCCATAGGAACAGAGATTTTTGCTGTGATATTTGTCTCCTAGAAATGTCAGAATCTATATCCATGTAGTGTGTATAGCTGCCTAAACTTGATGACCAATAGACAATATAATGTGAAAGGAAAAAAGCTCACATGCCTCAACCCAAGACAAAGAACTAAAGGCAACAAAGAATGCTAAGTGAGAGAAATAGTCTTTCCCACAATAATTGGTTATCCAATATCAAATGGTTAGCTCTGAAAACATATATACAAGTAAAATATAGACTGAGCAGATTGTTTTTAGGCACACATGTATATGTTTAACAATTAAAGAAAAAGAGGCAATAAATTTGAAAGAGATCAAGGAGGGATATATGGGATGGTTTGGATAAAGGAAATGGAAGAAGAAAATGTAATTATAATCTCAAAAATTTCAAAAATATATGTGTGTATTATGTACATATATATTAATGTGTATTTGTGTGTGATTCTAACTAAACATAAAATAATATGATATCCCAATGGCTTTTCCAAACATCCTTGTTGTTATTCCCAACCTTTTCCCCTTCCCAGTCTTTCTTTCTCATTTCCCCTGTTTGCACCTGTGTCCACCTAGTCCTACTCTATAGCTACCCCCTCCCTCCGCCGGCCCCAATTGTGGTCCCTTTTTTTCTTACTCCTATCTGTGTTTACTCTGGGCTATCTACTCACATATGAGAATGCAGAGCTAGGATCCACAAATATGAAAAAAAAAATTTGACTAAGTGTAATGGCACACATCTTTAATATCAGCTTTCAGGAAGCAGAGGTAGGTGGATCTCTGTGAGCTCAGTAAGGAGTTCCAGGCTAGCCAGTACTAACTATAGGTAGGACCCAACCAGGGACTGGGAGTTGAGGCAGCTAGGACAGAGGGATGGAGAAAAGGAGAGAGAACATATCCAAACAAGTATCTGTGGAATAGAATGTCAAGTCCTTCAGGCATCTACTGAGGAGTGGTATAGTTGTTCATATTGTAGATCTATTTTTAACTTTTCAAGAATCTTCAAAACTTACTTCCAGGGATTCTCCACCAATTTTCAGTTCCACCAACAGTAATAATTGGTCCTTGCCAGCATTTGTTTCCAGCTGTTGTCTTGATCTTAGCCATTCTGAGTGAGATAAGGTGAAATCTGAAAGTACTTTGAATTTGCATTTCCCTAATTGCTAAGAATGTCCAATACTTTAAAAGTTGTTTTTTTGGTTTTTTGTTTTTTGTTTTTTTTTTTTTTTTTTAGCTATTTTTATTCTTTCAAGAACTCTGTCCAGATCCATAACCCACTTTTTAATCTGGTTGCTTCTTTGCTTTTTGGGTTTTGTTTGTTTAGTTGATTGGTTGGTTTGTTTTTTTGAGACAGGTCTCAACTATATAGCTCTGGTTGTCAGGAACTCACCTTGTAGACCACGTTGGCCTGTCCTGTGTCCACCAGGATAAAGATCTGCCTGACTGTGCTGGGATTAAAGGTGTATGCCACCATGCCCTGCTTTCTTATTTTCTTGACTCTATTTTGAGTTCTTTGTGTGTTCTGAATATTAATCCTTAATCAGATGCATAGCTGGCAAAAAAAAATTGTCTCCCACTCTGTGGACTTCCTCCTTACTTGATTGTTTCCTTTGCTCACAGAAGCTGTTTAGTTTTATGAGGTCCTATTTGTCTATTGTAGGGCTTAATTCCTAGGCAAATGGAATCCTAGTCAGAAAGTACTTGTCTACACATCTGTTTTCTCTATGATTTATCCTTGGCTGTTTCCTTGCTGGCAGCTTGCTTACTTTTCCAGGTGCTTTGAGAGTCAGTTCTCTGCTACTGCTGTCTTCTAGCAGTTTCAGTGTTTCACCTTTCACACTGAGGTCTTTGATCATTTGTAGTTGATTTTTTGCAGGTCAGAGATAGAGGTCTAATTTCATTCCTTTACATGTGGGCCTTTAGTTTTCCCATAGGTACTGACATTTCAAACTCAGAAAATTAACAGAAAGAAGGAAACTTGTAAGTTAATTTTCCTTAAGTATATTGTGTTGAGTCCAGATAATTTAGTATTATAATTTAAATGAAAGTGTTTTGTACGCTTTTCTGTTTTTGTTTAAAACTAATTGTGCTAAAACATAATTTGAACGCTAGGTGGTGAACTCCTGGTAATTCCAGCACTGAGGGGAGCTAAGGCAGGAAGATCAGGAGAGTCTTCTTCAAAAACCATCATAATTCAGAACTACATAGATGGCTCATGGTTAAGCACATGTACTGTTTACTTACTACTCTTGCAGAAGATCCACATTTGCTTCCCAGCAACCACATAGCAACTCAGAACCACCTGTAACTCTAGTTCCTGGAGATCCACATAAAGATATAAAATAAAAGAAATATTTTGAGAAGTCTCTTTGCATACCTCATTTCTGTACTCCTAATTTTTGCTTATTTTCTTCACAACAAAAATCCCCTATGATGCTACAAGGTTTCCTTTCTTCCATCATTTCACCATCCAAAAAACAAACAAACAAAAAACAATCTGGATAAAGGATATTGCTAACAACCCAAGAACATAGAACAAAAAAATAAATACTCAAGTCATGAGGCGAGAGCAATTTAAAAAGATGAAAATTAGTCAAGAGATACATGCATTGTAGATCATAAGACTCTATCATTAACATGTCACTACTGTTCAAATTAGTAGGTATACAAATTTGTATACTTACCATAATACCAGTAAAGTTTTAGAAATTGTCAAAATGATTATAATCCATCACTGTAAAAACTCTAGAACCATAGTTGATTTTTTTCTAAATACAAAATAAAACCTTTTTATTGATTTTTATTGAGCTCTACATTTTTCTCTGCTCTCCTCCCTGCCTCTCCCCTCTTCCCTTCAACCCTCCCCCAAAGTCCCCATGCTCCCAATTTACTCAGGAGATCTTGTCTTTTTCTACTTACTACCCATGTAGATTAGATCTATGTATGTCTCTCTTAGGGTCTTCATTGTTGTTTAGGTTCTCTGGGATTGTGATTTGTCGGCTGGTTTTCTATGTTTCATGTTTAAAAACCACTTATGATTAAGTACATGTGATAATTATCTATCTGGATCTGGGTTACCTCACTCAAAATGATGTTTTCTAGCTCCATCCATTTGCCTGCAAAATTTAAGATGTTGTTATTCTTTTCTGCTGTGTAGTACTTCATTGTGTAAGTGTACCACATTTTCCTTATCCATTCTTTGGTCAAGGGGCATTTAGGTTGTTTCCAGGTTCTGGCTATGACAAACAGTGCTGCTATGAGCATAGTTGAGCACATGTCCATGTGGCACGATTGAGCATCCTTTGGATATATACCCAAAAGTGGTATTACTGGGTCTTGAGGAAGATTGTTTCCTAATTTTCTGAGAAATTGCCACACTGACATCCAGAGGAGCTGTACCAGCTTGGGAAAGATCATCACTAACCCCACATCAGACAGAGGTCTGATCTCTAAAATATACAAAGAACTCAAGAAATTGGACACTAAAAGATCGCATAATCCAATTTAAAAAAATGGAATACAAACCTAAACAGAGAACTTTCAACAGAGGAATCTAAAATGGCTGAAAGACACTTAAGGAAATGCTCAACATCTTTAGTCATCGGAGAAATGCAAATCAAAACAACTCTGAGATTCCATCTTACACCTGTAAGAATGGCCAAGATCAAAAACACTGATAACAACTTATGCTGGAAAGGTTGCTGGGTAAAGGAAACACTTCTGCATTGCTGGTGGGAGTACAAGCTGGTAGCATAGTGATTTTTAAAGAAAAGAACAAACAATATGGACTAACATTACCAATTGAAAAATTCACCACACAATGATAGTGATCAAGGCTATGTGATATTTAAAGGAGAGAGTCAAGAAATAGAACCCTCTCAACGTTTAAAAACTGAGGGTTTTAAAATAGCATAAAGATTGGTCAGTCTAGAAAGAAGGACATTTTTTATCAAATGTTGATGTGACAACAGACAAAAAGAAATTAGCTGAAATTAATTCCATACTTATCACATTACATAAAACTGCTAAATAAAAATGGGGAAAATCATTATCTGTTTGTATTAAGTAGAAAGTTCCTATAACACCAAAAAGAATAATTTATAAAACAGTAACTTGGTATATCAGATTTCATCACTAAATTAATATTCAGTTCTTCAAAGACTAATGTTGAGATAGTGAAAAGCCGAAGAAAACAAAATATTGCAAATTTATATCTGAAAGGATTTATGCAAACATTCTCCAGGTCAGTACTGTGCCGGCCTCTGCTCCACATTTGCACCTAACAGAAACAGAAGGCAGAAATTGTTCTGGGCAGTTGGGGTGAGCAGAGAGCAGAGCTGGAGGTACTAACTGGAGTTATCGGCATGGAGGTGCTGATTTTTGTTTTTCTTGTTTTTTAAACTGGAAACTGAAGGCGGTGTATAGCAGAGTGAAGACAGGAAGATGCAAAGGGGAGATTCAGGAAGAGGAGCACAGTCTGAGAAGTTTATATTGTTGTTTGGAAGATAAGGGAAGAATTACTCTGTAAAAAGAATAGTCAGTTGTATTGGACAAATTATGTGGGTCCTGAGACTTGCTTGTTCATTTAATTTAACATTGTCATTGTGATTACTGACTTTGGTGAGGCATTTGGAGAAAGGATGTGAGTGAATATATAATAGTGTGGGTTCAAGAAAAATTCTGAAATGAGGATAGATAGCTGAAGACTTTGTGAAAGTAAACAGAACTACCAAGCAGTCGTTGGAGGAGAATCTGTCAAGATCAGGTTTTTGTTTTTGCTTCATTGGGAACAGGGATCATTAACCAAGCAGGTATTTCATACTGATTAAAATGATTTGGTAATAAAAAAAATCATTACAAAGGATTGCTTGAATGGTATCTTTAGAGAGAGAGAGATTGAGATGCAGATTACGCACAGGTAATCTGATTTTTTTTTATAGTCTGTATCCTTTTGAAGTTTTTTTTTTTCAGATAACTTTCTTAATGATCTTAAGTGTATATGGTGGTTTTGCCTACGTGTATGTCTGTGCACCTTGTATGTGCCCAGTGTCCATAGAAACCAGAAGAGGGCATTAGGTCCCCAGAACGAGAGTCCCCGATGGTTTTAAGCATCCCTATAAATGTTGGGGTCTTCTGGAATGTGCTCTTACCTAAGGCTTCTCTCTAGCCTCTTATTTCACCTCTTTAACTAGAAGAGTTTAGTAAAATATCAGACTCGCATCCCATTTGTAATCACCCTGAGTTATATTAATTAATGGATTGCTCACAAATCTGTGTCATATTAGGATAAAAAAAAATCAATGTTGCCATAGTTTCTTGGAAAGGTTTGTAGGTCAGAGATGGGCATGAAAGTGCACACTTGAGCTAAAGGCTAGCCTGAGTTGTATATTGAGAACCTGTCTCAAAAAACAAGAAAAAAGAAAGGAGTGGAGAGGAGGAGAAAAGAGGGACAATTCTAAGGCGGCCAAACGTCAACACAGATATCAAGACTAAGGTTATTTGTAATTTAATATTAATATAGGAGTTTCTGTATAGCCAAGTTTTTCTAAAAGATTGCATGCATTGAAAAAAAGACTTCACTATGCGAGCACTTTACACATCACACACTCATCATTTCTTGCTTTCTAATAATGTTGAGTCATCAGTTTGGAAAAATTTGGCAAACTTTCCTTACAGTAGTTTATTAAATCTGATTTTTTTTTTAACTATTCCACTTAACAGTAATTGAAAGTCTGCCCTCTTGTGGAGTTCTTGGATTACAGTTAAAATTTCATATTGTCCAAACATATTTTGTTCCAAGCCTGAGAGCCAACTCTTAATACATTTAAAACAAAAACTTAATTTAGAAAGAAATAAAAAAGTGGCTTTATTTTACCCTTCTAATACCATCCATCTCTGTTTTAGAAACAACCTTTTTAAGATAGTCTCAATTTGGTGACGCAGATCTTAGAGACAGGCTATTTTATTTGCAGCATTAAAAAATATTTTTATGTTGGGGGAGGATAGACTAGCAAACCAAAACACAGTAGCTCTTTTCTTCTATAAAATCTTTTTAATTTTACTTATTTATTTACTTACTTGAGGCAGGGTCTCTTATAGCCCTGTATAGCAGAGGACTTCCTTATCCTAAGTGCTGGTTTACTAGCATGTATTATGTATTACTACACCCTGTTTGTGAAGTGCTAGGGATGAACGCTGGAATTCCTTCGTGTTTGGCATTCACCCTGGCAACTGAGACACACCCCAGACTCCACTCTATAAATTTAATGTTATCATTCTGGGATTTAGTGCTAATTTTTTTCTGATGCAGTTTGTATATTTATATACTGATATTGTCTTACTTTGTCTAAGTACTCAGTCCTCACTATATACAACTGCCACTAATTAAGTTCATGTAAAATTGGGAAAGAAAACAAATATCAAGGCAAATTCTTACACTTTTGTTTCTCAGCAAGCAGAACTTCATTTTATAAACTGCTTTTGAGCCGGGCAGTGGTGGCACACGCCTTTAATCCCAGCATTTGGGAGGCAGAGGCAGGAGGATCTATGTGAGTTCGAGACCAGCCTGGTATACAAGAGCTAGTTCCAGGACAGGCTCCAAAACCACAGAGAAACCCTGTCTCGAAAAACCAAAAATAAATAAACAAACAAACAAACTGCTTTTGAAGAATGCAAATCCCAAACTGATTTTCTTAGTGGTTAATTTTTCCTTATATAATAAACTCGGTGATATAAGTATACCCTTCTATGTTATGTTTGTACACTTCACTGTACATATTATGATAGAGCTACATGATTTAGGCATGTATACACAAACATTTTTAGTATTCCCTGAATGATTCAAGGGAACTTCTAAAATTGAAGCCAATACCCCATAGTAGCTTTGTTTTATTTTATATTTTTCTTACTCAATGGTGGTAATTTGGAATCTTACAGAGGCAGAAATGTTTTAAAGGAAGTAAATTTTCACAGTAGACAGGGGTTGCCGATTGATAACTTTGTTTTTGAGCTAGGATTTGAGGAAAATCCACTCTTCCATGTATGAATATAATGTGGAAAAAAATATTCCTAAATAGCAGATGGGGAAACAGATTCTGAAGGTAGTTTAACTAAAGTGAAATGATTAAGTAGTGCAACATAAGATTTATTTACTTAACTCTGTAGCTTTTGAAGATTTATATTCCACTCATTTCCCAAACGGATTTGAAGCCATTATATAATTCAATATAATATTAACTAAAGTAATAAAATATACTTGTGTGTGTGCGCGTGCGCGCCCATGTAGGATGTGTATGAAGTCCAGAGGTTGATATGGAGATGTATCATTCAATCACTTCTCCTCTCTTTTTGAAACAGGGTCTTTCAACCTTTGAGCTTGCCGTTTCCATTCTGCTTGGCTCACCAGCTGGCTTTTCCCCAGGATCTACGCATCTATACCTAACCCAGTGCTAGGTTCACAGGCAGGCAAGCACCATACTCACTGAGCCATCTCCCTAGCTCTGAGATATGCTAGTTTTGAACCTTGTCTACCCCTAACAAAAAAAAATTTACATTAACAAAGAAGGAAAAGCATCAGTTTATTAAAATAGTCCATATTTATGAAATTTGAGTCAAAGATGAAAATAATCTTATAATCACCTGGTATAAAGATTTTGAATTACAGCATATCAGACATTTGTATTCTATTTTTGGACTAGGATCTAATTATTTTTCTCTGAGAGCTTAGACAAATGCTTAGCTTTTAAAAGAACTTTTATTCTTTGTACCTTTATTGGCTTTTTTATTTTTATTTTTGGACATAACAATGTAGATGGATCCTTGTATCTGTAAACAGAGATTGTGCTTTTGTTTCCCAGCCACCCAGACCTGAATAATCACATAGAAACTTTATTAATTACAACACTGCTTGACTGATGACTCCGGTATATTTCTTGCTAGCTCTTATGTCTTAAATTAACCATTTCTATTAGTCTAAGTATTGCCACATGGCCGTGCGTTACCTCATTTTCTACATGTCTTATTTCCTTGGCAGCTGGCTGGCATCTGCTTGACTCTGCCTACTTTTTCTCTCTATCTCTGTTTAGATTTTCCACCTGGCTTTATTCTGTTAAGCCATTGGCTGAAAAGTTTTATTCATCAATCCATAAAAAACAACACATATAAAGAAGGACATCCCACATCATGTATCCCTGGCTTATAATCTTTTTTTATGTGCCAGGAATATGAACCTGGTTTAGAAACACTTGAATTCAGACTCCTTGTGGTACTCATAGGTGTGTGACCCTAGCACACAGTAGGCTGAAGTAGAAAGATCGTGAATTCAAGGCCTGGTCTATATAAGGAGATCCTAGCTTCAACATAAACAAGTAAACATAAAAGAAATGGAAAACACCCAAGTTCAAATCTTACCTCTGCTTTCTACCCATGTAGCTACAAACTGCTCAGGTCCTAAGACTTAAAATTTTAATCAGGGAAGTAATAACAATCATTATAATCACTTTCTTACTACATAGTTAGTAAAGATTGCATGTGTGTGTGTGTGTGTGCACATGTGCCTGACAGGAAAAAGTGCTTAAAAACAAATGTCCTACAACAAAGTTACCTTCCTCTTGTTCCTGTTTGTATCCAAAGGCTTAGTATCAGAACTATTGCAGATTTTTATACTTGGGTATGGTGTTTGTTTTGTTTTGTTGTTGTCTTTGTTTTGTTTTAATTTGGGAATATTCGTATGCACATAGGTATCTTGAGAATGAGACCAAATCTAATGATAAAACTCATTTGTTTCAGCCAAGCAGTGGTGGCACACGCCTTTAATCCCAGCACTTGGGAGGCAAAAGCAGAGAGATCTCTATGGGTTCGAGACCAGCCTGGTCTATAAGAGTTAGTTTCAGGACTGGCTCCAAAGCTACTGAGAAACCCTGCCTTGAATTGCTTCCCCCCAAAAAACTTGTTTGTTTAATAAATCAAGCCTGAAGGTAATTTTTTAAAACAGTCTATGCTTACTGAAAAAGGTAATTTTTAAGTAGCGTTTCTAATATAATTGTACTTTACCTATTTACTCTGTGTGCCAAGTATGTGTACCATGGCGCATGTGAGGAGGTAAGAAAGCTATGTGGAGTTAGTTCTGGGCTGCCTTTATGTAGGATCAGTCTCAGGTTGCCACAGGCTTGGCAAGCTATGTTTTTAGCCCAGATATGCCCATGTTACACCTCACTGTCACATGATGTCTGTCAGTTATGGAATTTTCCCCTTGTGGCATCTTGTCAATGCTGAAAGCTCCAGTTGTTGAAACATTCTATATTTTTATCCTGTGTCATTTTAACAGTTACTCTATGTAATATATGGATTCTTCCTGAACTATTTCTGGGTTTGGGAGGTAAGGGGTAGTAATTTTTGTGCGGCTGGCATTGATTGTACCAGGGCTTTGGGCAGGTGAGTCAATGACTCCCATTGAGCTACATTCTATAGCATAGCTGTAATTCTCACTATTTTTATCCTTATCAGCTTCCTACCTTTGAAAATTGCAGTTAAATATTACACAGACATTTATTCTAGATTATTTAAATCCAGACTTGGACCATTGTTGCATGCTAATACTGTTATTCTCACAGAACCTTTTGCTTTCTCTCTCTCACACTACTATCCCATCTTTCTTTTGATTATTTTATTACTCCTAAGTGAAATCTTGAGTTTGTTTATGGCAAGGATATGGGAACTCCTTCAACATTATATGATAAACTCTTGCAGGCATTTCTTCTCTGTCCATATGCGCTGGTCAACCTGTTTATAAATACATCTTGTATATTCTATCTAGTATTCTTTAACATGTGCTACAATCCCTTTTGTTTTCCTAGCATATAGTATCTGTGACACAAAACTGACATTGGGTACATCATCATGAAGAACCAAATAGTGTAGAAATGTTTGTTATATTGGATGCCATGCATAGGTTTTTGTGAACTACTGACCAAATCTAACTTTTAACTGCCCATTTAACAATATTAGAAAAAGAATGCACCATATTTATGTGTGTATATATATATATAAAATGTATGTATATAAATATAGTCTGATATAACATAAGAAGCAAAGCACAGAAAAGTATATATTAAGTTGCAGTACACTTTTATCGAAACTTTCTACATTCCAAGCACAAACCTAAATATTTTACATCTTTGCATGTATTAATTCAACTCATCGTTGTAACAAAATTAGAAATAATAATTACTTGTCTCTTACAGAGATAAGCAATTGAGGTACAGAAATATTAAATAATTTGTCTGTGGTTGCCTAGTGGAAGAGCTTAAATAGACCAGTTTTTTTTTCTTTGATTATATATTGTGACATTGTTGATTATACATTTTAATTATGTAAAATGTCCATGTGTCTGATAGGCTAGATCTCAGACAAATTCTTACCTTCTCTGTATACCAGGTTACTCATCAAAGATTAGATGAAAGTACACTTAAGTGTTTTAAAGCAACTTTATAATATAGTAGCTGCTTTTAATAAACATCAGTTATCTTTTCTGCCCATTTTTTACTGCTAAAATGCTTTATAATGTGTTTATATGGGCACATATGTTTTGAGCCATATATATGATCAGTTCTTCAGGGCATATTCTTTTTTTTTTAATTTTATTTATTATGTATACAACATTCTGCCTCGATGTATGCCCGCACGCCAGAGGAGGGCACCAGATCTCAGTACAGATGGTTGTGAGCCACCATGTGGTTGCTGGGAATTGAACTCAGGACCTCTGGAAGAGCAGCCAGTGCTCTTAACCTCTGAGCCATCTCTCCAGCCCCTTCAGGGCATATTCTTATGTACAGGGCATGCAAGTGTGCGTACTTGTAAGTGTGAGTGTACACTTGTGCACATATAAAGGTCAGAAGACAGCCTCAGTTGTCTTTTATTTTTTTGGAAACAGGGTTTCAATATGTAACCATGGTTAGCCTGGAAATCTTTGTGTAAATCAGGCTGGCCTCAAACTAACTGGGATCCCCCTCCCTCTTCCTTCTAAGTGCCAGGATGGTGTTCTACCTCTTATATTCACTGGGATTCCCCTGCCTCTGCCTTCAAAGTGCTGGGATAGTGTTCCACCTCACTCAGGCCAACTTTTTTTTTTCCTTAGAATTTCTTGTTGCCCATCTAGGATATGTTGACTGGCCTGTTAGTCCTAGAAATACACCCATCTCTATCTCCTCAGCATTGATACAAGTGTACCCTACCATACCAAACTTTTAAAAAATGTTTGTGGTGGTGGGTTGGAGTGGAATAAATATATATGCATATGTGTCTGTGAAGCCAGAAGAGAGTAGACTACTATGGAGTTAGAGTGAGTCCCCCAATATGGGTGTTTGGAAGGTCCCATGGAAGAGCAGCAAATGCTCTTAACAGCTGAGCATGTTTCTAGCACTCTACAATAATGTGTGTTGGTTTTTACACAAGTGCTGAGGTTATTTTCAAGTCCTTATGATTGTGCTGCAGGCTTTACAGACTGGGTTATCTCCCACCCATGTTCAAGATACTTTCTTTTATTATTATTACTATAAAAAATACCAATCCAAATTCCCACTCCCTCAACATCCTCCCACCCCACCCCCTTCAATCCTAAGAGAGGGCAATGCACCCTGCCCTGTAGAAAGTTCAAGGCCCTTTATCGAAGTTGAGTAAGGTATACATCCAAAGAGAATAGGATCCCAAAAAGCCAGTATATGCAGTAGAGACATCCCAGTGTCACTATCAGTGGTGTCTCAGTCAGCCCCAACTGTCAACCACATTCAGAGTGACTAGTTTGATCCCATGTTCATTCACTCCCAGTCCAGTTGGAGTTGGTGAGCTCCTATTAGCTCAGGCAAACTGTCTCAGTGGATGAACCCCTCATGGTCTTGACTTCCTTGCTCATACTCTCACTCCTTCTACTCTTCAACTGGACCTTGGGAGCTCAGTCCAGTGCTCCGATGTGGGTCTTTGCCTCTGTTTCCACCAGTTGTTGGATGAAGGTTCTATGGTGATATTTAAGATAAACTTCAGTCTGACTGACTACATGGCAAAGCCAGTTCAGACACCCTCTCCTATATTGCTTAGGGTCTTACCTGGGGGTCATCCTTGTGGATTCCTGGGCATTTTTCTAGAGTTTCTTGCTAACCCCATAATGGTTCCCTCAATCAAGATATCTTTCCTTGCTCTCATATCTGTCCTTCCTCCATCTCGACTATCCCATTCCCTCAAGTTCTCCTCAACCCTCCCCTTCTCCCCTTTCTTCTACCCTCTGCCCCCATGCTCCCAAATTTTGTCAGGCAATCTTGTCTGTTTCTAATTTACAGGTGGATCTATATATGTTTTTCTTTGGGTTCAACTTATTACTTAGCTTCTCTCCAATCATAAAATATAGACTCAATGACCTTTGTTTATGGGTAGTATCCTCTTATGAGTGAGTATGTACCATATTCATTTTTTTGGGTCTGGTTACCTAACTCAGGAGAGTGTTTTCTAATTCCATCCATTTGCATGCAAAATTCAAGATATCATCATGAATACTTTAATGTGTAGATGTGCCACACTTTCTTTATCCATTCTTCAGTTGAGGGGCTTCTAGGTTGTTTCCAGGTTCTGGCGATTACAAATAACGCTGCTATGAACATAGTTGAACAAATGTTTATGTAGTATGATTAAGCACCTTTTGGGTATATTCCCAAGGGTGGTATTCTGGATCCTGAGGTAGGTTGATTCCTAGTTTTCTGAGAAACCGCCACACTGATTTCCTAAGTGGTTGCACAAGTTTGCATTCCTGCCAGCAAAGGATGAGTGTTCCCCTTACTCCACATCCTCTCCAGCATAGGCTATCATTAGTGTTTTTGATCTTAGCCATTCTGACAAGTGTAAGTAAAATGGTATCTCAAAGTTGTTTTAATTTGCATTTTCCCTGATAGCTAAGGAAGTTGAACATGTCCTTAAGTACCTTTTAGCCATTTGAAATTCTTCTATTGAGAATTCTCTGTTTAGTTCAGTACACCATTTTTTAATTAGGTTATTTAGAATTTTAATATCTAATTTCTTGAGTTCTTTATATATTTTGGAGATCAGACCTTTGTGTGATGTGGGGTTGGTGAAGATCTTTTCGCATTCAGTAGGCTGCCTTTTTTTTTTTTTTTTGTCGTCTTATTGACTGTGTCCTTTGCTTTACAGAAGCTTCTCAGTTTCAGAAGGTCCCATTTATTTATTGTTGCTCTTATTGTCTGTGCTACTAGGGTTATATTTAGGAAGTTGTCTCCTCTGTCCATGCATTGAAGGCTACTTCTCACTTTCTCTTCTGTCAGGTTCAGTGTGGTCAGATTTATATTGAGGTCATTAATCCATTTGGACTTGAGTTTTGAGATGGCAATAGATATGGATCTATTTTCATTCTTCTACAGGTTGACATCCAGTTATGCCAGCACCATTTGTTGAAGATGCTTTCTTTTCTCCATTGTATAATTTTAGCTTCTTTGTCAAAAATCAGGTGTTCATAGATGTGTGGATTACTATCTGGGTCTTCCATTTGATTCTATTGGTCAACATCTCTGTTTTTATGCCAATACCAAGCTGTCTCCATTACTGTAGCTCTGTAATAGAGCTTGATGTCAGGATGGTAATGCCTCCAGAAGATCCTTTATTGTATAGGATTGTTTTCATCATGATCAAGTAGTTTCATCCTAGAGATGCAGGGCTGGTTCAACATACAAAAATCTATCAATTTTTCAACACAGGGTTTCTATGTGTAACAGTCCTAGCTGTCCTGGAACTAGCTTTGTAGACCAGGCTGGTGGCACATTCTTTGATTGTGGTATATATAGATGACTTGTTAAATAGATTGAACAAATAGAAGCTGAGATTTTTAGTTTTTAAATGATTAAGCATCCTTATACTAGTCATATATTTGACATAGTTCCACAAATAATATGTGGTTTTCTTTTGTGTGTGTGTTGCAGAGTTTGGGAAATGGAAAGTAATGACAGCTGGCACCTGAACTAAGTACTTTCCTAGGCAACACCATTCCAGAACTTCAGGATGAATGGGGATATGCCCCATGTCCCCATAACTACTCTTGCGGGGATCGCTAGTCTCACAGACCGTAAGTTTGGATAATTTATCTAATTTAAGTTTTGTTGTTTGCGAACATTCAATTTTAGAGACACTTGAAATTATCTTTAATGTTGTAAAGAACGGAAAAACAATATATTTGGTTGTTGTACCTGTGGGAGTAGCAAAATTAATATTGCTATCTAATACATAAATTAATTTCTGTTTCCTAAAGACTTTTAAAACATGACACAAAACTTTAAGAAATGCCAAAACTAAAGAAACTTGTTGACAAATAAGAATAAGGACTTTTTTAGAATGCATTTATAAAAACAGCACCTGAAATTGCTCTCCAGCAGTGAGAACTTGAGAGCATCTTACCTAAATTCTAGGGGTGCTGGGTTTTGAATAGCATGTTGCCTATTGGTGAGAGCAGTGTGATACTACACTATGGAGTTGGTTTGAAATTACCCCAAAAGCGTGATACCTGATATTTTAGTTGGAAATTTTTAACCTTTAGACAAATTAACAAATCCTCATTAAATGTGCTAACATTAAATAGTATAATTTAAGCTGCAAAATATTTATTTTTGTTTGTTTGCTGTTTAGAGTAGAGTGGAAAAAAGAACTGTTTAGGAATTTATGGCAGGAATTTTTATTGATCTTTAGGAATGTTGTACTCTGAATATTCTACTGTGAGCTATTTGTTTTTGTCTATTCTTAAGCTTTTAAAACTATATTGCATATCATTGTACTAGAGAGTCAGGTAGTGTTCTTGGTTTATTTGTCTTGAGAGTGCTACTAATCTGATCCATCTTGTAGATAAGTTACCTTCCAACATTATGTCTCAAAGTTGTGTTTTATTTAGTTCATTCAAGTTTCTAAATGAAAATTAAGCATGACTACAAAGAAGCTAAGTAATTTCTAGTACTGTGGTTTGCAGTGGCCTGTGGTGTTTTGAGAGGGCTGATTTCTTGGGTTAATTGAGATTGTTTTTCAGAGTGAAGAGTAATGTTTTTCAGTCATTTGTCACGTTGATACTTATAACTTATTCTTTGTCCTAAAATTTATATAAGCACACATATGTATAGAAAGACTTCTTATAGTCAGTCAGTTTCTAATAATCTGCTTTTCCCTTGAATAGTCCTGAACCAGCTGCCTCTTCCATCTCCTTTACCTGCAACAACTACAAAGAGCCTCCTCTTTAACTCACGAATAGCAGAAGAGGTGAACTGCCTTTTGGCCTGTAGGGATGACAGTTTGGTTTCACAGCTTGTCCATAGTCTCAACCAGGTATCAACAGATCACATGTAAGTACAATCAATTTTATATCTAAAAGTAAAAAGGTTTTGTCTTGCTAAGAAAAATCAGCATTCCTTTTTAAGTAATTTCCCAAGCATTCAGATTCATATTGGGGCAAGGAGGTTATTGTTTGTGGTGGGTCTCGTGTATCCCAGGCTGGCCTTGAATTTGCCGTGCAGCTGATGTTCTGCTACCTTTTCTTGAGTATTTCATGTGCCACCATGCTCGGCTTATGTGGTGTTGGGACTCAGTTCCAGGGTCTCATATATGATAGGTATGCACTGATAGTAAAGTTATATCCACAACCTACCTTTGGTTTTTGAGACAGCTTCACCTTAAAACCCAGTCTGACCTTGGACCAACTGTCCTTTTCTTGCCAACCTTGCAAGGACTAGAATATGTCTTGAGTTATCACGCAAGTTCATACATTGTTTTTAATGTCAGTACCCGACCAGGAGTGGTGGCTTATGCCGTTAATCCCAGCATCCAGAGACAGAGGCAGGCAGATCTCTTTGAGTCTTAGGCCAGCCTGGTCTACGTAACAAATTCCAGGCCAGTCAGGACTACCTAGTGAAACCCTCTCTCTAAAAAGGAAGAAAAGAAAATGTCAGTAGCCAAGTGAGATTATAGCCAATTTTGAAGAAACATTAAAGAGATTTAGGTAGGCCATAGTCGATTTGTGACAATAGTTTTGACCCATACCCATTGATGCAGATCTTTTCAACTTACGGAAATGATACTGATAACATCTGCATAAAGATTTAAATGTGCTCATAAAACTTATCTTCTTTTTTCTTATAGTATTGGAGTAATCTAGTAAATTTCTAGACACTGGAATACAATTCTGAGTATAATTAACTCCTTGGGCAGTAAAATGTTTCTTTTTCTTGGAACTGACAATAGCATTTCAACATAAGTGTATGTTTTCATGTAGTAGACTTTTTTTTTTGGTTTTTTTCGAGACAGGGTTTCTCTGTGTTTTTTTTTTTTTTTTTTTTTTTTTGGAGCCTGTCCTGGAACTAGCTCTTGTAGACCAGGCTGGTCTCTAACTCAGAGATCTGCCTGCCTCTGCCTCCCAAGTGCTGGGATTAAAGGCGTGCGCCACCACCGCCCGGCTTATGTAGTAGACTTTTAAAAATAAAATTGAGCTAAACAATGAGGGTGTACTTAATATGTTTTTCAATCCAAAAGTAATGCATACTTTACAAGCTAAACAGCACAGAATGTATTTAACAGTAACATCTGGGTGCAGAGAGAGGACTCAGTGACTAAAGTAAATGTCACTCAAACCTGATAGGACCTAAGTTCCGTCCCCAGAATAGACATGAAGGTAAAAATAGAGATCTCCCAGCCCTGTATGTGTGTCATGACATGCACATACCTGTACATGCACACATATAATAACAAGCTTTTCTCAAGTAAGATCTGTCACTTTCATACCATTATAACCTACTATTAAATAGTATTCATATAAACTTCCATTCATAATTAATTTTTCAAGTTTAAAGATTTAGGGAAAAGATGAAGCATATTAGATGCAGTACATATTTGAGGGACAATTTCCAAGTTGACTAGTTGAACTTATTAAATGTGACTTTTTGGTGAAGAAACTAAGAAATGGCTGCTTACAAACCAGAAGGAACTATAATGTTCCTGTTTTAATTACTCTAGAAATTCCATTGTCTAGATATTACACAGTTGCTTATGCCTATATATACTCTGCAGTGGTTTCTGAATATTTAAAGGGGTAAGGGAAAGGCATGTAAAAAAATTAGGATTTATTATATAGGAAGTTTCTTTAAGATTATTCCCAGGAATTTATTGAGTCTCTGTTGGGTGCCATATTTTAGGTCATTATTGTTGGATCCAATGAGTTTCTGTGTTTGCCCATGTATGTGCCAGGGTGTGTGAGTTTGTGGAGGTCAAAGGACAACTTTCAGAGATCAGTTCTCTACTTCTACCAAGTTGAAGCAGGGTATAGAGCAGTGGTAATGTAGTAAACAAAATAGAGTCCATTGCCATTCCTTCATGAACACACTCAATGCCCACTGAGCTCAGAAACTAAGCAGGGTTAGGCTTAGTATTTGAATGGAAAAAAAAAAAATTGAAGACACTGTTTCCAAACAGTCCCTGTCTAATTTGCCAATTACTGAGATGTTTTCTCAGAATTGCTACTGTGTTTATTTTTATCACTTGTTTGGTTCTGCCTCTTACTATGACTTTATTTGAAAAACCAGTGTAAGATAGAAAAATCACATAACCTGTATGTTAACCTTCTCTTAATCAATATTGTAACATTGGTTATTTTATTGAGAGAACAGTTTCAAGAAAGTCGCATTCTTTTCATGTTCAGACATAAGGGAGAGTCAAAATATTCCAACTCCAGCTGGGTAGTGGTGGTGCACACGCCTTTAATCCCAGCACTTGGGAGGCAGAGACAGGCGACTCTCTGTGAGTTTGAGGCCAGCCTAGTCTATAATAGCGAGTTCCAGGACAGCCAGGACTGTTACATAGAAAAAGCCTGTCTCAAAAACCAAACCAAACAAAACAAATATTCCAAGTTCAAATAGTAGCTTCTTAACATTATCAACACTTCTGTATCTGTTAATTATTAATATGTAATAGATCCTGCTTTTCTTTCTTAAAATTGACATGAAAATTCAAATAATCGTGTTGTTTTGTAAGATTATGGTTTCAGTTTCCCTTTCCCATGCCCTAGAAAAATGAAGTGGGGTTGTTGTCTATAGTCACTCCTCTCTGTTGTTTTTGATAATTTCCTTTCTTCTGGGAAAATCTATGCCTTGGGCCTACTGAAGTATATGATTTTATTCTATAAGTCTTCTTAAGAAATTAATCATGCTTATAATTTTTTTTCAATGCCAGAGAACTGAAAGATAACCTTGGGAGCGATGACCCAGAAGGTGATATACCAGTCTTGTTGCAGGCCGTCCTGGCAAGGAGTCCAAATGTCTTCAGGGAGAAAAGCATGCAGAACAGATATGTACAAAGTGGTGAGGTTCTTTTTTTATAGTGCGTGTTTGTGGATACTGTATCAGAACTTGTTTTACACATGATTAAATTCAAGTGTCTTTAACTAGCTGGCTTTTCACCTACAAATGTCTGTTTATATTTTGCATCAAGACAAGAGCGAGAAGGAAACTTAGTAATTAGTCCTGTGGTTTAATATGTAATTAAATTCCTTGGAAATTAAAATTTTGAGGTTTTTTTAAAGTCTCTTAAAATGTATTTATTAAGTGAACTTTAGAAATTTTGCTTTTAGAAAATTAGAAAGTTTGGAAGAAATCTTTCAGTAATGAAAATATATGAAAACATTTGAGCATATGTTTTATAGATATATTGTTATTTTTAGTAACAGTGTTCATGGTTATCTATGAATTGACATAATACTCATTTTGCCTTACCAGTAAAACTCAGTTAATATTGTTAGTAACAAAGCTTTTATTTATTCTAAGTATTATAAGGCTGGTTAAATTTTAATATCTATCACAGATATCATTGTTATGTATTTAACTGTACCTAAAAGCTAAAGAAACATTGTCTTCTAGAATTTAGCTGTGTTTAGCAAATCCAAGTTTATCCTCGACTCTCAAGGTTAAACTAGGAATAGTTTAGGCAATTCTGAAAGGTCCAAGTTATAGCTAATTGGTTCACTTTTTAAAAAATATCATCAGATTCATTTTAGCTTTCTTTTCAGCAATGTCTCCATGCAGCTTTCTATTATGTCTCCTAGTTATTTTTTGTATATGAATATTTTTAAATAATACTGTTTTATTTTGTTTATATTTTTCTATGTGAATTGAATTTTTTGTTTTATTTTGTTTGTTTTGTTAAAGCAATTAACATATTTCCTACCTATTCCTCACAACTCAGTTATGCTCCTCTTACCTCTCAGTTGAAAACAGATATACAGAGCATGGCTGTGGATTAACCAGATCCATTAAACAGTGATGCAAGGAAATAAAGCTATGCATTCTGAAAGTGCTGGAGCTAAAGGAGAATATAAAGTTAGTGTTGTTTTTAAAAAAAAATAGAAAACTGTAGCATGATGAATAAAATCTCAGAAACAGATATTGGGGTTTATCCTGAAGGTCAAAAAGGCAAGGCCACCTTGTGTGAAATGGCAGTCTGCCTCCAAGAAACTTTAGAATGAGACTGTGTGTGAGAGCTGTCCCCTCCTGTTTTATGTTCCTCTCCAGGGCTATGATTAAAGGTGTGTGTCACCACTTCCTGGTCTGTAAGGCTGACAATTGGGGCTGTTTTACTCTCTGATCTTCAGGCAAGCTTTATTTATTAAAATACAAATGAAATATCACTACAGGAAACTGAAGAAATGGCCCAGATGTTAATTAAAAGCATATACTATTCTTTGTTTCTGCTTTGGGCTTTTGTAACTCCATTTCCAAGGGATCTAATACCTTCTTTTGACTTTTGCAGACAGCTACATTCAAATGTAGACACAAAAACACATGCATAAACTATTTCTTAAATAATGAGAATAGAACTTTAAAAGAAGGCCTAGTAGAATTAATTAATAAGGTTAAGAGAATGTAAATATAATTTTGGATAAATAAAATGATTCAAGTATACTAGTGCTACATTTTTTGTAATCTATATTTTTAAGTATAAATTTGGATATTAAATCACTATAATAAAAGGTTTTACAGCATTCACCTTATTTAAGTTATACATTTTGTTTGATTCTGTATACATTTTTAGTTAAAATGTATAATTATTGTATATTGCTATATATCCTATTTTGTGAAAAGGAAAAGTAGAATTTTTAAAACAATTTGTTAATACTGTTGTCATTTTTAAAAACAAAGGATAATTTATGTGGATATTTATTATGTTGTGGGTTTGTGCATATGTGCTTGTACATGTGTGTGTGTACATGTCACAACAATCACTTTGCATCTTTCATATTTTGAGACAGAATCTCTAACTGAATCTGAAGCTTATCTTCTAGCATAAGCTAGCTGGCTACTGAATTTCAGGGACTCACCTGTCTTCACTCTTACAACCTACCCCAGCACTAGAGTTAGAAGTGTGTGGCCACAACAAGCTCTTTATTTTGGTACCAGAGTGTAGTGATAAGGCGAGCAGGCCTGCTTTTTGTCCCGCCCAGCTCCCACATGGTTAGCTTTACACCCAAAATAACAACACACAAATTGTATTCTTTTAAACACTGCCTGGCCTGTTAGTTCTAGCCTCTTATTGGCTAATTCTCACATCTTGATTAACCCATTTCTAATAATCTGTGTAGCACCACGAGTTGGTGTTTTACTGGGAAAGATTCAGCATGTCTGACCTGGCGGCTGGCTCCATGGCGTCTGCCTCACTGCCTTCTTCCTCCCAGCATTCTGGTCTGTCTTCCCCACCTACCTATGTTCTGACCTATCAGGCCAAGCAGTTTTCTTTATTAATTAGCCAATGAAAGCAACAGATAGCAACCCTCCTACATCACCAGAGTTCTAAACTCAAGCCCCTCATATTTATTTTTTAACAGAACAAGTACTTTATCAAGTGAGCCATATCCCATCCTTAGAAAGATAACTTTTTGTAGTTAAATGCAAATGTGATTCATACACAACAATTTTACTATACACACGTCACTGTAATCATAGTCTTTGGAACCTTGGGGTAATCAGAAAGAGCTGTTCTGATTTTATTTGCCTCTTTTTTTACATGGTCGTTACTTTCAAACTGGTCATTTCAGCTTTACCCAAGTGATGACTGTTAATTGAGAGGAAGAAATTTTTTAATTTCTGTCTTATGACATTGCTTTCCCCATTCATCAACAAAAAAGGACAACCAGGAACAGTATTTATAGTCATTAAATTATTAAGTTGTGGAATAAAACTGCTTCATACTGATTCGTATTTTAGTAGTCTTTGAGGTGGTCTTGAGCCCTCACATCATTCTACTGATTGTTGAGCTATCGTCCCTTCTGCAGTGCTACTGGCAAATAAACATATAAACCTTTCGTTTTTCATGTCAACAGCAAGAAATAAAGTTTAAATATTAATTTGATCGCAGTTCCCAAAAGCCATATAAGAAAGTCAGGGTTAGTTGCAGAATTTTATCTCTGATTTAACTGAATTTTTCTGCTGCTTTTTTTAAAATAACAAAATGCCATTTGTGCATGAATCAAGAAGCAATGTCCTGCTTGAAAAGAAATAGAAGAATCTAAAAGCTAGATCTGGAGAGATGGCCCAGTTGGTAACAGCACTTGCTGCTGCTCTTGTAGAGTATCTGAGCACCCACATGGTTGCTGACATCTAATTCCTATCCCAGGAAATCCCGTGTCCTCTTCTGACCTCCAAGGGGACCTAGCACACATATGGTACACATATGTACATGTGGGCAGACACTCATACACATAAAAATAAACTGTAAAAAAAAAGAAAATGAAGATGTTCTCGTGTTTTCATTTACTAATGAAATATTCTTTTAATCCTTATGAGTAACAAAAGGTTATTTTAGAAGACATATGAATATGATGCTTTGTTAATAGAGTTTTGGATGGAAATTGCATGAACCAAATGTTTGGTCCATAGATAAATTAGTAATAAAACCTAGGAGTGAAACAATTAACTTGGTGAAATTAAGTACCTAAGCACAGGAGAGGTACATGCTAAAAAAAAAATTCTATATAATAACAATAAACTAGTTAGAGGCCTATATTAAAAGAAGTATATAGAATTTTGACAAAAGCTAGATGAAATGACTTAAAAATTCTTCTTAGTCCTAAGGCTAAAGGCTAACGGGATGTGTATAAGGTTGGGGGTGTACTTCAGTTTTAACACCGGCCTAGAGTGTATGATGTTCTGTGTCAATTCCTAGCTCTCTAAAAATTGTGAGCAACATCTCTATGTTCAGTACTAGACTAGTTATATTAAAATTATGTTTTAATAAAATTGATGGTTCTTGAAATTTAGTTTGCCTAGTAGCTGTATATTGCTTCTCCAAAACAAAATTATTTCTGGATGGAAGAAAGGAACTTTTAAATGGTTTTAAAAGAATGAGTTAACTCTTTATTGTAAGAAGAAAATAATAATGTTTTTTATCTATTGCACAGGAATGATGATGTCTCAGTATAAACTTTCTCAGAATTCCATGCATAGTCCTGCATCTTCCAATTACCAACAAACCACTATCTCACATAGCCCCTCCAGGTAAATAAATAGTTATGTATATGTTATATATTAAATATTGAATTCTGGGTGAATGAATATGCTATTGAATATCAAGTCTATATGTTTAAATAATCATGAATTATATATAAATAGTTCCATGCTTAGCTGCACTCATGAACATTCACCTAAAAATGTTGAGTGTAGAATTACTGTAATATAATATATTAACTAAAGAAACTACCATATTAGTAATTGAATTTCACATAGAAAAATATTTGATAAAATAAATGATGTTTGGGGTGGTAATATAGCTCACTAGTAGAGTGTTTACCTAAAATTTACAAAACCCTTGGTTCAGTAGGTTAATTCCCAGCAGCATTACCACCTAAAACAGAGAAAAGTAATGTTTGATGTAGGTTTTCTATAAATAACAAAATTTGGGAAACAGACCTTAAGAGCCATAGATTGTTTTTTCTAAATAGAATGCTGATTTTTACGTAGTTAAAGAAGTGAATTTTTAGTTATTTGATGTGACTCATGATCAGTGTGAATAATTTATGTGTTATTTTGCTATTTTCTGTTTGTGTAGATTTTATGCATAAATTGAAGTCCAAAGAACTTAGTCACAGTTAAATTTCAAGGAATAGCCTTTTGATTTCTTTTCCTGATATACTTCATTTGGGTTTTGGGTTTTAGCCGGTTTGTGCCACCACAGACAAGCTCTGGGAACAGATTTATGCCACAACAAAATAGCCCAGTGCCTAGTCCATATGCCCCACAGAGCCCTGCAGGATACATGCCATATTCCCATCCTTCAAGTTACACAACACATCAACAGATGCAGCAAGGTAAGAAAGTTGTTTGTTACCTAAATAATTACACTAAATATTGGATATACCTAAATAACCTTAATTCCAAACAAGCTCATTTTAAAAATAATTTTTAAATATAAACAAAATGATGTTCAGTTTGTCAAATTTTAACTGTGGCTTAAATCATTTTAAACATTAAATTATTTTTTGGGATTTATCTTTGGAGTAAATGAGGCATTGTCATTGAGTCTTTGATTAGGTTACGATGTAGTTATATTTTGTTATGAAATTTAGAACTCTTTTAGTTGAGTTTCTTCTTACAGTATCATTTTATTTCATATTTATAACTAAAGAAAATTAGAGGTTTTAATACAGAATTTTCTGAGTTGATTTACTATTCTCAGTTTATTGTCAAATTATGGTTTTAATGCAGAATTTTCTGAATTGAATTACTATTCTCAGTTTATTGTCAGAACGTTTGTTTATACCTATTATCTTTTAAAGAATATACTGTCTCACAACTACTAAGTAATTTATTAGCAGTACAAATTCTTATACTCTTTAAATAAATATTAAAAAACAAATTTTCAAGAACAATAATTACAGTCTTTTCTTGTTATTTTGAGGCAGAATTTAAGCTACCCAAACTGGCAGTAAACTTGCTCTGGTTACCTTGAACTTTCCTTCCTCCTGAGTAGCTGGACGACAGGTCTATCGACTAGTCTTGTCTGAATTGTGTGTAGTGGGGATTTAGCAGTCTTTATGTCACATTCCAGACGTTACTGTGTTCTCATAATATGACTTGGTTTGTTCTCATATTTTCTTTCAGCTAAAAACATGTTTTAAGGGATTAATGTGTTATATGAGTTTTGCAAGGATATTCTATAAGTGATGTATACTTTGTCATGTATTACATTTGGAAGTCTACAGGACTGGTAGTACCATCTAATGTGTTCACTAATCTAAATACAGCATGTATTTTTTTTTCCTTTGTAATTATTAGATAATCTGGGTTAATACTAAAAATATCCTATTTTCTAGTAATCTTATAGAGAGAGCATCATCCAGTGATTCAGTTTTTAAGATTTCTTTAGACTTGTTCTTGGAATGTTGTAATAGTTTTAATTTTCATTCAAAAGATGACTCCTTGAAATCAGTATCTAAGAATGATAAATAATCTATACAATAGAATTACAAAATTTTAGTAGCGAATGAGAAAAACCTGTGTCTGAGCAGACTGAATACCTAGATTTGAGAAAAGAGAAAGATTATCCAAAATTTCTTCATGAGAACATAAATATGTTACTACATAAGTATATATTATATACAATTATTCTTTATATACCAAGGTATATAAAATTATTAATGTTGTATATATGTGCATTTTCTATATACAGTATCAAGAACAAGACAAAAATTACCTTAAGAACTAAAAATAAGCAATTTTTTATTAAACAGCCAACAAATACAGAAAAGTTTAACTCGTATTTAAAATAATTATTAACTTAAAGTAACAAGTAAACCGATATATTATAAATTGAAATAAAATTATATTGAATCGGTAAATGTTTTACTTTTTTTTGTTTTGCTTTTCGAGATTGGGTTTCTCTGTATAGCATTGGTGCCTGTCCTGAAACTAGCTCTCGTAGACCAGACTGGTCTGTAACTCCCAGAGTTCTGCCTGCCTCTAACTCCCAAGTGCTGGGAGAAGGCATGCGCACCTCCGTCAGGCAATGTTTACATTCTTAATAAGGAAAAAAGTTTATACAAATTTTCTGGAAAGCAGTTTGCATAGTTTATAAATTATTTACCTCACTCAGTAAGTTAAAACTTTCTTTCAAAAGGCTAAGGGATAAAACACCTTTTTAAATCAGGTTTCCAGAGCATTTAATGATGAGTTGCTCAAATCCTTAACTATTTTGTCAAAAAAAGAAATACATCAGCACTTTCCCAACTTATTTTATAAAATTAAATAATAACTGAATTCTAAAATTAGGTAAGGTGAAGAATATGAGGAGGAGGGTATGATCCTGTTATTCATGTTCATGGAAACAAAATTCTAAAAACTTAGGCGTTCAATGTTACCAGCCTTTATGACAAAATTGGATATATGTTAGGAATTTGTGGAATACTTAAAGTATATAATTATTACTTCAGATTGATAGGAATAAGAGGATCTTGTAAACTCCTTCATAGGGACCAAAAGAACATTCAAAGCAATTTAATTCATTATTTCAAAAATATTACCAAATGATAATAAATTGGTACGGCTTTATCTTGCTATAGGGTATCTAATGGTGACAAATTAGAAATTTAAAAAAAAAAATTTTTTTTTACCTGAGTATCTGAACACCACTCTAACTTAGTGGATAATGGGTATCCTACACAATAGAGGAGCTGCATATGACCTTTCTACATATCTAATATCGGTGTGTGGATATACATACACATATGTATGCATGTGAACAGAAGAAATGAAATACCACTTTGGGTATAGAAATATCTTGGTAAAAATTCAAAAGATGCTACAGAAAAGATATTACATTTAATAAAGGCATTCTTTGTAGTTCCTGAATGTAATTAACCATATTTTACATATCAATAAGCAATTACAGATACTATTTTAACTATCAGTAACACTTGTAACAAAAATTGCAAGATGTCTTGTGATTAGTGAAAGATTATATAAGCTTTGCTAACAACATGATAAAAAGTGAAAATGTGCTGTTCTCATAGATAAGAATATTGAGATAAAGATTGCTTTTTCCAAATCTTTTAATTCAGTATAGCATTACCAGAAATTTGAAGCAGAGTGTATTGTGAAACAGAGGCAACTCCTAAAAATTCATATGAAAGAATAGAAGTCTAAGAATAGGCAGAACAGTTTATCGTGATGTTTTTATTTTATGATTACATCACTTCCCCTTCCCTTTCCTCCATCTAAATCCTCCCATATATGCCTCCTCTCTTTCAAATCATGGCCTCTTTTGGGAGGTTTCATTTTGTTATGTTTTGGTTTCTGATTATTCTGGAGAAAGGGTCTCACTATGTAGCCATAGCTGTCCTGGAACTTGCTTTGTAGACCAGAATGGCCTCTAACTCACAGAGATCTGCCTGCCTCTGATTCTGAATTGCTGGGATTTAAGGTATGAATTAACACATCCAGCTGGCCTCTCTTTTTGGATAGGATAATTTTTAAAAGGAGTATTGTAATAGCTCAATATAACAGAAATCGAATCTGTTGTACTGTTAGGACAGACATTGAAAAAAAAAATGTATGCTAAAGTGCAGTGTGATAAAATGTCTAGAAACATACCCATAAAGCAAATGAAAACTTCATATGTATCTTACTAGGAGATAATACTTAATTATATACTGTATAGTATATAATTGTGTATTATATATAATATATATAAACTATTATATATAGTATCTGTTGTGTATTATATATAATAGGGGTGTTATTTGTTTAATTATGGTGAGACAATTAAGAAAGAAAGCTTAATTGGGTCATTTACCCACTATATATGTAAAAGTAAATTTTATTTTTATAAAACTTTTTTTAAAATGTAGAAACCTTTTCTATGACTTGGTAATAAGGAGGGAATATGAGTGACAGTATAAATAAAAAAGTCTTGGCTTTGCTGCTAATTAATAAATGTAAAGTAAAATGGCTATCAAGAATATTTTTTACCCTCAATCACAAAAATTGTTGGTAAGTATATAAAACAGTGGGAATTTACACATACTACTGTTGAATTAAGGGACTGAAGTAATTTGTAAAAGTTATTTGAAAGTATTCAGAAAGACTTACAAACATATGTAACTAGTAATTTTATTTACTAATCTAAGTCTTTAAAGTTACAAGCACATTTATAAAAAGACTCATGTATATATCATAAATAGTAACACCCTGTAGTTTAAATAATCCAACTGTTCCCATATAAAAATGAATACACTGTGTACATTATACAGCAAAATATATGTAATTGTTCATTAAAAACAAATGAACTTAAGATTGCATATATACGAAATGGAAAAATCACAGCATAATACATTATGAAAAAAGAAGTTATATGCCTGAAATTAATGAAGCCCTGGATTCTGTTCCCAGCACTGCATAAAACTAGGTGTGGTGGCACAGTCTTGTAATCCCAGCATTTGGAGGTAGAGGAAGGAATACCAGAAGCTCCAGGAAAGCCTTAGCTACATATCAAGTTTGAGGCCATCCTGGGCCACATGAGGCCCTGTCTGAAAAAATAAAAGCAAGTTGTAAATGAATTTATAAACAAGCCATTTAGCACATTATATTCAAAACAGTACTTATTTGTATTATTTGAGAATATATTTACTTATAATAAAAGTATAAAGATGTGCATGCATAAGTAGAGTGGTCTGAATCCAAACTGTTCTTTCCTATGGGATAAAGAGAGAAGAGACTAGAGAAAACACAAATATAGAGAGCTTTACCCATGTCTGTGGTGTGACACTTCTTTTAAAAATGGGTCTGAATGACATCTATCATGGTGTTAAGATTTGTTGTCAGTGTTTGTGGTTTTGTTTAGGTTTTGGTTTGTTAATGTAAGGTCCTAAATAGCTCATGCTTTTTTCAAACTTGCTATGTATCCAAGATCAGCACATAAATGTTCATTGTATTCTTTGTAATTTTTATATGTTTAAAATATTCTTGTAATTATTTTCTAAGAATTCCTCTAGTTGATTTTTATATTTTTAAAATGTTTTATTCCAGCATCAGTATCAAGTCCTATTGTTGCTGGTGGCTTGAGAAACATCCATGATAACAAAGTTTCTGGTCCATTATCTGGCAACTCAGCTAATCATCATGCTGATAACCCTAGACATGGCTCAAGTGACGACTACCTACACATGGTGCACAGGCTAAGTAGTGATGTATGTAATGTACTAGTTATAAATGCGGTAACAGCTGATATCTGTCTTGTAGTCCAGCATTTTTATAGCACAGGTGAAGGATATCTAGTTTGCCTTGAGAATTATACTATATTTTAAGAATCTAGGTATGAATACCATACCTAGGGCTTAATCTGTAGAGCAGGATTAAATTTTAGTTTTAATTTAATAGTGTTTATACCAAAATATTTTCTCAAGTAGCAAACTTTTGTTCGTATTTGGCTTTTCTCTTTCTAAATTATATTCGGACTTCTTCCCTTCTTCATATTTAACATTTTCTCATTAAGCTATTTTACATGTTAGAAATTTTCGTATTGTAGATGTAACTGCACTTTTATGTAAATTTCCTATAGGTAACCACAACAGAGATGACAATGGACTCTGCTCTCAAGATGTTTATAGTCTCATAGGGTATTCTTCACATATCTCTTTTATAGAAAACAAACCAAAATGGAGCATGCTCATTATGTCAGTTTTCTTTATTCATTGTCATGCATAGGGTGTTGATTCTTTTGGATACAGTTTCAATTCTTCTAAGGTATACCATGAAGAAAACAGAAAAGTGCAGAAGAATTATATTGTTGAATTTCAACACTTTACCTGTCAGTAATTTATGTCTCTATTAGTTGTCCTTCCGATTTCAGTAAGGCCTTTCCTAGCATTCAAATAGAAATTTTGTGTTTCATATTTAGGATGGTGATTCTTCAACAATGAGGAATGCTACATCTTTTCCTTTGAGGTCTCCTCAGCCAGTGTGTTCTCCTGCTGGAAGTGATGGAACACCTAAAGGTATTATTTTAACTAGAATTTCCTTCTCTATATTTCATTTTTCAGGCAGATATAGACCAATTATCTAGATATTTGAGTCTGTTTCAATTTATTTAAACTGTTCATCTTTATATTTGCAAAATCCCAGTAAACTCTTAGAGTATTCTTAGGTATATACAATACAATATCATTCTCACTAGTAAATCTAATGACCTTTCACAGTCATAACCTTCTTAACCTCTCTTAAATGTTTGAACTGTTTAATCAGATTCATTTGTCCACTTGAAAAAATTTACTTCATATTGAATTGGCTAGCTCTCTTGGTTTTTCTTTTTCGTTTCATTTTGTTTTGTTTTGTTTTGTTTGAGTTGATGTTGTTGTATCTCTACAGGCTCCTTTTCTGTACTTCCTTTTCAAGATTTCTGTCAGTGTCCCCACTGTACTTTTTATCATTTGACCTTTGATTCCAATACTTGGGAGGGCAGCCCAGGCTACATGAGACCCTGTCTTTAGAAAAAGGTAATAAAGCCAGGCAGTGGTGGTGCAGCATTCAGGAGGCAGACGCGGATTTTTATGAGTTCCAGACCAGCCTGGTCTGCAGAGAGAGTTCCCAGACAGGACCTCCGTGGTTATTACACAGAGGAACAACAACGAGAGAGAGAGAGAGAGAGAGAGAGAGAGAGAGAGAGAGAGAGAACACACGAAAGAAGACAAAGGTAATAAGTTGTAAGATAGTTGGTGATTTATCATTTCCTTGTAAGTTTTAATATGGGCTTCTGTCCCATATGGTAAAGCATTTTTTTTTTTCTTTATGCAGGCAATGTTCCAACTCAAGGACATTCTTTATAAAGTAAAGTCTGAACCTATCTCTTCAAGATAGGTTGAAGATCTCATTTTCACCAGATGTTTTACTAGGTTCTCCAGAGAGAGAGAAAAAGAGAGAGAGAGAATAAAGAATGAAGATGAAATTAGGCAAGAATGATAAAAAGACAAGAGTGAGAAAGCTGCAGTGTGTGATATTTTATTTCTATAAATATATTCATTTTGAGAGATTTAAAAACCCAACTTGTAGAAAAGAAACTTGAAAGATAGTGTATTTGTAGAGTTTCCGCCACAGTTAGCTATTTCCCCATTCAAGTATTGTCAAGGTAGGAAGTTATTGATGGCTCTAAGGAGGGGATAACAAAGGAACAGATGGGTAATCTAAATAACTATCTTGCTTTTCTTTTGACACTTAGGGGAAGATGGATCATGGGTAGATAAATGATAGAAAACTTCAAAATGACAGCTTGAACAATATCTTAAATGCATTATATGTCAAAAGCCTAAACTTCACTTTATCAGGTTGTTTTCCAAATAGTCTTGAAATATTAGTGTATTGTTTGTTATTTTAATTTAATTTTAAGGTAAATTGCTGAAATTTGAGGCTTTTTTCTAATATATATATATATATAATTTGCCACATAAACTTGAAGCAAAAAAGCATGCATAGTACCATGTAAAAATGCAGAGAGAAAAATCTTACCCTTAGCTTTTCATGCTTGCTGGCTATTTAACTTTATAAAACTTTCTTAACTTCTGTGAACAGGTTCCTTTTCAGCAAAACTGTGACATTAATGCTCAAGAAATTTCTTAAAAATAAATGAGTTAATCAAACATGGTGGTACACACAGTAATTGCAGTATTAGAAAGCTGATGGCAATATCAATAGTTCTAAGTCAGTCTTGGTTTCTTAGCAAGTTCAGGCCAGCCTGGGTAGCATGATTCTGTGTCTCAAAAATTAAATGAAGTAGTATATTATGTATCTTTTATAGTTCAAGCTACAGTTCCAAAGTACTTGGATTAGATAATTTCTTAGTATTTGATCCAACTTAACTGTGCTATCACTTAATATTTTATTATACAAAAATAAAATGTGTAAAGTAGCATAACTATTTCTGCTAAATTGTTTTTCTAGGATCAAGACCACCTTTAATTCTACAATCTCAGTCTTTACCTTGTTCATCACCTCGAGATGTTCCTCCAGATATCTTACTAGATTCTCCAGAGAGAAAACAAAAAAAGCAAAAGAAAATGAAATTAGGCAAGGATGAAAAAGACCAGAATGAGAAAGCTGCAATGTATGATATAATTAGTTCTCCAACCAAGGACTCTACAAAACTTACGTTAAGACTCTCTCGTGTAAAATCTTCAGATATGGACCAGCAAGAGGATATGCTATCTGGTATGGAAAATAGCAATGTTTCAGAAAATGATATTCCTTTTAATGTGCAGTATCCTGGACAGACTTCAAAAACACCCATTACTCCACAGGACGTAAACCGCCCACTTAATGCTGCTCAGTGTTTGTCGCAGCAAGAACAAACAGCATTCCTTCCAGCAAACCAAGTGCCTGTTTTACAACAGAACACTTCAGTTGCTACGAAACAACCACAGACTTCTGTAGTACAGAATCAGCAACAGGTATCACAGCAGGGGCCGATATATGATGAAGTGGAATTGGATGCACTGGCTGAAATTGAGCGGATAGAAAGAGAATCAGCCATTGAAAGGGAGCGCTTCTCAAAGGAAGTTCAAGATAAAGGTAAGAAATCTCTTTATTCCAACTTCAACAAGGGGCACGCACATCTTATGTCTTCTCATGTGTGAGCTCCATTCATTATCTAAAACAACTATATCAAATTTGGCAATTATATATTATCAATTTTGAACTATATGATTTTATTTTTACTCTTCTACTAAAACAAGCATTGCTATTTCAATATTATACTTATTTTCTCTAAGTTATGCTGACAGAATTAGGTTCATTACCATCGAATTGTTTTAAAGCAGGGCACAAACTAGGTGTGATGGTTGATGCTTGTAATTTCAGTACTTGGGAGGCAGAAGTCAGAAAACTGCTGCAAGTTGAAAGCCAGGCTGTGCTTTATAGTGAGTTTATTACCAACCTGGGCCACAGAGTGAGACCCTGTCTCAAAAATCAACAACAACAATAACAACAGCAACAATAATAATAATACAAAGTGGGTATATCTGACATCTTATGTGTATGTTTATTAGTAAGTTACATACTCCATTTGGTTTAGGATTCTTCTATTTTGATAATGCAAAGTTTTTATAACAAGTTTTAGAAAGTTTAAGCTAATATTAAATATCAAATCCTAAGGATCAAAGATCATTTGATGGTGTTCACAATTAAGTGTTCACCTTTTATTGGATTAGTATATAATGGGCACAGTTTGAAGGTATACCTGTATTATGAGCTTGTTGCTTGCTTTATCCTTCATAATCAAATTGAAATAAGCCTTGCCGGGCAGTGGTGGCCCACATCTTTGATCCCAGAACTTAGGAGGCAGAGGCAGGCGGATCTCTGTGAGTTCGAGACCAGCCTGGTCTACAAGAGCTAGTTCCAGGACAGGCTCAAAAAAAAAAAAAGAACTCTCTAGTGTTTAATTATTTGGCGAATGCTAGATATAAAATCCCTTAAAATTTTTAAGCAAGATACATGAGTTACTAGGATTGCTAGTATAATTTATGAATTTGATATCTTTACCAATGTGTATATACATTTGATTATCCAAATGTAAGGGATGCTTTATAGTTCAATTTTATTTCTTGATATTGAAGAGTTCATTTTGCCTATCTGTTATGTGAAAGGTTCATCACTAATTGTGTTTTTCTTTAAAACATATGCTGAAGGTTCGTGTTACCTCTTCTGTCACGATGAATTGTCAACATTGTTGGAGAATTATTATACTATGTTTGCAGAGTAAATCATAAATAGGAACAATTGTCTTTATCTTACTGGTTAGAGAACTGGAGTCTTTTATGATTGAGGGTTTTTTTGTTTTGTAGTTTTTGAAAACCTTGGTCATAAATCTTTGCTAAAGATAAGAAAGTGTTGGTTTTTTTAATTTGTGATTGAGTTTCAGTATAGATTGTATTGAGTATTGTATTCTTTGCTTTTATAAAAATTGTGTATGTTAAGTCATTCAGCTTTTCTTTATAATATTGATCTACACAAAATTTGTGACTACTATGACAGTTTTGAAACAGATATTGGCCAACGAGAAATAGTAGTAGTGGAGAGAACAAAATTTCTGTGTGGCATTTCATTTTTGTTAAGGGGGAGTCTGTTCTGGAAACAAGGGGGAGGTGGGTAGTGTTTCAAATGATTTTTAGTAGTTGTTGACAAGAAGAAATCACAAACACTTTTGTTACTTTTTCTCGATTTTCATTATGTCATATTTGTTGAAACCAGAGATTTTATTTTTAAAAGTGGAATGGGGGGGCTTAAGAGATGATTTGGTGAATAAGAACAAATTCTGTTCTTGTAAAGGATTAGGCTTTGGTTCTCAGCGCTCATATCTGGCAGCTCACAGATACCTCTAACTATACCTTTAGGGGAGCCAATGCCCTCTTCAGTTCTCTGAAGGCAGCTGACACGTGTGCACATAACATACATACACATAAACACACATACATGAGCAAGAATAAGATAAATCTGTTTTTTAAAAGTGGAGTAAAGGGGTTGGAGAATGACTCAGCAGCTAAGCATGCTTGTTCTTGTAGAGGATACAGGTTTGATTCCCAGAACCCACCCGCAAGTGGCTCACAGCCTTCCATAACTCTAGTTCCAGGGCTCCGATGTTCCCTTCTGACCTCGACACGGACCAAACAGACATGTAGTAAAAAGACATAATGTGCAAACAGGACATTCATACACATAAAATAAAAATTTTTAGAAAGTGGTGTGAAAATAAATGTAATTATACTAAGCATAATTTGCTTATTAATAAACTTACTTTTCCCCCCAACTTATTTGCGAGAATAAAACAAAGCAATTACAATTTATTCTTTCAGAAATTTGTAATACATATTTTACTTTGAATCATTTAAATAGTTTTCTCCGTAATCAGTGATTGTGTGGCTATTTAACTGAAACTCAGAGGACAAAGCTGCATATAGTTTTAGTGGAAGTTCATATACATTCTGTGACTATAAAAATTAAGTAGACCTTGCTAACTTCATGTCACAGTTGTCATTTTTAAGTTGTTTTCTGACATCAGTTCTTATTATGTCGTACATAAATTATATGGAAGTAATAAATAGATTAAAATTGTATGTTATAGTGTTTCAAGGTCGTACATACAATTATCAGTAAAAGTGTAATTTTCTGAAGTTGGTTTTTTACTAAATGAGCCCTGAAAAGACAAAATAATCACTTGATATTAATTCATAATTTCTTATCATTATTTTGATGTTTTCAAACTAAAGTCTAAAGTTAACTTTTAATGTATTCTAGAGTATGGCTCTGACAACTTTTTGTTGTATTGCTGATTACAAGGAGCACACTGAAGTACTTGTTTAGTCTGGAGTTTTGTTGCATGCCCTTTCTTGGGTTTGAGTTGTTTGTCATGACATTTATTTGTTATGGAAAAAAAATTTCTACAAAAAACAGAAACTAAAACCCTGTTTCTTATAATTAAGAATAGAAACTGATAACTGGAATTCAAGAAAAGTAATAGGTTAGTCTTAAGTAGTCTACATGTATTGTGGTTAAGCCTACGATTACCTGGTTCTACACCCAGGCAAAACTGCTCTTCTGGATGTTAGGTTTTGTGTTCCTTTGACCTGTTCTTTCTTTGGGCATCATAAATATATACACTAAAAGACTAATTGCAACCCAGTGTTACACTATTCCCAAACTAAGTTTCTCTTGATCTGCCTTGTTCATACTTATAGCATCTGTAATTATATATGTTGATATTAAAAAAAAAACTTCATAGGGGCTGGAGAGATGGCTCAGCAGTTAAGAGCACTGACTGCTCTTCCCGAGAACCCAAGTTCAATTCCCAGCACCCACATGGCAGCTCACAACTGTCTGAAAAATCCAGTTTCAGGGGATCTGACACCTTCACACCAATGTACATAAAGTAAAGTTTAAAAGAAAACAAACTGTTCATCTTTGCTTCTGGGATGACCTATCAGAATTATATTTGTCCTTTGTGTGCTAAATATTCTTTCTTTTAATCAAAAGAATTCCTTTGTTTATCTTTGTGTGTTTCTTTTCCCAAGGTGTGTTTTCCATATCACCAAATGTAAGGAATGGCCTACCTTCCTAATGTTTATTATAATGTTGAAATACTCTGACTGTAACTTTTATAAGAAGTAAATATATAAAATTTTATATATGAAATATATAAAAATATAGATTGAGCATCTTTGCTTTTCTCCCCCACCAAAAAATAAATAAATCCAGAATTCTCTCACATATAAAACATATTGAGCATCAAAATTTCAGGTTCCAAAGCATTATGAATTTTGTTATTTTGAGATTAGGGGTGTCCAGCCAGGAAAGTCCATGAAAATATTTCAAAGTCTGAATAACTAAAAATCAGAAACACTTCAGTCCCATACACTCCAGATAAGAGATAGTCAAACTATGTTACCTACTATTATTTGAAAGAGAGGTACAAGAGTAAAACAGCGAGCCACCTGGCCTGTGCTGTTGGTTAGGTGTGAGTATTTTCATTTGTTCTAGTCAGTTTCTGTGTGTTTGCTTTGAGTAGGTTTACATTTTGCTTAAAATATATTTAGTAACAGTTAAAATTTGTTTCTTATGAGCCAAAGAAGCTAGAAATTTTGGAAGGTAGGGTCTTATTTTCAAAATATTCACAACTAGATGACAAATGGTATTGAAATTATTCTTTGTACACATTTTCTTCAGGAGTGTGGTAAATTCTGATAGCTAATGTTAAGATTCAGAATTAAAGGTAATCAGTGTCCCAAATACTAACATTACTCTATACAGATGGGCTTCCATTGGTATGTAGATAGGTCATGATATAGTGAAAACAAACATACGTGGGCAAAGGTGAGCCGCCTTTATCCATCCAGAACCATGGGAGAACTGAAGCAGACCCTGAAATCAGAAAATAAGTTCTCTTCCAGTTCCCCCAGCTCCCTGCAACAATGATAAAATATTGCTAGTTTCATAGAAACGATGTATTTTTCAACAGATGAAAAATTCAGACATAGTTTGGTGGCCCATACCTTTATTTCAGCAATTGCAAGGCCAGGCAGGAAGATGAGAAGAGGCAGCCTGGACACCATAGCAAGTCCCACAGCCAGCATGAGACTGTAAGAGAGAAAGGGGGATGAGAAGAGGAAGAGGGAGGCTGGTTTAAAACTTTGTATCCAGCAATGTTTTCTTTATAATAAAAAATGTAAGATCCTTTCTTAGTCTTTACTGCATTGCTTATATACATACTATCTTTTCTGCTGTTATTCATAGAATCTTTAGTTTAAGAAATTTCTTTGAAATAACTTATTTACCAAATTTTTATTTTAATAACAACGTGTAAATTAAAATGAAGTTAATGATCCATAAATTCTAAGAATTTTTTATTATTTTAAAGTCTACCTACTAAGCTATTATTTATTTCTGAAAAAATATACTAATCAAAGAATGAGGCACAGATTTAACAAATTTTTAGATGCCTGGGGTTAATTATATTAGTTTCAAAATATGGTTAAGTTACTATTTTAATGACATTCACAAAAATCTGTTGCCTTGAAACTGTAGAAGTCTTAAGTTGTATGAATTTTTGTATTTGTTATAAAGGATTAAGGGATAATCTTAGTAAAGACATTCTGTTTGTAATCTAGGAATTGCTTTATGTGGTATATGGCAAGACTAAAAATTTTGTGACAATATTTTAAAGGGATTCAATAAATATAATTTTAGTATTCTGAGAATTTTTTCCTCAGGTATTGGAGTTAAAGGCTCTCTTAGCTGACAGATTATTTGGAACTTGGGAAAACAATGTAATGATAATAATGATAACATTTTATTATTGTTGTTTTAGAAGTGGAGTATGCATGACTATGTTTTTTACTTCTGTGTAACAGAAAGAGCAGATTGTATGTTTGGGGGTCGGGGGTGTCCTGGAGATCAAACTTGTACTGTGGTGCACTCTAGGCAAGCACTGAGTCCTGAAGTACATTTTCATTACATTTGATTAGACTTTATAATGGAATGAGCTGCTCCTTCTGTCTTAAGAGAGTCAAACAATGAAATTTGGTATATAAAATACACAGTATAACTTTTAAAAATGTTTTCAGGATTTTGTTCTGCTACAGTAAAATAATGATGTGATGTCTCACCCGCTGCTGTGAAGTTTTTACCTTGTAACAGTGTTAACTTAAATGGTGTATCCCAAATAGTGGATATTATCAGAGAATCTAGAGATTCTCTTCTTAAAATAACTAAAAATGACTTTAAAACATAGTCAGGGAGTTCAGGCAATAAATTGTGTAGACAAAATCTACAAGGTACTACGAATCTACTGTTTTTAGAACTGAAGATTCAGTTCATAGACAGTGAACCAGAAATCTTCTGAGTTAGAAATAGAATCAAACAAACAGAAATGCATAGCTGCTAAAAAGTGCTTCACAGTCTACTATAGTAGATTTGGGTTAGTATAAACATGTTATTATATTTCAGAATACTGTAGTTCTTCTTCCCCCCTGTGGTCGATAATATAAACCACTAGAATGAAAAGCCCAAAGACATTTTTGTCCATGAAAGTTGCTCAACACAAAATTTATCTGAGTAAAGTGCTTATCATCTCCTTCACAGGAGACTGAGGCAGGAGGAGCCAGAGGTCAGGGCCACTCTGGGCTATGTTAGTTATAAGTTCTAGCCCAGGTTAAGGTATAGAACAAGACCCTGTCTCAAACACACAAACAGAAAGACAGGATTTATCTTTTTTTTTAAAAAAAAAGTGCCACGTTTCTGAGAATGCCTATAATATAACTTCTTTATTCGATTTTATTTTTAACATTGTGTGTTAGCTTTTAAGTTCCATGTGCACTGTTATTAACATCTGAAGAGTGTGAATTCTGGATTAAAGTATAATGACAAAATCAGGGTATTTTGTTACTCTATCATTTGCTTTTCTTTGGTGACACAACTGCATCTACGTTTTACTTTTATTTTTATATGTCTTATTAGATGTAGTAAAAGATTGTGTTCTTAATGGTATTTGGCAAAGTTAGGACTCTTGTTTTAATAATAAAATAATCTAAGGTGAAAATATGACTTATAGCTAGTCTTGGGTCATTTATATATAAACTAATGTGTGTATTACAAGTTCTATTCATTTGTATTCTTATACTTATGTAATCAAAATGCTATTGAATTATTGTTGATATAATATATTAATTATTGAAGTTCAGAAGCATATAGATCTCAAATTTTAGTTTTAAAAGTAGTCATCCTGTTTTAAAAAATATATATTTTGTTTTTAGTAAGATAAGACTATATCTGTTACTGATATTGAATATTTATCTTTAAATTTCAGATAAACCTTTGAAAAAAAGAAAACAAGATTCTTACCCACAGGAGGCTGGGGGTGCTACAGGAGGTAATAGACCAGCTTCTCAGGAGACGGGTTCTACGGGAAATGGGTCAAGGCCAGCATTAATGGTTAGCATTGATCTTCATCAGGCAGGAAGAGTGGACTCTCAGGCTTCTATTACTCAGGATTCAGACTCCATAAAAAAGCCTGAAGAAATCAAACAGTGTAATGATGCACCCAGTTCTGTTCTTCAGGAAGATATTGTTGGAAGTCTTAAGTCTATACCAGAAAACCATCCTGAGACACCTAAAAAAAAGTCTGATCCTGAGCTCTCCAAAAGTGAAACGAAACAAAATGAAAGTAGGTTGTCAGAATCTAAACCAAATGAGAACCAACTGGTGGAGACAAAGTCAAATGAAAGTAAGTTAGAAACTAAAACTGAAACCCAAACAGAAGAACTTAAACAGAATGAAAACAAAGCTGCAGAATCCAAACAAAATGAGAGCACTGTAGTTGAGCCTAAGCAGAATGAAAGTAGACTATGTGACACAAAACCAAATGACAACAAACAAAACAATACCAGGTCAGAAACAACAAAATCAAGACCTGAAACCCCAAAGCAGAAAGCTGAAAGCCGGCCTGAAACTCCAAAACAAAAGGGTGAAGGTCGGCCTGAAACCCCAAAACAGAAGGGTGATGGACGACCTGAGACTCCAAAGCAAAAGGGTGAAGGCCGGCCAGAAACCCCAAAACACAGGCATGAAAATAGGAGGGATGCTGGAAAGCCATCAACAGAGAAAAAGCCCGATGTGTCTAAGCATAAACAGGATATCAAATCTGACTCACCTCGCTTAAAATCAGAAAGAGCTGAAGCCTTAAAACAGAGACCTGATGGGCGATCTGAGTCATTAAGACGTGACCATGATAGTAAACAGAAATCAGACGACAGGGGTGAGTCAGAACGACATCGGGGGGATCAGTCAAGGGTTCGAAGACCAGAAACACTGAGATCTTCTAGTAGAAATGAACATAACATTAAATCTGATGGTTCAAAACCTGAGAAGCTAGAAAGAAAACACAGGCATGAATCAGGGGACTCACGGGACAGAACTCCTGGGGAACAAAAATCAAGACCAGATAGTCCTCGTGTAAAACAAGGAGATACTAATAAGTCAAGACCTGGTTTTAAATCACCAAATAGTAAAGATGACAAAAGGACAGAGGGTAACAGAAGTAAAGTAGACAGTAATAAAGCGCACACTGACAATAAGGCTGAATTTCCAAGCTATTTGTTGGGGGGCAGGTCTGGTGCATTGAAAAATTTCGTCATTCCAAAAATCAAGAGGGATAAAGATGGCAATATTACTCAGGAAACTAAGAAAATGGACATGAAAGGAGAGCAGAAAGACAAAGTAGAAAAAATGGGATTAGTTGAAGATCTAAACAAAGGCGCTAAGCCTGTAGTTGTTCTGCAAAAACTGTCGCTGGATGATGTCCAGAAGCTAATTAAAGATAGAGAGGATAAAGCAAGAAGCTCCCTTAAGTCTATCAAGAATAAGCCATCCAAGTCAAATAAAGGTAAGAAGACTCCCTGTCACTGTGTTTTTTAAGTTTGCTAAATATAAGCAATAAAAATCTTTAAAACTGAATCATATCATGCTGATACATGAAAATGCAGTATTCATATAAGACAGCAGTGAATTATTTTCAGGAATATAAATTAAATTTTTTTAGTAAACTTTTCTTCCAGTGTACTTCAACTAGTCATAGCAGTCATGAATTTTACTTTCTGTCTGGGTATAGAAAGACATTCTCTGTGCTTTCCGGTATTTCTGAAAATTACTTGTTAGTCAAGTGCATGATGTGTTATGGTAGACATTAGACTTAAGAAGATGTTTTGACTATAGAGATACACTATTCAATGAAGTACTTAGTTTCAAACAGCTCAATAAAGCTATCTATGGCATGCAAGAACAAGTTTTATGATTTTTAATTGTCATACACTGTAGACTTTATGTTTTAATTATTAATGAATCATTTTAATTTTTATTATTTATAAAATTATTTAAAAGTTTTTTCCTGGGGAGGCAGTTGGTCAAATAGGTTTTGTAACTTAAGAATATAAAATGGTAGGGAATGGTGCTTCCTTCTAAAACTGGTTTAAATTGTTGGTTTGTGAAGTTGAAGCTGGTGTATTTTTGCATGGTTGCTGAATTAAGTTCTCTAGTTAGTAACCCGACTAAAATTAAGTGCTGAGAATATAATTGCAGTTTCTGAAGAAAATGTAATCTTATTTCTTTGTATAACTGTTTGAAATACAGGTTTGGTTTTGGTGTTTTTTTTTTAATGGTTCCATGTGGCAAGACCTACTTAAACTGGGTTTAATCTGATAATACAATCTAAATAAAATATAGTTCTGAAGGCAGTAAAGCAAAATGTTTGTTTAATTTTAGGTTTTCATTCTGTGACCATCACTTAAAACTTAAATTTATACTTATAAACAAATATATGAAATCTAAAATTACTGTCCAGTGTGGTAGTAGTAGCCTTTTTGGCTATTTTAATTGAAATTAAACATAAATTAAATGTCAAAATCTGTTTTTCTGTAGTCAAGTATGATTATTGACTATATTGTTCAGCACAGAGAAGATCTGTATCATCACAGAGTTCGACTGTGTAACATTTCAGTATAGTAGAAGAGGAGGGTATAATTATGACTATTCGGAGCATACTATTGCAGCTGTCTACCAAGGAAAATAGTATTATAAAGTCTCTTCATTCAAAGTGACTTATGGCAAATATGTTTTTACTTTTTCTAGATTCATATCAAACGTTCACTTTTGTTTCTCAAAAATGAAGATTACTTTCTGAATCACTATCATCTGTGCCCTTCTTGGGTTGTTAGAGCAGTCAGAACTAGAAAACTAATAGGTGGTATTTAACTTGAATGTGTCTTTCTGCAATTGTTTCTTAAATTAATACAAAGTGATATTGAGTATATGACTGGCACAAGAATTGTTTCTTTTAAATGAAGTTTGTTTGTTTGCTTGTTTGATAGGTGAAGATTTCCTTTAATTCTCACTGAAGGTTTTAGGACATCTTATATTTACAGAAAGTGTAGTTTGGAGGGTAATCCAGCACTCAGGAGGCAGGAGCAGGCAGATCTCTGTGAGCTTGAGGCCATCCTGGTCTACAGAGTGAGTTCTAGGCCAACTAGCTCTACTGTTTCAGAAAACAAAGCAAACAAACGAAAAACCAGTGAAAAAACTCAGAATACAGGTGCTTGCTGTGCAAGCCTGGCAGCCTGAGTTCAAGACCCAGAATCTACATGTAGAAAGAGAGAGCTAAGTTTATAAATTGTGTTTGCTTTCTTTTTCTTTTTTTCTTTTTTTTTTGGGGGGGGGTTTTTCGAGACAGGGTTTCTCTGTGGTTTTGGAGCCTGTCCTGGCACTAGCTCTTGTAGACCAGGCTGGTCTCGAACTCACAGAGATCTGCCTGCCTCTGCCTCCTAAGTGTGTGTTTACTTTCTTTACACAAATACTGAACCAAGCATGCCAGGCTTATACACACTTCATGGACATATGCAAGCACACACAATAAAATAAATAAAATTTTAAAATAAGAATATGTATATAATTTAATAGAGTAAGTAGAAAGGTGGAAAGTGTCAACTGCCTCGCTTTTGAAGCTCTGTTTTAACAAAGTCCTTTACAGCTGCTAAAGACCATTAAGAGGTGTGTAGAGGTGGGTGTGATGGTGCAAGCCTGTGTTTCTACCGTCTGCACCTGGGCAGCAGAGGCAGGAGGATCCCAGCAAGATGTAGGCCAGGCTGGTCTACATAAAGAGTTTCTTGCCACCAAAACTAGATATGATATCCTATACAAAGAAGGAGAGGGAGAGGCAGGGAAGTCTCTGTGACCTGTAGGCCGGCCTGGTATATAGAGTGAGTTCTAGAACAGCCAAGACTCCATAGCAAGACCTGTTTCAAAACACAAAGCAAGCAAAAAGAGTATATTATGGGGCCAGTGAGAAGGCTCGGGGGGCAAAGGCACTTGCTGAGAAGGAGCTACAAACTACAAAGATTCAAACTCCAAATTGTTTTGTTATTTTGCATGGTTTTTCCACATCTTTTTAATGCTAATGCATGTTTCTTATATGTATATGCTTGATATGGTCATACTAATAAGTATACTAATAAATAGACTAGGTATCTACCTATGAGAGAGAGAGAGAGAGAGAGAGAGAGAGAGAGAGAGAGAGAGAGATGAGGATATTTGTGTGTATATATATATATTATTTGTATACATATATTAATAGATCTGCGATTACAATCTGCAGAATTTTGGGGATATTTTGTTTTCTGAGACAGAGTCTCACTATGTAGCCCTGGCTATCCTGGAACCCACAGAGAATATATTTACAGAGAATGTAGTTTGGAGGGTAATCCAGCACTCAGGAGGCAGGAGCTGGTTTAGGCAAGGCTGGTCTCAAACTCACAGAGATATACTTGACCCTGCCCCCATCCCATGTGCTGTGACTAAAGGTGTGCACCACAGCCTTCACCTAGCTAGGACTTTAGTAGGAATATCTTTCCATTCTCAGATTTACTTCCAGACAGTACATTAGACTGGGGAGTGTGGGTTATGTCTCAGAATCAGCATCTATTGTTTGTTTTTAGTGACATTCTATTTTTGTATATGTTTTATATCTCTGTTACTAAGCTGACACAATTAGACAATTGTGTATGTTATTATTATTTGTAGTTGAAGCCCAGTTAGGTAAAAGAATTAGTCTGACTATTCCTGGGATACTTTTATAGTTAATTTTTGTCCTAGCACAGAAATTCTTAGTAACTTCCTTTGTTGAAAGAACCATAAAAATCTACCCTCCAATATTTTACTTTAATGTTTATATAGTTAATACTCACTCTTTAGCATAATTTGAAATTCTTTAGATATGCTTTAGGCCAATAAATTTTCAATGAATAGAGAGGCATAAATTAATTTAGGTTACTGACATAATTTAATTTTTTATATGAGGGTATTGAATGTAAACTGATAGTTACATTTGACCAGTGAGGTAATATGTATGTAGACTTAATATCTTGTGTATTGCTTCATACATAATAAGTGCCTAATAAATGAATTGTGACTATGTTGCTGTTATGTTCAGAAAAGGCTTTTGTGTATAGGTTGAAAGTATATACTGAAAAAAAGCTGTGCAGTGGTGGCACACACTTTAATCCCAGCATCTGGGAGGCAGAGGCAGGCAGATTTCTGAGTTCGCTGCCAGCCTGGTCTACAGAGCTAGTTCCAGGACAGCCAGAGCTACACTGAGAACCCTTGTCTTAAAAAAAAAAAAAAAAAAAAAGCAAACAAGGAAAAGTATATAGTGATCTCTTACATTCCCACAAGTTACATTATAACAAGATCTACTTAATTTCCAAATTGTTGTTCTCTAAACTTTGTATTAACTTTCTTTGCCCTGCCAGCTGCCTGACTTCTGTTAGAATACAAAAGAAACCTAGTCATATTCCTGTGTGTTCACTTTCCTTCCGCCTTGTTCTGAGTTGTAGTCATTACACAGTAGATTCCATGTCAGTCTTGTTTCAGCATATCTTCTTGTTCCTGTGATACAAAGGAGAACCTTTTAATATCGTAAATTTGTATCAGTATAGAAAATGCCAAAATACTTGTTTTATCAGAATATTACATAGAGTATATCTACAAATAAAATATTAAATAATGAAATGATCCTTTAAAAGTGGCATGATAGCTAGCTTGCCTTACATAGACCTTAACAGTTTAATAGATACTCAGAAGTTACCTCAGAAAGTCTTCACTAGAGGGTTGGGGGATGGATCCTTAGATAAGAGCACTGACTGCTCTTCCAGAGGACCCAGGTTCAATTCCTAGCACCCACGTGGTGGCTCACAACCATCCATAACTCCAGCTCCAGAGATCTGATGCCATCATCTGACCTCCACAGGCACCAGGCATGCACATGGTGCACATGCATCTGTGAAAGCGAAACACACAAAAGGACAAAAATAAAATTTTTAAATCTTTGAAACAAAACTATTTTTAAAAGGGAAGGTTATAAAAATTTTTTTTTGCCTCTCCTCCCTCTGATTTCTCTCAGTTACCTTATTCTCCATTACTTGATTTAGTGTCTCCAAGAATATCCTTTACTATTTGTGTGGACATCTCTCTTTGTTGTTGGTGGTGGTGTATGTGGGTTGTTATTATGCTCATGTGTGTGCACTTTGGTGTGGGTGTCAGAGGTTAATATCAAGTGTCTGCTGTAATGGATCTTCGCTGTATTTACTGAGGCATGGTTTCTTACTGAACCTGAAAGTTGCTCACCTATTTATCGGGGTCCAGTGCTAGCCCGGACCATAAATTATTTCTCTGGACCAGACCCCAACATAAACTATCTCTCTTGATTGGCGTGGAGGCGCAGGAATAAAGACACAACTCACATGGCTTTATCGGGAGGGAGATTCTCAGAGATCCCTCATGAAATCCTGAGTTCACATCCTGAAGAATTCTTCTGCTTTACTCCCCAAACAGCCTTATATATCAAGACACAAACTGAGGGGGAAAATCAATAGCATTCTGTTTCCTAGTAACCAGGTGAATGGCTTTTAGTCACGTCCACATCTACCTGTGCTTTCTGTCACAGCTTCCTGGTCAGTATCTAGCTCTGTCATGTAGGCTGAATTATTACTTCTTTTCAGGCATCCTCCAGATTACAAAGAAAGGAGCAGAGCAACATCCTGACCTTTTGTTAGGGTAGCAACAGCCTGTCTGGAAGGTTACCTAACCACTTTGGGTGGGGAACTATGACTTGATTGCCTGGCTGTCACACCATATAGAAATAAGGGCCTACAATCCATTCTTTCTTATTAATTTTAATAAAACCTGTGCTTCTGCAACTGAACAGACAGTTGTGCCTGGCTTGGGCAAAGACCTCTTCATTTACCCAAATTTCCCCTCTCTGGAGCAAGCATACATATATGCGAGTTCCTGTCTTAGGCATCTAAGAAGAAGAAGCTTCAAACCCGTCATTGACTGCTGATCTCTGTGAAGAAAAAAGATTAAGGGAGAGAGATACCTTTTGGGCTCTGTATCTCAGAGCCATACTTTCTTGTCAGGATAAATTATAATATTTATGAATAATTGTGCTCCCAAAGGCTATAGTCTCCTATTTAAAGGAGAAGAGAATCGCCTGAGTTGAGAATGCTTCTTTAGCTAGTATAGAACAGCTCTTAAATCTTTTACGTTGTATCAAAATCTAAAATTCTTAACATATGCATTAAAGCCCAACATTTACAGGGTGTATCAAACCTCTCTCAACATAGTTTCAAACATTATCATCATGCCAATACCATGATTCTCGGCGTTGTTGGTCAATACCAACTTTTTTCAACATCTTATATGCAGTTACAAATATCATCAGGTCAGTACCTAGCTGTCACACCGTATTGAAATATGTCACACCTGTTGCTATTCTGGCTAGCCAGTCTCCTCTAAGCACTAGTGTGATAGATGAGCCCCATGTGGCTCTTATATGGGTGTCAGGGATGTGAGCATGCCTCACACTTACTTGGCAAGAGCTTTATCGACTGAGCTGTCTTTTTAAATCTAAGTTTCTCTGGGTAGGAGTGTTGACTAGCAATGATGTAATCAGTGTCGTTTGATCAGATGATAGTTGTTCTTATTAGAAGTACTCAGCATCAGTACTACAAAACGTTATCATTTGTAGTCGTTGAACTACTATGTGCTACCATTAAAATGTGTTGTTTTTTACCCCACCCTTACCAGTCTCATTTAATAGAACTATGCTTTGCTCAGCTTCTGTGGAGAATGTTGTTTCTGAGTGAGTTTGTAGCATAGTCTGAATTCTTGAACTAGGGAATAGGATTCTGTTTTCTTTACTATAAATCATACTACTAAGCATCTTTAATAATACCACAATAGAAATTGGTTTCGTTTTAGCAGATTCATGATGCTCATTTCAAAAATCTCACATAAAGACTTTAGTGTTGATAATATCTGTAGAAAGTGTTGGGAGAATATTTTTTATAGAGTTTTTCATGTGTGTATCTACTAGTTAGGTGTGATTTTAGAAGAGTATTTTGAAGTTTTGTGTCCATTATTTCCATTTGTGGAAATTTTTGGTCAAATTATATGCAGTAATTATTATTAATGTAAAGAGATTTGTTCAGTAGAGACTTTCATACAAATTAAATGGATTGAGCTGGAGATTGAGCTCTGTGTGGTGTTTGCTCCAGAATAGCTGAGGCTATAGGTTCAATTTAGTACCACAATGAGAGAGATGAACATATACTGAAGGTATTCTTACTACTTAAACAGTTTGTAATTCAAGTCACCCCACAGCACAGTTTCTGTAGGGTTCTCAGATATGCAGAAATAGGCATCTTATATGTCTTAGTTACTCTTCTGTTATGGGATAAAATACTCTTACCAAACCCACTTACGTGGGAAGAGGGATTTATTTATTTCAAGTCCATCATGGCAGGTAAGTCAACATAACACAAACTAAAGCAGCCAGTCACATTGTAGCCTTCAGGATGAGGGAGCGTGGAATACTGGTGCTCACCTAGCCTATTCCTTCTTACATAGTCCAGGACCTGGGAATGCCTCTACCAAATCTTGGAAGGGTCTTCCCATCTCATATTTACTCAATCAAGTCACTCCCTTAGAGGATTAACTAGAAGCTAACTTGCTCTAAATAATTCCTCACTGGTATGCCCAGAGGCTTGTCTTAGAGCTGATTCTAGATCTTGTCAGGTTGATAATATTAGCCATCGCATATTTGATGACAGAAAGGGTTAGCAAATAACTCTCATAAAAAAATGTTCTTTTGTGAAAGAAATGAACTTTAACATACACAAATCCCTATTCTAAAAGAAATAATGTGGCCTTGCTGAAGAGTTTGTGCAACTGACAAGACAATAAATTTTACTTGATTATAAAACACGTATTCTAAATGCAGGCTTTCCTACCTTTTCCAACAAATACTCTGTCTTCCCATGTTTCAATTTTTTTGAATTTCTCATTTAAACTTACTTATATAAATTATAGTACTGGAAGTAGTGGAATCCAAACTTTGGAAAATAAAGAACCTTTCAAAGCTTTGTATGTTCATTTTTGAAAACTGAAAAACCAGCTTTCTTCTGCTCTGTATGGTTAGGAGGAGCAAATGGATATTGTAATAAGAGCTGTACTGTATATACAGGAATGCAGCCAATCCAATTTTAAAATGTCTTTATCTGTCTATTGTTTGTAAGCAATGTGTTCTTAGGATGCTCCTGCTGCACTTCATTACTGTCATGATATGTACATGGCAGGAAAAGGTCATACAATCCCTAATTTCTACTTTTCTGTCTCGCGTAGTATGTTGTCATTTACATTACTTACCAGAAAACAAGTTCTTACAGTCTTCCATGTAGTAATTTGGCAACTGAACATGGAAATTTTTATAATGTTGATGTCAAAATTAAAACTATAATGCTAACCCTGGGTTTTCTTTTGCCTGTTTCATTTATAATATTGTTCTTTCATGGTACAAGTCAACTAATCCCTTGATATTTGTCTTCATTAAGTAAACTGCTTTACAAGAACGTATGCTTGACATGCTCAAGATACTAGTTTCAGTACCCAGTAACTCCCCCAAAAAACAGAAGATTTTGTGATGACCGAAACTTTATAGATTGTTTAGTGATAGGATATGTGTGACTGTTTCATTTTTAACTAAGTATATGTGATGTGGATCGGAGGAGGCCTGCAAGCTTTTTCTGTAAATGACTGTAAGTAAATATTATTGTTGTTTCAGTACCAACAATTTTTGTAGTTATCTTTCAATGTGATCAACTCTTCTTTGGGGGCATTTTAAGGGTATAGTGGCCGAAACTAAAAATCGTTAGTGTAGCTCTTTTATTTTGTTGAATAATATTCAACAGTGGTATTGCTAAAAAGTTGGAAGACTACTTGTTGTATTAGCAGAGTCTGAGTGTGCACAGGTCAGAAAATGGTGTGTGTGTGTGTGTGTGTGTGTGTGTGTACCTCGGAAGCAGAGCTTGAATTGATAAAAAAATAATCTCAGGACCATAAGACTTCCAGCAAAAGTTCTTGGGAGACAGAGGCAGATGAATCTTTGTGAATTGGAGACCAGCCTGATCTTCGTAACAAGTTCCAGGCCAGCCAGAGCTCCATAGTTACTTGAAAGAAAGAAACAAAGAAAGGACAACCATAAAACTATTTTGTAACTTGCTTCTAAGTCACAGCTTGAACGTTACCAGGTAACGACTTGGTGAGATGGCTCCACAGGTAACAACCCTTTACCAAACCTGATAACCTGTGTTATCCCTAAGAACCAAATAGTGGAAGAAAAGAACCAACTCCTTAAAGTTGTCCTCTGACCTCCACACATGCACTGTGGCATGCATATTTCTGTTTGTGTGCATGCATACTCACATTACATAAAAATAATGTTAAAGAGAAAATGACTAGGAAATTAAAAAGAAGACACAGTGGTGCATAAACTGCTGAAACTCTTTGAGGACCGTTTACCCTGAGAACTCTTCTGATGCCAAGATAAATGGCTGGTAGCTCTCCATCCCCCCTCCCTTTTTTTTCTTTTCTTTTCTTTTTCTTTTATTTTTTTTTTAAGACTGAACAATGATTAGGTTTCCTGGCAGCGTTTAAGACATCTACATTCTTAAGCAAAATTAAGGCAACTTTATACACTTGTGCTGTGTCCTTCTCCCTTAAATTAAGACCGTGTCTTGTGACCTGACTTATGCACAGATCCTTTTTCTTATTACGCTGGCAACCAGTAACATTTCACTTGATTGCTATTTTGACTTAATGTGTGAGGCTCTGCCAAAAGTATGTAGTTTTCCCTCCCAATTTTCTGTCGTTTTATTTTTATCAAATTAGTGCTCAAACATACACCAACCTCTTTTGTGACCTCGGGTTTGCATTCACGAGCTCTCAATATCCACTCACTGGGAAGTTCAGTCCCTGGTTGAGTCCTCTGCTCACCCTCAGTCACTAGACCTGTGTCTTCCATAGAACCCTGCCATCTGTGTCCATAGCAGAGCAGAAGACTGAGAAGGCTTGAAGAGCCTTTGTGAGACTGAGTAAAACCTTCAAAACAGCAAAGGGTATATTCTCAAAATTGGTTTTCATTCTGTATCTTAAATAATGTAGACTCTTGGGATTGGGAAATATATCTTAATACCCATTTATTTTTCTGTCATGATTTGTTTTTTTTTTAATGTAAGCACTGTTATTTGAATGTTGCAAGAGGTAGTGTTAATGTTGGTTACAAGTTGCTGATATTTCCTGCTGTAAACTTAAGGAACTATTTGATTCCATTTTATAAAATCTATTATGTAAGGCATCAATTCTAGTCTTCCACACAAAGGTTTACATAGGTAAGTAAAGTTAGGTAAAATTGTCACCTTTATTAGTCCTCAAAGGTAAATTGTCTTGAAAAACATAGTATTTGCTACTTCTGCCTTTATTTTAAGTAGTCAAAATAATACTAACAAATATTTTCTTCATAGAAACTATGTGAATGTTTTATGTCTCTAGGTTTATATGGTGTTAATGATTCTCAGTATATTTTGTTGATAGATTTTTCTGTCATTACTCTTTAATTGGAAAATGTGAAACTATCATAACAGGCTTGAATTCATTTACTATTTTCATTTGTAATCATTTTAAAATATTTTGATTTATTGATCCTACTTTCCAGACTCTTGTCATATTTAAAATGTTCACTGTTTTGTTCTTACAAAGAAATTTTTGTGATTCTAAAGGCACTAATTTGCTTCTCAAATAGAAAGTGGCAGGTAAAGATCTATAAAGCTCTTACCCAGTCACCGTAGGCAACTGTCAGAACTATACCGGAGTATAAGGAGGTGGTAAGTGCCTTCCGACTTACCATGTGTACTGAAGATCTGCTTTTGTTCCAGTCTATGGAAACCTGCCCTAGACCTAGTAAAGACTTTAGTCTTTAAAAAATTATGACATAGAGATGCCAATGTAACTCAGTGGTACAAGTGCTTACCCAACATGTACAAGACGCCAGTACCTTTTAGGAAAAGTGACTATATAATTAAGTTTATTATTACATTAATTTTGTTATTACATTAATAACATTGATTTTTGAGGTTATATAAATATATACATGTATGTATAAAATTTTTGTGTTTAGGGTTAATATTTGTGTTGTAAATATAAAAAGATTTGTTTTTATAGTGCTAAGTTGGTTAAATTTTATCTTCAGATTTAAATTTCTTTTTTACCTTTCATTAATAGGTAGTATAGATCAATCAGTGTTAAAAGAATTGCCCCCCGAACTCCTGGCAGAAATTGAATCTACCATGCCACTTTGTGAACGTGTGAAAATGAACAAACGCAAGCGTAGCACAGTTAATGAAAAGCCAAAATATGCTGAAATCAGTTCAGATGAAGATAATGATAGTGATGAAGCTTTTGAATGTAAGTATCATTTAACTATTTTTAGGAATTAAAGGCAGATTAATATGTGTCACATAATTTGGGGGTTAACAAGAGCACAGTTACCGTAATGTTTAATAACCTAGTATAGTAAGATTTTTTTTCTTTATGCTTTAAAATTATATGAAAGATGAGATCAGTTGGCACCAAGAAAACAATTTAGATGAGCTGTAATTAGTAACAGAAAACACCAAGTATGTGTCTATTTGTATTTAACCTATATTGGACTCCTGATATATACTAGGCATTGGAAATAAAATTACAAATAAAAATGTGACCCCCTGTCTCACAGTCTCAGTCTGTTGGGGGAAATATGTGATTAATAATTGTAGTACAATGGTAATAGTGAATGCAGGGTGCTGTGGGAGCACATTGGCATCAATATCAGTGGGGGTTCGGAGAATGCTTACTGGAAGAGGTGACACTTGAGTTGAGTCCGGAAGGACACGTAGGAGATAGCCAGATAAAGAAATATTTAAAGCCATACTATCACTAAATTATGAATGGCTTAGCCACATTGTGGATTATCTGTGTGGTTTGGACCTGGCTTCTCCGTTTTGCCCAGCTGTGTCCTGGAATTCCTCCCTTGTTTCACTGTTTTCCAGAGCTGGCTTCTTCACTACACAGCTACCTCTCTACAACACTGTGATCACCTGTCTTTGCACTAGACTTGCTATACCTCGCCTGTCTTCCTACTGGTCCACTGAAAAAGTTCTTCTCTTTTATCCCTATCTTCCTTCTTCTGGAGCAAGAGAATTGAGCCTAGCCAAGAGGGGTCAGCAACCTTGTTTGACTTAAACGGCATTCAGTGGAAACAGACTATGGGAGATCTTCACTTGTGTGCCAACTGACTTAGTCATAATGACCAAAAGAAGTGGGAAGACCACCAGTGTGTTCTACCTTTTCCACCTAGTGTCTGTAGATTGAGGTGTGACAAGCAAGGGCAGGAAGGACAGATGCATGCTGCCATTTTTAAGTGTATATTGCCGATGGAAGCTCTTCACCTCCTCCAAAGTTTTTAATCAATGTTCATTTATTCATCCTTTTAAAATTGTGAGCTCTTCAGCTAGAGCAGTAGACTATGATAATGAACAAATTTTAACAGTTTTAAAATTGAAATATACAACAAGATAATATGACATGTGTGATTGTTATAATTTGTATTATTATGAGATGTATTAACAATACAGTATATTAAAATGACTAAAGTTTTTTTTTTAATTATATCAAACATTCTGGTGATATAAGGACATGGTTAGTCTGAAAAAATAAGAGAAAGGAAGCATGGTGGCCGAGAAACTCACTCCCTTTTATTTGTCTATTCCTTCTCCTTCCCCCTATTCTTTCACCATTTCTAAATTCCTTACTTGCAGCTTCATTATAAATTTCACTTTGTGTCTAGTTGCTTGCTAGTGACTGCCTGCATTGCTGAGTTTGTAAGGATTATGAAATAACCAAATAGTGGAAGGGTGACATAAGCAGAAATGTTCACTGACTGTAAAATAAGGAAGAGCAGAGCCACACGTTTGTCATCAATGCAGACAAAATTCCTTTCTTTTCCCCCTTTCTGTTGCGGGTGATGTCTCATTTTATGAAAGCATAAAGCTTCATTCTAAAACCATGGATGCCATTATAGCTGTGTCCAAATATATTGGAAACTAATATTGAGAGAAATTGGTCTTCAAACCTCTACTAGGAAAAAGGAAATTTTCTCTGGATATTTAAAAAGATGTCCAAGTAGCTTACTGTTTTACTTGGTTTATTTCAGTCTAATTAAGTATAAAACAAGAACCTGCTGGTTCAAGTGGTGAAAGGTGTTCAATTGGTAATTTATAAAAATTGGTAATTTGGTAAAGAACCCAATTGTCATGTTGTCATAACAATAATCAAAAGATACTATGGTACAAAATTTAAAAGTATCACAAGAACAGTGGTTGGAAGAATTATGTTACTTTGAGGTAGACTTTGTGAAATTTAAGATTTCCCTTAAGTTCAAAAAAGTTTACTAAAATCTAAAGCTTAACGAAATAGTTTTGTTTTAAAAAATAATAATAATGATAAGGTCACTAGTGCCCAGAAAAGATAGAGAGATAACAGATATGAGAGAGTTGGCGCTTAAATTTGGAAAGGGGAGGTAGAGAACACTGAGTCCATACTTTACGTGTGTGAGTCTCAGTTGTGCTCCTTCTAGAGCAGAGAGAAAAATAAAGGACAAGCTAGCCAATGAATTGCAACCCTACTAACCTCATGGAATACATAATGTGCCACACATTGTGAGGTTAGGTTATTTCACTCTGTTCTAATCCAAACTACCCAAACTTTAATGAGTATGACATGAAGATGCTCTAAGGCCTATAAAGAATAATGAGTGCAGCAAACTGTATAATTTTTAATAACCACAAGATTTATCATGTGTTTTCTAGTGATAGAATTGAAGGCAAGTATAGATTTCTCTGAAATTAATTAAAATATAGAAAGAGTATAATAGATTGTATAGTTTTGGTTCATACGTATAAGGTCTTATACTTGACATTATAGCATGCTTCTTTCTGAGCAAGTTTGTTAGTTGCCAAATCCTTATTTGGTAGACAATTCAGTAACTGTTGACATGTTAGCATTTAGTGAGTATTATATAAACACATTACCCATCTCAGCAGATTTCTCCCACTTTCTCTAATAAATGAGACAACTCGTTTAAATGGTGTTCTAGAGCATACCCTAATCATAAATGTGCAAAGGAGGGCCTGCCTTCCTCACATTCATTATAGCCAAATCAAATTTGTATCTAATTATGAAGGAAATGATTGAAGATTTGAATATATTCATTCTCATACAGTCGTTCTTAATAACAACTCTTCCTGTGACAAAACTGTCCCCAAACTAGTTCAGACCAAATGACCCCTTTCTGTCCAATCTGACAGAAACAAACCATCTCATGAGTAGGAATAATGATGGCTGTATATGGGTTAAGATTACCAGATTTAAACATTTATTGTCCACACTAGTAGTACTAACACAAATATAATAGGGTGTACGGGCCAGATTGACAGCCTTAAATCTAAGCCACATAGTGTGTTCAAGAGAGCTGTCTGAAAATTTGTATATTGATCATAGTTAGGAATTCAGGAAAGAAACCAGACAGGAGGAAAGGCTTTTTAAAAACAATCCAACGAACTAGAGAGTTATCTTTGTCACCAGCAACTTGTCACTATAGTAACTGGTGTAGGAACCAGTAAGATCGTTCATCTGTGAAAAGGCACTTGTCACACAAGCTGGCAACCTACGTTCACCCTCGGAACACACCTAAGGTGGGAGGGGAGAGCCGACTCCAGAGCTGCCCTCTGAGCTACACATATACATGCACATAACCATACACATGCAGAGTAACAATAAATAAATATTTTTAAATGCTGTTGTGATAGTCCTAAGACACATCCGTCCTACCTGTTTTTAACTGGTGGTGCCTGTGCTGAAAACCAAGTGTAGTGTGTATTTTTTGCTCGCACTGCCCTCTAGCTTTCACTGCAGAACTGTCATTTTTCCTACTGTAATGTAATGCTTTCTTAGAGCTCAGAATCATTTTCAACTTAATACATTAGTTGCTATGTCAGATGAAATTGTTTGCCACAGTCTCCTGTCAGTATTGGTGATTTTAGCAGAATGCATCTATGCTTTGGAAAGATGGGGGGAAGTTTGAAGGTACCATATAAAAATGCTTATGTAGCATGCATAAGCTTAGAAACTTTTCTTGAGTTAGCTCGTCAATTGTCAGAGAACTGTTTCAGTGTATTAGTGTTTGCAGTTTTGATATATACTATCTCTGTAGGTTTGTGATGTTAGGTTATCAGAGTCTCTGGAATTTATTGCTAAGTTAAGTATAAACTTAGCTGTTGATTGGTGAAATACTTGGTTACTCATATTCTGTAACAGTATCTCAAAATTGACTATTTTCTCCCCAAACCCTTCTCCCCCCAAAAAATATAAATGGTGGTTGGTTGTTTTTTTTTAACCAAATTCTAAATAAAGGTTGTTTTATAAGTCTTAATTAATCTTGAATTTTCTATATAATCCTTGCTGATGTGCTGAAACCTTTCACTGAAATGTACACTGTGTTTTCATTCTCAGAACCTTCCTGTTGCTTTAATAGCTTCATGTAAAAATCTCTTTTTTAGCTTAAATAATGCTAAAATTCATGGTATCCTCTCTTTACCAAAATTTAATCTTCTGCTAGATAAATGTTTTAGAATTTATAGACCCTCAGAATGAAGATGTAGTTCATTGTAAAGTACAAGTTTTGACAGTCTTTTAAAGTGAGGTAAATTATTTGTCATGGGGATTTGCTTCTAGCCTCTAGGAAACGGCATAAAAAGGATGACGATAAAGCTTGGGAATACGAAGAACGTGACAGAAGAAGCTCTGGGGATCATAGGAGAACTGGCCACTCACATGAAGGAAGAAGGAGCTCGGGTGGCGGTCGTTACCGAAACCGAAGTCCATCAGATTCTGATATGGAAGATTACTCTCCTCCTCCCAGCCTTAGTGAGGGTAATTCATCAGTTCCAGTGGATTTCTAAAACTGATTTCAGTGTTGGGTTCTAACTTTAAAGAACATTTTTATCGTGTCATAGCTAATTAACACATCTAATTTTTAACTAAAATAAAAGTATTTTTATATTTACAGTGATTGTTGTTTAAGAATTAATGTTCAGAAACTGGCAATACAAGTGGAAATATTTTATCACTCTTGAGTTTCAGTGTTTCTTTTTGTTTATTTTAGTTGCTAGAAAAATGAAGAAAAAAGAAAAACAAAAGAAAAGGAAAGCTTATGAACCGAAATTAACACCCGAAGGTAACATTTTATTTCAGCTGTGTGATTTTCAGTTTTACTTACCTACTTGGAATATGAACATAACGTCTTTTTCTTTCTTGTAGAAATGATGGATTCTTCAACTTTTAAGAGATTTACAGCCTCAATAGAGAATATTTTGGATAATTTAGAAGATATGGATTTTACTGCATTTGGTAAAATCAAATTATAGGGTTTTTTGTTGTTGTTTATCCCTTTGTCTGTGTCTTTTTTTATTTTTTGCAAATTACTCTAAAAAATAGTCATGATCTGAATTATCAAGAAACTTGAAATCTAGTATGAGTTCATGTTCTCAAACTAAAACTATTGCAAAACCTAGGCTCCAAATTATCTTAAGTCCCTGAGAATATAGCTATCACAACAGGGTAGAGTAATGAAATAGCTCTGCAGGTCATTCTTGAACATTCTCTAGATAATGAGAAACATGCAGAAATAGGAATCAACTTATCAGTTTGTTTATTATAGCAGTCAACTATGTAAGGATATTAGATGCTAAAATACATAATACCAGAGCCCCTTATATGAAGAACAAAAATTCAATATATAAAATAAAATGAAGCACCAGCTAAAATGTACTATAGCTAATGTTATATAGTTTGATAAGAAACAAAATTATATCTGTAAATAAAACATAGCCCATTAAAGAACACCGATTAGAATATTTGATTGATCTGGGTTTGGTGACGTACGCCTTTAATCCCAACACTTGGGAAGCAGAAGAAGGCAGATCTCTGAGGTAGAGGCCAGCCTGATCTACAGAGCAAGTTCTAGGACAATCATGGCTACCCAGAGAAACCCTGTCTCAAAAAAAAAAAAATATGTATTGATTGTCCTACTTTTAGACATCATATGCGACCTCACTGATGTTGATGTAAAAGCTTTACAGATCACAATACTTTTGATATGCGGACACCTTCAAAGGTATTGACTTTTTAAAGCATTTTTAAGAATTGTAATCTAAGTATCATTCTGATTATTTAGAGTATGTTTTAGTTTTTCTAAAACTTTTTAATTCTATGCTAAGAAATTATCTTCTATATAGTTTAGAATCCCAAAAACAAGAACAGGAATTCTCAAATTAGGTTTTTATGTAGAAGAATTATTTACCAAAGAAATTAATTATATATAAAAAGAGTAATTATAGCCGGGCAGTGGTGGCACATGCCTTTAATCCCAGCACTCGGGAGGCAGAGGCAGGCGGATCTCTGGGAGATCGAGGCCAGCCTGGTCTACAAGAGCTAGTTCCAGGACAGGAACCCAAAAAAGCTACGGAGAAACCCTGTCTCGAAAATAAAAAAAAAAAATTAAAAAAAAGAGTAATTATAAGTATTGGACAAGATAGTGCCAGAACCCAGAGTTAACAGCTGTGGAACCGTTTATTGCCCCTTTACCCAAAAGAAGAGTTAAATGGAGTTCTCTAAAACTCACTCAATAGGAAAAAACTATATCCTGCTTGAAAGAAGTAGTAATTTTTGGATGAGGAGAGTGGAGAAAAGAATGAGGTTATAAATAGCTTGATCTCACTCTCTTCTCTGGTCCTCTCACAGGGTACCCTACTGGCTGAGCCCACACAGAAGCCACAGGGCATTGAATATTGTTAACTTAGTTCATCCAGGCCAGCTTTCTGAGGCAGAGAGCATGACTGACAAGTGTCAACACTATCTCGACAGTAGTAAAGACAGGACCACTGTCTTCCCTTTGTAGAACTCGGAGTTCACCCTTGCTATTTTTGGTTATGGCTTCTATGGGGTTTACAGAGTTCTCTTAAACTCCTCAGGGTTTTTTATATATGTGATCAAATTTTATTTTTAAAAGCTTATTAACTTACCATTTTCAGCTCTTTCTTTTACGTAACTACTTTTGGTTGGTTTGACTTTCAGGTGATGATGATGAAATCCCTCAGGAACTGCTGTTAGGAAAGCATCAGCTTAATGAACTTGGGAGCGAATCTGCTAAGATTAAAGCCATGGGTATAATGGACAAGGTATTTCAGCAAAGTAAACTTCTGATTTTCCTAAGACATGGCATGTGAAATTAACTTAAAGTTTTCAGGCAGATTACAAAGTTAAGAACATATTGAAAAGAAAACTCAGGATTGTCATCTAAGCATCTAAATGAACTATGTCTTAGGAAAAACTCCTGGTAAAAGAGGTGTGCAGATTATCATCATGGACTCTGACTTTTCACTTTTTCAAGTATTTACATTGTTCTGTGTAGAAATATAATTAGACTTTTTTCTGGCGTTGTTTTAGTCCTGGGTTATAAAACAGTAGCATCACTTCTGGTACTAATAGAAGGTGGCCGAGTTTGGTTAACTGCTGTTCCATTTATAGTCTCATTTCCGTAGGCTTTGGTCAGTTCTCTTTCCTGGGAGTCCATGTTAGTGAGGTGTCTCATTCCACTAATGCATAGCACATTATTTCTGGTGTGACAGTTCAAACAGAAGCAGCAGCTGTTCATCCAAAGGTGGTCTGCCGTTGCATTTGTCATCCACCAGTCAGCATAGACTTCCCTCCCTATCTAACCAGTCTCTAGTACAGAGGTATTACTCTTAGTCTTAAGTTTCCTGGTCTACATGCCTTGTCCTTCTAGTTGGATAAAAATTAATAAAAGATTATCTTTACTTTGGAATTGATTCTAACACCTTAAGCCTGTTTACTTAATTTTCCAGTTCTATAATTTTAACATAGCCTGGAAAATATTTTGGTGGTTTTATTTTGTTTTTACATTTTAAATTGCATTTATTATTTGATTATTTTATGTGTGCTTAGAGAAAGTTCTTAAGCTTTGTGACATGAATGTTTAGGGCAGAGGGCAGTTTTCAGGGACTGGTTCTCTCCTTCCATTGTGGGGCCTGGTATTGAACTCCAGTTTTGTTTTGGGTTTTTTTGTTTGTTTGTTTGTTTTGTTTTGTTTTGTTCAAATATTGCCTACATTCTAAATTATCAGTGTGCCATGAAGTTGACTTTTAAAGCTGGAAATATCAGATAATGAACCAGGGATTTCTCCGTTTATAAATAAGCACATTAAAATTTAGGGGTGGGTGCTGGAGAGATGGTTAAGAGCACTCACTGCGCCTGCAGAGGACATGTGCTCAGTTCCCAGCACCTACATGGCAGGTGAGCCATCTGTTATTCCAGTTTCAGGGAGTTCAGTGCCCCCCTTTCCAAGCAAAACACTGAAACACATAAAATAAAAGTCAGTGAATCTAAAAATAAAGAATTAATGGACTTCTGGTTTGTATTGATAATACTATATACAGAGATACTGATTCGTTTTGTATGTAAGACTATCTCAATAAGTTTTGAGATACCAGTGCAAATATTGGTCATTTGTTTTATAAGTTCAGTAAGTACATTACAGCTGGTATTTCTCTTTCAGAAGGCAAATTCATTAACTGTTGACTAAATATAGATATTTTGTCAATGTTTCAAGATAATCTAAAATAGTTTACAGAGGAACAATTTTCTATAATCCAGCATCAGTAATCAAACTTGTTTGATCTATTTGGCTTTTATGGCTAGTTTGTGTGCATGTCCTACCAGCATGCTAGGGACCTTAAAGAAATACTGTTAAGTGAATAAAGCATAAGTAACAAGCAATTCCTAAGTAAAGCAACTTTTCTTCTCATTCCTAACTTTTTCACTCACAATTTCATGCTTGGTATTCAGAATACTTGGATTTTTTTTTTCCCGTGTTGAATTTTTAAAGCCTGTTGGATTGTGTGGCACTGAATGATAATTAAATCATGGGTGAAATCTTTAATAGCTAATGCGTGGTTGTGTGTGTATCAGAATCTTGCCTAGATAAGTGGTGTGAGGTGAGCTCTGAGCCATGCACATGCATGTGTGCTCATCCTGGGTTCAGTTATCTGTCTTTAAAGGAGGTAATTACGTCAGAATTGAGTAGAGGCTCTAGAGAGGAAAGTTTGTTTTCTACCAGTATTTAAAAGAGTGATAATGTTTTTATATTCCATAGCCTAAAGAAAATAAATACTTAGATTGTTTCTCGAGTAATTTGAAACTTTTACCAGTGAGTGATATAACAACTTACATTTCCTTTTAGCTTTCAACTGATAAAACTGTGAAAGTCCTAAATATATTGGAGAAAAATATTCAGGATGGATCAAAGCTTTCTACTTTGTTAAATCATGTAAGTTTAAGACCTGTGTTACTAACTTTACCCCTGGTGTTGTTAAATGCCCTGGTTTTCATTATGTTGGTTTGATAAAAGTGCTCTGACCAAAAGCACCACAGGGGAGAAGCGGCTTATTTCATCTTATACTTCAGGAACTTAAGGCAGGAACCATGGAGTTGTGCTGCTTACCAACCTGCTCACAGGCTCATGCATAGCTAGCTTTCATGTACAGCTAAGGACCACCTGCCTAGAGATGGTATGCCCACAGTGGGCTGGGTCCCCCATCAATTAATAATCAAGACCATCCCTCACTAACATGTCTGTTAACCACCATGGAAAAGACAATTACTCAATTGAAACTTTCTTCTCAGGAGTTCCTGGGCTGTTTCAAGTTGGCAGTTACAGCTAACTATAGAACATTAAGATACAAATTTTTTCGTAAACAACTTTTACTCACTAAACAGATTCTAGATTTCATTAGTTTGTTACCACATATTAGTAGTTATGTTGATTAACATTTCTAGTGCAATTTCACTTTTAGTGATACCAACATGCATTGTCAATTAAATGTTGCCATAGGACTGGGGAGATGGCTCAGTAGATAAGTACCTGCCCCACAATCTTGAGAACCAAACCAAAGTGCTGATCCCAGAATGAGCATAAAAGCCAGGCAAGTGTGCTGACTGCTGTAATTTCCCCCTTTTGGGAGATGACAGTGACATTCTTAGTCAGCTGGCAAATGAAACTACCTAGAATTGGCAAGATTTGGGCTCAGCAAGACACCTTGCTTCATGTAAGTAACGTGGAGAATGATCAAGGAAGGCATCAACTTTAGACCTCTGCAAACATGCGTGCGCACACACATCAACATGTATACACACATCCAAAAAGCCTTGCCATGCTGACAGTGGTAGCCCATACCTTTAATCCAGCACTTGGGAGGTAAAGAAAGGTGGATCTCTGTGAGTTCTCTACAAAGCAAGCTCCAAGGTAGCCAGGACTGTTACACCGAGAAACCTTGTCTTAAGGAGAGGTGGAAGATGACTTGTCTTAAGCGAAACAATGAAAACAAATGTAAGTTTCTGTAGCTAAAGCACTGAATCATCAGTTAAGAGTCTGAAACAAGAGAATTGCAAGTTCCAGGCTAGTCGTGGCAGTATAAGGACATTCTGTCTTTAAAATGGGCCTGATTACAAAAATAGTGTATTTATTGTTGAAAATTTCTAAAACATTAAAAAACATATCCTCATCTAGCAATAACTACTTATTTAACACTTTTGAATTTTAAATCACGGATAAAATCTTTAATTTTTATGTGTGTTTGCATATTGCTCTCATTTGTATAAACACAATCTATATACATATATGTCTGTCTTTAATGCATTCACTGAATTTTGCAGGGGTTTCCAGACAGAGTTTGTCTGTATAGCTTTGTAGCTTGTCCTAGAACTAGCTCTGTAGACCAGGCTGGCCCTGAACTCACAGAGATCGCAGAGATCTGCCTGCCTCTACTCTACCTCTGCCTCCCAAGTGCTGGGATTAAAGGTGTGCACCACCACCACCCAGCCATGCACTGAATTTTTATCTCATGAGAAAGTTGTTATAGAATAGATGGGGTCTCTAAGTGATATATGTAAAATAAAATCCACAGAAAAATATTGTATTCTAAGGGTTATTAAATATATCTATACGGACTAATTTTGATGGCGATGTTTTTTAAAACAAGAGACTCATAGAACCTAGGTTGACCCTCAACTTCCCATTCCCTTTGGTTCACCCTGAGTGACGGGATTGCAAGCACCTGCTACCATTCTCATTGGATCTATATTTAGTGCCCTTCTTTTGTTAACTAGTTAAAGAAGAGAATTTTGAGTTTTTGTTTGATAGAGTAAGACAGAGTGTGTGTGATAAGTATAGGGTATTTGTGGGAAATGAAGGTATCCCCTGAGCTGCCTCTCTAACCAGGTTTTGATCAAGGCATGTGGAGCAAGGGAAGAATGAGAAGAGAAGCTTAGAGAAACCTCAGGTGCCAATGTATTCCATAATTAAGTTTACAAGTCTCTTAGACACTTCACCTACAAATTTTAATGAATACCGTGGAGGCTGCATTCTAGGATTGAAGTATAAACTCAGTGACAGAGAGTACAAATCACATGTGTGAGGCTCTCAAGTAATCCTATAATATAAAGATTGTATTTCATTTACAAGAAGAATATGTTAGGATTTACACTCTAGCAGGAAGCCTAAAGCATTACTCCATCATAATTTTAATGTCTAAAATAAAAGGAAGACTTATGTCAATTTTAAATTATCCATTTTAGAAAATGTTAGGTCATAAATACTCTGTGTATCTCTACTCTTATGTTTTTGAGACATTAGTTTTGAATCTTGATATATAGCCCAGACAGGACTAGAACTTGCTGCGTAGCCCAGATTTGCCTTAAGTACACCATCTTCCCATTTTAATTTACCAAGAACTAGAGTTACAGGCAAGCACTGCCATTCCCACCTTTAGCTTTTTCATTTGCAGATGGAAGAGAGAAGTTCTGGAGATTGGAGTTGAACCGAGTACATAGTTCTACCTAGAGCTATACCACTGATCTGTGTATATTTACTTTTCAATATGTTTCAGAAAATAGTGCTTAAAAAACAAATTTGACTATAACCGTAGCACTCGGGGGCAGCTCAAAACCAGCCTATACAGCATAGCAAGTTTCAGGCCTGCCAGAGATATATAGTGAGACCTTGTCTCCAAGCAGGATACAAACAAAAACAGATATTAGCAGTAATTAAGTCAGTAACGTTTTGCTATTTTTTTTAGTAAAAGCTCTTCATTTGTAAATTCTTCCTTTGTTCTCATGTAAAGTTTAACTATTGTGTTTATACCCGAGTCACAAAAATAATTTACATTCATTATAGTTTAAATTAAAATGTTAAATCTGGATGAAACACAAAGAAGATAAAGGTGACAAGAACCTTGTTGTTGGAGTATCTTCTAGTGGTGAGATAGGAAGAAAAGTAGATTGTGTTTGAAAATGTTGAAACAACAACAAAAACAGAATACAAAAATATCTTGCCTAAATAAGGCCTGGTGATTCATGCATATAATCCTAGCACTCAGGAAACAGAGGCAGGTGGACTGCTTCAAATTCAGGGCTAGCCTGGAAAACTCTAGGCCAGCATGGGCTGTAGAATGAAATTTTATCTCACAAACCATTGTTTTAATCTTGGCTAAAGTGATAACATTATTTGTACTTTATTCCAGACATTTTTTTAGAATAGTCTTAATAAAAGTTCTAGATACTATTTCAGGTTGTTCTCCTACCATTGAAAGTCATATATCTGTTTTTTAATATTGTGAACTATAGGTATTTTATTCCCACTTCACTAACAATGGTCTGTTTTATAGAATAATGATACTGAAGAAGAAGAAAGATTGTGGAGAGACCTTATTATGGAGAGAGTTACCAAATCAGCAGATGCTTGTCTTACCACTATCAACATCATGACATCTCCTAACATGCCGAAAGCTGTGTACATTGAAGATGTAATTGAAAGAGTTATACAGTACACTAAATTTCACTTACAGAATACACTCTATCCCCAGTATGACCCTGTTTACAGATTAGATCCGCATGGAGGTTAGTTTTCTTTTTTGTACTGATAGCTTGGTTGCTGTTTTGGGTTTTGGTTTTGTTTTTTCTTTTTCTTTTTCCTTTTTTCCCCCACACTACCAGAATTATCCATTGTAAATTTTCAGTGCTAGGTGAATCAGAAACCAGTGATTTTAATTGGCTCCCAAATTCAGAGATTATGCACATACAATACATAATTGACTTTGACTTTTGACTAGAATATAAAAGCTTAATAACTGTTACATTACTTTAACATCTATAGGTTGAAAATCCAAAATGCTTTGAAAACTCTTTGAGGGGCTAGAGAAATGACTCAGCAGTTCAGAGTGCTTTCTATAGAACTTGAATTTGGTTCCCAGGACCTACACTTGGCAACTCACAACCACCTATAACTCCAGCTCCATGGGATCCAACACCCTCTTTTGACTTCTATGGGCTCCCAAACACATAGCATATACATATATACACATAAATTAAATGTAAATCTTTAAAAACTTTTTTAAGGATGAGCATGAAATACAAAAAGCTTTGGATTTGGGGGGGAGGGATTTATGATTTTTAGATTAGGAATATTCAAGTGGTAAAATCTATACAAATATTCCAAAAATCTGAAAAACTTTTGAATAAGAGATATTCAACCAGTATTTATTTATAATTGAAGTAATTGTTCCTAATTAGAGAAAATCCCTTCTAATTTAGTTCAAAATAATGCTTACTTGCAAAATGAATTGATTTAAGATATTCTCCATATATATAGCTCCATAACCTGTACTATATGATCAGTACAGTAGTTAAATATTCATATAGTTCATTTGATTACTTGTGTAATAATGCCAGGTAATTTAAATGAAAAATATAATCTTACTATCTAGTTTGAATGAAGGGGGGAAAAAAAGAAAAATCTGTATAGTAGCCACTGTAGTTTACCAGACATTTGTTAAAGGATGTTCCACTACAGTACCACTAAGAAATAATTCCTCTGTTAATCAACACTCATCTGTAGAGGCTTCACTGTATGTTTATGAGGCACCCTGAAATGTTTGTGTTGTCTTAATTTAGAAGATAGTGCTGTAACCTCCATGGAAGAGTGCAAAAAGTTAATAATACTTTTCCTATCTTGAATCCTCTTTTATTTTAGGAGGATTATTAAGTTCGAAGGCCAAGCGGGCTAAATGTTCTACTCATAAGCAGAGAGTAATAGTAATGCTTTATAACAAAGTTTGTGACATTGTTAGTAGCTTATCAGAACTGCTAGAGATACAGCTTCTTACAGACACAACAATTCTTCAGGTAAGTTTTTTGTTTGTTTGTTTTTAAACATTTTGAACACTTCTAGGCGTGAGAAAAATCTTAGTCTAGTATACTCTTCTTCACTCGGTAGTAATACCAACACTCTGTTCAACTTACCCATTCAGAGTATTTTATGTGTAAATTAAAGAAATAGAGATTCTGCAGCATTTTAAAGGAAGTACCTACCTGAGCTGAAGAGAAAAGAATACTACATAAATTCCAAACTCTAATTCTACAAAAAATAAGTTCATGTTTAAGAATTTGTGATATTTTCATCCATGAAAACAAAATTACTTTTGTTCCTTTAATTCCTTCAGTAGGGTACAATGTTACTGAGGTGTGGCTGTTAGAATGTAGTAGGGTACAATGTTACTGAGGTGTGGCTGTTAGAATGTAGTGTAGGGTACAATGTTACTGAAGTCAACGAGAAACATACTAAACAATTAATCTTGGATTTTTCAGGTTTCATCAATGGGAATAACACCTTTTTTTGTGGAAAATGTCAGTGAACTACAATTGTGTGCTATTAAGTTAGTCACTGCAGTAAGTATAATCAATTTGTAATTTCAGTTACCCACAAATGAAGTAAGAGTTTCATCACTTGGTCCAAACTTCCAAAAATTATGATATTGGATTTATTTTTTTCTTGTTTTCCATTAGATTTTTTTCATAATAAATACTATTTTAGTCTTACTATATTTTATTAACAGGATTTAATTTCACTGATCATGCTTTCCTTGAATTTAAATTTTTTTCTTTTTAAAATTATTGTAAAAACCAGAATTATTTAAAATCTTAAATCTTGTCTTACTTCTCTACCCAAAGTATCATATCCCTCAAAACAAAACTTTATACTCCCTCACTTTGGTAATTAATAACAAAATTTGAATACATTTCTTTAGATCATTACTTTTTAAATTTTATTTATTTAACATTTCCACCTCCTCCCATCCTCCCTTTTCCCTCCCCCTCCCCCTCCCCCTCGCTCTCCAGTCCTAAGAGAAGTCAGGGTGCCCTGCCTTGTGGGAAGTCCAAGGCCCCCCTCTCCATCCAGGTCTAGGAAGTTGTGCCTCCAAACAGACTAGGCTCCCAAAAAGCCAGTACATGCAGTAGATTCAAAATCCAGTGTCATCATTGGCTTCTCAGTCCACCCTCACTGTCAGCCACATTCAGAGAGTCTGGTTTGATCACATGCTCATTCAGACCCAGTCCAGCTGGCCTTGGTGAGCTCCCATTAGATCGGTTCCACTGTCTCCGTAGGTGGACGCACCCCTCGCGGTCCTGACTTCCTTGCTCATGTACATTACTGTTTAACATGTTGAAAACATTTTCATTCTGAGTAACATGCCTACTTCAGTTTTCCTTCAGATAAAATATTGTCCTAATTTCATACTATTTTTATTTTTTCTGCCTTAGTAAGTTTAATTTATAATTTTATAATTACTAAACAGGTATTCTCAAGATATGAAAAGCATAGGCAGTTAATATTGGAAGAAATTTTTACTTCACTTGCAAGATTACCAACTAGCAAGAGAAGTTTAAGGAATTTCAGGTAACTATAGTAGAATTTAACTACAATGGAGAATTTTGTTATGTTCTAACTGCTATATATTTATTCCTTACCACTTCTGTCTGGTTTATTTTTTTAATGGTTATAGGAAAAAACTACTTCAATCAGAACTACATAGATAGCTTAGATTTATGAAAAAATACAGCATAATTTGGGAGACTTAAAGAAATTCATTGATCTGAAATAAAAAGATCTGTGGCAGTTCAAACACTGGTAACATTTGGACCAGTTAATGTCTTCATGCCCGGGCTGTTCTGTGCTTTCCATAATGCTTAGGCTCATATCTAACCCCATAGAAACCTCCCCTTTCAGTTGTGACAGTCAAAACTGTTTCTAAGCACTAGAGGTCAAAATGTGCTACATGAAAAGCATGAGAAATGTGGTTCAAAAGACTTCAGACAGTTTTAAAAGATTTTAGGAACTATGATAATAAAGTTAGGCTTAATCTTTTAGACAGTATTTAACTATTCAATAATTTTAGGAAGCTAAAAGATGGCTTTAAGAGCAATATAGAAGGGCTGGAGTGATAGCTCAGCATTGGCTACTCTTCCAGGAAGGATTGCATGTTTGATTCCCAGCACCCACATGACAGTTTACAACTGTCTGTAACTCTGGCCCTAGAGGATACACCAGCCATGCACATGGTACACACATATACATGCACATAGAACACCCCTAAATATAAAAAGAAAGCCTCTGTGAACATCAGATATGTACGTAATACACAGATGTACATTCAGGCAAAACACCAATACCAGTACACATAAAAATAATTATTTTAAATTGAGAGTTGCACAGAACAGACTGATTAAATGCTGTTTATTCACTACAGACATTTATAAACTCACTGCTGTAATCAACTTTATTGCCTGTTATCATAGGTTATCATCAGTTATATAATTCCTAGTGATTAGTGCATTGACCCTGGTATGTAGGGTTATTTTGGGGTTGGTCCTGTAAAATAATTATTTTTGTTTTTATGTAGTTTGAACTAAGGGTGCATTGATAAACATCTGTTCAACTGAAGAAAACCGATCAACATGCAGATGAATTATTGCACTTCTACAATATTTGTAGAAGCAAACACTTGGAAATTGATCTTATATAATCGTGTTTCAGTCCTCATACTCTAGTACAGATAATGAACTAGATGCCTCAGTAGGTAAAGACTTTTGCAACCAAACATGATGGCCTGAATTCAAACCCTGGAACCTCACATGTCGGAAGGCGAGAACTGATTCCCTGAAAGTTGTCCTCTAAATGCCAGGTCTATGATAGCAGGCACACACATTACTTTAAAGTGAGACACTATTATTTCACACACAAATATACACGTCCATGTAGGTGATTTTATTTTTTTTGTTTGTTTGTTTTTTTTTTTTTGTTTTTTCGAGACAGGGTTTCTCTGTGGCTTTGGAGCCTGTCCTGGAACTAGCTCTCTAGACCAGGCTGGTCTCGAACTCACAGAGATCCGCCTACCTCTGCCTCCCGAGTGCTGGGATTAAAGGCGTGCGCCACCATCGCCCGGCTCATGTAGGTGATTTTAATACCAGTTAACTATCCTACTCAGCAGGTGTAGACCAGAATACATTGGCATTTAGAAACCTCAGACTTTTATTGTTCTAACTTCTTCAATAATTATTCATTTTAACTTTTTATCTGTGATGCATAAAAATAGAAAATTTTATATTAAATACTGTTTTTCCTCATGAATAGGCATTATTTGGTGTTTTTTTTTTCAAACTATTTCAGAAATATACTCAACTGTCATAAAGCAGTAATGCACGATAAAAAAAAGCATATTGAAACTTTCGAGTCGTAATGAAACATGTAAAATGTGACTATTTTTAACTCTGATTTAAATTGTTCCTTCTTCATTAAAGGTTAAATAGTAGTGATGTGGATGGAGAACCTATGTATATTCAGATGGTTACAGCACTAGTTTTACAACTTATTCAGTGTGTAGTTCACTTACCATCAACAGAGAAGGACCCTAATTCAGAAGAAGACTCAAACAAAAAAGTAAGGAAATATTTATTTTATAACTTTGTATGTACATTAAGGATTGGTAACACCTATACTTTCTGTAATTCTTCTAAAACCGAAATTCTTATCTAGGGGTTCATGATTGGGGTTTGGGTTGTAGATCATTATAGTAAGTTCTGGTTCCAACTCTTCTCTGGGCATTATGAAGCACGTAAATCAACAATACCTAACAGGCTTGTTACACCAGCTTGTAAAACTCAGTTGAGAAATGAATGTCAAGGGGAATATCAGAGTTAGGTGTCTATGTGTGCATACATATAATTTAGTATGGAATTGACATGGAAAATAATTTAATGTTCTCTGAGTGGCAGCTAAGGTTTGCTTTTGTTTTATACAGTCTATTGATACTTATTTTTAGTATACTGAAGGCTTTATTTGTTTTATTTTGTTTTGTTCTTGAGATGGGTTTTACAGTGTAGCGCTGACTGTCTTGGAGCTCACTCTATAGACCAGGCTGGCCTCAAAATCACAAAGATCTTTACCCCTCATGTGCTATGATTAAAGTGTGTGTCACAATGCCCAGTTCTAGATTATATAGTTTTACTTCAACGACAATTCCAAAGAAACAAGAGTTGTCTATCTATAGTATAGAGTGTGTGTGTATGTGTATGTTCCACACAAAATAAACAAAATAAATGTAGTACAAAATACTGTTTTTCTCCTTTCTAGATTAGATTAGTCTAACCTTCCTTTTCCATTGGTGACTATTATCATAAGTATGTTTATTTCTATTTTATATATAGATTTGAATATGGTTATTTTGTTTTACAATTTATGCATAAATTATAATGACATGAATTCATGGCTAATTTTTTTAGCTGACAGTTTTTGTCAGATTTGTTTTTCCTTGAGATTGACACACAACAGTTCCATCAGAGTTTAATGTTAAGAATCTTTTTATAGCCGGGCAGTGGTGGCGCACGCCTTTAATCCCAGCACTCAGGAGGCAGAGGTGGGTGGATCTCTGGTCTACAGAGCTAGTTCCAGGACAGGCTCCAAAGCCACAGAGAAACCCTGTCTCGAAAAAACCAAAAAAAAAAAAAAAAAAAAAAAAAGAAGAATCTTTTTATAAGGTCCTTGGAAGCAGAATTGTTATAGTATAAAAGCATTTACTTCACTGAGGCTGTCCATATTTTCACTTAAGTGATAGTCCCATTTGCATTCCTGCATTCTGATTTTACTGATTCTAGTTACTATAAAATACTACTGTGCTCATTTGTTTTTTTTCTGCTTAATATTACTGATGTAACTCCTTTTTCTATGTTTACCACTGAGTTTCTTCAGCTGTAGACTGACTTTTTATGTCTTTTTTTTATCTTAATCTTTTAATTTCTACTGAAAGTTTCAAATTTTTGTTTACATTGTAGTGGCTTCATAAACTTTGAAGTTAGAATATTCTTCGGTTGAAATATTTATCTGTTTTAGCTGGTTGTACTGGCACATATTCTAACACTGAACTATATATTTCCAATTCTGAAAAATAGTTTTGTACTTTGACTCCATTTCTTCTTTTTCCAGTATGGATTATGATATACAACTACTGATTAAGTATTAATACATTTCTGATTGCTTTAATAAACTTAAATTAATTACCACTGTTTCCATATTTTTATAATTTTTAAAAATGTGTTTAATATGCCAACTGGCTTGTCCTATTTTGTAAAAAATAGTATCTTAAATACGTAAATACTCTCTTCAATAATAGCATACCAATAGCAGCTGGCCTCATTTATTCATTGTTTCTTCTATCTTTATAAAGTTGTTTTTCTCACTGTAGGTTGACCAGGATGTTGTCATTACTAATTCATATGAAACAGCTATGAGAACAGCCCAAAACTTTCTTTCCATCTTCCTTAAAAAGTGAGTAAGATCAATGATGTGGTTTTTATTTTCCATAGTGTGGAGTGGTCAATATAGAAAGAAGACTGATCACGTTTCCTGCCATAACTGGAACCTCAGATACACCTGATCTTTAAAATGAGGAAGAGAATTAAAAATCTAAAAATGTGTGAATTTGCTTCCAGTAGACTCCCAAGTTTTAGTACTGGATTGTTGGATTTCTAGAATTTTCTTTACAAAATTTTGAGGCACTCTGCTTGTAAAGGAAAGTTATGGAAAGATGTTACTCAGGCTTCATGAGAATTAATGCTAACTATAGAAAAATTCATTTCTTCAGAGTTGTTGTAACTTTCAGAGAATAATATCAGTTAATATACTTTATAATTGATGGAAAAGACAATTATAGAAATATATTTATTTATACATCATTTTATTTAATGTACTCTCATATACCATGGAGGAATCTGTACTTAACAAAATTGCAAGCATTATATAAATTAACATCTTTTTTGTTTTTTTTTGGGATTTTCTTTCTTTTTGACTAGATGTGGTAGTAAGCAAGGTGAAGAAGATTACAGACCACTTTTTGAAAATTTTGTTCAAGACCTTCTTTCAACAGTCAATAAGCCCGAGTGGCCAGCTGCTGAACTACTCCTTAGTTTGTTAGGGAGACTGTTGGTAAGAGTATAGCATTTAAAGATTATTAATTACTAGAAGACAACATAATGAGGATGTACTCTGATTCACAGATGATGAATTCTTTAAAAATGTGTAAGGAAACATGAACATTGCATCTATTTTTGCATGTGTATAATTGTACATTTTATCATTGATACCTGTAGAAAACAAAATTGTACATTTTAGCACTTTCATTTCATTACATATAATGGCAATGCTTTTTGAGATGGTTTGGGTGGGGCTTGGACTTGTTATGTCATTGGTTTAAAATATCAGTAATGAGTTAACTGTTTGAAAGCATGAAACAGACTAATGCAAACATTTTGTCATTTTTTTAAGATTATTTCTAAAATTATATGGCACCTTTTAAGTCTCATAGTATAGAATAAAAATGGAAATACAGTGATCTCTTTTCATTTTAAAGTATATTTGAAGTTGTGCAATATAAGTTGCTACAAAACTTTAAAATGCAACTTTTTATTAACTTAAAAAAGTAATACTACTATTCTGAAACTATAATGATTTGTAGACAACAGAATCTTATTAAATTCTTATTCAGTGATATCCCATCTTTGAACTTTAGGTTCATCAGTTTAGTAATAAGTCAACAGAAATGGCTTTAAGAGTGGCGTCTCTTGATTACCTTGGAACTGTTGCTGCACGACTGAGAAAAGATGCTGTTACCAGCAAGATGGACCAAGGGTCTATAGAAAGAATTTTAAAGCAGGTATTAAAATAGAGAACTTAAATTAATATACAAATAGTTGGATATTTGGTTGCTTTTGGTGTGGGGGAACAAAACAGGGTCTAATGTTATCCAGCTTTCTTTCAAAGTTGCTGTGTAGTTTATAGTCAAGGATGACCTTGAATTCCTGATTTTCCCAAGTGCTGGATATTACAGGCATGTGTCACACTAGACCCATTTTAAGAAGTGCTAGGAACCCAAGGCTTTGTGCATTCTAGGCAAACATTCTACCACCTGAACTGTGTCATCTAGCCCTACATGTTCTTGCCTTATAAGAGTAGATTTTGTAGATTCAAGGAAAATTTGTTTTGTTATTTGGTCCTGAATGTGATAAGCTCTCACTATAGTCCCAGCTAGTCTTGTATTCATAATGTCCTCAGGAACTAATCCTTAAGATAAAATTTTAGGTCCTTCTCTGGATTCACTGAATCCAGAACCCTAGGAGTGGAGTAGTCAGTGATTTAACAAACCCATCAGATTGTAATTAGTGCTAAATTTTGAGTGCTGTTGTGTGGTGTATATTTGTACAAATAAGAATTGGCACATAAATATTTGTAATACACTATCAAAAGCAAAAATTTAATATTACTATATTACTAATGAATATAATACTAAGAGTATAATCTATTGCCATCTTTTTTATTTGAAGGGTTTTTTTTTGTTTTTTGTTTTTTTTTTTTTTTTGGTTTTTCGAGACAGGGTTTCTCTGTGGTTTTGGAGCCTGTCCTGGAATTAGCTCTTGTAGACCAGGCTGGTCTCGAACTCACAGAGATCCACCTGCCTCTGCCTCCCGAGTGCTGGGATTAAAGGCGTGCGCCACCACCGCCCGGCCTTTTTATTTGAAGATTTGTTTTATTTCATTTATTTGTGTGAGTGTGTATATGTGTACGTGTGTGTGCAGGTGTCCATGGAAACCAGAAGGGTCCATTGGATCCCTTGGAGCTGGAGTTTCAGACATTTGTGAGCTACTGAATGTGGGTACTGGGATCCGAACTCCAGTCCTCTGATAGAGCAGTAAGCACTTTTAACCTATAGAGTAGTAAGCACTTTTAATCACTAAGCCATTTCTCTAACCCATCATCATTATTTTAATGGTCAAATTGTCCTTACATTTGACTAGTGAGATGCCTTTTGAAGCTAGCCTTTGTGCCTTTTTTGACATGTTCCCTATATTCTTTTTTGGGTGTGGGGCAGGGGAGTAGGTATGTGTTGTGTTTATGGTGTGTGTACTTGCTAATGTGTGTGCACATGGATGCATAGGTGCATGTCTGCACATGCATGTGGATGCCAGAAAGTTAGTTCAGGTTTTTTTCTTTTTGTTTTGTTTTGTTTTCAGTCATTCTCTATCTTATCATTATTAGTTAAAGGACTAGGATTCTTTGAAGAAATAAATGACCCCACATATGAGACACTGAAAGTAAAAGCTGTCTTTAAAGTACCTATTACATCATGAAATAAAGTCTGAAAGAATGATGGAAATAGTACTGGGGAGATAGCTCAGCGACAAAGTGTCATAAAAGCATGGAGATCTGAACTCAGGTCCTCAGAATCCATGCTAAGCAAACTCAGTTAAATTCCCAGAACCTATAAATTCTCTCCCTTTCTATGCCTAAAGTATTATTTCCACAGTAATTATAAAGCTACCTGAAATGTATGATGCATATTATCACAGCTGTTAACATTCTTATTTACTAGATCAAAACTTTGGTATATATTCATAAATACAAAATACACAATGAGTTCAAGACAGTGCTGTGATATGTGAATCCTGTCTCCAGAAAAAAAGAAAAAAATTAGCAGTTGTAAATGTAAATTAGGTACAGAGCTGAATAGGGTGTTTTTGTGATGATATTTACTTCTGATATTTATATCAACCACTTCCCAACTCTTTAAGATAGCAAATAGCTTATAAAGCCAAACTTAGCTATCAGCGTGTTTTTGAAAAACCATACTTTTTGTTTCTATATAATGAGTATACTTTCTTTCCTTCTTCCTGGCTTGTTCCCCCGCTAGGCTTCCATTCACATCTACACTATTTATTAACGCACACCAGTACTTTAGTAGTCACATATCTGTGACTATCATTTGGGAGGCTGGGCCGAGGTTTCCAAACTTGAAGTGAGCCCTGGTACAACACTGTTTTAGAAATGGGTGGGAGGATCAGTAACAGGCAAATAAGTTACCAATAATCTTGTGATTATTGTTTTTGGTTTAGGTTTCTGGAGGAGAAGATGAAATCCAACAATTGCAAAAGGCATTGCTGGATTATTTGGATGAGAACACTGAGACTGACCCTTCACTGGTGGTGAGATTCATTTTGCTTTTTAAATTTAAATTATCTTCAAAAAGTAAGGTGGGGCATTAGAGGGAAAGAAAATAAGAGAAATATTTGGAAATATTTTTATAGATTATCTTCAAGTCTAGGCTAATCCTAAAATTGAATATAGACCTCCTGATGGTGAAGGTGACCTGTTAGCATACAAAGAAGCTGTCAAGTTCATATATATGCATACATACAGTTCTTTGAAAATGTATATTAAGTAGCATATCTGGAATATAACAAACTGTATACAATTTGTATGTTTTATAGTCTTGGCATAAGTTTGTAAATAACACTATGCACATAATGGAGTATTTTCAATTTTTCTAAATAGTGAAATGAAAAAGTTACAATAACCTCTGTATTATTTTAACTACCTAGTAGATTTCCAGTCTGTGGGTATGGAACAAATGCACAGAGTGCTTCAGTGCTGAATGTTTTAATGTATTTAAAACTTGCATATTTTTGCACAGATAAGACAAGAGTTGGAAACAGATGAAAGTCTTTTACCTTCACACCATCTATTCTAAACTTTTCTAGTGGTCTTACCAAATCTACTGAACTATATGAAATGTCCTACTTTAAGTAGTTGATAGTAGTACTCTATTTAATGTAGCTATTTTTATTGTCAGTGTTTTACATTAACAGTTAAATTTTTAGTTAAATGTAAAAAAGGGAAAATCCTGTAATCCAGGATATTTCTGTCTTTACATCTGCTTCTGTCCAAGAGTTTGCTTTAAAAAAAAAAAAAACTTAGAACTTCTATTCCTGATTTAAAATGTTACTAATTACATGAGCTCAAACCTATCTAATGTCTTTCCAGTTTTCTCGTAAATTCTATATAGCCCAGTGGTTTCGTGACACAACTCTGGAAACAGAAAAAGCAATGAAATCACAAAAAGATGAAGAATCCTCTGATGGGGCACATCATGCAAAAGAAATTGAGACAACTGGTCAAATAATGCATCGAGCTGAAAACCGGAAAAAGTTCCTTAGAAGCATTATCAAAACCACACCATCTCAGTTCAGCACATTAAAGTAAGATACAGAGAGAGAAAAAAAATTGTGTGTGTGTGTGTGTGTGTGTGTGTGTGTTGTAAATATTCATTTACAAAGAACATTTAAAACTGCAGTGCTTTTTGTTGTAGGATGAACTCAGATACTGTGGACTATGATGATGCGTGCTTGATTGTCCGATACTTGGCCTCTATGAGGCCGTTTGCCCAGAGCTTTGATATTTATTTGACGCAGGTAAATTGATTGATTGTTCTGATTGATTTTTTTTTTATTCTAGTTACTTTTGGAGATCGTGCACAGTTTGTGTTCATTGTGAAAGCAGCATTTGTCTCTATTCCATGTTGTTTGCATGTCTTTAGCTATGCTTACCATCCACAAACTGATTCTTCTTGTACAAACAAATAGACATGCTTGTTTGACATGAAAATTGTTCAGTTATAAAGTCTTTGATAATACTGTCTTAGTTACACATAGATTTAGTGGAGCTTGATGTTCTTAAATATATATGCAGCAGTATGTTTAACTGAGAATACTGAGGTAAAGACCCCAAAATATAGAGTGCTTTTCCATGTATACTGGTCTCTGTTAAGATTTTGGACTAGTAGCCGGGCGGTGGTGGCACACGCCTTTAATCCCAGCACTCGGGAGGCAGAGGCAGGCAGATCTCTGTGAGTTCGAGACCAGCCTGGTCTACAAGAGCTAGTTCCAGGACAGGCTCCAAAACCACAGAGAAACCCTGTCTCAAAAAACCAAAAAAAAAAAAAAAAAAAAAAGATTTTGGACTAGAGCCAGGCAGTGATGGCACAGGCCTTTAATCCCAGCACTTAGGAAACAGATGCAGGCAGATCTCTGTGAGTTCAAGGCCAGCCTGGGCTACCGAGAGAGTTCCAGGACAGGCTCCAAAGCTACACAGAGAAACCCTGTCTTTGTGGAAAAAAAGAAAAGATTTTTGGATGAGTAAGATGATGTATAACTTGACTTACACATAAAAAACAAAAGGTAGCAAGTTATAGATTGTGTTCTTATATATATTCGTGCTATATTTCATTAAATTTTATGTATTTTAAAATTTATGAGAATGTTAATTTTGCCTGGCAGATACTACGAGTTCTTGGTGAAAATGCAATTGCCGTTCGAACAAAAGCCATGAAGTGTTTATCTGAGGTTGTTGCTGTAGACCCCAGTATTCTAGCAAGGGTAAGAGCAAAAATAATATTTCCTGCTTTTTTATTCAAATTTGAATATTGAAGATTATCTCTCTGCTACAAATGACATTTCTCTCACTCTTCTTTAGCTTGACATGCAGCGAGGAGTTCATGGCCGATTAATGGATAACTCCACTAGTGTTCGAGAGGCAGCCGTGGAATTACTAGGTCGATTTGTCCTTTGTCGACCTCAGCTTGCTGAGCAGTATTATGATATGCTGATTGAAAGAATATTGGTATTTTCTTCTGTTTTATAGAATTTATGAATATAATTTGCCCTAAATGTTACTAAATTAATCTAAAAATATATATATGACAATTACAATTTTATATTGCCTAATCTGAACCATATAGCACCATTCTAAAGAAGGTTATGCTTTCAAGAGGCAAGCTACTCAGTATTATCAAGCCAATTGTTAGTGAAAATAAGATCCATTTTTCAATTACTATTATACCAGTTTTTAATGAGTAATTGATAGTGATAGTAATTATGTATGATAGTTACCTGGTTCTGAAGAGTACTCTAGAGTAATTATCATTGCAGAGTGATTGTGTGTGTGTGTGTGTCTGTCTGTCTGTCTGAAAATTATTTTCATGGCAGGCACACCACCCACTACAAGCATATTGATTTTTATAGAACTACACATTGACACATTCACACAAAAAATTACATATTGCTTCAGGGACATTTATTACCATTAGTATAATACAAGAGTAGTTAGTGCCAAAAGGTTTACTTGATTTAGCTTAGTAAACACTTTGTTGTCTGTATCATAATTAGCATTTTATATGCTGTTGAAGTACCAGACACTATTCTAAAAGCTTATCCTCTTATTCAAATTTGTTGAATTTGTTCTCTGGTCTTGAGTTCATTACTGAGTGTACATATATCCATGTTACATCATATTTTAAAAGTAAATTTGGTAAGCTAAATGTCATGTTTATGATATGGGTGAATATATGCAACATAATCTTCATTTAACAAATAGGAATTATAATGCTTACAAAAAAATCTTTAACCTTGTTTTTTCAAATTTCACACACCTAAAACCTCTAAATTTTCCTAACATATGAAAATACATTTTTGTTCTTAGGATACTGGTATCAGTGTCAGGAAAAGGGTAATAAAGATTTTAAGAGACATCTGTATTGAACAACCAACATTTCCAAAAATTACAGAAATGTGTGTAAAAATGATTCGTAGAGTCAACGATGAAGAAGGCATTAAGGTAAGATGGAAATCTGATCTTGTGAAATATCTTTTTCATTAATGTTTAAAATAATTTAGATACTTATTTAATCTATTTTTTATTTATTTATATATAATCTAGAGTTTATATTAATAAAATATGATCTTTCCCAACCTATCCAACCATTACAGTTTTGTGTATTTAACTATAGAAACTATTCTATCCAGAGATATTGTGAGAATAAAATTATCTCAGTTTTTAAATAGTATGTTGGTTTTCAGTTACAGACTTGCCTACAACCTGTAGGGCATTTTCTTAATTGAGCTTTCTTCCTCTCAGATGTCTTCAGCTGGTGTCTAGTTGTCATCAAACTGTTCTGTATAATTGATCCCTTGTCAGCCTGACAGGAAAACATATTACCGTAAAGAATACTTCTCCTTTCTTGTTTGTCCTCACAATCACACATTAGTGTAAACTTAAAAAAAAATCATAATGTGAAACATTTTACAAACTTCAAAGGCCCAGCCAGTTGGTGGTGGTGTTCGCCTTTAATCCCAATACTTGGGAGGCAGAGGCAGACAGATCTCTGTAAGTTCGAGGCCAGCCTAGTCTACAGAGCAAGTTCCACGACAGCCAAGGCTACACTGAGAAACCCTGTCTCGAAAAACAAAACATAAACAAAAATAGTTCCACAGTCTTACAAATTCAAACATTTTAAAAATTCAGTCTCTTAAAAAAACCAAAGTCTTTTAAAATAGAAAGTCTCAACTGTGGACTTCTATTAACAAAAATAATAATAAGTTAAATAGTTTCTTATTTCAAGAGGCAAAAACCAGGGCACAGTACATTCAGATAAATTCAGGAACCAGACTCCAACAGTATAAATCACTTAATGTCCAGTATCTGGGATTCAATCACAATCTGGGCTCCTTCAAAGAGCCTAGGTCACTTCTCAGACTGCACACTGCAACCCAGCTTGTCTTTTAGACTCAGGCTGGGTCCATTCCAGGGCTGCGGCTGTTCTTGGCCGTCATCCCATGGTACTGATGTCTTCAAATGCGGGGTCTTGTACTGCAACTGAACTGTGCTTTCGCTGATATCCTCTTCATGGTGCCAAACGTCAATGTTTCTCCATGACCCCTTCAGTCCTGGGGCTTCCACTGCTACTCTGGCTACACCTTCACAAGTGGCCTCTCCCAGGGCCAAGCCTCAGCTGCTCTCCATGACCCCTTCATACCTTCAAAACCAGTCCTTGGCTGCCTCTGAACACAACTTGTTGTGTGTGCTGACTCTGAGAAAAGACTTCCCACAATTTTTCAGCTCCACCTAACCAGCAGCAATTGTCCCAGTGAACCAAAGATTTTTCTTTAGTGGTTCTGCTATCTTGTTAATCACGGCTCATTATTTGGCTCCAGCTAACCAGAATCTTAAATTAACTCAAAATAGCAAATAGCTCTGATAGTCATTAAGAGACTCACAAACTTCTGAAACTTCACAAAGCAGTCTTCCATATTCTGCATTGCTCTCAGCAGTCTTCCAGGCTCCCACAGAACAGCCCACCACGTTTGAGCACCCCTTGGCTTTTCTTGCTCTAACTTCTAAAGCCCTTCCACAATCCTACCAAATATGACAACAGTGGCCCACTATTCTGTTAACTAGTTCCTGTCCCTAGTTATGGTTACTATTGCTATGATGAAACGCCATGAACAAAACAACTTCATATCACTATTAATCACTGGAAGAAGTCAGGATAGGAACTCAAAACAGGGTTGGAACTTCGAGTCAGGAGCTAATGCTGAGGCCATAGGGAAGTGCTTGTTCCCTCTGGCTTTTTTTTTTTTTTTAATTTTTTCGAGACAGGGTTTCTCTGTAGTTTTTGGTGCCTGTCCTGGAACTAGCTCTTGTAGACCAGGCTGGCCTCGAACTCACAGAGATCTGCCTGCCTCTGCCTCCCGTGTGCTGGGATTAAAGGCGTGCGCCACCACCGCCCAGCATATCTAGCCTACCTTTTTGTAGAACCCAGGACCCAAGTTTTGTAGAACTTCAGGGGTGATCGCACCCACAATGGACTGGACTCTCCCCAACTCATTCACTAATTAAGAAAATACCTTACAGCTGAATCTTACAGAGGCATTTTCTTAATTGAGGTTCCCTCCTCTCAGATGACTTTAGCTGTGTCAAGTAGGCATAAAGCTATCCAGCACAAGTTTCTCCCTTTAAAGCAATAAAGTGCTTAACAGTACTTGTTCTACAAGCATGGGGACCCGAGTTCAAATTTCCACCACCCACACTGAAAGCTGGACATAGTCCCATGTGCCTTGACCCTAGCAGTGGGCAGGTAGGGACAGGCAAATTCTAAGGGCTTGCTGGATAGCAAGCCTAACCAAAACAGCAAGCTTTCCACTTCAGTGGGAGTTTGCATCTCAAGACAACTAGGTGGAAAAATGATAGCGGTAAACACCCTTATGTCCTGCTGTGATCTATTTTATGTGTACTCATGGGCATAAACACCCACATATGTATATGTATACAACACTAAGATAGATTAGATAGATAGATAGATAGATAGATAGATAGATAGATAGATAGGAGAGAGAGAAAGATAGAGATAGATGGATGAATAAATAAAAGTGATGTTAGTCTGATCAAAGCCTCTCAGGAGATAGAGAGATGGCTTGGCAAGTATACTTGCTGCTCTTGCAGAGACCCCAGGTTCAATTTCCAGCATCCATACCAGGTAGCTCACAGCCACCTGCATTCCAGTTCCAAAGGACCCAGCTGGCTCTGGCTTCTGCAGACACTTGCACACAGGTGATATACAGCTCTGTAGGCACACATTTATAAATACATGTTTAAAGTTATTTTGTAGTATTTTATGCAGAAACTGTAGGTTAAACAGAGTATTGCCCATCATTACCTGTTTGAAAAAAGTGTATAATTTGGGAAATCAATTGGTCATTTTAATCATGAAGAAATTTAATAAATTTCTTTAATTTTATAAATTTATAAAGGGAAAATTTTATAAATCCCTGAAATTTTATTTTTTAGCTAGCTGTAATGGGGATTTACAATTAAAAGTTTGCCTTTTTTTTGTTGTTAGTAATTGACTAGGTTTCTTTTTCTTCTAGAAATTAGTAAATGAAACATTCCAAAAACTCTGGTTTACTCCAACTCCACATAATGACAAAGAAGCAATGACAAGGAAGATCTTAAACATCACTGATGTGGTAAGAACGATGGGCATGTGTGTGGTTACTAGGATTGCAAAGCTGGTTGAAGTCACTGCAGAGATGAAATACCTACCTGTGCCTGGCGTTAGTGCTGCTTCCTTTGTATCCTTAGAGCTTCTCCTGGGATTTAATTAAGAGGAAACCGATGTCTGCATATGGCTCAATTTCTTCATACTCATTTGTATAAGCATTGATGTTGAAGTTTTCTGTTTCTTCCATAATTGAAAAAGGAAGAGAGAAAGCGGAGGACAGCTGTGTACTGCTGGGCTAGCAGCTTGCAGATAGCATTCAGAGTTTAGGTTTTATTACATAAATGATTGTAGTTTGCTGATGTGTGTTGAGTAATTATATACTCAGTTTCATGAGCATCTCCATTTTCTATTGTCCAGAGGACTAAGGAACAAATTTTTTTTTTACTTTTTGAAATCTCACAGACTTTTCTGATAAAGCATGGCATAAACTATATTTTTATGATTTGATACCATATTTGTCTTTTTAATATTAAACTAATGTTTTTGATGTTTAAGTTACTGAATAAAAATTTTACTTTAAATATAACCTTTCAAATTTAAAAAGTAGACATACCCTTCATGTTACAGCATAACTAAAATGTCTGTTTTAAAATGAATGCCTTTTTTTGTTTTATGAGCTACAATTTCAACATTTTCCCCTCCCCTTTTCTTGCTCCAAACCCTCTCCTATCCTCTTTCTTGCTGCCTTTCAAATCCATGGCCTCTTTTTTCATTTTTATAACTTTCTCAGCCCTTTTAATGTTGCTATAAATGCCTTATTTTAATAATTTCATTTCCTTTCACCGTAGGTTGCAGCATGTAGAGATACTGGATATGATTGGTTCGAGCAACTCCTTCAAAATGTGAGTGTATATTTGATGGCATGAAATTTAATAAAGACCTTTATCCTTTAAAAATAAACTTTTTAGGCCTCGAAAGATGGCTTGGTTGTTAAGAGCTCTGTCTGCTCTTACAGAGGTCAATTCCCAGCAACCACATGGTGCCTCACAGCCATCTGTAATGGGATCTGATGCCCTCTTCTGGCATTCAGGTGTACATGCAGTTAGAGCACCATATACATAAAATAAATAGATCTTAAAAAATAAATAAAAAAACTTTTCAGATCTTTCTTAATTATTTGTGTTTTAGTAGAAGAAAGGTACTTCAGTATTTTAAGCTATGTTTTAATTCCTTTATTGAATTCAATAATTTTTTATTGAATCAGTTATCTAGTTGACTGCTAAAAATGTTTTCTGATTTACTAATAACTAGCTCCACTTTCAGATAACTTGTTTCTTATCCCTTTATTGTAGAGCAGTGGGTCTCAACCTTCCTAATGCTGCAAGCCTTTAATACAGTTCCTCATATTGTGGTGATCCCCTCTAAAAGTATTTTATTACTGGTTTATAACTTTAATTTTGGTGTTGTGTGCCATAATGTGTAAATATCTATTATGTGTGATATATTATGAAGCACTTGTGACAGAGGTCATTTGATCCCAAAGAGGTTATGACCCACAGGTTGACAATCACTGATCTAGGGACTACTCATGAGATCTTTAAGTTAAAATAATGTTAAATACATAATTGTTTGGCATATTATAAAACATATAGAACTTCTTTTAGTAGTATAAAATTAAACCACAATTTGAACTTTCAGAAATTTTTAGTAAGAGTATTCATCTCCCAACTGTAAAAGTTACTAGCATGTTTCCTTCTTTGTAGGAGGTAGGCAGCATGTGTGCAGCTGGAAGAGTGTTGGGTGTTCTGTGGTTCTCTGCCTTAATCTCTTGAGACGCTCTCACTCAATCTGACATTAGCTGATTGGGCTAGGCTAGCTAACCAGCAAGCTCCCAATATCCACCTGTTTCTGTCTACCAGTGCTGGGGTTACAGACAGTAGCCCTGCCCTAGTTGTATGAGGGTGCTAAGGATGTGAATTACAGTCCCCAAGTGCTCTTACCCACAGAGTTAATGTTAGAGGCAGTATCTCACTTTTTCCCTCAGTTTTGCTCACAAAACTCTAGGCTCGGTGATCCTTCCACCTCTGCCTACCCATCAAATCTTCTTTCATCTGTCCTTCATCCATCCCTTTTTCTTTCATGACAGTGTGCGTGTGTGTGTGTGTGTGTTGCACATACATGTGTGTGTGCATGTGTACAAGGCAGGATGAGAGCATTGGGTCCTGAGGCTAGTATTACATACTTGTGATTTGAAAGAGCGTAAGTGTTCATAACTTCTGAGCCATCACTCCAGCCCCAGACACAAAAACTTTGTTAAAGTGTATGTGCCAGAGAGATAACCTGGGGTTCTTAAGAATTCTAAAGTCAAGAGTACATAGCACACCTACCATTTCCATACTTCCAAACATACATGCATATGTTCCATTTAGCACCTTGCAGAAATTTATAATTTTATTGAATTTTTTTCTTGTGAATCAGTAATTTTCTATATATGGGATATAATTTCATAGGGCAACTTAGAGTACTACATTAAATAGCATAAAATTCATACATGCACCAATTTTTGCAGAATGACAGACTTACACAGAAGAGTATTATCATTATTTTACATATATATGTTCTATGTATGTCTGTATAAACAGGCATGACTTAGCATTTCTAGCCTTTAGTCCATTTAGCTTTCTGTCATTTGTCATCTGAGTCCTCAAATATTGCCAACTCAGCAGTGTAAAATACAATTTGTCATATGTTCAACTTCATTTAGGAAGTAAAAATTCTCCACATGAACTGTTGAATAGTTAGTGCTTATGTTTGTCCTCACTGTTTTTAAGATTCTATTCACATTTCCTTTTGTGTTGCTGAGAGTTGAAGCTAACACTTTCTGATGGCAAAGCAAGCATCTTGCTGTTGAGTTAGGCCTAGCCCTCCCCCACGTGTTTTGTTGTTGTTTTATTTTTAAGACAGGATCTCATCGTGTAGGCCTTCTGACCTTGAACTCTCTCTATATAGACCAGGCTGGCTTTGAATTCACAGAGATCTACCTACTTCTGCCTCCACTGCACTTAGATTAAAGGCATATGCCGCCTAACTTTGTATGATCCAGTGCTCTTGAAGCTGAAACAGGAGAATCTTGACTTCAGGTACAACAGGCTATTTAGAAAGATTATTCTATAAAACATCAAACACACACACAAGTTTATTTGTTTGGCTTTTCCAGACTGGATTACTCTGTGTAACAGCCCTGACTGTCCTGGAGCTCACTCTATAGACAAGGCTGGCTTCATACTCAAGAGATCCACCTGTTTCTGCCTCCTGAGTACTAGGATTAAAAGCCTGCCCCAAACACCACCCAGCTAAAGAGAGAGAATTAGGGGGTGGGGACTGTTAAGGACACTTGTTGAGTTTGTCTCAGTATCCACATGACAGCTCACAACCATCTGTAATTCCAATCCTAGCGAATCTGACACCCTGTTCTGACCTGTTAGGTCATCAGGCATGCAGGTGCTACATAAACATACATGCAGGCAAAACTCTCATACACGTAAAATAATAAGATAAATAGATCTAAATAAAAAATAAATTGTGTCTATAAACACTTGCGCTCATTGAGAATATGTTACTTTCTACTCTAGAAATCTAAAATCTGAAGTACTCCATTTGACATATCTGAGCACTGAGATGACTTCTGCAAATTGGAAATTCCACACCTGAGCTCATTTGACAGCCAGACTCACACATATTAAAATTATCTTCAAGAGATTTATATAAGAAGTGTATGAAACTTAAATGAGTTTCATATTTAGACCTCTGTCCTTTGCCCAAGCATCTCCCTTGTGTTGTATGTTAATGCCCTAAAGTCTAGAAGATTTTAGGTTTCAAGCATTTCACATAAGCATTTTGTCCTATGCAATCATTTTGGAAAAGATTATTTTGAGTGTGTACACCATTAAAATTTGACTTAATCTACACACAGAAGAACAACTAAGTGGCTTGTATACAAAAAAGACTGCTAAATAGCAGTGAAATATAAAATTAACTCTCTGGAACAGCCTGAATTAAAGTTATGTCATAATTTTTGAGTAAAAATGCAAGACTCAAAACACTAATCAAATTACATTTGTAGAAGTTTAAAATTTAAATAAAGAAAAGGAAAAGAAAAGCTACCAGGACAAGCGCAGTGGCGCAAGTCTTTAATCCCAGCACTTAGGAGGCCGAAGCAGGCAAATCTCTGTGAGATCAAGGCCAGCCTAGTGTGCAGAGTGAGTTTCAGAACAGAGATCATGTGTCAAAAAAAGATAACAAATACAAGAACAACAGAAAAAAACTGCCAGCTTAGGCATTTCTTTATGCATTAGGGTAATCAAATTTCTCGAGTTATTTCATAGGATAAGAAAGAAGATACTTTGGTAGTTGCAAATTACTAGAAGTGTTTCTGAATTGGGTTCATACCAGAGTATTATTTATGATTAATATATTAAATCATATACCAGTCAGCAGTGATAGTGTCATGAACCAAGATTTATAATAAATTATATTGCTTGTTCTTGATGTCTTACAAAAAAGGAACATGAGATAGTTTTGGGTGACTGCACTGCTTTATGTAAACCAAGCTAGAATAAGATATTGGTAAGATATTGGTAACTACACTTAAGAAATTGAATTATAGAGTTGATCAAGGAAAATTTGCAGTTTATAAATTGAAAATGGGCAAATTGAACTGTCTCTTTTATCTTTTAACTGAAACAATGATGCTGTGGACTTTGTATTGTTCTGGTTGCTGTCACTCACCTTTAACTATCCAGATGATTTTTATTAACGTTTGAGAGAAGAACAAGATGATAGATGCAGAAGGATCTCTGAGTTCAAGGCAGGGCTACATAGACAGACCCTGTCCCTGGGGAGGAACACCAAAAGGAAGGAAAAAAGCCATGTCTTAAGTTAGGGTGCATGGAAGCCTGCAGGTTCAGCAGTGAGGCTTAACAAGTAACTGTACAGCAAGGAGAAGAGGGATAGCTTCTAAAAAGATTGAGAAAGATCAGAATGTCCAGAAAAGTCCAGGATTCTCAGACTTGGTCCAGTTTTTTACGAGGGGGGGGGGGGGGCAGGCAACCTAGTAGTATAATGCTCTTTGTAAACACTTGCCTACCCATGCATCTTGTAGTAAAAATTTAAAATCGTGCATTTTTACAGTTTGAATATTGAATTTTTTTTTTTGTTTTACTTCACTTTCGTTCCTCTCATATGAGCCACTCATGACTTGTTGCAACTCTGTCAGACACAAGAAAAGAGAACGTTTATGCTATTGCAGAAAATTATGTCTGATAGCTCTGGAAAACTCTCCACAGAAGGGAAGTGCAACTTTCTTTTAATATCCCTAGAAATATTCACGTAATTATTATTGGCAAAGCAGATACACCTTAAGTCATTTTTTCCGTGATTTTAAGATTTAAAATTTTCCATGATTTCAGATTGGGTTGGTTTTACTTTGTTACTACAGGTAGGCTTATCTCCATCCTCTTTATTGTTCTTCATCGTGTTTTTAAGCACATCTTATTAATGCTTTGGCAAAAAATGAAGCAGAAAAAAATCTTCCAAAGAATATGCCATTATGTTTTGTAGTTGTAAGGCTTAAGGTATAATTCAGATACAGTAGTTGATTATTTAAAATAATTTGCTAATATCAGACAGTGTTTCTGTGGTCTTGGCTGGCTTGAGAGAGAAAAGCCACTTTCCCTGCATCTATCCAGTGTCAGTCCCTGCACACAGTAGTTCAAATACTTCTACTAAAATCATTGACTTTGCAGATTGCTGGTTTTAAATATGTCATGTATATTTCCTTTGTCTTTTAATGTTAACTAAAAAAATGCTTATTGATATTTAATGCATGTACATTATCATCATTGCCTCATAAATAATTTTACTGGAATTTTTATATGTATACATATAGTTGTTGAAGTCTGAAGAGGATTCCTCATATAAACCTGTGAAGAAAGCTTGTACTCAACTTGTTGATAACCTAGTTGAGCATATTCTTAAATATGAGGAGTCTCTAGCTGGTAAGATATTTTATATATTAATCCTTAAGTTAATTTATGAGATTTTTAAGTACTTGGTCCCTTTTCTCAGTTTTACCTCTGGATTTGCCTGCTTAGTAACTAGTGTGTCATTTTTAAGGGTAATTTGAGTTCATGTAAATTTCTGTTTGGTTATTTATTTTAGATTATATTGTAAGATTGCCTAGATCAGACAGTATAATAAATTCATAAATATTTTCTGTTTTACATATCTCTAAATATGTACTTTTAGATGTCATATTGAATAAGAATAAAGTCCACAGCCTAATGTTTTTTAATGGCATCACAAAATTATTTGGTATTATTTAAATTATAGAAAACTTTCAAAGAAAATGTAGTAACCATTTAAGATATTCTAAGAATATTGTACTATCTTTCTAACATTGTTCCTCATTGTTTATAAAATTCTCTTAATAATTAATGTTTAATTTGTTAAATTTCTCAATCTTAATTTTTAATCTGTTGAAATTTAATATAAATTAAATGCTTAATATTTTATGTCAGTCACAAATATCAAAAATTGCACCAAAAAGACAAGTTATGTTTGGTACCTATTGCTTAAAAACACAAACTACTAATATAACTTCCCATTTCCTGATAAACATAATGAAGAGCAGCACTAGACATCAGTTACTCAACTGAAGGGCCAACTTCCTCTTATGGACATATCACTTATGGCCCCTAAAGAAATTGTAGATAGCCTTTCTCTTCTTACACAGGACTTACTAGTTTGGGGAGGTTTGTTTTGGTTTTTTAGTTTTCTTTAAATTTTCTCGTTTTTCATGTGTACCTTTTTGCCTTTTCTATTTTTCTCATCCTAGACTTCATTGGTGATATTAATATCCATTAATGTTTAACATTACTAATCATCTCTTAAAAATGTATTTTTTAAGAACCAGAGTATCTCTAACTGGCCTCATTTGCACAGTCTTCTGTGTAACTGACTGCACAGAGCGCTGATAGTTACTCAACAGCCTCACAGGGCGCTCTGCAGTCTCGTGTAGCTGAACTGTTTGTCTTCTCTGTATTCACTCCATCCATAGATGTAGCCAACATTTCCCAAGACTCCCTGAATTTTCCCACTCCCTTCTCCTTCTAAACTTCAGTCGTGCCCCTACACTGAAACTTGCCTTTCTTAGTAAGGCCTCTGTCCTTTTTCTTCATTGTGTAATTTTGTGCCCAAAAATGAAATACAGGAAATCAGATATCATGAGAAATACTAATGCATTTTATTAAGACCCATACTGAATCTGTTATGTTCAGTAAATTCAATAATATTCTAGTTTTCACTACTTTGCCTTAATCTGGTGTCTTATTTCTCTGTTTGGTTTTTTTTTTTTAGACTCAGACAATAAAGGTGTGAATTCTGGAAGATTGGTAGCTTGTATAACCACTTTGTTCTTATTCAGCAAAATAAGACCCCAACTCATGGTTAAGCATGCTATGACTATGCAGCCGTACCTTACCACTAAATGTAGTGTAAGTACAAGTACTGTGTTTTTGGTTGGTTAGTTTTTTTTTTTCTTATAGACCAGGCTGGCCTCAAACTCACAGAGATCTGCCTGTCTCTGCTTCCCGAGTGCTAGGATTTAATGCATGCGCCACCACTACTGGCTTGGTTTTTTTCAAGACAGGATTTTTTTGTGTAACAGTCTAGGTAGTTCTGGGACTCCCTCAGTAGAAATCTGCCTGCCTCTGCCTCCCAAGTGCTGACATTAAAGGTATGTGCCACCACACCCAGCTTGTGCTGTCTTATTCTTTCTTGTATACAGAATGCTGGCCACATTCTCACTGACTCAGATTTGCATTCTACTGCTTGTTATCTAAACATATCAACAATTCAAATGCAGGCTCTATGTCTGCTCTTCTTTCTTTTAAAGATTTATTGATTATGTATACTGTATTCTGCCTGCATGTATGCCTGCACACCAGAAGAGGGCACCAGATCTCGTTACAGATGGTTGTGAGCCACCACTTGGTTGCTGGGACTTGAACTCAGAACCTCTGGAAGAGCTGACAGTGCTCTTAACCTCTGAGCCATCTCTCTAGACCTCTCTATTAGATCTTAAGCTAACCCCTTTGTAACTGTTTAATAAAAGTTGTAGCTCTTGTTAGTACCTCAAAAGTGAATAAAGCAGAAATTGTAACTTGAAGAAACTTACTATATTTTGGATTTTTTACTTTTTGGTTTTTTGAGACAGGGTTTCTTTCTCTGTAGCTTTGGAGCCTGTTCTGGAACTCACTCTGTAGACCAGGCTGGCCTCAAACTCACAGAGATTTGCTTGTCTCTGCCTCCTGAGTGCTGGGATTAAAGATGTGTGCCACCACCACCCAGCCATATTTTGGATTCTTAATTTGCAATTCATTTGTCATAATAAATTTTATTACTTTTATTATAAAGCAATATATTGAATATGGATAGTAGAGACATTGATATTTTAATATGCTATGTTCTCCTAAAATAAAATAAAAATTCACAAAATATTGCTTAAATAAAAATAGTGTAAATCAAATGAGATTGTTTAAATGTGATGTATAGCAAAATAGTAAATTGTGATTTTGTACATATGCTAAATTTTAAAATGTTTTAGAAACCACTCTTAATTTTTTATATACTGTGTTCTAAAGAGCTAACTTTAATAGTTTCCTCTACTGAATTGGTTTTTTTCTTTTGTTATTAGGTGTTAAACAATTTCCACTTAATTTGTAAGTTCCATGAAAACCTCAGGACTTCCTGAGAAATTTTTAAGGATCAAGGAAAATAATAGAGAATAAGAAATATTTATATATGTATGTATGTGTGTACATACATACATATACTATTATATATAAATATATACTATTATATGTTTTATATATTATTTCCAAGACACTTATTCCATCTGCCTATAGTAGATCCAGAAATGACTTAGCTTCATATATAATCTGTAGCTAATAGTTAGCTCGTGTCTGCGTAACACTGTGATTAGACACTTGAAGAACTTTACATGCATTTTCTCATTTAATTTTAAAGTTAAGGAAACTAAAGCATAGAAAATATATGTATCTTAATCCATGTCACATAGCTCCTCCGTGCCAAGCATTTAATTCAGTGCCATATTCTTTTTCTATAGTTGGGATTCTAGTATAAAACACACTCTTCTGACATACACTTTGAAACAGTGTTCCATTCATTTTATTGGTCAGATTCTCAGGAATGGGTTCCCTAAGGCATTGAGAAAAATTTGAGTGTTTCTGTTTGCTTCTTCTTGAATTTTGTGTGATTTTTAATTTAGTTTTTAGATATATCTTTAGCTCTTTTGAAAAGCAGTGCATAACTATTGGAATCATTTTTGTACCTTTTGCTAATCTAACAGGCATAAAGGAATAATTTCTCGTTGTTTCACTTCTAAGAAAATTAAGCATTTTTCATATTGACCAGTTGGCCTTATTGATATATTGACAGTTAACCAGTTCTGTAAATTGACTGTTTATGTAGTTTTCCTGTTTTCTGTGAATTGTGTGCCTTCTTTCAAAGTTTGAAATTTTAAACTATTCTTTAAATAATTTAAACATACTATATACGTACCAGGCAGAGTGGTATATGCCTTTAATCCCAGCACTCTCGAGGCAGAAGTAGGCAGATGTTTAAATTCAAGGCCAGCCTGCATAGAAAGTTTCAGGACTCTATGGAGAGACCTTGTCTCCAAAAAAAAAAAAAAATTGTCCACATGTTACTTTGAAATTTTGCTTGGCTAGATTAAAGGCATACATAGAAAGTCTTCTTTCCCTTTACAGCCCCTCCCTCCAGACTAGTAATGTTGCTCTTAGAGAGACAATTAGCTGATCAGAAGACAAGTGGGAAAAAGTGTGTTATGGGGCTGCAGAGATGCTCAGTGGTTAGGAGCATTTTCCAGGTTCAGTTCCCAGCACGTGGTTCACAAATCATCTGTGACTCCAATTCCAGGGTATCACGTGTCCCCTTATGACCTCTACAGGCACATCATGCACATGGTACATACATATAAGCAAAATTCTAATACGTATAAATAAATAACAAAAATTTTTATGTGCTTATTTTTTAATCAAGATATCTGTAAGTATAAAATTAAAGAGCCTCCTAACTAGTTCTGAGGTAATAAATAGTTATTAAATAAAATATATTTACCCCAGCATTTCTCAACTCCAGCACTATTGACAGAGCTGGATGATCCACTGTTGGTAAGAGCTTTTATTGTATTATGGAATGTTCGACAGTATCTTTTGGTCTCTGTCCAATAAATGTCACCTCCACTGTGACAACTAGAAATCCTTCTCACACTGCAAAGTAATTGTGGGTGGAGAATGGAGAGCAATCCCCTACAATTGAGAACTATCAGGTTAATAACCTTCATAAAGAAGGTATATTCAAAGTTGCCAGACTTTGTAAAATATTCCCCTAATATTTAAATATTTTGTTTATAATTGACTTACATTTTGTTTTAGCGAGGGAAATGTGGGGCTGAAGAGATAGTTCAGCAATTAAGAATACTGGCTATAAGCAACATGGTGCACATGCATGCATTCAGGCAAACAATCATAATCATAAACTAAAAATAAATGAAGCCCCCAAATTATTTTAAGTATAACAGCCTTAACATTATTAAGTGCCCCAAAGTCACACGGTAAATTAGCATTAGAGCTAGAATGCAGACTCTTGATAATCTCTCAGATGCTGCTCATTTCATACTTGGGGTAGAGAGCTCCTTTTTAATGTTTTAAATGTAACTTTACACACACAATGCTCTATGCTTATACTCCAGACTTAAACCTGTATATGTTTTTTTAAGTTTTAGATATTAATAAGGCATTAATTTTATTCTCGTAGACACAAAATGATTTCATGGTTATCTGCAATGTTGCAAAAATCCTTGAGTTAGTTGTACCATTGATGGAACACCCAAGTGAGACTTTCCTTGCTACTATTGAAGAAGACCTGATGAAGCTGATTATCAAATATGGCATGACTGTGAGTAGTTTACCATGTCTATTGTAGTGTGTACAGCAGATTGCTATATAATATGTCAGAGATAAGTCCCAAGATCTTTTATCATATTTTAAGACAAATATGTTAGAAAGAAAAAAAGATCATATATTTCAACTGTTTTAGTTTTTACTTAAAGAATAACATTCTCTCTATCTTTTAGGTAGTACAGCATTGTGTGAGCTGTCTTGGGGCTGTTGTAAATAAAGTGACACAGAATTTTAAGTTTGTGTGGGCCTGTTTCAATAGATACTACGGTAAGTTCAGTGCTGGGCTTTCAAATTGTTTGCTAAGTTCTGCAAATGTTTCTACATCAAAAAAAATCTGATCAAGGAGAGCTGTGAAGATATAAGTGTGACCTTGGGGGTCCACACTGAGAAGTTCTCTATGATCTTTTGGATTCTTATTAGTTCAAGTTTCTCTCTTTAAAGTGATAAGCTTTCTGGCCACCATATAAAGTAAAATTTTAGTATTCTTACATTGTTTTAGCTCTAAAGGATACACACACATTTTTGGTGTATTTAATACTTAAAACCATTAGTAAAAGTTAACTGTATTTTATTAGTAATTGCTTTTGCATAATTCAAAGATGAAGAGATGACTCTAAGTAACTCTGATTTATCTTTACTAGGTGCTATTTCAAAATTAAAAAGTCAGCACCAAGAAGACCCAAATAACACTTCCCTTTTAACAAATAAGCCAGCGCTTCTTAGGTCCCTCTTCACTGTTGGAGCACTCTGTCGGCATTTTGACTTTGATCTGGAAGATTTTAAAGGCAACAGTAAGGTAAAGATCACAGTATTACCTAGTGTGCTGTGAAACACAGTCCTGTGGCCCTGGGCTAAGAATCAGTATAATGACCGCAGAAGAAGGCATCTTTAGAGTAATGGAATGAGACTTTTGGAAGGAGTGCTAGTACAAGCACTATCGCTAGACTTCCTGCAATCTATGAGTAGTTTCGTAATGGTCTATGACAGATTTGAAGTTTCCACAACCAATTATATCAATTCATTAACAGAGACACACTGTTTAGAACAGGTTGTGGCACATACTTGTCACAGACTGTCGCCACTATTCTAAAATAAATGAAGACACTAGAAAGGTGACTCAGAAGCTAAGAGCACTGTCTGCTTTCCAGAGGACCTGGGTTTGGTTCCCAACATCCACATGGCAGCTCACAACCTTATGTGACTCCAGTTCCTGGAGATCTGATACCCACTTCTGGCCTCTGCAGGCAGGGACTCACACATGATGCACAGTCATACATGGAAACAGAACACTTATGCATATAAAAGTGTAAATACATCTAAATAATTAAAATAAATGCAATTGATTTTTTTTTTCTCCCAGTGTTGTAAATCAAACCTAGTGCCTTGTATTTGCCAGGCCAGTGCTCTGCAATTGACCAACATCCACTGCAAAGTTCACATGAAAATTCTCATTGTTTGCTTTTAGGCATTTTCCTCCTCTATAGTTGGGAATTGAGGGCAGGTGAGATGGCTTAGCAGGCTGAGGAACTTGTATTTACTTGAGGTCCATCCCTAGATCCTACAAGGTGACAGAAAAGAACCAAGTCCTTAAAATTAATTCTTTTGGGTTCCACACCTCCACACAAGCACTATGGGGCCTGCACATTCATTCATTCTATCTTTCTGTCTGTCTATTTCCCTTTCTCCCTTCCCCTCCTCTTTGTTACACATACTTGAAAACTTGCTCTGACATTGAGTGTTCTTGAATACCTTTATTATGTGCCCCCCCCTTAGGTTAACATAAAGGATAAAGTACTTGAGCTGTTGATGTATTTTACGAAACACTCAGATGAAGAAGTACAAACAAAAGCCATCATTGGTCTAGGTAAGTTAAATCTAAATTTCTTAGTAGTTTTTAGCTCTTTGGGTAGTAGAATAGGCTTTTTGACTATTGTGAGTCTAAGTTGTTGGTTTATTTAGACATACTTCTATGGCTGTGTGATCTGATGTGAAGAATGAGAAACTGGGGTTTAAAGCAACTGGATTCTGTTCATGTTTCAGCCTGTGGCCTTTCTGGGTAAAAACTACTTCTCCCTTCCTCAGTTTCTTTTTAGTAAAGCAGAGCTAACAGTGCTGTCTCCCACCTGCCTTCCTAGAGCTAGTAAGAAGAGTGACTGGACCCCGTAGTGTTGAGGACATGTTGAAAGTTTTAGGCTATGTGTATTTCTTAAAATTGTTCTTTTTCAGTGCAAATAATGTTTTTATATATATCTGCCACTTGTTAAATGGACAGTCTTTTATTATAAGATCAGTTGGGATATGTGAACCTGATCCATGTTCCTTTTCCAGAAACAATGGTGTAATAAAAACATGTTTTGCATGCAGCTTTATACAGATTACCTGGAAAAGAATTAGTATAGAGAATTAGGAACAGGAAAGTATTAAATTGCCTGAATTAAATACTCTTTTTTAAAAAATAAAAGAGATCTAAAAACTCATGTGCCTTAAACCTGTAATAAATTTTTTTATTTATAAAAGACAAAAAGATAAATATGCCCTATACTGTTTTTGTGTGTTTTTTACATATATATATATGTACAAAACATATATATATATATTCAATAACTTGATTTGTTGGGGAATATTTGATAGCATTGTCAAGGTCTATAATTTAATTGATATTCATGAGTAGTCACTGATAATGGTCTTTGGAAGAAGTAATTGAAAAGATTCTGAGCTGCCCAAACCCTATTAAATCATGTTGATAATTTTATAGATATTTAAATATAGTTGCTTTCTTCCTCATCATTCCTTTCATAAATTACTCGTAAGTCAGGTATGGTCGTGAACACTTTTAATCCCAGCACTTGGCAAGCAGAAGCAGGCAAATCTTTAAGTTTGACCCTAGCTTGGTCTACAGAGTGAGTTCCAAGTCAGCTGGGATTGCGTAGCGAAGTCCTCTCTCAAGCCATCGGGGAAAGTCCTTACAGTCGGAAGGAGGGTGACAATGTAAGAGCTCTGTGACGTGATACTGCCTTCGTGCCAGTGTATCCTTTAGCAGGAAATGCAGAGAATAAGTTTCATAGAGTACGACAGATAATTCAGAGAACAAATAAATGAAGTTTTAATGTAAGGAAGTAGCACTGTATGAGCCATGGTTACCTTGTGTGACCTTGACATGATTGTCTGCTCTGCTTTAATTCTGGTGGTTTGGCTGTGGTATTACTAATGCTTGCTGACATCACGAGTCTTAATTTTTTCTTATTAAACATTTATCTATATATACATTGATAATTTTATTTTGCTAGTTATTAATTAGTGGTTATAAGTTAGCATTGTGGCCTCAAATTTAGGGCCATTTGAGAAAGGATCGGGAAGATAATTTTAGTTCTGTTTTTAAATTCTGTTTCATCAGTGGATATATTTCAATATTTTTTTACATTGTCACTGTAGTACCTTCTGTTAGGGGTCTGAAAAAATGTTTGCAGACATTACATCTTAAATCCTGACAACATCCCTCTGAGGTAGGCGGGTGGTAAATATTATTGTCCCCATTTTACAGATGGAGAATTGAGGCAAAGAGAGATTGTGTGACTCAGCCAAGGTCACACTACAAGTCAGTGGTGGAGCCAGGAATAGAACCCAAGACTCCTGACTCCTAATCCACTCCCCTAGCCACTAGGCCCTGCTCCCTCCTCAAGGTTTCCTCTTGTGTGAAATTCTCCTTTGAAATGCAATTTCTTGTTTTTAATTCATGGGGAAAGAAGTACCTGCTCTAATGCTTCTCTAGGTAAGGCCACCAGCATATTCTTCCAGTCATTTTAAGTTTTAAATTTTTGAAATAAGGAGCTCTTTGTGTAATTTGATATTTTCATTGTTCTATTTACCTTTAGTAGGAATATATAAAAACATTTTTCCCTTTCTCTTAGGCTTTGCCTTTATACAGCATCCAAGTCTAATGTTTGAGCAAGAAGTGAAGAATCTGTATAATAATATTTTATCTGATAAAAACTCCTCAGTGAATTTAAAAATACAAGTGTTAAAAAACCTACAGACTTACCTACAAGAAGAAGACACGCGTATGCAGCAAGCAGACAGAGACTGTAAGTGAGAGTGTGGTTGATGATTGCCCGTGCAGGTAGTCCGGACACTTAAACACAACTCATTCGGGTAGCACCCCTCGTCCTAGAAAGGATGATGGAACTCTGTTAGTGGGAGTTATTAAGTTCATAGGCCCCATGGCATTCTTAAACTCTCTAAAATAGTTACAAGATTTTAGGTATCTACTCTTATTGTTCTCAAAGAGCCTCTGACACAGTTGAGGAAAAACCATTGGAAACCATTTGAGCTTGAACTACTGTGTTCGTAGTAGTCAGTCGTAGGCTCAGTCAGGAGTAGGAAGCCGAAGTTAATATGACCTTGATGTGTTTCTCCTTTGTCCTCTGTTGTAGGGAAGAAAGTTGCAAAACAGGAAGACCTAAAAGAAATGGGAGATGTTTCCTCGGGGATGAGTAGCTCCATCATGCAGCTTTACCTCAAACAGGTGCTTGAGGCCTTCTTTCACACCCAGTCAAGTGTCCGCCACTTTGCCCTAAATGTGATCGCATTAACTCTAAACCAGGGTCTTATTCATCCAGTTCAGGTAAGCAAATTCTATGATAGCAGCACTCACAGACAGCAAAGTGAACTGTGTGATGACACCATGATGGGGACATCAGGAATTCTTTATTCCCCTTAATGAAACCTGTGTCCTAAACTCCTGTGACTAAACTTTTCTTAGCTCCTTCTTTCTTCTTCCTTTTGTTAAAAATAGTCTTTTAGCATTACTCAGGCCATCTACCCTCATGAGCTTAAATATCTCCTGCCTCAACTTTCTGGGTTGTCTTCAACTCTGAAGACCCTAAAAATCTTAATCATCTGTTATGTTGCCACTGCCACAGAATACCTATATATTTATGTTAAACTTTCAGTTTCTATTTTGAGAAATTGTCCTTTTCTCTCACTAGCTTTGATAAAATTCATCTTAATCTAATTTTACTCAGATCTCTAAAAACCAACAATAAGTAATGTCAATGGAATTAAATAGGTTTAAAAGAGTAATAAATAAGATTTTGTTCTACCACAAAAACATAAATTCCATCGCCTGAGTTCCATTTTTCTCTTTAAATTGGAGGTAATATCAGCTATACAGCATGTTAAAATGTCGCAGTGTGGGTTGGGATGAGAGACTAAAAGGCCGGGTTTGTAACTCAGTTGTAGAGTACTTGCCTAGGATATTCAGATTTGAGTTATGGACTTGACCCCAGCATAAGAAAAAGGAAAAAGAAGTAATGTCATAAAATGTTTAGTATCCGTGAAGTGTCCTCTGCTGGCGAACAACTGCTATCCAGTAGTCAGTAGAGCACCACAAACTGTGGGACTTCCAGAGACTATGGATATTTTCTTCGTCTGTTCCACGGGGTTTACTCTAATGCACACTGATATGTTAGAAAAGGAACTTTTCTGCTATTTTCTAAAATATAAGTAAATGTATACTTTCTAATGTAAATATAACTGTGTGTCATAAAACAGCATATTGACATCTATTTAGTCTGCTTTTCATCACTCGGCTGTTAAGATCACTTTATAACACCTAGCAGCATATTGAGATTTTCACCTTTTTTTATTACTCAGAGATAGGGCCCATGAGATGGTTCAGTGGGTAAAGGAAGAGGTTGTCTGTCTGTATGTCAGTGGACAGCTTGCAGAACTTTGTGTTATCTTTCTACCATATAGGTTCTCATTAAACTCGAGTCCTCAGGCTTGGCAGCCGTTAACTTGTCCACTGAGCCACCTCACTGGTCCCTATATTATAGACTTACATGAATAGTGTTAACCCGGGAACTTTAAAGAAACTTAAATTTGTGTTGAAATTGTTTAAATCTAAGTGCATCATCATTATTGCTGATGTTTTCTAGCTTTAATTTAAATCAAAAAAAAAAAGAAAGATTGTCACACCAAAACATAGCAATTAAAGAAAGTTTGTACTGCTAGATTTTTATATCTTATGTACAAGCCTGACATTTGTTGAAATCCATATAGAATTTTTACTACTATGATGTCTTATAAAGCCTTTTTTTCTCCCAGTGTGTCCCATATTTAATTGCCATGGGCACAGATCCAGAACCTGCTATGAGGAACAAGGCTGATCAGCAGCTTGTGGAAATAGACAAGAAGTATGCTGGATTCATTCATGTAAGTGCTTTTAGTAAATTAATATTGCTTTAATAAATCACTACTTTCAAATCATTATTTTAGAATGAGTCACTTAATATTTTTCTTAGCTTACAACCACGTTTTTTCCTTAAAGTGTTTATTATTCTAGCTTACAATTAACTGTGACATTGGGCCAGGGTGATTATTCAAAAAAAAAAGTCAGGAGGCATAAACTGTAGACCCTAACTTAACTTTGGCTAGCAATGACTTCTAGACCTTGGTTTCTTGTATGTGCAAATGGATGGGGTTACAGTTACTACTCCAGTACCTCATTCTGTGATTTTTCTTATTTTAATAAGGGAAATCAAATAATAAGTTAGCCCAGTGTGATGTTGAGTATGAGTCTTAATATCCCTTATGCAAGTGAAGCCTTTTTTAATTTCAGATGAAAGCAGTGGCTGGTATGAAGATGTCTTACCAAGTACAACAGGCGATCAACACGTGCCTAAAAGATCCTGTCAGGGGGTTCCGACAAGATGAGTCATCGAGTGCTTTGTGCTCACACCTCTACTCCATGATCCGCGGGAACCGCCAGCACAGACGCGCCTTCCTTATTTCCTTACTCAACCTCTTTGATGACACAGCAGTAAGCATATACTTTATTATCATCCAAAAATAAATGTTCTAGAAACTGGATGCCTAAAGGAGTCATGACTTAAATATTGCCATTTTGGTAAATGTCACTGACTAAGTTGTTTCCTTATTCTACTAAGTTACTTACAAAGTTTATGGTCACAATCAAAAGGGGCATTTACATGAGAAAAAAATGTATTGAGGAATAAAATATGATTGTGTTTCTTCTATACTGAATATCTTGGAAATTTTATCTGGATTTTTTTCCTTAAATTTTTACGTTTCATTTTTTATTTTATCTTTGGCGGGGTTGCCACATTGTGAATATGGAGATCAGAGACCAGCTTGGAGTCGCTTTCCTCCTTCCACCATGTGGATCCCAGGAATTGTGCTCAGGTCTTCAGGCTAGGTGACAGGCGTCTCTCTCCACTAAGACATCTGACCAGCGAGGAACAGTTATTTCTGCCATTCTGGAGGACTCAAATGTTGTTGGAGAATAATATTGTTTGGGGGGGGGGAGTTTATTTGTTTTTGTTTTTTGTTTTTCAAGATAGGGTTTCTTTGTGTAGCCCTAGTTGTCCTGGAACTTGCTCTGTAGACCAGGGTAGCCTCGTACCGAGAAATCTGCCTGCCTCTGCCTCCCAAGTGCTGGGATTAAAAGTATGCGCCACGACCACCTGGCTTAATAATATAGATTTTTAGTGCTGAGTTTTTGATTTTGATTTTCTTCAAATTACACATTTATGTAATTGCAAGTTGACACACATTTGCACTGGCCAGGTCCACTAGTCAAGAATGCAGAAAGTTCTTTTCTTTAGGTTTATCTTTAATTTATTCATCCATTTTACAAATACTTCTTTAGTACCTATTATGGTACCCACCGTTGTATAAGACGTTACCAGATAGAATGGCAAAGCCAGCTGTAGCACCTACCCACCCACATAGAGCACAGACCAGCCTATCTGGAGAGCAGCTTATGGATGAGCAATGTAAACATTCTTCTTATTTAATCATATGACACAGAGTTTTTATAGTAAAGCAGGATTATACTTACCAGAACATATATACCTTACTAGATCTGTTCTTTTTAAAATATTGCGTGAAAACTTTTTACATATGACATAACAAATACATGTCATAAGTTTGTGATTCAGTTTTCACGGACTAGGACTTTACTGCTAAGACTAAGTATGGTATGCTATAGTGCTATGGCATTTAAAGGGTTTCTTTCCATTAAGAGGATACAATACAAATAAGGAAAATAAACGATTGTAGTTAACATATATTGAATATGGTTTCTACTGATATTTCTTCAGTCTTTATCTCTGCTGGAATTCATGCCTGTGTGGTTTCAATGCATAATCTTTGCTAAATCATCAGATATTCTATTATTAGGATATTAGAACTTTAAAACTTTACTCTGACTACCTTCAGTACAGAACTTTACTGTTGACTTCCTCTAACACAGGGTATCAGAAAAGAAATAATAGACAAGCTAGGTATAGTAGCTAATCCCAGTCTTCAGAGGCAGGGGCAGGGTCATAGGGTCATCACTGTAGGTTCAAAGCTACCCTGTCCACAGCTGATTATTTCAGGCCAAACCAAAAGAGAGAGAAGAAGTCAGAGACGGGTGAAAGGATGAATATTGACAAGTGGAATTCTGTCCTCTGTGTTCCTCTCTGTGACATTTGGACAGTGGTATACAACTTTTAAAGAGTAGACTGGGGATCTGGAAAGAAGGCTCGGGTTATGATCACTTGATGCTCTCACAGAGGACTGGGTTCAGTGCCCAACACCCATGTGACCACTTGCAGTCAGTCACCCATAACTCCAGTTGCAGGGAGTCAGAGACCCTCTTCTGCTTTCTGTGTACCGGGCTTACCCATAATGAGCATACATATAAGCAGACAAAACAGTCTAACACGTAAAAACAAGTAAATCTTTTAAAAGAGAAACAAAGTGAAAATAAAACAATTAACTTTTAAAAATTTGGTGTCTTATAAATACTAAATTTATTACATCTGCCTTATGAGCTTTTACTATTGCTTCTGCTGCTGCTATATGTTTTGTTACTTGCATGCAGAGAAAATAGATAGAAAATAGCATGCTTTTAATTACTAGTTTTAGTCTGGTTTTTTAGTTTAATAACCAATTCATTAGGATTTGAGAAGAAAACAGCAGGGCACAAACGCTGTCTGTCTTGGCTGCTGCTAGAAGGAAGGAGATGGAGAAGAGGAGAGAGAGGCTTTGAGTTAGGTCCAAAACAGCAGAAGGCTCAACAAAGTGGCTTTGCAGCTGTTTGGGGCAGGTGGAAGCTCCAAGAATCTGTTGGTGTCTTGAGACAGGGTCTCACCATGTAGCCCTGGCTGTCCTGGAATATACTATGATGCTTTTCTTCTGCCTCCTGCAGTTGTGGGAATAAAGGTGTGTGCTACCACATCTGTCTAGCCCAGAGAATCTGGACAAGCATGCTTAAGCTTTTGACCAGTATCCAGAGAAAAGAGGAAAGGGAACTGGAGAGATGTCTCAGTGACTGAGAGCCCTTGTGCTTCTTGCAGAGGACCCAGACTCAGTTCCCAGCACCCATATGGTGTTCACAGTCATCCGTAAGTTCAGTTCCAGGGGATCCAGTGACCCAGGCACACAAAATATACACATACATTTATGCAAGTAAAATGCCTGTTCACGTAAAATAAATCTTTTAAAAAAGAAAAGAGCAAAAGGGGCTAGCTGCCATGTGGCTCAGCAGTAAAACTTTGCCATGCAAGCCTGAATCAAATTCCTAGACCCTTTATGAAGACGGAAAGAGAGAATCAGTGTCACATGTCATCTAACCTCCACATGTCCCCCACACACAGCATGCACAAATGATGATGATGATGATGATGTTTTTAAGAGAAAAGGGGAAAAGTTAATACTTTCTGTGTTAAAATTCTAAATGTCAGTAAGCTTAGTGGAGAATATCTGCAAGTAATTGCCTTGGTTACTAGTTTTATGATCGTTTTTCTGTAAATTATCAAACATCCATAAATGTAAATATTAACGTGCCTTCCTATTTATTTATTTAGGGCATGGCATCTCGCTGTGTTGCCTGACCTGGTCTTGAACCCCTTAACTCAAGTGGTACTTTGCCTCTACCTCCATAATGCTAGGCTTACAGTCACATTCCAGTGTTTCCCAGCCTAAGTTTCTGTTTAAAGTTGTTATTTTTAAAGCCAACGACCAGTATCAACCATAATTTCTTTTGCATTTTGTGTATTTCATAGTATTATGGGTTAGTTTGTTTTAGGGTTTTTTTTTTTTGTTGGTGGTGGTTTTTGTTTTTGAGGCAGGGTCTCACTAATAGTTCTGGCTGTCCTGGAATTTACTATGTAGCCTTACGTAGACCAGGCTGGCTTCAAAGTCACAGAGATCCTCCTGCCGCTGCCCCCCAGTGCTGGGATTAAAGGTGTTTGCCACCAGGCCTGGCCCTGGAAAGTATTTTACCAGTGCATAATCAGCCATGGGTAAATTCAGATATTAGTAGTGTATTACATATACTTTTTTTGGAGGCTGAATAATAACTGTGTGTAACTGTTCTCCATAAGAGTTACATTTTGAGACAACAATGACTAATTACTATATTTTCATATGTATGCTTTCTAATATAGTGTGGATCTGTCATAAAGATCTCACATAATCTATAAAGGAAAAGGATTTTTACGTAACTGCACTAGAAACTTTGCCTCTTCCTTCGTGAGGTAGCATGGTGTACATCATTATAAAATCTCCTAGAGTGACTGTGAGGTCACTTTTGTGAATTCTGCTTCTGCCTAGCCTCACCCTTGCATGTCTGTCATCCACTGTCTATCTCTTTGCTTCTTTTCTCCTCTCTCTTTCCTTTGGCTTCCTCTCTCTCCAGTACTAACTGAGGCAAACGTGCCTTGTGATAATTTTCTAAAAGTTCTTTGGGCGGGTTTCCAGCTGCTATCTAAACTTGTGTACCTTCTTTTAAAATTTGCAGAAAACTGAAGTGACTATGCTCTTGTACATAGCAGACAATCTAGCCTGTTTCCCGTACCAGACTCAGGAAGAGCCGTTGTTTATAATGCATCACATAGACATTACACTCTCTGTTTCCGGTAGTAACCTATTGCAGTCATTCAAGGAGGTAAGTACACATTGCTGTTCTTCTTGTTTGGTTTCAATTTTCAAGACAGGGTTTCTCTGGGTAGCCCTGTAGAGCAGTCTGGCCTTGAACGCAGAGATCCACCTGCCTCTGTCTCCCAGTGCTGGGAATAGAGGCATGCACTACCACACCAGCATGTTGCTATTCTCAAATGCATCCACCCAAATGCAAATGTACTATTTTCCTTGTTTCATTTCTCATTATTCTCTCTACAGGCGTATAAATGCCTTCTAAATGAACTTACTGAAATCTGGGCAGTACTTGAACTGAGAGAAGTGGGTTACTATTTCATTTCTGCTCAGGTCTAAAACCATGTTATTTCCAGATAGCTTATGCATACTTTCTGCACATTTGAACTATTCCATTGATAGGTCATCCACTTTCTCCCTCCCACCTTAAGGACTGACAAAATATTTTGTTTTATACATGTATCCACTTGAGTCCCATTAGAAGCTGTTGCTATTCTGCTGGTGCTGGTGTTGTGGTACTGTGTTAGCTCGTAAGACTGGAGTGAGTATACATTGATATAGATGGATATGTGTCTGGTGTGTAGCTTACACCACTGATGTCCTTGTCCTTCCAAGATGCATCTTAAAATGGAGCTGGCATGCACTAAGTTTGTCCTTTCTGTCACAATTCATAAGAACAAATATAATTAATTATGAAAATACCTGATGCAGCACTAGGCAGGATACATTCTTTAATACTTGAATAAAATATTTTTGTATGCCTGCTAATCCAGTTAGATCTCAGTTTACAAAATTGTAGCACTCAAAACTCAGCCTAATGAAACTAGTAACTCAGAGAAATTACCTTAGAAACCAAAGTAAATTACATTAGTACCTAATCTCTTGTGAACCACAGAACAGCAACACTGGTTCCCCCTTTAGCTACCAAGTCTAAATCCTCACTCTGCACCTGCTCAATCAGTTGCACATTTTAAAGGAAGCTTCTAGGGTATGCGTGTGCACAATAAAATTTGAGAATATTAATTTTCTAGCAATTCTAGCTATCTTGCTCTCTTAATTTTATTCTACTTTGTAGGACGTACTTAGAAATGTGTCTCCTGTTATTTCTTAACAGGTAAAATTTGAACAATTGCTTTTGTAATTTGGTTCTCTCAGTGTGACCCCTCACTCTTATAAATCAGCTCTTCCAAAGAAAATTTTCAGAGTGCAGAGAAGCAGAGTTTACTAATGTAAGGAAGTTGCAGAGTAGCTTGCAGATGGAATCTGGAGGTGTGTTGAGCCCACCATAGTCTCCCTTAAATTATAAGTGTTGTTCTTATTCTTCAGTGGTTTGTATATGTGCCAAATTAATGTTTTTATAATAAGGTCTCTCATTACTGTCTTTATGAGAAAATCATTTTTCTTTAAGTATTGTAGAGGGCCTGTTTGGATTGGGGAGATGGCATGGGTGCTGTATATGATTTAGTCTCAGGACTAGCTTTCCCTTCAGGCTTACATCTCAGTTGCTAATAGAAAGTCAATGAGCTTTATCAATTCTTTAGTGAACTTTTCGCGGCTATTAGATGGACCCTAACACTGTTAGTGGCACTTTGTTTTTATTATTTTGCAAACAGAACAATTCCTCTTTCTTTCAGTCTATGGTGAAGGACAAAAGGAAAGAAAGGAAAACGTCCCCTACCAAGGAGAATGAGTCCAGTGAGAGTGAAGAGGAAGTTTCCAGGCCTCGGAAATCTCGGAAGCGGGTAGATTCGGATTCTGATTCGGACTCTGAAGATGATGTCAACTCAGTAATGAAGTGTCTGCCAGAAAATTCAGCCCCTTTAATTGAATTTGCAAATGTTTCCCAGGGTATTTTATTACTCCTTATGTTAAAACAACATTTGAAGAATCTCTGTGGATTTTCTGATAGGTGAGTTTATATAATCAGTAAGAAAGCGGTCATACTCTGTTCAGATCACATTAACAGGCACCCCATCTAAAAATCCACAGGAGGTTCAGATTTGGTTCATTTTATTGCTATGTATTATTCATCTACTGTAAACCATTATTTGGAGTTTTTTACAATATCAAAAGAAGGGAAAACATACTTCTTCACTCAATAAATTCCAAACTTAAAGGACTTTTTTTGTTGATTTCCATAAGAATGCTTTATTAGATATTCAGTCTAGTTTTAAAATGTATCACAAATTTGGGGTTGTAAAATGCTATACAATAAGAGTAAACATAGACTAACTACGCAGAACTCTTGGTAGCACCCCAAATAGGTTTTGTAACATAAATTAATGTCTGAAGCCATCGGTGGAATTTTGAGCGTTGCACAGTCTTTGAAACCTTGGGCTTAAAGAAACTCACCAATTAGGGGCTGAAAAGATGGCCCAGTGGTTAAGAGGACTTATTCCTCTTTCAGAAGACTCATCTTCAGTTCCCAGCACTCACAGGTATCTCTACCTTCAGGAGATCTGGCAGCTTTTTCTGGCCTCAGCAGATACTGCACGTGCATGGCAGAGACACACAGACATACATATATGCAAATTTTAAAAATCTTTTTTACATCTCCAAGTCAAATGTTAATATTAGTAGCCAAATGGCAAGAGTACATGTCAGGGTTACGGTTGCTGTGATAAAACACGATCACCAAAGCAACTTGGGAGGACCTCATCACTGCTCATCATCAAAGGAAGTCAGTACAGGAACCTGGAGGCAAGAGCTGATGCAGAGGCCACGAAGGAGTGCTGTTCCTGGCTTGTTCTTCATGGCTTGCTGAACTGCTGTCTTGTAGAACCCAGGACCACCAGCCCAAGGATGGAACCACCCATAATGGGCTGGACCCTCCTGATTGGTCTCTAATTGAGAAAATACCTCACAGGCTTGCCTTCAGCCAAATGTTATGGAGGCATTTTCTCAACTGAGGGTTCCTCCTTCTCTCCAGTGACTCTAACTTATGATAAGTTGACACAATCCCACAGCACAGTATATCTTATGTAAAAGGCATTTGCTAAAGTGAACATTTCTGTAACTAGTGAACATAGCTCCATGATGAAACATGTGGTTAGCATGTGTGAAGCCCTGGGTTCTGTCCCTAACAGCAGTCAGGGACAAAGAGATTTCTCAGTTGTCAGCTGTTCCCACAGGAGAGATTACACAGTGTAGCCGGAGCTTCCAATGTTTTCAAGAGGTGCTAAAAACCCGGCCACCGTGTTCATCTAGTACTGGAGATAAAGCTAGAGCCTTGTGTTTGCCAGGTGTGTACTGTGTCCCTGAGCTCTGCTGCCAGCCCTAGAAGTCCCGATTTTTCAGAGAAATGCTTGGGCGTAAGATATCAGTAACTAATGTAGAATAATTTTAAGCAGTGTAAAGTCTTGATAAGGAGTTGTAAAGAGTTCCAGACTGTTTCTCATCATCTGAAACTAGTTGTAAACCAAAAGAAGTAAGACCACTGAGATGACTTGATGTATAAAGGTGCTTGCAACCAAGCCTGGCAAGCCACGTCCAGTTCCCAGGAACCATACTGTGAAAGGAGAGAACTGACACCTTTGACTTTTCCTCTGACCTCCACATGTGTGCTGAGGTGAGCACATGTACCACAAGCACACACAAATGTTGACATTTCTTTTTAGAGAAAAGAACTAAAAGTTAGCAGGCAAACTAACTAACTTAGCAGTTAGATAAGATCATTTGTAAGAAAGCTGCCCTATTGCCATAGTTACTGTCTATAAATTAGATACAAGAAACTAATTTCATTAAAATAATGCCTTCTACTTATAATTGGATTTGTCCAGGTCTGTTGCTTCCTGAGCCAGGTATCTCTTTTCCATATCCCTGTCAATGTAGTTTATGATGAAAACTAAAGAACACTGTTAATATTTGCTTTTTCTTTTCTCTTTTCATTAGTTGAAATTCATATGATTTAAAAATTGAGTTATTACTAAGTAAGAAAGAACTAGAATCAGTTTAAGTATGTGCCTGATGTTTTTTAAAACTCTGGTTTTATATTTCCAAAACAGTAAAATTCAGAAATATTCTCCATCTGAATCTGCAAAAGTATATGATAAAGCCATTAACCGAAAAACAGGGGTTCATTTTCATCCCAAACAAACACTGGACTTCCTGCGAAGTGACATGGCTAATACCAAGCTAACGGAGGAGGTGAAGAGGAGCATAGTAAGGCAGTATCTGGACGTGAGTACCACAGGCTGTCAGGGCGAGCTTCCCACTGCACCCACCGCAGCGTAGTTACACTGCTTTGTAAGCTACTGTCATCAGATTGTGAGGGTTACAATCTTAAAGTTAGAGCCATGACTGGTCGTCCTCTTACCTTCTTCGGCCACTTTGTTCCTCTCTTCTTTTTCTCTGGTATCTCTGTGTTAGCTATAGCTGTCCTGGAACTTGATATCTAAACTGGACTAGCCTTGAACTCAAAGAAATCCTCTGCACTCCTAGGTGCTTGGATTAAAGGTGTGCCTCACCACACCCAGCTTTTCTTTCAGTTTTACATGAGTAATCAAAGTATACATATGCTTGGATGCTGTGTGTGTGTGTGTAACAAATATATAAATACACCTTTTTAAGATGTCTTTAAAGATCCAAGCTTGCTAGCAGATTCCCTATAATATTAGTACATGGGAGCCTGAGATGTGAGGACTGTAATTTCAAGAACAATCTAGGCTATATCACGTTCCAGGCAATCTTTGGTACCCAGTCTCAACCGCCCCCTCCCCCCCAAAAAAAAATGTGTTGTAGAATAAGCAAACCCCTGAGTGGCCGTGCGTGTCTTCCATCCAGCCCCGAGTCCAGGCGTGACTGCATGGGCAGCTTGAAAACAGCTGTAAACCTAAAGCACACCCAAAATACAGCAGATGTATCAAGATTGCCAGGTTTAGGGAGTAGAGCTTCTCTTTAAATGATGGAAGACGGTGATGGCTGTACAAAGCAGTGAAGGTACCTAAAATACTTAAAGTACTAAATTATATGTACATTTTACCACAATGAAATTTTAAAATACTATTTTTGGAATATGTTTAGAAAGCTGTCCTAGGGTGCTGGAGAGATGGTTCAGTGGTTAAGAGCACTAGCTTCTCTTCCAAAGAACCAGGGTTCAATTCCCAGCATCCACCTGGCATCTCATACCCATCTATAATGGGATCCATTGCCCTTATCCAGCATGAAGATGTACATGCAGACAGAGCACTTAAAAACATAAATAAACGAATCTCTTTTAAAAAAAAGAATGTTGTCCTAACATTTTTATGTTATAATTTTCTTAGAGTAAGTAACACGAGTATTATTGTTATTGTTTATAACCAAACACAAATGTACACCATTGTTTTTATACTATTATATTTTCAAACTTTATTTAAAAATTATTTTAATTTTTAAAATTATTCATCTTTTTTTTGACATAGCATAAAACAAGCAGAAAGATGAAAGATAGTGTGTGTGTCCTTGCTTATCACCTGAATGCTCGGTGACCTGGACCCACCTCCAGCAAACCCATTGCCTAAAATTTTAATGAAACAGCCGTGTGCAGTCTGTGTGCTTTCATGCAACTGTGGGAGAGCATTAACTAGGAGAGGGACCACGTGGCCACCAGTCCAAACACATTGCCTATCTACTTAAAACTCTCAATCCTTTTTCAGTTTAAACTTCTCATGGAACACCTGGACCCTGATGAAGAAGAAGAGGAAGGCGAGGTGTCGGCCAGTACGAATGCTCGGAACAAAGCAATTACCTCGCTGCTTGGAGGAGGCAGCCCTAAAAATAACACAGCAGCAGAGACAGAAGATGATGAAAGTGATGGGGAGGATAGAGGAGGAGGCACTTCAGGGGTGAGGCGGAGGAGGAGTCAACGTATTTCCCAGCGTATTACGTAAAATGATTTTATGTGCTTATATATGTCAGTCTATTAAATGTACACCAAGTAATGTAATACTTATACAACAAAACATTTTGTAGATAGAGATTCTCTACTCAACCATTTATACATTCTTTTGTAGAAAGTTTAACATAAAAGATAATAAAAAAAAAACAGAAATGAGATTTATCCAGCATAAAGGGTTAATAATTTTTTGGATTGTATTAATGTGTGCTATCCTTTTTATTGTTGCTAAGTTTTATGTAGCTTTATGGTTTATATGTACATATAATTTTATATATCAAGAGTAAAGACACGGGTACAAATTAAAAGTTATATGGTTTTACAAGTATATGTTAACCCCTTGGCGCTGGCGGTCACGGTGCGTCTCATTGCCGGCAATGGAAGTGTGCTGGGAAATCCCAACTCCCGGCGTCAAGGGATTAAAAGCAATAAAAACGATAATTTCACTAAAATTCTTTTGTGTAACACTTGGTCTTTTTTCCCCTCCCAATGTTTTAGTCATTGAGAAGGTCAAAACGAAATTCAGACTCTACGGAGTTGGCAGCACAGATGAATGAAAGTGTTGACGTCATGGATGTCATCGCTATTTGCTGTCCAAAGTACAAAGATCGACCACAAATTGCAAGAGTAGTACAGAAAACCAGCAGTGGCTTCAGTGTTCAGTGGATGGCAGGCTCCTACAGTGGCTCCTGGACGGAGGCTAAGCGCCGCGATGGCCGCAAACTGGTGCCTTGGGTAGACACTATTAAAGAGTCAGACATTATTTACAGAAAAATCACTCTAACGAGTGCTAATAAGCTGACTAATAAAGTTGTTCAGACTTTACGATCCCTGTATGCCGCCAAGGACGGGACTTCCAGCTAATGAATTTGTACATGCAGCCAAATTTACAGGAATTTTTTTAAAAGGCAAAAAAACTTGAAATATCAACATTCTGGCAAAAAAATGAGTTTTTTGAAGAGTGGACCCTGGGATGCAGGAACAAGGAAGGAATGTTGGGCAGACATTTCTGTGGGAGCTCCCTTCGCTGTTGTGCAGCAGAGACCTTTCTCGGTTCGTTTTTACTCCCACTGTATTATAGTTTAACAAAATTGTTTATATCTTGGAAAAAACTTTCTGTTTAAAAAATAAACAAGTGAATGTTGGAAATTAGTCTGTTAATGTTCTTAATAAAGTGTTCTTGGAGTTGAACCTAAGCGGATGGCTTTCTTTAGCTTAGCCCAGTTTCCAGGGAAGCATTGTCTCTCCAGGCTGTAAAGTGGCAGACTCTCCTGGACATATAATTTATTCTGTCGAGAACAAAGCATGCAGTACCTGTGGCCTACCTGCAGAAGGAGCTTTTGTAAATGTAGATTTTGTTGTATTAGGTCATCCTGAAAACAGTACGAGAAGGGCCCCGGCCGTCTGGTGGAGCGAATACTGCAATAAATTTTTTTACTTCTCTTTGTTACTTGTCTGTTTCCATTTGAATTTCTTATTGTAAAGATCTGTTTAAATCCATTTATATTATTTTGCAGTCTTTTATGTAAAATTTATTATATCATTGGTTTTCAAAGCAGAACATAAAATATTGTTTATACAGTTTGTACAGGCTGACTTCTGATAATTGCTATCTATTATTTTCATTCCCATAAGAGGGTGTAAACAGCTCCAGGGTTTATTGTATCCTGCAATATTTAGTATTAACTATATATGATTTAGCACTGTGCCAAACACATTTTCAAGAGTACATTTTGATATAAAAGAAACTATAGTTTATTCCTTGTATGCTTCCATTTCTTTCTAGTGATGTCATGATGGTAATACTTATTTTTTAAACCATGGGGAAAGATAACAATTTTGCTATTTTTGGAAAAACCGCATTTCTCTTAAAGTGACGCCATGTTATTTTAGAAATAGAGTTGACTAAGTGTGACACTTCCTAGTTAAACACACTACATTTTGACACGCTATTTTTTAATGCTGAGAGTAATTTTACTAGTTGGGATATTCATTTTGTAGCCTAAAAATTTTATACATGTTTTCAGAACAATTGTCATATAGATTAGTTACTACAGATATTTCAACTAAATTGGGAGGCTATTATATGTACTGATTTTTAAATGACCTCTAAAATGTTAAATTTTATAAAACCAGCAAGTAAATGAACGTACTCAGTTTGTGAGGAACAGTGACTGCCACGGACTTCCTCTTTGTGAACACCTATTAAACACAATGAAAATACCTCCAAACTCTACTTCCTATGTGGGATATTTGAGAACGCCTGCTTGAAGGCTGTGTTTGTTTTCTTCCCCCCAGCTGCATGGCCCTTCCTTCCCTTCACTGCGCACTAGAGTGGGTTTTCCCTGGAGTGTTTACGTCTAAAGTAGACTTGAGGTAGCTTATAAATACAGCAGTCTATCAGTACGGGGAAAATACCATCTAGAGAAAACATAAAAGTCCCGCCTAGAGAATACTAAATAAACTTGAGTTTAAAAGGCAACTCTTAAGTGCTTTGTGTCTGGCGATGCTTGCTGTCTCTCACGTCTCACAAAATCCTATAATATTTTGTTCCCGTTTTGTAGATGAGGATGATAGGCTCAGAGCTCTCAGGCTCAACTGTGTTGAAATCTACAGAAAAGAAACCCTTCTGGTCTCCCTAGGAGTACAAGAACTTTGATTTTGTTTTCTGAGACATTGTATATCACTATGGAGTCCATGCTGGCATGGAACTAACTACAGCCCAGGCTGACAGATTGGTCCATAGTCCCCCCATCTCACCCTCCCCTGTGCACACATACCTGGTGAGGAATCCTATTTAAACTCATCCTTAGAGCAGATTCCTGAATAAATCTGTTTCCTTGGTCAGAGGTGGGTTCCTGTTCACCAGTTACTGGGATTTTCTATAACTTCTAAGCTGTTCGCAATGTAAGCAGAATGCCAGCAGAATGGAGCGAGTGACTCTTAAACATGAGACCAGAGCTTTCAGAAGTTGAAGGTATCTCAAAGATGACCTTTCTAAGTGATAACACTGAAGTTAAGGCCTTGGTAGTCGAGCATAGAAAATTAAACTTCAGGCATATGGGATTTACAAAGCTCAGGCTTAAACTGCTTTGTTGATTAACTGCTATAGATGAGTAACTCGTACTGACTTGAAGTTACAGGTAGTATAGGAATGCACAGGGGCAAGACCAGATGGTGTTCTTGGCATGGAGTGAGTCCTCAATCAGAGGAGGTGTCTTCTGCAGCACCCCTCGAAAGAAACTGTTGGAGCCAGGAATGGTGGTTGAATGCCCTTAATCTCAGCCCTTGGGAGGCAAAAGCTGGGAGATCTCTGAGCCCAAGGTCAGCCTGACTACATAGTGAGTTCCAGGCCAGCCAGGGCTACACAGTAAGTCCCTGCTGAAAGAGAAAGAAAGAAAGAAAACCTTTTACTATTCTAGCAAAGAATGTCTAGTTGCCAAAAGCTGCCCATATGAAAATATACATGGTAGAAAAGTCAGAAGTCAGTACAATTTCCTAGAACTCAGTAATCTTAAACAGTTTTTAGAGAAAAATAGCTTACTTCACTCAGTGTGCCTGTTTGACTTGTTCGCAAGGTACTCAAGCCCCAGGGTTTTGAATGCTTTGTCTGATGAAGACAGGTAAGTCAAGCTGCTGTGCCTTTAATTTTGTTTGCTTATTACATGTGCAGATGCATGGGCACGTGTGTGGAGGCCAAGGCTACTGTGCTTGGCTCTTTGATGGGTGCTGAGGATCCGAGCTCAGGACCTCATACTTGCTTAGCAAGCACTTTACTAAATAAGCTACCTCAGCCCCTCAAGCTGAATGTTCCCTAATGGATTTCTCAGAATTCAACTTAGGAAGTAAATGGAGGGGCTGGCCTTTTCCTTCCCCTCACTTTCAGGTCACTAGGATGAGATCCAGGTGAGCTGCTCTTCGGAACCTGTAATGGCAAACGAATAAGCTTCTGTTCATTAGCGCAGTCACTGCGGTGCCACCTCCCTGGTGCTGAGATTAAAGTGTGATTCACCACCTTTAAAACTCGCCCAATTCCTCCACCAAATACTAATAGCGAAGCTTAACAGTATCTGTTATTCCGTGACATAGTCAGCCTAGCGGTAAAGTGGGGGGGACCCCGCACCTGTTTGTTTGGATGTTTTGCAGTTTGTTCATTTTTGGTGGGTATGTTTAATACTCTATGTAACTTTCATCGGTGGAGGTATATTTATTGCAGATTGAGTTTTGCTGAATTTGAATTTCTTTTTCTAAACATACCTCTGTGAGAAATTGGATTAAAATAGCTGAATGACAATTGGATATGATAAATCTCTAACCAAACAAATTTGTGTAATGACTAATGGTCATTAAAAACCATGTAAGTAGCTCATCTAATCTCATTTCTGGAGACTGAGGCAGAGGATCTCATTTGAGGATAACCAAAGCAACTCAGCAAGACCCTGTCTCAGAAAATAAGGGCAGAAGTCTCTGCACAGTGTAATGTATAGCTCAGTGGTAGCCTGTCTCTGAGGTCCTAGACTCCGTCCCTGACGGTGGATGGTTACCATCAAACCTCTTCCTTTTGAAAATATCAGCAATGCATGGCTTACTTGCTGAAAGTAGGGTGTTGTGCTCTCTCCCTCCCTCCCCTCTCATTGAAATTTTGGTTTCGTTTTTTTAAAAAAATTGTTAGAAGAAACTCCACATACCCAGTGCCCCATCTCACACACTGAATTTCAGACCACTATTAACCCCCCATGCATCCCCTGAGACAGGCATTTGAGAAAATCCTAGGCACGTTTATAACTGTTATCTTTAATACTCACTTGCTAGCAAATGCCCACTAAGTGCTCAGTTTCCAGCTGTCTAGCTGGTTATGATTATGAGCAACTACAGTCCCAACTCTCAGGAAGCTGAGGCAGGAGGATCATTTGAGCCTAGTTCAAGACAGATATTGAGAACAATAAAATCTCACCCCCCAAAAAAATCCAACTTCATATTTGGGGGGTTCTTTGTGTGTCTTTATCATTTCATTTGTAAAAAGTGTTTATAAAGAAAGTTTTTTCTTGGGTTCTTAAGAAAGCAGTTTACTTCATATGGAGGGCTACAGTTATCCTCTGGTTTTTATCTGTTCCTTAACCGAGCTGTAGGTTTGAGAGATAGTCCAGTTCACTAATGCTTGAGCCTGTATAACAACGGAGGTGCCCTAGAGATCCAGTGAGCAAGATGCAGTTTGCAGAAAATAGCGCTGTTACTTGTCCCTCTACATTCGAGCTGCAAATACCAAGCTTGCTACTGGATCCCAACACTTGCAGCCAAAGACAGGTGGATGTCTGAGTTGTTCATTCCTCCATAGAGTAAGCAGATTTTCGGGCTGTGATTGACATGTATTTTCACGTGTGCTGTGCTTCATGCTGAATGGGACTTCAAACCTTTCACTTGGAACTTTTCTCCGTGACTGATTAATCAGTCACAACCTTGAAAATAGTTATTTACTGTCCATTCAACTGGAATTTTACACTTTCTTCCATTAAGAAATGACAGCATAAAGTTTAAGCATTCTCAGATTTAGATCTCGCAGCAAAATGGAAAAAAAAATTGTAAAACCTGAACCAAATACTGAATTTCTTTATTCTATAGTTTTAATATATATATGGATATATGAGGGAGGGGTCTGAGAAATCACTTGTTCTTGGTTATCTTAAGCATTTTCCATTTCCATTTGCCTTTTGGGCATCTGATGAGTTAGGAAGGTCCTTTAGGAGATGGAACTAACAAATCCATACTCAGTATCATACACATAATTTCAAGACATCCACAGTCGCCCTACCCCAAGTTCCAAAAGTGCCGTTTTTGCTATAACAGTCTTACACTTCATACGAAAACAAGGGATGTAACACCCGCGTGCTGTCCAGCAGCTTGTTCTAAAGAGCAGCACGAGGCCCCTACCGCCAAGGTGAGTACAAGCAAGTCTTTATTCACCTCCTAATGAAGCTGGGAAGGGATGGTACTTAATGACTAAACCTCGCCTTTGCTTTTTTCCAGAGAGACCCCACTTTTTCCAGATGTTTTATGGTGTCTGCCTTATTATTAGATAAATGGAGAATGAAAAGTTGTATTTTTACTGTTTTCTATTTTTTAAACTTTGATATAGGGGATTTAAACTGGAATTGAGTTTTTCTAAGTGTTAGATTTGAGGTCAAGAAGACATAGTTTGAAGGCATGTGTTTTTCAAACAGTGTAAAATGAAGCTTCATAAATAAAAATCACCTAGCATTTGTGAGAGCTTAAATCCCTATCTTGTGTGGTTTACCCAGGTGGAACTGTAGTGTTTCCTTTAAATAGGGATATGGAGGAGCGAATTCTGCTTTGGATGGAAACACCATACTGAGTAGAGAATGGATATGCATAGAGTTCAATATCAAAAGATGAAGCTAAGAGAATCAGGAAATCCTGACTAGGGTGGCAGTGAGCCCCTGCTTGGCTTGTAAACAGCATGTGCATTGTGACGATTTAAACAACTCAATACAATCTGACCATTTATATCTAAAGTATTTAAAGGGATAGAGTGAGCCCTTGCCTGGAAAGGGGGCAATTCAGAGCTTACTCTGCTATATACAGAATTTTTTTTTTTTTTTTTTGGTTTTTCGAGACAGGGTTTCTCTGTGGTTTTGGAGCCTGTCCTGAAACTAGCTCTTGTAGACCAGGCTGGTCTCGAACTCACAGAGATCCGCCTGCCTCTGTCTTCCAAGTGCTGGGATTAAAGGCGTGCGCCACCACCGCCCGGCTCTATATACAGATTTTAAGAGTGTCAAGATGAGAACATTTAAGTCTTACAGATAGCCACTGACTGGGAGGTAGGGGTGATATCAATAAAAAGACTGGCAGAGTTACAAATACATTTAGAAAGTAGAAATAAGGGCTGGTGGGATGGCTCAGTGATTAAGAACACTGACTACTCTAACAGAGGATCTGGGTTTGATTCTTAGCACCCACATGACAGCTCACAACTATCTGTAAATTCCAGTTACAGGGCATCTAACACCTTCACACCAATGCACATAAAATAAAGTTAAATAAATTTATATAAAAAGAAAATAAAAATAATTTAACAATTGTCTGAATGGGACAAATTAAAATGACTGTGGAGGATAGCTAGCAAGTTCCTCTAGCTCAAATGACAATGTTGAATTTTCAACATACTCAAAGTTTGTACCCATGGGTCATTTGGGTAATGTCAGATGGTACAATACTCATATGTATGGCTCTTTAGATGTGAGGCCTGGGGCAGGCTGTGTCTCTGAGTCATTGGCATGCATGCTACAAAAGACAGGCAGCATGGAGCCAAGGAGAGACCACGGAGGCTACCAGCATTTAAGGTATGATGGAAGAAAATGAACTTTGTGTAGGAAAAAGAGGAAAGTCACTCGGGAGAATACAGAAACCAAGATAGAAAAATGGTAGGTCTTCCATTTGTGATGTAAATTTTAGCCTTAAGGAGAGTGATTTTATTTATTTATTTATTTATTTATTTATTTTTTGGTTTTTCAAGGCAGGGTTTCTATGTGGTTTTGGAGCCTGTCCTGGAACTAGCTCTTGTAGACCAGGCTGGTCTCGAACTCACAGAGATTTGCCTGCCTCTGCCTCCCAAGTGCTGGGATTAAAGGCGTGCACCACCACCGCCCGGCAAGGAGAGTGATTTTAAAGAGGATGAGAGCAAAAACCAGATTGCATGTGACTTGGGATCAGGGAATGGGGGTGGAAAGCTTTGGAAGAGCGGCAGGGAAGAGAGCCTGCACCCAGAGGCTGGGAGTGGGGGCAGGGAAGGGCCTGCCAGGCCACGACCAGAGTTCTGGGAAGACTTTGTGGAGGTGTGGAAAGACTGCAGGCCATCATTGGCTGCCACGTGAACAAATGTGATGGCAGACTGCAGGGCCGTGTTGGTTTCTCCAGTAGTGTTCAGCTGCTCTCCAGAGTGTGCTTTGTCAACTTCATGGAGAACTAGATGAGAGGAAACTGCAGGGCCAAGGTTCGGAAGTCTCAGGATTGGAAGAGTGTGTGTAATGAGCTGAGCAGAAGTGGAGTTGTGGGATGATACATCAGATAGCTCATAAGACGGTTTCTTGGAGTGAGCTCAGGGTGGGAGGGGTACAGAGAAGAGTTTGGCATTGAAGAGGACAGGGAGTGAAGACTACACTCAGCTCCGTCCTAAATTAAAACCTTGACTTACTCTTTCCTTATGTATTAATGGTTTGTCATAGAGATAATTTGTTATCAATCCTGGGTTCATTATTTTTGAGTTTTGCACATTCTACTTCAGCAACTATTTGCTGAGTGCCTTCTATGAACTATGAAAACACTGACAAATAAGTATGCATTATTGTAGTAGGGATGGGAAGTTACCACAAAGTACACAAATATTTAACTACAGTTGAGTGCTGACATAGAAAGGAGAATTGTAGAAGGGAATTGTAGTGCTAAAGAAGTTTGGAAAATTGGACTCTCCCTGTCCCTCTTCAGAAAAGGTGGCTGCCATCTCTCTCTCTCTCCCCCTCCCTTCTCCCTTCTCCCTTCTCCCCTCTTTCTCTCTGTCTGTCTGTCTCTCTCTCTCTTTCCTTTCCTTCTCCCCCTTTCCCTTCACTTCCATAACCCACTAAATAAACTATACCCAAACTCAAAAAAATAAACAAATAAATAAAAGTTTGGAAAATTGGGAGGAGGTCAGAAAGGCTTTTTACTCTATGCCAAGTTAGTCTCAGATAAAGCCTCAGAAGTTAACAGGCATAAAAGTTACCAAATGATGTAGAGAAATGGACAGGTTTACACACATACATGTGAATACTTAGTTTTTTCCCTCAACAGTTAGTTAATTATTTAGGCACATTATGGTAGGACTAATGAAGATGAAAAACACATGTAGGAGTCATAGTCTGGGTTTTTTACTTTTGTGGTTTTGGGTTTTTTTACATATGAGTGTTTTGCCTACATGTGTATCTATGAGCCATGTACCATAGAAGGCAAAAGAGGCCATCAGATCCCCTGGAACTGGAGTCATAGATGGTTTGAGCTACCATGTGGGTGTTGTGAACTGAACACAGGTCTTCTGCCACAAGTGCCCTTACTAACTAAAACACCATTCAAACCTGGGTCTCTTCACTAAAGATTTTTTTAAAATTTGTATTATGTGAGTGTTGGTATATATGTGTGGATCTGTGCACTTGATTGCAGTGTCCACAGAGGCCAAATGAGAGAATTAAATCTGCCGGAGCTGCAATTGCAGGTCATTGTGGGAGACCTCACAATGTGGCTACTAAATGAAACCTCTGCAAGAACATTCAAGCCACCGAGTCATCTCTCTAGCCCCATAACTTCTATCCAAAATGTGCTCCAAAGGCTTATGTGTTGAAGACTGGGTCCTCAGTTTACAGCACTGCTGGGAGGTGATGATGTGAATTTCACTGGTGAGATTAAGACATCTCTTCATGGGTGTGTGTGGTAATTAAATGTTATTGGTTCCCATAAGCACATAAGGAGTGGCATTATTGGGCAGTGTGGCTTTGTTGGAGTAGGTGTGGCTTTGTTAGAGGAAGTGTATCACTGTGGGGGTGTTAAAACTTGCTTGACATGCCTTTCCTCCCCCAACTAATTTTTTTCTATAAAGGTGACCACCCTGGACTCTGCTCATTATGCCTATCCTTTTTCTTAACCTTTATATGTGTGCATGTGCATTGTGTGGGATTCCCTTCTGTATATGTGTTGCTTTTATTGGTTGATGAATAAAGAAGCTGCTTTGGCCTGTGATTAGGCAGAGTAGACTAGATGGGAAAACTAAACTGAATGCTGGGAGAAAGAAGGCAGAGTCAGTGGGGTGCCATGTAGCCACCAGAGGAGAAAGATGTGAGCTGCCAGCCACAACCTTGCTGGTATGCCATGAGCCTTGTGATAAAATATAAAATAACAGAAATGGGTTGATTTAAGGTGTAAGAGCTAGCTAGAAATATGCTTACGTGATTGGCCAAGCAGTGTTTTAATTAATACAGTTTTGTGTAATTATTTCGGGTCTGAGCAGCTGAGGACAAACAAGCAGCCTCCAACAACAGATTGGCACCAACATGGATGACTACATCCATAAAACCTGAGAGTGGAAAGGAATTCTAAGCACAAGAGAGCAGAGTTAAGCATGGCTTCTTGGTAGCCATCATTTTCTTTTCAGATAGGCTCTGTTTACTGGCAGCAAGCAGAGACATGGCTCCTATAAGAGGTTTCCTGACTCTCAGCTTTAGTGGCAAAAACTTCTTTTAAAAAAACAACTTCCTGGTTCCTGCTGGCAGGGTGAACTCTGACTCTTTCAGGGGGTCCAGCTATGGAGCATTTAAATGGGGTTTGTGAACAGAGTGCTACAACTTGCTTAATGGCAACATAGACCTGCTGTGTGCATGAAAATGGAGCAATGTACATGGCTCTCAGAGGCAGTGAACATGCCGCCTTTATGTTGGACTGGGCAGAGCCAACAGGCAGGACCTTGGAGTTGGTCCTAGCCACGCCTGCTTAGCATTTAAAAAAAAAAGTGCTCCTGACAAAAAAAAATTACAGCTACATGTGCAATACATAGAAATTCAGATGGAAAAGACCTCTAAATTTGTCACAATGTTAGATAAATGTATGTAGGTTTGACAGAGAGGAAAAAGTGTATAGACAGTTATAATATAAAAGAGTACAAACAGTCATAGGTTAAAGGAGTAAAGATAATAAAATAAATATTAAACTTGTAAAAAAATAAATAAGGAAAATAAGCCACGTGAAGATGGAAAATATACAGAGAGTCTGGATTATGCATATTATTGTGTTTTCCTTGAATTTTTTTTGTCTGTGAATAAGTACAGAGAGACATTTCATTGTATGGGCTGCTAATCTAAACCAGCATGTTATTTTAAAGATACCTTGACTTCAAAATTTAGGTCTAAGGATATGTTGCTTTGGAAAAGAAGTTCTGCTTTTGTTTCCACAGAAGATGAGAATTTATGGATTCCTTCTAGACTAGTGTGGTTTGATGGACCAAGACTACCCAAAAGGTCTTCATAAACCCCTAAAATTACTTTGCCCAAAAAACAGCAGGAAGCAGTTGGAGATAACTACACCCAAATTCCCAAATATTGTTTATAAATATTTGTTTACTTTTAAAAAGGGATATGCTATATAAAGATGAATACTTGGCATTGATATGGCTCTTGGTTTATTGATACAAATTTAAGGTCAATTTTGTTATATGTGTATTTCTGCTCTTAATTAAGGTATTATGTTTGTGCAGCTCATTTAAAAATGTAATGTATAGTTAAGAAATACAGATTAATGGATAGTCATTTGTAATGGTCAAAATTATAGTCGTGTTAGTTAGGTTTTCTGGATGTACAGAGATATATTTCAGACGGATAGATATTTGTCAAATCTTTCAAAGACTAACAGAATATTGCATTTAAAATGTTTCAAGAACTTAGAACTTTTAATGACAGTGAGACACATCTGCTCCTGGCAGCACCAATCTACCTCAAGAGGATGATGGACATGTTACGAAGTGTATTAGCTGTTTGGGCAAGAAACTGCTCTTGCCTGGACTGCTTGATGTTATACTATATAAACTGGACATAGAGGACCCACAGAAAAATAACTGATGAAGTTGCCTAAAGAAGTAGAGACAGTCCTTCAGGGTTCTGGTTTCATAAAAAGGGTTTGCCAGACATTATACAGGACACAGAAGAAAGTGACTGACAAACTGCTATATAGGCAGAACTGTCTTTGAAATTTCCTGCTTCATGAAACTGTTACAGAAGCCCTTTGGGTGATGGTCCAGGCAGTACAAGGTATCTGTCAATTCTAGAGTTTTGGAACTTTCTTACAATGCAACTTACAAAGGGGGAGATGATGTGGAACTCCTTCTGTATATGTGTTGCTTTTATTGGTTAATGAATAAATAAGCTTCTTTGGCCTGTGATAGGGCAGAGTGGAGCTAGGTGGGAAAACTAAACTAAATGCTGAGAAAAAAATGCAGAGTCAGAGAGATGCCTTGTAGCCGCCTGCAGGAGACAGATGTGCTAGAACCCTGCCAGTAAGCCACAGCCACGTGGCGATACACAGATTAATAGAAAATGGGTTAATTTAAGATGTAAGAGCTAGCCAATAAGAAGCTAGAGCTAATAGGCCAAACAGTGATTTAATCAATACTGTGGTTATTTCGAGCCTGGGCAGCTGGGAACATATGAGCAGCCTCTGCCTGTTGTCGGTGTTTCTGTCCTACCCAGTTCCCACAGTAGTTAAGTTCCAAAGAAATCACACAGAGGTCTACATTAGTTATAAACTGATTGGTCCATTAGCTCAGGCTTCTTATTTACTAATTCTTATAACTTACATTAGCCCATAATTTTTGTCTGAGTTAGCCATGTGGCTTGGTACCTTTTTCAGCGAGGCAGTCACATCTTGCTTCCTCTGCAGCTGGGTCATGACTGCAGACTGCAGAATCCTCTTCCCAGAATTCTCCTCTTCTCATTGCCCTGCCTCTACTTCCTGCCTGGTCACCCTGCCTCTACTTCCTGCCTGGCTACCAGCCAATCAGCATTGTATTAAACAAGTACAAGAAACAAATGTTTACAGAGTAAAACCATTGTCCCACAGCATCTGCCAATATGTGCATGCATTCATGTATGAGCACACATATGCTATGGTATACATGCAAAGATCAGAGGACAACCTGTGGAAGTCAGTTCTCTCCTTCTACCATGTGGCTCCTAGAGCTTGAACCTAGGTCATTAGGTTTGTCGACAAAGACCTCTACCTGCTGTAGAGATGAATACTCTGCTTTGGTATGAATCTTGGTTTATTGATACAAATTTAAGGTCAATTTTGTTAATATATATATATATATATATATATATATATATATATATATATATATATATATTTCTGCTATTGATTAAGGTATTGTGATTGTGCAGTTCATTAAAAAAATAATGTATAATTAAGAAATATAGGTTAATAGATAATCATCAATCTTGTAGTCATGTTAGATTTTCTAGTTGGACAGATATGTATTTCAGATAAATAGGCATTCCTCAAATCTTTCAAAGACTACAGAATATGGCATTTATAATGTTTAAGAACTTAAGACCTTTCATGATAGTGAGACACTTCTGTTCATGGCAGCACAAAGCTGATGTAGGTCGTAGAGGCATTGAAGAGGCTCCTTATGGAGTTGGTTAGCCATTTGGGCCAGAAACTGCTCTTGTCTGGACTGCTTGACTGGACATGCAGGACCCAGAGAGAAATGACTGCTGAACTTGCCTAAAGGCAAGATGGTCCTTTGGGGTCCCTGCTTCATAAAAGACTCTACTAGACATTCTGCAGGATACAAAAGAAAGTGACTGGCTAACTGCCAATATACTCAGAACTATCTTTGCAATGTCCTGCATAATGAAAGGTCTTCTGGATACTATGGGCCTGTAGGCTGAAGATTGGATGCCCCAATGGTAGAGAAGAACCTTGAATGACTGTCCAGGCAGTGAGATGTCTCTGTCAATTCTCAAGTTTTGGAAGTTGCTTACAATGTACTTCCTATTTACTTAAGTAATATCACATCCTTCTGGAGTCTTTGATGGAGTTGAAGAATAGATAGGAAGTAGATATAAATATTGTAACTGTAATTCTTGTTTGATAACTGTTTTGTTAAATGTAATTTTACTGTGTTAAAGTTAAAGCCTTCCTTTTTGTTTAAATTGAAAAGGGGAAATGATGTGGGCGGTCCTTCTGTCTTGGTTAAAAAATAAAGAAACTGCCTTGACCTGTTGATAGGGCAGAATTTAGGTAGGTGGGGAAAACTAAACTGTATGCTGGGGAGAAAGAAGGGCAGAGTCAGAAGCCATGGAGCCACTGGAGACAGATGCTGGGAACTTCAGCTGATAAGCCACAGCCACATGGCGATATACAGATTAATAGAAATGGATTAAATTAATGTAAGAGTTAGCCAATAAAAAACTAGAAATAATGGGCCAAGCAGTGATTTAATTAATACAGTTTCTGTATGATTATTTCAGGGCTAGGCTAGCCGGGCGGCCAGGAACCAACAAGCAGCTTCCATCCTACATTTACCTACTGAGTCATCTATATTTTCATCTATATTTTCTTTCTTTCTTTCTTTCTTTTTTTTTTTTGGTTTTTGAAGACAGAGTTTCTCTGTGTAGTTCTGGCTGTCCTTGAACTACACTGATCTCAAACTCACAGAGATCCACCTGCCTCTGCCTTCTGAGTGTTGTGGTTAAAGGCATGAGCCACCATTGCCTGGTGAGTCATCTAAGAAATAAAGTTATAATGTACAAATCCTGGACTTAATATATTGAATTAATTGTATGATTCGTTGATTTACATTTCAGCTATATTTTAAATTTTGAAGTATTTGTTTTTCTCATTCTCTGGTTGCTCCTTTATGAAGGCAGCAAGCACCTCATATATCATTTGTCATTTGACCTGAGCCCAAGTAACATCATGTGTTCGGGTTTGACCAGGGTAGCAATTGCACTCTTTATTCTTGGAGTTCTGGTTAGAATTACAAACTGTGCTCAAACAGCTTCATTGTCAAGAAAGCAAGAATGAACAACATATTGTAGTCCAGACCTGAGCCCACCAGGCTTTCTGTCAGCATCTTCAAATCAGTGCTCAGAATGCACCTGTTGAGTCTCCCAGAGCCGATGCTTACCTACTCAGCTTAGAGGGAAGAGTCACTGCTCCATGGTGATGTCAAGAGCAAGGTCATGGAGAATGGCTCAGATCTGCTTCCCCTGTAATGTTTGGGTTGCACTCCCTTAGGAAATGAGAAAAAAAATTATTTTCATCTCTTGGCTAAACACCAATCCAAGCTAAAAAATGTTTATTACACATAAACAACCTGGTAGAGATAAACAGTTTGGGCTACTTTTATCATTTTCTTCTCATATTGGTTCATTCTCATTTTTAACATTGTAAAGTAGTTTGGGGATTGTCTTACTTAAGAATGGGTTTTCATGTGTATGTGTCATTGATTGTACTTTGTATATATCCATACTCTACTTTTATTCTTTTTTTTGGGGGGGGGGTTTCAAGACAGGGTTTCTCTGTAGCTTTGGAGACTGTCCTGGAACTAGCTCTTATAGACCAGGCTGGCCTTGAACTCACAGAGATCCGCCTGCCTCTGCCTCCTAACTGCTAGGATTAAAGGTGTGTGCCAACACTGCCCGGCTCTTCATTGGTTTTAATGTCAACACACACACACATTTGTGTATGTGCAAAACTGGATATCATGTTGAGCAAAGTAAGACACTCTTAAGAAAGAGAAATGTTTTCTTTTACATGTGTGTGTGTGTTTCTTTTCCTGAATCTGACTTACTTTATTCAACATGATTTCCAGTCCCATCCACTTTCTTGGATGGCTGAACAGTATGAATGTACCTGTTCATGGGCATCTAAGTTGGTCCCATATCTTGACTAGTGTGACTGCATTGCAGTAAACATGCATGTGTGTGACTGCACTGCAGTGAACATGCATGTGTGTGACTGCACTGCAGTGAACATGCATGTGTGTGACTGCACTGCAGTGAACATGCATGTGTGCGACTGCACTGCAGTGAACATGTATTGTGTGACTGCACTGCAGTGAACATGCATGTGTGCGACTGCACTGCAGTGAACATGTATTGTGTGACTGCACTGCAGTGAACATGCATGTGTGTGACTGCACTGCAGTGAACATGCATGTGTGTGACTGCACTGCAGTGAACATGCATGTGTGTGACTGCACTGCAGTGAACATGCATGTGTGTGACTGCACTGCAGTGAACATGATGTGTGTGACTGCACTGCAGTGAACATGCATTGTGTGACAGCACTGCATTGAACATGCACATGTGTGACAGCACTGCAGTAAACATGCATGTGTGTGACTGCATTGCAGTAAACATGCATTGTGTGACTGCACTGCAGTGAACATGCACATGTGTGACAGCACTGCAGTAAACATGCACGTGTGTGACTGCACTACAGTGAACATGCACGTGTGTGACTGCACTACAGTGAACATGCATGTGTGTGACTGCACTAGAGTGAACATGCATTGTGTGACTGCACTGCAGTGAACATGCATTTGTGTGACAGCACTGCAGTAAACATGCACATGTGTGACAGCACTGCAGTGAACATGCATGTGTGTGACAGCACTGCAGTGAACATGCATGTGTGTGACTGCACTACAGTGAACATGCATTGTGTGACAGCACTGCAGTGAACATGCACGTGTGTGACTGCACTGCAGTGAACATGCACATGTGTGACTGCACTGCAGTGAACATGCATGTGTGTGACTGCACTGCAATAAACATGCATGTGTGTGACTGCCCTGCAGTGAACATGCATGTGTGTGACTGCACTACAGTGAACATGCATGTGTGTGACTGCACTGCAGTAAACATGCATGTGTGTGACTGCACTGCAGTGAGCATGCATGTGTGTGACTGCACTGCAGTGAACATGCATGTGTGTGACAGCACTGCAGTGAACATGCACATGTGTGACAGCACTGCAGTAAACATGCATGTGTGTGACTGCATTGCAGTAAACATGCATTGCGTGACTGCACTGCAGTGAACATGCACATGTGTGACAGCACTGCAGTAAACATGCACGTGTGTGACTGCACTACAGTGAACATGCACGTGTGTGACTGCACTACAGTGAACATGCATGTGTGTGACTGCACTAGAGTGAACATGCATTGTGTGACTGCACTGCAGTGAACATGCATGTGTGTGACAGCACTGCAGTGAACATGCATGTGTGTGACTGCCCTGCAGTGAACATGCATGTGTGTGACTGCACTACAGTGAACATGCATGTGTGTGACTGCCCTGCAGTGATCATGCACATGTGTGACAGCACTGCAGTAAACATGCACGTGTGTGACTGCACTGCAGTGAACATGCATGTGTGTGACAGCAGTGCAGTGAACATGCATGTGTGTGACTGCACTGCAGTGAACATGCATGTGTGTGACTGCACTGCACTAAGCATGCATGTGTGTGACTGCCCTGCAGTGAACATGCATGTGTGACTGCACTACAGTGAACATGCATTGTGTGACTGCACAATTGTGACTGCAATGCAGTGAACATGCATGTGTGTGACTGCAACGCAGTGAACATGTGTGTGACTGCAGTAAACATGCATGTGTGTGACAGCACTGCAGTAAATATGCATGTGGAATTCCCTGTGCTATGCTAGCGTAGAATCCTTTGGGTTTGGACATAGGAGTTGCACAGCTGGATCCCATGGTAGTTTTGTTTTCAGTGTGGTGAGGAACCTCTGCACAGAATCCCACTGTAATGTATCATGTACAGCCGGCCTCCCACCAGCAGTGTATAAAAGGTTTTCTTTCCTCATCCTTGCCGGCATTTGTTATCAGTTGTTTTCTTTTCATCTGCATTTCCTGATGTCTACGGATGTGGAGCTTTTTTTTTTTTACTGGTCATTTGTATTTCTTCCCTTACAAACTTTGTTTATTATAAGATAGATATGGGGTGGGTATTTAATTTTTGAGTTCTTTATAGACCCTGCTAGATGTACAGTTGGCAAATATTTTCTCCCATTCTGTGAGCTGCCTCTTCACTGCATTCTGTGCAAAACACTTTTTATTTCACAGAATCCCGGACATTTCCTGCATGTTCATCTGTGCGCCCTGCCTGGTGCCGCTCATGAAAACCAGACGAGAATGATGGACCCTCTAGAACTGGAGTTGCAGACAGCTGTGAGCTACCATGTGGTGCTGAGACTCGAACCCAGGTTGTCTGGAATAGCAACCAGCTCTCTTAATGACTGAGCCATCAGATGCCAGTTCTTGGTATTCTGTCCTGAGCCATCAGAGTCCTTTGAGGAAGCCCATGACTGCCATATCTTAGTGTCCTGCCTGGGTTATCCTTTGGCAGTTTCAGAGTTCGTGGCCTTACGTTAGTGTCATTGATTCATTTTGATTGGATTTCCCATCAGGATAGGGCTATAATTTCACTCTTCTACATGTGGGTTTCAAGGTTGGGCACCAGTTATTGAGAAGATTGGCTTTTTCTGCCAATGTATGTTTTTATTTATTATTGTTGTAGTTATTGTTGTTGTTTTGGTTTTCACAAGACAGGGTTTCTCTGGGAAGCCCTGGCTGTCCTGGAACTCACTCTGTAGACCAGGCTGGCCTCAAACTGACAGAGATTTGCTGCCTTTGCCTCCCGAGTGCTGGAATTAAAGGCATGCACCTCCACCACCTGGCCATGCATGTTGTTTAAACCTTTGTCAAAACTCCAGAGACTGTAGCTGAATGGGACAAGTCCCTTCATTGTATCCCACTGATCTGTGTGTTTATTTTTGTGACAGTTCTTGTCATACTGTTCTTTTTATGGCTCAGTAGAGAATGGATCAGGTACTATGATGCCTCTTTCTCTTTCTGGCTAGGATTGCTTTGGTTATTTTGGGGTCTTTTATGCTTACAAATGAGTTTCTATGAATTTTTTTCTAGTCTTGTGAAGAATGCAATTAGAATTTTAATAAGGATTGCACTGAGTTTCTGGATTACTTTCTGTAATATTACAGTTGATTTCAGTGTCAACCTGCTGCAGATGAGAATCACCTGAGTTGGGAGCTCACCTGAAGAAGTGTCCTGACTGTCTTGATGGGTATGGAAGACCCACCTGGATTGGGGGCGGCACCTTCCATTAACAGCCCAGATAAAAGGCCTGTGCCAGAAGGTGGTCACCTCCCCTTTGGCTTGGCCTCCTCTTCTCTGGGCTTGGTTGACCCCGTGCTGCTGTTCATTTGCTGACAGCACCGCCAGCGTTTCCAGGCCCTTCATCCCGGACAACAGACTAGTGGCTCTCTAGGAGATTTCCCGGGCTTCGGGAGCCAGAAAGGACTGAGGCGTCTTGCCTTGTGGACCAAGTAGCTGCCGGTTGTCTCCTCCTCACACCCTCTAAGAAACAGCTACTGTGGGACAGCTGACTACTGAGGTCTTCAGCTTCAAGGACCCACTCTCAGGGCCTTGGCGTCTCAGGTATGATTTGGCTTTTACTATTTTAAATCTGACCTAATAAATTCTCACAGGTGTGTGCGTGCATGAGCTTGTGTGTGTTTCCCATTGGTCTGTTCCTCTAGAAAACCATGACTAATACAAGTAATATAGTCATTTCCAGAATATTATGCCAATCTTGTCAGTGGGATGCCTTTCCATTTACAACTGCCGTCTTATTCTTCAGTGTTTTAAAGTTTCATTATAAGAGTCTTGCACTTCATTGTTTAGGTATATTTTAAACTGTTGTGAATGTAATGTTTTCCCCTGATTTCTTAATCAGCAAGTTCATTATAGATACTTAGAAAAACACACTTTATTTTATTTATTTTTGCCATAAATATTGATGCCTGGAGTCTTAGCACTTGGGAGATGTACCAAGGCCAATCTTGATTAGAAAATGAGTTCGGAGCCTTCCTTTTCTATATGACAGCCTGTCTCAGGATGGTCACGCTGGAGCATGTCTTTAATGCCACCTCTCAGGAAGCAGAGGTATGTGGATCTCTGTGAGTTTAAAGTATGGTCTACATAGCAAGCTCCAGGACAGCCAGGGGAGGAAAAAAATAGCCTGTCTGAAAAAAAAAAAAAAACAAAAGAGAAAAAAGGAAGTGTGCTGGTCAGTTTTGTCGATGTAAGACAAAACTAGACGCATCTGGGAAGAGGGCTCCTGATTGAGGAATTGTCTCCAACAAGCTGACCTGGAGGAAAATCTGTGCAACAGTTTCTTGATTGACGCTTCCTGTGGGAGAACCCAGCTCCCCGTGGGTGCTGCCATCCCTAGGCAGGTGGTCCAGGCTTCGATCTGAAAGTTTGCTAAGAAAGTCATAGGGAACAAGCTAGTAAGCAGCTTTCCTCCCTGGTCCTGCTGTAGTTCCTGCCTCCAGCTTCCTGCCGGAGCTCCTGCCCTGCCTCGCCTCTATGACAGACTGTAAGCTGTATGTGGAATAAGCCCTTTCCTCCACAACTTGCATTTGGGCAGGTTGTCGTTGTCGTTGTTGTGTCTCAATAGAAGCCTAACTAGGACTGAAGAGACACTGAGCGTTGTATTTCCCGCTGCTCCGCCGAAAGCCTTTATCCGAGCTTTGTTTCCTGTGAATTCTTGAGGGTCTTTTAAGTATAGATCATACAAAAAGGGATAATTTGACCCTTTCCTAATTGTAGCCTTTTTATTTCTTTTGTTTATTGCTATCGAAAAGGCTTCAAACAGCAAACACTTCGTTTTAACTGTTTAATAACTTTGCTGGCTCTAAATTTGACATACATAGCCTTTATTATTTTGAGCTATATTTCTTCTAGTTTCTTCTGGGCTTTAAAAATATTTTAATTATATTTTAAAATGTGTATGTGTGCATGTACACACACATGTGGAAGGCAGAGGACAATTTGTAGAAGTCAGCTCTCCTTCCACTATTGAGGTCCTGGGAAACCAACTCAGGTTGTCAGGTTTGGTGGCAAATATCCTGGCCACTGACAATATCCTGAGCCATCCAGACAACTCTTCTTCAGGGCTTTCAACATGAGGAGATGTTGGTCTTTGTTCAGGGTCTTCGTTGCAGCTACTGGGATGAGTATAGGACTTATGCACCTGAGTCTGTTTATGTGCTGTGTTACATTATTTATTTGCATATGTTGACACATTCTGGCACATCTGGAATGAAACCAGCTTGGTGATGGTTATAACCTTTTAATGTGCTATTGAGTTCAGCTTGCAAATATTTTATTGCCCCTAAGTTCTTCAGGGAAATTGGGCCGTAGTTTCTGCTGCTGTTGTTATTGTTGTTGAACTTACTTTTATTTTGTGTGAGTGTTCTGCCTATGTGCACATTGCTGTGAAGGTCAGAGGGAGACATCAGATCCCCTGGAACTGTAGAGATGGAGATGGTAACTCAGTGGGTGCCTAGAATAAAACCTGATCCTCTACACAAGAGCAAGTGCTCTTAACCTAGGAGTTCTCTCTCCAGTCTGTTATGGGATGGTGATCCTGGCTCCATGGAGTGAGTCTGGGTGGATGAGGACCCCGTGTTTTGGTCTTGAAGGTATGGTTAACATTGGTAGTGACTCCTTTTAGTCATGACATTTCCTCATTCATTGTTTCTGTTCCATCCTCTATCATGACAGATCTAGTGAAGGTTTTCTGTCCTGTTTTAATAGAGGAAGGTCGTATGTGTCTAGGAATTTGTTCATTTCTTCTAGATTTTCCAGCGTTTTACATATAAGCTTTCAAAATATCACCTCACGATCTTCTGGATTTCAATTTTATCTGTTGTAATGTCTCCACTTGTCACCTATAATTTAAAATGTATTTTGACTTTTCTCTCATTTTCTTTTAGTTAGTTTGACTAGGAGTTTATCAATCATTTCTCTATCCAATAGCCAACTTTTTGTTCCATTGATATTTTTGTATTCTTTTTATTATTCTCGATCTCATTCATTTGTCATGATCTTTGTTTCTTTCATGCACTACTGTTGGAGGAGGCTCCTTGTTTGTCCTGGCTGCTCAGAACTGAAATAATCACACAGAAACTATATTATTTAAATCACTGCTTGGCCCATTAGCTCTAGCTTCTTATTGGCCAACTCTTACATATGAATTTAATCCATTTCTATTAATCTGTGTATTGTCACATGACTGTTGCTTACTGGCTAAAGTTTTGGTGTCTGTATCCGGGGGCTATATGGCCTCTCTCTGACTCCACGCTTCTTTCTCCCGGCATTCAGCTTAGTCTTCCTCATCCAGCTCTGTTCTACCCTATCAAGGGCTCAAGACAGTTTCTTTATTCATTAACCAATGGTATTCACTGCATACAGAGGGGGATCCCACATCATGCTACTTTTGAATTTGGTTTTTCTAAAATACTGAAATGCATCGTTGAGTTACATATTTAAGATCTCTCCTATTATCTATCTATCTATCTATCTATCTATCTATCTATCTATTTGAGACAGGGATTCTCTGTGTAGCCTTAGCTGTCCTGGAACTCACTGCGTAGACCAAGCTGGTCTCAAACTCAGAGATCCACCTGCTTCTGCCTCCAAAATGCTGGAATTAAATGTGTGGTCTATCACTGCCTGGCCTGGCTGATTTTTAAAAAATATTTATTATGTACACAGTGTTCTGCTTGCTTGCATGTATGCCTACATGCCAGAAGAGGGCACCAAATCTCATTTAGATGGTTGTGAGCCACTGTATGGTTGCTGGAAATTGAACTCGGGACCTCTGGAATAATAGTCAGTGCTCTTAAACTCTGAACCATCTCTCTCCAGCTCCTGATCTTTTAATGTATTTAATGTCATTCCTACAAATTTCCTTTGTAATCTTCCTTTGCTGTATCACAAAGGTTTTGATAAGTTGTACTTTTCTGATTTCTTCAATGACCCACGAGTCATCTAAGAGTATAATATCTTCTTTCCATACATTTGCAAAGTTTGTGTAGCTTCTTATGCTATGGATGCAAGAAACCATTTCAACTTTTTTGTATTTACTAAGACTTGCTTTATGGCTTAAAATGTAGTAGTCTGTGTTAGAGAAAGTTCATAGGCAGCTGAGAGGCCCATGTATTTTAACTGTTTGTGGAGTAGTATGTCCAATATGGCCTTTCATCTGTGGTACAGATTAACTCTGATGTTTTTTGATGGAGTTTATTATAGAGAACTGTCTTAATTAGGGTTTTCATTGCTGTGAAGAGACACCATGACCACAGCAACTCTTATAAGAAAACATTTAATTGGGTGTCTCAGTTTTAGGGATTCAGTCCATTATCAGCATGATAGGGAGCATGGCTGTGTGCAGGCAGACTTGGCTGTGGAGTTGTAGCTGAGTGTCCTACATCTTGCAGGCAATAGGAAGTCAACTGAGACACCAGGACGTATCCTAAGCATAGGAAACCTCAAAGTCCACCCCCACAGTAACACATTTCCTCCAAGGACACACCCACTCCAACAGAGCCACACCTCATAACAGTGCCACCCCATATGAGATTATAGGGGTCAATTAATTTCTTTATTAAAAAAAGATTGATTTATTTATTATGTATGCAGTATCCTGACTGTATGTATTCCTGCAGGCCAGAAGAGGGCACCAGATCTCATTATAGATGGTTGTGAGCCACCATGTGGTTGCTGGAAATTGAACTCAGCATTTCTGGAAGAACAACCAGTGCTTTTAGAGATCTCTCCAGCCCCTTTTCTTTGTTCTTTTCAAGATAGTGTTTCTCTGTGTAGCTTTGATGTCTGTCCTGGAACTAGTTCTTGTATATCAGGCTAGCTTTGAACTCACAGATATCTGCCTGCTTCTGTCTCACGAGTGCTGGGATTAAAGGTGTGCGCCACTACCACCCAGCGTAGGAGTCAATTACATTTAAACTACCACATGAACCTACCTCTTGAATATAAGAATTGTGAAGTCCCCCAATGTTATTTTATCTGAAGCACTGTTTTTTGTTTTGTTTTGTTGTTTTGTTTTATGCCCAGTACCTGTTTTGTGAAATTCCAAAGTCCTGAAGTTTGGTGCATATACATTTACAGTTGTTATAACTTTTTGATAGCACATTACTTTATCAATATATAGTTACTAATGTATAATATGGAGTTACTTTATTAATACGTAGGCCCTTTTATCTCTTCTAACCTCGGTTTGGAGCCTGCTTGTCAGAATAGCTATGTCAGCTTGTGTGGGCTTCTGTTTTCTTGCTATGTTGACCCCATGTAACTCTCAGCTCCGGGTGCTTTGCCGTGGAGGAGTGTTTCCTGGGCGGGGCAGGGTGCTGGATCTTGTCTAATATAACCAATTAGCCTGTGTATTTTAGTTGAGGGCTGTAAGTGAGAGGTTCTCAGGGGCTCTGTAATTCTCTTTCCTCCTCTAGTTGCATTGCAGGGCGCCTGTTTCCTGAGTCACCATGAGCGCTCTCCTAGCTCTTCTGTGTGTTCATGATACCCACTGTCTTAGGGTTCCTGTTGCTGTGATGAAACCCCATCACCAAAGCAACGTGGGGAGGACGGGGTTTGTTTGGCATGTGCTTCCCCATCACGGCGTCACACAAACCCCAGGACTCGGGATCACTGTAGAAGAGGGGCTGGGAAGACTAAGGGTCGGAGGCGATGGAAGAATACAAGTCAATGGAGTCTTCAGGACACGGCAGTGCTGTCGCACTAAGAGCTCACAGCCATTGTGATAGCATATACAAGGCCAGCTCAGTACTGATCAGTTCAGCAGAAAGGGGAGCTGGCAGGAAGTCCCACCCCTAGCTAAGGAGCTAATGGCAACTGATAGCTAGGGGCAAGGAAGAGTCAGTTTTCTTCCAGAGTGTTCCCCTCAGGAGGTTGACCATACTTTAACTTTCTGTTCTACTAATCCACTTTAAGCTCTCTCTCTCAACTCCCTTAGAAGCACCCCCACATGGCCTCTTACTGATTTCTGGCCCGAGTATTCCAAATGAAACATACACAAATGAACATTCAGAGCTAACATCTGTAAAGGAGAGATGTGGTATTTATCTTTCTGGACCTGTGCTATCTTATTCAGAATAATTTTTTCCATATCCATTCACTTACCTGTGAATTTCATTTTCTTTTCTTTTTTTCTTTTCATTTTTGAGACAGGGCTTCTTTATGTAGCTCTGGCTGCCCTAGAATTTGCTCTACAGACCAGGCTGGTCTTAAACTCAGAGATCCACCTGGCTCTGCCTCCTGAGTGCTGGGATTAAAGCTGTGCACTACCACACCTGACTCATTTTTCTTAACTAAATAAATTATATATTTATATAATATACCAGATATTCATTTTCATTCATCAACTGATGGACAGCTAGGCTTTTTCTTTGATCCATTTGGAGGGATTTTTGTTTTAAAAGATTTGAGTGTCAGCCTGGTCTACAAGAGCTAGTTCCAGGACAGGCTCCAAAACCACAGAGAAACCCTGTCTCGAAAAAGCAAAAAAAAAAAAAAAAAAAAAAAAAAAAGATTTGAGTGTTTTGCCTACATGGTTTTATGTGATCCACATGTGTGCCTGGTGCTCCTGGAAGTCAGTAGGTGATGTTAGATACCCTGGAACTGGAGCATTGGATAGTTGTGAACCGCTATGTAGGTGACAGAACAGAAAGAACCTAGGTCTTCTGTAAGAGCAATAGGTGATAAGAACTCTCAAGGAGCTAGTGTGTGTGTGTGTGTGTGTGTGTGTGTGTGTGTGTGTGCATGCGCGCGCACATTCAGGGTGAGATATAAGAATTTAGTTTCCTCCTTCAACATGTACATACCAGATAGCCAAGCACCATTTGTTGAAGACGCTAACCTCTCCAATGTGTATCTTTATCAAGATTGAGGTGGGTTTAGTTGAATGGGCTTGACTGTGTCCTACATTGATCTACACGTCTGTGTCTGTGCCAGTACCATGCTGTTTTTATTATTATGGCTCTGTAATGTAACCTGAAAATAGGGATGATACCTCCAGCAACACTCTGTTTTACTTAGGGTTGCTTTGACTGTCCAGGGTTACTTGTAAATCTGTATGAATATTGTTGTTTCTATTTCTGAGGAAAACCACTGGAATTTTGATCAGTATTACAATGAATCTGTAGACTGCCTCTCATCAGAGAGCCCTTTTCATAAAATTCTTTTAATCCATGTGAGGTCTTTCCATTATCTAGTGTCTTCAATGTTTTGTTGTTGTGTTTTGTTTCTGGTTAGTTTTCAGAGTTTCATTACAGAGGTCTTTCACATTCTTGATTGGGTTTCTTCCATTTATCAAACCATTTTGGCACCTGTGGAATAAGTCTAACTTTACCATAATGAATGATCTTTGTTGTGAGTGTTAATTAGACTTGGAAGTATTTTGTTGAGAAGTTTTACATCTCTACTCAACAGCAAGCTTGGCCTATAATGTTCCTGTTGTCTTTATCTAGCTTTATGAAGAGAGGTTGGTGATGTTCCTTCCTTTCCTATCTCATGGGGAAAGTGGAGAGATCCTGGTGTTGCCCTTCCAAGGTTTGGTAAAATTCACCTGTGAGTCCATCTGGGTCTGCTGCTTTTTAGTTGGGAGAGTTAGAATTACTGATTTCTTCACTGCTTGTTATAGTTGCTTAAATTATCTCATTTTGGTAGGTCATATGTATTTAGAAATTAATATACTTCTTTTAGATTTTCCAATTTAGTGGAATGTTTTTAAGGTAAATCTAATGATATTCTGAATTACATTGGTATCTGTTGTAACAGCTTTTCAATTCTAATTTTTTTTTAACTTGGGTCTTTTTCTTTTGGTTAGTTTGGCTAAACATTTGTCAATGCATTTATATTCCCAAAGAACCAACTCTGTCTCATTGGTTCTTTAAATATTTCTCTTTTGTTAATTTCTGCCCTGATCGTGATGATTTCTGTGTACTGATTTGGGGTTTGCTTCTTTTTCCAGAGCCCTAACATATATCATTTATTTGAGACTAACTTTCCTAATGTAAGCACTGGGATATTTTCAGTGGATTCCACAGGTTTGAGGATGTGTGTTTTCATTCTCAGATTCTACAAATTATTTCACTTTTGGTTTCTTTAAGGACTCATTAACTATTCAAAGTTTTATTGTTTCATCTCCATGAGTTTGTGGGTTGTTGTTTTTTTTAGTGTTTCTCTTGGTATATATTTGGAATCTTATTTCATTTCAATTAGATAAGATACAAAGAATTATTTCCACTTTCCTGTATCTGTTGATACTTGTCTTGTATCCTAATATGTGCTCTACACTGGAGAAAGCTGCATGGGCTGCTATAAATATGTTTGGGTGCCGTGTCCTGTAGCCGGCTGCTGAGTCGTTTGCTCTATGACATCACCTAATTAGCATATTTATTTATTTGCTGTTGGAAAGACCTGCCTGTCAGCTGGTGAGGGTGGAGTGCCAAAATCAGCCACTACTGTTGCAATAAGGTTACTCTCTGGCTACATGTCCAATTGTATGTGTTTTCTGTCTACACAGTATTCTCTATGAATTATGTCTATGCAGACCTCAGCTAACAGAGTTAGAACTGAGAGGAAATAAGATGAATGAGTAGGCTGGCTAAGTACTGAGTGGGTAAAACAGCTAAATGGTGAAAGCGGGACATGGTTAGGACCCTCAGATTTTAGGAATTGTTAAAGCTATAGAAGGCTTTAATTAAGAAGCAAAAAGAAACAGAAATAAGATGTAATAAGGGTTTTATATGAGATGTGATTGAGGAATAGAACTAGGTGTAGTAAAAACAACACCCAAGACCTAACTGAGCAATACACAAACAAAAGCAGAGCCATCAGAGGACCATATGCCAGAGTGGGAACTAAGTAAAGGGACAAAACATCCCGGAAGTGAACTGCTCACCCAGCTGTGCTGAGCTGAGCGACCAGCCCTCAGATCCCTCTGACACTGCCTGGATTAATCGCCCACTACAGAGAAAGTTTAAGGTAGCTCGATCACAGCCAGGACATGCACAGTAGGCACACACTATTTCTGCACTGCATTCTCGGCCCCCAACACAGACTTCGGAAAACCATGAGAATACAACGACCAGATGATTCTGCACCTCTCCGATGCTTAACGGTGCTTTGGTTGAAGACCATGGAGCATGTCTGACGTCACAAAGTCGGGCACTCGGGACGCTTCAGCCTTTTCAGACAAGGACCCTTCCAAAGGACACCAAAACGACCCAAAGTGTCAGGGACTAGAGGTTCTTGGGATTTAGCCATTTCTTTGAAAATGATCTCCAAAACTAGGAGGCTGCCGTCCTTTGCTTTTCACAACGCTAAGATGAGCGTCTTAGAGAGGCGGCTCAGTGGACAAAAGGCGCTGCCACATCTGATGACTCCAATTTGAGCGCTGGGGCCGATATGGGAGAGAGAACAGAGAGAACCAACTCCTGCATGTTATTCTGTGACCTCCACACACGCACGCACAACACAAGATCAGTGTTGTTCAGCCAGGATTTCCATTCTCCTCTGCCTCTGAAGCACTCATCCTTGTCCCCCCTCCCCCAACCTACTCAGCCACAGAGCACAGACAAATGTTCATATGAAGTCGCCGGCTCTTGCTGGTCCTCGGCCCGAGCCTGCCCAACAGCTGTATTAAAGCAGAGACTGACTTTCCCCAGAGATGGCGCTCTGTCACATCCTCCACATGAGCAGTTTCTGCAAACAAAGGGTAGTAAAAGAGGAAGCAGATACAAGATTTTTTTATTCAAAATAATTTAAATATTGTGAAAACCTGGCTTGACATGTACGTATTGTTTAAATCATATCTTAAGATGAATCAATGATAAACAATACTTTTCTCTAGTTAAACCACCTTCCCCATAAAGTAATATTACAGACATGTTTATTCTCCCTCTTGCAATGGCTAGCCCAGGGAACCCCGTGGCTTCAGGCTGTAAGTCCCATCTCTAGCCTTAGACCCAGTGGACATTTGCGTTCTTATCCTCCACGCTGGCCACCATGTCTTCAATGGCTCTCCAGTCAAGCTTGCTGAGGATGCTGCCAGTGCTCTCAGACACGCTGTCCACGCCACCCGCCAAGAAAGACAAATCAGGTTCTTCCTCTTCAGTGGGCGACATGTCCTGTGGAGTTGGAAGGACAGTGGTAAAGGGAGCTGCCGAGCAGGTCTGCACTGACAAGGTGCAAACACAACTGTGGGCCTCAGATCTGACGACAGTCAAGATGGGCTCTGATAACCTGCAGTACAGTAATCTGTTCTTCTTTTTTAATTTATTTATTATGTATATAGAGTTCTGGAGACCAGATCTCATTATAGATGGGTGTGAGCCATCATGTGGTTGGTGGGAATTGAACTCAGGACCTCCGGAACAGCAGTCAGTTCTCTTAACCTCTGAGCCATCTCTCCATCCCCAGTAATCTGTTCTTATTAAAAAGAAAGAATCCTCGCTGGGCGGTGATGGCACATGCCTTTAATCCCAGCACTTGGGAGGCAGAGGCAGGTGGATCTCTTTAAGTTCACGGCCAGCCTATTCTATAAGAGCTATTTCCAGGACAAGCTCCAAAGCTACAGAGAAATCCCGTCTTGAAACAAACACACACACACAAAACAAAACAAAACAAAAAAAGAATTCTGATAGCTAAATGGGAGGACAGAGTTTGAAACCCTAGGAGATGGGCATGCCTACAATTCCAGCACTCTAGAAGTGGAGGATCAGGAGTTCAAGGATAATTTCAACTTTACATCGAGCTGGAACCAAGTCTGGACTTCTCAAAGGGCCTGGAGGGTGTAGACTCCAGGGCCAGAGAGATGGCTCCACAGCTAAGCATGCCTGCCTCAAGGATGAGGACCTGTACTTAGATCCCAGCCCATGGAGGAAAGCTGCATGCACTCTTAACCCAGCAGAGAAAGGCTAACCAAGGGGACTCGCTAGCCTGCCAATACAGCAGAGCCACCCTCTCAAGGGAACGGAGTGGTGGCTTGTGCATGTGTACCGCACACACACCAAACAAACTCAGATACACACAAACACACATACAACTAGGAAGAAACAAAAGGTGTGTGGGGGTATCTAACATAGGAGGAAAATGAAAAGACTCCCTGAAATGGTGACAGATCAGAGGTAACAGACATACAGGTCTAGAGAGCCAACAAAGAAAGCAATAGAGGGACAGAGATACTTACTTTGGGAGAGGGAGGAAGGCACTAGATAGATGTTAGAAATTTATCATTGGGTTCAAAGAAAATGAAAAATAAAACAAACACAAACCAGTAGAAACTACATGAGGTCCTATCTCAAACAAAACATACATACGTACATATGTAAATACATACACACAATGAAGGAAAGAAAGAAAAATTAGACAGATGGCCAAAGAAATCATCATTTTCAAATCTTACAAAAAAGCAGGAACACGGAAGAACTCTGGGCAGCACTCACCTGTAGCAGGGGCCTGTCGTGAAGAATCCTGTGGATTTCTGAAGGCAGAGTCCAGGGACTCACTACTGTCTCTTCTCTCTCATACTCCATGTACCCCTGCTCCACTGGAGGAGGCAGCCCAACAGCCCCATGGCTTTTCGTATGCTGCAGGCTCCAACATGGAGTATTAGAACCTTTAAAGGGAAAATGAAACACATAGGAACTAACCAATTCATTCAAATATGTATTGATTGTGACCTTATTGTTAAGGCCAAACCAGGTACCCTAGCGAAGATTTGATCCACAGGAGTTATAACAATGTGACACAAACACCAATTCCTACCACCTCTTCTGATTTGAAAGTAATGGTGATTTCACCTCTAGAGCAAGAATGCCTGTCTCAAAACAACAGAAGAAAAGAAGGAAGTAAAGAAGGTACCAAGTGGAGAGTCAACATCCTAACCATGAGGGCAGGAAGGTGAGAGGCCAGGCGGGTCCTTCAAGTGCTCAGGATACAAGCAGAAGTCAACACAGGCGACTACAAACACCTGCCCACCCCATGCCAACCTCTGGTACAATTAATTCTTGTCTAGACATAACTGTCTTGTTTGATAAAATCAACATAATTATTGACACCTAGAAAGACAATACAAGCGGTGTCTCCACTGACTTGAGTACCAGCTGCCTTTGACCTTGATGACCCTGTAGTTCTCTTTGGACTTACTCGGCCTATCTAATCTTGAGGTAAAGTCCAACATGCATTTTGTGTAACTCTGTGTAAAAAAATTTCAAAGTAGGGTTTTTTTACCTCAGTGTGGACAAAGCTTTATTTTTGATAAATTTTACATTGATTATGGAAATACACACACATGGTAAAATGGGTATTATGTTGTAATAAATTAACATTTCCACCAGGTAACAGATAACCAGTCAGCAAAACTCCTGAACACAATACACTATTAAGTGCCCTAGGGCTTTTCTCAACTCTCTGGGGGTATATGTCTACACATTTGCTACTTTGTGTCCTAGAGCCCACATTTCCTCCAGGTCCGCTTTGCTACTTTGTGTCCTCCGTCCTACAGCCCATATATCCAGGTCCCCTTTGCTACTTTGTTTCCTCTGTCCTATAGCTCACATTTCCCTTTCTTCCCTTTGCTACTTTGTGTCCTCCATCCTATAGCCCACATTTCCCTCTCTCCTCTGATGACTGTGTCATTGTCCAGTTTGTTTTGAGAACCCATGTGTAAAAGAGACCCTGTAATCATTTTTGTTCTCTGTGTGGTTAATTTTCCTTAGCACAAATGTCTCCTGGTGTAGACACAGTGTAGCAAAAGGCAACTCTGGTGCAGCCTGCTCAGTATGTTGCCTAGGCTCGTCTTGAACTCCTGGCTCAAGTGATCCTCTTGCCTTAACCTCCCACTAGGTGGGACTTGATGTGTGCTTCACCAGGAGAGCTCAAATAGCCTAAAGCACACTATAGAATCAAGGATAGCCTTGAACTCTTGATCCTTCCATTTCCTATCTCCAAGTACTAGGACTCTGGATTCTGCACGTATGCTTCCACACCTGTGAGAGTTAATAGTAGACCTGAAGGCCCAAAATAGGTACAGAATTTGGAAGATCCTAAAACCTAGACTGTTTGAAACAGAGACAATGGCCAGGCATTTGGTGGTAGTATACGCATACACACACATATATATGCTATAATACTTTCCTGTTAATATTATTAAACAAAAAATATGTTTTCATATGTTTAGGCAAATAAAGAAAAAAGCTCAACAGCTGAGTTTAACTTCCTAGCTAGCTATTCAAGCATTTCATTGCTCCATGGAGGGGAATGCAAAGATGAGGAAGAAAGTCAGTTGTGGACTTTCACGGTCTCTATCAGACTAACTACAGCCTCTTCATAGCAACTGTGTAAGTATTACCTTCCATTCATAATGAGGATATAAACTTAAAATTGAACATGTCACATTAGAATCCCTAAAGGATTACAATTCGGGCTGCCTAAGCCACATGCAATGGCATCTGTCTATAACCCTAGCTCTTTAGAAGGCTGATGTACAAGACTGAACTTGAGGTCTCTCTGAGATATATAGCAAGACTCAATCCTTTTTTTAAAATTTATTTATTATGTATACAGTATTCCGCCTGCATATATCCCTATAAGTCAGAAGAGGGCACTAGATCTCATTACAGATGTTTGTGAGCCACCATGTGGTTGCTGGGAATTGAACTCAGGACCTCTGGAAGAACAGCTAGTACTCTTAACCTCTGAGCCATCTCTCCAGTCTGCAAGACGCAATCTTAAATGGATAAGGATGTCTTCAAAGACACTCAGGGTGTAAAGGATGATTTCCACTAAGGAAGAGAGTACAAAATGGCTGGGAAACCAGCTGTTACAGAAGCAGGGAAGTTGTGGAAGGTGTGTGGGGCTGTGGAGAAGGTTTGGAAGTCTGTATGGGTGTGAGCTACTGCAGGTGACAGCAATGGCTCACAATGGGACCAATATAAAGACAGTTTTTCCATGGACTCCAAGAAGCCATGATGTAGGAGTGGCGGCTCAGGTTAGTAATCTTAGCACCTGGGACAGTGAAGCAGGAGAACTAGCATTGCAAAGCAACAGAGCAAACTCCTGGGATAAATAAAAGCTGCTCAATGCCATTGGAGCTTCTTCTTACTAATAAAATAACTTTGGAACCCCAAGAACACAGTCAAATCACAAAAGAAAAGGGAGCTTCAAATCTTACCTTGCCACCGCTGAGATGAGCCTTGGAGCTGCCCCAAGGGTTTCCCCTTTTGGAGATGACTGGAAATGTGTCTGCCTCCTCCAGGCTGGTTTATTAGCAAAGTCTGCCCATGTGGATTCTCTCTAAAGGAGAATCACTTGATTATTAAAAACTCAATGCTGCTTATGCTGTGCTGCAGTGTTACCTCAGACATCAAACACATTATTCTTCGAAAAATTTAAATTTTGACAAGCAAAATTTTAATAATATAAAAGATATATATATACCCATTTCAATTTCTCAATATATGTGGCAGTTTATTTATATACTTAATCTTCTATTTTATTGAAGAAAAATTCTTAGGTGCCTTTGATATTCTCAATAAGAACTATATAAATCACTAACATATATTTACACCTGTCTCTATTTAATAAACTTTTGCCTACTGAATTGCAGGGGTTAATTTATGGAGAGCTATGCTGAGCTGCAGCTGGATGGGCATGACTAGACAGGGGGAGGGTAACAATGAGGCATGCAGATGGTGAGGGGTGGCTGCTCCTGCCTGGATGATAATGGCAGGCGGGGAGGAGAGGAAGTAAGAGGCAAATTCCAGAAGAGAGAAACTTAACACAATTTTTGCCTTTTCCTTGGTTATTCTATAAATTTAAAAGAGTTCATAATTATGGCGCTAATTTTTTCACTTTATATTATATACATTTATATTATAACTCGAGGTAGCAAAGATGAAGAAGGGGTGTGGCTAGGCGGGCAGAGTGCACAAGGCCCAGCACACGTAAGCAGGGTGTGTAGTGCACACCTGTAATCCTCAGGAGGTAGTGGCTGGAGGCAGGGACGCTCACGGTCAACCTGAGATGCAGGAGACCCTTTCTGAAAGCAAGCAACTCTCAATGCTATGGTAGGTTCTGAGATTATTTTGCCATGTGACAGGCCAAACTTGTCTTACCTCCTTGGAGAAGAGCAACGTTGCTGTCTGCATTGCTGAGCGGTGGGGGATCTGCCAGGTAAGAGTTTGCCTTCAGGTGCTGTTAGCTGCACTGAGTCAGACAGCAGTTCATTCATCAAGCAGTATGCCTGTGAGAGCCGCTGACTATAGTGGTCAGACAGTAGCAATCTGTATTTAGAAAGAAAATGTCACTTTCCTGTTCCTTTCTAGAGTGAGCACACGTTCTACAAATCCTTCTACCTTCTCAGACTTCTCCTAGTCACTGGACAGCAAAGTGGATGACTACAGCCCCGTGGAGGAGGGCACTACAGGCTTACTTTATAATTACTGAGTTTGGGAGATGGAGGCAGAAAATGGCTACTTTGAGGCCAACCTGGGGACATATTGGCATCCTGGCTCAAAGAACCAGCACGATGGGCTGGAGAGATGGCTCAGAGGTTAAGAGCACTGGCTGCTCTTCCAGAGGTCCTGAGTTCAATTCCCAGCAACCACATGGTGGCTCACAACCATCTGTAAAGAGATCTGGCGCCCTGCGGGCATACATGGAGGCAGAATGTTGTATACATAATAAATAAATCTTAAAAACAACAACAACAACAACAAAAAAAAAAAGAACCAGCACGATGATGATAAAGGTGCTTGTGGTTTGGCTTCTGAGGTATTTCAGACACATATAGATGAATCCAGGTTGGTATGGGAGGGCAGCAGAAATAAGAGTGAATACACAAGAAAGGTTTGAAAGCAAATTCCTAAGCAGCTTTTCTTTTCATAAAGGGGTCCTCCCTTGACATTCTGTTACTAACAGGAAGCTATTATGTAACCCCCAAGGTGCAAGCGAGCTAGAGAGCATGTTGAGGGTACCAGCTCCAGACTCACCTATCTTTTTCACGTTTCATCTTTTCTCTTTGCCTGATCTGCCTTGAAGTCATATAAAACTGCACAGGAAAAATACCCACTTAGTTTATTATTGTTCAGTCCAAACAATTAAAGCACTAGACATTCTTCTGGCATTTACAAAGGTGCAAAACACCAGAAGGTTTTCTCTCTTAGTGTAAAATACAATCTTAGATTAAAACACCATGAACCCAACTTAGGTGGCTGAGGCAAGAGGATCATGAATTTCACGTTATCCTGAACTAAAAGAGAGACCTTATCTCTAAAAACCTAGTGCAATGAGTTCATTATGACTTATTTTTCAAATTTTATGCATTAGGACCAATGAGATGGCACAGCAAAGAAAGGCACCTCCTGCCCAAATCTAAAGACCCAAGTTTGTTCCTGGGACCCTCTGATGGAGAGAGAAAACCTTTACAGCTAGTTTACTCTAAACTTGCATAACTCTCTGCTTGGGTTTTGTAGGCTCTGAGTTATGTACCTATTCATATTGTACCTTATTCCGAGGCAGGGCCTCACTAAGTTGCTTAGGCTGAGTTTGAACCTACGTGATATCCTAAGGGAGGCCTTGAACTTGAAGAACTTGAAATCTTTCTGCCTTAGCCTCCCAGGTAGCTAGCTATACTCCTGGCTTATGCCACCAGCCGAGAGACCCTTCTTTTAATTCTGTCTCCATGAATGAACCATTTATTTTCAGCTTGGCTCCTTGAATGCATTTAGCATTCTGAGCAACTTAATAAATTGCTATCTCGAGTAAAAATAAAAATATTATTTGTAGAGCTGGATGTAGTAAGCATATTAAAAGCAACACTTTTAGTCCCAGCACTCAGGAGACAGAGGCAGGAGGATCTCTGTGAGTTTGAGGCCAGCCTGGGCTACATACAGAGTTCTAGGCTAGTTATGGACCAGGGCTCAAAAAAATTCTTTGCATCTATAAAATCAAGTTTAAAGAATACCTATTATGTATATTTGTGTGAATGGGCACACAGGGGTGTAGAGGAGTCAGAAGAGAAGGGTGTTGGGTCCCCTAGACTGGGTTACAGGGGACTGTGATCTGCCTGACGACCAAACTTGAGTTCTCCACAAGAACAGAACATAGACTAATCATTGACCCATTCTCCAGCCTCCCAAACTAAGCTTCAAAAATGTCTTTAGTATGTACATGGCTGTTTCAGCTACCAATGAGTTTCACTGAAAATGAAAGAAACAATTCCAACTGGTCACCCATTCAACCTCCTCGTCTGTTTAAAATGACAGAGCCTTAATTAGCCTGATAGAGAAAAAATATTTAAATTCATTAAATAGAGCAGTTTGCACACTAGCCTGACACACTTTGTTCAGATAACTGACTAACATTTGTTCAATAAAAAAGGCATCCAAATTACATTAATCTTTTCCTTGAACATCTGTCAGGAAAAACCTGTACATACGCAGTGAGAACGCCTTTCCTGGGGTACTACAGACTTACTGGGCTGTTTCTGGGGCAGAAAGGGTTGCGCTCCTGTCCCCTCTTTTCTGCCAGCTGACTTAAGTATTCTGCCATTCTCTCTTTTCGCTTTCTTTTCATCCAGATTTTAATCTCTCTTCTCTCCTTCTCAGTTCTTTGGGGGCATCTGCCAGAAGGATGCTGAATCCTGAAAAATAAGCAAGATCACTCTTGATATGCTCTGCAGAAGAAACCTTTCCAATGCTGCTGCTCTGGACAGAAGGCACCGCACTACACACTCAAGTCAGCCCTCTCTGCTGTGTTCTCAGAAAGGTCAGCAACAGTCAAGTACGGTGGGAAGCAGAGGCATGTGAGTTTCTAGAAGTTGAAGCCAGTGTGGTTTACATAATGAGTTCCAGACTAGCCAAAGCTACGTAGTGAGACCTTGCCCCTCCCCTCCACCCAAGAAAAAGAAAGAAAATTATGAGAATGCCCTTAGCAAATATGCACCCTGGTGCCTCACTGTAAATCGCATCTCGGCATCTGCTTTTCAGAGGACTCAAAGTTAATGTGCCAGTGGCTTCTATCTTAAGTCACTGTTCTGCAGGGACACTCACTAGCCCTCTGAAATACAGATCAGGTCTGGACTTGCTCACGCTGCCTTAGTAAACTGTCTTTTCTCCCTTGAGCTCCCACAGCACAACTAACACAACTCTGGACTATAATTTCACCATTCAAGACAAAAATCAAATTCTATCTTTAATTTAGTAGACCATTGACAAGATGTTCATAACATACTCATTAACTTCAGGGGATAAAAGGACAACTGAAGGCAATTAAGTAAGTTGGGGTTTATTCTCTTAACAGAGAGTGCAGGGGACCCAAATTTGAAGTGCAGCACCCATATCAGGAGGTTCACAGCCATCTGTAACTCTAAATCCAGAGGGACTTGAAGGTTCTGGGCACCTGCATGCACACATGTATATATGCTACCCCTGACTCAGATGCACACACATGTACATACCCTACCCCTGACTCAAATACACATAATTTTTTATTGTTTTTATTGAGCTATACATTTTTCTTCACTCCCCTCCCTTCATCTCCACACACATAATTTTAAAAATTTAAAAATACAGCCTCTTTGTGCTTTGTTTTCTGGTACCACCTTTTTGAGTTTGATTTTCAGTAAGTTAATAATGAAATTTAATTGAACTAGGAAATTCAGTTAAATTCTACTTGGTGATAAAGTCTCTCTATGTAGACCAGACTAACCTCAAACTGGACATCCTCCTGTCTCTACTTCCCTGGTTTTATATGCCACCATACCTGACAGGCTTGCCTATTTTATATAACTAGGTCAAGATGTATATAAAATTAAGAAAAACATGGATGGTGAATAGTCAGTTTTGATTCCATACAGGAAAGACTGAGAGGAAAATATACTTTAACGTTTCACAGAAATGCTACTATGATTCTCTGGGTTGATCATTAATAACGTCTACTAGGAAACAGACCTTATGATATGTTTACCACAGTGAGTCCAGGGGGAAGCTCCAGAACACAGACATACTGACTGAGTTACATACAACAGTGAGCATGCTGTTAGAGAAGACACCACATGAGGAAAACATCTATTCTAAGCTTCAAATCAAATTTACTATCATTAAACTAAATTAAAATGTAGCAAATTTTAAATATTTTTGAACCTGAATTATTTTAAGTGGATTAGATCCTTCTGAAGCTGGGATTTAATTCAATGGTAGAGTGTGTACTTAGTACCAGCAAGGCCCTGAGATCTTGTCTCAAACACATGCAGGACCCAGGGTCCCATGCCTAGCATGCACACACTTTCAATGATTACCTGGATATACTTCTAGCTTGTTTTTCTGTTAAGCCAAGCTCCTCACTGGAAACTCCACTCTTAGTTATAAGGTCATCGATGATGTCAGCAACATCAGTCAATCCAGTCACCTGGAGCTGATCTTCTGAAACACTTGCAAATAAAATTTCAGGAATAAGTTTGTTATCTATGACTTAATCACATTAAACAGAAATGAGTATGTAACACTTTTTCTAGAACATAAATGAGGGACACCTAGTCTTCTATTTCTAAATTCTGGGATCACTCAGCAGAAAAGCATAGTTATCAACGACTTCACAGAAAACTAGCTCTAAGCCCAAATAAAACATTTTTAAACAGTTCATCTGAAATAGTTCCAGACTTTAAGAAAGAAGCAAAATGGGCTGGAGAGATGGGTCAGTGTTAAGGGCACCCACAGTAACTACAGCAGTTCCTAGGGATCCAATGCCTCTGGCCTCAGCGGGCATCTGCACTCAACTCCACATGCCCACAGACACATATTAAAACAAAACTTGGGCTGCAAAGATGGCTCAGCAGTTAAGAGCACTGGCTGCTCTCACAGAGAACCTGGGTTCAAGTCCCAGCAGTCACATGGTGGCTCACAACTATCTGTAACTCCAATTCTGGGGGATCTGATGCCTTCTTTGGGCACCTGACACACAACTGGTACATAAACACACATACAGGCAAAACACTCACACACATAATTTTTAAACAAATGTTTTTTAAGTAGCAAAACTCCAATATACCCTTACTTAGCTTCCTCAAATGTGATCATCTGACATAATCTTATATCAACCAGAACTGGGGAATTGACCTATTATTAACTAACTTACAGACAATATCATATTTTTCTAATGGTTCCAACTAATGTTCTTTTTCTGCACAGAATCCATTTTGGTATAATAAATTTGCTGTCATGACATCTGTCTTCTCAAATCCAAAACAATTTCTACTTTTGTAGTTTTCATAACTTTGATGCTTTTGAGAAATCTTAGCTGGTCATTTTATAAAGTTTTCTTTGGTATGCCTCTATTCTACTCATGATCAAAATCATGCCGTGTTTTGATAAGAATGTCATGTCATAACAGAAATGCCATGCTCATACAAAGGCACATGGTATTGCTGTATTTTATTACAAGGAGCTATAGGTCTTTAAACGTTTTTTTTCCTATGTGGGTGCTGGAACCAGAGTTCTCTGGAAGAATAGTCTGTGCTTTTAACCACTGAGCCATCTCTCCAGCCCTGGAGCTATATAGGTCTTAACTGCTGTAGCTTAACACATAACTTAAGGATGCAGCTAATGCAATCTCATTACTATTACATTCCAATTACCTAATTCTAAAACACCAAAAAATATGATGCAGCACTCCCCAGTTTCCTAAAATACTCATCAGGAGCCGGGCGGTGGTGGCATACACCTTTAATCCCAGCACTCAGGAGGCAGAGGCAGGCGGATCTCTGTGAGTTCGAGACCAGCCTGGTCTACAAGAGCTAGTTCCAGGTCAGGCTCCAAGTCACAGAGAAACCCTGTCTCGAAAAAACCAAAAAAAAAAAAAAAAATACTCATCAGGAATGGAAATTTCTAAGACTTCTTTAAACTACAAAAAGTGTAATATAGCCAGGAGGATGTGGTGGCACACGTCTTTAATCCCAGCACTAAAAAGGCAGAGGTAGGTGGATCTCTGAGTTCAAGGCCAACCTGGTCTAGAGAGTGAGTTCCAGAACAGCCAAAGCTACACAGACAAACCAAACCCTGACACAAAACAAAAAAAAGTATAAAAGCTCACATTCATAGAAGCATTAAAATTTCCATAACACATATTAACATACAAATTTTAACACACAAATTTAAAATCATGAAGTCTTAAAGATTCACCTTTCAAATAATCCATTGCCGTTATTCACACCTTAAGAGAAAGAAACATTGTTAATGAAAAGATTTAGGTTAATAATGAAAAATATTGCATGAAAAATTGTTCAATAAAAATACCTTTAAAATCTTTGGTCAGTATTTTCATGTTGTGTGTTTGTAGAGACTGACGTCAAGTGCCTTCTATCACTCTCTCTCTCTCTCTCTCTCTCCCTCTGAGACAAGGTCTCTCGCTGAAGCTGGCTGATTTGACTATGCAGAGCAAGCAAGCCCCAGTGACACTCTCCAGCACAGCTCTTAATGTGGCGAGCACAGATCCAAACTACCATGCTTGCACAGCAAGCCCTAGACCAACTGAACCATGGCCAATTCTTTTTAAATTTCAATTATTAAATTAGTCAGATTTATAAAAACCTGCATGTATGTCTGTGTGAAGGTCCCAAATCCCCTGCAACTGGAGTTAGACAGTTGTGAGCTGCCACGTGGATGATGGGAATTGAACGGAAGTCCTCTGGAAGAGCAGCCAGTGATCTTAAACACGGAGCCATCTATCCAGCTCCATAAAGAGCACTTTAAAGTTGTTACTCTAACCCTGTTTTTGGAACTCTTCCTCTGGGCCGCCTTCAGAGCTAACTCGGCAGTTAGCCAGGGTAATTCTCCATTCACATGGGAAATAGTCACACTCAGCTTGGCGTCTTCCTGCACAAGCAGAGTCTCTAGGAATCTTATGGTTGTTTCCAAAATTAAAATCCAACCTCAATCAACTACTTGCCAGTAACGTTTTTAAAAAGAGATGGAGGTTGTAGAGGAGAAAAGATGACAAAACAAGGCAATGACACATACACTTTCCGAGAAGCCTGGAAGGAGGGTCCTACATACGGCATCAAAATTCTTGCTTTGTTTTAAAAAATATTTCTTTTTAAGCTTACAAATCATCTATTAAATACTAGGGGAAAACACTTCAATTTATTCATGTTACCAGGGTTACACAAGAAATGCTATGCATATCGTTCATATGACTAAATGTCCCCTCAGGACCCAAATATGGAACTTGTAATAACAATGCATCTCCACGAAATCAACACAAACAGCAGCATTAACCCTTTCTAAACCTCAACCTCAACTCTGGAATGAGAATAATGAAGTTCTACCTCAGTCAACCTTAAAAAGGGCCCATGCATGAAATACAGCAATGGACACAGCAGGGGCTCAACTAATAACCCACAGTACTGTTACAGATTAAATTTTAAAATTCTAATAATTAGCATTTCAAATTTCTCAAATTTTATAAAAATCAAATATAATTCTAATTAGTATAGATTCAATGGTAAACCATGAAAGAGGGTGTCATTCATGGTTGAAGTGTATTTACTTCACACCTTCACAGCTGGACCCCTCCCAGGTGCAGTCACAGCAACACTCTAAAGAGCACAACAGCATGAAGCCCTAAGAACTGAAGAGAGTACCAGGAGAAGTGATGCTCCAGTCCAAGTCCACGGAAGAGCCGAGAGCCGACCCCGCAGAAGGGCATGCGTGGGTTTTCTGGCTGGAATGATTTTCTGTCTCTGAAGTTTCCTCGGTATCGTTTTGATCATCCACATCCTCATGCGTCTGGAGACACACTAATCCAAGGCACACATACAATTAAGAAACACAAAGGAAAGTGTAGCAAGTGCTCATGCTTCCACATGAAACACTCGTGTGTTAGAAGCCCACAGTACATTCTGAAAGTTTTCTACAGTACAGGGAATTAATTTAATAAAAAATATAAAGTGGCCAGGCAGTGGTGGCACACGCCTTTAATCGCAGCACTGGGGAGGCAGAGGCAGGTGAATCTCTGAGCTCAAGGCCAGCCTGGACTACAGAGCTAGTTCCCCAGGACAGGCTCCAAAGATAGACAGAGAAATCCTGTCTCGAAAAACCAACCAAACAAAAAACTATAAAAAATATAAAGTGAAAAAAGTAATTACATTTAAGAAAAGCTAGGAAAGCAAAGCAGAAACAGTCAGACTGAAAACAAGGAAGACCAAATGAAATACTAATGAATACACCACTGAGCCCTAAGATGAAGAAATCATGAAAGACTGAACACACACAAAAACTAAACAAATGGGCCGGGCGGTGGTGGTGTACGCCTTTAATCCCAGCACTCGGGAGGCAGAGGCAGGCGGATCTCTGTGAGTTCAAGGCCAGCCTGGTCTACAAGAGCTAGTTCCAGGACAGGAACCAAAAGCTACGGAGAAACCCTGTCTCGAAAATAAAATAAAAATAAATAAATAAATAAATAAAACAAAAAACCAAACAAATGGGAAAACACAGCAGAAGCTGGAGGTTTAGCAGATATTTCTGCTGCCAAGCCTGACCTCAGTTTGACCTAATGGAGGAGAACCAACCCCCTCAAGTTGTCCTGTGCCTGCCAGGCATGCACTGGCTTCCCAAGCGAATAAACAAACATGTAAGTTTAAATCATTAAATTAACAAGGTCCAAGCAAACTTAACAGGCATTTTTAGAACAGAGGGCGAGAAAGGGAGATGGAACCAACACACACTTCCCAAAGGTAAAACTTTTAACTGGAGAATCTATCGAGATGTAAGAAATTCATACCTTAATATTGTATCAAAAAAGAAAGATGAATAAAAAGTAAATTTTTTAAAAGTAACCAGTGATTTTAATACATCAGTTAGATTAACAGCATATAGGCAGTGTAAACTCAACAAATGCTGGGAGAATGTCTTTCAAATGACGAGGGAAACACTAGAATCGGAGAAGACATGAGAATTCTGCAGTCAGCTAAGTGATGACCTAAAAAAATCACAGTAAAGCTAAGCTATTTTCAAAGACAAGGATGATTTACCACTGACAGACTTGGAAAGAACTAATAATGGAAAGGGGGAATGAAATCCTTAAGGAAACAGATACAAGATGCACACATGTGGTACACACATATACATGTAGGAAAAGCATATGTATAATATAAAAAAATAAAAGAAAAATAAAACATTGGGAATAGGGTGGAAAGCAATGGCTTCAGCTTACATGAAAAAAAAAGTATTTCTAGCTCTTTTTCGAAGCCAGGCTTCAATACCAGCCCAGGTACCCAAAACAAACCTTCTTTAGAAATGCTAACGGATTTTGAAGCTAATGGTTTTTCAATTCCAGGGCCAGAAGACAATTCCTTGTGATCTACCAGTCCAACCTACAGAAGAAAACACACACAGCAAAACAACTGCTATAAATGTTATACTCTTGATAATGTCAAAATATCATGAATAATTTATGTATATCTTAAGCATTTTAAATAATACAACAAAAATGGAAGAAACATGATAAACTCTAGTTATGTGTTAACTGTCAGGGATCATGAAGAGCAGCAGGCTTTTACCATGTGCAGCCAAACTGACATGACTTCTCACAAGGACTGGGCAACAGCTTCACATGGCTCTGTAGCTGGGGAGAAAGTCAGCTACCATCCTGACAAAGTCTTCTACATCCAGATGTGGAAACGAGGCCCAGAGGGTTAGCGATTTCCGCAGTGACAGGAAACTCTGGTTCTTAAGCTTCCAAGCGAGTACTTGTCACAGTGTCCTGATGGTCCTGTCTCTAGGCCTGCAAACTGTTCTATTAAACTCAGCAAGTGAAAGTGTTGGAAACTGGAGGTGAAGAAGGAAGGGCAGTACACGTGGGGAGTGAGGAAGGGGAAATAGCTATGGATTCTTGAAAAAGTCCTAAGGAAACCTTTCATAAGCTTACTTAAGAATGTGTGGGTGGGGCTGGAGAGATGGCTCAGAGGTTAAGAGCACTGCCTGTTCTTCCAAAGGTCCTGAGTTCAATTCCCAGCAACCACATGGTGGCTCACAACCATCTGTAATGAGGTCTGGTGCCCTCTTCTGGCCTGAAGGCATACAGACAGAATATTGTATTGTATACATAATAAATAAATAAATTAAAAAAAAAGAATGTGTGGGTGGAGAGAGAGAGAATACACATATATGTATATGGCTTTAAATTTGCATTACTACTAGTTCAGAAGGCCATTTCAAGAGGGTCTTTGAAGAAAAGGCCTCCAAGGACTACTCTGATGCTCCAGGTTCATTTGGCCATGTCCAAGTTTGTGGTTAAAAAAACAAAAAACAGAGGCAGAGGCAGGCGGATCTCTGTGAGTTCGAGACCAGCCTGGTCTACAAGAGCTAGTTCCAGGACAGGCTCCAAAACCACAGAGAAACCCTGTCTCGAAAAACCAAAAAAAAAAAAAAAAAAAAAAAAACATAAAATAACATTAGCTGCAAGGTGTTGGCACACACATCTGATCCGAGCACTCAGTAGGCAGAAGCAAGCAGATCTCTGAGTTCAAGGCCAGTCTGATCTACAAAATGAGTTCCTGGACAACCAGGACTATGCCGAGAAACCCTGTCTCAAAACACAAAACAAAACAACAACAACAACAACAAAACAGAAAAAAAAAATCTTTGAGAGGAAAATGCCATTGACCGCAGAGATTTCAAGTCACATTCTGGTTTGCAGCTCACAGAGTTCCTTCTGTGCTGGAGCACGGGCTCCCCACATAAAAGCTTCTGGCAGTTGTTCTCAGCTGGGGTGATCTGAGTGTTATATGACAATGTCAGGGAAACAATGGCTGATTGTTTTTACTTGGGTTCTGCTAGCAGCACGTAGTGAGTGAAGACCTGGATGCTGTAAATGTGGGAAGACAGAATTACCTGGAGCTGGGAGTGGGGCTCACTGGTAGAGCACTTGCCTAGTATGTGAATGACCTCAGAACCACAAAAGAAAGAAAAACAATTATCTTGCCCAGTGGTTCTCAACCTTCCTAATGCTGCAAAGCTTTAATACAGTTCTTGATGTTGTGGTGACCCCAACCAAAACACTTTATAGCTACTTCCTAACTGTAATTTTGCTGTTATGAATTGTAATATAAATATTTGTTTTCCAATGGTCTTAGGAGAACCCCGTGAAAGGGTCATTTGACCCCCAAAAGGTCATAGCCCACAGGTTGAGAATTGCTGATTTAGCCTGTCAATAGTGCCGAGTTTAAAAATTCTAGCTTAAATTTTTCTCCATTATTTAACAAACTCAGATATATAAAATTATATCATATTGATCATACTTATTTAGTTAGGGGGCTTTACCCCAGTCCCCTGGCATCCATTTTTGGAATGTTGGGCAGAAAGTTCCATTTCAAAGCTCCCGCCCCTGGGAGTTGCCTCAGTCCAAACTCCACCTCTGAGAAAGCATGCCAATTGGTGACCCCTCCTCCCCGAAAATAAACACATGGTCTCCCCTTTTTCTTCTTTCCCTCTCTGTGTTTTTCTGGGGGCCACCTGGGAGTGCTGGCAGCCATTAAACATGGGCATCTTCTAATCAGGTCTGATTTGGTCTGATTGGGATTATGTGTGTCGGCGGAGAGGTTTGGTCAGTTAAGAAAAAATACTTAACAATACTATGTTTTTAATGACTGGGAACCATTACCATAGGCACGAGCGCGCGCGCACACACACACACACACACACACGCACCCACACCAAAAGACAATAAACAAAACATTAAAAAATAAGAATAGATACCTTTTCCCAGTGTAGATTCAGTACTTCTGGTGCAGGGAAATCCTGCTCTATATTTTCCACAATGGTCTGCACTGTTAACAGTTGCTCGTCCATCTTCTGAAGCTTGGCAGTAAGATGTTCTAACTTTTGAGCAGCTTGGTTTGGAATGCGGCGAGCAGCAGGGCTTGGAGTGGGACAAGCAGCAGGGCTTGGTGTGGGACAAGCAGCAGGGCTTGGAGTGGGACAAGCAGCAGGGCTTGGAGTGGGACAAGCAGCAGGGCTTGGAGTGGGACAAGCAGTAGGAACATCCTGTAGCAGAGTCCAAAGCAGAGATTGTTCTCCAGAGTCCAATTTCGAGCTCTGTTCCTTGAACTGGAAGTTTGGTTCTAGCAGATCTAACATAAATCAAAGAAAGATCAGCATTAATCTTAAGGGAAAAGAAGATAAGGATAATCTCATTTAGGCCAACATGCCATTAGTTTCCAAATCTCTTATTAGTTAAGAAACTTATAAATTTATTTCACTTTCTGGACTGCTGAGATTTAAGCCTATGGTGGATTATAGATCTAAACAATGTAGCACACACAGCTCTGCACACATAGCAATCCCTTCGTACAAACTGCTACTGCATTAAAAAACAACTACTGAAAACCAACAGCATTACACAATAAAAGCTAATTCAGTGTTGGCTACCATGCAGAATGTGAGCCAAGCAGAAAACATTGGAAGCCCAACACATTGCTTCTCTTCTAGCTGGCTGCCTCTTCCCTGGTCCCCAGCTCAGGAAACACTACTATTCACCACGTTCCCCAAGTCACAGGCCTAAAAGTAAGCGAGGGTTGCTCTCCTTCATATTCCAAAGTGACATCAAGTATTGGCTCTCCCTCCTCCACGGCTCCATCCCTACACTGCTTTATTGGTGTGCTCAGAACACAGACCTCAAATAACATCCTACTTTTCTCCTGTGTAGTCTATCTTCCACAATGCCTAGCTGGACAAATTAAAAACATAAATTTGATATTGTTACTTTCCCCCGCAAAACCTTTCCATGTGTCTCTAATGCCTTACCTTAACGGTCTAAATGTCTCAGTATGTCTAACAATGGCACAGCCTTCCCTCCACCGCCAAAGCTTCAGCTCTTGCTCCTGCTTTCAACAAATCCCAACTTCCCAAACCCAGCAGGTGCCACAAAACTGCACTCCTGCAGTCAAGCCTCAGTCTGAATGCGCTTTCTCCCTTCATCTGAGCCCCTTTAACAAACACTGTTGGTGTCTCTACCCTCTCAAGGAGATTAGATGTTGTCCTGCTCAGTCACCCAGCCCACGCAGCACTTCCAACCTGAATCTAATAATCCTAATTCCCATCTTCCTTTCCCCACAGTCACTGCCCACAGGCTGACAACCTGCAGGTACTTTTTCCACTCCTAGTATCTGGTCCCCACATGTTTATGGAATGAGAAATCCATCAAAAACAGCTTATTTTGCCTACTGTACTTAGCTCATAGGAATTTTATGAAGATCAAGTTATACAACAAAGTCTCTGAAAGATGAGAGTTTTTTGAGAGTTTCTGGTCCTAGTCCTGGCTAGCCTTCCCAGGAGAAGACGGTGTCAGTGCTGATACTGCCTTACCCTGTTTCAGTTTACCCTCACATTTGTTATCTGACTACTGGTCCTGTTTCTCAGCAGCCTGAAGTGTCTCCTTGAGTCACCCTCAGGGAAGATCTGGTGTACAATGATATGGGATTCCCCTATGTATGCTGTGAATGTGTTTGGTTAATGAATAAAGAAGCTGCTTAGGCCTATCACAGGGCAGAATTCAGTAAGGTGGGAATTCCAAGCAGAAATAGAGGAGAAAGTAGGCAGAGTCAGAGGGATGCAATGTAGCTGCTGGAGGAGACAGATGTTAGAACCTTACTGGCAGGCCACAACCTCATGGTGATGTATGGATTAATAGAGATGGGTTAAGATATAAGAGCTAGCTAAAAAGACACCTAAGCTATTGGTTAATCAGTGATTTAATTAATACAGCTTCTGTGTAATTATTTTGGGTCTGGGCAGTCTGGAACAAAGAAGCAGTCTCCACTAACAGAGAGAGCTTGAAAAGGAATTCTAGACACACACACAAAAAACAGTTTAGCACAGCTTCTTGGTAGCCGCATTTTTTTTCCCAGATGGGCTCTGTTTGCTGGCGGCAAGCAGAGGGGGTGCTGGTGCTCCTTTAAGAGAGGTCTTCCCGACTCATAATTGGCAGCAAAAACCATGCAGCTCCTTTAAAAAGGCTTCCTGGTTTGTGCTAGTTGTGTGAACAACTCTGACTCTTTTGGAAGGTCTGGCTATAGAGCATTTAAAAGGGGTTTGTGAGCAGAGTGCTACAACTTACTTAATGGCAACACAGACCTGCTGTGTGCCTGAAAATGGGACTGTGAGCATGGCTTGCAGAGACGGTACTGAACAGACCTCTGCCATGTTGGACTGGGCAGAGGCAAAAGGCAAAACAGAATTAGTCCTAGCCACGCGGCTTAGCATTTTAAGATGCGGTCCTGGTCAGAAAAGGATTACAGATATGCAATAAAGACAGACTCAAATGAAAAAAGACCTCTAAATGGGTTACAGTGTTAGACAAATGTACATAGGCTAAGGGAAAGAAGAAAAAGAGTATAGAAAAACTAAACAAAATCTTTAGAGATAGAGTCCAGGCAGTCATAGATTAAAGAAGTAAAAACAAATAAGCCACCTAAAGATGGAATAGACACAGAAAGTCTGGATTATGTATATTATTGTGTATTCTTTGAATTTTTTAACTATAGAGATATTTGATTCTAGGAGCTGATAAGCTAAACCAATATATATATATATATATATATATATATATATTTCAAAGGTATCTTTTTTTTTTTTTTTGGTTTTTCGAGACAGGGTTTCTCTGAGGCTTTGGGGCGTGTCCTGGAACTAGCTCTGTAGAACAGGCTGGTCTCGAACTCACAGAGAGCCGCCTGCCTCTGCCTCCCGAGTGCTGGGATTAAAGGCGTGCGACACCATCGCCCGGCCATTTCAAAGGTATCTTGACTTCAAAATTTGGGTCTAAAGATATGTTGCTTTGAAAAAGAGGTTCTGCTTTTGTTTCCACAGAAGATGAGAACCTGTGGATCCCATCCAGACTAATGTGCTTTGATGGACCAAGACCACCCAAAAGGTCTCTGTAAAACCCTAAAATTACTTTCCCCAAAAAACAGCAGGAAGCAGTTTGGAGAGAACTATGCCCAAATTCCCAAGTATTGTTTATAAACATTTGTTTACATTTAAAGGGGGATATGCTATATAGAGAAGAATATTTTGCATTAATATGGATCTTGGTTTATTGATACCATTTTTTTGTTGTTGTTTTTGTTTTTCGAGACAGGGTTTCTCTGTGATTTTGGAGCCTGTCCTGGAACTAGCTCTTGTAGACCAGGCTGGTCTCAAACTCACAGAGATCTGCCTGCCTCTGCCTCCCGAGTGCTGGGATTAAGGGTGTGCGCCACCACCTCCCGGCCTTATTGATACAAATTTAAGGTCAATTTTGATATATGTATATTTCTGCTCTTGATTAAGGTATTGTGTTTGTGCAGCTCATTTAAAAATTTAATGTATAATTAAGAAATATAGATTAGTAGATAGTCATCTATAATAATCAAGCTAGTCATGTTAGGTTTTCTAGATATATAGAGATATATCTCAGATAGACAGTTATTCTTCAAACTTTTCAAAGACTAAGAGAATATGGCATTAAAATGTTTTAAGAGCTTATGACTTTTCATGACAATGAGACATATGTGCTCCTGGCAGCACCAATCTACTTCAAGAGGATGATGGGCATCTACGAAGCTCCTTATGGAGTTTGTTAGCCATTTGGGCAAGAAACTGCTCTTGCCTGGACTGCTTGATGTTATGCTGTATAAACTGGACATGCAGAACGCACAGAGAAATGACTGATGAACTTGCTTAAAGGTGTGACCGTCCTTCAGGGTTCCTGCTTCATGAAAGAGTCTGCCAGACATTCTGCAGACATTTGTCTGTGTCTGCAGGACACAGACAAACTGCCAATATAGGCAGAACTGTCTTTGAAATTTCCTGCTTCATGGAAAAGACTACCTGATACTATGGGCCTATAGGCTGAAGATGGATCCCCAATGTTACAGAAGAACTTAGGGTGACTGTCCAGGCAGTGAGCTGTCTCTGTCATTTCTAGAGTTTTAAGTTGCTTACAATGCGCTTCCTGTTAACTTAGGTAATATTATATCCTTCTGTGGTCTCTGATGCAGTTGAAGAATAAATAGTTATAGTTTTCCTTAGTTAGGATAAAAGATAAAGCAGATATAAGTATTGAAACTTTTGTAATTCTTGCTTGATATCTGTTTTGTTGTATGTAATTTTGCTATGCTAAAGTAAAAACCTTCCTTTTTACTTTGACAGAAAGGGGGAGGTGATATGGGATTCCCCTCTGTGTGCTGTGAGTGTGTTTGGTTAATAAATAACGAAGCTACTTGGGTCTATTACAGGGAAGAAGAGAGTAAGGCAGGAATTGCAAGCAGAGATAGAGGAAAAAGTAGACAGAGTCAAAGAGACACCATGTAACTGCCAGAGGAGACAGATGTTGGAAACTTGTCAGTAGGCCACAACCTCATGGCGATGCACAGATTAGTAGAGATGGTTGATTTAAGATGTAAGAGTTAGCTAGAAGTATGCATAAGCTAATAATAAGCCAAGCAGTGTTGTAATTAATATAGTTTCTGAGTGATTATTTGGGTCTGGGTGGCCAGGAAACAAATGAGCAGTCTCCACTAACAATACAGTAGCAACTCAGAATGGCCTTGGCATGTAAGAGAGGAAGCAGGCGGTCATATATGCTTATACATATACACAAGCATGAACAATTAGTTAAAAAAAAGAGGTCATAAATTTGCAAAGAAGGGTATATAAGAGTATTTGGAAGGAAAAAAGGGATAGGAAGAAAAATTATATAATTATATCTCAAAAGCAAAACAAACACCCCTGAGTTATTAGTTGGCTACTATGCCCATGTATTTACTAGGTGCTATTACAAATTTCCTGCACATACACTTTCATCTGTGTGTGACAGGCAGGACAACGAGTGTGTGTGCCACCATGTGAGTATGGAGGTCAGAGGACAATTTTAGGGAGCTGGGTCTCTTCTATCATAGGACCTGGGACTGAATTTGGGTTATCAGGCGTAAGAGTGAAAGTGCTTTTACTGGCCCTGAGTTTTCCTTCTTTTCAAAGATGAGAACTCCTCCTTTTAAACATCAGAATACTAAAGGGCTCAGACAAGATGTTTATTTTCACCTTATTACCCGAGGAAAGACGTGCACAAGAGATATGAAGTCTTCTTGCAAACTACCGTGGGTCCCAGACTTACAGCCACGGTTGTACCTCATTTACATACCTTATCCCTTTCTCTTTCAAGTGCCTTAGAAATGACCAAGGAGCAACACTTCTAACGTAACAGGAATAGAGGGAGGGGGCCATGCAGTACACGCTGGCTGTTTACCTCTGTCCTGCTGCCTGTCTGACGGGATCACTGAGAGAATCCCCGGCTCCTTCACGTCCACAACGTTTGCTTTTAAGTTTTTCCCATCCAGAGAAGATTCTGTCCCTTTTGCAGGTTCAGAAATTAAACCTAGATTAGAACATAAAAGACAGACAAACACTGATTGTAAATTTCCAGTCCAGGCAACTGAGAGGCTAAGGGAACATTTCTAAATGTCAACACAAGCATGGATCTAGGGATCTAGGAAATTTTGGGTGACGTAACAGGGCTAAATACATCTTAGTGTAGGAAAAAAATACCTTGACTCTCGAAAGCATGAGGGGGGACAGCATTGACAACTGAAGCTGCCATAAAATGCAGCTCTGCAGACAATGGGCCCTCTGGAGGACGGCTCTGTGGCTGGAGAACATTGTCATCTGAAGGCTCTTCACTGGCAGGTAATCCCAAAAGGTCCTCAGCTTCAATGTCAATCACATCTATGTACGTGTGTCTAGCCTGAGTTAAACACATAGTAACATTTATTTTTAATTTTAGATGACTACCAAACAGGTGGTAATGTTAGTTTGTCATCCTTCTTATTACTAACAAGCAAGCATCTGCATGCCTAACTTGCAGAAAGCAGCAATATGTTTGAGCTTTCTAATTGGAGCAGTATAGGGCATAACACTTCAGACACTTCTGGCCCTTCTTTCAGAGCTGTGCACATCTTTATACTCATTTTGCCTAAAAAATGGGGTATTATATATGGATGGCCACAGTAAGTGTGAGACAAGGTTATTGTTAAAATTCAATGCAGACACCAAGGCTATTACCAAATGAGGTGGGGAAGGAGACAAAGGCTTCTCTGGTATTCCCGTGGGAAGTCTGACATTTAGACAGACATCTGGAATCAAGAGTTGAGGAACATTCAAAGGTTCATGGCCTGGAAATTAAAGAAAGAAAATTAAAAATGTTAAATAAATATGTCTATAGTCCTTAACTTTCTAAGAACAAGATTACAGCAAAATAATATAAAATGTGTATTTCTTATACAAGTTTCTTAGGTATAAATATAAAATCCAACCAATTCTAGTCTAAGAGTTGATTTTCTATAAGGAAATTTATAATCAAAGACAAAGGAGTACTCTTCTTTTATGAATAACATACATGGAAAATAAGGTATCTAAATTTTATAAAAAAGTTATAATTTCCTATTTCTATCTTAAATATATTAAATTATTTTACTTAAGAGAAATATACATATCAGCTACACTTTAAAAACTTTCAATAGTTAAGTCATGCTTATTCTTAAACATTCTTATTCTTAAAATGGATTTAGGCTAGTCATAGGCTCACTGCTAACTTTTATATTTTCAACTGTTGGGGGCTGGAGAGCTGGCTTAGCAGGTAAGAGCAAACACTGACTGTTCATCCAGAGGAGTCAATTCCTAGCACCCACATGGCAGCTCACAACTGTCTGTAACTCCAGTTTCAGGGGATCTGACACCCTCATACAGATATACATGCAGGCAAAAGACCAATGCACATAAAATAAGAATAAATAAATCATTTTTTAAAGTTATAAATAAACAAATCATTCCAACAGCTGAATTTCATTAGTTATTTGCCTCTATTCAACAGTACACAGAGGTTCTCCACTACAGAGGTAAGCAGACAGTTGAACCCTGCTTTTGTCCTAGGACTCAAATCTACTTTTCTAGCATTTTATTTTTAATATTACTTGACAATTCATATGTAAAATACAATTCATGACATATCAACTTTACTGAAAAACTGCTAATAAATCTTGAATCTTAAATCACAGGTTAACTTTAAGATCTGAGGGAAAAAAAACAAAACCATTTAAATTGTTACCCTATCTCTATGAAGCCACTTGCTTGGGGAAACTGTTTTCTAAGGGAGTAACTTTGGCTTTCGCACTATGCAGACATAGCTTTAATAAGTCAAACTTAATCTCAGAGAACAAAGAACTCACACCTGAGGTAGCAGAAACGACTTGTTGATTTTTACCGCTTTCAGAACCAACTTCTTGGGAAGTACCTTCCTTATCTTGTAGTAAATTCAAATATATGAGGGAAAAAGAAAAAAGAAAAATAATTTCACAAACACAGGAAAATTAAATATATAAAAACAGATAGTGTATGGAAAAGGTGGTGGGAAAATAGACTGCCAGCTTAATTAATATAATATGACCCTGGCTTAATTTCCCCCAACTCAAAGAAAAGAAGGGAGAAGAAAGAAAAAACCCTAAAAACTATCTAACACATTAACACATCAATGTACTCAACAACAGAAGCTGGTTAAATATTCCTTTGCACAACTGCAAAAGGAATATGCTTATAAAATACTCATGCAATAGAAGGGAATGTTTAAAGTAAATAGAAAGGAAAGGAAATGCAAAAGACATAAATAAACCTGAAAATAAGCGAGCTGGCAATTTTCAGATATAAGGTGAAAATAACTTTACATGACAAAAAAGGTATTCCATGTCATCCAGTTTTCTCAGACTTAAACTACTAAGTAACAACATATTAAGGATGATTATATATTTTAAATACTACTTCACTAGTATCTATTTTATTAGTATGCACAAACTATGCAGTAATATTGAACACACGTGTGTCACCTTCCACAATGCTGCAAATGTACTGTGATGTAAATATAGCACAAAGGAACACCATGCTAGGATGCTCTATGAGTGTCTAAAGGTAACTGGGAATGGGACATGACAGTTAAATTCTCAGGGAAAAGCTAGGAATATGGGAAACCCGGGGACCAGGAGTTCAGATACTATGAAAGGACACTTTTGCTATGCGCTGCACCTAGCTATATGAAATGTATGATTTCATATTTGACATAGCTTGCTATATTATTATATCAACGAGTACTTAAGCATTTTATAAGGAGACAAAGTCCGAGGTGTAATGAATATTTGGAAAGGTTCTGCACACTTCTGACCTCTCAGCCTAACCACAGACTAGTCTTATCCTCAAGCCAGCGTCACCAGCCAGAGCCCCAAGCCTCTCACCCTAGGTCCACATGACCAGTGGAGGAGACTCCTGACCTAGGGTGTCTAATTTGAACATTCTTTATACTCACTTGAGCTCTTTAACAGGCTTGCAATATCTATTTTATGAAAATATCTATTTTATGTTTTACTTAAATTATAAGTTCAGGTTATCATAATGCTATTTCATGTTATCATAAATGCTATTTATAATTTTTCCTAGAAAATTAAGGAGAATAACTTGGGATAAGTAACTAATATCACATAATTTAAAATTCTCTTTAAATTACTGCCTTAAAGAAAATGTATAAATATCTACCAAAGTTTAAAAGACATTATTTGTTAATCACGTGTATATGTGACTATGTATGCTGGCTAAGTAGAGATACCATACCCACAGAGGCCAGAAGACTACATCAGATCCTCTGCAGAATTACAATCACTTGTGAACTTCCCAACACAGATGCTAGAAACTGAAGTCAGTCTGGAAGATATCAAGTGCTCTTAACCACTAAGCTAGGTCTCCTGCTATACATGAACTTTTCAAACATTTAAAGTATTTACCTGGGTCTGTGTTTGTACTTGCATCCTGACTTCCCACAACTTTCTTTCGTACAGAGGCCATGAAATGCAGTCCAGCTGAAGTATGAACATCATCTTCTAACATTTCTTAAACGTAACAAAACACTGAAAGCAATCACTGAGAGGCAGCATATTATTGGAAGCACAGTAATTGGAGGTGTGTGTTGGGATGATATCAAAGTACATTTTCTACATGTGGTGCTGTATAACTACATCTTAAAGACACAGTGAATCGAACCCACACTTGGAGAGGACACAGTGGTCGGGCCCAGAAACCTAGAGCCTTCTCCTCTAGCTGATGAAGATCCAGTAGAAGCAATGTGATCAGATCGCTACTGGAAAAACCCACCCCACCAGAGGAAGGCAGAGTTGAATGAATAAAACCAGAGACAATCAGATAAGGCTTCTGTAGCTGTGTTACAAGGGAGGTAAGAAAGGCTGAGACTGGCTGGCTGAGTAGAAGTAAGGAAAAGTAAAAGGTAGAATTTGGAGGTTGTCATTTGGTTGGTATTAATATAAATGGAGACAGAGAACATAGCAAGGGGAAAAAAAAAAAAAGCAGTTGGGCAGGAAAGACAATGAAATCCGGCTTCACGAGTTACAAGTGGTCTTTCCCCCAGCAGAGAAGCTTGGCAGGAGTAGAATCCAAGTACCAAGTATATTATGGCAGGCTGAGTTAGACTGAGATTCTACAAGGAGATGGCCTACAAAGACTAGATGGAATAAGAGAATAATACTGGGCAGTGGTGGCGCACACCTTTAATCCCAGCACTTGGGAGGCAAAGGCAGGCGGATCTCTGTGAGTTTGAGGCCAGCCTGATCTACAACAGCTAGTTCCAGGACAGGTTCCAAAGCTACAGACAAACCATGTCTAGGAAAAAAAGAGACAGACGGAGACAGAGACTAACAATTACACATAATAAATTAGGTATAATAATATAGACATAAAACAACTGAGTATATAAACACATAGTTGGTTATTAGTTGCTCTTAGTTTCAGGCAGTTCGCAACTTAGAAGTTCTTAAATAAGAGTGAGCAAGAGTGGGCTTTTTTTTTTTCTTTTTCTTACAAGAGCTGCTTTGCTGGGGAGGGAGGCATGCCTGTAATCCCAGCACTTGGGAGACAGAGGCAGAGGCAAGTAGATTACTTATTTTGAGGCCAGCCTAGTCTACAGAGTCCAGGACAGTCTGCCTCAAAAAAACAAAAAACAAAACAAACAAACAAACAAAACACCAAAGGGGAAAAAAAGAATCCTGTGGTCATGGTGTCTCTTCACAGCAAACAGAACACTGACTAAGATAGTAACTTAGTCTCAGTTTTATATTACATTTATTCCTTCCCTCTCCCACCCCAAAAAAGTTTCTCTGTGTGTAGCTCTGGCTGTTTTGGATCCTGATTTATAGACCAGGCTGGCCTCTAACTCGGAGATCCACCTGCCTTTGCCTCCTAAGTGCTGGAATTAAAGGTGTGTGTCACCACCGCTCAGCCTTATTATATTTATTTCTAAAAAGCTGACTTAACATTAAACTTAGACATTAATCATGTGTATACATACCGAAAGGAATGTCAAATTTTTCCAAAGGCTGAGAATCACCATGTCCTAGTTGTTCCTAAATAGAGCCAAACAATGTATTAATAACTCAAAGGTGTTTATTATTTTGGAAAAAAGTCCATCTAATAGCTATAAAAATTGAATTCAAAGTTACAGGTTTACTTTTCATTATTTTAGGCCTAACTGTTTACTCTGTCAAAACAAGTGTATAAGAGTTCATAAAATCCATTTGTCAAGTAATAAAACAGTATTATCAATTTAATACCAACTTACTTACTTACTTTATTTATTTATTTTGGTTTTTCGAGACAGGGTTTCTCTGTGGCTTTGGAGCCTGTCCTGGAACTAGCTCTTGTAGACCAGGCTGGTCTCGAACTCACAGAGATCCGCCTGCCTCTGCCTCCTGAGTGCTGGGATTAAAGACGTGCGCCACCATTGCCCGGCTAATACCAACTTACTAATTACCATGTATAGGTCTCCCCAGCAGAGCAGACTTGACACCCAAACTGTACCTCTATCCTACTAAACTCCTCAATAGACTCGAAAGATATTTAGTATCTCTGTACATGGTCATGAGGACTCGATGAAAAGGCAAGGCTTTTAAACATACATGATTGAAATTATGTATCTCTTTAATGTTTTTTTCCAAATTCAGAATGAATGCTTAAAGAGATTTGACTTATAAAATAGGTTATAAAGCAAATGTACCTGGATAAGCCTGGAGGCTTCTCAGCCTCCAAGAGGAAATGATAACATCATACACCATGAGCATTAAGACAGAAAATTAAGAGAAAAACCCAGAGTGACTTCTACACAGCAGTCACCAGGCAGATCACACACCATATGCATTAAGACGGAAGAAAACCCAGAGTGACTTTTTAAAAAAAAGATTTATTTATTATGTATACAGTGTTCTGCCTGCACACCAGAAGAGGGTACCAGATATCATTTATAGATGGTTATAATCCACCATGTGGTTGCTGGGAACTAAACTCAGGACCTTTGGAGGAACAGTCAGTGCTCTTAACCTCTGAGCCATCTCTCCAGCCCCCACCCCCAGAGTGACTTCTACATAGCGTCACCAGGCAGATGTGCTAAGCTGCCGTTTTCAGTTTGTCGTCCAGTTGTTTCTCATGTTCACACTGAGTGTGTCTGTGTGTGGAGGGAATCAGTAGAGCTCAGGTGTATAATGACGGCCAGACCCTTCAGACCACAGCCTGAACCTTGCAGCAACCAGGCTACACAGCCACAAAGAAATACCAAAGTGCTCCATGCAAGTTAGGGATGGATTACTGCAGCTGCTCTGTACCTTGGGCTCCGTGATGACTTCCGAGCCGTTACTAATGAGGGACTCCTCTGGTCGGAAACTAACACTTGGTTTCCCTCTTGGCTTCTGAGCTCTTCCTTCCTGTAGCTCTCTTTCAGCTCGTCTGCTCCGCCTGACAGAGACAACAGCACAGAACATGATTTCCCTCACAGTAACTTCAGGTTCTCATTTGTGTCTTGACACTTGAAAACAACTGCTGAAAATCCATGTCACTAAGGCTTAACTAAACTAGCAAGAGACTCCGCAGGAACACACGGGCACGGGTGCCCCTGAACTGAGCACTCTGACTTGGTCGCTAACATGTGGAAACAGGTGTACACGTCTGGAACATGGTAGAAGCTGGCGGCGGAAGCCCTATGGAAACCTCCTCTAAGCCCCTTGAGGAGGCTAAGTAAAAGCCTCAGCAAGGAGAGCTCAACACTGGAAGAACCAGCACTGGTAAATTTGAACACGTGTTCTGTACTCATAACATACTAATCAACAAGTCTTCAACATCCGCTGCAGGTCAAAGACTGTCATGAGCTCTCTTCAGTTCGACTTGGGAAACACATCTCTTAGTGCCGAGACACTTCCTACCATCACCGACACTCCTGCACCTTCTACACTTTGGGGGATACATGGTGAAGCGAGGAAAGGTAAATATTGATTCAAAGAGCTAACTGTTCACGGAATTTTACTTGATCCCAAAAATTAGTACTACAGAACATTCTGTCACAGAAACATGGAGAAAAGTGCTCCAACCCATGAAAAGTAAGAAAGAAAAATGGAGAGGGGGGAAATCTTCCCTCACCGCGAGATTAGCTGACACTACGAACTACATTCCTATGAAGGAACTAAAGCAGGACCATTGTTAGGATCCAGGCATACAACACATCAGGTAACATTTCATGCAGAACTCGCCTCTTCTTTCCTTGTGTTATTTTAGATGGTTCCGTGTTGACCTTTAGAAGCTGAAGATGCCCAGAATCACCTTGTTCAAACACATTATGTGCTAGTTTTTGCTGGCTCCTTTTAAATGCCATGAGGTTTTCAAGTGGGATAAGTTGTGGCTTCTTGTACTACAGAAAGAAAGCATAACAACTCAAATACACAATTATGTTGAAAAAACAAAGAAAACATGTTTAAATTTAACTAAGACACATAAGAGACAGAACACTGACTTGGACAGGAAGAATGAATATCCGCATTTTAGACAATTAGAGAGGGTCGTTAAGTTTCATATAGGTCTTTTTTACTTCCTTCCCTGGAGACTGGCTCAGGGCCTTGAGGATGCTGAGCCACGGCTTGAAAGAAAACTCAGTGGCATCCTTTGCCCTCAACTGAGCCATCTTGTTTCCTCCTCTTCTAAATTGCATTTCCATATAAAATATTCCTCCCTGTGAGGGAAATATATGTAGGGCTATATTATAAATATATATTGACTGTAAATACAAGAGGCAGGATGAAGTGGCTTGGAGACTATAGATGGAGGAAGCATATCAGCATATGCTGATAGCCCTAAACAGGGCCAGGAAAACCTGTGGTAATAATAAAATTGTTCTCAAAATCTTTAATGTCCTCCTCTGTTTATAGTATGTTCAGAACAGGTGTGGCTGATACTTCCTCTAATGAATAACCCTTACTTTCTGGTTTTTTTTTTTTTTTTTTTTTTTTTTGGTTTTTTCGAGACAAGGTTTCTCTGTGGTTTTGGAGCCTGTCCTGGAACTAGCTCTGTAGACCAGGCTGGTCTCGAACTCACAGAGATCCGCCTGCCTCTGCCTCCTGAGTGCTGGGATTACAGGCGTGCGCCACCACCACCCGGCCAACCCTTACTTTCTGTAGCAGCACCTGTGGTGGTAAAGTGTACCTGAGAACAAGTCACTCAATCGCTGCCCTAATACAAGTCAGAAGCTCAACCATCGTAAGTTGGTAAGTCAAAGACAGTGTCTTTGAAGAGGACTTGGTATGTTTATAAAGCTACTGTCTCATTGCTGGAAAGCTACTGACAAACTTCCATGTGCTTAAAAACTTTTATCTGAAACGAATTTGAAGATGATGGTGTCACAATTGCTAAGAACTTCAAGCACACCATGTGCACTGACTACACACACTCTCTCTGGTCAATTGTATTTTACTTATATCTTTTTGTTGTTGTTGTTGTTGTTGTTTATATTTAGAGACAGAGTTTCTCTGTAGCTTGAAGCCTGTCCTGGAACTAGCTCTTGTAGATCGGGCTGGCCAAACTCACAGAGATCCTCCTGCCTCTGCCTCCTGAGTACAGGGATTAAAGGCGTGCGCCCCACTATCCGGCTATTTTATTTATATCTTATGTATGCAAAAATATACATAAAAGAGTGTAAATTCTGGCATTTATATTAAAAACCTAAAATATTTAAGATGTAAAATAATTTAAAACCTGAATTCTATGCTACTGTCTGTAACAGAAGAATTATTTTAAGAAAAAGGCTGGTAAAGCCAGGTGGTGGTAGCAAATGCCTTTAATTCCAGCACTTGGAAGGCAGAGGCAGGCGGATCTCTGTGAGTTTGAGGCCAGCTTGGTCTATAAAGCCAGTTCCAGGGTACCCAGGACTGTTACACAAAGAAACCCTGTCGCAATAAACAACAGCAACAAAGAAGTAGGTAAAGCACTTGCTGCCAAGCAATGACAGATTCTGTTCCCCAGAACCCACACGGTAGGGACAACCAGTCCATGCCTCTAACATTCAACTGTGTACACATGTATGCACACTATGCTGCACGGTTCTGTGTCAACATGGCCCAATATAAAAATTGTCCTCAGAGGAGGGAACCTCAATTAAGAAAATGCATCCAAGGGCCTGGCAGTGGTGGCACACGCCTTTAATCCCAGCACTCGGGAGGCAGAGGCAGGCAGAGCTCTGTGAGTTCGAGGCCAGCCTGGTCCACAGGAGCTAGTTAGCCAGGGCTGTTACACAGAGAAACCCCTTCTCAAAGAGAAAGAAAGAAAGAAAGAAAGAAAGAAAGAAAGAAAGAAAATGCCTCCATTAGACTGGGCTGTAGGCAAGCCTACAGAGCATTTTCTTAATCAGCGTTCAATGGGAGAGGCCCCAGTCCATTGTGTGTAGTACCAATCTTGGACTGGTGGTCCAGGGTTCTACAAAAAAGCAGACCGAGCAACCCAGTAAGAGTACCTCTCCATGGCCTCAGCTCAGCTCCTGCTTCCAGGTTCCTGCCCTGTTTGATTTCCTGTCCTGACTTCAATGGTGAACTTTAAGTGATGAAGTGGTGTAAGCCAAATAAACCCTTTCCTCCATGAATTGCTTTTGGTCATGGTGTTTCATGCCAGCAATAGTAGCCCTAACTAAGACATATATACTCAGTATAAATAGACGTTAAAACATGTTCTTGAGCGCTCACAGAACATACAGAGTTTGCAGCATGGGAAAACACAACAGCTTGTCAATCACCACACACAAAGTCATTACCGTGTTCTCCGGGGGCAAACATGAATGAAGCAATGATAGCTGTGGATTTTGTTTTCTTTCTGGGTCACATTTGGTAGGTACTGAGGGCAATCTCGATGGTGATGAGAATATACAAGGTGGCTTGGACTGCAGGTGTAATAAAGGAAGTCCAAAAGAATTCTGAGGAGCTGTCTCAGGGAGCCCTGCTTTAACATCAAACACACTTTCTTGTTTTATAAATACTGAAGAAGCCTGCCGAGGTGTCCAGTGGTGTCCAACATACTGATCCAAGTTCGCATGCTGAGGGGTGTCTCTGAGGACAGCATCCGCCTTGTTCATGGCTTCCACACTGTAGTGGCTTGGATTTGAGTGGCATGGTGAGGTAGGCTGCACTATTCTCTGAGACAGAGGAGGCTGGCAAGAATCAGATAATCCCCAAGCCTCTTTTGGTTGGGCCTGAGGTCTCAAAGGAACCTCTGGAATTCTTCCTAGAGGTAAGGAGAGGGGCTTGAATTCACGCTTGGGCTGAAAATGAAGCAGGGGAAAACCACTCCCAGGAGTAACTGCTCTGGCCAGCGGGATCAGCTGTGGTGCCCTCTGGACAGCAGCAGGGGTGAACAGGAGCTGGAGGCCAGTGTCTCCAGCAGGAGTGCGAGAAAATGAAGTGGGTTCCAAGCTTCGAGATGCTCCAGTTTGTCCTCTCATCTTAGGCTGGCCATCTAATTGACACAAAGGAATACTCCCATGTGCAATGTTCTGAGAGAAAAATAATATATAAATTTATACTATATTATAATTGTTTTGTAAATAATATCAAGTATGATGTAAATGGATAGCATGTTAGAAAAATTGCTAAAAATTACATTTATTCCAATAACAAAAAGCCAGTGATTAATCGAATAGGACACAAATGCTACTTTGTGTGTGTGTGTGTGTGTGTGTGTGTGTGTGTGAGCACACGTGCACATCTGTAATGTGCCTTAATTGTTAACCTGACACAACCTAGAATCACGAGGGAAAACAGTTTCAATAAGAGACTGTCTACAGTGGGTTGAATATGTCTGTGGAAGATTCTCTAAGATAACTCACATGGGAAGACCCAGGCCACAGTGGGCGGCACCATTCCCTAGGCATGGGAAATGATGCTGAGCATAAGCAAGTAAGGCATGTTTTTGTCCCTCTTTACTCTTGACTGTGGATGGGATATGACAAGATACTTCAGGTTCCTTCTACTTTGACCTACAATGAACTGCAAAGTGAGATAAACCCTTTCTCCCCCAAGTTACTTTTTTCAGGTTATTTTATGAGAGGAACAGAAATAAAACCAGAATAGAATGCTTGAGGGTCCATGTGCAGGTAGAGACCATAGGACCATCTTGGGTGTCATCAGGTACCATCCATTGTTGTTGTTTTGATTTTTATTATTTTAAAACAGGGTCTCTAATTAGCCAAGAACTCACCAAGTAGGTTAGACAAGCTTGAGGTGAGCCCAGGGATCTGTCACTACCTCCCCAGCACTGGGATTGGGTGTGCACCATGACTGACTTTTCTTTAACACTGGTTCTAGGGAATGAACTTCAAACATTTAAAACCTCAGACATGAACTTCTGCCAATTGAGCTGTCTTTTCCGTTCTAATGGTATCTTAGTGTAAATTACCTCTGCATTTCCATTACTGTCCTGATCAGGTTGGCTGACTCCTCCATGGTCTGGTGGGCTGTTCTTGCCAGGCTCCCGGCTACATTCTCCCATGGACTCTGGGTGAGTGAAAACTCTCTGTCTGCTATTGACCTCAGAAGCACAACCACTCCTTGCGGGCTTTGATGCTGGGCTTTCCCCAGCATGTGCAGGATGAACCTGCTGGAGAAGCCCATGCATGTCTGGGAGATTAGCAAAGGACGGTCCTACTATTTGCATCAGGCTCAGGAAATTGATCTGCTGCAGCTAGAATAAAACAAAATAATGCAAAATAATGCCTTAAACACAAGGAAAAGGCCGGGAAGTGGTGGCATAAGAGACTACAGTCTGCTGTGGAACAACCTTTGTACACTGTGAACATGTATTACTATCACTGGCTAATGAAGAGCCAACTGGCCTATAGCTAGGCAAGAAAAAATTAAATAGGATTTGTGGACAAAAAGGGGGTAAGGTAGAAGAAGTTCGTGAAGTCACCAGGAAACATGGAGAGAAGCTTTATGAACACACTGTGCTAAAAAAAAAAAAAAAAAGTATGGCCAAGTGGTAGAGCATAGATAAGAAATACAGATTAATTTAAGTTATAAGTGTTAGCTAGTAGCAAGCCTAAGCTATTAGCCAAGCATATAACTAATATTAAGTGTGTCTGTGTGGTTACGGGTAGCCAGTGGTCCTGATGAAAACCTCTGCCTACAACAGTCACATATAATATATGGGGCCAAACAATCAAGAGGACACAGTAAACATACGAAGATTTTGTCTAAATAATAACAAAAACAACAACAAAACTAGAGTGGGGAGGTAGCGACAAAGGGACATAGTGAAAATGAGCGAGTAATGGAGAAAGCAAAACAACGCAGCCACGCTCAACCCTGCACAGTAAAACAGTGAACTTGTTAAATGTACAGAGCACTGAGCAGGTAGAACCCCAGCAATTCACACAACAGTTGGAGAAACACTTTTCCCACTTCAAGCTGGCAGCCAGGTAGCATTCCTCTAAGAGGGGTAGAAAGGAACTGGGGAGAAGAAGGACAAAGTCAGATTCCTGGGACTGTGGACATCCTGAAAGAGTATCTCACCAGGACTCCTACGTTCGGTGAGAGATCAGTGCCAAGAATCACTAATATAAAATGGAATATAAGACATAAAGATACCGGCCAGGCAGTGGTGGTGCACGCCTTTAAAACCAGCACTTGGGAGGCAGAGGCAGGTGGATCTCTGTGAGTTCAAGGCCAGCCAGGTCTACAAGAGCTAGTTCCAGGACAACCAGGGGTATTACACAGAGAAACTGTGTCTCGAAAAACATAACAAAAACAAACAAACAAAAATATAAGATACCTAAACATAGACATGAGTAGAGGATTAGGTATGAGGGAAATTATGAGGTAAGAGGAAAAAGGGGGGCCAGAGAGATGACTCAGTAGCTAAGAGCATATGCTATTCTTGCAGAAGACCTGAGTGGGTTCCCAGCACTCACACCAGACAGCTCACAGCTGACCTATAACCCAGCTCCAAGGGATCTGACCATCTCCTCTGGCAACTACATTCACATGCACATCCTCTACAGGGATATACACATAATTAAAAATAAAAATAATATGGCTTTAAAAAGCAATAAACATAAATAAAACTATTGGTTGAAAGAAAACAATGTGCTTAGGGGGAAAAGAAAGACAAAAGAAGTCAAAGCGAACAGTCTTTTGAAATGCCAGATACTTTTGGCCCAAGACAAAATTAGGTTCAAAAAACTTTTATAGAAAATACATTCGGCTGGGTGCTGGAGAGATGGCTCAGAGATTAAGAGCATTGCCTGCTCTTCCAAAGGTCCTGAGTTCAATTCCCGGCAACCACATGGTGGCTCACAACCATCTGTAATGGGGTCTGGCCTGCAGACATACACACAAACAGAATATTGTATACATAACAAATAAATAAGTATTTAAAAAAAAAAAGAAAATACATTCGGAATTTTTTTTGAAGATCTGATTTGATCTACCTGACACCTCACCCAAAATACCCAGAAAAATAAGTCACACATATCTTACTACAGGTCCAGAGGAGAATTGTAAGAGCAGAGAAAGGCATGGAATTCACTTTGACTAGTCCATTTCTACGAGTTTGCTAATTTTAAGCTGTATCATGTGTATATTTATTTACGTAGTCAAATGCTCACCTGAACTAATTTAAACATCTCTTCCTGAAGCATCTGCCTAACAGAATCAGAAGAATCTGGTAAGTGAACCCTGTGTTCGTGTCTCTGAGTCTCCTGAGGTGTGGGGACAGGTGTTTGTGAAGCACCATGGGCTCCGCTCGACATGAGCGGTGGAACTGAGGAAGATCTCTCTTTAAGTTCAGAAATCTGTGCACTGTGGAAAAACATTCAAATAAAAAATACATTAATCAACATCAGAAATCCCCAATTAGATACAATGACCTAAATACTTAGACACTATTTTTCTTTGGGTCTGAAGGTTACTCAAGTGATTCAGGGCTCTCCCCATCATCTGAATGTCTGCAGGTGTCCTTCCCAGAACAGCCCACCCTGGCTCCGGAAGGCAGCAAGCCTGAGACCTCTTTAACCATAGAGACCTTGGATTGAAATGCTAACTAAAATTAACAACTGAAAAGAGACTTAAGGGGCTGGAGAGATGGTTCAGCAGTCAAGAGCACTGGCTGCTCTTCCAGAGCACCTGGGTTCAATTCCCAGCACCCACATGGAAGCTCACAATTGTCTTTTAACTCCAGTTCCAGGGCATCTGACACCTTTATACCAATGCATATAAAAAAAAAGTTAAATAAATTATTAAAAGAAAGAAAACAGAGTTAAAACAAAATGGAAAAAACATTTAATTCTAAGATTATCAGCACAAATGACATGATTATTATTAAGCATGAAACCACAGAACTGTGAACATTTCAAACAAACCAGTTTCCATTATAATTAACCATAAAAATACTTATTAAAACTAAAAATTAAAGACCAAAGCAAGTTCTTTGGTCTCTTTTGGACAAAACAATTATTAGGAAATGGTTCCTTAACCATAAGTCTCTAGTATTTCATTTTATTCTTTTCGTTCTGTTTATCTCCCTTCTCCCCTTCCTTCCTCCCCCCATGTCTCTCCTTTCTTTCAATAGAGCCTCTCTATGTAGCCCTGGCTGACCTGGAACTTACAAACTGCACCCCAAGTGTTAGGATTAAAAGCATGCACCACCACATCCAACCTTCCCAGTATTTTCTAAGCAAACAAATTTTATAAGCTAATTAAGGGAATAAGTAAGTATAATATTCAAATAAATTAGTAATTGTTTACAAACAGAACATACAAAATTGCATGTAGATTTGAACTTATACTCATTCCCTTCAGCACCAACATTTTCCCTTTGTTGTGCAATGAACATGCTTAAAAACAAACTGCATTTATATGACAGATCTATGACAACTGACGAGACAATTCTAACACAGCTTCATTGGGCTGTACTTCCAACACTAGCAAGGGGATCCATTCTAATTACGTGAACTTTTTCCTTTAGCAAAACTGTACTGAATTTTCCTTCTAACTCAGCAAAATTTCCAAGCACTCAGTTTAACCTTTGTAGGAAAATTAAAAAGACAAAAACTGGAAAACCTAAAGAGAATTAACTTTTCAGCCACTGCAGCCTGATCTCTCTGACCTGATCTCAGAAGCTCATCTGGGTTGGCCCAGAGCACTGGGCTAAGGACATAGCTCAGTGGCAGACAGCTTATCTAGCCTGCTTGAGGCTCTAGGTTAAACACCCAGTAGTGCAAAATGAGGGAAAGAATACCAAAATGAGCTAAAAGCATTTCTTATGCTATTAGTTGTCAGAAGATGAATGGGAGCAATAATATTTCAATAATATATATATATATATATATATATTACAGATTTCTGTTGGACTTGAAATGATTGTCCCAATATAGTTCCACATGTCTTCAAAACACAGATGGTATAGGAAAATCTATAAATAATTGAGATGGGGCTGGAGAGATGGCTCAGAGGTTAAGAGCATTGTCTGCTCTTCCAAAGGTCCTGAGTTCAACTCCCAGCAACCACATGGTGGCTCACAACCATCTGTAATGAGGTCTGGTGCCCTCTTCTGGCCTGCAGGCATACACACAGACAGAATTTTTTTTTTTTTTTTTTTTCGAGACAGGGTTTCTCGTAGCTTTTTGGTTCCTGTCCTGGAACTAGCTCTTTTAGACCAGGCTGGCCTCGAACTCAGAGATCTGCCTGCCTCTGCCTCCCGAGTGCTGGGATTAAAGGCGTGCGCCACCACCGCCCAGCTCAGACAGAATATTGTATACATAACAAACAAATAAATACTTTAAAAATCAATCAATCAATAAATAAATAATTGAGATGTCAAAAACAGTACGCCTATGCAGCTCTTTGCTTATTTCCTTGGTTTTTAGTACAAATACTTAGCAATTATTTCAGACTGGCACAGTAGGTATCAATTCATTCTCTTATTTTTAAAGCATGGTTTCAAAATGGAATAGGAAATAAAAAAATCTTACCTAGAAGCTTCTGAATTTGCATCTATACAAAGTGAAGGAAGAATGGTATGTTCAGAATTTGACAAGGCTTCAATCACACTACAAATAAAAATAAGTGATTAGGACCAAGATACACGCCACATTTCTAAGGTGCACACAACTACAGCCCTGCCACCTACGAATCCAGTCCTCTAATAGTGCTGCAATGCTGAGCTCATAATCACAATCTGTTTACACTGGTCTCCATAGCAATTAGTCACAGATTCAAAACAACAGCAAAGACTCCACGATTTAATACACAATTCGGGCAGCACTGATTGCTCAGCAATGAAAATGTAATCTGAACCTAGGGGACACAAGGTTATCTATGACCCATCGTTCTACAGAATAATGGCACTTTACTCAGACCAAAGAATCTACTGATACATTTGAAACTGTAAAGATTACTGTTCAATCACCAAGACCAGCTGGCCTGGGTCTGGAAAAGCCTGGGATAAAACCGGAGTCTCTGAACATAACGGACAATGAGGACTACTGAGAACTCAAGAACAATGGCACTGGGTTTCTGATCCTACTGCACGTACTGGCTTTGTGGGAGCCTAGGCAGTTTGGATGCTCAACTTACTAGACCTGGATGGAGGTGGGGGGTTCCTTGGACTTCCCACAGGACAGGGAACCCTGATTGCTTTTCGGGCTGAGGGGGGGGGACTTAATTAGGGGAGGGGGAGGGAAATGGGAGGCGGTGGCTGGGAAGAGACAGAAATCTTTAATAAATAAATAAATTAAAAAAAAAGATTACTGTTCAAGAATATCAATATTTCTAATACTTTATAATGTCATCATGGGACATTCAATTAATTCTTTAGTGGACAGGAAATACAGCTCATTTGTAAAGTGTATTTCCAGTATGTGAGAGGCTCTAGAAACAATTTTTAGCACCTCAAGGGGAAACCATTTTAGCTGGGTGTGGTGGCATATGTCTTTAATCCCAGCATTCGAGAGGAAGAAGCAGGAAGAGTATGAATTTGAGGCTAGCTAGAACACAACAAAGTTTTAGGAAATCCAGGTCTACATAGTGAGGCCCTGTCTCAAAAGCAAAAAATTTTGTACTAGCTATTCAAAATAGAAATAAGCCGGGTGGTGGTGATGCACACCCTTAATTCCAGCACTCGGGAGGCACAGACAGGTGGAACTCTGAGTTTGAGGCCAGCCTGGTCTACAAGCCAGGGCTGTTACACAGAGAAACCCTGCCTCAAACAAAAAACAAAAAAACAGAGGCAGAGGCAGGCGGATCTCTGTGAGTTCGAGGCCAGCCTGGTCTACAAGAGCTAGTGCCAGGACAGGCTCCAAAGCTACAGAGAAACCCTGTCTCGAAAAACTAAAAATAAAAAAAAAAAAGAAATAAACAAACTTGGCAAGGAAGAAGTTTATTCACCTCACAGAGCTATAGTTCATCATAGAAGAAAGTCAGAGCAGGAATCTGGAGGCAGGAACTGAAGCAGACACTATGGAGTGAGACAACTCACTGGCGTGCTCCTTCTAGCTTGCTCAGTTTGCTTTCTTGTATAACTCAGGGCCAACTGTCCCCACCCCCACCCCCACCAGTAATCTAGACCTTCCCACACCAATCATTTATCAATAAAATGCCCTACGCCTTACAAGCAATCTGGTAAGTTTTCGAAACTGAGGTTCCTTTTCCCAGATAACTATGGCTTGTATCAAGGTGAGAGAGAGAGAGAGAGAGAGAGAGAGAGAACACCAGACAGACACAGAGAAACACACATAGAAAGACAGAGACATTAAGGCAATCCTAAAATTCTTTGTGTGAGTGTAGTTTGCACAGCATGGTATATGTGAGCATGGGTATGTATGGAGGCCAACAGTCAACCGTGGGTATCATTCCTCAGGGGGTGTTCCTTCTGGTTTTGGGACAGGGTCTCAACAATTAGGTTTGGCTGGTTGGCCAGGAGGTTCTGGGGATCTGCCTATTTAGCCAGCACTGGAGTTGTAAGTGAGCTCTACCATACCTTGCTTTTCACATGGGCCCTAGGGATGAAATTCAGGTCCTGTGCTTATACGATAAGCAGCTTATCCCCAAGCCCCTAAATTTTCAAAAATTCTAAAAATTTAAAAGTCATGTTCAAATTGCAACTTATGAAAATTGCTATTGCTTTCACCTCTCCCTGAAACAAACAGCAGCAAAGTCTGCACGTCTGTGCCTAACGGACAGAATACGGTGACTACAACCCAACAGTGAAGGTCGTGTGCATTCAGATGCACAATGCTTTTGTATTAATTCAATAAGAATAAAATCAGTGTGGACAGACAGTTCCTTAATTAGCAGCTGAATAAACTGGCCTATTTACAGGTACAATTTATTTTGATAAGGCTGACAGTGATAAGAGGACAAAAGTAAAAAAGAAATGATTATTTCTATGAAAATATAACGTTTACCAAAACAACTCCCTGCCATTACAAATTCAAGTTATAATACCAACATAAAATATATATTATAAATTATGAAAAATGTCTAATTTTTTTTTTAAAAAGGCAATAATCACGTTTTCGTGATTTGAATGAGAATGGTCCCCACAGGCTCCTATGTTTGAATGCTTTGTGTCCCGTTGGTGGAACTGTAAGGAGGTGTGGTCATGTTGGAGAAGGTGTGTCATTTGGGGCATGCTTTGAGGTTTTAAAAGGCTTTAAAAGCCCACACCAGACCCAGTGACTCTCTTTCTGCCTGCTGCCTGTGGATCAGGATGCAAAGCATGGATCTCAGCTAGTGCCATGATGATCATGGACTCTGAAACTGAAAGCAAACATCCAACTAAATGTTTTGGTTTAATAAGAGTTGCCTTGGTCACAACATATCTTCACAGCAACAGAACAATGACAAAGACACATATCATTCTTTCTTTTCCTTACCCTTTCTGTTCTGTCAATTTTGTATCCACATTCGTCTCCAGTTCTTTCCTGGGACACTGAGCCTCTTCTGTGTTATGCTATAAAAATCAATAAGGCCCATACTCACAATGAAAACAGGTGAAACACATAGGCATGACCGCTAGTATTTTGAATTTCACATTAAGTATCAGTCTAAAAAGCAAGTGACAAAATGAACCTTAAAAGGTTCATTCCTGCTCTGACCAGGTCCTTATACTGCCTTTAGACCATCAGTATTAGCTACTGAGTCTGTTAAAGTAGATGAGGCATTGCTATAGACTGAAGTTTGATAAATTACATGAAACCTGTGAAAACCACTACAAAATGATGGGAAACTAATGCTTTTTGAAACAGACGTTAAAGTAACAGAGAGACCTATGTTCCGCATGGAAATCTGGTTGTGGGAAAATGAACAGTACACAGAAACTGCAAACCACTGACCCATGCTTCATAGGTCACTCTGGACTAACTCGTTCGAGTACTTCAGGAAACAGATACGTAATACAATCTCAGAGAAAAAAATTCAGCATGTAGACTACAGGTCAGCACATCTATAGCAGACAGCAGCTTTGCCTTAACATACTGTACAATGGGGTTAGCACACGTAGGTGCAATTTCAGCACGAGGCTGAAGTTGCATATTCTTGTATGCTGTTCACTGACTTACCTCTAGTAAGAGCTGTGATGCTGGCATGCAGATGGCAGCACTGGAACCTCTGAGACTCCCAACAGGTCCTTCTAGGATTAGAAATGAAGGGAACACCAACTTTTAAAGATAATCTTTCGCTTTTTCTTTCTCTCTCTAAGGTTTAGGGGATATTACAGGAAACAATATAACAGAAATACTGTCTAACCCCATACAAGTACTTTTCAAAAAACACCTAGACTACTTCCTCTTCATCAGTAGATCCCAGGAGAGCCCCGAGAGACCTTGCGTCAGTCTGACTAAGTCCAGCAAAGCTCCCGGGGTTCTTTCCAAGAGAGGCTCACAAATGGGAAGAGGCTCACAGCTAGGAGAGGTTCAGTTGGTTCACAAGAATCAAGAGGATAAACCACTACCTGGGCATGGCAAGAGATTCAACTCAGAAAGGTACTAACAAAAATGTCCTGCATATTCTTGGTTTTATCTGAAAATCAAGGTACAAGTTAATATGCTCAGCATTTCAAAAAATACTGCTATAACTTTTAGTTCTAGCTGGGCATGGTGGCGCATTATGGAGGCAGAGGCAGGTGGATCTCTGTGAGTCAGAGGTCGGCCTGTTCTATGGAGCTAGTTCCAAGACAGCCAGGGTTCTTACACAGAGAAACCCTGTCTCAAAACGTTAAAAAAAAAATTATTTTAGGTGTAAGTAATGGCAAACATATGTAAGAATGAAAGAGTTATTTTGAATGTTATTAACTTTATGAATTAGTAACATCAAAGGAAATTATGATCTGCAGGAACTGACCGTCACAGTCTGAGATGAGAATATTCACTTCATCATGTGTAAACGTTTCTACTTCTGCATGATTCCCGTCAACACCTACGAATTCTTTCTCAGTCTCATGAGTGACGGTGATAATCTCATCGTCAATTCCTTTCACTTCAGGATTTTCTGCTTCAGCTGGCATTCTGCTAACAAAATGTAGAAATGAAAATTACAACCCATTCTTGGAGACAAACAGCTTCCTTTCATTTAATTTGTTCTTTTCAGCAATGAACAAACTCCATTTTCATATTTTCTATGTCTTTTTTTAAAAATGTATCTTACATTTCTGATACATGGTAGGTCCTAGTTTTCATTTGCTCAAAATACTAGAGTAAATACAGCTAAAAGTAGAGCCCCACAAAGGAGTCTTCACGTTATAGGGCTTTTGCTATGGTATTCATCACAGGCAGGTTCTTGTCTCTCCAAGGCTGCTGTCCAAGGCTTAGCTAATGGAGCAGCACTCCTGGGAGGTGGACAAAGCTGAGAGGCCAGGCCTGTGGGGACGTTCACAGGTCACTGAATACATGCTTTTGAAGAGGGGCTTGAGACCTGGCCAAGAAGTAGGTGGGTTTTCTCTACCATGCACGTCCATCATGATGTGCCACAGACCTAAAGCACTAAGGCCACCAACCATGGCTAAGACAAACCCTTTCTCTGCAAGCTGGCTACCTCACATAGATCATCATGACAGAAAACTGCTGAAATGCTCATTCCGTTCATTTTGAAGCGCTCGAATCTTCCTCTTAACCAACAGCTTTATTGAAATTGAGAAGCAACTTACTTCTGGACGCTCTGACAACATTCATTCTGCTCACTTCTCTCCTCAGCTCCAGCCTGAGCTGCTACAGCAACTGGGGAGTCAACATTAGCGTTGCCCTCCTCCTCAGCGGCTACTTGAGACTCAGGGTAATGACTCTCCGGCACCTAAAGAAAATCAATTACAGAATTCTGAATGGAGTATTGATCCACTTTTTAAAAGTGTACTTTTAAACCATGTTTTATAGAACTGGTTCTCTTATATACTCAGTATTTATTTCCTGCATTTGTACAGCCTATTATATTTGTTTCTGGAAGCAGTGGTCAGTTCTCTATAGTCTACCTGGAAAACGTAAATTTGACTTCCTAAATAAAGCACATAAACCATTTTCCAGCTGGGCAGTGGTGGCGCACACCTTTAATCCCAGTACTTGGGAGGTGGGTCTCTGGATCTCTGAGTTGAAGGTCAGCCTGGGCCACAATGAGTTCCTGGACAGCCAGAGCTACATAGAAAAACCCTGTCTCAAAAATAAAAGAAAACAAAAAAAGCAACTATTCTTTCACATATTTAAGTGACAGTAACTCTGTTTTCGGGCCATAAAACAACAGTAGTAAAAATGGGAAGTACGTATTTCTCTGTTTGCCATTATGATGACATCTGGAAACTGGGGAGAGAGACAGCTCTGTCCACAGGTCCCTTACCAGGTAAGCACAAGGATCCAAGTTTGATGCCTAGAACTCATGTAACAAAGCCAGGTGTGATGACGCACAGCTATAATCCCAGTAATGGACAAGCAGAGAGAATCCCTGGGTTCACTGGTCAGCCAGTCAATCTTCCCAGCAAGTTCTAGGCCAGTGAGAGACCCTGACTGAAAAAACTGGGTAGACAGCGCTTGAGAAATGACATCTAAGGTGACCCAGGCCTCTGCGCGCACATGTGCACACACACACAGATGATGTGGGAGTGTCATATATCAATCTGTTGATTTCATTGGTTAAGTAATAAAGAAACTGCTTGGCTGGCCCTCATAGCTTAAAACATAGGTGGGAGGAGTAAACAGAACAGAATGCTGGGAGGAAGAGGAAGTGAGCTCAGACTAACAGCTCTGCTCTCTGGAGCAGAGACGCCATGCTGCCCGCTCCCGGGCAGACACACGCGATGAAGCTCCGACCCAGGATGGATGTAGGCTAGAATCTACTTGGTAAGCCACCTCGTGGGCTACACTAGAAATGGGCTAGTCCAGGTGCGTGAGTTAGCCGAGAAGAGGCTAGATAGAAATGGGCCAAGCAGTGTTTAAATGAATACAATTTGTGTGTTGTTATTTCGGGGCATAAGCTAGCAGGCGGCCGGGGTGCTGCAAACACAGCCTGCCGCTCTAATTACTACACACAGAGGCTAAAAGATATTTCCTAATTACACGGTGTTAAAAACACACGTGCTGGGCTGAGCTAAGAGCACGGCTGCTCTTCAGAAGGCCTCGATTGTCCCCAGCACCCACCTGATGGCTCACACCCCATCTACAACTGCAGTTCAGAGGATCCACCTGTTGATCTCCCCAGGAGCTGCATGAGTGTGGTGCACAGGCATATATGCAGGCAAAACAGCCACACACGTACAAGAAAAAGAAAAATGTAAAACAAGAAAGCAATGTATTTATTTTATCTAACTCAGATGTGTCTTACCTAGAAATACAAGTTGCAAGAAACAAGTACCCTCATTTCACATAAAATTCATACCTTAAAATAACAGAAACTGACATTAAAAAGGAAAAGGAAGAAATCCATTGAAAACACTAAAGTTAATGTACACACACACATATTTCTTCAGCACTGTTTTAGAATTAAGGATTTTCCATTATCAAGTGGGAAGAACTGATCAACGTTGCTCCTCTACACATGTTTTTTCTGGGTCAGTTTTTCCAACATTTTCTGTCTCAAGAATGTAAGTAAAAACATCCCTAATGCCTTTGATGAAAACTTCAGTAATAAATACTGGCTAACCTGGCCCATTATATCATCAACACATGAAACTTAAAAGGAAAAAATACAATGTAATTGAAGGGAGTCTGGTCAGCTTGAGCATGGCAAACATGGCTCTGGCAGGCCTTGCCCTTCTCACCTACTCCCTCTGCCTGGCTAAAAGCCATTAGATTACATTAGCCACCAACGTTTATTCCCTTATTTGGCCACTTCCTTCTCCTGGGGCTGACTACCAAAGTCCAGGAATCAGAAACCCCCTTTGGGTCACATAATTAACATGCCCAATTAAAATTAAACACCTCATCCTAATATGAGTATCCCCCCTTTACATTTATAAACTGGCATTTGCCCATGTGCCATGTCTGTCTCCCCTCTGCCCAGAGGCAGTCCTTTGTCCCTCTGGGACAAATATCCCTAACCCTTTCCCTTGTTCCTTTCTCTTGTCTCTCATCTTCTATCTCCTTTACCACCATATCCTAGTCCATTCTAACACAGACCCTCCCTCTCCTCTTAAAAATTATACCTGCAGCCGGGCGGTGGTGGCACATGCCTTTAATCCCAGCACTCCGGAGACAGAGGCAGGTGGATCTCTGTGAGTTCGAGGCCAGCCTGGTCTACAAGAGCTAGTTCTAGGACAGGAACCAAAAGCTACTGAGAAACCCTGTCTCGAAAAAAAAAAAAAAAATTATACCTGCAAGGTCATTTGCTGCTGTTTTCTGCTTAAGTAAAAGCAGCCACTTTAACTTTACTTTCTCGCTTAATAAAGGGTCTCTGTGAAGACAGGTGTTTGGGCGTGGTTTGCATCTGGTCTGGGTCCTGGGAGGAAGCCCCCACTGTTCAGGGGTCTCCTTCGGCTACAGCATTTATAAAGTCACCAAATCATTTTCTTCCTTTCTGTTGTCTACAAACAAGATAAAACGTAAAACCTTCACAGCCACCCTAAAGGAACTTTCATTGTGACTTTCCTTTGTTGCTGTTGTTGTTTTGATGGTTTTGTTTTTGAGACAGGGTTTCTCTTTGTAGCACTGGCTGTCCTGGAACTCTAGCTGTAGTCCAGACTGGCCTTGATCTCAGAGATCTGCCCGCTTCTGCCTCCTGAGTGATGGAGTTAAAGGTGTGTGTGACTGGGCCACTGTAATTTTATTAAAGAATGAAAGGAATCTCTTTAAAAAAAGATACTCTGTATCATACTGGGCATCACAGTACACAGAGTATCACACCAGGTGATACAGCATATAATCAACACGGTTATCAATTTTCTATTACTGTAATAGATTCTTTAAAGTATAAACAAACAAGTTTTAAACTAAAACGGTCCTTTCTTCATTTGTACTAAGTGGCTGACGTAATTACCTTAATGATGCTGTTTTCCGTCTTATATGCAGCACAATAGGGTTGCTCCAGGAGCCACAGAGAGGTAAGAATGGCAGCTGTCGAGGTCTTTACACGAATTACGGGGCTGTATTTACAGGACGACTGAGCAACTCCAGAGTCACAGAGGAGTCTTCGGTCAGACCACCGTACCACCCACTCCACCAGTCTCCCAACCTGGCCGAAGATGTTCTCAAGCGGCAGAGGAAGGCCTTCCTGAAGGCTGGCAGCACTACACTGAAATGCTCGGAAACGGAACCCTCCATTTTGAACGGACTTGGGAATCCAAAAGGAGTGGGTTGATGGTCTCTGCATTAGAGGATTCCCTCGCTTGTCATTCTGAATTCTATAAATTGGCTTTTGTTTTAAGCCAAACAATCCCACCTTTCTTTCATTTTTCACGACTTCAGAAAGAGGGTTCTCTGAAGTGCTTGCTGACTGGTTAACTAGTCCTGGAGAAGAAAGTGCCTGGCATTCTAAATTTTGGGCACACGTACTGTTTAGAGAGAACAGTTTTTCACATTCATGTGACTCAGGAATGACAGCAAAGCAAGAACCAGCTCTATACACATTCTCGCTTCTGGTTTTACTCTGGCGTTGTTTTAATGTTGTATGCACATCAAAAAGTAAAGAATTAAGTTCATGTTCTCTAAGGTGCCCAGAAAAACTTGTCAAGAGTGGAATGCCAGGATCACTGGAACAAAGGTCTCTTTCAAGAACATAACTCAAGAAGAGTTCAAGGAAGTTAATATATTCATCATCATCACGCTCAAATTCCCAAACACCAACTGTAGGAAGGGCTGTTTTTCCTAATGGTTCATGATTGTCTTTCCTTTGCGAGCCTTTCTTCTGATGACAAGCTTTCTTTTCATCACTGGGCTTACCAACCAATGTTAACTCCCCATGACTTGGGGCATGCCTATGGTTAAAAAAAAAAAAAGAAGATAAATTTAACCAATGTTTATTAAAATTGACCTTATAAAGATTTTAAAAACATTTTCTGTATTAATCAAGTCACGTATCTTTTTGTGTTTGAATTATCTATCCTTCAAATGAAGTATGATGATGAACTAACAGGATCTCTAAGAAGTAGACGATTCTATAAGGTCAAAAGGACGGGGTTGTAGAAAAGGCTGATGGAGGAAGGTCATTGGCTAATAAAGGAACTGCCTTGGCCCATTTTATTGGTTGGAAGATAGGTGGGAGGAGTAGGCAGAACAGGACGCTGGGAGGAAGAGGAAGTGAGCTCAGTCTCGACAGCTCTCTTCTCGAGAGCAGATGCCTGAGAGAGACGCCATGCTCCTGGCTCCTGGGCAGATGCACGCTATGAAGCTCCAACCCAGGATGGACATAGGCTAGAATCTTCCCGGTAAGCGCACCTAGGGGCGCAACACAGATGATTAGAAATGGGCTAAATTAATATGTGAGAATTAGCCTAGAAGAGAATGGGCCAAGCAGTGATTAAAAGGATACAGTGTCCGTGTAATTACTTCGGGGCATAAGCTAGCCGAGCAGGCGGCCGGGGTGCTGGGAATGCAGCCCCGCCGCCCCTTATTACTACAAAAGGCTCTACAGTTAAAAGCACGTGCTGCTTTTCTAAAGGACCTAGGCTGGGCTCCCACCACGCATATTGAGCAGCTTAAAACTATTTATAAGTTCAGTTTCAGGAGATCAAATGCCTTTTTATTATCTCAAAGGAATCAAGCACACACATTATACACATACATACACATGAAGAAAAAAATAAATATTTTGAAAAGTACTATATGCAAAGGGAAACCAGGCATTAAAAGAAATTAAAGTGTATGTACTTAAAGGTCACCAGAGAAAAAGAACAAGAGGGCCAGGAAGACGGCTCCTTGAGGAAAAGCACTTGCTGCCAAACCTCATGTTCTGAGTCTGAAATCCACACAGTGGAAGGAGAGAACTGATTCTCTCAAGTTGTCCTTGGACCTCCACAGGAATGGCATGACATGTGCTTATCACCGTACACCACACACACACACACAAAAGAAAAGCATAAATGTTCATTAGGAAGTCAAAAATGGTCCTCTAACAAAAATGCATCTAGCGTCCCACGCTTCTCTGTCAACCCCACCCCACACGATGTGAACAAAGCAGTTTCTGAAGTTCCCCTGCACAGATTCTTGGGGTCTTTCTACAACAATGAAAACAAACAGCTGCTATGAAACCTGGTGGCAGGCACCTTATTTTTCTTTCAGCCCCAATTGTCAAGCGACTTTTTAACACAATTACTAGATTCCCAGATCTCTCAGTAAGAAAAAAAGCTGTGGAGTACCTGGGCCCCAGGTGAACGCATGCCTGCTTACCTACAATGCACAGAAGCAGCATGAAAAGTATGCTATGTATTTAAGTGCAGGTGTTTTATTTAAACCACACTATTAAAATGTTATTAGATGGGCTGGACAGGTGGCTCAGAGGTTAAGAGCACTTGACTGTTCTTCCAGAGGTCCTGAGTTCAATTCCCAGCAACCATATGTATGATGGCTCACAACCATGTGTAATGGGATCAGATCCTTCTGGTGTGCATGAACACAGAGCACTCATATACATAAAGTACATGAATAAATAAATCTTTTAAAATATTATTAGATATGGTTCAAGTATGTTTGGACTAGATTCAATAATTTAAGATGAAAGTTATTATTGATTATTTAGTTTTTAAGTCATAAAAGGACATATTGCATTGTAGTTACTAGAATTTTAATCAAAACCAACAAAACCCAATGGCTTAAATCACAGGTTTATACAAGCAAGTACTAAAATAAGTGAGCACATTCCCTCCTTTGTGTCCTCAAACACTGTATGACTAACCCAATCATGGCAGATGACAGGTGAGTATCCCTGATCTGAAATTCTTGGGACCAAAAGTATTTTGAGTGTGGAAGGGATTTGTTTTTTTTTTGCTGGGGGAGGGGAGCTGATATTTGCATATATGTAGTGAGATGTCTTAGGTCTACAGTTCAAGTACGGTAGTTTAGTGACATAACAATTATCTGTAATGTGAAGAGCCTGTTCTGTCTCCAGAACTATAAACAAAACAAACACAACATTTGTTTACATTTCAAATAATCTATAATTTTTATACTTAATGGCCCAAAGGAAAGTCTATACAGTATTCTCAGTGTACCTCCATTTTGACTTTGACCTGTCATGGGAAATCAGGCAAGAATTTTCAACTTTCAGTATTTTACTGAATTTTTAAGCTAAATTTCAAAATTTAAGTTTTCAAATTAAGTATGTTCAACTTGTATTTAAATCTGAAGATTAAACTGGGTATGGTGGTCAGACCTCTAATCTCAGCACTAAGGATGCAGAGGCATGCAGACCTCTGAGCTCGAGACCTGTTAGAGTTACATAATAAAATCATGTCTCAAAATAAATAGCATACACTAAATGAGTCTAAAGATTATTTTAAAAAAATGAAGAACTCAAAGTCCTCTACTGAATTTTGTCTATTCATTTGATTGTCACCTTAGAGGTCAAAATCATTACATAATCTCAGTAATATTTACAATAAATTTTCAAGATTATTTTTTTAAATTTTTTAAAATTTATTTGTATGTTTTTGTGCATTGGTGTTTTGCCTACACATCTGTGTGAGGTGTCAGATTCCCTGGAACTGGAGTTACAGACAGCTGTGAGTTGCCATGTGGCTGCTGGAAATTGAAGCTGGGTCCTTTGGAAGAGCAATCAGTGAGGTTAACTCCTGAGCCACCTCTCCAGTCCCAAATTCTCAAGTATATAAATCTGTAATTCCCTTGTGAGTATAGAGATTGACACTTATCTACTTCTTATATGGCTGAGATTTAGAAATCAGCATCACTTGCACTGACGTCCAGAGAGTAGACACCTGCATTAGGAGCACCCAGGTGTACCTTTGGTAGAAGTGCATCCACGTTCTTTCTTCAAAAGACAAGGTTTCAGAGAATGTGTCTGCATCACTGTGTACCAGGGAACTGCCCTGTTCTGTGAGTGTACTTCTGCTCAAACTAGTCCCCAGGGAGAACCTGTCAGAAGCCGGAGCAGCATCGGGCTTTTCCTCTTCATCTGGTTCCCAGACGTTCATCTCAGAAGCACCTATGTTCCTCTGCACACGTTTCAGGGCTTTCACCCTCACTTTATGGACAGAGCGCATGATCACAGACATCAGTTCCTCAGTCTGGGGGCCTAGGGAAAAAAGAACCAAAGACCATAGGGGTCATTAAAATGTTTCAACTGAAGATGTAAGGCCAGGTACAGTACTAGTTACATGCCAGTAATCCCAGCACTCAGGGGGCAGAGTCAGGACAATCACAACAGGTTTTGGCCAGCCTTGTCTACACACTAAGTTCCAGACCACCCACAGCTACATAGCAAAACTGTAAAAGGAAGGAACAGAAGGGGAATGAGAGGGGGAAGAGAGGAACTTAATTATGCCAGGGGGCATGGAATCAAACTAACTACTAAGCCCTATTTCCATATTCTTACAAATTATTTTTTTAGTATTTTTTGGAAAGCTATGGTCCATTTCAAAACAAAAACAAAGAAACAAAAACAGGATTGCAGAAACTCAATAAGGTCCATTAGAGAACAAGACAAGGCAAAGAACCGGGATTTCCTCTCTCCCCTTTTTAAAAGGTGTATCATCAGGGAAAATAATTTTGGGTAATTCAAGCATGGAAATGTGTACCTGTGCATGTTACACCAACTCAGGAGGCTAATGCAGAAGGGTTATAAGTCAGTCACATCTAAAAACTAGCCATCCATTCAACCAATCAACCAACCAACCAACCAACCCACCACAGTTGAAGAAGGCACTTATGATGCAGGTGTCATGGGTGTTACTATGACTTTCTAAAAGGTTCTGAAGAACTCCTACGCTCTGATGGCCTAACTCACAAAGCTACCAAAGCCATAGACAGGTACCAAGACCATCCTTGTTAAGTTTGCATCCCTCCGTGAGTAGCTACTATGAGAAGACAGTTGAGGCCCTTTGTACAGGCATAAAATTGTCTAATTAAGGTTGATAACAAAAAGAAATTAAGGAATAGATAATTCTCTGCAAAACCAGTTTAGAGGAAGAGCCCCACAAAATGACCAGTTGCAGTTGTGTGGTAGGTAAGGACAACAGCAAAAAAATCTCAGAACAATGATATCACTGAAAAGTACCTCAATGCAACAAATGAGGAAACAAAAGCAGACTCATTTTCTTAAAAAAGAGATACAATTATGAATAAAGACTGACAAAGATTATTTTCTATTCCCAATGAAAGGAAAAAGTGAGAATATTAACTTTTTTATCAAAAATTAAGGCTTTCTTACTACAAGTAATGAGAATAGTAAGGTTAAGGTTTCCAAGATTGTCTATTAAAAATGTAAGCATTCTTAATACAAAGATAATATTTTAGAAGAATCAAAAAAACTTCAAGAAAAATGCAAATATAATTGTGCAGCACACAATTGAAAGCACACAGCAGGTGTACTCTGGAAAAGAAAGACGACACTTAGTGTTTCCATGGCCGCTGTGGTTTTGCAGCAGAGCATGAGCAAGACGCCAAGAGGCCCAGGTCTGTTCTCCACCAAGGCAAAGGGAAGGAAAGAGGGAGAACTGTTAAATAGTAGGTTTTATGTTCTATGTATTTTGCCACAATAAAAACAATTTACAAGGTCATCTTGAATGTAAGGATAAAATTAGAAACATAAATAACTTTAAGCAAAGAGGAAAAATACAAGTTTTCAATAAATACATGAAGTATACAAAGGCCATATCATATGCTCTATTTAATTTTTCAGGTGAAATCCTGCTGCATTGACCAGGATGGTGTTGAAAGCATGGGCTCAAGTGATCCTCCCCAGAGGGAGGGCACCCTAAACTATCTGCTCTCTTTGTATCTGTACCTTGTTTAATCCTCTCTTGATACTTATTGATCAACTAGGTAACAGAATAACCCTTTTGCTTATAAATAAGGAAATGAGGCCTAGAGAGATTGAGCAACTTGCCAAAGGCACAATTACCAACAAAGTTATGATGTGAAGTCAGCTCCATCTAGCAACAGACCAACATAATTAGCTCTGCACTTTCTCACTCTCCATCATTAGGGAGAGGCACTTAGACACGTCATACACACAGAAATAAAAATAAAGCCTTAAAAATGAGCATCTTCAACACTGTATCCATTAAACGTGAGAAACAGCAAATACCTTTCACAACACCATGTCTGAGTCTCTGCTGGAGAGAGTGGTACTTTTCTCTTAAAGGAACTCTTATGGCCTCAGGATTGGGAAAGGCTTTCACAAAAATTTCTGCTACCTTCAGGAAAAAAAAATTAACGTTTTATTAGCAACATCAGTTTTTTCCTTTTTCTTTTAATTCTTCAAACACTTTAAGTCAAAACATAAATGCCTACTTAATAATCTTTTGTTATTCAACCAAGCTGCCAGAATTCTGCATGGCTTTTCTTTTTTCACTTTTTATTATAAAGTATTTGGCAAATTATGTATTTTCAAGGTATAGGATGTGATGATATGATATATAATGCATGTTGAGTATCTTAGCCAAATTAGCATGTCAGTTACAAAACACAGTAACCACTGTATGTGTGCACACACACTGCAGGAACACCTAAGATCTGCATCATCAACTTCAGGTAAATCACAGCATATTATTACCCATAGTCACCACATTGTACACTAGCTCCTAGAACAAATTTATCTTGTAAATACAAATTTGGACCCTTAATTCAACATTTCCTCAATCCCCCTTAAAAAAATCAAGAAATAGTTTATTTTTCTCTATGTACTTAGAACCAACATTAAAAAAATACCATCTGTGGAAAAAAATTACACTGAAATGGATCTGAGCGAAATCAGTCCATTAACTTCAAGGGGCTATGGAAATGTTGTTCCAGGAAACAGAACCTACTGAAGGCTTACGAAGAGAAGGGTAATGACTTCGTGAGGGGTGACTCCTTTTTTACCATCCTTCGAACACCCCTATTTCCACACAACCCTAGCCCTGGCAACTACCGTTCTGCTCTCTGCTTCCATGAGCTTTAGTCCACCTGTGAGATCATACTTGTCATTCTGAACCTGGAGGATACTATACAAAGTGCAATCAGTCAGACGGGAAAAGGCAAAACCATCCCTAATGAAAACAGAAATCCCTTAGGATCTATGATTCAGATTTAGTTAATTTTTACCAACATATTACCTTCTTGATTGGTGGCAGTTCTCCAATAAGGCTCAAAATTATATCCTGAATAAGTTCTTCCATATTAAAAAAACGAGAGAATGGTAGCATTCTATAGGCCCATTCCAGTGCATGAAAACAGTGCTCAACCACACAAGAATCAAATTCCACTTTGAGGTCCTATGTGGACATGAAAACGACAGATCAGAATGCGTTCAAAAGAATACTGTATAACAATGAGTAAACTCTCCTATTAAAGTAGCTTTCCACATCACATTTATTTTCTGCTCTTGAGCTGATAAGTACCTTTTCTACCTTCACATTTTCTCTTGCCTTCTGATACTGCCTGCAACTGTACGATAATTTATCCCGGACATGCAACATCCAGCACAAAGCACAAAGTTCTCTGAAGCAACCTAAAAACACAAATATGAAAGAAAATTACGTATTACATCTGCGGGTTATGTGCTTTCGAATAAATGTCTTTATTCTGACGATTATGAAAGAAAGACGTGAGGGCTAGGTGGTAGTTCAATGAGCAAAGAGCCTGCTGCTCTTCGAATGAGTGGAAGGGGAGAGTCTGGGCTCCAGGCACCCATGTGAATGCTGGGCAGGGGTGGCACACGCCTCTAACTCCAGCACTTGGGAGGCAGAGGCAAGTAGATCTCTGAGTTTGAGGACAGCCAGGGCAGCACTGAGAAACCCTGTCTGGAAAGAAAATAAAAAAAAAGAGGTGGGGATAGAGGATCCCCAGGGTAAGGTGGCTAGCTAGACTAACCAAATCAATGAACTCTGGATCAATTGAGGCACCTCAAAATATCAGGTGAATAGTGATCAAGAAAGATACCTATTGTCAATATTTGGCTTCCACATGCATACACACACAGACAAACATGTAAATATGAATATACATTCACACGCTAAAACAACAAAAAACAAAAATGTATTTATTGTAAGAACCTTATGTAAAAGTCATGAAGGTCCTTCTAGAATTTTAATATATATATATATATATATATACATATATAAATATATATAATTACATGATATGAAAAAAAATTCACAAAACTGATTTAATCTACTTACTTCTGATTTACTTGCCTTATAAATTCAAGTACATTGTAAATATTTTTCAATTTCAATGCAAACTCTATATTGCATATCACTCAGAATACGGCTTATTTTTATGGCACTGGGAATTGAACCCAGGGCCTCATACCCGGCAGGCAAATTTCTATTTTCTGAATTTGTATGTTTGTGCATGTCCCTCAGGCTTTCATGTGGACATCAGCGCACAACACGCACCAGTCAGTTCTCTTCCTACCATGTGGGCTCCAGAAACTGAATTTAGGTTATCAGATGAGGCTGCAAGCACCTTAACCTGATAATTTATTAACTATGTCATAGGGCCTGAGGACGGCATGGCTCTGGTTTCAGACCTGGCCCTGAGTTTTACTCCTAATGCTGTAACACGTGCGCACACGTGTACACACACACACACGACACAAATACACACATACTTTCTCTCTCCCGCTTTTCTCCCTTTTCTTTCTTTCTGTCTGTCTGTCTGTCTGTCTGTCTTCCAAAGTTTTACTAACCTTTTAAACCTGTCAAACATATAACTGGACACAAATTATAAAATGGAAATTAATTTATAAAAGAAAATGTAAATAAAGAACTAAATGGACACTATACTTAGTCATAAGAAAGGCATCTTGCCAGGCGGTGGTAGCGCACACCTTTAATCCCAGCACTTGTGAGGCAGGCGGATCTCTGGGAGTTTATGAGGCCTGCCTGGTCCACAAAAGCTAGTTCTAGGACAAAGCTAGAGAAACCATCTCAGGAAAAAAAAAAAAAAGACATCTTGATTTGCCTGGCATGGTTTCACGTGTGTACCTCAAGAGGATCATGAGCTCAGGCTAGCCTGGGATATAGGGAATAAAGAGTCTATCTCAAAACACAAAATCAAATAAAGGCATATCGAAACAAAACTATCTGAGGGAGATGCTACCTCAAAAACAAGGGTGTCCTACATACAGCTGACAGCCTTTTGGCACCAAGTAAAATCTGGCATACTATTTCAAGAGATAAGAGATAACTAAATTCATTAACTCAGAAATTACACGTCTGAGACTCTATCTAAGAAAACATTTTAAAATACAAAAGAGAATTGATATGCCAGAGACAACTTAATGTCTGCTAATAAAAGCCACAAAAATGAATTCATACTAATTTATATAAGATAGGGGAAAAACCTAGGTAGAATAGGTTAAACCAAGAGAACAGGACACAAAATTGGTTCATCTATATAGGCAGGTTCAAAGCCTGCCCACTTAACAGGGTGGCAGTAAGTATATCTTCACTGCAAATGAACGACTACAAGAAAGGTACTCTCGAGTGCTAAAATTCCAAATTTAAACAAGGAAGCAACAACAGTGTCACGGCACAATTTGTTTTATATAACAATTTTAATTTACTACCATATCTATAAAGCATCTATATACATACATGTCACAGCATCTAAGTATATACCCCCCTAAGTAGAATATCAAAAGCAAACTAGAGTCAATAGTTAAGAAACTTTCCCAAACAAAATGAAAAATGCATTGCAGTTCATATGCAGCTGAGTTCTAACCGAGCAGCTCATCTCTGACACACCTAGAGCTTTGGTGGAAACTTCATCAAGCTTGTGGTCTCCGGCAGCTCCAGGTCTAAAGAATGCTATCCCTCCTTTACAGTAGTTAAGTAAGGATTCGGGGAAAGAACCAAGCAAAGGAAGGGACCCTTTCACTCGAATCTGAAAAGAACGATAGAATATGTTAATCATCAGTAGCAAACAAGCTTTACAGGGAACACAAGCAGTAGAGTCCTCTGCTACAGCCTGCAGTGACCTGCACTCTCAGACTCAGCTCCCAAATCAGCCACTCACTACATTCTGCCCGAAAAGAAAGACACTAAACCATGCATTCTCTTGACACTCAGTTCCCTATACTCATTTGTCTTTCCTAGTCTGAGAAAGAAAATATTCAAATCTCATCTGAAATTTACTGTGCAGGACCTAAAACAAACAACCTGGGTGGCAGTGACAACACCTTTAGTCCCAGCAGAGGCAAGCCAATCTCTGTGAGTTTGAGGTCAGCCTGGTCTACAAAAAGTGAGTTCCAGGACAGTCAGGGAACACAGAGAAACCATGTCTCAAAAAACAAACAAACCCCAAAAACAAAACAAATAAAAAACCTTACCTACATATATGACTTTAAAAAGTGAATCTATAAATGACAGAAATGGAAAGCCAACAGGCAATTCCTAAAGGAGCAATGACTCTAGGAAAGGACTATTGACAAAATGTCAAGCTGGAAAAGAAGTTGGCGGGTTGATGGGGAACTCGATATGGGGTCTGACATGTCCCAAATTCCTTGAGCTATCTTAAAATATGGGGTCAGCCGGGCAGTGGTGGCGCACGCCTTTATTCCCAGCACTCGGGAGGCAGAGGCAGGCAGATCTCTGTGAGTTCAAGGCCAGCCTGATCTACAAGAGCTAGTTCCAGGACAGGCTCCAATCCTACAGAGAAACGCTGTTTCAAAATCCGCCCCCCCCCACAAAAAAAAACCTGTGAGGTCACAGCGAAGCACACAATAGTTACAAAGGGTTCTTTCTAAGATCTGAGCCTGACTATACTCAAATCTCTGTACTTCAATGAGTGGATATTAAGGACCAGTTTCCAGGAAATAAATGAAATGAACAAGCTAAATGACATTAAATGAAGAAATAATCAGACATGTAGAATGGGATACAGAACAATCATGCTGCTTCTCTAACATATCAAGGGACTTTTTTTCAAAAGAGGGTTGCTGTTATAGATATCAAAAGATGAGCAGTAAGGTTATAACCTCTTCTACCTGACACTTCAGGAAAGACATGATCTGATCAAATGTACTATTAGCATGCTAATGGCAACCTTCCATAAAACACTTTACTAGCAGGATAGTACTAAGCGATAGACCAGCAAGGAATTGGGAACTCAGCCCTATGGCCACATGACCTGAACTGTCAACAACCTGTACATCTGGAAATGGGTTCTCCTGCCAAGACACGAGAAGGGAGCACAGCTCTGCTGTTACCCTTGAATGGTTCTGCCCTAGAAGCAGCTTAGCTCATAGGACTTCTGATGAACAGAAACGTCAGACAAGTGGGCATGGTTTTAAGTCATGAAATTCGAGCTATTTGCTGGAATGAAATAGAAAACTAATATGGTGCAGATAATTAATTTGGTATCATTTTTTTAGTTGGAATTAAAATTTAAAGACCTTTATAAAGTTCATCTTTGTAAGTGACAACTACCTAGCTGGTTTTGCTATATTCAATTAGTCAACCATAAATAACTGTCTAATTAAGAACTCTTTCATTAACACCTCCCCCGTTAGGAGTCATCGCTTTCTGCTTCCCCTTTCTCCCAACCTTAAAAACCACTGTCTACTTTTTGTCTCCATTGTAATTACAATGAACACCATTTTAACATATTTTTATGGGAGGTGAATTTTTAAACCTCATTTTTCATTTTAAAAAGCTTGCTTGGCCAGGCATCATCGTGAACACCTTTAAATCTCAGTGCTCAGGAAGCAGAAGCAGGTGGACCTCTGTGAGCTGGAGGCTGGTCTGCTCCACATAGTAAGTACCAAGCCAGCCAGGGCTACATAGTGAAAACATCTCAAAACAAATAAAAGTTCATTTGAGGCTAAGGCAATGGCTCAACTGATAAAGTGTTTCCATGTGAATGACAGGACCTGAATTCATATCTCCAGGATCCACACTGAGCAGGACAAAGCATGACCTTGTAACCCCAATGCTCCTGGGCAAGATGACAGCGGGGACAGGAGAAGTGCTGGGAGCCTGAGGGCCAGCTAGCCTAGCTATGCAGTGCAAATTGTCATAAATCAGCAGGAAAATGAGGACCGATACCTGAGGTGTCCTTGGACCCTCCCACACACACTGTGGCATGCACACACCAGCTTTTTCACATACACAAACCATATGCAGACATATATGTCATACATAAAGCTTTTTTAAAGCTAATTTTGGTCAAGCATGGTGGTGCATGACTGCTTCAGTGAGTACTAGCACACTCTGAAGCCTGAGCTAAAGGCTAGCCTGGGCTATACAATAATTTTTGTCCTATCTTAAAAAAAAGGCAGTGGTGGTGCATGCCTTTTTTTTGTTACCATACCAATAGCAGTTCCCCCCTCCTCTCCTCCCATTACCCCCACATTACCCTCACCTCCACCACCCATCTGCTCACGTGTGCTCACTCATCAGTGGTTTTTAGACATAAAGCAAAGAAAACCAGCCTACAAACCACAATCCCAGAGAACTCAGACAACAGTGCGGACACTAAGAGAGATTTACATAGATATAATCTACATGGGAAGTACAAAGTAGAATAAGACAAGATCTCCTGAGTAAATTGGAAGCATGGGACCTTGGGGGAGGATTGAAGGGGAGAGGGAAGAGGCAGAGAGGGGAGCAGAGAAAAATGTAGAGCTCAATAAATATCAATAAAATGAAATTTAAAAAAGCCTACTTTTTTTTTTTCAAAAACAAGAATTTGAGCCGGGCGATGGTGGCGCACGCCTTTAATCCCAGCACTCGGGAGGCAGAGGCAGGAGGATCTCTGTGAGTTCGAGACCAGCCTGGTCTACAGAACTAGTTCCAGGACAGGCTCCAAAGCCACAGAGAAACCCTGTCTCGAAAAACCAAAAAAAAAACAAAAAAAACAAGAATTTGTACCTGGATACTGAAGCATGCCCAATACCTACTCAGCTTGAGGACAGGCGAGTCTGTAGAAGAGAGGATGGAAGGGCCTGGAAGGCCCAGAATCGAACTGCATATCTCAGAAAACAGCAAAGAAGTTCTAGCCAGTGAAAAAGACTCCTGATAATAAACAGCCAAGAATTCCCTCCTAATTATCAACACTTGGAACCACTGAGGTTGCCACAAAACACTGATCTTAACCTCCGGAGCGAGTGGGGGAGGAGGAGTCCTAACGAGAAGAAACCTCCCATGATTTAGGGTAGAAAGAGCAGGTACAGTCTGGAAGAACCTGCTGTATGGAGACACTTTCTATTGCTGCAGGGCGAGCTAACCCAGAGACTCACTGCACAGTGTCATCTCTCAGCCAGAAAAAATCTTGCCTGAGTTGCTTATGCAAATAAACCCAAGATTTGTAGACTGAAAGGCCAGGAATCCTTAGGAAAGCACCTGGAGTGGACATGAACACATCTCGGAGGCCTGACACAGCACCTGAATGATTAAGACAGTTCATACCTTCTGCATGACTTTTCTTGCCCACCTCAGCTGCAAGATGTACCACTGTGCTACAGAAAAAGAGCATCGAGCCGCCCGGAAAAGCAAGAGAACTCGTTGCAGGATTCCAGACAGCTTTTGGCGATTATCTTTTTCAGCTTTTAAAAGAAGATTGTCACCGTGTTCCTGAGGACAACAGAACAGATATCTATTACTTAAGCAGCTGCTTGGTATGCTACCTAAGTACATACTATGCTGGGAACCAGAAGTTTATCTTCAGGTCTTGCATTTGTTACAAGATCACTATTGTCAGGTTAGTTTTAAAAGTAGACAAAACCAGCCAGGCAGTGGTGGCGCACGCCTTTAATCCCAGCACTTGGGAGGCAGAGGCGGGTGGATCTCTGTGAGTTCGAAGCAAGCCTGGTCTACAAGAGCTAGTTTCAGGAGAGGCTCCAAAGCTACAGAGAAACCCTATCTTGAAAGACCAAAACCAAACAAACAAACAAACAAAAGTAGACAAACCAACTAGAAGACTGCACTGAGCTTACTTCACTGAGAACAGCTGGCTGGGGGCAATACAAAGGAGGTGCTGGGAGATACAAGTCCACGGGCACTAGGCCCCACAGCTTCTTACTGAAGTCCTTTGCAGAGTCCATCAATAGCTGCAGAGTCCCTGAAACAATGTCTGCATCAGCCATGACTGACGCTTTCAGTACTTCTTGCACAGACCCAAACAGCAGATTAGCATCTTCTTCTTCAATGGGATCTACCAAACATGAAACAAGGTAACATTAGCCAGGTATGGTAGCCTGTGACTGCAGTCCTAGCACTCCGGAGCCCAAGGCAGGAGGAAGGAGGTCACACTGGGATACAGAACAAGACCCCATCTCCAAGATAAAAGTAAGCATAAATGTATGTACGAAACAAACAATATAATTCGAGTGTGGTTGTTTTGTTTTTGGCAATGCTGAAGATCAAACCTAGGGCCTCTTACATGTCAATAAAGTGTTCCACACTGAGTTGTATCCCCGGCCCACAATACATTTTCACCTGACATCAGTTTTCTCCCTCCTTGCAGAGCTCAGGATCAGACCTGAGCAAAGCACAGACTAGGCAGGTACCACTGAGCACCACTCCAGCTCCTCTGGCATCAGTTTTGGATGTTCCCATGACTAAGTATAAATATTCTCAAATTTCTGATAAAATTGTCACAGTGTTCATATTTCTAAATATTCGTAAGGTTTTGTAATAGTACAGGTTTATATTAACCTGATACACTTAGAACATATGTAGGTAACACACCTGTAAATTGCTTATATTTTGAGCCCTTTTCATTTTTTGCTTCCAGAGAGATTGGCTGACCTAAAAAACACTGCAGTTTTTCCTGGAAAATCTGTGCTGGTATCATATTTAATGGTAGGTCCATACCCTTTTCCTTGGACCTGGAAAGATATCAAATTAAGAGAAATAAAATTTTGGGGAAAAGAAAAGACTTTATATCAAGAGGTAAATGTATTTAAGAAAATATGAAGTCACTTGCTTTGTACACCCTACTCACAGAAAGGAAACACTACTTTAAAGGCTCTCAGAGGAGATGGTATTTCTCCATTCTCACTGCCACCCTCATAAGTACTCTGCCCCAAATAACCCACAACTATTTGCAATATGCCTTTGCTCACACTTCAGATGCTCTCCCTCCTTAGATACTCAGCTCACCGAGCGCTACCCACCCTTCAGTGTGCACCTGACAGGGCACCTCCTGCACGGAACGTTTCTGCCTTCCCTCATCTGCATTTCCATTCTCCCCACCATGCACTGGAACTGTCTCACACACTATGCAGATTTTATGTTTTGTCCTATTTATGATAGAGTCTAACACCTTAGAAAGTTTCAATCTGTTAAAAATACCTGACACAAAGCTTTGTGCTGATCAGTTACTTAACAAACACATGCTGGATCATTGGCTAAACTACACAAAGACTGTCCGCACTGACAGAACAAAAGAACCCGGCTTGAAAAACAACAACAAAAACCAAACAAATAAAATCAGAGATTAGTTTACTTAGCCTAAATTCAAATCCCCACCCACTGTGGTACTGCATGCCTAAAGTCCAGCATTCAAGAGGCTGAAGTGAGTTTGAGACCAGCCTTGACTACGCAGCACGATCCTATCCAGAAAGAAGAGAATGGGAAATCGCAACACAGGGATGGAGAGACAGAGGGAAGGCAGAAGGAGAAAAAAGTAAAAGAAAGGGCAGGAAGGGGAAAGAAAAGGCAACCTCCAAATTCTATTTGGGATAAACTCCTCAACTACCTAATTGCCCTTTTAGGATATTTCTAACATAAATATGCTAAGTGAATGCTTCAGCAAAATAAGTAAGCCATGGAGCCACTATTAACACAGTAATCACTGCAGCACCTCTTCAACTAGAAACTGAAAATTCAACTCCTTGGTGTCACTAGTCAGTTTTCTTTTCTTGTTTTTTGTTTATTTGTTTATTTTTGAGAGTTTCCCTGTGCAATTTTGGCTATCCTGGAACTCACTCTATAGACCAGGCTGGCCTTGAACTCACAGAGATTCGCTTGCCTCTGCCTCCTGAGTGCTGGGATTACAGAGCCACCATCACCCAGCGACTAGCCACGTTTCAAAAGTATATAGTTAGGCACTCCCATACTATGCAGCAAAGACAAAAATATTAGGAAGAGTTTCTATATGACAATGCAGAAAGAAGGTTTCCACATATTCCACATATCAACAAGAAGAAAAATGAGATTTGCTTAAGATGACATTCTTATGCAGTACCTGAAGCTTATCCAGAAATCCATACCTTGGGCTGGTGAGATAGCTTAGCAGGTCAAAGCACCTGCTGCCAAGCCTGACGACCTGACTTTAATCCCTGAAACATGTGGTAGAAGGAGAGAAGTGACTCCCACAACTCGTCCTCCCAACTCCACATAGGCATCATGATATGTGTGCACCCAAACACACACAGAATAAATAAGTAAACTTTAAGAATTCATACCTCACAAAATTGCGACCATGTTTACAGAAAACTTGGAAGGCCACACCAATGGATACAGATGTCTTCCAGTCTCCAAGTTTATGTGCCAACCACACAGCCTCTGGAATCAGGCCACCAATAAATAATAATTCAAGGGCATATTCAACTGTCCACACATTTGAGAGATTCTGATCTCTAACAAAACTGGCCACCTTCGAGTGTTGTAGAGGAATAAGTCGTAGGGAGTGCTCTGTGAGTGAATCAGAGAAAACGATATCACAGCTGCATACGTGTACTCCAGCTCAGGCCTCCTCACATAATCAAGTCTCTTTAGTTAATATTTTCCAACATGACAATAAAGAGACACAAAGAATGAAATAAAATAATGCCCTCTAGAACAGTTTTGTTAAGATTGAAATATGTGCTTCCTTAAATGGGCTATGCATAAAATACAAACATTCTTTAAAAAAGAAACACAGCAGAAATAGAACGAGTGCCTTACACAGAATAAAGCTGAGTTCTGTGAGTTCGATAAAATGTACATACATGTGACCCAGATCAGGGGCTACAGAGAGGGCTCAGACTGTGTGGTTAAGAGCACAGACTATTCTATCAGAGCAGGGTTCAGCTGCCAGCACCCATGACCAGCAGCTCACAATCATCTGTAACTCTAGTTCCAAGGGACCTAACGCCCTCTTCTGGCCTCCTTGGGTACTGTGCTCACATGCACATACCACGCAAATATACACATATATACAACTAAACATAAAATACATTTAAAAAACTTATTCAGAACTATTCAAAAATATGTTCTGACTTTCATAGCAGATTATACAATCTGGACAACAGATTTATCTCATTTTACATTATCCAAAGAGCCAAAAAAGTTGCTTTGTTTTTTTTTTTTTTAAGTTTCAAAAAAATATTTAAAACGTATAAAATGCTTAATAGAGAAGTTTTCATTTAAAAAAAGGATGGGATCTGGGGAGAGTGTTTAGTCAAAAAAGTGTTTACCCTATAAATGATGGAGACCTAAGTTTGAGTTCCAGAACCCACATTAAAAAAAAAAAAGGCAGGCATGCTTGTGTGTGCTTGTAATCTCTGAACTGAGGCAGCATAGATACGTGTGCTGAGTTGTGGGGCCACCAATCCACTCTATTTGGTGTATTTCAACAGCAACAACAGAAAAGAGGTGGACAAGCACTTGCCAGGCACACATGAGGCTTCAAAACCTACTGTCAGAGTGAATGAAGTAAACAAGGAATGAAGATGAAAGGAAGGTAAGTTAACGCGAGCTCTGAGTAGCAGCTCACACCTACAATCTCAGCTAGTCGGGAGGTTAAGACAAGTAACGGTGGGTTCAAGAACAGAGGCAAGCTTGAGTAACAACTAAAAACAGTGCAATCTCCATAGGATACTGATTTTAGATACCATGTGTAAAATCCAAGGCAGGAGAGCATTTGTTTACATATTACCTGTTTTAACATGAAGTGGAGGAAGAACATTCACGCTGTGAGGCGGCAGGATGCAGAGTGGTTCATTGGTGAAATACGCAGCCATGAAACGGGCCATGCACTGGACAACTCTGACTGCGGCCTCCGGATGTACATTCCTGGTCACTCCAAACTCACAAGGAGACTTCTCAGAATCTAAGGAACAGAGCAAACCATAAAAAATTATTTGAGACAACCCCCATTCTCAGGCCCATCCAGAATCACACCCTAGCGCATTCCAGCTGGGTGGGGGGCCTCAGCGCCCTGGCCCAGGCCCAGCTGGAGCTGCTGTGCACTGTCCCACTCCTTTTCAACAGTGCTGGTGATATACTGGTGGTTCAGTGGTGAGCACAGCCGCCTTTCAACGCAGTGCTTGAAAACATAGAGCAAGCATTAACACAAGAGGAGGGAATTAAAGGGACACTAATACGAACAGAAGCCAAATTATCCCTATTTGTAGAAGATAATATAATAATATTTTTATATAGTATGTAATACGTTATATTTATTACATATAATATGTAATGTATATATAATGTGCAATATATAATATTATATATGTATATATAAAAATACCAAAAATTTTACCAGAAAACTTCTGGAAACAATATGTTTAGAAAAGTGGGAGAAAACACACACACAAAATCAACTTATAAAAAAAGTAGCCTTGGGTGTTTGGGGCTGGGCAGCTCCGAGGAGCCTGCTAGAGCTGGAGTCAGACTCTGGTCGCAGCAGCCTGCTTTGTGTCTCTTCCTTGGCGGATTCCGGGCTTAAAGGATGACCTCTAGGAAGAAAGTGTTGCTGAAGGTCATCATCCTGGGAGATTCTGGTGTTGGAAAGATAGTGCTCATGAACCAGTATGTGAATAAGAAGTTCAGTGACCAGTACAAAGCCACAATAGGAGCAGACTTTCTGACCAAGGAGGTGATGGTGGTTGACAGACTTGTCACCATGCAGATCTGGGACACAGCTGGTCAAGAACGGTTCCAGTCTCGTGGTGTGGCCTTCTACAGAGGTGCAGAATGCAGTATTCTGATGTTTGATGTGACTGTCCCCAATACATTCAAAACCCTTGACAGCTGGAGAGTTTCTTATCCAGGCCAGCCCCCGGGATCCTGAGAACTTCCCTTTAGTTGTGCTGGGAAACAAGATTGACCTTGAAAACAGACAAGTGGCCACAAAGAGGGCACAGGCTTGGTGTCACAGCAAAAACAATATTCCCTACTTCGAGACCAGTGCCAAGGAGGCCATCAGTGTGGAGCAGGCCTTCCAGACAATCGCTCGGAATGCCCTTAAACAGGAAACAGAAGTGGAGTTATACAATGAATTCCCTGAACCCATCAAGCTGGACAAGAATGACGGGCCAAGGCTTCTGCAGAAAGCTGCAGCTGTTGAAGGGGCAGTGAGCACAGAGCACAGAGTCCTTCACAGACCAAGAACACACATAGCATAGGTCTTCAATATGCGCCCCTCCTCCTCTAAACAGAACAGAACGTCATCTCTCACATCCAGCAGCCAAAATAAAACTCCACCAAACAGTCAGCCGCCACCACACACACACACACACACACACAGCAAACTCTAGCCTGTGCCTGAAGGGCTCTTGGGGCAGTTGTCCACCATGAGCCTGTGTATGGCAGGCATAAGGCGGAGCCCCGGGTGCTCTGGCGTGCAGTGGGTATGGAAAGCTTACTCCTTTTGTCCACTGGAGAGTGAGAAAACTGTTCACATTTCGTCTGTGTCTAATTATCTGATTTTTTTTTTAACGGTCTTGTGGTCTTTACCCCCACCCCTCCTTGAAGGTCCTGTGGGAAGGCTGGTGCCCATGTTCCATTCTGAACAGGCTGTTTTGTATGTATCTGTTAATACTTGTTACTTTTAACTAATCAGATCTTTTTACAGTATCCATTTACTATGTAATGCTTCTTAGAAAAGAATTTATAGTACATGTTAATATATGCAACCAATTAAAATGTATAAATTAGTGTAAGGAATTCCTGGATTGTGTGTTTAAATCCTCTAACACAGGCGTGCAAGGTGGAGGATTGAACCCTGTCTGGATTACAAGAGCGTCAGAGACTCAAATTTGGAAGCCCAGCTAGCAGCAGTAGTCTATACAGTAGACACAAGAATTGTGTATGCCTTTTATCAAAGACTTAAGAGCCAAAAGCTTTTGATCTCTCCAGAGGGAAAACTGAACTAGACAGTTCCCTTCTTGTCTAAATTTTCCAAAAGGTTGATTTGCATAATACAGTAATAGGTACAATGGATAAATTGCTGTTATTTCAGAAATTAAATTCTCATTTTCCCCTTTAAAAAAAAGTAGCCTTTTTATACATTGATTACAATACAGCAGTCATACATTCACAATAACCTCAAAATATATATATATGGAACAAACCTAACCAAGAAGGTAAAGAAACGGAAAGGGATATTAGAAGATAGAAAGATCTCCCACGTTCATGGTATTGGTAAAATATTGTAAAAACGACAATCCTGACAAAATCAATTTATAGATTTAACACAATCTCAATCAAAATAGTCATAATGGGGGGCTGGAGAGATGGCTCAGTGATTAAGAGCATTGCCTGCTCTTCCAAAGGTCCTGAGTTCAATTCCCGGCAACCACATGGTGGCTCACAACCATCTGTAATGAGGTCTGGCGCCCTCTTCAGGCATGCAGGCACACAGACAGAACATTGTATAAATAAATATTTAAAAAAAAAAAAGATAGAAAGATCTCCCACATTCATGGTATTGGTAAAATATTGTAAAAACGACAATCCTGACAAAATCAATTTATAGATTTAACACAATCTCAATCAAAATAGTCATAATGGGGGGCTGGAGAGATGGCTCAGAGGTTAAGAGTACTGGCTGCTCTTCCAGAGGTCCTGAGTTCAATTCCCAGCAACCACATGGTGGCTCACAACCATCTGTACTGAGATCTGGCGCCCTGCTCTGGCGTGCGGGCATACATCAAGGCAGAATGTTGTATACATAATAAATAAATAAATATTTTAAAAAAATAGTCATAATGTTCTTTACAAAAATAGAGAAGGAAAAAAGCACTAAAATTCATATAGACACAATAATAAGACCTCAGATAGAAATAGAAATCGTGAGCAAAAACAATGTTGGAAGGATTACCATATCAAACTTCAAGCTGTATTACAGTTATAGTAATAAAAACAATACAAAGAAGACAAATAGAACAACAAAACAGGACAGGCCAAACCTAAGTACAACATTACAACCAACCAATATTTAACAGAGATGGCAAAAATACAACTTGAGAAAGACATCACCTTCAGTAAATGCTGTATCCTAATTAGTTTTTTGTTGTTATTGTTGTCGATTTAATACAAGTTAGAGTTATCTAGGAAAAGAAATCTCAATTAAGAAAAATGCATCCGGGGGCTGGAGAGATGGCTCAGAGGTTAAGAGCATTGCCTGCTCTTCCAAAGGTCCTGAGTTCAATTCCCAGCAACCACATGGTGGCTCACAACCATCTGTAATGGGGTCTGGTGCCCTCTTCTGGCCTGCGGTCATACACACAGACAGAATATTGTATACATAATAAATAAATATTTAGCAAAAAAAAAAAAAAGAAAGAAAAATGCATCCATCAGATTGCCTATGGGCATGTCTGTGGGGACCTTTTCTTGGCTAAAGACTGATGGAGGAGGACGCAGGTCAACTGTGGACAGAGCCACCTTGGGACAGAAGTCATACAAAAGAAAGTATGCTGAGCAAGGCAGTAAGAAGGCCCTCCAGGGCCTCTGCTTCAGTCGCCGCCTTTAGTTCCTGCCCCGGTTTCCCTTCACAATAAACACAAGTTTCTTTTGGTCTGTGTTGTGGGGATTGGTGTGTTTGGTGGGGTTACTTTTTAATTGGTTAGAGACAGGGTTTCTTGGCTCCTGGAACTCACTGTGTGGGCCAGGATGGCTTTGAACTTCTGCCTCCAGAAAGCTGGGATTTTTGGTCAGGGAAGGAAACTCGGCAGTGCCTACAGGACACGGGTGCAGGGAAGACAGGGAAGGAAACTCGGCAGTGCCTACAGGACACGGGTGCAGGGAAGAACTCTCTGAATACAATTTCATTTTCTCAGGAATTAAAGTTAATAATTGGTAATTGAAATTTCAGAAACTGAAAAGCCTCTACACAGCAAATGAAACAATCAAGTGAGTGAGGAAGAAGCCCACAAAGTGGGAGACGGATAACCTTTGCAAGGAATTCAGGAGCAAGTGAACATATCGTGACTCCTCGAGAGAAGCAACTTTAATGAGTTCTTCAATAAATCCAAAGAACAGCTGTGCTATACTCCACTGAGAAGCTGACGTTCCAAAATCCACACAGAATAACAGTCAATAACAGTCACTGTAAAGGCAGGACAATTTTTGTGTATAAACTATTTTTCTCTAAACCCATAAATAAAAATTAACGCTATTAAACTATTAAACTAATGGGATGGGACATGCCTATAATCCCAGCACTCATGATGCTCAGACCAGCATGGGGCTGGTTACATGAGTACCAAGAAAGTCAGAGAGAAACACAGCAAGACCCTGTTTCAAAGTAGAAAAAGAAGGCGGGTGGTGGTAGCACACATCTTTAATCCTGGCACCTGGGAGCCAGAGGCAAGCGGATCTCTGTTGAGTTCAAAGTCAGTCTGGTCTACAAAGTGAATTCCAGGATAGCTAGGGCTGTTACACAAAGAAACCCTGTCTCAGAGAGCCACAATAAATAAATAGGTAGATAGACAGATAAGTAAATAATGAGAGAAAGAGAGAATATACTGAATTTTAAAAAGTATACCTGAGCAATCTTTACTTTCTTTTACAGGTAACTGGGACCAGCTGAGTATGTCTCTTACTAGGTGATCACATAATCCTTGAGCATCATTCAAATTATAGCAGTAGAGGTGGCAGTACAGGAGAGAGAGATAGTACCGTGACTGAAGAAAGCTCGTTCTTCTTCCTCCTAAAACAGAACAGAATTCACTGACAGTGTGGTACCAGGTGAGTGCTCTCCGGCTAGTGCCATGTAGACAGAAATGTGGTAATTGTGAAAATGCATCATTACACAATCACGACATGGATGTTTTCTGCATCTGTTTTATACTTCAATAAAGAACTTATCTAAAAATCAGGGCAGCATGAACATGGCTGTGCAGTCTTGAATCCCAGTACCCAGAGGAAGATTCAAGATTTCTCAAGTTGAGTCCAACCTTGTCTACACAGAGTTCTAGGCTAGACAGGGCTACAAAGTGAGATCTGACCTCAAATAAATAAATAATAATAATAAATAAAAACAAGTCAATAATACCCTGATCTTTTCATTTGAAGTTCTTTCAGTGGGCCCTCAGATGAGAGGCCCTCTTACCTGAAGAGACGCAAATTGTCACCATCAGAGCATGAAGGTCTGCTGATTGCTATCTCAAGTTCTCAGTGAAAGAATCTCAATCTTGTTTGGGATTACTACAAACACTCATGTGATCCAGGACATAATACTGAGCACATATTACAGACTCCCCTACAGGAGTTAACTCAGTCAGGCGGTGCACCTTTCTCCCACCAGCGGCCAGTCGCATGGATGTGATGGCTGGAACACAGGCCCACAAAACAGCCTTTCTACTAATAGAGCAGAGACGCTAAAGGAGCCCAGTCAAACACCACATCAGCTGAGTCTGCCCGCCTCCAGTCCGTCCTAAGGCACTCTCTTTGAGGCTACTGCTCATGTGAGCACCCACTCTTAGAAACCACACCCATGGGTATAGTTGTAAACAAAATGCTCATAGTGGACTCATTAAGGAAGCTGTTTTCATCTAAAACTTCCTAATTTACTGACTTCCTCTCCTTTATCCGGTTAACCAGTTCTCAAAAATGAGAATCCACTCGATCACAATTTCCATTGATCAAACTTGCTATGTACCTGTTAAATAAGAACTACATTCCATTAACACTGATGTGGCTTTGGTTCAGTCTTCCCAGCTGAATAATAAGCTTGCTTCTATGTGCAACTCACTCTTCCATCCACAAATGCATCAAAGTGACCTTCCTAAATGAACTATAAAAGAACCCTGATGTATAACAGGGCTATTTCCCAACAAACCCATCATAAACAGAAGAGATCATAAATCAAAGGATGTATGTGAACTGGAAAGATAGATCAATATTTTTTTTTTTTTTGTTTTTCGAGACGGGGTTTCTCTGTGGCTTTGGAGCCTGTCCTGGAACTAGCTCTGTAGACCAGGCTGGTCTCGAACTCACAGAGATCCGCCTGCCTCTGCCTCCCGAGTGCTGGGATTAAAGGCGTGCGCCACCACCGCCCGGCAAGATAGATCAGTATTAAGAAGCACTTTCTGCTCTTGCAAAGAGCCATTGGATGGGTTCCTATCACCCGCATGGAACCTCAGAACCCTCTGTAGCTCTAGTTCCAGGGGATCTAACACCATCTGACCACTAAAGGTATCAGACACATAGATAGTGCACAAACATACATGCAAAACACTCATATACATTAAACAAAAATAAATAAATCATTTAAAAATGCAATTATATACTTGATCTACGTACAACACAGTACACCACGGAGTATCCGCTGCTACCCTTGTGGTCATGCAGCTGACTGAAGCGGAGATTCACTGCTGTTCTTCAGCATTGTATACTGTGGGGGTGGGAGTAGGAATGGCCCCCACAGACTCATGTATTTGAATGTTTGGCCCAGAGGGAGAGGTGCTATTAAGAGATATGGCCTTGTTGGAGGAAGTTTGTCACTGTGGGGGCAGGCTTGGAGGTCTGATACGCTCAGGCTATGCCAAGTGTGGTACACAGTCTCCTTTTGCTGCCTGTGGATCAAGATGTAGAACTCAAAGCTCCTTCTCCAGCACCATGTCTGCCTGTATACTACCATGTGCCACCATGATGAGCATGGACTGAACCTCTGAACTGTAATCCAGCCCCAGTTAAATGTTTTCCTTTCTAAGAGTTGCCGTGGTCATGGTGTCTCTTCACAGCAATAGAAGCCACATACCTCACACAGCATTACTTCTGGCTCAGCAAAACACGAATACACATGGCTTTCATGCCATCGCAAAGTTTAAAAGTTTAAGTTAAGCTATCGTAAATCAGGGACCTTGTGTATTTATCTGAACAGTCTTTTCCTTACAAAATGTGTCTTGGTCAGTTAGGTAGCTCTATGGGCAAAGAAGCCTGATAACCTGAATTTGAGCCCCAGTCTCCACGTGGTGGAGGGCGAGAACCAACTCCTACAAGTCATTCTCTTGTATTGCTGAAGCAAATGCGTATCCCTCCACACAAATAAATAAATGTAATTTAAAACATTGGCCTAAAATCCCAGGACTCAGGAGGCAGAGGTAGGCAGATCACTGAGTTCAAGGGCAGCCTGGTCTTCATAGTAAGTACCAGACCAGTCAGAGCTGCAAAATGAGACCATGGGTTTTTGCTGTTGTTGCTTTTGTTTTTTGTTTGTGTAAATCTTATCTGATCCCACTGTCTGTTCTTAGCACTCCACATAAGACCTTCCTTCACTACTCTTCCCTGACTCACTACTGACCTGCCACTAATATTGCATGCATAAATCACACTTGCACTTTGCCAAATTCTTATACTTTCTCAGGCTTTTGGTTTCTCTAGATCCCAGAAACTTGTGACACCTTTTTATGATGCAGGGATAAAGATGTGACTCAGTTGACCTAAATTCATGGCAAATGTACCTCCTCTGTTAAACCATCCTACCAGCTTTGTTTGTTTGTTTGTTTTTCAAGATATATTTCTCTGTGTAGCCCTGGCTGTCCTCGAACTCACAAAGATCCACCTGCCTCTGCTCTCAAGTACTGAGATTAAAGGCGTGCGCCACCACCATTCAGCTCGATCCTACCATTTTCACTGTCCAATTTCAACTCAGCTTTAAACATCAGCCCCTCCACGGTTCCCTGGAGCTGACCATACCTTCAGACTGTGGGGTGCTCTTCTTGTGCTCCCAGCCCACACGAGTGACAGTAACAAAGGTAAGTTTCTGGTATCTCTACTGCCTTGTGCAGAGCTGGGCTACAGCAAGCACTGAGAACACTACACAGATGTAAAAGGGAAGTGTGTGAAGCTAACGCTGTCAGGAAATAATGTAAAGCATGGCGCTGTGCCCAGGCAGCAGCTACACTCAGGCCAGGTACAGAGAAGCCACTTCGGAACTTTTATCAACTCTGTCACACCTTCAAAGACGCCATCAGTTTCTGGAATGTAGAATCCTATGTTATTACAAAAGCCCCGTACAAATCATACGTAACTCCAACTCTTTGTTCAACCTGAAACTCTCTAATCTCTTAAAGGCCAGAAGGCTTAGCTCCATGGTTCTCTCAATGTCTGTAGGAGTGTGGCAGAGTACCTGATGGATAATTTCCCATTTAGGGAGTCTCTAAAAGGAAGAACAGGTTTAGGATATAAATCTCATTTATTTTCCATTAACATTCAACTGCAGGTTTTATCATTAAATAAGGTGGGGGTGGAGTGGGCAGGAAACAACTAGAGAGCATTGAAAAGATTTTAAAAATAGGGCTGGAGAGATGGCTCAGTGGTTAAGAGCATTGCCTGCTCTTCCAAAGGTCCTGAGTTCAATTCCCGGCAACCACATGGTGGCTCACAACCATCTGTAAAGAGGTCTGGTGCCCACTTCCGGCCTGCAGGCATACACAAAGACAGAATATTGTATACATAATAAATAAATAAAATAAATATTTAAAAAAAAAAGATTTTAAAAATAATTTAAAATACAGTACAGTACTTCTGATATTCAAGTTCCCTCCAATCTGCATCTTACTTGAACAGTAACAAGGTGTGAACACTCTGAGCCTTAATATTTTTAAATTCTGCAGAAAATTAAGCTATATTCTCACCAATACAGTGCTACCTTTTAAAAAAAAATGTCCCTTACCTTTCTCTTGTGTTTCTTGTAGAGCCTTCTTCCACAGATGAACTGATCTTTCATAGGATCCTAACAGAAAGCACTCTTCACCTAAGAATGATTTTACCAAACAGTTAGTTACAGTTGATTACATAACTTTTAAATGTTTACTTTGCTTTAAAATTCAGTAGCTACATATCCAGCCTGAAATTATTCTAAAAATCATTTTGAAAACAAAAACCTACTTAGTCACTTCACATATCCAAGGAGCTAGAAACTGTTTATAAGATACTGACCATTGATAGGTGTAAGTTCCAAGGCTTGAGGCAAGCTATCCCCAGCCATCTGCAGGTTAGTTTGGAGATGACATAACAGAGTCTTGACAAAAGATACTTCATGTGTTACATTTTCAGGTAACTGTCTGTCACCTTCAGGAATTCTTTGGCTTAATTGTGCTTGATACCATAAAGTTTTTTTGTACAATAGCCTCCAAAGAGCAACCAATCTGTACAGGAAATAAGATAACTGTCAAAACCAAATTTCAAGAGTAATGAAAACAAGTTTAGCTCCCTTCGCAGGCAGTGTCTTGCTTGATTTCTTCACAAATGCGACAGAACAGACTGACCAAGCTAATGATCATGGTCCAGGGGCCAATGCACATAAGGACCACAAGATTTTCACAAACGTTTTACGCACCTATATACATTTTCCATTATATACTTAACTTTTATTTTATATTTTCAAGATCATTATGGCTGCCCAAGATTTAAAAATAAATGTCCTTAATGTTCATTAAAAAAAATTGAAACAATCTTTGGCTGACAAAATTTATATAGAGAGACTGGAAAGACACCACAGGGATTAAGAGGATCTGCAGCTCTTCCAGAAAACTTGAGTTTACATCTTAGTACCCACACTGGGCAGCTCTGCCTGTAACTTCTGGAGTGAAAAACTACTCTGGGATTAGTACTAACAGTTTAAAACCTTATAAACATACTAAAAACTACCAATTACACACTTCTTACTACATCATAAGAAATCCATAGTGTTTCAGTAATAAAATTAGTATTCATACCTGTGACCTGGCTTTTGAGCAAGATTTGTGACCTGAGGATAAATATTTAAAGATGAGTTCCAGGACCAACTTTCCTTAGAAGCTTGACAAATAGGGACTATTAATGAGTCCAGCGCAGCTGTTCTTTCACCAGCTGATGCTGAAAGGGCCTCAGGCTGAAGACTACAGACGCCATTTACATGGTCAGCTACCATTCGGAGTAAAGAAAGGCAGGCTAAAAGCTTCTCTGAGAAGAGCCCGTTTTTTTGTTGATGAGTCAGTAAAAGCTTTACAGTATTTGAGGTCAGCTTTATCAAATGGCCAATATCTTGTCTGTATCTCATATCCCAATAGTGGACTGATAAACACTGATGGAAAAGTTGAAAGATACAAAGTACCCATGCATTATGCTTCACACTCTTATTTACAAACAGGTCAAACTTAGGCAAAGGGCATTTTATAAACTGGAGAATATAGAAGAAATGAGTGAGGCAAAGTACTGTGTAATTTAACATTAAGTTTTTCTCTGCTACATTTTTTGAAATGCCTATAGTCCACGCTGCAAGTAGTTTTTTCTGTATACAATGCAGTTCTGCGATGGCTCTGTCTGTCTCCTTGGAATCATCCTTTGCATGAACTGTATCAAACATAGATGCAAATTCCAATCTTCCTTCCTTGATAATGCTAAACCGTAGATCTTTTCTTTGGTTACAAAAAGGAAATGAGTTGTTTGGAAATTGTTCAACTTCACTAGCTTCTTCTCCTTCAGAATCCTAAACACAAGGGGAAAATTATATTAAATACCATTCAAGCCTTATGCATAGGATCACTGTGTTGTTCTCAAGTTTCTATATCCTTTAACAACAACAACAACAAAACCAGTAAGTTTCTCAGAATAAAGTCAGTAGATACTAATAGGTACCTGAACATCAGTAGTTTCACTTAACTTCATTGTTTCTTCTGCTTGCAGAAACCTAGGGACGGTGCCATGAACTAAGCCCTCCTTTCCTTGATGCTTCAACAGGCTAGACCTTAAGGAATCCAGTGATCGCAAGTTCAGCCCTTTGTCCTTTGGCTATGGAAAAAAAGACAAATGATTTCTAAACGCAAAACTTTATCTGTAATTCTAAAGCAATTTAAACTTCTAGTGCTTTAACTTTGAAAGAAACAAGAAGGCACTTTTACCACAGATACCAGAAGGCACTGTACCTTAGATAGCATCATACTTTGGGATGCTTTCTCAAGCCTCTGGGTGGAATCAATTAGCAACGACCTCATGAGCGCTGTTGGAGACTGGTTATCAAGAAACCGAAGGGTCGTGACCATGTATCCATCAGAAATAATAAGGTAGGGTAGTCGTGAATGTGCTTTTACAGAAAACCTCTGTCTCAGGGGGTCACTGTCAGAAGCTGATGAGTCTACAGGATTATTTGAATCTTGAAATGTAAACTGTTGTGGTCTAGCAAACACATATGAAAAGTCAAGAATCAGCAAGAGAAGGATCTTAAAGAAAGTAATCATATTATTCAAAAATGGCAAATAAACATCATAGAATGATGAGAATGCAAGCAGATGAACAGACACAGAAATATTAAAACTGTATAATTGTCTTCCAGGAAAAATAACAGTGACCAAATATATGTCTTTATATGTTTCCAGTTTTTTTCAGAAATTTGTGGCATTTATTATGCTTTGGTTTTTTTAAACTGTATTCAACTTGTTTAAGAATCATGACATCTTACTTTTATTATTAAAGAGTTAAGTGGCTGGTTTTCCTTCTAAAATATGTAAAGAACAGAATTATAAGAATGATAATTAGTACAATAGTTATTAAGAACAAAAAAGGAAAGAAATAGGACATTTGGAGAATATACTGGTGAGTAACATTCTATGAGTTTAAAATTAAATGAGTCGTATGTTTGTGTGTGTGTGTATGAGATATCGACCCTGATTACACAATACAGCTGCTTATTACATTTAATGTTTTATAAATATAAAAGGAGACTTACTAATATATGGTAACTTTTCAGACTAGAGAACTGTTAACACAAATCGGGAGGCCTGCTGATACAGCAGTTGCCTACTGTGTGCACAGCTGAGTCTGATCTCTAGCACTGCACAAACAAGTGAGGATGCTGGGTGGGGTGGTGGTGGCGCCTTTAATCCCAGCATCCGTGAATCAGAGGCAAGCCTGGTCTACAGAACGAATTCCAGGACAGTTAGGGCTGTTACATAGAGAAACCATGTCTTGAAAACTCAAAAAGCCAAAAAATAAACATAAAATTAAATTAAAATTAAAAAATAGTTAAAAAACAAACAATACATTTTATGTAATTTATCATATGTTGAAACTAACATATTTCTATTATTATAAATGCAATATGAGTACCTTTAATGTGTAGAAGATGATACCCTAATTGTTAGCTCTGAGGACTAGCATTGTAAGAACCAATTTTTACTATTTAATAATGTGTTGTGATTTTCAAATTTTATTTTTTCAAATAATGAATATCTATTAGAAAAAAAGCCATCAATTTGAAAAGCCTTAAAAAAGTAACTTTAAAGGAGATTGTGAGGAAATTCCAGTAAATACAAATTAAGAGCCCAAGTTCTAGCCTCAGCACCCACATGGAGGTTCACGACTCTCTGTGTGTAACTCCAGTCCCAGAGTGATCTAACCCTCATCTGGCCTCCTGGGCACTGAAAACATAGAGTTCAGACAACATGCAGGCAAAAAACCCATAAACATAAAAAATAAAGTAAAATAAAAAATTAAGGTTAAAAAAACAAAAGACTCACACCTTCTCTGCAAGAATTGACAGTTTTCTCTTAGCACTAATCTGTCACTAAAAATTAAGCTTTTTTTTTTTTTTTTGCTAAACATAATCAAGGATGTGCCCATGTCAGTTTCCTTCCTACAAAATTTCAAAAGCCATTTCCAATTTTTCTATGAAAAAATAGGCCGGGCGATGGTGGCTCACGCCTTTAATCCCAGCACTCGGGAGGCAGAGGCAGGCGAATCTCTGTGAGTTCGAGACCAGCCTGGTCTACAGAGCTAGTTCCAGGACAGGCTCCAAAGCCACAGAGAAACCCTGTCTCGAAAAACCAAAAAAAAAAGGAAAAATAGCTCTTAGTGCTGTAGAGATGACTCAGCAGATAAGAACTTTTCTGCTCTGTGAGAAGATTGGGGGTCTTATTCCCAGCAACCAGGTCAGTCACAACCTCCAGCTCCCGGGGCATCTGAGGTCGCCACTGACATTGCAGCGACCTCTACACAATTTTTTTTAAGACAAATTAACTTTTAAAATCGCTCTCTATACACATCTAGCTATGCACAGCAAACCGTTACCCAGCACTTATCTGACATGAGAACCACATATAATAACGCAGACTCTCATTTCATTCCCTCAACACTGTAAGACAATCACTGTCACTCGTTTCACAAGAAAAGAAATTGAGGCTTAAAGAACAATTTATTCTCATACACAACCGGGAAATAGAAAAAAACTAAGAATTGGAACTTGATTTATCTGACTACAGAGTCAAACTGCTACCTTCTTTCACAACTAAAATCCAAACATGGCCAAACCCTGCAGTCTATTACTGTTTCTGCCCTTTAATATGTTAATTGTGAGCTACTTAAATTATTTCAGTGCTCCACTTTTAAAATAGTATCATGTTTTATTATCTTTTATAGTAAAGATATGCTCTCAGTACTATTAAATATTTAAATAACTTTATACTTACATAGTCACAATGGCAAATTTTCACCAGGATTAAGCCACAAAAAGAAATAGGAAGAAAACTATAAATAATTAGGAACAGATAAGAAACAGATATTGACATGATAGACTCACAGAAGAAAAACACAAATTTGGGGATGAAATTGTTTTTGTAAAAATACATAATAAAATTAACTACCAAAGAAAATAAGTTCTGAAAAACAAACCAATTCAAATGTCTCACCTATATGTTATTAGTGGATGAAGAGGAATAAATTCAGCTGGCCCAAATTCTATAGAGCAACCAAGTGTAACTAATGTTAGCAATTCACCTAGGCAGGTCAATAAAATCAGGGATCCACGTTTTAACACACAAGCCAAAAAAAGACTGTCATGTGTCCAGCTGATGTCACCTACCCAGTATGACCTAGAAAGACAAATAACAGATTTAGAAAGGACTGGATAGTAGGCTACTGTCACATAAATTTTGTTAATTTTACTTTGTAGGGAAAAAAGGCTTACATATATCGACTCCAACAATATTCCATTACAAATCATAAGTAATTCAGAAATAAAAATATTACCCAAGTTGAGCCAATTAGTCAAGTCATTTTTGGCAGGGAGGGGTCTGAGACAGGGTTTCTCTGTATAAAAGCCTTGGTTGTCCTGGAACTTGCTATCCAGGCTGGTCTCAAACTCAGAGATCTGCCTGACTCTGCCTTCTGAGTGTTGGGATTAAAAGTGTGCGCCACCACACCTGGCTTCGTTGTCTTTTAATCGAATGAACCGTAATCTCTATAACCACAACTATGATAGATTCTGTCCCCACACAGCACACCTCCTCTTCCCAAAGCTGTTCCTTACTCCTTACTACTACTACTCCTTGGCAGCATCAATGTAACACCAGAACAAGGAGCAGCTCCCCTCCCATCTGACAAGACCATAGATAGTCAAAGGGACCACTGAGCTGAGAACAACGCTGCTCTTGGAAAGGAATGGGTGGGGGGGGTGGGGGGTGGGGGGGGTGGGGGGGGTGGGGGGGGGAAGCAGCTAGATGATGACCTGACCTCTCTGGAAATTCAGAGAAAGGCACAGAAAGTGTTCAGAAACAAGAGGCTAGGTGCTCAAGAAAGAAATCTTTGTACTCCAATCTTGTACAGGTCTTTTCCTTTTATTTTTTGAAGACAGGATCTCTCTTGGCTGTTCTGGAACTTGCTATGTACACAGGTTGGCCTCAAAGTCTCAGAGATTCCCCTGCCTCTGTTTCTGGAGTGCTGGAATTAAAGGTGTATGTCAGCACACCTAATTTGTATATGCCTTATAGCTCATGTGTTATCCCAAAATCACCATGAATGAATGTAAGCGTTTAAAAATCTATGAACACTCTAGCCTACCTGAATGAATGGTGGTCTCCGCTCTTGAAATTTTATCTTACCCTCCCTAACAAAGTCTCAGATTGCTCGACCTACTCACAGCCCCATTCCTGAGAAGATGGGAAAAACAATGAAAAAGACTTGTATTTTCTACACTACCCTTTCTTTAAAAGTATCTGAGATTTTCTTTATATAAAGCAACTTTTAGAATTACCCAAGTATAAAGGTAAGTCACATTCTTTAATCTAAATGTTATTTGTGGACTTACTAGAGCTTCAAACTTCAAAAGCCCTCCTTAGAAATAAGCATATGTATTCTTACCTGATAAGTGCAGCAGGGACCACAGGATTCTTATTACTGCATCCTTTAAGGTCACCACAGAGAGTAACAAAATTCAGTGTGTTTATAAACAATACCCGAGTTGCCTAGAAGGGGGAAAACATGACATAAGCAATGACGGTATCTTCTGTGTGTATTACTTACTGGAGGCTGAGAGAGCTGTTATTATACCAAGTAAGTAGTAGTCTTAGCCAGGAAGTACTGACAGTTCTTGACTCTAAAATTGTTCAGAGTAGCCTTACACTTGAAATCCTCCGGCCCCAGCCCTGCCAACAGCTGGGTTAGAACACATGCCTCCTTCTCCTTCACCCTTTCACTTGTTACTTTGTTTTATTGTGTTTGAGACAGGGTTTTCCTATGTAGCCCAGGCTGGCCTTGACCTCAAATCCTCCTGCTCCAGTGTGCAGAGTGCTGGGATTACAGGCATTTGCCACCAAGATAAGCTTTTTAATTTTACAGCTCTTCAGAACAGCTTTTGAAAACCATGACAGTTGATTTTTATAACTTTACCAAACCACGATGGGCTAAAAAGGTCACTTTAAGGAACATACAGTAGTAGTAAGGACAGGCGCTTGTTACTGACCTTTGGGTCTTTCTGATTAAGAGTCACTGCCAAGGCAAGACCATCTCTTGAGAAGGCCGAGATCAGAGCTCCTCTTGACTTCACTGCCTCACACTTGGGAGTCAGACTGCACAGGACACATTCCTGCTGTGCCCAGTGAACACGGAAAGGCAATGACCTAAGAAAGTCATGGAATTATGAAAGGAAGATTCAACAGGGTTCTTCTGTGTATCAGACCTGGCTGTCCTGGAACTAGCTCTGTAGACCAGGCTGGCCTCAAACTCAGAGATCCACCTGCCTCTGCCTCCCAAGTGCTGGAATCAATGGAATATATCACAAATGCCCAGCAAGGTTTAATGATTTTATTTACTTATTTTTGATGTATGTATATGTTTTTTTAGATGAGGTCTCAATATATGACTCACACTGGCCTTGAACTCCTGAACTCAAGTGAGCCTCGTCCTTAGCACACTCTCTTGGACTGTGCAGGGCTTGCTGAAGCCACAGCTTGGTGACCTTCCTCGAACTTTTCACATGGCCCATCCTTGGAATGAGAGGAGCAGCAGCGGAATTAGCAGTGACGTATCATGAGTGCACTGTATTGTTTGCACCTGTTAATAAACCTGACTTGAGGGGGCTGGAGAGCCAGCTCAACAGTTAAGAGCACCAGCTGCTCTTCCAGAGGACCTAGGTTCAATCCCCAACATCCACATGGCAGCTCACAACTGCCTGTAATTCTAGTTCCAGGGGATCGCATCCTCACATATACAGACAAAACGCCAATGTACCACATAAAATATAAACAAACAAACCTGACTTGAACCCCTCTTTACTGGTACCCATGCTGGGCACCATATGTAAATGGAGGCTTTTGTCCTGACCACCTAGTCCCAAATAAACACTTGGAGGCTTATACTAATTGTAAATGCTTGGACGATAGCTCAGGCTTGTTTCTAGCTAACTCTTACATTTAAACTAACCCATATTTCTATTTATGCTTTGACACGTGGTTCAAGGCTTGTTACCTCATTTTACACATGTCCTACTTGCTTAGCAGCTGACTGGGTCTATTCTCTCTGCCCTTCTCCTTCCCATCATCCTTAGTTTGGTCGCTCCACCTATACTTCCTGCCTGGTTACTGGACAATCAACACTTTATTAAACCAATTCAAGAGACAAATCTCTACAGTGTACAAGAGGATTATTCACAACACATTATTTTTCTAAACTATACTTAAGTTTTATAAGCTTTTAATATATTTTGCTCTATTTTATGAGGCTTAGATTGCAAACTATTTTACTATTAAAAAACAAATGGACAAACAAAAACTACTTGAGGATAGTTCTGGTGGCTCCAGCATTTGGGATAGAGAGACAAGAATATCTCTTGGGTACAAGACCAGCAAGATCACACAGAGTTCTAGGATAGTCAGGGCTACATAGTGAGACCTTGTCCAAATACACAAAACAAAACAGTTGAGCATTTGAAGGCACAACAGTAGTAAATCCAAATATTCTTGCCCTCTTTAAAGTTCAATTCATCTCAAAGTAATTTTTATTATTATTTTTATTTTTTTAATTTTCTTTATTTTACATACCAATCTCATTTCCCTTTCCCTCCCGTCCTCCCGCCTCCCCCTACTTTCCTCCCACCCCACTCCCCATCCACTACTCAGAGAGGGTGAGGCCTCCCATGACAGTCAACAAAGTCCGTCACATCACCTGAGGCAGGACCAAGGTAACAAGAAAAATACTCCACGAGCTATGCTATCTCATACATGTTTTCCCTTCTAGGAAAATAAAAACAAGAGAACCTTTCTAGATTTAATGTTTAAAAGTGAAAGGTGGAAGGGAAGGTCTACAAAGTTTTAAAAACTGAAATTAAGACCTGAAAATCTTAAATACAAACTGTCAACGACAAATGACAATGCTTGTTTAAAAGTGGGAAAGAAGAGAAAGGAAAATATTTACCTCACCTTACAGACGTCAATACATTCTCAGACCACTGAATGACCAGAAATGCTAACTTCAAGCATTCTCCAGAATAGAAAGTAAAAGAACACAGGCAGCAGTCGCCAAGTAACTGCAGATAAATTTAATAGTTTAGTATACAATTAATCTGAAAATAAACTGATATGTCTCATATAAATACAATATATTGGGACCCTGCTTCTATTTTCATTCTTCATAGTAAGCTAAAGGCTATGTAATTTTTTATTTGCCAGATACAAGGTCCAAATGGAAAATCAGCCTAAGGACACAGAGGAGTTCTTTTGGGACCTTCGGCATCCTCTTTACACTCAAGTTGAACAAGGGACACGTATTGGTATTCCTATAGCACCACAGGGTAACTGCAGACCATGTTATATTACAATTGATGATATAAAATATAAGATAAAAGGGGCTAGAGAGATGCCCCAGCAGTTAAAAGCACTGGCTGCTCCTCCAGAGGCCCTTAGTCAATTCCCACCACTCACATGGTGGCTCACACTCTCTATACTTGGATCTTACGCCCTCTTCTGGCTAAAAGTCATACATGCAGACATAAAATAAAAAGATCTTTGAAAAAAAAATAAGGTAACAAAAATATTATCAAAATAACTCAAAGAGAATAAAATTCCCAACATGTATCTAATGCCTGAGGACATGAAAATGCTTGTTACCCTGACTTGACTATAATATACAAATGTATAAAACTACTATATGCCACTTCATTAATATGTTCAAATATTAGTATAAAAATATACTATTTATTGTTGCTGGGAAACTTCCTATAAAATTCTCTTCTTTTATAGTTTTATATTATCTATATTAGAATATCACCATACTGGGAAGAATCAATAAAATTTCAAAATGCAATTTTTTTTTGTGGGGGGGGGAGTGGGGCTCAAGACAGGATTTCTCTGTGTAACAGTCCTAGCTGTTCTGGAACTCTCTCTGTAGACTAGTCTGGCCTCGAACTCACAGAGATCTGACTCTGCCTCCCCAATGCTGAAACTAAGGGCCAGGTGATTTTTCTTTTTAAAAGAGCAGCCAGGCTGGTCTGAACTGACCATCTTGCCTCTATTTCCATAGTGCTGAGATTGGTATGTACCACCAAGCCTAACTTCAAAATACAATTTCTAAGAAAAGTGGACTATGTAACAGATGAAAGTTCATACATAGAGACTACATAAAGTTATTTAAAAATTTTAAACAATGCATCTATTATATCCTGAGAATTTAATAACTTATGGAACACCACCAGTTCTAGTTTATTAACTTATAGAACATTTGATTTTAACTTGGTTGTTCAAGACAAAGCCTTGCTATATAGCCAAGACAGCCTGGAGCTCAATATGTAACCAGGCTGGTCTTGAACTTTGGTTAGCTTTTGCTCATCTGCCTCACTTGGGTTGCAGGTATGAACCATCAAACTCACTACCAGGCTCACTACGAGTCATATTATACTAAGGGAAAAAAGTTTTAATTTGAAACTATTCTTAAAATCACCTCTTCCAAACAGCAGTTTTACACCTGCTCTGACTAGTGACAAACAGGTGTGCTATTCCCCTGACTAACGTTTCTCAGATCGGGCCGTTCTTAAAGCCTAAGAACTCTATCTACTTCATAGTTTCTCGTGTGGATTTTACCTCATTTCTGACAAAAACAGCGTCCACTACAGCTTCTTTATCTTGAGTGGAAGGCAATAAAACTGCCTCTTCGGGTATGATTTGGGACCACTGACCGACCAATGGGAGGCTTTTAGAAGATAAAATATTCTTCAATTCCAAATATTCCCACAGAAGTATGCAGCCAGAAGATGTAATAAGCAGAACTTTTTTCCCATTTTCAGCTACATATAAGTATAGTCTTGAAGAGCTTTCTAATTAACAGAAAGAAAAAAAAACAGAAAAGTTAAACTTTCAAAATCTGAATTTTTCATGAAAGTACATAATTTTCTTTTCCTTTTTGGCTTGTATAAAATAAGGTCTCTCTGTGATCCTCCTACCTCAGCATCCAAATGCTTGCCAGGCAAGTTAACTACCCTTGCAGTAAGAAACTCAAGCTGTGTTATCACTTAGAATGCTAAAACTAAAGCATTAATAATGAAAGTACAAACAACAATAACATTTACTACTTTGCTTGTTTGTTTTTTGAGGAATTTCTCAGCAGCTCTGCTTGTCCTGGAACCACTCTTGGCCTCTAACTCACAGCCCAGCACTAATAATGTAGGAGGGATTGAACTGACGGCATTGTGCAGCCTAGGCAAGGGCTCTAACACTGAGACCCACTCCTAGCATCCTTTTTACTTTTTATTTTGAGACAGGGTTACACTGGGCCACTCAAGCCGACCTTCAGCTCAATCTGCAGTCCAAGCAACACTCAGGCTTCTGGTCCTTCTGCCCCGGTCTCCCGAACTGTTTGGATTACAGACGTGCACCACAAAACCTGCACTGCTATGTAACACTAGAAACCTGTCATCAGAGCAATGACATGCAGGCCAGGTTTGCTTCTTCAAGTTAAATAAGGTGCAAAAAAGTACCAATCAAATTTCAGAATAAATATTATACAGACAGAAACAATATGTATATGCACACAAAGAGATACATTATCAAATAGTAATATGAAAAAAACTTCAGTCTTGTCTCAAAGAAAATTTAAAAAGTGCCTACCTACTGTAGCTTTAATAACTTCTTTAGGCTTTTCCGTCACCTGTATCATTTTCAAACAATCTTGATCTTTGTTCCACAGGAAAAGCTCTCCTGTAGTGAGGACCCCTGACAGCCACATATCTGTTCAAAAGCAAAATGCAACTTTTAACACACTATCGCTGACTTTTTTTTCTTGAAAAATTGTAGTAAGCTAGCCTTTTAACATATCAGCAATACTTAACCATTCCTGGATGTTGCCAGAAAAAAAACATCCTTTAACAAAGGCTGCAGACTCGGAATCTTCTTCTTTGTTCTTCCTGACAGCAAATTAATCTCATTTATGAATTTCTCATCCAACAGAAAAACAGCTTCATTCTCCTGAGAGAGAAAAACACGTGAAGGTCTTATGTGTCTCCAACAGTTAATTCAATCTTCTCTACATAAATTACCATAGAAAGGAAACCAAAATAACATTTAAGAACAAGAATAATTTATACCACAAGTCTAAAGTAAACATTAAACCCATAGCCTAAACATTTTTCATTCTGTTTTAAATAACACTTGGGGTAGGGTGTTACTCAGGGATAGAGTGCCTGTCTAGCAGTGAGGTCCTGATTCTGTACCTATATATTCCATACCTAGCACTATGAAAACAGGAAATAATAATAAAGTTAAAGTTACAGGGTACGGTGATCTAACAGCTGTATTTAAAACTCTTTAAAGGCTAATATTCTAGGGCCATTTGCCACTTTGGCAAGCTAGAATTACTTGAAGTCCTACTCGTGTGAGCATCTGTATGGACAAGCTTTTTCTTTGGTGTTGTTTTTTCAAGACAGGGCTTCTCTGTGTAGCCCCGGCTGTACTGGAACTCTCTCTGTAGACAAGGCTGGCCTCGAATTCAGAGATCCACCTGCCTCTGCCTCCCAAATCCTGGTATTAAAGGCCTGCACCACCAGTGCCCAGCTGGACAAGTTTTTATATATACTGTCTTAGATTAAAATGAATATGGTTTTGGAAATCCATAAGCTCTTGACTTAGACAGATCTTTTTTTTTTCTACAAAAAGTAAGGTATTTTGAATGAAGTTTGTGGAGCCAGAAGCAGCAACCCCTCAGAAGCTGCTAAACACACAAATTACCAGGGCTGGAGAGATGGCTCAGTACTTAAAAGCACTGACTGCTTTTCCTGAGGTCCTGAGTCAATTTTTAACACCCACATGATGATTCACAACTACCTATAAATGTAGTCTCATGGGATTTTCATGGAATCTGATCAAAACACTCATACATAAAAAATATAAGCAATGTTTTTAAAACATTCTAAACCTTAAAAAAAGAAAACAAACAGAAACCATAAATTACCCAGCTTTAGCTAGTGTACAATGCAAGGGTTTCATTATAATATTTTCAAACATATTAATCACACATATTTTGCTCATATTGTCCCTTTCCTAACTCCAAGAACGCCCCTTCTGCTTTATTCATGTATACACACACATACAATGTCAAGATGGAACATGAGAAAAAACACCATATTTATCTTTCTTTCTCTGCCAATTGTCCTCTTTTGTCCTGTCCACCTCCCACTGGACCCTTTCTCCCCTCACGTGCTCCCGTTCTCCTTTCACATCCTATATGTACTTACTTTTAAATGCATATTTCTTTAATTTTGAGCAAAAGCATGCAGCATTCGCCCTTCTGTGTCAGGCTTTTTGTTTAACAAGATTATCTCTAGTTCCACAAACTATATTTCAAAATTTTTTTACGACTGAGTAAATTTCACCTGTCCAAATGATTTGGATGCGTGTAAAATTTGAAAACTCCTGGGCTGGAGGATGGCTTAGTGGTTAAGAGTACTTGCTACTTTTCCAGGAGACCTGGGTCTGACTCCCAGCACCCATGTGCCAGGAGCTCTGACATCCTCTTCTGGCCTGTGTGAATTGACCATGCATGTAGTGTACTTACATACATGAAAGGAAACTACTCATACACGGAAGATAAAAAAAATTTTTTTGAAAGAAAAACAGTAGCGAATTCCTGTTACACGTAGGATAAGGGTAGAACTTCTCACTGAAATTTGAGTCACCAATCACTGTAAATTAAAAGGGTTTCTGTAGGCTTGCCCACTCTAAGGTGTGAAGGCTACACCACATATCATTAATCATATTAAGAACAAGAATAATTTATACCACAAATTAATTCTGGATCATTAATGCCTTATTGCCCCTATCCTGTTCTAGCCCTGAGGCTACTTTTTTTGCCCTGAGGCTACTTTAAAGATACACTATTAGGAAACACTTTGCTGTTTTGGTAGGCTCATGTAGGACATTAAACTCTCCCTTTAAACATGTTATAAAGGAAAAAACTGAAAACAAAACCTTTTACCTAGACAGATGACTCAATGCTCTATAAATGCTAACTTGTATATTATAACTTAGCACACACACAACCAACCCTCTCTAGGGGACAGGTGATCTTCTGAATATGATGTGTTCTTTTGGGGTTTTTGTGTGTGTGTATGTGTGTTGTTGTTTTTTGTGGGAGTTTAATGTCACAGAATATTCCTAAATCTTACAGGAAAAACACATTTAGCATCTGTAAAACCATTAGTATATGAATAAAGAAAAACTCACTTGACCCAACCAGGAAACTCTGGGCCAGGGTTTTTTCTGCTTGATACTTGTTGATGTCAAAACTTCTAATCTTATCTCCATGCTTCTTGAGATACCAATGACCAGTTAGCAAAGCCAGTCATGAGATCCTGTGAATAATAACAGCAATAATTAAGAGCCCATAATATTTACAGAGAGAGTTAGTTACTTTTCTCAACACTGTGGCAAAATACTGGAGGGAAGGCACCTAAGGGAGGGAGGAGATTTCAGAAGACCCCACCCACAGCTGGCTAGCCACATCCATTTGGACAAAATACCATGGCCATAGGCGCACAGGGAAAAGGAGAGGCTTCACCTCACAGGTGAGAGAAAACGGAGTAGGGACAATGGAACATGAATAACCTTCCAAAGGGGCAGCCCCAGTGACCTATGTCCTCTAACTAGACCAAACTCCTGAAGTTTCCAGAACCTCCCAAATAGCATCACAAGCTGGGGACAAAGGAGTCAAGAAAATGAGTCTGTAGGAGACATCTGAAATTCAAATGGTAACACTGAACATCTTAATTTAGAATTTCAAGAACTTTTAATTATTTTTCAATGGCTATCATCCTCTCTTGCAGGTAAGAAACCGCACTCTATATTGCATCCACATCCTGAACTGAGGCAAAACGCACTTGCTCTCTTACACACGACTTCTCAGACAATGACCATGACCATAATATAGCAGGAAGGGTACTGAAGATCACATCTATGACTGCGCTTCTCAGCGTAGCAGACGACCTTTTAGTAAAGAAGGTCAAATCTCCAGTCTTGTGCTCTTCTTCTGACTTTGCTACTGTTGGACCTCTTCCCGTGACGCTAAGATAGATTGTGGGATCACTCTGGCCAACAAAGTACAAGGGAAGTGGCCGGGCGGTGGTGGCGCATGCCTTTAATCCCAGCACTCCGGAGGCAGAGGCAGGTGGATCTCTGTGAGTTCGAGACAAGCCTGGTCTACAAGAGCTAGTTCCAGGACAGGCTTCAAAGCCACAGAGAAACCCTGTCTCGAAAAACAAAAAAAAAAACAAAAAACAAAAAAAAAATACAAGAGAAGTGATGCTATGGATTTTCAAGGTAAGCACACTGCCTAGCTCATCTAAAACAGAAGCCTAGCTGGGCCTACTGGCATAGGTCAAGGCAGGAAGACTGCTAAGTTCAAGGTTTCCCAGTGTCACAGAGTGAATTCAAGGTCAGCTTGAGCAATGGAGTGAGACCGTGACTCCAATGAAAAGTGAAAAGAGAGCTGGACACAGCTCAGTACAAGAACACTTGTTTGGCATGTGAGGGGCTCCCAGTTCAATGCCCAGCACCCAAATGAAGAAGTAGCCTCGAGACCGCACAAAAGGTGCATGGCAAGTCCCCACACTAGCTGTGGGGATACCTGTGGCAGAGACCAAGGACAGTCTATTATGGCCCAAGCAGAAGAGGATGCTCACACTGAGTGCAGAGTCAGAACCTAATCAGCATAGAGGGAAAGCATGATCTTGGCAGGATGACCCGTTATTGGAAAAACCTTGGGAAGATGACCACTCAGTTGGACAGTCCACTTCAGAGTATACTAGAACCCAAGCAGAGGGCACAGAATCACTCTGAGAGGGAACCTCACTGACCAAATTAAGAACACTATGCCCATTAAAATAAACTATACTAATGGATTAAAGATCTATGAATCAAAACAGAAGACTGAATCCTTATGATGAATAGAGCATTTGGTAAAAAGTGGTAAGACTTACATAGTAACAGGCAGAATCCATTTAATCCTGTAACTACAGTGAACACTATAAAAAACGTGACAGGTGGAAGTCACATGCTACCTAACAGGTAAAATGAGAAGATCTCATGGGTGTCTCATGGTGATACTTGTTTTGAGGATGCATAAACTAATAACAATCACAATAATAATAAACACAATCATAAAGAAGCATCAGATAAATCCAAAATGAGGGACTTTTACAAAAGATCTATCTGTAATATTCAGTGGAGTCCAGGTCATGGAAGGTGAGCAGCAAATGGTGAACAGATCAGGCAACTAAGCACAACAAGTAATTTACAGGCCTCATCATTATATAATATTAAACCTTTAAAAACCTAAGCAACTGGGAACATCCAGAAAGCAAACATGAAATGGCTGTGACTCTTTCTGTGCTTATTTCCTTATTTTGGCTTTAATGCTTGTCCTGCTGTTGTAACTCGTTTTGCAGGCTGCATACACATTTGTGTGCCCATGCAGAGGCCAGAGGTACGCCTTCCTCCATTGCTTTTTGTCTTAGGCTTTGAGATAGCATCTCTCAATGAACTGGAAGTTTGTTGCTGGCCATTTTGCCTAGGGTGACTAGCCACCGAGCCACCTGGAATCTAGGTGTCCCTGCCTCCCAGCTCTAGGAGCACAGGCACATTCTAAGTGGGTACTGGGAGCACAGGCACGTTCTAAGTGGGTACTGGGAGCACAGGCACGTTCTAAGTGGGTACTGGGGGTTCAAACTCAGGTCCCCCCGGCTCTGGGAGCACAGGCACGTTCTAAGTGGGTACTGGGAGCACAGGCACATTCTAAGTGGGTACTGGGGGTTCAAACTCAGGTCCCCCCAGCTCTAGAAGCACAGGCACATTCTAAGTGGATACTGGGAGCACAGGCACATTCTAAGAGGGTACTGGGGGATCAAACTCAGGTCCTCAAACATGCCCAGAAAGTGCTTTAACCACTGAGCCGTCTTAGCAATCCTATTTTGCATTCTTTTCTTTTTTGTTCATTTTAAGAAATGGTCATGGAGACCAGGATAACCTCACACTCCCTACGCAATTAAAGATGATTTTGAACTTGTAATTCTATCTCTACTCCAGACTTCTGGGATTATAGGCCTGCCTGCACAACCATACCTGGTTTTTGTGGTATGGAGACCAGGGCGTGGCGTATGCCTGGCAAGCATTTGACCAAGTGAGCTCCATCTCCAGCCCTCAACTCCCAACCCTGTCCCCCAAGCTAACCTGGACAGGGTCTCTTGTCCAAATTAGTCTCAAACTCCTTATAAAGTAAGATTACCTTGAATTTTTAAATCCTTCTGCAATACAGTCAGGGTGGGACTAATATCTTAACCAACAAGCTCAGTTTCTCTCCACGACTCCTTCATGCCTTCAAATCAGTGCCGACTAAGAAACTTACACACTACAAGTATGGCGGTCAGCACTAAGTACGTCCTTCTCTGGACCATAACTTCAGTGTGCTGACCCCGAGGAGACAGAAGCTTTGGCTTCAATGATGCTGCTCCCTTCTTAATCACAGCTGATCCTTCAGCCTCAGCTGACCAGCATCGCAAAAATTTCACCTAGGCAGTTCTTAATTCAAAATATCACTTAAAGCTGGGCGGTGGTGGCGCATGCCTTTAATCCCAGCACTAGGGAGGCAGAAGCAGGCAGGTGTCTGTGAGTTCAAGGCCAGCCTGGTCTATAGAGCGAATTTCAGGATCCAAAGCTAGACAGAGATACCATATCTTGAAAAACAAAAACAACACCCCCCCCCCCCCCATCACTTGAATGATCCCGGTCAGTTTTTCTTCCCTCTACTTCACAAGCCAGGCCTCCATCGTCTGCATCTCTCCAAACATTCTATCCTTCCCACAAAACAGCTACAGAGCTCTGGGCACTAATAGCTTCTCCAGCTCAAAATACAAATGCCACCACAATCCTTCCAAAAACACATGGTGAGGTCTGTCACAGCAGGATCCCATGATCTGGGAGCAATTTCCATCTTGGTGAAGGTTTCTACCGTGCAGTAAAACACCATGATCAAAACAACCTGGGGAAGAAAGGGTTTACATCTTCTTACAGCTTGTAGTTCATCAACCAGGCAAGTCAGGGGAGAAATGCAAGACAGGAATGGAGCTGCTGCAGAGGTCACTCAAGAGTGCTGCTTACTGACTTGCTCCACAGGGCTTGCTGGGCCTGCTTCCTTATACACCCCAGGACCACCAGCCCAAGGGTGTTTCTACCCACAGAAAGCTGAGTCTTCTCACATCAATCAGTCAAGAAAATGCCCCACAGGCTTGGCCACAGTTCCAGTGGGGGGGGAGGGCAGCATTTTCTCGATGGAGGTTCTTCCCAAATGATTCCAGCTTGTGTTAAACTTAGCTAGTTTTATAACTAGCTAAGCAGTGTTCTGAGGAAACCAAAGGTCGGGTGTTCTACATTAAAGATGATTTAACTACACAAGACAACCAAATGCTGTATCTTATCCTGCGCCAGAAAACAAAAATTGCAATCAACAACGTTATCCGATGCTGTTTCCCAAATGTGATGGCTACTAGCTTACATGAAAGAGCAATACTAGAGATGCGCATTGCACTGAATATGTATGAATATTGTATGAGTAAGAACATACAATACACACAACTCAACCGCAAAACATTTGGAAAGGGGCTGGAGAGATGGCTCAGAGGTTAAGAGCATTGCCTGCTCTTCCAAAGGTCCTGAGTTCAATTCCCAGCAACCACATGGTGGCTCACAACCATCTATAATGAGATCTGGTGCCCTCTTCTGGCATGCAGGCAGGCATGGAAGGAATGTTGTATACATAATAAATAAATAAATATTTTTTTTAAAAAAACATTTGGAAGGCCATTTTAGGTGCTTAATAGTTCCTAAATACTATGTGTATGCACATGGATAAACAGAAGGATAAAGTACGGCAAAACAAAACAACTGGATAATCTGAACAAAAGTACATATTTAATTACATCTTGGGGAAACTTTTATGTAAAATCATTAAAAGGCAACTGGAGAAACTGAACAGGGCTCAGCAATCATTAGGGATTAGTCTAATAGACTATACGAGAGACGATAAGATGTTTAGCTTTGGTTTTGTGGGATAATTATATTATGGTTTTGTTTAATGTTTCATATCTTACTTCTAGATATGAAAGAGAAACGCTTAAGTATTTATGCCACGGGTTTGTTTGGAAACACGTAGACTTAAATTTTGCAAGTAAAACGTAAAAGATAAAAAGACAGCAAACCACTTCAAGATTTCGGGCTAGAGCCCTACAGGATCATATACAACCTTCCACCATTTAGCATGCTAAAAGTCACCTCCTGGGACGCAGCAAACATCATTTCTGACGCATACTGCAAAGCCTCTGAAAACACAGATGCTACTGGATAGAGACCAAGCGCCCCACAACAGGAAAGAAGTGAGAAAAAAAAAAATCCGCTCATACGAGCAAAATACATACTCTGTCAAGTCTACGGGGACGGAGGAAAGGGTACCTTTATTTCAAACAAATGCGAGAGGGCAATTTCAAGCAAATCATTGAAGTTCTGGTGTCTCTCCCAAGGAGGATGCTAGGAAACCGCGTCCATTCCTCGTTGCTCCGTCGGCGGCTGGGGTCAACCCAGGAGTTTCCTCGTGACGGCGTGGCCAGAGTCGCCGAAGGTCCCCCGTGGAGATGTGGGGGACCCTGCAGGGAGGGCGGCGTCTGAGAGGCCAGGGAAGACCGGAGCGAGAGGGCGGGGGGCCGCGTGGAAAACGGGGGTCCCAACAGTGAGGCGGGACTCGCGGAGACGCAGGGTTTGGAGAGGATTCCCAGGTCGTTGCCTCTCGCTGCGGTCTCAGGAGCCTGAGAGAATCCGGGGCCCGGGAGAGAAGGCCGCGCCCGCCACAGACGAGTCGTGTCCTGGAGACGCCACGGCGGGAGCACCCACCGCGCATGCGCCGTGCCACCTGGTGGGCGGGCATCTAGAGGCTCCCAGGCCGCGCCGGCTCGCGGAGTTACCGGTGCCAGGCTCCCGTTATCGTTTCCCTCCGCCTCTCAAGGGTCCTTCCCCGCCGGCTCCTGTCCTCTCATCAGCTCAGTACACCCTTCTCCGTCCATCGCTTCCTCACGAGCTAGTCTTTGAGTTCCTGGGCATCTTGTGGAGCTTTGTAAGAAAAGCACCAACCACAGCCACACCTACAGGGTTGGGCTGTCAAGAGCGCTTGTTGCTTTTGCAGAGGACCCTAGTTTGGTTCCCCATCACCTACAGGGTGACTTATAATTCTGAGTGACACCAGTTCCAGGGAAACTGACACTCGCTTCTGGCTTCCGTGGGCACCAGGCACCCTCGTGATGCACATACATCCATGGAAGTGAACCAGTCATACAAGGACAAGTCCACAACCAAACCAAACCTAATCCTCCCTAGAGGAGCCCTCCACAGACCTAAAAGAAAGGCGTTGACGCCATCAATAAACGAGAATACAGAAGTAATAATTTTTTCCTTATTGGAAACTGTGGAGCATTTTTTTTAATCTGTACAGATTTTATTTCTTCTCTTGAAATGCGTCTATTTAGTTCAATTGCCCAATTTCAATGGAATTGTTTTTCTTGCTTTTTTTCCTTTTTATCTTTTTATTGATTCTGGATATTAGTCCTCTGTTATATAAAAAGCTGGTATGCCTATCCTGTAAGTTATCTCTTCACTTTTGTCTCCTTTGAGATGCAAAAACTTAGTTTTGTGTAATTACACTTGAATTTTTTTTTAATTTTTGCTTTGTATGCATCTTGAATCCTATCCAGAAAAATCATTACCTGTAGCATTATCTTTTAAGCATTGCGGGCATGCGTGCAGAACACTGTATATATAATAAATAAATAAATAAATAAATAAATCTTATTAAAAAAAAGAAAAAAGACAAAAAAAACAAAGGAAAATCTTGAAATTAGTATATGTGAGCATTGAGATGTGGGTGCTGGAAACTGAACCCAGGCCCCTGGGGAAAGCAGTGTGCAATCATAACTACTGAAATCTCTCCCGTCCTCAAGTCTATCGTTACTTTTGAAAACTGTTTTGGGGCTGGAGAGATGGCTCAGAGGTTAAGAGCACTGACTGCTCTTCCAGAGGACCCGGGTTCGATTCCCAGCAGCCACATGGCAGCTCACAACTGTCTGAAAATGCAGTTCCATGAGATCTGACACCTTCACACCAATGAACATAATAAAGTTAAATAAAAAAAAAGTTTAAAAAAAAAGATAACTGTTTTGGCCGCTCTGTTCTTTCTTTAAAGATTTATTTATTTGTGTAATATATATATTAGTGCTCCGTCTGCATGTATGACATTATGCCAGAAGAGGGCATCAGATCCCACTATAGAGAATTGTGAGCCCCCAGGTGGCTGAGGGGAAGTGAATTCAGAACCTCTGAAAAAGCAGTCAGAGCTCTTCACTGCTGAACTCCAGCCCTGTTATTTCGACATTTTCATTTAACTTTTTACTTTAATTTTTTTTTTTTCGAGACAGGGTCTCTCTGTGGTTTTGGAGCCTGTCCTGGAACTAGCTCTTGTAGACCAGGCTGGTCTCGAACTCACAGAGATCCGCCTGCCTCTGCCTCCCGAGTGCTGGGATTAAAGGCTTGCGCCACCACCGCCCGGCTTTACTTTTAAATTTTAACTAAAATATAATTATATCATTTCCTCTCTTCCTTTTTTATTTTTTAAATGTTTATTTATTTATTGTGTATACAGTATCTGTCTACATGTATCCCTGCATGCCAGAAGAGGGCACCAGATCTCATTATAGATGGCTGTGAGCCACCATGTGGTTGCTCGGAATTGAACTCAGGACCTCTGGAAGAGCAGTCAGTGCTCTTAAGCTCTGAGCCATCTCTCCAACCTCCTCTCTTCCCATTTATGGCCTTTTTGTTACATATATGCATAAACAAATACAACCTGCTGAATGTTAGTGTTGCTTGTATGACTACGATTTCAGGGCTGACCACTTGGTGTTGGATAATCAACTAGGGAGTTCATCCTGGGGAAAGACAAATTCTCCTGCTGTCAGCATCCCATAGTTGCCTATAGTAGCCTGGGGGTGGGACCTTGTATGATTTCTCCCTTCCATGTTAGCATGCCTATTAGTGTTATCCTTGCTCAGTGGTCTTATTTAGGCAGCCATACTATGGAGGTATCATGGGTATAGCTTCCCTGTCATTTACAGGAGACACAATCTCGCAGCACACTTCCTGGTCTTCTGGTTGTTGGTATCATGCAACTCCCTCTTCTGTGATGTTCTCTGAGCCTAAGCTGTGGTTTTCAGTATCTCTGCCACAAAGAGATGCTTCTTTGATGATGGAGAAAAGCTACACTTATTTTTGGGTATTAAGGATAATTTCTGGAATGCACTTGGGAATTAAGCTGGTCTAGCAAAATGGAAGTAATAGGTTCTCCTCAAGATCCGTAACCTCAATGGTCCAAGGCTCAATTTCCTGGTCCAGGTATAATTATCCTTCTGTTAGCTGTTGGCAACAGCCAGGATATGAATTCCAATTGCGCTTCTAGGGATACCTTGCCATGCTGTGCACTGCTGTGGTTCACAGGCATCAGAGCTCGGTAAGACTAGTGATGGCTTCCCTTCTTTGGTACCTTGCCTATCTCCTTCTAGTACTAATGAAAGCAAGGGCTTAGGAAAGAAGTTTTCAGGTCAGATCCAGCTCAGTTCTTCTGAGTCTGTGTGAAGTGCAAGCTGTCTTCAGCAATAGGGATGTAGCTTTACCTTCTTCTGAAAGGAACGAAGGGCAAAAGCAATGGGCAGCCTAGATCAACAGCTCAGTAGGAAAACTTTCTTCCATTTGTACTTGTGTGAACACATGTAGAGGCCAAAGGACAACACATAGGAATCAGTTTTCTCTTTTCTACCACATGATCCTGGCAATAAACTCAGGCCATCAGATACTCATAACAGCTGAACCTTCTGCATTTTATAATCTGTCAATTTTCATTTTCAAAGAGCCAGCTAAGAATTTGACTAGGAGGGGGCTGGAGACATGGCTCAAGTGGTTAAGAGCATTGCCTGCTCTTCCAAAGGTCCTGAGTTCAATTCCCAGCAACCACATGGTGGCTCACAACCATCTGTAATGAGATCTGGTGCCCTCTTCTAGCCTGCAGATATACACACAGACAGAATATTGTATACATAATAAATAAATATTTAAAAAAAAGAATTTGACTAGGAATGTACTTAGTTTGTACATCCATTTGGTAAGAACTAACTTTTTTTCTTATTCTTTATAGTACTATAAGGTCATTTTCAGACCATACACATTAAACTTCAGTTAAAATTAATGTTTCTTGGGCTGGAGAGGTGGCTCAGAGAGCACTGGCTGCTCTTTCAAAGGACCTGGGTCCAGTTCCCAGCATCCACAAGGTGGCTCACAACCATCTGCAACTCCAGTTCCAGGGAATCAATAATCCCATTTTCTGACCTCTGTGACCACCAGATACATGGTACGCAGTCATACAAGTAGGCAACATACTCATGCATATAAAAACAGAATAAACCAACCTAAAAATTGTTTGTGGTATTTGTAGTTTTTATTCACGTACATATTTAGAGACAAGGTCTTGCTATGTTGCCTAGACTGACTTCAAACTAACTCAAACATCTTCAGTCTTCTTCCCAAGTGCCTGAGGTATGGGCACACTCCACTCTTAAAAGTTTTTGATTACTTGCTGCTGGTATATAGAAATCCAAATGGTTTCTGCACATCGACTTTACAACCTGGGGATTTTGCTAAACTTAATACAAATAGTTTTGGTTATTTGGCTCCTTTTGTACATTCTGTATTTTTTCATGTGGCCAATTTTATCCGTGAATGGATTCACTTTAGCTTTTCTTTTCTATGTGCACACAGAAGCCAGAGGTCAATTTTAAGGAATATTCTTCCCTAACCACTTTCCCCCCTCCCAAAACAAGGTCTCTCTCAAAACCTGAAGCTCATTTCATTTGCCTACAGGGGCTGACCAGTGAGCCCTAGCATCCCTGCCTCTGCTCCTAGCACTATGGTGGGATTACATGTGTGCAGCAATTGTCCTAGCTTTGTATGTGGCTGTTGTAAAGTCACCTTCCCTGCACAGCTTTTCGCATCCCCACAGCCTGCCTATCATGCACACATCGACTTTCACCACTATACTAAATAGAAGGGTCGGCAAGGCAAAGACATTCTTATTTTGTTCCCCTCTGCAAAGAAATCGTTTTTCTCCATTGTGATTTTAGCTATTTGTTACAGATGTCCTTTATTAGGCTAAGTATTATTACTTATTCAGTCAGCTAAGAATTAGATTATGCATCTTGGGGTGGTCTTCTATATCCATCTCTGGCTTACATTTCTTGGATCTTAAGGTTTGCAGTTTTCATCAAAACACGTGAAGTGGTGATGCAGGCAGATCTTGTGTGCCTGGCATCTTGTTTCTGGCAAAAGTACTTAATTCTGGTTTCATTTCTGGTGAGACTTGTCCACAACTAGAGAAGGGTAAACACAAGCACTTCACAGACCTTTTTCTGTTGTGCTTCCAAGTTAGAGCTAACACAGTCACACTACAATACTCTTCCAGGAGGTATGGGACAAACAAACAGCAAAGAGACAAAACATAAAGATGAAAAGTACAGATCGTAGGCCATGGGGGATTATACCAGTAATCCCTTTGAATTAGAGACCTGAAAATACTGAAGATCTAGATCTAAACACAAGGAAAGTCAGACATTAGGTTTTTACTTTTGCTGGTCGATTCATTCTTGCTAAAACTAGCTCCATATTTTTGTTACTTTGATTGTTAATAACCTAACCCTATCATTTCTTATAAAAATAAAAAATGAAATAATGGATCTTTTGTCAATATGGAAAAAAGTGAGAAAAAGGTCTAACATTAAAAAGACAACTTAGACGGAAGGCTTCTGATCACACGTGAATAAACCCTCAAATTTTATTTAAATTGCTTTTATTGAGGTATACATTTTTCTCCACTCCCCTCCTTTGCTGTATCCTCCCCTTCTACCCTCTCCCATGTACATTAGATCCATGTATGTCCCTCTTAGGGTCCTCTTTGTTGTCTAGCTTCTCTGGGATTGTAAATTGCAGGCTGGTTTTCCTTTGCTTTATGTCTAAAAGTCACATATGGTATTTTTCCTTATGAGTCTGGGCTACCTCACTCAATATATTTTCTAGCTCTATCCATTTGCCCACAAATTTCAAGATGAAATTTTTTTTTCACTGTGTAGTGTAACCACATTGACACCCAAAGGGGCTGTACCAGCTTGCATTCCCACCAGCAACGCAAAAGTATTCTCTTTTCCCCACAACCTATCCAGCATAAGTTGTCATCAGTGTTTTTGATCTTGGCCATTCTTACAGGTGTAAGATGGAATCTCAGAGTTGTTTTGATTTGCATTTCTTTGATGACTAAGGATGTTGAACATTTCCTTAAGTGTCTTTCAGTCATTTTAGATTCCTCTGTTGAGAGTTCTCTGTTTAGGTCTGTACTCCTTTTTTTTTTTTTTGTTGGATTATGTATTCTTTTGGTGACCAATTTCTTGAGTTCTTTGTATATTTTGGAGATCAGACCTCTGTCTGATGTGGGGTTAGTGAAGATCTTTCCTCATTCTATAGGCTGTCATTTTGTCTTGTTGACTGTATCCTTTGCTTTACAGAAGCTTTTCAGTTTCAGGAGGTCCCATTTATTGTTTCTCTCAGTGTCTGTGCTGCTGAGATTATATTTAGGAAGTGGTCTCCTGTGCCAATGTGTTCAAGAGTACTTCCCACTTTCTCTTCTATAAGGTTCAGTGTAGGTGGCTTTATGTTGAGGTCTTTGATCCGTTTGGACTTGAGTTTTGTGCATGGTGATAAATGTGGGTCTATTTTCATTCTTCTACATATTGACATCCTGTTAGGCCAGCACCATTTGTTGAATATGATTTTTCTATTTGTTATTTTTTTGCTTCTTTGTCAAAAATCAGGTGTTCATAGGTGTGTGGATTAATATCTGTCTTCAATTTAGTTCCATTGGTTGTCCTGTCTGTTTTTATGCCAATACCAGGCTGTTTTCAGTACTGTAGCTCTGTAGTAGAGTTTGAAGTCAGGGATTGTGATGCCTCCAGAAGTTCTTTTATTGTACAGGATTGTTTTGGCTATCCTGGGTTTTTTGCTTTTCCATAGGAAGTTCAGTATGGTGCTTTTGAAGTCTGTGAAAAATTTTGCTGGGATTTTGATGGGCATTACATTGATTCTGCAAATTGCTTTTGGTAAGATCGCCATTTTCACTATGTAATTTCTAGCTACCTAAGAGCATGGAAGATCTTCCATTTTCTGGTGTCTTCTTCAATGTCTTTCTTAAAATATTTAAAGTTCTTGTCATACAGTTCTTCCACTTGTTTGGTTAGTTACTCCAAGATATTTTATGCTATTTGTAGCTATTGTAAAGGGTCTCAAAATGTACTATAAAAATAAAGGGCACAGTGTTCATATATCTGTCAATTCCATACTTTTTGACATTGTATCCTGCAGATTTACAAAAAGGTACTGTGCATATATGTGTACAGTCATCTCTATACATTTCTCTCCATATATTTTTGGAGATAGGATTTCACCACTGAGGCAAAGCAGGCCTTGAACTTGAGTCCTTCCACCTAAGACTCCTGAGCGTGGTGATTATGCAAGTGTCGCCTTGCCCAGATGAGTGAGTATATGCAACACACACATTAATGTGTTAATATGTAGTTACACTGAAGTATGTAGTAACTGAAGATAGTGGCATGTATTTCTAGCAGAAATGGATTCACATTAAAGTATTTAAACAAGATCTTCATTTAAAATAAGCATGACAGAATTTTAAATGCTAAAGCCATCAATACATCCAATGCAGTCATTTTATAGCCCGAAGAAGTTAAACTAAAGAGAATGAAAGCTGCAAAATATGAGGTAGTGATATCCAATTCGTGGTACTTTGATCTTTTATGAAATACACATTCAAACACTGTAAGTGAAAGGAAAGTTGAATTCTAAAGAAAAAAATGTGGACAAGGAAACCTACAATCTAGGAATACATAAAAGTAGTTATAGAAATATATTCAAGATATATTACAAACCTGTCGGACTTACAATAGTGACAGCCAACAGAAATTAACAGTACAGTTGCATAAATCAAATGGAAGCTGGATATGGTGGCATATGCTTGGATTCCCAGTGCTTGGAAGATTGAGGCAGGGGGATCAGAGTATGTCTACAGCCAGCCTGGGGTACATAGTGAGACCCTGCCAACAAGGGGGGTTGGGAGCTAGGAATGTAACTTGGCTGATAACATGCCTCCCTAGCATGTAAGGAACCCTGAGTTTACCGCCCAGCACCACAAAAAATGAGCACGATGAAGCATGTGTATAGTCTTAGCACTCAGGTCATGGAGGGTGGAGGATCAGAAATTCAAGATCACTCTAGGCAATTACAGAGTCTGAAACTGGACAAGGCTATGTGAAACTTTGTTAAAACAAACAAACAAAAAAACTAAATACACAATAAAATAAACCTAAGAGAGTGGATAGGAGTTTTCCTTTTTTTCTTGCCTTGCGAGCCTTAGTCATTCTTACTCTTTCCTTTTGTCATTGATAATAAATACTTTGGAACTCTTAGTTTAGCAATTCTAACATGTTAAAGTTAACTCAGGGTTGGAGGGCATGGTTTCTGTGGCATAGCACTTACTTGCTTGGGATGAAGACCCTGGATTCAACACAACACAATTCTGTTTTCTTTTCTTTCTTTCTTTCTTTTTTTTCTTTTTCTTTTTTTTTTTTTGAGAGATGGTTTCTCTGTGTTAACAGTCCTAGCTAACCTGGAATTTACTCCGTAGACCTGGCTGGCCTTGAACTCTCCCAAGTGCTGGCATTACAGGTGTATGCCACCACCACCTGGCCTTCAATCCAGCACTATTAAACAAAGTTAAAAACTAGATTACTAGCAATTTAGGTTTATCCACTATGTCTTAGGTAAAACTTGTGTTGTGGTCATTGGTAAGAAAGGGGTTGGAAAAATCAAATCGGAGAGGGAACTTAATAATAATAATAACAACAACAACAACAATATAAGCTACAGAAAACAGTAAGATCTACAGTTGTTTTCGATATGACATGAAGGGCCAAAACCACGATAGGCATTTATGTCAAAGTAGATCTAATACAAGACCTAGGAATTTAATTTGTAACAAATCCCAGGATGCTGCTGCTGCTGGCTTGAAGCATATGCAATGAGAGTGAGGGTTCTCAGAAAACAGTCACCAATGTACAACTGTGGCTGGCCTGTAACTCAGGATGTAGACCAGGCTGGCCTCTAACTCAAGGGTTCCCCCCCTGCCTTTGCCTCTCAAGTGCTGTGATTAAAGGCATGCACCACCACAGCTGGCTGATCATGTAGGTTTTAGATACAACAGTGTTACAAATTTATCAAACATGCTCAAACAATTCTGTATATACATACATACATACATATCCAGCACACATATACACATATAAAAAATGTATACATAAAAAATCGAATGTACATATTTATGGTGAATGGAAAAGAGAGAGAACCTAAAGGGTTATTTATAATGGATACAATTAGTGGTTCAGAAAATTTTCTAAAAATTAACTTTAAAAAAATGCATATTTAAGGACTATTACAGAATCCAATGCTATGGGAACCAATTCAGTCTATAAGGTGTTTGGCTTTTTTGTTTGTTTGTTTTGAGACAAGGCTTTACTATGTAGCCCTAGCTAGCCTGGAACTTGGTGTGAGTTCCGGAAATCTGCCTGCCATTGTCTCCCCAAGTGCCGGATTTAAAGTGTGTCACCATACCTGGCATAGCCTAGAAGTTCTGATACTGGATAAAACTGGAAACAAATAACATAAATTCAAAATTGTTGCCAGTAGTAAAATTTAAAATAACATTATCTTTGTGTGTCAGAATCATATATAATCTTATTTCAGTTTTTTTGCAAATTGATGTGTTTGTGTGTGGTGCTGGGAACTGAATCTATGGCATTTTACATACTACACAAACATTCTATCACTAAACTACATACCTGGACCCAACTAAACAAAAACAAGACAAAACAAAAAAAACAAAAAACAAAACAGTCATGAAAAAGAATTCATCTGGCAAATGTACTATTTGTTGTAGTTAATAATAATCACTTATTAAAAACAAATTTCTACCAAAATTCTTAGATATATAACACCTGATTTCTGGACCCAGCTGAGCTTTTATTTTACAGACCAAAATAGAAGAAAGAAAATATACTACAGTAATTAGTGAAGTCGTTCCAACTTTGCTTGAAGAGATTTAAAGTTCCCAGTGATGGTTTGTACTGCTACTGAAGAACTCATTGACTGGAGCTCAACCAGGTAACCACAAACAGCATCCAAGCAGAGATTTGTAAATCTTCTCCTATAAAGGGAAAGACATCAGGTCATACATTTACTTTTTTTTTTTTTTTAGTGATTTTATCCATTTAGTTTGATATGTATGAGAGCTTTGCCAGCATCTGTAGATGTCCAGTACCCTTGGGAGGCTGGAAGAGGGTATCAGAAACACTGAAATATTGTTATAAGTGGATGTGAACTGCTACGTGGTTGCTGGAACTTATATTCAGGACCTCCACAAAAGTACAAAGTGCCTTAACCAATGAGCCCTTGATTCAGACCCTCAACTATTATTACTTATCCATTTCCTTCAAAGTGCTGTTTCAGACAAGTTTTGATTAACTTTCTTATAGTCCCATTGAAAAGCAAGAATTAGATTACAGAGTATATGGTAAGTAGCAGGAAACGGGGGAACTCAGGTGGAATTCCCCTTTATAATCACCATTTTCAATTTGAAGACTAGTTGAGGAGGTATTAATATTATTTGACTTTTATTTAATTTTTATTACTATTATTTAAAATTATTTAAAAATTTTCAGCTTTTAAAAAGACTTTTCCTTGAAATCATATCACAAGCACGTAATAGGAAACTCTTGATCCTAGGTCATAAGAAGGAACATAGAGTAGTTTGTAAATTATTTTTACTTTAGAAAATTAAGGACCACAGTTGAAAATTTTCTGATCTTCATGAATGCTAATGGTTAGGTTATCATTCAAATAGTTATTACTAATGTACCTAAGAAATTCTCTAACACTTTTTCTAAATGACTTTTTTGTCATCTCTAGAGAGAGGTTCTCAACCTGTGGGCAATGACCTTTTGGGGGGTAGCATATCAGTTATTTACATTACAATTCACAACAAGAGCAAAATTACACTTATGAAGTAGCCAAGAAAAGACTTAATGGTTGAGGCCAGCACACCGTGAGGAACTGTATGAAGGGTCGCAGCAGCAGGAAGAGTGAGAACCACTGCTCTCAGAGCTCTTCACACCCACTCCTAACTTGTTACCCAGGTACTTACTAGAGACACTTACAATTTTTCCATAAGACAATATTTAATTCATAGTTACCTCTCACAATTTAAAACTTTGCTAGGATTCTCAACATATCTTGTCAGTAATACACGGATACAATCCAAAAGGTGCAGTGGCCTTTTCACTCTGTTCCAGAATGGATCCTATGAAAAGAAAAAAAATGTATGCATACACAGACACAATTTGTCTTATAACTCATCAAATATGTGTGTGTGTTTTGCCTAATTATTTACGTTGATTAACAAAGTCTTTGGAATCCAAGCAAAATTTCTTTAAAAAGCATTAGAAGCTGAACTTGGTGGCACGTGTCCTTAATCCCAGTCCTCTGCAGGCACAGACAGGTAGATGTCTGTGAGTTCGAGGCCAGCCTGACCTACAGGGCCAGCTGTAGGAGGGCCAGCACTACACAGTAATGCCCGTCTCGAGAAAACAAAAGAAAGAAACAAAACAAAAATAATAAAAGACCATATTCTGATATTTTTAGGAATAATTTATCATTGGAACATGTAATATGAAATTAAAGAAAAACTGTTATTTCTATGGACTATGACCCATTTTCTTTTGAATTTATCCAGTCTGATCCTAGAGTAAAAGAAACCAGCAGTCACAAAACCGTAATCTGCTATTATCCACCCAACTAGAGCGGACTGCTTGGTGGTTTATCCTTGTCTTCTTGTAAGGTGGAGACACACCATTTTCAATATGGCCTACAGGACTCAGCTGAGTTCTTAGAAGAGCCTTGGAGAGTACATCACCTGGGTCACATTATGCACTGAGAGAGCTCAGGGAGGAAGATCCTAAGTTCAAGGCCAGCCTAGACTATAAGGTAAAACCCTGTCTTAGGAAACCAAAAAGCACTGAAAGATGCTACTATTGTGTTCTCTCTCTCTCACACACACACACAATACATATGGGGCAGGGTGGGGCAGGGAAACACACGGAGGCCAGAGAAAAGAACAGCCTAGGATGTTGTTGCTCGGCAGGTGTCCACCTTAACTCGAAGGCCCCAGGACACACCTGTGTCTCTCTCCTCAGGACTGGGAATACAAATATACACCATTGCACTTTTTTTTATATGGGTTCTGCAGATTAAACTTGGGCTAGAAGTACTTTACTTCTAGGTTGAGATCTCCCTATTCCCTCAAAAGATTTTTACAAAATGAGGTTACATGAATAAATGTGCTGTCAATTTTGCTTGCTTAAAACAAGTAGGCTGGGGATCACAGTTTCATGGTGGAGCAGAACACTTGTCAATCATGTGCAAGGCCCTAGGATTTGATCCCCAGAAATAGTTCCATACTTTGGTTTATCTATTAATACACTAGTAAATATGTATAATTATGGTTTTGTTTGTTTGTTTTTTTCAGACAGTGTTCCTCTGTGTAACAGCTCTGGCTGACCTAGAACTTGCTCTGTAGACCAGGCTGGCCTCAAACTCACAGATATCCACTTGCCTTTGTCTCCCAAGTGCTGTGATCACAGGTCTGTGTCACCACTGCCCAGTTAATTATGTTTATCAATATTACAAATAAGTATTCCAAAGCAAAGCAACCCTCGATTAAGAGTCCCAAGTTTATTTTACTTGCACAGTTGAAGCCAATCTCCACTGAAAACATGTAGCTTAAATGATAAGATATCTATAAATATAGAATCAAGATACCTCACTCTGTATCTCAGGAAACTCAGGGAAGATCGTTCTGATTTTCTTACCCGTGACTTGAAGAGCTGATCATAAACTTCCAGTAGTCTAGGTAAAGGCACTCCAATTTCATTCATGGTTTGTATCACAAAGCCAACATCCCAGTTTAAAGTACAAACCTGCTGCTCTAAGAACTGCACAATAAAATCTGAAAAGAGAAAGTCAGAAATTCAGATGAGTGTTTTGCCTGCACACACATATAAACACCATGTGCATGCCCGGTGTCAGCGCAGGCAGAAGGTATCACATCTACGGCTGCCATTACAAACATGTGGATGATGAGAACTGTATTCAGGTCCTCTGTAAGAGCACCAAGGGCTCTTACTGCTAACCCAGCATCTAGCCCCAGAAATATGGAACTTTAACCATTGATTCAGCAAACTGCTCAACTGTTTTCTTATTAAATGAGCAGTTTCTAGTAGCTATCTGAAAAAGAACTCCAAACACATCTTGGGCTTGGGAAAATGGTTGCCTTTAAAGTATCAAAACTAAATTTGATAGCATAAAAAAAAAAGCCAGATGTGGTGATATAGGCTTGTAATCCCAGCAGTGGAGAGCCAGAGACAGGTGGATTCCTGGGGCTTGCTGACTAACCAGCCTAGCTTACTAGGACCTCTCCAATCTCCAAACAAACAAAGCTAAGTCATGGTTAGCGAAGTTTCCTGACCTTCATATTCACGTTTATCAATGTGCATAAGACCTACTCTCTGCCTCTAAACAAAAAACCACAAACATGCTCCTTGTATGTACAAGACTTGGGTATAATGCCCGGGGGGGGGGGGAACCAATACCAAATAACCTCAAACAAATAAATGAAAGTAAGATATCTACATGCAAACTGGACACAGAAAGTAAACTTGTAGTTGCTAACGCTGAAGGGGAGGAAAGACTAGGAAGTGTTAGCTATTGAGTACGAGGTTGCTTTGGGAATAATGAAAATCTCTAAAATAGACTGGGTCATGTTACACATACACAGGTTTGTGTTAAAACCATTACATTGCACACTTTTAAGGATATTAGGAGAAAATTATGAAATCCAAAAGAAGGTGGATAATAATTCCACTACTGGACAGGACTTGATAACTGTCACTCCTCTATAAGACATGTGTGTATCCACAAACTGTGAGAGAGGACTACTACACTCCAACTTGAAAATATTATGTTTTTCCCCTTTTCTTTTCAGACAGGGTTTCTTTGTATAGCTTGGAGCCTGTCCTAGAACTTGCTCTGTAGACCAGGCTGGCCTATTAGTCACAGAGATCCGCCTGCCTCTGCCTCCTGAGTACTGGGATTAAAAGTGTGTGCCAGGCAAAACGTTTTTAATCCATGTATTTACTTAGTTAAATGCTTGGTACTTCTGTCCCATCCTCCCAATTGCTGGGATTATAGGCAAGTGCCAAAACACCTGGCTCAATATGTATTCATTCTTAACAGTCATTATCATCTTATAAATAATCTTTAACCACATTTGTTAATTATGATATTAAAAACAACCAATATTAAATGTCCACAGACCAGAGGTATCACAAAACAAAAACAAAAAAACAAAAGAAAACAACAACAAAAAACAGCAATTGAACTCACAGAGATAAGTCTGCCTATGACTCCTGAGTGCTAGGACTAAAGGTATATGCCACCAGGCCATTTTGGAATTTACTATTTAACATTTCTTCCTTTTCCTTCGAAAGTCAGGATCTCACTATGTAACCCAGAGGGGTGCCTGTCTCGCCTCTTGAGCGGTGGGACTGAACTTTGGATTGTCTGAACTCTGTGTGGCTTATTCAGTCACCAGACCTGTGCTACTCTGACAGCCACAACTCAGGGTTAACATAATTAAAGATCTACACCAAAGCCAAAAGACTGCCAAATGGTCCCAAACTTAACTGTTTTCACATGCTTATCAAAAATCCAAATACCACATAAGTCTATTTATTTACTCTATCTGCATGTACATTATGCATGAATTTATGTGTACCATGTTTGTTTAGAAACCCATGGAGCCAGAAGAGGGCTCTGGTTCCCTGGAACTGGAATTTGTGAACTGCTATGTGGGTGCTGGGCATCAAACCCAGGCCCTCTGAGAGAGCAGCAAGCACGCCTAGCAGCCAGTTTCCTTACTTTCCCATCAGCGAAGAGGCATGGACACAGTACAGCTGAAGTATCTCTGACAACAAAGAGATCTTAGTATTTGAGATGGTCTATAAGTCTGAATGTTCATTTCAAAACCAGCAAATGATTTAGCAATGATGTATCATTCAGTATCGTTTGCTTACCATGTACAAGGCCTGGGCTAAACCCCAGGGAAGGCTAAAATAGACTAAATAGGTGATTTAATGTGATTATGAATATTTTTCTACTTCTCAAATTTTAAAAATAATGTAATAAATATTTAGTATCCTACTTAATAACTACTATTTTCATAACAAAAAGAAAATTTGAGTTAGCAATTGGCTCACAACAATTACACTCAGCATATCTGGTCAAGAACAAAGTTCTGTCAATTAAAATTTTAGTCTCTTTGTTCTTTAAAAAAAAGAAAAGCTAGGCATGCTAACACATGCCTGTGATCTCAGAACACAAGAAGGTAAGGTAAAAGAATCCATATTTAAAGCCAGTCTATCTACTTAGAACCGATTTTAAAAACCCACGTGCTGGCCCAGCATAGTTTAGGGGCACAAAAACCTGCTTAGGATGTACAAGACCATGGGTTCAAACCCAAGCACTACACACAGAAAACAGAAACAAAGGGAAGAGGGAAGAAGTGAGGAAGGAAAAGAGAAACTGAGAAAGTGTGAGATGATGAGAGAGAGACTGGACTTCAGAGCAAAATGCCTGCCCTCCCTCCCCCCCCCCCACTCCTTTAATGTAATACCAAACAGCTGAATCTCAAATTACCAATACATGAAATTATGAGCCATTTTAATTTCTTACTAGACAGTGGTTTTCCCATCAGTATAATCACTTAAACTATATCATTTATCAGTCAGCCTAATTCCTAAATTGATATAAAAACTTAGAAAGCTGTTCATAAAAAATTTTATAGTCAACTATCAACTTCTGTTATTCTTCAGGGATTCTTTCTGAATGGCAAAAAGAAACTCTATAATCTGCACTAAAGGCAATGAAGTTTTCCAATGGGGAACATTAACAGGAAGTAATATAGCAAGGTTACGGCTTACCTAGAGGAAAGAATCGAGGTGTGCCGGCATAGATTTTGCCAAGGAGGACAAGCTTGAGGCTGAGAGCATGCATTCGATCTGATGAACTCAACGTTACGCTGTCATTCAGTTCTGGAAAAGACATGTCAATAGAAATCACAATTGTTTTTAATGTGAAATGTTTCACTGGCTACTTAATATCCTCAACTTCAGGACTGATACTTGCAATTGTAATTAGCAGATTCTGTGCTTCTGTGAGTGTCTGATATGTATCTCACTATACAAGATTACTAGTTACAAGATTTTGAGGGACATGTTTAGGGTAATTATGAGGTGGTATATATCAAATGTACTATATACACTTTCCCTGAGCATGCTCCCAAATATTCGCCAGGGACACACTGTACCTTTTCACTGTAATCACATATCCTCTACATCCTTTCTATTTGGCAAATATAGCACATTTCCATAAAGCCTAGATACATTAGCTATGGCTAGCAGCTTCTATTATTCAGGATCACTAAGAAACATGGGGTAACGTTCCTATAACGAGGACACTTACCTTTCTCTATGATATCCTGCCAAAGTGTATGTACCAATATGGGATCTGAATACCCAGCACAATGAATGATTGCAAGTTTACACTCTGCAAGTTTAAACGGGTCAGCAAATTCCCCATAAAGCTGTGGAAAGAAATCCAAAAATTATACATTCAACTACAGGTCAGTGTTCAGAGATTAATAGTGAAATGAACAAATATTTTAAAATATGTACATATACACATGAGATACACTGGGAATAGGATCCAAGTTTAAATGTGACATTCACATGTTTCATGTACACTTTTATAGACCAAGGGAAATTTTATGCAAAATTTTTAATAACACTGGGTGTTTTGATGATGATTTATCATAAAAAGTCACGTGTGGAATTTTCCAATTGCAATGTTGCACTAGGGCTCAAAATTTCAGCTTTGGCACTTTTCTTTTGAGACAGGGTCTCCATAAGTACCCTCAAACAAGTCTCAGAAGACACATGTGTTATTTCTTAGCTAGGAGGAGGAGGATGCTCAATCAACATCCTAGAACAAGTGTCCTCTAAATCAGGTTAAGAACCATGAGAACAATGCACCTCAAGGTGTTACAGAGGCTTGGAACTATACACAGGAATGTCTAGAAGAAGGAACTGCAAGAACAGTGCAGGGCCAAAGAGTTTGGAAAGTTAAACAAAAGTAAACAACAAGGCTACAAATAAGCTGGGTGCGATGGCATATGGCTGTAATGCCAGCATATGGGAAGCAAGAACAGAGGCAGAAGGACTACCACAAGTTCAACACCAGCAGGGTTCCAGAGTGAGACCTTGTGCTTTGGGATAATGCTCTTGTACACTGTAAAGTGACAAAATGCATTTGTCACTCGTATTGGTATAATAAAACACTGATTGGCCAGTAGCCAGGCAGGAAAAGACTCATTCACCAGCCAGCCAGCCGGGAAAGCAAGATGAAAACGCCTTACCGAGAAAAAGTACAAAGTCACATGGCTAAACACAGATAAGAATTATGGGTTAGGAGCTGGAGAGATGGCTCAGAGGTTAAGAGCATTGCCTGCTCTTCCAAAGGTCCTGAGTTCAATTCCCAGCAACCACATGGTGGCTTACAACCATCTGTAATGAGGTCTGGTGTCCTCTTCTGGCCTACAGGCATATATACACAGACAGAATATTGTATACATAATAAATAAATAAATATTTAAAAAAAAGAATTATGGGTTAATTTAAGTCATAAGAGCTCGTTAGTAATAAGCCTGAGTAATAGGTCAACCAGTTTATAATTAATATAAGCCTCTGTGTGTTTATTTGGGACTGAATGGCTGTGGGACTGGGTGGGACAGAAACTTCCATCTACAACCTTGTCTCAAAATACCAAATTAAAACTACAACCACCAAACACAACAACAGAAAACCCTGCTGGCTTTAACAGAACTCTAACACGAGGTTAACAAGGATGTCATGGTGACTGGCTTGGCAGGAGCAGCTCTACTTTTTCTAGGAGTCATACAAAGAGTCGTGTGCAGCAGCAGGAACTTATCAGTCCAGTGACAAGCTGCCAAAGGAAACTTTCTTACTTTCCCATGAAGAAAATGACACAAACAAAACCAACAGGGATTTCTAAAAACAAGGTGACGATTACAGGACTCTCGCTGGTGTTTTATTACCTTAGTGATGTCCATCAGCTCAGAATCCAGCTGAGAAATAGCATCCTGCACTGAGGAATGATGGGAGTACTGCCTTTGTAGTGTCTCTTGGATCTGAAGTTGGATCCTAGCAACCTAGTTTCAACAGAAAATGCAATGTATTAATATTTGTATAATATTCAACAGGTACTGGAAGAAATGATGTCTAAAAGTTTAAGTTTGCTACAGTGAAGATAATGTACTAATACAGACTTAATTGCAAGAGACTGTCCTCTCAATGTAACTAATGCCACAGGAAATGAGCTGTCCAACGTAACTGCCATGAGTAACTCAATCATCATAGGCAGAAAACTTTCTAGACTGTGGACGCCATGTGACATGAGTTCACTCCAGGAAGGAGAAAGGAAGTCTGGCATGTCATGGACAATCATAGCCACGCAGTTCAGTCTACTCCTTTCATTTACTCATTAGGTCATCCAGAATGAACAATGAATGCCATGCAACCCAATGGCTGCTGAACAGTGGGGAATGTTAAACAAAACAAGAACTAGACATATGCTATGGGAAAATCTCCCAAATTATGGCTCTATGTCCCAACATGGTTTCCAAAAGATTAATATCCAAACACAACAATAAACATATATAAACAGAAGCATTTAGAATTAATAAGGACTACAGAACTCCAATTCACGGGGGAAGAGGAGACAGTGGTGTAACTGTGGTACTATTCTACATGACACAGACTAAGTATTATATTACTTACTTCCATTTTCTCTTCTAATTCATGAAGGAATTCACCATCTGCAGCTATTGATGAAATGGCAGTGGAACTTTTAGCACTAAGAATGGCTCGAGCAATGTATTCTAGTCGCTGTTGAAGCGAAATTTCTGTGCTGGGGGAGGAAATCCATAATTTTAGCTATGTTGTTTCTTAAGATCTGAAGATTCAAATATACCAAGTAAGACATACTATTTTAAGACCAGAACACAATAATTAACTAATTTAAATTTTAAAAATTATTAGTTTTTTTTTTAAAAAATGGATCTAATTTTACTTTTCTTTTCTTTTTAAAAGAAAAGTTCTCACTATGGAGACCCTGCCTGGCCTGGAACATGCATCAATCACCCTGTCTCCAACTCTAGGTGCTGGAATTATAGCTGTGTGCTATCGTGTTTGCTCAATTGTTTTAGCTTTCTAATGAGAAGTTCATAATTTTAGACAACAAATACTGATGTTTATGTAAAAAAACCTAAAATCCTATTGTTTTTTATTATCACTACGGTATACCACATTGGAAAGCATGCTACTGGGGAAAATAGGTTTTTTTTTTATTTTTATTTTACATTTTTGGTTTCATTAATAAAGGAATTTTAAGAGGAATACAAAGAAACCTGGAGACCATTTTATCAGGGCATGTAAGCTGTAAACCATGGCAGCAGCCTGGAGGAGGGAGATGAAGAGGAGAAACAGAGAAACAACTCTGCCAGTAAGCAGTCACATGAGGGGCGGGCAGGCAAATGGATCTGTGTGGCCTGGATGCCAGCCAGAGAAAAGAGGGATGATGTTCAGAGCATCCGGGAGATCAAAGCTCTGGGAAAATAGACTGTACCAAAGCAGGGGCTTCTTCAAGGATAAGTGGATTGTCTCATTAAGGGAATAATTAATTATTCCTCCCTGTCCCTAGCATATCTTCAGGAGAATTAGCTTTCCTGTGGGCTAGACTCACGGGTAGAGGATTGACAGGACAACTAGCCGATCTCTTAAGGGAGAACACTTACAGTTAAATAATAGTGCAAAACAGCTCATCTGTTATTGTTTCGCTTTGTTCTTTTTTGAGACAGGGTTTCTCTGTGTATCAGTCCTGGCTGCCCTGGAACTAGCTCTTGTAGACCAGGATGGCCTAGAAGTCAGAGATCCGCCTGTCTCAGCCTCCTGAGTGCTGGGACTAACGGCCCTTGCCACCACCACTGGGCTATTAATGCTAATTCTTAATTACAAAAGGAACAAATTAACAAAGAGCTCTATTGAAAGTTGCCTTTTATTATACCAAAAATTAAGAAGGTCACTTTATACTTTGTATGTGAGGGAACTTGTAGAATTGAGTGATTACAGAGGGAAGGGAGTCAAGAAAGCTTTGGACAATACATCACCCCTGCCAGGCCTGAGCCCCTAGACAGACTCAGTCTTCCTACCGGCCATAACTGAACTCTCAGCTTTCTCTTCAGGGGGAGGCCACTGGAGACTGTGCTAAGCACGTGCACTATCAGTGAGCTACCCTCACAGTCCTCCCCACACTCTCGACGGAAGACCTCACTATGTGCCTAGGCTGGCCTCCCTGGGTTCCAATGGACATAACTGCACATTCAGCTCTGTCCTATTCCTTACAGTTGAGACTCTTACAGACCGTACCTGTGCATGTCAGCCAGTTTGGATAGGACACGAGCAGCACTGCTGAAACTTCTGTTCTTCTCATAGTATCTCCAGAGTAAATCCATGTAGCGAACTCTATTCTGATCCACTTTGGCCATTCGGACTAAATGTGGCTCCAGAAATGGAGAGGCAATCTAGAGGTTGTAGTTACACAAAGAATGTTGTGATCACCTATTTGCTTTGAAAGGAGAAAACAGTGCATTTTGGGTGTGCCTTCTTTTATGAAAATAAGTAAAACCGAAACCAACATCAAGAGATGAAATCATTTTCTCATTACAAATGATTTTCATTAAAGTAATTAATGAAGAACTTTCTATAACACCCTAATAAAAAATTCAGTATAAAATCCTAACTCTTTTAATGAACACTAAGAACACAGTTACTGGCTCTGAGCCCAAAAGGCACCCTTGGCACTATCAAACCCCAGGTCTCAAGTTTAAAAATCAAAGAACACTGATACTTGAAAAGAAGTCACCCTGGGACCCAAGAGCAGAGCCTAAATACTAACCTGGAGACTCCTACCCACAACGCTACTGTTCAAATCAGCCTCTAAACAACATTAAGGCAACAGTCTATTTTGCTCCATAGAAAAAGAAATTATATTCTTAGCTTTATAATAACACTTACTTTTATATATAGGATAAAAAACTAATTTTCTATATCTACAAGAACTATTGTTATGTTATTTGGAAAGATAAATTAATATAAACTTATTTACAAACACTAGTTTTACCTGTAGTAGTTTATCTGCAAGGTCAGCTTGTATTAGCCAGTTATACAGAGCAATACTAAAGAGCTCATCCTTCGATCGCTGAGCCAATTTAAGCATTTGTTCAAACTAAAATAAAAAAAACAGTGAAGATTAGGATGGTTAAAGGCGTTCTTGCTGGATATAACACATAGCCCCCAAACTTCTGGTGAGAAAACAGGTCGAGGGTAAGTGTCAGCGCTTTTCCCTTTCCAACACACCCCACTTCCAGAATGCATGCATTCCATTCTGTCCCTTACATGATGACCTGCTTCTTCATTGCTCAGCATGTTGGGATCTGATGACAACACCGGAGGACCGGGTTTTTTGGGTACACTAGGAGACTGAGGAGCAGCCTTACTCTGATTCACCAGTTCCTGAAGAGTGTCTGTGATGCACTTGTAACTGTTTAATCTGAAAAAGAAAAGGTCCATTACTTCTCATCTTAGGCGAGCCCAGGATATATAAGACCCTGTGTCAATCAATCAAGCAAAATACTTATATACCTGATATAAAATTAAATTCAAAGGAAAAAAACCTCCTAAGCCAAACAAAAGCACCCTGTATCCTCTATCGCTCCCACAAAAAAATCCAATATACTTTTCAAAAGATTTGGTTAAATGTAGAAGGGCAAAACTACAAAAAACAACAATGTTTTTGCCTCAAACCAGAAACTGGAAAGGAGAGGAAGCCAGTTTTATTCTCAAATCGGGAATATCAAAAAATATAATAAAGTTTCAAAAGAAAAAATAGATAAATAAAACCCCCACAGCTGGTCAAAAATCATTTATAAAAGACAGGTATGGTGATACATGCCTTCAGTCCTAGTATTTAAGAACAGGGAAGATCAGAGTTCGAGTACAGACTGGTTTACATACATTTCCAGTTTCCCCAGGGAAACACAGTGAGACTGTCACAGAACAAAAACATAATAAAAACCGCTTGTAAGGCCAATGGCAGCTCAGCAGATGAAAAGGAGCTTGCTATGCAAGCCTGAGGACGTGTATTCAGATTTACAGACTTGTGCCAAAAAGCAGGGGTGGCCATGTCCAGGGCAGTAACTCCAGCACTGAGTGGCCCAAGGACTGCTGGCACCGGCCATCTGCCAGCCCAACTCCGGCTTCAGTGAGAAACCCTGCAAAGGAGTTCTGTGGAGACTGACAGAAAACAGGTCACATGATATCTTTCCCTGGCTTCCAAGTGTGCACATCCGTATATGCATATCACACGCAGAAATACACAAAATACTTGTGCTTTTTCAATTTTTGTAAGACTGAGATTTTATCTCTAGAACAGAAATTATAATCCTCATTCAGGACTTGATAAAAACCAGTTCTTTTAAAGTAAGAACATAATTAAATTTTATAAGGGTTGCACTTGAAGTGTTCCTTTCCTATTTATTATTATTATTTTGGTTTTTCGAGACAGGGTTTATCTGTAGCTTTGGAGCCTGTCCTGGAACTAGCTCTTGTAAACCAGGCTGGCCTTGAACTCACAGAGACCCACCTACCTCTGCCTCCCAGTGCTGGGATTAAAGGCGTGCGCCACTACTACCTGGCTGTACCTTTTCTATATTATCAATCAAAATTTTATATAAAAAGACCTATCTCATAAAACCCGACAATTAGCCGAGGCTCAAGAACTTACCTCTCTTGGAAAGTCTGAAGACCGACAACATCTTCTTCTGGTTCTCCATGCTTATAGAAATGGAGTCCAAGACCCTGAGGATCTTTTTTCTCAGCAGCAGTAAGAGAGAGTTCCACCACACCTTCATAAAAGCGCACTGATGGAGAGAAAAGCCAACGCTTAGTTTAGAGCTTACTACTAAGCTGTCAGTGCTTTTCCTTAGCAGGCACACAAGGGAACCAGAAAGTTGTATTTCTAGTAAATGTTTGCTATTCTGATGACAGCATCACAAAGGTGCTGATGCGTTTTCTTATAAAAAAAAAGGGGGGGGGACCCTAATGTATGGAAGGCAGCTATTAATGGATCCCCCTTCTTCAAAAGAACCTTTATATATAAAATTAACAGAAAGTAGTTTCAGAGAAAACAAATCATGATTCAAATCTTTGCTAACAGTCAGTTCTTACTTCTAAGATTAGTCGAAAAATTTTAGGCATGTTAGAAGTAAGTGAAACTCAGTGGTATAATTTGACAATGACCAAAATTTCAAAATCAAAAAGTCTGTATTAATAGCCAGAAACAGAGGAGGTGTGTCTAATCTCATGCTTGAGAGGTGCTCAAGGCTACCCTTGGCTACAGGGCACTCAAGGCCAGCGTGAGTCAGACGAGACTGTCTCAAACATAAATAAGCACTTGCTGCACACGTTCAGGTGCTACTTTGGATCTCCAAAGACAAGAAAAGAAAATCTACACAATTCAAAGTATCCTCGGCCATGGATGCCAGAAGATCCGCATTTGGGAAGACACTCTCACCCTGCTGTATGGCAATCGTGCCGAGTTGAGAAAAGGATACAAAGAGCAGCTTGCTTCTCACCTTGCCTATACTGAGCACAGACACTGGGGAGGTCGACTTGGTTGCTGATTTTTTGATATTCCTTCAGAGATTCCCTTAACATTCTTTCTTTTTCACTTTTATTTTGAACTTGTCGGGATCGCTGAAGAAGCTCATTTGCCTAGAGAGATGACAAAAGCTTACAAAGGGACAAAATCAAGTAGGCAGATGATGCTGTCTTTGTAGTCTGTCTAAATTTACATGTGGTATATTATTATTTGAGATAAAAACTCTACAAACTTACTTCTTAATTTTAGGAAGAAAAGTTTTTGACCAAAAAAAATCCTAGCTAGTCTTAATTCCTCTGCCAAGTATGTTAAGTGAGACAGTTCTGTCTGGGAATGCTCTTGCCTAGTCAGTACATTACTGGTCAGCAGGCAGTTCATCATGTGACACTTAGTTATTGTTTTTCACCTGTAGGGAAGGATCAATAAGAATTGCCTCATTAACTTTGATTCACTCCAGATTTACTAAAAGTCTTAATGATTTTCCTTACTTTCTATGAAGAAAAAAAATTTCTTAGTGGATAAATTTTCTTAATTTCTAAATTAGGTTATTTTCCTTAATTCCTAACCTTTGTCTTTTTTTAAATTTATGTGTATGGGTGTTTTGCTTGCATGTATGTCTGTGCAGCATGCATGTTCCTGATGCCCAAGGGTGTCAGAACAGGGTGTCAGATCCCCAGGAACTGGTATTAAAGACAGTTGTGAGCTGCCGCATGAGTGCTAGAAACTGAACTTGGTCCGCTGGAAGAGCAGTTAGTGCTTTTAATCACAGATTCATCTCTCCAGCCCTATGACCTTGGACTTTTAAAACATTGCCTAAAAATACTAGCAAAGACTTTTCTATATATAACACTTAAAGAGCATATATGTGTTTTTAAGAAATCATGTATTTCAATCCCCTCTTAGTTGAGGATTCTAAGACCGGAACATATTAAGAGATAGCCCTGAGGTCATATATGGAAAACCACGAGTTCTCCAAACCCTTCCCCACACTGACACTCATCTATAAAAACACTCAAGAACACAGTGAAGCACCTCACCTTAGAACAAACTGCATCATCCGTGCTGTACAGAAGCGGGCAGATGTCCTGTAGGTGTAAACTAATGCCATCCACAGCTGCATTGTCTCTGATGTAGCAGCTGATAAGAGAAGCAATTAATGCACCAGTGAGCTCTTTGTCTCTGATCACCAGATCCTTAAAGGTGGTGATCTTTAGCTGCTCCTGGAATTCCTAGAGTGAGAGAAAGCCTTTCATCAAAACCATAGAAATACTAAATAGAAATACTCACAAATTGAAACTTCTTTTTCTTTCTTTTTTCTTTTTTGTTTGTTCGTTGTTGCTTTCGCTTTTGAGACAGGGTCTTACTAGGTAGCACTAGCTGGCCTGGAGCCTATTATAAAGACCTGGCTGGCAGAAAACAACACACAGAATACCGTCTCCTTCTCCCAAATTGGGATTACAGGCCATGAGCCAAAAAGCTTAGATTTCATTAGTAAGAAAAGATCCCTTACATTCCAGTAGACTCTAATCTGAATGAGAAAATGGGCTGAGTGCACAGCTGAGTCATAAGGCCACGGTTCAATTCCCAGCACTGACAAAGAAAATACACTAAATCACTGATACACAGCTCTGCAAAGAATTGCAATAAAACACATAAAAGTTGGAGGTAACCTTCAGTAGGTCTAATTTAAACCTCCAACTTTATATATGAGAAAAATCGAGCCAAGGTAGAGTCAGTGCTAGTACCAGAAAACTTTCTTTTGGAAGCTGGCAAAAAACAACCACTAGGCCACATTTTAAAACTCTGACTAGAAGCCAGGTGGTGGAATTTCTGGCTAAAGCTGGGTGTGGTGACTCACACCTTGAATCTCAGCACTTGAGGTAGAGGCAGGCAGATTTCTGTGAGTTCAAGGCCAGCCCGGAGTACTACTGAGTTCCAAGACAGCCAGAGTTACAAAGTGAGATTCTATCTCAAAAAAGCCAAACAAACAAAGAAGATTCTGAGCTTTCATTTATTTTTCCTAAATAATATTAGGATTCTAACATTAAATGCAGGAATTTGACCAGCATTTTGAACAAATTTGCTTGCTAAGATAGAGTTCAAAAGGGTAAAGTCATTTATAGTCCAGTAAGTTATTTTACAGGAATGTATTTTCTTAAATTTCAACAAAAATATCAATAAAATATGGCAAGTTTTGGGACAAACACCTAGTTTGCATTCCCTGAGAAAATAATTGACAATGGAAGAAAAGGAAGCTCTCACGACAGATCACAGACGACAGGTGTGGTGAAAAAGGACCTGCCCTGAATTTACAATCCGACAAAATTCAGATGGCATGGAAAATAAGATAGCTTTCACCAACTGAATATGTGTTTTAAATTGTAAAAAGGGGAAAACAAAAAAACCATGCTAAAAATAAGAAAACAACAACAACAACCATAACCACTCTCTGGGCGCCCATAGAGAGACCCAGGGTGTAACCATTTCACTTGAAATGCTGCTAACAGCTGAAGAGGCAGCTCAGCAGTCAGGAGCACTGGCTGTTCTCCAAAGGACTCAAGTTCAATTCTCAGAACCCCCATGGAAGCTCAAAACCATCTGTAACTCCAGGTCCACGGAATCTTGATACCTTCCTTGGGAAGCACCAGACAGGCATGGGGTGCTGTTATATACATCCATGTAGAACATGTATCCGCATCAATTTTTCTTTCTTTTCTCTCTCTCTCTCCTTTTTTTTGAGTTGGAGTTTTCTGTACACAGCTCTGGCTGTCCTGGAATTAATTCACTACAAATGCCAAGCTGGCCTACAACTCAAAGAGATCCTCCTGCCACAGCCTCCAAGTGCTGGGACCAGAGGTTTGCGCCACCACATCTGGCGCACATAAACTTCTTAAAACAACGACAACAATAATCAAAGTGAAGACTAAAGCTCTTTGGGTATCAAACAACTCCAAAGGACAAACCCGCCTCACCTTTTGAAGTTCTCCTACAATGACAGTAAACTGATGTTCACAAAGGAGCTTCCACAAAGCCAGGGCCTGATAGGATTTCCTAACCAGCTGCTGGATTGCCTGAAGTGAAATCTTCTCACTCAGTTGTGCCTCTGATGACAAAACACAACTAATGAAATATGACAGCGGGTGAACTGTTGTCTGATGTATATAAAACACAGCCAAAAGTGAAATTCCCACATTTCTCCCTCCTTCACCACAAGCAACAATTACCACTGCTTCATATTTTCATCCTCAGGAAATACATTTGTGTGTATACACATGAAAAACAATTGCATATGAAAAATAAAAACACTGCAGTGTGTTTGTCTCGTGTTCTGGGTATGCCGCATTTGAAGGGTCCCAGCCAGAGGACGTTCGGACTACTTCCCACACTGCCACTGAAACAACGGTAACTTAGAAGGCCTTCTGGAAGGCACCACCACGTTGCTCAGGACTGAAACAACGGTAACTTAGAAGGCCTTCTGGAAGGCACCACCATGTTCCTCAGGACTGAAACAACGGTAACTTAAAAGGCCTTCTGGAAGGCACTACCATGTTGCTCAGGACCGAGTTTCTCAAACCCTATATTAATATACTCTAGTACATTATTAAAATCAGTCAGTCAAGATAATTTTGCCTTATCTTTTAAATAAGTAGGATACACCAAAAGGGACAAAGTGGATAAACATTATATATTGTGTATAATATTTTTTTTAATTTTTTATATATATATATATTTATTTATTATGTATACAATATCCTGTCTGTATGTCTGCAGGCCAGAAGAGGGCACCAGACCTCATTACAGATGGTTGTGAGCCACCATGTGGTTGCTGGGAATTGAACTTAGGACCTTCGGAAGAGCAGGCAATGCTCTTAACCACTGAGCCATCTCTCCAGCCCTATTGTGTATAATATTAATACAACAGAATGTTATTCAATCTGAAACTGGGAATTCTAACACATCCTACAACATGAATGTATGTAAAGACTGTATGCTAAGTGAAGTAAGCCAGTAATAAAATGAAGAAAACTGCTCATACCAAGTACCCAAAGGAAGTCTAAGGACAGAAGACAAAAATAAACTGGTAGATGCCATGAACTGAAGACAGGGAAAAAAGGAATTGCTGTGTGATGGTTACACTGAATTTCACTACTGAATGATGAAAAGTTCAGGAGAGGCACGCCGGGAACAGTTGCTCAGCGATGTGAGTATACTGAAGATGCTCAACTGTCCACGTCACAGGAACTCCGGGGCCAAAGCTGAACACGGGTATTCCGCAGGAATGCATTCAGAGACACGGGAATCAATGGATACTCCCAAACCAGCGATCACCCAGCCGGCCCCGACTGAACTCAGTCACAAGGAACTGGGCTGTGTGTGGGAGTTTGACTAGAGTGGAAGGGAGGTAGGAAGGAGGGAGAGTGGAAGCAGAATGCATATACATGTTTGAAGTTGTTGAAAACTGAATAAAAAAATAACTAAAATGGTCAACTTTATGGTCAATGTATGTCACTGTGATGAAAAAACTCATCAGAGTGTATCATGCCTTCTGGTGGCAAAGAAGCACAAAATTTTGAAGTATATACTTTCATATACTATGAAGTAAAGCTGAATTATGGAAATAAACAATTTCCATGCTACTCGATTTTTACAACCACAAAGATGGCACTTTAATAATAATAATAATAAGTTTGTGTTTTCAGACATGTTCACTCTGAGAGCCCATTGTTTCCTATTTAGGTAGTGCAACTCTTTGGTGGGTTGACGTGTGTACTGACCACAAGAAATAATTTACCATGAAACTTCCTCTGCAGCTCTTGTTGCATTTGCTGGGTGTTTCCATTCTCAGGACGCATGAATCCTACCAGCCTCTGCTGCACTTTGGCCGTAGTACTGAAACAGAAAACAGAGTGTGAGTTTGACAGCGTCACTGGGGTCTGTAAGGTCTACAGTTCTCTCTGACAGCATCACCGGGGTGTGTAAGGTCTACAGTTCTCTCTGACAGCATCACTGGGCTGTGTAAGGTCTACAGTTCTCTCTGACAGCGTCACTGGGTCTGTAAGGTCTACAGTTCTCTCTGACAGTGTCACCGGGGTCTGTAAGGTCTACAGTTCTCTCTGACAGCGTCACTGGGTGTGTAAGGTCTACAGTTCTCTCTGTCTCTCTTCCCCTGCCTGTGTGCAGTTTTAACTTTGTCTTTTAGTAAAACGAGACTGGGCACAGCCCGTGCACTAGCATGAAAGTGAACAATCGGCAGTTACTAAAGCTACAGTGACTGAGGGTCAGTCTTTACAGTCAGCAAGTTTAAACACATTTTTATTTCTGAACATTAACTAAAAATATTGCCTGCTCATGCAACTTTTTCAAATGCTATTATTGCTGGATGCAGAAGTCACCAAGTAAGCAAATACAAGAGATAACCACATGTTTGAAGACTGTAATATGCCAAAAATTCACTGAAAAACAAACAAAACAAAGAAATACCAAACAAGATTCATAACAAACACTTAGGAATCTAGACAGTTCACAGCAGTCTTTTGAAGAATTTCAATAATATCTTAAGGTTTTTTGTTTTGTTTTTGAGACAGTGTTTCTGTGCAGCCCTGTCAAGTCCTGGAACTCTGTAGATCAAGCTGGCCTCAAACTCAGAGATCTGTATGTGTCTGTCTCCCAAGTGCCTAAAATAAAGGTATGCACCACCACCACCTGGCCTTAAAAAAAAAAAAAAAAAACACACAGCAAGTTTATAAGAACATTGGCATAGTTTAGTGTCCAGCTGTCTATCAGAGAGCTATGAATACTCCACCAATGGTGGGTCTGCTTAACTTAATTCAAAAATTTATTCGTAGGATTGTTAAACCATATCACAAGAGCTGGGTGCCATGAAAAAGGAACAGTTGTCAAAAAAAAAAGAGCACTTGGATTTATAACATGGCTAGAAAGAACAGACGCTATTTAAAATAACATGTCTGGGCTGGTAAGATAGCTTAATAGGTAACAGGGCTTGTTGCCAAGTCTGATGACCAGAAGTCACACCCCATGGCGGAAGAAGAACCAATTCAGGCACCTCGTACTCAGGACTCCACACAGATGCTGTGGTACACACCCATCCCACCCACACAATTCCACATAAAGATCATTTTAAAAAACAGAGAAACAGTAACGTAGAAATGAACAGAGTCTTTCCTAACATTATGGAAACAATAAATCCAAGCACACACACAGACATTGCCTATTTCCCTGGAGATAAAATAACAGGCCGAGTCGCTGTGAGAGAATATAATGACTGTACAGCAAAGGCCTAATATTTCAACAAAATATAATGGGAAACAAAGTGAATATCTAGGCCTGTATTTCAGTAGTGGAGTAGCATGCCTACCATGCGCAAGGCCCTGGGTTTCATCTCCGTGCCTCAAAGAAAAAAGAAAAAGCATCCTTCATACACAATAAAAAGTGAATAAATAAGTGTGTTTCTTACTTTGGATTTCCTAGTGGTCCTCCAGAAAACTGGGAATTTCTGTCTAGAAATTCCTGCAAACCCTTCAGTTCCTGTAGCACAGACTCCAGCAGCTGGCTGGGCACACTGCTTTCAATCTGTAAGAGGGAGAGTTTCCAAAAGTTTAAAGACATAGAAAATGTGCATGCATAAAAAAGTACTCATTAGAGTCAGCACTGAATATATACAGTTTAGTTGTGAGCTACACTATGTTTATAAACAGTACAGTTCTTAAATGCATTCAGTATCCAGTTAGCCAAAATAAAGGGCAAAGAAGGTTACCCGTGAACTTCCTCTCCTGTTCTTTTAACATTAACATGTAATTTAGGTGCAAAAAACACAAATATTAAGTGAACTTCTTAATTACTTTCCACATTTCTGTGGTCATTGTTCAGATCCCAGTACAGCACATTAACAACACCTACATCCTCATGGCCTTTTCTGGCTATTAGTCAATCATCCTGTCTTCAAGGAATCCTTCTTCCTACTATCATTATCCATTGATTCAGCCAATTCTGAAGTGCATACAATTACGATGTAAAATAAAATGTTTCTTAATAGAAGATTGAGTTTTAATTCTAGCAGTTGGGAGGCAGAGGCAGGTGGATCTCTTTAGACTAAAGGCCAGTTTAGTCTTCAAAGTGAGTAGTATACAGAGAAACTGACTTGAAAACCAAAAAAATCCATCCCCCCCAAACAAAAACAAAAACACCCAAAAGCAAACAAACAAAAACAAAAAGAAAGGTGAACTCTAAAAGAGCATCACAATTCGGGTCGGTGGTGCAGTCAGTACATGTGGGCAATCCTAGTACTGGAGGCTGTAGCAAAAAAACCCACAAATCAAAGTTAGCTTGAAATACACAGCAAGACCCTGCCTTGAAAAACAACAACAACCAGATGGAAAAACAGAACAGAACACAAAGAAAAGTAAAGGAAAAATTTTCCTGTCTGTTGTGATGAGAAAGCTCTGTAAGGTATTTAAGGCAATTTGAGAAGGGTGTGAACGCAGGCTAACCAGTGCTGAGATTATGAGAGTTTCTAGCGTACATGCCAAGAAGTGAGAACACATGGGGAGACTAAATATTAGGCTGACTCTTTGACCCTCACAACAGCTTTGAGAAAGAGACAGTTCATTTCACTTTGCAGTAGAGTAGCAGGCTGGAAGTGTTAAAAACCTTAGTAAGTGACAGGGACAAGATCCAAACTAGAGAGAGAGCAGGTACCTGCAACATTAAGACACATGAAATACTACCTACTGACATCATCTACTGGTTCCATGCAAACAAGGAGATGGAGATGATACACAGAAACTTACTGCAGTGATCTCCCTGCTGGAACTCTTGAATACTCTTTCAACAACTAAGCTAGCATCCCAAATATTTCTGGAACAAAAAGTATTTTAATTATTATACTGTAAATGAATGCAACGTTTTATTACATGCAGTTACTTTTCCGTAGGAACATAATGCTCTAATCAGACTTTCAAACTTAGCAACTACTTACTATGTTTCATGGAAAACGGAGCTGGCGAGCTAGCTGGTTCAGCAAGCAAAGACACTTGTAGTACAAGCCTAGTGGCCTGAATGCCATCCCCTGAGCTCACATGAAGGGGAAGGAGAGAAATGATTTCACCAAAGTGCCCTCTGACATCCACATGTACATTGTGGCATGTCCTTATCCTCCATCATGCATGGACACCAAACTTTCAAACATAACATCCCTACTACTCCAGAATGAGTTTATTAAATGAAAGCCTACTAAAGAAAAGTTCAGTGGTTAAGAACATGTGCTGCGGGCTGGAGAGATGGATCAGAGGTTAAGAGTACTTCCAGAGGTCTTGAGTTCAATTCCCAGCAACTACATGGTGGCTTACAACCATCTATAATGAGATCTGGTGCCCCTTCTTCTGGCCTGCAGGCATACATGCAAACAGAACACTGTATTCATAATAAATAAATAAATCTAAAAAAAAGAAAAAAAAAAAAAGAACATGTGCTGCTCTTGCAGAGGATCTAGGTTCAGTTCCCAGCATCTACATGACAGCTAACAACAATATGTAACTCCACTTTCAGGATATGATGCTTTCTTCTGGCTTCCATGGTCACCAGACATACACGCAGCGCACATACATATACGTGCAGGAAAAGCATTTATATACATAAAATAAAAATTGTAATACACATACACACGTATTTATCTCAACATGTAACTCAATATATATAGAGAGACATGGCAGCTAATTAGAAGTTAAGGGAGAACTACAAGGGCCACCATCATTCATCCTTCCCTCTACCTGTTTCCTCTGCAGGATGACTTCCATACCTGTCCTTAAAGGGACGGAGGCTGCCCCCACCTTTTGAATCAAGGCTGGCCAGATAAAGCAGGACAGAGAATGGCACTGCTGTAAACAGAGGCACCGACAGGCTTTGCAAGTTTCTGCCTTCTCCTGCAACCCTGCCACTAGCTTGACTGTCATACTGAAGGATGAGACCACAGAGAGAAAAGAATTGTGTGGCCATTTCACACCAGTGGATAAATGGGCCTCGAAGCATATAGAAATACAGCCAAGATAAATAAAACTCTTTCTACTGTCGCATCTGATTGCATATGTAAGACCAGACCTCCAGCTGAAATCTACAAACAGGATGCTCTATGAGGCTAGTTATTAATATGCATGAAGATGTAAGCTGAGGCTATATGCACAGAAATAAAACAACAAATACAGCTAAAGGGCTGAGTAATGCAAAAACAATCTTAATCAGTGGATGGGCGTAAAAAAATAAAACTCACTAAGTAATGTCCCAAATATAGATTTAAGAATATGTCACTGGGGCTGGAGAGATGGCTCAGAGGTTAAGAGCACTTCCAGAGGTCCTGAGTTAAATTCCCAGCAACTACATGGTGGCTCACAACCATCTGTACTGAGATCTGGCGCCCTCCTCTGGTATGCAGGAAGAATGTTGTATACATAATAAATAAATAAAGGAGAGATGGTAATTATAACAGGATATACACACACACAAACACACATACACAGAATATTTAGAATTAAAAAAAAGAATACGTCACTACTGTAAATAAGACAAAATGGGACAATAGTAGTCTACAAAATACTTACCCCATGATTCGAGAAAAGTAAATGCAAATACCATTGTGTTTTCCTGAGTACACAATCTCTGGTCCAGTCAAACCACCCATGCTTGTAGCCTGCATTGCTGGGTTTCCCACAGCATACATTGGAGTTGACATGGTAGAAGGCTGAGCACCTGCACACAGAGAAGAAAGTCTCTTAAAAGTAAAGCCTAGGGTCAGGCAGTGGTGGTATACGCCTTTAATCCCAGCCCTTGGGAGGCAGAGACAGGTGGATCTCTGTGAGTTCGAGGCCAGCTTAGTCTATACAGTGAGTTCCAGGACAGGCTCCAAAGCTACAGAGAAACTCTCGAAAAGCCAAAAAAGTAAATCCTAGGTTCACCGTAGCTTACTATTACTATTTTGCTAAATGGACACAGTATCAAACAGCACTCTAATCCACATCTCTGTCTCCAAGGATCAGTGAGGCTCTCAGACCTCATCAGAGAAGATTCCTTGTGTCACAAATGGTGGCTAACTAAGAAATTCACTGAGGTTGAAATGCAGAGCATAAGTTCCTGTGGATCTTTAGTCACAATGGGACACCTATATCACAGCCCAAGGCCACCCCACCACCAGAAGGCACAATGTGAGAGGGGGTATAAGACTGTAAGAACCAGAGGTCAGAGAGGAACATGGCAGGACTGCTACAATCACGAGCTCACTGCGGGGCTGGCTAGACAAGAGCAAACCAGTCAGCATTCCAGCATGGAAGAAGGGCTCACAAGTCTCTACCATAGCTGAGCAGCTATAACAGTTGATGGCTTCTGGCTGTTAAGGGTTGGTATGGTCCTTGTATGCTACAGTGGGTGGCCCATGTCCATTAGGATGTAGACAGAGGAGAGGTTGAGGAGTGGAGGTTTGGGACAGTAATTCTGGAAGGAGTTGGGGTTAAATATGCTCAAGCATACCATGCATGTATGAAATTCCCAAATTAATAAAAAGTTTTTAAAAAAGAAATCTGAAATGTTTAGAAATTTCAATAATCCATTTGGTTTATCTGGACAAAAAAAGGGAAATATTTAAAGATAATGGAAGAAATAGATAGACATTTCATTTTGTTTGATAAAAAAGGGTATATTTGTGTAGTTGTTGTTTTTACCTTTACTCTTTTGGGGGCCCACCACCCAGCTCCCAAACAAATCACACACAGAGGCTCATTCTAACTTATAAATGCCCGGCCTTAGCTTGGCTTGTTTCTAGCCAGCTTTCCTCAACTTAAATTATTCCATCTACCTTTAGCCTAAGGGCTTTTTTCTTTCTCTGTTTCTGCATATCTTTCTTTTACTCTTACTCTGTGGATGGCTGTGTGGCTGGGTAACTGGCCCCTAGCATCCTCCTCTTTCTCTTGTCCTAGATCTCCTATCTCCCTTCCCAGATTTCTCCTCTTTTTGTTCTCTGCCTGACAGTCATGCCTATCCTTTCTCTTGCTCTGATATTGGCTATTCAGCTCTTTATTACACCAATCAGGTGTTTTAGACAAGCAAAGTAACACAGCTTCACAGAGTTAAACAAATGCAACATAAAAGAATGCAACATGGGCTGGAGAGATGGCTCAGAGGTTAAGAGCACTGACTGCTCTTCCAGAGGTCCTGAGTTCAATTCCCAGCAACCACTTGGTGGCTCAAAAAAAATCTGTAATGAGATCTGGTGCCCTCTTCTGACATGTAGGTACACATGCTAACATAACACTGTGTGTATTACAAATAAATCTTTAAAAAAGTAACATATTTTGCATCATTAAACAAATAAATGTTTCATAGCATAAACAAATATAACACACCTTAAAATAATATTCTATAACAGACTTGAACTGTTTTTTTTCAGCTAAACTTTCACATGTAGGCAAGGCAGGATGAAAAAAAGAAAACTTGAAATCGCTGTTTCTAATGTTGGAGAGAAAAAGAATACAGTCATCAGGACCCAGTTAATCCCCATATGCCAGTGAGAGGATGCCACCCTGTTACAGGAGTTCCTAAGTGAGGCATTGATAGTCAAATGCGAAAACTAGCTTGGATGCCACTCTGTCAGTGGAGTACAGGGTGTGTGCATGTGACCACAGACCAAACAAGATTGTAAGTATGTATCTGGGCTGCCAGGGCAACCTTGGTTGTTGTTCCTGTTTACCAGTCTCTCTTGGGCCTGGAACTCAGCTAGCAGGTCAAGCTGGCAGGCCAGGCAGCTCTCCCAGTCTGGAAATGACAAGCACTCATCACCATGATAGCTGTTCCATGGCTGTGAAGACCGGATTCAGGTCTTCATGTCCATGGGAAGCAATTCTATCAACTGAATTATCTCAGCCTCTTTCTTTCTTTCTTTCTTTTTTTTTTTTAAGGAATTAGGCAATTTAATCTTCTCAATATAAAATATTAAAAACAATAATTAATAATGTTAGCTCTTCAAAGTGAACAGAAGTAAAAAGCCAGAACATAGAAAATAAGTACCATGGGACGGTGTCCCCAAAGCTGATGGATTTGGGTAGACGCCACCACCAGGAACAGGAGAACCTGCAAGGGAAAAAGAGAATAGAGATCTGTCAAATACTTTCTCAATGTTAAGTATCTGATCCAGACTATGTAAGGAAGCTACTATGCGTGTGACTAACACTGCCTATCATAGACAAGAATCAGACATATCCTAATTTCAACTAGTCAGCACTTGTCAGCATCTGGAAGTCAGCATTTGGAAGACAGAGATACGAACTTTCTTATTACTTGATTATTCATCTCTTCCTTCTTTGTCTTTTCTTTTTTATCTCTTTCTCTTCGAATACTAAATAAACTCTGTAAACACTACTAGTTAAAATTTATAGTGCTTCTAAAAAAAAATTATAGTGCTTCTTAGTATTCATTAAATACTCAATATTGTAAGGTGTGGTAGCAGCACACAGTTTTAATTCTAGCACTGGGAGACAGAGGCAGAGCGAATATGAGTTTAAAGGCAGCCTGGTCTACATAGCAAGTTCCAGGCTAGCCAAGGCTACATGGAAAGATTCTATCTCAAAACAAAACAACAAAAAACCAATACCAAACAAACAAAACTGGATTCAACAGTAACTATCTAGACTTACTCATTACTAATACAGATACTAAGACTAATACTAAAAGAACAACAAAACTCTCTATTGCATAAAGTATGTCATCATTTTAAAAATATAACCCAAGTTTCAGTTTAATGTTCCATACTCACTTGAATACATTGGCGACCCGAGGATGGGACCAACATTACTTGGAGTGGGAAGAGTAGCTGGAAATCTCATCTGTGCTTCACCGCCATATCTATTTGTGTGACAAAAGAATGACTTACTAACCCATGCTCTTGTAACTGGGACAAGCTGGGATGGATAACCCCTGCTCCTTTTAGCTTATTTATTTAATGGCAGACATTTTAAGGTATGGTGCCGGCAGAGAGAGTTATACCTAGCATAATTTTTCAATTAATGTTGACTTGAAATTGCAACCAGGAAATTAGAGGGCCGCTACTGATGTCTAAACACATTACAGATATGTAGCGAGTAATTTACTTATTGAAATGACACAGTAATCTCTCTGATAGAATATGATTAGCTGTAAATTTCAAAATTTTTTTTAAAGATTTGTCTTTGTGTATGCCTGTGCATCACGTACACCTTGCACATGGAGGCTACAGGAGGGGGTCAGATCCCTGGGAAACAGAGTGACAGATAGTGTTAGCTGCCATGTGGGTGCTGGGACTTGAACTTGGATCTTTTAAAAGGGCAGCCAGTGCTTTTAATTCCTTTTCCATCACTCCAGCCCTAAATATTTAAAACATATACAGTGCACTCACACTTCAAATTCTCAGAAATATTTTACAAAAAGAAAACCTCTGAACAACGGTGCAAAGGTTAGTGGAACAGTGCTTAACTAGGAAGGATGAGTTCTGGTTTAATCCCAGCACTCAGAATCCCTCAGGGCCAGTGATACACGTGAAACAGAACTGGTTATGTTTGAGGAAGAGAAAAGCATGGAGAGAAGTGACTTCAGTGAAAAGTGCAAAACAAGACCAAAAGTCAATGAAAACCTAGAGAACAGTAACGCACACCTTCTGCCAATCAGCCTGTTCCATCAGCATTATAATTTTTCTTATAATGAATTTGAATAATTTGCCTAGTTCCTGTACTCAGCACCCACATGGTAGTTTCGCCACAGGAAATGCACTGCACTCTTCTGGCTCACAAAGGCTTTGCATGCATGAGCTACACAGACACATGCAGTCAAAACACCCATTCACAAAAAGTAACATAATTAAAAAAAAAAAGTGGCCTAGGCTTAGCAGGTTTAAGATCCTAGATTCAATTCCAGTACCACCAAATACTCAAACAAAAAACAACCAACCAAAAGAGTAGGTCTTCGGCTGGAAAGAAGACTCAGCGGTTAAGAGCACTGGCTCCTCTTCCAGAGGTCCTGAGTCCAATGCCCAGCAACCACATGGTGGCTCACATCCATCTCTAAAGGGATCTGATGCCCTATTCTGGCATAAAGGCATACATGCAGACAGAGCACTCATATATATATATAAAATCAATAAAATAAAATCTTTTTAAAAAGCAAGTCTTCCATATAACAATATTTCACAATATTTTTAAGGTAGTTGATGGACGTTTTGGGACTAAGAACGTAGCTCAGAGGTAGAGTGTTTAGGGCTTGTATAGCATGGGTAAAAGGTCCTATGTCCTACTCTGAGAATGGACTCCAACAAAGAAGTGGCTCATTACATAAACAAACACACAAACATGCATGCATGCACACACGCACTCCACCCCGACGAGTACCTAAAAAATGCCCGTGTAGCCCAAGCAGACACTTCTCTATCACAGGCAGCAGTGGAACAAGCAAGGATAAGGCAAGTTGCACAAGCTTGGTCTTCCTGTAAGGAAAAATTAAAGACAAACCCAAAGTTGAAGCAAGTGTTCAACAAATACTTGCTGATGTAATAAAATCAATCAATAAAGCAAACAGCACAGATTTAAATTTTAGCTCAGGCACAGTATTAAAGATGCATTCTCTTTATTAAGGTTTGATCAACTGTTACTCTTTATCTTTTATTCTAGTAATCTATCCTCCTAATTTTAAGAAATTATCAATAAGAGCCAACATTATTGAGTATCTACCATGTACTAGGCACGATTTTTAGAAGCCAGTATAACAGTCCTTATAGCACAGTACACAGAAAGTAAGAACTAAAACTAAACTAAGTGTGGTGAATACAAGCTTCTCACTCCAGTTCTGGAATATTTTCAGCAGGTAGTTTGAGTCCTGGGTCTGAGCTTTAATTAGACAGTACTAATTTTAACTAAGCCTTCTCAGATTTAAATCTACCAATTAAGTTATGGCTATTATCTACTAATGTCTTCACATTTCACTTCAACTGTGCTTGGAACACAGTACATATGCACGCTCATAAAGTAATGCCTGGCATGTTTAGAAAAAATTGTATTTCGCATACGACCTCAATATCGTTCTTACTAGTATACCTTAATAAGGATTTGTCAAAATCAGAGGATAAATCTGGAGAAGCCCTGTGACATAACTACTTTCAGTATCAGTTCATATACGCTAATTCGAGTACAAAAGAGAACAGAAAATCTGGTTATTACAGTGTTTTACTTCCAATTTACAAAGAATTTTGACAGCCTTATTGCTTCCTTATTTAAAATATCACACTACCGGGCATAATTACCTGATGTAATTTGAAGAATCTTTCAATCTCCTCTCCGTCTCCACCCACGTTACTCACAAGCAGATGTCTCAGCTGGTCCACAGGTCTAAGTTTGTGAAACATAAGACTACCCTGACAAGTCAACAGTGAGAGAGAACATGAGTACGCCATTGGCAGGCCTGACTGGCGGAGGGCTGGAGAGGTAGCTCAGGGGCGGAGCTCTAGCCTGGCATGCACAGCCAGTGATACACACAAAAGCCTGGCCGTTAGCACTTGACTGCTGCCTTGTTTAACAATAAGCTACTCCAACAATACAAAAAAACAAAACAAAACAAAACCAGGCAAGATTGCCACAACAATCAATCTATATTCAATTTTCATATCTACAAAAAATTAATAATCTTGCCCCTCTCATGCTGCTCCTCAAATCAGAGAATTAGTTAGATTATTCATATCATTATTATATGTTGGCACATATGTCTATTCATAGAAAAAAAGCTGGATCCTTAGCCATCCATTAACCAGGATAAATTCCAAACAGACCCAAGGTTTCAAGAACAAAATTATAAATGTACTAGAAAAACATGAAAGTTTTATTTTTTAAATAAATCTCAAGCAGAAAAAAAATAGTTCAGCACAAAACAAATTCTAAAAAATAACTGTTATTGACTACTTGAAACTTGTCTGTACGAAAAAGAGTTAAATCACAAATTAAGAAAATAATGAGAGGCTGGGCAGTGGTGGCACACACCTTTAATCCCAGCACTTAGGAGGCAGAGGCAAACGGATCTCTGTGAGTTTGAGGCCAGCCTAGTCTACAGCGCAAATTCCAGATTTGCTCCAAAGCTACACACAGAAACCCTATCTCGAAAAACCAAAAGAGAGAGAAAAAGATAGGAAGAAAATCATGTGAAACTAAAACGCAAAACTTAGTTTCTTTGACATATACATCTTGAGCCAATAAATGAAACAGACAGCTCTATAGAAATGGTCAAACAGTGTCTCCCCTAATCCTCGGGACAGATTACAAGAACCACCTCCACCCTGAGATGCTTCCAACTGTGCATAATACCAGAGCAGGGGTATGGCTCAGCGGCGCTGTGCTCACTAGCATGCAGGAGTTCCTGGGTTCAGCTGTCAGCACTGCTATGAGAAGAGGCCTTTTGTATACTTCATAGAGCCTCCCTTGCTTGCCTCTATGGTTGGCAGATATGCACGTACCTGTGCCGAGAGGAGAACGAATTTCTTTGGCGGCAACATGTGCTGCTGGACGACAACTGGCGAGTCAGTGATTGGAATATGGTCTTTATTTAAAGGAGTAATGATTTTATCTACTTTTAATTCATCTATTGCAGAAAGAGCCCAGGAGTGACCATCAACCCGTGTCGTCATCTATGGAAAAAAAATACATCGCTTTCATATTTTGTTGAAGTCACAGATGCCAAAGCTTCTAGGACACAAAACCTACAAAAACAAAAACAAAACAACCAAAGAAGCCTCCCTAAATTCAGCACCATGGGTATCTTCCATATATATTTAGCTTTTTACCACACTATTCTTTTCTTTCTATATGAAATCTGTCTTTTTCGTTCTTCCTTCCTTTTTTTTGAAGACGCTGTCACTATGTTCTCCAGGCTTCCTCAGACCCAGCCTCGCTGCCTGTCTCCCAAGACTGGGATCACAGGTTATACACGCAAGCTTGCTAACCTCTGCAGTCTAAGGAACAAGGCCTTCGTAAGGTAGGCTCAAAGTTCTACTGCTCTATTACAGTTTATCAGCCAGAAAGCGGTCATCTAAGTTTCTGTGCAGAAGGATATAACTGGCAGATTCAGTGGTTTCTTTGCTGGCATAGACTGTGTTCTCCATTGTTCTATTTCCTTCCTAAAGTAAGATCCTTTAAAATCTAAAAGTATTTTAGTATTCTAAGATATTTTAGGAAAGCAATTCAAGCACTGGAAAATGCTAAGATATACTCTTCATCCATATGCATAATACCTGTCCTCAACAACCAGAGTCTTGCTTTCTCTCTTCTCGCACATTTTTCTTCTACTGAACCATTTGAAAGTGATAGACCCAGCCCACTAAATACTTCTCCAAGCATCTCCAGAAAATAAGGATATTCCCTTAAACCATGAATCATTGTTACATGTAAAATGCTGATAATGCCGGGTTTGGGGCGGGGGGGGAGATGCCTTTAATCCCAGCACTTGAGAGGCATAAATTTGAGGCCAGTTTGGTCTACAAGAACAAGTTCCAGGACAGGCTCCAAAGCTACAGAGAAACCCTGTCTTGAAAAACCAAAAGAATGTTGATATAATTCCCTAATTAATTCAATGCCCAATCTATACAAAATTTCCAAACCCACCTTTAGAAAACTAGAATTTTATCAGTGTTATGTACTCTATGTATTTGGTGGCATATATTCTTATTTTTAAATAAAAGTTCACATCTGTTTGAGAACTCAAATATTATACAAATTAAAAAATTACTTTAAAACATAGTTAAGCTGGGTGTGGTGACTCATGCCTGTAACCCAAGCATTGAAGAGGCTGAAGCAGGAGGAACATAGTCTGAGGCCAGCCAAACTACATACTGCGTCTCAGACTAGCCTGGGCTTTTGAGTGAGGCCTGTCTCAAAAGCAAAACAACAGAAAGTTAACATTTATTAGACCCTTTCTCTGTCCCATGATTTCATTTAATCCCATGGCATCTTCGCAGAGAAAGTACAGTGGCAAATATTAAATCTAAGAAAATGATAGTGCTAAAAGCCAAAGCAAGCCTCCAAAGCGACGTTGAGGTAAATTTTGACCTTTATCCCTGTCCCCAATCAGGACTGCATCTGTATCTTTCTGAGATCAAAATTCCTATGTTTATTATGATATGAATCCTTACCAGGCTGGCCTCGAACTCACATAGACCTGCCTTCCGGGTGCTGGAACTAATGGTGTGCATGATTTATGCTGAGCCCAGTGTTTTCTTTTTAAGATGTTTTAAAAGCTGGGTATGGCATCACATGCCTGTAATTTGAGCACCTGGAAGGCAGAGGCAGGTGTGTCTCTGTGAGTTCAGGGTTGGCCTGATCTACTCAACTAGGGTTACATAATGAGAACTGCCAAAAAGATCCATGTGGGATGAATATAATCTGACAGAGTTAAAAAAACAACATACAAACAAAATAAGAGAACATTTCTTTACTCTTAATTAAGATTGCTTTATTTGGGGCTGGAGAGAAAGCCTAGAGGTTAAGAGGACTTGTTGATCTTATGGAGAACCCGGTTTTGATTCCCAGCACTCATCTACCTCAATGGGTATCAGGCATGCACATAACAAACACATACATACATAAAAAACATTAAATTAAAAACATTTTAAATTTCTTTCTTTAAAATTTTGTGTACCCACGTACTCATGTTTGTGTCTGTGTTAAGTGTGTGTGCACATTAGAGTTTAGGGGCACAAGGAAACAGAAAGAGAACATCAGATCCCTTACAGCTGGAGCTACAGGTGCTTCTGAGCCACCATGTGGGTGTTGGGATCAGAACTCCAGTCTTCAGGATTGAACAAATGCTTCCAACCTCTGAGCCTCTCTCCAGTGCCCCGCTAAGATTTCAAATCATATTTTATGAAAATAGCAATAATTTCGAAGACAAAGTTATTCACCATACTATTTCTCCCTTAAAACATTCTTAACTGCAATAGGGATGTGACCACACATCTGAATGCCTGAGTGCTGTGTCACCTGCAGCACCACAGACGAATTTCACTACAAGTCTCAGAACTACTGACCTGAGTTTCCATCATTGGCTTTTGGAAAGGAAATGTATCATGGTTGACACACCATAAAATGTCATTATCTTCATTTTCTGATGCTGTCATTAATAGAATTCCTAAAAGTTAAACACACAAAATTATTATGTGATGCTAAATAATCTGCATTCCCAGTAACTTTAATAATTAGCAACAGTATACAGAATTTATACAATGGTGGAAACAATCTAATGAGGAAAGAACAGGACTTTGTTTTTGAATAAATGGTGCTTGGAAAAATAAAATATATACCTAAAAATGTTTACAAATAAATTGGACAAAAAGAAATACCAGACCTATACGAGTCATGGGAATAAGGTTATAATTTTAAAAAGTGCCGTGATAGTATCGAAAGTATTGATTATTTGAAGATATTCTTCTTGCAAAAGAAAATTAAGTTTGGGTATTGAAAAATAATAGGGTGGAAGAGCCTGGCATAGTAGTACACATCTTTAATCCTAGCACTTGGGAAGCAGAGGCAAGTAGACTTCTGTAAGTTCAAGGCCATTGTGGTTTATGTAGAGAGGTCCAGGCCAGTCAGGGTTATACAGTGTGACTCTGCCCCCCCCCCCCAAAAAAAAAAAGGAGGTGGCAGTGGTGCTGAGAGAGAGATGGCTCTGCAGTCAGGAAAAACACATGTTGTTTTTGCTCTTGCAGGGAACCTGGGTTCAGTCCCCAGGTCCCATGTTACAGCTCAAAGCCATTTGAGAAAACTACACATCTAGAGGTCTGATGCATTCTTCTGACCTCCAAGGGTACCAGGCATGCTCATGGTGCACATACATATATGTAAGCAAAACACACATACACATTAAAAAAACCCTAATCCTAAATCTCACAGCACTTCAGAACTTACCTTTACTATAAAGAGCTTTGTGCACTTTTGAAGGCTTCTCAACTGTTGAAGATGCTGAGAATCCAGGAGGTAATCGGACATGAACCAGTGTCAGTGTATTGGGCCGAGCTAATGGCTGCCTGAATGGACAAGTGCTGAAATACAACCTCACACCTGATGAGGGGGTAAAGACAGGCATTAGCAACAGAAAGGAAGGACCAGGACACGTGTAGTGAAGAAGCTTCACACATAAACACAGGCTTCTGCAAAAGCACACATCATTTTCCTCACTGGCATGAAATTATGGATTAGCAGTTTAAAGATATTTTTAGAAATGTCACTGAATTGAGCAGTGGCTCAATACATTGCTATAGTAAGAGCTTGTGACAAGCCAAGGGAACCTGCGACTCAGTTAAGGCTCTGTCACTAAAAACAAGACACTTCACTTTGCAGGTCTGGTTATACATCACAATATATACAATTCCTTCCACTAAAAAAATCCTTATTATATGAATTCTCAACACAGCTTAATAACTAATGAAGGAGTGAAACCATTTCTAATCATAAACTTCCAATTCAAGTATTATCAAAACGTGTATAGCAATGGTACAAATACAGAAACAAACATACCTGCGTGAGTGACGGCCAGTAACTGACAGTCCAGTGACTCACAATTGTCAATCACTGCTATCTGAACAATTGGCTTAAAAACGGAACGATCAATAGTCCTGTAAGAAACAAAACTGAAATGTATTTCTAGTCTGAGGCAGGAATGTTGGCACATGCCTTTAATCCCGGTTCTAGGGAGACAAAGGCAAATGGATCTCCTTGAGTTTAAGGCTGGTCTACATACTTAGTTCCAGGACAGCCAGAGATATAACAGAGAGATTCTGTCTTAATAAATAAATGAGATTAATTCCTAAAGTAACAGTAGGAAGTAGCAAGACTCCAGCATAGTTAAGACTGGCCCTCTTGCCAGGTGGTGGCGGCACATGCCTTTAATCCTAGCACTCGGGGGAAGGAGAGGCAGGCAGATCTCTATGAGTTTGAGGCCAGACCGGTTTACAAGAGCTAGTTCCAGGACCAGCTCCAAAGCTACAGAGAAGCCTTGTCTTGAAAAACCAAAAGGCTCGCCCTCTTACCAAGCCATTGAAAAGACCATTTTAAAGGGGTAAGTAAACTGAAGGAGCTAGAGTGTTCTCAAGGGATCAAATTCCCACTGCAGTGACCACTACTGATTAAAGGGAGAAAACTACCAGTGGGTAAACCAACATGAAGCCCCTCCAGATGCAGCGACGTAGTTTAGGTAACCTGTGTGTCCTGGCTTAGGAACCCAACTTGGACTCTAAGAACTTTGCATTGAACCCTGAACTGGTTGTTGCATACTTCCCAAACCCTTAGTTATCTGTAGACATTCTCCTTCCTTTGTAATATAGGTCTTTACACTTTCATTTTCTAGTAAGTACAGTGATATAACATTTGCAACAAACAGCTAGAGCTTAAAAGTTCCAAGGAAAAGGGTTGGAGGCCCAGCTAAGTGGTTGAATGCTTGCCTAGTCTGTGGGAGACCTTGGGCTTGATTCTCAGCACCTTTGAAAACAAAGTCCAAGAGGGAAAAACACAACAAGCTATACTTTACTCAGTAAGACACACCACCTTATGTTTCGAAACAACATGAGACAGTCAATAGCAACAAGATTTCAAACACAACTTACGGTGATGTTCCTTAACCAATCATCTTTTAGAGACGTTTGGAGCCTTAATTTAATCTTAGTATAGTATATATAACATATGTGCTACATATAAATAGCATAATGATGTCTGCAAATGAAATGCTGACAATAAAGGACATATTACCTAGCAATGTTTCCAGCAGCAGAGACAATGGCGTTTTGGGAAACTGAGGCAACTCTACTCATCCCCTGTCCATCATGGCCCAAATCATAAACCTGAGAATGAAACGGTGCTCCTTCAGACACAATTATACAGCGTATACATTACATTAAAGGTGACTTGTTCTTTTAAAGTATAATTTGATGCTTAACAGAGAAGGAAATACTAGATTGTTTGAAATCTCACCAAATCAAACAAACAAAAAATGGCCTAAAAAACTGTTTGAGGTGTTTATTGGAAAAAGCACACAACTGACGCAGGCATGGTGATACACACCAGCAATAACAGATACTGAGGACTGCAAGGTCATGCTTGGCCACAAAGCAAGCTGAAGGCCAGCATAAACTACATGAGAATCTGCTTCAGTATACAGGCAGTTGGAATGACTAGATCATCTTCATAAAGCAGGGATGTGCTGGGTGTGATGGTGTATGCTTTTAATCCCAGCTCTTGGGAGGCAGAGGCCAGCCTGCTCAACAGAGTGAGTTCCAGTATATCCAGGCCTACCCAGAGAAACTTTATATTGAAAAACAAAAAACAAGACAAAAGAGGGATGTAAGTAGGTGAGACACTTCACTGGCTAAAGGTATGGGCAACTACCAAGCTGACAATTTGAATTCCATCTCTGTACCATGAGAGAAAGAGAACTGACTCCTAAAGTTATCCTCCACCTCCACATGAGAGCGTGTCACATGGGTGTGTATACAAATGTGTACACACACACAAATTGATTTTGCCAGGCAATGGTGGCGCACACCTTTAATCCCAGGCAAAGACAGGCGGATCTCCATGAATTCAAGGCCAGCCTGGTCTATCAAGTGAATTCCAGGACAGGCTTCAAAGCTACAGAGAAATCCTGTCTCAAACAACAAAAACAAACAAACAAAAGTAATATTTAAAAACAAACAAACAAAAAAACAGGAATGTTTTTCTACTTTTAAATGGTAGCAAATATGCATACATACCTGAATTACTCCTTTCTCTGACCGTGTATACAGAATATTTCTGGAATTATCAATTTCAATTTGAACAATAGGATCTAAAAGTAAAACAAAAGAAGAAAACCAAACCCCAAGGATTATCAATTGAACACAGAATGTATTCAAAACAAATTAAAAGTGATGCATTAGGATTTGTATTTAGGGGCTTTCTACTCTCTTGCTTGGTTGTTAAAGTCTACAATATCTATGTAAGGACCAAGCGAGGGAACAAAGACGTCAAATACTGACATGGTCATGAGTAGCACAAATAACTTACACCTTCAAGCAAGGTACTGGACACTGCTCTCCAGTAATCCTAGCTTGTAGGAGACTAGGGACATGAAGTGTTTAGAGATTAAGAAATATATTAAAGACGAGTAGTGGTGACGCACACCTTTAATCTCAGCACTCGGGAGGCAGAACCAGACCAATCTCTGTTAAGTTCGAGGCCAGACGGGTCTACAGAGCTAGATCCAGGAGAGCCAAGGCTACCAAAGAAAAACTGTCTTGAAAAATTAAAAAAAGAGGGGCTGGAGAGACGGCTCAGCGGCTAAGAGCACTGGCTGCTCTTCCAGAGTTCCTGAGTTCAATCCCCAGCAACCACATGGTGACTCTGCCCTCTTCTAGCCTGCAGGCATACATGTAGACAGATCCCTGTATACATAATAAATAAACATTAAAAAAATTAAAAAGAGAGAATAAATTAAGAGTTGGAAGTTATGTTGTTCTATAGAGCAAAACTCTGTCTTAAAACAAAAACAACTGATTCTGTCTTCTAAATGATTTTTTAAATTTTGTTTTCAGACGGTCTCACTATGCAATTCTGTCTGGCCTCAAACTTGCTATGCAGCCCATGCTGGCTTTGAATGTACAAAAATGAACCTGTCTCTCTGAACTGGGATTAGAGGTATGTCCCACCATGCCCAGTTTAGATTACTCCATCATCCAGTAATACTTAACAAACTATTTACTATATGCTAGAAAAACAAAGACTACTACACTCCTAATTTTTCAGGAATGAAAACAAAGGATGACATCTAGGTAGGAAAACGCCACAGAAGAGATGGACGGACAACTGAGTGGTCAAGGGTACACACTACCTCTGGCAGAGGTCTGAGTTTGATTCCCAACACTTACACTGCCTGCAATGCCAGCTCCTCGTCTCCACAGACGCCAAATACACATATAGGCCCACAAATCCACACTGATACATACTCATAAAGAAATTTAAATTTAAATTCAAAGGAAAAAGAAAGCACCACAATACATACTGATTTCTAAAAATACACAGCATGTTTCCATAAGAGCGTATCACTTCACAGTGTGGCAGCCACAGTACTCTGTGTAAATAAACCTACTCTGTTAGCAGAGTGACAAAAATCTCTTACAGAACCACACAGAAGTGGCTCATGACAAAAAATTCCGTCATTTAATTTTCTTTTTTAAGTTTCATTATATTACTTCACTTTAAAGCATCTTAAAATTATTACACTTGCTTGTTGCTAAGTTTGTTAAAATTCATTGATATAGGTCGGGAGGTGGTGGCACATGTCTTTAATCCAGCACTAGGGAGGCAGAGGCAGGCAGTCTCTGAGTTCTATGCCAATCTGGTCTACAAGGTGAGTTCTAAGACAGCTGGGGCTACACAGAGAAACCCTGTCTTAAAAAAACAAAACAAAACACAGAAAAAATCCCAGAGATATAAATTTGACCTGGGGGTTTGTTCTAGACCATTTCCCATATAGGGAAAACTGTCTTTCTTACCTGTGCATGTATGCTGTTTGTGGGGACAGACAGACCACACACACCTTTTTGTTTAAGGAGGAAAGGTGTTTTGGTCACATGATGCAGGAATGACCCAAAATTTGTAGAAAATAGCTAGGTGGAGATTAAAATCTATGTTTTTCTGTTTTATGACACTGCTGCTCCCTGAGACACCTCACAGACATATAGCAAATACAATTTCATATGACAAGTATGACAACTAAGAAAGCAAATTTCTGAAGAAAATGTTAAGTTCAAAGTACCAAAAATTTTGCTTTATTTGCCAAATTTGTTTCCTACTTACCATCTTCTGAGAATGTGAACTGGAGCAAAGAAGGAACGAGGAAGGAAAGAGAGCTCTTTGAGTGGTTTATCTTCCTACATCTTTGACTGAACCAGCCTGCTTCTGCCTTGGAGAGAAACAAGATGTGTGATACCATACAATGACAACTGTACCCACGCTCAGTGAAACCTCTAGTCTCCACAGACCACCAGGGACTGTAAGTACAGTGAAACACACTTTTCAAAATTAACTCCAGTTATTCTATAATTAAAAATATCTACTAAGTACAACAAATAACTTTGAACACACATTATTCAATGAAAAGTCAATTGTAAACATAACTAATAGTAACCTAAGTGAGGACAGACATTTACAAAAGTGTACACACAGACACATGTAAACAGGTATTTATTTATGTGTATAAATACACATATGCCAATTTAAATATCATGCTTTAAAACAGTATCTTTCAACTTTCCTAATGCTGTGACCCTTTAATATAGTTCCTCATGTTGTGGTAACTCCCAATTATAAAATTATTTTTGTTGCTACTTCATAACTGCAATTTTGCTACTGTTAAGAATTGTACTAAAAATATCTGATATGCAACTCCCCCCAAGGGGGTCCTGACCCACAAGTTGAGAACCATTGCTCTAAAGACACATACCAAACAGATTACCACAATGACACTGGTGTTTGTCTAACACTAATAAAGCTCTGAGCTCAAGTTCCAGAATACCAATATTTGCACAAGACAAAAGGGTTTTACCTAGGAGGAGGACTAGGTCTTATGGGTATAGAGTAGTTTGGTTTATGCTTGAATATTTTCCTTAATAATATATAGAGAATAAAATTAGAAAATTAAAACAAACGCTCTTCTTTTGCTTTTCAAAAGGATAACAAAAACCAAATTTGTAAATGTTAATGCTTACTTGGTATGCTACTTCATACAAACAGCCGTCCTTTCCAGCCAAAAAAATTCTGCCATTATCAGTGGAAGTGATGGTTAAGAGGTAAGTGTTATCAGTCGGAAGAGAATACAAAGGATCTGGCAGCAGCTGCATCCCGCCACTCATGCTGTCATTAAGATTGCCAGAACCTGCAGGTGTGCAACAAGAAAAACCAGACAACAGTTCCTTAGTTTTCTGAAAGCTAAAATGATCCTCACATTATCTTGAGAACTGGTAACTTAGCTGGGCGATGGTGGCACACGCCTTTAATCCCAGCACTCAGGAGGCAGAGGCAGGCAGATCTCTGTGAGCTGAAAAAAGAGAACTGGTAACTTTACTGAATTCCTACTAAAATATCCCGAATGCCTACAACATTTTATAAAGTTAGCATAAAAGCTTGAAGGGCTGGAGAGATGGCTCAGATTCAAGCGTTGTTCTTGCAGAGGACCAGGGTTCAGTTCTCAGTACCCATATGACCAGTCACAAAGACCTGTCTATAACTTAAGTTCTAGGAGATCTAACATCATATTCTGGCTTCCACACACACACACAATCACATATATACATTCGGGTAAAATAGTTATACACAAAAAATAAAAATAAACCTTGCCTGGCTGTGGTGGCGCACGCCTTTAATCCTAGTACTTGGGAGGCAGAGGCAGGTGGATCTCTGTGAGTTCAAGGCCAGCCTGGTCTAAAGATTGAGTTCCAGTACAGCCAGGACTATACAGTGAAACTTTGTCTCATAAAAGCAATAAAAAAATACATAAATTTAAACAAAACAGTTTAACACAGTGTGGCCACTGTGGTGGTGGGTGTGGTGTGGTGTAAAGTGCTTGTGTCTATATGTAAGGCCCTGAACTCAATTCCTAGAGCATGCATGCATACATACACAGAGTTTCACTAAAGATAATTTAAACTGCACCTATATTACACAATTTGCTATCTAGCAAAATATCAAAAACAAACCGAAACTCGTGTGAGGATTTAGTACTAAAAACCATTATAATGCTCATTTTCAACAAACTATTATTTTTAAAAACCTAGCATATGAGTGAGTTACCATACCTGTTTGTACATTAGCATAGCTGAGGCCAAGAATTACTATATCTACAGGGGTTGCCAAAACCAGCAGGTGTCGTACATGAGGTTGAAAGATGCCTACAGCAAAACAGACAAAGGTAAATTATTTCCTGAAAAACCACAGAATGTAGGCATGAATAAAATATGGTTACACTATTAAAGTGAGCTCCTAATTAGACAGCAAAAGTCTAAATCTGGGTCAACAAACTGTGTTTAAATATTACTATGTTAAAGCACTAAAGTACATAAACAGTAGAAAAGAATAGGAAATAACTGACTCAACAACGCCATTTAAAAAGTGTCGCACACTCGGGGGCTGGGGAGTCGGCTCAGTGGTTGAGAGCACTGACTACTCTTCCAGGGGAGAGGGTTCAATTCGCAGCACCCACATGGTAGCTCATAATTGTCTGTAACTCCGGGATCCACCACCCTCGCACATACATATAGGCAAAACACAAATCAATTAAAATAAAAAAGTGTAGCACACACATGCAGTACAAACATTATTCAGCCACACAAAGGAGGAAATTTTGGGGACAGCATTTGAGGTGGCCCAAGTTGGCCTCAATCCTGTGATTTAGCTGAAGATGACTTTGAACTCCTCCCTCCGCCTCCCCAGAGCGGGGATCAGAAGCATGTGCCGCTGCACCTGGCTGAAAAGGGAGGAAATTCAGATATCCAACATGCATGATCTGTGACGACAAAAACTAACTGAAGTAAGCTGGACAGAATAACAGATGCTACAGGTAAAAAGTCACTCGTATAGAAAAAAGCAGAGTGGTGGCTGCCAGGTGTTAGAGGAAGAGAAATATTTTGATTGACTCTAACACATTTGGAGACCATGCATACAGTCAGAATCTCATCCTGATAGTTTCAGTTCTTACCAGCTTTTGGTTTCACAAGTCCCACAGCAAGAATTGTTTCACTGAGTCCATCAAAATAGGCAAGGTCACCTCTGCTCAAAGTAAAGAAAACATGTTTATATATATAATATATACATACTTAAAAAATCTTATTTACAATGTTCTTTATTAGTTTAGATATCAGAGTAAAAACCTAAAACAGCAAACAAAACTAATGAAGAATTAAGACCCAGGCACTAGACCTTTCTAAGGATAAGGTAGAGAAACATTCTAAATATCTGTCCAGCTGGGCTGCAAGCAATGACTCTCAAGTTAACACCAATCTCCAGCTGCAACAGGGGCAGGTGTGTGGAGAGGACTCTCTGGGAAGGCACTCATAAAACTTAATGATAAGAGTAGAATGGGAAAAATTCCCCAGTGCCTAATCTGCATCCTAAAGTAGGGAAATTATAAAGGAATTCAGAAATCCATGCTACTGGGTTAACTACAGCAACAAACAAATCCAAGTTCAGTTTAACTCTAGACCTGGAAAAAAGTCGGTCTATTCACCGAACCCTAATCAATGAGGAGGAACATCCATGTCTCAAGATAATAGTATTTGTTAAATGAATGAGCGTAAGATTTGACTAGAAAAGTAAAAATGTCACTAACGTCGACATTTTGGAGCAATCACAATCATAGACCATTGCTATAATGACTAACATGTCCATGGACACATCTAGTTAAATACAGTTTTAACTGGAAGTATCTTTCTGTAGAAGTTGTCATATGGTATAATTGATGCAATTAAGTATTTTGAATATGTGTTCATGTGCACATGCATGTTTCTAAGTAAAAGGAGTATTAGTTATTCGATGCAAGAGTAACAGCTTAACTATGTGGGCCTTCTATGACACTTCCCATCTCAATGGATGACTCACGTAGATAACTGAATAACTGAAATATGAAGGAGAAGTAACACAAAACTCACCTCTAGAGGCTAAGAGAGCTAACTGATCATATACTACTCTGTTTAAGAAACACTGACTTTGGATTTTAAATATTCGATATATTTAATTCACAAAGTCAAAAACCATAAAACAACCAAATTATCATTTCAATAATTATTGGCTTCATAGTCCATAGAAATGCAAGGAAAAGGAGTCTTTGTAAAATGTCCAATAAGGGACCGCCACCAGGGCCCATGTGGTGGAAAAAGAACTAACTCATGCAGGCTGTCTTCAGACTGCCACTTATGCACTGTGATACACACACCCACACCCCTAAACCCAGGCCCATACACATACACACAAAAGAAATAAAATATAATTAAAAAAATTAAAAATGCGAAATAATGGCTCAAAAATACCAACACATAATCTTCTCTACAGACTACAAACTTGGAATATATGCCTTGCTTCTCGGGAAGTCCTTTGAAAGGTGGATATAACTCAATGAGAGAATCCATGAGACACTAGGTTTAATCCCCAGGATTCAAACAAGCAAACCAACTAACAAATAACAACAAAGAATAAGAGCAGAATCTTGGTTGGGGAATGTAGCTCCATGATAGAGTGCTTGCCATGAGTAGACTGAATAGACCAAGAGCAAAGTTCAAGAAATTCTTACAAATAGAATGACATTGTGTGTATATGTGCAGAGGTGTTTGTGTGCATGCACGTAGAGAAGAAGCCAGAGGTTAGTCAATGTTGGTTGTCTTCTTTCATTCTCTATCTTACTCTTTCAGACAATTACTCTCCCTGAACCTGGAGTTCACCGTTTCCAGGTAGACCAGTTGGCCGGAAAGACCCCAGCATTTGCCTGCTTCTGCCCTTCAAGGGCTGGGCTTCCATGGCTTTTATGTGAGTCGTGAGGAGCTGAGCTCTGACTTGCTTGCTTGCATAGCAAGTACTTTAGTCATGAACCATCTCCCTAGCCCCCCAATCCACATCTCAATGCCCCCCATGACTAGTATGCACATTGGGAAACACTCACCCAGAAGAGATAAACAAAAGGTAAAACCAGCCAGTTTCTCATGAGTAGACCATGAGCTGTAACAAGCAATAAAGGTTAAGAGAATTCCAACCCAGCCTGCCATACATACCCATCTTCGTAGTTCCACATGAATATGTCACTGTCAATTGTCAGCCAAGCTCTGCTGATAACAGGGAAAACCCCCATCATGCAGTTACACTGCATATCTGAGGAAGCGTGAATGTAAGGTGCAAAGAGTTCAATCATTTTTCACACTATTTCCTCAATAGCTTTTGACTTAAAACGTAGGATTAAAAGACGATCTCTTGGTTAGATGTATCACCCGATGACTCAGCACTTGCCCGGCACCCATGAGGCTCCTGTCACGTTCCTTTCTTTCTTCTCCCTTTCCTTTCCTCTCCCCTTTTTCTTTATCTAATTTTATTTATTGTGTGTGTATGTGTTTTATGCTAATGTTTGTCTGTGTACCATGTGTGTGTGTGCCTGGTGGCCTTGGAGCCCGAGGGACTGGAGTTATAGTTGTAAGCCATCAAGTGGGTGCTGGGAATCTAATCTGGGTCCTCTGCAAGAGCAGAGAGTGATCTTTACTGCTGAATTAGTTCCAGCCGATAACACTTTTTCCTTCTTTCTTGAGACAGTCTCACTGTTAGCTCAAGCTGGCCCGGGAGCTGCAATCCTCTTGCCTTATCCTCATGACTGCTGGGGTTACAGGTATGTATTATCATGCTTATCTGCTCTGTTCCTTCCTTCCAAGACTGGGTAGCACTATTAAGTTCTATCTGCCTGTCCTGGAACTCACTAATGTAGACCAGGCTGGCCGTAACCTCATAAAAATCATCCTACCTCGATCTCACAAGTGCTGGGATTAAAGGTGTGTGCTGCCATGCCTGACCCATGCTTATCTACTCTAAAATAGGAAGCAAACTACCCAGTATATTATAAGGTCTATAATATACTCCAAGCTGGCTGCAAGAGTACCATAATCCTCCTGCCTCAACCTCAAGAGTACTGGCAATACAGATATATGTCAGCACTGAAGACTAAAATTTGGGGTGAGGTAGGTAACGAGAATTGAGCAGCTGGGCCTCAGCCCTGCCAGACAAATGCTCTAGCACTGAGCTTTATCCATGGCTCTGAAAACACTTAAATAACTTGTAGACACTATGTAAGCATAGAACAGGAATTATAGTAATGAAAACACTAATCTAATATTTATAAAATAGGTAAATTAAAAACAATAGGATACGTCCAAACTGTTCAACTAGCTCAGGTGGGAGGGGGACTCTTCGGATAGTGCTGATCTCCGGAAGGCTGGGTACTGACAGCAAACCTGGTCCTTGTAGAGGGTAATCCATATCCGACATTCCGGAAACAGTGGGATTGTCTACAAAAAAAGAAAAGGAAGCATTTATAGACAACAGTAAAGTACCACTCACCAACTAGAATAAGATAAGCAATTCATGCCACCTCTACCCCACCCCACCCCAGAGCCCATGATGTCTCCAAATTTAAGGAGTTCTGACCTGTTACAAAGTGGACTTGAGAAATCTCATTCTCCCAGGATGGGACAGTTATTGGCTTCAATCACGAGCAAAGGTTATCAAGCTTGGGGATGTAGTTGAGCCTAGCATACATGAACACCTGGCTGTGATTCCTAGCTCAGCAAAAACAAGACATGGTGGCATATGCCTGTATTCCTAGCACTCTAGAGGTGACAGCAAGAAGATCGGGAATTCAAAGTTACCCTTGACTACAGTTAAAAACCAGACTGAGTTATATTAGATTTGTCCTAAAAAATCAAAACAACATCCAAATCAAACAATCCATTCTCCTTTCTTTGTATTTCTCCTCCAGACCGACCTGTCACACACAAATAGTACCAAAAATGCTATATATTATTGGTGGCAACCACAGACTACTCTCAATAAAGAATTTATTTTATTTTATTTTATTTTATTTTTTGAGAAAGGGTTTCTCTGTAGCTTTGGAGCCTGTCCTGGAACTAGTGTAGCCCAGGCTGTAGCCCAGAGATCTGCCTGTCTCTGCCTCCCCAGTGCTGGCTTTAAAGGCATGTGCCACCACCGCCCAGCCTAAAATACAATTTTAATACAACAATGTTCCTAATGAAACAAAGTAGCAATGCAAAAAGGATGAATAAATTCAGTGAGGATGAGAATGTGAATGGTCAAGAAGACTTTCAAAGAAACTAAAGACTTTCTTTTTGTGGAGACAGGCTCTCGATGTATAGTCTGGCCAGCCTGGAACTCACTATGTAGCCCAGATTGACCTCAAACTCAAAGAGATCTTCCTGCCTCTGCTTTCTATGTGCTGAGATTAAAGATCATCGTGCTGTCGGGCAATGGTGGCGCACGCCTTTAATCCCAGCACTTGGAGGCAGAGGAGGGCAGATCTCTGTGAGTTCGAGGCCAGAGCTAGTTCCAGGACAGGCTCCAAAGCAACACAGAGAAACCCTATCTCAAAAGACAAACAAACAAAAGATCACCACGCCTGGTTTAAACTAAAGACTTTCACGAAGAGTCTGGGAAGAGCTAGGTGATGGTGGCACATGCCTTTAATCTAAGCCAGGCCAATCTCTGTGTTCGAGGTCAGTATGGTCTACAGAATGAGTTCCAGGACAGCCAGGGCTATACAGAAAGACTCTGGGAAGAGTCTGTTAGGCAGAAAAAAAAACAAATGCTAGAAGGGAAAGGCATTAGTGCAAGGAGGAAGTATATGCAAAGTATTTTAAGAGTATCAGAAAGCATAACTCTTTATATCTTGTTTTCAAACTTAAGAGGAAAGGGACAAATTAAGATGATTGGCTAACAGGACAAACACATTCTATAAGGCAAGCCCATGTTAGTAGTTGTCAAGTACAATGGCTACCTTTGCTTCTGGTATTTCTGACTTAAAATCTCACAAAGAATTTCTACAAATCGTTAGAAATGTATTGGTTACTTTACATCGATTATCCAGTTCACCTCCATTTTTGCTCACAAGTCTCAACTGGACCTTAACCTTTCTCTGCTTTTCTCCAAATTTCCTGTACCAAGGGCCACTTTGTAGCAACTAATGCAATTCCACAAACCTTTAGCTGGTTACAATTTTTTAATTTAAAGGTAAATACTTTCCAGTTATCTCGTTGGTTGACAGATAAACTTTGTTATTCTCTGTCAGTCGGCATTCTGACTCCTCCATTTCTTTATTGGTTCGTTCCGGCACTATATTTGCTAACTGCACACATAAGATATGCCTCTGAGACAACATCAGAGATTTCCAAATTATCTCCTTTGTTTTTTTGATTGGCGCACCGCTCACACAAGAAATGTACAAAAATGGAAACTGGATCAGAAGATTCTTCTCATTTGAATTCAATGAGCTTACTCTTACCTCTTCAAGTATCTACAACGAACAAGTGTAGACAAGAAAAAAAATTCAAAGGGGGGCTGGAGAGATGGCTCAGTGGTTAAGAGCACTGGCAGCTCTTCTAGAGGTCCTGAGTTCAAGTCCCAGCAACCACATGATAGCTTACACCTATCCGTAATAAGATCTGGTGCCCTCTTCTGGCCTGCAGACAAATATGCAGGCACAACACTATATTCGTAATAAATATTGTTTAAAAAAAAATTCAAAGGGGTTTGCTCTTCTTCAAACATTTAGGAAAACAAGCCCTAATCTCTGAATGTGCTCGTAGGCACCAACGTGCAGATAAGGACAGAGACAGAGAATCAGAATGAATTTTCTTAGGCGGAGAAACAGGACACCACTGGACCGGCTCACTCACTTGGGGCGGACACCATGAGCAGCTCAGAGAGGTCTGGGTACATGCGGTCTTCTTGCAACTGTCGGTCGATAAGCCTCCCCGCATTTTCCAAAGCTTCCTGCAGGGAGGCGGCCGACGACGTAGAGGCCACCATCACCGAGCCCAGCACAGACGACGGCATGTCGACAACCGCGGACACCACGTTACAAAAATACTGCAAACCCGAGGCGAGCCGAGAAAAAAACCAAGAGACTTCAGAACCGCTCCCTGGGACGAGCGCGCCAAACGAAAACCTCGGCGCCGGATCATGACGCACTTCCGGCTCGTCCTCCTGGGTCCGGGGCGACGGCGTTTCCAGGGACGGGAAGAGGAAGCAGTTGAGGGGATTGGACGTGGGCTCGGGGCTGAGGGAGGAGGCTGGGGTTTAGTCGGTAGATTGCCGGGGAAGAGGAGGAGGGGAGAGGGGGGAGGGACGGGGTAGGAAGGGAAAGGGAGGTGGAACTCCGGGTGCCGGAGCAGGCGAGGAGGGCTCTTGCCGTTGGCTCTGCCGGGTGACCCCGCGCGCGAGCCGAACCTTGGCTCTTCCCGCACGCGAGTCGGAATGCGGCGACTGCGGCTTTTTAAGAGTGCACGCACCCGTTGCCATAGTGCCCTGATGACTTCTAACGGTAGTTGGAAATTGGTCCCTGGTTCGAGAAATATATGTATGTGAGTCAGAATTTTACAGCATTCCAAACAGTGGGGTAAATTCAAAATCTTTAGATTTCCCTACGTGTGTATCTCTGTCCTTGGCTCTGTAGCCAGTCTTTGTGGCAGTGTGTGTGTGTACGTGTATTGGAAGTCAAGGAGGTGTGGTGTCTCATGCCTTTAATATAATACAGTATTAGGAAACTGAGGCAGGATGATTGTCAGGCTAGTGTGGGCTACAGAGTGTAATCCTATCTCAAACTAGAGGGAGGGAGGGAAGAGAGGGACAGAAGGAGAGAGATGGTTTGAGTAGGTCGTGCCTATAGTTCCAGAGCTTGGGAAGTAGAAGCAGGTGTTGAAGATCATCCTCGGCTACTCACAAGTTTATATAAGCCTATGAAACTTGAGACTTTTGCTTCACATCTTTTTCCCGTATTGCATTGGGGGAGCACTCATTCACGGGTTTATTCTAAGTTTAGACTTCGGGGATTAATGTAGGCACTCAGTAGGCCATCTAGTTCTAGGAAACAACATCTTCAGTGTCGGGCATCCAGCCTTCTGTTGGGAATATTAAACTAATACACTTTTGCCCTTTGAGATAGTTAATGCAAAAATATTGTGACTGCATCATGAAGTCCAGGCTTAGAGGCACACACTTGTAATTGGGAGCCAGCCTGGGCTGTGTAGTGGAGACCCATCTCAGAAACAAAAAGAAAATGAAAATTACTATAATGATAGGCTTTCGTTGTAGATTGTTTAGTGGGGAATAAATATACATTTCAGATGAGCAATGAGAGGGAAGAAAAAGGCGTTACCCAACAGAAGGGAACTTCACTAGACAAGGAAACCACCCACCTGCCCAAAGCAGCCAGGGTGTTGCTGCCCTACCCCCACAGTTTCTCTGTGTATCCCTGGCTGTCCTGGACTCACTCTGTATGCCAGGCTGGCCTCCAACTCACAGAGATCCACCTGCTCTGCCTTCTGAGCACTGGGATTGAAGACATGCACCACCAACACAACCTGGCTTTCTTTTTTTCTTTTCTTTTCTTTTTTTTTTTTTTAAGAGCCTGGATTTCACTATGTCTTGAACTCAAAATGTAACCCAGACATGATTCAAACTTCAATCCCCCTGCCTCAAGGACCAGAATAACTATGATTACAGATACCATCTAACATACTCAGTCCAAATCTTTTAAACTTCTAGGACCTCACAAAAGGTTTTTATTTTTGTTTTCTTTTTCTTTGTGTGTGTGTGTGTGTATTTGAGACAGGGTTTCTCTGTGTAACCACCTGGCTGTTCTGGAACTCACTTGGAGACCAGGCTGGCCTTGAGCTCACAGAGATCCGCCCGCCTCTGCACCCCAAGTGCTGGGATTAAAGGTGTGTGCCACCACCGCCCGGCTTGTTTTCTCAATACTGCTGTCCTGCTAATTCCTGTCAATTGTATATGTTCTGAAGAAATAAGTCTGCCAAAGGAGAGATGCTTTGAGTCCTATGTTCAGTTGAAGAAAGGTTTTATTTTATTTTGTGTATGTGTATGTCTGAATGTATGTTATGTGTGCATATGGCCATGGAGGCCAGAAGAGGGTATCTGACACCCTGTATCCGGAGTTACAGGCAAATGTTATTAATCCCAAAGACGGGAGGAGGAAGTCTACCAACCCTAACCATAATGACCAAATTAATTAAAGCAAGCTTTTCTATTCATGTACACAGCTTGCCTTCCCTTAGAGTGTATCCGTCTTTCTCCATTAGTGTCTCTGGGGAAAGTCTAGAAAACATGTTCCTTATTTCTTCTCAGTTAAGGAAGCTTTTTTAGTTCTTAATGTTTTGGCAAGTTAACACCTGTGCTATTCTGTGTTTTGCCAATTGAGTTGATTTTTATCTCCTAAAATAAAGATGACTTCATTTCTTTTTTGTTGTTATTTTTTGAAACAGGATTTCTCTGTGTAGCCCAGCCGGAAATCAATTTGTAGACCTCTTTAGCCTTGAACTCACAGAGATCCACCTTACCCCGCCTCCCAGGGATTAAAGGTGTATGACACCACCACCCATTGAAATTTCTGAATATTAAAATTTTCACGACCTAACTAACCTACTTGTATTTTGACCTCATAGCAAAGCCCTTTAGAGAAGGCAGAAACCCTTCTGCCTTCTCTAAAGCCCTTTAGAGAAGGCAGAAACCCTTCTGCCTTCTCTAAAGGAAACAGTTCCATGCTCTCAGTGAAACCATTGTAGAACCCAACCTAAGAGAAACTTTGTCTTTCTCATACATTCGAAGCCATGATAAACTGTAAAATAGGCATAGTAAGAGATTAACAACAATAATAAGGTAGAATTATCAAAACAATATACTGCAATGATGATTTACTCTTGGGAGGCAATAGGTAAAATAAGCGTTTCTTGGGCAGAAGTACTATGTGCAGACCCTAGACAAAAGGATGATTCATATCTATACAGAACAGAGCAGTTTAGTGTGGCATTTCATCATGGCTCAGAACAGTATTCATTCAGAACTTCTAATTGGTTTCTTAAAAATAATATTTTATGTGTATCTGTGTGTACCTGAGTGCATGGCCGTGCACTGTAGGGTTCAGGGCAGCTTGATTATACAGTTGCCATGACAGGCACAATAGAAGTCAGTCAAAGAGTAGGCCTAAGTTTCAGTTTACCCTAAGGAAATAACTTAGGGTAATTCCAGAAATGACCACAAACTGAGACCACCAAGGTACCACCCAGGAACGGGCCAATCAGCATCCAAGGGAAAAATATCTAATGTTCCAACCATTGTAGACAGGATTGCCAGATGCCTTAGCCCAGCACGAACATACCCTTCTTTACCAAGATACCCTTAGACAAATGTCAGCCAGTCAGGGTCTTGAACCCTGGAAATCCCCTACCCCCAACCTCTACTATGATAAAAATCTACCCCACCTGGACTCAGCATTCTCCAATTGCATCAATGCATCGGACCCATGGAGGGTCCAAGATCAAGTCTGAATAAAAGGTCTTTGTTTTTATATATGAGTTCAGACTCCATGGTGGTTTGGGGGGACCTGATATCTGGGCATAACATTCACCACATGCATGCAGTCCCTGAAAGTTCAGAAAAGGTCATCAGATCTCCGGAACTGGAGATGGTTGTGAACTGCCCTGTGTGTGCTGGGAATTGAACTCAGGTCCACTAGAAAAGAGTAGCCAGTGCTTTTAACTGCCTATCCCTCTCTCCAGTCCCAAGTTGTTTTCTTTCTGATGTTTTCTAATACTTTTGAACAGCGGTTGACCCATGGATAACTAAAATTACAGAAAACCAAGCAAGATAAAGATCTAAGGTACCAAAAATAAAAATTATTGATTTATAAACAATCAGTTTTGTCTTTGCATGTTAATTTACTTTCATTTTTTTAGATCACAGGAGAGTATTCAAGCGTGCTAATCTTGCTTTTTTTAACCCCTTTAGTTCTGCTTCTGATTAACTTTTTGTTAACTGAAATATGTCACTCCCAAAACATGGCTTTTATGTTTAAAGGCTCATCCTGAGAAAGACTCAATACTGTACTGGAATCCCAAACACCCAATGTAGTCACTGCCCAACTGAAGTTAGGGCCACAACTGCAAAGTACCAAAAACTGGGCTATTTCCAAATTATGATGTAATAAGACAGTGCCCTTATTACACTTGGAACAGTTTTTCCAATCTCAAGACTCTGGAGGTCAAAAGACCTTTTTATAGGAGTAGCCTAGGGTCACCTGCATGTCAAACATTTACATATGTGTCTAACATCTTTGTTTTTGTTAGCATTGTTAAGCTATAGCTATTTTGGTAAACTGAGTCATACAAGAAACTGTTATGTTTCTATAGGAGTACACTATGTGAAGATCAGGAAAATTCCAAGTCTGTTTGTAGACTGTATTTATGAGTTAAAAGTCTTATCCTGATACTAAAAGGAGTTTCAATTCAGAAGTTGTTGTTTTTCTTATAAACTGTTAAATGATGATTAAGCCATGAAATGTTCAGAACTTTACTTACAAAGTCATGCAAAGGACTAATGTATTCAAATACAGGAAAAATTTATCTAGCCCTTTATATGTTTTCAAGGTATAGCTTAAAACAAATAACTAAAAGCAAACACTTGTTTGGCTCAAGGCCTCAAACTGTCAGAGATTTGCTGAATATGGCATTTAGACTCTCAAATCCTATCAATGAATCCCAAGATCTCTAAGAAGGCAGTGGACACAGCAACAGTCAACTCCACCTGGACTATGGTAATTCTAACCAACTGACCACTAGGCAAGACTGCCCCGATGACTCACCTTCTGTCAAGGCTCTGCCCAAACTGTGGACAAGCAGGACACTAGAGAGTTGATGTCCCACTTTGCCTAGACAAGGTGAGGCCAGTTTCCTCATATTCCTCCACAGGAAAGACTCTCACACACTGGGCCTGGCAGCCAAGACTGCTCTCCTGACCTCTGCCCTCATCGCCATAGAGTCTGTAGAAGCCTGCTCCTACAAAGTCAGCGTGGGTTCCTGAGGAACCTCAAGGCCAAAGGAAAGTCAGATGAAAGAATTGAGGCAGAAGACAGGATAGAATTGGGAGCTTTGTCTGGTCATGCCGAAATAACCAAGCAGTCCAGGGTTTATTTCAGAACTTGCTAGTAGAAAATAGACTGCTGACAACATCAAGACAGAAGGCGAGGCTGCTTCTGAGCAGCAAGTCCGTGTTGGAGAGGAGGCCGCTCACTCAAGGACAGGAATGGTCTTGGGGTTAGACACTGACCGTCTATGCCGTGCTTTGTTCTGCTTTTTTATATAAGCAAGTGTTCTTTTCACACAGGCTAAATCAGAAGTTTCTCACAGCCCTTAAGTCATTGCTAGGTTCTGAGAGGCTCTATCTGTCATATAAGTTTAAATATCTTGAATGCCATATTCAGCAAATCTCTGACAGTTTAAGGACTTGAGCCAAACTTCAGACTTGATTTTACCTTCAGGGTGAAATAAAGTTAAGTTCCCAAGCCCTAGGGGAGCTGAGAACTTTCCAATGGCTGACCCACCTCCTCCTTAAACAACATAAACAGTCTGTTGTGCCCTTTAGGTCTCTAAAATATTATGGTTGACCTACCGAGAGAAAAAAAGAAACGAATCTGCTTGGTCGGACTAAAAAGCTTTCATTCTGTATCTGTTGACAAAGATGGAGCACACGAGGAGAATCCCTGATCTTTGATTCCTGATTGGAGAAACATTTAAATGTAACTTGGCAACAACTGTTTGTGATTTTTGTGCTTATAACCCCCATTTCTGCCCCTGTTTGGGGTCGCCAGGAGAAGCAAGGCTCCCGAGTCCTTGTCCTGCAGTCCTGGATCAGCGACTCCACTTACATAGTGAGTTATCAAAGACTTTGGAACCCACAAGTGTTATCTCTCTCCTTCCTCATGGTGCACAGCAGACATGGGCATAGTCTAAGTCCTAGAAAGACACACTCAGGGGCAAGACCTGGTTAATAACATTTTGTTAAAGACATTTTGAAGAGGAAGCGACCCCTTTGTGAGAGGCATGTGACAGAAGTAAAGGCAGTGACTGCAGCCATACTTCGTCTGTGCCTTGGCTTCTGCTCTAGAAGCAGAACACCATATGGTTCGGAAGACCATAGACCAAAACAACTCCATAGCCCTGAGTTCTTACATAAGCAGGTCAAAACCCAGTTCGGGAGCTGGGGAGATGGCACAGTTGGTAAAATGCTTGCCATCAAGCATGAGGACCCAAGAGGAGATCCCCAGGACCTGTAAGAAGCTGGGCAATCACATGCTGGGGAAGTGGAGTCCAGACAGAAGTACTTCTGGGGCTCACTGCAGTTTGCTGACCAGCTAGTCATGAAGAATTACTGAACTCTAGGTTCTGTAAGAGATGCTGTCATTGACCTCTGACCTCCACTCATTTGTATGTGCATTTGCACACATATGTACATGTGCATGCACTATACACACAGCAAAATTTAGATTTGCTATAAATGCTCACATTATGCACACATTAGAAAAATGGTACATTATTTGTGTTTTAATAAATAAAGCTTGCCTAAAGGTCAGAGGGCGAAGCAGTCATACTAGTTAGCCATACAGGACAGGGAGTAGTGGCACACACCACTCAAGGATTTGGAAGACAGAGGCAGATGGATCTCTGTGAGTTCAAGGCCTCCCTGGGCTACACAAGATTGAATCTGTCTAAATGAGAAACAGAGCTCACACGAAGGTGATCCCAGCACTTGGGATCACACGCCTTCAATCCCAGCACTAGGGAGGTGGAGAAAGGAGCAATATGACTGGGTGGAGAGAAGAATCAAAGGGAAAAGAGACAGGAACTTACTGGAGTGTGGAGTTTGAGGATTCATGGAGATAGGATCTCACCCCTTTGATCTGAAGATTTGGTAGAGGTAAAAAGGTCTCTCTAGTGGTTGGCTTTTTTGCTATTCTGATCTTCAGGTTGAACCCCAATATCTGTCTCTGGGTTTTTATTATTTGTGCTACATATCAGAAACGTGACTGGGGCTGGAGAGATGGTCAGGAGCACTGACTGCTCTTCCACAGGACCTGAGTTTGGCTCCCAGTGCCCACATGGTGACTTATAACCGTCTATAACTCCAGTTCTAGGGGATCTAATGCCCTCTTCTGACCTCCACAGACACCAGGCATGCATGTGGCATAGAGACAGATATAAGCAAGATACTCATACACATAGAATTAAAAAAAAGACTTAAAACCATCTCCAGTGCTAGGGGATACAATACCGTGTCTATCCTCTAAGGGTACCATACACACGTATGGCACACACTTATGTACGTGAGCAACACACTCTAACATGCTCTTATCCATAAAAGAAAATCTTTTTTTTTTTGGTTTTTCAGGACAGGATTTCTCTTTGTAACAGCCCTGGCTGTCCTGGAACTAGCTCTCGTAGATCAGTCTGGCTTCGAACACACAGAAATCCGTCTGCCTCTGTTTCCCAAGTGCTGAGATTAAAGGTGTGCGTCACCACCATCAGGCTAAAAATAAAATCTTAAAAAGAAAGAACTGAGCCCCAGCATCATGGCCTGTATCCCCAATATTTTGGAGGCATTGAGAGGAGAGTCATGATTCTTAAGGTTTGAGCGATGCCGAGATTTGAGGTCACTGTGGGCTACATGACTCTTTGTTTGCAAAATCAAAGTTGAGAACTAACCTCATTTTAAAGAGTGCTTACTCTTTTTTTTTTTTTTTTTTTTTTTTATTTTTCGAGACAGGGTTTCTCCGTAGCTTTTGGTTCCTGTCCTGGAACTAGCTCTTGTAGACCAGGCTGGCCTCGAACTCACAGAGATCCGCCTGCCTCTGCCTCCCGAGTGCTGGGATTAAAGGCGTGCGCCACCACCGCCCGGCTGAGTGCTTACTCTTTTAAGAAAAAATTGGAGCCAGTCATGGTCACGCACACCTTTAATCCCAGCACTCAGGAGGTTGAGGCAGGTGGATCTCTGAGTTTGAGGCCAGCCTGGTTTACAGAGTGAGTTTCGGGACAGTCAGGCATACACAGAGAAACCTTGCCTTGAAAAACAATAAATAAATAAAAAATTTGGAGGCTTGAGAAATGACTTAGTGGTTAAGAGAATGAGCTGGGACTTTTGCTCCTTTCCTGGCACCAATATAGAGGCTTATAAGTTCCAGTGTTTCAGGATCTAGGGAGCTCTGATGACATCTTCTCGCCTTCGAATGAAAAGAAAATTACACTATTTTGTACGTGTGTGCTCGATTATATACTCAGGCATAATGCATACCGCTGTCTGAGGACAACTGGTGTGAATCGGTTCTCTCCTCTCACCGTATGGAACCTGGGGTTTGCACTCAGGTAGCTTGCCTTGGTGCCAAGCACCTTTATCCACGGAGTCATCCTGTAAGTCCAAGGAATACATTATTTTAACCAATCAGAGATTACGGATTAATGTCTAAGAACTTCCCCTGGAATGATCCAAAGCGACTGCTCTACCGTAATCAATAAATTACTTTCTCTGCTCTGGCTCTTTGCTCCTTCTTGCCCCGTAGGTAGAGACCTAAATGGTTTACTGTCCCTGCCCATCTGAATCACAGTGTTCAGAAAACTAATATCCTGATGTGCCCTATTTTATCTTTTAGTACACCATTGCTTCTGTTTCATCGGTCAAATTTATTAAAAGATATAATGAAGTCACCCCTAAGTGATATCTTAGAATTGTGTCCAGAAGAGGTTTGATCTCATGGGCACTCTTGCGCATGTCTTATGCATGTTAATGGTGATGGGTGATGGAATAGCTAGTGTCTATTTTTCTTTTCCCTCTAGGGTTCTGCAGTTTAAAGTGTAATAAATCAGACATCTCACAATTTCATCTACTTGACTACCGAGTAGCTAAAATAGCTATTTAGGAGCTTAAGGCTAAGGTGACATAGTAAATTTCATCTGTAAAATTTTACTCCAGTACCTAATGACTTATTCTAGCATAGGCAAATTAAGTGACTTTTGTGGTTCGTAAATCTCTGAGACAGATACAAACTTTGTTGCTATACAAATTATATAAGTCTTGCACATAGGAAGAGTAACTTTTGCCTTCGGAACTATTTACTTTTATTAATTCATTGAGGAAGCAATCAGACTACCTGTCCAGCGATTGTACTATGAAGAACGACTGATGTAACATGTGGTGGGTGGGCTTTATTTAGTTGGAGGTTGACCAAGTTCTATAGATGCCTGCGAGAGTTCCTGAGGTTTCATTTGTTAACTAAAGCATGAGAGGTGGAATCAAGGGCCCGGAGCTGGATGCAGAGTCCATGACTTCAGGGCACTGTGCTCTGAAGTTGCTTATTGCTTTGAATGTCTGGTGAGGTTGGAAATGACGAAGTTGGAATGGCAAGGTTTTAAGCCATGCTAAAGATTTTTTAAATCCGCATTTTGGAGGCTAGAGATCCACTCCAGTGCCTTCTCTGTGCCCAGTAGCCACAGACTTACAGTTCCAGCTTATTAATAAGCTTGCATTTTATTCCAAGGACAATGGAAACATTAGATAGCAATTATCATTGAAGACATACAGATAAACAAAACATAAATAGAGATAGGACATTTATTGTGGAGCTCATGAGTAACTTTATTAAAGTATTTTCATTCTTTTTTTTTTTTTTTTTTTTTTTTTTTTTTGCTTTTTCGAGACAGGGTTTCTCTGTGGTTTGGAGCCTGTCCTGGAACTAGCTGTGTAGACCAGGCTGGTCTCTTCTTGAGTGGACAAGAAGGCTTGTAGATAAAGATGTTTTCTACTAAACCTGTGACCTGAGTTCCACCTCCAGAATCCAGAGGGGGAAGAATAGTTTTGCGAGTTGTTCTCTGATCTCCAAATGCCCACCGTGGCATGTTTATGTCACTTCCCCAACAAATAAACACACATGAAAATTAAATATTTTCACTTGGCTTGATAACACACACCTTTAAAAACAACACTTGGGAATAAGAAGCAGTGGGTCTCTGGTTTCCAGGTCAGCCATGGGTTACATAGTGAGACTCTGATTTTAGCTGGGTAGTGGTGGTGCATGCCTCTAATCCCAGCACTCTAGAGGCAGGCAGATCTCTGTGAGTTCAAGGCCAACCTGGGCTATGGGAGCTAGTTCCAGGACAGGTTCCAAAGCTGCAGAGAAACTCTGACTCAAAAAAACAAAAACAAAAACAAACAAAAAAAAAAAACAACCAACCAAACAAACAAACAAAACCCAAACTTCCTTTTCATTCAACCAAGTATTTCTTTTAGATTTTAAAAATAGAATAAGTAACAAACCATTCATTTATAGCATAAGTAAGGAACTAAGTTGTATAAAAACCAAAATAAATCAGACACACAGTAGATATGTTAACATTTGGAGCCCTTGCTCAGTAAACAAGGCTTGCCAAGTCAGTGGGAGTCTGTGACTGAGGGTAAGTACTTAGAGCAATCCTCCTGGTAACTCTCAGTTTTCTGGCTTCGTTCTCAGAACTTGAGTCATACGCTGGTTTCTTTCTTCAAGTGTACAGATTAGGTGAGCAACTGTGTGAGCTTCGTCATGCACATCACAGAGGAAAAGCAGCACTCAAAGAACAAGATACTGTTGACTTCTTCTTAGAAATACGCGAGGACTTTCACCTCTTCTGCAAAGGCATCAGAAAATGTTCAAAGTTTTGTACCACCACGATTTGAACCGGGGATGCGCTCTCAGCGGCGCGTTCCCTCCGGACCACTAGGTGGCAAGAGTCCGAAAGCCTCGCTTCCGTCCCGGACCGGCCGCTCTTGGTGACGCGGACTGAGAGACGGTACTTCCGGTCAGTCTTGCCGGCAGTGGCGCGCTGCTTGCGCGGGTTCTTCAGCGGAGGCTGTGAGGCTCGGTTAGCCATGGAGCATTCGGGACCCAGCGAAGGTGAGTTCGGCGTGGCCAGCGGGGCTGGTGGGCCATGCCGGGGAGCCGGAGCGTCGTGCTGACCGGCTGTTTGTCTTCCCTTTCTCGTACAGTGACAGGCGCAGACGCGGCGGGACCCGACCCTCAGCTGGCTGTCACCATGGGCTTCACAGGGTTCGGTGAGTGACTGCCCCCGGCTGAGCCCAGTCCGGTTTTGCAGAGGGCTCAAGAGCTGTCAGGTTAGGAGAGCTGTCACTTTGGCCCGGCGCCTTTTGCCGGGCCAAATCCTAATCGGTCCCATTTAATTTGTTGAGGTCACTTCAGCTGACACTTGGGAACCTTGGCTGAAAGGGATTACTGCTGTGACCCAGTCCGAGAAGGATATTTATTGGTGGCCATTAAATAATATTATGGTGGTTATTGAGTTCGTCCTTTTGGTTAGTCTTTCTCGTCCGGAATCCGCATTTCAATCTTGCTGTAAATCCTAGATATGACAAGTTATTAGATGACTTTAAAAACAAGTTTCAAAAGACGTGATTATTTGTTAAACACATTAGTAATAACACAACTCAAATGGAAATTATTTTGTAATTTTATTTGGGAACAAATCGCCCACTAATGTGTCTAGTTCTCATTCATTTATCATCTGTCTTCTAGGACTCTAACTAATCCGTCCACTAAAGAGTAGTTACAGTATTTATCTTTCTTCCTGGCTTCTTATTTTTTAAAAGCTAATTGAATATATGATTATGCTTGTGAGTGGGTATTTTTCCTGGATGTAACTATGCACTACATGCCTGCAGTGCCCATGGATGCCGGACGAGAGTCCTGGACCCTATGGAACTAGAGTTACTGATGGCAAGAGGAGTGAGTGCTTTTAGCTGTTGAGCCATCTCTCTAGTGGCTCATTCTAACTTCAGAAGTTCCCCTCCGCCCCCAGTGTAACAGTCCTGGGTATCCTGGAATTTCCTTTGTAGACCAGGCTGGCTTCAAACTCACTGAGTTCTGCCTGCCTCTGCCTCCCAAGTGCTGGGATTAAAGGCGTGCGCCGTCACCACCCAACAGCTTCAGAAAGTTTGGAGCATTACAAAGAAAAAGAAATCAAGACTTCAGATTTAATTTGTTTTTCACTTTTCCTGTTGCATATTGAAAATTAATATTATACTTATGAGCAAACATTGTTCTTTTTTTCCCGTTTATTTAGCAAACAATGTTCTTTAAGACAATATTATGTAGATTTTTCAAGTGTTATATTCTTCCAAAGCACGAATTTAATTTTTGGTAATATGAGGAATCAACAGGGCTTCCTGCATGCTAAACGCCTGACCTACACTGCTAGCCCAAACTTGGTTTATTTTCCTATCAAGAGAGTAGACTACACAATAAGATCTGTATCACTTACAGTTTTTCCCTACGTAATTCCCAGTTTTATTTTTTTGTTTTGTGGAGGTAGAACCTGACTGTATTCCTAGGTGGCATGAAAGTGAGACTCTCCTTCCTCAGCCTCTCATGTGTTGGCACATTTGACACCATATCCATCTTTTGGTTTTTATCAGTAATGCTAAAGGAATGTTTTGGGAATGTGTGTACATCATGTGTGTATGAATGAATGTGCACGGCTTGTGTCCAGGCATGTGGAGGCCAGAGGTTGGCATCTAGTGTCTTTATCAGTTGTTCTCTGCTTCCATTTTTGTGACAGTGTCTATCACTGGGCCTGGAGCCCACAGTTCAGCTGGCCTAGCTAGCCAGGGAGCCTCAGGGATCTTCCATTCTAGGATCCGAACCCCGGGTCTCATGCTTGAGCGTCAAGCCCTGTACTGACTGAGTCATCTCCCCAACTTCTAATGAAAACATTTTTATGAATAACACTATTTTTTGGTAATCTACTGAAAAATCGTGGTCTGTACTCTGGTAAGCAGGGTGATGAGACCCAGTTCTACAGCCTCACCTCTCATATTTACTGTTTGGTTCTTTGAGAACTTTCTACTGTGTTTAAGATAATGTACTAATAGCTGTTATATTGTATATATATTTAACTGCTCTGGTAACAGGTTGTTATAAATTTAACACTTTAAAACAGCACAAAGGATTGTGGGTTTAGTCTAATATAGAGCCGTTACCCAGTAAGCATAGGCCTCTAGGTTTGACCCCCAAATCCCACAGATTTATTTTCTGGTAGCTCTGTAAGTTGTCTGTTCATGTGAGCTGTATTGATTTCCCTGTTGTAGACATCAAGGCTGAAATCAGTTTAAAACATGCATTTACTGTCATCTGGTAGCTCTGTTAAGAAAGGAAGCTGTTTTTATGAACAGAACAGTTCTTGGTTATAGGACTGAACTGTTTGCTCTCTGGCTATCTCTTAGCACATCAGAATATCTTTAATTCTCATGTTGCCACCTTAACCTGTGGGTTGCAACCCCTTTGGAGCTTGAACGACCCTTTCACAGGAATCGAATATCTGATATTCTACATATCAGATATTTACATTACAATTCACAACAGTAGCAAAATTACAGTTAGGAAGTAGCAATGAAATAATCTTTTCCATACATTTGTTTGAGAGGGGGTCTTATTTATCCCAGGCTCACCTTGAACTTGCTGCACAGGTAAGGGTGCCTTGAACTTCTTATTCCTTTGCCTCCATATTCTGAGTGCTGAAATTTTAGGCATGTGTATGCATTGCTGTGGCTCAAACCCTGGGCTTCATGGTACTAGACAGTTTTACTGCATCTCCGAGTCAGATAGGCTCTCTGTCTAGTCTGTATTCTGGTTATGTCTGACGAGTTCCTTTGCCATGTTTTAGGGTATTTTCTTAGATTCCAACAATCAAAGTATGGGTATTTCTCATTTTTCCTGACAGTTTAATGCTGTTTCAAGGTGTAGACATCTAGCTAAGTTAGGTGAGAATGAGAAAGCTGGATGGCTAATGTTCAGTAGGTTCACAGTCCTAATTTAATAATCTAAAATTTGTGCTTATTGAGTATTAAGTTCTCAAAAGTTTTGGAATTTGTCTTACGGTGTCGGTGGATACTTGTAATAATCCCAACATTTGGGAGGCTGAGACAGGATTGTGAGTTCAAGGCTAGTCTGTGGAATGAAGCAAGACTATGTCTCTAGAAAAACTGACAACAAAACGTTTTGTATTTTATATTTTGAATTAGGGATGCTAAACTAGTAATATCTGTGTATAAATATTCCAATAAACAAACAACTCTTGATACTTGAAACATTCTGGTCCCAAGCATTTTGGATAAAGGTTATTAAACTTGTATTTTTCTTTTCTCCCTTACTGTTTTATCATTATCTTAGAAACATGCCCGGGCGGTGGTGGCGCACGCCTTTAATCCCAGCATTCGGGAGGCAGAGGCAGGCGGATCTCTGTGAGTTCGAGACCAGCCTGGTCTACAAGAGCTAGTTCCAGGACAGGCTCCAAAACCACAGAGAAACCCTGTCTCGAAAAACCAAAAAAAAAAAAAAAAGAAACATGCTGTCAGGTAGACAGACGGAGTGGTTATTGATCAGTTAGTAAAACTGGAGTGCCTATATCTGGTCAGTGGTGGTACATATATTAATCCCAGCACTCGGGAGGCAGAGGCAGGCAGATTTCTGTGAGTGCAAGGCCAGCCTGGTCTACAAGGTGGGTTCCAGGACAAACTCCAAAGCTACAGAGAAGCCCTGTCTCAAAAAGCCAAAACAAACAAACAAAACCAAAAAATCCTAGAATGCTTAGAGCCTTTGGTCAGCTCATTGCAAGACAGTCACAGTGATGTTTATTCTCCTAGGGAAGAAAGCTCGCACATTTGACTTGGAGGCCATGTTCGAGCAAACTCGAAGGACAGCTGTGGAAAGAAGCCGGAAAACACTGGGTAAGAAGCACCGATATTTTCCCTTGTACTGTCTTAAATATTGTATAAACATACAACTGTGTTGACAGTGATAAGGCTGAAAAAAAACTTGTTTTTATTTACAAGCACCCATCTTTAGTTAGAATTGTTAGACTGTAACTTTTGGCTCCTTTTGAAGCAGAATTTAAAGCATTTATTTTCCATTTGAAACATGACAAAATTTGTATTTTGCTTGGATAAAGAAGGTCTACATACCAGAATCTTGGAAAAGTATGTTCTATGGGGGCTGGAGAGATGGATCAGTGTTTAAGAGGACTGGCTGCTTTTCCAGAGGACCTGAGTTCGATTCCCAGTACCCACCTACATGGCTGCTGTGACTCCAGTCTCAGGGGATCTGATACGCTCTTATGGTCTCTGTAGATAGTAGGCACCTGTGGTTCACAGACATAGATGCAGGCTAAACATTCATGCACAAAATGTGTTTTCTGAGCAAACAAGGATTCACTGTTATTATAATTTATTGGAAACAGAATAGCAGTTTCTTTATTATCTCTCCTCCCGCCTCTGTCTGACTTTCGTTTCATTTTTTTCTTTCCTGCTTACAGGAAGGCTGGGCCAGAGGTGGCTGTCACCATTGCTTGTTGACCCAGACAGTGTAGAACATTGTGACATACACTGAATGTGGCTGCTGCTGTTGACTCCCTGCTTTAATGAGCTGTAGGAGATACTTATTGAAGCCTTATTTCAGCCTGGCTTGATAGCGGGTGGCTGGCATTTCTAGGTACCACCTCTGGGTCTGCAGAGGACGCTGGTGCTGTGCTTTCTTTGGATCTAACTCAGATCTCTCTTACACTAGAAGAAGGTCTGGAGTCTGGGAACAACTGCATTTAAATCAGTGCTGTGATAGTACTTGTCATGTTGATTTCTTGAGTTTTGTTTGTTTATTTTCTTGTTTTGTTTTGTTTTTTCTTGGTTTTTTTTTTTTGTTTTTTTTTTTTTTTTGTAGTTTTGAGACAGGGTTACACTCTGTCACCCTGGGTGACTGGAACTCCTTATGCTGACCAAGCTGGCTTTGACTTCTGCCAGTGTATCTACCTCATGCTGAGACTATAAGAATGAGCCACCAATCTCTTGATTATACCCCAAATTCAATTTTAATGAAGGAGATATGGGAATCTTACTGTGTTACCCTGAGTGGGCTTGAATTCCTGGGCCAAGTTATCCTTTGGTCTCAGCCTCCTGAGTAGCAGATATTACAGGAGTGCACCACTCAGCTCAGTTGTTGGTTTTGGATTTAAAATGATGGATTTTGGGGCTGGAGAGTGGCTCAGTGATTAAGAGCACTAGCTGATCTTCCAAGGCACCCGGGTGGAATTCCAGTACCTACTTGATGGCTCACAACTCTGAACTCTAATCCCTGGGATATGACGTCCTCTTCTGGCATCTGTGGAGACTGCACATATATGGTGCCCAATAAACATGCAAGCAAATTATTCATACACATAATAAATAAAATGCTCAAAAATTAAAATGGTGAATTATTTAGCAGTAAATATTTAATATTTGTTTAGTGAACTTGAAACTAGTATCTTTGGAAATAAGCCTTTTATGTGTGACGGAAAGGCAGCTCTTCCTGCCCCCCCCCCTCCAGCAGGGTTTCTCTGTATAACAGCCCTAGCTGTCCCAGAACTTGCTCTGTAGGCCAGACTGGCCTCGAACTCACAGAGATCCACCTGTCTCTGCCTCCCGAGTGCTGGGATTGAAGACATGTGCCTCACCATGTAACATTTTTTGGAGACAGGTCCTCACAATTTATTCTTGGCTGTCTTTGTACTCGTCAGGTAGATGAAGCTGGCCTCAAATTTATAGAGATTTTCTGCATTTGTTTTCTGGATGCTGGGATGAAAGGCATGTGCCACCACACCTCTTTTTTTTGTTGTTTTTTAAAGACAAGGTTTTATTACATAGTCTGAAGCTTGGTATGTAGTCTAGACTGGCTTCTAACTTGCAGAGATCCCCCTACTTCTACCTCCCAAGTGGTGGAATTAAAGGCATGTGACACCATGCCTTGTTGTTACTATTAGTTCTTTTTTTCTTCTTTTTAAAGAAACTTCATTTTGAGAAATTTCAAAACCACAAGTATTACTATTTATATAAACTACTAAGGTTATTTATGGCTATTGTTTTTTAAATTTTCCTTTCTAAATATTTTGAACTAAATCTTAGTCATGTTGTGTTATCAATAAATATCTTGCTCTTCCCTGTTCTCTCTGTATTTCTCTTTCCCTCTTCCCTTCCCTTTACCCTTCTCTCAATAAACTGCTCACTTAAAAATTTTTTTAGTATCTTATCCCTCTTCCATTGCGTGCCCGCCCCCAGTTGATTGAACCCCAGTTCCTAGCATATGGTTAAGCAGTGAAGTAATCCTTGTTGATGGTTTTTTTTTTTGTGTGTGTGTGTGTATGTGTGTTTGAGACAGGGTTTCTCTGTGCAGCTTTGGAACCTGTCCTGGAACTCTCTTTGTACACCAGGCTGGCCTGAAACTCACAGATTCACTGGCCTCTGCATCCCGAGTGCTGGGATTAAAGGTGTGTGCTACCACTGCCCAGCCTTGTTCATGTTTTTTGAGACAGTCTTAAGTCTCATTAGGCTGGCCTCAAACTCTCAACCATCTTACGTTAGTCTTAGATTTTTTTTTTTTTTTTTTTTTGTTTTTTTCGAGACAGGGTTTCTCTGTGGTTTTGGAGCCTGTCCTGGAACTAGCTCTTGTAGACCAGGCTGGTCTCGAACTCACAGAGATCCGCCTGCCTCTGCCTCCCAGATTCACTGATTCACTGGCCTCTGCATCCCGAGTGCTGGGATTAAAGGCGTGCGCCACCACCGCCCGGCTAGTCTTAGATTTGGGATCATGGGATGAACCATCATGTCTAATGGTATGTAAGTCTGTACCTACATGTAAAGCTAGACGGGATAGCATGCATCTCTAATCCCAGTGCTCTTACAGTGAGCATGGACATGGAGACAGCAGAATCCTTGGAACTCGTGGACCAACTAGTCTGATATCCTCAGTGGTAAAAGAAAAGTACTCTACTTGACAACAAGGTAGAGGGCAAAGACTACTCCTGAAGTTGATCTCCAGTCTTCATAAGCATGGGGGTGGGGGTGGGCAGAAAAAATGAACAACTCAGTACCTCCTAAAAGGATGCACTAAACTGTTTTTCCACCTCAATACTTGTAGTACCAGGGTGTGTGAGAATTTCTCATTGGAGAGCAAATAGGTGATCTCTTGTCACCACCTGAGTGTCCAGGAATTTAGTTCAGTTTTGATGTCATCTACCTAGAGAAGCCGTAGGATTTCTTCAGTTTCAGATGCTCGGCATCCATATAGAATGTGTTCTTGTTTCTGGTCCCTGGGAAACTCTTATGCTGACTAAGAGTTGAGTAGTGGTTCTCAGCCTTCCTAACACTGCAACTCCTTAAGGCTCTTCATGGTGTGGTGACCCCCGGCCATGCAATTATTTATGTTACTAACCTCATATCTGCAGTTTTTCTACTGTTGTGAATCATAATGTAAACATCTGCTATGCAGGATATCTGATAGGGGATCCAGAGGCTCCAGATGAACAGCCATGTGAAGTGATTCAGTGGGTTAGGTGGGTGCAGGAGGGGCGGGGGTTCCATACTTTCCCTTGCATACTCAGCAGGTTGAGATATATCAATTTAGTACTTTTCAGAAGCTTTTATAGATTGACTCCCTGTTCAGTGCACTTAGTTTCCCACAGTAGCGGGCTAGCTAGGGACTGTCCCTAACTCCAGTAAAGCCAATGACGGTGTGACCAAAAGTGGTCCTAGTAAGTAACAAAAGACAGTTCTGATCACTCAGGAAATCTTAAGGTTTTTAGGAACGTTAGGACAAAATATATTTTGTATTGTACTCCAATAAATCTGAAAAGGTCAATTTAATAATGAAACAATAAAAGAAAAAAAAAACTACGAAAACCCCTTGCCTTCTGGGTGTATCTGGTAATACTTCAAACACAAGATTTTAGTATCTGTACTATCAGACAAATCTTGTGTTTAAGGATCTCATACAAAATCTTTGGACAGCAGTTGTTATAGTTAAATAAGTTATGTAGTTCCTGGCAGTGTAGATTCTTAATACATATTGGAGGAGATTAAATTGAATTTAGAATTCAATTTAATAATTTAATAAAATAATTATCTATCCATTATTTATTTTTATGTAGCCCTGGCTGGCCTAGAGAATATACATAGCCTTGACCCTACTGTCTCTGCTTTTCATGTGCCAGCAGTACAGAGGTATATATCTGGTTTTATGTCGTACTGGGGGTGGAACCCAAGGCTTTGTGAAGCTCAACTACTGCTTTAATAATCAAATAGCCCAAATACTGCTTTAATAATCAAATTTTTCTTATTTGGAGATAGTTTTAAATGGCTCAACCTGTTAGAACTTGACATTTAAAGTTGGAGAATCTAGGTTTAAAAAGCAGCTCCTCATTCCTCTTGAGGAAGAGTGGATAGGATTTCCATTTTTGACCCTGTTAGGAGGGTATGATATCCTCAGCAAGTTCTTGGGTAGGCTAAACCATTGGACACAGTACCCTGTAAAGGACTGCTATGTATCCTTTTAATTTCTGTAAGCTTTTTTTTCTGAAGCATGTATGCACACTATTTAAGGGGTTTTGATGAATTAAAAGGCTTGTATATTAAAAAAAAAAGTTTGTGGATAAATTCACTGCGTGGAACTTTCTTGGCCTAGTACCACATCCTTGGTTTGACTCTGACTGTGGCTTCTGCTGATCTGAACATGTGAATCTTTATTGAACAATTCCTTGAAAAAGTAAACCAGGATTCTCTTTAGCTTTAGTACGCTGTTTGAAATGTTTATATATATATACAGAAGTAATCACATTCTGTGGGAAATTATTCATTGTTAGCGGCATAAGACATTATTTTTGTGTTCTCCCAACCTTGGCCATTAAATTATACTGAGATTATAAAATTAAAGCTGATATACAATTTCACTGACTTCAGAAAATGGTTTGTGTGTGTGTAGGTGGGGAGGGCAGGATGATTTGCAGGAGTTGTTTCTACATGTGTAGGACATGGGGGTTGTACTTGGGTCAACAGGCTTGGCAGCAGGTGCTTTTCTTCTTTTTTAAAGATTTATTTATTATGTATATAGTGTTCTGCCTGCACGTATCCTTGCTGGCCAGAAGAGGGCACTAGATCTCTTTATAGATGGTTGTGAGCCACCATGTGGTTGCTGGGAGTTGAACACAGGACCTCTGGAAGAGCAGCCTGTGCTCATAACCACTGAGCCATCTCTCCACCCTCTAACAGGTGCTTTTATAAACGGTTAACTTTCTGGCCCTAACTCTTTTCTAAAAATGGACAATTGTAATATGCGTCATGATTCGTATGGTTGATATTGAAGTCTTTCCTTTGTTATTGAAATCAAACTTAAAGGAGAAAGTCAAGCTTGATGTGTGACTGAGGATGGCTTTGAACTGCTGATCTTTCTGGCTTCACTTCCCTTCCCCTGTGATTATAGATGTGGGTCACCATGCCTGGCTTTGAATATGATTTCAGTGGGTGTTTTAATGTCTGAGAAGAGAAAATACTGAAGAAAGATTTAGAAACTAAGACTTTTTTTGAACCTCAACAATTTTTTTTCTCTAGTTAAATCCTATATCTTCCCCTGATCTAGATTATGTCTTACCTTTGCCTGGAATTATTCATACCTTTGTTCTGTCAGTACTTTAGAAATATCACAAGCTTAATATTTTCTATGTTTTGAGGCTAAATCTCCTTACTTTTGTTTGCTTTCATAATTAGAATGCCCAGCTTTGTCCATAGTAGCTATATTGTCAGTATTTAATGTGATTAATATTTTTAAATGTTAACATCTAATTTTGTTTTCTTAGTGTTTTGTTATTAAATAGATTAAACTTAGTGATTCTTCATGACACGGGAGGCTAGTAAGATAAACAAGTGAGACATTTTCACATTTAATTCCTATGGGTATATCACATTAGAATATTCAGACTCATATTCTTAGTAATTTTGTTGTCTTGACTTTTGTTTTTATTTTGAAACAAGGTCTCTAGTTAAGGTTCCCTTGGAACTCGCTGTGTGTGTAGCTGAAGCCGGCCTCAGGCCCATAGTAATCCTTTTCCTGCCTGTGGAGGGCTGAGATAACGAGCACAAACCACGATGCCTGGCTTACCTGATATTTACTTTCTTTCTAGTTAAGTGGTTACCTAGTGGTTGACTGAAGTTTTTAGGTTCTAAATTATCTAAGGGCGGCGGGGCTGCGTCCCCAGCACCCCGGCTGCCTGGCTAGCTTATGTCCAAAATAACAACACACAAACTGTATTCATTTAATCACTGCTTGGCCCATTTCTATCTAGCCTCTTCTAGGCTAATTCTCACATATTAATTTAGCCCATTTCTAATCATCTGTGTAGCACCCCTAGGTGCGCTTACCGGGAAGATTCTAGCCTGTGTCCATCCTGGGTCGGAGCTTCATCGCGTGCGTCTGCCTGGGAGCTGGGAGCATGGCGTCTCTCTGAGGCGTCTGCTCCCGAGAGGAGAGCTGTGGAGTCTGAGCTCACTTCCTCTTCCTCCCAGCGTTCTGTTCTGTTTACTCCTCCCACCTATCTTCTAACCAATGAGGACCAAGCAGTTTCTTTTTATTTAACCAATGACCTTCCTCCATCAAAATTACTTTCATTTGACTCTATTATTTAGATTAATTATCTATTATTTAGATTAATTATCTATTATTTAGATAAATAGGCTGTCAATTTAAAGTTGCATAAAATATGATGTATTAGAGAAATGGTTACCCAAAAGTGACATCAAGACTCTTGGAAGAAAAAAATGTGTGTGGAGGAGGCTGGCTTTGAAAAGGCAAGGCGTCTTTAGAGCTTTCACTGTGCTTGGTTTATATTGGGTAAAAATGCCAGGGCAGGGACAGTCTGTGGAATTCTATTTAGTTTGGTTTCTCATCAGCCCATAATGAAAACACTAATTTATTTTTTTACTCTACAGTTTCTTCCTTGAGTCCCCATTTTTTCCCGTTTGATCTAATGAAGCAATAGATTAGCATAAAACATCCCTCAATTGAAATGGTGAAGTTTTGGTAGTAAAAACAAAAGTTAACCTTTTTTTTTTTGTTGTTTATTTCTTGAAATGGGATCTCACTATATAATGCTGTCTGACCTGACTTTGTAGATTGTGCTGGGCTTGGACTCACGGAGATCCTGCCTCCTGTGAATTGGGATTAAAAACATGCACCACCATGCCTGGCAAAAGTTGAAAAAAAAAAAGAATAAAATGTTTCACAAGACTGAGACTAGTAATTTGTCCTTATCACTGTTGGGAAATTCTGGTAGTGGGTGGTCAGCAAGTGGTGAAGGTTGTCCCTGACCAGCCTTTGAAGAGATGCACGCTCACTATAAAATAAGGTAGGGATGCTTGTCAGTTAATCTTACAGCCGCTTGGAGTCTGATCACATCAAAGAAGGATCCAGTTGTCAGCCCACATCTCATTTTGCTGCTGAGGCAACTAATGTTTCTATTAAGTGGGCAAGTTTATGCCTTGGAGTTTTCACCTGGAAAGTGGGACAATTCTCTTTAGAGATTGTTACAAAAGTTGATTTGTAGGAAAGTTGTTTTTTTTTTTTTTGAGCTTAAACTTCTTTTTCTCTTGTTTTTTTTTTATTGAGAAAAGAAGAAAAAAAAACATAAACAAAAAACAAGTTTCCACCTCCTCCCATCCTCCCATTTCCCTCCCCCTCCTCCCACCCTTCTCCCCCTTCTCCTACCCTTCTCCCCCTCCCCCCACTCCTCTCCCCCTCCCTCTCCAGTCCACAGAGCAGTCCGGGTTCCCTGCCCTGTGGTAAGTCCTAGGTCCTCCCCCCTCCGTCCATATCTAGGAAGGTGAACATCCAAACTGGCTAGGCTCCCACAAAGCCAGCACATTAAGTAGGATCAAAACCCCGTGCCATTGTCCTTGGCGTCTCATCAGCCCTCCTTGTTCGCCATGTTCAGAGAGTCCGGTTTTATCCCATGCTTTTTCGGTCACAGTCCAGCTGGCCTTGGTGAGCTCCCAGTAGATCAGCCCCACTGTCTCAGTGGGTGGATGAACGCCTCGTGGTCCCGAATTCTTTGCTCATGTTCTCCCTCCTTCTGCTCCTCATTGGGACCTTGGGAGCTCAGTCCAGTGCTCCTGTGTGGGTCTCTGTCTCTATCTCTATCCATCACCAGATGAAGGTTCTATGATGATATGCAAGATATTCGTCAGTATTGCTCTAGGATAGGGTCATTTCAGGTTCCCAATCCTCAGCTGCCCAAGGAACTAACTGGGAACCTCATCTTGGGCACTTGGGAGCCCCTCTAGGGTCAAGTCTCTTGCCCACCCTAAAGTGGCTCCCTTAACTAAGAATTGTGGTTCCGTGCTCCCCTATCCACCTTTCCTTTATCCCAATTCTCCTGTTTCCCCAAGTCCCCCCTCCTTCCCTTCTACCTTTTCTCTCCCCATCTCCCCTTACCCCCATTCCACCCCACCCCCAAGATCCCAATTTTCTCCCCGGCAATTTGGTCTACTTCCCTTAGCCAAGAGGATAACTATGTGTTTTTCCTTGGGTTCACCTTCTTACTTAGCTTCTTTAGGTTCACCTATTGTAGACTCCGTGGCCCTTATTTATGGCTAGAAACCAATTATGAGCGAGTACATCCCATGTTCATCTTTTTGGGTCTGGGACACCTCACTCAGGATAGTGTTTTCTATTTCCATCCATTTGCATGCAAAATTCGAGAAGTCATTGTTTTTTACCGCAGCATAGTACTCTAGTGTGTATATATTCCATACTTTCTTCATTCATTCTTCCATTGAAGGGCATCTAGGTTGTTTCCAGGTTCTGGCTATTACAAATAATACTGCTATGAACATAGTTGAACAAATGCTTTTGTCATATGATAGAGCATCTCTTGGGTATATTCCCAGGAGTGCGTGGTATTGCTGGGTCCAGGTGTAAGTTGATCCCGAATTTCCTGAGAATGTAGGAAAGTTTTAAAAGCACCTTGCACTCTGTAAACTCCATCCATGCTTTGACTTTCATTTGCGGTAAGGTAGGGCTGATGGCAGCATGCTTTTGGCTTCTTGCAGAGACATCATAGAAGACCCAATTAAGAATGACTCATGTAAAGAAAAGTTTAGTATCTCTTAGAATAAGAATTCTAGCATGGGGCCTTTGTCTTCTGAGTCCTGGTATAAGGGCCATGAAGCTGTCCTCCCTTTTCTGTTTCACCTCGAATTACTGTCTTCATGACCCCAAACTGTCAGAATTTTGAATTGTCAAACACAGATGAGCACATGATAGTCATGGGGAACTGTTTTGAATATCTGTTTGGGAATAAAAAATGTATACCTAATACACATAATATTGTATAGCAAGTCACTTCCAAAATTGGCCATTGAAAGAGCAATCCATTTTTTAAAATTTATTTATTTTATACGCATTGGTGTTTTTGCCTTCATATATGTCTGTGTGAGGGTGTTGGATCCGTGGAACTGGAGTCACAGACAGTTGTGAGCTGCCATGTGGGTGCTGGGAATTGGACCCTGGACTTTTGGAAGTGCAGCCAGTACTCTTAACTGCTGAGCCATCTCTCCAGCCCTGAGCAATGCATTTAACATAGAATGGAGCTATGCCTTTGTTGGGTGAGGAGGGGCCAAGCATGACCGGAAGCATGATGTCATCCTACTTGCAGAAAGAAAAGAATGGCTTCCTCAACAAGGATAAAGGAATTTCATAGGCAACTAATGATTTCTGTCTTTCTCTAGTATCCTGATTAGGAACAGAATATGCTCTAAAACCCGTGAGGGAGTCAGAGTTTAGAGAACAAATGTCCCCATCTTCCAGCAGGAGGAAAGATGGACAAAGAGGATGGGGATGAAGCTGCCCTACTCCTTAAACTGACCCTTAAGCTTCTGTTCTTTATCTTGTCCAGCCACTTTCACCATCAGAATACTGACTCGTGGCCACACTGTTCAGTGGAGAGCACAGAAAGACCATTATTTGCCTTGCTTCTTCCTGAAGAGTTCTTACCTGAAAGACTAGTTTCTTTTAAATACTTGCTGCTATCTCTTTGTTCCTTGTCTTCTATGACCCAAAGAATATAATATTCTTTTTGTTTTGTTTTGCTTTTTTGAGACCGGGTCTCGCTTTGTTGCACAGGCTGGCCTTGAGCTCTTGACAGTCCTCCTGCTTCTGTCTTCCAAGCCCTGGGATTTTAAGTATAGGCAAATACTCTCAGCTTTATTGCTTAAAGAGAAAAAAAAGTTAGATTATTGGGACGGTAGCAAATGAAAGTATAACTGGTCATATAATTCCCTTGCTACCTATGTGCCTTTCCCAGTTGCCAAGTGAGATTAGCAGAAGAAAAATTCTTTTGTATAACTTTTCTGTGTCTAAAAGCAAACCAACTAACCCCTTATTGTAAGACTTAGTATAGTTGGGCATTCCTCATGATCTTGGTGTTCTGGTAAAGGGTCCAGGGTAGGGAATTCAGAAATGAGTGAGTTCTTCCAGCCTAAAACACTGAGAAAGGAGTTACCCAACATTTCACTTCTCAATATGTTGTCTGTCTTTTTACATAGTGCATTTGTGTTTCACAAAATTTTCTTATCGTATCTATATTCTCCATCTCTATTCGCAGTAGTATGTAATCCTACTACCATGTTGTTTCCTCAATATAAATGAAGAGGAAAAAAGAGATTCGTTCTAACAGCCTATTGATAATTCTCCCTCTTTCCTATAATATCCTATAGTATAAATGCTCTTCACTCTTTTTTGCCTCTATTTAATACTGTATTGAGATGCTTTATTTAATTAATTTTGTTTAATTTTTTTCTCTCTGTTGGTCATTTAGGTTGATAATAATCTTTTCCTGTGTATAAAGTTGTGATAAAATACAACAAACATAACATTTGTCATCTGAAACTGTCTTGATTTGATACTGGATCTTGTTGTATAGCTCAGGCTGATCTTGAACTTGTAGTTCTTCTGTCTTGGGAGTATTGAAAGTATAGGTATACATCACCATGCCTGGCCAGCTTAACCATTTAAAAAAAATTGGTGTGTCTCTCTGTGTGTGTTTGTATATGCACGTGGAAGCCAGAAGGTGAAATTAGATGTTTTCTTTTATCAATCTCTATTTATTTATTATTATTATTTGACACAGGGTCTCCTTTTAGCCGTGACTGTGCTGGTATATGCTATGTAGACCAGGCTAACTTGGAACTCACAGAGATTCAGCTATCTCTGCCTCCCAAAGGCTGGGTTAAAGGTGTGCTCCCTCTCCCCAGCTCCTCTCAGAGAGCCTCTGTCCCCAAATTGGAGCTGGCTGGTCAGGGAGCTCTAGGGATGAGCGTGTGTGCACTTTCCCAGCACGGAGACTATAGTGCACTCGCCTGAGCTCAGCGTTAAAAGCCATGGGTGTTGGGATTCACATTCAGAGCCTCTTACTTGCAGGGCAGCACTTTACTAACTGAGGACTCTTTCCAGTGCCTTAACTATTAACACTTTGTTTTTCATTTTTCAAGGCAGAGTTCTCTGTATAGTCCTGACTGTCCTAAATCTCACTCTATAGACCAGGCTGACCTAGATCTCAGAGATCCTCCTGCCTCTGCCCCTCTGGTGCTGGAATTAAAGATGTGCACCACCCAGCTCTATTAAAACCTTTAAAATCACTTTTATATATTTGGTTATTTACTTACTTATTGATTGATTGGTTGTGTGTTTAGGGGGGGAGTAGGTACAGGCCACTGCACAAAGAGGACAACTTGCAGGAGTTGGGTCTTGGCGATTGAACTGAGGTGGTCAGGCTTGGCAACAGCATCTTTATCTGCTGAGCCATCTGTCCCCTTTTTAAGTGTATAATATCGAATATCTGTAGCCACAGTCCATCTCTGAAACTCTATTCATCCTATAAAACTGAAACTTTTTATCATTAAATAATGATTTCTTGTGCTGGAGAGATGGCTCAGCGGTTAAGAGACTGCCTGTTCTTCCAAAGGTCCTGAGTTCAATTAATTCCCAGCAACCACATGGTGGCTCACAACCATCTGTAATGAGGTCTGGTCAGCAGGCATACACACAGACAGAATACTGTATACATAATAAATAAATATTTAAAAAATAATGATTTCTTATTCTTCTTTAGCTCCTGGCAACTAATTATTCTCTTTTCTGTTTGATTTATGACTGTTGTAGTTTATTTTGTACATCATATGCTAATGCATTGGTATATACAGTGTTTATATTTTTCTGTGACTTGTTTAATTCATTTAGAATAGACTCTTTGGCATTCATCCATTGCAGAATACCCTTCCTTTTTAAAACTGAATTATACTTTATTGTATAGATATATACCACATTTTGCTTACCCATTCATCTGTACATGAACAATTTGCTTTACTATTTTAGATAGATTTAGGTTTTTGGAGTAATGCTGCTATGATTTTGGGTGAACAACTACCTCTGAAAAATTCTGTTTTCAAAACCAAATAGGATGGCACATGACCATAATACATGACCATAATTCATGACCGTAAGGCTGAGAGATATACTGATAATCAGAGGCCAGCCTGGTCTACACAGCAAGCTTCAGACCAGCCAGGACTACTTAGTCAAATCTTGTCTCAAAAGAACCAAAACCAAAAGAAACTACAAGAGAATACTCTTGGACTCTCTTTTCAGTTTCTCCTACACCTAGCAGTAGAATTGCTATGTTACATTGTAACTCTGTTTAACTTTTCTCATGGAGGCTTTGTCATAGGCTGTTTAGTTGTTGCTGTTATTGATAATGTAGTGGTCACTTTTTATAAAAAAGTACTTTTTATTATTTTTAATTGTGTGTGTGTGTGTGTGTGGGTATGTTTGTGTGAGATGCAGATCTTTTATAGGCTAGATTCGTCAGATTCCCCTGAAGCTGGAGTGACTGTCATGTGTTGCCTGGTGTGCCTGCTGGGAACCTGTGTTCTTTGCAAGAGCTCTCACTATGGAGCCCTGGCTAGAGTTCTCTTTCTGTAGACCAGGGTTGCCTCAAACACAGAGAGATCCCCCTGCCTCCTTCTCCCTAGTTTTGGGGTTAAAGGTGTGTGCCGCCACACCTCCTTTACTGCTGCACCATCTAACTAGCCCTGATTTTATTTTGTTGAGGCAGGGTCTCATGAAACCCAGACTGCTGACACTGAACTCCTGCGTCCACCTCCCAGGTGCTGAGTGTACAGGTGTGTGCCATCACAGCTGGTGATGTGCGCTGAGGAGGGTCCCAGGTGCTGAGTGTACAGGTGTGTGCCATCACAGCTGGTGATGTGCGCTGAGGAGGGTCCCAGGTGCTGAGTGTACAGGTGTGTGCCATCACAGCTGGTGATGTGCACTGAGGAGGGTCCCAGGTGCTGAATGTACAGGTGTGTGCCATCACACCTGGTGATGTGCGCTGAGGAGGGCCCCAGGTGCTGAGTGTACAGGTGTGTGCCATCACAGCTGGTGATGTGCGCTGAGGAGCGCCCCAGGTGTTGAGTGTACAGGTGTGTGCCATCACAGCTGGTGATGTGCACTGAGGAGGGTCCCAGGTGCTGAATGTACAGGTGTGTGCCATCACACCTGGTGATGTGCGCCGAGGAGCGCCCCAGGTGTTGAGTGTACAGGTGTGTGCCATCACACCTGGTGATGTGCGCTGAGGAGGGCCCCAGGTGCTGAGTGTACAGGTGTGTGCTGGAACACCTGGTGATGTGCGCTGAGGAGGGCCCCAGGTGCTGAGTGTACAGGTGTGTGCCATCACACCTGGTGATGTGCGCTGAGGAGGGTCCCAGGGGTTGAGTGTACAGGTATGTGCTGTCACACCTGGTGATGTGCGCTGAGAAGGGCCCCAGGTGTTGAGTGTACAGGTGTGTGCTGTCACACCTGGTGATGTGCGCTGAGGGGGGCCCAGGCTGTGAGCATGTTGCTTTCTTAGCACTCTCATCATATTTTTTATGTGGCTTAATTTTCAGCCTAATATTGATAAACTCCAAAGTCTAACTGTTGGAAATTATTTTTACTTTTAATCTTCAGAAGCAAGAGAAAAAGAGGAAGAAATGAATAGAGAAAAAGAATTAAGGAAACACATTGAAGATGTGGAACCAGCACCATCAAGCTCAAGCGCAGTCAGAGAGCACCCAAAGCCAGCATCCAGGTGCCTGAATGTCTCTAAAGGCTTCTCTTCTCCTAAACTCTCTTTTTCTAGACATTCCTAGTCTAATTTAGGCAATACTCCACTTATTCATTCCTAGTCTAATTTAGGCAATACTCCACTTATTCATTCCTTCATTCATACTGTTTCTCCACTCCGGACAGTTGTGTACTGCTAGGCTGTGAAAATGCTGGGAGTCAGCTCTGGAATCCGAAAACTAAACAACAGCAACAACAACATCTAACTTTGTGTCATAAACAAAAATGAAAAAAATCATACCCTTTTGAATAACTATTTGCCATTATTTATAGAGTTTTAGGAGAAAAATGATACAAATATACTTGTTCCATGTATTTTGTTTAAATAGAAGCCTAGTTATTTGCTATTTTAGAATTTATTCTTGGTTCATCTTTGTGATTACATCATAGAATCAAATATGTTTCCAAGATTTTATCTAGGGATGTTCCAGCATTTATGATTTGGTGATCATTTTCATTTTCGTATCTTGAGGGTGGGCTCAATGTTTTTGAGATGAAACTTCTGTATGTTTCTAGTTTCCAAACTAGCTGGAATTGACAGCATGTGCCTCTGTGACATACTTAGCACTATTTTTTTAGTGCACAGTTTTGGAAAGGCTGTACTTGTGAACAAGTAATGGCTGTTCATGCTAGGTGAATGCTTTCCTTTTTTTTTTTTTTTTTTTTTTTGAGACAGGGTTTCTCTGTAGCTTTAGAGCCTTTTCTGGAATTTACAGGCTGGTCTCGGACTCACAGAGATCCGCCTGCCTCTGCTTCTCGAGTGCTGGGATTAAAGGCATGTGCCACCACCGTCCAGCTGAATGCTCTACTTTTGAGTTGTGATTCCAGCTCTTTTTTTTTTTTTTTTGATTTTCGAGACAGGGTTTCTCCGTAGCTTTTTTTGTTCCTGTCCTGGAACTAGCTCTTGTAGACCAGCCTGGCCTCGAACTCACAGAGATCCGCCTGCCTCTGCCTCCCGAGTGCTGGGATTAAAGGCGTGCGCCACCACCGCCCGGCCCAGTTCTTGGTTTTTGACATAGGGTCTCAGGTTGGTCAGCTGGCCAGGTACTTCTGATCTTTCCGCCTCTTCTTCTGAGGACTGGTTTTATAGGCATTTGACATCATGTTTAGTGATAGACATGGTGGTAAATTGCTACTTACAATTTGAATTCACTTCTGATCATCTTCTGTACTACTCCTGATTATGTACACATACACAATCTTATTTTTGTTTAGTTACTTTAGTTTATTTACTTACGTATTTATTTTTGAGGCACAGGCTTGCTTTGTAATCATAAATGTTCTGGAGCTCACAATAATACTCCTGTCTTCCTCTCTTGGAGTCTTAGCGTTGTAGATGTGTGCCTTCATGTTTGACCATTAATATATTACATATATATATGTAATATGTAATATATTAATTATTTATAATAATTTATAATATTAATTAATTATAATATTTATAATTATATAAATATATATATTACAAATATATATATTTGTTGTTGTTGTTGTTTGAGACAAGGTCGCTATAGGCTGGAACTCAACTATGTAGATCAGGCTGTTATTAAGATTACAGAGATCTGCTTGCTTCTGCCTTTTGAATGCTTAGATTAAATGTGTATGTCACTTGACTCAGCTTTTGTATCTTCTTAAATAACTACTAGATGATGATGATGATTATTTTGTCTTCTGTAGTGTGTTGGGAGTTAGTATTACATACCATGTGAATAGTTTCTGTGTGACTGGAGAGATGGCTCAGTGGTTATGAGCACTGGCTGCTCTTCCAGAGGTCCTGAGTTCAAATCCCAGCAACCACATGGTGGCTCACAACCATCCATAATGAGATCTGGTGCCCACTTCTGCCCTGCAGGGAGACATACAGCCAGAATACTGAATACATAATAAATAAATAAATAAATAAATAAATAAATAAGGTCTACTTGCTTTAAAAAATAGTTTCTAAAAAATTTGGAATGTTATTAAAATTTAGATCCCATCACTGCTAAAGATCAACGTTTTAGTTTAATGTTCTCAGTGACAGGATAATTTTGTATTAAAAAGTCTGTGATTTCTGGAAAACTGGACTTTAGGGCAGTGTGTGTAACTAAGTATAAAGTTATCCAGCTGTTATTTAGTATATATTGAGCATCCTCTGTGGGTAAACACTGTTAGGCAGTGGGTTATAGCAGTTAGCAAGTCACAGCTCTGTTTTCGCTCTGTTCATATGGGGCAGGAGTACTAAGGAAGTAGATAACAAAAGTGAACAACTGAATAGCTGATCAGCATTATGAAATGAAGATAAACAAAACAAAGTAGTTAGATTAATGGTGATTGGTAGAAGGCGAGCTCTGAAGCCTTTGAGGGGGTGACAAACCATTTAACAAGGTCCTGGGAGAGTGACTCAACACAGCAAAGACCCTCATGGTGAACTCGCCTTACCCTGGGCAGTTAGACAGAAGGCCCCGGTGCTGCCATTGCAGATTACGTCTGTTTTGGAGAGTTGCTAGCTCTTTATGTAGGGATGACATATATGTTAGACTATATTTCTTATAGTGCTAAACCTAGATGAAAACAAAAGTTCTACTTTTCTTTCAAGTAGCTATCGAGTGACTTCTGTCTATCAAACATTTAGCTGCCGAGTAAAAAGTAATGGGCAAAATAGAGACATCTACTTCCAAGGTACCTGAGGAAGAAGTCAGTGCGACTTCAGTCTTAGAAAGTTGAAAGATTTGTACAGGTAGAGTTGACTGGCTCTTTGGGGGTGACATAGAAGTTTATTGGATTGGTGGTGGTGCATGCCTTTAATCCCAACACTCAGGAGGCAGAGGTAGGCGGATCTCTGTGAGTTCGAGGCCAGCCTGGTCTACAGAGCGAGTTCTAGGACAGGCTCCAAAGCTATAAAGAGAAACTCTCTCAAAAAACAAAAACCAAAACTAAACAAAAAAGAAGTATATTGGATAGGTTTGTGGCCTTTAGAATGCCTGTAGATATTTGATAAAGACCTTAGTGAGATGAGAAACTGTTTCAGATATGTGAGATTAAAAAAAAAAGACTGGAAATTAGCATAAGGCTCAGAGCAAGTTATTTTCAGACTCTTAGAAGGCAGTATTTAGTGCTTTAACAATGTGAAACTCTTGGATTAGCGTTGGAAAATATTTTGTGTTTTAGTATTTGCGCTCCAAAGTTCTAGAATAATGCTAATTTCCTCAACATGGATGGCTCTATTTATCCTTTGGTTACAGCGATCAGATTAAATGCAGTTAATAGTTAAATGCATTGGTTATCTCAGTGGTTTTACTGAATTAATTTACTGTAGTTTTCTTCCAAATTCTGCTGTTCTCCTGTCTCTTTTGGGAGATAATGACTTAATCAAGCTCTAAAGGATAGTGCTTGATGTTTGAAGGTTTTTTTCTTTTTCTTTTTTTATGCAAAGTCTTCTTTTGAAACCCTAGCTAGCCTGGAAATCTCCATGTAGAGTAGACTGGCCTTAAACTCAGAAATCTATCTCAGCTTTTTGAGTTGTGCCATCAAAGGCATGAACGACCATGCCAGGCAAGATAAAGTAATTTTGGATACTACATTTATTCACTTAATGTTTGGACTTAATGAATTCACAAATATGAAAGTATTTGAAAGATGCATCCATTATAAGGAGAGGTAGGATTTCCTGAGAACCTAGCTGTCTCCAGAATTGCCCTGGAGAGGCAAAGGGTCTGCAGCAGCAGAGGCAAAGAGTGTCTGTTTCTGTGCTTTCAGGGACACAAGCAGCAGTGACAGTGAAGACAGTTCTGATTCATCTGATGATGAGTTAATTGGCCCTCCTTTACCCCCTAAAACGGTAGGAGAACCGGTTCATACTGTGGATGAAGATATCCTTGGCCCTTTACCTCCACCTCTTGGTGAAGAAGGAGAAGATGATGATGATGATGACTTAGAGGATGAAGGAGAAGAGGAAGTAAGTATTCAGAGTTTATGTAAGAATTTGGAGGAGTTACTTCTTTAAAGTACTATAGAGAACAGTTTTCTGCTAAATTGTCAATCATGAGTGGAATAGCCCCCACATGGGGATTATAGAAATCAGATGAGGATAAGGAATATGGCTTAGCCAGTAAAGCTGACTGCTTCCAAGCCTGATGACCTGAGTTCTATCCCCAGGACCACATGGTGGAAAGGACAGAACTGACTCTGAAAGTTTTCCATTGCCCTCTGACCTCTACATGCACAGAGACATACGACATACAAAGAAATAGATGTAATAAAATAGTTTTTTTTTTTTTTAAATTTTCGAGACAGGGTTTCTTTATAGCTTTTGGTTCCTGTCCTGGAACTAGCTCTTGTAGACCAGGCTGCCCTCGAACTCCCAGAGATCCACCTGCCTCTGCCTCCCGAGTGCTGGGATTAAAGGTGTGCGCCACAACCGCCCAGCTTCCTCAGTCTTTTATAACCCACTTTTGTTTCCAAGCTGCTCTCTGATCATTTCTCCACTACCCGTGTTTCACAAGCACCAGCTGCATTCCACATCACCTGTTTGCCTTGAAGTCTGTGCTGTCAGCTTCTGCTCTTGTCTCTGAAACTCCTTGGAAATCAGTGACACTAGATATGCAAATCCAGTTTGTGGTGGTGTACACTTAGAATTTCAGCCTCAGGAAGCTTAGGCAAAAGGATTGCTTTGGGTTTGAAGCCAGCCTGGCTTACATAGGGCACGCCAGGTCAGCCAGGGCTACATCAACATAAACCAATGACAAAACCAACAGAATTAAAAAGGAAAAATGTTCAAAGCCACAGATCTCTCGCGTCTCATCCTGCACTGCTGCATATGGAGCACCGTTGGCCTGTGCTGAAACTCCCTTTCTTTCTCTGAGCTCTTGGTTTGCTGCCTGTTTCTTGACTGTTTATTCAGGAGATGTAATTATCAGAAACCTGCTATCAGTCAGGCACTTTCTAGTTATTGGGGACACACAGGGCATAAAACAGACAAACTCTAGTAGTATTTACATTTCTGGCACTACTTTGTATTTCTGTGCCCTAGTCTAGTCACGGGCATTTTCTGAGGACCTCTCCTTGACTACCTTACCACTGGTCTTGGGTAGTTTCTTGCATCCTTTTGCCCTTATAACTTTTCTGTTCACTCCCGGCAGCTAGTGAGTGGTGTTGTGTAGTGTAAGCTACAGTCTGACTACCCATGAAACTCTATGTTCGGTACTCTAAATTCAACACACCTGAGATCAAACACGATGTTGTTTCTCTCACTCCTGTAGACTCCTGTTTTAGCCTCTTAACTGAACTGTTTGCTGTGGGATTGTTTATCTCAGTGTCTTCTCAGGGCTGTAGGATTAAACACTCCATAAGTCTTGTCACAAACAGTGCTGCTCCTTGCCCAGGAGAGGAGAGCAAAGTGGTACAGTGGCAGTATTTCATTCGAGGATCCCTGAAAAGAGTTTGTTTGTTGTTGCTCAGAATCTTTTTAAAGACTTATTTATTTTATGTGTATGAATATTTTGCCTGTATGCATATGTATGTGTGCCGCATGTATACCTGGTACCATGGATCCCCAGGAACTGGAGTTAGAGATAGTTGTGAGCTGCCATGTGGGTGCTGAGAATTGAAGCCAGGTTCTCTAGAGCAACAGGCAATGCCCCTAACCACTGAGCTATTCTCTACTCCCCATGCTGCTCATAAGTTTCCAGAGCACTGTTACAGTATATAGGAGAGCGAATGACAAGACAAACTGGGACAACCCTGAACAGCAATGTAGAGTAACTCTGAGGCACTATTGCATAGTTGTGTATCTTACCTACTACTGATACAGTAGTGTAAGAAGGCAGAGACTGGGAAGAATGAAGAGAAAAACCATGGAAGATAAAAGTAATACAGAATATGGGAAACTGAGCTCTACCCTCAGTTTCTGAGGCAGCAGAGTAGGGGGTGGCACAACTTTTTTGCCATTATTGACTCCCTCCCCACTTAAAAAAAGGTTTGTTTAGGGGTGGGAGAGATACTTAGTGTTAGGAGCCCTTGCTGTTCTTCCAGAGGCCCTGGATTTGATTTCCATCACGCACATGTGTCTCACAACCTCTGTAGCTCCAGTTCCAGGGATTTAATGACCTCTCTGGCCTTCAATAGTCCCAACACTTGGGAGGTGGAGGCAGGAAGATCAGGAGTTTTAAATCCATTGAGTTCTAGGCCACATCGGACTATATAGTAAGACCCTGTCTGTAAAACAGAGAGCACGTGCGCACACACAGAGACTAGACACAGACACAGACACACACACACACACACTCAGAACAACAGCAACAAAAACCAAACCCAATAAAAAACCAAAAAAAAAAACCCAAACAACAATAAAAAGATTCTGTATAGATACTCTATAAAATTAGGATTGAAATGCTCACTTTCATGTAGTGTTTGCTGTTCTAGGCACTTCTGCTCGTTAAACAAAGCCGATATGACCAATCCTACATTGACGTGAGATTATTAATCGATATTACTTTACCTTAAACCAAAGGACTGATTAAGCCATTTATATTCCTAATTTTAATTGAATATCATGTAGTTCACAGACTTAAAACTTCAGAGATTGTATTATAAAACAAGTGACCCCCAACCTTAGTAAAGCTAGCCTTGGGTGTGTTTGAATATAAGACTTTTCAGTGTCTAAAATAAGGACCTTTGAATAGTCGGAGACTAGGTCTCTGCTTTGTTTTTTCTCCACAGAAATGAACTAGTTAGCCCAGTTTATTTACCTGCTTACTTCTGTCTGGCCATTAGATGATCGGTTGCTCCTTGCCTTGGGCTGCCCATGGTATTTAGCATCACTATTCACATCCCATTCTTGGAAGCCTGTCTATGGCAAGCAGCCAGCCTATTCTACTAGTTAGTACATTGTTGACTTGGCTGCCAGGGGCAGAAAATGCTGAGCAAAGATAGAAATCTTTTTTTTCTGTCTCACGAATCAGACATTAAATCAGTTTTCAGGGCCAGTATATCACAGATAATTGCTTTTTTTTTCTTTTAAATTCTGCCATCATTACTTGAGCATCAAGATGGATGTTCAAGCTGTAGTCATGATTTTTGTAGATCTGTCGGCAGGAAGACAGAAGAGATAAAAAAAAAGGCTACTTATTTTGTACCCGACCTGTTCCATTTTAGAAATACAGCAATTACTTTTGGAAGTCAAGAATCTGGCTAAATTTAATGCTTCTCATACAAAGGATTTAATGCTTCTCATACGATAGTGGGCAAAGTTGCTATCCTCCAAACATATGTCTGTACTTAGTGTTTGATAATTGGTTGTCATAGTTGCAGAGCTTTGCTTTGGATTTTAAAATTTTAGCCATTGTTGACAGTTTTTCATAATGTATACTCTCTGTATATGTAGTATACTTATTTGATGTTATTCATGGATTTTGAACATGAACTACCTTCTCCAAAGGAACAAAAGACAGTTTGTTAAAATGTATTCACAAAAACAATGGAGTTATTCAGTACTAAAAGTGAATGAAAAGGTGGGAGGGTTGGGGCTACAGCTGGTTGTCTGGAGTCTCTGTGTGTTTATGTGTGTGTGCACGCATGCATGCATGTATACACTAGTGTGGTCGTGAGTTTGAGACAAACTTGAGCAAAATAGTGGGACTCTTTTTAAACAAAGATACCAAACATGGTGGCTTTTAATGCAGTCTTCAGACTCTTAGGATTTTGTTCTTATACCAGCATACATGGATTTAATTTGAATTCTGTTGTGTCTGTCTGGTTTGCTATTGGCTTATTTTCTTCAGAAATGAAGTGCAGTCTTTGCAGCTCATTGACTTAAGGGAGCACTCCATAAAACTAGCCTCAGCAAAGACCTTAGTTGAGCTTCACTAGATATGTGTCCATTTCATTTGAAAAATCATTGAAATGCTTCTTTGTGAGAAGAAGGCAAAGATTGCTTTGATTTGTTGTGTTTTACAGGAGAATTTCCAGGAAGAGGTCTCAGCAGGAAATGTGCATTTTAAATGCTTCCTTTAGGGAAAGTGATACCATAATGAAGCACGTCATAACAGTGAACAGCAGGACTTTTCCCTCAGCTCGCTTTGACTAACCTTCTTTCCTCAAAGTGTTTCTCTGTGTAACAGTCCTGGCTGTCCTGGAACTAGCTCTTGTAGACAGGCCGGCCTTGAACTCACAGAGATCCACCTGCCTCTGCCTCCTAAGTGCTGGGATTAAAAGCATGCGCCACCACCACCTGGCTTTGAGTAACCTTTTTAAAAAGAGGTTTTATGATGACCCCTTTGTTTCTACAACTAATAAGCAATTCACTCCCCAATTTTTTATGGACATATCTAAATCATACGTCAGAAAAGGCTAAAATAGGGGCTGGAGAGATAGCTCAGAGGTTAAGAGCATTGTCTGCTCTTCCAAAGGTCCTGAGTTCAATTCCCAGCAACCACATGGTGGCTCACAACCGTCTGTAATGGGGTCTGGTGCTCTCTTCTGGCCTGCAGGCATACACGCAGACAAAATATTGCATACATAATAAACAAATAAATATATATAAAAAGAAAAGGCTAAAATAGAAGCCTTGAATGACAGGTGAATCTGACTTCATTCTTTTGCCTACTAAGTTTCTCCGACAAAGGAATCTACTGGTTTCCGGCTGATCCTAATTAAACCCTGAGTGCTCCTTTTCCATCCTCTGGTTTCTATTGATTAACATTCTAACTTGCTTTCGGGGATGTGCTGGCTAGTTTTCTGTCAGCTTGACAAAAAGCTAGAGTCATTGGAGATGAGGGAGGTTCAATTTAGAAAGGCCTTCATAAGATCTGACTGTAAGCAGGCCTCTGAGGCATTATCTTAATTAGTGACTGATGATGGAGGGCCCAGCCCACTGTGAGTGTTTCCTTGCCTGGACTGGTGGTCCTGAGTTCTATAAAAAAGCGGACTGAGCAAGCCAGGGGAAGCAAACCAGTAATCAACACCCCTCCATGGCTTCTGTATCAGCTCCTGCCTCCGCATTCCTGCCCTGTTTGCATTCCTGTCCTGACTTCCTTCAGTGATGGACTAAGATTTGGAAGTGTAAACCAAATAAACCCTTTCCTCTCCAACTTGCTTTTGGTCATGGTGTTTGATCATAGCAATAGTAACTCTGACAAGGATAGAAATGGGTACCACTGTTCCTCCCTGGCCTCTGCATCAGCTCCTGCTTCCAAGTTTCTGCCCTTTTTGAGTTCCTGTCCTGACTTCCCTTTGGTGATGAACAGTAATATGGAGGTGTGAACCAAATGAATCTTTCCTTTTGGTTGGTGTGTGTTTAATCACAGCAGTAGTAACCCTAAGACAGGACCATTTCAGATGTGATCTTCTCCATACCGCCTTTCCTGATACCAGCCACACATGCTGCTTCCCAGGCTTGGTGCAGTTTGCTGCCGCAACCTGTTTCCCTTGTTAAATGGTTATTCGTGTGCTTACCTCCTCTTTCTCCCGATAGCAGTTATATGTAATGATCTCAAATGTAAGTATTCTGGTAAAGTTCAGTAGTTTTTAAAAACTCCCAGCGCCTCTAGCACAAGTGTTTTATGAATAGCAAGTATTGTATAGAGAGAGTATTTGTTGTGTGGAATTGAATGTATTTTGTTTTTACATCGAAAATGTTAATTTTATGACATTCGAGCATTTTTATTTTAAATCATGCATCCAAATGGAAGTAGAGTTAGAGAATGGAAGAAAGACCATAGAAATGCAAGTAAACCTGGTCCTGTAGGAACCATGGCCTCTGCCTTTTCTAAATATACACAGTGTGCAATGGCTATGATTGTGAGCACTGCCCTGAAGCGGAGTGGGGTGAAGTAAGTCATGGTCCTTGTGTCCTAGTACGGCAATTGTAAGATGAGTTTTTGATGGCTAGAGCCGAAAAGGAAAGTGCTGGAGCACAAGTCCGTACTGGTTAGGCCGTTATAAACTGTAATACCAACTGCGAATCCATTACCTTCTCACTTTCTGTCTGCATCTTACCGGTAGTACTCACTGCCCTGGAACTTTAAAAAGCTCACGCCTCATCCACCTTTTTAATTTGATGTTCACCACTTTGAACCCTGGTGGTTGGCTTTCTATTATTTTGTGATGGTGGAGATTGAACTCAGAGCTTCTGTGTGAACATGACCGCTCCATGGTATGGGTAAGAGGAAGGTTTTTATTGTAGATGTGGTGGAGAGGACAAGCCAGAGGCGTCTGGAGGGCAGCATGAGCTTTGATATGCTGATAGGCAGCACAGGGAGCCACAGGTCCTCTGTCAGAAGTAAGGGAAAGGACTATTATCTATTATCTCCGTAGTTCAGGTTGAGCCCATTTCTGGGGTTTTGGAATGTCACTTGGAGATTGATAACTGGAGTTTCCTTTGGACCTGACAGCTTTATTGGACATGTTGGGCAAGCGCTCTGCCCACTGAGTGACATCTCCAGCCCTTTTAATATACACATTTTACTTTAGTAATTAGCTGGCGTTTGTATTTAGTGTTACTCTTTCAGCTAATCGATTTTAATAAGGAACTTGCTTTTTTATAATTTTTCATTCAGTTTTACTTACTGGAAGGTAGTAAATTTGTTCGTTAAAGTAGAATTTGAGGATTTATTTTTATTTTTATTGGAACTGAATAAACAGCAGTTTAGATGGGAAACGTTAAAGAGTTGAAAAACCGTTTTTTTTAAAAATTCCTGTTTGGACATAATTTTGTTTTTTATAAGGTGAAAGTTATCACGAGCAATTAAATGGCAACTTTGGAATGATTGAAGCTTTTCATTGTCCTATTTTCATTGCTATCCTGTTTCACATTACTACAGAAAACGGCAAGTTGGAATTTTATGACTGTAACTAAAGGCTAAATGTAACAGTGATGGTTTAGCTGTGAACACCTGTTTTCCATGAACTTTGTCTGACTCCCTGGCTGGCACGTTCTGTGCTAGAGTCCAAGTTTGGGCCACTGTGTTTCTCTGTCTTCTGGTCTGCAGTCTTTCATTGCCTTGGCCTTGGTCCTTGCCAGCCACCTGTATCAGTCAGTCTCCTTCCTTCATGCACAGGGAAAGGACGGAGAATGAAAGTGGGGAGCGTTCTCGCTGAGTTTCGATGGGGTGAGCAGAGGAACAGTGTAGGGGTCACCGTGTGTAATATAAAAGTGCTGACCCTTGGCACTGCTGTCCCCTTTAAAACAGAGTTTTATTTACTTGTGTGCGTGTGTGCATGCAAATGTGTGTGGAAGTCAGAGGACAGTGTCCCAGAGTCAGTTCTTATGTCCTAACATGTGGGATTGAATTAGGTCCTGGGGCTTGGTGGCAGATGTCTTTACCTCCTGATCCGTCTTGCCAGTCCTGTTTCCACTGTCTATATTTGATCAATTTAATTTGAAGCTGACTTTGAAGAGCTGTTTTATTTTTAAAACAACGTGAGGAGGCGTAATGACTTTTAACTCAAAAGGGAATTAATATTAAAACAAACAGACCTGCAGAGTTCTGTCAGCAGAGGATGCTAGAAGCTTTCTTCCTGAGTCCTCAGCTCTCCACTCTGCTCATGAAGGCCGCAGTCTCTGAAACGGGCACTAGGAGGAGCTAGAGACATTTTGGCAAGAATCCATTTCCATTTCCAACTGTCGCCTGTTTATGGTGGAAGGGGAAAGGATTTTTTTTTTTTTTTAAAGCCAGATCTGGCTGTGAAAGGTTTGGTCTTGAACTTGTGAGTCTCCTGCCTCTGCCTCCCAAGTGCTAGGATTACAGGTGTCCCGAGGTCTGTGATAAGTAACACTGCCTACAGATTGGCACAAGTGAGTTGTAGATTGGGATAAATGCTGGAACAATTACTTTTAATTAAAACACATAGTTTTAAATTTCATCTTTAAGCTTTTTAGTTAATAGATTCCTATAAAGGATAAGGATTGCTAGCAGGAATTCTACATGTAGGTACTTTATAACTTATGATTTTATTTGTGGAGTCAAATAATGCTTTTTCCTCTGATCCAATCTTGCCACGAGCCTACTCTAAATACTTTAGTTCATTCCTATCATTTGATAGTAATCCAGGTTCCTTGAGGTCTTCCTGGATTTGATTTTCACAGAGATTTAACATTTTATCCCCTTTGACTTCCTGTCTTGTGCGTGTATCTAGCTGCACTCTCCTTTCTGCCCTGGCTTTTATCCGTCCTGCACATGGCCTGATGCCCAAAGCCTTTGCTGCCCCTTTGTCTTACTTGGATCTTTGTTTATATTATAGTCTCTTGCTACTTTCTATCAAAGTACTCCTCCAGCCTGTTGCTCTTCTCACTACTCTATGTCTACTTTACAGTACAACTGTTACCTGACATCCTTGACTGCTGATTTCTTGTCTCTCTCCTATCCAGAATGAACATTCTGTGAGGGCATTCACATTGTCTCTGTACTGCTGTACTTGGCTGTAAAGGTACCTGGCATCAAGTAGTCCCACCTTGCAACCTGCTATGTGAACGGCCAATGATAATGGGGACACTTTCTTTCCTTTCTCTTTCCCTTCCCCTCTTCCTTCTGTTTTAAATGCTTGTGTGTGTGGTGTCTGGTATATGCCCTGTGTGTATGCACAGGCCGGAGGAGGAGATCGTGTGCCTTCCACCTTATTCCCTTGAGACTGTTTCTCATGGAGTCTGGGGCTCGGCTGACAGGCAGCTGCCCCCAGCAGTCCTTTTGTCGCTGCCTCTCATAGTGCCGGCTCCTTCTCTTACAGCATGAAGAGCTACCGTGAGCATCTTGTCTGCCTTACCAGTTCTTCCACTGTGTGCTTCATCTTCTGTACTCAGAAAACCTCCTCATCTCCCCTTCCTGCAGCGTGCCTAATACTTTCTCTGGACCTTTCCCCACCACCACCATCTTCTGTAAAGTTATAGACTCCTTTCTCATCATCTTTTATTCTTGTTTTCTCCTCTTCTAGCTCTTCTCTCTTACCACATATACCTCGTCTCTTGGGGGTCGTCTGTTTCATTTTACCTTAAAACTTTCTTTTGCATTATGGGGGGTCAGGGTCTCAGAATGTAGCTACAGTTGGCATTAAATTTGTGTTCCTCCTGCCTCAGCCTCCCAAATGTTGGTATTGCAGGTTATGCTACCATTTCCAGTGAAGGTGGTGGTGGCAGTAGCAGTTCCTTCCCTTCTTTTAGGACTGAATTTAGTTTAACGAAGCTGTCCCTGTTTCTCAGTCTCAGCTGTTTTAGTTGTGATACAAATTGATCTTTTCAACTAGGGACTGTTCTTACACAACTGGAAGCACGTGATGATCTCCTCCACTTCTGACAGTTGAAGAAGACGGCCATAGAACCTGGCCAAAGTCTGTGTGTGTAATTAGAAGACTTGCGTGGATTCGGCTACACCGGGCAGCTGGGAGGCCCCAGGAGTCTCCTGTCTCCATCTCCCCAGTGTTGGAATTATAGGCACACAACACTTTGCCCGGCTTTTTGTTTACTCAGAATATGGGTGCTGGGAGCTTGAACTCATATCCTCATGCTTGTGTGGCTGTCACTTGACTGCCTGAGCCATCTTCCCAGTTCTGAATTGACAGACTAGCACACGTGTATAAAGGCTGTCCTAGTAGAACTCTCCAGACCGTGGTCCTTGTTCACTCCATTTGCTGCTAGGAGTGCAGCTAATTTAGATAATTTGACACAAGAACAAGACCCGCAGCCTGACTCCTGCAGCCTCCAGGCAGCTGTTAAGGTGATTTTGCTGTAGCTCACAACGTGTGGCAACTGTAGATTAGAATAATTTTTTTCATCAGATGAAGAACTTAGTAGCACAGTCTTGACTTGCACTGTCATGAAAGGTGATGCTTCAAGAAGTAAAAGAAGTAAGCCGTTCACTATGTAGATTAGGCTGACCTCCAGCTCACAGCGACCTGCCTGCTTCTGACTCCTGACAGCATCCTCACCATTGTTGTTGGCTCTGGAGATAAAGTCTTAGACCAGCCTGAGATTTTCTGTGTAGCTGAAAATTACCTTGCAGTCTTTAATTATTTCTTACACTTAATTTATTTAAATATTTTATGTGTATGTGTGTAGGCATGCATATGCCATGGTGCACGTGTGGAGGTCAGAGGACCACTTGCCAGGAAGTCAGTTCTCTCCTTTGACCATGTGGGTCCCAGGGAGCAGACTCAGGTTGTCACGCTGCTGGCAGATGCCTTGACCTGCTAAGCCATCTTGCTTGCTCCCTGTCCTGCAGTCATTTCTACTGCTTCTGCCCTCCAAGTGCTGGGATAATAGGCATGAGCCACCATGTCCAGCGTCCTTTTTGTACCATATGTCATCCAGAAATAAACTTATGTTCAAGTCTAAGACGCCTATGGGACCCACAGCGGAGCTCACTTGCGCACCACTCACCCAGCCTTTCCACAGTACCTGTGGCGTCCTTCGGGCCGATGAAGGAGGTACTCAGAGCATTATGTAGCTTTCCATGGACACCTCATAGTTAAAAGGTGTGTCAGGCTTCAAATTTAGGGAATGTGCCCACATTCGTGTGCTTAATTGATCACTGTGTCCTTCCTCACTGCTTGTCCCCTTTTAGCCTCTGAGGGTTACTCATCACCCCCTCTTCCCCTTACCTTATGCCATACAAGCTGGGAACAGCCTTTGACAGTGACTTTTCCAACAAGTTTTTCCTTGTGCTTGGATCTTGGCCAACACTTAGCACAGTGCCGTTGGTGTGGCAGCGTATGTGAGCAGTGACCCTTGAGGAACGTTGTGGCAAACCTATCTCCTTCATCAAGAAAGACTTCATTTTTTACAATCTAGGTTTTCCCTCCTTCCTATGAAAGGAGAACATTTTTTCTTGCAAAACTTTCCTGCTTCTCAGAAGCAGAGTGGAATGACTCCTCCCTTGTGCTGCAGCTGTGTTTGCTGTTTTCCTCCCTTATATTTTAATAATGGGGTTGTTGAAATCTAGTTCATATATCCTAAAATTTGCTATTTTAAAGTATATTTATCTGGCAGTATTTTTTTTTTTTTTAAAGAAAGACTTTCTGTGTTTATCTCTGACTGTCCTGGAACTGTTTGTAGATCAGACTGGCCTTGAAATCACAGAGATCTGCCTGCCAACGCCTCCCTGAGTGTTGGGATTAAAGGCACCACCACCACCACCACCACCGCCTGGCTCTGGAAGTATTTAGTATATTCAGTGGATTGTATAATTTTCACATCTGTTAATTTCTTCTTTAAATTGTTTTAGCTAAAAACAGTTATTATTTTAAAATATGCATATGTGTGCGATCTGGGCGTGACTGCAGGGGTGTCAGATCTCCTGAAGCTGGAGTTACAGGCATTTGTGAGGAACCTGACGTAGGTGCTGGGAACTGAACTCTGGTCCTCTGGAGAGTAGCATGTGCTCTTAGACACTGAGCCATCTCTCCAGCCCTGCATTATCTGGTTCTAAAGCATTTCATCCCCTCAAAGGTAGCTCTGTGAACTTTAACTTTTATTTCTTATCCTCCCCCAACCCTGCCCTTAGTTTCTAGGTGCCATTGATCTGCTTTCAGTCTCCACAGATTTATTTCCCTGACATTTTCTTTCAGCAGTCATGCAGTATGTGCTCTTGTTTGGTTTCTTTTGCTTTGCAGGGTTTCCATGTTCATCTGTGTTGTAGGAAGAACCAGTGCTTCATTAGTTTTTAATTCTCACATGACATTCCATTACCTAATAAACCCCATTTTCCCCTTGGTCATTTAAGTTTTTCTTTGGCTATTTTGAGTAATGCTCTTCCTAGCATTTTATTCACAAGTTTTTGTATTTTTTTTGAGAGAGGTGTGTCTAGAAGTGAAATTTCATGGTCAAATGGTAATTATGTTTACAAGCCTTTGAGCAACTGTAAATTTTGTTTTCCAAAGTGGCCTAGTCATTTACTCGTTACCAGTGGTAAACAGAGGTCCAGCTGATCCCCATTCTTGCCAATGCTTCTTAGTCTTTCTTACTGTAGTCATTCCAGTACATGCGTACATGCAAAGTAGTATTCTGCTTTGGTTTTGATTTTAATTTTTCTAGTGAAACATGATGTTGACATCTTTTCATACTGATCATAGCTTTATCTTTTTTTTTTTTTTTAGAGAAATGTGGTATTCAGATATTTTTCCCATTCTTTAGTTAGTAATCTTTTTGTTGCTGAATTATAAAGGTTCTTTACTTATGTGGGCACAAATCTCATATCCAATATATGATTTGTAAATGTTTTCTTTCTTACATTCTTATTTATTTGTACATGTACGCACACATGTACACCATGGCAGAGGACAACTTGTAGAGTTTATTCTCATCTTCCACAAATTGGTCCTGTGTTCCAGGGTCCGTGGGGTCTCTGTTTCCCCATTTTCCTTTCTTTTGTTGATGGTGGTGAGGAACAAATAGGCGTTCTGTGTAGCTCAGGCAGGAGGTCTTGAACTTGAGGTCCTGCAGCTTCACCTTCTCGAGTGCTGGGATTATAGGTATGTACTATGTATGGTTTGGATGTGATTGACTCATTCATTCCAGTGTGTCTGGCTCCTGTCACTTTCTTGACGTGTTTTAACTGCAAAAGTTTTAAACGTCTGTGAAGTACTTTGTCTGGACTAGAAAGCCTGGGGTAAGATGGTAGGACATGGTGTCTCAGCAAAAGCATCTGTGGCAGCAGTAGAAGCAGAATATGGAAGTCCATGGTACACATATGAAATATTTGTTTCATTTGAGAAGTTATGGAATAAATTTCAGTGTGGCTGAGTGTAGTAAGAGGTGGAGCGGGCCGCCCGGCTAGTTTAACCCCTGAAATAACCACACAAAAACTGTATCCATTCAAATACTGCCTGGCCCATTTTCTCTAGCCCCTTATTGGCTAACTCTCACATACAAGTTTAACCCATCTCCTTTAATGTGTATTGCCACTTGACTGTGGCTTACCGGCATGAGTCTAACCAGCATCCGTCTTGGGCAGGAAAACCATGGTGTCTGCCACACTGCTCTTCTTCCCAGCATTCAGTTCTTTCTACTCCACCTATCTAAGTTCTGCCCTATCAAAAGGCCAAGACAGTTTCTTTATTCAACCAATGAAAGAAACACAAATATAGAAGGGCCTCCTACACCGGCTGAGAAATACACAGTCTTAGGAGTCTCCTCTAGACAGTCTGAGCTGGTATAGCCATGATCTGCAGTTCTTTGAATCTGACTTGTGGCAGGGACTGAAGACGTGACAGGCACAGGTAAAGCTGGGATAGGTAGGCTGCATAGAAATGTACCTGCAGCAGCCTGGAAACTTAGATGATAGGGTACATCCTCGTAGGAAGTCTCCATAGGAACACAGCCTCAGCTTGCAGTCATCTGGAATGAGGAAGCTGCAGCTACTATATACTAGTTTTAGCTGAAATTCAACCATTCTCAGCTCAGGGGAACTCTTTGCTGTTCCCATGGGTCTGAGGCACTGGCATCCTAGACATGGATTGTCATGTCAGCGATACACATTCACTTAGGACTTCATTTGCTCCCCACATAATAGCTATTTGTATTTTGATATATATTTTTCAAAATTTCATTTGTGGGGCTAGAGAGATGGGTCATCATTTAAGAGTGGGTAATGTTCTTCTAGAGGACCTAACTTCAATTCCCAAAAATCACATTAGGTAGCTTACAACTTCCTGTAAGTCGAGCTCCATCCAGGGGATCTATGATTTCTAGGGTACCTACATTTGTGTGCACATACCCTCCCACACATAGGGTGTGTGTGTGTGTGTGTGTGTGTGTGTGTTGGGGAGAATGACGTATGTACCATAGTATGCTTTCTTAACTCCTGACTTTTCACCTGAAAGATTCTGGTCTGTGAATCTTTTGAAAATACTGTAAGGTGTTCCTCATAGAATTGTTCAGGTTAGCCCAGATGTGCTTAGTGATGTTATTTGAGACAGACCCCAGAGCTTCAGAAATATCCTTCAGCTGGCATTTAAAGCCTATCCAAGACAAGAAGGACTGTCTTCTTTTTTCCACTAACATTGTAGCTTTGGTTAAGAGTTCTTATTATAAATTACTTTGCTACAGTAATTTAGTCTATGGTGTTCCTTGGCAGCAAAATCTTGAAAATATTTTATTGTAATTGTGAATTTCACACTAAACCATATTTCAAAGTCATTAGCAAAAAGTTCTGGAAAAAGTACAGTCACTAAGTGATATGCTCCAAAAAGATGGATTGCTACTATTTTAGATGATTAAGTTATGCCATTTATATGGGCTTTTTATAAGTTATGCCCTCCATGATTTCCAGTAAAACTTTGGTTTTAAATGTAAACAACACTTTTAATTCACTCCTAATGTAAATATGAAGTTCTGTGGTCTGCATTTTTGCTGAAGTGTTAGAAATTGTCTATATATAGGCACATTCTGCATTGAATTAAACGAAATAATTCTCATACCAGCCCCCCCCCCTTTTTCAGTGGTGTTTCTACTTGCTGAATGATTAAAAAGTAATTAGTATGAAATGAAAGGCAGACTGTAATAGTGCCTTCTCTTAAGTAATTAGTTATAAAGTGAGATGTAGGTTTCCTTTCTAACCAAAACGTTTCAAATGCTGTCGCTTGAAAACAGTCACAAGTGGCAATGTCCTATGTAATTCAGTGGAGGAAGAGCCCGGAATCTGTCTATTAAACCTCTTTATTGTTTGTGAATTTGCATCAGAATATTTTCTTCTCTGAAATAGGTTATATGTAATACTTCTCAGAAAATATTAAACCTTAAAGTAGTATTGTTGCTTTGAAATAAACTGAAAATTCCCCAGCTGTTTATTTGCTTGTGCTCAGCTCCCTCTGGCCCCTAACTGCCTCCAGTGGCCCACTGCAGCAGTAGGCTGCAGCAGCATTTCTGATGCAATTAGCCCAAAACAAAACTCCACCTTCACTTCTCTGCTGTTGTGGTGCTCATCGTGAATTTAGTTGTGGAGCAATCATTTTCTTACAAGGTTTTGACTTTGAGGGAACTGTTGTCTACTGCTTCTCATTGAACTGATCTGACAGGATAGTGCCTGCTTCTGTTTATGATCATAACCACTAATCCCAAAGTTTTACTTAAATGAAAAACTACAGTCTAACCTGATCAAGACAGACAGTGGGTATTTATTCATTCCCCAGACTTTTCTGTGTTCCGTGTGTAGGTGTTTTGTGGTATGAGGATCCAGAAATGAGTGATATGTACTCTTTAAGAAAGACTAGCAGTTTGCAGTTTGGCTAGAGAGCGATTAGGAGAGGTGAGGTAGCATTTCAGTATCCCATGGCATTGGTGCCTGAGGTAAGAACAGTTGACATGAGATGGCATGGAAATGCTATTTAACCCAGAATGTGAAGTGCTGTGAAATCCTTCCAGGAGCCAGTGATATCTGAGTTGGGTCTCTAGGAATCAACGAGCCAACCAGGAAGCTAAGCCTAGAAAAGAGGGAGATGTGATAACCAGAGAGTTAGAACCTTGGAGTGAATAGTGGCCATTCTGATTGAGCTCTGTCATGGGTTACATTCTGCAGGAAGGACTTCGTGCCACACCTTCATAGCAAGCTACAGTTATCCAGACTTTCCAGTGAGGAGACTAAGAGTTATCACTTAATGGCATGATTGACAAGGGGCAGGACCACACCTACACTCTAGCTTTCTTGGCCTTTTTATCCCGGCTGTTTTCGCTCAGGAAGGGCAGTTTCAGAATGGAGGGATGGAAAGTCAGGAGAGCAGGCGAAGTCTGGAACATTTACAGTGACATGCTTATTCATTCAAGAAATACTCGGTGCTTCCTGTGTGCCCAGATCTGTGCTAGGCTCCAGGAATAAAACGGCAGCTGCCAAGTGGTAAAGTGGGCGTATGGAAGGAGGAAAGAGAGACCAGGTGAAACCCATACTTTGGAAAAACCTTAATTGTAGAGGAGAAGGTAAACATTAGGCAGTAAATATACAATAAATTGATAGAGTTTTTGTTTTGTTGTGTTTGTCTTCAACTGCATGCTCTGTCTATTTACAGTACACAGGTACAAGACCTGGCCTGAAGCGTGCATGAGATAGGCTTACTCTCTTCCTTTCGTGCTGCTAGGAAGCCTAGTGTATGAAAGTACTTATCTGTTTACATGCTAAGGAAAAGAGCCGTAGCAGGAGAGTGAAGGTAGAAAAAAAAAGACATATCCTACATGTTTAGCTAAATAGATAACAAAATAACCCATAAATTTTTGTTTTTTGTTTTTTTTAATGTTTTTTTAAAATTATTTATTTATTTATTAAAGATTTCTGTCTCTTCCCCGCCACCGCCTCCTATTTCCCTCCCCCTCCCCCAATCAAGTCCCCCTCTTGTCAGCCCAAAGAGCGATCAGGGTTCCCTGCCCTGTGGGAAGTCCAAGGACCACCCACCTCCATCCAGGTCTAGTAAGGTGAGCATCCAAACTGCCTAGGCTCCCACAAAGCCAGTACGTGCAGTAGGATCAAAAACCCATTGCCATTGATCTTGAGTTCTCAGTAGTCCTCATTGTCCGCTATGTTCAGCGAGTCTTGTTTTATCCCAGGCTTTTTCAGACCCAGGCCAGCTGGCCTTGGTGAGTTCCCGATAGAACATCCCCATTGTCTCATTGTGTGGGTGCACCCCTCGCGGTCCTGAGTTCCTTGCTTGTGCTCTCTCTCCTGCTCCTGATTTGGACCTTGATATTTCTGTCTGGTGCTCCAATGTGGGTCTCTGTCTCTATCTCCTTTCATCACCTGATGAAGGTTAATATTCAGGAGGATGCCTATATGTTTTTCTTTGAGTTCTCCTTATTTAGCGTCTCTAGGATCACTAATTATAGGCTCAATGTCCTTTGTTTATGGCTAGAAACCAAATATGAGTGAGTACATCCCATGTTCCTCTTTTTGGGTCTGGCTTACCTCACTCAGGATAGTGTTTTCTATTTCCATCCATTTGCATGCAAAATTCACAAAGTCCTTGTTTTTTACTGCTGAGTAGTACTCTAATATGTATATATTCCACACTTTCTTCATCCATTCTTCCATTGAAGGGCATCTAGGTTGTTTCCAGGTTCTGGCAATTACAAACAATGCTGCTATGAACATAGTAGAGCATATACTTTTGTTGTATGATAAGGCCTCTCTTGGGTATATTCCCAAGAGTGGTATTGCTGGGTCCAGGGGTAGGTTGATCCCGAATTTCCTGAGAAACCGCCACACTGCTTTCCAAAGTGGTTGGACAAGATTTCATTCCCACCAGCAATGGATGAGTGTACCCCTTTCTCCACAACCTCTCCAGCAAAGGCTATCATTGGTGTTTTTTATTTTAGCCATTCTGACAGGTGTAAGATGGATGCCTGCTGCCTGTGGAAGCCAGAAGCATTAGATCTTCTAGAGCTGGATTTACAGATGGTTGTGAGCCACCATGTGGCTGGGAATTGAACCTGGTTCCTCTGAAAGGGCAGTCTCTTTCGTTACATACTCTTAACGGCTGATCTGTCTCTCCAGTCCCAATTTGGAGATATTTTTCAACTTTAATCAAGATTTTTTTAAACTGTAAACTTTATTAAAAGTTTCTTTTTACATTTGGTCCTCCATCCCCTAGTCTCTCTCTGTGTGTATACACATGCTATCGTGTGCTTAGGGATGTTGAATGACAACATTTGAAAATCCGTTCTCTCCTTCCTTTATGTGTGGTCCTGAGATGAATCTCAGGTCACCCAGCTTGATAGCAGGTGCCTTTATCCACTGAGCCATCTCACTAGCCTTTCTTGTTTTTTTTTTAATATACATTTTATTTTTTAGTGTTGGGGGCATGCTTTTGCCATGTTACATGTGTAGAGGGCAGGGTGTAGCTTGTGGGAGTCGGCTCTCTATGGTCCCAGGGATAATGCTCAGGTTCTCAAGTTTGGTCGTAAGTATTTAACTACTGAACCGTTGCATTGGCCCTCACAGAAGCTTTTAATCTTTCTTGATTTCTGTAATTTGTGACTTCAAGGAACAAGAAATCCTTAATATCTCAGATATTATCAGTATCTACTGGTTTGTTTTTTAACGCTTGATTTACAGTAACAAGAGATAATTTTATTTAACCTTCTTAGAGCCAGGCAGTGGTAGCTCATGCCTTTAATCCCAGCACTCAGTAGAAAGAAACAGACGGATCTCTGAGTAAGTTCCGGGACAGTGAGACCTATGCAGAGAACCCTGTCTTGAATTTTCCCCTTCTGCCCCAAAAAGATTTCTCTGTTTAAAGTCAAGTTGTAGGTCAAGGTACCTGTAGGCTCAACCAACGAGGAGGCTGAGGCAGGAGCCTAGGCGTTGTCTAGGCCTTCTATAGTAATTTAAGTAATCTGCTGAGAACTTCCACTTTAAAAACAAACAAATGAACAACAACCAAAAACAAATCAAAACAGATAAAACAACAAAAAGAATGCTCAGGCTGGGTGGAGGTGGCCTTTAATGCCAGCATTTGAGAGACAGAAGTAGGCAGATCTCTGTGAGTTCGAAGCCAGCCAAAGCTACATAGAGAAACCCTGTCTTGAGAACAAACAAACAAACAAAAAGAATGCCCAAATCACTTATAAGCAGAAATAGATGAATTGTAGTGTATATCCAGAAGAAGAAAGACATCTTTTTTTTTTCTTTTTTTTTGAGACAGAGTTTCAGACTCACGGAGATTCTCTTGTCTAAGCCTCTCTGAATGCTGAAACTAAAGGCGTGTCCCCCCCCCCCCACTGCTTCATTTATTTTTCTTTAAAAGAATTACTTATTACTTTTATGTGTATGTGTGTGTGCCCCATGTGTATGTAGGAGCCCATGGATTCCAGAAGAGGGTGTTGGATCGCCTGGAACTGGAGTTACAAAAGGCTGTGAACTGTCATGTGGGCATTGAGTGTTCTTAAGTGCTCTTAACTGCTGAACCATCTCTCCAGTCGTCAGCCCCCCCCTTTTCTTTTAAGACTTTGTGATAAACAAATAAACATAATGATTCTGTTTTGATCTCACCGTGGACAGAGACTCCTGTTTGTAATCCCCATCACTAGTGAGGGAGACAGAAGGTTTGCAAGCTCAGAGCCTTGGGCTACACAGCAAGTTCAAGGCTAGTCTGAGTACCTTAGAGAAATCCTGCTGAAAATCTTCCAAAAGTTTCAGAAACTGGTTAGTAAGACGATGCAGTAGGTAAAGACACTTGCTGCCAAGCACAATGACCTGAGTTCCATCCCTGTGACCGCGTGGTGGAAGGAGGGAATGGGGGACAAGTTGTATATTGTGTATGTATATTTCCGTGGAATACATATGTGTACGCACATACACACATGCACACTAAACAATTAGTAAAAGTTTTTTTCAAACTTTCAAAGAGGAGAAAATAAAGGCTTGGGACAGTAGCTCTGCTCTGCTAGAGTGCTCGTCTTGTGTAGTCTTTGGGCACACATGGAAGTGTACCCCCGTTAATGTGCTTATAGATCCACATGGACATTATTTTACTCACTGATGTTATGGAACCTTTCTGTTTCAGAACCCTGTCCAGAGGATTCCTGATTCGCACGAGATAACACTGAAGCATGGCACGAAAACGGTATGTTTAACATGTTTTTCCTGTTTTTGAGTAACAGCTTTCCTGGAAAAGTCAGCGGATAAGGTGTATTAACAAGCCCAAGACCATTCTAAGGCCAGCTGATGTCATGAAAAGTGCAGACATCATGGAAGTAGAAGGATGACTTTCACGTTCAGTCAGAGTAGCTGCGAATTTCACTTTCATGGGGACCTCTTAGCGTTGTTGTTGGCTTTAAGAACCTCTTTTCCTGGGATCTGGATACATTATAAAGTGACGCTCAAATAATAGTCTTGTTTTTAATGGCTTGGGAAAATTTCCCATTGTCCTCAGCTTTATTCCATATCAGTGAAAGGCATAAATTTATTCACTTTGCTGATAAATGTTGAAATAAGAAATACACTTTAAATGGTTCTGTGTTGCTCCAAGATTACATTAATTATATTGTATTTTCATATTGTTTACCTACTTACGTTACTTAAAGCCTAATAGTAGAAATACTCGGTATGTAAGGTGAAATCATGCAAAGTTATTAAAAATGATGGTTGAGTGAGCAAAGTGCATATGCAATGGCAGCGTTACAGACGCCGCACTGTAAAATCATACTTTCTCGCCTCACCGAGACTGCCATTTAGTTTTAGATGTGTGTCACATAAGAAGGAAGCATATTCTATACTGAGAAAGAAAACATTCAACAGAGGTCGATCCAGAAATGTGAAAATTATAGATAGGAATCTTAAAATAGTGTCTGTCATTCATGCCACAGAAGCTTTTCATTTGTAAAGATGTTTTCATACATGTATTTGTTAAGTATAATCAGTTTAATGTTATTTTAAATGAAATGAAATAGCCTCATTTCTGGTGGTTAATGTCAGTACACATAAATGTTATATTAAAAAATACTTGTGGTCTTCAGTAGATTCTGAATCTAAATGGTTTTGACAGATTTTTGGGAGTGGGAAGTTTCCCCCAAATATTTGAGAATTGCTGCCTTTATTTTCTTCTTATTAACATATGCTGTAAAAAAATATGGGACGGGAGAGATGCCTCAGCAGACCTGGGTTCAATTCCCGTACCCACAGGCAGCTCACAGCCTTCTGCCACTCCAGTTCTAGTGTGTTCAGCACCCTTTCTGGTCCTCCTTGAGCGCCAGGTATGCATGTGGGTCCTTTGAAGTGTAGTCAGTGCTTTGAACTGCTGACCCGTCTGTCCAGTCCCTCTTTCAGTCCCAACATTAGTAATTCTTTCTTTTTTGATTACCTACTCTAATAAAGGTTTCTCGTTTTCATTGAAAAATTTACTGGACCAACTATTCTAGTTCTGTGAATTTTTCTGTGTTTGCAAAGTTCTGTTTCACTCTCCACTCCTGTGGTGGTTTGAAAGAAAATGGCCCCCAAAGGGAGTGGCACTATTAGAAGGTGTGGCATTGTTGGAGGAAGTATGTCACTGGGGGTTGGCTTTGAGGTCTCTCTTGCTCAGACTTCTCAGTGCGACTGTTAGTCAACTTCCAGTTGCTTGTAAGATGTAAGTCTCAGCACCAATGCCACATCTGCCTGCTTGCTGCCTTAGTCCCTGTCATGATGATAATGAACTGAACCTCTGAAACTGTAGTTAAATGTTTTCTTTATAAGAGTTGCTCTGGTCATGGTGTCTCTTCACAACTTCGAATTTTCTAATCCCTCCTTTCTGCTTCCATTCGATTGACTTGCTTTTCTTTTGATAGTTTCTAAGAGTGGAAGGTTAGGCTGTTGCTTTTAGATTTTCTTCTTTTCCAGTGTACATAGGTATATCATGTTATACGTTTCTCTATGAGCATATCTAGCTTACATATTGCTTTAATAAACTGCTGATGGTGATAGTAAAAGTGGATGTTTTTTGTCATCTCACAAAAAGACTGAAAGATTTAAAAGTGGGAGTTTTGTAGGGGTTTCTTTTAAAATTTGAAATAAAAATGTATGACCAATGGTTTATATTGAGCTGAAAAATTCTTTATTAAATGTTCCTTGGGCATGATTTTGTAAACAATTTAAATTAAAATGATATTTTAAATATTTTTCTATAATCATAAAAAAACTGTCAAATATTCAAACATTTATACAGTTAGTATTCTGCCAGGTCAAATAAATCACCTAATTCTGGATTCACATCTGAAGCTTAGGACTGAGAAAGTGGCAAGCACTCTAAGTGTGAGGGAGAGAGCTGAGGATGAAATGCTAGAGTCCGTTCTCAGGCTGAAGTAAAAGACGTGTGGATATACGTAGACATGTATGCATACAGTAGCAGTAGGGAAGAATGAGGCTGTAGATATGAAGGAGACGTGTGGATATACATAGACATGTATGCATGCAATAGCTGTTAGGGAAGAAAGGCTGTGTGTGAATCTGAAGGAGACTAGGGAGGGAGATAGGGGAGGTTTTGGAGGGAGGGAAGGGAAGGGAGAAATGTTAGAATTATATTGTAATCTCAAGAAAATAAATAAAAGATGGCCTGGGGTAGGCATAGGACATGATCTGTTATTTTATGTAGTAAACTAAAATAGAAAGCTTAAAACAATTTATTTCTTGGTCAGAAAAGTCTAAACCATTGTCCATAATAATTTGGTACCCATTTCTGCATTTTATGTCAATTAAGATAATTATTTCTTTAATAATACGTTTAGAATAAGCATCTGTTGAATTATACTGACACTTTGGTGAGTTTCTGTTTTCTTTCATTGTGATTAAAACACACTGGAGAATTAGTTAAACTTTCTGTGTTCTTCAACTCTTTAGAACATAGGGATTGGGGGTTAGTTTAGCTTGTTGAAGGACACATTCCCTAACTTGGGCAGATTATTTTTCCCCACTGAGACCTGCCTTACAGATTTCATATCCTTTGGTTTATATGGAATAATTCTTATAGTGTTGACAGCGATCCTGCTACGTTTGAATGCTAGCTCTGACAGCATCACTGTGAATCCTGGCATGGGAGTGCATGTTTGCAATCCTGGCATGCTGGAGGCAGGGACAAGAGGAACATGTTAGTTTGAGTTTCAGTTAGGTCTTCCTATTGAAGCCTTGTCGTAAAACAAAAAAGCCAAGTACCTCCTAAACCAACCCCCAACCCCGAAAACAAGAAAACAGCTCCTCTAGAACAAAACACCATAGCCATCTTGAAAAAAAAAATCTCAATAATAAACCTTCATCATCATGTCATTTTGCCCTGGCCCTAGAATTTGTCATCCTTGTATCTTGGTTTTTTGAAACAGGGTTTTTCTGTTTTTTGAAACAGGGTGTTTCCAGAACAGCTTTGGAGCCTGTTCTGGAACTAGCTCTTGTAGACCAGGCTGGCCTTAAACTCACAGAGATCCGCCTGACTTCTGTGCCTCTGCCTCCCGAGTGCTGGGATTAAAGGTGTGCACCACCTGCCACCACCACCTGGCTCTTTCTGTCTTTAGTAGCATAATTAACTTAGAGATTTATTCTGTTCTTTCTTGTTAGAGGCAGATTTATCTCATATTTCTTACTAGTGTTGTTTGAGTTATATAAGAATTCCTTCCTTCCTTCCTTCCTTCCTTCTTACCTACCTTCCTTCCCCCCATTTCTTTTTCTTTTTTTGTTGTTGTTTGAGACAGGTGATAGGTGATAGGATCTCATTATATAGCTCTGGCTGTCCAGGAACTCACAGAGATCCACCTGCCTCTGCCTCCTGAGAGCTGGAATTAAAGGTGTGTGCCACCAAGCCCAGATGAATTATTTAAGCCGAGAGGGGGGGATGAATATGTTATGGTTCACATGGCCTGTGCATGTACAGGTATGTGTGCGTGTGCATGTGGAAGGTAGGGACTGACATCAGCAACTTCCTCAGTTGTTCTTTATCTTCTCTTACTAAACCTGGAACCCATTGATTTGGCAAGGATGGCTGGCCAGTAAACTCCAGCAATCTGCCTGTTTCCCACACACATCACAAACACCACCATATATACATAAATACCAGCATTTTTCCTTATTTTAAGATAAGCAATGCTTACAACAAAGTCAAATAACATGGAGGATGCTATCCATCGGTGCTTTCCTGGAACAGTAATAGCTGACGGTGCATGTTTGCAGTGCTGATAGTGGTGGTGCTGGGGACTGGAATAGTAACTTGCTCTCTTCCACTCATTTGCTCGCTTGTTTTGAACAGGTGTCTGCTTTGGGTTTGGATCCCTCAGGTGCCCGTTTGGTCACTGGAGGATATGACTACGATGTTAAATTTTGGGATTTTGCTGGAATGGATGCTTCTTTCAAGGCATTTCGATCCCTTCAGCCTTGTGAGTGGTATGTATGTATTTAATATCTCTATATTTGGCTTGTTATTATTTTCATAATTAGAGGTAATGCTCTGTCCATTTAAACTCAGTCTATAATGAATGATATTTAACTTACATGACTTATATCATTATTAAATGAAAATAAAACTGTACATTTCTTTTCCTTAGCTTCCTTTATACATACACACACACACACACACACACACACACACTTCCTTATATATGTTTGTAGGTGAATGTGCCATGGCACACGTGTGAAGATCAGGGACAAATTTTAGGGGTGGGTTCTCTCCTTTCATTGTGTGGGTCCTGGGGATCTAGTACAGACCTTCAGGCTTGGCAACAGGCACCTTGGCACCTTTACCCACTGAGAGATCTTCTAGACCTTGATTTCTGTTTTAAAGGCATTTTCCATCATAAAAAAAAAAAACATGTCTTGAAAATGTTCCAGTCAATAATGCTGTATAATGTGTTGGTCTTTTGATTTTTTAGAGATAGGGTTTTTCCATACATTCCTTGCTGTCTTGGAACTCACTACCTAGACCAGCCTGACCTTGAACCCACAGAAATTCCTCTGCCTTTGCTTCCTAGGTGCTGAGATTAAAGGCATGAGCCACCATACCTGGCTTATGATGTGTTTTTGTTTATGGTATACATTAAACCAGTATTCAGGTAGTGGTCCATGCTGCTTTGTTGGTCAGTTAGCATTGTGCCTAAGGATTAAGATGTACTCTGTCCACTGTTCCTGATGCTATGCATTTGCTCAACCTTCATGGACTCTAACCCTCTGAAACCATTAGTCCAACTGAACATTTTTCTTTTACAATTTGCCTTGGTCATAGTGCTTTGTCACAGTTGTAGGAAAGTAACTATAGCATTGATACAACTATTTTTTCCTTTGCTTTGACTTTCTATACTCCTAGTACTTCTTTTAACCATTTTCATGGGTTTCAGTTAGTTGCAGCCTTTTTTTTTTTGGCGGGGGGGGGGGTGTCTTTAAATTATCCAGTTTTGTCCACTGGAAGCCCTCACTGATTATAATTTGAAATGAATTTATATGTCTTTAAAAGCTGATTTAGTGGGGCTGGAGAGATGGTTCAGTGGTTAAGAGCCCAGGCTGCTCTTCCAGAGGTCCTGAGTTCAATTCCCAGCAACCACATGGTGGCTCACAACCATCTGTAATGAGATCTGGCGCCCTCTTCTGGCATTCAGGCATACATGGAGGCAGAATGTTGTATACATAATAAATAAATAAAATCTAAAAAAAAAAAAAGCTGATTTAGTTCCTGAGACAACACAATATAGACTTCCTAATATATTTCTTTCCAAGTCTTGGAATTAGTGCTTCTCCAACAAGCATTGCAGCAATGGTATTTAGAGACCAAATATGAATGCTGGAATGTTCATTGACACTGAACAAGTTTTTCTTTACCTTTTGAATGAAAATATGTAGATTGTGCTTACATGACAAGGTCTTAATGATTCTTAAAAAATTTTAATGAACATAATTTCAGAAATTTTGTTTATGGGAAAGTGACAAAGATTAAAATTTCTGAAATTAGGGCTGGAGAGATGTCTCAGCAGTCAAACACACTGGCTGTTCTTCCAGAGGTCCTAAGCAATTCCCAACAACCACATGGTGGCTCACAGCCATTTATAGTATGATCTGATAAAGTGGCATAAATTCGATAGAGCACTTAAATACATAAGATAAATAAATCTTTAAAAATTTTTCTGAAATTAAGCTTATTAATTGAAGATAATACTATCAAACAAGATAGAGTTTCTCATGTTTGTTGTCTTGGGGTATCATTGGCTTTAGGCAGACTAAGCTAGAAATTACATGTTTATATACTAATCTATGTATGTCATATATCGGTAACTTTTGTATCTGTCTGAATCTGAATGAAGCTAACATGAGTCGTAGAGTGCCTCTCATTCTATCCAGTATCACTTGGATTCATTCTGTCTTTACCCTTGTCTTGCATCTCCTCTTTTGAACACACCCACAGGGTAAGTAGTCTAATGATCTGTTCTTGATATCTAGTTAGTCAGCACACAGTAGAATCTCTTGTCCTATGGAAAGTTCCCTACCCCTCACACTGCACATAACCAGTGAATACTGGAAATGTAGGCACCAGGTTATGCTTGTGTGAGTGTAGGAGCCCATGGAGCTCAGAAGCGGGTGTCAGAGATACCCTGGAGCTGCAGCTACATGCAGCTGTGCACTGCTGACATGGATGCTGGCAATCTGTGGTCTTAACTGCTGAGCATCTCTTCAGCACCTAAGCCTTTCTAGAAAGTGAAGTATGGCGGGAGCAGGTGTTTCATTCAATTTTATTGTCTTGATTTTGTTGAATCATTATTCTAGTTCCTGATTCTATCTTTTAACATATTAATGATTTGTCCTTTTTGCCAGTTAGCTATTTGATGAAGATGCATTAATAGCTCATTTAGTTAATAACAGTTGAATATGGTGGTTAGACTTTGGCATCCATTAAAGCCTTTGGTGTTGTGAATCTGTTCTTTAAAGTTCCTCAAAGCAGCTGAGGATGTAATCTGGCTTAGTGTTTTCTGACGCTGTTCTATAGAAACCTGCTGCTTACTACACACTCTGACTTTCTCGGCCTGTTTCCAGCACTAGACAGTACATGTGGACTACACAGGCTTTTGAAGTCTGCAGGTTCCATAGCCACAGGTTCAGTCAACTGCAGATACAAAACAGTACTTAAAAACATGCTTGGGAGGGACATGCGCATCTGTAGTGGTTACTGCAGTGTCCCTTGAATCAGTCCTTCCAGGGTATTGAGGGATGGTTACACTGTAACAGTACAGTCTTATTCTTTGGGAATTAAGAAGTGATGTCGGTAACTACTTGTTTCAAGGTCTTGGCTAGGTTCCTTTCTGTGCATTGTCATTATTTAATTTTGACTAAATGTTATTTTATGTATATAGGTGGTTGCTCACATGTATGTATATGAAGCAAGTTTGTGTTTGGTGCCTATAGAGGTCAGAGAGGGTGTCAGATCACCTGGAATTGGAGTTACAGGTGGTTGTGAGTTTCCTGTTTGGGTATTGGAAACCAAGTCCAAGTCTTATTCAAGAACAGCCAGTGCTCTTAATCTTTGAGTCATTTTTCTATCTCCAGTTTATATATTTATTATACTTATACCTTTATCTCAATCATATAAGTTAAGAATTATTCTTTCAATATTTAAAAATTAAAAAAAAATAGTATATCTGGGTGTTTTGCCTGCTTGTGCACCACATGAGTGCAGTGCCTGCAGAGGCCAGAAGAGGGCATCAGATCCCCTGGAACTGGCATTACAGATAGTTGTAAGGAGCCATGTAGATGCTGGGAATTGAACTCAGGTTTTCTGGAAGAGCTGAGAGTGCTTACCCACTGGGCCATTTCTCCAGCATGAATGAGTATGTGATATTCTTTTTAAAACCCTGTCCAGTCCTGTAAGTTAAGTGTCATTCAGTAGAGGAAACCAGGACTCAGCAGAATTACCCAGGCAGCATATGAGTGGTGTAGCTCAGGAAGAGCTTCATATAGTCCTGCCATCTGTTCCTATCTGGATTTTCTATAAAATAAGATGCCGGGAAGCAGACGGGCTTGCTCATCGTCATACAGCTAGTTAGCAGAGCAAGGGATTTGGATCTCTAGACTTCTGACTCACATTCCGGTGCACTTTTCACTACAGCCGGACACCTTGGCTCATGAGCCCCAAGTGACAGCCCCAAACAGCTGTGTTTATCTGTCTTGCATGTCCCAGCTTGTTCTGCTAGCCAAGCAAAAAGTACTTAAAAGGCTCCTCAGTCTTCACCTTCCCACTCCCCTCACTTACTCTCATGTACTCCCACTTTGCCCCATGAATAACTTCACAGAAAGAGTTGTGCAATGCTACTAAGCCATCCTCTGGTGTCAGAGTTACTCCTGAGAGAACATCCACTTCCTCATGACTCCAGTTTGCTGTCAGATTGGCTTTCTCGCTCTTCTCTTTGATCGGAATCTTAGTTGTATAGGCAGGAATTTGAGGAGCAGATGTTCCACCCCTTGTACAAGCCCTCTAATTCTTCTTAGTACTGTGTCTAATGACTCCTAATCCCGTCCTTTTAACTCAGTGGCTAGCAGAACTACAAGCAAAGTGGGGCAGGAATGATGAAGCCCGTTCTGAACATTTTCATTTTAGCATGGGCAAGGAGGACTACAGAGAGCACAGGACAAAATGTTAGCCCTTCCCTTTCTAGCTAAAAGGCAAAATGATACTGATGTGGGACTGCTGAAAATTTAGGTCTCCCTCTGGATGTAAATAGAGCTTTTTGGTAGAGTAGTTAGCCAGAGAGATGGGGTCATTGCCTGTTTCACCCCTTAAATTTTGCTATTTTTAGGATTTTAACTTACTTTTGAAAACAAAAATTAATCACCAGAAAACAGTGATAACGCATAGGGCTGGCTCTCCTAGGCTTGGGGGAAGAAAGCCAGCACTTCCCAGTGGGAATAACAGAGGTTTGTCCATGCACTAACAAGTTTCCCAGTCTTAATTTAAAGACCTTTGTTGAGCAGTCTCAAATACTAATTATCAAAGATCTGATATGTTTTGTTTATATATAAAAAACCCAGTTGGTCTAAATAGACTGTAATTTTCTCAGTTCCTGATTGATTGCCTAAAATTTGATCTGTCAGAGTCTTATTAGGATATAGAAATCTGATGTAATTTGACCAGAAACACTTTAATAAAAATTGCTGATTATAATCAGAGTTTGGGAAAAATGAAAGACTGATTGGTAAAAAGAGAAGCATGAAGACTCTGCACAGCAATACAAGAAATACCCCTATCTTTGGGGTTGACATAGCGTTCAGGGAAGAGCCTCTGGGTTTGAGATCCAGAGCTTTTCTGAAAGGGCATGGCTGTGGGTCACCGAGGAAGAGAAGTGGCGATGTTTTTATGATGGCAGAACTTTCCAGAAATAGGTCTTAACGTCGCTCTGCTCTAAGACCGAGGGAACTGCTGTTGACAAATATGCACTCAAGGACCCTGATGTGGAGAAATTGCAGTTTCTGGAGCCGGACACTGGAAAAGCCATGAGCACACAGAAGTCCTTCAAGAGGACCACACCACACCCTCCCTCCAATGTCTTTCTAATATCCTTCTGATAAAACTTAACAGTCCTGTATAACGAACGCCAGCTGGCAAAGGAAAAGTATTTCCAGGGTTCATTTTCATTTTTATAGAGCAAACATTGAAGGGTGGATTTGGAGCTAAGAGAAGATTAATGAACAATTCATACATAGAATCAAGCAAGTAATTTTATATTTTATGGACAGACTTAAATGTAAATCCAGAAGGCACCTTCTAAGGAAGCACATTAAAAATTTGCAGTCCAGGGCAGAACCTACTTAAGGATCTCATTCCCAGTCTACAAAGGATGCCTTGAGTCCAGAGGTCCTTTCTTCCTTAGGTCGGTCCCTGCTGTTCTAGACCTGTCTCCCACACCACTTTTCTGTGTGCTCTGACATGTTGGTGACGAACTTCCAGGTGAAATATATTCTCTCGTTACACATTATTTCTTACGTGTGTGGTATATGTGAACATGTGTGACAGTGTGGCCATCAGAGGCAGAGGAGGAGTCAAGTGTCTTGTTCTCCCTCTTACTCAAGCAGGTACGTGACTTAGTTACCAGCAAGAGTAATAATTCTTTTGAGTTGTGGACAGATAGACATAAATTTTATTTTTTTTCTTCTGTAAATTCTGTTTTTAGAAGATAAAATCACCACAAGTTAATAGTTGCTTTATCATATGTATTCTAAGCTTTGGAGTTAAAAACTTAGTAAATGGAACCAAACAGGCTAGAATTTTGTTAAAATGATATTTATTTTATTTTGAATATGTCTATTAATATAAAATAAGATAGCTAATGATTTTATGACAAGATTTACATTCATAAAAGAAACTATTACAAGAAGCTTATAAAAATTATTATTTTTTTTGAGACAAAGTTCATCGGTAGCTCTGACTGGCCTGCAACTTACTGCATAGACTAGTCTGGTCTTGAACTCACAGAGATCTGCCTGCCTCTGCCTCCTAAGTGCTGTGATTAAAGGCATCTGCCACCATGCCTTCTCTCTCTCTCTCTCTCTCTGCTCTAAAATGGCCCTGAGGGTATTTGATATTGATGCTATGTGGTCATGGGCATGGTCATGGGCGGTTTACCAGTAACCACATCCACAATGAGAGTGAGCCTTTCTGTCTCTCAGCTGTACCAGCTGACAGGAATTTGTCCATTAGTGGTAGGCCCTCAGGGGTCCCTCTGCCATCCATGCTGGATTTGACTGCCTTTATCTTGTGCAGGCTACACAGGTAACCACACTGCTGTCATAAACTGAAGTGTGCAAAGCTATGTCATGTCCTGAAGTCATTACTTTACAGCTCTTTTCTCCATTTGCTGACCTAAGCTTGTTTCTGCTCCCTCTGTGATGTTTCCTAAGCCGTGGGCCGGGGGAGGCTGGTACACATGATCAGTCTATAGCTGAGCATTCAGAGTTGTTCACATTCATCACTTTGGCCAGTTATGAGTCTCTGTATTAACACATCCGTGTTTAGGCTGTGAGGGCTGTGGACTTGTCCTGAGGACTCCATCACTCACCAGGCTTATCTTTTCCCTCTGCCCTCTGTGTCATGTCCCCTGTGCTGTTCTCCCTATTGCTCTGCTGAAGCCTGGGAGTAGATCCTGTCACCAACTGTGGCCACACAGTTGTACACACGGAACAAATGGCGTTTTAGAATTGGGTCCCACTGGTGATATATCTCAATGTGCTTATGTAAATAATTTTCAAAACATAAAAATCTGGAATGTCAGTTTTGTTTCTTATAGGTAGTTTCTGGTCTCTGTCTTTTTTTCTACGTGTTCTCTGTACATTACAGATGTTTTGACCTGTTTTGCTCTCTTTAGAATAGAATATTTTTTCTTATTCTGACACTGTCCTTCACTACCTCCTAGGACTGCAGCATCTGTCCCACCATCTTTCCTGGAGATACACTCTGCTCATCTAGTTTAATTTTTTGGTGTGGGGATTGAGTGCAGGGTCTTGAAATGCCCAGATGTCCTCACATTTTCTAATCTTACCTAGAGAAATTTATTCTAGTAAGCAAAAGCTCACCGTATTTGTATCTAATTGTTTGCTAACAGCCTTATCTCCTAATTGTGTCACATAAATTTAGAGAGGGAGACACGTGGTTCATAAAAAATGGTGACAGACTTAACATTTTAGAATTTTCATATGATAGTTTTCTTTATCTCTAAGGTTAGATTTTTAAAATAGCATTTTGGAACCCTGATATTTCAGATTCTAAGAAATTTTATAATTCATTATTTCTTATTAAAATCTTGAATAGTTTAAGCTGAATGGGGGTTGGAGAGATGGTTGAGCAGTTAAGAGCACTTACTGTTCTCCCAGAAAATTCACAGTTGCCAGTGACTCTAGCTCCAAGGGACTCAAACACTGTTTTCTGGCCTCTGTCTCATACAGGAGTGCACATGCATACATATGGACACACATATATACCATACACTCACATAAACACATATGCATACGTGTAAAAAATGAAACTTTTAATCGGAAGTGATGGAACACACCTATAATCTCAGCACTTGGGGAGCTGAAGGGTCAGGCTCTCAAATTTGGGGTACAGTGTCAAAACAAGGAGGAAACAACAAATCATGTATAATTAAAGTAGCTGTAAAATCCCCACACATATTTCCCATTACCCATATTCCTTCAACATTCAGGTAACAATAGGTTGGCTATGAATTACCTGAAAAACCTGTGGGAAAACTCTTGAGAATCCTGATTTTTCTGACTTTAGAATATTTGCATATATACATCTATTCTAGATAGGAAATTTCACATGTACCTTGTGGCTGTTGTTGAGGTGATGATGGGCTTTATCCCCAAGCACTCTGTGGGCAAGATTGCAGAGCCTCTAATAACTTCAACAAAATGCTTAAAATCCATTTTCTTTCCAATGAAGTAGAGGACTTGTGCATCTAGTTATGGAGAGAAGATATCCTCATTTACTTTTTCTTCTTATTTTTAAAGTTTTGTGGTAAAATAATAAAATAAAACTCTGGTACAGCTTTAAAAAATTCTGTAGATAAGGTTATTGGAAAAGAGCCAGAAGACTCAAGAGTTGACTGAATGGAAGGTGTAAATTTAGGAGGTTTTAGCAAATGCTGTGGATGTTGTAAAAAGCATGGGAGGATGATTGTGTGCTTTTTGGAATTGCTAATGTTGTAATTGTATACATTTCTTTTCTTGACCATGCTAAATAAAGCAAATGTATAAAAAGAAAAGCTTCATGTTTCACTAGACTATTTTCTTTTTTCTTTTGCATAGCCATCAGATCAAGTCATTACAATACAGTAACACAGGAGACATGATTCTTGTTGTATCTGGAAGCTCACAGGCCAAGGTGATTGACAGGGATGGTTTTGAAGTAATGGAATGTATCAAAGGAGACCAGTATATTGTCGACATGGCCAACACCAAGGTAAGCATTCAGCTGTATTTTAATTCAGATTCTTTTTTTCCTTCACTCCTACTGTCTTTCCTCCTTTCATGCCTCTTCCCTTCTTATTCCTTTTTTCTCCTTTATTATTCCTTCCTCCTTTTCTCTGTCCCTCATCCACTTTCCTCCTCCCCTTCCCACTCTTCCTTCTAAACTTCTTCCTCTCTCCATCTTGCTTCAACTTCCTTCTCTCCCTCTCTTCCTCCTCTTCCTCCTTCATGCTTGGCCTGGCTCAGCTTTCTGAGTGTGGGGTTACAGTACATTATCCTGTCTGGTCAGCATATTCATTAGCAAGTAGTTTCATTTATCATCTAATAATTCATCCTAAAAGTCATTAACTTAGACAGTAATGCCTTGCTGTTTCTCAAAAATTGTGTAGACTGCTTGGGAAGTGCTTCTGCTTAATATATAATTCATATCATAATTGTGCGTTCTGTGTTTGTGAACTCACCTATTTGCTTGAACTTTTTTATAATCTTCAAATCAATACTCATTGCACTTTCATGGTTATATGTAAATGTGTGGTTACACAGAATGGCCAAAAAATTGATATTAAATAAGACAGCACTGTCCTTTTTCCTGTTTCAAGGCTTAGGTTGTAATTAGGGTTTTAAATATTCTCCCCCCATCATGCTCTTTTCTTCCTTTTAGTTGATGATTTTGCTGTTTTAACATAATGTTGAAAGGACTATGGTACTGTCCAGTGTTCCTCAGCACAATCTATAGTAGATTTTATAAAGACAATGTATGTGTTAGTCAAGTTACATTTAGGTACAGGCTAAATTGCCATTTTCTGTGAATTTAATGTTCATGTTAATATAAATTAAACAAACTGTTCTTAAACACAGACACATATCAAATGATTGATTGAAAGTATGATCAAAGACTTTCAAGAGCCCATTTATATGCTAGTTAAGCATATTAGATCATAAAACACGAATGAGGAAAATTGCTTATAATATACTTATTTGCTTTAGGTGAATTATTAGATTCAATTGACATTTTTCAAATTACCCCATGTTGAACCCGGAGAAATGCCTTTTTATTGTGCAGAGTTTCAGTCTTTTGTTTATTGATAGATTGTTATTGAATCCTGAGTATGTAGTAGGTGATCCAAACATCCAAACATTTTAATAAAATTTAAAAATTATTTTATACTTAAATTGCAGTAACTTGAGCATTCTTTTTAAAAATGGATTTATCTAGTGTTTCTTACTTTCCCATCTAAAATCATTGCCTTGCAAAGAGATGGCTCAACAGTTGTCGTAGTCACTGAAGAGACTTATTGCTGCAACATCTTGGTGGCCTAGACACCACGACCAGGGCAGCTCTTATAAATGAAAACATTAATTGGGGCTGGCTTTTGGTGCTGGAGAAGGAGCTTAGAGTTCTACTTCTGGATGGGCAGGCAGCAGGAAGAGTGTGAGACACTGGGCTTGGCTTGAGCATCTAAGACCTCAAAGCCCAACCCCAGTGACACAATTCCTCTAACAAATCTACACCCATTCCAACAAGGCCACAACTCCCCTTGGGTCTATGGGGGCCATTTTTATTTAGATCACCACAGCAGGTAAATGTGCTACTGCCAAGTCTGACAGCCTGGTTTTGGTCTCTGGGACTCATATGGTGGAAGGAGAGAAGCAACTCCTAAACATTGTCCTTTGATCTATGCATGTTCACTATGGCATACATGTACCCATAATGAGCACACATATGAACATATATGTATGTAAAATATAATTTATAATATATCAAAAGAGATTATATTTACATATATATGTAAAATATTATAAAAATATAAAAGAGTCGTCACCTTATTGTGGTTGGTGGCAGAAAAGAAATGTGGTTAAATGGGATTCTGGACCTGCATGACCTGTACATTATTGACTGAGCTATCTCCTTAGCCCTATGTTTTTTTGTTTTTTTTTTTTTAAATTGTGCTTATGATAGACAGCCTAAACAACAAAATTCTGTCAAGAATACAGTACACCAAAATGTTTACTAATTTGATAATATATATTAAAATATGACTGTACACTGTAGCTGTGTACTATAACTTACCCTACCTTACCAATCTTATCTTTTTTTCTTTAAATTTATTCTTTCTCATATATTACAACCTGACCACAGTTTCTCTACTCTCTTCTCCTTCTTAGTTCATCCCTGTACCTTCCCACTCTCCTCCAAGATCTACCAATCTACCCAGCTCCTTTCCCTTCAAAAGAAGGGCAGGCCTTCCAGGGAAATCAGCCAAACATGGCATATCCAGTTCCAGTAAGACTGGCTGGGCGAGGAAACACAGTAGAAGGAAAGTTGTCTCAGAAGCAGGCAAAAGAGTTAGAGATAGCCCCTGCTCCCCCTGTTAGGAGTCCCTTGAGGTGCTGAGAAGAAGGTATTTTTTTGTGTGTGTGTTGGGTGGAATGTTCTGTAGATGTCTGTTAAGCTCATTTGAGTCATAACATTTTTAGTTCTTTTATTTCTCTGTTAGTTTTCTTTCTGTCTGACAGACCTGTCATTGGTGAGAGTGGAGTGTTGATGTCTCCTACTATTAATGTGTGGGGTTTGATGTATGATTTAAGCTTTAGTAATGTTTCCTTTACAAATGGGGGTACCTTTGAGTTTGGGGCACAAATGTTCAGAATTGAGACTTTATCTTGATGAATTTTTCCTGTGTTGAATATGAAATGGCCTTCTTCATCTCTTGATTAATTTTAGTTTGAAGTCTATTTTGTTAGCTATTAGGATATCTACACCAGCTTGTTTCTTAGATCTGTTTGATTGGAAAGTCTTTTCCCAACCCTTTACTCTGAGGTAATGTCTGTTGTTAAAGTTGAGATGTGTTGTTTGTATGCAGCAGGATGGGTCCTGTTTTAGTAGCTGTTCTGTTAGCCAGTGTCATTTTATAGGCCATTGATAGTAAGGGATATTAATGACCAGGGATTTTTAATTCCTGTTATTTTTTGTTTCTTCTTTGTTGTTGTTGGTAGTGTGTGTGTTTCCCTTCTTTGGGATTTGCTGGTGTGAGATTATCTGTTGCCTGTGTGTTTGTGGGTGCAGCTAATACGAATACCAAACTAAACAACCATGACATATATGTAGAGGGCCTATGCCAGACCTATACAGGCTCCCTGATTGTCCCTGTGGCAAGCCTGCTGCTCCTCCTGGAGAGAGAGAGCCTTTATAGCTGAGTTCTGCTCTGTTCCCAAGGGAGTTTTCCAGCAGAGGGATCCATTTCTTCTCAGTTCCGCCCCAAGTTGTTACTTCTTCTGTTTCACTCTGCTAAGGGGAAACCTCTGCAGAAATGTAGCAATCTGCTCAGGCTCCCGGGAAACTTCTGCTATGCTCTCCTAAGGGAGGTTCCCAGCAGAGGAGTCAGTGTCAGTTCTTTCTGCTCTACTCCTCCAAGAGAACTTCTCAGCAGAGATTTTGCTCACAGTGGCGAAAGAAGGTCTTCGCCCAAAACTCTTTCAAGAGATTTATTTGGGAAGGAGGAATTTAGGGGAGCCTCTGCCAGGGCAGAGAAGGACAGCTGCCAAGTGAACAGGCAGATGGACTTATATAGGACTTCTTGGGGTGGAGTTTTTTTAGGGATAAGCTTTTTAGGGAGGGAATTGGTCAGATTTTTATTTTCCTAAAGTCCCCCCCCTTTTTTAAAAGTTTTTATTGTATTTTAATTATTTGTGTGTGTGTGTGTGTGCGCGCGCGCGCGCGAGAGAGAGAGAGAGAGAGAGAGAGAGAGAGAGAGAGAATATGAAGTCAGTGGGCACAGTGGTACCACTGCATATGTGTAGAGGTCAAAGGGCAAATTTTGGGAATTGGTTCTTTTCCATGTATGGGGATCAATCTCACAGCATTAGGCATGTCAGTAGACAGTCTTATCTGCTGAGCCACTTCAATGACTATATTTGTTTGTCTTTTGAGACAGGGTCTCACTCTGTAGTTCCCACAGGCCTCAAAGTCATAGCAATCCTTCATTCTCAGCCTCCTGGGAGGTGGAATTATAGGCATGAACCACCATACACAGCCTTTTTATTTTTGCGATTCTTTATATCATTTTATGTGCTTATTCACATATAAATTACATATCTATATCTATATATATGTACTTTAAAACTACTTTCAGCGTACCATATGGCTGTAATTCCAGCACTTGGGAAACTAAGCCTAGAAGCAGTACAACAAGTTTGAGCACAGCCTGCTCTACATAGTGTGTTTCAGGCCAGCGGGGGCTACATAGGGAGCCTATATCTTAAGCAAACAAACAATACATATACGGGTGCATAATTACTTTCCCCCCTGGAACTACTCTAGCAATGCTTTAGAGAGGGACTGTAATTGCGTTTGTACCTTTATGAATAAAGCTCCAATGTCTGTCAAATAGTAATTCCTATTGACTATAGAAAAATGGGAAAAACCCCAAAGTATTTATTATTCTACTCAAATAAAGCTACTGTTCAAATTTTAGTTTTAATGCCTGTTTTGTCTCAGGAGTCTGGAAAGCACTTCTGATGCCAGAACGTTTATCTCACTTAAGTCCTGGAGTCATGTTTTATGTGTTCTGCAGTTTTAGAAGTTATGTGCAGGTACTGCAGGGGCTGAAGTAGATTGCATACGAGTGTTATATGAACGTAACCTGGGAGGATGTGAATCAGTGACTCCTTCTACAGATAGGACACCAAGGACAGACCAAAGAAAAGATTCCACTTAAATCTAGCTTGGTGAACAGGTGGGTTTTATTGGGGCCTAGGTGAGAGGTTATAGGATTTACCAGAGGGCAGTTTACCAGAAGCTAAACAATCAGAGAAAAGCTCCCCCTGCCCAGAAACTGTGAACCACTCACATATCCTCAGGAATGGTAGGGGCTTCATTTAGTGAGTGTGCTGCCCCAGGAGCTCTTCCTTACTCCCCTCCCTGAGAGAATGTTACTGGGCCCAATCTTGTGAGGTTGTATGTGGGTAACTCTGATTTCAAGAGGGTAGCAACCATGTCATGCCTGCAGGATAGAAGCCCATAACGAGGGGTTCGGGGTGGGGGTGGGGGCTCATGTCTGTCATATGTTGAATTTCCCCATGAGATACTTCCTGAAAATCAGGCTCTGTGTTGGTGTGTGCCTGCAAGTTCAGCACCCGGAGGAAGATGAGTTTGGGCCTGCTGGACTACAGAGAGAGACCCTGTCTTGGAAACAATCAGGTTTTTGAGTTTTGAGATACATTTGATATTTACCTAGGAAAATGGGACATTACTTCTGCAGGTTTAGGTAGTTAGAAAGTAGGGCAGCAGTAACCAGGACCCACCTTAGAATTGCTGCTCAGGAGTGCTCTTCTAACTACTGCGGTCACAGAATGATGAAATACGTTCATCCGAAGCCAGCATTCAGGCACATTTCTCACAATCACGGAATATTTTCAGCTTTTCAGAACACGTTGTCTTTGGGTTCATATGGGACTTCTTGGCATAGAGCCTAGAAATGTGTGACTGTTAAGCCAATATAATTCAATAAATCAAAACTTCTTAACCAGTAAACTTTTTATGAAGTTAAATTTAAAGGTGTTTTAGTAGGTCTTAATAAGTGAATACTTACTGTAATAGTCATATAATCTCATAATTAATTTTCTTTTATGAATTCATCCAGGGTCTCTTTTTTTTTTCCATCATTGCCTTCAATCCCTTTGAACAGAAAAGCAACACTATGCCATTTACTTTTTAATTCTATAACTAAACTGAAGAGGACTGGTTCAGGAATCCTAAGGTCGTAGAACATTTTAGGGGGATATTTTCCATTCACAAGTGGACTTCCATTGTGGAGAGTAGAAGAGACATAAGAACATTAGAGGAGGAATGTCTTAAAAGCTGTATTTGTTTTTATTTTTATTATTTTGATTTTTTTTCCTACAGTCCTCTGCTCTACTAACTGAGCTATCGAAGGGGTTTTAAACACACAGGCAGTCATCCTTGATATCCAGCCATTTCAAATAATTACCCTTACTACTTGGAGAACAAATATATTAGTCATGTCTTTTTGGTAGTAAGTTCTTTTCCATAAGATATAAAATTTTAATAGCCATTAAATTAGCTGTAAATTCCAGCTATATTTTTACTTCCTTAAGCAGATTAAATTAATGTTTTTTTCCTTTTTGTGATTCTGGGGATCGAATCTGGACCTTGCACGTGCTAGGCAAGCATTCTGCCTCAAGCAGAGGCACTATCCCCAACTATGGCTTTAGTTATACATCAAACTCTGTGTTTTTTGTTTTCTTTTGCTTTTTAAATTGTGTTTTTGAGATAGCATTTCTCTGTGTAGGCCATGCTGGCTTTGAACTTGGAGATTTGCTCGCCTCTGCCTCTGGAGTGCTGGGATCAAAGGTTTGTACCACCCTCACCCGTCAAAACTCTTAAAAATTACACACAGTCATTTGATGTATATTACAGTTCTTTTCATTTTGTGTGCTGAAGCTTTTTATCTAATATAATAGAAATTCCTTATTGTTAGATTCTTACTTTTGATGCATCTGTGTCATTCTGGGGACTAGGAGCTACTTCTTAGTCTCTGGTACAACAGAGTGTTCCGGTCTCATTTTGTACTTTTCCTGTTCTGCTATTCTCTATTTCTTTGGGGACTCATCCTAAGGCTGCTGTTTGTTTGTTTGTTTATTTATTTATTTTTAGAGAGATAGCATCTCACTATGTAGCCCTGGCTGTTTTGGAAGCTCACTATATAGACCAGGCTGGTCTCAAACTCGTAGAGATTCACCTGTCTTTCCCCACCAAGTACTGGGGTTAAAGGTGTGTACCACCAGCCCAGTATCCATGACTATTTTTATTTATCGATTTATTTTAATTAAGTTTTATTGCTTGTATGTTTGTCTGTGCACCATGTGTGTGCCTTGTGCCCACAGGGGCCAAAAAAAGGGCATCAGATCTCCTGGAACCGGAGTTGCAGACTTCAGTTTATGAGCTGTCAGGTGGTTGCTGGGGCTAGAACCCCAGAAGTGCTTGTAACTGTTGAGCCATCCCTCCAGTGTTCTCCCTAACCCCCATGGCTGCTTTTGATGAGGAATCCCTTTCAGAAATCAAGATCTGGGTACTAGATGTATTCATTATCACTGGATTGTCATTTCTTTTATATTCAGAAGACAGACCAAGGAGGGAGACAGACAAAATAAAATATATTTAAAAACTATAAATTCATATGGATGGATATGATTCTAATCAAATTTCACAGTCTTTCTTAGTTCAATAATTTATAATTTATTTTTCTAGCAGCAAGAAGTTTGTCTCCCAACATCATAAGTATATATGCATCTGTTCAGTGCTGTTATTCACAGAACACAATTTTGCAATTGCTGCATCTATAGGTTTTGTTGTAGGGAGAGTTTTCAGTGTCTACCAGGAATCTTCATTTCTCTTGATTGTAGATAGGAACTATTGAGTGTAAAAGGATGATTATTCAGATTAGGTTATATGGTACAGGACTCTAGGAAAGAAAGACTATGGTTTTTGGATTTAGCCTACCCAGAAGAACACTTAAAATTGATTTCTGAAGCCTGATGAGGTGGTGAAAGGCTGAGATGGCAGGATTGTGAGTTTGGCTTGCCTAGGCTACACAGCAAGACTACTTTTCAAAATAGACAGACAGACAGACAGACAGGTGTACATTGAGATTCCTGGCAAAAAGATTCCATGTGTGGGGTGGATTTGATGTGAAATGTTGGTCCATGACTGAAGATGTTTCTTTGCAAAATGGAAGTGGTTGGTGCTTTTTACTTTCTGTTGCTTACATGAAATCTCAAGAGAAAGATAAATTAAGGAAAGCCTTGCTAAAAGACTAGACTGGGTAATTTAATATTTAGTGCATCTAGGTGGAAAGGATTCTAAGAAATCACTTCCAAAAGTGTGTGTGTGGGGAAAAAACCAGCAAAGGTGTGGCTGTGGACCCCTAGAAGACCAGAAGTTTTGAGTCTCAGCTATACAGTGAACTCCTGATGATAGTTGCAGTGACATCAGGTAACATCTGGAAGTTTCAAGATATTGATTCGCCACTTTTTCAACAGAAAGTATGGATAAGATTGTTTTCTAAACATTTGTTAGAGTGGCTTTCAATATGAGAAAGGTTTTTCTTTCCTGGCCTTGGGGGTACACAGCAAGGAACGGACAAGTATTCTAGTAGCTAAGAGTAGTACTCCTCTCTCCCAGTATATAAACAGCAAAGGAGGGAGAATCTGACTTTTTTAACCACAAGGACTTCTATTCTGCCAACACTTGAATGTGCTTGGAAGCAGATTTTTCTACATAGCTCCAAGAAAGGAATGTAATCCTCTTGGAATCCTTACTTCAATCTGTGAAACACTGAAGAGAGTCCAGCCACATGGTGAAATACAAAGTAATAAATGAGGGGTCTAATAAGCCCCTAAGTTTGTGGCATATGTTACACAGCAATTGAAAACTAATACAATTCTGCAACAAAACAACAACAACAACAAAAACACAACAAAAACCCTAAACATATTGAGTAGTGAGAAAGGTCTTTGCTGTAGGAAGTCCTTTTGTATATCTGTTGCTTTTATTGATTAATTAATAAAGAAACTGCTTTGACCTGTGGCAGGTCAGAATAGAGCTAAGGGAAAACTAAACTGAATGCTGGGAGAAAGAAGCCGCAGTAGCCACTGCAGGAGACAGACGCTGGGTGAAACCTTACCAGTAGGCCACAACCATGTGACGATACATAGGTCAATAGAAATGGATTAATTTAAGAAATAGGAGCTAGCCAATAAGAAGCATGAACTAATAGGCCAAACAGTATTTTTTTTTTTTTTTTTTTTTTTGGTTTTTCGAGACAGGGTTTCTCTGTGGCTTTGGAGCCTGTCCTGGAACTAGCTCTGTAGACCAGGCTGGTCTCGAACTCACAAAGATCCGCCTGCCTCTGCCTCCCGAGTGCTGGGATTAAAGGCGTGCGCCACCACCGCCCGGCTAGGCCAAACAGTATTGCAAATAATATAGTTCTGTGTGATTTATTTTGGATCTGGGCTGATTGTGATTAAGCCTAAAAGAAAAGATTAGCACTAAAGATGAGGAGAGAATATTTTTATATTAGTATTGGGAAGGTTAGAAATAGGTTCATCTGAAAATAAACTTACACATAGCATTAGCCTCAGATTGGAAACGGCAAGTGCCACCATCTACTTCTGGCAGAGCAATTTTCTCGATTTGTGTTGGAATTTATCAGGGTGGGCTTTCAGTAGGATCATAAGGACTCAGAATTGCAGGGCTTGAGTAAAGTACTTGCTGGCAATCATGAGGACCTGAGTTCAGATCCCAAGCACCCATATTAAAGCCAGCCATAGCCACACTTCTGATCTCAGTGCTTGGGAGGCAGACCAGACTGATTCCTGGAGCTCACTGACTAGCCATGCTAGCTGAATCGGTGACTTTCAGGTTCAGTGAGACCCTGTCTTAAGAAATAAGATGGAAAGCAATTAAGAATGACACTTGAGGGGGCTGGAGAGATGGCTCAGCGGTTAAGAGCATTGCCTGCTCTTCCAAAGGTCCTGAGTTCAATTCCCAGCAACCACATGGTGGCTCACAACCATCTGAAATGAGGTCTGGTGCCCTCTTCTGGCCTTCAGGCATACACGCAGAAGGAATATTGTATACATAATAAATAAGTAAATAAATAAATAAATATTTAAAAAAAAAAGAAAGAATGACACTTGATACTGACTTCTGACCTACATCCCTTCCCCATTATTTCTGTTTTTTTTTTTTTTTTTTTTTTTTCGAGACAGGGTTTCTCTGTGGTTTTGGAGCCTGTCCTGGAACTAGCTCTTGTAGTGTTTGTTTTCCTCATATAATATTCTTGAGTTTTATTTATGTTTCTGGGTTTTGAATAAAATATTCTGACTCAGGGGTAGGGGAAATTGTTCCAGAATAAAGTTTTTTTTATTGTAGGCACAACAAAAGAGAACACTCAAGATTACATTGATGTTTAGGATGTAGAAAATAGAGAAGTTAAAAAATTGAAAGACTATTATGTGGATAATAAGTGGACTATATAGAACTTATCACTTACTTGTCAAATCAATAAATATTAAGAGTTTATGGTTTCAGAAGAGGTGCCATTTGTGGCTACTACAGAATAAGCCATCATTAGTGTTGCTGGAGTATCTTAGGTTACTGGAGTGGTGTAAGCCAAGGAAGAGTGAATGTGTACTCTGTGATGCATTCAGATGGGTGTTTATGTCTCTCAGATGTTTGAAGGTCATGGACTTTAGAGTATTTGATTCATGGAAAGAACTGACTGAGTGTGATTGATTACAAGGGTTGAGTTTGTAAGGGATGACCTGTGTGCCAAATCTAGCCTCCATCCTGTCTTTGTAACTCTAAGTTTTATTGGAAGACACCCTTGTCTATTAGTTTATTATTTGTAGTTCCTTTTGGATTCCAATGGTAAAATTGAGACGTTGTTCAGAGAAGGTGGGCTCTAAAGCTTAGAATACTTATTGTCTGATTCTTTAGAGAAAAAGTATTCCAACTCCCAAATTAAAGCTCTGAACACACTCAACAGATTTCATCTGTGGTGATTACTAAGACTGAAAACTTCAGGGTAGTGAGAGTTGATGTCAGTGGGGATCAATAGTGTAGTGTTGTAGTGTATCTGTGGGTGGGAGGCATGGGGCTTTAGATTCTATAAACCATCCATACTGTGTAAAATTAGAGTTGTTGCTTCCATTTCATATAGATTCTGACTATTCATATATCTGAGAAAGGTTATTAAGGATCTTTTTGTTCTGTGCTGATTTTTCCAAATAAATCTTTTGAATCTTGAAAAATAAAGAACTTCAGGGTACTTCCAGTACATCTTCCTTGCTGCATTTTGTCTCTTCCCAGGAGCGAGCTGTTAGCTAACCATGTCAGTGACAGGGACACTTTTATTTTGTGGATCCATATTATTTTCTGACAGCAAATAGTACTTCTGCAGGGTGTTGCTTTATGGTTGCTATCTTTGGAGCAGCCACAAGAGTGGCTAGATTAGTATAGATCAGCTGTGTGTGTGTAGATGTAAGTGTGGGCGGTACAAAATGCAGCATTGTCATGGATATGTAGCGTTCTCTCTGCAAAGCAGAACATGATAAGACAGGAAGTTTCTTAATTCTTCTGTGCAACTTGTTATTCTTGCCTCCCCCAAGACCCATTGCTTAGATGAAGAGGGAAAGACAAAAGCTAATTAATTTGATGAAAAGGTGTTTTAGTCATTAATGGTTCTTAGGTGTCACTTTAGAATTCTTCCCCTAATGTTTGCTGTGGTACTGAATCTGTTTAGATCCAGTTAAGAATCCTTAGTTGAACTTCATTTTGTTATGACTAATTTTGGTCTATGTTTGAACACAGGAGCACTTAACATTCCCCTTGCCTTTGTCATGTTTCTGTCTTTACAAACAAGAAAAAACATTCAGTCTTTGGAGCTTCTCAATGTAGCGTATTTATTTGTGTTCTTGTCCTGACTACTCAACAGCTAAGGTGTTCCTTCCTTCTTGTTTTAACATCTTCTGGATGCCATTTTTTCTTGGTTTGTTTTTTATTATTCTAAGATGATATTTCAATTCTAATCAACAATTATCAGTAAATTATCAATTTTTTGAGGGGTCTGCTTTGAATATCTGAATGGATTGGGTAAGCTGTTGGGTTGCTGTTTGAATAAGAAAAGGCAGTTTAAGTGTTTAGATGGTTAAGTAGGAGCTGTCTATAGAATCTCTGAGTTTGGGAGTATTGGGGTGGAGCTCACTGGGCAGGGAACCAGCTGTGCCTCGGATTGTGACATCAGGCAGCTCTTTGTTTGGGTCAGGCCAGTTCTATCTTGATGCAAAGTTGTGTTCAGAGTTCACTCTCAGATCTGCAAATTGAGCTACAAAAATAGATTGCAGGGGGCTGGAGAGATGGCTCAGTGGTTAAGAGCATTGCCTGCTCTTCCAAAGGTCCTGGGTTCAATTCCCAGCAACCACATGGTGGCTCAAAACCATCTGTAAAGAGGTCTGGCGCCCTCTTCTGGCCTTCAGGCATATACACAGACAGAATATTGTATACATAATAAATAAATAAATAAATATTAAAAAAATAGATTGCAAAACCTACCTCATAGTGTTTTAGATAGGTATATGGCTTTATGTTGAGCCACATTCATAGCTCTCATGGGGTCCATGTGGGCTGGGGGCGATAGACCGGACATGCATGAACCCAGTGGACTTGTCTGAACAGCAGAAGAACGGGAATGTAGAGCAGTGTGCCAGACTGGGAAAATCAAGGCAGTTCAGTTTCTGAGTTCTTAAAGGCTGAGTCCATCTTAAGTTGTTAGGGTTTTTCTTTTATCGTAATTCGAAAGCTGTTCCTGGCCCAAACTTAGATATTTAATGGGACCAAATTAGATCAGATACCAACTAACTACAAGTCATTGAAAAATTCTTTTATCTCCTTAAATAATTGGCAGATGATTTCCATTTTATAAAGATTAATTAGATACCTAGTGAGCCTATATATTTGAATGAACTTATCTCTTATTATTTTTCATTCCCTTAGTTGTGCTTAAATCACTTATGTATTCCTGCCACCTGTTTTATCTTACCCAGTACTGTAAGAACTGTAAGTCTGATTATTATGTTTTTGCCTCCAAAAACCATCTTTTCTTGACTAGCAGTGTACTGATTTGGATTTCTTCCTGCTTCATCGAGTGTTCCTCTTCATTCTTTTCCACTTTAACCTCTAAATCTTGCAGTGTCCCAGGCTTATTGCTGAGCCCTGTCTAGTATTTCTACTTGCTTTCTGACTGCTCTCATCTGGTCAGACAGCTTTAAGACCCTGTTGACACCGACGTCTTAGAGATGCACAGTTCTTACTGTGTCTTCTCTTACTCGCTGACTGACAGACTCAGTGGATGTATGACAGCCCCCAGCATAACAGGAAAAAGGAAACTGTGCCTTTTCCTCATAAATTTGTGTTTCTGTGGTTGTTTTTATTACCTCGGCAGTGGTATCATCTTTCAATAGCTGATGAAGCAAAAGGCCTCTGAGTTCTCCTTGACCCTGACTTCTCTCCTTACCCTACGAGCACATCATTGACTGTTCTGACAACACAGTTATGTGAACATTTGTGTGTAGACTTTGGATGAACCTGTTTTTTATTTTGTAGCCTCTAGCAGAGATGCTGATCTTCTGATTTTAGCCATCACAGTAGATGTTTAATGGATTTTATTTCTATTTCAAAAAAAAAGTTTTTAATGACCAATGATATTGAAAATCTCTTTGTCATTCTTGTGTGTGTGTGTGTAGAACAGGAGCACACACATTGCCATACAAGCATGTGTGGAGTCCAGAAGTTTGACAACATGAATATCCTCGTCAGTTACTTCCCCATCTTACTTTTTGAGACAAGTTTTCTCAGAGCTCAGGGTTAGGGTCAGACTAGAGTTTTCTCCACAGCCATTTCTGGCACTGGGCATCCTAGCCAGCAGGAAGGGAGCTTCCAGCTCAGTCTTTCCTGCATTGCTGTATCCTACACCAAAGTGTGTGGTCTCTTCAGTGACAATCTCTTACCATCTAGTTCTGTTGGGAAACTAAGAGCAATGGTGAAGCCTGTGTTCATCTGGGGACTTCTGAGACCTCTCCGCATGCCTGTGTTTTTTTGTGTTCTGAGGACCAGGCCCAGGTTCCTGTGCTTGCAAGCTACCCACTTCCCCAACTGAGCCATTACTCAAATGCCTTTTTCTCTTTTAAATTTCTTTGGAATTCTTTGGATATTTTTCAATTTCTATTCTTAACTTGATGGTTCTAAGTTTCCTTTTTAGATTTATATATTTTATTTTATGTGTATGAGTGTTTTGCCCACATGTATTTATGTGTACTACATATGTGTCTAGGGCCTCACATTCCCTGGAACTGGAGTTATGGATACTTGTGAACCCCCATATAGATGCTTGGGCCCAAATCCAAATGAAAGAGTGATGGGCGCTCCTAATCACTGAGCCATCTCTCCAGCTCCCACCTGCTGAATTTTGTTATATGTCTTTGTATAGTTTTTTCCCTTTGGCAAATGATGGCTAAAGGTTATATTCTGTTCATTTACACTCTCACAGTATACTCCCGTTTTATTTATGGGGCATTGGACCTACTTCTGCTTTCCAACTGGATAATCAAATTTCACAGATGCTTAAATCTTTCACATAAAATGATACACACATGCAGAGAGAGAGAGAGAGAGAGAGAGAGAGAGAGAGAGAGAGAGAAAATAGAGCTCAATGATAGAGTTCCTAACTAGCATGCAGAGGGGTGAGGGGGAGGGTATTGTCTTAGGTTCAGTTATCATCACTGCTAATGCCTCCAAGGAAAACTGGTAACTGGTAAAAATGTTTCAGATAATTGGGCCACTGATAGCAGGGCTATTTCCAATTGATGTAGGCTGAGCTCCAGAACCAAGAACTGTCGGCTGCCTAAGAAATTATGGCACTAGCATAGCATAGAGAAGACTGTGTCACATTTGATTATATACTGTGTATAGATGAAGGCAATCTGAGAAAATTGGCTATAAAAAGTAATCAAGTTAAAAACTGCAAAGATAAAATTGAGCTACTTTGGAGCTAGGATCCACAGAAACAATTCATCGTTGATAACCCAATTGATTCCAGCTTCAAGCTCATGTACCAGCAATGCCTCAGGTGCTTCTGGGCCTTCCTGGAGGTCCTGCCTACTACATTGGTTAACTCACCCAGCAGCGTTTAACCAATGCCTTGCCTGTCTTTTCTGGTGACTTGCTGTATGTCTTAAAAATAATTGTAGATGCAAATTAGGTGTCTTTTTGGAAGAATAAAAATGTTTGGATAAGGAAAAGAAAGAGAAGTTCTGGTTCAGATTACTAGACATTTGCCATACAGATGGTTATCTCTCCCTACCTCACCCCTAGCCTCCAACCTAGACACAGTAGCCTTGTCTAAGCCAGGAAGGCCATACCTTTCCTTGCTGGCTTACTCTTGTCAGTTGTGGTGACTCCAGAGCCTAGGATTGAATGCAGAAGGTAAACATCACCCCAGAGTCTGACCACTTTATTATAAGTTTTGCATTCTGTACTCATTCTGCTTTTTTCTTTTATCTGTCAACCACTCCCTATGATCTCTTTAGTGGTTTTTGTTAAAATCAGATAAAGAGTAGGGTAGCATGTGTGTATTCTACCCGACTGGAAGAGGAGCTAAGAACCTTTTAGTACACTATAGTTTTTTCATCAACTGAGGAACTAAGGTTTCAGTACCCTTTCTGTATTAATTTTGCGTATATTAAGAATATTGCTGAGGAATTGAGGGAATGGGGATGAATTTGATCAAAACTCATCAATGCATGTATGAAATTCTAAAGCAATAAAAACCAAGTAATTATTAAATAACTAAATAAATATTTGATTTTTTATCATTCATTTAAACAGTGGTTTCTGCTTTCAATTGCTTCCTTACATGTATTTTCTGAATTCCTCCTAGCCACCAGGGATGAAATGGAAGCGCAGTGATTTGCAAATCTTGGAAATGTTAGCAGGACTTAATAGCATGAGTTAAAAAAAGTTTTAAGAATATGCAGAGCCTCACCATGTTCCCTAGTGAAAGGGCGCCTAGGCTACAGAAGCAAATGCTGAAAGGGCTAGTAAGCTCCGGCTGATGCTCTGTGCAGAAACAGTGCTATATGTGATAGACCCTAATCTTTCTCCTCCCCCAGTTACTCCCAGATCCTTCCCACCTCCACACACACCCGACTTTTTGTGCTCTCTCCCTTTCAAACAAAAGACAAAAAATTAAAATAACAAACAATACAAGAAGCACATAAAAAAACCAAACCAAGTTTGTTTTGTGTTAGCCAGCTCCTCCTGGGCCTGGGGCCTACCCTGGAGTGCTGATATACCTAGTGTCACTCCAGTGTGGAAAAACTCCCTTCCCAGAAAGTAGTCATTGCAAATAGCTTCTTGGTTTGGGGTGGGACTTTGTGCCTATCTCCCCTTCTCAGTGCTTGGATTTTATCTAGATTTAGTTAGTGCAGGTCTTGTTGTCTTTGTGATTTTGTATTCTTACCAGCCCTGTTGTGTCTGAAGGACAGTGAAAGACCACCTCTGGCTCTCACAGTCTTGCTGCCTTCTCTTCCACATCAATCCCTGAGTCTTGAGTGGAGAGGTTTGTATCTCATGTAAGGGCCGAATGCTTCAAAGTCTCTCTCTCCACCTGTGCAGCTGTGGGTCTCTGATAATCACCATCTACTGCAAGAAGATGCTTCTCTGATGAGGGCTGAGCAAGGCACTGATTTGAGTCCCAGCCTAGTGCCAGGGTTTGTGTTAAGATTATAACCAAAATAATACTGTGTCCTTGTCTCATCACGGAAGTACATAATGTCTGTTTGTACTTATTAATGGTGTGAACTTTGGTCACTTTTTTAATGCAGTATGTATCAGTCTTTCCTATAACAACCTTTTTCATCTTTGTAGTTGCTGGGTAATCTGCAGAGTTTGTGGTCCTGTAAATATCAACATCAGTTTCAAGTTTTCCTCTGCTAGTTCTAAAATTTATTAATGATTCTTGTCTGAAAAAAAATTATTGCTGGGCGGTGTTGGTGCACGCCTTTAATCCCAGCACTCGGGAGGCAGAGCAGGCGGATCTCTGTGAGTTCGAGACCAGCCTGGTCTACAGAGCTAGTTCCAGGACAGGCTCCAAAGCCACAGAGAAACCCTGTCTCGAAAAACCAAAAAATAAAAATAAATAAATAAATAAAATAAAAATTATTTCTGTGGTGATTGAAAAATCATTTTATATTTATCAATTAACATCATATTATAAGGAGATGAGTAAGAAACCCTCCCCCTTCCGTGTTTGCTTTACTCTGAGTGCTGAGATTAGCTGTGTGTACCATAATGCCTGGGATTTGAAATAATTAGCAGTGGTTTGAAGTCCCCTTCCTGTCATTATTTGTTTTGATGTTGTAAATTTCCCAGAGGCTGAAGCCCCTCCAGCCTGTATTTTTTTTTATATTTATTTATTTATTATGTATACAATGTTCTGTCTGTGTGTATGCCTGCAGGCCAGAAGAGTGCACCAGACCCCATTGCAGATGGTTGTGAGCCACCATGTGGTTGCTGGGAATTGAACTCAGGACCTTTGGAAGAGCAGGCAATGCTCTTAACCTCTGAGTCAACTCTCCAGCCCCTCCAGCCTGTATTTTAATGCTTCACCTGCCTCGTCATTTTTGCAGTGCTCTCTTTTTGGCAAAGTGAGATGTTTCAGGTTCCTCTATGCCTTTGGCAATGCTGTCATCAGTCATTTCTCTAGGAAGCTCTGGAAATTCATTGTTAGAATACAGGACCTCTTTGCTAAATTTCTTACAGTGTGTGGTTTCCAGATACTCAGCACAAACGACTCTGTTCATATCTACAGATTAGTTTAAAACACCACCAAGTTCATTGTGAGCCTTTCCTATTTTTGAAGCTATTTCTTCCAACAGTGAAAAACCTGATTCACATCAACCTCAGCATAATTCTTTACTGGATTAATTCTTCATTACATTGAAAGCAGTTTAGAATTGTTAATGCATACCACTGTAAAGAGAAAACAAATGTGTTAATTAGAATTCAATACTTATAATTTTGGTCTTAAACTGAGAGTATTTTCTAGTTTCTACAGGCTACTATAATTAATTACCACAAATATTGTGGCTGGTTTTAAACATGATTAACTCCTTCACAATTTTTGAGGCCAGAAATCATAAGTAAAGGTATCAGTAGGACCATATTCCTACAGTGGCTCTAAGGCAGTGGTTCTCGTCCTCCCTCATGCTTTGACCCTTTAATACAGTTCCTCATGGTGTGGCGACCGTCGTGTAAATATCTGATATGCAGGACATCTGATAGGGAATCCTGTGAAAGGGTTGGTGGACTCCCAAGGGGTCTTCACTGCTCGAAGGGATGGCTCGTGTTTCATTTTGCTCTGATGATTTCTCTTCTTGTGGCTGGATTACTACTAGTGTCAACCTTCACCCCCACATAGGCTTCTCTTGTATCCCCTGTTGTCTTTTAGAAGACATTCACCACCGAGTGTGGGACCCACATTGTTAGCTTATTTAGAGATTCTTTAACTAAATTAAATTCTTAAATTAAAACCAAAATTATGAATATTGAATTCTATTTTTTATTTTTCTGAGAATTTTATACATGAGTGATATATTTAACAGTTTTCATCTTGCCTTCTCCTTTCAGTTCCTCCAGTGTCCCCTACTCTCTCTCAGTTTCATGACTTCTTTCTCTTTATTATTTTTTCACATATAGACATAGACAGACAGATGCAAACACACACACGTGTGCGCGTGCACACACACACCCATGTACTCGGCCCTCACTTGAGTCTATTTAGGGTTGTATGTGGATGCGTTTGTCTTACCCCACCAGGGAGCTTGTCCCTAGAGAAACTGATTCTTTCTCATCAGTCACTGATTGCCTATAGCCCTTATCTAGGAGTGGGACCTTGTGAAATTCCCTCTGACTCATATTGTCATACTTGCTGGTGTTGCCTTTATGCATGCCATGTTTAGGCACCCGTGTTTTTGAGATTTCTTAGGGTGCAGCTTTCCTGTCATATTTGCTATGCAGAAACAGTTGTCCTGGCACCGTGGTTTTCCCTGAGCCTTAGGGATTGCATTGTAGATGTGTCCATCGAGATTCTTATTTATGCCGGAAAATACTGTTTTTCTAAACAAGATTCCCTTCATAGACACCAGGACCTAGGATAAGGACATATTTTGGGAGACAACCATTCAGTCCATTGCAGGGGTATATATCCCTCTACCTTCCTTTTAGCCTTTTTTCTCTTTTTTTAAAAAATATTTATTTATTTATTTATTTATTTTTAGTTTTACAATCTAGCCCCAGTTATCCCCTTCTCCTGCCTCCCACACCTCCCCCATTCCCACTCCTCATCCACTCCTCAGAGGGGATAAGGCCTCCCTTGGGGAGTCAACAGAGTCTGGTATACCAGGATGAGGCAGGACCAAGCCCCTCCTCCCTGTATCAAGGTTGAGCAAGGTATCCCACCATAGGGAATGCGCTCCAAAAAAATCAGTTCATGTACCCAGTATAGGCCCTGGTCTTACTGCCAGCCCTTCCCCCTAACAGATCAAGCCTCGTAACTATCACCCACATTTAGAAGGCTTAGTTGGGTCCCATGTAGAATCCCCAGATGTCAGTTCAGAGTCTGCCTTTCTTAAGTTTTCCTTATTGGAAACACAGCAAGGTTCATTTGTTTCCAGTCATATTAAATTTTAGATTGTCCCATCTGTGAATACTCATGTATGAAAACCACTTTTTTCAAAAGCCAAATAAATGAATAAAGAATCTCACATTATGATTGCTATTATTAGGGAAATAGGTGCTGTGGAAAAGAATAGTGGGTTAACCTGTGTTTACTTAAAGGGCTAGGGTGTACTTAGTGGATTAAGTAGCCCATAAACTGAGGCTGGAAGAACGAAAAAGTTATCATAAGAAAGTGAAAATAAGAGAGGCTTCCAGCAGGTGGGAAAGCATGCTGTAGAAGGAGCTCTGTGTAGTAGAGAACCAAAAGGCAGGCAACAGCTGGTGCCTGTTGGGCAGGAAGGAACACAGTGGAGTTGCAAAGAAACTAAGCAGGAAATGCAATTTGTTTAGACTAAAGGGCTAGATACAGAGGAGTGGCATTAGAACTGTATCATTTTCTTTAATTCTTTGACAATTTCTTTTTTTAAAAAAGTTAAAAAAATTATGTGCATTTTTTATTTTCTGGAACTGGAGTTATAGACAGTTGTGAGCTGCCATGTGGGTGCTTGGAATTGAACCTGGGTCCTCTGCAAGAGCTCTTAACCTCTGAGCCATCTCTCCAACCCCCTTTGCCAATTCCTTATATATGTAATGCATTCTGGTGGCACTCATGACTTCATAAACTATCATAAACCTGTATTTTTAAAGGGCTTACCATGGTGTGTGGAACACATGAGATAAGAGTTAAAGTAAAGAGACTGTTAACATAAAGAATAACTGATGAAGAAACATGAGATAATGTTGGCTTATATAAGAGTCATAGTGGTGCAAGAGAAAAATATAGAGACTTGAAATGAATTTTGGATAGACTTAGCAAGAGACTGGTTGGTAGATGGAATTTGATTGAATCTGGAAGATTGGGGGATTAGGCTATGGGAGTATTTAAGGATGGCTCCTGAGTTTATAGCTGAGAATTGGATTGAAAATTAGAGACGATAAATCAAGATTTTTCCAATTGGACATAAGTCCTGGTAGATATGACAAGTAGAGAGTTAGAAACATTGTCGCAGATTCAGATAAAGGAAAGGCCATCCCCATCTTTTTGACTGGTCCCCATAGGTATTGCTTCAATTCATGTCTCTTTACTGTAGTCCAAGAGTCTCCACCTTGGTGGTCCATGTTTGTTTTATAGAATTATTAGGATGGCCTCAAATACTGTTTGAGTATTGTGGACAATTTTATAGAATTGTTAGGATGACCCCAAATACTATTTGAGGTATTGTAGACAATTTGGACAGGAAATGATCACCAGGTACCACTTTCCAGTTCATTCTTTCTAGAGAGGTATTTTTTCTTGTAGGTTGTTTTAATCTGTATATTTTCCTTCCTTCCTTCCTTCCTTCCTTCCTTCCTTCCTTCCTTCTCTCCTTCCTTCCTTCTCTCCTTCCTTCCTTCCCTCCCTTTTTCCCTCCATCTCTCTCTCTCTTTCTTTTTTGTAAAAAAAAGGTATAGCTTTATTTTAGACTTAGTTAGAGACACTGCCATTACTCTACTAAAAAACCGTTGGCCTCTTTTCTGCCTCACTTGATCCTGGCTTTCTATGTATGAGCGTCTCCCTAACCCTGTTCCTGAAATGGTGTGGTATGGCGTGTTTGTGTGTACTCTGGTGGCTTTCATTGTATACTAATTTTTAGACCGTTATCATGTTGCTTTGGTTCTATTATTTTTTTATTCTCTATGTTAGGTAGAGAAAATTTCCCTGCTCATTTTAAATATTTTTCTCTTATATTTATTTTTAGAGCTAGGTTGTAGAAAGTTTTAGGAAGTAAGGATTTTCTTCTTTGATCTCTTGTTTTGCTTGTTTATAAATACTCTGTTTTACTAATGATTTTCTATTAAAGAAAAGATCATGACTTTAAAGAAGGACCTGTCTGCCTTGAGTTTTCCCATTAATCTTTTCCTAAAGAGAACATACTCTGCTTCCCCCTTACTAGGTGACTGGTACAGGTAAGCACAGCTAGCTCTTAGAGTGCTCAGAGAGGGCTATAAAAGTGAAATAAAGTATGTTATGAGATGAGATTGGGATAAAATAATGCTAGTTTATAAGTAAAATAGTATGCTTTTTACTTGTGTAAAAGTGTTCAAAGGCTTTACTTTTAAATGTGTGATGTCAGTTTGTTTTACCTGTTAAATACCCCCTCTTTCTTCTTTAAGGGTCACACAGCAATGCTTCATACTGGCTCATGGCATCCCAAAATAAAAGGAGAATTTATGACTTGCTCAAATGATGCGTGAGTATTGTTGGTAGTGTTTTGAATGTTTTCATATCTTTCAGCATCTCTTACCAGTTGTATCGTGACGACCTTGGTAAAGTGAGAACTAGAGCAGCAGGAATCCTGGTGTTTGTGTTCCAGTTCTTGACTTTGCTTTGACTGCAGTTGTAGTATAAAGTTTAGTTAAACAGACATGGATGCTATGGAAATGAGAGACTTTGTAAATTCCTGTGGAGTTTATCACGGGACACACTGGATTAGATTGATGCTAGTAAGAGAATCTAAATGGCTCTGAAAGCATGACTAACAATTCCCTGCAGTGAAGACTGACTTCCGTTTGAAATGGGAATGCACCCGTTTTCTTTCCTGGACCAGAGTTCTGTGTGAGGATCACTAGACTTGAAGCACAATATCCTTTACCACTTTTAAGAGAAGTCTGTAAGTAATAAACTCATGTGGCTTACAGCTCGATTGATCTTTTACTTGGCCTTTGACTTAAAATAGTGGTTAGTAATGGGCTGAACTAGGGAACATTATAATCAGAGAATGCTCACCAAGTACTCCACTGAGTTTCTCATCATGAGGCTTGTGTTCCATTGGAAGTGAGTGTTACAAGACAAAAGTGCAGGTATACCCAAAGCTAAACAGTGTAGTTTTATATTTGCTAAGTACTGTTGAGGATAAAGTTAAACTAAAGGAAAAGAAGGCTAGAGAGGGTGAGAGATGAATGGGTTAGGGGTGAAGGTGCCTGCCTGAATGCCTAATGATCTGAACTTGATCCTTGTTGATCACATAGACTCCTTCAAGTGGTCCTATGACTTCCACAGGTATACCATGGTGTGCACAACTGCACGCCCGCACACATACACACACACACACACACACACCACAGACATCAAAAGAGAATATAGAAGAATTAACAGAATACAGAGTGAGTTATTGTTGTTGTTGTTGTTGTTCTTAAGGTATAGGGCTAAATCTAGGGCTAGGCAAAGAGTCTACCACTGAACCCATCCTGACCCCGAGAAAGTCTCCTTTCAGTTGACACTTAAATCATACAAACGAGGCTGCTACAAGGGAAGAAGCTTTCCTGGTCAAAGTGATGTATGTTTAGAGACCCTGAGATGAGAAGACCATAGAGCATATTTGAGGGAAAGAAAGATGACGTAGTTGATGTTTTTAGGTTGGTAGGAAAGATGAGAATGATAGGAAATGAATCTGAAAAGGAAGGCAAAAGACAGTCGCCTAATTATTTTATTTATTATACCCCAGTCTCAGTTTCCCTGCCCTTCTCTCCTCCCAGCCCCTCCCCTGGTCCCTGTGTCCACTCCTCCCACATTTCTCTTCAGAAAGGGCAGATCTCCCATGGATAGCAACCTGCCAGTCACAGAAGTATTAAGCCAAGTGTCTTTTTTGTTTCATAAACTTTACTGGAGTAAGAAGTGCATAATAAAGCAGAGTTGAATAAAATTTTCTTAGAAGTAGATGTCAATGAAAACTGGATGGCACTGAAGATAAAAATGGTTATTAAAGAAATTCAGTTTTACTTGTGGGTTGGTAATATGTGATGGGAGCCATTTTGTAATTTGTAGTACCTTACAGCCTGATAGTATGACACAGGGTAAGGGTATGGCACTAATGTAATTGAGTCCTTAGCACAGAATCTGTCTAAGTAGGAAGGACATGTATTACGGACTTTGTTCCTCAGTACTCTTAGTATTTTAGAATGTGATTGTTTTTGGAGTTAATGTCATAAAAGAGATAGTGATGAGGCTGTGAAGGTGAGCTGATGTAGCACAGCTGGTGTTCTTATAAGAAAAGACACGAGGGATGCATACCCAGAGAGAAAAGGCCACGGAATGGCACAGTGAGGAAGCAGCTAGCTGTCTAGGAGCCAAGGAGAAAGGGTCTTGGGAGAAACAAATTTCCCAGCACCTTCATCTTAGACTTTTAGCCTCTGGAACTATATAAATTTCTACTCCTTAAGCAACCTACTCTATGACACTTTGAAGATTTATCTTATTTGTATGTGTGTGTGTGTTCCTGTGTGTACACATGAGTGTGTGTGCTTCCAGAGATCCAAAGAGGGCATCAGGCCCTGGAATTGGAGTTATAGATTGTGAGCTGCCTGGTGAGGGTGCTAGGACCAGAGCTCTGGTTCCCTGAAAGAGCAGCAGACACTCTTAACTACTGATCCATCTCTTTAACCCACTTTGTCATGGCAACTATTACAGACTAGTGCAGGGGAGGAAAAAGTTGGGCTATTATTGTACCAAATAATAGAATGTGCAGGGTTTCTTGATTGAGACTCCTTACCATTCTACCTATTATCACTTTATCTGTCTTCCTGCTTCTGAGATATATTGGGTAATTATCCATCTTTGTTCAGTTAACTCTCAAGATACTGACACAAAGGAATCCAGGATTAGCTTCCTTCCCTGGATTTCTTTGCTTTGAGCTCCAAAAATTTGTCTTAATTTAAATGATCACATCAATTTGAAGGTAGATCTGGGCACATTGTTTTGTGATTATCTTAGAGATTTCAATTGAAAAAAGATTCAGGACATTTTATTTACTTAGTATTGGATTATGGAAAATAAATAGTGGCAAGAATTCTTGATTTCTTAGGCAGATTTTTATTGAATTTTTGGTAGAATACTACAAAACTATAGAGTGATATAGGCCTGCATGAAGTATCACTAAGATTTATTACTGACAGATAAGTGACAATTGAGTGTCCTCTATAGACCCAGGTATATATAGTGAAGTAGTTTTAAAGACCCAGGACCCAACTGTCAGTGTTTGAAAGATTTTGATATTCACTTCTATGTGTATAAATTTTCATGCCTCTTCAGAATTATGATTATTAACTTTCTTTTTAAGGAAAGTTTTATTTGTTTTTATTGTATGTTCATGAGTGTTTTGCCTGAATGAATGTTTGTGCACCACATGTGTGCACTGCCTGAGGAGGCCAGAAGAGGGCGTCAGATCTTCTGGAACTGGAGTTACAGCTAGCTACCATGTGGCCTTGGAGCCAAACTCCAATCTTCCGTAAGAACAACAACTGAGCCAACTCTCCAGCCCCACTATGAGTATTAACTTTTCAGTTAAATTTTAAAAGTCTTCCTTGTCTTGCAGTTGATATATGTCAAGCATTCTTATGGCTAAAATGGTTAGATTTAGCGGCTATTTCATATAATGTTTCTACACATTTTAAAAATATAATTTCAAGTAGAAATTTCAAAATCAGTTCCTGTTCTTAGAGTTCAAAGTTCTTCCTGATGATTTTTGTGATGAAAATGAAGTAACTGATACTTTCTTTTTTTCCCCCATGTGAAACTATATATATATATATATATATATATATATATATATATATATATATATTTTTTTTTTTTTTTTTTCTTCTAAAAAACCCACAAAAGGCTGGTGAGATTATTCATTGAGTAGAAGCCATATCTGGAGCTTACATGGTAAGAACTGACTCTTATCCTCTGACTTCCACACATTCACATGGGACATAAATCAGTCAATAAATGAATACAGGAATCACCCAAAAGTTCTTAAGGAAGTTTGCGGAAGATGTCTGTTGACATGGACCTCTCAATGCTTTCCCTCCATTTGGTGAGATCAGCAGTTACAGTAATTGTCATCGAGCACTGTGGCATGCCTGTAGCAATCAAGGAATTTTGGAGAGGACATCTTAACTGTTTTAGTTACCTTTTCTGTAAAGTAAGTTGAAATGCCTTTCTTGGTCTACCTCCTTGTGGCAGAATATTCCCCTCACTTGGGAGAGTTCCTGTTCATTTGGCTTCCCATTTTATGTAGCCTTAATAGAAGACTAAATCCTATGAGAGGGAAAGCAAAATGTTGGAGTTAAAAATTTGCGAGTGAATTTTTCCCACCTTTATAATGAAAAATTAGTAAAAATTTTAGCTGCGGGAAATTGCTTTCTGAGGCAGAGGCAGTGGTTGCGTGTTGAAGACAGCTTTAAACTGTTGGCATTTTAATGCCTTTTTTTTTTTTTTGGTGCAGTTTTGTCATCTTCTCAGTCTTTGTTATTTCTTTCTAATCCTGTCTATTTTTCTGTAGTAACTCACTGTGAAATGTTTGTCTACGAATCCCAGGGCTTTTAAGCTGGGTAATAATGCCTGTCTCCATCAGTCATCAGGAGAGACAGAATATGGAAGAGTAGTTGGGCAGTGGCACACATACAGTAACTGAGGGAAGAAAAAATACAGTGGCCGCAAAGTGGATCAAGGCTTTTGTGAAAGAGGAGGAGCCAGGGCTGTGGCAAAGTTGCAGTTTATAAGCTGAGGGCTAGACTTCTGCAGTCTTTGGGACAACTTGAGACCCAAAGATTTCTTTTAAAATATCAAAGTTCCGTTTTGAATGCAGACTGCAGTGGTCTGTACAAAGTTAGGCCACATATGCAGTATTAAACGGTCACCAGCAGGCAGCAGTGTCGAAAGGTTGCCCATGATATACCCTCTTTTCGGGGAAAACATGAGGAAATTTCATAAAGAACTTTGAAGTGAAGTTGCTTTTATGGAAATTAATGAAAGAGGAAATGGAATTTAGTTCTTTAAAGAGATTACTATCTATAACATGCAAAGTATATGAGGAACTAGAATGATTTTACTTATAAGTAAAAAAATATGTTTAGGCTTTATTTTATTATTTGAAACATCTATCCGTCATCTCTCTTTTTCCTGTCTGTCTGTCTGTCTATTTATCTATCTGCCATCTATCTCTATCTATTATGTATGTGTGTATGTATGTATGTATCATTTATCTACCTATTATGCATGTATGTATGTATACATGTATGCATGTAGTTTTTGCGGTCTTGTTGCTGCGGCCTGTTGTGCTCTCCCTGTTTCTGGGGGTGGGGCACAGGGTTGAGAAGACACAGAGGCAATGACACAGACTCAGGGAGATTCCAATACAGAAACTCTTTATTGTAAACAAGTTGGGGATTTTTATAGGGTTAGGAAATTTATGCTGCCACAGGAATGTTTCTGTTTGGTCCTTTTGAAACTGGCAGTCACTGCTGGCGTGTTGTGATTGGCTAGGAGCACATGTCATTAGTTAGTTACCATGCTTTTGGTCCGCTGACAGGTTGTCTTGGCCAATTTTGCTTACTCATTGTGAGTTTGCACGCGCTTGCTTGTGCTTGCGCTATTGCCCTGCCTTATGTGTATGTATGTATGTTACATATGTATCAATCTATCATCTATCTATCTATCTCTATCTATTATGTATGTATGTACCTTTCTGTCATCTCTGTCTATAATGTATGTGTGCACATATATATATATGTATGTATCAATGTGTCTGTCTATCTGTCTGTCTATCTATATATCAGTCTGTCTGTCTTTCTGTCTTTTTATCACCTACCTAATGTGTGTTAATGTGTGAAGTCAGAGTCAGTCCTCTCCTTCCACCACGTGGACTTTGGGAGTGGCTATTAGGTTGACATGCTTGGGGTCAAGCTGCTTTACTGACTCAGCTGTCTCACCAGCCCTAAGTCTAATTTTATATACTGTGAAATGAGTAGATTATTTTGCTTCTGAACAAAAAAGGAAATGTCTTGAAGAGACAGAAAAGGTCAGGAATGACTGTGAAGTAAAAGATGATGGGAGCCATTACACAGTCATGTAACCTGTGAATCTTGATTTGATTTCATTTCCTTCCAAGAAAAGAAAAAAAGGACCAAGAGGATAGGTGGGAGGGGTAAACAGAACAGGACGCTGGGAGGAAGAGGAAGTGAGCGCAGAGACTCCACAGCTCTCTCGGGAGCAGATGCCTGAGAGAGAGACGCCATGCCCCGCTCCCGGGATGAAGCTCTGACCCAGGATGGACTAGGCTAGAATCTTCCCGGTAAGACTGGTGCTCACAGATTATTAGAGATGGGTTGATCGGGATGTGAGAATTAGCCTATAAGTGCTAGAGCTAAAGGGCCAAGCAGTGCTTAAAAGAATACAGTGTCTGTGTAATTATTTTGGGGCATAAGCTAGCCATGTGGGCGGCCGGGTGTGGGGGACGCAGCCCTGCCGCCCCATATTACTACAGTGAAGGAGCATTTGGGGACATTTTAATAATGGGTCAGAGGATTGAAAAAAAATGACCCTAGTTCTTTGTCTTTTCTTCTATCATGCTTTTGTCAATATGTCTGTGTAACAACTTCCCTTAGAAGATGGTGGCTGTTCCCCACACCTTTTCTCTAAGCTAGCCAACAGAGTCATAGAAATGATGTGTTCTCAGCTAAGACTCTTCAGTGTTAGGCTGTGGCGTTGCTCTCTGATCAAGTCCTGTTTACTCTCTGCAGGGGAATGATGCAGTGAAGAGTTCAGTCTTATCTTAGGTTTTTCTAGACTATAAGTTTATAGTCAGTCAAACTCAAACTTGAGCTTGGGCTAGATTGGCAGGACCGAGTATGGAGTGCACATGCTAACCCAGTTAGTGGGGACAACTCAGTGGACTGGCAGCTTCCTGAGAAATGTCTGCTTGTTCTTCTAAACCATTGAACTTTATGAATGAGTTATTTTACATCAGCTGTAAACTACACGAGTAGTTGTATTGATGTAGGATTGTGGTTATAAAAATGGTCATTCCTATATTGCACTGACAATGATTAGAAACAATATAGTGAGGTGCGCAAGAGTTACATAACAGCAAATTAGAGCAGGAATGGGTCCAGAGGTGACACTACCAAACTGTGTGCGCTGCTTGTTGGGAAGAGTGTGTAGGTGTTTATTGTGCCATTTATAGCGAAAAAGCTTTGAAGCTTTCAAAATAAAAATATTATGGGGGATTTTTCTTAATATCTGCTTATATAGATGCCACCACCACTCCTTTCTCCCCCAATAAAAGCTGACTTTAAGATGTAGAAAAGGGAGTTCATGAGACTTAATAGCTAACCTATTCTCTACTTAATCAGTTTTTTTTCTTGGCAATATTTTAAGTCCTGCACATCAGTACTTCTTAGATTATGAGAGTTGAGTTGTCAGTGATTTTTCAACAATGGATTTTTATACTAGAGTCTCAGACTGCTAGGATGTATGAGATGTCTGTGGAGAAAAGATTCCTTAGTCTTCATTTGGGGAGTCCAACACCATGAGTAAATGCATGAAAGATTCAAAGAATCATATTAACAAACAAAACCCAAAACAGTTAATATTCCTAACACCCTCAAGCATTTCCTAAACATAACAATGCAACTCTTTGTATTTCCCATAGCCAATAACATGTATTGCACTCTTGGAGTAGAGTTCCCAGGAACATATCTTGGGAAATGAAGATTAGCAATAATACATGATTTTGATGATCGAATTCAGTAAATTATAAATATTTTTTAAACTTTCATAGGCTATAAAGATGAATTATACAGTTAAAATTTCCCAAATTTTGGCATGGCATCATGGAAGCAGTGTGTATGTTGTAGTTAGAACCAGAGGACATTGAACACTCTACAGGTAGCTGTGAGCAAGTCGTTTCTCTATGGTAGGATGTTGCTGATTCACAGATTCGAGCGAGAATGAATGTATAGAGGCTTGAGTAACTGGTACTCATGCACAGGTCTATGGGTTAATGTGCACGTGAAGGCCTTTTTCACAGCTCAGTGATCCTCTCCTCTTAGAGCATGTGCGGAACACACTGAATTTTGCAGGCTTTTTCTGGAAAGCTGCTAGGCAGATTTCACTTGACTTTTACAACCAATAACATATGTAAACATAATTGGACAATTCTCCAAGGAGTGATGGCTCACATAAATGGATTTCAAAAAAGTAAATTTCATATAACTCAAAGTTTTTTCTCTGCTATTTTAAGTATTTTGGAGGGAAACTTAAAAAAACATTAGTTTTCTGCATTATTCATGAGTGTTTTGAATACAGTTTAACATTTTTTTAAAATATTTATTTATTTATTTATTATGTATACAATATTCTGTCTGTGTATATGCCTGCAGGCCAGAAGAGGGCACCAGACCCCATTACAGATGGTTGTGAGCCACCATGTGGTTGCTGGGAATTGAACTCAGGACCTTTGGAAGAGCAGGCAATGCTCTTAACCTCTGAGCCATCTCTCCAGTCCCAGTTTAACATTTTTACAGTTTATAAATTGTTATATTGTTGCATGCTATGCCTGAGAATGCAGTGGCAATGTAAACCGAGTTATAGTGTTTTTGGGGATCCCCCATTTTTGTTGTTGCTTTTTGGTCTAGATCTACAGAAGCACTTCAGTTTCTCCTTGTGTTTTCTGCTTCTGCCAAGAAGTAGTAGATCTGATTTTCTTTTCTTTCCATTCTTTCTCCCTTTCCCCTCCCTCCCTTCCTCCTGTTTTTTCTACCTTCCTTCCTTTTGTCCTTCTCCCCCACCCTTTTTAAAAAGAATTATAGTTAAAAAAGTGTAGCGCCTGAGCTATGGGACAGTTTGCGAGTTGGGTAAGGGGCTGGAGATTAAGGAACACAAGAGATGTGGGTCATTCATTAAGAAAGAATGCTGAATGCATTCACACTTAGAGAAAACCTCATATACCTAACTGCTGCACAGTGGAAATCCCTCAGGCAGGTTGGAAATTACCAGGCTTAACACCAAGCAAACCACTCCCCTATAGCTAACCACCAGGGTGGGAAGAGGGAGCACAGGAACAAACAAGATGTTTTGCCAGAAACTGCAAGCTATCCTCAATATGAACCCTGGGAGGAGGGGTAGACCTGTGGGCCCTACGAGAGAGAAGACTAAGCAATTTATCTAACAGGAGTTTTAGCACATGGCTTTTGCCATTCTCTTAGGAGGCTTTTCTTGCTGACTTCCAGATTCTGGGCAGGTTTGCATCATCTAGGTTTCCTAAGTCTATAATTTACCATTACATGGACAACATTTTGTTATCTGAATTAAATGCTTGAAGCCCACTTTTTCACCATTTCCCTGACAAATGGTCAGTGTAGCTCATAAGAAACTATTGCTCATTTTTATTTCTTTTAGATTGCTTATACGTATTGGTTCCCATGGATATTCTTTGACTACCCTAGGGTACTTTGTGTCAGATGGCCTTTCTGAGGAAGTTACCGGATGTGCAGTTAAAACTCTGTGTAAGTCATCCAGGGGTCTGGCATGTACTGATGAGGCTAAATCCTGTCCTTGTACCTTCTGTCCCTGCTCATCAGTTTCAATAACTTCCTCAATCTTTTCAAATCTTTTTACTACTCTCTTTTGTAAAGTCTGTATCTCCTGTCCAGTGTTCTGTTCTATGTCTTCACTGAGGATTCCAACTTGTTCAGTAAAGATAATGTCTCATCCTTGGACATATCATAACATTTCAACAGATTCTGGACAGATTCAACAGCTCAAATTCTTTCAGATAATTTTGTCAATTGATGCTATCCCTCTCTGTAGTATTGAACCATTTTTTAATGAGATAATATTAAAAACAAAGCTAATTCCTAGAATCAAATAAAGGGATGAAAAATAGCATAAGTCTTGGATAATACCTTCCATAATATAAGCAAAGTAATTATTGAACTCCCGGATCTTATCAGTCATTTTTTTGTAGTTTTTTAGATCTTACCTGTCATAAGGCAATTACAATGAATTTGAGTAGGTGTAATAATCGTTATCGGCCAGCAGGTGTTGTAGTTGCAGCCACGTGGCCAAGAGACGAACAGCACATGTTGCTTTCTTAGATACTGAAAAATATGCTTTGTTTAACAAATGAAGAACAGTTATTAAGGTGATCAAATGATTCTGACAGTTGAGTCCGAGGATAAAGAGAAAACCCACAGTTTTCCATCAGTACAAGTTGCAGACGTTGTGCACTGTGGGGATCACAGGCAACGGTGTGTGGGCTGGTATGTGGGTTACCAGTCAGGAAGTGCTTAGCAGCAGCCTGCTGTGTCTGAGGGCCCGCTAAAGTGGCAGGTAGGAGAGTCAGTGCCCAATGCACCACACAGCTGGCAGAATGATCCCAAAAAGTGTGGACTGATCCCCACGTTCAGGTGCCAGATGATGGCAGAAGATACAAAATAATATACCACACTAGTTCAGAATTATATATAATAAAGGGTTATTTATTTAGGGGAGACTTATAGATCACTGCCCTAGATAATAGTCCTCTGCACAAATAGAGAACAGGAACAGAGTCTAGCAGCCAGAGGTGAGAGCCTGAAGCAAGAGAGTGAGTGCAGGCTTTACAGCTGCATTTATAGTATAAGAGACCACGCCTAAGTGGGCTGGAATCTTAAAGGTTATTGGCTGAAGGAGCAGAAGGAGTTCCCACAGCACAACCCCATTGTCATCTTGCTTAGTTTTAAAGGAAAACTTCAGTTTCTATGAAGAAACATGTTACTATGCAACTTAGGATCCTAGAAAAGTGCCAGTTTGGTGAGAAATTGAGACTGTAGGATAAGTATTTTGTTTGGAATTGTAAGAACATAAAATAGGGCTTTATTTATTCAGTCATTTTGAAGTCATTTGTAAAGAATGCATCGGAAACTTTCTGAGGGCCCGGGAGGTAGTCAAGCACAACTCTTCATGCGCACACAAACAACAAGAACCGACTGAGGACTTATTAATCGTGTTTTGGAGTTTTAGTGACTTAAAGTAAATATATGCTAACCAGAAGTATTTAAAAGTGCCAGGCAGAAGAGAATTTCTGTGTTTGACTTTAAAGAGGAAATGTATTATTAATACTGGTGACATAATTGAGGCTGCTTATAAATCTATTATGCAATGCTTTGAAACAGTAACATATTTTCAGTTTTACTAATAAAGCAGATGCAGAACTCTTCCTGCCACTCGTGCTTTTTTACTCAAAGAAGTCAATGAAATACTGTGGAGGAGTTAAATTTCTGAGCAGTCAAGCGTTATCTAGGAGTAACCATGTGAATGACTGTTCCTGCTATGCTCTAATGCCTTCATTTAACTTAGACTTTTTCTAGTACTTTCAAGATTTATCATCTTACAGTATAGATATAGACATCTTATATGCATCTTATATGTCCAGAGATAAGACATTTAATGCAAAATTGACTGTGGTGTGTTTTATACAGCATTCTGCATTTCCATCTGCAGAGAACATAAGATGTTTACACCTTCAAAAATGTTGGATGATTGCTTGATGGATTCCAAGTTTATAGTAGTTCACTGTATATTTGTAGTTTTTAATTAGCAATCTCTTTTGTTCAGGAAATATCAATACTGAATAATAATTCATAAATGAGGATTATAAACTGTGGAAAGCTAATTAGAATTTCTTCCTTTTTGAGATCCATGTGAAAATGTTGTCAATATAATTTCAGAATAGCTACTAATTTATTTACTTGTTTTAAATCTACTAATTTATACACTGATTTGAAAAGGAGATTATGGAAAGCTACAAAGGATTGAAGGGTATATTTGCTTACCAGTATCCCATTAACAGAGGATTTAATAGAAAGTAGTTTGAATTCCTTCTGGAGATTTCTGAGGCAAGTAGCAACAGTTCAATTACAGCAGTGCCTCCATTTCTAAATGAATTTGTGTGCTAACAGGACTGATTTGTGCTATGATAGCCGCTCATTAGGTAATATCCTAGGAAGAAGAATGCTGCTGGTGTGAGAATCCATGAAATGAATTTTGGTGTGGAAATGGGAATTAAAGGTATTTGCATATTATGTATTTTCTGATTTTTGAAAATCATAAAGAAAGATAAAAAGTTATTTTTGTTTTGCCCGATTATCCCCCTCCCCAAAGTCTTGAATATAATGAATTATTATTATTTTTTAAAAGATTTATTTATTTATTATGTATACAACATTCTGCCTCAATGTATGCCCACACGCCAGAGGAGGGCGCCAGATCTAAGTACAGATGGTTGTGAGCCACCATGTGGTTGCTGGGAATTGAACTCAGGACCTCTGGAAGAGCAGCCAATGCTCTTAACCTCTGAGCCATCTCTCCAGCCCCTATAATGAATTATTTTGTGGTCAAAATTACCAAATTTATTTCCGTTCTATTTCCTGAGCCCTTTTCTTTTGCTCCTTGTAATACTGAATCCATCGCTAATGTGGACAAATGTCATCATCTTTCTAGTTTCCTGTTAACATTTGCTAGAGTGGCAGGTGGACAGGGATGCTTTTTAGGGAAGTGTGAATAATGAGTTTCCCTTTCCACTGCTTTTCTAAACTTTGTAAGTTTATACAACTTTGTGAGCTATTTCTGTCTTGTAAACTGTCCCTCCTTGTGATAATGTTTCTAAAATTTGTCTTGATGAAAACATTAGCTTTTGTTACTTATTGCCTTTAAAAAAGTACTCTGAGTAAAACCAGTAGCTCTTTCCCGGAGAAGTTTTCCGTTATAATACTAACAAAATAAAGTTGAAGAAAATGTGAATGTCTCACAAACTATATTTACTGACTTCCCTTGGATGCATGTTTATGTATGGGCTTGGATCTTTTAGTTACAGTGAAAGAAAAGTGATCGGTATCAGCTTATCATGAAGCACATATTGCATTATGCAGGTTGGTTTAAACATCATGTGCTCCTTTGAGTCCTGCAATAACAGTCAAACATTGTATATTTGTGGAAGATGATATTCTGTCCAGCAGAAACTGATGTACAGAAATCTATCTTTACAGAGCTGCAGAGATGGGTCAGTGGTTAAGAGCACTGGCTGTTTTTCCAGAGGTCCTGAGTTCAATTCCCAGCAACCACATGATGGCTCACAACCGTCTGTAATGAGATCTGGTGCCCTCTTCTGACCTGCAGTTGTACATGCAGACAGAACACTGTATACATAATAAATAAATAAAAAAAAGAAATCTATCTTTACATAGAAGAGTCAGAGACATAGACTAACTTTTTTTATTCTATGTATGTAGTAAAATTACTAGTCCTAATCTTACCCAGGCAAGTTTACTATGTGACTCAATAGCTACCATATTACAAATCTTTCTCATAATCTACATGATTTGTTATTTTCAGAGAAAAAATATCTTTTACAAATATACAGTTTTAGCTTCCTGAATTCCTTTCTGCTTTTGCTGTAAAACTGTCTTGCCTGTCAATTAGCATGTTTATTGACAGCTTACTATTGCATGGGTTTAGCTAGAAACGGTAGATATATGAAAATTCTTAGAATTTATAATACAATAGACATTTATAGTACTCATGAAAAAGTGAGTAGATCTAAGCACGTTCTACTGAGGGGATCTATGAGGAGGCCTCAAGTGCTCTGGAAAGTACAAGTCTCTGGGGAATTGATTATTAACCTGGAATTAAAAAGAGTGGTTGGTTGTGTGGAGACAGAGGAGGACACCTCTCTTTATGTTTGTTTGTTTGTTTTTCTTTTTCGAGACAGTGCTTCTCTGTATAGCCTTGGCTGTCCTGGAACTTGCTCTGTAGATCAGACTAGCCTCGAACTCACAGATATCTGATGTTTCTGCCTCCTGAGTGCTGGGATTAAAGGCTTGCACCACTACCACTTGGCTAGGGAGATGCCTCTTTAGATGTAGTGAGCAGCATTATAGAAGATATTTTAAAATGAGTGTGACAGCTCAGACTCATTTCACATGTTCAGTTATCTCGAATATAGAACCTAAACACAGGGTCACCTTGTGAACTGGATCAAGTGACTATGTGAGTCATTGTTAATGGTGGGACTCAATTGTCAGTCACTTTATTATCCAAATTAATGGTTATAAAAGAATATATTATTGAAGGGATTCAACATTTAATATTTCCCATTTGAGTTGGAATCTGATTAGAAATAAAATCATTGAGTCTTTGGGGAAAATCTGCTGGCTCGAATTGGGTCTTTCTGATGGTCTTTGTTATACTTTGAAGTGAGATGTGTGGTCTGTCAGCACGAGAAACTGTAATCTGTTGTTGCACAACTGTGCTTGAAACATTTATGAAGTTCATTTTAAAGAAGCTTTAACAGCATCACTGATGCTGATGGCCACCCAGGCAGTGATCATGATTAATGTCATGCGCCCAAAGAACACTGGTGAGGCACAAGCCCTGAATAAATCAAACACGAGTTTGCCAAGTATGGGCTATTTATTTTCTCAGTGAGTTTATGGAGACCAAGGCTTTTCACGAGACAGTTTCTGTGTCAGTGAACAGTTGTTACATGCCAGGTGCACCCTTGTGAGTACTTACAGTTAACTCGTTTCGTTGTCTCACAATGCAAGGCGAGAAGTCTCAGTCCCTCCTTTTCCCTTTTCTTTTCCAGTTCTGCTTTACAGGAGATTAAAGTTATTACGCCCTTCTGGGGCACACTCTGGGATGAATGATAGCCCAGAGCAGGACACGTCAGTGTCAGTGAAAAGAAGATAGTTCTAGTGTTGTCCGGGTGGCTGTAGTTTAAAACGCTTGACTTCTTGTAATGAGAACATTCTCTTTTGGTTCATGGTAATTCTTAATATTTTATTAAGTATTACTCAATATATTATGAAATATACAACAGATGAGTATATCATGATACTAATATACTTTTATTAAATAATCTTCATTCACTAAGAGCTAGTGGCCTCTGTGTTGTCCTCTAAGTGTGGCTACTGCCCTGACTGTCCCAGTTCTAGTGGTGCCAGCATCTGTAGGAATGTCTGGTTTACAGTGCAGAGAAAACCCCCGTGAATGTAATTTTCAAAAGAAATGTAAATCATTTGTTTTGGATTACTTACTGTGATACCTGTCCAGATTTTTCTGACAGTTTGCTAAGTACTTTTAAAATTCTGAGTTTTATATGTAAGGGCCCTAAATCTTATTTATTAATTAATTAGTTTATTGGAGTGTGTGATGAGCAAATATATTGATACACATTTGGCACAGTGCATATGTTGTGTTCAGAGGACCATGTTCTGGAGTCACCTCTCTCCACCTTTGTGAGGGTACCAGGGATCAACTGAGAATGTCAAGCCTGGAGGACAGATGCTTTTCCCACTAAGCCATCTCACCTCCTCATCCTGAATGTGTTTGAATGCATCATATTTCACTTTGACTCTTAAATTTTTTTGTTTACAAACACTATTTGCTGAAAGTTTATTTTCCTCTGCATTATTATATTACTATTAAAAGTTGTATTGTATTTAAGGTATCTTAAGTACATCTTCCTATGTATTTGAAATCATCCTTAGATTACTTATGGTCCCTAAAGCAGTGCAAACGCTATATAAACCACTGCTGTTCTGTGTTGTTTAGGGGATGATGGTAGAAGCAATGTCAGTACCCATACAATGCCTTTTCTGAATGAATGCTTCTTTCTTGTGGTTGGCATGTTCAGTTAAATACTCTATCAGTTATTTTATTTCTGTTGGCAATGAATCATACCCTGCATTTAGATGAATGCAGTTAGAGGGAGATTCCATGCTCCTTACTGTGTGGGATTCTTCCTAGTTGCCAACAATCATTGAATGCCGTTTTACTGTATCTCATAGCAACAGGAGGGGAGTATTGCTCATAACTGGATTTGTTTCTTCCTACACCCTGGTGTTCCCGAGGGATGGAGGGTAATAGCAACATTTATAAATACCTCTTTCTTGGTGAAAGTTTCTTTTCCTTGCGTTATCTTCAGTTGCACATATTTAGAGGAAAGCAGGTGGTTTCACAGCCATCTCACTCTTGAGCTGGTGTGTCTAGGTTTGCTCTCTCTGGTTTTACCCCTTAGTGAGAATAATACAAGTTCATCTTCCATTGATGTTTTCATAATTACATAATTCATTTCCCATAGTTTTCCCATTAAGAAAGAGGAGTTGTAACAGGATTATGTGATATGGAAAAGCTGTGAAAGTCCAGCATGGCCATCCTTCATATATCTTCTCTGAAAGGATGTATGACAGATTATAGTCCTGTTACAGTGTAGACCTCATTGGGAAACAAGCTGTACTCTAGTTCCCTTAAGTGGTTTCTAATTCTCTTCCCTTAACAGTATCTCTCTGAGTGACTTTTAAATGTCCCAAAGCAAGTGTATTTTGTCCTTCTTGGTGTCCTCTACAGCGTCTCCTGGAATGTTAGAAGATTAGCACGAATGTAGGAGATAGGGATAAGATGATTATAGTTGATGTACAAATCCATTCTTAAAATTCTTTCATAAGTATTTATCTTTATGCCAGGTGTGGTGGCACACACAGGTAGTTGCAGCACTCTGGAAGCTGAGGCAGAAGGATTATGAATTTGTGGCCAGCTGGAGGCCAGCTTGAGCTATGGATGGAAGAGAAAGAGAAAACAAGAATGACAATCTTCCTGGCTGATTAAAGAGATGTTCAGCATCATGCTAAAAACAATTGTTTACTGGTCAAAAATAGTTGTATATGCTACATAATTAAAACACAGCAGTAAATGGGGTAAGTCACCTTCATGGAGAAAAGGGAGGATAGTAGGATAGAATCAGGAAGGAGTCATCTTTGACAGCTGTTTTGTGGCAGGCAGCTAGAGCTGTTTCCCCCAGCAGGACAGGATCTACTGTAGGAGGGTCTTGGCAAAGGGCCCGATCATAATAAGTTATTTTTATTAAGCGGGTCTCATTGTATTGGCACGGAGTAGTCCTCTGCGAATAGAGCCATTTTTATTATAGTTCACGTTATGGCATACTACTTGTAAGCAATAAATGAGGGAGAACCTATCTGTTGATTTAACATAAAGATAGCATATGAAGTTGTAAGTACATTTGCTATTTACATGCATAAAATTGTCTCATGTGTTAACCATCGTTCATGGAATTAAAGGACACCATGGTAGAGAAGAAGGAAGCAGATTGTATCTTGTTACTACCTATGGAGACTTGTTTCCATGCAGTCACATGATAGGCCTTTGGCTGTTTCCTTTGCTACTGGGGTCTAGTCAAAGAGTCCCCACCCCAGCATCCCGAAGGCCATTGTCCTCCAGGTCGCAGAGCTTTAGGCCTCACTTTAAGGTCTCTGATCCATTTTAAATTGGTTTTTGTACAGGTGGAGCATAAGAATCTAGTTTTATTCTTTTGTAGTTAGAATTCCAGATTTGCTGATACCAATTGTTGAATAGCTGTCCTTTTTCCCATGTGTTTTGGCTACAGATAAGGGGCTAAAATCTAGAACTTACCAAGAATTTCAACAATTAAATACCAAGGAAACAAAAATTGTCAGACAACAAATGGGTAAATAAACTGAATAGACAGTTTTCATAAAAAGAAAAAATAAAGAAAAAGAAATGGCCAATAGCCGTTTTAAGAACTGTCCAATATGCTTACCTGTCAGGGGAATGCAAATTAAAAGTACTCCGAGAGCTGGGCGATGGTGGCACACGCCTTTAATCCCAGCACTCGGGAGGCAGAGGCAGGCGGATCTCTGTGAGTTTGAGGCCAGCCTTGTCTACAAGAGCTAGTGCCAGGACAGGAACCAAAAGCTACGGAGAAACCCTGTCTCGAAAATCCAAAAAAAAAAAAAAAAAAAGTACTCCGAGATACCACCTTACCCTGATTGGAATGCTGTCAACAGTAAATCTGACCACAGTTGTTGGCAGGGATGTACAGAGGATGTCCATGATTCACTGTTGGAGGAGCTAAAAATTAGTACAGCCATTATGGAACCAGTCTGGAGATATTAAAATAATTTTTTTAAACTTTTCTCTCTGAGCTTCATTTAAGTTAATATTAGGGTTGGAAACATTCTTTTGTTTGTTTGTTTGTTTATTTATTTATTTATTATACAATATTCTTTCTGCGTGTATGCCTGAAGGCCAGAAGAGGGCACCAGACCTCATTTCAGATGGTTGTGAGCCACCATGTGGTTGCTGGGAATTGAACTCAGGACCTTTGGAAGAGCAGGCAATGCTCTTAACCGCTGAGCCATCTCTCCAGCCCCCGAGATATTAAAATAATTAAAAATATAATTACCATGTGACCCAACTGTTTCACTTCAGGGCATGTATGTATGTATGTATGTATATATATATATGTGTGTGTACACACACACACACACACACACACACACACCCCTAACTCTTTACCCTACTCTAGAGAAATTTGCACCCTCCGTGTTTATTGCTGCTTTATTCATTATAGCAAAGAATTGGAATCAACTTAACTGTCCATCAGCAGATGAATGGGTACTGAAAAATTGGTGTGTGTGTGTGTGTGTGTGTGTGTGTGTGTGTGTGAATGCTATTCAGCTCCAAAGGAATAAAATATAATCACAAAATTTGCAGAAAAATAGATTGGGTTCACAATATCTAATATTAAGCGAGACTACACAGTCTCAGAAAGAAAATAAAGTGTTCTTCATATGTAGAATCTGGCCAATAATATATGTTTATGCGTAAAAAAGATATATGTGGGCCCAGTATTACATGTATAAAAAATAAGAAAGGCTTAATATAAGGAGATGAGAAGGACTGAATGCAGGTAATGAACAGAAGTGATGATAGAAGATGTAATACTAATTGTTTTTCTAGTTCCAACTCTGTCATGGATTTTTTTTAATGGTGGGCAAGTGCATAAGAATGTATTTGATAGTAAAAATGTAAAACCTGGTGTGAAGTGCCACAGCATCCTTCTGAAAAGCTATTCAAACAGAATAGATGTCTTTTGATATATATAGATTTGGGGTATGGTTAATTGCACTGTATGATGCTTTTCTCTTTGCTAGTTCTTTATAGTATAGCGTGTTCAAGTTAAAAATAATTAAAAAGAAACATATGAAAGGACAGGTAAGCTCTCAAGGCTTCCTTTGCCCGAGGCACCTAAGATGTGCTTATGGTCTTAGGTTTGATGCTTCTCACCAATTGCACGGTCAGATTTTAGATAGTTTAGTGGATGATTTTCTTTGTTCCTTTAAACAACTTTATAGAAAAATCAGAAGACTGCTTATCAACTAATGATTTTGATGTGTAGTGTCTACTTCCTTCAAGAAGGCAAATTCAATGGTTTTGAAGGCTGCTTAATCCTTTGATTGAGGATGAAAAATTTTGAGACTCCCATTGATATGATGGCTATATAGAACCTGGTTTAATTCTTGGTATGAAAATGAGGCTGCTGTTTAGATAACTTTAGGGATCTGGTAGTTATTTCCCTTTTTTTTCCATTGTTCCCCCTCTCTCCTTTTCTCTTCTTCCTTTCTGTTCCCCCTCTCTCCTTTTCTCTTTCTCCTTTCCCCCTTGCCCTCTCTGTATCCAAGGATGACCTAGACTTAGACTTTCTGATTCTTCTTCTGTTGGAGGCCATTTGTTTCGTTCACAGCTACTTAGCCCTGAAATAATCACACAGAAACTGTATTATTTAAATCACTGCTTGGCCCATTAGCTCTATCTTCTGATTGGCTAACTCTTATATTAATTTTAACCCATTTCTATTAATCTTGTATGGCCACATGGCTGTGGCTTACCAGCTAAACTTCTGACGTCTGTCTCTGGCAGGGCTACATGGCGTCTCTCTAACTCCGCCCTTCTTTCTCCCAGCATTCAATCCAGTCCTCCCTGCCTAGCCCTGCCCTGCTCTGCTGTAGGCTCAAAGCAGTTCTTTATTCATTAATGGTAATCACAGCATACAGAGGAAAATCCCACTTTGCCTTCATTCTATCAGTGCTGAGATCCCAGGCTCATACACCACACCTGGTTTATTGGTGCCGAGGTTTGAATCCAGGACCTCCTGTCCACTAGGCCAGCATTATGCCAGCTGAGCTTCATCCCTATCTCACTGCAGTATTTCTGGATTATGTGGTAGAACAGATTCTGCTATATTGATGTTGGATGGCATTTTTCTAGTCGTTTTTTATTTCTAGGGGCAATGTAAATGCAGCCCATGTTTTATAGTAACTTTTGTAACTGAGATTTAAAAACAAAACTTTTTAGCTGTTTAGACTATAAAATTTTTTTGTTCTTTTGAGATTATAATACCTAGCAGCAAGAGAAGAAAATTCAGATTTTGCCCTTTTTTGATGCCTCCCTAGTGGCAAAATGACATAAGGTAGAGGTAAGAAGGAGCCGTTAATAGCGCTGCTCCTGGAGAACTGGAAGCGTCAGCCAAGGAGAGTTTGCCACGTTCTTTTTCAGCAGCCCTCAGGGCAATTTCTCCGGATACCTAACGTGTGGAAGTCTAATTTACAGTTACAAAACAGTTTATAGCCTTGATGGATCAAGTCTTTCCATGGTGCATACTATCTCTTCTTTCTGCTGCTTCACTCTAAGGCTACTTTTGTGTTCTTACCGACCAAGCTGGTGAAATAGCTTAGCTGGTAAGCAAAAATCGTCTCTTTTGATCTTAACAAGATGAACCCTACTCATTTATCATTAGAGTCTGTTATTTTGATGAAAGAAGAACCTTGCGTCGATTTATTTTATTACATATCAGCTTGATGTGTGAAATTACTTACCCTGGCTGTATTTACAACTGCTAATTCCCAGGAAAATAGGTATCTTTATATTATGGAGTCCACTAGAATTAAAACCTTTTTCTATTTTATAGGTGGGTCCATGAAGATGTCAAAATTCAGTAATTTAGTATCTTTTTTTCAAAGTTGTTACAAGTCTATAGGTATTTAGGTAAGTTAGGGTAACCCTGTGAAGGATAATTCTTAGGAAAATAATGCTTAAAGTAGTTCATGTAAGATTTGAATATGTTTAGCATATTGCTTTGCAATAAGTAATTATTTTTATTTATTTATTTACATAAGTATGTAAATACGTATATATGTAATATATTTAGGTAATATATGCATATGTGAAACGTTACATGTATACACACATTACATGTATACATATTATACACACACACACACACACACACACACACACACACTTTTATTTTTGAGCCTGGGTTTCTTTGTATAAATACTCTGGCTGTCTTAGAACTTGGGAACTAGAGGATTCTTGATATAGAAATCTGCTGTATAGTTCCCCTGACATTGGCTTAGGTGGGAACTGTCACACTTACAATTGGTGCCTGCTGCCACCAATCAGCAGATCAGACTGGCCTTGAACTCAGAGAGATCTGACTGCCTCTGCTTCCCAAGTGTTGGGATTAAGTGTCTGCCACCACCACCTGGCTGTAATTATTTTTATTAAAAACACATATAATTCATAGAAACATTGCTGTTACTGGATTTGACAGCATACTCATCTTGATATAGTTCAGATACTATAAATGCTACTCTTTATAACAGTGCTCAGTGGCTCCCCACTTAAGAGTTGTATGCTGTCTACATTTTAGAGCAGTTTTGTCATCTTGAGATGATACACCTGCCAGTGGTTGCTTCCATTTTCCCTTTATTCCAGCCTCTGGCAAGTGCTAACCCTCTTTTGGTTATCTTTTGAATTTTAGTCTGGTTTTGTTTGGTTCAGTCTAGGAATTGAGAGGAGAGTGAGAGATAAAGGAATTATTTTTGAGGTTGGCAATTGAGTGGATTTTTTCCAAGATTTGATTTTTACTTATGTTTCTCAATGTGTTTATATGTCATGTGTATACAAGTGCCCATAAAGGCCAAAAGAGGGCTTTAGACAGGTAGTTGAGCTCCCTAACATGGGTGCTGGGGACTAGAGGATTCTTGATATGGAAGTCTGCTGTATAGTTCCCCTGACATTGGCTTAGGTGGGAACTGTCACACTCACGATTGGTGCCTGCTGCCAAATATGACCACCTATGTTCAGTTCCTGCGACCCACTTGGTGGAAGGAGAGAAACATCTTCACACATCTCCTACAAGTTGTCCTCTGACATCCACATGTGTGTGCATGCACAAACACACATACAAACTAAAAACGACGTAATAATAGAAGAGAGAACTGTTAGGAACATCCTAAGCTGCTGTTGTATAAAGTTCTAACCTGTAGTGAAGAGGATGGTGTCGGACTGTGTAACAGTTCTGGGAGAAGACGTGCTCAAGAAACATCACTCCAAGGCAGTGGTTCTCAGCCTTCCTAACGCTGCACCCTGCAGTACAATTCCTCATGTTGTGGCAACCCCCAACCATGAAATTATTTTCATTGCTACTTCATAACTAATTTTGCTGCTGTTATGAGTTACAATGTAAATATCTGATATTTGGGATATCTGCTATGTGACCCCTGTGAAAGGGTCAGTCCTAAAGAGGTCATGACCCACAGGTTGAGAACCACTCCCTACTACTCGGAGGAGTCTCAGACTCCTTTTTGAAAGTGATGATGCAATGCTGAGTCCCAAATGTTAATTATTGCAATTGTTATGTGACTATTTCTGCAATGGCAGTTTGTTTTTTGCTGCTTTTGTAATAGTGACAGCAGGACATGCCATCAGCACCTAAGGTACTAACTGGGTAAACCCGCAGTCTGAAAAGATATTCCATTCCATGTTTTGGGTTTCTTCTGTAGATTTAAAAATCACAGTATTATCTTTGTATTGGGGATAACTAGGAGGGTTACAACAGCACTGCTAGCCTTTGCCAACAGATGCTCAGAGCCTCGATGGACTAGGCAGCTGGAGAATGAGAAGTTAGTGCGGTCATCACACTGCAACGCTTATTGTGGCACCCAGAAATATAACCTACATCCGTGGTCTCAGGAGCCTGCTTATATATAGACACACATGCTGGATTTTATAATAGCACTCAGAGGAAGAATGGGTTTCACTTTACAAAATTTTGTTCTGCCTACAGAATTTAAGAATAAATTAACTGCATAACTTGATGTTTTTATGTAAAATGGGGAAATGAAAAGCTATGCTAGTTTGAAAAATGCCAAAATGGGTTTTGACAGGAGATGATAACAGTGTAGTCAGGTTTGGAATTTTTCGTTTTATGCTGAAATCTTTCTTTAATGCTGGGTTACCTGTTCCTTGAGACACCTCCAAAGGATGCATTTTGTTGCGGTGCCTCACGTTTTCTGTGTGAACAGACAGGTTTGTCAGTGCTGTAGAAGCCTGATTTCATTGCCCCGTTATAATGACTGACTAGTGTAATTGGGTAGTCATCAGAAAAAAACAGGGAGGGGGATTTTTTTTTTTTTTAACCTTTGAAAGTGATATCCTTTTCAGCCTTGGCAGATCTCAGTGTTCTATCTTTGTCTCTAAAATCCACATCGGAAATGCTAAGAGTTCCCATGCTGGAGTTAGGAGAGGTTGTTGTCAGGAGGATCCTGTAGCACTTTTCAGAAATTAGAGGGTCATCCAGCAAAAGTAGGCCATGTAGTCCAAGGATCAAGTGCACCCAGCAATATCGATTGGATTTGAAGTTGTGCAGCTTTGCAGCTTCTCTGCAGTGTGGTCTGGTTTCTGTTTACCTATTCAGCTCAACAGAGTTTGTAGTTGCTGAAAACTGCTTTACTAATGACAGTCTGCAGATATAAACATGTTTTCCATTTCCAGCTAATTTTCTTTCCAGTGAGTTGCCAGGCTACACATTGCCACAGGAACTGCTTATCTGTGTCCATCTACCCACTCGGCTACCTGCTTGTGCTGCAAAGGTTAGGGAATGGTTCATTGAATCCTCTAGGGAGCCATACTTGTGTGGCAGGTGTTTGGGGAGTGATGCCATGGGCTGATCCTTTTGCTGAACTGTAGAAATATTTCCCCCTGCATATCACAAAGATCTAACTTTGTTATCCTTTGTTTATTTAAGGGAACCTTGTCACAAGTTCTGTAGGGGTCTATCCTGTTAGTTTTCTCAAGCTTTGTTCAGAGCGTTCAGGGTGCATAAGCAGAATATAATGCAAACTGAACAATGTCCTCTGAAGTCACTAAGAGATTATAATAAAGTGAATTATCTAAGGCAAATCTTGTAACATTTGTTGTATGGAGCTTTTTAGTATGCATTTTTTGCTTATCATACACAGAATATTTCTTAACTTTACTGTATTTGAGTTATTATTATGAGAATTCCCTACTGAGCTGTATTGGTCAAGCCAAGTGTGTATCACAGCAGAACAGTGAGGTTTGAGAGGAAGACAAATTTCTAAGTGTTAAATTTGAAGTATATATGAAGATTTTAAGTGTCCAGGGGCATACTAGTATAACAGGTCAAGAAAATCTGTTACGGAAGACAGGCTCAAAATTCTTGGATATATAGGGAGGGATTAGAATCCAGGCAGAAAGCTTTTCACTTGTGAAAAAAAGGACCAGAGATTAACACTTACAAAAAGACAATATTTAAGAGACAAAGAATATTGAGGGGGGTAGGAAAAGGAAGAAACATGTTGTGTTACAGCGTCACATATTATACACAGGCTAGCATGGGAGACATGGGAGAAAGGGATTGTTGAGAAAAGGAAGATTGGTGGAATTGGGGAGAGGAACAATTGAGATCAAATATATTTAAAATAAGTTAAATTTAGGTATAAAATATCACAATTGTTCATTTTTTCTACAGTTCATATATGCTAATAAATAAAAATTGAGTTTCATGAAGCTCAAGACTGTGTTAATATGCATAAGGTTCAAAAATTTCTGTGACATCAAGGAGCATAATACCTTTCGGTTGGGGAAACATACATATTCTTTGTAAGGACCTTAATTTTTTTCTATTCAGTGTACTCTTTACCCATTTTTCTTCCTCTTGAAAGCCTCTTTCAAGATGTTTGTCAAATGTCTTGGACCTTGTAAAAGTGTCTCCAAGCAGAGTTATTTCCTTGTGTAGTTTTTCCAGCTCTAGAAGCATTTATAAGACTCCCCAAATGGATTTGGGGACATCTGTGTGCTATGAAGTCAGAGAGGAGTTCAGTTTTTCAGAACTGGTACTTTGTATCACACACTTTTTGAAGAACTTGGGCTTTATGCTTCTTTCTCTAATATCTTTGATTATACATTTTGTATCCCGTTCCAATTATGTATTATTGCATAATATTGAAGAATGGGGGAAGATATATAGTTTTCTGCAATTGACTATGAAAAGACTAGTTTTTTTCCTCACTAATATGTCTCTGGATCAGAAATTATCTTTCAAAAAGGTGCTGGAATATTTAAGTCAAAGAATATCTTCTTGCAAGGAGGTTAAGAATAGACTTGATATTTTCTAGAGCTCAAAATTCATGTAGCCGTTGGGGTGAGTTCATCAACCCACTTCAAGCTGAATGATTAGGTCACCTAGTAGATTTACATCTGAAGAAAGTTGCCCTTAAACTTGACTGGAGGGCTGTAATCTTGCTGTCAGTAAAGTGCTTGCCTTGCTATCTTGGAGACCCAGGTTCAGTCCCTACAATGCACATGAAAAAAGCCAGGTGTGGTTGCTCATTCTTGGAAAGTCTGGGGAGGCAGAAACAGGTGGATCCCCTTGGCTGGCTAGCCATCCAACTCTAGTTAAGCAGTCCTCAGGTCAATGAGAGACTTTGTCTGAAAAACAAAACAAGCAAGCAAAATCCATGGTTGTCCTCTGATCTTTGCACATACTTGCACATTTGTGTACACACATATATGCATATGCATACATGTCAGAGGTTTCTGTCCTGCCTGGTGCCCGCAGTTAAGTCCCAAAGAAATAACACAGAGGTCTACATTAGTTATAAACTGGTTGACCTAGACGCTTAGGCTTCTTATTAACTCTTATAACTTATATTAGCTCATTATACTTGTCTATATTAGCCACGTGGCTCGGTACCTTATTCGGCTATGCAGTCATATCTTGCTTCTTCTGTGGCTAGGCCACAACTGCAGACTAAGCTTCTGTCTTCCCAGAATTCTTGTTGCCCTGCCTCTACTTCCTGCCTGGTCACCCCGCCTATACTTCCTGCCTGGTTACTGGCCAATCAGCATTTATTTAAAATATAAGTGACAGGGTACAGACCATTGTCCCACAGCACATACATATAAGAATTTCACTGAGTGTATTAATATATTAGTTACTATTTTTTTTAGCATGAGCATCATCATGCTGAGTAAAAGACATACTTTATATTTTAGATTGTAACTTTGAAAGCTGGTAATGCTCCTCCCTCATGACTGACAGTTTTAAGTGTGGTTAATGTACTGCACCTTCTTCTATATTTTTATAACATTGTTTTACAGGGATGGAGAATTTGATAATTTTATGTATATTTTTATGTGAAATATATTCAGTATTGCAAATCAATAAGAATGATCTCTGGTTGGGTATGGTGGTGTACGTTATTAATCCTAGCACTCTGGAGGCAGAGGCATACAGATCTCTGAGTTTGAGGCCAGTCTGGTCTACAGAGCGAGTTCCAGGGCTAGGGCTACACAGAACACACACACACACACACACACACACACACACACACACACACACCTCAGAAAAACAAAAACAAACAAACAAAAACAAAAAACCAAAAAGATCAGTAAAGTGAAAAAAAAAAGAGAAAGAGAAGAGATATTGGGAACTGGCTTGTGGAGTTTAATGTCTTTTAAACAACAGAAGGAAGGATCAGCTCAGATTAGATAAGAGTTTCTAGTTCCTGTGAAAGCTAAAACGATAAGCCAGTGATAACAGCCTCAGAAATTCCCCATTTATAAATTGCTGGATTGAGGAATTATGGCCTGTCACTGAAGTATGTCTAAAATTATATATGAAGGTCATGAGAGCAACATTAATATGCATGACCAGATTCCAGCTTTAGCAGGCAGGCAACCTTTCCCTCAGGCCTAGAATGAGAGCTGAAGACTGTAGAAGAAATATGCTGTGTAAGCCTGTGTTTTAAGGTTTCCATTACTGTGATGAAACACTATGAGCAAAGCAACTTGGGGGGGAGGAAAGGGTTTATTTCACTCACAGTTCCTTATAACAGTTCTTATTCAAAAGCAGTGAGGGCAGGAACTCAGGCAGGGCAGGGATTTGGACAAAGTAGCCTTGGAGCGGTGCTGCTTACTGACTTGCTTCCCATGGCTTGCTCAGCCTGCTTTCTGATAGAACCCGGGACCACCAGCCAGGGGTGGCACCCCTCCCTCCATGCACATGCACACACACATAGTTGTGTGCATGCCTTAATTCCAGCACTCAGGAGGCAGAGTTGAGGCTAGTCTGGTCTATACAAGGAGTTCCAAGTCAGCCAAGGTTACATGGAAAGAAACTAAAGAAAGACTCCTGTACTTCATACTCATTCAATTATTGCTATTTTGTTGTTCACTCTCTATAAAACTTTCAGAGTTGTCTTTAATTTCTGTCTTTTCCCTCATCTGTCATTCACTGCATAAGCCATTTCGGTTAAGCTTTGATTTTAACCGCACCACTGAAGGTGCTCTCTTCAGGGTTCTCAATACCCATTTTGCCAAGTTCATAGCTCAGTTCATTCTCTGTTCCTTCCTTAATTCCTAAACAGTCTCCAGCATAGCAGACCACCTTTCTCTTGAAATGCCTTTCCCTGGACTTTTGTGACTGTTTAATGTGGCATTCCAGGTTGGGTTCTAAATGGAATGAGGCTGATAAAAGGTGGTGGGTGAGGTTGCTTGTGAGTGGGACAGGGCAAAGGAATTAGTATTGGTCAAGTCTTCTAGTCAGGATCTGATACCTGTATAAGCAAGGAGGAAGCAGTACTGAACAGGGGAGATGTAAGACCATGACACTGGTCTAACAGTCTTTGATAACCAAACTGGGAGTCTTGGAAAAAAGGTTGCTCACTAGAGGATACTGACAATAGGTAGAGATGACCAGACCATGCTATACACAGTGCAGCAATAGGCAGCACACTGACTGTGCATGGGTGCAGACAGGGCAGAGAGGAGGAAGGGGCTACAGATGGGAATAATTGTGTGTGTGTCAGTGGCCTAGCATTTTTGCATTGTTTGTTTGGGGGCATTTTCATTTTTTCTATCCCTAAATATAAAAACCCCACTGTTAGTAGATGTGTATGGATGTCATAAAGTGATAGACTAGTAGATGCAGCTTTGCAGTAGGTACTGTTGGCCAGACTTATTTCTGACTTACTTCAATAGAACTCCAGTTTCTTCTTTATTGTAATTATTTTTAGTTTCACTGTAAGATTAAAACAAGCCTGGATTAAGACACAACATTTTAATTCTTAAATTGAATGCAGTTGATTCAATCAAATTACTTGGACTTATTTGCAAAACATAGATCTTGGTGTTAGGGGCACAGCGATTATAAACTTACTTTGTCCACAAGAATGTAGAATGTAATATGGGAGAGAAAGGTGTACTTGTGTAAAATGTGAAACATGAGCAGTGCTACAGGTGGAATGCAGCTTGGAAGCCCTTAGAGACACAACATGACACATTTGGCCAGAGAAGCTTTGATCTGCTTCCTGAGTAGGCAGGGACCTGAGCCTGATCAAAGGCTCTCCAGCTTAATGTGTTCTTATTTAAATAGGCTATTTGAGAATTTAGCTGCTCTGCATAATTTTAGCCCGAAGTTGCCGTTCTGTTCTCTGTGTGTTCTGAACTGTGTTCTTTGAAGGCACACACCATTAGAGAGGTGCTGGCATGAAGGAGCAGGCGAATGAATCACTGCGTGTGACCAGACTGATGGCTTCAGGGGGATGTGGAGTTCTGGCTGTTTTGCTCAGTGCTTTATTTTCAGCACTTGGGCCAGTGTTTGGCATACTTCTAGTGTAAAAATGTTTTCTGATTGACTGGAAGGAAGGAAGAAGTAAAATAGAAAAGCTTTGGAAGCAGGTGGATCTCTGTGGGTTCTAGGCCAGCCTGGTCTATAATAGTGAGTTCCACACCAACCGGGGTTACACATGAGACCTTGGTGGTTTTTTGTTGGTTTTTTTTTTTTAATTTAGTTCTGGGAGCATAAGAAATAATATATAATGCAACTCTAACAATGATAACTATGGAAAAGTTAAAGATTTGAAAGGGAGATTTGAGTATTTTATAAAGGAATTGAATTTCACTATACTTAACTCTTATTTTATTATTGTGAATAATTAAACATGATCTCATTTTCTTACATTTTTCAGTATACTGGTCATAATGGACAGGTAGGTGTGTGTGTGTGTGTGCACATGCACACGCACATGTGCACGTGTGTATCTCAGATAAAAGAATAGCTTTTATGACAAGAAATCACCATTCCATAGGATGTCTTTCTTTAGAAGATCACTTTTGATTTGCCATCATAGTTTCTTTTGTATTTCCTTAATTCTCTAGGATTTTCAGAAAATTTACTTAAAAATAACAGGATTATATCTTACCTTATAGATTCTTTGGAGGTTATGCTTGTCTTCTTGGAAAAACATCCTTTACCTGCTGTATGTTTAAAACAACCTTCAACATCTCATGGATATAGTTACAGTACCCATAGAAACCCAACTGTTTCTGATATCAACATATAGCAGTGAACTCTCTTTGTTATTCTATCGATTTAGTGAATTCTCTTAATGTTTTCACTTCCCTGTTTTTAATTTTCTACTCTCCACATGTGAACCAAATTAAGATGGTTTATTTGGAGACTGGACTGCCAAAGCAGCCGTGGAAAGCTTCATCGGACTGCATTTGGAAAGTTTTCCCTTTGTCTTTGGCCAACAGCTCACCCCCTTTGGTTTCCCATCTGTTTAACACACGACAGTGATGGCACATTTCCATTTATCTTGCTCAGAAAACAGAATTCTGTAAATCAGTCTGGATGTTACCTGCTGTGTGCTGGGTCCCAAAAGGGAAAGACAGAAGATTTTCTCCCAGGAACTGATACAAAGAAACATATAATTGTGGGTAACTTTCTTTAGACATCTTTTTCTTTGAATTCTAGAAGTCCTGAATTTTTGAAATACAAACACTCTCCCCAAAGTACCAGCCTGCTACTGTATTCCCCTATTGTTTGATTACTTTTGATATTAAGATCTCATGATTGGGTGAGGAGAGATGGCTCAGGAGTGGAGGACCAGAGTTCAGCTCCCAGCTCTCATATTGGGCAGCTTTCATCCACTTGTGGCTCCAGCTCCAGGGGCCTCCGGTGCTTCTCACCTCCTAAGCACCTGCGCTTATACAGAGTTACAAGTAAAATAAACCTTTAAGAAATACTTCATGACCATACTGAAGGTTTTCCTCCTTTTTGAGGGATTAAACTGGTCTAGAACAAATCCCAGTTTCGAAAGTTAAAAATGTTTTATTTTTCTCCCATGTGTTAAATATCTTTGAATTAGGAAAATAATCCCTACTCCAGGTTATATTGACTTCAAAGTCAACACTTTTTATTTTTCTGCTGACTCACTTGCTTGCTTATTTGTTTTCAAATAATTTGCTCATCCCCAAAAGAATTTGAGGGCTGGTGAGCTGGCTCAGTGAATCAAAGCTCCTGCATGCAAGCCTGATGACTGATTTCGTCTAGAGATCATGTGGTAGACATATCGGCTGGAAACGGTCCTCTCACATCCCTACATGCACAGCAGCACATCTGTTGCTCCATGTTTCTGCTGTTCTGCCCTCCCCACTAGGATACGCTGTATCCTTTCTGAAGCTGTAGTCTTTTGTCATTGCAAGGAGAAAAGTAGCTAAGACATGAAGTGACTTTTCTAATATATCATATTAAGTTGTGAGAGAAGATTTAAAAGCAAGCAGGCAAATGTGACTTCATTGTCGTCAATCTTAATGATTCTTATGTACTTACATGTATGTAGCAAGTTTTTTGCTATCCACCCAAACACATGTCAAAACAGAACTCTCAAGTGTAAGGAAAAGATATTTTAAGAAGGGGTCCAAGCAATACAGTTTAAAGTAAGATCAGTGCCCAGGTCTTTAGTAGATCAAGGTAAACTGTAGATTACTCAGTTTTTTTTGTTTATGTTTTTGTTTTTTAAATACTTATGGGGATTTCTTTGATGACCTAAGGGAAATATAGACTGTTGTAGGAAGGCCACTTGTTTGTTCCCAGCTGCTCAGCCCCTAAATAACCACATAGAAACTATATTATTTGCAATGCTGCTTGACCAATAGCTTAAGCATATTTCTGGCTAACTCATTTCTTAAATTAACCCCTCTTCATTAATCTGCGTATCTCCACATGGCTGTGGCTTACCAGCTAAAGTTCCATCTGGCTCCAGTGGGGCTACATGGCTTCTCCCTGACTCCGCCTCCTTTCTCCCAGCATTCTGTTTAGTTTTCCCCGCCTACCTAAGTTCTGCCCTGCTATAGATCCAAAGCACTTTCTTTATTCATTAATGATAATCACAGCATACAGAGGGGAATCCCACATCACTTCCCCTTTTCTGTTTAAATAAAAAAGGGATGTTTTAACTTTAACATAGTAAAATTATATATGGCAAAACAGTTAAGCAAGAATTATAGTTACAATATTTATATCTACTTTATCTTTTATCATAACTATCATAAGGAAAATTAAAACTATTCTTTAACTCCATTAAAAAGACTCCAGAAGGATATAATATTTACCCCAAGTAAATAGTAGGTACATTGTAAGCAACTTCCAAAACTCTAGAAGTGACAGAGATATATTGCTGCCTGGGCAGTCACACAAAGTTCTTTTGTACCACTGGGGCATCCATCTTCAGCCTACAGGCCCATAGTATCCAGCAAACTTTTCCACGAAGCAGGAAATTTCAAAGACAGTTCTGCCTATATTGGCAGTTTTTTAGTCACTTTTTTCTCTGTCCTGCAGAATGTCTGCAGTCTCTTTTATGAAGTAGGACCCCTGAAGGATGGTCTCATCTTTAGACAAATTCAACAGTCAACATCTCTGTGGGTCCTGCATGTCCAGTTCATACAGCATAATATCTTGCAGTCCAGGCAAGAAAGCCTCTTCAATGTCCATTGTCCTCCTCAAGTAGATTGGTGCTGCCAGGAGCAGATGTGTCTCATGTCATGAAATGTCCTAAGATGTTAAAACATTTTAAATGCCATGTTCTGAAGGTCTCTGAAAGATTTGAAGAATATCTATCTAACTAAATATATCTCTATATATCTAAAAGACCTAACTAACGTAATTAGAAGCTTGACTATTATAGATGATCATCTATTAACCTGTATTTCTTAATTATACATTACGTTTTTAAATGAGCTGCACAAACACAATGCCTTAATAAAGATCAGAAATACATATATAATAAAATTGACCTTGAATTTGTATCAGTAGAACAAGGTCCATACCAACGCAAATCTTTCTAGCATATACCCCCTTTAAATGTAAACAAACATTTATAAATAATATTTGTGAATATGGGCGTAGTTCTCTCCAAACTGCTTTCTGCTTTTTGTTGGGCACACTAAAATTTTTGGGGGTGTTCATGGTGACCTTTCTGTGGGTCTTTTTTCATTGAACCACATTAGTCTGGAAAAAATCCGCAGGTTCTCATCTTCTGTGGAAACAAAAGAAGAACCTCTTTTCCAAAGCAATTCTTAGATCCAAATTTTGAAGTCAAGATACCTCTTTTTTGGTTTATCTTAGCAGTTCATACAATGAAATGTCTCTCTGTACTTATCTCCTTCATAGTCAAAAAATTCAAAGAAAAGAAAACACAATAATATATATAATCCAGATTCTTTGTGTATTTTCCATCTTAATGTGGTTTATTTTTCTTTACTCCTTTTAATCTATGACTGCCTGTACTCTGTCTCTTTAAAGACTTTACCTTTTTAAACCATTTACTTCTTTTAATAACTGTCTATATTCTTTTTTATTTTCTGTCTCAAGCCAATGTACATTTATTCATTACTGTGACCCATTTTAGATGTCTTTTCCATCTGAATTTGCCTTTATTGAGTATCTGTAATCCTTTTCTGACCAGAGCTGCTTCTTAAAATGCTAAGCACTTCTTAAAAACCTAAGCAGTTCATAGCAGCATTGTTTGTAATAGCCAGAACCTGGAAACAACCTAGATGCCCTTCAATGGAAGAATGGATGAAGAAAGTATGGAATATATACATATTAGAGTACTACTCAGCAGTAAAAAACAAGGGCTTCTTGAATTTTGCATGCAAATGGATGGAAATAGAAAACACTATCCTGAGTGAGGTAAGCCAGACCCAAAAAGAGAAGCATGGGATGTACTCACTCATATTTGGTTTCTAGCCATAAACAAAGGACATTGAGCCTATAATTAGTGATCCTAGAGAAGCTAAATAAGGAGAACCCAAAGAAAAACATATAGGCATCCTCCTGAATATTAACCTTCATCAGGCGATGAAAGGAGACAGAGACAGAGACCCACATTGGAGCACCGGACATAAACCTCAAGGTCCAAATCAGGAGCAGAAGGAGAGAGAGCACAAGCAAGGAACTCAGGACCGCAAGGGGTGCACCCACACAATGAGACAATGGGGATGTTCTATTGGGAACTCACCAAGGCCAGCTGGCCTGGGTCTGGAAAAGCCTGGGATAAAACTGGACTCTCTGAACATAGCGGACAATGAGGACTACTGAGAACTCAAGAACAATGGCAATGGGTTTCTGATCCTACTGCACGTACTGGCTTTGTGGGAGCCTAGGCAGTTTGGATGCTCACCTTACTAGACCTGGATGGAGGTGGGGGTTCCTTGGACTTCCCACAGGGCAGGGAACCCTGAGTGCTCTTCAGGCTGGGGGGGGGACTTAATTGGGGAAGGGGGAGGGAAATGGGAGGCGGTGGCGGGGAAGAGACAGAAATCTTTAATAAATAAATAAATAAAGAGGTGAATGCGTATTGTTTCAACATATTTATACATTGTATAATTTGTAAATCACATTATATATGTATATCATCAAGTATTTATCATGTTTCATATCTAAGAACAAATAAATAATATTTAAAAATAATTTAAAAAAAAACCTAAGCAGTGGCATTGTTAGGGCAAATACGGACCTACCTGCTTGCTCCACCCAGTTTAATGTGGTGGAAGTCTGTTCACTGCCTCTGAGACTGCCAGGTGGGAGCCACACTCACCACCTCAACTCTGATAACCAGTTGACCCATGCAACCAAGTAACTTGCAGCATGGTGCCCACAAACTCCATTTAAGTGCTCGGCCTCCTGAAAGAGCCAGTGTTTGCACTGGCACCACGGCCCAGAAAGCCACTGTTTTAAAAACAAGTGGCTTTTTTTTTTCTGCTACCACTGAATCAGGAAAACCCCTCTTAAAGGAGCCACAGTGTTAAGCCATGATTAACTCTGTTTGTTTTTTTTTTTCTTTCTAGAATTCCTTTCCAAACTCTCTCAGGTTTTTTTTTTTAAATATTTATTTATTTATTATGTATACAATATTCTGTCTGTGTGTACATCTGCAGGCCAGAAGAGGGCACCAGATCTCATTACAGATGGTTGTGAGCCAACCACCATGTGGTTGCTGGGAATTGAACTCAGGACCTTTGGAAGAGCAGGCAATGCTCTTAACCACTGAGCCATCTCTCCAGCCCCTCTCTCAGGTTTTAAGTGGATTTTAGTTGACCATGTTGTCACCAATTTGTTGTAGGAAGGTCGTTTGTTTGTTCCCTGTGGCTCAGCCCCTAAATAACCACATGGAAACTATATTATTTGCAATACTGTTTGTCCAATAGCTTAAGAGTATTTCTTTTTGTTGTAGGTGGAGGCCACTAGTTGTTTTCAGCTGCTCAGCCCCAAAAAAATCACATAGAAGCCATATTATTTGCAATACTGTTTTGCCAATAACTTAAGCATATTTCTACCTTGCTCCTATATCCTAAACTAACCCATCTCCATTATTCTGTGCATCACCATGAGGTTGTGGCCTACCAGCAAAGTTTCGGTGGGCTCCAGTGGAGGCTTCTGCCCCCAAGCAGGGCTACATGCCTTCTCACTGATTCCGCCATCTTTCTCCTGGCATTCAGTTTAGTTTTCTCCACCTAGTTCTACCCTATCAACAGGCCAAGGCAGTTTCCTTCTTCATTAGCCAATAAAAGCAACACATACAGAAGGACCTCCCACACCAATAGACCTCTGTGAAAAACACATATGCTTGTCGATTCCTCTTCACATCCCACCCCTCATGCAGAACATTCCCTGTGTGTCTCGAGTAAGGAAGCAGAGACTGAGGCTCTGGGCTTATGCTAATAGATACTGAATGTATCCAATGGGGACACATGCTTCTGTTTCAACTAGTAGCTGAATATTAGATGATATAATCCTTCTTGTGACTTCTCCCCACACCTACCTCTCACCGTAGTTCAGATCACGCCTGGGGTGTAAGAGAACAAAGCAGATAAAACTGTATGAAAAGTGTAGCTATGTAGTAGCCTTACTAGGATAATTGAGATTATATTTGCTGATCTGGCTGATCAGTTACACAATGGATCATTTGAGCAGTTACATTCTGTCCCTCATTTCTGTGTGAGAATCTAAGTATACTTTATTTAGATTAATTTACTATTGGGATAAGGTGTAGAGCAAATGATGAAGTCATTAGTGGAACAGAACTGAGTGCCTTATGGCCCACATGGATTCACTTTGAATTTCCTGCTGTCCAGTCAGGTACCTGGAGATGCAATTGGAGAGCTGCTTTGGGGCCATTCTCAAATGTCAATTTTTCTCAGAGACACACTCACTTTGAATTTCTGGTTAGTCAGAAATGGGTGCTGCTTGAAGCACTGGGTCTTGAATATTTTAACTTCTTTCTAGGGTTTTTCTCTCTTAAGTTCTCAATGTGGCCAACAGCATGATTCTCATGTTTGTCAGGTACATTGTCTTAATTTCCCTGGGGTCTGTACCCTAGCTGTAGATTGAGGTATCTTACTAGAGCATGAAGCTGGCCTTGAGGGTACACTCTAGCTTACGTTGTTTCTCTACTGTCTTCTTAGATCTTATACTTATTTACTTAACTTGGAAGTCATATATACCATGGCATGCATGTGGAGGTCAAAGGACAACTTGTGAGAATCAGGTCTTTCCTTCCACCATGTGGATTCTGGGCATCAAACTCAGGTCATCATTCTTGTGGGCAAGCGCGTTTACCAACCAAGCAATCTTGCCCTCACCCTTTTTTAGGATACCATGCACACTCTTTACTCTGTTTGCAAGGCCTTTCTCACCGAAGCCTGCTTAGAAACCTTTAGATCAGATACATAAGCATCCTAGACCACAGCATAATCATACACACCTGTGTACAAAAACACACAAATGCACACTCAAACAGAAATGCTCAACACACCAAATGCACACTCAAACAGAAATCCATACTGTATTTCTTTTGGCACTTTTACTCCTGACTTTCTTCAACCTAAAACTCCCTCAAAGCTACCTCCCAACCCTTGTTATCATTCAGGATCAAACTGAATGCCACACCCTCACCTCAGCATCTTGCTCTTTTTCTTAGCCAGGTTTGTTTGTGTGCTTTTTTTTTTTTTTGAAACATCTTGTTTTATAGCATAGGTCAGCAGTTCTCAACTTGTGGGTCATTACCTTTTGGGAGCTGCATATCAGATATCCCATATATCATCTGTTATAATTCAGTAGCAAAATTACAATTACAAAGAATCAACAAAATAATTTTATGATTGGGGTCACCACAACATGAGAAACTGTATTAAAGAGTCACAGAGTTAGGGAGGTTAAGAACCACTGCTCTGTAGCTGTATAGCCGACTACTATATCTGAACGTCACTGAGGCACCTAAAGTGTGACCTGTTTACAGAATTAGCAGCCAGTATCTTAAGCTCATCTTGTACTGGTCTGCCTGCCTGATTGACATCATCACCCTTCTAACTTACCCCGGAATTATTTGTCTTATTTTCCTCATTCTGTGGCTTTGGTGTGGAACTTGGGCATCTTTCATTTGAGCTGTCTCACCAGCAAGTTTTTCCTCTCTTAATAGTGTCCTCACTGTTGTTCAAGTGACTTTCTAAAACACAAGTTTGATGTAGTAACTTGAGCCATTCTTTAATTTTTTTTCATTTTATTTTAAGTGTATGGGTGTGTGCAATGCTCACAGAGGCCAGAAGACGGTGTTAGATACCCTGGAATGGAGTTATGAATAGTTATGAGCTACCATATGGGTGCCAGGAATTGAACCCTGGGAGAGAAACCAGGGCTTTTTAATCATTGAGCTCTCTCCCCAGCCACCTATTTTATAGTAGTTCTACAGTCTTTTAGAGTATAGATTCCATAATCTCTGTAGAAGGAGCTGCGAGCTGTGTTCCTGCCACCTGGCTCCCTGCCGCCTGGCTAGCTTATTCCCCGAAATAACGACACACAAACTGTATTCTTTTTTTTTTTCAAAATATTTATTTATTATATATACAATATTCTGTCTGTGTGTATGCCTTCAGGCCAGAAGAGGGCACCAGACGCCATTACAGATGGTTGTGAGTCACCATGTGGTTGCTGGGAATTGAACTCAGGTCCTTTGGAAGAGCAGGCAATGCTCTTAACCACTGAGCCATCTATCTCTCCAGCCCCAAACTGTATTCTTTTAAACACTGCTTGGCCCATTAGCTCTAGCCCTTACTGGCTAATTCTTATATCCCAATCAACCCATCTCTAATAATCTGTGTAGCACCAGCCTTACCAGGAAAGATTCAGCATGTCTGAAGAAAGCATTTATAATTGCTGAATTGTGACCTCACTTGTCTTGTAGTGCCTAGACGACATTTGCACTAACAGGGATGTGATTTCTGTGAAGACAAAAGCCCTATTTTTCTGTAATACCAGAAACAATACTCACACCCTAACAAGAATCAGTTGAGGCAAATTATTTAGAAGAACATTTCATGACAACATAGGAGGAAAGCAGTATCAAAAATAGGTAGATATGTGGGTACCTAGAGATACAGATAACATATTTACTTTTAAACTATATATATGGCATAGGGTTTTAATTTTATTGGAATTCTTTTGTTTCTTCAAAACTGTGCCAAGTGTTCTGAAAATAAAAAGAGTTAAAATAAATATCTACTTGGAAAAAGATTCGTGATTAATTTGCTTTTACTTTGAAAAGAATAAAGGTACAGAGAATGTAAGTACTATTCATGTCTAAATAGTCCTTGCTAGTTTTTAAATAGAGAGGACTATATTGGAAAGTGTGTTGATGTGCTGTTTTGTTTTGCTGGCACTAACATTTTTAGGCAAATGATTCATTAACAGTAAATTAATATGTTAAAATGAATTAAAAGAAAATGCATTTAGTTACACAATTTTTAAGAGGTAAGTATAACCAGAGCATACATATAAACTTTAGTGTCCTTATTTATTTGAGAAATAAGAGCAATAAGACCTTTAGGAGAACTTTTGGTTTCATCAGTTCTTTAGAGTGCTGCTTGGAAAAGATAAGGGAATCTCTGTTTGACCTGTCTACATGTCAGAAGAGGGCACCCTATGAGATACTAGCTAGCTCAGTCTGCTCGTCTTTCATAAGCCATAAAGCCTTCCTGCTGTGCTCCATATTGAATCTTAATGCAGACATGCTGTTCATGTTTAAATAGTCTTTGTTAGTTTTTAAGTAGAGAGGACTATCTTGGAAATATACTTTATTTAAAATAAATAATGTTAATGATTAATAACAAATAATAATAACAATTTAAAACAAATAGTAATAAAGAACAAATAAATGATATTTATTTGAAATAAATAAACTCTATTTTGACATGAGAAGAATGGTCCCTTTTCCCATTATTTTCATAATGGTGAACTCACATTCCTTCCCTACAGGACACTGGATCTGTGGACTGGGCTTAGATACAGGTCTTGGGGTCCTTACACCTACTCCTGAATACGTGGGAAAAGGCTGCTGCAGATCTAGCTTCTGAGGAGCTGAAGGGGTCCAATTAGAATATGTTTATCAAACCAGAAACAACCGTAAAGCTGCGCTACATGTCTGTTTATGATGTAGATCTATGAAGTCCCATCCAGGGCTGGTTCAGTTGGTGCTCTGTCATTGCTCCTTACCTTCTCTGCTCATTGTGAATTACCAGTGTGAACCTAGTCTACCAGTAGCTTCCAGAAAGAGAGCATCACAGTCGTCCAACACTTCATTTTGCATGTTCATGCTCTTTGAAAATAAACAACCTGCTCATCCATTTCCTCCGGTTCCCATTTTTTCTTACCCTTGATCAGTAGTCATCCCTTTAGCTGCACTCCTTGCCAATTCATAAGTTCACATCAATTCTTTGTGAATATGTTTTTTTTTAAAAATTATTCTATTTTTGAGATTGTATCATTCCATTATCTTCTCCTTCCAAACCCTTCCACATACCTCTCCTTGTTCTCTTTCAAATTCATGGCCTCTTTTTTTCATTAATGTTGTTACATACATAAATGTACACAATTACATCTGAAACACGTGAATACAGCCTGCTCAGTCTGTGTAATGTTACCTGTATTTCAAGGCTGACTGGCATTGGAAATCAATTGTAGATTCTTTTCTGGAGAAGACTATTTCTCCCACTCTCTGCATTTCTTAACTGTCTATAGTTTTTGTGTAGGGTTGAGGCCTCATGGGCTTTTGGATGTCTGCTGTGTTGTGCTTGCTCAGGTCATGTTTAGGTAGTCATGTTGGTGAGACTTTGTATGTACAGCTTCAGATACTCTTAGGAAACACAATCTCATAGAGAATTTCCTGTTCTTCTAGCTTTTACAAACCTTCTCTCCCTTTTCCACAATGATCCCCAAGCCTTAAGTATAGAAGTTATATTGTGGATATTTCTATTGGGACTGGGCTCCGCAACCCTGTGTTTCGACTGTTTGTGGTTTTCTGTAGTGTTTTCTATCTATTGCAAAGAGAAGTTTCCTTGATGAAGGGTGAGAACAACATTTATCCATGTGTGTAAGGACAAATATTTAGAAGGTAATTAGGAATTATGCTTGTCTAGTAAAGTGGTGGCTGTAGATTCTCCTCTAAGATCCATGGCTTTACTAGCCCTGGGTAGTTGTCCAGGTTCCCAGTACCAGTCATAATTTCCCTTGGTTACCGCTAAGGTATGTGTGCCACTACTGTATCTTAAGGTTGTTCATGTTGGCCCTTGTTGTGGATTATAGAAATCATAACTGGGTGGGATTATTGGTTGCTTTCTTCTTTTGGAAATTTGCATGATGTTTTCAGGTTAGTTTCAGTGCTGGGGGTTCTGGGCCCTGTTTCTGAAGTGTATGGTGTCTTCAGCAGTAAGCACTTACCTTCCTAACTCTTGGGGACAACCAGGGGAAGTAGTGATAGCCTATAATGTTTTGGGAGTTTTTTGGAAAGCTCTGACCAACAGCTCAAAGGAAGACTTCTCATATGTGGGTCAGGTGTTTTTGTGAGATGGTCATTGGCCCTAGTGGGAACGTCATCAGCCCAATTGGGAAAATTTCGCTTCAACTCCTTTACTATTGGTAGGACTGCAGTCCGATTTGGTCTGGAAGTCAGTTTTGGAGAGTTCTCAAGAAGCTTAAAATAAACCCACCATATGACCCAGTGTAGTCAGACTTTCCTTTGTGGGACTGCCAGCCTGCAAATAACGACATAGAGATGTATTGTTCATTATGAAAGCTTGGCCTTAGCTTAGGCTTGTTCCGACTAGCTCTTGTAACTCAAACTAACCTGTTTCTATTTATTCATTTACATCCTGCCTCGTGACTTTCACCTCTCTCGCATTCTCTAAGTCTGATGTGTTCTGCATCTCACTGGTGTCTCTGGCATGCCTAGATTTATCTCCAGTTCCTCTCTTTCCCCAGAAGTCCTGCCTATTTTCTCCTGCCTAGCTATTGGCCACTCATATCTTTATTAAACCAATCAGGTGCCTTAGGCAGGTGAGGCAAAATATAGAAACATCTTTATACAGTGTAAACAGATATCCCACAAGAAGCCAGCTATTCCATCCTTGGCATATGCCCAAAGGAAAGGTCTCAGTATCCTCCTTCACAGCCACTTACTTACCCAGCCACTTTCATCGCTGCTCTGTTCACAATAGCCAGGAAATGGAAACAACCAAAATGACCTTCAGTGATGGTGAATGGACAGAGAAAATGTGGTACATATACACTATGGGACAGTACTCAGCTGGAAAGAAAAATGAAATTGTGAACATTGCAGGTAAAGGGAGGGGGGACTAGAAAGATCATATTGAGTGAAACCCAAAGACCCAGAACACTGAACAGCATGTTCTCTCTCATCGGAGGTTCCCACCTCCAAATCTTCAGACTTGAGTACATTTCCTGGAGTGGCTGCAGAAACCAAAGTAAAAAGGGACCATTGTTTCCTCACTGTAATTGCTAAGTATACGTATATGAATTTCCTGTCAAATGTGTATTCATAAAGATTATTGTGGGTTTACATAAAATCTAGGACATTGTCCTTATTTCTGTGGAACTAGAACACCTTAATACTTTTTGTACAAGAAGACCTTTCTTACTTTTTTTCTACCAAGAGAGTCCAAAGTTTCAGACGCTTGTGTCAGTTGAGTTGCTTGTGTAGTCTTTTGAGAAAAATTAAACCAAGATCTAAGTGATTTCCATGCAAAATTAATGCTTCCCCCGACTTCTGCCAAGTGCTGTGATGCATTTATGCAGCAGATGCCAGAAAGTTTAGAACTTGTATCTGGAAACAGTCCAAAATTCTAAGACAGAAAGCATTTGTGCCTGGGGCAATGTAATGACCCCACCTGTGTCTTTTTCTTGTCTTCTGGATATTTTCATTTTATGTCCAGAAAGGCTCAGGCAGGCCCTTCTTCTATTTTTAAATCTTCCCTCTGAAACAGTTTTAATTTTACAAGTCTAGATCTCACTCCAAGTTTCAGAATATGTGTGCTACAGCATAAAATGTCCTGACAGAGACCTAATGGCCTAGCACTTAAGCATCTATTTTTTAGACACAAATTGAGAGACTTGGAGCCATAAAACTATTGTGTAATTAGTCACTATCAGATGTTGTATGAGCTTGAATTTCACACATCTGTATGATAGGTAAATTACTTTCCACTTTCTCATTATTTTGATAAATAGCCCAACCTGTTAATAAACTAAAATAAATGGAAATACTTAGTTGTTGGATTTATTTGCTTTGTTTTTTATTTATGATCTAGGGGGAAACCAGAAAGGAACAAGTATTTATTGAGTGCCTTTTGTGTTCCAAATATTGTCCTAGATATGTTTACTTCCCTAATCTCATTTGGTCCTCACAGCCCCTCATTATCCCAGTTGTAGAGATGATGAACTTTAAACAAGCCACATGATGACTCTTTATACTTGTGTGGGGTCTTTCTCATCATACGTCTAAAGCCATCTGTCATTGGGGATGCTGAGTTATAAAAAGGAGAAGTTGACTATTGTAATTTATCCTGACCACTGCAGAGCTGGGGCCAGAAAAATGAAAACACATGTAGTATTTCTCAATGCTTTGTGATTGTTAATTATGGGAAACAGTTAATAGAGATAGGGAACAAGTAAACAATACAGGACACCTTTAGCAAGAGGCAGGCATTTCTAATGCTTGAATACAAATAATGCTGTTCCAGTGGACATCCATGTACAAAACCATTAGCCTCGATCCATACAGCCTGTTCAGTTAGATGATCTAGTTATAAAATTTAAAACTATAAAGTTTACAGAAGAAATAAAGGAAATTTCTATGAGTTTTTTGGTTAGTTATGAACCTTTTAAGTATGTGACTTCCAAATACTGATGATTTAAAGTGTATAAAAAATTTAAGGAGGAGGCTTTAGTTTAATTGTTAGATTGCTGGCCTCGCATAGTCAAAGCTCTGGAATTCTTAGTACCGTGTAGACTAGGCATGGTGACACACATTTTTAATATGGGCACAAAGGAGGTAGAGGTAGGATATCAAAAGTTCCAGGTCTTTTGGGATGTTTGAGACTCAATCTCAAAGAATTTTTTAAATATTTGCTTATTTTATGTGTATGTGTGTTTTGCCTCCTTGAATGTTTGCAAACCACATGCTTATCATCAGATTTGAACAATTCCTTTACCAAAGGGGGAAAAAATAGTGTGTGGAACAATCCTCAACATCACTAGGCATTTTGGAACTGAAAATTAAATCCATAATGCATGGTACTCAACTTCATATTCATGTTACTGCCAGCCAAAAGAGTAAAGAATCAGAAGAAGGAACTGTAACCTTCTGAGAAGCTTCCTTGAGATCCTCTCTCATTTACACCCCATTGCTCAAAACTAGCTGTACACGACTCTGAAATGCGGACACTGAAGAGCGAAACCAGAAGGTTGTGTTACAGGCTTTAAGAGGTCTTACTGCCAAGGTACCTTGTAGCCTGGTGCTCTTTACTCCTGTTTCTGAACCCTTGTTTGAGCTTACCCTAGGCAGTATGGCCTTTTTTGTAGGGGGCAGTAGACCCCTGAACCCTTGACTTTGTTTGCCTCAGACCCTTTGCCTGCTGAAGTGAACTGAGTACAAACAGCTGTTTTCCTGTATCTGCAGCTGCTCTGAGCACGAGACCCTCATGAAATCCTGATGGCAGGAGAGTGGTTTCTGGTGGGTTTACAGCTGTAAATCCTGGGAGCTGGGGCGTGGCTATCAGTTAAAGATCCCTATATAAGCTTCCCTGGAGCACAGTAAAGATGGCATTTTTGTTTCAAGGATGACCATGTCCTTGTGTCTGTGTGCATAAGCGTTTAAATCTCCAGCCTCTTTCCCTGCCTCATGTCCGGTCCCGTAGTGCAGGCGCTCCACTTTTCCTTTCTTTTTCCTTTTTTTTTTTTTTTTTTTTTGAGGCAGGGTCATGCTACAAACTGAGGCTAGCTTCTACCTTGCAATCCTGCTGTTAAGACTTCCGAGTGTCGCATCTACAGGTGTGTGCCATCACTTTTAGCTAGCACCGTCTCTACAGGTGTGTGCCATCACTTTTAGCTAGCACCGTCTTAAAATAAGATACAGCACTTAGATGGCAACTCTAATCCTTGAGTTTTGATCATTTTAAGGAGTTGTTAGAGGTATTATACTTTGAAACAGTTTAGATTTTGGAGTGTTGTAGGTTTTGGACTTTTAGGTTAAAGATGATAACTTCCATTTCATGATTAAATATTAGAATTCAACAGTAATATTGCCGTGAGTTTTCTCATTGTGATTTTTTTTTTCTTTTGACAGGATAGGGTCTCAGTTTTGCTCTAGATCTCACTATATAGCTCAGGTTAGTTTTGACCTCTTGGCAGGCTTCCTACTTCAGCCTTCTGAGTGCTGGGATTTTAGGAACAAGCCACCACACCCAACTAGTGGGGAAGTTTTAAATTATATATTTGACTTTTTACATATATATTGTATTATATAAATATATATTTTAGTAATATATTTGAATTAATATAAATGAATACTATTAATCTGGATTTTTTGAGTAAACTCTGATTGTTACCTGTTTCTGGAAAATTTGTTCACTTTGTCTAAATTGTCAGATTTATTTACTTATCTCTTTATTTCTTTTAAATTAGATTGATTCAATGTAGCCACTTTGGGAAGAAGGATGAGAAAATGCAACTTCTCCCCCAAGTTCACCTCTGGGGTTCTGACTTGAGAATAGGGTTTATTTAAAATCAAGAGACATACACAGCTAAGCAGTCCAGCACAAAGTTCATTTTTTAAAATTTGTTCCTAAAATACTGATAGACATTTTACTGCTGTCATGCTCTAGGGATGGTATGCTCATTTAGGACACGTCCGTAGTGTCTGCACTCCATTTTACGTTCATCACATTGTTCCTACGGCTTTTCCTAATTCTAATAAAAGGGACTGTTCTATGCATTTTATCTCCATTGTCACGGTGGTTTTGTATAATGGTGTTAGCGATTGTGGTGAGATTTACCAACTGCGTCTTTAACTTTTCAAAGTCTTTCTCCCACTCTCTGTCTCAGCCTGTGCGTTAGCACTGTCTTTTGTTTTATTTGAACATGTATTCTTAGCCTCCTGATATGTGATTTTAATATTGCTTATTGCCATGTGGTTTTTAAAGAGACTTGAACATCTTTTAAAATGTCTTTTATGTTTGCCTTCAGTTTCCTTGCGTAGATTTGGGCTTCTATTTGTTTTTGGATTTTACTTTTAAGAACTTCTTTTAACATACCTTGTATCACATATTAGGGAGCAGTAAGGTATCTCAGATTTGTCTTTTGGAAAGGCCTTGATTTTGGCTTGCTTTTTAAACATATTTTCATTGTCTATAAAACATTAGATTTCTCCCCGCCCCCACCAAACTTTAAAGGTGTTCTTTGTGTCTTAACTGCATAGTTTCTACCAGGAAGTTTTGACCTCATCTTTGTTTTTCTGTATCTAATAATTTGGTCTATTTAAGCCTCCTTCAGGGCAGTGCTCCTGTCCCTGGAGTGAGTAAGAGTTTATTCTGCTGTGCCCCAGTCCTAGCTGCTGTGACTTGCCCCTTGGCGAAAGCTCGGAGGCCAAGAGCTATGCTTCTGTTTAGCTCCCAGAGGCATGGGGTCTTTGTTTGGGTGCTAGAGTGGGGCATGCATTTTGCTTTTCTTTTTTTTTAGTTTAGTGCATTTTATGGTATATACTATAGAGCAGTTCATTGACTCTTGCAGATAAGTTAAAAATTAATGTACATTCAATAGGAGGCACATGCCTAACAGCTCTCCTGGTCAAGATATACAATTGTAAGAGCTTGGAATCAATTGCATTATAGGGCATGGACTATGAATAACTGATAGATTTGAAGTAGAATTTGCTATTTGCTTTTTGATTTGATGGCATCAAATGGTTTGCTTCATTTTTTTTTCATTATACATACCCAATTCAAGTTCCCAGTCCCTCCCTCCTCCCATTCCATCCACTCACCCCCCACCCCACTCCCATTCACTCCTCAGAGAGGGTAAGGCACATTGCCTTGGGGAAGGCCCAAGGCCCTCCCTACTATATCTAGGCTGAGTAAGGTATCCGCCCAAAGGGAATTAGGGTCCCAAAAAGCCAGTACAAGCAGAGGAATAAATCCTGGTACCACTGCCAGTGGCCCCTCAGTCTGCCCCAGCCATGCAACTGTCACCCATATTCAGAGTTTGGTCCTATGCTTGTTCCTTCCCAGTCTGGCTGGTGTTGTTGAGCTCCCATTAGCTCAGGTAGACTGTTTCAGTGGGTGTCCCCATCATGGTCTTGACCTCTTTGCTCATATTCTCATTCCTCCCACTCTTCAACTGGACTTTGGGAACTTAGTCCAGTGCTCCAGTGCAGGTCTCTGCCGCTTTATCTCTATGAATATTCATAAATGTGGCTTTCTTATAGTATATAAAAAAATCCTTAAAAGAAAGGTGTAGCTCAATAAAATCAATTAAAATAAAAAGAAATCCCCCCCCCCCCGCTCCCAAAAGAAAGAAAAAGTAGTCTTTATGGACCTTTTCTTTCAGTCTGTTGTTAATAAATGATATTCCCTCTTTTCCTTTTAGGACTGTAAGGCTCTGGGAAGTCGAAAATCCAAAGAAGCAAAAAAGCGTTTTTAAACCTCGGACAATGCAGGGTAAAAAGGTCATTCCCACTACGTGCACGTACAGTAGAGATGGGAACCTGGTGGCAGCCGCCTGCCAGAACGGAAGCATACAGATCTGGGATCGAAACTTGACAGTAAGCCAAAGCCTTTTTTGTTTGGTTGTGTTATTTGAGATGGGGTTTCTCTATGTAGCCCTGGATGTTCTGCTGTCCTTGAAGTCACTATGTACACCTGACTGACTTTGAGTTCACAGAGACAGGCCTGCCTCTGCCTCTAGAGTGCTGAATTAAAGGTGTCTATCACCAGCTGAAGTCAATGACTTTTAAATCTTTTTTTTTTTTTTTTTGGCAGCGGATACCTAAAGCATAAAGACAAACATCTTGTTAAAATACTATGAATTTCAATTTCCTGAATTTAGAATACTTTAAGCTGCAGTATTAATTTATCAAGTGCTGTGGTTTTTTTTTTATAATAATCAGTATTTCAGCCAACATTCCAGCTCTGATTTAGAGTGTATTATTAAAATAAATTCACCCCTTTGATATAAAACTTAAAAAGCATAGTATAGCTTACTATATAAAAATCTCAATTTCACTTTGAAAAGAAATGCTTATCCATAATACAGAACAGTACTGAACAGAGAACCAGAAAACACTTTTTAAAGGGTATAAGAAAACTGAAAAATCTAAAATTATTTCAATTGTTTTATAATGATTTCTATAATAATTTAGATAATGTTTTATTTTAATATTCTTTCCTATGCCAGACTATTTTAATAGTTTTAAGTTTTCTTTCTATAGTTTTAGCTAATAAATTTTGAACTGAAATAGATGATACAATCTGCAGAAACAATGAAAGTAAAAGCTCTTAACTCATTCTGTAGATTACCAATAAGCTTTAAAAGCCTTGTGTTAGTGTAGGTGGCAAAAGGAAAATATTTCATAGCTAAAAGAGTCGCGACTACCAGTATTAAAGTTGCATGCGAATGTTGTAAGATCTTTTACATTTTATTTACTTGTTTGTGTGGTTTGTTGGGGGTATACTTGTCCATGGTGTGTGTGTAGATGCCAGAGGACAGCTTGCTGAACTCTGTTCCCCCTTTAACTATGGGACCCAGCAGTCACCCTTAAGTCACTTGTAGACTTGTGGGCAAGTGTCCTTTACCCACCCTGCATCTGACTGCCGCTACAGATGTTGCGATACAGTTTGAATTCTTTACTTGAATAAAAGGTTCTTGTCAAATTATTAATTAGTATTTATTGAATATATTTTATATGCTATATCATATTCTAGGTTTTAAGAGCATTGATAAAAAATTTCCTGCCCTCATGGAGTTCACATTTGAATTTTAAAAGTGTTTATTAAAGGAGACTAGAGAGAGGGCTCAGCAGTGAAGAGCACTGGCTGCTCTTCTAGAGGACCCAGGTTCAGTTCTCATATCCATTTGTGGCTCACAGCTGTCTGTAACTCTAGTTTTATGGAATCCAATGCCCTCTTCTGGCCTTGGAGGGCACCAGACACATGATACAGAAACACATGCGGGCAAAACATCCATGTACATAAAACATACATAAAATAAAAACAATCTTTCCAGCTTTGTTCCTCAAACGGTTATATTTTAAAACATTTACGTTTTGAATAGGACCCTAGGGAGGTTAAGTCATTTGTGTTGAAATAAGGTAAAGTGTAATGATGGGGGAAACCCTACTGATAATGCTGGAAATATCTTCGGCATTTTCTGTTTGTCAGATCTTTTTATTTCTGTTTTCATCTCCACTGTAAACTCCATAAAGCTTCATAACAGCACACAGATTTTAAAATGCCTTTGAATTGTAAACTGAATTTTAACCAAGCAGTAAATCTTCTAGTAACTGGCTTTCGTCGTCTGTGGGTGCTGCTAACTTAAACAACACGTAGTTTTCTTATGGAGCTTTAAGAATAGTGTTTTCAGAATGCTATACACACAGGTGTCTTTTTCTTAGGAGCTGTTTTTGTTATTACTATTTTTTTAAAATAAAATTGAGTGTAATTTTTGAAGATCAGTCTCACATATCTTGAAATAATGGCAGTTTGTCATTTCCAGTTTTGTGGAAAACAGAGCAAGGTGTGAGGCTCAGTGTTCTAAGCCATCTGCTAAGGGAGCAGGGCCTAAGACATCCTGCTGATCCCAGTCTTTAATTCTGTTTTGCTGACTTTAGTAACATGTGAGCATGTAGTTTACTAGACTGTATCCTATTTGTTATATTTTACTCATTTTTATATTAGTATATTAGTATAATCTGGAAACAAAATAAGAAGAAAAAAACTTCACTATCAGGAAATACTCTGATTTAAAACAGATTTTAAAATAATTTTGAATTGTCATTTCATCTATCTATCTATCTATCTATCTTCCATCCAAATCACAGAAGCACGACAGCTGAAGGGAGAAAAGCTCTTTACACAGGGCCAAAGGAAGTGTGATGGCACATTTGTGATGAGTAGGTGAAGCTGTCATAGTTGCCACCTTTAATCCTGGAGCTAGCATTTAATTCCCTTCAACATACCTTGAACAAAGCACTTTCTCACAAATGCAGGATCTGCTAGTGACAGTGCTTGTGTCCTGAGGATCTTCTCCCTTTCCTCTAGAGCAGTGTTCTCAACCTTTCTGATTCTGTGGCCCAGTTCCTCATCTTCTGGTGACCCCCAACCGTAAAATCATCTCACTACTTCTTCATAACTGTACTTTTGCTATTGTTATTAATTGTAATGTAAATTCTGATATGCAGGGTATCTGGTATATGACCCCTGTGGAAGGGTTTGTTCAGCCTTCAAAGGGCTGTAACTCACGGTTGAGAACCTCTGCTCTAGACCTACGCTAATCAGTGTGCTAACTATCAGCCACACAGTTTTGCAGGAGTGGGAGACAAATGGGTAATGGCGTGAATGTGGTAAGAAACACATTGCATGCCTGCATGAAAGTCTCATAAAAAGTCTGTTATTACTTAAAACTAATATATGCTGATAGAATTTAAAAGAATTTTATAATAGGATATGTAGTAATAAGGGCGGTGGCGGGGCTGCATCCCCAACACCCCGGCCGCCTGCCCAGCTAGCTTATGCCCCGAAATAATTACACGGACACTGTATTCTTTTAAACACTGCTTGGCCCATTCTCTTCTAGGCTAATTCTCACATATTAATTTAGCCCATTTCTAATCATCTGTATGTAGCACCCCAAGGTGCGCTTACCGGGGAGATTCTAGCCTATGTCCATCCTAGGTCGGAGCTTCATGGCATGTGTCTGCCCGGGAGCGGGGCATGGCGTCTCTCTCAGGCGTCTGCTCCAGGGAGCTGTGGAGTCTCTGACCTCACTTCCTCTTCCTCCCAGCGTTCTGTCCTGTTTTCTCCTCCCACCTATCCTCTAACCAATAAAATGGGCCAGGGCAGTGCCTTTATTAGCCAATGACCCTCCTCCATCAAGGATATACATGCAGTTTATACTCCTCAAAGAATTTGTTTTCTACCTGTGTTTGCTACCTCTCCTCTGTATTCTCCTTGTCCACCATCCTGGTGTTTGTCTACTTGAGGAACATTTTAATTGATATTCTTGTGACCCTATTACCTCACTGAGAACAAGACAAAAGAAATTCAAATGAGAATTGTCTCTGAGCAGGTGGTATCTTGTCTAAGACCCAGAATTGGGGAAGGCAGAGGCCAGAGTAGATAATCCCATTGCCTCCTGGGAGGTGTTCCTTTTGGGTAAGCTAGAGATTGAGATTACATTACAGAGTAAGAGTTCTGACATTACCAAACCAGCAGACCAAAGACACTCTGCCAAAATCTGAAAGGCTTTCTTGAGAGTCTCAAAAGAGTGTTGAATAGTCTCTCTTAGAGTCTCCAGCCAAGTAATTGATAAAAAGCTTAATACAGAGAAGAATAAACTAAAACAAACAGGATATTTTGGAGATGCTGTGGGATTACTGAGTCTCTGGGGCTGTTACTTGAAGGCTCGTGGGTGCTATCTGCTGCCTTATATAAAATATCTCTCAAGATTTAAAATTTTATTCTTATATATTATTTTCTTTTAAATTTTCATAATATATCTTTTAAAGGGTACCAACATTTGCACATATTCAGTGTAATGATGTTGCGCTTTATTATGAAATTTTCATACGTGTTTGCCATGTACATTGCTCATGTTCACTCCCTTGTCACCATCTCTTGCTTTCCCTCTTTCCAAATAGACGCCTTCTTATTTCATTTTTTTAAAATCTAGATTCTGCATGAGAGAAAACAGACAGTATGTGTTTTTTTTGAATCTAGCTATTTTGTGTAACGTGATCTTCAGTTCCATAACTCATGTTTGGGATCCTTTTTTCTCACCTCAAGTATCAAATTCAACCAAACTTGCTAACTTCTTTCTCTAACTTTTCCTGTGGTGTGTGTATCGGGTAGGAGAGTGTATGCGTATGCGTGGAAATCAGAAATCAGCCTTGGGTGTTATTCCTCTGGGGCCACCATCCTTGTTTTTGGATGACAGGGTCTGTCTTTGGGACCTGGGGTGCTCCCTTTAGGCTAGGCTTGCTGAGCAGAGAGCCGCTTGCATCCCCTTGGCTCTGCCTCTCCAGGATGTGTTACAGGTTCATGCTACCACTCCTAGCTTTCTATGGAGGTGTAGAGCATTGAGGTCAGACTTTCATGTGTGCATGGCCAACACATTACCAGTTTAGCTATTGCCTTAGCCCCATTTTTCTTGTGTTTAGACCTTCTTCTGAAGCTGTCATAGCACCCGAAAATAAGAACATCATTTCATTTTGTTAGGGTTTCTATATTTTATGTGTATTTACTATGATTGACTTTGAAGAAAGGATTTTTTTTCTTCTCCTTTCTTCTAATACCCAGTGCAGTAACCCAAATTTCTTTTAGGTGCGGTGTTAACATGTTAAAAGCTGAAGATTTTGAGAATTTGTGGTACTTTGCCAATTATGTTGTATGCTCATTCCGAGACTTGCTCTGTGATAAATCTGTCATGCATTGTGTATTTTTCAAGAGTCATATAACTCTGACTTAGGAAATATGTTTACATAGTTGTTAATCATTTTCTACTATCTACACACGTGAAGATGTGTGAAGAATTCATTAAAAATTTATCTTTGAGATTATTTCTACCAAAAATAATTGCTTTCACGTTTGTTTTTAAAATTTCTGTGACATACCACTTTGTGTCAACCTCAGACGTAATGTATGGAGGACCTTTGGGTATCTAATTACTCTATAGTCTATGAATGCAACTCCATCTTTCTTCAGTGGCAGTACACAAGGGTCATTAAATAGAGTTTCCAGAGGCTAAGGTTCGCTTATAGCCTTGTCTCCTGTCCCATGTCCTCTGCCAGGTGTCTTTTCCCTTTTTTCTGCAAGACTGATCACTTAATAATTCATAGCCTTCACCCCATTATAGAGAGTCAAGTAAGAGCACTACAATGTTGAGGAAGGATGGTAGTAACTTATGGAGGAAAATAATATTTTCAACAAGTTTTTTAATACCAAATAATTTGGAAAAGGTTTCTGGTGTCTTACATTGAGGGGGAAAATCCCAGCCTACCTCTGAAAAATACTAAGAACAATGTTAGAAACCCAGATGTAGATGTTTGTCTCTTCTTAGCTTGCTAGTGAGGATCTAGAAAACTATGACGAGACCAGGAGAAGTAGAGTGCAGCAGAGTGTATGACAGTGTAGCATGTTTGTAAATGCAACCCAAGGCATATAGGCAAAACGTGGATTATTTGCTACTCGTCAGTACTGAGTACCTAAGCTAAATAGTATCCTGAGATCAAACTCTACCATGCTACAGAAACTCTTAAGTGGTTTCACCACTAGAAGGGAAAAAGGAGGTCGGCCAATAGTTACTAAGGTGGCGGTGCTCTGTATGTGCCCTGTCCGGGCGCTGTGAGTACATTATCAGTCACAAAATTCATAGCCTAACTAGGTAGGGATCATGCCCTCATGCCATAAATAAATTATTTCAGTTACTGCTTTTTATAAAAAGCATGTCTCTAATTCAAAGCACAGATAAGTAGGGCTGGGTAGCTCATGAGGTAGCCTGGGGTAGATATGTAGGGCTGGGTAGCTCATGAGGTAGCCTGGGGTAGATATGCAGGGCTGGGTAGCTCATGAGGTAGCCTGGGGTAGATATGTAGAGCACTGGGTCCAACCTCTTACACCACAAAACAAAACCAACTATATAAATTGTCCCAAATAACTTCAATTCTAGTTTTTAAAATATTAAATAAAAATTATAAAGATTTGTATAAGGTTTTAGAGGGACCCCTTAGTCTAGATAAAAGTGAAATAAGCTGCCAATTATTCTATGGAGCTGTCATTTCTTCTCTTCTGGTGTGGTGATATTTGAATTGCTTTATATGTAACTTTTCACTTAGTTCTCATATAAATGCTATTTTTATGAGGAAAGTTAGACACAGAGAGAATGGGTTGCCTACTCAATATCAGAGTTAGTAAGTAGCATAACCGAAGCCAGTCCTAGACTAACCGGTCATGAGCATTGTTCTATTTTGAATTAGAAATATTTCCCATAGGCTCCTGTATTTGAATTCTTTGTCCCTGGTTAGAGATGCTGTTGGTGAGCTTTTGGGAGACTTAGATCATGCTTTGAGTGTCTATAGCCTCACCCTCTTCCAGTTGGAGACATGGGGACAGGATAGAGTACAGGCAGTTTGGCTCGAGAACCATTCTTAATCTTTACTCTGTCATTACATTGTTTTGGGGTTATTTGAAATGGTATTTCCAGAAGTCAGGATGAACCAACACATCACAGGCAATAACTGGTGCAAAGCCCAGAGGCAGTAAGTGTAAAAACCCATGAAAGAGCAAGACTTAACAAACTGATAGAAGCCAACTAGGCTGGAGCTTGCTTAGCCTGAGGAGGACAGGCGGGAGAGTAAGGCAGACATCAACCAGATCACTGCAGTGTGTCACTATTTGAATCATCCCTTCCCCGTCTGACAGCTTGGGTCAATTTCATCTCACCAATTGGAATATCGGCAGTTTAAGTACATTCCCCATCACCAGGAACCAAACTGCAACACTCACTAAAAGGATGAGATTTTAAAATGAAAGTTGTCTTTTGTTTTGTTTTTAAATGTGAACCCAGCAGTTAACTGTACTGTTTTCAGGCTTCACTCTCGTTTGTGTTTAGTGTTGTAGCTAGGTAGGCAAAGGTTGGGGTGAGACCAACAATCAAATGAGTGTGTTACAGATTGATTTAGCCTTTAGTGTATGGTGATGTTTATTTGCACTTTTTTCAGCCTGTTGTCTTCCAAAACATATGGTATTAATAATAGATAATATTTATTAAACATTTACTTTGTGCCAGGTAATGATCCAAGTGTTTCATTCACTCTCATGCACGCACACACGCACGCGCACACACATGCATGTGTATGTGTACTCAGTTGATCCTTGTAGGACAATACTGTGATGTAAGTATTGTTAGGCAATGTTTTGATGAGAAAACTAAAGTACAGAAGAGAACATTTTAATAACTTCCCTACTCAGCTAGTAAGTTGTAGAGCCAGAAACTCTAACCTCAGGATATCACTTTATGGCTCAAGTAGGAATAATTCTGATGGAAACAGGATGAAAATAATTGATTCAAAAGAATGATAAGATTGTTTTGTCATGGTTTGCTGACTTGAATTCAGACAAAGTGACATATTTAGACAAGATAAAATACACCTGCCCCACCACCACCACATCCTTGGTTTCTTGAGACAGGATCTTGCTGTGTAGCCCATGCTAACCTTGAGCTAGCTTTGAACTCATAGGGTGTCTCTGAATACACTGAATTCCCCTGCTTCATGTTTCTGAGTGCTATGCTTGTAGGTGCTTGCCGCTATACTTGTCTCTGAATTGTCACTATTTAGCCCAGGCTGGCCTTGAATTCTCACCCACATTATGTGTAATCATAATTAGAGAAATGATTTCATAGCCCTGTCTTCAATTTTCTTAGACTACATATCCAAAGCCTAGCTCATGATTTCCTCTGGAAATGCATCCCCAGCTTTGCCCTGTTTAATGGTCATCAGAGAAAGTTGATTTTGGCTAATTGTTTGCTGCTTGTAAAAATAGCTCATATTTATTTGAATAAATATTCATCAAAAATAGAAAAGTTTATGAAGAAAATGGTTCAACTCTAAACACACCACGAAGAGATAGGAATTTTTAGATCATTCTGTGTAGACATGCACAAGGTGGGTGTGCCTTGTGTGTATGCTCTGGAGTTTTAGGGCTTGCGGTTGCCTGTGTAATTAGTAATCTTCCTTGCTTAGGGTCTAAACAGCTGGAAAATAAGACTCATTACTCAAGCATGATGAGTGAAGGCCAAAATTTACCATCATTACAGATAGAGTAGAGGAAAAGCCAGAAATTCCTACAGATTAAATCCTGCAATGGGACAGGAGTCCACAGGGACCTTAGCCAGAGCTGCTGAGGGGAGACAGTGCAGGAACACAAAATCACTCCCTCGGGGCAACTTGTGTCCAAGAAGGGAAAGGAGAGGGCCGCCAAGGCCTGTCCATTGCTCTTCCCACATTCACAAACTTATTTTCTTCTGTGTCAGTCAAATTGCTAAACTAGCTTCATTTTAAGGGAGGGGTGAATAGGGAAGTGGGCAAAGGTTGGGGTGAGATATTCTTCCAAGGGTTATAGGAAGTAATGGGTGGATTTGAAGAGAAGACTATCAGGATCTAGGTTACATTTTAAAAAGAACAATTTTGGCCATTCTGAATGCAGAGTAACTATAAAGAGAGGTCGGAGCAGGGAGACTAGGAGGCATTTCAGATACCAAGGTAGTTTCCTGGACAAAAATGGTGGTGCTCGATACTTGGATTCTGATGAAGTTTTGAAGTTAAGATTGACACATGAATATTCAGCATAAGGAACATTTTAGGATGTGCTTTTGTTGTTGCTGCTTGAGATAGGGTTTTTATATATACCAAGCTAGCCTGGAGCTAACTATGTAACCCAGGCTGGCTGTAACTTTAATCCCCTTCTTACCTTTCCCTTCCAAGCAAGTACTGCAGTCACTTAGTACACACCACTGTGCTTAGCCACAAGTCATTCCTTAAAAAAATAAAATAGAGGCCTTAATTTGGAAGATGATTATTTAAATCACATTTTATTGTCCCCTGTCTTATTACTTAATATCTTAATAGGAAATAGACTCTGGGAGTTGAGAGTTTGGATTACAGTGAATGGAGGGCGCTTGCTTTGATTTTGTGCTATCTAAGTTAATATTAAACAATTAATTTTATTTTGTTTATTATTTCAACTTTAATATGGGGTAATGCTCACTAAAACTGAAAACTAGCTAAATAAAATCTTTTGGCATTTTTTTGAAGCACAAGTAAAGATCTTTGCAGATGTCTAGCCAGGGCTAGACATGTTAATGTCTTCTAACATGGCCAGACTCTGCTGATGGGCATAGTCTCTAGAAGGCCTATATAAGGGATGCCTCTCTCTAGTAGAGATATTTCCCGAGCCATGTTTCTCAGCTTCAGGACATCTATGATTTATTTTGTAAGCCGACAAGGCCAAACATTACTGTTTTAAGCATTATAAACAAAATAGTAAATGTTAAATGTTCATTTAATAGAGCCACTAGTAGGGCTTTTATATACAGAAAGCAGAGCCTGAGCCAAAAATGTGAAGCAGTCTTCTGGTCTGCGTGCATTGGTTTAACCTACTCTTTGCTTCCTTGCAGCAGGAGGAGCAATGCAGCCAGTGACAAGTTTGCTCTGAAGCCCAGTGCTCTGGGAGTCCTCTCTGTTCTGTTTTCTTTTCTTTCTACTAATTACTCAAGACTCAGTAACTGACCACATTTCTTGCAACTTCTCAGAAACTTTAGTCTGTTATAGTCAAATTAAAGGGCATAACAAGACTCTGTTAAACCTCAACACTTCATAATGCTTTAAATATTTATCAGTTTTGCTCTTTATCTGAGGTGTTTTATTTTCTCTGTCTCTCTGTTACGAAGTAGGGAGGACCAAATCCTTATTCAGACCTATTTTTAAATTTATGGTCCCTTTCTCTTCATGTCTAGCTGTCACTCTACTTTTGGCCACCTCTGTTTAGCATGGGTGGATAGCAGCGAGGCTGCACCGATGAGCATAGAGCTGGGAGTTAAGGATTCAACATAGAATGACTCTCCTGTTCTGAAAGCGGTTCTTAGATGTGAGCCATCTGAAGGCGTAATAAAGAGAAAGCAATGTTGTGTGAAGCTGCATATTTTTAACTACCCCAAATTACATTTTATATCATGACCAAATACAGACATGGCTTTGCACAAACACAGATATATCAAATTGAAGAAAATGAAGCTGTGAGTATAGCTCAGTACTCGAGTGTTAGTGGCCACAAGGCCCTGCGTTTAGTCCCCATCGCCAAGAAAACAAATATAAACATTCTTTGAAAAAGAAATTTGCCATAACCTTTTCTAATTTTGCAGTATGTAGTATATTACAGCTCTATCTATCTATCTATCTATCTATCTATCTATCTATCTAATCTATCTATCTGAGATGGCATTTCTCTATATATCCCTGGCTGTTCTAGAACCAGCTTTGTAAACTAGGCTGGTCTCAAACTCAGAGAGATCCACCTGCCTCTGCCTCCTGAGCACTGGGATTAAAGACATGTGCCACCGTGCCCAGCATATTACAGTATTTTTTATTGCACACTATTCTCTTTCTTAAAATGCTGATTATGACCTATTACATTGATTTTTTTTATGACCCATTGAGTTAGAGCCAGAGTTTGCAGAGTACTTTGGTAGCATAGAATGTCCAAATATATGATTTTTCTAACAACCTTTAAAGTAGGAAGGCTTATATTAATCCTTTCAAAATGCAGCTGAATGCATTTGAAAAATAAGAAGTTATACAGAATAACTGGACGCAGAGAAGGGTTTGTACATGGAAAAAATAGACCATCATGAATATAATAAGACCCTGACTACTGCAAGAGAGAAAGAGGGTACCTAGGATCAAAGAAGTTACCTGTGTGAAAGAGCATAGGGCAATTCCTAGCACTTAGTTGAAGGTCACTAAGTGTTCACTCATTTATGCCACACACATTCACAATCTTATTAGTATGCTATAAAACTGCAGCAAGGCAGGTTGTCCCCAAAATTGGTTGTGGGGGTGGACTGGATAAATGTCTCAGCAGTTAAGAGCACTTCCTGTGCTTGCAGGGGGCCTGCACCATAGGTGGTTTCCAGCACCCATGGGGTGACTTACAACCATCAGAAAACCAGTTCTAGAGGATTGAGCTCCCCCTTCTGGCAATACACACAGTACATGCATACATACAGGCAAAACGCTCATACACATAAAATTAAAATAAACAAATCTTTCGTTAAAGTAGTTGTCTTTGTTTTAACGTAACATTCAGAGCTTGATTGGAGAACACTCACTTTCCTAATACTACTCCCCTCACCTTAATGCTGTTGGTACCAACAGCAGCAGGACTAGCAGTAGCAGTGATGGTCGTAGTTAACACTGCCTTCCTGTAATGTGTCACGGAACGACTCTAAATGCTTTCAGTATGCTTGGCCGTCAGATGACCTCACGAGCTTAGTGTTCTTATGACTGAAGGAGATTGAGAAGATCACGGTTTTTCTCTGGAAGTTGGATCCTGTACTTTTAGATGTGATCTCTAGGGTTTCAGGAGTGGATTCCCATTCTTCTGCTCAACAGTAAGGGCTGGCAACCAGGAAAGACTTGAGGATTCTCTCCTACAGGTTGTTTAAAGGTGAAACTTATTATCAAAGGTTTATTTACCTAATAGAAGATCTGGGTTACAAAAAAAAAATCCATTTCTTATCTGTTGGTCTACAGAGAATGAGCAAAGCTGAGTGAAAGGGAATAGAAGCAGAAGAGGGCAGGACTAGAGTGCAGTCTGGAGGGAATCACCGAGAATAGAGTAGAGGGTGAAGAAGAGAGGTGATCAGTCTAGACTCAAGCAGGACTGAGTGCAGTCTGGAGGGAATCACCAAGAACGGAGTAGAGGGTGAAGAAGAGAGGTGATCAGTCTAGACTCAAGCACTAAGACCAGGAGCCACGACCAGAGACATTTCCCCATTAGCTGTATTTTTAAGTGATACCACACAAATTGAAAATACTTCTAAATTTTATATGTATTTCCCTTAAGGAAAATATAGTGACAACTCCATACACATTGGAGGCACTAATTCAATCTGTACTCTATTTATGTATTATATTTTATTACTGAGATACTGAATCAAGATTGTAAAATGGCATAAAATTAAAATGTTTTGTTAAGTTTAAGTGGCCATAAGTTAAATTGAATTGTCATTGACTAGATCTAGTAGCCAGATGACATCTTGCTATTTTTATTTTTATACCTAGGAAGGTTTCCCTATAAACCATTTAGTAGCAGAACAAAGCTTTCCAAATGCTGAGTTAAAACATATGGAGATACTGAAGATACTTGGATGGGGCACGAATGTTTTCCCACCATAAATTGTGTTCAACAAGGGAAGAATATCTTAGACAGTTCACTGAACCTCTAGGTTGAAATTATAGCAAAAAAAAAGCTACAGAAAAATATGTGATATGTATTTTGTTAAAGATTTCAAAATTTTTTTATTATATATGAATGACTGATATGCTTTCATATATGTCTCTGCATTCTGTGCATTGTGGTGCCCCTGGATGCCAGAAGAGGGTGTCAGATCTACTGAGATTACAGACAGTTGTGAGCAGCCATGTGGGTGCTAGGAATTAAACTACACTTCTCTGGAAGGGCAGCCATAGCTCTTAACCATTGAGCCATCTCTCTAGCCACTATAATTATTGTTCTTGTGTGTGTGTGTGTGTGTATCGATAAATTAAGAATAATTTTACACCAGGCAGTGGTGGCACATGTCTTTAATCCCAGCACTTGGGAGGCAGAGGGATGCGGATCTCTGAGCTCAAGTCCAGTCTGGTCTACAAATCAAGTTCCAGGATAGCTAGAGCTATTATACAGAGAAACCAGTTTAAAAACAACTCCCCAAAATCTAAAATCAAAATCAAACAAAGAATAATTTTACTTCACAAAATATAAGCCCAAAGTTTTCTGTTGTATTCCCATATCTGCCTTCTTAGAAAGTGCGCCTCTTGTACCAGGCAGACAGTCCCTGACTTAGATGGTTCAAATTAGAATTCTTCGATTCTTTCACTGTGTGAGTACAATACACACTCAGTAGAAGCTGTGCTTACAGGCGTGTGCAGAGGGCTGGCATGGGTGCTATGCAGCATGGTGCTTTCCCTTGATTTGGGCAGTAGAGAGCTCAGCTCCCGACCACTGTGTCTAACCTGTGCTGTGCACTGCAGTGTGCCATTAGGCTGTCAATTGGGTAGGGTAGGTATGTGACTGCCGTTTTGGCTTAAGAGTATATTACAATCAAGTTTGATACTGATTGATAGTTACTGTGGATTTTCCCATTGACGAAGACGAGGTGCTTCTGTTACATCCAACAGGAAAGTATATTCCAATATTCTGAAAACTTGGTGTCACAAAATAATGGACAGGTTATTTGTGCTTCTCAAACTAATGTCTATTTTTACCGTATACTGTCATCTCCAACCCCCTTTGATGACATTTGGGGTGAGTGTTGACAGGGAAGGTTTAAGCAAGAGAAAATGATAGACCTTAGGTTTATTTGTTTTCTTTACTTTTATTTTATAGGTATAGGTGTTTTGCCTACATTATGTCTCTGTGCCACAGGTATGGAGTTACAGACAATTAATTGTGATCCACCGTGCAGGTTCTGGGAATTGAACCCAGCTCCTCTGTAAGAGCAGCCTTAAGTGCTCTTAAGTGCTGAGCCATCTTTCCAACTCATATTTTATTCATTTTTGTAGTCATTAAGAAGTTAGTTTAGAAGCCAGGGATGGTGGTAATCCCAACACCTAGTGGGAAAAGCAGGCTGATCTCTATGAGTTCACAGTCAGCCTAGTCTACAAAGTTCCAGGCTGTAGTAATAAGGGCGGCGGGGCTGCGTTCCCAGTACCCTGTCCGCCTGCACGGCTAGCTTATGCCCGAAATAACAACACACAAACTGTATTCATTTAAACACTGCTTGGCCCTTTAGCGCTAGCCCTTACTGGCTAATTCTGTTATCCTGATCAACCCATCTCTAATAATCTGTGAGCACCGGTCTTACCGGGAAAGGTTCAGCATGTCTAACCTGGCGGCTTGCTTCATGGCGTGTGTCTGCCCGGGAGCGGGGCATGGCGTCTTAGGTGTCTGCTCCCGAGAGGAGAGCTGTGGAGTCTGAGCTCACTTCCTCTTCCTCCCAGGGTTCTGTTCTGTTTACTCCTCCCACCTATCTTCTAACCAATGAGGGCCAAGCAGTTTCTTTTTATTTAACCAATGACCTTCCTCCATCACCAGGCCAGCCAGCTAAGACAATAAACACAAGAAGATCCTGCCTTTTTTCTCTTTCTTTTTTTTCTTTTTTTTTTCTCTTTTTCTTTTTATCTGAGGCAGTGTTTCTCAATAGCCCTGGCTCTCCTTGAACTTATAGAGATCCACCTGCCTTCTGCCTCCCGAATGCTGGGATTAAATGCATGTGCCACCACTGCCCGGCAGGACCCTGTCCTTTTTGAGGAAATTGAGGTAAGAGACAGATATTGAACAACAGCTTTTGAGTGAGGCCAATCCTAAGTAAGAGTTGGTAAGAGGCCAAGCAAGTATGTAGAGTGGACTTGAAGACCAGGGTGGACTGAAAGGCATGGGAAGGGCATAGGAGACATGAGGCACAGCCCCTGGTAAGTGTGTGGAAGAGAGGAGGACTGGAGCTCCAGGGCACCTGTTAATATGAGGTTGTCTGTGTGAGGTAAAGGGGGAAAGGAGTGACTCAATACATTGCAAAATCCCCAACTGCATCTACAACTTGGCAACTTAGTAACTAAGTGAATTAAGTAACTAATTGCTGGGGTTTATATTCATGCCTGTTACCCTTTTCCTTAGAATCTGACTGAAAATACTCAGGGTTTTTAGCCTTGGGCTAGGTTTTTACCCCAGACTCACATTGTTGGTTTTCCACTGTGGTTCTTTCCTCCTCAGCTTCACCCGCCTCATTCGTTTTGCATGTGTTTGTGTGTGTGAGAGAGAGTGAGTGTAGTGTGTATGCACCCTTCTTTAAGTATAGGCTTCGGAAACATAAAGAGCCATTATGCAAATGTCCTCAGAGATTCAAACAAAACCATGATAGATTGGTTGGAGCCAATGCCTTTGAAGTCAAGTAGATCTAGGTTTCTTATGTGTAAAATCTTTCTGGATCTATGACAGTAGGCAAGTATTTAACAGCTTGTTTTATTGAAGCAGGGTCTAGTGTAGCCCTGGCTAGCCTCAAACTCACTATGTAGCTGAGGTGGCTTCCTTCCACGTCTTCTGGGAGTAATGTATTTCCCACTACACTAGGCTTGACTCCTTTCAAAGACTTAGTTTTTCACATCTGTAAAATGAGACTAGCATAATAGTTGCAGAAATAGATAAAATAATAATGTAAAGTGCTCGTGCACTCTTCTGTATCAAGAGAATATTCTTTTACATTTGCAGTGAAATGCTCTAGTACGTGAGCTGTACCACTTCCTTTTTATATATTGACACGGGGAATTTAAAGTAGCTATCTGAGAAACAGTGGCCTGATTATTAATCTCCAGGACTTGCTAATCAGGAATCAAGGGTACACTCTGTTTGTAAAACACAATTTCATCATCATGATCACCATCAGAGAACTGGGGAATCCTCCACAAAAGAGGCATCTTTAGACTTCATGTTCTACAAAGGGACACTGGCATCAGAGGTCAAGTCACGGTTAGAACTGTTGACAGATTTATACAACAGACTTAGATCAGGGTGAGTACAAGGACCAAGAAAGTGAAGTGAGACTCAGAGTGTGCACACCTAAGTAACAGCAGAACAGAGTCCCAGTCCACAGCGAGGCAGGAAAGCATCCACATAAATTCTTAAACTTTTTACCAACAGTTTCAGTAAAAACTCTGCTTTCCTTTAATGGGCTGCTAACTTAACACAGTAAAACTCCAAGGAAAGTTTAGATGAGTCTTCAGAGATGGATAACAGTTCATATCTACCAGGAGTCTTGTTTGTAATATAGTGATTAAACCTGCCTTATTGAGTCTTAATACATAATTGGGTTTCCATCACATTATGAGTCTCTTTCTAATGGTCAGTCAGGGACAGGATGTCAAAGCCTGGGCCCAGTGATTGCTGCTGCTGCTCGTTATGTAGTGATTCACTCTGTTTGTGTTTGTTTTAGTTTACTGTTTCCCTGAATGTTTAATTTACTCACCTCTGGAGAAGCTATTGAATTTCCTTGTTGTGTTCGTTTGGTTTTAAAGAATGCATATGTATTTCCTTTAAGTACCTTGTAAAGAAATTGTAACTAAAGAGAATTACTGTGATCATAAACACATAATCATGAAAGCAAAAAATATTTGACTGATTTCTGATCCAGAACTTATTGTATAGGACAAGCTGACCTTAAACTCAGAATTGTCATCCTACCTCAGTCTCTCAAGGGTTGGGATCATAGTCCTGAGCCACCAAACCTAGCTATTTTCATTGTATTAGGTAAGGCGAGTATAAAACCTGTTGTAGACTCTTAGTTAAAGATGTTTTCCATTCATTTATTGTGTGGGATATTTGTTTAATGATGCAAAGGTGTGTTACATTTCTTTCTTGTTGCATTTGTTTGACTCTGTGTCACTTTGCCTGTCTAAAACACCTGATGGGTCTAATAAAGAGCTGAATGGCCAATAGCTAGGCAGGAGAGAGAAATAGCAGGCCTGGCATGCAAAGAATAAATAGGAGGAAGAAGGTAGAAGAAAGGAGGAGTGAGAAAAAAAGAGGAGAAGAAGATGCCAGGGGTCAGCCACCCAGCCAGACATGGAATAAGAAGGAAAGAAAAGATATACAGTAATAGAGAAAGGTAAAGGCCCAGAGGCGAAAGGTAGGCAAGATAAAATGAGTTAAGAAAAGCTGACTATAATAAGCCAAGCTAAGGCTGGGCATTTATAAGTAATAATAAGTCTCTGTGTGATTATTTGGGAGCTGAGTGGCGGGCCCTTAAAGAATAGAGCAAAGAGTAAAAACAACCACCAACAAAAAACTTTTAAAATACCTATTCTATTTATTTCTTTTTAATATTTTTTATTCTTTGAAAGTTTAATATATTTATATTGTGTATTTTGAGGACATCTAACCACCACTACCTCCTTCCAGTTCTCCCTAGTGCTTCCCACTCAACCTTCCTTCCAGATTAATATTCTCTTTTTCATCTTTATTTTTAAATTATATATTTTATTTTTGAGATTATAATGCAATTACATCATTTTCCCCTTCCTCCCTCCAAACTTTCCCATATACCCTTCCTTGATCTCTTTGAAATTAATGGCCTCTTTTTTTAATAATTGCATGTATATCTGTATCTATATTCCTATATATAACCTGCATATATATATATATATATATATATATATATATATATATATATCTGTGTGCTTTTTTTAGTGCTGATCCTTTAGTATTAGATAACCAATCAGTGTGCTCTTCCTGGGGAAGACTATTTCTTTTCCTCAGCATTCCTTAGTTGCCTGTAGTTCTTTGTGTAGGGTTGTGGCCTCATGGAATTTTCCCCATTTTTGGCGTGTCTATTTTCCTTGTTCAGGTCACATTAGACACTCATGTTGATGAGATTTCGTGTGTGTAGCTTTGGACATTTCTAGGTGTCACAGTCTCATAGCAACATCCTTGATCTTTGGGCTTTCACCGTCTTTTGCCATTTCTGGCAGTTCTTGTTGCTGTCACTGTATTTTATTGGTAGTTCTGTAGACACATCTTGTTCTTTCTGATGTGGTATTCACTAGCTCTGGTAAATAGACCATATTGTATGTTTTTTTTTTCATTGAGAGAGTGATGGAGTTAAAAATAATCACAGTAATAATTTTAAAAGGACATGCTGACATTTAGATCTAAAGACTTTCCCTCTAGGCTAAAAAGTTATGAAAGTAGGTCACACTTTGGTTTAAACTCTGAACAGATACTTGCCTTCTGTGCTAACTTACCTTTTGATCTTAAAGCAGTGCTTATTCTTGACTCCAGTAAGCTGGAAATTGTCCCTTCAAATTTAGAAATAGTCTATGCAATGACAAAATCACCAGCCATGTAAAAGAGAAAGTTAAAGAAGCAAATTTGGAAAAAAAAAAAGAAGCAAATTTGGCACTTTACTCTTTATTGCCTTAAAAACAACTGGAACTTTTCCTCAGTGATCCTAGCTAGAAATATAAGATAGATATAAAGTACAGAAGTTGATACTGACCGCAAGAAAATTGAGATATAGGTAATACCCTTAAGTTTCTCTTTAGGAATACTTTTCTGGATCAGAGCATGGTGGAGGTAAAGACGGAGGCTGCATACTTAACATGCATGTTCTACCGAGCTTGTATAGCTCTTCCTGTGTTCTGCTCATGACAAGCACACTGCTGTTGCATCTCTGGAATTACTTTTGCTCTCAGTACTTCTACTATTATTACTGCTACTGACCTTTGAGAAGTGTGACCTTCAGTTCTCTTTTTCATTCCTTTGGTGCATTGTATACTTTCTTGTACGTAGAATTTCTCTTTCATGTCCTTCTACCCCATGCAGTCTAGTCCTATTAGGTATGCATAAGCATTCTCTGCAGTAGTTTTGATAACTAAGTACTTACTTTATGTATTGGTCACGGGTATCTTGTAGTAGCAACTATTTGTTTTAAGAGCAACTGAGTGACTGGAGGTGGTTCATTTTAGTTTGTTTCTTATCCACTGTTAACACTGGCCAACCCCAGGTACCCTGATTGTTCTTGTTCTTTATAGTTCTATATTTTCCTCCCAATTTTCTTTTCTACACCATCTTTTATGTAATAATAAATTCATCAAGTTTATTTTTTTCTATTTTTCTTTTGTTAAAAAATATTTTTTATATAATATATTCTAATTACAATTTCTCCTTCTCCAGCTTCTTCAAGAGTCTCTATACCTACTCTCCCATCCAAACCCATACCCTTTCTTTCTTTCATTAGAAAACAGTCATATAAAGAATAATAATAAAATAAGATAAAACAAAACCAAACAAATCAGAGTAGAACAAAATGAACGAACAAACAGAAGAAAAGGCCAAATAAAAAGCATAAGAAACACAAAAAGATGCAGAATGCTGTTAGGAGTCATGTTATTGTTATGCTCATTTAACAGAACAGTAGCATTTGGTTTTCCCCTAGGTGCCAGGCATATCTAGCCTCAGGTTCTTGGCCACCTGGGCAGTGTTAAAAACGAATTCTATCTTATGGAGTAGGTCTTAAATTCAGTCACAAAAACCATCCAATCTTCTCATTAGATACGAAAAGTCTTTGACGAAATCTAACATCCCTTCAGGATGAGCATCCTGGAGAGACTAGGGATACAAGTGATGTATCAAGTGGTTTCCACAAACCCACAGCCAACCTCAACCTAAGTAGAGAGAACCTCAAATGAGGGATAAGACAAAGTTATCCACTGTCTTCGTACTTATTTAATATAGTACTTGAAGTCTTAGCTAGAGAAATAAGACAATAAAGGAGATTAAGGGGATACAAATAGGAAGGGAAGAAATCAAAGTATCTTTATTTTCAAATGATAAGATTGTATGGCCCGAAAAATTTCACCAGGAAACTCCTACACTTTAAAGAAAGTAAGAGGATACAAAATTAATATACAAAAATCAGTAACTTTCCTATATACAAATGACAAATGGACTGAGAGAAAACAATTAGGGAAACAATACCCTTTGCAATAGCCTAATTATTTTTATCTATCCAACAATCGTCCTATCTATCTACCTACCTACCTAACTACTTACCTACCCATCACCGTCGGGTAACTTTAACCAAGTGAAACACTTATATGAAAAACTTTAAGACATTAAAGAAAGAAATTGAAGAAGATACCAGAAGAGGGAAAGCTCTCATACTCACAGATTGGAAGGATTAACATAATTAAAACTACCCTGTTAAAAACAATCAATAGATTCAATGCAGTTCCCGTCAAAATTAAAACATAGTTCTTCACAGATCTTGAAAGAACAATTTTCAGCTTTAAATGGAAACAAAAAACCCCCAGGATATCTAGAATAGTCCCAAATAATAAAAGAACTTATGGAGGTATCACCATCCCTGATCTCAAATTGTACTGTAAAGCTATAGGTAATAAAAACAGCATGGTATTGGTACAGAAACAGGCATGTTGACCAATGGATTGAATTGAAGACCCAGAAATGAGACCACACACCTATAGGCACCTTATTTGATAAATTCACCAAATTTAATAAGAATTTTTGTTACTTGTATACTGTGATCTCAACTAAGAAAAAAATATGGGGACATCCACATATCTAAGGGGTCCTACTTAAAAGTGACTAGAAAAGAACATTTCTAGTATTATATTGTACAGATGAAAGATATTCTAGATACACAGGACAACCAGGAGATTGGGAAGTATAATTAGAATCAGAAAAGAACCTGTTGGAGGCACAACATCCAGGAGCATGCAGTGGGCATGTGCTGTATAGCGATTGACAAAGTGTAGACAGCGAGAAAGTTGTCTTTGTCCTGTTTAGAAGGAACAGAAAGGAAGTAATAGGTGTGGCATTGGGAGAAGAGCTTCAGTAAATAGAGAGTTTTAATTTACTTTAATTGATCATTTCTTTATTGCTAGCTTAATTTTATCAAGTGTTCATTAATAGATAAAATGATTCAACATCCTTAATTAAACTAATATTTACTAGACAATAACTATTGTTAGGTCCATTGATTCTTAAGCTTGTGATACTAGTAAAACTGAAAGTGATTCAGAACTGACTGAAATATTATTTTCATTGGGAATGGTTGTTTTGGTGAGCATTCAATAAGTAGGCTATATAGTGTACAAATACTTACATATCAATGTTTGTAGTTGAACTGTTAATGCTAGCCAGGGAATAGAGCCAGCCTCGTGTTCATCAACCAATGAACAGATAAAGAAACTGTAGTGCATATGTGTTGTAGGGGGGCTGCTTGTTGATTCCTAGTCGCCTGACAGCTCAGAAATAATCACACAGAAACTATATTATTTGCAATACTGTTTGACCAATAGCTTAAGCATATTTATGGCTAACTCTTACATCTTAATTTAACACATCTCCGTTAATCTGTGCATCACCACAAGGCCATGGCCTACCAGCAAAGTTTCAGAGTGTCTGTCTTGAGTGGAGGCTCCATGGCTTCTCTCTGACTCCACCTTTCTTTCTCCCAGCATTCAGTTTAGTTTTCCCTGCTTAGCTCTGTTCTCCCCTATCAGGCCAAGGAAGTTTCTTTATTAACCAATGGTATTCACAGCATACAGAGGGGAATCCCATATCACATATGCACAATGGAAATTGTTTAGCAGTTAGAAAAATGAAATGACTGGATCTAGAGCTTGTTTTAAAATAAGACAGGCTCAGAAAGACAAATGAGGTATGGCTTCTTTTCTGATATAAAGTGTGTGTGTTTTTATATATGTTTGTAGATCTTTAGGAGTGTGGGAGCTAGAGTAACAGAATACGTGTAACAGGAAAACATGAGGAGACTTAGTAGGGGACTAAGGGAAATGGCTTGAGCGGGAGGTGTTTGGGACAGAGAGTGGAGGAGGGAACAAGTGAGAACAAAGTATAATGGCACATAGATATAAAAATGCCAAAATGAAGCCTATTACTATTGATACTAACCTAAAAATTAATAATTGTCATGCTTCAATTTTTATGACTTCCTTTGGTGTTTGGGGAAACAGTTGTTTGGTTTTTATCCTTGCCACAGTGAAAAGAAAGAATGAGAACCAATTCCCATCTCAGTATTTTTAATGGGAAGGTGAAGCCTCGTGTCAGCAGTGGTTGCCTTTAAGTGGTTTCAGAGAAAGTAGTGAAACAGGTGAGGTCTTTCCAGCTGTGTCTTATATGGCGTGTGACCATCGTGACACTGTGCAGACGGTAACCAGACACACCCACTGAAAGGCTGACTGCCCAAACTATAATTCTCACGGGGTCTAAAAACACAGTCAATGCTTTTTTTAGGTGGCTTATAACTCATAAAAGAGAAACAACAGCTCGGTTTTAGATAATCTGCTGGCATTTGCAACTCCACTAATCTTTGCCTCGTAGTAAAGACATTTAACCACAACTGACATCTATTTACAAGAATTATTGCCAATTAGAGTGAGTTTAACGCTGAAGTTCTGTTAGGCCATTCTGGCTCGTTAGTGCACCCCTTCTAGCCCTCTCTGTCCTGCATCTGCTGTGGTGCTCACGTGCACGTAGAGACTATGTGACAGGAAGCTCTGGACCTCATTTTTTCATGAAAGGATGTTATATTTTAGCTCCAAGTTCCCTCCTGAAAGTCAGCATCGTGGCCAATCTTGAAACTTGGTTCTAGTTGGTCTGTCCTTGTTAGTGGAGTCCTACAGCTTCAGTTTTCCTTATGTGCTCCTGCAGTTTTAAAGGAGGGGCTCTTTAAGTTTTATTCTTTACAACTTAACCAGAGTGTGGCTCTATTGTTACCTTTATAAGAACTTAGTAAATGGAGTTTGACATTTGGGAATAAAAGTACTAATAATACCTCCCTGGAGATTCTGGTATGGGTAATTCATAGATGGAAATCTTAAATGTCTTTACTGGAAACAGTTGTGGTTTTTTTGTTTGTTTGTTTGTATGTTTGTTTTTTTGAGACAGGATTTCCCTGTGTAGCCCTCGTTGTCCTGGAATTTGCTTTGTAGACCAGGCTGTCCTCGAACTCACAGAGATCCATCTGCCTCTTCCTCCAAGTACTGGGATTAAAGGCATGTGCCACCACACCTAGCCATAGAAACAATTTTATATTCATAAATACAATTTCTTAGTCTGTATGCTACCTGTATGTATAAATAAAAAATATTTTAAACAATAATTTTAAATGTTATCATACCTAGACTTGGATTCCTAATTAGTATAGAAGCCAGAAATCTTAAGTTTGTGATTTAAATACTCTCCCTCTTCCTGCATTAACTGGCTTGATCTTGTACTGGTCTTGTGTACGTAACCAACCACAGCTTCTGTGAGTTCATGGAAGGCCTCCCAAGAACTAACCCCTAGTAAAACTATTATTGGCTGCAGGGAGAGAAAGAGTCATTTTTCCTGTGGGTGGTTGGGTGGGGTCTGGTAGTTTCCCCATGCCACAGTGGACGACCCCACTCTATGTGCATATGGCTAGCACCATTTGTATTCAGTAGGTTAAAATAAATGAATAAATAAATGGAGGACATGAAATCAGGAGAGAGATGTGATGGGGAATGTTTTGGGCATTGGAGGGAATAGTGAAGGGTAGGTATGGTTAAGAATTGTTGTACACATGTATAAAATTTTAAAAGAGTGAATAAATTAAAATTAAAAAGAAAACTGCATTAATAGATCATTTTCTTACTTCCAGCTTTCGTTATTTACTTTAGTAACTTATTTTTTAAAATCACAATTTAGCTTAGTAACTTTTTTCCCACGAGTGGATGGTACTGGGGAATTGAGAGGCAAATATACTACTTACCACTTAACCAAACCCCTAGCTATAATTACCTTTTAAAAATGTTGTTAATGTGTGTATGTGTGTATGATGCACATGGTGAGTGTGGGTATACATTATAGTTGTGGAGGTCAGAGGACAACTTTTGGGATATTAAACCCAGGTTGTCACGTTTCTGTGGCATGTGGCTTTTCACCTACTGAGCCACCTTGCCGCCTCCTACTCTGATTATTTTAATTCTTACTTTGTCTATTTGTATGCCACAGATTTTAAAATATGCTATAATCTATTTTATTATGCAGTGGTGGGATGTGACTTAACTCTTTCTGAACATTTCAGAAGGGTATCATATTTACCAGTTTACACATTCTAAAACATCATATGGGGTTTGTACTGGGGAGAGGGAGGAGTTGCCTGTATCCTTTATCTGTGGTAGGGTGGGGCTCAGCTGTCTTGAATATGTTAAAGTAATGTAAATAGGCATGCAAAGCATTCTACTTCCAAAGTAGGGGGCAGATTACTTCCGTATGTTCAGTGGAAGGATGCAGAAGCTGCCGTCTAGTTGGTGCTGTAGCTTCAGCTCCAAGCCCTTCCTGAAATCATCAGACCACTGATTTCAGGCACGCCCAGTTTCCTTCTGTTTTCCTCTACCTTTAGGAAGCCACTCCACCATAAAGAATGATGCCATTGTTTAAAAACCACTTTGATTAATTCCTTTATTTTCACTTTTTAGAATAAGATTTTCCATAGTGGGAGGGGATCGGCACCATGCAAGCTGTTCTGTGGTGGCAGCCTGCTGGCAGCTCAATCCTGAGAAGTCTCTATTAAATAAAGCATCAGCGTAACGGTTTTGTGTCATCTGGAGTCGGTGGAGAAAACTCGTAGTTTGGGAATTTTCTTTGTTGAATATAACTCCGCATGGACTGGAATGAGGCTGGGGCCAGAGAGGTTCCTGAGCATGCCCACAGCCCTGGGCTCAATCCTCAGCACTGGTGTGCAGCATCCCCACCTGCATGCCCGAATAACCAGACACTGAGAATAGTGTAGCTGACTTCCTCCTACTTTTCCATAGCTTTTATTCATGGAATTTTGAATCATGACTAGAATAACTATACCTTTTTTTAATGAAAGGAAAAATAACTCGAGATCTTATTTTATCTACGAAAATAATCATTTGAAACAATATATATATTGGTTTTTCGAGACAGGGTTTCTCTGTAGCTTTGGAGCCTGTCCTGGAACTCCCTTTGTAGACCAGGCTGGCCTTGAACTCACAGAGATCTGCCTGCCTCTGCCTCCCGAGTGCTGGGATTAAAGGCGTGTGCCACCTCCACCCGGCTTTGAAACAATAATTTACTAGACTATTTTTATTAACTGTTTTTAATGAAATGGTGCTTGGGAATCAAACTCAAGAATTCTTTTCTATGCTAGGAAAGCCCAATTTTTAAATTTTTACTGCCTTTAAATTTTATTGATCCTATTAAATTTTTGCTATAGGATATTTGGGCCAGCAGGATAGCTCAACTGTGGGGCCTGGCAACCTGAATTGTGTCCTTGGGGCCCACGTGGTGGAGGAAAAGAGCCTATTCCTGCAGGGTGTTCTCTGACCTCAACATGTGTGCCTTCACATATGCCCTGCCCTTTCCTAAATAAATGAATTTTTAATTTTAAAAAGACATTAATTTACTTTCTATTGGTAGTATTGTGAGTTGGCTCTACATGCTGTTTGAAATAACCCTTCTGAGTTTCAAAATCACAGGTATGCACCACTGTACTCAGCTTCCTTTCTATTCTTGAGCTCTTGGGGAAGTTGTAGAGGAAAAGGAAAGCATTTCAGGACAAAACTGGACTTGTGTTTGCTCTTCATACATTTGCATGTGCTTCTACTTAAAGAAAAAAAGAAACTGGCTTTTCCAGCTCCCTGTGAATCATCCACCCATACTTCCCTGTCCTTAAATCCTTTCTTGAAACAGCAACACTTCTTTCAACAGGCGTTCCTTTGCGAACATCAGTCAATCAAGTGTGGCTTATTTTCATAGGGGCAGAGTGTTCGAAGAGTTAACTGGCTGTTTGCCACTAGATTTGGAAGGGGAAGGATGGGTCCTCTATCCCTGGATAGCTTCCTCTCCCACTGACTTAGAAAGCCTGCTGCTAAACATTGCTTGAGAGTGAGCAACTAAGAATAGTTTACCTGATTAGACCCCAGGTCAAGAGAGTTGTTGGAGGCCAAGTCCCTTTTCAGTCATTGCAGCAGTCTCAACTGCCCTGTCAAAGCCCTGTGTTCTCACTGCAAGTCTTCCTGCTTTACATTCTACATTACTTGTTCTTGGGGGTGGGGGGAGGCGAGTTTGAGACAAGGTTTCTCTTTTGGAAGCCTGTCCTGGAACTAGCTCTTGTAGACCAGTCTGGTCTCAAATTCACAGAGATTCGCCTGCTTGTGCCTGCCAAGTGCTGGGATTAAAGGTGTGCGCCACCACTGCCCGGCTAGGCCTAGCTAATGGTGAGAAGAGCACTGATAGTAGGCTACTAGACTAAATTACCTATTGTTTCAAATGTACCGTTTTTTCTGCTCCTTGTCACTGTAATAGTATTCCAAGTTAACAACAATGAAAAGGGAAGCCATGAATTTTTGGGAGAGTGGGGAAGTGTGTATGGGAAGGCTTGGAGAAAAGAAATGGAAATGAGAAATGTCGTTACGGTCTCAAAACTTAAAGAAAAAGAAAAAAGCAAGTAAGGTAGTATTGCCTTTGCTGGGAGTACAGTTTACCCCTTTCATACATAATGACCTACTAATTGTGGTGGTTTGAATAAGAACAGTCCCCACAGTCTCATGTATTTGAATGCTTGGTTACCAGGGATTGGAACTGTTTGAAAGGATTAGAAGGTTTAGAAGGTAGGGCCTTGTTGGAGGAATTATTTCACTGGGGGTGGGCTTTAAGATTTCAAAAGCCTATGTCAGGCCCACCTCTTTGCCTATGGATCATGGATCATGTGAGAGAGCTCTTAGCTACTGCTCCAGCACTACTCCTGCATGTACACTGCCTTGCTACCTGGCATGATAATAATGGACTAAACCTCTGAAACTGTAAGCAAGCCCCCAATTAAATGATTTCTTTGATAAGAGCTGCCTTGGTCATGGAGTCTCCTCACATCAGTGGAGCAGTGACATTATTCTTCATATCCTCTCTTAAAGGCTGTCCTCTCAGTGAAGACATTCTTGCCCCGTGGACAGGATTGGATCACTTCTTTCTCTCTGTCTGTTGTATGGGAAACCATAGAGTGCCCTCTTGTATGCCCTTGTGGGTTCTGCCCTCTCTAGCCCAGCTTCAAAAGTGCTCAGGTACTTCATACGTTTGGAGAATGGATAAATTAATGTTTGATTTAATGAATAATATGGGAACTCACAAACACTTAAAAAACTTTATTTATTTATTAAAATGTGAATAGTCATTACCCATCCCCTAACCACTTTCCATCCTGGGTTTATGTTTTATTTTAATAGAAAATTAAATGTTTCAGTTTTAGTATTCCCATGTTCTTCCAGAGATCATTTCAAGGATAGCCTGATGAAGGGGCCTAGGTAGTTTGCCTTCGGGTGACTGATGCCTGATCTCTTTACCAGAGGTTTTTGTTATAGTCATATTGTTTTCTACTAACAGGAGGAAACTTCAGCTATGTGTGCACAACTCATTTATTAGGTTGCCTTCAGCTAGTTCTTAGAAAACAATTTAAAAACCCATTGCCTTATCAGTTTATTGAGGAAAAAGTGTATTCTGAATTTTCTTGGCTAGCATGTATACAGAAATACCCACCTTTGTAGTCAGAAAGCAAATTGTTCATACTTGTTAGGTGCTTGTGAAACAATCTCCTGCAATCAAGTAATAGCACTGCTGTGTCATCTTGAATAATCTACATTAACCACGATAGTTTCATATGGATTTCTGTTATAGCTGCATGTTTTTTAAATGTTCTTTTGGTGAGTCTTTGTTTGTTTCAATGCAGTCATTTATTGAGATCTTAGTTGTTGTTGCTGTTGATTTTCTCAAGCTTAAGGTGCTGGCAGACTTGGTTCCTGGTGGAGGCCCTCTCCTTGGCTCGCAGGTGTCCCCCGAGTGATCTGACTTGACTCAGTGGGGGAATGAAGTGCTGATCTCTCTTCTTCTTGTAAACACTGATATCCTCATGAATCCTCCCTAATAAATTCATTTATCCTGATTAATCCTGTAGAAATTCCACATATAAATATCAGAACCACTGTAACGTGAACTTAGGGAAAGAAATGTTTGGTCCATAAAAATTCCCCCAAATTTGACAATTTTTTTTATGTCTTAACAAACATGAAATATATTATAATTTTCTGTTGTGATACCTTTTTAGTTATGGAATAGTTATAATTAAGTGCTATAATGTCCAACTATTTTGATTTTTTTATATTATTAATTGTTTACTTTTAGTTTCTTTCTGTTCTGATAGTATACTTGGTAATATACTTTGAATATATAAAATTTTTAAGGGGAACTTATTCAGAAGGTATCTTAGTAAGTGTTCCATTTATACTTAGATTGAATGTTTATACTCTCCTGGGACATGATGTCCTACACATGTCTGTTTGGTGAGCCTTTTTGATGACTTAAGCATGTCAGCTGTTTCTCTACTGGTTTTATGTCTATAATTTTATCAATTCCTCAGAGCAATGTCAAAATCTAAACTATAATTGTGAAAGTATTTATTTCCCTTTTCTTTTCTTTCTGTTGCCCAAGGTAGTCCTTACTCTAAGTGTGAGAGGCAGCAGAAAGTAATTGTCTTCTAAGCTAAAGATGAGGAGATGGGCTGAGGTGGTAGAGGCTGAAGAGATTTTTGTTTAGATACTGACTGTGAATCCCTGATAAAGATTGATCTGTGGCTAGTCTCAAAATATAGTGCTGGGTGCTGGGGTTAAGGTGTGCACCGTTGTGCCTGGCGGGAAAGATGCTTTGACTTGAGATGAAGACAGTTTGGTTTGTGTTGCAGTGTCATCTTCCCTTCCCTCCACCATTCCTAGCTATTTGTATGTAAATGAGGGAAGACTTCCTCTTAGTTCTTGAAAGAACTTGGAACTCCGTGTCTGCTGGTTATTACAGATTCCCACATTTTTCTTCCATCTTTTCTCTTCTTGGAATTAAAAACTATATGAGACTACAATTTTATTTTTATTTTTCAGGGGTTTTTTGGTGGTTTGGACTGAACATAAGGATGATCATAGGGTTGTTTTAAATTTTAGAAGTCCCCCCTCTTTTTTTCTATCTGCTTTTTGCTTTTTATTTTTGAGATTATAATATAACTACAACATTTCTCCCTTTCCTTTCCTCTCTCTGAACTCTCCCATCTATTTGCCCCAGTCTCCTTCAAACCCACGGCCTCTTTTTTCATTGTTACTTCCTGTGTCGATGTATATTTATGCACATATGTATTTCTAAATATATCCAGCTCAGTCCATATGTGACTTATGTTTTCAGGGTGACCATTTGGCACTGGACAATTAGTGTGCTCTTCCCTGGATAAGTGCTCCTAGCCCTCCTCAGTAGCCTGTAGTTCTTTGTAAGGTTGAAGTGTGTTGTAGATGTGTCCATTGGGGTAGGGCTTCACAAGTCAGCATTTTGATTGGCTGTGGTTTCCTGTAAGGCGTTAACAATGAAAAGATATTATTAAAACACTTAGAAAATAATTGGAGTTTATTTTTCTCTAAAAGCAGATGTTAGATTTTTGTCTCTTTTCTCATGATGCCAAGGACCTAGTATGCAAGGAACTAAACAGTTTGCTTCAAATCACTTTCTTTTGCTTTTTAAATTTATTTTTATTTTACTTTGTGTGTATGGGTATTTTGCGTACACATATGTGTGTGCCACATGTTTGCCTGGCGACCACAGAAGCCAAAATTCCTGAACTAGGGTTAGCTGCCATGTGGGTAATGAGAAATGAACCTGGGTTTTCTGCAAGAGCAGCCAGTGCTCTTAACTGCTGCGCTACTGCTCCAGATTCTCAAATCAGTTTCTTAAGTCCGTGAAAGTAGAACTGCTTTTTAAACAAAGATTTATTTATTAATTATGTATACATTGTTCTGTCTTCATGTATCCCTGCAAGTCCAGAAGAGGGCACCAGATCTTATTACAGATGGTTGTGAGCCAACATGTGGTTACTGGGAATTGAACTCAGGACCTCTGGAAGAGCTGTCAGTTTTCTTAGCCCCTGAGCCATCTCTCCAACCCCTAGAACTTTTTTTTACCAAGTAGGTTAATGCAATGCTTAAAATAAAATATTGGTATTCTAAATTTTAGCTCTTACAGGGGCATTTTCTTTAGCAAACTGTACATTTAAAAGGGGCTATTTTTAAGTTTTTAATAGAGCTGCTAAATTGAAATTGTATTACACTAACCACAACTTCAGTGTTTGGGGCAAAAATGCTCACTTGACTTCTTTAACTCTGGAACACTCTAGAGACAAGGTAAAGATGATTTGACTTTTACATTAATCTTTTTAAGCAATTATTTTCTGTGTGTTACTCTGAAACTCTATAGTGTGGTTTCTTTGCTCCTATGCCCAACTTGAGAAACCCCAGTTTTAAAGGCTAATGCCATCCCAGACTTCCAATATATGTTTCTTTTTTATCTTCCTCATCTTGCCAGTCCTTCTCTTTTTCCTTATTTAGTGAACTCTATCATTACGAATCTCAATTTCCCCCTAAGCTTTGCTGGACTCTGTCCAGTTCTCCACCGTTCTACTCCCTGTCTATTACTCTCTATAAGGAAAAAGGAGGGGAACAGACCATGACTAAGTGTGCTTTTCAGACTCGACCTGGCTCTTCTTTCCTGCCTTCCCAAGCCATCACTGTTATACTGCAGTGGTAACGGTGTCCATTAAGCATAGATTGTACTGCGTGACAAACTGAAAACTGGTTGCTTGGTCATAGTTTTCAGCAGGAAGATTTTGTAGCTGGTAACTTAATTAACGAATCTAGCTGAATATTTGGGTCTTTGTTCAGTTTGTCATAGTGTACAGTAGCAGCTCATCCTTGTATTTCTTTTCTACTCAAATTCTATTAAATTAGAGAAAATCTTTCATAGAATGTATGATCAGCTTTCCCCCTAATTTTTCAGTCCCCTTTATTTGTCTCTAGCTTGCAGAGAACTCTAAAATGCAGATCTTATTCTTCAGTCTTAGCCCATGGCCTCCAGTCAAATTCAGAGTTTTGTTCTTGGTTAGACCTCTTTAGAAAGTTTTTTTTTTTTCTGTATCCATTTTGTACCTGTAGCTGTTAATACTTCTTCGTGTCTAGAATGCAGTCACAAGGATAAACATCATTGTATACTGGTGTTATTTATGTTAAAGAAGCCAACCTTCCCCAGGCATCTGCTGCACAGACGTAAAAAGGTTGTTCCAATTTTTGACTGCCAGAGAAACCGAGTGTTGTCACAACAAAGTTGACAAACAGCCCCCCCAAAGTCCTCAAGAAGTAGTGACTTCATACTGCTGGAAACTCAGAATCAGGAAAGGACTGTACATCTTTGATGAGGGGCTTCTGCCTTGACTCTGTGCATCCCTGTGTCGAGAATGGATCATCTTACGAAGGGCTCACTTAAGCTTTAGTTAGTGTTGGCGAGAATGCAGATTTGAAATCTCTCTGGTCCCTGGCAGGTTGCTTCCTAGTGGAGCTGGACTGTGTTCCACTGTAGCTGGGTCTTTTGACTGACTTTGGTAAGACTGACTCCCAGGAAACCCCAGCATCCTCCTTTGCCTGGCGCCACTGGGCCGGCCACCCGCCCTCCCTTTCTTCTCCCGCCCTCACTTCCCCACCACCTTTCTATTCCTCACTTGAACTGACTGCCAGAGTTCACAGACAGCTGGGTAGAGAGTGGCTAAGTCGCCCAGCTGCCCGGGAAGCTTGGCGGCCAGGCTGAGGGAAGGAAGCATCGGCTCTCTTTGAAGGTCGGCTGCCAGTGAATCTCAGGCAGCTGGACTTCAAAGGGGGCACCGACGGGCTTTCCCTCCTGTCTAGGCAGGTCATTCCATGGCACTGTGCTTCCGGCACTGGCATGGTGGTTTTCAAGTTCCCCTTCAACTAAAGAGCTGAATTGGGAACCACACTTATGCTCACATTTATAGTCTAAATTCCCACCCTATGTTACCTCAAAACTGAAGAGCTGGAGGAGAAAAATTAATAAATATCCCACATGGTGGGATTTCCTCATTGCCAACCTTTCTTTTCTGTTACTTACCAAATTTTCAGTTACTTCAGAGACTTCCTATGATCTTCAGAAAACACTGCTTGCTGCTCGCTTGTGGAACAAATTAGAACTGTGGGTGGTGGTTTTATCGCTTTCTAGGAGGGGATGTGGTGCTCAGCTGCTGTGCCACCCTCTGCTCTCTGCACTTCCCTAGTCTCACCTCCCAGTTTCCTTGTTCTGACAGAGAAGTAGCCTAGGAGGGATGCTGCATAAGCGTCTAGGCCCTCTGTAGTCAGCTGAGTGTCGGGAGGAGCCTGGACATCTAGCCCTGCCTTATTATGCAGCCATTGTCACTGGAAATCAGTGATGGTAGCACCGGCAGCACTGATGAGACAGTGCAGTAACAGGTTTAATAGATGCCGGTGTGTAGCTCACAAAAGACCTCTGCAGTCAACTAGCTACTATTACTATATCATCTAGCTCCCATTGACTGGGAAAGACGAAGGGAACAAGTGGCTGCTGTTGTTCTTGCTTATTTTATTGTCTGTGTTTGGACAAAAGACAGTTTCTGTATTAGACTGATAAATCTATAATGGTGTAAAGTAATGTATTACTTAGTTTGAAGGAGGAGCAGTTAGTTTATGTTATCAGTCTCTTGTTACTCTACTTGCCCTGGGGCTTTAAGGAGACTGAATTCACTACAAGGGCTACAAAGGGCTAGTCCCATTGTACTGTCCCATACATACCCAAAGAAACGTGGTAACCTTTCAGAAAGCACTTATTTGAATGGATGGTATATTTTCTGGAGCCAGAGTCAGTATTCGACTTTTTACTCTTTGACAGTTTCTTGTCATTTGTGGATGGGTAAGTTGTCTTGTTGGTGAAATGAGATAATTATGTGTAATTCAGAGAGGATGAAGGATGAAACTAGAAACTAGTGTTGCTGGCCCGAGTAGCAACATATTCATTAAATGTAACTGCTGTTTTTATTATCATCATAATTTTGTTATTATTGCCCCCACCAGTATAATAAATTAAGACTATTTTTAAATTATAAGGAAGCCTTCATTTGACCCAGCAATGATTTAATAAGCAGAGGGCTTTTCCTTAAGGATTATGTTGTTTCTAATCAACAAACCAGTGTGTCTGGGGCCAAATAGTTTACCATCTCTTGTTGTGGATGTTGTTTTGTGGGTTTTCTGTTTTTTGACACACATCGGTGTCCATTTGCCCATGTATTGTATTTGTCCATGCTATTCAGCAGAAGCAAAAGGTTGTGACAAGAATCTGTGGTCTTCATAGACTAAAATAGTTATTAGTTGGTCCTTTCCAGAGAAGTTTGCTGACCCTTGTCTAAGATGTGTGTTTTTCCACTTACGGACCCGAGAATACTAGTTCAATCTATGCTGGTATATGTTATCTGAAAAAATAGTTCCATCATCAAATAAACTTTGGAAAATGTTAAAGGGGTTGATTTATTCCAGGACGATTACTTAAAAGACTCTGGTTTTTAATATACTGATGTGTATTGTGAATCTTCAAGACAAGGCCATGGTATGCAAATAAACTCCAGTTTCCCAGGCTTACTTGGCTGTGGCCCTCCGATATGATGATATTACACAAAACATCGTCTGGGAAACCCTGTGCTTGGGCTGTCTCTGGAAGGGCTTTCCTAAATCATTCCTCTTGGTGATTTAGGTGATGTCCTCATTTGGAGACTATAGAAGACTGTGAAATTCTATAATGGTTACCCCATTTCTTTCTAATAAAAATTGTATTTGTTTAAAATCAAAACAGCAAAATATGCCAGATATTTAAATAATCTAATCAGACATTATCCCCACCTTTAAATGACTCTATATGATGTCTCAAGATTATAAAACAAAGTCTCAAAGTCCAAGAAAAGACAAGCTGTTTACTTCATGCCGTCTTAAAAATTTAAAAGTACAAATCCTTTGTTGGGCTTTTTTTTTCCAAGCACATTTCTGAAACATAAATCTAGAGTACCTAACTGGTATACCAACTGATCTCAGCTAGGGTTTATAAGAGGGGAGATTAATGTGAAGGTAACTTCTGCCCTGGCCATAAGGGGTTTGTTTTATAGACTAAAGTAAACACCTTGAATTTCAAGTTGCAAGCACACAGGGAGCCAGAAGATTCCAGAGCACTGGCGTCATCTTCTGCCTATGACTCACATATCTCAGTGGCTGAGCTTTCTCCTGCAGCTGCAGCTTCCAGCTGGCCACCAGATAGAGCCCTAGGTAGTCATACCCTGCAGTCACCTGGTCTGAGATGACCGAACAGGATAATTGCGACATAGTCTGGTTGTGAATGAAGGCTGGACTGTCCCTTTGCCAAACACAGATGAAAAATAAATGCTGAGTCATAGTTGTTTTCTGTGGGGTCACAGTGGCTATAATAGTGAACCTTGGACTAAGTGAGAACCCTATTGGGAAATGCAACCCTACTCATTAATACATTCTTTGTTCTCTGTCATATATGAGCTACTTGTCAGTGGCTCCGTGCCAGTGCTTAAGCACTTGGTTGCCCACCATACCTGATGCAACGATGGACTTAGAACTGTAGTAAATGCTTCATGAAAGAGTAGTGCAGAGTCATGCATGGTTCCCCTTTCCCACCTGCTTCATCATTTCAAGAAGATCTCATGTCTTGTCTTTATTTATTCTTGCTGTATATACAAAGGGCCCTCAGTAAATGTTATTGCATGTAAATGTGGATCCTAAATTTTTCATTATTTTATTTTACAGTATGGGGAATGATAAATGGACTGTTGGGTCTCTCTCTCTCTCTCTCTCTCTCTCTCTCTCTCTCTCTCTCTCGTGTGTGTGTGTGATATGTACATAACTGTGTAGACTTGTACATGCCTAGCAGTCAGAGGAGGGCATCCAGGAAGCTCCAAGGGTTCTCCTGTCTCTGCTGCCTCCATTATTGGGTTACAGTCATTCAAAGGACAGTACCTGGCATTTGTGTGGATGCTGGAATCCAAAGTTCCCTCCTTATGTTTCAACAGAAATCACTTTTAACCCTTGTATCATCTCTGTAGCCCTGTTACTGTCTTTATCTTTAAAAGAAAGAAAAGGGGAGTGATGAATGGGAAGAGGGAAGGAAGGTTTGATCTCTGTTTCATTCTTGATTGATTGAACCAAGGAAACATTAGTGAGGCACGTTTTGGAGTGTCTCAGAGGGAGGGCCTTTACAGATAGGGTTAACAGAGGAACAGAGACTGAATGTGCACATAAGATTGAATGAAAGGTTAAAATGGATAAATCCTCTGAGCACTGGCATTGCCCTTTTTCCTATCCTAATCCTCCCAGATGTGAGCAAGCTCCTAGAGTCACATCTGTGAGCTGCTTCTGTTGCCATGGGTTTCCTTGATATGATGGACTATAGTCTCAAATTATGAGCCATGATAAATCCTCCCTTGTCTAAGTTGCTTCTTATTAGATATGTGGTCACAGTAATAAGTAACTAAAGCAGAAGGGAAAATAGAGAAAGCATGGCGGTTTTGAACATAGCCATCCTTATCTGAAGAACTAGAAACCAGGACAACTGTGAAGCTACTATGGGGTATATTGTTTCCATGCTCAAAAGTTCATGTGTTCACAAATTTGTTTGCTTTATGAGTGTAAGCACTGTGATGTGCAATAACATACTGTGTTCTAAGAGTCTCTTTGGGGTGGGTTCTCAGGGTTCACATGCATGCCCGGGAAAGAAACAATTGGCCCCTGACCCACTTGAAAGAAAAGGTCAGAAATATGGGGTAGGGTTTATCTAGTACCATGAAGAAAAGCACCATAAGGCCAATCCTGTGTCAACCAAGGATGAGCTCTCTCCAAACAGTCTCTTTTCTTATTTTTTTTATCATCCATATTGCATCGTGTTACTCGTTATCAAAGAGTGAATAAAAGAAATGGCTATAATTAATTGGACACAAACTATATTCCTAGAGACAGTGAATATATGAAGCTAACCATGGTCAGGATTAGCAAACATTGCTAGAGTGAATTCTACTACTGCAGGTAGGCACAAAACAGGCAATAGAAAGGTGCCATGACTTGTTTAAAGTGTGAGACATGGTAAAGGCCAACTAACTTGAGCTGAAAGGAGATAGGACTATTTAATGCTGAATACTGTTTGGCAAAATGTTAAATAGAGAAGAATTCTGAGAAAATTGTGTGGCATCATACAATACTTCTGTCTAGACCAGCATGACTGATTTCTGCTGGGCTGTGTATTGCATCTGTGGTTAACTAGAGATTAAATCAGTACTAGGTGGTTTAGGATGGCTCACTCATCTAGACCCCTTACCTACATGTCTACTGATATTAAGGCAGTGGTTCTCAACCTTCCTAATGCTGCAACCCTTTAATACTGTTCCTCATGTTTTGGTGAGCCCTAACCGTTATTTTCATTGCTACTTCATGACTGCAATTTTTCTACTGTTATGAATCATAATGCAAATATTTGATATACAGGATATCTGATATGAAACCCATGTGAAAGGGTCTGTTAACTCCAAAGGGGTTGTGACCTACAGGTTGAGAACTTCTGTGTTAAGGGGCTAATTGAGCACACGTCTCAGATCATGATGTTTTTCTTGCCCATTGACTGGGCTCCAAAAGTAAACAAAACAGTGCATTCATGCCTTTACTGACCGTTGCTTGTTTTGCTTCCTAACGTCTGTGCATATTAGGGTCCTCTGGGAAGCAGATGCTAAGGCAGTGTTAGACATTTCAGAAATCTATTGTTAAAATGCCAATGGAGGGGGGGGATGAGAAGGAGCTGAAAGAGGCTGATAGTTTCCAAGTACAGGTGGTGATGCAGGCCCTTAGGAAAAACTCTGGAAGGGGGGGGATAATGATCAATTTTGTCATTTAGATAAAGTGGGGACATGATCCCAATAGCTTTAGAAGCAAATACAAAAATAGTTGTTATTTTATATCAGTCAGGCCTTGCTAAAAATGTCTTCTGCTAGGATGTATTGCTTCTTTGTTGTTGCAAGTAAATTTTGTTAAAGCCTTCCTTTTTTTTTTTTTTTTAAGGAACAAGACTATAATCAGGTGAAATTAGTATTTTACCTAAGATGTATATAATTGTCTGGATGATAAAATCAAATGTTCTTTTGCACACAATTTGTCTTATTTGAATATAAGAGTGGGTTACACTTGCTTGTGTTTACTTGCAGGTTCACCCCAAATTCCACTATAAACAGGCTCATGACCCTGGCACAGATACTTCTTGTGTGGCTTTTTCCTATGATGGTAATGTCCTTGCCTCTCGTGGAGGTAGGTAAACAGCTCTTTTTGATGTGTTTCTATACATAAGAAGAATCCTTAACTCTTAAATGTCAGACAAATGTCTTAATGCTTACTAAAGTTAACTGTGCCTTGTTAATGTATCTTTGCCAGTCAGATTCTTTTTTAATTAAAATGTGTTTTCAACTTGGCAACATTGTCTGTATCAAAATTTACTAATTGGTCTTGCAAGATGGCTCAGCAATTAAAGTGCTTGCTGCCAAGCCTGGTGACCTAAGGATTATTCGATTCCTAGAGCTCACATGGTAGAAGGAGAAAACAGCTTTACGAAGTTGTCCTTTGGCGTCTGTGTGCAAGCTTTAGCATGCTTTTGTATGTACGTGCAATAGATAATTAATTCATGCGTGCATAAATAACAAATGTAAAAGTATTATCAACCAAAGTTTAGAAACTATGTTTTTTCTTTAGATTTTTATTTTATCGCTCAAGTGTGAATTCAATAGGCTTGCTTCAAGCTTTTGATTTGTTTGACGCCTAAAGATGCTGCTTGTTTGACAGATGTATATGAACATTCCCAGTTATCTTCCTCTATTTGTTCTCTCTTGCTTTATCATTTCGTGCCTGCTATTTCAAATGTTGTGTGGTACTCTTTCTACTGTCTGAGTTCAAACATCACCACAGTTTAGTTTTGGGGGTCAGGGGTTTTATAATTAGCTGCTTTCCACTCTATTTTATTCTGTATTATTGTATTCTAACCTAGATATGGTTACATGTTGGGTATTCCTGATTTGTTCCTGATTTGTATGCTACGTCCGTCTCACATGAATAAGGGCTGTGTCTAGCCGAGGGGTAGACGGTAGCTGGGCAGCCTGTGAACTATAAATTATGGAGCATGTCTGCGGATTTCTGAGCTGACTCTTGACAATGCAGTAACATTCCAAAGTCAGGGACAGAATGGGCTTTATTAACTCTCCAATCTCTCTTTCAACTGATCCTGATTCCTTCTTGGACCCAAAGGGCCAAGGCCAGTCTTAGGCTGTGGGTACTTGGGAGAAAGGACAGCAGACATTACTTATATGAGCTTGACTCTTGTTCTAGTTAGGAGTTTGTGAGTAGCCCTATAGAAATATAAAAATGGTATCCTTATAAGAATGTTCATTACTCTTTAAGCAGTTTGGAAAAGTAGTACTTTTCCAGCAAAACGAAGACTAATAGCCACAAGTTGAATTACTCAGGGAGGCAAGAAATAATATGGCCTACCTCAAGTCAGATTACTCTGGGGGGCAAGGAATAACATGGCCTACCTCATTAATGTTGATAGATCATTCTACCCACATACTAATGGGAAAGATAATCTGTTGTGAGCTGAACTATTTCCAGGCCTGATGGTTCTGAAATTAGGCTTTCCCAAGAAAGCCGGTTGTACTCAGCATACCACAGGGATCTACCATCTGCTCTAATGTGGTTCTTTGGTGGAAGTTCTGCAGAGTTGCCGGCAGATGCTAATCAATCTGGAAAGTAATTGCTAGAAGGATGACTAAGCATCATATAATTTTATACTATTTTTGCAACTGCTATTGCCTTTTCAAACTCCCTAAACAAATAAAAAAGGGAAATGTGCTTCGGTGCACTTCGGTTTTCCCTTCTTTCCCCTTGATTCATCTTTCTTTACTTCTTCCCATCCTCCCTTTTTTATAGTTATATATTGTTTAGCAAACCTTAAGCTGGCATGAGTTCTTTTGTACAAAATTCACTTGTCTTTTGTCCCCTTCATTCCTCAATTAGGTGATGATACACTAAAATTATGGGACGTCAGACAATTTAATAAGCCATTATTTTCAGCCTCAGACCTTCCCACCTTGTTCCCAATGTAAGTCGTAGTTTCTTTTCTAAGTTAAAACAACTTTTTCATGTGTGTGATGTTTTGCGATTTGTATGCCTATGTACCACACATGTGCCTGGTAACCGAGAAGGCTAAATGAGAACACTAGATCCCCTATATCTGGAGTTATAGATGTTTGTGGACAACAATATGGATACTGAGAATTGAACCTGGGTCCTCTAGAAGAGCAGCCAGTGCTCTTAAACATTGAGTCATCCTCCAGGCCCACAAGCACAAGTAGCATATTTTGTTATTTGATCAGCATAGGTGAACAATTTCTTTAATGTTAATTTGCATCAAGTATTTTAATCTTCTAGGAAAGGGATTTGATAAGTACTTTTTTTAATTTTGCATATTTGTTTTGAAGATAAATTATGTCAATTTGTCCCTGATTTTATATGTATATTTGTTATATACACACAGAGCTCTTTATGTTATTGACACTGTTTTGTCAGGAATGACCAAGCATAGTTATCTCCAGTCTACTACGTCTGGCAACTGAAGCTTTCAAAGATTATTCTGAGGCAGCTGAGGTGGGATTTAACCTCTAAGTCCTATAATTGGTGCCTAGGAAACGGTTTCTATTTTGGAAGAAGTGAAACTTTACATCTGTGTTAAATAATGACCAACCGGAAGGTTCAAATGAGAGAAACCGTGTGATAGTAGAGCGCCCACGCCAGCACAGCCCACGGCCTGTGCGTTAGCTGTTAAAAAGTAAACCTACCAGCAATCGCCAGTTTAGAACAGATGAGGGGTTTAGAGCCATTACACCTGCTGAAACAATGCCGACCCCATAGCTTCTCTGCATAACGTGTAGAATATCCACAATAAAGAACTGCAGAGTCAAAGACAGCAGCTTGTTTCCAGCAGCGCAGCTTCCTTCTCTTGTGGAGCTTGACTTGGTGTGACTGACACCGTTTGGAGGTGACAGCAGGGACGGGGCAGTACAAGCAGTTTTGTAGTGGCCACAGCTAATAGGACTTCATCAGATGTGTGTGTCTGTCTGTAGATACTCCGTATTGCATGTTTCTCACACTCTCTTTACATTACAACATGTCATGGTATGGAAATTAAAAGCAGACTCTGAAGTCAGACTGCCTACATTTGAGTCCCAGATGTATCCCATTCTTGTGTGTTAATGAGCAAGGCTTAGTTAACCTCTCTGTTAGTACAGTGAGGAGGACTTCTAACCTATAACGTTATTGTAAAGATTAAGCAAATTATTTAAAACGCCTGATGTGTAGGGATTAGCTTTTTTTATGGGGATGTTTGTGTGTTTTTAGTTCTCGCATTATCGCTACACTGCTGTCGGAGCCCTGGGTTTATACTTGTCGTCTCTTTTGTGTGTAGGACTGACTGCTGTTTCAGTCCTGATGATAAACTCATAGTCACTGGGACCTCTGTTCAAAGGGGATGTGGCAACGGCAAACTTGTCTTCTTCGAGCGCAGGACTTTCCAAAGGGTTTATGAGATCGACATCACAGATGCGGTATGTTCCTTCTTTTTCTCTCTATTCTTGAATGAAGTGAAGTTAGCATCTCTTGTTTTGTTTTGAATAGAACACAAACTCTGGCCTTTATAGTAGTATAATGGTGGTTTCTTGTTCTAACATAAGACTTTTTGTTTTGTTTCGTTTTTGTTTTTTAAGACAGGGTTTCTCTGTGTTATAGCTCTTGCTGTTCTTCAGCTCTCTCTGTAGACCAGACTGGCCTCGAACTCACAGAGATCTGCTTGCCTCTGCCTCCCAAGCGCTGGGTTTAAAAGCATGAACCACCGTGCCCAGCCACTATAAGATTTTTTAGGACATTGTAGACTGACTGATCTACATTGTCCCCTTTCCCCCAGCATGACACTTTTTATAGACTCAGACTTTAGTCAGAAGTTCAGCTGAGCCTGTGTTGTTTTTCTCCTGGAACCAGACTAAGGAAGGATGAGGTTGGTCGTCATGCAGTGCATAAGAGGACTGGCCTACAACATGTGTGTTCCTGTGCAATTGTGAAGTGTTCTGCATGCGAAGGTCATAGCAATAAGAGAAGACTTAACATTACCCGGAACCTAATTTAGTATTCAGAAGTTTAAAACATTTACATTTGACTCTGGCATATTTTTTAAAAGACAAAGAACCTTTAGTTTTCCATGCGTATTTATATGAACACTAAAATCTTAGCATTCATTCATTTGTTCATTCATTCATTTGTATCCTGAGACTGGAGCTGTGTGGAACGTAATAATGATGAAGGTTCCAGGAAGAAAATTTGAATTCCTTAAAGGTGCATTTTATTATTTAGATGGTAAAGCAAATAATTGTAACTTTCTGAGTGTGAAATAGGGCAATTGATGTCTGTGCCTCTTTTCTCTGGCTCAAATCCTGAGTAATACCTCAACTCACACAGTGTTCCCCTGTTGCTTTCTCCAGTTGTTTCAGCTCTTTGTAAACAGTTGAGACAAATTATACACTTCAGTGATTCAGACAGTTGAACAACTGTGTTTAAACAAAGCTCATGTCTCAGATGTCTAGTGTTACTATATGTCTTAATGTGTAGGTCCCAAATTTGAAGCTGTACTGGACTTTATGTTACAAATGTGAAGTAGTGAGGAGACACACTCTTGATATACATTCAGGTTTTATGGAGTCTAATATCATGAAATGTGAAACTTGTTAGTGCTTGAAATACAATTTTTGGAGCCAACAAAAACACTAGATTCAAAGAGAAATAATTGTATTAATTTTAATCTCAAAAAGTAAAATTTCAGTATTTATAAAATTCCCCCAAAATGTTTAAAAAGTAAAATTATTACAGTTGGTTATTTCTGAATTAAGCTATACCTCTAAATGACTGTACGTTTCCTGTATTATTCTTGGTGTGGCATTTTTAAATTATAATTTAAGTTGAAATATAAAAACATTAAGAAAATGTAGGTAGGCCTGCACATTAGACATGCTTGGCTTCATTTATTTGTTGGAAGAACATACTGTTTACTCAGAAAATCTGTGTCTCATAATGTGATAATATTCTCTCTGCTGCTCTTCCTTTCCACGGCATTTCCATCACCTCATGGTATAGACTTATTTGTTCTTTATGTCTTTGATCAAGTTCTAAATCCCATGCGGGTAGAAACATTGTTTTCTTCTCTGTGGAATCCTTGGAGTTTGCTGCATAGATAATATTTGAAAAGTACAATCATGCATAGTGCAAAATAAAGTTGTGTCCTTGAAAGGTGAAGCAGGACAAAGGCTTTTTGAGTTACAGAGATTGAACTGGAATAAAGAAGTCATTTTATTTTGTAGCCGTTTAATTGAAAACAAGGAATGACACAGGAATGACCTAGGTTGTTGAAGTGAAAGGGCTAGATTTACCAGATTGGTGAGCATCTATATATGAAATGAGGTTTCTCACTTCAAATCTTAGTGAACATTTATGAGATAATAGTTTATCTTAAGACTAGGGATGTAGCTCAGTTGGTAGTATGCCTCCATAGGGGAATCCTGAGTTCAGTACCTAGAGCTGAATGGTATGGACTGGATGTGGTAGTGCATGTTTGTGATCCCAGCATTCAGTTTTGAGGTGAAGGCAGGAGATCAGGAATTCAAGGACTTTCTCAACTGTACTTGTCCGCTGCCAAAACAATCTTTTCTGTCTACCTGTGTCTGTACCTTTAGGAAAGACACTGAACCCTGTTTATTGATATGAAAATGTAAGTTTTTGTTTTATTTTGGGTTTACATTTTTACTACAGATGGGCAAATGAGTTTAGTGCATAAGAAGAAGTGCATACATTTTGGGAGCATCACTTATAATTCATAGCTGAAATGGTTACTGGCTGATGAGTTTGATAGGAAAGGGTATAGAAGAGTATAAAGATTACCCTTAAGTAACAACATACAAGAGGAGAGAGCAAACCAAGAGACACTAACAAAGGGAAAAGTTCATTAAATAAAATATACGTTATATTAGCACGAGTCATTTTGGAGAAGCAAAGAAGCAGATTTTCAGATCCATTTGGATAGATAGTTGAAGAGAGACATGGAGACAAGGACAAAACCACAGGGCTTGAAAAGGCCTCTGTAAATCATTGATTGATGGTGGTGATGAGGGTGCGTTAACATCAGACAGCCTCCGTGTCTGTTTATATAGTAGAATGTTAGGCTAAAGGGTTTAAACTGCCCTTTTGACCTGTTGCTTCAAGTTTTGGCTTCTTGGGAATGTAAGAAAATAAACACATCCCTTGGACTAGATAAAGCATGGACACTTTGCTAGAAGAGTCAAAAGGGAGTAAGGGACGACTGTTTTCATTGTATGATGTTTTGTCATCAAAGCCCCCAACACTCATTATTCTTTTAGTAATTCCATGATTCAGTATAGTGAGGAGATTCTTGTTGAGTTTTGCTTTTTATAAAAGGGAACATCTGATACTCTTAGCAGTAACAGTTGCTACTGTTAGTGAATATACAGGCAGTGGCATTTAATGTCTATCCTAGATGTTGTCCGTTCACCTTAGGGAAACATGATTGGCTTTACTCTTCCAAACAAACTACTCTTAAGTAGTTATAATGTAGGACAGGAAGCTCAACATAATGTGGACCCAAATATTTACAACCAAGAGATGTCGATCTCTGCAATTAAAATTTTATTGACTAAATGTGGCCTATAGTCTTTGTCCAAAAACAGCGTTTTAAAATATAGCAGGTGCAGGCCAGCTAGATAGGTCAGTGGATAAGAGCACTTGTTCCACAGGCCTGATGAGCTGAGTTCAATTCCTGGAGCCCACATAAAGGTGGAAAGGGAGGATGGACTCCACATGCACGCCATGGTATATCGTGAGTAAATATACATCCCAACATTAATAATAAAATTTAACAAGTGTATTTTTTATGTTTTGTTTGAAACTGTTTTTTAAAAAGTCTTATTTCAACTCTACTTTGTGCATTGTGCCAGTCTGAATATTTTCCGTTCTGTAGTTAGTGTAGGCTCACCATGGAGAGCCTCGACTCCTTCAGTAGGAGATGGCAGATATTTAAATTTTATTATTTTCATTGCATTCAGCAATGTTTTCACACATTTTACAATGCAAGTGCAGTTGTTTTTGGAATCTTCCTTTTGTCCAATTGTACGCCCCCATATACAGACAGATAACACACACACACATGCACGTGTGCACGTAATTTTAGGTAGATAGATGACAACAATATGATTTTTATGATATTATTTATTGACTCAGTTACTACCAGCTTATCATTGTCATTTATTTTCATGCATATTGGTTAGATTATATATAACTTTTGATAAAATTATGTTGTGTCAAAGTTCATATACTTAACCAAAAGAAAGGGGAAAGTTCTTGCTTAGGATCAATTTATCTGATAATAGAAATTGTTGTCTACATCTGTTGAGGAAAAAGTAAGGTCGATAATTCTGTTTTCAAAAACAAGAATTGGCCATGGTGGTTCATTGACTCTGAGGGGGCTAAGGCAGAAAGAAGGATCAGTGTGATTTGAGGCCAGCCTGGGCTAGTGAACCGTGTCTTCAAATACAATAATACAAACAGATACTTTCCATGAGAGTAATGGCTGTCTCCTTTATTTAATCTTGTGAATTTTTGAAGAGAACTTGAGTTCACGTCCTCCCTTACCCTAAGATCTCATTCTTCATAGATACATTCCATTGCAAATAAGATTAATTTTTAGATATTTATTATCCCACTACTCATAGGTTCTCTCAGATGTGACATTAAAATTAATAGCATCTATGTTTAATAAAATTGCTATATATATTACTTTAAGCATTGAAAATGCCAATTTCCCACAAAAGTATCACACACAATATATTTAGCATCTTATTATATACAGTATATATATTACATGTGTTCTTTTTAAATTATACTTATTTGCATATTTTTATGTATGAGTGCTTTATCTTCATGTCTGCCTGCATGCCAGAAGAGGGTATTGTACCCTGATATAGATGCTTGTAATCTGTCATGTGATTGCTGGGAATTGAACTCAGGACCTTTAGACAAGCAGCCAGTGCTCTTTCTTAACTACTGAATCATCTCTCCAGCCCCTCATGTGTGTTCTTACTAGGGGAGAATACTGGTATTTAAGTGTGAAAAGTTGAAGAGGAAGAACAGATGGATATAAAAGGGCCATAAATGCTAAGCTCCTTCATGAAGCTAGCTATTTACCTTAATTTATAAGTGATGACCATTCAGACTATACCCATCCTCTATTATTTATGCCTGTGGAGGAGGGCAGAAAGATAATTCAAATAAATGGATATTCCAGAAGTGCTCAGAGTTGCCTTTGGAATGTGTCTTTGTTCTTACATTTGAATATAGATATATGTGATCTGGGAATTCACTTCAAACAAATTACTGAAGCCCAGCATGTGAGAGCTTGTCTCCGAAGGAGCAGAGGACTCCATCTGTTCTTCCTTTGCTACAGGGAATAGACTAATCATGTCTTAGTGATACAGAGTTCTGGTTCAGGCAAAATTGCCCCACCCTGAAAGCTTCTAAAAGTAGAGGGGTTGAGTAGCATCTATGCCAGGTCAGGCTTATCCTAGTAGTAATACACAAGAGAACGTGAGCTACCAACAGTGAAAATGCCAGAAGAAACGAGACTCTGAAGACTGCATTTGGCATTTAGCTGCCTTCTCAAATATAGTGAAACCTTCTTAATGCAAAACACAAGGAGATGGAAAATGTGGGCTTTGAATTAACTAGTTTTCCATTATCTGATTTTTATTATAGAGCAGTCAGGCTGCCGGTTGCCTAGAGAATATCAGTTGCTTTGAATTATGTATTTTTGAATAAAGTGATATCAGCTTAATGATATTTCACTTTAATTCGCTTCTTGAAGTATTAATGCAGATCCTAGAAGGAACCTAATCAACATATTTTAATGTAATAAAGCCGGTATCACAGCCAAGTGATAGGGCAGTTTATCTAACAGGAAGGCAGGCTTTCAGAGGTTAAGTTGTTTCCTCATCTTCCATAAGTAGGAGGTGTTGGTATTTAGTGTAAACTGGCCAGTGTAGCACTGGCACATGCCTAGCATTGCTCTTAGGACAGTGTTTCATTATCTGTTGGCTCAGTGCTCAGTCTTTAATCGCCAGGGCAAAAAGATGCTATCCATTATAGTGAAAGACAGAATTCTGGTTTTGCTGCCTTCATAATATAGAAGATGTGGCACCAGAAAGACACTAAGCTCGTTCTTGGGATTTCCTTAAGGAACCTGCTTATACATATACTTTGCATGTAATTATAACTTAGCTTCAATTGCCTGCCTCCTAATGTCCAAGAAGGACTTAATGAAATGACTGTTTTGTTCTCAAAGAACCTGAAGGTTTCACGCTCTGAATGGTCGATAGCAGCCGTACTCAGGATCTAAAGAATGTCCCTCTGTAGGCACATAGGTGTTGGAAGCAATGGAGCCATTGATTTCCTTCTCGTCTATTAGTAACTGCCTTATCAAGTCTTGAAATATTTTAAGAAAAGAAGATGATAGGCACTAGTGTACTGCTGATCCCATTGTATTGTTTTTTTTGAAAATTGTTATATTATGAACTTCACCTTTTTCTAAAGAGTGCATATAGTGGAGTGATTTATAAGACATATTGTATATAAGCAGAATCGACATCATCTTCATTATACCATCTGTGACTACTTGCAAGAGCCCTGAGAATGGAATACTTGACATTCCGTTATAAACTATAGGCCATTAATTAGAAAGGAAGATTCCCACTCATGTAGCTGGGATGTTCCCTTGACAGCAATACCACTGCGAGCTACTGGCTTTTACTTAATTAGCTGCTGTCTGGAGTTGGGCATACTTTCTGCAGATTCCCCACATTATTATAGAGTCCATGTCTTTCCCTGAGAACTATGATTTAACTGCCCTGTGTAAAAAACTGGAGTTGCTTTTCACAGAAGATTTTTACAGCCTCCCCAAAGAGTTCCTTTCCCCCTTTCCTTAGCCTCACATTCTCATGTTTAGAGCCCACATCCTTTACTCCAGTCCTCCTGGACTTGGGGAACAGCTGGTCAATATCCACTGCTTCCTTGACGATTATAAAGTTGCTGTTCTTGTCTTTTCTTGTCTGAGCAAACCAAACTTATTCTTAAAATAAGGACCCCCCCCAAAAAAAAAACTCAAAAACTTTTCCTTGAGGATTGGATTTTCTCAGCACCTCCATTATCTTTGATAATGTTTCTCAGACAGTCTAAGTTTTCCAGAGACTCAATTGGACTGGGAGGGCCCCTAGGGGGCTGCAGGTGCTGTGTGTGGTAAGTGCATGACATTCCTTGTGCTTAGTACAGCACTTGGTATGTGGTAGCCATTTGTTAGAAATGTTTTTGTTGATCTTGCTTTACTTTTTATTGCATTTGATTATAGAATGTTCTCTTATTGAGATTTAAGATTTATACCTAATGGTCTAATTCCTCTCACTTTCTTTTGTTTGTATTTTTTAATGATTTCGAAAATAATTTGGGATGTCATAAATATAATTTACTTGTAATTTGATGAATGAAGTGCACATTTTGTTTTGTCTGCTTATTTAAAATTTGAGATTGATTCTCTCTTTTGCACTTACTAAAAATAACTGTGTTTGAGTTCAGTGGAAGAAATCCAAATTTGCTACAGATGCTAAAAATATTGGCAATCTAAACTCTGTTTAATATAATTTGCTTTGGTTGTTATACTATTAATTAATGTGCTTTATTGTAAAATATACAGTGATTTGAAGTAAAAAGGAAAAAAAAATCATGTGTAGTCCATGTTGGGTTCAAGCTCATGTTTCTCCTGCCTCAACCTCCTGAGTCCTGGGATTGCAGGTGTGCACCTCCGCCCTGAGCTTGAAGTAAATAAGCATTACCTGTTAGCATTTGACACCGCAGTCTCTTGTTAAGGAGCTGGGAGCATGGTTCAGTAGTTAAGAGCACTAACTGCTCTTCCAAAGAACTCAGGTCTGATTCTAGCATCCACAGCTGCCCACAACAGTCTGTGATTCCTGTCTTAAAGGGGTCCAGTGCCCCGTCCTGGAACTGCACACACATGGTGCAAAGACACACATGCAGGCAAAAGACCCCTTAAAGTAGAATTTTCTAAATTAAAGTATTTAATCAATATCTTTTTTTCAGACTGGAGACAAATATATGATTATTATCTCATTTTTTTAGTTTCTTTTAAAAAGACAATTTTTAGTTTAACAAGTGGATTCTTTTTTTTTCTGTATTGTTTTTTGTTTATATTTTTCTCCACTCCCAACAAATGGATTCTTAATTCAGGTACACTTATTAGAGTCCTGACATTCTTTTTTGAAATAGTGCTTTCTGTAGAATCAAGATTTAATCCTATAGCTGAGTAACTTTCCCTAAGATCATCTGGTTGACTGGGACCTCACTTTTGAAAGCCTCTATAATCCCATAATTCTTAAATTCTTTCTGTCTGTAAAAATCAACATGTGTGATGGAATGTGAGATGGGGTGAAGGGCTGTCACCTTGTCCCAGGCTTCCTGAGAGGAATGAGAACTAGGAAGAGGAGGCGTCCAGTGTGTCACTTCTGGGGACATTTGCCTCTAACAGGGTGCTTAAAACTACTCCTTAGTGCCAGCTTTCTCAAAGAATACTCTCTGCTTTTGTTTCTAGTCTTTTAAAACCTTTAAGCAGTATTTCTGTGTTCATGAAGTAGAAACTTTTATTCCCTTCTCTCCACAAAAGCTTATGTTTTATTTCACAAGTGTTTAAATGTGACTGCATTTCCTTGTGTAGACATGCTGACCAATGGCAAAGCCAGATAAATAATCAGAAGCTAGATAACATAACCTTAAGAATGAGCATAGTTAACTACTCTATAAAATCAGACAAAGAACCTGGGAGGTGGCTTAACAGTTAAGAGCCCCATATTCTCTTCCAGAGGCTCTGGGTTTGATTTCTGGCACCTTCGTGGTGGCTCACAGCTGCTAATAACTCCAGTTCTAGGAGGTTCAATGCTCTCTTCTGGCCTCTGTGGGCACCAGGCACATAGCTGTACACAGATATACATGCAGGCAAAAAAAAAAAAACAGTCACATAAAATAATAGAAATAATTGATTTAAAAAGCAACCAGTGATGAGAGAGAGCATATGCTTCATGAGTCCATCTTGGTTTATAGATGCTTGAAGATGAACAGGAAAATACATTAGTCTTCACATCATTTGTAGACATATAGCAATGCCTAGTGCTCAGGCATCAAATGCAGCACCACTCTGTGTTCCCTGATGGGCCAGTGAAGGACTCGGTGTCCTGTAGGATTTGCTGAGGTTTTCTTCTCCATCCTGATGAAGGGTCTGTCCTAACACATTTTCCAGCTGTTCTATCAGAGCTCTGGCCGAATTTTCACATGAGCAGATTATAATTAACATATACCTCAGGATAGTATTTCCTTTCTGGAATCATAGAAAATGGTCTTGTAGGAGGAGCTTTTGAGATCTCAAAAGGATAAATAAAATAATATGATATTTAAAACATATTTGCTTGTACTATTAGATAAATGATGTTATTTTAATGCCCTGTATATCTCATCTATGTGAGGAGAGTCTACTCTTTTTTTCATTTCTTTAAAATTTTTCTTGCTTGATTATTTCCTTTCTTTGATCACACATATGTTTAATAGTTAGAGACTTAATATGTTATATACATTTGTGTTTTGTTCAGATAAGCAAAAGACTGGTTAATATTATTACTTCCATCTCTAAATACAGACAAATAAAAGATAAAGGGCCTAAGTCTGTGTAGATTAGGTTATAAGAATTTTGATCGGGTTGGAAAAATTTGTATGAGAAAACATTCTCCAAGATAATATAAGTGCTGCAAAAACAAAACACCAGTCCTTATGTACATAAGTTCATTAAATTGTATAGTCTCTAGGTCTGCTTAATTTTGGCGAATGATGATTTCATTTCCAATTTTTGTAATAAAATAAAGATTTATTTTAAAAATCACAATTCAGAAGGAAAGATTAAAAAGATAAAAGATCAAGTTTGGTTCACTTAGTCAAGAGAAATGTTAACACTGACTTTTTAGTCTTCAAGGAGACAGAGGAAATCGACCGACCCTTTTAGAACTTGGAACTTGTCAGTTGTAACGTGATATTCAAAGATATGGCTGTTCTTTGCTAGTAGTATTGGCCTGAGGTTCCAGTACCTACCTCAAATGCCATTCGGGTCTGAGAGGCCTCCTTGTCTTGCAACTCCAGTAACCCGTGCTGTGCCCACCAGTCAGGCGTTGTGTTGTTGGAGATGGACTCCCCTAGTCAGGCCTCTGGTCTCTGAGCCATGCGGGAAGACCACCCACCAGTGTCACTGTGGATTCCAGCTTCAGTGTCCTCTTGTTTTCTGCTCCCAGGCTCTCATTAATAAAAGCAATTACCAGACATCGTAATTTCTTCTCAAGTTCTGGGACTAGAGCAAATTAGCGTTTGTTGTTTTGAATTAGATGAGGGAAATTGTGTTTAATTTCTTTTACCCAAGAGACATTTTATTTTCTCTGAGAAATTCTTCTTGTGATGAAATCCTTCAAGTTCATTATCAAATACAGATGTGGTTCATTTAGTATCAAGGACAACTACCAGGTTCCAGATTTTTGCTGCTTTATTGGTTTTATATCTCAGTTTTAAAGTACAGTCTACAGTAAGTTGATCTTAATAGATACGTTTTCCATTGGTTTGTTGGGAATTAATATGATAATTAACATGGAAATTTTAAAAAGCACATTGTCTTTTCAACCTGTGGGTCAGGATCCCTTGAGGACTTCACATGAATCTTTCACTGGAGTTGCCTAAGACCACTGGAAAACATAGATATTTACATTATGATTCATAACAGTAGCAAAATTACAGTTATGAAGTAGCAGTGATAGTAATTTTATGGTTGGGGTCCCCAGAACATGAGGAACTGTATTATAAAGAGTTGCATTAGGAAGGCTGAGAAGCACTGGTTTGTCAGGATTCGGCAGGTGCAGAGTTGCAGACATGAGAGTGCTCCAGCTTTTCCCCTTCAGGCTTTGGTCTGCTTTATCAAAGAAAGAATTATTTGTACAGAGAAGGAAAATGATTTTCAAGAAAAATGACAAGTCTAGTTTATGGTAGGACTGTCTTGAAATTGGGGTATGCATGGATAAAAGGATAGATATGTGGAGAGAAATCAGCCATGGCTGCACAGTGAGACCCTACCTCAAAAGACCAGACAGAGAAGAGAAGTGTAGAGAAAGTGTCTGCCTTTACTCTCTCCATCCAGGAGACGTTTCTATGGGAACCAGGTGGGTGTTGAGGACTTTTATTTTTTGAAGACTGTAGCTTAATCATCAGATTTACTGCCTGAATCCAGAGGGATGAGGCCAACCCCCAGGCCCATGTGTGTTTTACCAAGGTTGGGGAAAACAAGGCTGTGGGAGAGGGAAGGGAGCAAGGACAAGACTAATAGCCTGGAAGAACTGAAGCAGTTCCCACTTCACTCTCTGCTTCCCTAGCCCAGCATTTTACTGCAGAAAACAATTTTCTTTTCCTGTGAACTAGATCACAGACTTGTAGAAATCTGGAGTGCTTTTTCTCTAGTACCTTCGCCTTTCTGTTTGTCTTCTTCATTTGTTCTGTGTTCTTACTCTTGTGGACTGTACACACGGCCACTAAAGTGTCCTGGGCAGTCCTGAGGATGGCCACGAGGCTAAGGCTTCTTATGCACAGGACTGCCTGATCACGGGCCTCTCCTTTATGAACAGGCTGGCTATGGGGAATCACTGAAAATGCATGTTTTCCCAAGGAATCGGGGTTTGCTTCTTCGTTCTTCTTCCACATGACAAAACCAGAAGAGCACAGACAGAGTGAGGTTTTCAGTGAGGGTCAGCACCTGGCAAAGGTCAGGAAGTGGTGTTTGAACCTAATTGTGTTTAAGATATAAATTATTAAGGATGATGGGCTTCTCTCTAATGATACTATTTAGATACACATATCACGCACATCTAAGATGTTGCTTGGACATTGAATTCTTTTATAGCAACATTTATGAACTTAGGTTTTTGTTTTGTTCTGTTGTTTTTGTTTTGTTTTTAGTGATACCATCTGCTCCCTAACCCCTTGCATTTCTGGGGATCAGATGTAAGGTTCTTGAATGCTAGTCAAGCATTTTACTATTGAGCCACAGTCTCAGTCCCTCCCCCCCCCCCTTTTTTTTTCTTTTCTAAAATCAACTTGCTAAGAGTTAGGAAGGTTTGGAAATAATTAAAAACCTTCCAGTTTTCTTCATTGTTCAATATAAGGCTCTGCATGATATAAAGTATAAGGAAATGAATGATGGAATTGAAATCGGGGTACCTGAATGAAATTGGAGTTGGAGGTACCTGGACCATCCCTCACCTCTGGCTTAAGTTATATAACCCAGAAGCATTACTCACTCACAATCTCAGTTCTTTCATCTATGAAATGGAGTGATGTACTATTTTTGTAAAGACTTAATTACATCAAATAGGATAAACTTCCAGGGCCAGTAAGATTGTTTAGCAAGAGGAGACGTTTGTCCCCAAGTCTGACAACCTGAGTGCAGTCCCTCAACTACATATGCTAGAAAGACAGACTGTCTTCTGAAAGTGTCCTCTGACTTTTTTTTGTCACAGCACATGTATCCCCAATATATAAGTAAGTAAATATAATAAAACAATAACATAAAATCCAGCTTCTTTTCCTCGTGTCCTACAGCACATGTCCAATCATTGCCTTTCTTTTCCTCTCCCCATTTCCATGGTTTCACTTAAACTAGGAAACCACAGAAATAATTATTTGGAATTTTTGTGGCCATCTCACTTTTGCTGAGGAGTAATTCTGAAATTCCTGTCTTTGAATCTTGATGCTGTTGGTAGTATGTGCTACTCTTTTCATCCCTGCTTTCCTATTGGTCTCTGCAGGGTTGGAAGATCTCTGTGTTGAGCATATTCATGATTGTAACTCATCCTGGACATCTTACGATTTCCAACCTTAGCTACTATGTCTTGGTGGCAGCTGCTAGAGCTAAGTAGTTTGCGACAGTTTGTGGTTACTCTGCATGCCCAGATTCTAAAATAAAACAAGAGTGAGTTTGGGTTTTCAAAAAATAAAGCTAATTTCAAGCCAGAATGGAATTGAGCTTTGACAGCTAACGGTAGCCATTAGTTGACTCACATGTTTCAGTGAGCTGAAATGGATCAGTGAAAGAATAAAACAGTTTAATTAAGCAAATCACTATAGCATAGCATGCAGATTAAATTCAGAACTAGCTCTTGTGTTGCAGTGGCCTTCTGCCACTTGCTTGTTCTAATCTGGAGTAAGGCCTTTCTCTTTGGAATTGCAGGTCTTGTGTCTCTGGGATCTTCTCTGGTCCCTTGATTAGGGAATGTCACTTCTCTTGCTTTGCAGCACTGATCAGTACATGTCATGGATCCAGGCGTGTTAGCCAAAGAAACATCTCTTAAAAAGAGGACGGATGTGGTCTGGTTAGCTGAGAGTGATTGCACTCTTTCTGTGGATTTATAGCTCATCTGTCTTCGAATGGGCCTGGGCTCCTAGCAGGCACGTGTCCATTGTTGTTAGGCAAAGCCCAGTATGTGTGTTTGACAAGTTAGCAGTATGGCAACTCTGCTTGCTGCCACCGACTCAGGGATTGTTTGGTTTGGCAAATGGCCAACTCTCTGCTATAAGATGCATTTCCTTGACAGGACAAAGTATGGAGGCGCATTAGCTGCAAAGTTTACAAAGGTTAGCTAAACACACACAATAAATATTAATAAACAAAAAGGCCCACCCACCTTTAGCTTTGAATTTTGTCTCTTCATTCTGTGTTTTGGAATCCCTGTAGTATTTGATTAATAACCAGTCTTAAGGTAATTGAGCCTTAAGTGTCCTTTGCCTAAGTGAATCTGCTCACAGGCCCCTCATGGGCTGCTTTGATTACTCATTGCACAGTGGATAGATCTCTGGAAGAACTGTTTAGTTCAAGGGCTCTTACTTGCCTCTCCCTGCTACAGCCTGAGAAGAGTGCTTGTCCCTATGAGCCTGTGTTGAGCAGAGTGTGTGGTGTGGCTCAGAGCTCTGGAGATAAAGGATGTGAGCAGGAATAGAGGTGAAATGCCTTCAGGCTCCCTGGAAAGCAACCAGACATTGGTCTGCTGGCCTGAGCGGTTGGTGGAGAGGGAGAGAGTAACAGTAACCTGCTGCCCCTGGAAACTGCCTATTTGGCTGGGTGTCTTGGAATTTATCAGGCCTACATTGTGGATCTTTTCCAATTCTTCACCCTGCTCACTTGAAAACGTATTTGAGAACCAGTAACTGCTTAGTCAGACCTCTAGAGAACCAAGGAAGAGAGAGAACTCTAAAGCCATGCCCTTAACATTGTCCTGGGGCTCTTCACAACTGGCTGGGGTTTCTGAAGGCGCCTGGAAGCCCCGACGTGCCTTCCCTTGCTCTCTAGTTCATGCCTATGTTCTCGCCAGGGCTACAGAAGGAAGGAACCAGCCCTGCTGGATTTGTATGATAGTTGGTTATAATAGTGAAAAGCAGAAATCAGATTCTTCCTCTTGGAAAGGTATTACTTTTAACTTGAAAATTGTTTCCAACTCTGCTTAACAAAGCAACCCATTCAGGGATAGGCCACACTCAACTTTTAACTTGTTTGCTGAGCACTGACACTAATCTAAGCACCTGGAATGTCGTGTCAAACAGAACAGATCCAGATCTCTGGCCATGGGACATGAATTCTAGTTGAGAAGGCAGAGCATAAATAATAAACAAAGGACAGCCTACATTAAAGATATGTGCTATGACCTAAAGAAAAGCAGAGTGAACAGAGTTAGAGGGTCATAGTTTTGGTTTTGATTGTTTTTGTTTGTTTGTTTGTTTTTTTTTTTTTTGAGGCAGGGTTTCTCTGTGTAGCTCTGGATAGCCTGGAACTCACTCTGTAGACCAGAGTATCTATCCTCAAACCCAGAGATCCGCCTGCCTCTGCCTCTGAGTGCTGGGATTAAAGGCGTGCGCCACCACTGCCCGGCTCAAGGGATCATAGTTTTAAATAAGGCCGTGAGAAGTGACATTTAAGCAGAGGAGGGAGGTGGTGCTGGCTCGGGTGATCTTATCCTAGGTAGGGTTACACAAGCCCCATGTTAGAAAGTTGTGTTTGTGACTCTTCCCATGTTTCCATATACCCGACACCAGGAAGTGTACAGTGATCTAGGCAGAGTTCTCCCTTGGTCTCCATGGCACAGCGCCCGTGGGGCATGAGCTGTTGACACACTTAAGTCCATCTCACCAATCTGGAGCAGTTTATTAGGAAGAAAATTTGACTTTATACATATGCATCCTAAAGTACCTTCCATGACCGTATGCACAAAGCATCAGTGACAAAGAAGGGCTGAGGACAGGGAGGAGAGAGAAGAGGGTCCGTTGTGATGGCTCAGCAGGTAAGGGATTTGCCACCAAGTCTGACGACCTGAGTTCAGCCTCCGGAAACTATATGGTGGAAGAGGAGAACAGACTCCTACACTGTCCTCTGAGCTCTGCGCGTGTGCTCTGGCACATACTTTCTCCCCTTACTAGAACTAACTAAATACTTGTAAACCAGAGAGAAGTTGGAGAAGGGAAAACCCAACTGTCAAGTATAATTGATTCAAGTATTTCTCCCATTTCTGGGCTCTTGTTTTCCTTTTAGCACTTGTTAGCAGTCATTGGAGAGCAGCACCATAGATATGAGGAAAATTGTGAACAGAAAGCTAAAGCAATGGGAAAACCTGCCCTTTCAACTTATATTCCCCGTCCCCACCCTGCTTCCAGTGGGGAAATGCAAACCCTGACTCTCTGTTGAATGACTCAGTCCGCTTCAGTGGCACACAACTTAAGAACCACCTTAGAATATTGCTGAGTGGGAATTAGAAAATTGCAGGCTCTTTTTTAGCTTCCTCCATAGTTTTTGTGGAAGATCAGAAAGGGGTTTGCAGTTATTTAGCTATAGCCAATCAGATGAGAGTCAGAATTTCTACCTAAAGGGATCTCATAATGAAAGAGAGGAATGGTTAGAGGCAGACTTACAGAACACCAACCACCAAGACAGAGCTCTAGGACTTTGATTCTACCCTGAGAACCCCAGATGTCAGTGTCTACCTGTACCCTCTTTCCCCGTTAGTTCATATACATAGTATGTAAGGAAGTGAACTGTTGATGGATGTTGGATTAATGCTTTCCCGCGTCTTACTCCTAATGAGGGTTGTAGAACTTGGTGTGTGGTGTTTGTGCTTTCCAGTGTTAGCTTCGGATTTCCCCTTGAGTCTCTCTGTGCTGTCCCTCCCATCTCTTCCCTCTTACCCCAAACAAAATTGAAAACAGGTTGTGAGAACTCAGAGCCCAGGTTCTTTGGGGCCCCAGAGCACCGCGTATTCCTCACCAGAAATGAATTCAGAGGGTCATAGCTTCCAGTGAGCCACCTCTTTAAATATAGCTTTCCATCAGGTTACTATCAAGGCTTTGCATTTGATATCTGCTTTATTTCTGTCATGGCTTTGCTGTTTTATCTCACAGGCAGGGAGAGATTATTAATTGTCCACCAATATGTACTCTTTGTAAAAAAAGCTTAATGAGGCTTGGATCTTTGTGAACCAAATAAAACAGTAACCACCTGGCCTCAATCTGAGTCCAGCAGGACATATTGTGTGCGTAAGAGCATGAAAACCAGATCTAAATCAGCCGTGGTTGTGTACTTCACAGGGAGCCAGTATTCCACAATGCCAGGCTCACATGAACTGGACCGCCTAACTGGCTCCGAGGAAAGGGGGGGTGTCATGTATGGAAGTGAACATCTTGTATTTTTGAGGGTTTCACATGGATAATAAGAGGTGGGATGGAATGTAACGCCATGATGTGCTGTAGAAGAAAGTATCTGAAAAGTTATGGTTACTCTCACACTGGCATTTGATGTAGTAAATGGACCATCAGAGTACCGGCAGGGGTCCTCCTTCCCCTCATTTTTATTTGGCATCTTGAGCTGACTTGTATACCTGTCCTTTCTAGAGCGTTGTCCGCTGCCTGTGGCATCCAAAGCTGAACCAGATCATGGTTGGAACTGGAAATGGATTGGCAAAAGTGTATTATGACCCCAACAAAAGTCAGAGGTATTTCATAGGAATTGCCTGTTTGAGATGGATGACAACAACTGGGGGGAGGGCTTTGATTCACCCTGCTTTTATTCGTTTCCCCCTTTGATGGGGATCCACCCTTTTAGAAAAGGCAGCTGGTACAAAGTAAAGCCTCAGACTCCGGGCCTTGTGCTTTAAAGGGGATTTAGATCTCACCCTTGATCTGCGCTGAATTCAAAGCCAAAGTTCCCCAGGGATTTGCAGTCCCTTGGCTGAGACACTGAGTGCAGGGAGGGGAATCCCTGCTCTTCGTACACCCTGGACAGTGGCGTCCATCAGCAGTGCTGCATGTGCGGGGTTAACAAGGCAGGGCACCGGCCACTCACAAGAAACAGAAGCGGCTCTTCCATTTTCTTACGTTTCTCACTTGGTGTTTAGCAGCCACTGGTTTGGATATTGGACAAGGTTATGCTGTGTCAACAGAAGGGAACAGCGCATGAACTTTCCCCGCAGCCCTTAGCTCACGCCAGGTCAAACATAGGTAAATCAATTCAATCCCAAGGTCCGAAGACTTCATGAAAGCTCATCTAGATCCTCAGCTGTTTCCATTTTCTTTTTCACGGGTGGACATATGTTACCACCCCAAAGAAGATGGTCTTTCTGGTAGTATACAAAGGGCAACCTTTGTGTTAGTATACAAATCCACATGCTGAATTTGTGCTCTTCCCGTCGGCCTGTTTTAAGGTCTTACATGCTTTCAGAAGAGACTAATCCTCATGAGCAAGGTTTCACTGACCACAGTTTTGCTCTAAATAGAAGCAGTTCTTTATGGTGAAAAGGTTGGTTGATTTGTAAAATTTCTTTATCATCTTATGTTTTAAAAGTATTTTTGTAGGTTCCTCTTTAAATTTGTGTCTTTAATGCCTTGACACCCCTTTCAACCTTTCACTTGGTGGTGGACACTGACTAGTAGGCTTGAATTTCTGGATTTAGTAATCATTATCATCAAGACCCCAGAAAGTCAAGGATTTGATAGGATGGTCTGCATGGACTCTTTCTAAAAGCATCTCATGACTAATGAAAATACTACAGTGAGACCTATGTTTTGTATGGGATCCTTAAAACTGATTTAAAAAATTAATTGGCCAAGCCAGGCAGTGGTGGCGCACGCCTTTAATTCCAGCACTCGGGAGGCAGAGGCAGGCGGATCTCTGTGAGTTCGAGACCAGCCTGGTCTACAAGAGCGAGTTCCAGGATAGGCTCCAAAGCTACAGAGAAACCCTTTCTCGAAAAACCAAAGAGAAAGAAAGAAAGAAAGAGAGAGAAGAACTGACCAAGAATTTACAATGTTTCAGTGTTGCCTACATCTCTCATAGAGTAATTTCTGTTGGGTTCAACTATATACAGAGATACAGCAGTAGGGAGTGTGTGTGTGTGTGTGTACATGTATGTGCGTAAATGTTTTGAGGAGTCTCTAATGGAACCAGAAATTCAGTGTTTCAGCTTTGCCCATTCCTAAGATTAACTAAAGAAAATTTGTTTTAACTCATTCATTATAGGGGAGCAAAATTATGTGTAGTTAAAACCCAGCGGAAGGCAAAACAAGCTGAGACACTAACCCAGGACTACATCATTACCCGTAAGTTGCTGTTAGCATTCCTCTCTGTCTTACAGTGCTTTTCTCTGCTGTCGTATTTATTAGAGTGCTGGTACCAATTATATCATCTCCTATCATGTGGACACAGGTACAAGTCTTCTGACAATATACTTTAGCTTCTTGACTTTTTTGCAGAAAATGATGCTTGCTTCATGTAATTCCTCATCCTAAGGAGAAGCACCTATCTGAGCTGCTTGTATTAGTCTATCACAGCATCTTAAAAACTAACATATTATTTAATGGATAAATTTAATGAAAAACAAGAAGAGTGCTGGACTTAGATTTAGGAGCCCTGAACTTGTCTGTTTGTACTATGAACTGGCATTGTGATGTAGAACAACAAACTTATCAGGGAAATTAGTTAAGGAATCTTGTATTCTGTATAAAATCTGAAGTGTGAAGAGAAAGCTTACCAGAGCATAGCGGTTTCTCTCAGGTGGGTCATACAACCTTGTTAATTTGATAGGCAGGCCTATGTTCCAAAACCACAGCCTCAGACCTCTAACAGGCCAGGAAGGGAATCTTGGTTGCCACAGAGTAGAGGGTAGCCAGCCGTCTCGATTTTACCTGTGTCTCAGACTGAAGCCCAAGGAGTACTCTACTGCTGGCCTTCTTTCTGTTGATGGGTCTCTTGTAAAACCAAGTTCCATGGGGCTATTGACCAGTCAGGAGATCCCATGACCTTCTACAAGAGTAGACGTCTTAAACTGGGGCCGTCCAGTCCAACACACGGAACTACACACGGCCCACTTATCCTTCGGCCACTTGAAGTGAAAATATTTTTTTCCTACCTAAAAATACTGTGTGTCATGTTGCCTGACAGTGTTGAGGGGTAATGTGCTTGGTTAGCTTCCCTGACTCAAGGCAGGAATGGCTTCCTGTGGGCGATGGAGGGTAGACTGTATAGGTGGGTGACTGGACGAATTTCTGAGGTGTTAGAGCTGTTTCACTGAGACTATAAGTTCCATTTAACCTTTGTCTTCTCCAGTCCCCTGAAAACATGTTCTCCTTTAAAACAGGTTTAAATCTGTAAATACTGACTGAAGGAAATTCCAGGTCAACAAAAAGATAGCTATTTAATATTCCACAATATCCCCCCCCCCCCAAATGTTACATAGTTTCTCCTTAAATCCATGTTATTTTTATGTTTAGAATTTAATTCTGGAACTGGGTGAACCCCTGACAGTAGTTGAACACATGTGCCCAATTTTTATCCCCCTCTTGTTTTGTGCACCAACCATGTGGAAGGAGGGCCGAGTGACCACGCCGGTAGGGAGAGTCAGGCAGCCCTGCATTCAAGGCAACCTTTATCCCACTTTCAGTGCACTGTGCTCCTCCCTTCCGGTTGCTCAGTGCTGTCACTCCCTGCTGAGCAGTGGTCACATTTCAGAAACGTGTGAAATGATTCCAGTGTTTATGAGGCATCTGAGGAAACTTGAGGACTGACAGGCACACTGTTGGCATTACTCTTATTTGGGTGCTGTAAGAACAAATAAGAAAGTCGTTCCGTTAAGTGTTTTCAAAACCACAGAAATTGAGCTTTAACCCATGGTTAGGGAGCTGAGACTCACCAGTGTTTCCATGACAGTGTTTCCTGAGTGCCATTAGCTGCCAACAGAGGTGAACAATGAGTCTGGTATCAAACGAAATTAGCTAATTGGTTACAGTAAGGCTGTCTTTTATTATTAAATGAAGGCTGTCATTATGATTTCCATTTCATGTTCCAGTTAGTCATGCATTAGTTATGTTTTTGGATGAAGGGTTATTATTATAATGAAATTTTTCAAATGTGACTTCTCACAGCTCATGCCTTGCCCATGTTCCGTGAGCCCCGCCAACGAAGTACGAGGAAACAGCTGGAGAAGGACAGACTGGACCCCCTGAAGTCACACAAGCCAGAACCTCCTGTCGCAGGCCCAGGTGACTGCGGTCCAGCCAGTTGTCTGGCAAGGGGATGAGGGGCCAGGGCGGTGTCACTAATAGGGAGATGGTAGGAGCTTTTGGACCTGCGTGCTTCTTGATCTTCAGAGAGACTCTTGCGGTTTTCAGATGTTTTCTAGCACCAGAATCACAGCGCAGAAGACTGATAGAGCTTCTATGCTGGGCTAGAGAGGCCGTCTGGGGCTTTCTCCTCTCCTGCTTGAGCCTTAGGTGACCTCACTAGAACTCTGGGGCTCCTTGCAAGTCAGTGTTGAAACTGCTGCTCTCAGTTTTGGCTTAATGTACTACATTGGTCTCTTAGCCTGAGATCCAAGCTGGATTAGGTTTCACACAAGGCAGAAAGTGACTGTGACTTATAGTCCAGTGTGATAAAATGGAGCTGCCCATTTCGCTAGAAGGTAAATGAAAGATTGCCTGTAGCAGGAGACAGCATGGTATGCTGTCTATTGTATGTAGATAGTTTTACTAAAATTTCATTTTCTCCTCTCACTTGTGTGTGTTTGTCCTAGGCAACTGAGCCTTTGACTTGTCCATTTATCTGAGTCTCAGCCCTAGACCTATTTGAAATGTCCTTATTTCTATTTTGATTATTTTTAGAACTTCCTTGCTACCAATAAACCTTTCTACATAATAGTCTTGCCTAGATTATTTCAAGTCCTTCTTGTTAGACAGTATTATCTCATATCTCTCTCTCTCTCTCTCTCTCTCTCTCTCCCTCCCTCCCTCCCTCTCTCTCCCTGTCTCCACCCCTTCTCCCTTTGTCTTGCATACAGCCAGCTTTTATCCCATTCCTCTGATTTTCGTGTTGCTGTTGTGCCCAAACTCCCCCATTTTCCCCCACCCCATATACTTTTCTGTGTCAGGGTTCTCTGCAGTGCACTAACTCACCTTGGTAGTTTTGCACTTCATGCCTCTTTTATTGTGATCCTCAAATTTCCCTCTGTCTTGTACGTAACTCATATGCTCATTGAAAGTAATGCCTTAATATAATAATAATAATAATAATAATAGTAAGGCTTTGTGGGCCTTCCCAAAATGATCCGTTGCTTTCAGAAGACCTTTTCAGCCACTGCAGACTGAAATGTTGTCTCCTTCCTCGAAAAGCTGTAATAGTTATTGGCCACACAAAGCCTCTGGCAGTTGGTCAATTTTTTTTAATTTTCTTCTTAATTTGTGAAGGTAATCTTCCAGTATTATTTGGTTATTCATTTGTTTATCTTTCTAAAAATCAGATCAGAAACGAACTTTCTAAATGTCAGCCCATTTTGTTTATCAGGCACCATGCTTTCTGGAGAGACCCAGCAGGGTGCAACTCTTTGCCTTTGAGCTTGCTATCTGCCTAGGCAGTCACAGCAGACAAGAAAGAAGAGTCAGTATATTCACATGGCTTGTTTTCTCTCAGAACTCAAGAGTAGCGTGTCTATAACACAACATACACCGACCGTGGAAAGCCCTAAGATACATTTGTTTAAACTAAAGTAGCAGCTGATGAATAGTGGCTACTTTTAGTATTGAATTTCAATAAATTCATACTAGAGAAATTTTTAATACAATCTTTATGAGATTTTTTTTTCTTTTCTTTTTTTAAAATCAGTATCATTTTGCAAATTAAGCAACCGGAACATTTTTTAAATGTCTCTTCCAGTTTTGGATAGTTAAAGGGTGATGGTTCCTTACTTTTTGATCCATGAAAGCTGAAAAGATGATGTAGGTATTATTGAGATCTGAGCTCAGTACGCAGCATAGACAGCTGTAATAATGTATCATCAGTTTGTTCTGATTCTAATCTGGGGTTTTTCTTTTGAAATAGGTCGTGGTGGCCGAGTTGGAACCCACGGGGGCACCCTGTCATCCTACATCGTGAAAAACATTGCTTTGGACAAGACCGATGACAGTAATCCCCGAGAAGCCATTTTGCGTCATGCCAAAGCAGCAGAAGATAACCCATATTGGGTTTCGCCGGCGTATTCCAAGTAAGGAAGTAGCTGTGTAAAGCAGAAAAGTAGGGCCTGGTGAGATGACTTAGTGGTGAAGGAGCTTGTCTGTGCCTGGTGACCTCAGTTCTGATCCCTGGAACCCATGGAAAGGTGCAAAAGAAAACTGATTCTACAGAGTTTTCTTCTGCACTCCGTATACACACCATGACATGCTCTCTCTCTCTCTCTCTCTCTAATGATACTAATAATACTATATACTGGCAGTATAGTAGAGTATGTCCTTAGTGTTTCCAAAGTCATAGATTTAAGTCCAACACCAAAAAAGTAAATAAAAATGAAATGGAGAAATTATTATGTCTAATGAATTGGGAAGAGCATAACAATAGTACTTGGAAGTATTAACTTTGTCTTTTCTGTCGTATTTGAGCACAAAGGATGGGCCAAGAAATGTGGGTGTGATAGCAATGCCTGTAATCCCGACATCTAGGCAGCAATAGCTAGAGACTACCCTGAGCTGTGAGAGACCATCTCAACAACGGGACCAGGGATTCAGAATTCTGATGCCTAGACATTTGCTTATATCGTACGACTCTAAAGTGGTAAAACTTAGACTCACAGCAGTTTGTTATCAGCGTTAAAGCCAGGAATAAGCCTTATGTGTTCCTTTGGCCTAACACTTTAGAAAGTGACACTGTTATCTCAGTGGAGGGGAGTTAAAAGCAAGCAAAGGAGAGTGACTTGCCTGCCTTCTTAAGATGGTCTGGGGACTGAGGGTGCTGTGTTTTGCTTTTAGTTTGATTTGCTTTTCAGAGTCTCACTATGTAGCTCCTGCTGAGTGGGAACACAATGTGTAACCAGGTTGACCTCAAATTTGCAGCAATCCTCATGCTCCTGCCTCAGGCTAGTTCTCATATAAGACGCTATATATAAAAAACTCTCCCTGTACAGTGAATCCAGCCTTTTAAAGTCCTCAAACAGCTTAGTATGGTGAGTGTGTAATGGTTTTTAATGCTACCACACCACCCACATTTATACCAAGGAAAGTACTGTTGTTGAATTGTCAATAACTCTTGAAATTTTTACTAGAACTAGTTTTAGACTTAAGCAGATTAACACCTTACATAACCATCTATAATTGATTAATCTCTGTAGTAGCTACCACTGGCCAGTTATATATAAAAAACTCGACAATATCTTTATTTCTGAGTAGAATTTTTTTTTCCTCAGATATTGCTCTCATCACTAATGTACTTTATTTGAACTGCATTTACTTCATTTGACCTTCTGGAAACCCCTTCTATTTAGTTTTCTAGCTGGGCGGTGGTGGCGCATGCCTTTAATCCTAGCACTTGGGAGGCAGAGGCAGATGGATCTCTGTGAGTTTGAGGCCAGCCTGGTCTACAAGAGCTAGTTCCAGGATAGGCTCCAAAACAACAGAGAAACCCTGTCTCAAACAAAACAAAACAAAATAATAATAAAAAAATTAAAAAAATAGTTTTCTGTCTAACGGTGTTAAAGGATCATTTGACAGGTGAAATGTGGATGCATGGTGGTTCCTGTTTTGTTAATAAATCTTGAGTTTATAAGCTGTAGGACTGTATCACTCTTGATATCATTTCCATTTATTCTACTTCTGATATCCCTTATAAAAACCATATCATTTTGTTATCTATCAAAAGATAATGGATTTAAAATTTTTACATCCCCAAAGGAATTCCCTTTAAATAAATTGCTTTAATTTAAAGACTCTCTCAGGCTCCTCCCTCCCTCTCTGTCTCTCTCTCCCCTTCCTCCCCTCTCATCACAAGGTTAACATTGGAGCAGTACTATGGCTAAGCTGCATACATTCCTTGGTCTTGATCAGGTTTTCTTCTCATGTCCTTTCTCTATCCCAGAAGCCTACGCTGTGTTCCATTGTTTTTCTCAGTAATTTTTACTTTTCATCATCCTGGTGTCTTTAATGAATAGTGGTCATTGATTCTGTCAGTTTTCAATTTGTGTTTGTGTAGTATTTTCTCATGATTGTAATGAAATTGAGCATATTGGGTAGAAATACAAGAATGAAGTTAAAGCCATCTGTGTGTGTCCTGTCGAGGGTTTCATGATGCCAGTATGCCTTATTAGCGATGATGCTGACTTTAGTCACCAGATGTAAGTGTCCCCTAATGAAGTACTTATCTCTGTTTCAGATCAACACATATCTTGGGGAGGGGGTCTCTTCTTCCTCATACTTCCACAGTAGTTTTGCCTATGGCAACCATTACTGTGGAGGTTGTCTCACAATGGATTTCTTTCTTTCTTGGTTTCTGTATGTATTGTTGCAGTCTCCTAAAGAAATTCGTTCCTTCTCCTATGTTTTTGTTTTCAGAGTTTTTATTCAATATTAGTAGGAACTCTAAAATGCTTATTTCATTTTCTAAGGCTATTGTTATGTGGTTTGTTGTTCGTCTTGTCCCAGCTTTGGCCAGTAGAAGGTCCTTCAGAGGAAGTAGTTATTGTCCTCTTTCAGCAGTGGAGCCTGCACCCATACTCTTTAGAGTGCTTCCCCACTTTCTGATGCTCCACTTCAGCTGAGTAGCCCACATTTGTAAGTTAATCATCATTGACAATGAGGTAAATCTCTGCATCATATGTTGACTCTTCTATTTGTCATGAAGTACTTAGTTGTCTGTTCTTGCTACAAGAAACCTTGTTCAGAAAAAGCCACCTATTGAGGAAAGAAAAGAAAGCAGAGATACAGTCTACAGTATGCTGTACACAATGAGCACCGTTTTGATGGCCAACTGTTCCAAATGTGTGTGTTTATACACGAAAGTAAATCATTGAAATGTCTCCAAAATGCCGATGCCATACCTCTTGTTAACTGTTGTTAGATGTTAGTAAAATCTACCATATTAATGTAATCCTTGGGAAGATGTCAAAGGCCTAACTCATCACTGAAGAAAATAAAGTTCTAGAAGTCTACTTTTGGGGCCTGCTGGAAAGCAGCTCATTGCTGCAACCTGGAGCAGGAACTTGGCCCTAGAAATCCTCTGTTACAGTTCTAGTATCTGATAACAATATTTTTGCTAACAGGCCAACTTCAATTCATTATGTAATTTTTGTTTGAGTTTTTAAGCAGTACATTCATTGTATGTGTGGGGAGTCCATGAGTACTAGCTGGGAGACTCCAGGCCCTCATTCTCCTGTTGAGAGATACTAACTAATGCTACAGTGTTTATGCTCCTAAAAAGAGCTCATGTATAAATTATGAGCTCTCACATACTAATTGCATTTTCCAGAAGGCTTAATGCCCACTGTTCATTTCACTGGTATGTGTATAGATTCTTACATCATTTAAAAGCAAAGAGATAGGGATAGGCAGTGGGCCAGCAGGTAAAACACTTGTTGCCAAGTCTGACAACTCATCAGTCTGTGGGACCCAGATGGTGGGAGGAGAGAACTGACTCCCAAAGGTTGTCATCTGATAGCTACATGTGTGTTATGACAGGCATGCATGAGTGCACACAAACATACACACATGATAAACAAATCTAAAAATATATAAACACAGTCATATAGCATGGTTAACATATTGTTTTTTATTTAGAATTTATTTAGAGAATGGGCTAGGTGTCTACCCATTGTATGTTCAGCCCATGTTTTTTTACTTTATATTTAATTTCCATGTATTACATAGTTATGTTCTGTTTTTCTAAAACTGTGCCCTCTTAAATGGTAGTTATGTTGTTTTCACTCTAACTCGCATAAACAAGACTGAATTAGTGCCTTTGGGATCTGTATTTGCCTACTATATAAAAATTCTAGGAATAGAGTTGCTATGGATTTCAAATATGTTTGGATTATACCAAGTTTTCCTCCAAAGGAACTTTTAGTTAGCCTCTCCGATATATCAGTGCCTTATCTCATCAGCGTTTATTCCTACTCTATCTTTTTGTGCTGTTGTAAGTAGAATCTTCTACTGGATTTATAATTCCCTTCTATATGAAAATGCTTGCATATAGAGTGCTATTTGTGTATCTTGGTGTTCAGCTACTCATTGTATTTTTATTATTTTAAATAATTTTTAGGGGCTGGAGAGATGGCTCAGAGGTTAAGAGCACTAACTGCTCTTCCAGAGGTCCTGAGTTCAATTCCCAGCAACCACATGGTGGCTCACAGCCATCTATAATGAGATCTGGTGCCCTCTTCTGGCCTGCAGGCATACATGGAAGGAATGTTGTATACATAATAAATAAATAAATCTTTAAAAAAATAATTTTTATACAAATTTCTGGGCTCTCTGCATATAAAACTAAATTTCCAATTTTTAGACCGACTGTTTTTTCTTCTTACCTGATTGCCTTGATTATTTCCAAAACAATACTAAATTGTGTCTGTGGCTTTGAGCATCCTTTTCTCCCTTTGAACTTTTAACAGGAGTCTAGTATAATACGTGAATTTTCCTGTTTTGTATGTGAAGAAAGTCAGCCAGCAATTTTATATTGTTTAATCTTATGCTATATCCCCATAAAATATAAAATATATATACAAGAATTTAAGGATAGCTTTTGAGAGTAGATTTTCTTCTTCCACTCTGGATTCTAGGAATTGGACTCAGGTTGTCAGGCTAGTGCTTCTACTATCTCACTGGCCCCTTAAATCATTTTTTAAATTCCTTTATCTCTATGGAAGTGATCACATGATTTTTCTACTTAGATGTACATGTGACAAATTTTGATAGAACCTTCTGTAGTTTGTTATCTAGTTGTTAGGCTGGCTTCTTTAAAAAAAGAAAAAGGAAAAGAAAGAAAGATTAACTTAAAACTTAGCTATTTTGTAAATACATAACTATCTTATAAAATTTGTAAAGTGTGTTGCCTCTGTGAAGGGCAAGGTGGAGAGTAATGTCTTTACCCACCACCCCCTGCCTTTCCCATTGTTTTCTGTCTAAGTCTGTCTAGCGTTTATGACTGTTCCCAGGAGCCTCCTTCATAATTGATATATTTCTGAGACAGTCGTCCATCTGGGTTTTCAGGTTTATTTAAATGGAGTTAATTGAAGCTCATTGTGCTCGCCCATGGCTGTGCTACGTAGAGACTGCTTTTTCACTGTAAGTGGTTTATATTTAGTTGAACAAACGTGCTAGGTGAGGAGGAAGTGCACTGCCATGCTGCCCTTTACTTCTGTGCTTCTGGAGGGCTCGAAGCCGGTGCCAACCTCGGTGCCTTGAACCCAAGCACTGCGTTTGTATGACCACACAGCTTTCTTTCTGCTGGTTTTCTCCCCACTCTTTCTTTCCCTCCATCTTCGGTGCCTTACGTTTGCTGCCAGCTAACTAAGTTGAAGGTGTTGCCTGTGTGTGGGATGTACTCTGTTAGCTGGGCTCACGGAGCTGTTTCTTCTATGTTCACTTGCTACAGTCTGCTGGTTACTGCCAAGTGGCAAAGTGTTTGAAGGAAGCTAATATTTAAAAGGATCTTTTTGTAAAGGTCACTGTAACTGAGAATGTGTGTCTGCTTGTTTTTCTTTGCTGCAATTGACTTCTGTCAGTGATGAAATGAAGGTGTATTTGCTATATCTCGCTTTAACACAGAAAAGCATAGCTAGACATCCCTCTCCTGCTGCATACAGCATGTACGCACTATCTTCTCCAGCTGCCAATGAAGTCTGAACACTTTACATGTATCACTTGAGGATCTAAGCTCGAGTCCTGACACTAGCAATGTAATAGCCATGCGAGTTTTCAAACACAGCAGGATTACAGAGGACTCTTGTTCAGCCACACATGGACAGATTCAGTTACAGTTTCTTGTTCAAAGATGCTGCTGGGGGGAGGGGAAGAGAGCTGGCTGGGGAAGGGGCAGGATGTAGATCCAGAATGCTATTAGCTTACACATCAGACAGGGATAAATGTGTGGGAGCTCGGAGCCTGGCCAGCAGCCTGCCAGGATGACAGCTCTGTCAGCCATGGCTGCCCGTCTTGCCAGATGAACTACCATTATTGCATGTTCAGTCAGTTTAACTTCACTGTGCATATCTTTTGAAATACAAGATGTGTGGCTGTGTGTGTTGTGTGTGCACTAAAATATGATTCCCACCTATAAAGGATCCATTTAAAGTCATATCAAGTTCATAAGCCATATTTAAAGCAGTCATTGTGAGCAAGGAAAGGTTTATATGTGATTTGTGTCAGGAAGAGATGTAAACCCACAAAGAGAAAAGTATTTTTTTCCCCTGAGTTATATTTATGTGCTGATTGTTACAGCCCACCATGATCCTGTATAGAGGACAGTATTTCTTAGGCTGGTTTTATGAACTGCCTGCCTCGTAGGCAGTCGGGGAGGGGTTTAGGGAAGAGGACTCAAGTGTGAATTTCCTGGTCCATTCCAGATGAGCAGGCTCTGTGGGATTCCAGCTGAAAATCTACTTTTTAAGAAGTGCCAGAAATGATGGTTTTGCACACAAATGCTTGAAAATAATACAAAAGTAGTTACTCAGAATCATAAATTATTCCTCCTTAGGAAAGTTCACATACACTGGACAACTTCAGTTATAAAAGACTCATACCAAATCATTTTCATAGAAAACGAATTCTCCCCAGGATTTGAAAACATAGCATGTTGCAATGTTGTATTTAATGTATGAATTCTTTTACTCAATACATTACTCCTAGAACTCTGGAAAAGATATCAATTGTATGAAGTAAGAGCCCCTATTATCTAATGTAGGTTATGTAACACTAATGATACTTTTATTGTACAATACTGTGACAGACTTGTTTAAAAGCTCAGTATGTTTTATCATATAATCCTCATAACCCATTAAGTTAAGCAGTATTATTGTCCCCGCTTTCTGCATGAGGAGACTGGAAACGTATAACATGAGTGCCCCGAGGTATCAGGTGGCAGGGCTGGGGTTGTGTCTAGATGGTCTGCCTTCATGATAGGCTTAAGGATTCTCAGTAGTGAGGATTGTCTCTCCTCATGGTGCGGCTAATAGTAGCCGCTGGGATGCTGAGATGATGTTTGTGTGAGCCAGCATGGCTTAGCAGAGGGAACCCTAGACCGAGCATTACAAGTCCCGAGTGTACTTCCAGCTCTACTGCTCCTGTTAAGTGCAGCACTTGTCTTACTAAGGCTGTTTCCCTTATCTGCAGGAGTAGGTAGGGCTCCATCCATGCCCACCTGGGCGTGTACCTTAGAAACTCATAAATGAGAACTTAGAGGGGCATTCATGAGACCTGGCCTGTCTCTGGCTTTTTCCTTTAAGTTTTTATTGTTCTTGCTTGTTTACCCACTTGATAATAAGGTGCTAATATTGCTGATTTTCCAGGGCTCTTCTGTTTGTCCCCCCTTTCATTTTTTATTCTGCGACCACATTTCTAATCTCTGGACTCTCAAGCATAAAATACTGCACTGTATGAGTCCAAGAAGTGTTTATTTTCCAAAATGTTATGTCTTCATTTCCTGAAGAAAATAGAAAATTCTTTATCTAGAAACGTCTTATTGCCTCTGATCTTCTTATATATCCCCAGTGTTTAAAAAAAAAAAAAACAAAAAAGCAACAACTGTCGATTAGCTCATCATAGACAGAAGGGGCCATTTCAAGCCGAATCTTTTGGTCAAGCCTTTTATTTAATCTTAATAATTCCACAATTGTGACGACTGGGTCAGAGTTCAGCCAGGCTGTCTTCATCCTAACAGGGCTAACAAGTGTGTCAGATGTCGAGTCATGGCTATAATTGGCTTTGGCTTTGAGGTTTTCCTTCATAATAAACAATGGGCCCCAAGCCAAAAAAGCGTGTGGTTTATACTTGCATTCTCAGGATGAAATATTTTGAGTGATTTCCCCTCATATTCCTTGTGGTACCCAGGAGCTTGCTTCTTGTACAAATCATATCAGAAGCACGCCCATAATTAAAGAGAATGTGACCTGTGGATTTTTCATTGCAGCTGCAAACATTGTAATGACATCACCCTGCTGTGAGTGTTAGAGAAGGGGTTGCAGAGACACAGGTTAGAGCTTAGTCAGGAGAGAAAAGATACCTGGAGTCTCTCATACAAACCTGAGTGCACCCTAAACTGCCCTTTAGAAGACTGCCGTGTGGGAACCTTTGCTCATCACTGGCTGCTGGAGAGGGAAACACTGCAGGGTCCTCACGTCCATGAGTTCCTGTCACCCACTCACGTCATACAGACAATCTGAAGAACTTCTTTTAAAGTGTCAGAGGGAGTAATGGAGTAAGGGTAACAAGGAAGCAGGCAGGAGGACCATGTGGAGGGAGAGAGACCAGAAGAGGGCAGGATCAGGGAGGGAGATGGGTAACGTAGAATGGCATAGACATATGCAAACACGTCAGTGAAAACCATTACTTTGTATCATAACTCTCAGCTCTCACAAAGAACTTCAGCCAACTAAGGAATGCTGAGAACAGGAGAAAGAGTCTACCCCAGAGAAGAGCGTTTGGTTATCCAAAACCAAATGATCAGCCCTGAAAATGTACAAGTAACATTATATAGCCTGAACAGGTTATATATAAAATATGTAAGCATATACATTTATGCATATAACAGAAACTATAGAAAAGAGACCATAAATTTCAAAGAGAGCCAGGAAAGGTATATGGAAGGATTTGAAGGGAGGAAAGGGAAAAGGGAAATGTTGTAATTATAATCTCAAAAATAAATAATACAAAATTTAGATTAATTTTTTAAAAATTAAGAAAAATTAGCACCAGGTGTCACCAAATTCTAACTTGTAGACTTGATGGACCTTTGCATAAGCTTCTGTGTTCATTAGTTCATGAAATCGTATTTACTCTTGCAAATGCAGAATAGATTGGAAATGTGACAGGGCCAGACAAACTCCTTCGATGAGTTTATCTAGTGGTTGGCAGCAGTAATTATACTGAAATTTAGCTGTCCTTGGTAATTTAATGAACTGTTACCAAATTTAATCAGATGAAAAACTTACCAAATGAGTTAATCAACCTGGAAGGTGCAGGTTTCAAATCAGCCTTCTTTACATTCAGGTTTTTGACTAACACGTGAAAGTAGTTAGTGATAGCCAATAAAAGAATGGGTCTGGGTGAAGCTGATTTCAATGGTGTAGACGCTAACCGGCTTCTCCTTTGAAATTTATGGTGTCCTTTGAGCCTGCCAACACCAAGGATTCCTGTGTTCTCTGTATTTCTTTTAAGCCGGAAGGTTCTTGGTTAGGACCAGGGAGATGAATCTGTCATGAGGCTCCAAGTCCAAGGAGTTAGAAGATAATGGGCTGGAAAGATGGCTAAGAGCCCTGGTTTCTCTTCCAGAGGACCTAGGTTCAATTCTCAGCACTCATGCGGTGGCTCACAGCATTTATAGCCCCAGTTCCTGGAGCTCCAGTGCGGTCTCCTGGCCTCTGCAGACAACAATGCACACAGTGCAGATACATGTACAGGTGAAACACCCATGCACATAGAATAAAAAGAATCCTTTAAAAACCAAACAAATAGAAAATAAGGAATGGTGGACAATGTAAATGCTTTCTTGAAGAGGTAGAATGTCTTTCTTGCGCTTTGTACGTATGTAGCTCTGATTTGCTGCTCTGTTGTCATTATCCATTTGGTTTGGCTTGTCACACTGTTTCTCACAGAACTACCCAATGGAGACTGTGCTGAGATCAGTGTACCTATTCCATTTCCATAAGCAGCTCTGAAAGGAATCCACACCGAACAGACTTAAAGGGTGTGCTGCTGCTGCTGCTGCTTCCTGCTGGCTCTGAAAGCAGGAGTTTCTAGACCAGCTTTAAACTGTTTTCAAATGCATTAATACTGTGTCCGTTTGCATGTGTCACATCACTTTCCTTGGCCCTGTTGATTTATTTTTGTAGTGTTTTCGTGTGCCAAGGGCAAATTAGGCTGTTCCCTAGAGAAGAAATCTGCTCGGTCTATTCTTAACTTTGTTTGAGATTGCCCAATCATCTCTGTTCTTCATTGTCCTGGTCAGTGGTGATTAACGAGAGTCTGTTTAAAATGCCCCAAGACCGACCTGAGTTGAGCTGCTAAGATCATGCTCATGTGTGAGGCTACATTCTTTCTCCAAACAATAACTTGTGCAAATGAATTCAAAGGCGAGAATGGCTCTGAAGAAAGCTGCGAGGTTGAAGGCCATGGTTGTTCTGTGCTCCTACAAAGCACATTCATTAGGTCCTAGGTGTTCTGTGAGCCGGTTCAAGAATCTCTTTAAAAGAACCTCGCCTTTATTTAGCAAACAACAAAGAGCTCTTATTAATGTTTCTAGACTATCCTTTTTGAATGCTGTTTTGGGGGGCAAAATGGATTGTTTCTGTGAGCTGCACCTCCCATTTTCCACCACTTCCCTATTTTTCCCTTTCAGGAGGAAAGGCTCTTTCTTTTTCCTTTTTAAATATTTATTTTATGTACATTGGTGTTTTGCCCACATGCTTGTCTGTGTGAGGGCATCAGATCCCCAGAACTGAAGTTACAGACAGTTATGAACTGCTGTATAGGTGCTGGAAATTGGACATGGGTCCTCTGGAAGAACAGCTGGTGTTCTTAACCACTGAGCCATCTCTCCAGCCCTTAAAGGCTATTTCATAAAGAATGGACCTGAGAGTAAAACCCCAAACTTTGTGCCTTATCATTTTCAGTAACTTCATACAGCTTCTCCAGGTGAGAACTATCTCCTCATAGTTGGAGCCGATATACCTTTATGCTAGGGAGATACATTCTTCACCTTGTTGCAGAGGCCTGCTGTTCTTGTTGCTCCCCACACCCTCACCGCATGCCCTGTGAGTGTATCTGTGAGTGTATTTGTGTGAATGTATGTGTCTGTGTGTGTGAGTGTATTTGTGTGTCTGTCTGTATATATTAAATATGTACATGTGTGCATTTGGAGGCTAGAAGATATCAGGTATTCTCTTCTTTTACTCTCTTCCTTGCTACTTGAGTCAGGGCATCACACTGAACCTGGAATTTGGCTGACAGCCAGCAATCCTCATCCATTCTCCAGTACCTCCCCCCTCCATAAAGCCTGGCTTGCCAGGGTTATAGGACTGTGTAACCATGTCCAACTTGTGCATGGGTGCTGAGGATTTGAACTCAGATCCTCACATTTTCATAGCAGCGGTTTTACCCGTGAAGCCATCTTCTTAGCATCCAGGACCAAGGTTCGTGTTGAGTTATATATCCTTTCATCCCTTGGTTCTGAACCTTATCATTGTTTTGATTGTGTTCACTAATGAACTTTATTGAGGCATAGTTTATATACAGTAAGGTATCAAATGGAACGATCTCAAGTTTTGGCAAACACACACACTTATGTAACCAGTACTTCAGTCTCTGTCCCACAAGAACATGATCTCCTGCCTTGCAGCATTACTCTGTCCACCTGATGTTAACAGCTCAGTCACCAGCCTGCTGTAAGTACTCTTGGAAGTAGGTGGACTGTGTCAAAGTAACCCCTTCAGCCAGACAGCTTAGGTGTCTTTCCTGGAGCCTGCCACGTCCATTTCGTTTATAGTAATCTCTCTCCAGAAGCAGCTTGAGCTAAGGGGGAGGACATTATAACCTTCTGATACTTCCTTGGAATTTTCTTCTTTGGAATGGTGATAGGAATGTCATTGAGCCAAGTATGCTTGCAAAGCACAGATGCTCTCACGAAGATTGCCTGGTGACTTGTGTGCTGTCTGTCAGAGATAATGTATGGTGGTGTCACCAGTGTGTTCAGTGACGCATCCTCAATGCTTGGCATTTCCATGTATTGATCTGGAAAGGGGAATCATTTGGTGCTCATTTGTTTTACTTTGAAGTTTTCTACTGGTGCCAGTCACTGTATGTTTGTTATTACTTTAAACTTACCAGATAAGAAAACTGTTATTTCTTATGTAGGTCTTGTGTTGGGGGCCATGTAGCTTATTCTTCCAAATAGTCACACTTTGGCTCAGTTGCCTATAGAGTTTGGTTGTGATTCATGAGGGTCTGCTAGATTCAATTCATTTTTGTTTTATTTAAGGGAAGGCCAGCATACAGTGTCTGCCACACAGGGAAAACCTTCAAAAGAATATTTGGCTCTTCTCCTGAACATAATTAAATTTTCACTATGCTTTTCTTTGCCTGAAGTTTAATGATTTATATTTAATAATTGAAATGTAGTCAGTTCCTCAGGCTTACTCCTGCTTGATGAAAGAGTCAACGCCAGTGCAAGAAACACCAGCTCACAGTTTCCTCCTCTTTTTAACTTTTGTTTTAGAACTCAGCCCAAAACCATGTTTGCCCAAGTGGAATCTGATGATGAAGACTCAAAGAATGAACCAGAATGGAAAAAACGTAAGATTTGACTGTCATTTAAGAGCTGTTTGCACGGAGCACAAGGACAGGTTGCAGTGTTCCCCACCCCAATGCTTATGAAATAAAAACATGCATTTTTACAAACAGATTTTTGTCCTCTCTGTTATTGAATTGTTCAAAGATTGATAGACGTTCACGCTGCTTGTGTTTATGTTTTCTTAACTATAGTTATTAGACTGTGCTACATGTAAACAGACTCAGCTGACTCCTGAGTATTTTAGATGTTTTGAGGCTTTAACAATTACTGCTCTTGTACAGATTCCTATAGCCTTCGAGAGGAAACATAATGTGGAAATAGGGAGTCAAAAAGCTTAATATTTCTGTACAGTGTCACAACCACTGTTTACACGACTGTAAATAATTAGATGAGTTCAAACCTAAGCGTGGCTGTGCGAGGAAAGAGCATGTGTCTGATTATGTTCCACTGAAGCTTGTGAGGCTTAGGGCTAGGAGGGTGTGCTTTGAAGTCAGACTACTGTAGGCCTTCACTTTGAGTCTTCCTTCTGGCCTCGGGGTGGTAATACTTACCCCCTGGGTTTGTCAAGAGGGCTAAATGAAATGCCTATGTAGAGCATTTGGCACAGCACCCATATGGTAAAGTCTATACCAAATATTTGGTGCTTTCAAACATGGTTAACAATATCGTTTGTTTTTTTTTTTTTTTGTAAGTAGTCAATTAGGAAGGAAATGCTTTGAAAACACAGGGGCTATATAAATCAAAAACATTAAGAGTAATTCTAAAAGTTATATTTGTGACCGGGCAGTGATGCACACACCTTTAATCCCAGTATTCAGGAGGCAGAAGTGGGTGGATCTCTGTGAGTTCAAGGCCAGCTTGGTCTACAGAGAGGGTTCCAGGACAAGCTCCAAAGCTACACAGAGAAATTCTATCTCAGAAAAACAAAACAAAACAAAACAAAACAAAAAATAAGTTGTGTTTGTGAATAGAAAATGAAAACAAATGTTGGTAGTTTGTCCAAAGTAATAATGAGTCAATAGAATAAAAATTTATGGGCTAATTTCCCATGCACATGGGTCATTTTTGCATGTTAAGTAACCCCCACTAGACAATTGAGTTTTAATACTTACATTTTACCCCCCCCCCCCCCGATCTCATTTGTTCTAGTGAATTAAGTAGTTATAAATTAAATTATATACCAGAAGTATACCCCAAAGTCCTGGTTCTATACATTTCCTCTCACCCCTTTTTAAAGTCTATTTTAGCAAACTCATGCCCAGCTCTTTCATTGCTACAGTTCTAGGGTGGTGGTGGCCATACTATAGACAAGATTTTAGAAACGTCATTCTTGTCCCTTCACCCTCACTTACATCCCATCTCCTTCGCTTTGTGACTTAAGCTTATGAGGTCACCAGTGATATGAGAAAGAACTAGTGTTGACTGAGTGTGGTTTACATGGTAAGGTCTAACCTTGCTTTCTTGCTTTAAATGACTGGACTCTCATGAAGACCTCATGACAGGTACAATTACTAAATCAGCTTTAATGGGACACAAGGGGTTCCATTTGGTCTATGTAAGGTCATATCCATAGAGGCCATGTAAAGATTCAGGGTCTCTAGGCAGTATTAAAAGACACCCCCAATTTCCTGTTCCTGTTGAGATACACTGTACCTGAAATCAATCTCTGACTAATACCTTGTTCCGCATGCTTAGAATTTATAAACTTATTGCATCAAGGATGAAATTTATCAAAAGTCTACCACATACCTCACCACCACCGCCACCACCTCACCAACTGCAAGGCTCTCGGAACTCATCACCTGCCACCATTTAACCATATGCCCTCTACTGTGATTACCAGTTGCCCGAAGAAGAAAGCTAGAAGCTGTCATGATGATGTTAACCCCAATTCCTACCTCATTGATGTGCATTTCTGTCCATGTTCTGTGAGTCTCTTACTCTGCTCCCTTCCTGAGAAACATCCCTCTTTCAGCCTTCAGCATCACTCAGGAGCCTCCTTCCCAACTGATCTTCTCCGTCTTTAATCTGGCCCTTCTCTAATCCATCATTCATGATTAACTTCAAAGCTAAACCTAAAGTATATCTAAACTAAACCTATCCAATCCAAAGTCTGTCATCTTATTCCTTTGCCACGAGCCTTCCAGGGTCAGCAATTCTAATCCATTTGTGTGGCATAAACATCTAAGATTCAGTCTCTTGTCCCTTTCTCGTGTAGACTTCTGATCCCACATGTTTCTGAGGTTCACTACACAGAATGTACCCTGAGTGAACGTCTTTTCATGTGTTGTTATCTTCTCCCTTCCCTGTCAACTTAGAGAATTCCTACTTCTTTTTATTTGAAGAGATCAGAATCTATCACCTTCCCTGAGCGTGAACCGCCCAAGCACAGTCTCTTCCTCCTCTGCCCTCGTGATCGCTCACAAGCCTCCTAGCATCACCTCCATTTATACTGCATTGCCCGTGGAGTGCGTACACACGTGTGGTCTTGTGGTGTGTGTGTGTGTGTGTCGGGGAAGAACATTTGGTTGCGAAGGGTACTTCCTAAGAAGATTTCTGAATTATCAGAAATTTTTAAGTTATATTTAAAGATTTAAAAACCAGTTTTTAAAAAGTACTTCCCAAGTGTCCATTTGCGATCATGCTCATACAAAAATACTAGGAAAGGGGGCTGGAGAGATGGCTCAGCCAATAAGAAAATTGGCCACCCTACCAAAGAGCCTGCTTTTTATTCCCAGCATCCATATGGAGGTTTGGAACTATCTGTAACTCCAGGAAATCAAGTGCCCTCCTCTGATATCCATGAACACTAGGCACACAAATGGTATACAAAGTTCCATGCATGCAAAACCCTCATGCATATCAAGTAAAAAAAATTTTTTAAAGTATTGGGAAAAGTTGGTGATACTGATATATTTAACTTGGCTACAATTCTTTGGCATCCTTCCCAGTTCTGTAGCAATTAGACCACGAAATCATAACCCAAATGAGACCCAGGACTTAAGAAGCTTGCACTTTCTTTCTCTTGGGATCTCTATTCTGGCAACAAGGTAGCCATGATGTGAGAAAGGCTTAGGACCCAAACTGGACAGGAAGTAAAGGCCTGCTGGTCATCTGACGGAACTCCCTCTCTTTCTGAGACAGGATCTTGTTAATTTATCCCAAACTGGCCCCAAAACTCAGAATCCTGATGCCCCACCCTGCTGGTGCTTAGATGACAGGTGTGAGCCCCCTCATCTGGCCTCAGCCCTCTGTTCAAGCAGATCATGTGATTCCGTAGAGTCATACCAGCTGTGGTCACATGGAACGAATGCGTTGATCCATACACACTCCTGACCAAGGTGTAAATTAAGGAACAAAATAATGATTGCTATCATTTGAAGCTGCTGAGCTGTGAAGTTATGATACAGAATTATAACCACAACAGCTTTACAGATTAACTACTCAGCCATTAAAACATGAGTAGCACTAATGTTCTGATGAATCAGCTCTGAATATTCTTTTTCTTTCTTTTTTTTTTAAGGCAGGGTTTCACTGTGTAGCCCTGACTATTCTGGAAATCACTTTGTAGCCCAGGCTGGCCTTGAACTCACAGAGATCCTCCTGCTTCTGCCACCCAAGTGCTGGGATTAAAGGAGTACACCACCATTGCCTCGCTCTGGATATTTTTCTTGAATTTTTTCCTAATCCTTAAGCCTTAATTGCAGTAATACTTAGAAATAAAATACTTATCTTTTACTTGTTCAACATGTAAAATTTGCACTACTAAAAACTTCATATACAGTTTTGTAGCCTCTTTGTCCATTATGCATGTGTAATAATCTACTTACCTGTTACTGCAAATGTAGATTGTTTAAGCTGGATATTATAGACAATGGTGACTTGGTTGGTTCTAGGCCTTAAGTGTTTTATGGATGCTGCAATTATTTTGTTAGAAGCTGATACCAAAAAATGGAATCATGGAGGCTCAAGAAGAGTGCCTCGTATTTGCTAAACAAAATCGTTGTAATTTTAGGTAGTGCTTTGCCATTGAATACCCAACTAGCGAGAAAGAAGATGTTCTGGGCAATTCTGTTAGCATAGTGCATTGGATAGTGTGCTTCTGGAATCCATGTCCACCCAGAACCTTAGAATTATTTATTTGAAAGAGTCTTTGCAGATATTAAATTAAGATGAGATCATACTAGATTAAGGAAGGTCTGCAATCCAATGGCTAGTGTCCATATGAGAACAGACAGAGCCCCATGCACAGAAAATGACCCTGGGGAAACAAAGGAAATTATGATGTAGCTACAAGTCAAGGAATGCCAAAAGTTGTGGCAACAGCAAGTTAGGAAGAGGCAAAGAGGCAAGGAAGGATTCCTCCCTGGGGTTGTAAGAGGAAGCGTTTCCCTTCCCACACCTTGATTTCTGATTGCTGGCCTCCAGAGCTATGAAAGAATAAACTCGAAAGGAATTTCTGTTGTTTTAAGCCATTCCATGTGTGGTAAGTTGTTAAGCATGTTCTAGAAAACAAGTACGCTTAGCAACAAGATGTGAGGAAATGCTTGGATCCAGATGAGGCTGCACAAGTTTTTTTTTTTTTTTATCGCCTCACTTCACTAAAGACTCAGAAAATAATGAATGAATAAAACCACAAAAGATGTCCAGCGTCAGAATTCAGATTTCTCTCCACTGTCCTTTAGTGTCAGCTTGGATAATAATTTTCTCGATCTACTAAGATTTGAAGCAATTTGTTGTCTACCAACAAACAACTAATATGATTTTGAATTTGGATGATTGTTCTTATATTTTGGATACCTAGCCATCAGTTTGGTACTTCTTGCTCAAGCTTCTAAGGTTATGTACTAAGAATTTTTCTTATGGCAACGTTATCTGATTACTTGATCTTACTTCTGGACTGTTTGCTCTATAGAGTAGGATTATTGATAGGAATCAATGATTTGGGTGGGCATGGAGATTATAACTCAGGGACATAATGGTATTTCCTCCCTTTCTATTCTTCTGAGGCAGTAAAGTTGCTGTCTCCTTCTCTGTCCACTCCCCACCTCCCACAAATCCCACTGCTTTGCCAGGTACTGGCTACCAAAACCACTATAGGTTCTGCAGTTGGTTGTGTCCTTGGGACATACACAGCTAACTTGGAGTTTCCTAATTCCAAGTATCCTTGGACATATGAACAAATCTTTGCTGCTGAATGACCAATGATGGTTTTGCTGCGCAGCATTCACTTTGAAGTGTGGGTGGCTGATGACCACTGGTCTTTCTCCTCATAGCTGCCTGACAGTGCATGACCAGATTTCTGGTGCCTCTCCTCAGCTCTCTGTTGTTCATCAGCCACCGTGAAAGAGAAACATATGATGGAATTCTGTTTATCACATTAATCATGGTGTCTTAAGTAGCATGGTTGTGATCTTAGAGTTCACATGAAATATGAAGTCATGAGTTTGGAATTATGCTCATTCATGACTGGGTGAGCATATTAAAGACATAAATTATGATCTTTCTGATTGTCTATAGAATGGGCATAGTATTAGCCATTTAGTCAACATCCAGAATGATTGTTTTTTCATTAATTTAATTTTGGAGACTAGAGAGAGGTTTGGCTCTCAGCACCAGCATGGTGGCTCCTACCATCTGTATCTTCAGTTCTAAGGGATTTGATGCACTCTTCTGGTTTCACAGGCTCCAGACATGAACATGGTGCACAGATATGCATTCAGGCAAAACATTCACACACATGTTGTTGATAATGATGATGACTGACAATGTGTATGCACCTGTGTCTGTGGAATGGCATGTGTGCGGATAAATGCAATTGTCTCCAGAAGCCAAAAATCATTGAATTCCTTAGAAATGGTGTTATAGGAAGTTGTGAGCTGCTTCCTGGAAACCAAACTCAGGTCCTTTGTTATAGCAGTACATGTTCTTAGCCCCTGATCCATCTCTCTAGCACCCAGAAGAATGCTTTATGACGGTATAGTTAAAAGAGAAGAAGAGGGGAAAGGAGAGGCAGAGATATTGTCAAATTATGAATACTAATATGGTTTGGGGCTTATATATTGTTAATATCTCAGCAAATGTGCATGAAAGTTCTATTCTTGGACAATAGTCCAAGTCTGTGTCACAACCAAGAAGTTGTGGTGGCCAGGAAAATGCTCTGTTATCAGGGAAATTTTGATTCTGCATGTTTGAGAAGTTACCATTCAACGTGAAAGTTATCCAGGATTTGGCTAAGGTTATCTTGGGTGAGGCTCTGGTCTGGTTGATTCAGATTCTCCTGGAGTCCATTGGGACCCTGACTTAGTGCCTATCAGCCTTACTGTTGACCATGTTCGACACAAAAGATCTCATGATGCTGGCTGTGACAACATCTGAAACCTCTCCAATTTTTGAATAAAGGGAAAGTTGTCTTCTGCATTTCTCATAGGCTGTTTTGATATTGCTTCTCTCTTTTCACCCTTGTTCACCCCCCATATGAACAAGTATTGTGCTCATTTCATGGGGAGCTGTTTTGTTCCTTTGGCTCCACTGCCTCTTGTTTATGAAAAATAGCCAGTTAACCATGACAAATGGCCAGCAGCAGTCTTGCCTCTAAAGTACAAAGACTTTTTTCTTCCTCTGATTTTGCTTTAAAAATAAGAAATCTGGCTTTTTTTGGTTGGGGGAATCTTATCATTTTAAGGCACACAGAGTAGAGAAAAGCTTTGGAGACAAAAGACCTGGGTTCAACTCCAAGACTGGACAAGTTATATGATCTCTGTAGCTCCTCAGTGACTCTGAGGAGTGCTACAAGGATCATACAGTTTGAAATCACTCTGAAAGTAATAAACAAACAAACAAACAAACAAACATCCTAGGTCCTGTGTCTCTTTTCAGAGAGACCTTAGCAGGAGGAATACATAGGCTCTCTGCCCCCTTCCCCCAAGATTCTAATTCATTTTTTTTTAAATTCAGGATAAAGAATTATCCTGTGTGTTATCCGAAATAAGAAAACACAACAAACCGTGTTATAGATTTCCCTGTTTGCTTCAGAAGTCTGTAGTCCTTTTGGAATCCTGCTCAGTTACCTCTTACAGCCAAGGATCCTCCAAGAAAGTACAAGCTAACTTCTGGGTCATGTCCCGAGCCTTTCTCCTGTTGATTGGCATATTCTTTCTTCTACTCAGATCCCAGACTGGCTCAACCAAGAGAGTTACACATGCTAACTTTCCTTTTTCTGACAGTGAAGCCTAGTTCATCTACTTCAGGGCCAGATGTGAAATACTAACCTTGGTGTGATTGCAATTCCTTTGCTCTTTCAAGATTTGGGTCATTATAAACAATCAACAACAGTAAGCCATATTGTTTTCATTTTTGTGAAGTCATCTTTCAATTTTCTCCTTTATACAGCACTCCAGAAGTGCGAGCAAAGCGACAGAACACCACCACAAAACGTATGCTCTTATTTTATCTCTGAGATCTGACTGTACCTTGCCTTTGCCTCAGTGCACCCTGGACATGGCATCATAACCTGTGCTGTGGCAAAGCAGACACATGTCAAGCAGATTGTATTTACCCTAAAGAACAATGTTATAACTGAGAGGCTTAGAAGATCAAGGACTGAGTATTCCATAAGTCATTGTTATGACCGACCATGTGTCATGAAACCCGGTAAAGGCAACAGAAGGCCTCCAGAATGATATGCATGAGCAAGTCTATAATTAGAAAGATGAGTAGCCCTGGAGGGAATATGAGAGACCTCCACTCCGAGATCTATGTTCTAAAGACCAGAAACATGAGGCCCTGAGAATTCAGCCACTAATGCCAGGATATACTGTTGGCCAATAGTAGTTACCCAGTGCTTCTTTAGCTTTGCCATATGTGGGTCCTTGTTCTGTAATCACACATCAGGATGGTATAGGCCTATGCTGGGATACCAGCTCTGTTGTGTATTGTGATCTGAGTCAAGTTATTTCACTTCTGTGAGCCTTAGTGTCCCTATTATGGGTTGAACTGTACCATCTACAAATTGATGTGAATCCCTAATATCCCAGTACCTAAAATTATAATTATTTAGAGATAGGGCTTTGCTTGTGTTTTGATCTTGAGAGTCCTTCAAAGCCCTTTGTGTAGAACATTTGATTCTCAGAGTGGTACCATTGGGAAATACCTGTGGGAGCTCTCCAGGTCTCCATGGGAGCATGCCAATTGAAAGAAACTGATACAGAACCCAGCCAACTCCTCGCTCTTTCTGGCATCTTGACTCTGAAGTACACAGCTTTGTTCTACCATCGTTTCCTTGCCATGGTGAGCTGTCTCACTATGGGCCCCACATGGTGAGATCAACCAGCCATAGTTTAAGCCTCCATAACTGTGAGCCAATATAAACCTTCATGTGTTGATTATTTCACATATATTTTAGTATAAAGATAGAAAGCCAACTGATACAGAAGCCATTAAGGAAGTGGATCAAGGGTAGACAAAGCAGTCCTCAATAAGAAGAACACAGCTGGAGGACTACAGTACCTGACTTCAAAGTATACAAAAGAGCCAGAGTGACTGAGGCAGCGTGGGACTGACACAAAAATAGACATGTAGACCAGTGGAATAGAAGCGCACAGAAATAAGTTCACACAGCTATGATTTCCTGTTTTCCCACCAAAAGTATCAACTGCATACACTGTGAGAGAGAGGGAAGGAGGGAGGGAGGGAGGGAGAGAGAGAGAGAGAGAGAGAGAGAGAGAGAAGAAAGAGAATCTATTCAACAAAAAAACTGGTCTATCTGTAGGTGAATGAAAATAAGTCCAAAGCTCTCACCCTGCACAAGGATCAGTTCAAAGTGAATCAAAACCTTAATTTGAAACCTGTAATGCTGAAAATGCTAGTGGATAATATAGAGAATATTCTTGAAGTTATAGATATAGACAAAACCTTCCTGAATAGCACTCCAGTAGCACAGGACATAGACCCAAGAGCTGACAAAAGGTACCAAAGGAAATTAAGTTTTCTTTACAGCAAATGGACCTGTCAGCAGAGTAAATATGCAGCCTACAGAATGGGAGGAAATTGATGTCAGCTATACATCAGACAGAGGATTAATATCTAGGATGAGCTACAGAAGCAAACAGCAAAAACCCATATCTGAGAATCAACAAATTGGAAATAAAAATCAACACAGTTCTCAAAAGAAGAAACACAAATAGCCAAACGTGCTTAATGTCCTTAGTCATCAGAGAAATGGAAATGAAAACTGCTTTGATATTCCATCTAACCCCAACCATATGACTGTCATTAAGGACAACAGCACATGCTGGCGAGGATGGAGGGAAAGGGAAAGCTCTAATCATTTCAAAATTTTTAAAAATTTTTCAAATTTTTAAGTTTTTTGTATGAGGGTGAATTTTGTTTAGCTTTGTTTCGTTTTTTAAATTTACCCTGCACAGTATTGAGTTTCATTCTGGCATTTTCTTTTCTAATTATAAGATTTTTATTAAGTTTTTGAGAATCTCATATGTGTGTAGACTACATTTTTTATTGTATTCAGACTCTACTCTGCATCACACTCATCCAAGATCCTCCCACCTCTTGAACGTCTGTTAAAAATAGAGCTACCATATGACCCAGCTATACCATATAGCTTTAAAGCTACCAAAAACCCCTTCATAGTACCTACACATCCATGTTTGTTGCTGCAGTATTCACAACAGCAAGAAATTGGAAGCAGCCAGGATGTCCCGCCCAGAAGAATAGACAATTAATGTGATAGAGATACACAGTGGATTTTTTTTTCAGTTCCAATGAAAATTTAAATGAAATTGGCTGGGAAATTGATGGATCTGAAAAGTAGGTGACTCAAACTCAGAAAGAAGAAAATCTCATATGCCTTTTCATATAAATCCTAGCATTTTATACTTATGTGTATAAGTGGGTTTGAGGATAGACTGTGAAACTAGAAAGCAGACCCACAAGCTTGCGGTGTGTGTGTGTGTTTGTATGTGTGTGAGGTGTTGATGAAAGTAGGGACCATAGGACACAGGTGACATGGAAACAGAAAGGAGGCTGTGGTGGTTTAGACGGAAGGGGTGCAGGAGTAGAGGGTGAGAGGGATTGGGGAGAAGGTGATAGAAAGACAATTTCTGCTTGAAAATGCCAGCATTAAAGAATATATGAAGTTAAGAGGTGGTCAAGAGGTGGGGGCAAAGTGGAGTCTGAATATGATCAAGATGTATTTTACACACACGAGATTCTCAAAGAATTAATAAAAACATTATACTTAGAAAAGAAAATGTCAGGCAGCAAGCAGGGTGGGCCCTTTGTTTGCGAGCTACCCAAGCAGCACGGAGTTCCGATCTGGGCACCAGGAGAGCCATCATTGGGGTGAGTGAGTGCGGCGGCAGCCTGGAACAGGGAACTCAGATGTTCCTCATCCCTCCTACACTTCCTGGTCATCCTGCAGGGGCTATACTGCCCGATACCACCTCTCTCTTCCTATCCCACCCAGCTTACATCCAGAACCCCCACCCCCTGTCTCCCTCCCTCCCTCCCCTCTTTGGCGGCATAGCACCTCCCAGCTCAGCCTGCTCGGGCGCTGGGACTGAACCCAAATCGGGAGGGCAAAGGGGAGGGCGGCAGTTCCTTTGTCTCCATAGCCTGCCTGCAGTAAGCAGGGTGGGCCCTTTGTTTGCGAGCTACCCAAGCAGCACGGAGATCTGATCTGGATACCGGGAGAACCATCACTGGGGAGTGACATCACTGGGAAGGTACATCAGTGGGCAAGAAGACCTGATCCTGTAAAAGAAGATCCATAGGGGAGTATTCGGAGGAAGAGATGGGCAGGCACCAATGCAAGAATTCACCCAACAATCTGAAAAACAACATGAAACCACCAGAACCCAGCGACCTCACAACAGGAGGACATGAACACCTTAATCAAGAAGAAGTAGAAAAAACTGACTTTATGAAAGTGATAGAGGACCTTAAACAGCATATAAAAAATGCCCTTATAGAAATGGATGAGAAGTATAACAGAAAGTTTGAGGAATTGGGTAAATCAGTGAATGATACCCTAGGAAACCAAGGAAAAACAATCAAGCAGATAATGGAAACAGTTCAAGAATTGAAAACTGAAATGGAGGCAAAGAAGAAAACACAAACAGAGGGCCGGATGGACATGGAAAATCTAGGTAAACAAATAGAGACTACAGAAACAAGCATAACCAGCAGAATACAAGAGATAGAAGAAAGAATCTCAGATTCTGAAGATAACATAGAGAAAATAAACGCACTGATCAAAGAAAACAGCAAGTCCAACAAACTCTCATCACAAAACATTCAGGAATTATGGGACACAATAAAAAGAGCAAACCTAAGAATAATTGGAGTAGAAGAAGGAGAAGAAGTGCAGCTCAACGGTCCAGAAAATATACTTAATAAAATTATAGAAGAAAACTTTCCCAACCTGAAGAAAGAGGTACCTATGAAGGTTCAAGAAGCATACAGAACAGCGAATAGGCTGGATCAAAAAAAAAATCCCCTCGCCATTATTATACAAACAAAAGCATACAGAATAAAGAAAGAATATTAAGAGCCGCAAAGGAAAAAGGCCAAGTTACTTATAAAGGTAAACCTATCAGATTTACACCTGACTTCTCTATGGAAACCATGAAAGCCAGAAGGTCCTGGATAGATGTACTGCAAAAACTAAGAGACCATGGATGCAAGCCCAGACTACTATACCCAGCCAAGCTTTCGTTCACTATAAATGAAGAAAACAAAATTTTCCAGGATAAAAACAAATTTAAACAATACGTAGCCACAAATCCAGCCTTACAGAAAATAATAGAAGGAAAATCACTAACCAAGGAGTCCAACAATGACCACAATAACACAGACATCTAGAGACCCTTCACCAGCGCAACTCAAAGAAGGGAAACACACAAACCCTACTACTAAAAAAGTGACCGGAGTTAACAACCACTGGTCATTAATATCACTTAATGTCAATGGGCTCAACTCACCTATAAAAAGGCACAGGCTAAGAGATTGGATACGAAAACAGGATCCAACATTCTGCTGTTTACAAGAAACACACCTCAACCACAAAGACAGGCACCTACTCAGAGTAAAGGGCTGGGAAAAGGCTTATCAAGCAAATGGACCTAAGAAACAAGCAGGTGTGGCCATACTAATCTCTAACAAAGTTGACTTCAAACTTAAATCAATAAGAAGAGATGGAGAGGGGCATTTTATACTCATAACAGGAACAGTTCATCAGGATGAAGTCTCAATCCTGAACATCTATGCCCCACGTACATAAAAGAAACATTGCTAAAACTCAAGGTAACCATCAAACCACACACACTAATAGTAGGAGACTTCAACACTCCTCTCTCACCAATGGACAGGTCAATCAGACAGAAACCTAACAGAGAAATAAGAGAATTAATGGAGGTAATGAAGCAAATGGACTTAACAGACATCTATAGAACATTCCACCCAAATAGGAAAGAATATACCTTCTTCTCTGCAGCTCATGGAACCTTCTCGAAAATCGACCACATAGTTGGTAACAAAGCAAACATCCACAGTTACAAAAACATATTAGTAACCACCTGTGTCTTATCAGATCACCATGGATTAAAGTTAGAATTCAACAACAATGCTACCCCCAGAAAGCCTACAAATTTATGGAAACTGAACAGTCAACTATTGAACCATACCTGGATTAAGGAAGAAATAAAGAAAGAAATTAAAGTCTTCCTGGAATTCAATGAAAATAAAGAAACAACATACTCAAATTTATGGGACACTATGAAAGCAGTCCTAAGAGGAAAGTTCATAGCACTAAGTGTCCACTTAAAGAAAACAGAGAAAGCTCACATTGGAGACTTAACAGCCCACCTGAAAGCTCTAGAAAAAAAGAAGCAGACTCACCTAGGAGGAGTAGAAGACTGAAAATAATCAAACTGAGGGCTGAAATCAACAAAATAGAAACACAGAAAACAGTCCAAAGAATCAATGAAACAAAAAGCTGGTTCCTGGAGAAAATCAACAAGATTGACAAACCCCTATCCAAACTAATCGAACGGCAGAGAGAGAATTTGCAAATTAGTAAGATCAGAAATGAAAAGGGGGACATAACCACAGACACAGAGGAAATTCAGAGAATCATTAGATCTTACTACAAAAGCCTGTATGCCACAAAACTGGAAAATGTAAAGGAAATGGACACTTTTTTAGATAAATACCATATACCAAAGTTAAACCAGGACCAGGTGAACAATCTAAATAGACCTGTTAGTCTCGAAGAATTAGAAGCGGTTATCAAACACCTCCCTACCAAAAAAAGCCCAGGACCAGATGGTTTCAATGCGGAATTTTACCAGAACTTCCAAGAAGACCTAATACCTATACTCCTTAATGTATTTCACAATATAGAAACAGAAGAGGCATTGCCAAATTCCTTTTATGAAGCTACAGTTACTCTGATACCAAAACCGCACAAAGACTCAACCAAGAAAGAGAATTATAGGCCAATCTCACTCATGAACATCGACGCAAAAATCCTCAACAAAATACTGGCAAACTGAATCCAAGCACCTGTCAGAATGGCTAAAGTCAAAAACACCAAGGATAGCCTTTGGTGGAGAGGCTGTGGAGGAAGGGATACCCTCATCCACTGCTGGTGGGAATGCAATCTTGTGCAACCACTGTGGAAATCAGTGTTTCGGTTTCTCAGGAAATTCGGGATCAATCTACCCCTGGACCCAGCAATACCACTCTTGGGAATATACCCAAGAGATGCCCTATCATATGACAAGAGCATTTGTTCATCTATGTTCATAGCAGTATTATTTGTAATAGCCAGAACCTGGAAACAACCTAGATGCCCTTCAATGGACGAATGGATGAAGAAAGTATGGAATATATACACATTAGAGTACTACCCTGCGGTAAAAAACAATGACTTCTCGAATTTTGCATGCAAATGGATGGAAATAGAAAACACTATCCTGAGTGAGGTATCCCAGACCCAAAAAGATGAACATGGGATGTACTCACTCATAATTGGTTTCTAGCCATAAATAAGGGTCACGGGGACTACAATTGGTGAACCTAAAGAAGCTAAATAAGAAGGTGAACCCAAGGAAAAACATATATTTATCCTCTTGGCTATGGGAAGTAGACAAAATTGCCGGGGAGAAAATTGGGATCTTGGGGGTGGGGTGGGGTGGGGGTAAGGGGAGATGGGGAGAGAAAAGTGAGAAGGGAAGGAGGGGGGGAACTTGAGGAAACAGGAGGATTGGGATAAAGGAAGGTTGGACAGGGGAGCACGGAAGCACAATTCTTAGTTAAGGGAGCCACCTTAGGGTTGGCAAGAGACTTGATCCTAGAGTGGCTTCCAGGAGCCCATGGTGATGTCCCCAGTTAGTCCCTTGGGCAGCTGAGGAAAGGGAACCTGAAATGACCCTATCCTATAGCAATACTGATGAATATCTTGCATATCACCATAGAACCTTCATCTGGTGATGAATGGAGATAGAGACAGAGACCCACACTGGAGCACTGGACTGAGCTCCCAAGGTCCCAATGAGGAGCAGAAGGAGGGAGAAGATGAACAAGGAAGTCAGGACCACGAGGGGTGCACCCACCCACTGAGACATTGGGGCTGATCTATTGGGAGCTCACCAAGGCCAGCTGGACTGTGACTGAAAAAGCATGGGATAAAACTGGACTCTCTGAACATGGCGAACAATGAGGGCTGATGAGAAGCCAAGGACAATGGCTCGGGGTTTTGACCCTACTTCATGTTCTGGCTTTGTGGGAGCCTAGCCAGTTTGGATGTTCACCTTCCTAGACATGGACGGAGGGGGGTGGACCTTGGACTTTCCACAGGGCAGGGAACCCTGACTGCTCTATGGACTGGAGAGGGAGGGGGAGAGGAGTTTGGGGGAGGGGGGGAAGGGGGGGAGGGAAATGGGAGGCTGGGAGGAGGCAGATACTTTTTTTCCTTTTCTCAATAAAAAAAAAAGAAAAGAAAATGTCAGACTGAAGCTCAATACTGTGCAGGGTGAGGTAATTTTTTTTCAAAAAAGTAAGAAAGCAAAACAAAATCCACCTTTATACACTTCATTTGATTTGGTGTAGGAAGTGAAATTAAGATTTAGCTATATTATAATTAAATTGAAAGAGCATAGGCCAATGTTATGAATATCGGTAGAAATCAGACAGCACCAATCAAACTTTCTGATCAGTTTCCTAAGCTCTAGGTTGAAACAGTGGGGATGGAACTAAAATTCTCCTTCTAGGCTCCACATTCAGTGGAGCCAAGAAAGCAACATTCTTATGATACATGCGAGATATCCCCTTATATTAAGAGTGTAAATAAGTTTACTTAATTACTTGTTTTCACTATTCATTAATGGCTTGGCTCAGCAAATACAAACATAGAGTTTCATTATTATGTTCACTAGTTTTTCAAGTATTTAAGCATATAAATAAAATCGATTAATTAAAGGAAGAAGTGATCAAGTTAAAGAGAATTGACAGTCCCGATCCATTCTGACTTTCAGGAAGAGGAAATCCTTCATGTGTAGTCCCATAACCCTAGATAGCACTGAGTCTGAGGCAGGATCTGTGTAGTCTATATTGTGAGTTCAAATCTAGCCTGGGCAACTTAGTGAGACTCTGCCTCAAAATAAAACTATATATAGACAGGGGGCTGAACACATAGCTCAGCAGGAAAGACACTAAGATGGCGTGATGAAAGCCCTGGGTTCAAACCTCAGAATTACTACCCTCTCCTGTAGAAAGTAAATTTGGACCCAAGAAAGGGCAACATTGGTGGATGTGTGTGCTTGGAGAGGTCATGTGAGGACCCATTGAGGAGGACAGATACTTCAGAAGACACCAGACCTGCCAGCCCCTTCATTTGGGACTTGTAGCCAGCTTCTAGAACTGAGACGAAAACATTTCTGTGTTTAAGCTACCCCACGTGTGGTAGTTTGCTTCAGTAGCCTGAGCAAATGAACGTAGCCCCCTCCCATAAAACTTGAGGTGTGAATACTGAGCCCATGCGGGTTGTCGAGGTCAAGTGAGATATGTAATCTAAGAAAAAGACTTAAACGTAGGCCAAGAGGTAAGTAGCAGTGGTTTGGTTATGTAAAGGGACAGTGAGGTAGACCTAAATCACTCAACTGTGACATCAGTTTGGCTTAACTAAAATGAACTTGCCTGTAATTCTGTACTAAACTCTTCACTTTCTCTCGGTTTAGTTTGCCTTCTATTGGTCTTTGAAAGGCTTACAGAGCAGATGAGGTTGTCTGAGTGTCCTTTGTCTCTTAAATGTGGACCAGAAAAACTGAAATCCAACTTTTCATTTTCTCCTGATAAGAGCCATAATTAGTCGTATTGGAGTCTACTCCTGCCTCTGAGATGTCTACTTAGCATTCACGGTGTTCTTTTCAAAATAGACACTGGTCAATGCAAATTGTTCTGAGACCTCTCTGAAGACCAGACTCTGAGAGATTCTGAACAAGAGTTTCTCTCTAAGCTTTCGCCTTTGCTGGCTTTTTAAGCCACCCTTGCCCCGACCACCATCACTTGAAGCTGCTTTTAACGCATTGAGATGAAATAAACACCCCGGGATCCCCAAGAGGAAAGTATAGAAGTGAGAAAGGGGTGCACTGCCTGGAAGCAGCAGAAAAGAAAACCCAGTATGTCTCTGTGGTGAGTCCTGAAATCACCGCCTCCCTGTACTGTCCCCTGAAGTGACCCTTGCCCTTCCTGCAGGATTATACAGTGTTGCACACAGCAGCAGCCCATCTTGAGCTGATTGCTCCAGCTGAGTGGGCATGTGGGCTCTTGAATCCAGTAGTGGAATGGTCTGAACTGTAGAAGGCCACGCTCTGAAATGTTTGTGTAGGATGAGAAGAGGCAGCTGGGTCCTCTTCAGCTCTCTCCCCTGAGTGCATTGGCAAGACCCAGAATATGAGCCACAGCAGGTGGCATAACATGCCCATTTTGAATTTCACCCAAATCCCAGAGAACATAATTCACACAAGGGCAACTGAGCGTAGGCTGGGGTTTCGCCTCTGTGCCACCCAGCTTTCTGCAAATCCTGTCTCTTGATCCTGGCCACTCCCCTCGGGGGCAGGACAGCACAGAGTTTCTGTTTTGCTTCTAAAGAAACCAAGGCACAGGGTCTTACAGGCGACTTAAGTGAGCAGGTGTGCATAAGCTGACCCTGAAATCAAAAGCTTCTCTACCCCAAGTGGCATTTTATGGGTATTGTTCATAAATATCTCAAGTATAGGGAATGTCATCTGGTCTCAGAAGAATGCAGACCAGAGACCCCGCAAAAGTCAAAGTCATGCCTGGGGTGTAACTCATTCACATGGGCAGTGTCTGGGTGGCACATAGCTGTGGTCATAGCTGCATTGCTGGCTTCTCGCTCAGTCATGCATCTCAGCAGTCATTCTTTGGGAAACGGGAGTTGGACCATCCCCCATTCTGAAACCCAAAATGCCACCAGTGATACTCTTATTCAGATAGTCCATTCTCATGGCTTGTGGGCTCTTACCAGCTGCTGGAAAAAAAAGTTGCCTGGAGAGACGAATAGAGACAAGCTGTGCATTCAGGCTCCCAGAGGAGTGTCTAGGCACAGAGAGGTGGGCCCATACGAGCCCAACTGTTCTGAAGCTTCTGGATGTAATAGCCTTTGCTGGCAATGGTTGGAAATGCCCAACCCTGGGCCCCATCCCCAGATATTTAGCTCCAACCAGAGCCTAGGAGGTCACGGGTGCTTTCTCGTGAAACACAGACAAGACAACATGCAGTGTTCATGTTTTTTTTTTTTCCTGGTTCTGAGCCAAAGTAAGTCTGATCAAATCTACATAGAAAGTAGAAAAAGTCAAGATCTCCTGAGTAAATTGGGAGCATGGGGACCATGGGAGAAGGTAGAAGGGGAGGGGAGAGGAAGGTAAGGGAGTGGAGAAAATATATATATAGCTCAATAAAACAATTTAAAAATATGTTTTAAATGATCATGAAAAGCGTCAAGGTTTTATATGACCGTAATCTCTCTGTAATTAGGCTAGCTCTAACCGAATAGTCTCTTAAAGAAGGTAATGTTGACTATAGCCATGTCATTGTGATACAAGGACCATGTCCTTTGTTGTTTTGCTGTGCTGGGATTGGATGGAGTGCCCCCATATGTGGAGCAAATGTTCCACTGAGCTGTTGTCCCCAGGATGACCAGATTTTTGTTTTTGTTTTTTTTGTAAGTGTGTGTGGCGTGCATCTTCATGTATGTGTGTGTATGTGTGTGGAGGTCAGATGACAATTTCAGGTGTTATACTCCATCATATACACCATCCTCTTCTCTCTCTCTCTCTCTCTCTCTCTCTTCCTCCCCCCCACCATGAAAGGTTCTCTTACTTACAGGGGGCTTTTTGCTATGGCTTCTAGAGATGGCATCCAGGTCCTCATGCTGGCAAAGCTTTCCTGACTGGGCAGCTCCCTAACCGTTTCTGTTTAAGACACCTGAAAAATACATAGATTTCCAGAAATTAAATTTTATATAACAAACAACCATAGACCTGCTCTGAATAAGAAACTTACTTGCTTAGTAATTAGAGATATTTGCTTGTGTTTAATAAAATATTCAATATTTCTAGTTGAAAAAAGAAGTCAGTACAAAGGCCATGTCTGCCCCAGATGCATTACCTGCAATTTTCCACTTGGGACTCTTCGGACATGAAATATTTACAAAGTACATTCGTTTTTACTGAAATTCTGCTCTGAGTCAAATAAAGCTTGGTTGCAGGATGGCATGATACCATTAGGTGCTGCTGTTCGGTGTGATCAGAAGGAACTGACAGTGACAGAATACTTTCCTCCTTCCTGTCTTTTTTGTGTCCTCTGGATGGCAAGCTTTGATGGACCCTGCAGATACAGCAATAAATAATAAAACGGCATCCCTGAGTGAGGGACCTCGCTGCCATAGGAGGTCACCATGTGTTCAGAAAAGACCACTGGTGGATCGAAGAGGCGAGGCATGGGGTGATCTGAAGTAGGACACAGGCCGTGGCATGGAGCAGAAAGGGGGGCTTTGTGAATGAACTGATAGATTCGTGGTTCCTGGTTCGGTATGGATCCAGGTGGTCCCAACCGCGTTTGTCGCTGGTCTCACCGTATTCCTCGGAGTTAATAAAATGATCTCCCACAAGCTTGTTTGACTTGAATTACATGACATTTTTTTTGAATATGGGTTATTTGCTAAATTGACATGTAGACTTTCTGAGCTTCTCATGGAAGAACTACAAGCTCTTATCAGTGTTGGGTAGGAGCTGAGTCGTGGCTGCCCCCATTTCTGTTCTGGCCCGGTAGCTTTGGGCAGGGCTGTTAATAGTGGGCATGTAGTGGCACCACTGTGCAAGCTGTGAGGTTGGTGAAATATTTCTGCTCTGATTGGTAAACAGCTTCCAGAGCTCCCAGGGCCTCCTCCACACTCCAGGCCATTCTTCAAAGGCAACTCCTCTACCTATCTCTCCACAATCTGGATATAATAAGAATCCATCTGCAAATACAGGGGCCCCAGGTCCCCGCTGCAGTGCTAAGTCCAACATCCAATTTATGATTTCCTCACGCCTCCCCCTGACCACCCTCACTGTTTTAGCCGGGGTCTCAATGTGTACTCACTACGTAGTCCAGTCTGTGACAACCTCCTAGTACTGGGATGAAAGGTACAAACCACCACACCCTGGTTAGTTCTTGCCCTGCTTCATAAGGGTTGTTAAATATTTTCAATATCACCTTTTCCTTTAGGGAACAGATCTGTGTGTGACCCCGGGGACTGGACCATTCTTGGCTCATAGAACATTGATGTGTAGAGGTCCATGAGCAAGGGTTGGGCTCAACCTCAGAAAGCTTTGGGGTTCAGGTTGATTTTTTACCCTAATACTTTGCTTAGAAAATTTTTATTTGTAAAGGTCTTGACTTTTCAATAGCATGGTTCTGAATACGGTCAATTTAGAGAGGATTATGTAAAAATTTATAGCCCAAGGGAGACAGGAAATTTTTTTTTTTTTACTTTTGCAGCTCCAACCCATTAAAATAATGAGATTTTTTTCCCCCTCTATGGAATGCCACAAGGGACATATTCAAATTCTTTGTAGTCAGCATCAGGTAGTAGCCATACAGCTAAAACAATAATGGTAGCAATTCATAATAAGTCCATAAAACCAACTTGGCTTTTCAAATCCCAGCTCTTTTGCCTTTTTTTCCCTCAGATATCATCAGTGTGTGTGACCCAAGGGCCAACATTGGGGGCAGCTGCTGCTTCTTCTCCAAGAAGTTCTGTGTGCAGGGAAAGTCTTGTTCTCATGAGAGGCTAGTGGGCGCTGGGCCGGTGGCTGGCCATAAACCGGGAGGCCTGAGCGGAGGCCAGGGAGACTGAGCATGTCTTCAGGGTGAGATATTCGATTACACAAGGGAGGGGGGCCGATTGCCAGTCCTCCCATCTGAAGAGAAATTTCTAGGTGGCAGGAGCTAAGGATAGGGTGAAAGAAAATGATACACTGAGGAGAGTGGGGTGAGGTGAGGAGAAGAGGCCGGGTCTGGCCAGACTCCACAGGCTGTGGGCGGCCAGCTCTGCCTCTCCTGTGTTTATCTGAAGTAGAGCTAAATGTGACTAAGTCACGGTGGGGCTGGGTGAGGGCTCTTTCACCGTGCTCCCCTTCCACCCAGCAGGATGAACTCTTTGGAGAGAGGGTCAACCTTCCATCTTCCTCATCAGTGGCACTAAGGAGAAGGCAGACTCTTCTGGAAGAGTCCTGGCTCCTTGAAGCAGAGAGGCAGTGTTCCTTCACTATCTTTCCCCTACAGGTGAGGCTTTCTTTGTCAACAGCCCTTCTACAAAGAATCCTAGCTCGGGCTTGTAGGGTTCCACCAACAATGTCAACTAGAATACATGATGGCAATGACCCCAGTATCTTCCGTACTTATGGAGCCAGTGTCTAAAGCCATGTCATTACAACAGCACCGACACTGTTGTCACGTTACACAACCCGCATGGCTTTTAAGCATCCAAAGCATGGTAAGACCTTAGAGAACCTGGAAAATCATAAAGAAGACATCAAACAGGGAGATAAGAATGACTGAAGCAAACACAGTCAGAACAAGTCCACTCACTGAATTTACTCACTGAAGAGCTTGGAAACAGTTCACGTTAGATGGTAACTCAAACATGTGTGACTCTCCCGTTCTGGAAGCATTAGAATATACTACTTACCCCAGGCCCTGTTGAGTTCCTACTGGATTTCCCACTCAGCCTATTGCACTGACCATGTGTGGGGCCCCCGCCTCCAGTCCAGCCCTGTGTGAGATGCTGCACTGCTCAGGAAGACAGTTCTGGGGCTGATGGAGAACCTGCACAGCAGCGCAAGACCATCAAAGAGCCTGGCCCTGTGCTGGGAGAGACTCAGTTTCAGTACCTGACATTTGGGGGTGGAGAGAGCTAAACCACCATTTCAGTCCCTAAAGTCAGAATATCTGGAAAGAAACTGATAGTTATCCTGCCCAATCCATGAACCAGAGACTCCATGGGCATGCGGATGTCTTGTTGCGATCAAATAAACACATATTTACATGAAATTTATGACCTCTTGGTTTCTCTTTCTTTGAGACATGGGAAGAAAGATCTGTAGGTCAGCTGTACTTTTAATCATACTTGTTTGTCTTGTCTTTGCATAGCCCTGGTTCAATGAATGAGTTGAGTGGGCCCTCCCTCCCCTTTTTGTTTCATTTCAGAGATGAAAGATTGATGACCTATTCAGCAGAAAGCCCCGCTGCAAGCACCTCATTGAGCTTGTTACCCGTTATCTTCCAAATATCAACTTGGATTCAAAGGACTGCCTGGCCCCCTGACAAGCAGTCCCTGGCTTCTGCACAGCATGTTATTGTACGGCACTTCCTCAGGAACTATAATTAGGTGATCATGTAAGGGCTTCGCAGTGCACGTTTGAATAGCGACTCTTATTTGGCTCATGATGTCACTCGCTCTCTCTGGTGCCTTCTCATTATATGGCTTTTGCCATGATGTGCTGGCATGCAAAACATGTGAAGTCAGGCCGTGGGCTTTCTGTGAGGTAATGACAGCCTTAGGATGAGTCACTCGATATATACCTGGAATAATGACGGCTTGAAGTGTTAGGAGGGATGGGAGCCTCACATTTTAACTATGCGGTCACTTAGCTTTCCAAAGGTTTGGCTGTCTGGAAATAGAGGGTTCTGGTACTAGTAGCCTCCACTGGATTAGTGTGTCATAACAGAATTTCACAAACTTGGTAATTTATTTAAAAAGAAATCCAGTCCCTGCAGCTCTGGAAGCCTAGAAGTCTCATAATAAAATGTTGACAACTGGCGAGGGCTTTTATACGGTATTTTCCCAAGGCAGAGAGTGAACATGTGAGAGGCCAGGGTCAGGAGCTCACTCTAGGATCTTTAGTCCACTTCTGCAATAACATAGTAATCCATTTGTGAGGATGGAACTCATGTGACCCAACTACTCCTAACCAGCACCATTGCACTGGGAATTAAACTCCTAACACATAACCCTGGGGGACACAGCCAAACTTCACAGTGAAGATTCAATGAGTTGACTTCCTCCTCTCACATTCATTCATTATCACATTGAACATTGCATCTCTTAAGCATCCCTAAGCTCTCCCCACAGTCACCACTCTGGGTTGAGCCTTAGATGACTACCAGTGACCTAGTCCTTGAACCAGTCTCACAAAACCCCCTCTACATCTCAGACAAACCAGACACTTCCGTGGAGACCTTCAAGGGTAGATCAAAACCTTACATTGATGTCTGTGTATCTTTACAGGGAAGATTCTTGATGATCTGTAAATATAGCTTGATCTGCACTAGGTTCTGTCTCAACCTGGTCAAGCCACTCCTTTCCTCACGGCCTGCTTTCCAGCGAGATGGGCATCTCTTCAGCGTTGCAAGAGCATCAAAGAGCCTCAAGAGCATCAAGAGCACCAAAAAGCATCAAGAAAAGAGAATCAAAAACATTAAGAATATCAAGAAAGAACACCAAGAAAGGGCATCGAAGAACATCAAGACAAAAGCATCAAGAACACCAAGAATATCCGGAGCCCTTCTCCAGCCATGCCCTGCTAATCAAATCATACCTCATTAACTTTCTTGGGAAATCTTTGCTTCCTGACCACCTCCCAAGCAATCCTTCTTCAGAAGTGTGTTACAACTCTGCTGAGACAGCTCTCTAATTACCTGGGTGGAAAAATTCTTTAAAACCTGTCTCCTCTCTAGCATTGTTTCCTTTTTCTCTCCCCTGAAACAAGGTTTGACTTTAAACTTGCAATAATTTCCTGCCTCAGCCTCCTGAGTGTTGGGATTACAGGGCTGAGCCACCACACCTGGCTTGGGACTCTTTCTTTGATTTTTAGAAGTGTTGCTGTGTTGGTGACTCTGTTTGTCTTCTAGAGGCTTAAAGACCTCGTGCTCGTTTTCCTTATCATGTCTAGTGGGCTTTTAAATGTACCTCATCCATCAGAGAATACAAGAAAAAGCAACATGACATGCTGTGCTCACAGGAGGCTGTTCTTTCAATCTATCCCTTCATCCCAGGCTGATCACGGGTCATGAGGCTATCCCAAGCATTAGTGCCTCTACTTGCTGACTCAAATCTTTGTTGCTTTCTTGAAACTATGGGCTTCATCTACAGCTACTGGCAGATACTCACATAGCATTCAAGACTTAGTGTAGGGTCTTCTCCTATTGTTTTTTTTCTCTTTTCCCTTTGGGGGGCTGCCACCCAACTACCAAATAATCACATGGATTTTTATTTCTACTTATGAATGTCTAACATTAGCTTGGCTTATTTCTAGCCAGGTTTTCTTAACTTAGATTATCCCATTTACCTTTTACCTCTGGGCTTTTACCTTTCTCTATTCTATATACTTTTCTTTACTTCTCACTCCATAGTGGCTGTGTGACTGGGTGGCTGGCCCCTGGCATCCTCATCTCTTCCATTTTTTGCACCTCCTCTTCTATTTTTCTACTCCTACTTATTCTCCTTCTGGCAGCCCTGCTATCCTTCTCCTGTCTAGCTATTGACCATTCAGCCCTTTATTAGACCAATCAGGTGTTTTAGGCAGGCAAAGTAACACAGCTTCACAGAGTTAAGCAAATAAAAGAATGCAACACATCTTTGCATCGTTAAACAAATATTTCATTGCATAAACAAATATAGCACATCTTAAACTAATATTCCACAACACTCTCCTAAATAGAGACATCCTACACATCTCCCGCCTTTCTGTCTACTTTTCAGCTGCACACAGACTTCACTTTCTGCGTAGATGATCTTTGGCAGGATGTGATGTGAGATTTTTATCTTTGAAGTGATGACAATGATGCCCTCAGTTTCATAATGTTGATTTGAAACATAACGCTTGGTTTATTGTAGATATCCCCTGCTGTCATTATTACATTGATGGCAATACTGGAGGGTTAAGTGGTGAAATTGCTATGAGAAATAGTTGGTGGGACCCGAAAAAGTCAGGAGCTCCCATATAACCTCCTGGCAATTCCATTCCAAGGAATGGACTCAAGAGAAAAGAAAGCATGTACAAACAGAAGCTTGCATGAAAATGTTTTCAACAAGATTATTCAGTATAATGAAGAGTACACACTGCCCAGTTGTCCATCAGTGATGGATATGTGGTTAAGCAAAGAAATATCACTCACACCCTCCCCAAGTCCTGATGCATACTGCAGCATGGATGAACCTCCAAAATATGCCTTGTGAAAGAAGCACTCCTTTTCTATTGAAATATCCAGGAGATGCAAATCAATAAGATAAGAAAATGGATTTTTGGTTAAGTAGGGATAGACAGAAGAGGGAAAGGGGGCCTGGGGAATAATTACTTAATGGATAAGACTGTTTTTCTAAGTTAAAAAATATTTTGAAACTAGAAAGAAGTGATACCAAAATGTACACACTAATGGCTATTTTTATATTATGGTATGTTTGTCATCAACTAAAAAGAAAAAAAACAATAAAAGAGGAAATTTTTAGGGCGGTGAGAAGAGCTCAAGTTTCATGTTCTTACAATTTGGTTGGATTCTGCTATGGCTCCATCTTTCCAAGAATGAGATATTGAATTGACTGAAAAGATGATGATTCACTTCTTTAGCCTAAAAATCTGTATGCAGAGAGTCTGTGGTGGGCACTGGGAGCACAGAGTTTCTGCTTTTAAAGAGTCATCTAGGTCCTGCTCCTAAAGATAAGGAAGTATTACTGAAACCAGGACCATAGAGGGTTTGTCTCCTTTGGGCTCCCATATCTTTATGTCCAGCCTCAGTTCTTATCCTTCCCCAGGAGACTGAGTGATCTTGAGGACAGAGGTCATGTCTTAGTTCACACATGCTACGGGGAACAGGATTTCATTGCCTTTAGTGTTTTGAAGGATATCTTCTGATATGGCACAGGGAAGGTGCTGGCCTTCCAGATGCTGACAGAAAATACAAATACTTCTCAATGGATGGCTAGAAATGGTGGAGATGGAGAGTTGAACAGACTAGCTCTAGAAGAGGTCAAAGGGTCACCTCTTCCCTTCCTTCTAGCTCCTGCTTTTGTGCATAAATTTTGTTGTTCTGATGTGAGGCTTGGAAATTCTTTTCCTGGATAATGGGGATGTTCAGGTCATTAGTGATGAAGAGCTGATATGTAATGACACATGACTGTAAAAGATTCAAGAGCCCAGCTTGCTAGATCTCACAGTACAAACAGGCCAGGTAACAATGTTATGGAATAACCTTTTGTACACTGTAAAGATGTGTCTTTGCCAAGGCAACTTCTGATTGGTTCAATAAAAAGCTAAATAGCTATTAGCTAGACAGAAGGTAGAGGTGTGAGAACCCAAACTGAGAGGACACTGGGAAGAAGAGGGGAGGAGTCTCAGGAGTCACCAGCAAGAAGCAGCGAAAAGCAAGATGGACTTGTTGTGTTGAAAGAAAGTACTGCCTCTTGACAGAAGGTAGATAGGAAATATGGGTTAATTTGACTTGTGAGTGCTAGTTGGTAACAAGCCTAAGCTATCAGCCAAGCATTTATAATTAATATTAAGCTTTTGTGTGGTTATTTGGGAGCTGGCCAGCAGTCCTAATAAAAACTTTAACTACATAAGAAGTCCAGTCATCAGATTGACCAACATACACAAAGGACTCTGACCATAGGATCCCAGCAAGAGTTAGAAACACCAGATGGAGAGGTGGGAGCATGGAAAGGGGGGACCATTCTTCCTAGAGGAAGACATGACTTGGACAATGGTGTTATAGTGTCAAAGGGCTCAAAGCTCAGCATGTGTTCTGATGTTCCACAGAGCATCCATTGAAAATGAAAACAGAATTCAGGTTCAAGGAGAAGAGTTGGGGGTGGGGGGAAAGCAACAAAAACATTCAGCCAAAGAAAATATTCCTTTGAATATTTTGTGGGGGATCTGATGGTTTGATGGTTTGATTGGCAGGATAATCTGACCACTGGAGGCATTCAGTTGTCCAGTTGAATCATAGTGCAGGACTTGAAAAAAAAAACCAAATAGAAAAATAAATCTAGTCGTGATTGGGATCCAGCTACTGAGAACATTCTGCAGACAGGCTTTGGCCATATTTGCTCAAGATTCTTTCCTGTGGCAATGTTTGAAAGCCATACTTTTTATTTCATGCTAAACATTGTCAGAGGGAGCAGTGGTAGATTCATCCCAGAACCCTAGCCAACCTGCCTGGCATGCATGGTTTTAATGGCATTCCAGAGCTCTGGTCTGGCAGGCTCCCTCAGATCCTTGCCCCTGCATTAGCCCCTGCTCTACCTGGAGTTAGGATGCTAGAAGGGAACACGACAGGTCTAAGACGAGACACCAGCCCTCGTCCACATCAAAAGCATCGCTGCACTGGCATCAGACTCGTGCAGCTCAGATCATACATAAGTCCTCTCCACCCTGGCTCTCCCTACACCCAGTCCTTGAGCAAGACTGTCAGCAGCAGCATTGCTAGGCTCTAGTCCAAGCCATTATCACCACGGGAATGGATTCTCTCAGGGGCCTCTCAGCTAGCCTCCCTGCTCCTACTTTCGTCATTTCTACAACCTAACCTCGACAAAGCAGCTGCAACAGTTCTTTAACAAGGTTCTACTTCCTCAAAGCTGTCTTCCTTTCAGGCTCAAAATCAAATCTTCAATTGCTACTGTGGCCCGGAAGACCCCACAGTCTACAGAATTTGGGCCTTGGTATTTCCAATGTTATTGCTTGCTTCTCCTCCACCCCATCGAGTCCCTGGGCTAGCCATCCTTTCTAGCTCTGCTTCAGAGATTGGCTTCTCTTCATGGTCTAGTGGTGCCCCATCATCACAAATGTGTGCACCTATCAGGATGAGCCGAGGCACACTTACGTAACAAACAACCTCCATATCTCAGTGGCTTACACCAATCAGGGCTTACCTCTGACATCACCATGGCAGTTACAGATTGGTAATTTGCATGGCTTCCTCGTAGCCACTTAAAATGGGCAATAGCCTCCATTCTTCAATGTTGCTAGCTCAGAGGGAAAGAGGCTCTGGATGGCCTCATAATGTTAACAAAATGCTCAGCTCAGAAGGTGCGTATGCCATTTCTGCCCGTACTTTTTTGCTCAAGTATGGTGGGCTTCTGGGAAGATGCTCCTCCCCACCACGAAGTAGCCTGCCATCCGTCTCATGTTTGCAGTTCTTCTGTGAGAGAGGCATTCTTTTGATTCTAGAATACTATTTCCTATGTTGCAACCATCAGAACATGTCTATTAGGACATGTTTGACCAGAGACACTCCTTGGTCAAAAAGGATTGTGAAATGCTGGAGTTGAACGAGATTAACTTGATCTTTCTTCCACGAGCCTCCTTAGAAACCTGTCGAATACTCTAGTGGAGATGCTTCTTCTTGAGAGGGGACTGGCATGACAGAATTTCCCTGTTAGTATCAAAGAAGCCCAACTGTGGATCCCTCCTACAGCTCGGGGGTTCAGTTTAGACAATGCTGCCCTGGAAGCTCTAGCAACCTCTTTCATTCATATATATGTATTCATATATATATATATATATATATATATATATATATAATTTATTTAACATACCCACCACAGTTCCCCTCCCTCCCCTCTCTCCCTAGCAGTCTCTTAACCAAAAAGACCTTGTACGTGAAGGTCTCTGAAGTAATAAGGGCAGCGGTGGGGCTGCGTCCCCAACACCCCAGCCGCCTGCCCGGCTAGCTCAGTAGGTAGAGCATGAGACTCTTAATCTCAGGGTCGTGGGTTCGTGCCCCACGTTGGGCGCCAAAATGAAGGCGTAAGTCACAAACAATGCCACACCAATTCAGGGTTATGATTATTAGGGTGGTATTTATTTAAAGGGGAAAAAACTTACAGATCACTGTCCCAGGCAACAGCCCTCTACGCAACCAGGAAAGGAGTCTAGTCGCAGGCGGAGCAGGAAGTGAAGAGAGAGAGGAGAAGGAAGTGGCCGCTTTTTTAAAGGGAGAGAAACCACGCCCCAATGGGCTGGTACCTCAGCGGTGATAGGCTGGAGGAGTGGGAGGACCTTCCGCAACAGGCCTTGGGAGTGTGAGCCAGGGAAACGGTTGGTGTCTTAGTCACTGTTCTATTGCTGTAAAGAGACACCATGACCAAGACAACTCTTACAAAAAAAATAATCCAAGTTCTGGCTATTATGAATAATGCTGCTATAACACGGTTGAGCAAATGTCATTGTGGTATGAGTGTATATCCTTTGGGTATATGCCCAAGTGAAGTCTGGCTGGGTGCTGAGGTAAATTGGTTCTCAATTTTCTGAGAAACTGCCATACTGATTTCCAAAGTGACTGTACAAGTTTGCACTCCCACCAGGAATGGAGGATTGTTTCCCTTACTTTGTGTCCTCTCCAGCATAAGCTATCACTGGTGTTTTTGATCTTAGCCGTTCTGTCTGGTGTAAGATGGTATCTCAGAGTCATTTTGATTTGCATTTTCCTGATGGTTAAGGATGATGAGCAGTTCCTTAAATGTCTTTCAGCCATTTGAGATTCTTTTGTTGAGAGTTATCTGTTTAGATCTGTACCACATTTTTAATTGAATTATTTGGTATTTTAATTTTTAGTTTCTAGAGTCCTGTATATATTTTGGAGATCAGTCCTTCGACTGAAGTGATGTTGGTGAAGACTTTTTCCCATTCTGTAGTCTGCCGTTTTGTCTTATTGACTGTGTCCTTTGCCTTACAGAAGCTTCTCAGTTTCAGGAGGTTCCATTTATTAATTGTTGCTCTCAGTGTCTGTACTACTGAGGTTATGTTTAGGAAGTGGTCTCCTGTGCTAATGTGTTCGAGACTACTTCCTGCTTTCTCTTCAATGAGGTTCATTGTGGTTGGATTTATGTGGAGGTCTTTGATCCATTTGGACTGAATTTTGTGCATGGGATAGATATGGTTCTATTTGCATTCTTCTATATGTTGACGTCCAGTTATGCCAACACCATTTGTTGAATATGCTTTGTTTTTTCCATTGTATAATTTTAGCTTTTTTTTGTCAAACATCAGGTGTTCATAGGTGTGTGGATTAATATCAGGGTCTTTGATTTGATTCCATTGGTTCACCTGTCTGTTTTTATGCTGATACCAAGCTGTTTTCATTACTGTAGCTCTAGAGTAGAGCTTGAAGCTAGGGACTGTGGTGCCTACAGAAGTTCCTCTCTTGTACAGAATTGTTTTGGCTATCCTGGTGTTTTTTTTTTTTCCATATGAAGTTGAGTACTGTTTCTTTGAGGTCTGTGAAGAAATGTATTGGGATTTTGATGGGTATTGCATTGAATCTGTAGATTGCTTTTGGTAAGATTGACATTTTTATTTATCCTACCTACCCAAGAGCATGGGAGATCTTTCCATTTTCTAATATCTTATTCAATTTCTTTCTTCAAAGAATTAAAGTTCTTTGCATACAGGTATTTTACATCTTTGATTAGTGTTAAGCTAAGATATTTTAGTTAGTTGTGGCTATTATGAAGGGTGGTGCTACTCTGATTTTTTTCTTAGCCCTTTTATCATTTGTTTATAGAAGGACTACGAATTTTTTTTTTAGTTGATCTTGTATCCTGCCACATTACTGAAGATGTCTATCAGTTGTAGGAGTTCCCTGGTAAAATTTTTGATGTCCCTAAACCCAAGAATGGATAAAGAAAATGTGGTACATTTACACAAAGGAGTACTACTCAGCAGTAAAAAAAACAATGACATCTTGAAATTTGAATGCAAATGGATGGAACTAGAAAAAAAAAACCCATCCTGAGTGAGGTAACCCAGACCCAGAAAGACAAACACAGTATGCCCTCACTCATAAGTGGGTATTAGACACAAAAAGCAAAGGATAACCAACCTATGACCCCAGAGAAGCTAGGTAACAAGAAATCCCTAAGAGAGACTTATGTGGATCCTCCTGGGAAGGGGAAATCAATAAGATCTCCTGAGAAAATTGGGAGTGTGGAATGGGGGAAGAAGGGAGGGCAGAAGCAGAAGGAGAGGGAGGGTGGGAGGGGAGGGGGAGGAGATAAGGGAAGGAAGGAGAAGAACCTGAGGGAACTAGATGATTGAGATGGGGGAAGAACAGAGAGGGAGAGCAAGGAAAGAGAGATCTTGATTGTAGGAACCATCATAGGGCTAGTGTGAAACCTCGCACCAGGGAAATTCCTAGGAATCCACAAAGATGACCCCAGCCAAGACCCTAAGCAATTGTGAAGAGGATGCCTGAACTGGTCTTCCTCAATCAGATTGATGACTACCTTAATTGTCATCACAGAACTTTCAACCAGCAACTGATGGGAGCAGATACAGAGATCCATAGCTAAGCACTGGGCTGAGCTTCTGGAGAGCAGTCGAAGAGAGGGAGGAGCAATAATATGAGCAAAGGGATCAAGGCCCTGATGGGGACACCCACAGAAACAGCTGACCCGAGCTAGTGGGAGATCACTGACTCTGGACTGAGAATGGAGAACCTGCAGAAGATCAAACTAGACCTTCTGAATGTGGGTGCCAGTTGTGTAGCTTGATTAGTTTGTGGAGACACTGGCAGTGGGACCAGGATTTATCCCTAGTGACTGAACTGGCTTTTTGGAGCCCATTCTTTTTGGAGGGATACCTTGCTCAGCCTAAATATAGGGGAGAGGTTCTTGGTGCTGCCTCAAAGCGATGCGCCAGCCTGTGTTGACTCCCATGGGAAGCCTCCCTCTCTGAGGAGTGGATTGGGGGTGAGGTAGAGGGAAGACAGGGGGAGAGAGAAGAAAGGAAGGAGTGGGAACTGAGATAGGTATGAAAATTAGAAAAGGTCGTTTTTAAAAAGAATAAGTTAATTAATAAAAAATAAATAATCTAACTGGGGGCCTTCTTATAGTTTCAGAGGTTTAGTCTATTTCGTCATGGCAGGAAGCAAGGTGGGTCCTACACTCTGTGATTTGAATACCCACTGCCCTTCTGTCATGTTGGGTCCCACCATTCCTTCTGCCTGAAATGTCTGTCACCCACCCCAGCCCAGTCCAGCACAGCCTCTGCCTCACTCTTTGCCCTGCCCTACCCAGACCCTAGGTTCCATTACAATGTCATTTTCTCTTGCCACACTCAGCAAATTAAACTAGAGGACACCCAATTAAACTTGAATTTCAGGTAAATAACCCACGTTTTTAGTGAGTATGTTTTATACATCACATATCCCAGAATAGGAGGAGGCATGCTTATACTAAGAAATTGTGTGTTTACCTGAATTAAACTTTAGCAGGACAGCCTGCTTGTATTTTAGCCAAGAACCCTATTCCGTGGTGTCTTTCTTTCTGCCCCTCGTCTTATCTGTTGCTCCTGTCAAGGCGCTTTCTACCTACTTCTGTCATCATGTACCTCCTGGGGAGTGCTGCCGGCTGCCCCCAAGCCCCCAGTCTTCAGTCCCATCTCCATAACAATCACCTGCTGTGGCCTGGCGATGTGGCTGGGCATGAGTGGTTCTGTGTGATTAAGTGTGTGTTTTCCCTTATTTCCCCAACTCGCTGTTTATTTTCAGGGATGACTTGGCAGCATTTGGTTTTAATTTCATTCAGGATGTCGTGTGGCTAAGGCTGAAGATGAGTTAACTATTGCGTGGGATTACAGTAGCAATCTTGCTAACGTGTCTCGACAAGACACTCAGGATTCAACATGTCATCACCCAGTGGAAAAAAGCCATAGGCCCCTTGTCTGAGACCTGAGTCCCTTTCTGCCATTTGCAAGGGTGGACCATGCGGTGGTGCTGGTCATGTCTCAGTTTCCCTTTTCTGGGGGATTCTGCTTCCAGAGTGAACCGGTTGTGGCTCAAACAGAAATCTGTGTAGGAGATGCTCTTTTTGGTTTCCAGTCTCAGGTTCAGAAAGTGATGAGATTAAAGGCGCATGCCACCACGCCCTGCAGGAGTAGACCCTTTATTTTGAAAGTGATTTTAAGCCTGCTTCACTTGGCACTCACCCTAGATTCCTTGCCCAACACTGGAGAAAACTCTCCTCAGATTTTATGATCACAAGCCACGTGAACTTGAAGAGCCTGGTGCCAGGGAGAGCAGCTCCTGTCTGCGGACCACACCTGTGAGGGAGGCGGCTGCCAGACTGGGTCAGCATGACCCTGGTGAGAGAGTCACACGGGATGGTGAAAGTTTCCCCTTTTGATTTTTAAGGATTTCCCAGCTTTCAACACACTCACTCTTCTTGGTTGAATGTGGTTGAATTTCCAACGTTGGCCACTGGTTGTTATGTTTTTCTTGGTGAGCCAGAAACCACAATGCCCAAATATACCAAATAGTGTGAGTGTGTGTGTGTGTGTGTGTGTGTGTGTGTGTGTGTGTGTGTGTGTATGTGATCTACTCCTTTCATTCAATCCAGGAAGATCGCAAGTCCTCTCTAGTCCCACCAGAATGCAGTAAGCTACAGCTATGTGCACAGTTCGAACAATTCTGCTACTTTCCCATGGAGTATCAGGGACTCTGTCTAGGCTCTTGTTTGCCTCAGGGTCTTGCATAAGTTGCTGTTTCTGCTGGGATGCTTCTGATTGGTTGACACAACTTCTTATATTTAGTCCCAAGGTCACCTCTAAGTGGGCTCTACTGTTATTTTTGATTCCAGTATTCTGCTTGCATTCTTGGTAATACCCATCATACAGGTCACTACAATATTGAATACCGTGTCTTCCTCCAAACAAAATCTCAGTTCTCCAAGACCAAGGATTTACTTTTTTTTTTTTTTAATCTATTTATCTATTCACTGCCTGCCACTTTTGAATCTCCAGTGTTCTGTACGATGCCTGGCACATTGTAGGCACCTCATGAATATTTGTTGAATGAATAAATGAAGAACAACTTTGCAAGCCTTCCCTCACCTGAGTAGTTACTGGTTATGAGGAGTTGATGAGTGTGGTCATTGACCAACCACGGCACTGAATGGTGATGAAGGGCACAGCTCTCAGTCAATATCCGATGCCTGCCTGGCCCCGCCAGAGTCCACTGGCATTTGAGGAAATAAATACAAAGGTACAAGAAGCAGTAGAAATGAGCGTTTATTTGTAAAAAGTTACAAAATGATATTGTACAAAAATAAAGTCTGTAGAGAACTTTGGTTGTATAACACAAACGACCGAGACAGATCAGGGAGATCAGAACTTCCAAAGAAGCGTGCTCCTTACTGTGTTAGATGGTGATTACAACAATAACGAAAAAAAATCACCAACTTTACCCTTCTGTGGACTAGGCAGAGCAGCTTGCTCCCATTAGAGCCTGCTTTCAGTGTGGAGATGATGCTGAGCAGAGACTCCCCCGAGAGCTGAAGGCTGTGTCTGGACCTGGGAATATCAGCTACTGTGTCTACCAGGATTCTCAGAATTGAACAGAAGATCCTGAACTACTTCTGAATTTTGCCAGGCAGCTGAGGGCATCACCATTTTGAACAGGAGAGGGTGAGAGCGCAGCCTTTGCCTCCATTTCCCAGTCCTTCAGAGGGTGTGGAACCATGCATAACTTGGGTCTTTAGGGCCATGGGTCCAGGAGGGGGATGTCCAGCAACTTTTACCTCTTGGTTACTTTGAAATTTTAACATGATTATTTGAGATAGGCCAATTGGTCCTACTTTGGGGGGTAGCAGCTACGAAGGAAGTGATTAATTAATTTCTGCATAAAATTCCATTTATGAAATGTGAAACAAGCTCTAACACAGGACTCAAGGCATGACCTGTATGCCAGCTAGACAGGTACACTATGGGGACAGTGAGAGGTACCATTCTCCCATCTACTTCCTCCCCTCTACACAATCAGGGTGGGCCTCCTATGTCCTGTGGCCTCTTTCTGTCAACCTTTCTTCCTAGGACTCGTTGGGTTGGAAGGGATCACAAATGTTGACCCCAGATGACCACAGACCTGGCAAAGGACAAGGCAGATGGCTTCTCCCTCCGAGATTCCCTATGTGCTTCTGCCTGTGTGCCTTCAAGGAGGAGGTAGGTGGGCAAGAATGGAGGCAGAGGTGCCATCGGGCAGGGCTAAACCTTGGCTACCTGGCAGGTCCTTCATTTCACTCTTAGGTGACTGTAAGTCCAGGATGACCAAGGGGAATTCAACCTTCTGTGTATGTGGTTATGACGTCACACATGTGGAAGGAAAGCGGAGCTTGTGGCCTCTCTGCTCAGTGATGGGGCAAGGATGAAATGGATCCCCCGAGTGGCAACGACACTGGGACTGCTGGCGAGGGGGCAGGGATGAGATGTTCCTTTAACAGGGTGTAACTCAGCTGCTTGAGTCGCCTAGCCCGGAGGAGACCCTGAATTCCCATGCCTAGAGCAGAGATGGGGTGAGTTGTCTGAGCTCTGAACCCCACAGGAAGTCGGAGGATCGGAAAGCCAAGGTTATCCTTGACCAAGCAGTAAGTTCAAGGTCAGCCTAAGTCACAGGAGAGCCTGTCCACAAAACGGGGGAAACCTGGGTCATTTAATGAGGGGTTGTCTTATAAAGGTAAAGTAAGTGATTTTTTTGCCCAGTGGAAACCCTTTTAATACTTTGAAGAGTATGGACCCTTGTTCCCAATTAATACTTCCTTTTGTTACCTTTTTTTTTTTTTTTGGTATTTTGTGAGCACATATACTTTGGCACCTTTGAAAAGAGACTTTAATAAATAAGGGAAGAAGAGAGAAATTCATTAGTGAATGGTAATAAATAACAATAACTTAAATCTTAATAAATATCTTTTCTATATCTCTGTATCTGAAACAGATGCATTGCATCGAGTAGCTTCTCTGGTCACTGGTGACCACGCATAAACGGAGCTGTGTATGTAACGTCAGTCTCTGTAAACCAACAGGCCCTGGGGGTCTCCCTGGTGGGGGGAGGCAGCTGGGGGCCTTCCCCACTAGCTCTCCTACCAGGATGCTGCCGAAAACCACAGCTTTCTTCCTGTTCCCGAGGACATCAAGGAAATGCCTTCTGGTTTGTTTTTAAGCAGGAGGACAGCCTTTTGGGTTCCTAGCCAACTTCTCCCTACCCCATACACTGTTTCAAATTCAACCACCAAGTGTCCCCCCACTCCCAAATGCTGGATGTAGTCAACCTCAGGCCTTGGTTTTCAAATTCAAAGGTTATGATCTCTTTGTACCTCTGCTTTTGTTCCCCCCTCCTTTCTAGGGTGTGAATCTGTTGAGTGACAGGAAAATACATCTTTCTTATTTTCATCAGAAAATGTAGTGACAAGAGGTGACACCAGAATCAGACATTTCCCTGGTGTCTTCAGACACGTGAGCAAGAACCACTGGCTTGGTTCTCTGCATGCATGGGTGACTCGGACCGCAATGGGTGACCATGGACTGTGTCAGTTAAATGCTGGCAACAGCTAAGCAGGGACACCAGCCTTGAGCTTCTGGTGACATCACCTGCCATCCTGGAGTGCTCAGACGGCTGTTCTCACTCCTATCCAGTTGTCTGTAGCTGGGCCTTCTTCTACCAGGCTCCCACGATGGATGCCTTCCTCCTTCTTTTCCTCCTCTCCCTCTGTTTCCTTCTCGCCTCTGCCTCCTTGGTCCTCATCTTCCGTTCTGGGCAAACATTTCCTGGGAACCTTGGTCCCTTTCTTCGCACTGTAGCAGGAATGCAATACACAGCAGTCTCTGGAGCCGGAGTCAGATGCATCCACACCGTTTAGCGGAATGCTTTCTTAGAATATGGTAAACCAGGTTATCGTCTAAAAACGACAGGTCGTCGTCGAACGCAACCGGTCGGCAACATGCCTGGCCTGCTTTGTCACTCACTAGTCTTCTACTTCGAGATAAGTTTTTAAGTATTTTGTCATACATTGTCTCGGCCGCATCACAGGAGCCGCTACAATACCGAAAGATCAGTTCCTCCTTGGTTTCGTAGCCTAAACCCAAGTCAGTGACATTTAAGTGTATTGCAGTTAAGACACAGCCCCGATTTTTGCCCCTCTGGCCTCTGCGACCCTTCCCTCTGGAATTCTCTGGGCTGGCACCTGCAGTCTGCCGATTTCGCTCTCTGCGAGGAAGCACCGCCGCTTGTTTATCCGGTGACCTCTTCAGTCTCTTAATGGTGGCTTGAATAAAACCCATGACGTCATCAAACTGGTCAGGATAATCTTCAGGCATATTGGCTGTTCAACAAAACAGAAAACATCACATGAGACAACAATGATCATTTCAGGCAGTCTTCTGAACCAAACAATCCCTGGAACTAGCTAGAACTGTACCCCCAGCAAAGTGATCATCCGTTTAGGCTAAGCGTTCCCGGTGGTCCCCTAGAAGCAGAGGCTAAAGTGTGCTGTCTATCACTTTGCGAAATATTGGTGTCAACAAGAGAAGAGTGTTGACACGGTTCCTTGTAGGAAACAAGGCTTTAAGGGTGAGTTATTCATCTGAATGACGTCTGCCAGGTTAAGCAAGTAGACAGGTGTCTGTGACCAGGGTGGCATCTAAGGTCCTGTTTCATAGTCTTGAATACAGCTGTCATTCAAAGAAACCCTCTCAAATGCTCTCTGAAATGCAGACACCTGGGTGCCCTGGTTTGAGGAGGAATGGAGGCGCTTGCCTTTTCTCAAGCTGTTGCAGAATTCTGGTATTTGCGAGTATCAAAGCAAACTGAGAAACTAGAGCCTGAGGAAACGTGATGTCTTTTGACTTTGCTACTTTGCTATAAGTTTACCCTGACTTTGCCTCACTGAGTGGGACCAGATTCACACAGAGCAAACAAATATCTTTAAAATTCAACTTCATTTTAAAACCCATCCCCCAAACCTAAGGAAACGGAAAGGCAGATTATATTTGTATTTTACTGACAAACAAATGGAACAATTCTAACAACAACAACAACAACAAAAAAAATAGAATGATTTGAATATAAAGGAGAGGTTTTTGGGGACAGATGCAGGCTTGGGTCCAGGGGTGAAGCCAGCTATGGCTGCAGCTGCCACAGGGACCCCACTGTGAGGTTACAAACAGGAAAAGAGACCCCATGGAGGAAAGAGGAGAGCACACCAGGATGTTTGAGACTTCTGGGGAAGACATGGATTTACAATCTGAGATTCTGAGTAGCTCATTTTACCTGGGTTGAGGAACTAAGGGGGAAATAGTCATGGAATGATTTAATTCACACCAAATAGAGGGGGAACCTAGCCCCCCTTTAAATCAGGTATTAAGCTTTTATGGTCCTCTCATCCCTTTCCAGGCAATTCAGTAGGCTTTGGGTCATATGTGGCTTTTACAAGCTGTTAGGAAGAGTCGGTGGTTTCCATTTTTGCAAGCTCAGGAAGATTACATTGTGTCTATTCTATCTCAGATTGTTCTATCATAAACATTCTTTATCTAATGGTTAAAATGTGGCAAGAATCCTGTTGTGTAAAATGAAATCCAGCCAATGTGACTTCTCTCTCTCTCTCTCTCTCTCTCTCTCTCTCTCTCTCTCTCTCTCTCTCTCTCTGTGTGTGTGTGTGTGTGTGTATGTGCACCTATGTAGCATGCATGGGTGTGTGAAGAGGTGCTAGGTAAGTGCCTAGCTCCGCTACTATATTTTACACACACACCCTCAGTGTGATAAAAAATAATGAAAAGACTGGGAAAACTGGAATCAAAAGTACACCGTGGTTTGTTATGTGAAAATTAGCATTGGATGGCTCAGTTACTCTAAGTGACAAATTGCTTCAGTATTGACTTAGGTCCATTTACCTCTTGCTAACCCTTTACCTGAGCTGCGTCTCTCAGCCACCTCCATCTCTTTTGGGGGTGTGTGTATATATGTGTACACATTTGTGTACAGATGTGTGCAAGTGTGTGGAGTCAAGAAGTCAGCACATGTGCCTCCTTCAGCTGCTCTCTGTCTTATTTTGAGATATGATTCACTAAACTTGGAACTCACAGGGCTATCCTGGTTGACCAGCAGGACACAGGGACCCTACCATCTCCACCTCCCTCAGGCTGGGACTGCAGGCATGTCTCTGGTCACGGGTTTTTATGCGACTTCTGGGGGTTGAACTCAGGCTCATGTCTTCATAGCATGGCCCTTATCAGCTGAGCTAGCGTCTCAGCTGCCCTCACCACTCTGCAATCTGCTTCCCAGTCAGTGGTAAACTCTTTAACTCAGATCACTTGCCCTGTTTGCCCAGAGAGCTCCAAGGTTTGCTGTTGCCCTCATCTAAGAGCCGAAGCCCCGACTGGCAGAAAGACTGTACCTAACCCGGCCTCTGCTGTGCCCAGGCTTAGTCATCTCTGACCAAATCAACTTGTATTCATTCTCCCTTCCCAATGTTTGCTGGCATTTGAGGGACGGGGTGTTCCTTGCTTTAGGAAGCTGTCTTGTCCACAGGATGTCTAGCTGAGTCCCTTGCCTCTGCTCAGTTCATGATGGCTAATCTAGGTTGTCACCTTGACACACTTGGGGAGAAAGGACCTCAACTAGAATAATTTCCTCTATCAGTCTGGCCCGTGGGCATATCTGTGGGTCCTTTCCTTTCCTCTCCTCTCCTCTCCTCTCCTCTCCTCTCCTCTCCTCTCCTCTCCTCTCCTCTCCCCTCCCCTTTCCTTCCTTCCTCCTTCCTTCCTTCTTTTTTGTGAATTGATATAGGAAGACCCATCCTGTGGGCAAAATTATCCCTAGATGGGGGGGGGAGGGGCAGGGCTGAGTGATATAGGAAAGGAAGTTGAAGGTGAGCCTGAAAGCGAGCCAGTAACTAGAGTTCCTGCGTGGTCCCAGCTTCAGTTCCTGCCCCTAGTTTCTGCTTTGCTTTCTCCCCTCAGTGATGGAATATAACCTATGAGAAGAAGTAAACCCTTTCAGTCAGATATCTAGCACAGCAACAGAAACCCAAGCTATAGAACCGCTCTCCATCCTCATAACAAGACGATGAAAATGTCTCTAGGCTTGGCCAAATGTTCTTAGGGTCTAAATCACCCAGACCAAGAAATACTGCTTAAACATGAGCCTTCGTAGGGCTGCCTCTGCCTGGGCCACTGCCCTTCACAGCACCATATACCCCTCTGACATCGCCTTTAAGTATATCCTTGATGGTGACAGACTCAGTCACTGGCTGACCTCTTTGTTGAAAATGCAACTCCTCCCAAGCCTCTAGACCCTCCACCCTGTTCTTCTACCCCTGCTGTAATTCCTTGCGTGCTAACACCATCTAACTTGATCTTCTTTTTCATTCGTTCTCTGTGCTCTCTAAGAGGATAGCAATGCAATCATGCAGAAACTGCATGTGCTTCTGTTTTTGGATTTGAGACAGGTTCTTGTCTTGTAGTCTAGGTTGGCCCATGTTTGCTTAGTGCCCATTTGGACCTCAAACTTGAGATCCACTCCGGCAGGAACTGATGGAATATAAACAACTGGGGTAGAACTCTGAACCAGGAGACCCTGATAACGGAATGAGGTCACTTTTAGAGGGGAAAAGAAAAGTTTTAAGATGATACTATGGCTTCTATGGAAAACTGCATCTTCATGAAATGAAAGGCTCTAAAATAACTCAGATCTTGTGGGGGGAGGGGGGAAATGGTGAAGCCCTGAGCAGCATGGATACTTCAGACCTGAGAGGAGAAAAATCATTTCCCCTGCCTTCCTTCGAAGCTTAGTCCTATGGCCTCTCAGGCATGTCTTCCGTAAGAGGAGGGCCAGACACATTTCCAGAGGCTGGACCCCAAGAGGGTGCTTGGTTCCTATTATTTCCCTAGAAATGTTTTCTCGGGGCACTTCCTTTAGGGAGCTTTCTTAGAAAGACATCAGTTCCTTAAATTATTCTGCTTTAATAATACGGAAAACTGTTTATTTTCAAAATGATCGGAGTGTGCGTTTTGTTATTTATTTCACAAATAGTGAAATTAGCGAGGAGAAAATAAAGTGTGTCTGTGTTTAGTTATAAAAACTTTAGTTTTTCTTATATTTGTAAAAATGCTTAATTAGAAACCCAAACTTCTAAAATAGATATATTTGAAGTGACTAATTAAAATACAATGGTGCTTTTAATTTCTTAAAAAGGGCTTTGTTTAACAAAGGACTCACACTATGGGGCCTTTGACTCTATTTAACATTTCCTAAGTAGATCATTAAGTTAGGAACCCAGGAGGATAGAAGTTAAGATTGATTACTAATCAGCTGAAGAGTAATCAAAAGGGAGGACGAAACACAAGAACTCCACAGACGTTAACAGTAAGACGTTGGAGTTACAGGAAGTCAAGTTTCCTGGTTTCAGAAACTTGCGAATTTACCCGTGACACAATTTCATATTATCAGAGCCTTGTGATGACCTGAACCAATACTCCAGGGGCAAAATTTGGCTCTAGCACCTTCAACCTTCTTAAGAGAAATTTCCCCATTTTCCAGACTTGGTGGCCACACAGCTTTGTCACAGGCTCTATTCAGCAGATGCAACAGGTATGATGAGTTAGGTTGGCATCTGAGATAAATACTGAATGAAAATGATTAATAGTTTCAAATCTAGCATGCAACAAATATTGTAATATTTGACTATGTCACTGTGAGACAGTGCTTTTCTCTTATTTTAAATTCCTCTTGGCTCTTCCACAGAACCAGGGAAGAGCCTTGGCGAAAAAGCTTCTTGTTCATATGAATCCATACTCAAACCCGCACACATGTACAACACAGAGTGAGCTCCAATGTGACCTGCAGACTTGGGGTGACTACAGCCGATGCCATTCAAGTGAGGGGTAGTGATAGCACGGGATGCTGGGGGCAGAAGGTGTGCGAAAGATTTCTGTACCTTCCTTTCGATTTTGCTGTTATCTTACTTAAAACCACAAGCAAACAAACAACAGCAACAACAAAAGTGGGGGTGATGCCCGCCTTTAACTGCAGCACTCCGGAAGCAGACGCAGGTGCCCTTCTGGGAGTTTGAGGCCATTCAACCTGGTTTGCCTAGTGAGTTCCAGGCCAGCCAAGAGATTCTTAGCGAAACTCTGTCTCAAAACAACAAAAGCAAACAAAACAACAAAAGGCCTTACTGTCCCTGGGACACACAGGTTCAATGCGCTGAACTGAAGGTTTAGCTTAGGACTCCTCTTTTGATGGGGAGTCTCCCTTCCACCTAGATGCTAAGGAGGAATGCCATTTAAGCCCCAGCTCCAGGCTTTACCGGACTCTTTACTGAGCTGAAGGGTAACTTTTTTCTTTCATATTCTTAAAAAAATATGAGCAAACAACAGGTTTCAATGTGGAAAGTTTTACATATGTGAATTGTGGGCTTAATAATTAATTATCAGAAATGAGGATTAAACATCATATTTTTCAAACCATGAGATGAGTCAATTTCTAGTTCCAGGCCTTTGGGTGCCGCTGAGTTTCACTTGAAGACACAGCCCCATTTTATCATGCTTAGAGTTTAGGGGATGTTAGTGGCCAAATGATTCTGTAGAAGGGTGCTGAGCAAACCTCACTGGCCTGTTCTAGCCTCGTCCAGGCAAGTAACATCCTACCTTGAATTCAGAGGCCCACAGCCGCTTTAACCTGCTAGGACTGCACTGAGCTGAAGGACATGGGTTTAGATTCTCTCCTATACTATATCCTAAAGGCACTGCATGCCCTCACCCTATGAAAAGTTACAGAGTGTGAGCGCTACAAACATCCCTGACAATACTAACTTACCATAAAATACTTGCAAACCACGAAAGAAGAAGACCACGAGTTTAACAACCAAAAAGCAAAATAAGATAAAAGTAACGTAAGTAAATACACAATGAAAGCAGATAGGTCGAACACTTGCTTAGTTCCCAGATACGGTGTGGGAAATATGTCTGATTGAAAGCTAACGATTCAAGGCAAGATATCAAAGTTCTCAGTTGCTTGAAGTCATCCTTCAGAGTGTAACCAAATATTTTGGCATTGTTCTGTTTCAAATATTTTAACTCTGATGTGTCCTTTGTATAAACACTGCTATTTAAACAAATGAGACCTGTACGGGGTATGACTCTGGGAACAAACTGTTCACTACAAAGGCTTTGTCTCCCTCGATTATGGGGAAAAATACCACCTTAAGAACTAAGGACTGGGATTATCACTATTTTGTAAAGGCAACTGAATTTTTATAGGGATAATAGCAAGGGCTCTGAGCATTCCTTTTAACAGCTAAGCTAAAAAAGAAAAAACAACTTCCAAAATTCAGAGTGTTGTCTTGGTTAACATGGTTAAAATGTCAATTTTTTCTTAAAAGCTGTAGGTCAGCCATATGTTAACCCAAAGGTCACTTTTGTATTGGTAGCCATGTGTCCTCTTCAACATCTCTGCCAGCTGTTAGCCTATCCAAGCGGGAGGTAGCCTGAAGTAGTCCACACAACATGGGCATGCGACTCCTTCCTACTCGGGAAGTGGACGCAGAGAACAGCGGAGGGTTTCTGCAGCTGTGTCTGTTCCAGGAAAGGGGGAGGGGCTGACCCTAGCACCATAGTGTCTCTATGAGAGAAGAGATTTTCCAGGCCAACCTGAGACCTGCCAAGTCGCTAGGGAAGACACAGGCACTGATCGTGTGGGAGGCTCTGCCTCTCTACCGCACTCTACAGCCTCCAGCTTGGGCTCTGGACCTGCAAGGACAAACGTGCTGAGCTCACAGAGGGAGCCAAGGCCTAGCTGGCAACACAGATATACGACTCTCAGAATATGGCGGACAATGAGGGCTGCTGAGAAGCCAAGGACAATGGCACTGGGTTTTGATCCTACTTCATGTTCTGGCTTTGTGGGAGCCTAGCCAGTTTGGACGTTCACCTTCCTAGACCAGGATGGACGGGGGAGGACTTTGGACTTTCCACAGGGCAGGGAACCCTGACTGCTCTTCAGACTTGAGAGGGAGGGGGAGAGGAGTGGGGGGAGGAGGAGAAGAGTGGGGGGATGGGGAGAGGAGTGGAGTGGAGGGAGGGGGGAGGAGTGGGAGGCTGGGAGGAGGCGGAAATTTTTTTTCTCAATAAAAAAAAAATCTAAAAAAAAAAAAAGAAGTACTTAGAAGTCAGTGCCTGGAGGGCCTCGCCCACTTCTGAGACAGTGCTAGGCTTGAGGAGTGAGAGACCAGGGAGTGCTCTTGAGACACTGGGCAGTCAGTTGTGAGATGTAGTCTCCCATGAGAGACTATTCATAGGCCGAGGACAGGGAAACACCCTGGGCAAGGGGGGATTCGATCTGCAGGCAAAGGACACATTGCCATGTAGGCTGTGTCTGAGAAATAGAAATTATCTCTTGGGCATAGACATAAGCATATCCTTATGTGTGTCTACACACAAGCACACACGAATGTTTATTTCTATGAAGACATTAGCCTAGGATCAGTATACTTTCTCAAGAATGACTAATGTCATTTCATAGGAATCAGTCATCTGTACCTTCCAGAAAGGTACAAACACAATTTTCTTTCATTCAGTTTGAAAAGTTATTGCAAGAAATATGGTATGTGGCTATTATTACATTAAAGTTCTTCATATTGCAATGTTTTCTAAAGTGAGGTCTTAAACAAGAGCTTCCTTGAAGCACTTAGCGTAGGATCAGGGTGGAGCGGCTGCTTAGTCTCACAGGGTGAAGGGGAAACCTGACAGTACCGCTGCCAAGCTGCGTGGAACTGGACATTCCCATACACCTCCTTACAGACCAGAAAGGCTCAGGGGAGACGTGTTTGCTCTTGGCCCACGTGGTTAGTAAGTAGAAATTTGGCTGGTTTGGTTTCAAAGATCAGTGTAGGTCTTGTCCTGCATGATGCCTTTTTGTTTCCAAGTAAAAAGTCTACTGCTCTGTAGCTTTTTAAAGTCTGGTGGCAGAGCGAAATTAACGCAGAAACAAGGGCGAGATGTGCCAGTTCTGAGACTTGGAACAGGAAGTGGGAAATACACCTGCTATGGGAAAAGTCCGGTATGAACTCAAGTGCATTAAATAGATCTCAAAGTTAGGCCACCATGGGCCACAGAACAAAGAGTCTCTGAGAAGGGACAAGCCATGCCTTTTGGGGGCACCTCTCTCTCGTCTTGTTCTTGTATATCACTCTGAGGCAGATCTGCCAATGTCCCAGTCGCAACCGGAACACCAGCAGCCAGCAGTGGGGGCAGATTCAGACAGACAGGCCCCGTCTCCGGAAGCTTCTCAGGCTCAGTCTGGCACCAGTGACCAAGCTCTTGCTGCAGAGTTGGAGAAGACAGAGCCTGAGATTCCAGGCCTGGGTCAGTCCCTGACCAGCATGTGACCTTGGACAAGTAGCTTAGCCATCCTGAGGTCAACTTGCTGTCCTTTGGGGCGCCCTAGCTCTGAAGTCCTAAGGTGTGATCAGTTTCAGCTTTGGCTAGAAAGTGCTAACAGGTATTGGCTTCCAGCCACCTATGCAGGGAGCAGCATTCAGCTCAGCTACCATTATTAGCCTCCATGCCCCTACACCGTGAAGTCCCACAGAAGGTCTTCTGGGATCTAGAAGGCCTCATCACTTTACCTCCTAGCTCAGCTGAACCTGTCTGTGAAATTTAAACTAATCATTGCCAGCCTTCTACCAAACCAATTTGTGTTCTTACTGAAAAGAACCAGAAAGAAATGTAGAAAGGGCATTGCATTTGTACCACCAAATGCCCTGACTCCAGGCGTTGTCAAGCCTGAGTTTCTACCTGAGGAGGCCGTATTGACCCTGTTAGCCTCTGAGGGGATGTACTGTAACAACCTGTTCTAATCTGTCAGCCTCTGTCACTCAAGAGGCAGGTACAACTTCTTCAAGGTCTCAACTTTAACCCCTTTGTTTTCCCTGCACCAACTCTGTTGAGTCATCTCCAGCTCCCTGCTCCAATGCTACAGTCAGTCATGGCAACTTGTCCTAGCCCCAGAAGGTCATCTGTCAACCCTTGTTCTTGCTTGCCTGTCGGGGACCTCGGAAATGTGTGGCGAGAGGGCAGAAAAATGTTCTGAGGAGTTCTGCGTAGCTTTATCACTGTGCATGGTTTAAAAGTCTTCATCTTATCACATACTTCAACTTAGAATAAATATATCAGAGATCACTAAGTTCCAAATGCTGGACTATCTTCCTTTATCCAAGGACCGTCTTGCTCTCCTATTTTGGGTACAGAACAGATTTAGCTAATAAGAGGCCACTCTTGTTTAAATCAGAAGGGGCTCAGCAGCATCTCTTTTTCTGAAGCCGTCAGCAACTAAGGCAATTCATGAAGCCGGTCTGACCCTCTCCAGAGTGACCATGCTCTTTTCTCATGACCAACAGTGACACTGGCTTGTTTAAAGAGTCTCCGCAGTGTAAAGACCCTAGTGTTTGGCTGTTGTTCTTTTAAAGCATTTCTGGATCCCCTCAAAGCAGAAGAAGACGACCAGTCAGAATGTACATCACTTCAGAATACAGAAAAAGAGCACAGGGCATATATTAAAGCTACTTGGGCAACCAATATACCATTTTATTCAGCATCTGCATCCACTTTGACCAGCCCGGCACCTACTTATTAGTTATATGTATTTTGAGCTGTTAGCCTACAACTCAACTAAGAAAACTTAATAATAACTACATGTGAGCACAAACAATCAATAAAAACCCCAGTTGTGGAACAGTAGATTAATTTCATTATTCATATTCCAAGTGCTCTGATTTCTATGTATGAGGTCCATACTTTTATTACAGTAGTGATGATGGTTTTCCAGCCACACAGCATGGCTCCCTGTTGGGGAATGGCCATTCTCCTGCTTTTAAGTCAGGAAAATACCCTCCAGGGTGCCCATTTGTCAGTTAATCCATGGACACCTGGTGTGATTAAAAGCACTTTACAGCTAGCAATAACTACCCCATGCTAATGAGCACACAGCATGAGCTCTGGGGAAAAGAAAAAAAAAAGAGAAGACTTAAAAAATTAATTGTGCAAAAGAGCCACTAGGGAAACCGGTCTCTTGTGGTGTTATCAGTGGTAGCTGGCATTGGGGACTGAGGGCCCTGGTGGAAAGTCTCTACTTCCTCCTCCCTAAAGAGTCCTGTTCTAACCCCAAGAAGCCACAGGACTCTACAGCGCATCCTAAGCCCCTGGATCTTCCCCAGAGTAGAGGTGAGAAGTGAATTAAAGTAGCTCTGAGGGCCTTGGGGACTCCTAGGAGAACAAGAGGGATTAAGAGAAGAGGGCAGAGAAGTAAAGAGGTTGAAAAAAATCCACCTGAACTTGTCTGGTGGATTCCTATAGGTCAGCGGTTCTCAACCTGTGAATTGGGACCCCTTTGGGGGTCAAATGACCCTCACACTACAACTCACAAAGGTTGCAAAATTGCAGTTATGAAGTAGCAATGAAAATGATTTTATGGTTGGGATCACCACAGCATGAGGAACTGTATTAAATAGTGGCGGCGTTAGGAAGGTTGAGGAACACAGCTCTAGCTGGATATGAGGAAAGTGATTCTATCCTGTCCATGTGTTGGCAGAAATCTCTAAGAGCTCAGGAAGACTTCAGAGAATTAGGCACAAGCATCACGTGGAGAGAACTACATTTGCAAAACCTCAATGCTGCCTTCCTTCCTTCCTTCCTTCCTTCCTTCTTCCCTCCCTTCCTCTCTCTCCATCCCTCCATCCCACCATCTCCCCTCTTTGTCTTTTCTTCTCTCTCTCTCTCTCTCTCTCGCTCTCTCTCTCTCTCTTTCTCTCTTTCTCTTTTTTCCATCAGGCGAGTCATGTGTGAGTGTCCTGGGGTAGCCTGTTGCAGTCTTGTGTGGGGACAAGTGTGGATATGAGCTCGGGCTGCCCTGACTCAAAGTCTGATTCTGTGGTGCCCCTGGATGCTCTTCTCCCCACGATGTCCTAAGACAGGAACAGTCAACTCTACCTTTAGGTCAAGATTAACACAAGCAAAGGTTTGAGTTTGGAATGAATGGAAAGAATGGTTCGATGAAGTCAACATAGTATGTCTGTGATCATTCTTCACTGGTATTTATATCAGAGGCAGGGGAACAGAAACCACTGTGCATCTTCAGGCAAAGCGCAGGAGATCCAGGACTGGATCTCACCACAGTTTAGACTCCAAAGCATGTATGACAGAGGACAGACCTTTGCCTAGGCTCTGGTTCAGTGATTTGTGGACAGGGAGAACCATCAGTCTCAGGGGTGTGCGCTGCCTCTTCTGTGTTCCTAGAAATGCCTGACAATGAACCTTCTGAGCAGCAACAGACTCAACAGAGTGCCATGAATGGGATTTTCCTATATTCATCTGGAGGCACATGTCCCCTGAGAGTATTATGAGACAGCTTTCGGCTGCACCAGGGTAGCTTCATGGGGTTTTGTCTATTCCTCCAGCTTCACATCTGCTTTGTCTCTCAGGCCTGTGGTGGCCCTGCTGATGACCCCCCCTCCCTGCAGCCTTATTAGCCCTTCTGGTCCCTGACTGTGTAAGGGGAACTTCACCCCCATAGTTCTAACTTCATGGTGAGGATCGTGCCAACTAACGACAATTCAGACATAGTCAATTTAGGATCACGTGGTGTTAGGTGTTTCTGATTCAAGATTACAGCACCCACGAACAGAGTTGTTCAAAGACATTTACTTGAATCTAGCCACATAGAAATAGTCAGGTAAGTTCAAACTGAGGAGCAGTCAAGGAAACGATAGACATCCCCCCGAATGTCAGCATCAAGGATTGCAAGAAGGGATTAAAGAATACAGGAACCAGATAATCATATGTACTACGTGATTCTAGACTTAAAAAGTAATACAGAGGACATTATCACCAGGACTGGTGAAGCTGGACTATTTGTTGGACAAGTGCTTTACACTGATATCAAATTTCCTGACCTTGTAGCAGGTTTGTGCTTGTGCAAGACATTGTGTTATTCTTAGGAGATATATGCTAACATACTTAATGTTGTGACTTTTGCAGTGCATCCTCAAATGGCCTGAAGGGAAAAACAAATGAGGCGTGTATGTGTGTGTGTGTGTGTATGTATGTGTGTGTGTGTATGTGTGTGTGTGTATGTGTGTGTGTGTGTGTATGTGTGTGTGTGTATGTGTGTGTGTGTATGTGTGTGTGTGTGTGTGTGTGTGTAGTTCCCAAATGGTCAATCAATGACATATAACTACTTAAACTCACAATAGAAGAATTTAGATGCCCACCTCGACATGTAGAAGAAATAATTTTCAGTATTAATCATCTTCCCTTAGGTGCCTATTGAGTGCAGCAGTTGGAGTCCCAGGCCTGGGCCATTTGGCCCCCACACGACCATGGACTGTTTAAGTCATGACTTTTCAGCTCCAGTATTTTCTCAAAGCCTCACAAATGTGGTCTTTGATGCTACCAAGCTAGCCAAAGTAGCAGATGTGTCCTAGTGGTGACCCATACTTTGTTTCTGGAGTAGTTACCTCTTGTCGCCCTGGCACTCATGTCTTGCCTCCACCTGAAGCTTGCCTGCCAGCTGGTAGCAGGGGACTGATCTGAGAACAAGTGTGTTTCCCAGAAGTTCTGAAAGTTTGTGCCCGTTTTGTGGGAATCCTTACAGAAACCCATGTGTCTGATGTGTTCTGATGTGAGCTTTGAGATCATTAATAATGTTGCCTTAGACCTCACAGGCCAGAAAGAGTCAGAAAGGGACCAAGAGGAAATCTAAAACAGATTTTCCTGGAAATCTATGTTTTGGGGTTAGTTGATAGATTTTCAGCTACATACTTGTATTATTTTTAATCTACTAACCTAGAATCATAGTCTATGTTGAGGGCTGGCTTTGGGACTAGATGCCTACCTCAAGCTTGAAATATGCCTTCCCTACTTACTAGACCTGTAACCTGGGACAGGATGTAAATAGATCTAATTCTTTCATCTATAAGGTGAGATAACCTTGTTCCGTAGAGCTCAAACTAGCTTGATTTTAGGATGTTAAGTTATTTGCTCCAAACCAGGCTACTCATATGGATAGTTAGAAGGTTCTGGGACACTAGCTTTAGTAACGAGATGTATTTACATGTCCCTGATGATGAGTGACTTTATTTGACTGTGCTCATGCCTTGAAGCTTTTTAAAAATAAGAACACAAAACTACAAGCGAAAAATTTGCCTATTCTGAAAGCCCCACTCATGCGTAGTGGACTAATATTTGCCATACATCAGCTGTAGAGCTGAAGACACCCACATTCACCTGCTTGTCATAGAAAATGGGCAAACACATTTTTCTAGATAGAGCACTCCATAATCCCCCGGGGAGACATCTCCCAGTTCCCACCACTTCAGCCCCTCCTCCATCATCACCTGGGGAGACATCTCCCAGTTCCCACCACTTCAGCCCCTCCTCCATAATCACCTGAGGAGAATCTCCCAGTTCCCACCACTTCAGCTCCTCCTCCATAATCACCCGGGGAGACATCTCCCAGTTCCCACCACCGCTTCAGTCCCTCTTCCAGCTCATGCCCCTCTTCCTGCTCTGTCCCCCTTATATGTCTGACTACACTTCCCCTATAGCATGGCCACAAGTTCCTCATGTTGCTCTCTGGTCTGGAATGTCCCCCTCCTTTTCCTTCCAAATACCCACCATTCAAACACGCCTTAAATCCCTTTCCTGGACTTTCGCTGTCCTGTTCTCTAAATCTCAGGAAGTACGTTGCTAGGAATTCTTGGCGGCATGACTTTAGCCAAAGGATAGGTGTATCTATCTGTCCTACTGCTGCCTGTCCACTCACCTTTCCACCTGCCTATCTGTCTCCTTATAATTTACAACTAGATCCATGTTTGCCTTTTGGCATATGGGGGTATTTAACATAAAATGGCTTCTGATGGAGCTCAAATGATTAATTAGACTGTAAGTATTTTCATTAAGCGAAGGCCAAGATCACTGGATTTTAAAGAACTGTCACACATACAGTAGGAAAGGAAATGCCAGACATTTCCACTTTTGTGTTAGCTAACATTGACTCTTCTGAGCATAACTCTTAGGCTGATGGGCCAGTGCAATGTCCTATGGCTGCTCAATTATAAGTGAGCCCTGGAAGCATTTCTCTGAAGAACAGTTATTAGGGCTTGAGGAAGAAGATGCTGGTCTCAGATCTCAAGGTATCAGTGTCCCCTAAAAGAGTCTTCCTCACCGACTTTAATTTCAAGAGCCCCTTTCCAAGGGCCAGGCCTCCTTTCCCTCTTATATAGCGAGTTACCTTTCCTACTGGCTCCTCCGTACAGGTGGAAGCAGCGAGTGGGTGGTGCTTACCTATTTAGAGTTCCACATCTCAAAATATAAGATTTGCAAGTTTAACACCATCTACTGTACTGTGCTGGGTTGGCTTCATTCAAGTTTTCAGTTTTAAAGTCAATGCTTATTCTAATGGCTTCTCTACATACAATTCATCCTTGTCCCTTACACCGGATATGATGGGAGATGGCACCCAGGGCAGAGACCCTTACCTAGTAACCTTGTGAGTTACCGTTCAGTTTCATCATGGTTCACATGACGCTTTTTATGGATTATTCCCTGAAAACTTGATCGACAAGATTATTTCTACAGAAAACTTCATGTCCTGCTACCAACCTGATAGGCTGTAATCCCATTGTATCATAATAAGTTAGGAACTACCTGAAGTATAAAAAATGAAAGCAATCAGTTTTAGTTATCGGTTGAAGACCATCCAAGCCCTGTAGAGTTTCTCCCTTCCGTACAAAATATATTTTAGTGGTTTGGGTGAACACTGCCCCTAGTATCCATAGACCTATCTGCTGCCATCATGGACATCTGGCACTTTATACTTCACCTTTTCAGCTCTCAGAAGCATCAAGTTTCCCTGTTAGCCTTAAAATGCTGTAGCATCTGTATATTGCGCACTATAGAGACCACCCTACACTATCTCTAATCGGACAATGGCAGGAAGAGGCACAAATGAACCAAGGGGGCGAGAGACAAAGTCTTGGGTGCCTCCAAAGACAAACTGCAACCAAGTTTCTGAGTCAGTTTAAAATGGCCATGGGCCGTCTATTTTATAGCCGGCCTTAAGACAAGCCAGTCAGTTATTACTTCTATTTGCATAGTCACACCATGTATGAATTCGGGGTGCTCAGTTTGCAATGGACCCAGTGGCATGGATGCAGACCCAAGAGTGAATGTTCTGAGCATGATGGACAGGGCTCAGTGACTGTTAAAGCAACAGAAGTTCTTCTGCTTAATCACTAAATCCCAAGCACCCGAAGGAAATCATAGTGACCAAAATTTATAGCACTTTTTATTTTCAAATGAGATGAAATGACTTAATGGTTTTCTATACCAGACTTAGCCAGTTGCTCCACGTACAGTACAGGATATAAATGTCAGCACTGTGGCAGGGGTGTGCCGACACCAGTTGAGTAGTTAAAGTCTGCACACTGTCATTATTTTGCCTTCCCTGCACTGACAGCTTGCTACTGAATTGAACATACCTGGAAAGAAGTCAGTTGGCTTAGAACACAGCTCGGTTTCTCTTGGGGTAATTTCTCTGTCTAGGCTCTACTGCCTCTTTCCATGGACAAAGCAGATTTGGGTGTGTTCTGCTCTCATGAACAAAATCAGTAGTCAGAATCTTGTGCACAGATGATGATGCATCATTTGAGAAAGGAGACTCCATTCCCTCTCACATCACCCTGGGCTCTATGCAGTCAATGCCAATCAGTACTATCTTCCTTGTGTACTAGCTGATTAACTCACAGAAGCTGGAGGTTTCCCTAGGGTGTTTTCAAGCTATGGTGATGCAATCTTGCATGGCCACTAGTCCCACCTGGAAAGCATCTAAAAGTCCCCACGCCCAGGCTACACCTCAAACCAATTATATTAGAATCTCCTGGCATGAAGTCCACTACCCTCCTAGAGGACTCCATTCTCAAAGGATGGGTAAGCCAGGAGCATGGAGGCCAAGGAGCAGACCTGGTTATTACTGGCACGTGGGAGAAGAAAGGCTTCTCTTTTGTGGACAGTGGTAAACTGTTCATTGAGTTCTAAAGCCATTCATTTGTAAGAATTAACGGAAAGCTCAACTTAGCCAGCCCAGGTGGATAAGATACTTATACAGCGGGCGATTAAACCTCCAGGAATCAGCTTGCAATCAGTCATTGTGCTCTCCACTGATGTCTGAATTAGAGAACTGTTATTATCTGCCACTGTGTTCCTGTCCCTCTGGCTGGCCCTGTAGGAATAGATGAAGGAAGACAATGGCAGAGAGGGCGTTTAGAATTCCTTCTGGAGAAATGTTTGTACACTCATCCTAAGCTTGTGATTGATGTGGAACTCTTTAAAGATGAGTTTACTCCATTTATTGATGGAGAGTCTTGGGACTCATGCTTGAAATTCAGGGGGTTAACTACATTCCATTTTAAACCCTAGATCACTCTAGAAATCCTTATAGAATTTTACCTTCGTGGAACTTGTGCAAGAAGCATGTCACATGTAATGTTTGCTTCCTAGTACAAGACCACAGAGTTTGGTTTATTTCAGTCCTGGGGCTGACTTGGGCTATGGTGCTTCCTGGATGGATGGGTGGTCACGTCCACAGCACAGTTCAAGTGCAGAACATCAAAGTCAATAATTCTGGGGGGGGTATGAGTGGGTGGGAATGAGTATTTTGAGAGTGTGTCTATTTTTCTGTTGCTACCTTTGTTGCCTAGATACTTTCCCACCCATCACAGTCACTTGCTATGTATCTATCTCACTTTACCCAGATGGGCTTTTGAGGAATGGAGCATAGGTTGTATCAAATCATATCTGTAATTGCTTGCTTTTAGAATGCTAGCTTTTGAGTAGTAAACGGCAGGCTTGTTTTTAAAGTAAGAGTACCCTGTTCCTTTGTTCCTTTGCTTTTCTTTGAATTAGCATCCCGGGGTGTGTTCTGAATGCTTCTCTCTTTCAGCTCTGCTTGCTCTAGTCACCCTGATGTCTTCCTACCACAGAACTCTCAGTAACAGACTTGATGCTAGGCAGATGCTAGCCCTGGACACGGAGGCCCTTCTGGGTTCTCTCTGGCTGGGTTTTCACATATCCCCTTGCAGGTGGGGATGAAAATGCAAGAGGTTTTAGACTTAAGCACAGTGAGGCACAGTAAAACAGAGATAGAAGAAGAAGAAAAAAGAAGGGGGTGTGTTCTTAGAGGGGCAGGGAAGAAATGTGTGCTCTGGTGGTGTTTGGCTGTAATGGTGGTGGTAGTGGGAGATTTGTTGATGGGAATTATAAAGGGACATTATTCATAATCTCCGCACTGAACAAAGGATCCCTTGTTGCTTACAAGAAAGGCACCTGGGACCCTTGGGCAGCAGCGGGCAGAGGAGTTCCCTTAAGGGTTTCAGCGCTCTTCCCACTTAGCCCGAGAGTGGGGAGGCTCACAGCCTTCACGACTGGCCCCGGGTGGCTGCATGCCTGCGTGTGTGCGGGTGCCCTGGGGTTCACTGATGATGACCCAGGAGGGAGGGAACGGTTCTTACAGTCACTGGTCAGCGCGAAGGGTGCGCGGCGGCGGCCAAGGGAGCGGTCTTCGGCGGGCGCCTCGGGAAGCCTCTTACCGGCGGGCAGCGGGAAGGCGGACGCGGTGTGGAGCAACACCAGGCAGACAGCCACGACATCCCATAACTTCATCTTAGAATCCCGTCCAGCGGTGGCACCTGCGCGGGCGGGCGGCGTGGGGGAGAGAACCGCACCATGCAAGTTAGGCTCGGATGCCCAGGATCCCGGCGCTGCCCACAGACCTGCTCTCAACTCCACACTTCTCTTCCTGCATAGCTGCAGACCCGCGTTTACCGGAGCACCCATGGTCTCCCGCTCTGATCCCCGTGCACCCCAGGTGCAGCCCGCATTCCCGACCCCGCCACTGCTGACCACTTCTCAGCCCTCCACTCCCCAGATCCCAGATTTTGGACGTAAACTTATACTGCAACTTCTAACCCGCTGCTTCTACTGGCGTGCGGCACCCTACAGTCCCTCGGGGGCGAATAGGGTAGCCCCCATCCGGCTGCCTTTGCCAGGCCCTGGACAGAAACCGTCCCTCCCCACCTGGCAGCTTCCATAGTTGAGCCCTGGAAGCCAGCCTTCCACCCAAGCAAGCAACAGCAAGGACTAAAATCAAGCTCACTCCTCTGTCCCAGGCTGGGCCCTCCTTCCAGCTCGGTAGGATGCAGGCTCCAGTGCCCTGTCTGCCTCCCACCCTTCAAACAACCCGAATAAATAAAAATTTAGTCACCAGAACAAGTTAATGTGGAACTACAGACTCTGGCCTGCTAAAAGTGTCTGGGTTAAGTTACCTAACTTCGGAAGCATCTACTTGGCTTAAAATGCCAGTTCACTTCTCGGAATCATGAACATGAACTCAAGAAAAAGCTCAGCGAGGGCCCAATATCTTTTTAGCCGTTGCTAGTAGGCAGGGATTGCATATATCTTGGGTTTTTTAAAAAATCTTTCATGGTATACCCGATGATGCTCTTGCTTTTATTTTTGCAGCTCTGTGAAATTTTGACTCTCACCCTTTCCCTCTCAACAGAGATTATGGCGTCCTGTGCCCTTAGCTACACCAGGACCACAGTCAGAATCCTAAACACTTTAGGAGGCCTCGCCCCTCCACTATTCAAAGTCCTTTGGACTCTTAGGCCTCATATCCCTAGAAAGGGGGGCATGCAGCCTAGGGTGAGAGAGGCAAAAGGAAAGCCCTGTAAACCTGGCAATAGGTCCCAATCAAAGAGCTGGGGGTGGGGGGGATGAGGAGAGAGATTAAGTCACCTAAAGGTACGGTGTTACTCTCTCTCCCAGTGTTCCAGAGTTGGGGGGGGGGCACTGCCTGGAGAGCACTCTCAAATCAGAAAATTCACGCATTTGATAAAATAACCTTGACATTTTCCGTGGGGGAGGGCAAAACAGTTTCCAGGTAAATACCAAAACCAAAACCTCTTGGCAACATTCCTGTTAGTCTACAGGCACTTCCCTCCCTCCTTTCTGGGGTACATCCTCCCGCCCCTCACAATCTCCACCCAGAATTCCAGTCTAGGCCCCTTGATAAGGCCACCAGGAAAGCGTTTAATTCGGCCACCACCTCCCACCGCTGCGGAGACGAATTCATTTTCCATCCCTTGGGCGTCTGTTGCCTCCGCAGCTGTTGGGCTCGGAGACTGGGAAGCGACAGAACCACACAGCGCCCAGGTTCCGGCTGCGCGGGCTGGCTTGTACACCCCAGAGGAGGGAAAAAGACGCCTCTAGTTCCCTCCCGGCGCGCAGGCCCAGGAAAACTCCCAGGCAGTGCAAAGGCAAGGCAGAGAGGCGCTTCGTGAGCCGGAGCGGGGGAAGGCGAGGCCTCCCGCCTCTGGGGTGCCAGCTCTGCCAGCTCCCGGGTGCGTGCGAAATGGCTGGCGATCCCGCGCAGCAAGGAGGCGCGGGGTTAAGGCGCTGTCCCAGATCGCCGTGCTCGCCAGCAGGAAGCTGCGAAGGCACCAGATTTCCCTTCTGCATTACGAGGGTTTCCTCCTTTTTTCCAGTTTGGCTCACGGAGGGCTTTTAAAATTGGATGTGAAGAGCCTCGGTCAGAAGTGTGGCGGGCGACGCTGGCAAAGGAGGTGAACACTGGGACATTCACTCTCTGCCTCGCCAAAGGAGGCTCTCCATCTCATCCTAGGCCGGGAGTCCAGGGCGCCCAGAAAGCGTTCCCCCCTCCAATCCCGAGGCGGAGCGGGCGCACTCTTTATTGAGAGCCCCAGGGCCCGCTCCTCTCTGAGCCACCTTTTAGTTGGTGGCACTTGCTTCCCTCCCTCCCCACACCCTCGCTCCAGCTCCACACAGCTGGGGCTAAAGATGGGGTGTGCATCTCCTAGGAGGTTCTTCTCAGGAATCTGTCTGGGCCCCGCCTCGAGGCAACCCTGCTTATCTTCCCCAAAGCCGCTCTCTTCCCCAAAGCACTGGCGGGACCAGTCCTCGCTACGCCTGGCCTTTGCCGTGCGTGCGAATAGCTTAAGGCACCGACCGACCCGAGCAGGAACCAAGCTTTTACTCCGAGGTTGGTTTTGCCAAATGACCCCTCGTTCTCTCTCGGGCTTGGAAAACGGGTTCCCCTCTCCATCCTGGACCAGCTTATCTCAGCAGGGCAAAATTATTGGTGCCGCGCATGTGGGTACCCGGTGGGTCCCAGGACTTTGGGTTAAAGGATGCGCGGAAAGCCGCGGTAATGACTGCCAAACCGCCGCTCGCCGATTCTGAGTTCCCGGCACCAGGGGGCACCAGAAACCGCTCGGGCCTTGTAAGTGCTTGTGCGGCGGGTAGGCTGAATTGTCATTTTAAAATATAAAACCCTAGAAGAACCACTGTGTCTATCCCCAAACTAACTCGGGGATCTGTGGGCGTCCTTATGCGAATCCTCACTTTTGAGGCTTCTACTCTCCCGCTCCTTTTCCCCATTCCCCCTCTCCGCGCTTCACCTGAGGTGGTTTCTTGGCAACCTGCTTTTAGACACCCTGATCCTCTGTCACAGAAACAGCTTTTGAAGTGGGTGATTGCTCCCGTCGCCAGTCAGTGCCCCCGCACCTTTTTTGGGGGGGGGGAAATGGTAGGCTGGGAAGTTTGCTTGGGATTTGCTTTCTAGACCTGGAGGCGTGGGAGGAGAGTGCACTCTGAACTCGGGTGTTTCCTCTAGGGTCCGGACAGACATTACTAAAAGAGCTGTTGCCTTTCTCTTCTGTGCTCAGTGTCCTCGACTAAGGACGCATTCTTTTACCACTCCCCCATAACTGACCAGCCCAAGATGGAGAAAGGGGGTAAATTCGGGGTGCTTTGGAGAAAGGGGAAAAATATGGGATGATTCTGGAAGGCAAATCAGAAGGGGGTCCGTTTGTTAGATAGAGTTCTAGGCCCAGGATCACTTCAAACTCTTACAACAGTAACCTAGAGACGCTGCGGGCTTCCTGGACGCTAGACATTTGCCACTTGTTTAAAAAGACACCTCCCCCACCAAAGCGCAGAGAAATGGAGTGGGCATGGTCAGGGCAAGAAGGAAACAGCGAATCCCTCTTGGAAGGCTTGGTGGGAGGAGGTGCACGCTTATGGGGGTTAGTTGGATTGCCCCAAACAAACACAAATTCAAAATACGGAGGAAGCGAGAGTCTGGCGCTCTCTCACACATTCCCTGAAGGAACTGGCAGAGTTGCATTTATCCTGGTCAAACAGCACCAACTTGGCGAACTCCGGGCTTGGGCACGCTCATCCGCCCTGAAGGCAGATCCTGCCACAGGCGAGGCTCTAGGCAGAGGAACCCTGATTCGTGGGTTCCTTTTCCCTGGGTGGGGCTGGAAACCAACCCATTCAGGAATCTACACTTCGAAGTGGTACAAAGTAGTGTGTGTGTGCTGGGGGGCGGGGGCAGCGGGGGATTTCTTGGGGGATAGAGACCCAGAGTCGCTGGAGAGAAGAGAAAATTAAAACAAGCACCTCGAAGGCCTAGCAGAGACCTGGAAGGTTCTCAAAAGTCTTTCGAGACAGAACCCCGGGGCCGAGTCGCTGTCAGGAGCCCTTCTCCTAATCTTGATCCGCATAAGGGCATTAACAAAGTACTAGCAAAAGGCCCGAGAAGGGTAGGCATGTAACTTTGCAAGATTTCGCTAGAGGAGGTGAACCTCTATTTTTAGGTTCACAGCACCTTTGCAGCCCTCCTTCCCCTAGCTTAGCTTTCTTCCAGAACAGACCGAAACAAGCTCAACAGTAAGTTACACTCCGAGCTATGATAACGCTCCAGTTGCACTCTGGAAAAGACACTGGCGGCGGTGGGTTAGTGGATAGCCAAGTCTTCCACGGTTCCAGGACCGCACAGAGCAGCGCCCTACCAGGGTGGGTCATGGGAATAGCCCCCAGACCTCCAGCCTTTCAGGGTTCCAGGGCACCAGGCGCTCTATAGATTTTTTTTTCCCACGCGGAAAAGAGAACGTACCCTCGGCAAGTCTAGCGTTCCTCGGATCAGCTTGTCTCTTGAACTCCGGCTAGCCTTCCTGCTTTACACTCAGTAGCCCGCTTGGGGTTCAGCCGCGCCCTTCTGCCCTCAGACAACACCGTTGCCGCCCGACGGGTCCCCTCCAGCACGCTTCTCCCTTCTTACCTCGGATCCGGTCTCCGTAGACCCCCAGTTGGACATTAACTCCAAGTGGCCCGAATCCCAGCCAGGAGACCCATCCGGACCGCGGGCAGGAGCGCGGGGCCCCGCCCAGAAGGTCGGGATCAAGAGTACGCAATCCAGGGGTCGCGCCGGACAGCGAGGACACGCAGGAGGCGGCGGCCACCGTGCCAGCCGCCGCCGCCGCCGCCACCGCCACCGCCGCGAGGAGCGAGAAGGCTGCCGACACCTCCCACACCGGCCTCCTGGACCCCAAGAAGACCAAGTCTGAACAGCAGCCCCTGCTGTGGCTGAGGGGTGACACGGCTGCGCGCGCGGAGCTCTGGGCTGGAGCTGCACCGGGCTGGGGCGCTGCGGGTGGCTCAGAGGCAATCGCCTCACTCTGCACCTCCTCGGGGCGCGGTGGCTGAGAGTATGAGGCGGGCCTGTCTGATGATGCCGAGGTCTTGCCTGGAGATCCGAACGAGACACCACGTCAAATCGCGCTGGCAGTCCCTTGAAGACATGAGGGCGCCAGGAGTGCAGGCTGGTCGTGGAGAGCCCGGGCCGGGGGCCGGGGTTGGGGAGTGGGGGGCGCGGAACCGGGACGGGGGGGAGGGGACGTCCGGAGGCAGTGACGGCCTGGGCTTGGGGGAGGAACGGAGATCCGGGGAAGAGGCGCTGGAGCTGCGGAGGCGCGGGCTTGGGGTGCGAGTGGGTGACGCGGAGCGCCCTCCCAGGGGTGCAGGAACCTCCGCGGGGCTCGCTCCTTCTAGCCGGGTAGATCCACAGAAACGCCGGGAGCTTAGCTCACAGCAGCCCCAGGGGACAATCGCAACTTGGTGGCGACGTCCGGAGCTCCTAAGGAGGGCGCTCTGACTGCTGGAGGCTACTCTGAGGCTTCCTTCGCGCCCGTCGAAGGCTGTCCTTCCTCCTGGACTGTTGCGCCCTCCCGCTTTTCTGCAAGGCAGAAGGCTGTGTCAAGAAGACAACTGCCTGCCGAAGTTCTCCCAGCACCGAGAAGAAGCGCGGAACAGCAGGGAGAAGAGAGCAGAGCGTTTGCCAAGGGACGCTGCGAGTGGGGATGCATTTATAGAGCTCTCACTGCGTGACGTGCCCTCCAGTGGCTTTTCTGATTCGCTTTCTGACCTAAACACACATTAGTTTAGTCCCCATGGTAGGGCCAACACGGTCTCTAAATATCTGCTGGCTGAAGTCAGAGGCTTTGCATATCATGTATTACATGGCAGGCAGTGAAGAAGGCTTTTGAGGCTGGCCGACTGCTCAGTCCTAGGCTCCGTTTCCATGCCGTTGTAATATAATACCAGACTTGGGGTAGGCACATACATTCAAAATCCCAATTCCAGAGGCGTAAGATCACTTTATCAGGAAGAGGTCAAGGGAGGTAGGGCAAAACCTGCCTTGGTCCAGAGTTTTGAAAAAGTGTTTGGGGAACCTAAGGAAGCAGAGGCCTGGGTCCAGCAGTTTGCAGCGGGATAGACTGGGCCTTCCTTCCAGAGCTCTGAGAAGGGGAGAGGTAGAGACCTTTTCAGCATTCCTCCTGTTGGTTAGCTGAACACCAGAAGCAGCCAGGAACCTTCCTGGTAAAGGACAAGAGGAGGACAAGTCCTTGCACAGCCTACGCATGGCTGAACTGTAAATACATTCTCTTCACAGAGGCATGGAATTTACTCTATCTTTGATATAGGCTAAATAAGGTACGTCTCTGCTCAGGGAAACCTGTTCGCTAGAAACCACTGGACCAGAATTTAGGAGGATCTCTTTAATTTTCTTAGTCTGCGACAGGGAAAGCATAAACAGGCTCGCTTTACATCTATGCACATCTTATTTCATGACTCATCCGGTTGTTGGGGAGTATGTGTCCCTGAAGAAGCGGAGACAATAGATGGGGGAAATGTGTGTGGCAATGTGGGGGGAAGATCACATATTATTACAAGTGCTCAGAGTCAAAGATCAGCTCCTTTGGAGGCTTGTCAGTGAAGTTAGCGTGGGCGGAAAATTGTTCTTACTAACATTACTGTGATTGAGAGATTAAACCAAGTGCAAAGCAAGCCTTCCAAACACACCTCACCTGGAAGCAGGATGCTCTCCGCTGTCTGCACAATGTGTTACTTCCTTCTTTATAGAGGCATGGTAGCAGAGTATCTTAGGTTGGGACCAAGGAAAAGCTCAATATATTCATTCCCAGTTTAGCATTATTTGGAATACGAAGCTGACTTTAATCAATATTTCTCTCTTCTTCTTCTTCCTCTTTCTCTCTCTCTCTCTCTCTCTCTCTCTCTCTCTCAAGCATAAGTGATTTCATTTTAAGGCTTTTTTTTCCCCCTGGGCTTGGGGCAGGCCCTCCAAACACCTGCAATTTTTATTTATTTATTTTTATTTTATTATCATTATTATTTTAACGCTTGCTGTGTGCTAGAGACAGTGCTAGGCCTTGAGTATTGTTATGATTGGATGAGGGGCTGCGAGGGACAGATGCCACCGGTTTAGCTGTGAAAGGAAGGCTGACCGGAATTCTCCAGCACTCAGCCACGTGTCTCCCAAAAGCCTTCCGGAAAGGCCGCTCAGCCAGGTCTCACGAAAACTGGATTGAAGTCCAGGAACTGGAAGGTCATTCAGGATGCAGCTCCGGGCTGGGGTTATCTTGCGGCCCCCTCAGCAGCAGGCATCTGCCTGTCCTACTAACGGGGCTTAGCCGCCAAGGCGATTCAGCTCCTTGTTCCCTGATTTCCTCCCGGTGTCCTTTGGCTTCTGCTCCTGCCACCAACTGTTCAGCTCTCTGGTGACCTCACGTTGAAATTTCTTTAGTGAAAGCAACTGCGGCTGCACACTCACAGAATATTTGAGCCGGACTGGCCGCTTTCATCAGGCCTCCTCATAGACGGCAAGTCACCCTGGAGACGGGCAGACCCCTGATCAGGTACAATTCCTGGGCCAATTGTCTGAGTCCAAGCTGTTTACATCTCAGAGTGTACAGCCCCGGCTCTTTTGCCGAGGAATCTTTCTGGGGTCCTTTTGTACCTTCCCTTCTCAGTGGCTGCTCACACAGGGAGAGCTGTGTTAATGCCCAGCTTTAACTACCCCGTGCCCGGTATAGGAGTCTGTTAAATGAGGTACAACTTCCTTCCTCTATAAATATACCCATCCATATTAGTTACTTTCTTCTCACCGTGACCAGTGCTTGAGGAGAAGCAACTTAAGGGACTAAAGACTTATTTTGGTTTCATGGTGGGGAAGGCATGATGGCCAGGGCTTCAACTATGCTGGTGGGAGCTCAAAGCATAATGTATCGGTGGATCAAGAAGCAGAGATAGCCCATAAGCTCCACTCCTATGACACTGGGGCAGTATTCTTGCCAGCTGGGCATTACATCCAGTTGGTTCTACAACCTCTCAAAATAGAGTGGCCGGTGTGCAAACACAGGCATCCGGGGGTGGGGGATTTTTGCACTCCAACCATGGCATTGTTCATAGAAGGGCCCATGTGCAATCATGACGTGAAATAAAATGAGACCCGGTTTGATGGACATGTACATGATGGGCTCATGTCCTGGTGTCTGCTCTGCACACTGCTGGCGAAACCCTGGAGAAAGCACCAACTATGCCCAGACCACCCTTGGCTTTGGAGTGGACAAGTAACACCCCCCCCCCCCGTCTCTGCTTAAAGATTTACTTTATTTTTATCCATGTGTGTGCAGGTGCCCATGGAGGCCAGAAGAGAGTAACAGATGCCCTGGAGCTGGGTTACAGGTGTGAAGCCGGGCAGGCATTGGCAGCCGAGAAGCAAGAGAAGCCTTCTCCTCAGCCCCCTAAGTCTGTGTCTTTTGATTAGCAGATCCCAGAAGGCCTGAAAAACTTTCCCATGTTTATTGTGGTGGTCGTTTTACAATTCTTTTTCTTTAAAGCAAAAGTAGGAAACGTACTTTGAGGTCTTCTAGGACTAGAGGCTGCCTCTTGACATAGAAATTATCTCAGTTGTAGCATAAAGGAAACTGAAGACGCTTTTAGGATTGGTTTATGTTTGCACACGGGTGTCTTGTCTGCATGTGCAGCTGTACACCAGAAGAGGGCATCAGATCCCACGGGATGATAGCTGTAGAGGGTTGTGAACGGTGGTGTGGGTGCTGTGAATAGAACTCAGGTCCTAAGGAAGAACAGCTAGTGCTCTCTATGTAACCCTGGCTATCCTGGAACTTACTATGGCCAGGCTTGTCTTGAACCCACAGAGATCTGTGTGTTTCTGCCTCACAAGCACTGGTATTAAAATCATATGGCACCATACCTGGCCAAACTGAAGATATTTAACCGAGAGCTGAAATAAATCTTTCTAGTTTTGAGACAATATTTATGTCCAGGATTACCCCATGCTTACAGAAACAGAACAGTTTCTTTTTCTTTTTTTAATGAACACTTCAGACATAGATTAGCAAGAAGCAGGCATTTAGTGCGGCTTGGTGTTGCAACTCTGTACCCCAGCAAACCGGAAAGGGAAGACCCCATAGCTCCGAGGTTCCATCATCTCAAGGACAGGAGGATCTGCAGGGCTTGAACCTATTCCTTGCAATATCTGGAAGATAGCGATTTGTAGGACTGGTCTGGCTCCCAGTGCGGTGTTTTCTGATTAAGTAACAATGACAGCAGCCCTGGATTCTTAATGCTGTCCCCGAATTTCTACTTTTCATCTAGAAGAAAACCTTGCCCAGGGGTCAGAGGGAACCAACGCTCACACCTCTTCTTCTAGAGCGCGAATTTGAATCCCTGACTAACTTACCATTGCACTCATTTCTTCACGAGATCTCTAAGCTGAAGATGTCTAAACATGTGGTACTGCCTATGTTCCAGGGTCTTAGGGTTCTGGGAAGAGAAACACAAAGGTAAACGACAAAGAATAATTTAAGGTAGCATGGGCTATGGAAAGATGAAGTAAGCCTTTCACCGAGTCGGTACACAGAGGAACTTGGAGGAGACTCATGCAGAGTGTGCCTGCATTCTTACTCAAAGCTTTAGAAGTAGAGGGATGGGGGTCAGCCTGTGGCCATTCACCAAGAGCTCCATAGAGGGTGGGTGAGCCTGTGGCCATTCACCAAGAGCTCCATAGAGGGTGGGTGAGCCTGTGGCCATTCACAGAGAGTTCCATAGAGGGTGGGTGAGCCTGTGGCCATTCACAGAGAGTTCCATAGAGGGTGGGTGAGCCTGTGGCCATTCACAGAGAGTTCCATAGAGGGTGGGTGAGCCTGTGGCCATTCACCAAGAGCTCCATAGAGGGTGGGTGAGCCTGTGGCCATTCACAGAGAGTTCCAGGAGAGTTCTCAATGGGATTTTTCAGCTGCTGTGCCTGTGAGGGTGGGACCTGGACTCCCCTGTAACTTGGGTCTTGACGGCTGAAATGGAATCCATCTTTAAGACTGGCAATTTCCTTTTAGAAGTCACCACTTTATGGGGCAGGGAATTATCGCATGCTTGTTTACTCCTTGCTGGGCATTTTCAATGTGTCTTTAGACCACTTAAAAACGAGAAATAAAGAAAAGAGTAAAAGAGGCACCACAGTGGTCATTTATTTTTTTCCAAAACACTGAAGGAACACAACCTCATTGGAGAAAATTGTTTCTCCTAATTAATCGGTCCTGGCCGGGGGAAGGAGTTACCAATGAGTTCCAGCAGTTTCTTTGACAAGGATCAGGTTGGCTAGTTATCCACTCATTCTATTTTGGGTTCCTGGGATTACTTTATGAGACTCCCGTTCTCCAGAAAGAAGACTGCGATCAGAGAGTGTGATGATGCACACCGTTCCTCTGAGGGACAGGGAGTCACGGGATAAAGAGGTTGAAGGGGGTGAGTCGTCTGTCTAGTCCAGTCACTGTGTTTCACCAGAAAAGCAAAGGCAGGATGGTTAGGTGTCTGATTCCAGGCACCTAAGTAAATGGCCCACGTCTTCTGTCTGAGTAAGCACAGGACGGATTGCTTCAGCGATGTACGGGGATGGGAGGGGGCACTCTGAGGGGTGCTGTGTCTTTCTTAGTGAACTTGTGGCTTTAGTATAATTTGTTGAAGCAAGAAATGAGTCAAAACTCAGAGGAAACAATGGGCATTTTACCGGTAGTGACACTTGATGAGAAGCGGATGGGGGCAAACTTTTGACAGGAAGTTGATTGCTGTCTTTTAGAAAAATTTGAATTGAGTTTTTTTTTGGGGGGGGGAATTTCATACACATACACAAGTATTGTATTTACGTGTTTTCTACCTCTCTTTCTCCCCACTCCAACTCTTCCCAAGCCCTCCACTCCCTCTCAACTTCCTGACTTCTTCAATTATTGTTTTTCACACACATGTATACCTGAATAGAATCTGCTGAGTCCATTTAGTGAAGGTCGTGTGTGTGTGTGTGTGTGTGTGTGTGTGTGTGCAGAGCTGACTGCTTAGAACTGGATAAGCTATCGAGGCTCATCCCTAGAAAAAACTGAATTCTCTTTCTCTTTTAGCAGCCATTAGTGGACTGTAGCAGGTCATCTAGGGAAGGGACCTTGTGAAATTCCCCCATTCACACTGACGTGTCAACTGGTGTCATTGGGCGGGTCTTGTTTAGGGGGCTATCATTTTGAGATTTTGTTGGGTGCAGCTTCCCTGTCACTTATAGAAGACACCACCTAGAAACAGGAGACTTGGTCCTCTGAGTCTTACAATTTTTCCACTCTTTTGCATCATTTCTTGAGCCTTAGGCATAGGGCTTGTGTTGTGAATCTATCGGTGGGTGGGTACCTCAGGGTCAAGTGTTTGATTGCTGCCTTTTGGGGAGTAGTAAAGCGTCCAGTAGAGTGCAGAGTGTGCTGGATCCCCGCCCCCATTGTGTGTGTGTCTGTGTGTGTGTCTGTCTCTGTGTGTGTCTGTGTCTCTGTGTGTGTGTATGTGTATGTGCGTGTGTGTGTGTGTGTGTAAGCTCCAAAGTCACAGAGAGTGCTGGATTCCCGCCCCCATTGTGTGTGTGTGTGTCTGTGTGTGCACTTGCACGCGTGTGTTGCGGACAGGGGAGACTGAGTAGAGTGAATAGAGGTTGGCAGTAGGGAACCAAGGTACCTGGGTACCTGTTCCCTTTGTTTGTTTGTTTTTGAAACAGTCACTATTTAGCTCAGGCTGGTCTTGAACTTGTGACAGGCTTCCCGTTGTAGCCTCCAGCTTGCTTCTTTATTCTTTTGCAGAATACCTAGTGCGTGTTGCAAAGAAGTTGGGACCTTCCTTAGTAGCTGGAATTCACAGGGTAGCTAGAGAATACTCTCACGGTGGAACTGACTGTGAGCTAAGGAGTCAGTACTTGGATTTTCAAGCTAAAAATGTCCTGTGTTAGTTGCATAGTTAGTAGACTACAGCCTAGACTGTTCTCTCCCTCTGTAAAGTGGATGACTTAACGGCCCTCCTAGCTTAGGCAAGGCACACTAGTTTAGTAATATGGGCGGCGGGTCTGCATCCCCAGCACCCCGGCTGCCTGGCTAGCTTATGCCCAAAATAATTACACGGAAACTGTATTCTTTTAATCACTGCTTGGCCCATTTCTATCTAGCCTCTTCTAGGCTAACTCTCGCACCTGGACTAGCCCATTTCTAATATTCTATGTAGCACAGCTAGGTGCGCTTACCGGGAAGATTCTAGCCTAGGTCCATCCTGGGTCAGAGCTTCATCGTGTGCATCTTCCCGGGAGCGGGGAGCATGGCATCTCTCTAAGGTGTTTGCTCCCGAGAGGGGAGCTGTGGAGTCTGAGCTCACTTCCTCTTCCTCCCAGCATTCTGTTCTGTTTACTCCTCCCACCTATCTTCTAATCAATGAGGGCCAAGCAGTTTCTTTTTATTTAACCAATGACCTTCCTCCATCACACTAGGACAGTCTCTCTATACTTACACCCCTTCCCCTAAAACCTCCTCCGTTTTCTTAAATGCGGAAAAACTGAATTAATCAACTAGTGGGTCCTTGTAAACATTGATGGGTTTAATAGAAACAAATGGAAGTGTGGAATTTTGTACTTCTTATGTGTGCCTCAAGCCAATCCCCATGCTGAATGAGCAGCAAGGTTGGGAGTGGGGTTCCTCATTTTACATCTTAGGACTTCACTAAATACCAGCCCCATTAACTGAAACTTCAGTTTAAAAACCCTAAATCCAAACTGGGAAGAAGTCTTGCTGGATGAGTGGGCAATTGGAGCGGCAGCCCTCCCCCTAGCAAGCTGGTAACTTCTGGCCTCCCAGCCTCACCCGCCTCACCTGCTTCTCCACCTATTTCCCTGCTTTTGCTACTTCTCACCCTCTCTCTGAGATGCCGTGTGACGAGGTGAGGTAATAAACCAGATTTTTGGAGTTTGTAAATTACTCCCCAGGAATAATTCATATCGTCTTGTTCTCCAAGCTGCTGGGGTTTAATTTAGTAAATTATCGCCCCCAGCGCCGCTCTAGGTGGAATCATACTGATCTGAAAGTGTTAATGCCTTTCTCCAGGCAATTAGTCCACGCGTGGGGCACCATTCATGATAACACGCCATATGTGCAGTGCTGGGAGTTTCTTGAGGATCTGTTCTAGAAGTGTAAAGAATTAATAGTGCACAAAGCGCCTTAGCAGGCTTTTGTTCGAAAAATTCAGCATGAAAAGGTCTGGGAGCGATTCTGAGAGACAGCACCAAACCTGGCATTGAGAAGGTTATCCATGGCTTCTGGAAGTTTTTTTTTTTTTTTTTTTTAACAAGGGTCAGATTGCAAATCATCTACTAAATTTGCATGAGGTTTCTGAGATCGCTTTATGAGACTCCTTTTTCCCCAGGAGTCACCCCCTGTTTGAGGCGGTGATACGACTTGCTGCACCAATCGCTTTTGCTCCTCTTTTATGACCATGTTCTTCCTCCTGGGACAATCGTGGTGGTGTTCGCTTCTCCATCCCCAGGGAAACTCAGACCATCACGTCACCAGCACGAGTTTATCTTGTAATGTGTTTGCTGAATGACCTTGTTATGTGAAAAAAAAAAAACCAAGACAGAAAAATGGGAAGGGGATTTCAGAAACTGGGAACAAATGCTTAGGAAGAGAGGTGAAGAGGAGTGTCTTTCTGCAGTGTTGGGTAGGCAGAGTAGGAGGCAAACATTTAATTTAGTATGAATAATTAACTGATAATTAACAAGGCACAATTAATTATCTTATAAATAACAATCAATAAATTAATGTAATCAGAATATTTAAATAATATGAAATTGTTTATTTAAAAATATAGACCCAGGAGTGGCCTGGGGACACGGCTCAGTTATTTCAAAGCTTGGTGAAGAAATTATTAAAGATATACAACATTGACCTCTGGTTTACACACACACACACACACCCCTCAGGAACACTTACATATTGGAATTACCCATGTCACAATGCTCACCTGAGGGGATCAACTCTGTTTTACTATGCAGCTGTCACTCCAAACACTTTTATGGCATGTATACATAGCTGTTCAGTCATCCGACAAATGCCTCTCAGGCATTTCTTTTCATAAGATCATGTGTTGGCAGTTACCAGGATTCATAAAAAAAAGTAAGAGGTAGCATCCACCTATCCATAGGGAACAACTACCTTGGTGTTGAGGATGGGTTTAATTTTTGACATCAACCAAATCATCTGAAATCAACTCTAGTGGAAGAAAGAAGATGATTAAAACCAACAGAGGAACTTTAGAGACTGCTCTTGTGGCACAGTTTGGTAGTAAATTACTGTAATGCAGCTTAATGTTTCTTCTTTTTTCTTTTCTTTAAATTTTTTTTTTTTTTTTTTTTTTTTTTTTTTTTTTTTTGCAACTGTGTTCCTTGCCCTGCGACTACAGTTCCTTGCAGCAAAACTGGAGGTGTTTGCTTCTCCATCCCACAATCTGCACTGGCACAAGGGCCTGTTGTGTCCAGTAGAATGCAATAGTGGTAAAAAGTATGCCCATTTGAGTCAAGAGCCATGAGGGTGACATATTTCTGCTTGCCCTTTCCAACTTTTGTTGCTACCTTGAGAGCACTCCTGTGCTATTTGGCTGAAAGCCGCGAGATCCCCAAAACAGAGGAGTGATGGTCCATCTTTACAGCCAAGGTCAGTTTAGATAAACAGAGAGTCGGTTGACCTTTTCTCTTTATCCCAGACACGCAAGTGAGTGGCAAAGATCAGCAGAGAAGGTTCTCTGGCCTCTCTGGGTAGATGAGTAATAAACACGTGTATGCCACTAGGATTCTGTGGTTGTTACACAGCATTGTTACGGCAGTAGCTAACCGATACAGCTTATATGCTGGTTACAGGACTAGAACTCCCAGTGTTGGACTATCACAATATTCCTGCAACAAGTGAATGAATGATACCTCCAGGACACTATTTTCTAGACACACATGCTGGGTGTTTTTGGAGCATCCTTTCTGTGTTCTGTACTCTTTCGTTCTCTTAACTGAATGCATAGAACGTATGGCTCTGTTAGAGAAAATGTTTTGTGAGGACAGGGACCACATCTTGTTCTTTTGTCTCTTTAACGTCTATCATGCAGGAAGTAGCTCCTAGCACTTAAGAGGATGAAGGAGCAGCTTAGAAGCCAGATCCTGAATTGGGTTTTAGTAACTCTAGTTTAAGATCATATCTGATGTGTAACAGACAATCTTAAAACGTGATGAACACTTAATTAGGGCAATCACTTGGTGAGGGCACACACGTCACCTTCCATTTTCAGTTACAAAGGGGTCAGTCTCTCATGTCATCTTCAAATTTTCATTCCTAAGGTCACACAGTGACCAGTTTTCTCCTTTTTTTTCCCCCCAGAGAATATACTATCACTAAAATGAGGTGTTTATGCAGGAGGGAAAGAATGATTTCAACCATCACTTAAAAAAAGTCTGCGCATTTTGTAGCCCCTTTTCTGTCAGAAGGTGGGGGCCAGGTGGATGCCGCCTGACTTTTTGCTTGTGTGTCTCAAGGGCTTCCCCTCGCCCCAGTGCGTTCCCTTCTGATGCAGCAACTCTTCCTCAGCCTGTGCAAGGTTGAAACTGGCGGAATGAAGGCAGCTGTTTGTGTTTGTTCTGTGCTGTCTACTTCTGTCACGTGAGGTGGCAGGCCAGCTCCAGGGTCCTGGTAGTCATCATAGAGCTAGACAGCTGCTAGCCTAAGAACACCATGTTCTCCAGCTCATGGAGCTAGGAGTTCTGAAACGCTTCAACAAACCTTCCACTTGGAGAATCTGTGGCCCCGAGATGATGGCCAGTAGTAGGAGTGTAGTTAAAAATATCTTAGAAAACTCTTTAGTGACCAGCAAAGAGAGCTACAGACTGGTAAAGCTGTTGACAGGCTTTGGGACTCAGCTGCTTGAGTACAAGAAATCTGTAGATGATGCGTGGCTCTGACCTGCAGGGGCTCAGTGAAGCCGTTTAACCCAGAGCCATAATAATGGGAAAAACATGTTCAGATCAGTCTTAGAAGATTGTAGACTCTGAGCATATGTGTGTATATGCATATGTGTGTGTGTGTGTGTGTGTGTGTGTGTATGCTGTTTAAAGATACTTTTCCTTATGGCTCATGAACTTTCAAGTTCGATTAATTTGTTCTTTTATTCCTCTTTTTAAAAAAAATATTTAACTTTACTTTATGCACATTGGTATAACGATGTCAGATTCTCTGGAACTGTAGTTACAGACATCTGTGAGCTGCCATGTGGGTGCTGGGAATTGAACCCAGGTCCTCTGGAAGAGCAGTCACTGCTCTTAACCACTGAGCCATCTCACCACGTGTAGCAAGCCTGGGCTACACGAAAAGTTGGGTCAAACAAAACAAGCAAAAGCCCACAAAAATCAACAATCAAACAAAAAGCACTACATACTGTGGCAAATGCTTATGTATATGTTTTCTTAGTGCTTTATTCATTAAATATCGTGTTATATAGATTGAAACTAGAAATCAGTTAAGAAATAAAATGATTTATTTATCTTACCTGCTATGTTTGGTTTGTGTAATCTTGGTTTAAATAATATGGTCGCCTCTAATCTCCCCGGAAGTTCTTCTGTGAGCTTTATACTAGATTTAGCAGATTTGTTGACAATCACAGGATGGCAAATCTTAGAGAAGAAAAAGCTGCTGCCTCCTGGCCTGATGGGGCATTCGATTTTTCTTTTTGATTGAGGGACTGTTACTGTTTTAAACAGCTGCGTTCTGGTGTTTACTAAAGGAAGAACACAAGCCCGACTGATTAATTAACAGCCAGTCCAGGCATTCTCCTGCTCCTATCTGGACAGTCTAGGGATTATCATCCTGTCAGTAGGTTATAGAGGACGAAAAAATGATAAACAGCAAACCAAAAGTTAGATCACTGCACTAGGGTGTACAATATATTGTTCCAACCACTCCATTCAGTTTTTATTGGAACTTGAGACTTTTCCTTTTTTTATTTTTTAAGTTTTGAGTAGATATGACAGGATAACAGGGTTCTGAAGAGCTTTCTGGAAAGGGCTAGAGAACAGCTGGTTCAGGCTGTGGGCCACACAGTTGGTCACCTGTACCTAGCTCTGTAATCACAGCCCCCGTATAGCCGTGGACAGCATGGGAACAAGCACACGTGATGGATCCCAACACATCTTTACTAAGGACACCAAAAAATGTGCATGCCAAGAAGGGGTGTCCTCCCAGTTTTAAATTTTTGCTATTTAAGAATGAAAAAAAAAAGTTCCTTTATTTGCTTGGCTTGTAGATCATAGTTTGTGAACTCCAAGAGAGACAGAAACAAAGATTCTCTCGTTCTTCCGATATCTTGAGTTTCTATATTTGTAAAAATGAAGGCTCACACTGGTTACACTGTCTCTTTCCAAGGTGTTGGCAGGACTGAATAAGGCAGTGGCTATAAAAGGGTTTTGAAGACTGTTTAGTGCTATGCTGATGTAAGGTACTGATTTGAATCAGGAATGGGTTTGGTTACAAGTAGCTGAGGGTTGGATTAGCAGTGACTGGAGCCAGAAAGACGTATGCAGTTCACTTAGATGGGTGTTGCAAGTTCCCAGGGTGGAAACAGTGGCTTACTGATGACATTTGCTGTTTGTATTCTGGTAACACATAGGTATTGCTGATACTCCTTTTTAAAGTGCAAGACGATGTCACAATTCAGGAACCATGTCCTCACATGATAGTGACCCAAATACACGGAGGGGGAGTATGGAGGAGGTGGTTTTCCTTTAGCTGGTGACGACAGTATTTCCTGGCAGCTCCCCTCCCCCAGACTTCTCCTCCCATTTTCTTGAAAAAGGAGGTTCACACCTAGACCACACTAGCAAACGTGAATAATAGTGAACTCCTGGAGTCAGGTTCTGCCCTGCTCGGACCATCAGGATCTTACTAGGGAGAAGATTGGAGGGGGCAGCAATTGATGTTGCCGTGCATATTCCCTCCCCTCCCCCATTTAAGATGTGCTTCTGGCATCAGCTAGAGCAACATCATTGCATGAATTCCACGAGAACTCTCAGGGTCTATAAAAGTTGTCTACACAGACATATGCAGATGAAGGGCATTGCAGTCAGCTTGTAGGGCCAGGCTGGGAGCTGAGACATCACATTCATGGCTAGACGCTCCACTTCAACCAGGACTAAGCTGAGAAGGAAATCAAGGGAGGGGCCTGCAAGACGTCTCCATGTGGTTTCTGGAGCATAACAGACAGATGCAATTAAATGCTCAAGTAAATGTGACGGAAAAAAATGATCCCCAGCCAGTTACCCAAGGAATATCTTCACTGCAAAATCTGGTACTGGAAACGGACACTTTTGTAGGTGAGTACTGTCTTCAGAAAATTTTGTTTAAAAGATTAAAGAAAAAGTGTGTGAGTGTTTGCCTGTGTATGTGGTGTCAGAGGCCAGAAGAAGGCATCAGATTTTCTGGAACTGGAGTTATAGATGATCATGAGCTACCACGTGGATGCTGAGAACTGAACCTGGGTCTGCTGAAAAGAGCAACAAGTGCTCCTAACCACTGAGCCGTTGCTTCGGCCCCCTCAAAGTTTAAAAAAGTTTATCATTATTACTATTATTATTACTATTTTGTTATTATATGTAATGTTTGTGCACGGGCATGTGTGTGAGCCATGTGGCGCTTGTGTAGAGGTCAGAGGACAACTTTGTGGAGTAAGTTCTCTCCCCTGCCTGTATGTGGAGTGGTGGTTTGAATGCAATGGGCCTCTAAAAGCTCACAGGGAGTGGCTCTATCGTGAGGCGTGGCTTTACGGGAGTAGGCGTGGCCTCCTTGGAGAAAGTGTGTCACTGGGGAGACTGGCTTTCAGGTCGCTTTTGCTTAAGTTTGTTCAGTGTCACAGTCCTTTTCCTGTTCCCCGCGGCACGTACGGCTCTCAGCCACTCCGCCAGCAGCGCCTTTGCCCGGTTGCCACCGTGCTCCCTGCCATGAACACAGCGGACTGAGCCTCTGATGCTGTCAACTGTCACCTCAGTTGAATGTTTTCCTTTGTAAGAGTTGCCTTGGATATGGTGTCTCTCCACAGCAATAGAAACCCTAAGGCGTGGGTTCCGAGCACAGTTTGTCAGGCTTGGGTGACAAACTGAGCACCTGTTGAGCCGTCTCACTGGCCTCCTTACCTTTAGAAAATTTAGATTAAAAATCTAAACCCACAAGATGCAAATTAGATACCAACTAATCTGAAATTTAAAATAGTCCTCGATTTACAGAATTTACTTTGATACTTCTTTTAGAACTAAAATATTTTGGATCATTTTAAATGACTTCATTAGTAAAACATGACTTCATGCTATTTAGTATTTATATGTAAATATAAATTGTGTAAGTATATGCATGCACAACTCAGTTATTAAATTGAGCTAAGTAGGCTCATAAACTAATTAAAAATGAAGAGTGAAATAGTCCTTTTGAATACAATGTATACTGTGTATACAAAGTAATATGAACCACCGCATCTCAGTGTTTTAGAGTACCATACAGCAAAAGATATATATATATATATATATATATATATATATATATATATATATTTTTTTTTTTTTTTTTTTGGTTTTTCGAGACAGGGTTTCTCTGTGGTTATGGAGCCTGTCCTGGAACTAGCTCTGTAGACCAGGCTGGTCTTGAACTCACAGAGATCCGCCTGCCTCTGCCTCCCGAGTGCTGGGATTAAAGGCGTGCGCCAAGATATTTTTTAAGAAATTAAATTTTTGTTCCCAAGGGTTAGATACCTTGTTCACACAGGTCAAATATACCACAGAGCAGATGTTCCTATACTGTATAGGAAGTTGAAGTCCTCCAAATCCCTGAGACTTTTTTATTCCAATCATCCATCCATCCATCCACCCATCCATCCATCCAGCCAGCCAGCCAGCCAACCAACCATACACCACCCACTCACCCACCCATGTAGTTTTACTCACACTAAAAAAGTAAACAGAGAGAAACAAACAGATAGAGAGAATGTTTTCTAAATTTGAAAGTCCATTTGAAGAGACCAGAGCATGTTTGCTTAAAATTCTCAGAAAATGCTAAGAAGATATTTAAGCAACAGAAGATGGGAGATAATTTCAGCCCTTGCCTTAGCTCTTGTGGGAATGGGGTCTGTCCGGGTGAATACCGAGAGGTAGTTCTCCTGGGAATTGACATTCCCTCTGTGTTTCTGTGTGAGGAAGGCACAGAGTGCAGAGGATGAGACTCAGGCCCCAACGGTCTAACAGTGCTTCCATGGGAACTGAAATTTTTAGCTATGGATTGAAGAGAGTTCTTGCATTATCAGAGGAATTCCATTTTATAGCAAATTACTCTTTTCCTAGTGCTTATAGTATTTCCCCAAAGCAAACTTAAAAAGAATGCTTAAATTGGAACTAAGTTTCTGTTTTATGTAGAACAATATTATAGTCTCATTGAGGCCTCCAAGAATATAGTTGCCAGAAATATTGCGACAGAAAAAAAACACAGTGCCCCTTTATAGCTGCTGTCGGGTTAATGAGAAATGATCTATAAAGTTCACAGACTTTTGGCATTAAACACCTACCTGGAAGTGAGACTAAAGCTCCAGCTAATTTAACTCCCATTTCACATAAGAAGAAATAGAAAGCCGGTTAGATTAAGTGATTTAAATCATTTAAAAATGTAAGCCCCAATTTATGTCACAGTCTCTCGATGGCTGTGCAGATTCAATGCATTTAATGCAAAGGGCACCGGAATCCAATTGCATTCCATTCTGGGTATTTACTAGTCTTGTGATATTTGAAAATTGTTTTCAGTAGTGGGGATGATAATTACATCTATGGCAGTTATGTTTGCGAAGAATAAACTGCATTCAAAAGTCAGGCCTATTGCAGATGCTTAGGAAGGACTTCAGTGGCTAGAAAGGACAGAAGCAATTGTGTGTCAATTCTGCATGAGACTTCCACCGAGGAATCAAATTTTCCCTGTCTGCCTATGTCCTTAGGCTCCACCATGTCATGGGATGTCACTCACCACAGAGAAAGGAGACATGGTACAAATCTGAGCTAGCATGGGCTTCCTGTAAAAGTCATTTTGTGAATGGGAATATAGGTATTTGTTTTTCAGAAATACACATCTGGAAGTAGAATTACATTTAAAGAAACAAAATGGTTTCTGAAGTGTTTCGTCATTCTATGCTCTCACTAACAATTTATGACAATGGTGGTTGCTCTATATTCTTGCCAACACTTGATATTGTCAGTCCTCAAAAATGTGTTTATTATCTATCTATCCATCCATGTATAATGTGTGTATCATCTATCTGTGTGTGTGTGCATGTTACATGCCACATGAGGAGTCAGAGGGCAACATAAAGAAGTCTTTTTTTTCTCCAATCATATGGGTTTCAGAAAAATCATCCACCATGACCAAGTAGGCTTCATTCAAAAGACACAGGGATGGTTCAACATATAAAAATCTGTCAGTGTAATCCATAACATAAACGAAATGAAAAAAAAACCCACAAGATCATCTCATTAAATGTTGAAAAAGCCTTCAACAAAACACAACATTCCTTCACGATAAAGGTCTTGGAGAGAGCAGGAATACAAGGAACATATCTAAACATAATAAAGACAATATACAGCAAGCCAACAGCCAACATCAAACAAAATAAAGAGAAACTCAAAGTGATTCCACTGGAATCAGGAACAAGACAAGGTTGTCCACTCTCTCCATATCTATTCAATATAGTACAATATATATGTGTTTTCTTTGAGTTTTTTGACTGTGAATGAGCCAAATACAGAGAGACATTTCATTGTATGTGCTGCTAAGCTTAACCAACGTATATACTTTAAAGGTATTTTGACTTCAAAATTTGGGTGTAAGGATATATTGCTTTGGAAAAGAGGGTCTACTTTTATTTCCATAAAGGATGAGAACCTGTGGATTCCTTCCAGACTAATGTGGTTTGATGGACCAAGATCTCCCCAAAAGGTCTCCGTGAACCCCAAAAGAAAATACTTCATCCAACCTTTGGCGTACCTGCTTCATGAAAGAGTCTGCCAGACATTCTGCAAGACCCCAGAAGAATTTGACTGACAAGCTGTCAATTTAGGTGGAACTGTCCTCGAAATTTCATGCTTCATGGAAATGTCTGCCAGTTACTGTGGGCCTATAGGTTGAAGATTGTATGCTCCAATGTTACAGAAGTACTTTGGGAGACTGTCCATGCAGTGAGATGTCTTTGTCAATTCTAAAGTTTTGGGAGTTGTTTACAATGCATTTCCTGTTAACTTAGATAATATTATATCCTCTGGGGTCTTTGATGGAGTTGAAAAATAGATAGTTATAGTTTTACTTAGTTATAATAAAAGATAAAGTAGATATAAACATTGTAACTGTAATTCTTGTTCAATACCTGTTTTGTTATATGTAATTTTACTATGTTAAAATTAAAACCTTCCTTTTTATTTAGACAGAAAAGGGGAGGTAATTTGGGATTCCCCTCTGTATGCTGTAAATATATTTTACTGCCATTGGTGAATAAAGAAGGTGCTTTTGGCCAATGGCTTAACAGAATATGGTCAAGCTGGAGAAGATACATAGAGAGAGTAGACAGAGTGAGAGGGATGCCATGTAGCTGCTGCAGCAGACAGATGCCGGATACTGGACAGAACCTTACAACTAAGTGGCAATACACAGATTAATAGAAACGGGTTAATTTAAGATGTAAGAGCTAGCTAGGAATATGCTAGAGTCATTGGCCAAGCAGTGTTGCAATTAATATAGTTTCAGTGTGATTATTTTGGGTCTTGGCAGCCAGGAAAGAACAAGCAGTCTCTGACTACAAGGATTAATCTATAGATGTAGAATTAAAAGGCAAACAGGGGATGAACTTGCGAACATTGTCTCATCTCTCTCCCTTTCCCCTTCTCTCTCCCTGGCTATGAGTTTCAATTTTCCATATACCTTCTCCTGATGTGCTGTCTCGTCTCAGGATCAAAGTTATGGGGCAAACATATTGTGGAATAAAACCTCCAAAACTGTGAGTCAAAAATAATTCATTTGCCTTTATAAGCTAACTATTTCATTATAGTGATGAAAAGCTAACAGAAGTGTTGCCATAGCATGAAAGCGCTATTCTGATCCCTATGCCAACAATGTTCCAGAAAGGGGATCAACTTTTGAGATTTTCTGTTTCATGACAAGCATGAATCTTTAAAAATGATTGTATAATTGATGAAAAAACACACTCTTGAAAATTACAAAGTAGTATCTACTTATTGGCCACACCTTGGTGTTATACACCCAGGTGTGTGGTTCTATTTTTAAATGTTTGGATAAAGGCTGAGTTATACATTGTGATGTATGCACTCTCTGCTCTACATTATTTTCCAGGCAGTGGATGATAACTGCTGGGCGAGAACTAAGGGAGACAGTGGGTGCCAGTAGGAAGTCTTCCTTGGAGTATTTATCTTAGTGATGAGTTGCTAGACCTTTTCCATTCTTCCTCCCTTCTTGGCATTCATCTGGATTATTCTCCATCTCTTTCTACATCTTTGACTTACATCTACTGACTCAGACTTCATCTCCTGTTCCTCTTGTTTTGGGGTAACTATTGGTTGGCCCATAAGACATGAGTATCAACTCATGACATCATATCAACTAACGATTTAGTTGGTAGTGGGAGGCTGTGCAGAACTTGCCCCCCTCTTTCTCTCCACCAGCAGAATGGAGCAGGAGGAGTTGATAGCCGTAGCCTGCTCATGGGTCCCAGAGTCAGGAGATAATGAGTCTAACATTGCTTTATTGGTTTTCCCATTGCTATGACAAAACCCAACAGTGACAGTGCAGGGAAGGAGGGTTTATTTTAGCTCATGGTTTAAGGTCCAGCCAGTCCATCATTGTGGGGAAGATGTGGTGGAGGCATGAGGCAGCCTGTTGCTCTGAGACTGCAGTGGGGAGGCAGAGAGGAGAGTAGTGTTGCTCACCAGTCTTTGTTCTTTCTCCGTTTTATTCCGTGTGGATCTCCATCCTATGGGATGGTGCTGCGTATGTTCTCTTCCATCCTCAGTTAAACCTCTTGAGTTAACTTGAAAGGCATGCTCAGAGGTGTGTCTTCTAGGTGATTCCAATTTCAGCCAACTTGACAATGAAGATTATCCATTTTTCTTGCCAACTGTAGATAGATATCTAGAAATGACAAGCTCGGAGATGTAGAAACAAAAAAATTTCTCTCCGTGACATTCTTAGGCATAATCACCTGGGACAAAAAAAGAAAGAACCACACCTATCTAAGATTACCTAGAGAATGATTTCCCATGTTCACCCAGTGAGACAGAGAAGCTGATGCAGTTGTGGGTCAAGGGAGCCCAAGACGGCTCATGTGTTAGCTCCAACCCTGTTGTTTATTCACGTGGTGAGATATTTCAGAGGGAGGTCTGGAACACCGGGAGTGTATTGCAGGGCAGCAGATCCCGCAAGGAGCCTCTGGCAGGGTTAGGGTGAGAGAGTGGGAGAAAAGATGCAATTGGAGGTGAGCCCTGGGTGAGGGACCCCAGGAAAAGTAAAGGTCTTAAGGACCCAAGGGAAGCCTGGACTTCATGCAAAATCTGCTTGAAGGCTTGAGAGATGGCTCAGGCGGCAGAGTGCATAATGCTGTTGCAGAGCATGGGGAATTGGTACCCATGTCAGATGGCCCACGGTGACTCCAGCTCCAGGGACTCTGACGCCCTCTTCTGGTCCCCAAGAGTACTGCACTGATATGTTCTCACTTCTGTCTGAACATAAGGCTCATATTTACAAACAAAATAAAATCTTTTAAAAAAACCTGCCTGAGAGGGGCCATACGGACAATAATCAGGAAACTGCACTGTTAGGGCTGATTAAGTTTTTAGGCAGACACATCCTGCAGCAGTGCGCTCTCTCTCTCTCTCTCTCTCTCTCCCTCTTTTTCTGACTGTGAGGTTTTGTTCTTTCGTGATGTTCTGCCTTTCCACAGACTCAGAGAATTGCAGCCAATTGACCATGGACTGAAATCTCCAAAACTCGGAGTCCAAGAGAACCTTCTCTTCTTCCTAAGTTTCCTCAGGAATTTCCTGATAGTATTGAAAAGCAGGCTAACATAGGAGTGTCACCACAGCACAAACACAGCTGTTCTGACTGCTGGATCTCCTCTAGCCTCTGTGCCTCCTAGCCTCTATGGGAACATGCCCAAGTCTGTAAGGGCTTTGCCTACAAATTGGGAGTCAATCGAAATAAATTTGAAGCACATATGTTACATAATTGATGTAAAATGATACACATTTGCCAGTCAGCTTTTAAAAACAGTCAGGTTTGATGGCAAACAAATTTGTCTATTCATAGAAGCCTCAAAACTAATAGATTGTTGGGTGCTGGGTAGGGAGGCAGAGAGTGAATGGATGCTGACCAGCCGCTCAGTGAGAGAGTGGTCTCCAAACCGTGATGGGGAGACAGCAGCTGGCCTCTAGCATGGGCTTCCTAATGGAGCACAAAAAGAAGACATTTACTACTTAAGAGCCTGACAAAGAGTTTCCTGCCATTCACACACATAGGCAGGATGTGTGTGTGTGTGTGTGTGTGTGTGTGTGTGAGAGAGAGAGAGAGAGAGAGAGAGAGAGAGAGAGAGATATCTGACACCCTGAAGACACCACATGCCCAGTGGAAAATAGTGCCCCCTTTAAAACAGGCCGAAAGACTTTGGTGGAAGGCAGTGTGGTCTCGCTCCTCTGTTTATAAAGAAGGCCTTTCATGCAGGCATGATGTATTGAGGATTTAAACCATATAGATCCTTTACGCTAACAGACCATTTATCTTGATTTTTCCAGATTTCCAGGTTGTCTTCCAGGCATACCCCATCGACTCTCAAAGGGGCTATGGTATGGACAGCTACATTGCAAGTCTCTAAATCACGACGCTGCAGGCACTTGTCATCCTGGTACTTGAGTGGGGTCTCCCTCCGCTTCAGCCTTCCTTCCCAACCCTGAGACTCCGTCACAAAGGCTCACTTGCTCTTCCTCAGCATCCACATTCCTCACCTCTGTTTCTAGTTTTCATTTCTATGCCATGTGTGTATGTTGGTACGTGTGTGGATGCACACGTGTGCGCAAGTGGAGGCCAGAGGAGAATCTTGAGTGGAAATCTCCAGGCATTGTCCATTTCATAAGACCTTCTAAGACGGGGCCTCTCTCTGGCCTAACCAAGTGGGTTAGGCTGGCTTGCCAGCAAGTGTCAGGGATCTCGTGTCCTCTGATTCCACATGGCTGGGATTTACAAGTACGTGACGTCACTACAGGATTATTTCACACAGGTTCTGGGGAGGGAACTCAGGTCCCTGTGCTTGGAAGGCAGGGACGCCACTGACTGAGCCATCTCTCAGGCTCCCTTTTCAGTGGTTGTTTTTTAAACTTCAGATTTATATTAAGGAAAAAGTGTTCTACATAGACTACATCCAACGGTCCTTCCTTCAAAGAGTTTTTAGATGTTGGGAAGCTAAAGTCCGTTGTTTGCTCTTTATCCCTCTCTCTGTGGGTCCCCCACTATCACAGAGAAGAGAAAATAGTGTCACATCTTCCGATTTAAATATCAGTGAGTTAAAGTCTCTTTAAAGAAGGCGTACAAGCTTTCCTGAAGGACACCTTAGGATGGCATTAGCTACCCTAATGATGGACTCGCTTCCTGGAAGTATGATGGGATGAAGCATTTTCTCCCTCCAGAATGTGTGCTCCTCTCCTGGTGCCTCTAATAGTCTACCAGAGAAGGTAGAACCACATGCTGGGATACACTTGCTAGTCACTTTTCTAATAGTCTGCCACAGAAGGCAGAATCACCTTGTGGGATACACTTGCTAGTCACACTTCTGGGGTCGTACCCTGATCCTAGAGTCTGAGCCTTTGCGCTCTAGAGTCCGAAAGTCTGCATTTGGTTTTTGTGATTTTTTTTTTTTTTGGTGAAGATGCAATTGACGTACATGTATATGTGTGTTTACATGTGTATGAGTGTGCCTGCAGATGTGCACCTGTATGTGGGGGTTACAGGATGATGGTGACTTCCTAGATTTCTCTCTTTATAATTGTTGAAGGTTATTATTAGTGTGATTGTGTGTGAGCGTGTATGTGAGTGTGTGTATGTGCATGTGTGATTGTGTGTGATGATACATACATGGAAGTCAGAGGATAACTTCCAGGGATTGGCTCTCTCCTTCCTGGGATCTGGGGGTTGAACTCAGCTTGCTAATCTTGTGCAGCAAGGGCTTTTTTCTCCTGCTCTCTCTGTCTGTTTACTGAGGCAGGGTCTCTTGCTGATGCTGGAGTTCTCCGGTTCTTGGTTAGTATAGCTCCAGGGAGTTCCTGATTTGGTTAGTGTATTTAGCTCCAGGGAGTTCCTGATTTGGTTAGTGTAGTTAGCTCCAGGGAGTTCCCAGTTATGTTAGTGTAGTTAGCTCCAAGGAGTTCCTGATTTGGTTAGTGTAGTTAGCTCCAGGGATCTCCTCTGTATCTGTTCTGGGATGACAGATGGAGGAGCCTGCCCATTGTTTGTCTAGGTTCTTTGGATCCCAACTCTGAAGGTTCTAAGGCGTGTATGGCACCTGCTCTATTCAATGAACCATCTTTCCAGCCTACATTTTAGCACACGGCCTAGCAGATTGCACGGTTTACAGAGCATATTCTAAGTAAAAGTCTACCTCACCTGTCATGAAGCTCCTCTGGCTCAGAATTGGGGCCTGGACGCAGGAAAGAGATCCCTGACTCTTCTGAAAGTCTCTGAACGCTGCTCCTATTGTGAACAAGGACACACTGGGAGATGAGCAAGCCAAGACGTAGGAAATACACAGGTGCGATGTGCTTGGTCAGATATTGCAACTGTCTGATCAGGGACTATGAAGCCAAGGCATTGTTAGGAGTTTTCATTTTTTTCTGTTTATCAGTCTTTAAAAGTTTACTTTTTCCAGCCACATTCCAGGCACCCTGCTAAGCACATCCTGCAAACCTTCTGTCAGAGAGTCAAAATGAAGCTGAGTTTGAAGTCCCAAATTGTCCCCAGATGGGCACTCCAGTAGAGTCATCAGGCAAATGAAGTCAGTTCTTTCCCTTGCTCTGCAGGTACCTTTGTGCCATTCATGCTTATGTGGGGCAAAGACTTTGGCTCGTGTTTTCCCGGCACATGTCTCCAATTCATTCACTTTATTAATTCATACAGCTGCTTATTCATTCACTAAATACCCACCCATGCATTCATGTACTGCCTTATTCATTTGGCGATGATCTGTTGTCGGCCTGCTATGTCCCAGACTAGGAACAAGATAGCAGGGGTGCAGTGATTAACTCCACAAAGTTCTTAGGGCCTGTGGCCTTTATTCCACACAAGACAATACTCTTATATGCTTTGTTTGCTCGGTAAGTGCTGCCTGCTAGCTTACTCTCCATAGAGATCAGCTGTTCAACAGAGCCCGCATGAGAGCAGCCTGTAGCCTGTCTGCAAGCTTCCCCCACTTTGTCTTCTTCAGCAAAGGGGTCTTCTCACATATTTGAAACATTTATCCAAAAATCTGGGGGAGATGACTTCAAATTGTGAACTCTTATGTAACGCATCTATCAACACAAGGTGCTAAGTCTTCAGCTGTGGATTCAGATAGGCGGGAAAGCCACCTTCAAAGCAAACTTTCTCCAGTATTGGGGTACTCTGCAAAGAGGCCCTAGTAATGCGGTGTTTACTTTCTGCAAACAGTTGCCCAGATGAGCAACTGTCTGGAGGGCTTCTGCCTTCTCTATATTTAGGACAGCCTTTTTGTTACACTATATTCATATTGGGAGATATTAACACATGCCATCTTGAAAGACAAAAAAAGCAAAACAGGGAGACAATGGATTTGTGAATTACAAGCCATTGCCAAATACCCAAGATTACCTACTTGATTTACTCTGTGTGTCTGTTGGGAAACTTCCCAACAACAACATCAACAAGAACCCAGGTTGTTTGCTGGCCCTGTAAATCCTCATTGTCTGTCCTCTCTTCTTTCCTTGTTGAATTTTGCTGCCATCCCTTGTGGAGAGAAGAAATTGCAAACATTATCTTACAAGGTGAAATTGTTGTTGTTGGATCTACCCTTGTAGAATAGCCATACTTCTGAGGAAGCATTATGGGGGGCAGGCTATAGGAACAAGGGACATTTTCAGAATATTTCACTAAGTATTTCACTAAATTAACAAGGCACTAAAGTAGCAATTGAAGGAGCACTGGCCATAGAAACTGACTTTGCTGGGCTCGTGTCTCCTGCAGCTTTAAGGTCCATCATTAAGCTGGCCCAGAGGACCCAGACAGTGACCCATGCGTTGGGGATTCAGTGGCAATGGTATGGAATTCCTTAGAGTGCCCTTGCCCAAGGCATGAGTGGGCTAGCAAACCTCTCTCTGTTCCTACCTGTCATATGATCATGCAGTAGGCTCTGGAGGGCTCAGGATGGTTTGCAGAAGACACCCTGGTGTTGGCAGTTAGACTTCTGAGTGCTGATGGGACAAGTGCCTGGGTAGGGGTGACATTATCAGCATTTGCCCCCGGGGGAGAAGACATTTGGCCATGTTGATGGGGTCAATAGAGGATCATGAAGAGTTTCCCTCTGCACAGAGCAAGAGCCTTCCTGGAGGTTCCGCTGCCTGCTTTTGAAAGCTAACTTGATACCAGCTAGAGTCACATGGGAAGAAAGAATCTCTTTTGTTTACTGTGTCTCACTATGTAGGTCTCTCTGGTGGCCTGGAGTTCACTCTGTAGGCCTCAGACTCTCAGAGACTTTCCTGAATGATGGGGTTAAAGTCCCGCACCACCCCCACCATACCCTGTAAGAAGGGATCTTACTTGAGAAAGTACCTCCAGAGGCTTGACCTTTCCGGAAGTGTGCAGGACATTTTCTTGATTGATATTTGAGGAAGGGCCAGCTCACTGTGGGTGGTCCTGCCCCTGCTCAGGTGGTGCTGGGTGGATTGAGAAAGTAGACTGAACAAGTCGTGGAAAGCACTCTAGCTAGCAGCTCCCCTCCGTGGCTTCCCTTTCTGCTCTGGGCTCCAAGTTCCTGCCTTGAGTGCCTGCTCTGATTTCCCTGAGTGGCGGACTGTGGTGTGGAGCTGTGCTATGGAGCTGAAATAAACCCCTTCCTGCCCAAGTTGATTTTGTTTATGGTGATTTCACCACAGCAATGGAAACCCTAAGCCGAGGATGAGATAAACTGATGTTTAGTAAACGGGACTGGGCAGGTGATGTACACAGTGCAAGCAGTGGCTGATCACCAGATGAGAGCTGCTCTTAGTCTATCAGGTGCTCCTGTTTGCTCGTCAGACGCTGACTAACCTGCACGAGGGCGCGCAGGTGGGGTGACAAGAGTCAGGGTTTGAGATTTTTCCTTTGTGTCTCCGTGTCACAAACTCTGCAGGATATAAAGTTCACTCTAAGTTCCCCTCCCCATCTTTGCATCCCCCACCTTCTCCTTCTTTCTCTCTCCCTCCCTTCCCCCTTCCTTTTGGAGTACCAACCGTGTTGCCTGGCACTGGTTGTATTAATTTACACGTTGATTAATTAATTGCTATGTTGGTGGCTGAACCCAGGACCTCCCACAATGCTAAGCAAATGCTCTATGCCAGCCCTCTCTTTAGGTTTTGTTTGGAAACATTCTCTGGCTAAATTGCCTAGAACTCACTCTGTCCCCCAGATAACCCTTGAACTCACCATTTTCCTGCCTCACCCCAAGTGCTGGGATTGCACTATCAAGCTCAGCTACTATTTTAGTCTTAAGAAAATAGGGAGATTATTCCCATACTTTGCCAGATGCTGGGAGCCAAAGCAGTTATGCCTGCTGCCTCCATATCCCTTGACTACCTGGAAAATCTGCATTAATTCCATGAACAATAACAACAATGAGTTTTAATAGAACACGTATAAATGGCCTTAATAACCGTCGTCTATGATGGAGGTGAATGGAAGATGGTTACTTTCTAGTTCTTAGACAGAATATTCCTAATAAGTAATTGAGTCAAAAACTTTAAAAGAGAAAGAAAACAGGATGCTTATCAATATCTCCCCATTTGAAGTCTATTTCTTCTGTTGCATTAGGGAAAGAATAGAGGAACAATGTTTTTATTCTTAGGATAGTGAAATAATAGGAAGGAGGGTGTTAGGAAGACAAGGGAGATTAGTATGAGAATTGCCTTATGAGATTATGGGAATTACAATATTCCACATGTCACCTGGAAGCCAGAGAACATGGAAAACAGTGGTGCAATTCAGTTTGAAGTCAAAGAATGACCAGCCAGGGGAGCCAGTGGTATGACTCAGCCCAGATGGAAGGCCTGAACATTTGAAGCGATGATGCCCAAGGGCAGAAAAAATGAGAGTGTCCCGCCTTCAGAAGAGGGAGAATTTGCCTCTCCTTTGTCCCTTTTGTCCCTTACAGACATCCAGAAATTATGATCACCGCCTGTCTAGGAACCCCTTAGCTCATTCAGATTGGCACCTAGAATGCAGACTGTCATGTGCAGCAAATGGTAGTCATCTTTGCTTGTGTAATTCCTTAGAGGTAATTGCAAAGGAAGGCTGATTCTAGGTGTTCTAAAGAACAGGCAGTGGGTTCAGTCATTAGGGAGCAGACCCTGTATCTTTCCTCTTCTAGGTGACTGTTATACTTCTAGCTCACAAGGGACACGCTTCAGGGCTCTCTCACCTCAGAAGCTCTCTCACTACTCACCATGTGGGACCAGGGCATTGCTTTATGTTTGCACTTTGGCCTCTTGCCCGCATCAGCCCTTTGGTTGATTTATTTTCATTCACATTTTTTTCTAGCCAGGGATGCTTTGGAGTTGATCTCTGTGGATTCACAGAGGCCTATGCTAAACTCTTACTAGTTTTGCAAGCCAGTTATTGCATACATTTTAAAAATTAACTATGTGAACACACTTAAGTAAACTTCATCTTACGTGTTAGAATGCTAAGAATTCATCACCAGCTGCCTAGTTTATGACATTACCGCTCTACGGGCCCCTGAGCGGGCAGAGATCTCCCGTGACTCTAAGGGGAAGTGGGATGCAGCTGTATTCTGCTGCGTCTCCTTTTCTCGGCTCTGCATTTCATGCCACCCTGTGTAAGTTTGAAATCAGACACGGTTGTAGCATGAATACCATGTAAGTTGGTAAACGTTGCGAATGGGGACTGCCCCCCTCCCTCGGAGTTCCTGCTGTTAATGTTTACCGGCACGCCACTGTTTACGGTTCTCTGTCTTCAGCTCAGCCTTTCTCAATCTTAGCATTGCTGACATTCTTAGGCAAATAACTGTTTGTTATTTGGGACTGTTTTGTGCCGGGTACATTATGGAGTGGCATCTCTTGCCACCACCCACTGGACGTCCATCAGACACCCTTCTTACTGTGACAGCTGAAAACATCTTCTGTGTGCCAAATGTTCCCAGGGAGATTACCCCCAGTTAAGAGACATCGACTTTGAGGACATGGTTCTTCAGTGTAAATAGTTTGCCTTTCTCCCTTTATTAGGTTTAGCAGGCATTTGATAAATACTGGCTGCTGTCCACTGCATATGGAGATGCAATGAAACCATGGACAGGCTTTGCAGATGCTCCTTCCCCCTGGAGCCAACCATGGCAGCATCTTTGTATTCTGCAGCATCACCATCCTTGATAAGTAAGGCGATATCGCTTTCAGATCTTTGCTGAGAAAAATAATTCCATGACTGCTAAATTTCTACGCTTTGAGTTCTGGGGAGAATTTGGGCTGTGTAATATTTGTTTAACGATGCAAAAGATGTGTCTCATTTGTTTATATTGTGTTTGTTTAACTCTGTAAAGCTGTGTTACTTTGTCTGAGACACCTGATGGATCTAATAGGAGCTGAATGGCTGATAGCTAGGCAGGAGAGAGAAATAGGTGGGGCTGGTGGGTAGAGAAAATACACGAGGGAGAGAGAGAAGGCGGAGTGAGAAAAAGAGGAGGAGAGGAGGATGCTAGGGGTCAGTCACCCAGCCACGCAGCCAGTCATGGAGTAGGAAGGAAAGAGGAGGAGAGGAGGATGCTAGGGGTCAGTCACCTAGTCACGCAGCCAGTCATGGAGTAGGAAGGAAAGAAAGATAGATAGAAGAAAGAAAGGCAAAAAGCCCAGAGGCAAAATGTAGTTAAAGAGAAACAGGATAATTTAAGTTAGTAAAACTGGCTAGAAACACAACAACCTTAGTCCGGGCATTCATAAGTAAGAATAAATCTCTGTATATGTATTTGGGAGCTGGGTGGTGGGTCTCCAAAGAGTAAAGAAACAAAAAACAAACAAAAAACAAAAGCCACTACATTTTCCTATGTTCCTTCAGGCGGAATTGGGTTTCTAGTTATAATTATGATTTTGAGATGAAGAGTAAATAAAATAAAACCATGATCTAAAGATGGCAATTTATTTTCACAAGCCCTAGAATCTATACTAATGTGCTCAGATAATGATCTTTATTAATTATATTAGGATTAATAGCAGGATTATGCAATAATGATCCTGTGTAAAATGTGCACACTCACACAGGTGATTGTTGTCTCTTGCGCACAAGCAGCTGCCAAGAGGTGTGCCTCTCAGCAGATCACCAAGAGGTCCAGGATGGCAAGGACCTCATTTAAATTGCCAGCTTCAATGTAGTGACTGGCAGGGTCCCGCAGTGAGGCGTCACATCCAAACCCACTGATGAGTGCCATGGCAGCTCTGGCTGAATAATGCTCCCAGAGGCGGCCACTCTGGGACTCCCAGAATAGATACTAAATGGAAAACGTGGCCAGAGAGCACACATGGGAGGCTGGGGTCCCTGGCCATGCCGGAGAGCACCCAGAAAATGTGGCTCAGCCATAGACTTCAGCATTGAAGGCTTCCTGGATGGAAGGTAGAAACTAAGGCATTTACTACTCTAGGAACCTGTGGATGGGACATGCAGACCAAGGCTCCCTCTCTTCTGCCGCCATGAAACCGACTCTTCCCCAGGAGCTGTCTTGGGGAAGTAGGAGAGGAATGCTGAAGAGTGAAGACTCTAGAGACTGTTCTATATTGTCATTCAGGCCGTCTGTTGCTGAGACAAATGGACAAAAGAAATCACTTAAAAGGAGGGAGAATTTCTTTTGCTTCATGGAATCGGAACTCATGGTTCATGGGCTTCTGGCTTCATTGCTCTTGAGCCCGTAGGAGGCAGAGCATCATAGCTGAAAGGTGTCGAGCCAAGATGTTCACTTCGTGGTGTTTGGAAAAGGGGGAGAGGAGAGATAGGAGAGGAAGAGAAAGAAAGAGGAGAGGAGAGGGAGATAGACAAACAGACCTAGGCAAGACAGCCCCCAAGGAGCAAGGATCTCTTCTCAGGAACCTACCTCTTTCAAGTAGGTCCCACCTCTGAAAACCCCATCAGCTCTCAGTAGAAATGAATCCATCAGTGGATTATCCCATTGATTAGGCTGGAACCATCGTGATCCAGGAACTTCAGGGAGTGGATCCAGGAGCTGGGGACCAATAGAGAAGAAGGACGTTATGTTGTTGGCAGGAAAATGAACGCAACTGGAGATAGTCATATTAGGGAAACCAAAGCAGCTTCAGGAAGACAAATAACTATGTTTTCTTTCATTCCTAGACTTTATATACATACATAAAATCATTTATGTAGATGTGGCATGAAAATAGAAACAACCCCCCTTGGGAAACAAAGGCACTAACAAGAGTAGAGAAAGGGGAGACTAGAGGGCATGGGCATAGGTTTACCATATGTTATAGTGTACGAAAATGTCCTTACACAACAATGCCAGGTACAGTGAATACACATAATGAAAAATTAAAATAAAGTCTCTCACACACTTTCTATAGTGGTTTGGATGGCACGTGGCTTTCCTTGACAATTTGCTGGTGTCAAAGGAAAAGGGCTGGACTCATTTTAGAAAATGCTGTGCGTCACCTTTCACCGACCTTGTCCTCCCAAGGCCTTTGCCGTCTGTTTGCTGAATTTTTTCTGGTGCTTCCCTTTTGCTCTGTTTCTTTTGCTTTCTGATGCTCTAAGACCCATTCCTTCTTACAAAACTGTCTGATTTGCAAATCCAACAGGACCATCCATGTTTAAACTGCCAGCTTCAGAGTCATTCAGTGGTGTGATTCAGATATATAGCAAGCTGAGAATGAGATACTTTTACTTCTCTTGCATGATGTCCAGAGAACAAACCCTCAACATTGTCACTTTCATAGCGTGTAATCTGTAGTGTGAGTGGTAATGGAAACATGAGCTTTATAACTGTGTCTGTGGCTCAATTAAATAGTCACAGGTGAGTAGCAAATGGGATTCTGTCCTAGGAAAGATGTCACGGATGGCCTGAACAGTTAAGATTTGGTGCATAATTTAATGAGCATCATCTGACGTTAGTACCATAGAGCAAAGGGACGGGACAATAGCTAATAGGTGAATAGAAGTAGCAGTTTCTGATTCAGGATTTCCTCCAGATCCTCTGACAGCACCTGCTCACCTGACTTCTTGGCAAGAGGCTTTTTCCTGGCCAGACTGATCTTGACATAAAAGAGTGAATTATCAATTGGCATTGGAGGGTCTGGGGTGGCAGGAGGCTCTTGAGCAGAGATTCTCAACCTATGACCCCCTTTGTGGGGTCAAATGACCCTTTCATCGGGGTCGTCTAAGGCCATTGGAAAATACAGATATTCTCATTATCATTCATAACAGTAGCAAATTTACAGTTATGAAGTAGAAATAAAAATAACTTTATGGCTGGGGTCACCACAACATGAGGAAGTGTATTTTAAAGAGTTGCAGCATTCGGAAGGTTGAGAAGCACTGATCTGGAGAGAGGGCAGCCGCAGTTATGGGCTCTGATTCCAAGTATCCTGAACCGCTAGTTAGAGAGCTGTTGGTGGAGGAGACCTTCCTGCTAGAAGTCTCTGCAGGAAAGACGGGGAAGCAGTGACGGCTCCCAGAGCAGACTGATGCTTCCTATGGGTTTTCCCTGAGAGTATTTGTTTAGATATGATGTTTATTATACAAATCCAGTCTTCACGGTCATTTCACTCTCTGCTTGCAATTTAGAAGACATTTCCCATGCAAAAGAAAATAAGCTATGCGTTCTTTGTGAAACTAAAGGCAGAGTGAGTAAAAATGGAACTGTCTAGTATTGTCTTTGCCCCACATCTTCCCATGGATGCACATATGTGTATACATACATACAGGGTCATGAGCCTTTTCCCGCTGCTACCTCCCCTCAAAAATCCCTAGTCCCCACCCCCAAAATGAGAAATGCCAACATTCATGAGGATTTCAAAGGGGACATGAAGTGGGTGTCACTATAGAGCAGACGGCTTCCTACCCGAGGTCACCATCACTTTTACGATGTGTCTCTTTGTACACAAATAACTAGTTTCTCACTGTAATGTATTTACTATTTCCCTTTCTTGCAGTCTATTAAATAATGTGGTGTCTCACCCTGGTAGTTGCTTATATTTGATCCTTTCATTCTTCTGCCTGCTGTCTTCCATTGCCGCTAGAGGCTGCCTCACCGAGGCGCAGAGCTGACTGGGTTGTAGCACGGATTCCAGAGTAGGACCATTGTTCGTCAACTCCTCTGGCTAAGTGGCAGATGACCTTGGTCAAGGTAATAAAGTTGGTCTGGATCTTTGTTTCCTCATTTGTACAATAGCGATCAAAGACTATATAGAATTACTGTAAGAATTAATCAGGTTAATAGACAGAGATTGGAGCCGAGAGACTGGAGAACGCTTACAGATAGTAGTCTTTCGTTCCTTTATCGCTTTTCTGGTTGCGGAGATAAAACGCCTGACAAAGGAAATTTAAGGGGGAGGGATTATTTTGTCATCTTGTGTGAGGGTGCAGACCGTGGTGGTGGGGGAGGCATGGGAGCAGGGGTGGGAAACAGCTGTTGGAGTTGTGTCTGAGGTCAGGAGCGAAGAGATGAGTGTTGTTCCTCCCCTCGCTATTTCTCTTTCGCTTGCTCTGGGACTCCAGCCTAGGGGATGGTGCTGCCCACATCAGGGTGGATCTTCTCATTTCAGCTGAACCTTTCTCACAGCATGCCCAGGAGTGTGTCTCCCGGGTGACTCCAAACCTCATCAAGTTGGCAGACACGATTAAACACGACAGTCCTTCCAACAGTGGTCTACCTTTCTGTTATCCATGGAATTTGTTCTCTCTTATTTTTCTGAAGATGAGCTCAATGGCCATTGTTTGCCACCTGTATGCACCTTTGAGATCACACCTATCCTAACCCTGTGACTTACCTAAGTATTTCCTCCAAATACATTCTCTCTTTGAGGAATGCTGGCAAGTAGTCATTGATATATATGATGATATATTTTTGTCATTATTTCAGAGGTGCCCTTGGTGGATATGAGAGATAGTAAGGGAAGAACAGATGGGACAGGACTGGTTTGCTGGGGACTTTAGGGGAAGAACATAGGAAAAGTAGACTGGAGCCTGAGGACCATTTAAAGGACAGATAAGATGCTTTTCTTACCCATGCCCTAGGGACACTTGTGTTTGGACAGCAGTCTTCTGTGCTACAGATGCCCTGCTATGCCAATCAGTCTATTAAGATTTTCCCAGTCTCTTTCCACAGATGAGCTATGTACATAAGCAAGGCTTCTTCCACATACGAAGCTGGCCTGAGGGACAACCAGTGGATGTGACTGGGAGAACATGTAGGCTTGTGTGAAAGGGAGAGATTCCAGAAACAGTGTTTCAGATGAAAACCCGCAGAGAAAGCTAGACAAGAACCAAGATATATTCAGTGAGTAGGGTCTAAATGCAAAGGGAAAAGCTTCTTCTGAAAAGATCAGCACCTCTAGATCCAGAAAGCAAGCACCCCCGAGGGAGAGTGTGGGCTGCCTTACGATGACCCCCAGCTGGTGGTGCCCCAATGTTAGTTTATGTTGTAGTGGATCTCTGGAAGGCCAGAGGAAGCCAGGTGGTTCCTCCCAGCAGTGTAGTGTGACCCAGCTTTACCCACGGTGATGTTGGGTGGAGGCACTGACTTCTGCTCCTCAGAGTTTACCCAGTATGTTAGTTGCTTTTCTGTTGCCATAGAACACCATGACCAAAGGCAATTTAAGGAAGAAAGGGTGTCTTATGGCTGGTGGTTCCAAAGGAATGAGTCCATCATGATGCAGGGGCATGGCAACCTTGGACAGGTAGGACAACAGGACCAGGAAGCCAAGCATCGTCAATTTTAGGCGTGAACCCAAGAGAGAAATGAAAGTTCTGGTGTAGTTAAAGCTCTCTCAAGGCCCTCCTCCAGTGATGTACTTCCTCCAGCAAAGCCACACCTCCTAAAATGTTCCTAAATAAAACCACTAATGGGACTAAATATTCAAAAATAGGTCTGAGCCTATGGGGATATTTCTCATTTAAACCACCACACACAGACATGGAAGCCCAAGCCTTTAATCTTAGTATTCAAGAGGCAGAAGCTGGTGAATCTCTGGGAGTTCAAGGCTAGGCTGGACTACATAGTATGTTCCAGGCCAACATGGGCTACATAGTGAGATCCCATCTCAAAAACAAAACAAAACAATAAACCAACACACACACATACACCCCATCTGTTTATCTACATTGCAAAGAGCAAGGTATAGTCACACTGGGAGCGTTCCAGAGGTAGTGTAGCAAACACTGTGACAAGTGGGGTTTCCCTTAGCCACATGAGGTCCTTAGCTTTGCCATGTTGGGCTTAGATGGAATCATTCTGACATCTCCATTCCCACCTGTTGCCCCTTGAAAATATATAACCATGAAACTACATCACACGACAGACTTCTGTCTCACAGACTTGCTCCTGCCGGAACAGGAGGGACAAGTTGCTTGTTGTTCAAAGAAAAAAATCGTGGAGAGCATCATGCATGCCTCTTCTCCACCCTCAGCAGCTGCTCCGGGTCTGCTCACTGCATCTCAGGCCAGGTCCGAAACCATCTATGGGGATGATGTATGCAGGAAGCCATCTTTGCAGGAGAAAGCTTGAGATGACAAGGCCAAGTGCTGTCAGAACTAAGAAAGTCCTCTGCTGTCTGCATTGAAAATATAGCCTGTATGGCCAGGCTGCGGAGGCTTTGCAGGGCACACGGAACTGAAAAGGAACACGAACTGACTCTGGGAGAGAAAACTTTAAGAAAATAGCACAAGGAGGTGGTCCCATTAGCCTTCACGTGCCTTGGGAGCCTGAAGGGAAAACTGAGGAGAAAATGGAGTGTTCTCATCACACTTGGCCTTGGGGCCAACATCTGAGACTTCTAGAGCTTAGCATGTGCTTTTTGCACATGTGTCAAGCCAGGACCAAGAGATGTCAAGACGCGAGTGTGTTGGCCATTGGAAACAGCAGATTCCAAACAGCTGCCTCACCAACAATTCCTTCAGAGGACTCATTTCTGCCAGCTACTTGTCTCTGTCACCTGACCCTGCCCGGCTCTGCAGCGCAGATGTAAAACACAAAGACAACACGCCATTGGGGTTTCATTTCTAAAAGTGGATCACATACAATTTACCATGGGATATTTAAAATATGAATGCCCTCATCCCCATGGGCACCTGTAGCTTCCTGTAGCAACAGCTCCAGGCAGGGGGCTGAGCCTGCAAGTTTCTCCTGGCCCTGAAACCGGTACACCAGACTGGAGTTTGCAGCAACTTGCAGGTGCTTGGTTTAGCTCATTTCAGAGTTGCTTGGGATGGGGGGGGGGTCACATTATCCCATTTATACTAGAAAACCCGATTTATTCATCAGGATATCTTACTACCTCGGAAGCCCCAAAAGTCAGGACATACAGCTTGGGCTAGACATATAGATTTTTGTTTTGAAAATAATCTTGCACCTTTATTGAGGTACAGTCATGAAGAGTCAACCACATACATTTCAAACATCCTACTAGATGACTTTTGGTAGATGTCAACACCCAGGGTGCCAGTACCACGGTCAAGATAGCGAACACACCCACCAGTCTCAGGGATTCTTAGGAACCTACATCAGTCTCTCCACCTCCTCTGGCCATTCCCAGACAACCACTGGTTTACTTCTGTCCCTAAAGGTTAGTTGTACTCTCAACTCTCATGAGGTCAACTTATCTAGATTCCACATATGAATGAGATCATGTGACACTTTGATGATCTCCAGTTCCAACAGTATTGCCACAAGCGACAAGCCATGATCTGATTTTTACCACCGAATAGTAGTCCATCTTACAGAAAACTAAGCATTCTGAACATATCTATGTCTTCTTTATCCACTCATGAGTTGATGAAAACTTAAGTTGGCCCCAATACATGACTGTGGAATGAGAGCTCATTCCTAATAGCTCTTTTCCAACCATGTAGCTCATTTGAAGTCATCATTCACATTTTAGATTCCTTAAAATGATCATGCATTTGGCTATTGTTTATGTCCAGCTTGGTGACTTTGTGATGGTTATGGAGATGTCCTAACTTCATTAATGAAGCATGCAGATACAGGTACAGGGGGCCTGGGGAGGGGCTTTTTCTGCACACCCAGCCTCATCACTTTGTGTGCATCCTAAGGATGCTTAATTCCCAGTGGTGTAGTGGTTCACCACCCTCGTGTTCCTTATTTGAAGCATTTCAAACAGAGTGTGTGAGCAGATGTCATTTTTTTTTCCTGGTTAGTACAGTACTGTGAAGCAGTGGTCATCAGTTTTATTGACTGGTTCAATGGGGCAACCCTTTAACATCATCCTTTGCTGAACTTATTGCATGAACATTTACTAGAGCTTTCTCAGTTGACAAGGAAGCAGGAGCTGGAGCCTTACTAACTAAGCACATCCTCCTCTGTCCTCCCCGCACACACCCTAGTGGGCTGGAGCTCCACTCACAGGCCCTGTGAATGGGTTGGGAACCAGATTCAGAAGTAGAAGACCCAGAAGGGAGTTGAGTGCTGTCCTCAGACCTGCCAAGGCAGGAGGATCAAAGCCATACCTCCTGTGCCCAGATGGCCTCCAAGACTTTCACTTGGAGCCTCGCATGCTAGCCTCATCCAGATGTGATGTGTCATCTGGTGTCCCCACCCCAGTAGGATGGAACAGTTCATTACAGATGATAGCAACCAGATCAATGAGAGAGGAGCAAAGCCAGTCACAGGGAAAACGCAGCACCTCTGGGGGTCACTTCAGGTCAGTGTTCCTTCCCTAATACATGCCAGTGGCTCATGCTTTTATATATACTTTATATAATACAATTATTTTATTATACTCACATGTAGTGTATATATGAGTGTATATATAAACATGTGTATCCGTGTACGTGACAACATAATACATACTTAATGAGAGCTAGTGCATAGTTGTGTATAGTATATGTATTTATACACACATATGCATAAGCTTCTTATTAGTATATTCATTGACTGAATTTAATACACACATATAATGTGCTATGGTCATCATTATCGCCCCACTCCCCTTTTCTGTGTTCCTCCCACTGATCCCCTTCCCAGGTAGTCCTCTTTCTACATGCATGTCTCAAATATATGTCACATACATTATTAGTTTAGAATTTTAGATTCTGTATAAGAGAAAAAAATGCAATATTTTCCTTCTCTGAGTCTAGCTTAGTACACAGCGAAATGATTTTTCCCTGCCAGATCCCATGTATGCATTTGATATTTTTCAGTTATTTGACCTCCAACAGCTCCTTTAAGATATGGGAGGCTAGAGTTATTCACAGGAGACACAGCAAAGGTCAGCCCCTTGCTCAACACCACACAACAACCATGCGGTGAGGCTGGAATTCAAACCCAGGAATCCTGGCTACAGGGCCCAGGGTCTTAATGGGTTCCACATCCTAAGGGAACTCTCCATATTTAAACAATAAAAGTCCAAATGCATTGTGCCTACCAAACATCTTTTGTTGTCTGGAGAACTTACTTATCCATCCTGTGGAAAATTCCCTTGTCCTTCAGTGACGCTGGGAAAGAGAGAGGAAGCTGAAGCAAGCCTGGAGTCCAGGCCTCCTGGCATTGGATCTTCAAGTCTCCTCTCTGCCACATTGCTCTCCAAGGAAGGACCTTGGGCCATCCATCACTGGAGAAGGCATCCAGCTGCTGACAAGGAAGGGAAAGCCACAGGCCAGAGCTACGTGCAGGACAATTGCATTATGATTGTAATATTGTCATCTCCTATGACTCAAGAGATATTTGGGGGTTGGCATTAAGGCTACTTTTCTACCTAGAGATGTATTTTCTCTGAACCCCGAGTTTACAGATTGTGGCAGTAAAGCCAGAGACTTTGAGTTCCAATTGTGCACCTTTCTCCTCTAGTAGACAAACGCCCGTTCTCTGTGTGTGGCTGGTCATGTGACCCTCAAGATGCTATGATGTATTTAGTTCTGCCACCAACTCTGGCGACTATGCCGGGAATTAGGATTCACCATGGTATCTGTTGCTGTTGTGCCTGTGGGCATGGGCTCTTTTCTACCCTTGTGAACTGAATGATTCCTTCATGAATAGAAGGGTGTATTCCTACCGAAGGGACCAGAGGTATGCTTTCCCAAGGAGCTAAAGTGTTTGTTTATTACACATATTCCTCTCTAGTGTTATTTTATTGTAAGTGTGCATGTGTTTCATACACACACATTTGGTACATAAAGCAAGCTTCGAGGTAATTAGTTTCCTTGTTTTTAAAAGAAGTAAAAAAAATAATTAAAACCACATAAGAATCCTGAGCGCATTGCTGATATCTTAGTGAAATCAAATTAGCGGTAACTTGTTAAGTTCTATTTCAAGTCAATCCTATTTAATCCACCTACTCCCTTCCCCCATTTGCCTGCCAAATGTCTTGTAGTCTTCTTACAGAACCCACCTCTGTGCTATTTATGAACATCAAAGACGACTCTATTATGGGATGAATCTCATGGAATAGTGATTGGCTTCAGATCCGCCACCTATGTGCTTCTTGAAGGTAGGACTCACCAGAAATATCACTACACTCTTGCATAAAGGAGGTGTGTTATCCAGAATTGAATTCTAGGAGAGCTCCCAAGATGCCCTGCTGGTGTACACACCCTGTAAGACATATGTGGATATGGATCGAGAATATGATGGCTGTTACTTTGTGATTTGGATATGTTATATGGATAAGGCCAAGGGACTTTGTAGATAAAATTCAGGCCCCAGCTTAGTTGGTGTAGAGTTTGTCTAAAGTGATGGTGGATCTGTCTAATTGGTCGCAGATCCTTTTAAAAGATCTGGGTCCTGGGGCTGGAGAGATGGCTCAGTGGTTAAGAGCACCACCTGCTTTTTCTTTTTTTTCTTTAAATTTATTTATTTATTAAAGATTTCTGTCTCTTCCCCGCCACCGCATCCCATTTCCCTCCCCCTCCCCCGATCAAGTCCCCCTCCCTCGTCAGCCCAAAGAGCAATCAGGGTTCTCTGCCCTGTGGGAAGTCCAAGGACCACCCACCTCCATCCAGGTCTAGTAAGGTGAGCATCCAAACTGCCTAGGCTCCCACAAAGCCAGTAGGTGCAGTTGGATCAAAAACCCATTGCCATTGTTCTTGAGTTCTCAGTAGTCCTCATTGTCGGCTATGTTCAGCGAGTCTGGTTTTTAAGGTCATGCTCAACTTCCTTAGCGATCAGGGAAATGCAAATCAAGACAACTTTAAGATACCATCTCACACCTGTCAGAATGGCTAAAATAAAAAACACCAATGATAGCCTTTGCTGGAGAGGTTGTGGAGAAAGGAATACACTCATCCATTGCTGGTGGGAATGCAAACTTGTGCAACCACTTTGGAAAGCAGTGTGGCAGTTTCTCAGGAAATTCGGGATCAACCTACCCCTGGACCCAGCAATACGACTCTTGGGAATATACCCAAGAGAGGCCTTATCATACACCACCTGCTTTTTCGAAGGTCCTGAGTTCAATTCCCAGCAACCACATGGTGGCTCACAACCATCTGTAATGAGATCTGGTGCCCTCTTCTGGCCTGCAGGCAGAACACTGAGAAGACTGTATACAAAATAAATAAATAAATCTTTAAAAAAAAGATCTGGGTCCTTTTTGGTAGAGGGGAAATAGCTCCTGATGTCTTTGAAGGTTGCAAAGAACCATGTTTTAAAAGGGTCCATGGAGGGAACCACAAGGGAAGGTACTGCGGGAGACTCAAAGGAGCTAAGAACGATTCTCAACCCATAGTTAGGAAGAAAAAAAGGAAGGCCTGCTACACATCCACAAGGAAATGAGCTCTGCCAACACCCAAATGAGCTTACAAATGGCTTCCCAAGTCGAGCCTCCAGAAGGGAACACAGCCAAGCAATACCTCACTCCCAGCCAAATGAACCTCTGAGCAGAGCTATCAGTTGTGCCCGATACTTGGAGACTAGGAAGTAACACACATGAGTTGCTCTAAGCAACAGAAGTGATGGCTGTTCACCACACACAGGGAGAAAACTAATACAGCCTGCAATTTGTAAATGCTTGTTGACGTGAGTCAGGCAAGTAGAATATTTAAAATGAGTCTTGACGGGCCTTTCAGCCAGTTGTAACAAGGTAGACGTCCTAGAGAGTTGCCATCATCCTTTGGGCCTTCCACCCATGCATTCAACTTAACACACTGCCCATATCTCCATGAATCCTGGCTTCTGGCTGTCTGGAAAAAGAAAGTGAGATTCTCTCCAGCGTCGTTCAGCATTCTTGAGAGATAAAATGTAGAAAAATTGATGTTGAAATGAGACCACCATCATTTTCAGTCTGCTTACCATGGACGGAGCTCAGGGAGATTAGAAAATGGAAACCACATGTGGAAGGCTCAACCCTCCTTTAGTTAAATCGCATTTACATAGATCAGTTTTCCTAGCGGACACTAAGTTAGCTGAACTTAAGCAATTAGAAAAAAAATAAAACAAAACTAGACCCCTTTCGCTAAAGCCAGAAAAACATGGATGAGTTAAACCATATCGGATGTAATTGTTTGTTTTGAGAAGTGTTGGGTTTGGGCTGTGTATGTGCGTGTGTGCGTGTGCGTGCGTCTGTTTGTGCATGTGTGTGTGCATCTGAAGGAAAATAGAAAAGCTGTTCTTGTAAGTCCTTAAGCTGCCACAGTTGAAATCGAATCCATGTGACTTAGTCTGCCAAAGCCATTGATACCGTGGGTCACCAATGTCTCAGGTCAGAGACTCGCTACTCACTCTCCATCTCATTCTCAATCTTACCTTAGGGACTGGGGCAGACAGACGACCTGCAAACAAGACTGAAAACAGAACCGTACCTGATCCTGGGCTTGGACTTCCAGGACCTTGGAATGCCACTCCTCCTTGTGGTCCCACCATGCTGTGAACCACCCTACCATTGCCACTCTTTCCAGTTTCATTTGCCCTTGGCTGAACACAGTTTCCCGTGTCTAAGAAAGGAGATGTGAAGCCTTCTGATGGCCTCACTGACAGGAGGCCTTATGGGTACCACACTACTCTTAGCAGACAATAATTTGATGAGTTAAGTGTAAATGGATCAGACACATATGAACTGTATTTTTGTGGGAAATACACATGGGTCAGGGACGTAAATAGGGATGTTGTGAGGGGGTGGGAGGAGAAGGGAATGCTTGGAAAAATGTGGTTTGAGTCTCGCCAATTGCAAAATGCTTGAAATAAATAATCTGAGCTGCTTCGCCCGGCCTACAGTGTGGCTGGCTTTGCCCTTTGCTTCTGTTTACATGCCGTTTTCTGATTCCACTCACAGGACAGTGCTGGTCTGGGTCTTAGTTGGATGGTTATATATGAAACTATTTGGGAAGGTCACCACATGTGACTTGGTGGGGCCTCTGCCCGTGAAGGCTTGAGAGGTGTTGGGGAAGACAGAAGCCTCCTCTGTCTCTAGGCCAAGTTGAAGTGTGACTTCTCTGGTATAGTCCACCTGTGGAGACCCCCACATTAAGTCTGGGATAATAAGTCATGGCAATGTGCAGAAGTACTTCAAGCTCAGTTTCTTCATCTCTGAAATAAGAACAGAAATGCTTACTGCAGCCTCCAGAGAGCTTGGGGTAGAGTTGTGTGGAGTTCCAGGGGTATGATCTCTAAAGTTGTGTTTCTGGGATTCACCCCCTGAGTTCTAACGCTTGTATGGGACTGGACAGATTTTTCACCTCTGTGCTTCTTCAGTCTATACAATGGGGTATATTTATCTGAGTTACACTTCTGTGACAGATACTTGACATGATGTCCCAGTAGAATGCTTCCCACTGATTCACAGCCTCAGGGATTTCCACCCATGGTCAGCTAGTCATGGTGCTTTGGACCTGCGGCTAGCCTGCACCTTATGGGAGGACTACACAGACATGAATCCTGTCGGCCTCATGGCATTAGGGAAACAGAGAGAGAGGGAAGCAACTGGTTGCAGGATATTTGTTCCTACTGACACTGAGATTGCTAATAAAGTTTACCTTGAATCAGTGGGAAGAACTGGCTGACTGGAATTAGCCATAGAGGTTTTGGAGGACCCAGATAGGGAGACACAGGAAGATATATGGAGGGGCTTAGAGAGATTCTCTGTCTTTTTTATCTGGGAAGTGTGGAGAGAAAGGGTCAGCTGTTGGTTTCTCCACTGCCCTTTGAGTCATTGGGTTTTTACCCCAATATCTGACTCCTGAGTTTTTATTAATATTACAACAATTTAGATAGATGTGTCGGGGACTGAAGTTCAAGTATCTCCTTCTAACTCAAGCTCCTAGTTCCCCAACTTCCAATAACTTCCTCATCTCCTCAAGGGACTATCATCCTAGTAACATCGCCGACGGGGGACAAAAGCCTAACATTTGCACCTTAGAGGAGTGTTTAGGAAATAAGCTAAAATATGGAAAAGCATCAGGACCCATTAGATAGGGTGACCTTGAGAATAATGAGTGTCCATATATGTAAAGAGCTTAGCCTGGAGGATGGAGAGATGATTCAGTGGTTAAAAGAACAGGTCAATCTCGCAGAGAACTCAAGTTCTGTGTCCAGCACCCACATCAGGGAGCTGGCAACTGCTTGTAACTCTACCTCCAGAGGATCCCATCACTCATGTGCAAACACATGTAATTTAAAAGAAAATAAATTTTTAAAAAATTGATTAGTCCACAGTGTTTGTGAAGACTTTCTGGGTTCAAATGCTCACCCCTACCCATAGAAACTGCGTGACATTGGGTAAGGTGTAAGAGCAGCTATTATTACCATCATCGTCATTGTCATCGTCATCATCATCATTGTTATCTTCATCATCATCATCATTGTCATATCATCATCATCAGTTCAGTTCTAGGATACCCAGACCTGTGATACAGAGAAACCCTGTCTTGAAAAAAAAAAGTTCATTCAAGAAAGCAGAAAGCTGGAGAAACAATTTACAATTTTTTTCTTTACAAAACAATCACATGGAATACAAAGACTTTCTGTTTTCGCTTACATTTGCTGAGATGGTGGGAGGGCCGACTGTCTCTGCATTGATCAGAAAAGCAAAGCTCTTCTGCACAGCATGGAATGCAGGACTTACTGCAATACTTAGATTTACCCCATTGGAAAGCAAGTGTGGAAGCTCAGGCAAGCCTGCTGCCTTTAGGCCTGCAGTTTCTACAGGTCAGGGTGTGCAGGTGGGACAGAGAGCTGAGTGGGAAGTGGGTGAGTGGGACTGAGGTAGGTCAAGTCGCAGCTGCTCACTGCCTCTTGCCCCGCTAGCGCAGACAGCCTACAGGAAGAATAGCGCCTCATGACTAAGCTACGTGTGCACCTGACCCACAACACAACCTTGCTCCAGGAGACCCAGTGCACCTGGAGATGCTGTGATCCAGCCATTGCCTGTACTTCAGGAGTCTAAGTCAACGTGAGTGAGCGCCCCTTATCTCTCCTCCTGCCACGGAGGATGGGAATTATGGGAAATGTAGTTCCAGCTGAGTTTGGAGCCAAGTCTCCATAGTGATGTGCTCATACAGATTAGAAGGGTTAAAATGCTGATGGTCTGGGATGGCCAGTGTACTCTGTTGCTCTCTAACATTTTGAGCTTGGGAAGGCAAGTGGAGCTGAAGCTGAGTGGAGGGCCTCACCAAAGCATTGGCCAAGAAGTCCCTTTGCACTCTCAGATCAAATAGCCAGGCCAGTTCATCTCCACACCTCTGTCCTCCCACCTCCAAAGGGGAACATTTTGTACCCATTCTTGATTTTGGAGTCATGGCTATAGAGAGGCTGAAAACATCCAGTCCCCTTGAGGATTCTGATGTCCAGCCGCATCCAGGCGTCACTTTAATTATAATGTTCTTTTCTTTATTATTATTATGTGTGCATGCAAATGCATATACAATGTATGTGTGGGTGACTGTGGGCACACACAGGCCATGATATGTGTGTGGAGGTCAGAGGCTAAATTCAGGTGTGGGTTGTCTTCTTCCGCTGTGGGATCTGGGATGGAATTCGGGTTGTCAGGCCCATGCAGCAAGTGTTTCCACCTGCCAAGCCATCTTGCTGGCCCTAAGTGGCAATTATTTTTGGTGTTGACCTCATTCTGTTTTTGACATGCATTCCTGCTTAAATCCTCTACAGACGGTCCTGGGCTCGTGATGAGTCTATCTGAGATTCGTTTAACTTCATGACGGTGCCAAAAGAATCCACTTCTGATGTTTCATTTTGATCTTTTTCTGGCTGGTGATAAGCGCTACGATGCCCTTTCCTGGAGGTGGGCGGTGGCCATGGGTTTCTTGTTAGTGTAGGTGTATTTGGGTTTATCTTTCAGTATATAGTTACTGGTAGAGAGGCATTCCACTGTAAATTGGACATGTGTATTTGGACCTACTGGATTTCTTTGGTGGCCAGTTTCCTCAGAATAGTGGTCCTCAACCTTCTGTGACCTTTAATACAGTTCCCCATGTTGTGGTGACTCCTCCAACCATAAAGTTATCCCATTGTTACTTCATAACTGTAATTTTGCTTCTGTTTTGAACTGTATTATAAATATCTGATATGCGATTCCCAAAGTGGTTGCAGCCCACAGGTTAAGAACCCACTGTGTTAGACCATGGTGCTACTTTCAGAGTCTCTACTCCTCATGAGTTAAAGATGCTCCTGTTTCCAGAGTCTCTGATCCTCAGCAAATAAGGCTTTGGATATAGTCATGATGGAGCACTGGATGTAGTTCATGATGGAGCACTGGATGTAGTTCATGATGGAGCACTGGATATAGTTTATGATGGATATCATTCATGATGGAGCACTGGATGTAGTTCATGATGGAGCACTGGATGTAGTTCATGATGGAGCACTGGATATAGTTTATGATGGAGCACTGGATATCATTCACGATGGAGCACTGGATGTAGTTTATGATGGAGCACTGATATAGTTCATGATGGAGCACTGGATATCATTCATGATGGAGCACTGAATATAGTTCATGATGGAGCACTGGATATCGTTCATGATGGAGTACTGGATGTAGTTCATGATGGAGCACTGGATGTAGTTCATGATGGAGCACTGGATATAGTTCATGATGGAGCACTGATATAGTTCATGATGGAGCACTGATATAGTTCATGATGGAGCACTGATATAGTTCATGATGGAGCACTGATATAGTTCATGATGGAGCACTGATATAGTTCATGATGGAGCACTGGATATAGTTCATGATGGAGCACTGAATGTAGTTCATGATGGAGCACTGGATATCATTTATGTTGGAGCACTGAATATAGTTCATGATGGAGCACTGGATATCGTTCATGATGGAGCACTGGATATAGTTCATGATGGAGCACTGGATATAGTTCATGATGGAGCACTGATATAGTTCATGATGGAGCACTGGATATAGTTCATGATGGAGCACTGGATATAGTTCATGATGGAGCACTGGATATAGTTCATGATGGAGCACTGGATATCGTTTATGATGGAGCACTGGTCTAGCATGTGCAAAGCCCAATGCCACAGAAACAACCAAAAACAATAAAATGTAATAGAAATAGTATTCCATTTTTATTTTGCACTTGCATATTTTACTTATCAGAAGTTCACTGAGAGTGCAGTTCAGGTGTGTCTCTCCCATTTCCGACTGTCACTGCTGTAGCCACCTGTCTAACATGGGTGGGGAACAGGGATGGAAGTCAGCTGACGCTGAGGTTTGTGCTGCAAAGTCAATCACTTGATGTGTGGTAGGCAGAATCCCCATCTTTAGCTCCGCCTGTTCTTCATTGACTGTGCTACCTGGTGGCAAGCATTCTCTCCTAGTGCAAATGCTCCTCACAGGATGTAAACTACGAAGCTTCAGCAATGCTGGTGACTCTGTCTAGAGGTGGGAAATGGCCGGCTTTAAATGTGGAAACTGATACACAGGGGTTTGCTTACTTATGGCTTCATTCCCGATATTCCAAAATTGTGAGCAAGTTATGATAATTATTTGCACTTCAGTTTTCTTATTTGTAACGTGAGATGGTTGACTTGCACATCTTGCCAAGTTCTTCGAAGTCCTGAGGGTAGCTAGACGACTATTTGGGTGACAGAGAACATGGCATGTAAGTGTTCGTCACTCCTCAGTCAACAGCAAAGAGCAATGCACCTACTTCATATGTTGGTTTCTGTGATACTTTGGATTATTAGTTAGGAAGTGTTTGCTTCCTTTGCTTTATTTGATGCAGACCATACTCCCTTCTTCTCCAGACTTTGGACTTGGTCATACAGTTTACTCTGGCCCATGGACTATGAGTGAATGTGATGAACTGTGGTTGGTTGTTTAACTGTTTTTGCTCTTGGGGCGGGTGCCACCCAGCTCCCAGATAAACACACAGAGGCTTATTCTTTCTTGTAAATGCCTGGCCTTAGTTTGGCTTGTTTCTAGCCAGCTTTTCTTAACTTAAATGATCCCTTGGGGCTTTTATCTTTTTCTGTTCTACATAAATTTTTTGACTTCTTACTCTGTGGCTGTCTGTGTAGCTGGGTGACTGGCCCTTGGCATTCTCCTCTCCTTCTCTTCTCGTTCCTTGATCTCTCTTCCCAGATTTCTCCTCCTATTTATTCTATCTGCCTGCCAGTCCCACCTGTCCTTGCCCCTGCCTTGCTATTGACTGTTCAGCTCTTTATTAGACCAATCGGGTGTTTTAGACAGGCAACGCAGCACAGCTTCACAGAGTTAAACAAATGCAATGTAAAAGAATGCAACACATCTTTGCATCGTTAAACTAATGTTCCACAGCGTAAACAAATGTAAGACATCTTAAAATAATATTCCACAACACTAAATGGGTGGAGGTTTTTGATGCTATTCCATGCATTGCCTTGGTTCCATTTCCTGTAAGAATGTGTTTCAGGTACCCACTGAGAACAGAAGAGTCAGAGATGTGCAAGGCCCCCAAACTCCACTGAGTGCAGGAAGCACAGCTTCTCCCACAGAGTTCAGGTAGGACAGCTCACAGTGTTCAGATCTGTTAGTAGGAAATTATGTGTTGCTATAAACTGTTCTATTCAGGTTACACGGTGTTATTGTAGCAGCTGATGGCTGGTAGAGCGTACAGCTAAGAGTTATTCATAGACTCTGGATTTCATAAAGTTTAAAAAGCTCTGAGTTTTCCTACTCTCCCATCCAGTTAGATCATCCAATAGTTTTTTGTCTGTGTGTGCTTAGGTGAAAGAGCTTGAGAAATAATAAAATCCCGTAGAGAAAAAGGAAAATAAGGAAAACTACAGGCCAGCCTTTCTGAGGGAAGGAGAACTGTGTGGATGAGGGATGAAAGAAGCCACAGCTACAGCTGAAGTACGAGTTTTTTCTTCTTTGAATCCCTAAGCACATATTTCTCCACAGACACTATTTTGTTCTGTTGTGTTATTTTGTCCACTTTTATATTCCGGTTTTGTACAGTCTCTGAAATTCCAGGAAGAAGGTGAGAGAATAACATTGCACATCGCTCCAGCTTGTGCTGTGTTTATATCACGGTGGACCATTCACCGGGGCTTAACCTCAGAATGACCTTTCTGCTTCCAGACCAGGCAGCAGGGCCTTGCTGGCAAGCTGGCTGGCCAGGCATGCTTTCCTTGTCACATTATTTGTGTCCACGGTCACAAATGTGGTGCTTGGGAGTAAGCTTTAGCAGTTCCTGGGTTATTTTACTGTGGTGGCCTGTGCCTTGTGAGCTTTGTGTCTTTCATCATGGGTATCCGGTACCAAGTGTGAACACACATGTTGTTCACCACCATACATGTGGAAGGGAGGAAAGAGGCAAGGGAAGTTTCAGACGCCATTTTCAACCCCCTTTGGCTACAGATTTTCGCAGAATCATTTTATGTTCTTCTTAAAGTTTTAAAATATCTTTAAAAAAAATTAACTAATTAATTAATTTTTTTTACATACCAGTCCCATGTTCCCTTCCCTCCTCTCCTTCTGTTCCCAGTTTTAGAACATCTTAACTATAAGTATCACACCATCATCTAAATCAGTGATTCTCATTCTATGGGTCATGACCCCTTGGGGGAGGAGGAATCAAACAACCCTTTCACAGGGGTTGCATGTCAGATATTTATATTATAATGCATCATAGTAGCAAAATTACAGTTATGAAGTAGCAGCAACAAAAATAATTTCATGGATGCAGGTCACCACAATATGAGGAAGAGTTCTAAATGGTCCCCACATTAGGGGGGTTGAGAACAGCTACTCTAAATATAAGAATAAGGGATCCTTGGCTATTCTTGTTCGAATGACTGGACTGAAGAGAGGCTGTATCATATAGAAAGACCCGAGGAACAGTTCAAAGCAGATGATGGAAGGATAGTTATGTTTCTCAGCGTCCTCCCAGGGTTTCTGAGGTCATTACAAGGCTGGGCTTGTTTGTAGCTGGATTGGGGTTGGGGCTATCTCTACCATCAGCCTGTGCTCAGGTTGTATCTCTGGACTGATTGCATCTACATTTGGGTATCGAGTGATTTGCCTGCTTAAACTGTATTGGATTCAGCTCCCTTGAGGACAACAGAAATGCTTAATATTTTAGAGAGAGCTCAGCAGTGCCTGTACCTAGGGAATTCTATTGCCTCTATTCAGGGTATCCAAGTCTGTGTCCCCCATACTGTCTGGGCAGAACTGCCCCAAGAATACAAGTTATTTCAGTTGGCTAATGGGTGTCCAGAAACATGAGCTCATTCCTTGTGCTTATTGAAAGTCAGAGTAGTTTATAATAGGAACTTTTCTTTGGTAGCCTCCAAAACAACTCCAAGATTATATGCCTACCTAGCTAACCAAAGGAGAAGGTGAAATTAAAGATATGAGGCCAAACTAGATTAAAGAAAGAGAGAGCATAAAGCAGATGACAAATAGAATAATGATATATTTAAATCCAAATAAGTCAGTTATTACCTTATATGATAGTTATTCTATATTGCATTTGAAAGGTAATGGTTATTGGACTGGATTTTAAAAAACCCTCAATATATATAGTTTACAAATAAGAATACACAAACCTTTAATTTCTGTCTATAAAGAACATAGTCCTTCTCAAAAGCAATGTGGCCGCACGTGCTGAGAGCCAAGTGTTCGTCCTTCACCTTGATCTTATGTCACTTAAATGGTGTAAGTCCTCAGAGTCTGGACCAAGACAGGCCTTGCTAAAATTGCGTTTCTTCCCTGAACAAACGGTGTGATTTTGGGAGAACGAATCAGTTCTCTTTCTTCATCTGTACAAAGGAAATAATTAGCACCTTTCTTGTAGGAATGTCTTGAGAAGCCAATGATGTAATGACGTAATGACATAAAGTGCTTAGCAGAGTCTGACATGTAGCATCCACATACTATGTGTTAGCAGTTTGTCCTGGTTAGCTTTAGCTGTCACCTTGATCCAGACTAGAGCCATCAAAGGAAGCCTTGATAGAGACATTACCAATATCAGATTGGCCTGTCGGCAAGCCTGTGGGGGATTGTCTTAATTGTTATTGATGCAGGGAAGCCCAGTCCACGGTGGGCAGTATCATCCCTAGGGAGGTGGTTCTGAGATGTATCAGAAAGCCAGCTAAGCATGAGGCTCAGCAAGCCCCAAATCAGCTTTCTTGCATGGTTTCTGCTTACCCTCTCCCTCTGACAACCCCCCCCCCCAATAATGGACTGTGACTTAGGAGTGTAAGTCAAATAAACACTTTTCCCTAAGTTGTTTGTGGCCAGAGTTGTAATCACAGCAGCAGAAAAGAAACCCTGAGTACATTGGTAACTCCTGCTAATGCTAGTACATTCTTAACTCTTGATCTTAGCCGAAAGGCCTCGAGGTGGTGGTGTTACTACTTTTATCAATCTCTATCAAGAAGATAACTAAATCAGAGAAAAAGAATATGTACATTAATGATGTCTATTGCGTCCTGTCAGCATTAAGAAACCACAGTCTGAGTACACGTAGGGCAACTCGAGTGCTCTGTGTGCAGAATCCACATTAAGAAATTACAGTTTGAATGTCTCACTAATTCGTCCACCCATTCAGCAAAGATGTACTGAGCTACTGCTGTCTGCCAGGCATTAATTAACACTGTGTGGGATACATCAGTGTTGTGGCTTTAAGGTGAAATGACTCCCTGTAGACTCCCATATTTGAACATTGATCTCAAGCTGGTGGCACTGATTTAGAAGGCTGTCAGATCTTTAGAAAGTAGAGCCTCGCTAGAGGAAGTCAATTCCTAACTGTGAATGTTGAGATTCGGTCCCCACTTCCTGTCTTCTCCCTGCTTTGCAAGAGTAGATACAATGTGACCAGCCTCCTCCTGCTCCTGCCACTGCCCCTTCTCTCCCAGATGGGCTGCTTCAGCTTAAACTACAAGCCAAAATAAACCATTTCAGTTGCTTCTTATCGGATATTTGAATACAATGAGGATAGTAACTAACAAGTTAGTTACCAGTAAGCCAGGTAGGCCAAGCTCCCCTGCTTTCAGAAGGAGAAGTATGGAGCTAAACGGAGGCAGAGATTCGGTTGAATGCTCTATAACATTTTGAACAATAGAAACAAAGACATGAACTAGTCTCGTGAAAAATGAAAGGCAGCAGGAGAAAATATAAATGGCTCAACCATATGTGTAGGCAGACAAATTGAAATGGAACATTCGAAAATGGAAGCGCCTGTTAGTGATGGGATCATGTATTGGTTTTTCAATCATTTGTGAAAGACTTCACAATGTTATATATTCATCTATACGAATTCATATGTATTTGTGAGTAATTGAGAAAAGTGAATTGGCACTAAGACCAGATTCTTATGGCTTGGGAATCAACATGAGGCTTCAGGCAGACGAGGAAATTGATTATATGACAGGGATATTCCAAAACAGAAATGACTCTTGCAGCTCTTCTGTGCCCGGGGAACAGTGGAATTCATGCCAGGGAAAGGCAGTCCTTGGCCAAGGAAGCCTTAATAAGCAGATGAGTTAACAAGGCTCCTATGCCTGAGAGAGAGTTTGGAGTAAACCATGTCTGGAGTGGCAGTGGCAATTTCTGCTCCCCCTCGGCAGTGTGAGGAGATGAGGGAGAAAAAGCAATTGGGATGCGGGAGGGAATGAGGAAAGCGAGATGTGCGTGGCTGAAGAAGGGAAGCATGGCAGAGGTGCAACCACAATTTATTTTATCTTCAAATAATTTTAATTTTGTTGCTTGCATCTGTTGGTTATTCAGTATCACTGATGCCCAGTGTGGTATTTCCACCACTGCACATGCTGCAGAGGATCCAATGCGACTTTACTGTCCACCTCCCCTTTGCTAACCTGCCTTAATCACCGTTCTGCATTCAAGTATTCTTTCTCTCTCTCTCTCTCTCTCTCTCTCTCTCTCTCTCTCTGTGTGTGTGTGTGCTTACACATGTGCCATGATATACCTGTGAAGGTCAGACACTGAGGAGAACAATGTGTGTTAGTGTTCACCTTCTACTTTGTTTGAGACAGGTTTTGTTTGTTTGTTTTTTTTTGTTTTGTTTTTTTTTTGTTCTTTTTTTTTCAGTTGCAGCTGCAAGAGTCTCTTCTCCAAGCTTCTAGGGAATGTCTTGTGTCTGTCTGCTTCCCATCACTCCATAGGGGAACTGAATTTACAGGTGTGCACTACTGAACCCAGACATGAGCTCTTGGGATTTGAACTCAGGTCCTCCTGTTTGCAGAGCAAATGTTCTTACCCACTGAGCAAACTCCTTAGAACTAGGTGGGTTGTCTTTAGTTCCCTGTATGAGCAATAGCAACTTTAAAAACACTGATTGGTAATATTTCATTTTAAGATATTTGCTGTTCTGTGTTCTGCCTAAACTTTAATAACACTATGACAGGGGTCCGTTGTCATTTGGGGAATGCAGTAGGGAAGAGACAGAGTCTATGGGTAAACATGTATAGAGCAGCAAGACATGCAGGCAGTGAGATGACAGGCAGAACTGGAGAGCCTGGAAAAGAAAATGGAAGTGTGATGTGGCCAAGAGAGTGCAAGCCCCTCAGCCCTTAGAAGTGTGGAAGGGGGTTCTATACTTCCACAGCGTGGGACTCGGGTTGTTTAGTTTGGATATTTAAAGAAGGATGGTATAGTGATTTGAAAGGAAATGGCTCCTAACGGGAGTGACACTATTAGGAGGTATGGCTTTGTTGGAGTAGGTGTGGCCTTGTTAAAGTAGGTGTGGCCTTGTTGGAGTAGGTGTGGCCTTGTTGGAGGAAGTGTGTCTCCGTGGGGGTGGGCTTTGAGATCTCATACTCCCAGTGGCACAGACCACTTCCTGTTGCCTGTAGATCAAGATGTAGAACTCCCAGCTCCTTCTCCGAGCACCATGTCTGCCTGCTTGTTGCCATGTCCCACCACGACAATAAAGGACTGAGCCTCTGAATTGTAAACCATACATTACATGTTTTCCTTTATAAGGGTTATCATGGTCATGATATCTCTGCACAGCAGTGGAAACCCTAAGACAGAGGGTGTCCTAGGATAGTCACATTGCATAGGAAGGCCTGAGAGGTCATAGCCGGGGCTTACCTTTCCCATGTCACTTTCTTTGGGACCTTTAATTGTTTCATTGCTACCACTAACCACGATCTTTCAGGTAAAGTCTAAAACGGGCTTGCTTTGCCATGGAAGCTTAGTCACAGGCCTGCTGACCAATCCTGCAGGAGGAAGGGCGGGTGTAGATGGTGGTGCTGTGACGAGGACAGAGAACACGGAACAAGCATGTAGGTCATCTGAAAAGTATCGAGAGGGCTCGGGTGTGGGAGTGGAAACCGTTGTCAGTAACATCCTCCATCTAGGCACAGATCGGGCTGTCTCGAGATTCCTTCCCCTTAGAGACTGCGTCCGTGGCTCTTCCCCTGGAAGTTTCTAGAACAGAAGCCCTGTATGTCATAGGTGTCCCCAGGTGTGTGTTGGGAGGAATCCTGCCTAGTCAGGTGTAGGCAATTTGGAGAAAGTTACCTGTCGGGAATTAAACACCCAGCAATGCAATGAATGCAACTGCTTTTTGTTTTCATCATGTACTAACAATTCTGACCCCCGGGGACAACTCCTCCGTCTGTGGGTAGGCAGTTAGAGCTGTCCTCTACCTTTTAGTCTGTGTCATGTGTGTGTGATGGAGGACGGCAGGAGCCAGGGATCCTCCCAAAGGCAGTGGATACAGGAAGAAACTTCAAATTCCTCAATGGGTAAATAAGGAGCATTTAGGACTCAACTTGAAAGACTTGAGGCTGGCCAAGGGTGGGACAAGGAAATCCTCAGAAGTCAGCAGGTGAGCAATGGTTAAGCAAATTTCAGTGCCAAGCAGGGTGGCAGCTTGGTAAATAAGCAGCTCACATTCTGGGTTAGCTCTTGGGGATTAGCCTTTTTGCAGAGAATAGCCAGGAGCTAATCTCAGCGAAGGTGGGGAGATGGCTCAAGCTTCGTTTATGAAAGATCCCAAGAAGACCTGGAGAGGAAGTTCAAGGACAAACTAGGAAAGGTGCCCTACATCCTGGGGAATGTTTTAGGCTATTGGATGGGAGGAAGCCCAGATCTGCCATAAATCCAGGAACGCAGATCGCAGAGCGGGGTTCCCCAGAGCAGAAGCATCACGTGGGAATGTGCTAGAAATATACATGTCTACTTCCCATCCCACATTAGTGAATGAGAAATCAGGCTACAGGCAGAAATATGTGCTCTAGTGAGTAGTCCTGATGTCCCTGCCTTCCACCCTGAGGATGCTGGTTCCCTTGGAGAAGTGGCAGCAGACGCTCCTCCGGAGGCCTATGCTAGGTCCCTGGGGAATCTGGATCTGCAGAGGAATGATCGGACAGAGGAGTGTAGAAGGTGCAGGCTAGCTTTCTAGAGAAATTTATGAATAATATGCATTAGCCACTGGGTCGGAAGACTATTGTGAGGGATTCTAAGGAAAGGCCATTCAATCACGCTCTTTCATCATCTCGTTCTCCTAGGTTTCAGAAATTTAATACGATGGTATAACCCAGACCTCAACGTCTGGGCAAGTTCTTCTGGGTGTCTGAGCACAATCCCTTCTGTACACCCAAACCTTGAGATAACACAACCCTAAAAACCGATAACTTCAGTTGCAAAAACCTGGATCCCAGAATTCACACAAAGAAGGGGATGTGAAAGGGAAAGGGCTGCTTAGGATTTATGTGCCCTTGGCGGGCCAGGTGACTCCGAGTTTTGTGGTTACTCCTGGTGGCCTGGAGAAGCCCCGGGGGCTGGAGAAGGCTGTGTCATCACATTTTGGAGCAGGTGCAATGGAGCAGAAAGTACATCATTCTCAGGAACCACACTTGGTTCAACTTGGCTCCCTCATTTATAAGCTCCGTGACCTTGGGCCGAGTCCTTATTGACTTGAGACTTTACTAACTGACTCACCAAAAATATTGGTAACTCACCCTTGGTGATGAGGGTAAGATGTAGTGGTTCATCGTCACCAGAAGTTTGGGGCAGTACACCAGAGGACACTAGAGAAGTGGTAGGACCCAGATGCTGAGGGGCATGGCAGTTTCCCCTGCGACAACTCTTTTGTCAGAGTTTATTTTGTTATTTAACCAGTTTGGCAAATTTACCCTATTGAGCTGCCCCATGTTTCCCGGAGAGGGTGGTTATTTCACCTGTGGGTGTGGTTGCTGGAGACGCTGGGTGGTTTGGCACAATTTCATCTCTAGGATGTTTACACAGGCCTCCCATGGCAGCATTATTTACAAATTCGTCACCACCAATGGTATTGCCTCTACTGAAGGCCAAATGGGCTCTACTGGGAAAACGAGGTCTGAGCTCTGGGCCACCTGCAGGGACAGGGTGGGGAGTCATGGTCAGAAGGGTTTGACTGAAGCCTCAGACAGGCGTGTGTGAGCAATCAAGGTCATGGGGGTTAAGGCAATGGGAGAGGCCTTTCCTTGGCCAAACTGGTCTTCGTTCTTGAGCAGCCACAGACTGCCTTCTCTAGGTCAGATATTGGCTAATGAAGAAGGGCTTTTCCTGTCCTCCACCCATTCCTAGCCCAAGGTGGCTCCAGCCCAGAGTTGTAAAACTGTGTGGAAGAAGAACCTGAGGAGACTGTGTGAAGTGTCAGACCCAAAGGCGCTCCAGAGAGCCAACCTTAGTTATCTAGATGTGTGAGCATGTTACCTTTCATGGTTAAGAGTTAGCAGATGGGTCTGACTTGAGGAGCTTGAGTGGAAAGACCCAATTGAACCGGAAGTTCCAGAAAGTAGAAAGGGAATGTCGCAGGGCCACATGGTTGTGGAAGGAGGATGATGACTGGCAGTCACTGTGACTGACTTTGCAAATGGAGAAAGGCGACCTACAGTCGTGGGGGGTGGACAGCCTCAAAACTAAACCACGGCAAGGCAAAGGATTCTCTGCCAGAGCCTCCCCCCAGCAAGGAGTACCATGCTAATGACAGCTGCAGCCCAGTGAGAGCTGTGTCAGCTCCTAACCATAACTGTAAGATAGTAAACTTCCTTTGTATGGGGTCGCTAAATTGGAGCAATTTTTAAACCAGCCACAATGAAGCTAACAAATGAGGCTCTGGACAAGTATTCAGGTTAATCCTGTCTGTTGGTCTTCCAATGCCAAGAAGGGTCCTGTAGTCTCTGACCCTAACGTCTGAGGTTGGGGCATGAGTTGGCTTTCTTTGAGTGGCTGGCAGTACCAAAAGTCCAAGATCCTGAAGATCTGAGCTCAGAGCTGCAAGTTCAGGCTAAGGGGGTGGGGTATGCTCACACTTTCGGGTGGCTTTCAGGGCGTCATGAGAAGCCTGGGCATCAACATGGTGGGTGGTGTGGAGAGCTATGTCTTTGACCCAGCTGCTAGGCTTGGGCTCGTAACATTCAGCAGGAGAGGCTTAGCCTCTTGTTTGGACTTGTCCTAAACATTGCATCTTTCTTAGATCTTGAACATCCCTTACTGTCATCGACAGAACCAAGGATTTAGACTTGGTTCTGTCCCAGGCAAATTACTTACGGATTGTGTAACCCTGGGCAAATTGCTTCACTTCTCCAAAATGATGTTTCCCCGTTTATAAACAAGCACTTTGCTGTGTTGTTATAAGCAGGGCTGTTAGGAAGTATAAACAGCACTGAAGAGAGCACCTGCACGGAGGCTGACTGACACACAGCTGGAGCGTCCTCTCCAACTTGTGAAAGGCCATGGAACCGAGTGCAGGCATCTTCATGCTGGCCCAGGGGAAGGCCATCACCAGTCAGAGGTCTGGGGCTTCTGGGAATGCAATTAAGCGGGTGATGTGCTCCCCAGCCCCTCAGAAACAAGTTGTGCAGCTGCTGTCTGCACCCAGGTTTTAGGGGAGGGCAGGTGTCAGGAAGTTGTACAGCCCAAGGCATTGCTAGGTCTTGGAGGGGTCTTGATGGCCCTCTCAAGGGAAGTAGATCAGAAGGGCTTGGTGGGTCTTGGAGATGGCTGTTCCTTCTGGTCTGTGGTCTTTCTGGAGAGCAAACACCTTCAAGCCTCTTATTAGTCCCTGGGAAGGCCATTTCTCAGGTCCCCCCAGGCCTGGTATGCTTTCCCCACCTTGGATCTTGCCTTATGTAGCTAATATGCATCTGCACTTGGAGCAAACAGGAGACCTTAGGTCTATCCCTGACTTTACAGTGTTCTCTTGCATCTACCAGCCTGCAATGAACTCTCTGCGGCAGGAGCCCTTTGCTCCCACACTTCTTTAGTGCTCTGAAAGATCCCCTGGCTTCTGCCTGTGTCCCTTCCCTCCTAAGGCCTATGGTCTCAGGCCACCCAGAGCCCAGCAGGCTGGGCCTTTACTCAGCAGACCCCTGTACCTGCTCCTGAGTATTCCCAATGGCTAAATTCCAATCCATTCTGTCTCCCTAAATGGGAAGATAGTGAAAATAAGAGAATGTGTAAGTCCTTGGTTTTCTTTGGATTCTTGATTCCACTGAGAACCGAATGCCCCTATTCTGACCCTTCCAGGCCTTACCAGCTACAACTAACTGCGTTTCCAGCGTTCCCTAAAGTTGCAGCTCTTACCAGGCCATTTTTCCCCCTCACTGGGCCTTTTTTTTTTTTTAAATAGAGAAACAAAATCTGAAACATTATCTTCCAGGTACATAGTATGCTTCTCTGGTGAGCAGAAAGCAGCAGGTCTGGGCCCTAAGTGAATGCTGGTCGGTTGGCGGTGTGCCCTTGACCAGGTCTCAGACACCTCACCCCAAATTGAAGCTGGAATCAAACTACAAATTGCTATATGACCCAGACTCTTGGCACTTGTTCACAATGGGAATTTGGAATGAAATGTAGCTGGGACTGCTAAATGCCTAGAGCCCTTTGTTTCTTCTCTGTAACCACTGCCGGGAAAAGACGCATCCAACTAATGCACCCCAGGTGCTCGCTCATAAATCCAAATGAATTGGGACTTGGTAACACGTCAGATGTGGTGGTGGTTTGAGGATGAATGGCTCCCATAGGCTCAGACATTTGAATGCTTGGCTTATTAGGGAGTAGCACTACTTTACAGGGACTAGGAGGTGTGGCCTTCTTGGGGTGGGTGTGGCCTTGTTGAAGGAGGTGTGTCATTGGAGGTGGACTTCGGGGTTTCAAATGCCCAAACCAGGCCCAGTGTCACTCTCTCCTACTGCTGATCCAGATGTAGAACTCTCAGCTTCCTCTCCAGAGCTATGTCTACCCATGTACTGCCAAGCTTACCCCAGCATCATATCTGTGTCCCGCCATGCTTCCTGACATGGCAATAATGAACTAAACTTCTGAAACTGTAAGTCAGGCCCAGTTGAATGTTTTCCTTAATAAAAGTTGCCATGACCATGGCACCTCTTCACAGCAACTGGCTAAGACAGACGTCAACAAGGTCTCTTTTTTTCCTTGGGGACATTGCTTTTACTCTGTATCTTTGGTGTTCTCTTTAGGCTATGAGTTTTTTTTTTTTTTAAAGGACCACATAGGAAAAACATGCATGCAGTGCTCTCAGAGTGCGAAAAATAAAGGAAAATTGTTTGACCAAAATCTGGATTATTTAGAAGACTTTTACTAATTGAAGATTAGGGGCTGTGAAGATGGCACAGATACCGTATAGATAAGTCGCTTGCTACTTGAGGGTGAAGATCAGAGTTGAGACTGTCAGAACACACATGAAAAACTGGGCATGGATGGGGTTGCATGTGATTCCAGCAGTTAGGAGGCAGAAAAGGGGACCCTGGGGGCAAGCTGGCAAGCTAGAATAGTTGGAACCAGTGAGTACCAGATTCAGAGAGGCACTGCTTAAAGAAGTAGGTGGAGAGCACCTCCAGGCCTCCATGGACACAAGTGTCCAAATGCATTCGTACATGTGCATCTACACACGTGTGTGGCACAAATATATGGATTCAATTCTACATGCACACATGCCACATGCATAAATATTTATTAATCACCAGGCATTAATTATGTTACATTCTAAGATGGTAAAACACAATCAGTACTAATTAATGGATTATGCACCTGCAGCCTTCAGTGATGAATAAAAAAAGTCAGTTTTTTCTCTTTGATTCTCTAGGCCGTTTGTCTTTCCATCATTAATACAAATTCATCATGCCACTCAAGGCTGAGTGGAGATAGACTTCCCTTTAAACCAATGACCCTAAAGCTGGGTGGCTTTGCAATCAAGGGGTTATTTGGCAATATCAAGAGAATCAATTAGAAGCTATTAGAGGAGTCAGCCCTTTTTGCCAAGATGGTGCTAAAAGCAAAGAAGGAAGCTACTGCCCTTCCCAAAGCTGAAGCCAAAGTGAAGGCCTTGAAAGCCAAGAGGGCAGTGCTGAAAGGCATCCACAGTTATAAAAATAAGAAGATCCATACATCACCCACTTTCCAGCAGCCCAAGACCCTGTGACCCCAGAAGTAGCCCAAATACTCTTGAAAGAGCACATCCGGCTTGACCACTACACCATCTTCAAATTCCCCCTGACTACCGAGTCAGCCATGAAGAAGATAGAAGATAACAACACATTTGTGTTCACTGTGGACGTCAAGGCCAGCAAGCACCAGATCATACAGGCTGTGAAGAAACTCTACGACACTGATGTGGCCAAAGTCAACACCCGCATTAGGCCCAACAGAGAGAAGAAGGCATATGTTCGGTTGGCTTCGATAAGATGCTTTGGATGTTGCCAACAAAATTGGGATCATCTAAACTGAGTCCAGCGGGATAATTCTAAATATATACTTTTTCACCATATAAAAGAAGCTATGATAGGCCAAAGATGCTGGGAAACAAGAATCTAAAGACTTATCTCGTTGATTTGTGAACTGTGGCTAAGATATTTCACATTACTCTTGTCCAGCAGAGGGTAAGAGTTCTGTAATTCCCACATGTTCCCACCTTGGCTATAATAAGCTTTCTTTTCAGTAGCCTTTCTGACTAGGTTGTGGTGGACTATCATTGCAGTTTTAATTTACATTTCCCATGATGGCTAAGGACATTGTTTTTTTTGTATGTTCATATTGTTTTTCATATGTTCATATTGGACTTTCGTACTTAACGTTTGTCTTATTAGCCTATGTATCAGTTGAGCTATTTGGGTTCTTTGTAGAGTGGGAGTGAGGGAATGGATAAAGGGACACAACCATGTTTTATTCAGCCATAAGGAAGAATGAACTTACATGCCATTCTCTGGGAAGTGGCTATAAACATAGATGGCCATATTCATTGAAAGAAGCCAGGCTCAAGCTGACATCACATTTGTGGATCTTAGATTTCAGATGGGTGTGGGTGTGGAGAGGAAAGCATAAGTGACTGTGGAGAAGAGTGGGAGAATAGTCGGAGGGAAGGAGAGGAGAATAGGAGGGTGGATGAGGGGGATATGGTCACAGCATATGACAAGTAGAGCAAAGCTGCCTTTATGGGTGAATGCATGAATAAAAGTGTAATCTGGGCCATGGCTAAAAAAATTTATTGTGAGCTGTGAGTTCTTCACGTTGAGGAACTTCTGTATGTCAAGAACCATTTCTGATGCCTGAGTAGAGAAACAGGCTGTGAGATGCTGTGCTCTGACTCACGCCACTCTGTCCCAGACACTAACCCAGTGGTCCTCAACCTTCCTGATGCTGTGATCCTTCAATACAGTTCCTCGTGCAGTGACGACCCCAACCATAACATTATTTTGTTGCTACTTCACAACTGTCATTGTTATGAGTCATCATGTAAATATTTGATGCGTGACCCTTGTGAAAGGGTCATTCAACCCCAAAGAGGTCACGACCCACAGGTTGAGAGCCACTGCTGTAAGTGGGTGTCCCACTCCAGTTATTTGCGGGAGTCTTAGCGACTGAAGGAAAGCAATGGTGATTTCAATGCTGCCCCTGTGTGAGCTTGGGTAGGCCACTGACCTTCATCGTGACAAACGCCAGCTTTGTGACCCAGGATCTCAAGAGTGTGCTCTACCATCGTGCCCTCCAGGCACTTTGAATCCAGGAGCGCCGGTGTGCAGATCCTTCAAATCAACGTGGCTTTCTCCTTCTCTTCGCCCATTATGTGATCAATTTCTGGGCCTGTTGTTTTTCTTAAAAAAAAAAAAAATCCAATTCCTAAGGCTCAAGGGTTTCAAATAGCTCTGGGCAAATTGGAGCTCAATAAATATTTCATAGTTAGATCTAAAATAGCAACCTAGCTCCTTCTTAGTATTAAACAGATTGAAAAAGTCTCCCTGGTAGGAAGCAGGGAAATGAATATCATAGCAATTGAAGACATATGTGGATACGGCAGTTTTTACCCTCAGAGTGGTATCAAAGGCACAGCCTCCTAAAATGTATCCAAGGAGAACCTGCCAATATCAGCACTTCATCCAGACAAATTGCCAGGCCTGGAGTCAGAAGCAAAGTTTGCAGTTTTGAGAAGGAGAGATTGTACCTTCCAGTCCTGTTTAGGCCCGTGTCTAAATAAACATGTTAATAAACCAGGACTCAGGAATAAGCACAGTCTAAATAAGTTTAATAACTGACTCTGACTTGAGTCCAAGTACCAGGATGGGGAACCGTTGATTGAAATGGGCCCCATCTGGGTAAGAAGACATGGGTGAAATAGAAATATCTTTGAAGAAGTAAAAAAATTTCTCATTTATGGGTGAACACTGGAGACATGAATAATAATAATCATAATAATAATGATAATAATGAACTCTAAAAAGCCACTCATAGGAATTTGTTGCTCTCTTAATTTGCTAGCAGTCAGTGAGCTTTGGCACTTGACCGAGAAGGACTGAGCAGTGAGCCCAGAAGGGGTGGAGGCTTCGGAAGGTCCCAGGTTGTGACCTCCTTACTTGCTCATTGACTACCCAGAGACCACTCTCCTGCCCATCCTACCCCAGAGAGGCCTCCCCAAGTTTGGCCATTCTAGAGGATGCTCAGGCAAAGCTGGCACTTAGAAACCCCGTTTTTGTGAATGTCTCAGTTACGGATTTCTGGTCTTAATTACGGGGCTGGAGAAGAGATGCGTGTTTTCTAAGATTAGCTTTTACACCAGCTACTGTTGCTGGCTACTCCGGGGCTCTCCCAGAAGCAGCCTGGCAGCTGGAGCGAGATGGCTTCCTACGATGGGCAGAGTCATTCTAGTGTTTGGGGAAGCCTTTTTGCAGAAATCCTTTTTCCTTTGTGGTTTAGTGTGCACTGGCTAATGCTTTTGACTTGGAAAGGGAACACAAACTAGAGTAAAGGGTAGCAATGGGCCAGGTCTAATTTTTAAAATGTTTGGAAGCTAGTGGCTCTGTGGAACTGTGCGAGCAGAGGATCTGTTATGACCAGATGTTTCCTTTGTTCAGCACATATAATCGAACCCCTAGACTGTCCTTTGCCAGACAAAGGGGTGAACCACGCAGCAGAGCCTCAGCCCGCCCTAGGTAAGTAGTTAGTCTTTGCTTCATTGTGTTCACCTCATTTCAATTATGGCAATGTAGATTTTGGAGGACAGTTCTATCAGATGTCTGTTACCAGAATACCCTATACAACAGAACACCTCAGAATTCAGTGGCTACAAACTATCTGTGTTTGCTAAATCCCTGAATCTGAGGATGACAGTTTAGGCTGACCTCTTTGAGCAATGTTTCCAAGTCCAGCTGGGCTGGCTAACTGTTAGCAGTTTCAAGGTTCAGCTGAATTCCAGAGGTCTTAGCTGGGGGTGGGTCCTAACATTGGCTGAGTTCACCTTAGACTTGTCTGGGTGTTTCTGGGTATTGTCTGGGTGTTGTCTGCTCCATATGCTGCTCGCCCTCCAAACCTGGAGCCCAGTGACCACAAAAGAGAAGAAGAAAAAGTGGAGACATTGGGGTGCTACTTTTAAAACCCTGGTTTGTGTCATATATGGCCATTGGTCAAAGCAAGAGACAAAGAAGGAATAGGGGATATACCACCACTAATATGGATCTTTATGTCAGAAATAACTTATAAGACAAATGTAAAATTACCCTCATCATTAGCCAAGAACATGTGTGATATGACCACAGTGTTCTTCACTTTAAACACAACTTTCTAGCTCTTGTTAATGAGTTGGTTATACTCTGATGTTATTACTTGGGTTGTATCCAACCACCTGCCACACTGGGATGAATCTGTCATTCAGCTGGCCTGTGGTGAGGGTCTCCACAAGAGCGCTGGAGTTCTAGGTACTGAACTTGGGTCATCGGACTTACATGACTATTCTTTAATATGTAGCAAAGTGGCATGATAAAGGCTTAGAGCCAAGAGCAAATTAGCCTATTAAGATGCTTGTTGACAATATGGTTGGTATTTTCTTTTCAATCAGTAGAAAAGACACACATAAATATATGTTTATTTATATGACATTATATATGTGTATATGTTCATATATACAACATTATATATGCATTTATATATATGACATTATATATATATTTGTGTATGTCTAAGCATTCTCTTATTGGTGGACTAAATATTCATTATTATCTTAAGTAGGAAACAATTAACGTACAATTACTTTTAAAATGAAAATTTTTACAAAAGTACTTTGAAGAAGAAAAAGTATGTAGAAGACAGACTGGATCAGAGAATTTTGGGATAGCGAAATATAATTTGTTCTGAGTTGGGAGAGAGTGATACAGACAATAAGGTTGGGAACAGAGAATGAGGGACCTTGACTTCCAAGCAGACACACTGAAACCTTTTTTCCCCTTTTAATGTGAATAGTAGGAAAGCACTATAAGTAATTTGAAAGCAGGATGAAAGTTGAAAGTCCTAATTAGGCTGAAAGATGTGAATCCTTAGAAAGAAGGGATCCTCTGACTGCTTTCCGAGTCACTGACACACTGTTACCAACAGGTGGGCAGAAACACTGTAACGACTAGGTATGGCTGGCTCAAGAACGTGGGTGTGAGAATGAACGAATGACCCCCTTCGATAATCTGGTGGGTCCACTGGCTTTGGTACTTTCTGTATTTCCTTACAAGAAGAACCAAGGTGAGGAAGTGTGAATAAGGTGTACCCACGGCTATCACCAGTATTGGAAAAGCCATCTTTAAGTCCTCCGAGAAGACAAGTAATCTTCACCTCCATTCGGCAAGTGAACGCAGTCCTCAGCACCCACTAATGCATTTGTATTTCCTCCATGTTATCCTTTAAAGACCAGACTCAAGTTCAGCTAAACCTTTCTTGTCTTTGTTCTCAAGATTATTAATAGCAAAATTCATTGTAACAGAGCCATGGCTCCCAGCCTGTGATGTACACTGGAAAATTTCCAGGTAGTCCAGTCCTCCAGTCTCTACATCTAGGGTGTAGGTGCAAAGATTTTACCCACTCCTTTCCTCCAGGCAATTCCAATGTGTTATTCATGAATGTAAGGTCCCTGAGGTAGAGCATGCCTGGTGTTAGAAAAGTCATTGGCTGTGTGTGTGTGTGTAATATAATACAGTCCATGTTAATATTCTTAACACATAGGCAACAGAAAAATACAGTATCTAGAATGTGATAAGTATTTATTAACATTGTTTGAAATATAATTGTGAGGTTATACCAAACACCACAGACTAAGTAGTTTATAAACTATAGAAATTTATTTCTCATTGTTCCAGAGGCTTTCTGGCTTTCTGTGTCTGGTGAGGTGTTCTTTGCATGGTGCTGGAGGCAGTGCTATGTCCTGTGGTGGAAGACAGCAGAATGAAAAGGCTCTAAGGTGATTCTCTGAAGCCCCCTTAATGGCTGTAGAAGAGCCCCAACCTCATGACTTGGTCAGTTCCCCAAAGGCCATTAACACCACTACAGTGGGAATCACATTGTAACACGGAACTTTTGGACGACATTCACACTGTAGCAGTTTAGTACATTAGTTTTTGATAACAGTCATGTTTAACAACAGGTTCACAAAATTGCCTATTTATGGTTTGCTCTTGAAAACAGTGGGAGTTCACCCCAACACCTATACTTATTTAGGGCACCGAGGCAACAAGTTGCGGACACCCTGGCAAGCAGTGAGGAAGTGGGCAAGGGAAAGGAGGAAAGCCAACAGAGGCTGCTCTGACAGATCTGTCTATGGAAACTGCCAAACCATTGCCACGTCTAGAGCTGAGACCCTCTAAGAAACCGCAGGAACATCTTACATTATGCAGACGGGAGGGGCCATTTCTGACCAGTCAATGCTCAGGCATATCAGGTGCTCTGTTGTCTGAGAACACCCTTGGTGCAGGAAGTCGCTGGAAGTAGGACTGTCAGCAGGAGGTCTCTGAGGGGGCCTAGGGGACAAAGTGGGTCACCATTAGTGTCTGTCACACCAACATCCTTTTTCATGGGACACTGCAACTTCCTTTCTAAAACAAAGAAGGACAGTGCCTATGGTCGGCCCCTCATTGAGCTTCTAATAGAATTTGGAGAACTTGTTTGGTCTTGGAGGAGGGTAATGGAACTATTGGTATGGGAGAGCGCTTCGCTTGGCTCCTTAGGGAAGCAGAGTTGAGTGTCACTTGGGACTCCCATAGACCCTCTGTTTTCTGATGTGCAGAATAAGAGAAAGACAGGATTGTAGATACTTACAGGGCTTTAGATGTCTAGCCCACTTGAGAGGCGTCTGCACTCTGCCCCCTGTACCCCAGGAAACATGTTCCACAAAGGGGTCATCATCTCCAAGTCTGATTGCTGTTCCAGTGTTGGATTTCCAGACCTTCAAGACACTCAGGTTACTCTGTGGTCTGGCTCAGAGTATCGGTTTCTGTGACCTCCTCCCCACGGTTCCTCTGGCATGCTCTCCCGACAGGTTCTTGACCCAGATATTCAGGGAGCACTTGAGTTTCTGTTACAGAAAGGGAGACATGGGGTAGGAGAAACATGCATGTGTGTTTGTTTACCTACTGTTCTGGCTCACTGGGACCAATGCATAAGTCAGCATGTGTGGAGCCAAGAGTGTGTCACAGTTTCAGGGGGCCACAGTGGATATTATAGCCCTTCCCCTCCTCTCTCTTTCCCAGAATTGTTTTTGAGAGCTGGTTTATGAACCACAGAAGACAACCACTTATATTGAATTCTCTTCCCATTTTGCTTTTGAGCACAGACACTATTTACCCATTTTATTTACCAAGCTTCAGTCCAGGTGGCCTTTTGATTGCTTCCAAATGTTTAATTCACCCATGGAGGCTGAAGATAATAGATGCCATCCGCAGGAAACTTCGTATATTCCAGGCACTGTGCTGATTGTACCTTGTGGATTTCTCACTGGAAATTCCACAAAGTAGTTTCAATTAATTCCCCCCACTTTTACACAATGCAGTGTAAAAATAGATGAAACTTAAAATTACATATTTTAAAATTAAAAAATTAATCTGAGATACAAATGTAGTATCAAAAGTCTCAACTGCTGGTGAATCATGTATACTCTTAACTATTGGTGAACTTTCTCTATTTCTATCTTTTTTTTCTCTCTCGTCCTCCCTCTCTCTCCCCACTGTCTGTGCACACATTTTTCTTTGCACTAATATGACTGAATGTGTGTGTATACATGTGTATGTGAGTGCATGTTTATATGTGTGTGTGCAACCTTGGGTATTTTGCAGTTTTTATTTTTATTCTTGAAATAGAGTCTCTCATGGGCCTGGAACTCCCCCAGTAGGCTGCACTGGCTGGCCAGTATCTTAGTTAGTATTTCTATTGATGTGAGCCAACGTCCCGACCAAAAGCAGCTTGAGGAGAAAAGGGTTTATTTCAGCCTGCAGTTCCACAGCACAGTTCCTCACTAAGGGAGGTCAGAGCAGGAACTGAAGGCAGGAACCTGGATGCCGGAGCTGATACAGAGGCTGTGGCTGAGTGTTGCTGACTGGCTTCCTCCTCATGGTTTGTTCAACTTGCCTTCTTCCTGCACCCAGGACCAACAGCCCCAATCAAGAAAATGCGTCATTGGCTTGCTCAGATGCCAAACTGGTGGGAGTGTTTTCTCCATTGAAGCTCCCTCTTTCCAATTAACTGCAGCCCATGCCGACTTGACTTAAATAACTAGCCAGCACAGCTAGTGAATCAAGAGATCCACCTGCCCCCCCCCCCTTCCCAAAGTTGGGATTATCAACACTTGCTGCCATATTGGGCCTAAATAAAAACAACAACAGCCAAACACAAACAAAAAAACATGGGTTCTGAACTCATATCCTCCTGCTTGCAAGGCAAGCACTTTACTCCCTGCACTGTCTCCCCAGCCCTCGGCAAGCTTCTAGTGCAGTAATCTATTCAATGGTACTAAGTGGCTGTCACTGTTCTAGACACACTGAAGAAGAGAGACCCCATTTCCTTCCCTCTTGGGCACTGAAATTTCACTAGAGGACATGAAAGCAGAGGAGCATGGAGAATCAATGTTACATGAGATTCAGAGAAATAAAAAGCAAGGAGGCAGGGGTTGGATAGTTTGGTGGATGTTGATACTATAAATAGAGGGGGCTGTCATGGCCATTTGGGTAGATTTGAAGGCACAGAGATAGTAAGCTCTCTGTTATTTGGGAAGCTTGTTTGAGGCAGAGAAACAGCCAGTGTGTTATTCCTGAGTGTAAGGTCCCTGAGGCAGAAGCATGCCTGGTGTTAGAAAAGTCATTGGCTCTAATTCTGTACGATTTGTATGTTGCATCCCTCAATCTATGTTGGAAACTCATCCCCAGTTAAAGGTGAGCTCTTAGGAGAGGACCAGGCCAAGGGCTCTGTCCTCACAAATGGAATTAAACAGAGGGCTTAAGGGAACGACTTTGTCCTCTTTCTGGCTCTTCCCTTCTACTGTGCCAGAGGACTGTGTTTGCCTCATCCAGAGGACACAGTATTTATGGTCCAGCCTTGGAAGCAGCGATCCAATATGATCAGACAATGAACGTGTTGGCATTTTCGTCTTGGTACTTCAAGAACGAGAGAAGTTGTTTCTGTATTCAAAACACCCTGTCTCAGAGTCTTGTTGTAGAAGCAACAACAGGCTAAGACCACCTGCAGTGGTAGAGGGCTTCTGGAGAGTCCTAAAGAGTTGATTTTTCCTTGGGATGAATGGGAGGGGAACTGCGGGATTATGAGCTGAGGTTTGATGTACCTGGACTCACAGCTATGAATACAGCTAGCTGTATCCAGGAAAGGGTAGTTATCTATGCTTAGAGGGAGACACCTCTGCTGCAGGTACAGGTTAGAGGTGAGGGGCGTTCCAGGATCTGGAAGGTGGTGGATACATCCAGGGATTGCATTTGTTGCTACCAATTCTGTTAATCCTTTCTTCAAATTGGGCAAAGCCAGACTAAAGAGACTTGGAGATTGAGCTAAGACTCTTCACAGTGACACACTTAGGAGCAGCGTAGCGACAAAGAGAGCATTCAGCAGAGAAAACAGTCACTGGCATTGGCTGCTCATGAAGCATACAGCAGAATGTTGGGACAGGGCCTTGGGAGAGGAGACTTCTGTCTCAGATGAGCCTGAGAGAGATCGAGAGAGGGCAGGGAGCACAGTAGAAGATGTAGATTGGGAAGGAGCATAAAAGTAGGGCAGAGTTGATCTTTCCTGGAGACTGGCTTTTGCTGACTCCATGCATGCTGTATATACACCTGTCACATTTGGAGGTACAGGCCAGGGATGGGCAGCCATGGGGTTCATGTCTGGGAAACAGCGGCAGGATGGAGTTCCCAGCAGTCCCTGTGGGCCATGAGTGTCAAGTATAGACTCAGATTTCTGTCCTGGTTTTCAGGGAATTTTTTTTTTCTGGGTAAGGGTTGTCCCTCAGCACAAGCTATGTGAATCTACACAGCTATAGTAGGAACTATTGCGATTCTATATCAACCCAGCCTGAACACACACAGCATTCTTCTGCTGCTTCTGGGTCTCATTAACTGTTCAAAAGGCTTTAATTAGTGACTAACATGGCATTAGGGGTTATCTGTCAGTTTTGTTTTGCCTATGCGCTCTTTTTCCTGTTACAATGGGGAGAGGAACAATCAGGGAAGTGTTAGGTTCTAGCATGTCAAGTATAAGGTTAGGAAGGTCCAGGGATCATAGAGCTGTTGGCAGCTTTCATGAACTCCTTCCAAAGTTCCCTCTTGGACATGGAGCTGTAAGAGGCAAAGAGGAGAAGACAGAATAAACTAGAGAGCTCTTTTGTCAGAAGGTTGCAGGATTAGTCACCGTTAGTGCAAAGGCAGTCTGGCTTAGTGCATAGACTTCACATGCCAAACATGAATAATAGGAATAGAAGTGTAGAGAAAAGAAAGGGCAGTTGCACTTGCTTGCAGCAGCAAGCAAGCTCTGGAGAAATGAAGACACTGGGTACATGACTGGTCCTGAGGATGAAGAAAATGTGCTAGGATGTTTGAGATGCAATGGACCTTAGGCATCTCATCCAGACCTCTTGTTGTAATGATGAGAAACAAGAGAGGCCCGGTGAGCTACCTGTGCAGCCTCCCCTAGCTTTCTAGAGCCAGAAGATGTTCTAAAGTTACGAAAGGATTGAAAACTCCTAAGCGTGATTAGACACTAGCACTGTGCAGGATATTGGTGAAAGGGGGAACCCGTGTTTTCAACAGGCTGGCAGTTTGGTAAAGGAGATGATTATTAACCAGATCAGCACAAAGATAATTACAGATGGCAACAAGAGCTGTGAGGGAGATCAACAGGAGGAAGCGACAGACGAGAAATAGCCACGTGTACTATGACTCTGTGTACAACGAGGGTGGTCTGAGGCTCCCGACTTCCCTTGATTTTTTCCAGGCTGATAAAGGATCCCAGCACATGCAATAGCACAGTCACCGGCAGCCACCCTATGCTTCTATTTACCTCACCCCACCACCCATGTCTACTGCGTCAGCAAAGCCCTCTCAGCTCAGCCTGTCTAGTTATCCTAAGACAAGCCCCTCTTCTCCACCGCATCTGTGATATCTTTTCTAACATCCATCAGCCCAAGGCCTGGGGCTCTTGAGACAACCACTGTGGAGTGATGCTAATGTTGTGGCTTAGGTCTGGAACGTATCCTAAAGGCGTGTGTCTAAATGCTTGGTCCCCAGTACAGCAGTGCTCAGGGGCTTTTGAGGAGTGATGAGACCATGTGGGCTCTGACCTCGCCAATGGGCGAGTCCACTGGTGGGTTCAGAGTTTGAGGAGCTGTTGTAAGGTGATGGAAATTTACAAGATGGAAGCTAGGTTGAAGGGTCCATGGGGACCTCATTTCCTTTCTCTCAGGCTTTCTGCGTCTCTCCCACTATGGAGTGAGCAACTTCTCCCCATCGCTAGCTCCCCACCATGATGTTCTACCTCACCATGGGCCAGGAGCTTAAGGTCAGGTCACTATGGACCCAAACCTCAGAAACCAGAACAAAGCTTTCTTCTTCCAGGGTGTTCCCTTCTGGTGCTTTTTAACAGAAAGCTGACTAATGGGGCTCTCTGTGGATCCCACCTCTTGTTTTCCACACGGCTGCAGACTGGTCTTTAGAAACACAAATCACATTGAATTTCTCACTCAGATCACTGCTCACACCTGGAGCTGCTCCTGCTTCCCGTCCTCCTCACTCCACACCCTTTCTGGTCCAGTCACACCTACACTCCTGCTGTTCCTTGTGCACACCAAGCCTGTCTAACGTAGCAATTGGAGGAACAACCCCCTAATTGCACGTCCTTCTTAGTGCTCGATTCTTCCACACAAAACTGACCATGAAGGAAGGTGACCCCATTGTCCTGGGCCAGAATCAGTGCTCTCTCTTCTGAAGCTTATCCTGGTTTAGACAATGGATTGTTTTTGGTATCATTAAGGAGCTGGGGGGGGGGGCTCCTCTGAATATGCCTTCTTTGTCACCTTCCTTCCTCCCTCACACATATGTAAGAGGACCTACTAGGGGCCAAACATGTAGTAAGTGGAGACACGAAGTAAAGAAAGCTTGGTTATGTCCTTGAGGAACATTTGAATATCCGATGATATTCATCATAATATGATCTGGACATTTCAGACAAGTTGCTTGCTGTTCTGTAGACAAAATGGCCAGCTCTTGGCTTAAACATTTTACAGCATACCCAGATGTTTGGCACCATTGAGACATAGCCCAACTTCCCCCTCCTCACCAGTTGCTCTCAGCCCTCCTTCTCCTTCCTCCTTTGTTTGTTCCTGTTACTCAAGGCTTGGCAGGTCTCAGGCGTGCACCACGCCAGAACGTCTTCTGGTGGAACATGATTAAGACCGAAGCCTTGGGTCCCTCCTGCCTTCTGACAACTCACTGCACAATCTTCTTGCTGTTTCCAGACTCGAGTCAGCCAAGCAGGATCTCAATTAGCTTCCCAATGGCCCTTGTATTCCTGCCAGAAGTGTTTTTGATTACTTGGCCTCTGAGCTCCATGCATTCTGGCTCCTTGGCGATGCCCTGGGGAGAACTCAGGAGGCTTGCTGGGCCCTGAAGTGCTGCTTGTCTGCTGGATTCCCATGCTGCTAGGCAAAGAAGCCCATGTTCCATGTGGGAGAAAAAACATCTATGTGTGTGATTCTGAGAGAGTTCCAGAACACTTAGCTTTGTCTTTTCAGAGATATGCTTCTCAAGGGTCCATCTTTTGGCTTTGCTGGATGTGGAGTTGATGACCAGTTATACAGGGTGGCATAGGAGGACCAAAGCATCCTCTTGCCCTCCGTCAGCTTGTCCTCAGCCTATACTGAGTTATTGGTATCTCCCCTTTGTTTTTACTTTCTACAGATTATCTTCTTGATAAAGAATAACTTTTTGCTGGGCAGTGGTGGTGCATGCCTTTAATCCCAGAACTCAGGAGGCAGAGGTAGGCAGATCTCTGTGAATTCAAGACTAGCCTAATCTATAGAGTGAGTTTCAGGATAATCTCCAAAGCTACACAGGGAAACCCTGTCTCAGAACAAAAACAAACAAAAACCAAAAAGAATAAGTTTCTTTTTTCTTTTCTTTTTCTTTTTTGATAGAAAAATGTATTAGACAATAATTAATCAGCTAATACATCATAGCCTTTCACTTCTAGGAACAGAAGTCTCAGAAGACTGATAATGATTAATGAGAACATAGGAGAGTCAGGATTGTTGGATTTCATAGGACATTGGAAGGCCTCTGGGCAGAGGCTGGGGGATTTCAGGCATTAGGGAGGGCCCTGGAAGAGGTTTTGGGGGACAGATAAATAATGAGGGTATCTTAAGAACATCACCTTGGGTGCACTAGGGGAAGCTATTGACCTCCCTTAGAGCATGACCAGACTGAAGGATGGGTGGCAGCACCGTTCTTCCATCTGAGAGCCCTCCACCCTCTGATCGCAGGGCGTTTCCCAGGCAGAAGAGGCACAGGTGATGGGGAAGACTGGCCGCATATGTAGCTCCAGGAGACTGGCCTGGGACACAGTCCTTCAGCAGACGGAGACTCTCCCACGTTTCCTCAAGGCTTCCAGGACTATTTGTAGAAAGATGGAACTTAAAGCCCTTCCCTCCTAAGAGACCGTAGTGTAGGGAGACTGATGACTTCCACTGTGAGTGGAGGGGTGACTTGATCTCAGGCTACAGGAGGTACTTTATTATGAGGCACTATTGGACCCAGATGTTGCCTGTCCCATAGAGGCTGTCTCCACGGGCCTTTCCACCAACATCTTTTCTCTGCTCGTGAAGAGAGAAGCCCTGTGATGAAAGACTCTGGCATCCACAGGGAGTCACCCAGAGCAGAGACAGGCTGCTCGGAGCCATCTGCCGACGAGAAAGGTGGCAGTGGTGATCTGCCAAGCATGGGGAGGTGACAGGTGATGCAGAGGAAGGAAAGGGCTAGAGATTTGGAGTTTCTTTATTGGAGGAGAGAAACAGCCAGGGGATAATAAACCATGGAAATGAAAAGCATGCTTCCTAAAACAAGACCGTGAGTCAGCATAGACAGGGCTCATGAGACAACTCTTGGTGAAGATGAAGCTTCGTAAGATCACACACATTTCGTTCATAGGCATGAATTGTTCAGTGGTTTTGTATGTGTATATGTGTACATGTGTGCAGCTATGCAACCTGTATGTAAGAATCTGTATGTCTACTATCTATCACCTATACATATATTCAATAGGTATATACTTAGACACTGTGGTGGTTTAAATGTGAATGGCTCCCATAGGCTCCCGTGTTTGAATCGTTAATCTCCAGTTGGTGAAACTCTTTGGGAAAGGTTAGGAGGTGTGAGCTTGCTTGAGGAGGTGTGTTACTAGGGCTAGGTCTTGAGATTTCAAAAGACTCACTATTTCTGCCTCCTGCAAATGGGTCAGGACGTGAGCTCTCAGCGGCTCCTGCCACCATGCCTTTGCTCTGTCATTAGGACTCAATCCCTCTGACACTATAACCTCAATCTAGTGTTTTCTTTTATAGATTGCCTTGGTCAGGGTGTTTTATTACAGCAATACAAAAGTAACTAAGACACCACATATTCATATGTACACACAGTTTGGAGTTCATTTGTTACCTATAACTGCACAGCTATGCAGAGTAACATCTATTGCATGGAGCTGGAAGAGTCATAATTATCCACAATTATCCACTCTTTAATCCAGCACACTTGTCATGGGAGCAGGGCTTCTTTCTCTTTCTGACTATCCTTTGTCAATCATCACTTGGTCTTACAATACAGTTATATAGCAATTTATTTAAAAAATAAGCAACTGAAGATTGATTAGCTCCAGGAGGGAATAATAATAATAATAATAAAAACCTGTCCACATACCGATCTCTATAACTCATTTTAAAGCCAGAGAAAAGTGAGGGTTGTAATTTGAATTGTCACTTGAATTTATTTGCATCTTCCCTGTGATCAGTGCTGACGCTTGGAGTTGACTCAGCGACCTTCTTTCTTTGTCAGCATGAGTGAGCTGACTTATATAAATAAGCCTGGGGTACCCTTAGCATGACAGTCAGACCCAGGTAGGGGACACATACCCACACAGACAGGAGAGCACGTGTACACATATGTGTGCCTCATACCATGTATACCTGTGTTTTAGGGCATGGAAAGCTATGGTGAAAAGGAGGAGGACTTAGTCCTACCGACTGAATACTCTTTTCAGCTTGAGATATTAAAGTCCATGAACTTGGGGTTGGTACTTGACACTGGCGTCTTGTAAATGGTCCACCTCTAAGACCTCATTTTGTATTTATTCTGTCCTTTTATACTTTGGGAGGCCTGGCAAGGAAAAAGTCTTGGAAGTAACTTCTAAAATGAAATTTGTTTTTAGCAGTTTCTTTAGGCCTCTTGGGCACAGTGAGCAGTTCAGAGCTTATAGAACTGAACTCTGAGGTCCTGAAATATTGTTGACTGAATAGTCAATAGAGAAAAACTTTCTGTCTCAATCATGAGTTTGAAAGGCTTGGTGGGATATGATACGTTAGAACCTTTCCTGATAAATTCTATGGCATCGATTGGATCCTTCTTTAACTATTCAGGGTTGTACAGAAAGAAAGTCTGATGCATTTGGCCAGCATGATGAAGCCATGGGAATCTCAGGAGAGGGATGGTTCATGCCATCTTATTCTTCCTTCTTAAATTCCTGATACTTGGTGCTTTCTTGCCATGATGTTGCTGATGCTGATGGTTCTGAAGTCTCTCCTGGTAACCCTGCCACTGCTCACTTTCTACCTGTCTGTGCCTGGCATGACCTAAGTTCTTTTATGTGCACAGAAAGCTCTGTGTCAGGCCCACTTTATAGTTAAGTAAAGGAATTTTCTCAAAGTCACACTGTTGGTAGGTTATGACTGGGGATTCAATACTAGTCTGTCTGTCACCCATACATGTTTTCTTCTTGTGGACTTTGTTTCATTTCTCAAAAGGGTAACATGATGAAGTTTTAACAAGTTGAGTTATTATGTTTTACAGTGTGTGTGTGTGTGTGTGTGTGTGTGTGTGTGTGTGTGTTTAGCCCTGTTATTACAAGTCCAAGTATTTTACCAGGTCTTCTTTTAGTCATTGCCCCACTATACAGTAAAAATACAAAGAGTTGATGCTCTTCATCCTCTCTGTTGAACAGAAAAAAATACCCTCTTACTTCTTAATTTCTACCCCCCACCCCGAATATTTTATTGAAAAATGTTGAGTCAGCTCTACTTCAGAGTGAATTTCGGGGACTTAAGGACTACAAAGCTGATCTTTAGACTCTCTGTCAATTTCCTTGGAAACAGCAGGAGAATTCTTTTTGAAGGAATTTCCTTCTTTGTGGTTCATCTCTAGAGGAAACCTAAACTCTGGGGATTCTTGCCAAGAAAAAATGCAGAGAAGGCACTGCCCGGAGACCACTGTCCTTAGAAAAGACAGCCTCCTTGTGTCTCCTGGCCTCAAGGTATAAATAGAGAGAGACAAAGGAGACTAGCAGGGATCTTGCTGACAGCTCTTCCAAACTTCTAGAAAAGATGACTTGCTGCCTGTCGGAAAATCATTCTCAAGGGCAGCAGCCCTCCTGTTGATGAAGATCCCTTTATAGACGAGGCAGCCCCTTGGAGTTCCTCTCACCTGTGTGTCTGTCCCTTCTCCCTTGTTCCCTTTCTGAGGATGTACCAGGTGCCACAGACGAGGAGCAAAGCCTGGATTGTCTCTTCCTGGACCCGTGTCTACTTGAGGAGACTGACATGTGCTTAGATAGCAACAAGGCAACATGTCTTCAGAAAGCATGGATGAGGCCTCGGGGATGAAGGGGACAGGTCACAAACTGTCTCAGAGAGGTCAGGGGGGCTTGCCAAGGAAGACAACATGAGAGCTAGCTCCTGATGAGTGAGAAGGAACACAGTAGGCACAAATAACAGACCTGAGAAGCTACAATGCTGCTGTGTCTGGGAAAGGGTTAACACGTGGCTGTAACACATTCATTGCACCATCAATTCCATGAAATTAGTAACGTGTGTTCTTGGAGGAAGAGAGAGGTAAGGAAAATGGAGAAGTCTGTCCCCTGTCTCATTTGGCAGCATTGACCTGATCTTTTGTTAAAAGCATTGCATTTCCCTTCCCCAGTTTGATCTTCTGGACTGAAGCCCCAACTAAAGATTTCCTCTCTCTCTCTCTCTCTCTCTCTCTCTCTCTCTCTCTCTCTTTTCTCTCTCTTCCTTCCCCCTCTCTCTTTCTCTCTCTCTCCCTCCCTCCCTCTTTCCTTCCTCCCTTCCTCCATTTCTTTCTTTTACATTATTCTTCTGGGAGATATTTAAAAGACAAAGCTTCCATTCTGCATGCTTTCCTTGAGTTCAAAGCCTCAGCATTCTGGCTTCTAACTTCCCCCGAAAATGTAGCTAGACTGGATGCTCTCTGGTACACAGGGTGGAAACAGCCATTGCCTCCTGAGAACATTGGAGGTTTCTTCAGGGACTCTGCCCTGCAGGTGCGTCAGCATCTCATCCCGTGGAATGCCCCTGGACCAGGCAGCACCCTTTGATTGAAGAGCTTCCTATGAACTTGTTCTTGAGTTGTGATCTTTCCACGGACCACTTGTTCCTGCATCCATTTCTGCCTGTTTAATAGTGTGTGTTCTTCGTTCTTGTGATGCCTCCATGGCATCCAGCTGTGAATGGGGAGGGCATGGATGTGTGTGCTGGAGAGAGGCAATGGTGTTGCTCTGATTGAAAAGACAGGCAAAGGAAGAGACAATGCAGTCTTCCATTGTGAGAACATTGGTACCATTGACCACCAACTGAGGGTAATTGAGAAGCCTGGGCCATTTAAACGTCATTTGACTTATTTAGTGAGGGTCTATGCCAAATTAGGGGGGTTTGAAGAGCGTTACTTCTGCTCCATTCTTGTGAGATAGAAAAAGCAGGAAACTCAACAATGGTGTGAGAACTGGCAAAAGTGAAGACCGTGTATCAATTTGACCCTCTGTGCCAAACACAGATTCCATTTGGGGCATATCATTGGACCTAGCCTTTGTCACCCTGGCATTCCTTACCCAGCTTTGATTAGCTACAAGCAGTAATCAGGATGGCTGCCATTCTTCCCAATATACATGCTTGCTCAGGTCCTGCAGGCGACTTCTTGAGTGGATACCTTGGCTAAACTCCTATGGCATAACTCCCTTCAGTTTTGTTAGCCTGCTGGCTAGCTGTCCTCTAAAATCTTTATTGCTTAGTAGGTTTCCAGTATCAAATGGCAGAAACAGAACTGTAAACCTGGCCAGTTTCTAGTCTGTGGGCTTCCATCTTGCTGGTCCACATCTGTGTTTGTGACGGCTTTTCTCAGAACTGAGATTGGCCAACCAGGCTGATTCCAACCAAACACTCATGGCCTGAATTTCTAGTGTGAGATTCTCAGGCCTGGCTACACATTAGAACAGGAATGGGGATTTTGCTCTTACCCTACACCAGCAAAACCTGAATCTTGCAGGGTGGGGCTTCAGGATGAACATCTAAAATACCCCCATCTGATGACAAACTGTAGGGCAGATAAGGATCCCCTATCCAGAATGGGAGAGGAAAGGAAGGCTTTCCTAAGAATTAAGCTGCTGACCAGACAACAGAGTTTGCTAATGTAAACCTGTTGTCATTCTTCTCTCGGGCAGGTTAGAGCCTAAAACATCCCCTGCCCCCGCCAAACCCATACCTCAATTAACAAGCAATTCAACTTTTCCCTGACTCATTCAGAAAAGAATATTGAGTTCAGAAACCAGGCGGGGGTGGGGGGGGGAGTATAAAAGATGTTCTCCTTTTTATAAATGACTTGAGGACCCTTGCAAGGGCTAGGGATCCCTTCCTCCCCTGTCCTGTTCTACCCCCCACTGAAATTCTAGAGCAAATTTGTTTTGCATTAGGGATAATTAAAGTCAGACCTCGAATCTATGTGTTACAATAAGGCAGCTGTTTATAATAGAAGGGCTTCGGGCTTTCTCACAATTTGTGTTTCCAAAGCCCTGCAAAGGTGTTTAAAGGGCAACAACTTAAAGCCATCAGTCTCTCTTCCCCACCTCCAAGGGAGTCCTATTTCCTCCCTTTCCGGAGTCTTTCCAGCGGAGCCAGAGCACTGGGGAAGAGGCTACCATGGGGACACACTGACCCTGCTCCTCCAGTTCGGGGAAAACCTCTCCTTTCTCGGCATTCTCTGATAGACCGCAGTGGGAGTATTTACTCCCATGGAAATTAGCAGATATTGCAAATCAGGGGTTTGTTTCTCTCACTGGAAAACAGGTGGTTAAATGTTTCCCGGCATGCCTCCTGCAAGGTGGTCTCTAGGGAGTTCTCTGGTGAAAGATAGGAGCATTTTCAGAGGAGATTGCATTTAAATTCTCCAGAGAAGGTCCTGAAGCTCTGGGGTTAGCATCACTCTTCCATAAAGTGTCTAAAATCCACTTGGACCTTCACGTTCCTATAATTAAGCATCCAGATTCCTAGCTGTTCCTACCTCAAATAGATTTATTCCACATCTTCCCTAGTGACATAAACTTCATCTTTTCATTGATTTACATGAAAAAAAAATCTTGACATTGTCCTTGGCCCTTCTCTTTCTCACCCCTAGACTGCAGTAGCAGATACAGTTGCTCTTACCTTCAAGGCACAGCCCGTGCTTATGAGTCCCACCTGGTTCACACTATCGTCATTCCTCAACTGGATTGTTGCCCTAATGTCCTGTCTCGTCTCCCTACTTTTAATTTTGTTCACATAAACCTCTGTCACAGAGAACAGTGGGAATAACATGTGTGTGTCTTCTTGTCTTGCCAAACCTCAGAAGCCTTCTGAGGTTTCCCATCCTCGCCCAGAGTGAGGGCAAGACTCTCAAACCCCTGGTGATGCTGTTCTGACTTTTTCCACTGCTGCGCTAATGTTTACGATGTCCCTTGAATACCGAACAGGTCAAGGTAAGTTTCTTTGGACACGGTGCTGCTCCTATTTAGAACCCCTTGGCCTTAGTTCCCTACCACACATCTTACCGAGCTCTGCTCTATCATCACAAGATTCAAGGGGCCGTTCCTAGTCCTATACACAATGCAACGCTCTACTCAACTCTTTTCATCTGTCTCCATCTCTTTATGTCTCCCTGTAGCCATTATTACCACAAGGCATGTATTTACTTCTCATTTAACTTTAACCAGTGCTGGAAACCAAGCTACATGCAAGTGGGGTACATCTTCAAGACCAGAATGTTTGTTATAGCAAACAACAATTGTGGAATGAGCAGATAAATATTTGTGATATTATATGTGCGTGTGAGTGTGTGCATAAACTTGTGAAATTACTAGGTGATTTAGGTGCTCAACAATAATTTCACTCAGCTCTTCATTTTGCAGATGAGGACTTAGAGATGAAAGGAAAGATGACCAGCTCTGGGGTGGGGGACAATGGGAGATAGGAACACATTTTTCTTTTACAAGCAAATAGTTTTGAAAGTAGAACACCAGATATTATCAGTCAGGGTGAGTGGGATATTGGTCCTTCCCATGTGTTATGGGTTTTGTCTTCAATCCCTGAGTAGACCAGGATAAATGCTTTCAAAGAGACTTTCATCCTCTTTGGGTAGGATAATATTTTTTATAGCAAGTGGGCAACGATGAGAGCCGCTCCTGTACCACTATTTTCAGCGTACCCTCCTACCCTGGGCAAGTCAGGGAAGGAAGGGTTCACTTCGGCCTAAGCTTTAGGTGGCCCTCTTCAGGAGCCAGCCCTGATATCTGACTTCAACTGTGAGCCTAGAATGCTGGAAACATGGCTGGGGTCCCTGTGACTTTATTGGTGCCTAAGTCTCTTCTCTGCAAGGACATTACTTCAATTGCTTCAGGTTGTTACCAAGATCTCTTCCTGGGGGAGATAACATCCTAGGGGCAACAGATCTCAGATGTTTTCTCTGTGAAGAAACGTGAAGGTATGTTAATTTCTTTGGGGGAATCCACAGCACTGTGAGCTGGACTAGTTTTGTCTGAATTTTCCAAGTGGATAATGTTTGAAGTGAATTCACTGCTTAATAAAATTTACTAGGAAGGAGGGGGATGGCTAGTGGGGGAACATTTGGGATGATTTTCAAATGAGTCGGGATTTGAAAACTAGTCATGATGAGGACTCTGATACTGTGGATGCTAACAAAATAGTGGGAGCTCTTTTCAGCAGTGCTTGGAGGGGGTTCTTTGGGTGTGCTGTGTCCCCGAGTTATCTAGAAGCACATTTGGCTGCAGCTGGACAACTGCCTTTTTCATGCCCACATAGGGGTGGCAATGAAAAATTTCTCTCAAAGATGCATACATATCTTTTTACATCGCAGACTCAATTTGTTGAAATGTACTTTATAGTCTTATTTTTTTCACTGACCCACCATTGGGTTTACATTGAAATAAGTAAGCTCCCAAGACTAGTCTATGCTGTTCAGGGTCAAGCCCTGGGCTCTGTGGGGTGAGCTGGGGGAAACTCTGCTGGACTCATTCTGTGTTCCCAGCTATGGTGAGATGGATTTTCCTAAGTCTATGAATTAGGAGCAGCCCATGCTCGGTTGTTCTCTGTCTTTTGATCAGCTGTGGATTTTTGTCATGGTCTCTGCTGCAAAGCGAAGCTTCTTTAAAGAACAGTGAGATCTGCACTTATGCTTGGTTATAAGGATAAATCTCGAGAAGAAAATGTCAGCTTAGGAAAGCAGCAGGAATAGGTTCTCATCGAGGGCCCACGACTCTTCAGCCATGGGGAGCAGGCTAAATTTACAGTGCAGGTGTGAACTCCCCATTGAATGAACCTTAAGTTCAATTAGACAGTTGTTTATTATTCCCTAGATAAATAAATGCCATGATTGCACCACTGGGGACATCTGTAGTGTCCCTAACCATTGCTGTGGTCCATGGCTTTACAGTTGGGTACACTACCGATTTCATTTTGTCCCCTAGCAGTTTGCACTGAACCTTTGATGCTAAGAGCTAGTTCTCAGGGAGAAGGTGTCCAGGTCAGTTCCATCTCTAGACCTCCAAGTCATGAGTCTGGAGTGTGTGACCGCTTCAGCCATAGGGACTTGCCTTCGTGTTCTGAGAGGCAACCAAGGGCAGTGGCAATAGTCCACATTGCTTGGGGAGCATTTTTGACTCCCCTTGATGACAATTCAAAGAGAGACTTATCATTCTTATCACAGGGGCTTTTATTTAATCATCTATGACTCTTGGGGAGAGTGTTATCACCCCATGTGGCATAATTCCATTTATAAATGTATGCATATCTACATTCATGTGTATTACTCATACACTTCCTAGTTCAATCTCCCCATTTTCTCATTTCCCCCTTTATAGCACATATGTCCTACTATCGCTTCTCTAGGGAGTCCCTTTGTCCTTTCCTGGCTTTAGGGGCTACTCCTGGTTATATACTCACATCTAAATGTTTGGAGGGAAGACCCACAAAAGAGAGACTATTTGGGATTTTTGTTTCTACCTCTGGGTTACCTCACTCAGTACTTTATTTTCTATTTTCTTCAATTTACTTGCAAATAGTGTCTTGCTAGCTAGCTAACTAACTAGATTGTCTTCAAACCCATGAACTTTCTGTCCTTGCCCCCCCTGAGTGGTTGGATTACAAGTGTGTACTACATGCCCAGAAGCTTTACATCTATTTTAAAATATGAAATTACATTCTTTTAAGTTTGTCTTCTCTTGCTAATGAACTTTGCTAGCTATCTTTCAATGCTAATTCAAGTCCAGTCTATTCATGCTTTTGTCTATGGAAATTGTCATGTATTGTGAATATTAATTGTACATTTATTTTCATGCTGTGTAGTATTCCAGTTTATCTGTTCTCTTGATAGATGTTTGGGTTGTTTCTAGATGTGGGCAACTGTGAAGGAAGCTGTTATGAACATTCTTGTACTTGCCTTTTGGATGATATATGTACTCTTTTCTCTCAAGTAAATACCTGGGATTGGAATTACTGGGCAGGTCACAAATACTCCCAGGTGGCTGGATCATTTCCCAGAGATGGCACCTCTGCTTCTATTGTACTAAGGCGTGAGTAGCTAGCTGTACTGTCAGCCTTTTTAAGTTTAGCCGTCCTTGTGAGAGAGTGATCTGCATTTCCTAGTGAGTAATCCTGTTAGGCATTTCCCTGTGTCTATTAATCAGTAATATATCCTGAGTTGTGAAGTATCCATGTTTGCATCATTTTGCCCATCTAAAAGTTCACCTTCTTAGTTTTTCTTTTTGTTCTTGGAAGGAGTGCCCTGCATGTTCTAGATCCAAGACACGTGCCAGATACACTTGTTGAGACTCTGTCATAAGCTTGGATTTGCTTACAGACTTTGGTTGCAGTGTCTCAAAGTTACGTAATCCAGTGTATTCATATTTTTTATAGGTAGTGAGTTTTGCCTCTTGTCAAAGAAACCCTTGCCTAAGTAAACTTCACATTGATTTTTTGATATGATTTTTCTGGAATCCCTGTTTTATGTTGGTATGGTGGTTTGAAAGAAAATGGCCTCCAAAGGAAGTGGCATGATTAGGAGGTGTGGCCTTGTTGGAGTATGTGTGGCTTTGTGGGAGGAAGTGTGACATTGTGGGGGTGGGCTTTGAGGTCTCATATATGCTCAAGCTACTCCCAATGTTGCAGACTACTTCCTGTTGCCTGAGAGTAAATATGTAAGAATTTTTAGCTCCTGCTCCAGCACTTGTAGACCACCATGCTCCCTGCCCTGATAATAATGAACTGAACCTCTGAAATTGTAAGTTATCACCTCAATTAAATGTTTTCTTTTATAAGAGTTGCATCTCATCACAGCAATAGAAACCCTAACCAACATAGTTGGTATTTAGTCTTTGATCCACCTTCTGATGAAATCCTGATTCTCATTTCTTTCTTAAAGGGTATCCATTTCTCACCCACTTGATGTTGTGTTCCTTTCCCCCTGGGAGATCTGAGTTTAATGCTTAGAATTTAGATGTTATGAAATCTCATGGTTATATTGTCTGATGCAATGTTGTTTGTGGTCACTGTGTAAGTACTAAGGAAGGCCCTTGTATTTTAGAAAACTGTTCTGCAATATTTAAACTTTTTGAGGAACTGTTTGTTGATAATTTCTTCCAGTCTCTTTTCTAGAATTTCTAAAAGTCAGCAGTTGGTTTTCCAGGATTGATAGTCCAACATTTTAATCTTTTTATTCTTCTTTTCTGTTTCTTTGCTTTTTTTTATACACTTGCTGGGAAAGTCTTTAACATTAATCTCCTGTTTTCCTAGTGATTATCTCATTATTTACCACTTTTAGTTTCTAAGCAAACTTTGTTTTCTTAAATATATTCTATAGTCCATGACAGTCTTCACTCTGCAAATACTTTTATATAAGTTGAACCTTTATATTTGTAAAACCAGTTGTTTTTTAACTGCTTTCTCTTTTTATTGAAGAATAACTATCAGCATAGTGCTTTGGTGACTTCTCTGGCAAAAGTTCAAATAGATTCCTTGGTGGTACTTTTTCTTTTTCAGTGGATTTAGATTCTTGAAGAAGAGTAATTTTAAGCTCAGGAAATACTCAGATGATTAGTCACCAACATTCTCTGCAAATTGCTTCTATGAGCAAAGTTGTTTATAACACATGAACACCTATCTGTTGAATGTGTTGCTTATTACAATTTTCTTTCCTGTGAATATTGCTGTTGTATGTCTGCCATCTCCTATACCCCAACACCCCACTATGTGAAATAGGAGCTCCCCTGTGCTATTTCCTTCCTTTTGTTTGCTTCCAAATATATTTTTTTAGTGTATAGCTACGTTGAATTTCAGATATATTAAAATTCATGTGGGAAAAAGTCAGAGCATCACTGGTGAACCTCACCATTCTTTAGAACCTCATCTACTCCTGGGTTCTGACTTGGTGAATGGCAGGGACATCCCAGTCTAAGAGGGAGACAGAGTCATTGGTAAATCCACATACTTCTTTACTCTTTCACTGGGTTCTGTCACTTCCTTCCTCTGTCCCCTCCCCTTCAGCCCCACTGCAACAGTTTAGGTTGGTGTTGTTACTCATCTGTACTTTACACTCTCTTCCCCAGCATCTCTGCTTCCTGTCTCAACTGGCCTTTTCCAGTCCAGTCCCAGACCCTGCTGAAATACCTTTCCTGATGTTAGAGCTTGAACTCTAAAATGGAAAGAATTCTATCCAGCACCATGTTTTCAACTCCAATAATAATTCTTTGCTCTTAGTAGACACCCAATGAGCAAAAAAAAAAAAAAAAATCAATTGAACAGATGAGCAAGTAAGTCTGACCCCATCACTCTCCTACATAGAACTTTTCAATGCATCTCCCTCTTTAAACTCTCCATCTGGGCTGTCAGAACTAGCACATAGCAGTCTCTCATTCTGGCTAAGATAACTTTCTGTTCATTCTACGTGAGACATGAGCATGTCCACCAATCATGTGTTCTATTCTACTTTTGGGTGTACAAGGAGATAATATTCCTGTCCCTTTAAAATTGTGCATGCCCATGTGTCTCTGTCTGGCCAGTGTGTGTGTAATGCTAAAGCATATTTAAGGGGAGATGCAGCACTTTACCTTTTCCTTGCTCTCTTAAGACAATGAGTGATAGTTCGTGTAGTAAAATCTTTGTTAGTCTGGGTCTTTGAATGGGTATGATGTGGCCTTTGTGAGTGAAAAGAGGCTCCACTTGGCTTTTCTTTCCATCCCATGACGTGACGTCATAGGTCGGCACTGTTCCATCATAGCCTGAAATAGCCAAACTGTTGTCCAGGCCTGGAGCCCAAGTCACTTGCAGCAACTCTGAATCAGGGTTGAGTGAGAGGGGGAATCAACCTGGACAGTCTACTGTGGGTTTGCAGGGAAGCAGAAACAGGGCATTCTAAACTGTTTAGAATGGGTAAGTTTCAGTCATTTTGGCTGGCACTGGGCTATAACTTTGATGGCCTCTGCAAGCTGGGTACTTGGCCCAGGAGTGATTTGAGTAAGGAGAACTGGTTTCTTGGTGGTTAAGAGTCAGACAGATAGTAGAAGGATATGAATGAAGGGGAATTTCTTGGTTGCACATGAAACCTGGTGCCCAATGGGAAATTTTTGGTATCTCTAGGAGTTAGGTAATGCTGGGGTGGGGCTCAGGGTCAACAAGCACCTCCAAGATAGAAAGTGGAAGTGGAGACTGTGCTTTCCTTTCCCAGCTACCCAGACCCAAATAATCACACAAAACTAATTAATTGCAACTCCACTTGGCCAATGGCTCAGGCATATTCCTAGCTAGCTCTTGCATCTTTCATTAACCCATGTCTGTTATTTTATATTTTACTACAAAGCTTTGTTACTTCACAACTTGATTCTTGAGTCTGCCTGACTCTGACTTCTTTCTCCCTGCATTCAATTTAGTTTTCCCTCCAAGCTATTTTCTACCTTGCCATAGGCTAAAGTAGTTTCTTTATTAACCAACCAATGGTAATAAAACATATTCATAGCATACAGAGGGGAATTCCACATCAAGAAAGGCTTCATAGAATATATATATATATATATATATATATATATATATATATATATATATATATATATAAAATAAAAATGACGTTATTAACACACTTACAAATATAACCACATTTCCTTGTACAGTGTCCAGTCTAAAAAATTCCAGGAATTCTTTCATGTGTACTGTACACGCCCCTCTTTCCAGCAATCTGGTCTTAGTGTTCTCTTTTGTGCTTTCTTCAGAGCCTTACCCAGGCCATCCAGCGGGTAGCTCGTGAATTAGAGATTAGGTTGTTGCTGCACCTCACCCAGGATCTAGTACAGCAGCTCCACCTGCTGCTTGAGGCAGCCTGGAAGTTGCTAAGGCACTTGGAATGTGAAAGGCGGTAATTAGGACTCTGAGTTTAGCCCCAGGCTGCACAAGGGAAAGGAAGTTCGAGTCTGGACTGGCGTGCACCGGCTCTTCACTTCCTTTAGTAGGCTTTAGTCTCAGCTGGAAGGGTTGACTCCCCTCCTCCCCTCTATTAAGCTAAGCTTCCAATTTGGACATTCACCAAAATCTAAGGCAAGACCCGAAAGCCGGGGTTTCTGTAGATGTAAGGTGTTTGTAGCTGTTTGAGGCTGCCTGGAGGGCAGTCCGCAAGGTTAGGAAGTAGCCAGGCTGTGCCCACGGAGGTATGAGGATGTACAGGCACTCAGCCAAGCCCAGTTGGGATGGTCCCAAGGAGCAAGAGTAGAGGCTGGTCTCCTACTTGCCTTCTCCCCAGGCTGATTCCCTGAGCTTCCTGGTAGTGATACACTGGGAGACTTAAAACGCTGGCATCTGTCAGAGTGTGTGGCAATGGGATTGTTGAAAACTTAATGCTTGCTTTAATACATGCCCAGAGGATGCCTTTAAATGCCAAGTGAGATACCCTTGAGTCACATAGCAAAGCACAGTAAAGGATGGTGCATCTTGGGCGTGAGATCACCACTCTAGTAGATTTCAGTTGAATGGGGACTCCAAGCCTATTGGCCTTGTCCTTGGGTCAACACGTTAACCACAAGAGCTGGCACCTGGGGCTGGAGAGACAGCTCAGTGGTTAAGAGTGTGAACTACTCTTGTGGAGGACTGGAGGGCGGGTCCTAGAACTCACGTGTATAGCTCATGACTGCCTGTAACTTCAGCTCTGAGGGGGTCCAATGCCCTCTTTTGAACTCCACAGGCCCCTGCACACATGTGTGCACACATACATACAGATACACGCTCAAATAAAAGAAGTCTTTTGAAAAAGATTTTGTTAGCTTTTGACCTACAGTAATTCGTTAAGTTAGCAGCCTGTGTCTTCCTACCTCCTCTTTTTTTTTTTTTTGTTTTAATAACCTACTGTTTTCCTTTGGGCCATAGGAAGTATTTGGGCCTTGAGGGCTCATATTTCGGGCTCTATTCATAGATAAAGATATCCCAGAACTTGTAACAAATGCACATCTGATAGGGCTGGGCTCAGCCTGCTCCTGTGCTCACATCAGCACTGATAAACCACTGCACAACTTTGCTGGCCATGGGCTTCACCCAGTTTGAGAACTTGTAGCTGATAGGACAAGCAAGAATGCTTCCTTACCCTTAGGTGATGGCCTGTGGTGATATCTGGGCTTTGAAGGGGACATCTTGTGTGCTGTCTGTCACCTCCACTTCCTAGCACCCTCTGTGCTCACAGAGTTTTAATCACATCTTTCCACATTTTCCTTCATCACATGGGGGTGGTAATTCCGTGCTTCTGGTAGCTTGTGTCATGTGACCTGTTTCAGCAAATGAGCTATGAATGGAAGTATGTCTCTCTCAGGAAGACTCCACGGAGCTAGTATGGGCCTTCCCAAGAGTCCCTTGCCACACGAGTGGCTAGAAGGTTCCTAAGGGTGACAGATGGCCAGGTTCCAAAGCAAGAATGGCACGGACCAGAGTCCACAGATGACTTGCAGTGAACACCCTGTCGTTTAAGCATGGTCCATGACTACTTACAGGGAACGGATGATACAGATGGACCCTTCGGGGAAATGAAAAAAAAAAAAAAGCCAGAACCATTCTTCAAAATGAAAAGGGGAGAAATAGCCACAGAGAGTAGATACCATCTGGGCTAATGTGGCAACTACCGAAGTAATGCCACCACAGTCCCTGAGGTAGGGGGTGGGATGCATGAGTATAGGGTATTCCAGGGCTAGAGATAGGGAGTTGGTGAGCACTTTCCCACTGAATGACATTCCAGTTCCTGAGAAGGGGAGCTAATTTTATATGTGGTTTTGGCTCTGCTACTGCTATTTGGTTCAACACTACTCATAGTTCTGGCTAAGAAGGTATTTTATGGATGTGACTGACACTTGCCATCAATTTATTTTAAGGAAGACAACTCTTGAGACTGGTCCATGTGCCTCATCTAATCAGATGACAGCCTCAAGAGCAAGACCTGAGGTTCCTGGGGAAGACAGTCTGCCTCAAGACTTGCAATGTCAATAACTGTTGAGTTTCCAGCCTGCTGGTCTACCTGACAAAACTGACTTGCCAGCTACAACAAATGGTGTGGGCCAATTCCTTAAAATACAACTCTTTATATATCTCTCATAGCTATTTATGAATGAACCTTGAAAAAGACTCCATTTCTAGTGAGAAGTCTTGCTAGCAGGTTCTTTAAAATACCAGTAGACCTGGACTCAGTACAGGTCTAAATCTTCTTCGGATTAATGTCCCAGCAGCTCAGTAGTCAGGATGAGAGACTGGGAATTTCTAGAGCAGGAGTAAGGAAGGCACTAATAGAAGCTGAGAGGGAGAGACTAGTATTTGATAAGCACATCCGTTCATCTATTCATTCATTCATTCATTCATTCATTCATTTTACTGAAGGTTTTTTAAATTTAAATTTCTGTATTAAAGGCAAGTTGGGGCTGTGGAGATGGTTCGGTGGGAAAACCACTTGCTACTTGACCATGAGGACCTGAGTTCCAGTCCTCAGAATCCACATAAAACTAGGCACAGTGGCAACATATCTGTAACCCTAGAGCTCATACAGCAAGATGCAAGGTAGGGACAGGAGAAGCTTGGGAAGTCCCTGCACCAGCTAGTGGAGAGCAGCTAGAAAGAGAACCTGTCTCCAACAAGGTAGAAGGTGAGGATGGACACCTAAGGTTGTCCTCTGACTTCCACATCTTCACCATGACATGCACACTTTGGTACTCATATGTATGCATGAACATATACTGTATACACACACACACACACACACACACACACACACACACAAACACATTTTAAAAAGCTAATAGTTTTAATTCAGTGAAAAAGCCATAACCATACAAAGTGAAATGAGCTAGATTACTTGTAGAATGTAATATTCAAAGAGATTTCTACTTGGTGATTTTAAATATGAAGATGCACAAACAGGAAGTACCAAGCCTTTAGTCTGCTGATCATTTTTCAAAAGAAAAAAATGCCTAGGAGTTTACACTAGCTGAACTGTTTTGCTTCCGTCTTATCTTAAAAAAAAAAAACAACTCTTTCTGTAACTTAAATTTTCTCAGTGTCCGTTTTTAGCAGTTCTCCTATTCCTTGAGTAGGTCAGTAAACTTTTAAAAATGAGTGTGTGTGTGTGTGTGTTTGGGAGGCAGTCACTTGGGAAACAATTGGGAGAGCCAAGTTTTCTTTAGAGTGTCTGGAGAAGCAGGGGCCCAGTCCCTGGGACTCAGGGGAATGGGAAGGGGACACTTACTAAATCACAAAGCTCTATTCCAAAGGCAGAAGAACGACATAGGATCTCAAAGACCTATTTTTGCCACTTTTTCTCTTTCCTTAAGACCTTCAGATCTGTTAACTCAAAGCCAAATTGTTCTGGGGATTTTTTTTCCCCCTCTGGTCTTTTGAGACATCTTTTCCCATTCTAAAGCTGTTCCATATGTGTAAGGAGGCGTTATCGACCTGAGTTCACACTCTTTCTTTTCTTCAGAGTATAACCCCGCAGCTGCCTTTGTAGCCCGAAGCTACCCTAAAGTCTTGGCAGTTTTTTTCTCTTAGCCTCTGAGTGCCATGCTGGGATTATAGGCATGGATGACCATGCCTGGCCCTTGTTTGGTCATGGTTTTCAGGGAAGGGACAGGCCACTGGACAGAAACTCTTTTTTTTTCCCCCCATGGCTACTTCTCTTGGAAACTAAGTGAGACTTCTCACAGAGCCTGGTGGCACAGCCAGGTGAGTTGAAGGCTAAGCTGTGACAGGAGCCAACTAGTTATCCCTGGCTCCTCTTGTGGGAAATTTTACTGCACGGCATTTCCTTCACCTTCACCCCCGGTTCCCATCTTCCCTTTTACAAACTCCCTTTCCTCTTCCCTGTGCCCACAGTTTTGTTGCCACCAGTTCCTTTCCCTCACCAGTGTCTGGACCATGCCATCCGGAGCTCCACTTTCTTCCTGTAGCTCACACCTTTCCTTGATTCCACTCCCAAAGCCAGCGTGTGGGTCCCACCTTTGTGATCTTGGCAGCAATGAATATGTGCACTATCACTGATATCCTAGCATGGGGGTCTCCAAGATTTACCCGGTTCCATTCTAAGGCCCTGTTCCTTACCTACTGATGGCTATCCGGAGTTGGAGCAGCTGCTGCTCACATTCCAGACACTCAGGGTATGCAGGAACTAGCTCATATGTTCAGGAATTTCCACGGCCAGTTACGAAACTGTTGGTCATTTGAAATAGGTGGACAGTGGGAGGTTTTGTTCCATTGCAATTGAACAACCATCACAAATCAGAGCTTTTATTTCCTCAGAGCCGGACCATCAATTTGTCCCTGCATGAACTCTCCTTCCTTGCTAGAGGCTGTCCAAATGAAGTGTGCACCAAACGTTACCCCCAGGCTGCAGGACAGGATCAAAGTTTGAATGGAGTGGGGGGGGGGCTTCTTCCTTCCTCTATAGACAAGGACTCCCTATATTGTTTTTCCTTTTTGTCCTCATTAAATTTTATTTTTCTTTTGAGTGTCTTAATTTATGTTTATGACCTGTTACGCATTTCTTGTTTGAATAACCCCATAATTTTTTTTTTTTTTTGCATCTTGATTAGTGTCTCCTTTGGGAAAGGTGATGTGTTTTATAATAGAACTATTTGAGGGATGTCATACCACATTTAAAGCTCACACAAGCTGGGGAGAATTGTGGGATGCCAAGAATGACATGTTTTGGCTTGTTCAATGTTAGCTGATACTAAAGGAAGTAACTAAAAGGTCATGGTGAGCCTGAGATACTTGTTTTCTGAGGAATCGAAGGGAGCCTCTAAGAGGCAGAGAGGCCCTGATTACTTCTTTTTCTCGTAAGTTCTTTCAGTTTCACCTTTAATTCTGTTGTAAGTGCTCACTAATTTGCCCAGCCTGGGTGTCAGCTCACTCTCCAGCCCACACAGGCCTTGAACTTGCCTTCCTTCCTTGGCCTGTTGAATGTCTGGGATTATAGGGCAAACCACCAGGCTATTTTTTTAAATTTAATTTTAACTTTTTTTTTCCAAAATTTCATAAATGAGCTTTCCAAAATTTCATAAATATAAATCATATTTATATAATTTTCATCCCTTCTTCACCCTGTACAACTCCTCATCCCTTCTCCTCCCCACCCCCTTCCAAGCTAAATCCCATTCATCTTTCCGTTTCTCCCTTCATAATACTTGGCCACTACTCTCCGTCTCTCTAGGGCTCCTCCATTCATCACACAATCCCTTTTTACTTTCCTGTTTCTGTGGTTGCTCCTAGTTATATACTCACATCTAAAGATTCAGAGCTAGTACCCACAAATAAGAGACACGTGAGGACTCTCTTTTCGGGTCTGGGTTAACTCAGTATAATGCATTAGTTCTACCCACTGACTTTATTTCCTTTACAGCTGAGTAGAATTTCACTGTATATGTGTATAGCATTTCCATCATCCATTCATCAGTTGCAGGATATGTAGCTTGTTTCTATCTCCTAGCTACTGGGAATAGAGTACAACGAGATCGACTCACCCAAGGATGGATGTTGAGCTCTTTTGGCAAATGCTAAGGAGTGGTGTGACTCAGTTGTATAGCAGATTTACTTTTAGCTTTCTGTGAATTCTCCACACTGATTTCCTTAATGGCTGTAGGAATCAATGCCACCAATGGTGAATGAGACCTCCTCTTCCTGTACCCTCATCAGCGTCGTTGCCTGTTGCTCTCTTGATTCTAGCCATTCTTACTGGGATAAAATGAAATCTCAAAGTAGTTTTAATTTGCATTTCTCTTATTGCTAAGAATGTTGAACACATTTAAAAATATTTCTTAGCAATTTTTGGTTTATTCTTTTGAGAATTCTCTGTTTAAATCCATAGCTCATTTTTTCAATTGTTCATTTGTTTGACTATTTTATTCTTTAGCTATTCTTTATATTAATCTTCTATCAGATGTAGAGATGGCAAAGATTGTCTCCTACCCTGCGGGCTTACTTATACTTGATTGTTTCCTTTGCAATATGGAAGTTTGTTACTTTTATGAGGTCCAATTTTCTATTGTTGGCCTCAATTCAGTGAATTTTAATATTAGCTGTTTGTTTCTCTAAAGAGAAGCTTGTTCCTAACTTGAAAACCTGCTGTGGGTTACCCTTTCTAGATTTTTTAATTCTCAGACATTACCAATAGGCTTCTGTCCCATCACTCAGTGAAAATGTAACTAGTAGATGCAGCTGAGTCCTAGCCAGAGGGGTAGGGAGCCATGGAGAGAGGAAATTCACTGGCCTTCAAGGTCTGCTCATCAAGAGAACAGAATCCTGGGAGAAAGAGAATGGTTTGAAGTTCTCTAAGAATCTCAACTCAACAAATTCTGCATTCTTTTCTTTTAAATGGCCACACAGGAGAGTGAAAGGGTTCCACTCTATGTGGACAAGCTCACTAATAAGATGATGCCTGTTTCCCTCGGTTTTGAGCAAGCACAACAGCAGCCCCAGCACTGCGCATGGGATGGATTAGTTTGAATTCTTAGCATGCTGGGGTTTAGGGACTGGGTATAATTTGAGAGAGGGAGAGAGAGAGAGAGAGAGAGAGAGAGAGAGAGAGAGAGAGAGAGAGAGAGGGGAGAGAGAGAAAGAAGAGAGAGAAGAAAGAGAGAGGAAAGAGAAAGGAGAGAGAGAGGAAAGAAAGAGGAGAGAGAGGACAGAGAGAAAGGAGAGAGAGAGGAGAGAGAGAGAGGAGAGAGAGAGAGAGAGACAGAGAGAGAGAGAGAGACAGAGAGAGAGAGGAGAGGGGGAGATGTTCTTTGAGCCTCTTCCACTTAACTTGTTTATAAGAATCCAAGAGAATTATTTTCCAGAGCATGGGCGGGGAGCGCTGGTATGTTTAGTAGTGATCCCATAAACAAATGAAGAAGCTATTTGCAATAGGAGCAGGCCGACCAAAATCAAAATCAGTTCTGTGAGTTGAAGGAACTGTCACTTTCAGGGCCAGCTGCGGCAGAAACGTTTCGCCTCTTCCTGGGCTGATTTCTCTCTCCCACGGAGAACATTACTTATCGTTCCTGGCAACACTTAAAATCTTCTCATTTCATACTCTACGTGAATGTCTAGAAATTGACACGTTAGGGCTGCACAGTTCTCTTGGGAGTTCAGAGCTCCTTGAAAAATCCAGGAGCGAAAGAAAGATGAAGAGGAATGACAGCTTTCATTTTCATAGAGCAGGCACATGCCGGGAGAGCGCACGAAAACTGCACCTTGTAGAAAGGCTTGACGATTTTGAATCTTCAGTGTCTCGTTAATAGGATCAGTTGGAGGGACTATATGGAGACTATTAAGTCTACCTATGTTCTTTTTTTTTTGTTTTTGTTTTTGTTTTTCGAGACAGGGTTTCTCTGTAGTTTTGGAGCCTGTCCTGGAACTAGCTCTTGTAGACCAGGCTGGTCTCGAACTCACAGAGATCCGCCTGCCTCTGCCTCCCTAGTGCTGGGATTAAAGGCGTGCGCCACCACCGTCCGGTTCTACCTATGTTCTAAAAATTATTGTTTCCTCCCATTCTTTAGTGCAGGGACTGGCAAGTTTTGCTTGAAATTGAAAATGTGTTGTGACAGAAAAAAAAGCCCAGAATGTGATGAAAATCCAATGGCTGTTCCTTAGAGAAACTCTGCTTGATTCTCGGCCAGAGGACCCAGCTCTTGTGTGCTCCTGTCAAGTGGTCCTGAGTATTGCGTAACAAATTGTCACAGGCAGGAGTAACTTTTTCTACAGAGGTACAAAAGGGTGTGTCCGGCAGACACCTCTACTTTGTGCCTAATTTGCCTTGCTCATGACGCTGGGAAGAGCTGGGTTGCAGCAGCAATGTTTAGTGTGAACATTTGGCATGTAGTTGACTGAACCATGTATAAGGACTGGGTAGAGGGTAGAGAGGAAAGTAGCAGAAGCTCATACAGCAGAGAAGCCTAAAGTAGTCCTTCCCTGAGTGCTGAAGACACAGGAAAGATATGGGGACAGGAGGAGCTGTAGCCTGCCAGGGTTCCTGTGGAAATCTCCATCCATTTCTGTGTCTTGAAGAACACATCATCAATCTATAAATTCTCCCCTTGATTTGTCTCTAGTGATTGATGAGGTTGCCAGATAGGTTTATTTGTTTGCTTGTATTTGTTCCCTACCCGCCTTGGTCAACTTCTCATAGTAGGATAAGATCACCTGGTCCTGAGGTAGGAGCAAGGAAGGTAAAGCTGACCCACTGTGATGATCAATGCTCACTTTCCACTTGCCTGGGCTTGGAATCCCCTGGGAGATATACCTCTGAGCATATTTGCTAGGCTGTTTCCAGAAAGGTTTAGCTGCGAAGGGGACAATCCACCCTGCATGTGGGTGCCATCATCCTATTGGCAGTGCTCCAGCATGAACAAAGAAGTAAAAAGGGGGAAACGAAGGCCACTAAGTACAAGCATTTATAGCCCTCTGCTCGCTCTCTGACTGTAGACACGATGTGGCCAGCTACTGGACGTGCACCATGCTCTACTTCCTTGTGTGTATATCCTAAAACTGAGTCAGGCTGGACCTCCTTTCCTTTAGTTGCTTTTGCCAGGTGTTCTCCAGCAACAAGAAAAATAGCTAGTGCAGACACTTAACGAGGTCTTTGGAATAACTACTTCTCGGTGATAAATACAGAGCTCTTTTCTGTAAGATGCCAAGGCTTAGACTTAACTTTAAGATGTTGTAAATCTAACCATTTAATAATTTACAAGGCCCAACAGAACACAAAGTAATAAAAGGTAGAGGAAGAGATTACTTGACTATCATTTCATTAGAGGTCTTTGTTGTATTTTTTTTTCCCTCTGAATAGGCACGCAACCTTTTCTTTAGCCAATCAAGAAATTCAGTAAACAGCCATTTAAAAACACAGTAGCTCATGTTAACCCTGGGGTTCAGCTGGGAGAAATGAAATGATTCACCCCAAGGTGAGAGGTTGCAGGCAAAAAATCCTAAGGAAGCTTGGTCCAATACTTTATTCATTGAACCCTGTGTAATTACATTTTGGGCCCATCAACATGCAATATGAGTTGAAGAGCTGCTTGCATGAGGGTATGATGCTATAATGTTATAGAATATTGATTGAGTCCATAAATGTGGCATTTCAACCTGTAGAGCGAGAAGGGAGAGCAAGGAACTTTAACCAATATCTTGTTTATTTTCAGCCGTCTGAGTTCACAGAAATGTAATGATTTCTAGCCTATTGTTTTTGTTCCACACTTAGTCCTTGAATGTCCTATTATTGTGGGAATTTTTGTTAGATGTGCATCTGCACGTACTTATTTATGAGGTTTTTCTCCTACTCATATTGCACCTGTCTTCTAATATAAGAACGTCTCCAGGGTGTGAACCTAGAAGGACATGTTGAATGAGAGAGGCAACATCTTCAGAATTTATTAGGTCAAAGTTCCTATGGGTTGGACAACATGTGCTTAAAGATATATTAACACAATCTATTTGCATTAAGTACATACTCATGGCTCATGGAATTATCATCGCTGGACCATATAAAGTCTATCTGTCTACATATCCATCCATCCAGGGTAATGAATATTACCCAAAGAAAGTTTGAATCTTTATTAATTCCTTAACACTTCTATGTGTCACCTTTTGTTTTCTGTCCTCTACAGAAATAACTCTTACCTTGAGCTGATCATATATTATTATCATTGTTGTTATTATTATTATTACTATCTTGTCTTTTAGAAGTTATTTTCACACAATTGTACATTCTATAATACTGTATAATATAGTATCTAATAGTTATCAATTACAGGCCAGAAATTCAGACACATTAGAAGTATTTTCTCTGATCAACACTGCCTTATTAGTGGTTTGGGGAATCATTTGAAGGCTTGACAGAGGCTGGATGATTTACTTGGAAAGTGTTGACTCATGTAGTTGGCAAGGTAGGACTGGCAAGTTCATTTCTCACCATGTGGACTTCTTTGTCTCTGGGCTGCAGGGCTCTAGAACATCCCCATGGCATATTGCCTAGTTGTAGCAAGGATTTTAGCCATTTACCCTCTTAGCCTAGATTCCTCCTCAAGGTAGAGGATGATGTAAGAAACAGCTTTAAATTATTTTCTTGTTCTAAAAAGATAAAGGTATTGAATCTACAGAAAAAGAATGCAAAAAATTATTTGGGTAGAATAACAGGTGGTAGATACTAGGTACAATGAAGAAAGGGGGCATAGGACTCCCAAAAGCCAACAAATCCCCATCAACTAACTAAGATTTTGGGTAACTAAGTAGAGTACACTGACTTTCTAGTGTGAAAGACTGATTTGGGTTCACTCATACAGTGCTTTGTTTTGGACCTAAGCACTGGGCCATAAGAAAGCAACAATGCACCTAGATATGAAAGCTATAGAGAAATAAAAGCTAAGTGTGAATACAGGAAGGTATATGAGGGGGTGAGGAGGGCAGGGACTGCCACCTATTAGAACAGAGTCAAAGGGCCAGTCTTATTCAGCCTGCGAGGCAATAATCAGGAGGATGCAACCATAAAGAGTTTTTGACCCCTGGATTTCTAATGGACTGTCCTTTGTAAGATGTGAAAATCTTGCATGTTAAATAGAGTATCTATAGTACCCATTTTTAAAAATGTTTCTGTGATTACATATTTTAGTATAATTAACATTTAAATTAGTATTTTTTTAAATAAAGTGGATTATTTTCTATTATGTGGATGAGGCTTCACCAATCGGAAGGTCTTAAAAAAAGACTGAGGTTGCTGGGAAAGGGAAATCTGTCTCTCAACTGCCTTTGCATGGGAGCATCACCATTAAAGGTCCTTGAGTCTTTGGTCAGTTGACCTGCGCTGAAGATTTCAGATGCTCTAGCTTCCACACTCATGGTAGCCAAGCCCTAAAAGTAAATTTCCTTCTCTCTCTCAACATATACACATGAAACCTATTGGTTCTGTTTGGAAGAAGCCCAGTTACTATGAAAGGCAATGTCACATAAGGAAGACCCACTCTGTGTAACAAACAATATACTATTTAAGATTAGAGAAGCTATAAATTTACAAGAATTATTTACTTATGCTTAACATGGAAGGGTCCGAGAGAGTTTCTTTTTGCTTCGGGGCAGGGCATGGGATGGGTTCTGTTAAGAAGTATTTGTTTGAGATGATGTTCTAAGTACTCATCAAAAATGGAATCTGCCTTACTAAGACCTGTCTTTAGATCTCTATCACAGTCATGATTATGGCCCAGAAGAATAGTTTTTCTCCTTTCATAGGGTTCTGACACCTCAAACATATTATTTTTCATAACTAGGTGTGGAGATCAACCCATAGGTGTGGAGATCAACCCATGGGTGTGGAGATCAACCCATAGGTGTGGAGATCAAAACCCATAGGTGTGGAGATCAACCCATAGCTGTGGAGATCAATTCATAGGTGTGGAAATAAACCCATAGTTGTAAATATCAATTCGTTGATGTAGAGATCAACCCATAGACAAGCATAGCACTTTGGAGCGATGACAGGGGCTAGCAGTTGATAGTTTATACTTTATCACTGAGTGGAGTAAACACTCTGGCTCTTAGAAGTGGGTGGCGGTCACAGGGAATGATGCAGGCTCAAACGTTATTGCCAAAAGCCAGTGACACTGGCTACCAAGTGTGAACTTTGGGTGGGATGAACATAGAGTAGGACAGAAAAGGTCGATGCCCTCTACTGAATAGCCTCTTCTTGATATGCACATCCGTCATTTCCATTTAAAAATGTATAAGGAGTTTTACATGGTGGTCGCTACCTTTAAAGGACTCAAGAGGCAAAAGCAGATGGATATATGTGAGCCAGAGACTTGCCTGGTCTACACAGTGAGTTCCAGACCAGCTAGGGCTATGTAGTGAGAACATGCCTTAAAAATATGGCTAAGAATAGATTTCTGGGCAACTGGAGAGATGGCTCAGCAGTTAAAAGCACTGACTGATCTTCCAGAGACTCCAAAGATTTCCAGAGGTCCTGAACTCAACTCCCAGCACTCACATGGTGGCTCACAGCCACCCATAATGAGATCTGGTGCTCTCTTCTGGCCTGCAGGAGTACATGCAGGCAGAACACTGTATACATAATAAATATATTTAAGAAAGAATAGGATTCTATTATATATTTAACATGCAGCAACCAGAAACCACTGAGTATTTTGTCTTAAATTTCTAGCATCCATCTCTAAGGATAACAAATAGCAGCAAGCGGCTCTCCAAGTTGAGGATTGAGTGCATTCTCGTCCAATAATTGAATTTCTCTAAATTATTTTGTGAGTTGATTTGAGCCATAAGACTGTACGGACATAGGTAAGTTGACATTTAAACATTTAGAGATTCTTGGGAATCTCTAAGTCCCAAGAGGTTAGGGATTACTTCTGACACATAATTTAGCCATGCACAACAATTAGGCTAATGAACTAGTAATACAAGAGTGCCTTGGGTTTTCTTCCTATTTATTGTTTAAGCATCTTAGATAGGGCCATTTATAGGGCTATATATCTCAATTTGTTAATACCACATAGTGGTTATTTAGTTCTGAGTTCTTGCTCAGCATTGCTTAGTTTCTTCCTTAAAGGAAAAATAAAAAAGACCCAAGTTGGTAATTTTGGCGGAAATGAGCATCTGGGGACATGGAATTGGATTCTTAATTGGAGGCTCTGAGAACATTCATGCTTGAATTCTTCTGGGGTGAGAGAGTATCGCCCTCGAGATCTTAAGAGTTCTTAAAAGGGAGGTATAGTATTTCAGAAACAACCCTTTCAAGCCTTAATGCCTATCATCAAAGGCTTTTAAAGCACTTTGCCTTTTGCAGGGCCCATGCCTACCTCCTGCCCGGCTTACACACATGCCTCCCTCTGAGGTCAATGCAGGCCAACAGCCCTGAGAAAACACATGAATGCAGCCAGTGAGTCTACAAGATAGCCATAGTGCATGCTTGCGTGTGAGTGTGCAACTGAAACCATAGTGTAGGAGCAGATGAAACTAAACACGAGGTCCAAAGAAAACTGGTCACCAGATGAAGGGACCTGTTGGGTGACAGTAATAGAGTGGCTGAGAATGGAAGAGTACATCGTTGGAGGTGAGGTCTTTGGAGAATTCAAGCAAGGGTTGACTGACCACTTAGTGACCATGCTGAGATAGTTAGGCAAGCACCCACCCTATGACTCATGATGGAGGACCCAACTTTGTGGACAATAGGAATCTTTCCTCCAGACTAGAAAGAGCCCATTTGGTAAAATATTTGCCTTGTAAGCCCAGACACCTGAGTTTCATCCCCAGAACTCGTGTAAAAATAAAAGAGCCATTCATATAGTGCACACTTGCGATCCCATTGCTGGGGAGGCGGAGACAGGCAGATCGCTGGGGCTGCTGTCCAGCAACTCAGCTTACTTGGTGAGGTCTATGCTGGGACAGAGAGACCCTGTCCTAATTTAAAAAGAAAAAAAAAGTGAATGGCACATGAGGAACAATATTAGAGGTTGTCCTCCACGTATGCATGCACATACATGCTTATTAACCCATACACAGATGCACACACACATTAACACACACACACACTAACTAAAAACGAAAACAGACTAAAAAAAAAAAACTTCTGGGCTTCCATGTTTGAGTCTATCAAATCCTTCTCTTCATCCAAGAATGGGTCATCTGGAATCTTTGATTTTTCCCCTCTGGCCCTTACCTACACATATAACTGAAGCTGAAATGTAGTAAGGAAGAGGTAAGTGGTTGCCATTGCTGAAACTCGAGCTGGGTTAATAAGCAAGTTCAAAAAGAGACTTCCCGAAAAGGCTGGGGATGCAGGCAGATTTGCCACTGGGTTTCCAGATGAGGACCTGGAGCCCCAAGGAGGTTGAATCACCAGAGATTTGGTTGGGTTCCCTGTTGCATGCGTGTCGAGGCAGAGCCTGGGCCTGGTAGATTTTATCATCGTTAATCAAGTCATTAGCTGCTCGTGTTGAGTTTCCTCGGGGATCTCTGTCTGGATGTGTTTTCTTCGGAGAATGATGATGATTGCTTAGTCTAGTGCGTGAGTCTCAAACTCCAGCATGCTTCAGAAGCCCTTGAGGCTAGTTCAAAGACAAGCTGGACTCCACCCCCCAAACTTCTGATTTAGTTGATATTAGGTGCAGCCAGAGAGTTTGTCTTTTGAACAAAATTTTCAGTGTATTAGTTTACTATTGGTGCTGTGACAAATTGCTACAAACTCAGAGGCCCAAAACACTGCAAGTTTATTAAATTTGTGGAGATCAGAAGTCCAAGGTGTGTTTACTGGGGTCATATTGGCAGAATATTTTTGCTTTCTGGAGGCCCTGGGAAGACTCGGTTTCCTCTAATATGGCAGATTCGAGAGGCTGTCACATCCATCTTGTGGCTTCTGTCCCAGGATACCACTTTCATCTTCAGCATCAGCACCAATTAGCTAATTTGTTACAACAGCACCAGCGAATACCTGGGGACTTGCTAAGAAGGCGGAATCTCTGGCTTTCTCTGAGAGCTCTTGAATATGAAAACATGACAGCAGGCCAAAGCACATTCCTGGAGCCTTCATAGACGCCACCTCTCTGGTCCTGGAGCCTTCATAGACGCCACCTCTCTGGTCCTGGAGCCTTCATAGACGCCACCTCTCTGGTCCTGGAGCCTTCATAGACGCCACCTCTCTGGTCCTGGAGCCTTCATAGACGCCAGCTCTCTGGTCCTGGAGCCTTCATAGTTGCAACCTCTCTGGTACTAAAGCCTTCACAGATGTCACCTCTGTGGTTCTGACTCTTCTGCCTACATAGTCACTTTTAGTATCCTGGCCACTTAGATAATCTAAGACCATCTATTCTATTTTCTATTGTTAGTTTTGAGACAAGATTTCATGTAGCCCAGGCTGACCCTACTCCAAGGATCACATTTCGAATCCGCTTTCCTCCATTTTCTAAGACTTATAGGCCTTTGCCACCTCTCCTTGTTTATACACTGCTGGGGATCAAACTCAGGGCTTTGTGCATGCTGGGCACTCACGATGTGGACTGAGTAATATCCCCAGCCTTATTTCTAACTTTAAAATAAAATAACTAATAGCCTTAATTATATCTCCAAACTAATTTCTCCTTGCCGTGTAATGTCATAAAGTCAAAAGTCCCACGGTTGAGAGGGTGGTGGACACCTTGGGGGAGAGTAGGACATTGATCTGCAAACCATAGCTGTTGCTACACCTCGAGTCCATGTTTCAAGACCCTCAGCTTCCGTGATCTGAAAGTGTGCAGAGGCAGCAGAGTTACGGGAAAACTGCTGGTCAGTGCAAGGGGACAGGCGAGCGCATGTCTTGTGGGGATAACTGGAGTTTTGTGTGGTTTTCAGCTTTAATCAAACTCTCATGCAAAATGTGACCTCACCAATTGTCAATGCTAAGATGCCCGTGGACATCCAGACTGAAGGTTCTGATGAGTGTAGCCCATTGCCCTGCCCCCGTTGGCCTGACTCAGCCTTTGCTCCTATGTCTGGCCCTCATGATGAATGTGACCCCCTCCCCCGTGTCATTCCCCTTCTCGCTCCTGTTCACACTTCACTTTAAAGACCCAGGCTGCTTCAGCTATGAAGCCATCTTCAGTTGTTCTTGCAGAAAGTCACAGTTTTTACTAGATCACTGGATACCCTCAACCATCTGTTTTTCCTAATAGAGTTCAGGTGAATAGCACAGGCCTCGAGGTGATCCCAGTTCCCCTACGGCTTTGCCTTGTCCGTCTGTGCCAAAGGAAAATGGTTTCTTGTGGAACTTCTTATTGCATAGCGTTTAGTTTTTATTTTGTTTTATAGTTGTAAATATAAGTATCAATGTAAGGGGACCTGCTTGCTTGCCGACTGAACTTGTCAGATACAAGTGCTGTCATTTTGGTTATGATCAATACCTGAGACAAGCTGCTGCCATTCACAGCTCCATCCCTGCCGTTTCAGAGAAAGAAACCACAGGGTGGTGAATGCTAAGGGCTTAGGAAAGCGTTCTATTTTATTTAATCATTTTCCACTAAATGAAGCCCTGGTTGTCCTAGAACTTGCTATCTGGACCAGGCTGGCCTTGAACTCATAGAGATCCATCTGCCTCTGCCTCCTGAGTCTGGGAGTCAAGAAATAAACTACCATGTCTGGCCCGAAACCTTTATTTTTTTTAAGCATATATGTGGGTTGGATCCTCCTGGAGTTGGAGTTACATGCTGTTGTGAGTTAAGCTGCATACTATGGATGCCGGGAATTGAACTCGGATCCTCTGCTAGAGAAGCAAGTGCCCTTAACCACTAACCCATCTCCCTGCCCACCTAGGCAGAAGGTTTTGAAATTCAGATACAAATGGCAGTATCTTTTTTTTTTTTTTTTGCAGTCTTCAAGGTTTATTTGCCATGATACGGGCGGTTGCTATTCTTTCTTTTATTCTGTAAGCAAGTCTTCATCATTTGGTAGCTTTCATGTGGGTGAAAAGTTCTATAAGGAGAACAGTGCCGTGGGCTAGCAGATGCGTAGGAGGGGTGAAGACCAATGAAAGATTATGACCCAAGGGCAGGGATTTTGTGAAACAGATGTATGACTAGATGGTGATTCAGCAAGTCTTTCTTTTTTAAAAAAAGAATTTATTGCATTGTTTAATGGGTAGGGTGGGAAAAAAATAATAAAATGGCCTTCAAATATAGATCTTAGGCCTCCTTCTGAACATTCCCACCATCCATCTTCCCCAGAACCCCCCCCCCCCCCCCCGAGATCTCCACATTCTGACTGGGATGGTGTTCATCTGCTTCTGAGCAGGCTTGTTGGGTCAGTTCCCCCGAGTGCCCCTGAGAGGGTGCCCAGCCCAGCAGGTGTGTCCTTGAATTGCCGCACGTTTGCCGTCAGGAAGGGAATTCCTCCACGCTACAAAGGAAGTGTGATTGTCAGGTAAGTCAGTGTTGGTAAGCTCCTGTCCTTGACTGACTTGTGCCAGTTAGGGCTGTGGGAAGCATCCTGGAATGTGAGGGACCATCATTCTACCATTAATTCAGGAACAGAAAATTCTCTGCCCTCAATCAATTCTACGATAAAAGATGCATCTTTTTCATATTCTTAGAGTACAGCTTCCATGAACACTGAGAATCAATGTTAAATTTGTCAGTTAAATGGTAAAAATTCCAGTCGTTTTTAGTATGCTTCACCATGTCTGAAAGCACTGACATGAAGCTAGCCTGTTAAAAACGATCTCCTAGGACCAGCTGATGAACACCCTCTAGACAGAATTCTAAATAGCCCCAGGTTACCAAATCAAAGACCCAGTTCTAAGATCAAGGCTAAAATCACTTTAGGAGATGCTGCGTTCACTCTGCCGTGAAGATGTGTGTTGATGAGGAGAGTAATAGTTCGCATTGCTGGAGCGTTGTTTGTTTGTATTGTCAGATTGAGTCCTCATGGCAGCCCAGTGAGGTAGGAGCTATAATAACATTACTGATGAGAACAGAGGACTGAGAAGGATTAACAAGCTTGCCCAAGGTGACAGTGAGTCTCGAAACTGGAATTCAAGCCAGTCGTGAATCCAGAAAGTGTGCTTTATTTAATGCTTCTGCTCACTGCCAGTGACAGTCCTGTCTTGTCCTTTCCGTCCTTCCTTCTCACTTTCGTCCCCTTCCTCCCTCCATTTGACCTTTCTCCTGTCTCCTGTAGACCTGTTCTTTTTCATCCTTCTTCATATCATGTAGCAACCCAGATATGGAAAAAGTACTTCCTATGTGCTAGGGAGGGCATTAATGGGTAAAGATTCAACGGTGAACGAGACTGGGGTCCTGCCTACATGAAACTTGGAGGTTCCTTTGCTTCTTGCTCCGTTCTCCCCTTCCTCCTCCACATCCCCATAGTCTCTTCTTTTGCTCCTCTTTCTCCATGGTTGCCCTTCATGAAAGATGTCATCATCGTCACAAATAGCAGATGACCAGGATTTCTTTTGGATTTCCCATGGAGTCACACAGCTGTGGGCAGAGGGAGCGACTAGAACAAAAGTATCTTCTTGGCAAGGCGAGGACAGGATGCCAACAGAGCAAAGGCAGAAAGTAAATGGGGCGAGAAAATGCCAAGATCTGAAAGACACGTTGACAAGAAGAGGCTCTCAGAGCTGGAGAGATTCGTGATCATTCTGGAGGTAACAATGAGGTGCTTGTCTGGGTCTTCTGTGTGTTTGCAAAGCAAAGGAAATGGTTAAATCACATTCAGGCGACTCTGCTAGCAAGATCAAGGGGATGGGAGGAAAGAAAATGGCTGATGACAATTCATATGTGTACATATGTCTATATGAATTCATGACATATATCTATATTGGTAGAATACAGCATGGGGAAAAAGAAGGTTATGTCACGTGGTGTGTGTATGTGTGCACGTGTGCATACTATTTTAAACTCAGGGCCTGCTCATGGAAACACTAAGTTCTTATTTAAACTATTTTTAGATATTCACTTTGTTTTAGCATCATTGAATGGCATAAATTATTTTAAAAAGCACACATTCCAGGGACCTAGAGAACTCCTGTGAAATCATATGGGCTCCGGTGGTGGAACAAAGCCTGACTCTTTCTCCCCCTCTTTTATTCCATTCTCTTCAAATAACCCAAACTTAATAAGAATTGTATTTATGACCAGATTCCTGAGAGGTATTTCCAGATTCAGTGGAATCCTGCATGGAAAAGCATATTTTAAAGGATTAAAATGATCATTAAATCACTTTTAGATTCTGTCCCCCAAAGCCTTATCCTTTCTGTTTGGTTATTTTCTTAAAATAGCTCATTTTATGAGCTTGTATTAGTAATTAGAAGTTTTACAAAGACCTGGAAAATAAGCTGAAGAAAGTTCCTGCCTTGAGAGCTTTCTGCCTTCATTGGATTGTTCCCAGTCACTCTTCTTCCAGCGAGAGGCCTGGGAATAGGGAGGGTTCTTAGCAGACCCTGCTCTCCAAGAGGTTGTGAGTCTCAGAGGCTGCATTAGGCAAACTTCTGCAGAGAACAGAGACAGATCTACATCTACAGGCACATGCCTGTCGATACACTAAAACATACAGAAATCTTTTGTACATATATTTATATAGGGTATGTCTGAGTTAATAATAGTCTCTCTGCCTCTATCTCTCTTTGTCTCTCTGTCTCTCCATGTATACAGAGCAAGAGGAAGAGGCAAGGGGAGTTGGCTCACGACTCGTAAGCTTTTGGAAGCCAACACATTTCAACCTATAGGGCAGGCCGATGGGCTGGACACCCAAGCAAGAGGTGATAAAATACAGCTGGCTCAGAGCATACACTGGCCTTTCAGAGAACCCAGGTTTGTTTCTTACCTGACATCCAGTGGTTCCAGCATCTGGCTCTGGCATCTCATAACTGCCTTTGAGTCCAGCTCCAGGGGATCCAATGCCTTCTTCTGACCCCTGGGAATACCGGCACTCACATGCACACACTCACACAGTTATACACATATGCACAATTTGAAAACTATATGTATTGATGTGTGGGTTTGTTAACAAAGTCCAGAAGAGAGTGTTAGATTCCTTGGAACTAGAGTTACAGGTGGTTGTGAGCTTCCCAATGTGAGTTCTAGGAACCAAACTTGGGTCCTCTGTAAGGGAGGTGCATACCTGAACCACGTACACATAATTAAAAACAAAGTTGAGAAAAGAAACTTGCTATCACAATCTGGAGTCTCAAACCCACCGGAAAGGCTGGCAGCTTGAAATACAAGGGGAGGTTTCTGCAATACACTGTGGTCTTACAGCAATAACCTCAGCACTTGCGATAATAACCTTCAGCTGGTTGAATGAGGACTGCTCATCTTATGACGGAAACCCTGTTCTACTTGAAGTCTGACTGTACAGGTTGACCACAGCAAGAAAATGCCTTCACAGCAACACCTAGACTGGTGTTTGGTGAATTAACTGGACACTATGGCAGAGCCAAAGTGACATATAAGAGTAGCCGTGACAAGAGTCCTGGGCAGAGGGTTCATAGAACCTGTCTTACCCAGCTTTTCCTTTGTGGGCACACACCGTGTTAGGTGCATTCTTCTCTAAGTGGCAGTTGCGTAATTAAGTAGCTGTCATGGCAGATTCGCTGGCTTCTACACTGATGAATGCATCAGAGGGTATGCCTCCAGAACCCTTATCTTTAGAATTCTGGATTCTCAATTCAGGGTTTGCTTAGCTTGGCCCCTCTGTCTTACTCCCTGGGTGGGAGAACCAGAAGAGGTATGGACAAGAAAGGATCCCCTTTTCTATAACTTTTGCCCTCCTCACTTCAGCTACTTTAGAATGAAGTTTGTTATAAAGTCAAGATGCCCTCCGACAGCATTACCTCACCTGTATGTCAGCATGGATGGCTATATCCAGGTGATGATGACTATAAGCCTTCTCATTTGGAAATATGGCATGGTTTTCAAATAACATACTGTCTCACTCCCAAGACAACTAGCATTTCATGGCTGCTGAGACTCACTTGAGCAAACACATAGCGATTTCATGAGGCTTTGGAAACTCTCTTCCAAGCACACTTTTACTGAATTATTTAGAAAAAAAATGCCCAAGTCCCAATAATAGAGATCCCTGAATGATCACACAGTATGCCTTAGCCGTCCTGGTTAGATAAGATTATGAATACTAGTGTCTTAGGGATTTTATTGCTGTGGAGAGACCCCATGATCACAGCAACGCTCATAAAGGAAAACATTTAACTGGGGCTGGCTTACAGTTTCAGAGGTTTAGTCCCTTATCACCAGGGTGGGAAGCATGGTGCTGGAGAAGGAGCTGGGGGTCTGGCATCTGGATCTCCAGGCAACAGAAAGTGAGCTGTGTACACAGGAGGGGTCCTGTGAGCTCCAGGGGCAAGATCACACATGCTGAGCTTCCTGTCTGTATCCTTTACATTGTCCTGGACCTGGTACCTCCTCCGAAAGGAGCCCAACTCTAGAGGTAGGAATGAAGCCCAGTTCTAATGAGCAGAAGTCTCGCTGTGGAGTGGCCCAGACTCTTGTGTCCCTGCTGTTCTTTTCTTTTCTTTTCTTTTTTTTTTTTTTTTTGGTTTTTTCGAGACAGGGTTTCTTTGTGGCTTTGGAGCTTGTCCTGGAACTAGCTCTGTAGACCAGGCTGGTCTCGAACTCACAGAGATCCGCCTGCCTCTGCCTCCCGAGTGCTGGGATTAAAGGCGTGCGCCACCACCGCCTGGCCCTGCTGTTCTTTTCAGGTGTCTGTGTGAGCTGCTTGCTCCCTGGGGCCTCCGAGGGGGAGGGGCAAGGGGCAACTCTAAGGCTCTAAACAAGAGAGTGATTGCTGAGAAAGATGAGGTTTAAGAGATGGTCCTGATAAGGGTTCCCTAAGAAAAGGGATGTAAAGACAAGTCATTTATTTGGTAGTTGATCCTAGGAAACACCCCCAGAGGGTATGGAAGTGAGACAAGGCAGGGAAGAAAGTCCTTAACTGATGCATATCAAACCCTGAGCAACTGGAATTTTGCTCTGCTGGTAAATCCTGGGAAGCTGTTGAAGAGAGGGGCCTTAGGGTAGGATTTCTCAACTCAGCCCCAGTGGCTTTATTTTGAGATTGATAAATTTCTCTTGCAGACAGGGGGTTGCTAGCAAACACACCTCTGATGGCTACCCATGTAGAATCTCCTCCCGTCTTCTCTAAGTCTGTGTGATAATTCAGACGGCCTTCAAACATTGCCCAAAGCCTCTGAAGTCTGAACATTTTCAAAGCCCCCAAAGTGCAAGAGATGTCTCAGAATTGGCCGTCTTTAGAGATGTCTCATTTTAAGAATGAGGGAGCTGCTGCCCATTCTCTTCACACTTCCTGTTAATCACCAGTATTGGGCTGAGGTATTGGCTTTCTGGCGCTCATTAGCCATGGTCAACAATAACAAAAACAGCCACCACCATCACCATCAATAATATCATTGGTGGAGATTTTCAGGGAGGCAGCTCTTGGTATTTGGAGGTGAGTTCTGAGTGTACAGGGTGGGGCCCAGGCAACACCTATGATCTGTGAACATCTAGGGAGCTGTTTTACCATGTGTGCATTGAATCATCGTTTGTTCATTCATTCTGCAAATACTCACCATCAAGGACCTGATGTGTGCTAGGCACCAGGTCAGCACAAGGGGATTCAGTGTTCAACAAGGAATTGAAAACCCTGTCCATATGCCTTTAGGAATAGCACTGTAGAGAAACAAGAAGTACCAGTTGGATAACACAAGTGAATTTTTAAATGATTAGGGTCGTGATGAGATCAGATGTAAAGTAATGAAATCAATTATAACTAAATAATAACTACCCTAGTTCTGACATCTTATCTTCAGGATCTTTGCACATCTTATTTCTGTTACCTGGCGTTTTTTTCTCTAGGTAGTATAGTTTTGTTCTTCTCTTCATTTATCACTTAGGTAAGGGTTTCCCTTTTTCCCTGATGACTTGATCTAAAATCGTGCTCTCCCTTTAATTTTCCATATTTGTTGCTGTTAGCACCTATCAGACCTCACAGAGTGTTTTTATTTGCCTCTTTACTATTTCTCTCTAATACATCCGTTGTTTCATTGCCTTTATAACACAGTGCCTGGATTCAATAGGAATTTGTATGATAAATACGTTGACTTGCTGTGAGGAGGTTCAGGGAAAACTTTCTTAAGACAATAATGGCAAAGCAAGATCTGGAGTAGTGATTCTCAACCTCTTAGCCATAACCCCTTTGGGGGCTGAATGACCCTTTTACAGCGGTGACATAGCAGATATTTATATTATAATTCCTAACAGTAGCCAAGTTACAGCTATGAAGTAGCAACAAAATAATTTTATGGTTGGGGATCACCACAACATGAGGAACTGTATTAAAAGGATTGCAGCTTTCGGAAGACTGAGAACAATTGCTCTGGGAAGGGAAAATCACCTGATAGAGAGGGCAGGAAGAGCAGCCTAGACACAGTAGGGATCACGGTAGGGTGTTCTGGGTTGGAGAAACATGGAGACTTGAGATCACTGAGAGAAAAGCAAATCTCTTTTTGGCCTGTTGGCTAAGATCAAGTGTGAAAAGCAAGGTGTCTGGTACTGAAAGAGAGGTGAGGGCTGTCATTTCTTGATTTCAAACAATGAGAAGCCATGGATATATCTTAAGTAACGGAAAGGTGTATACAGGAAGATGGGGGAAGAGTAAAGAAACAGAGACACTTACTTCGGGGCAGTACTAGAGGGGGCAGATGTAGGTGGTACCCTGGTGAACTAAAGTGTTTCATCCTTAGAAACAGACCCATTCTGTTGCATGTTTGGGTGTATGTGAAAAATTTAGATCATTTGCTTAAAGGACTCATGAATTTAAAGGACTCTGTCCAAATTGCCAGGCCTGCATCCCTCATCAGTGTCCGTGATTTCAGGATGTTTCTAGCTTGTATGAAGGAAGGAAGAGTGTGGTTGTGCTGGCCCTAACTCAGCGTATCAGGACCAAAGCAAGGCTTGTCTAGGGATCTCACGTAAGATGCCTCGCTGTTCACAAGTATTTCATGCCCTTTCTTTGACAGGATAATCCACGCCTTCTTGTTGAAATTGGTCATGGCTGGTGACTTACTTAGATGTCTCATGGAATTTGAACTGAAAGGGTGGATGCCATTTCTTAGCCAGAAGGTTTCAGAGCCAGGGCAGGGCATGGCTGACCATGTTTTCTGTTTTTCTTTTTTTAAAGCACACAGCAAATGTCTGTTGAGACAAGAGAACCGCAAGGAAAGAGTTGGGAGTGCCAGGCTCTCTTCTCTTCACTAACTAGCGATGCCTTGCTTTTCTAGAGTGTGGCTCTTACGATTCCTTTCAGCCCTAGGGCAGTTCAGTACAGATAATGTGGAAGAAAAATGATCCGTTTTTAGAAGCCTATTAGGAGTACCATTCCCATTCTGATGGAGGTAAAGATTTGGGTGGGAAGTGGGGTGTATTGGGAGGTAGGCAAATTATTTTGATTTTGAAACAACAAAACTCCTTTACAGGGTGATGCATGGATTTTGGGGTGTCTCAGATCTGCATTCCATTACCTTCCTCTGACTTTTTTGCCCCTACCTTCAGATCATAGGACCTTCAGAGACAGGACCATTAAAACTGACTCTGGCAGATAGGCACTTCAGCGCTCTATCCCTGAGACTAGACCAGGAGGAAGCTGTTACTACAAATTGCTGTCAAATGTATTCTTAATGTTTTCTCTGGGGTCACACTGTTTTGGTGACCCCATTCCCCGGAGGCACCTCCTCCAGGAGATAAGATTCCTTCAGCTGGGAGTTGACAGGCCTGGGCTGTGTCTGAGGCTTGTGGGGGGGCTGTCACCATCTCCACTGGAGACAGATGTTTTCCCAGCCCTTAACCTGCTGCAGTTTCCTAGCAAGGTGTCACCAATTAGTGTCTCGAACAACACCCTGTACCATCTCGCAGACACCCTGATTCTTCTGCCCGACTGGGAAAATACGTTCTTCCCAGAAGGGGCAGTTAGCTTCACACTTAATTCATCAGTTTAAAACAAAGCTGTGGTGACAGGGACGGGATGGAGGGAAAGGAACACACATATGTGCCCACGAAGACCCTAGAGTGTCGCTGACTTGCAGCTCCTCTGGGGCTTTGTTCAACTCTTAGGTTTCTAGACACCGAGCCTCATGCGTGTGTGCCTAGTGTCCTCAGCCTCAGAAACTGTTACCTAAAACCAGGGGCTGACCTTGGGGTCAGGAACCTTCAAGTTTTTAATCTGTCTGCCGGTCGTGGCTAGCTGGGTGGCCTCTGAAATACTATTTAATATCTCTGGGCTCCGATTTCCTTGGCTGTGTGGGGTTGGGTGACCTCCTGGGGACATTTCACTAGCCATGAGAAATGGAGACATTTGAATGTTTAGTTCTTACCTAGGATATTATAATGAGAGGGGATTTTGGGGGGTGGTGGAGAAGAGACTGTGAAGCTGAGGTTACCGTATCTACTCAACTAAGCCGGTGATGACAACCACAAATATAACCCCAAGGAAAAAAAGCATTTTCTTCCCAAACATGGGAGTTGTGAAATCTGCATTTATCATTATTCCCTCATTGCTTGTGACTAAACCCAAAATTTAGTTGACAAGTACGTTAAACCTTTTGTCAGTGTATGTTCGTTTTCCTTTTACCTCCTTCTTGTATTTTCCTGCCTAACTGTTGAGACAAGTCAGATGTCAGAAAATTCGATGCCTGGATCCATGGATGCACAACTTCAAGGGACTTTAGGAATTTTTAAGTCCAGCTAAGCAGTCTACAGAGCAAGCAGTTAAGGTCCTTAGGAAAAGGATGAGGTCACGGAAGGGCCTGGAAAGCTGACCAGACTCTAATACCTTTCGTTCTTGACAGCCATTCTTGTTAGAGAGTAATGAGGACAGCAAACATTTGCCTTTGTGGGTTTTTCAAAATAGGATTAGAAACCTTTTTATTTATTTAAAAATGTGCATACTCTTATTATGCTGTGTGCATTGTCACAGGACATGTTTGGAAGTCGGAAGGCAATCTGCTGGAGTCGGTGCTCCTCTTCCACCATGGAGAGCCTGGACTTGAACTTAGGTCCTCAGGCTTGGTGGCACTTTCTCTTACCTGCTGAGCCACCTCACCAGCTACAGAAGTAGACTTTTAAGAGTTAGTTTCTAGTACCTATTAAAGAGAATTTAGTTGGTCCATGTTGGTTGGAAAGCTGTTTGGTCATACCTAATGACCATGCCTGTAGATCTCAGTTACTAGTTATCCTATAGACTATTGACATTTTTGACCTGTAGGAAGACCATGGATATTTTTGACCAGTAGGAATATAAACTATTTTCTGTCTTTATCTTGATTAAAATCAACAGGAATTCATTGCCACTGTGTGTAGCCATAACACCCTATATATTTTCATTCATTGATTGGAAGTATTTATGCAATATGTACTATGTGTCTAGTATTAGGGTTCAATGAATGTTTCCATATAATATATGTGTTAAATATGTGTTGTTAATGTGGGTAAATGCAATATATTCTCTACATAGGCAAATGTACTATATTTTATATGCAGATCATACAAAACTTTTATTTGAATATACATCTTTTGTAAAATTCTGGATATTTTTATATCCTTGGGTGCTTGCAATTTCCACACTTTTCATTCCTGACTCTTTGTTTTCTTCTCGTATCAAAGCAGAATGAAGGCAGCTATGTATGCTGGAGAGGGTGGTACAGCCCAGCACGATTCTCAAAGGCCCATTTACACTGGTACGGCCATAAGCAGCAGCTTTGGGTGTTCAAACCAAGTTACCAGTCACTGGATGACTGCGCTTCCTGTATTGAAGTCTCACATTGACTTCCAAGGAAATACAGTAATGGAGTAGGCGGGGGAATCACCACGTTGTGTTGAGACTTCTTCAGTTCTCATTGCTGTGAAAGGTGTTCTCAGTGCATCTCAAGCTCTGAACTATAGAGAGATACAATACAGTAAGATTCCAGACCACTTAACCGTTCTGCCATTTGAAAAATTGATCAGAGAAAAGAATAAGTAATCTGTGGGTGATCCCTTTCGGTGTAAAATTGTAAATATTCGAGTGTGGTTAGCATGTGTGTGAGAGAGTTTAACCGTATTTAAGTGTGCTTAACAATAGCAATGCCATGTATTTATGCTGTCCTCTCTCCATGGCATTCGAAAGAACTTACAAATTATTTTTTAAATCCAGCTATAGCTCCCAGGTTCTTGGAAAGGCAAGCAGGGGCAGGTTCTGTGAGTGCTGTTTAAATCAAGGAATTTGAGATTCATTGAGTGGCAAATCCAGACTCATCCAGTATGTCAATGTCTGAGGTAGCTGCTTTTGGCACCTGGGTCCTTTCTGTTTCATTGTTTGCAGTGCAGGCACAGAGCATTGGCTTCTGTTTGGTCAACCCTTCCTGAGCACTATATTCCCTCACGACGTTTAAGGCAAAATGGAATCTGTGCCGTGTGAATGGGAGATTGAGACCCTTTCGTTCCCAGGAATTTTCGCCAGTTCTCACAAACACACCATTCTAGGGGGCTCTTTTTAAATATCTGGTGCATCACAGAGACTACTGCTCCACCGGATTTCAGATGGCAATGTAGATACAATGCCTGCTGGTGACTCCGGTACGGGCTAGTCCTTAGGTCGGAGGCACACATTCAGCTTGGTCTTTGCTAGAGGGACTAGGAGTGAAGCTAGGGCTTGAAGGCCTTCCCAAGGAGATGGGGCTTTGGGAAGTAAATCGAACTCTAAAGGGAAGGCATTATGGGGAGCTATTAGCATGAAGTCCTCTTTGTGAATTCCTAAACTTTCCCTTTTTTTATTCTCATAGACTTCTTGAAACTTAAAAGTACTGAGGCAGATCTAGCAATGAGGCCTTTATGCAGATGTAGCCAGTATTCCTTTTTATCTTATGGTCTAGGCCAGTGGTTTTCAGCCTGTGGGTCATGACTCCTTTGGTGGTCACATATCAGATATCCTGCATATCAGATATTTATATGACAATTCATAATAGTAGCAAAATGACAGTTATGAGGTAGAAATGAAAATAATTTTATGGTTGGGGCCACCACAACATAGGGCACTGTATTAAAGGGGAGCAGCATTAGGAAGGTTGAGAACCACGGGGCTAGGCGCTAACCATGTGACCATGGGCAGGCGACATAAATAGCTAGACTCTTGAGTTTCTTCAGGTGTAGAAATGAAGACTTTGATCTTGTGGCTTTTAAATTAGGCTTGTGCATCCCTGAGAACAAGGAGACAGCCTTGGGACTGCTGGGCTCACTAAAGGAGCAGCTATAGGGACAGGCTTTGGCAGGTTGCAATCCATTTCCCACTTAAAATCAACAAGGGCTTTGCATTCTGTCCGTGATTGATAGTGGAGTTATTTGAAGAAAAGCTACTCCCACCAAAAAAAAAAAAAAAGAAAGAAAAAAAAGAAACTTGTCATTACTGTCCAGATAGAATAAGGTTTGGTTTACTCTTTCACCCGAAACAAAGAAGGACATAATATAGGTGATAATATTTTTTAAGGTAGCGGCCTATGCCTACGAGGAAAGTATCATGACAGGAGAAGAACCACTTGGAAGAACCACTTGCTTCTCACACAGGGCAGGGAAAGTGCCGGTTCCACCAGACAGACTGCAGAGCCGGGCAGTAGTCATGAGGAGTCTTGCTTGAGAGGAGGGACATAATTAGCTAGCTCTAGGCCACATGCTGCCTCTGTCCTCCCCAAAGTCACAAGAAAGCAACAAAAAAGAGCAAGGCTGTTTCTTTATTACCGATTGTCTCCCAGAATAAAGCTTCCAGAATAAAGTATTGACGCCTGGCACCAAACCACAGACTACTTATAACAGGTAGAATCTGCTTTTTAAAAAATTAACAGGCATGAAAAAGAAAGCAGGGAAACAATATGTAATGAGGGAAAAAAATCAATACTGGCCTGGAATTGACAAAGTGTTACAATTGGTAGACAACAAATATAAAGTAAGTTTTAAAACTTAGGCCATGTGCTCAAATAAATAAAAAGTAGTGATAGGAAAGCAAAGTCCAAATCACACTTCGAGCACTGAGGTCTATAAAAGGAAAGGTGAAGACACATCCTATAGCATTAGTGGAAGACTAAGCTTTGAAGAAAAGACTAGTGAACTTGAAGATATAACAATAACAACTATCAAAATATAAATAAATGAAATCAAATGCAAACAGGATAGTCTTGATTGACACAGTATGGCAGGTGACACCAGACACAATTCCTGTTCTCAGTCTTGGTTAGAGAGACCTCTGAAACACACTGACATCCTGTCTCTGGGTTTTCAGCCTCCTGAGTGGGAGAGAAGGAATTTCAGTTACTTTAAGCCAGTGATTCTCAATCTTCCCCATGCTGTGATCCTTTAATACAGTCACTCGTGTTGTGGTGACCTCCAACCATGAAACTTTTTGTTGCTACTTAGCAACTGTAATTTTGCTGCTGTTATGAATTGTTATGTAATTATCTGATATGCAGGATATCTGACATTGGGACCTCCAAAGGGGTCGTGACCCACAGGTTGAGAACTGCTCTCTGATCACTCTTACAGCAACTCTGGGAAAGCAGGTCAGGAGGTAAACAGAGTTAGGATAGGGACCCTGTTGGGTGGAGGTGTGTGGAGTTAGGATAGGGACCCTGTTGGGTGGAGGTGTGTGGAAATAAGATAGGAACAATGGTGGGTGGCTGTTATTTTCCCAACTACACTACAGAGCCAAGAAATGCAAGAAACTTTTAAGTCCCAGGAATTTGAAGAAAACCAAACTAAGGCATATGAGATTCAAAGGATTAAAGGGCACTGATACACAGTAACATTATCACACCATCCAAAGAAAAGAGATGTCCTAAATATAGAGAAACAGGCCAGGATAACAGAGGACTTCTAGTCATAAAAAATCAAAAAAGAACAAACCAGCAGTGATTTTAAAAGAATGGAGATGCAAACTGTCTACTTTTCACTACACATAAGGGAATATCCTTCAAAGACAAAGTGACTCGGCACTCAGAGGGGAAGTGGACACAAGCCCCCATCCCTAGCCAGTCATCTCTCTCTCAGTGATAACTGCTCACAAAGGAAAAATGAGGCTTTCCCAATTGAGCCTCACTGGGGACACAGACTACTCTTAGGGGCAAGTTTCATGCCCAGCAGTAGATGGCAAACATAGAACACCCAAAGGCATTTTTAGAGGTTCTTTGTCTCATACTGCTCTGTTAGGGCATTAAAAATACCTATACAGGCCTTTTGCATATGCATTATGGTTTTATTTTCTATTTTAAGGGATTTCTGTGTGTGTTGTGAATGTATATGTCTTTGTGTCTATATGTGTTTCTTGTGTTTTTCTTTGTCTCTTTTTTGTCTGTTATTTTTTCTCTTTTGATTTCTTTGTTTCTGTTTTATCTTATTTTGTTATTATTTCTTAGATGCCTGTTTTCTAACAAGAGACAGAGAGGTTGTGGATTCAGATGGAGGGGGAGGTGGGGACGATCTGGGAGAAGTTGGGGGAGGGGAAATTGTAATCAGAATATACAATATAAAAAAATCTATATCCCATAAAAGAAAATTAGATAGAAAATGAAAGGGAATAAATATTTTCAGGTAACGGAACCTGAAATATTCATCAGAAGTAGATTTCACTACAAGAAATTTTACAGGCAGGCAGAAAGAAAATGAGAGTTGAATGCATCTGTATCCACAGTACGGACCAAAGAGCACTACAAGTGGTGACTATGTGGGAAAATATATAAGTTCTTCCTTCTTGTGTTATTTTTAAAGTGGCAACATGCACATAAGAATGATAGCAACGTAACTATCATATTACAAAGGTAAAAGGTAATAGCCCTATGTCCAAGAGGAAATGAAGGAAAGTATACAGTTAATGTTCTTATACAATTCAGAAACTGCCTAATGTCCCTTGCAGACAGATTGCACTAAGCCAAAGATACATGTTATCTTAGTTACTTTTTCACTAATGACATAAAAAGTAACAACTTGAAGGAGAAAGGTCTTATCTTGGTTTACAGTTCCAAGGGATACAGTCCATCGCTGCAGGAAGCTATGACAATGGCAGGGAAGGCGCAGTGGAAGGAGCAGAAGGCTGGCTGGCCAAATCACATTCTCTATTCACAAAGTAGAAGGTGAACATGAACTGGGACTGGGCTACGTAGCCTCAAAGCTTGTCCCCTGTGATTCATTTTCTTTTTTTCAGCAAGGTTCTATCTCCTAGAGATTCTACAACTTTCCCAGGCAGCATTGCCAGCTGGGGACTAAGTGTTCGAACATGTGACCCTATGGGAACCTCACACCTTCAAATCACAACAGAATATATATTCTGAAACTATCTCTAAAACAATAAAACAAAGATGTGTGGCTGAAAGAAGCCTCTGATCCCTCAGCACCTTCCCCTCCCAGGGGGAGGGGCTTCTTGTCATCTAGTCCTTCTGCTAGTAGCACCTAATATTCTTTGGTCTTTAAAAGCACAATTCTAATATCTACCTCCAACGTCACATGGCTATCTCTCCCCAGATGTGTTTTCATGTGGTGTTCCATATTTCTGTCTTTTTCATTAGGACCTTAACATAACTTCTGTAGAACACTCAAACCATAACTGGTTGTGATCTTATACTGCAATTTGGGCTTTGGCAGATAAGGTTAAATGATGTGGAAGTGTCATATATCAATCTGTTGATTTCATTGGTTAAGTAATAAACATTAACTGCTTGGCCTCATAGCTTAGAACATAGGTGGGTGGAGTAAACAGAACAGAATGCTGGGAGGAAGAGGAAGTGAGGTAAGACGCCTTAGAGAGAGACGCCATGCTCCGCTCTCCTGGGTGGATGTGAGAGCTCTGCTCTCTGACACACATGCGATTCAGCTCCGACCCAGGATGGACGTAGGCTAGAATCTTCCCGGTAAGTGCACCTTGGGGTGCAACACAGATGATTAGAAATGGCCCAAGCAGTGTTTAAATGAATACAGTTTGTGTGTTGTTATTTCGGGCATAAGCTAGCAGGTGGCCAAGGTGCTGGGGATGCAGCCCCGCCACTCTTATCACTACAAAATGGCACCCAACGTGGGGCGTGGTCTCTCTCCCTTTAAAAAAGTGGCCACTTCCCTCTCCTCTCTCTGTAGCCGGCCCTCCTGCCTAATTCTGGTATATGATTCAACCCCTTTTGCTGGATCTTGTATCCTATTCCAAGCATTTAAAGCTGCTTGGTGACATACACAGTACTACATCGTCATAAAGAGCTTGGACCTGTGGATCAGCATATTCTCCTGCACCAAGAATTTGATCTTGGGAAACGTCAACACCCTTTGCTCTTCCTTGCTGTTCCATATGTCCTGCCAGGGCAAACTCTGACTCTTTTACGCAGGCAGTTCGTGCGGTTTGCAAGCACAGGCTGCTGAAGCTCGCTTGCTGGCAGGGACCTTGAAACACTGTAGACTTGTGGCACTGAATGCGGCTCTGGCCGGTACCTCAGCCACAAGTTTGGAATGGCAGAAAGCTAAGGAATGGGCTACATCTAGCCAGCAAAGCCATGGCTTTAGTCCTACTGAGATTGCTTCGTAAATTAAAGACTCATGTGGTCAGAAAAACAGAGAGAGATACAGTAAAGAGAGCGTCAAAGACAAAGAAAATTTTTAAATGATTTACAGTGTGTTAAAAATATATGCAAGCTAAAAGTTAAAAGTTCTTAAAAGTAAAAAAAAAAAGGAAGAAAGAGGGAGATTGACCTCTGTGACTTCAAGGTGTGGTAGCACACGCCTTTAATCCCAATGCCTGGGAGGCAGAGACTGCGGATCTCTGAGAGTTCAAGGACAGCCTGGTCTACAGAGTTATTCCAGGTCAAAGATACAGAGAACGTGTCTCAAAAAGCAAAAAATAAAAGTAAAAATAAACAAAATAGAGGTTAAAATAAAGCGCACAAAGATGGAAAATACACAGAGAATTTTGATACTATATGCTATTATGCTCTATTTGAATTGTTTGAATGCTGAGGAAGGACCAACAGCTGCTAAAAGATATTTGTTTATAAATGCTGCTGAACTAATCCAACATAGATATTTTGAAAATGCCTTGACTTTAAAATTTGGATCTAAGGATATGATACTTTGGAAAAGAGATTCTTCTTTTGTTTTCACAGAGGATGAGACCCTGTTCATTTCTTCTATTCCGATATGGTATGATGGACCACGCCCTCCTGAAGGGTTGTTGTGAACATCTTCAGAAAATTGTTTCGCTCAACTGCCAAATGAGATGGAACTAGCACACAGGTTATACCATGAAAGACCTAATTAATGACGCCCCCATTCAGCAGGAAGCAGTTTGGAGAGAAAAAAACTGCACCCATGTTCCCAAATATGGTTTATAAACGTTCTTTTACATTTAAAGGGGGATATGATATAGATATGAATAATTTGTATTAGTATAGATTTTGCTTTATTGATAGAAATTTAAGGTCAATTTTGTTATATGTATATGTAGTTCTGCTTTTGATTAAGGTATTGTGATTGTGTAGTTTATGTAAAAATGTAATGTATATAGGTTGTTAATAGATAATCATAATAGTCAAGTTTGTAGTCATGTTAGTTAGATTTTCTAGATATATAGAGATACATTTCAGTTAGATAGACATTCTTCATATCTTTCAAAGACTGCAGAATATGGCATTTAATGTTTTAATAACTTAGGACTTTTCATGATCTTCAGATGGTGGATTCTCCTGGCCTATATACTGAAAATCAATATATTCCCCAAAATCCTTATGAATGGGGGGCAGCAGGTCAGAGTAAGCAAATGGGATGTGTCAATGAAAATAAAGTTAGAAACCTGCAGACATAAGCAAGCAACACATAAAGTCTAGAGTAGGCCTGAGGGTGGGTTTTCCTCTGAATCCTCTAAAAATGAAGTAGCTCTATCGAAAGTTTGATTTTAGTCTCCACGACCCTTTCAGACTTCTGCCCTCCAGAGCCATGATATGTATTGTCCTAAACCACTAAGTTTGTGGCGATTTATAGCAATAATAGAAAACTTGGCAAATATGCACTTGGGTTTGAAGTTTTCATCAATGTAGAAAATTGTCAGCAGTTTCTCACCTCTTATTTTTTTTAAAACCTAATTATACTATTGTTAAAAATCCTTGGAATCCTCACATGCTATGTTGATGCTCTATTATTTTTTAATTTATTGGTTTATTCTTTGGCAATCGTGTACACGTATGTATTTATTTGGGTTGTTTCCCCTATTGCCTTCTCTTACTCCTCTCCCTCTGAACCCCTTACTCTCCTCCATGAGTCCCCTCCCTACTTTCATGTACCTGTGTTTGTTGCTGATGTTGTCGATGTCACTAGATTCTAATTAGAGTCGCTTCATGAGCATGAGTGTGGTGTTGATAAGCGGAGCACAGGCAATTTATCAGTGGCTCCACCGCTGATGCAGCAGGCACTGACTTCTAATGCTCCGAGGGACTCGAAAGGGGGCTCCTGAGTCCCTTTGCCTATCTGCGCTGGGATGCCAATGGGCCCCAATTTGTAAGGCTCTTGGGTTGGCAGGCACAGCTTCCTTGAGCTCATGACTGCAATGGCCACAGCCAGTCCAGAAGACAGCGTTTGACAATGGTTCTCATCACCCCTCAGCTCTCAGTTCTTACTTCCCTCTCTTCTACCACGCTTCCTGAGCCTTGCAGGATGGATCATATACAGCTGTGTTGTTTGGGTCTGAGCACATGACAGTCACTCCTAGCACTTTAACCAACTACTAGTCTCTGATCAGCTTCTCCTTTCAAGGAGGAGGAAATCCTGTCAGTCATCACAACGTGGATGAGCCTCAAGGACACTGTGCCAAGTGAGCCACAAGGTGATGCATCCTACACGACTTGACTCACATGAAGTGAACAAAGCAGACAAATCGTAAAAAGAGAAAGTGCCACCAGGCCCAACAATCGTATATTCTTATAGCAAAATACTGTTGGTAATGAACAAAGAGTAAACTATTGATTTATATAATAACATGGGGAAATCTCAAGGAAACTATGCTGGAATACTAGAGATTTATATACTTATACATTTTTTCTATTTATATGAATTTTTAGAAAATACAAATTATTCAGTAGTGTTAAAAATAAGAACCCATGGCTATCCAAGAAAGGGAGGGGGAATCAGGCAGGGGAGCACAAAGAGGGGGTGTAGAAGGATAGAATAGAAGGAACTGTTGGAGGTTATTCATAAATCTGCCTTCTTGATCATGATGATGATTTCACATGTGCCCAAACCCATCAAATTATATGTTTTAAATGTGTAGTTTATTATATGTTGCTTATACTTATTTTTTTTCTTAGATGTGTCTCATGTATCTTAGAGTAGACCAATACTTACTCTGTAGCCCAGAATGATGTTCAAGTTCTGAGTATCCTTCCTTCAGTTCCTGAATGCTGGAATTCAGACCTGTGTCAGCAGGCCCAGGTTATGTGTGTAGTGTTGAGACTCAAACCCAGGGTTTGTGTGTCTCAACACTCTACCAACTGAGCTACATTCATAGCTGTTTGTATTTTTACCAAGCTCACTACTTAATGTCCAGCTTCTTCTCCTCTGTCCTAAGCAATAAGTGAAGATTCAGATGGAGGAATTTCTGATAGTAGTAGTAGCTTATAGAAAGCAATTGTCAGTATGTAGCAAGCCCCTAAAATGTTTTTATATTTTGCTCCAGGATCTTATTTTGGGCTAAAGAAATAATTTGATATATGGACTAAGCATTATAGATATCCTTGTAGTTTCTTCCACTTACCTCAAGAATAGAAAAATGATACAAATATTGCTGTGAAGCCATGTTGGAACTGTGCCTGGTGGTCCAGGCTTATAATCCCAGCTACTCAAGAGATCAAGGCAGGAGGATCACAAGTTCAAGTCCAGATTGAGCAGATTAATGAGACCCTGCCCCCCTTTTAAGTTTATAAAGGTCAAGAATGTAGCTCCTTGATAGAGTGCTTATCTAGCATGTGCAAGGTTTTAGGTTCAATCCCAAGGTCCCCCACCCCTTCTCAAAAACCCTGCCATATTGTAAACAACAGGGAATATTTAGCCAAAAACCATTTTATGATCTTAAGGAAGATGAAGATAATTGAGGTCAGATTATAAAGGAACTGACTAACTGGGCATGGTGGTTCTTGCCTTTAGTCCCAGCACCAGGGAGATGGGCAGAGGCAGGTGGATCTCTGAGTTTGAGGCTAACCTGGACAATAGAGTTAATTTTAGGACAGCCAACAGCTTTGGCTATTCAGAGAAACCCTTACTCCAAAAACCAACCAAACAGGAAAACAAAACAAAACAAAACAAACAAAACAAGAAAAGGAACTCACAACTTAAAACACATGTAAGAAATAATTTCTGCAAAGTTGAACACTTTGAAAAGTTGAACATGGTCCCAAGGATGCCCTGGGGCAGTTTCGGGGTGATTAGGTTGGGTTCTGAACAGCAGCACCTGAGTTTTCTGACCGCCTCTCCCTCCTGCCCCCCTGGCATAACTGCACAGTGAGCAGCCGAAGTGTCTGCCTTTAGGCAGGGACAGTCAATGAGGAGCGGCTGGGAGGGTCCTCTGGTCGCTGTGACACCCAGGTGAATCAATCCCTCTCCCTGGGAGGCCGGCTGAAGCTCTGCCGGAGGGAGAACATGTTCTGTTTTTCACCTAACTCACAGGAGACAGGCTGGAGGTTGCACTGCCCAGAACAGCTCGTTCTGCTTTCTCCTGCAAGGAGAATGAAGCCACCAGAGGTTGGAATGAAAGAATTGGAAAAAAAAAGTATAAAAGGAAAACAAGAACCAAAATAGAACAAATTTGGCAGTGATAATGTCAGACTGAAGGTAGCACAAGTCGGTTATTACTAAGACTGATATGAGGGTATATTAATCAAACAAACCTTTATGACCCTGACAACATAGCTTCTAAATATATAAACATTTAAAAGATGAGGATGAATGGGTGGCTTTACATTCTGAGTGGTCTTTAATATATGTTGTTATAAATCAACAAACCAGTACATTAAAAATAAAAATATAAAGATGAGATAAATTTGACTTAACCAATTTAACTAACAAACAATATTGGCTCTTTCAAGAGTACATTACAAAAATCAGAAAAAAAACCTGATTGTGTATTATAGAAAGTTAATCAATCTGAAATGATAGATCACATGGGCAATGTTTTCTGAACATATAAGCATTAAAACCCTAGTAGAAACAAAACAAAATTTGAGTGTGCTCTTTGAACCCTAATCCTCAAAAATAAGGTAATAAATCTACTTCTCTGAAACACTTAAATTGAAGAAAAACAAATAAAAAGGATTTAGAAAGTACATGTTAAAAACCAATGATATATAACCATACTTGGAGAAATAGTTATCATTATTGTACTTATTAGGAAAAAACAAACAAGATTTAAAAAATGAGTTAACTAATCTTTGAAATCAAAGCTCTGAATAAAACTGAGAAAATAAACTCAAAGAATGGGGAGTGATAGAATTCATAAAGATAAAAGTAGGAAATGATTGCAAGGAATTAAGAAATAAGCAAGGGAGCAGTGTAATTGCTTTGCAAAAATCCAAAGCTAATCTTTGCTAAGTTTTTTTTTTTTTGTTGTTGTTGTTGTTCTGGTTTTGTGTTCCAGGGCTGTATTTCTCTGTGCCCTGTTTGTTCACCTTTCAGTCTGCATCAGTCTCAGGTATTAACAAGTAAGTCCAGTGCGCATCCCTCTCAGAGGCTCTGACTACCAAACCCGACTTAAGATGCTTGGGACAGGTGGCGGTCAACAGCTTATTGTGTTGAAGTCTACAGGTTAGGAAACTTGAACACAGTCTCAGGAATGGTACACACTAGGAGTTGTATAAAAACCCTAGGTGTGGGCCCTTTGTGAATGTGTTGTCAAGAACCGAGCACTGGAGCTGGGTGAAGTGCTTGCAGTGCGGGATTTGAGTTCGGATCCCCAGCATCCATGTGAGAAGGTAGGCTTGCATATCTATAATCCCAATGCTGGGAAGGGGCAGAGACAGATGCATCTCTGGGGAGGGGAGTTTTCTGGTCAGCCACTCTTGTTGAATTGGTGAGCTCCAGGTTCAATGAGAGAACCTGCCTCAAAAAATAAGGTGGAAAGCAACAGTGGAAGACACTCAACATGGCTCCACACAAACAAACACACATGTACACATACTCTCACGCACACATATACATACTTCTTCTGGTATTGGCTGGATATGGATGTCGTGATACATGTTATCATTCCAACACTCACAAGAGTGAGGGTCTAAGTTCAAGGCTACCCTGGACTGCATAGTAAACACACTGAAAATGTACAGTTTTAAAGCTTATGAGTTTCTTCCTTTAGAAAGAAATCCTTCTTTTGGTAATGAGTCCTGAGAAGGGAATGTGAATGTACGTATACCTCAGACTATATAAAGTTGTGCCCACATGATCACACTTACGTATGTGTGATGAGCTTGCTTGCTTCTGTTTGCATCCTGTGTAATTTGCGTCTCACTTTTAGTTCATCCTCTGTAAGCAAGAGATCCTCGGAAGATTTGTGTGGGTCCCTCTTGCATATGCGGTCACATTCCCAGACCTTTTCAGCACACAGAATGACCTAGCGCTTTCCATGTGGTATCCCCTGATACATGATGGAACCCTAGATTCTAACGCCTCCTGTGCTTCTCAATTATTAGTCCCATGATCTTATATCCCTACTGTAGTCAAAGTACCATGATGTGGGAGTGTCATATATCAATCTGTTGATTTCATTGGTTAAGCAATAAAGAAACTGCTTGGCCCTCATAGGTTAAAACATAGGTGGGAGGAGTAAACAGAACAGAATGCTGGGAGAAAGAAGCTGAGTCAGGAGTCACTATGATTCTCCCACTCCAGGCAGATGCAGATTAAGATCATTCCTGGTAAGCCAGCACGGGGGCTACACAGATTATTAAAAATGGATTAGTCCAGGTGCGAGAGTTAGCCGAGAAAAGGCTGGAACTAATGGGCCAAGCAGTGTTTAAAAGAATACAGTTTCCGTGTAATTATTACGGGGCATAAGCTAGAGCTAGCCATGTGGGCGGCCAGGTGCCGGGGACGCAGCCCCGCCGCTCATATTTCAACAGTACCAAAGATGAATTAGCTGAAATGATTTAAATGCCAAATTCCTGGGCCTCCGAGGAGCCTATGAATCATGAAACTTACCATCCTCAACTACTTTAGAACTTGGAACTTTAATCTTTTGTTATCTTTGAGTCTTCCTACTGACCAAACAGTTTTTGCTCATTTTTACTTTGTTCCGTTTCATCAACAGAGGAGAATGTGGTGGAATGTTTCTTCTCTGACTCTGCCCTGTTTTTCTTATGGAGGTGTGTCCTCTGCAGGAGAATCACTGATACCCAGGACAAAGTCTAGGACTGCATTTGCTAAGTGTTGGTGCATCATCAGGCTGGGGCTGTGGCTCAGAGAAGTTACCAGGGAGCCAGGTTTCTGACCTGGGGGCAAAGCATCCTTAACTAACTAGTCCCACTGTGTCAAAGATAAGAAGAGATGTCTGGGTGAGATTTGCATGGCGAAACCTCCCTCTTTTGTAGTCACAGAACCTGAGAACCACAGTTCAGTGACCTGCACATAATCGTGATGATATCCACTCAGAAGGCCACAAACCTCCTTGTACCTAGGGACCTTGCAAACTCTAATACGTGGCATGCTACACACGTTTCTTGCCTTTTGCATGTACCATCCTTTACTTGGAACTGCAGCCCAGTCTGCGTACTAATTATGACCATTCAGAAACCTTACAAGGGAAGTCCACTCAATGCTTCTTATCCTGTTGAGACTTTTCTTCCACCCCTCTCACTTGTCCTCTCTACCGCCATTTCCTTCCAGTTGCTTACCAGGATCTGCTTGGCTTCTGGAACTCTCTGAGGGAGCTGCTTTTGGAGCCAAATTCTCCCCATGACTTGTTCTTCTACTTCAGCCCCCCAGGAGGGAACAGAGGAGACTGGGGGAGGGGTCTTTATTCACATGGAATTTTAACATTGCCTACAATGGCCCCTTATCTTCTTGCTTTTGGATTTCCCACTGCACTTTACCTGGGTCTCACATGCAATAATTAATAAATATTTGTGTGGTAAAAGACTCCTTTGAAAGTGTCTAGGTGAAGTCTGAGGATACCTTGCCTCAGTAGATAAAGTAGATTTTATGATCTACTTTCAAACATTTCATCAGCAGTAGTGAGACAGATAAGTATCAGTCTACTATGCCAGTTAGTATTCTATAATACTATATTAGTGAGAGTATTAGTACTATATTAATTAGAATACTAATGTATTATACTTGAAACTTAAGTGGACAGTTAATAATCCATATCTTTTGGAAGCCATTAGAAGCTCCATTAATTCACAGTGACTATTATGATAGGAAAGATAGGCAGTATTCACAAATGGGCAGCTTGAACATTTTTCTGAGACCCAGTCCATTTATACAAACAGGCTGTGTAAAGATAGTAAGTTCTCATGAATGGGCAATAGCATGCTAACAAATGCTTAATAATAAGCTTCCTAGGAGAAAATCTATACAGTGTATTAATTTCTGTATATTATAGTTACTACCACTATGGAATCCAGAGTAGCCTTGAATTTATACCCTCACTCTCGTGAGTGCTAGGATTATAGTATGTACCACTACAACCAGATCCAGCTAATACCAGATGAGGCATGTGCATTTTGTATGTATATGTTTGCATGAGAGTATGTGTACATGTGTGTTTGTTTGTGTGGAGCCATGTTGAGTGTCTTCCACTGTTGCTTTCCACCTTATTTTTTGAGGCAGGTTCTCTCATTGAACCTGGAGCTCACCAATTCAACAAGAGTGGCTGACCAGAAAACTCCCCTCCCCAGAGATGCATCTGTCTCTGCCCCTTCCCAGCATTGGGATTATAGATATGCAAGCCTACCTTCTCACATGGATGCTGGGGATCCGAACTCAAATCCCGCACTGCAAGCACTTCACCCAGCTCCAGTGCTCGGTTCTTGACAACACATTCACAAAGGGCCCACACCTAGGGTTTTTATACAACTCCTAGTGTGTACCATTCCTGAGATTGTGTTCAAGTTTCCTAACCTGTAGACTTCAACACAATAAGCTGTTGACCGCCACCTGTCCCAAGCATCTTAAGTCGGGTTTGGTAGTCAGAGCCTCTGAGAGGGATGTGCACTGGACTTTCTTGTTAATACCCGAGACTGATGCAGACTGAAAGGTGAACCAACAGGGCACAGAGGGAAGCATCCATGGAGCCAGGGCTTCAGCAGAGATGCTCATTCTTGTCCTGTTAAACAGGCAGGAGCTGGCCTAGCACAATTAACTGTGTAGCCCTAAAGGTTCCTTTGTCCAGCAGTGATTCACAAGGTCCCTGCTGGCCAGCTGAGACCTGTTATGCAATGCTCTCCATTAGTCTCAGGTGAATGATTCTTCCAGGCGAAGGTTGATGCTCTGGGACAGCTTGGCTGTTTTCTGTCTACTTGCTGACGAGTATTCATATACGTGGCTGAGTCGGGTGCGAGATTTTACTTCACTGAAATCTTTTAGAAAGATTGGTGGATCAATTACTCTTCTAATCACATATGACTGACTACATCAAGACCTAGCCAAAAGAATCTAACAGTGTGCATGTAAAATATTCAGGCCAAATTACCATGCCTGTGATAAGGAAGACTGTGGCTACAGATGCTCTCTCAGACCATGGGAGGCTACTGGGCCACAGTCATTTTGGGGATATTCAGCCATGTGATTGGGTATGAGCTTGCATTAGATACTTGTCTCTTTGCTGTGATAAAGTACTTCCCTGATGGAGGAAGGTCATTGGTTAAATAAAAAGAAACTGCTTGGCCCTCATTGGTTAGAAGATAGGTGGGAGGAGTAAACAGAACAGAACGCTGGGAGGAAGAGGAAGTGAGCTCAGACTCGACAGCTCTCCTCTCGGGAGCAGACGCCTCAGAGAGACACCATGCTCCCAGCTCCCAGGAAGATGCATGCAATGAAGCTCCGACCCAGGATGGACATAGGCTAGAATCTTCCCAGTAAGACCGGTGCTACAGTTTATTAGAAATGGGTCGATAGGGATATCAGAATTAGCCTAGAAGAGGCTAGATAGAAATGGGCCAAGCAGTGATTAAATGAATACAGTTTGTGTGTTGTTATTTTGGGCTTAAGCAAGCCAGGCAGCCAGGGTGCTGGGGACGCAGCCCCGCCACCTTTATTACTACACTTCCCAAAGGCAACTTCAGGAAGGAAGGCCACAATTTGGCTTTCAGTTCCACGTAAGATGTGTAGTCCACCATGACAGGGACACTGGCACCAGGGGCAGGAGGAGGCTGTGAACCTTGTGTCCACAGTTGGGAATGAGAGAATGACAGCTTGGGCTTGTCCGTTCTCCTTCCTTATCTAGTTCTAGATCCTAACTCATTTAAGGTGTGTCCTCCAGTCTTAATTAAGCTCATCTAGCAGTCTCTCCCTGGCATTCCCATGTAATTGTTCTCATGGTGATTCTAAATCATATTGAGTTGACAGTCAAGATTAATCAATATGGAACTTGATATAAGATTCTTTTTTTTAATGTATTTTCATATGTTCTCTATTATTATTTTATTTTTTATGCATGGGTGTTTTGCCCGGATGTATGTCTGTGTAACATTTCCATACCTAGTCCCCATAGAGGACAGAAGAGGACACTAGATCCCTGGAACTGGAGTTCCAGATAGCTATAAGCTGCCACGTGGGTGCTGGGAATTGAACCAGGATCCTCTGAAAGAGCAGCCAGTGTTTATAACCAGTGGGCAATCTCCCTAGCCCAGTGGTTCTGAACTGGTGGTTTGTGACCCCTTTGGGAGTTGATGAATGCTTTCACAGGGGTCATCTAAGACCACTGGAAAACACAGATACTTACATTATGATTCATAACAGTAGCAGAATTACAGTTATGAAGTAGCAATGAAAATAATTTTATGGTTCAGGGGTCACTGCAACATGAGGAACTGTATTAAAGGGCTGCAGCATCAGGAAGGCTGAGAACCATTGTTCTCTTCCCGTTGGTATCAGATTCTCACCAAAGTCACTTTATATGACCAGGTGTTGCTCACAGTAGGTGCTGGAGTTCAGTTTCTCTTCACAAGCAGACTCTGAGATAAAGAGTTCAGTCTTTGGGATGTTTCCTGAAGGTTTATGCAGTGGGAAGAAAAATGAAAGGAACATTTATGAATCCTTGAATGCTTTACATTAGGGGCAGCTGGTCCCTCTGCAGTTCTCCTAAGACACTGGCTAGAACATGCCTAAGAGTTCTACCCAGGTAAAAAAAGAGCTGATGGATTCATCCACCAGCTCCCAGGCCTTGTTGGCTCAAGAGTCAAGCAACATCTTGAGTCTACAGGCAGAAAGGAATGCAAGTATTTGGGAAGAAAGTCTTTGTTATGTCCAGGCACTGTCTCCTTAAGCTGTAAATGAACTACGTCCAAGTATATGTCTTAACTATATGTGGGTTCTAACCGCCTCAGGAAAGACTGTAGACAGATGCTGCTCATTCGTTTCCCGACTACTCAGATCCACATAATCACACAGAAACTATATTAATTACAACAATGTTTGGCCTATTAGCTAACTAATTAACTCTTACATCTTAAATTAATCCATTTCTATTAATCTGTATATCACCACGAGGATGTGGCCTACTGGTATAGCTCCAGGGCGTCTGTCTCCTTTGACAGCTACATGGCATCTCCCTGGTGTCTCCTACTTTCTCTCTGTATCTCTTCCAGCCTGGCTGTATTCTGCCCTGCTATATGCCAAAGCAGCTTCTTTATTAACCAATGGTAGTAAAACATAATCATAACATATAGAGGGGAATCCCACATCAAAAGACTGGCTTCTTAGAGCAGGAGTCTCCCCAATACCGTGGTGGTATTCACAGTCTTTCTCCTGCCAGGCCTGTATAGGAGAGCCATGGATAGGTGGTTTATTAGAGTTCTTTATAGTGTCAGGAGTAAATACATATTATAAAGGAGATTTATGATATTGACTTACATGATAGGGACTGGGTAGTCAAACAGTGGTTACCTGCTGCTGGGGAGGCTGAGCCCCTGGTAAGTCCATTGAATTGATGTCTCATGTAACACCAACATGGTGCCGAGAACTAGAGGCTTTCTGGAGATCTGCTGGTCTTTAGTTCACATTGGAGACTGAAGAGAATAGGTTTTGATGGCAGGGACGGATGGTAGCTGCAGGTGCAACAGGATAGACACGCTCATCCGCGAGAAGAGTCAGTAAGCAGGCATGTGGCCTGAGTTTCTCCTCAGATCTCTTTACATCTGGGCTGCTGCTAGAAGGGTCCCGCCCAATCTGGGGATCATCTTCTCTCCTCAGTTAGTGCTTCCTGGAACTTGGCTCAAAGCGCTGCCTAGAGGCGTATCCCTTTGTTGATTCCAGATACAATCAGGTTGGCAACCAAGATTAGCTATCACAGGGTGGTACTCTACTCCATCCTGCTCAATGGTAGCCCGGTTCATATCCGAAGGGGACGGGAACTGGACTTCCAGCTGCAAGTGGTCTGACGGAGAAATAACTGTGAAGTTATTGCTCCCTACCTTCTGATAATGCTTTTGCTGGCTTTGAGTCTCTATTTTCCTCCATCATGAAGAGCAACTCAGATGGTTCCAGAACGTTCCTTGAACTTACAAGGCATCCTTGAGCACCAGAGGATGCCAAGTGTTACTATTGCTATTCCTTCCCACCGAGGAAAGCAACAGTGTTTATGGACAGCCACTCTCTGCCTCCTGTACCTAGGCACTTGTAGTATTCGGCAGTTACATTGTAGCGGGCACTGCCCCCAGGCTGCGAGGGCACACCTCCAGTTTTAAAAACCATAAATACACGCCTTTACAGACCTCCAAGGGCTCTCCCAACTGACTGGGGCCAGATTATTTAAGTAAACATGGGCTTTTCTACCATAAACACTGAATACTAAATCTATTTCATGATAACCATTTGTCTCCCGACACACTGTTTGGCAAACCTGGCCTCTTTCAATCAGTACATTTCATTCATTTCTGGTTGCATTCTTGTCGTCGTATTTCAATACAGAGGTTGGTTTTGCTGCCTTGGAGATAATTAGTTTCATCTGATAGTTACACAGCATTAAGCTTTTATTTATTTATTTATTTTTAAGATAAATGGCCTGAGTGTATCTAGTTGGTGTGATGCCGTATTTCTTTTCTGTGTGAGTTTGTACCATCTTTGTTTTCTTTTTCTTCCTTTTTCTGAAGGTGATGAAAGAAAATCCAAATCTTATAATATCTGTCATCATAAAAGGGCAAGAGCACCACAGGAAATATAAGAGAGGAAAAAAAAAATCACTTGTCAGCCCTCAGGGCAGGTTCTGAAGGAAGTACACAGCTTCATTTCTATCGAAGAACCACTTTGAAAAGATGAAAAAAATTCCTACCTCGGCATAATGTGTTTGTTCCCTTTGTAGCTGGCAGCTTGGGCTTTCGGCACCAGGAACCCGAAGGGTTGTCAGTGTTAGCAAAAATAAGTTTTCCTGATAATGGTTTTTGGTGCACTGTATGCAAGCATGTGCTATTCCTACTGCTTGCTTAAAAAGAATATGGAATGCATTATACAGTGGAGCCAAAAATAACATCTGTCTCGCAAAGAAGGGGAAAGATTTCATTTCATATCGTTCCTTATTTGACGGTGTCTCCCCACCCCCAGCCTCTACTGGAGAATTATAGTTTTGTATAGTTTACAGAAATAACAGTTAAACATGGCATGTGATTTTAGACTCTAATGGGATCTACTTAATAAAACACACAAGCAATTAGAGAGCTCCATTGTAATCACTACGGAAGCCCCAGAAGGTTCCCATCGGTGGGGCCCATTTGCTGCCTTCCCAGGCTCTCTCATTTGCGAAGCTTAAGAAAGAAATTCACTGCTGCCCATGTTGTGGATATGGCTCGCCCTTACCTAGCCAGGCAGATGTTTCTGAACTCCACGCTGCTGCTGCTACTGCTTGGGAAGATTGCTCATTTCCTAGAATGAAAATTACAGTTGCCGGGGACTTGAGAGTTTGAAGGACACACACATTAAGCTTGCCTGGCAGCTCCTCTCAGAAATGCTGGAGGAAGGAAAAGAGTGATGAGGAATGAAACCCCAGCTTTCTGCTTTTCATTGTTTGCAGCAGGGGATCTACCTGTTTCAGCTGTAGGCTAAGCCCACCTGCTTATAGCTTCTCGTCCTTTAGGGTGTTTAAACTCTTCTGTGGGACCAAACATGATTAAGCCAAGGTGGCTATTTTGGCAAAGGTTTCATGACAGCCACAGTGTTGTTGTTAGGACTGCCTTTTTCTTGGATCTCGTTCTGTGCTTCAGCTGCTTTGATCAGATGGGCTCCACATTTCGGGGCGTTCCAGGATTCCCTTATGTTATGGCAGTGCCTGTTAAACCACTGGTCCTTAATTACCCCGGTTTCATTGACCTTACCTATTGGCTGAGTCATCTCTTGGATGGCAAAGAAGAGTCAATTTGAATACATAATTTGCCATGTTGTGGTGGTCTGTGAAAGGCAATGCTGAGGCAATAGAGATGGCTGGGTGCTTTTGGTGTTAATGATGTTGGTTTTGGAGATGGTGGTAATAGTGGGAGAAGCGGTAACAGGGGTAGCAGTGGGGGTTGAGAGTAGTAGTAAGAGTGTTGGTGACCTTGGTAGTGGAGCTGATAGGGACGGTGATGTCAATGGAGGTGACAATAACAGAGGTGGAGAAAGTGATGATGGGGTTCTGAAACATAGTCTTTGTGGTAGATTTGTGGAGGGAGCTGCATATAAGGAGCATTGAAGTCCACACTAATGTGGCGATCAAGTTCCTACTGTTTAAAGTGTCATCTATAGACCAGTAATACAGGTTATCATTTAGGATTATAAGTTAGATATATAAAACTCAGGCTCCATCGTACTACATCCAAATAAAAAATACATTCAAACAATATTGTCAGGTAACTTGTGTGCACAAGAAATGATCAGAAACACTGGTCTGGAGGATTGGCAGTCAAGAACACCTGTTTCTCTGTGTCCCAGTATTTCTCCCGTCTCCTCCCCAAAAGGGAGTAGTAGACCTTACTTACATATAAAGTAAAGTAGGTCATTTCAGCAAGAGCTTTTTTTTTGGTTTGCACTTTATATTAGAACCCATTATAGTGGGGAAGTTGGGTTAGTGGGTGCTCGAGGGAACTGGCTGTATATATAGTCAAGACACAGAGAGCAAGAAACAGTAGTGGTCATCTCAGTTTCTCAATTTATGTAATTTAGGATTCCAGCCCAGGGAACGGTGTCACCCACAGTGGATGGATCGTCTCACCTCAACTAACCTACACGATAATCCCCAACAAGCAAGATTAGAAGCTCTGTTTCCAGGTGGTTCTAGATCTCATCAAGCTGACAACTGAGACTAACCATCACAGTTGAGGACGAGATGGCCATTTGGCCTGCCCTCGACTCACTGCAATTCCACTCCTTCACTGGCATCAGAGCCTGCTTCTTTGGAATTCCAGTGCATACTGAAGAACATCTGAGACATCCAGCCTCATGGACTGAGCAACTGCTAGGTTCTTAGACTGTCCATTCATAGCCAACCATTGTTGGATTAGCAGAACTGCAGCCTATAAACTATTTTAACAAATCCCCTTTCTATCAATCATCTATCTATTGGTCTGTCTCTGTCTGTCTATCTATGGAGAGATTCACTCTGTAAGTTCTGTTACTCTTAGAGTGCCCTGGCTAATACAAAGTGTATTCCATCAAGACTTGCCTTCAATCTTCCTCCCTCCAGCAAGGCCTTTTCAGCTATGCTGACAACCATGAAACAGTTTGTTTTCCAAACTCTGACAGTCCCATTGTAAACAGTGTAAAGAAAAGACCCAGTGTCTCTTATGGTACCACATCCTCTACCTGGGGGGGAGGGGTCCTTTTTTCCCACTCCCCTCTCTCAGCACTGAGTTTCCTGCTTCCTCTCTATTAATTGGTCCTAACCTAAACACCATTAAAACTCTGGCACTTAATGATGCAGAAGACTGACACTGTTGTCTTTCTCAAGAATGCCTGCTTTTAATTAGGGGTCATACACCTGTTTGACATAAATCCCCCCCCCAACAAAAACCACCTATTTATTAAATATCAATTATGTATGAAGCCATGCATGGAGCTGTGGAAATTCCAAAACAACATTACATGGTTTCCACAAAGGAACTAAAATTTTAACTGGAAAAGAACCTAATATATATAAGAAATAATTAAAAAGTAAGTTCAATGCTTAACTTGACTTTGAAGACAAGTATCTCATGAAGATAATCTCATCACCAGAAAGAACTGTAGGAAGTATCAAGAAGGCTATGATGCCATGCTGGGCTCCTCTAGGAGCTTAGCTATGTATGGTTGTGAAGTCACAGGGAATCTGGGGCAGAGAGAATTTTAGGGTAGAGGTGATTCTGGTGATGGAGAGGGAAATTAGGAGAAATTCTAGCTCACCGTGTTGGACAGATGCCATAAGGTGACTGAAGCCATTGCAGATGAGCTCTGAGGACATGGGAAGAGGGAGGGTGCCCTTGGGCACCACCTTTCTGGAACATAGCACTAATGGACACATCTTTTCCATAGCAGGTGGCTGGTGTTTGAAAGCCATAGTCTCTTGTTTTCCAGAAAATGACAGTTTAGATTGGGCCATGCTCAGAAACTGCTTGAAGATGTGTCTTCCTTTTAGCGTTTTAGGGGGAAATAGGGTATTTTGCAGTAAGCCAGGAAATAGGGAAAGAAATATAGTAGCATGAGGGATGCAAATGAGAGAAAACAGATCTATGGAATACAGGAGCGTTACTAAGTGGGGAGGAGGCTGTGGCTTGCATTTAAACAAGACAAATTCCTATATTTATTTATTAAAGATTTCTGTCTCTTCCCCGCCACTGCCTCCCATTTCCCTCCCCCTCCCTCAATCAAGTCCCCCTCCCTCATCAGCCCAAAGAGCAATCAGGGTTCCCTGCCCTGTGGGAAGTCCAAGGAACCCCCACCTCCATCCAGGTCTAGTAAGGTGAGGCTTTGTGGGAGCCTAGGCAGTTTGGAAGTTCCTATCTTTTAAAAACAAACTCTACCAGCTTTTCATGTACACAGGCAGACCACACAATGTTTGCCATAAAGTCCAACTAGGATGTATTTTTGGCTTCCCCAAGTCTCGCCCCACCCCCTTTTTCATTCCCAACCTCAAACAAAGGAAGGCAGTTTGGGGTGGGGGTGGGCTAAATGACTACAGCAGAATTCTGCTGCCCTAATGTAGAACTGGAACCAAAATGTTTAATTCTAGGCCAGGCTTGCTGCCAAGTCCCCACAGAAAAGCGAGCGTGTGCACACCCAACTGTTAGCAACAAGTTAACTCCGAGCAGAAATGCATTGGTGACTTGTAAATCAGGGTCCCTTTTGCTACACTTGCTACCTCATCTGGGGCTAGAGAGAGGCAGTTTTAAGGGAGTTCATATACAGCAACAGTCAATAGCTCATCCATCCATCCATCCATCCATCCATCCATCCAGTCTTTTCCTTGCTCTTGATCAGCCCTCTGGAGATACTTTTCATTTTTATTGATTCCATTTTAATTTATTGCATTATATTTTGAGAGGACACAGACCGCATTGCCCTGCTCTGTCTACTGTTCATAGACAACTTGCTGACATCTACCCAGAACACATGAATGGATATAGAGTATGGTAGCAGGCTTTCTTTGGGTCACCAGCCAGCTTCCAAATCATGACATGGAGATGTCTTATTTTTGAATGCTCTGTCTTATCTTATGCCTGTCTCACTAGCTCTTAGAACTTAATTTAATCTGTTTCTCTTCATCTGTGTTTTTTCTCAGGGATTTTTACCCTTTTTTTTTTCATTCTGTATGTTCTACTTTTCCTGCTTCTTCCAAGTCTGACTAGCAGTTGCCTAATGGCTGGTCCCAGGTATCTCCCCCCTTTTTCCCTTTGTTTTCTCTCTTCTCCTCTCTCTGGCCTGGATTTCTCCTCCTCCTTATTTCCTCTTCCCACCAGCCCCGCCTATCTCTCCCCCTGCCTAGCTACTGGCCATCCAGCTTTTTATTAGACCAATCAGGTGCCTTAGGCAGGCAAGGTGAAACCGCAGCACATCTTTACATAAATAAACAAATGCAATAGAAACAAATGTAACACACCTTTACCTAGTGAAAGTAATATTCTGAGACATAAACACATGTAACACAGCTTTGAGTAGTTAAAGTAATATTCTACAACAAAGTATCCTATCTCCAGGCCTGGCCTGCAAACACATCACCTCTCTTTCCTCTTTTCCTCTTTCCTCATTCCTGGTTGGAATGAGATGAAGTCCAGTGAAGTTTTCCAGTGTTCACTTTTTATAGTGTTTTTAGTTTGGGTATTAAGGTTAAGTTGGTCTCATAAATGAGCTAGGAAGTGTTCTGTTCTCTATTCTCTGAAAGTGTTTGTGGAGTTATTTCCTCCATAAATATTTACTAGAATTGACCAGGGAAACCATCTGGGCTTGGCGTTTTATTTCTGGGAACATTTTGTATAGTAACTTCAATGTACTCAATAGTTCTAGGCCTATTCAAGATCTTTGTTTTAAATGTTATTTTGTGTCAATATTAGTAAGGTGTTTGGGTTTTCTTTTTATAAATGACTTATTCTTTCATCTAAGCTGCAGAATTTGTTGGTTCCCACAGTGCTTACTCACTACGCCTTTGATGTTTATGGAATTAGTGGGGATAGTATTTCCTCTGACCACTAACATTGATTATTGTGTTCTTTTTCTTTAAAAAAAAGTCATTTTAAGTTATATGCATGTGTATGCCTATATGCTAATAACTATGTAGTTCTCCACAGAGGACAGAAGAGGGTGTCAAATCCCTGGGATCTGGAGTTGTAGGTGTTTGTGAGTCACATGTAGGTGCTGGGAATTGAAATCAGGTCTTTTATAAGAGCAACAAATGCACATAATTGCTGAGAATAAAACTTTGGAAATCAAGTGTTGAAGATGTTGAAGCCACAGGGTAGAATGAGCCTAGATCTTGGATTTCCTTTTAACACAGAGCTGCCAGCTGATCAGATAGTTTCATGCATAAGAATTCAACATCTGTCCCACCACACAAATGACTGAGATTTGGAGAATAAGCAGCCAGCACCGTCTTCTCCATGGCAGATTGCATTATCAGCTCATGTGTATGAGTTCCCCACTGCCGAACACTCTTGCAAGACAAGGCTGTGATAGTGCTGGTCTTAGGTTTTCAATGCATATTACTTAAATATAAATAAATGTCATGGTTTCCATGTGTCTGGAGACTGGGTTTCTTTTCCCGGAATTGGTGACTCAACATCAATGGCACTCTCAAGAACACTCAGTGCCCTGTGAGTATTTTTTTAAGTGCCATATTAAATTGCTTTATATTTCCCCCTCCTTTTTCTTCCTGCATCTTTGCCCTCTTTTGTCTACTTTCCTGGCCCTGCCCTTATTTAGAACCATGTGGATTATTGCATGAGACCTATCCCTAAGGTAAACTCTCTTTGATGCCTCTCAAAGGGATTTTAGAATAACACAAACATAGGCTGGGCTTAGCTTTTCCTTTGCTTTCTTCCCAAGAAATAGAAACAAATAAAGAGTCAGCCAACCGAACAACAATTTTATGTAAACAAAAAATGAAAATGGATCCTGGAGAGGAACATTGAAATGACTTTTGAAAGATTCCTCTAGTGAGATCAGTTTTAATCCCTCTGTGTATATAAACCAGATGAATTACAAATCATATTTAATTCAACTAGGTATCATTTTGTTACAACTCAGCATTGGTTCTTATAAAGCCTTTCTATCATGATGTTTTTCAGTGCAGGCTTTCATTAAGTTAAACTGTCTTCTCAAAGAACACACCTTGGTGAGACGCTCAGCATACCAAGTACCTAAAGGCTGGATGCCTCTTGCAGATTTTCTTGGTTCACATAGGTGAGAAAGGAAATCTGTCACACAGTCAGTTGGCTGGGTTCTAGGCAACTCTTGAAGTGTTTTTACAAGTCAAAGCAACTGCTTAGTTAGAGTCTCTTGTCAATCGTGAGTTTTGTGAACTACTTGCTGACAAGTTGATTGCTCTCCTCAAAGCAAACAGGCACCACACTAATTCTCAGAATTTGCTCATTGTCTTGTCTCGTCTGTGCCAGGGAGTTTCTAGAATTCTTCTTTACAAGCTTCACATACCACCTTTGCAAAGTCTGTGCGACTACTTCAAAGTACTGTGGAAATACAATCCAGCAATAGTTATTATAAAGCAAACATTAATATCGGAAGAGTTATTTGTTTGAAGAGAAGATCCCCAGAAGGATGCCCAGCTGAAGGTAGCACCCCTGTGTGTTCTGGCTCTGCCAATGACTCTGAAACTGTGTCATTCCTTATTACATCACCTTTCTCAACCCTCCCACTGCCCCTTCAAACCTCAGATCTTTCCACAGCCCTAAGCAGTTGTAGAACATCTAGAAAGTTTCTGATCTTATACTTCATTCTTAACTACTTAGCGTTCTTTCCTATCATTAGTTTCTGTGTTAGGTACTTCCATGATCACTATGACCAAATACCTGATAGAAGCCACTTAAAAAACAAAGATGTATCTGGACTCATGATTTCAAAGGTGCTGGTCCACCCTGCTGGGGAGGGTGTGTCAAGGCAGAGCAGTTTATATTCTGGAGGCCAGGAAGCAGAGAGAGGGAAGAAGAGTCCAAGGACATGATATCTCCAAGGACCAGCTCTCAGTGACCTACATTCTCCAGGGAGGCCCCACCTCCTAAAGTTTCTACATCCTTACAGAGTAGTGCCACCACCAGCTGGGGACCATGAATTCACAGTGAGAATGTGGTGGACATTCACATTCAGATCCTAGCCACTAAGTTGGCTGGGTTGTGCTATTGTGCCTCCCCTCGAAGATAATGGTGTCTGACAAAGGAAAGAGCATTCCCCAACTGGGACCTTTGCAGTCTGTATTTAGCTTGTTAACCAGGGCGATTCCATCTTGTAAAGCTCATTGTTTTGGTTGGACTGTGACAGTTCCCAAAACTACAGTCATTTAGTTTCTAGAAAGAAAATGTTTACTCAGACTTCCGCCCTTCCCGGGCTGACCCCCAGCGATGACCAGCCATGGCGGATGGTTTCTTGATCACTTGGCGTTCTTTCACTCACCTCTCCTTGGTTTCTCTTAGAAATGGCCAAACAGCCGAAATAGCAAATTCTCCGTTTCATTGTCTGCCCCCACTTTCTATATCCATTCAGCCTGTGTGCGGACAGTGAAGGTTCTGGTGTTTTGAGTTAGAGGTCCTCCCCTGAATTAAGCCTGTGTTCTTCTAGAGCCACTTGTGTGTGTGTGTCTATCGCTTTTTTTTTTGTGTGTGGCTTTACACAATTTACTAGGTCACTGAGAGTGTGTCGGCAGGTATCGAAGACTTTGCCCTCAACATCTTGCTTTAATGATGCCAATGGTAAAAACACTATGAAGGGCTATGTCGCAGGTGGTGTTAGAAGCCCTTTATAGAATATTAAACTATTGGCTCTCCATAACAACCCTATGAAATAAATACTCACTTTAAAAATGAGAAAGACTAAGGCACAAGGACTGTAATTGTTCGGTGCTATAGAGATGGCAGTGATGTTATACTCCACACTCAAATATTTTAGCTGAAAAATCTTCCTCTTGTTCAGGGTAGCAGACAGTAAGTCTATTTTACTATGTTAGAGACAGACACCTTATTTATTTATCATGTATAAAGTGTTCTGCCTGCATGTATCCTTGCAGGCCAGAAGAGGGGACCAGATTTTATTGCAGGTGGTTGTGAGCAACCATGTGGTTGCTGGGAATTGAACTCAGGACCTCTGGAAGAATAGTCAGTGCTCTTAACTGCTGATCTATCTCTCTAGCCGGGGGTTGGGGGATAAAGAGATGTAATGTAAAAATATTTACATTATTTAAATATTTTACATTATTTAAAATAATGACATCTTGATTTTATATCCAAAAATGCCAACTTTAGGTTCTTAACTTTATGGGATATTCTGCAAATCAAATTTTAGTCTGTCACCATTATCATCACGGCCAGCAGTATTTTTTTTTCAGTATTGGGTTTTATGTGAGCTAGACAGGCTAGAACTTTACCACTGATCTAGCTCCCCAGATCTTTTGCATTTAAAGATATTTATTTTATGCATTTATATGTCTATGCCTGAGTGCATATATATGCACCACTGCTAGGCTGGAGCCTGCAGAGTTCAGAAGAGGGCACATGATCACCTGCAACAGGAGTTCCACGTGGTTGTAGGTTGTCATATGGGTGCTAGGAACCAGATGTGGGTCCTCTGCAAGACGTGGGTCCTCTGCAGCAAACACTCTCCATCACTAATGCATCTGTCCAGCCCCTCTTATAAATCATTGTTTTGAGACCGTGTCCTACCAAGTTTTCCCGGCAGCCATTGAACTTGTGATCCTTCTGCCTCAATCCATGAGTTAGTTGGGATTTCAGGCCTGTGTGACCAGCCCCAGCGAGGATGTATTCTCATAAAAAGCACCACACTCTCACCATAATCCATAATAGTCCGTGTTTGCCAGTTTCACTATCATTACCTGTGTTGTAAAAATAAAAAAAAAATGTAATTCCTGTAGATGCTAAGTAAATACTATTAGGGAAAGCCAGGCAAGTGCCCCTGGAATACCACGACAGTTAAGTATAAACGTACATGTGGAATCATTTAGAAATGTGATCCCCTATCAAATGTTAATAATTTAATTTTATGTTGCATTGTATTAAGCATTCCTAAGGCAATTTTAGGCACATTAATTCTTTGTGGATTCTTATATAGCTTTTTGGTATGTTTTTGTTGAGAGATTTTTTTCAGGTTTAATTCTGCTAATTCTTTAAGTATTTCTGTGGTAGACTAATTTTATCAATAGCCCCAAGTATTAAACCTGTGTACTATGGAGAGGTATTTTGACCCAACTGTTGACTTTGGAGTCAACCACACAACTTGCTTCCGATAGTTGGATGTCAAATGCAACGTAAGGGTTCTACTCTGGGCAAAGTCTTTTTCTATTGTTGATTCTTGGTCAAAACCTTGGAAACATGATCAGGTTAGTCTCTAAGAGACAGAGAAGAACACATGGGAGAAATTTAGGTCTTTTGTGGCTGTCCCAAATCAATTAGCTGCTAGCCAGTTTGACAGCTAACCATAGACACACAAGTGAGCCCAGTTAAGGTGAGCTGAGCATAACCCAACACTAGAGCCCCCCAGAAGACCTATAGAATAATGAAAAGTATTAACTTTCTGTCTTTTTTTAAGGCACTATACCTTGCTTGGAATGTTTTCTCTCATGGCAATAGCTTACTGATACAATCTCAATTGTAGTAATAACTTACTTTACGAGTACCCATTTAAGAGCTTAATGAGCCTCATCCACATACAGGTTTAGTCTTTCGTTTCTAGAACTGAACTGCCTAGAGTTTAGACCCCAGCTTTTAAACTTAATTTATACACGTTCCTGGCAACTAGAGAGCTCTACTAACTAGTTTAATAAAGTGCCAAGTAGCTAGTGCTGGAGTAAATGTATGCACAAACCGCTTTTCAACTCTCAAGTTTTTGAAGCAGACAGTATTGTTCCTAGCCAGAGAAGCTGAATATTTTGCATGATGTTGCAGGAGTTGAGCTAAGATGGCCGACCCAGATTTGGTTATACTTTGTGTCACACTGCTGCAGCATCTTAGTCATGGCGACCTACTTTTGAATATATCATCATAACTTCAGTCTTTTGCCTTAATAGAATTGCAAAAAGTTAATTTAGAAGTCAAAGTTGTTTTGCAGGGGAGCAATAACCGGATCATAAGTTCCAGGTCTGACTGAGTTACAGAGTGACCGTAAGGGTTCAAGGCTAGCCTGAGTAACTTAGTGACACATTGTCTCAAAATTAAAAATATTGATAATAAAATGGGTGTAGACATAGTTCAGTGTTAGAGCATTTATCCAGCATGCACAAGGCCCTAGGCTTACTCTCTACCTTGTAATAATAATAATAATAATAATAATAATAATAATAATAATAATAATAATAAAAAACAATAATATAACATCAGGGATAGAGTGTATGTAAAAGAGAAAAATATGAACTGTACTAAGTATTAGATGTTATTTTACTTGTTAAAAAGATATTGATGTTATAATCTCATTGAAAAGTTCATTAAAGTAGATTTATTGGGAATATAAGGATACAGTTGAGTAATAAACCTAATTGAACTAGCTTATTTTCCAAAGAATCCTGTTTTATTTAAATATTGTATGCAACTTGTTGTCAATGGGTTCTGCAGAATAAGGCAAATATAAGATGATCTTATTTTCCCTCACTGCTTCCTAGTCCCCTGCCAACTGTACGGGAGAAGCTGCTTGAACTAAGCCTTCTGATCTTTTGAATTTTTTTTCTTTTTTATTTATTAGGGGGAAGTGGAAAAGAATTCTCAAGAGTGGAAAAGACTCCAAGGGAGAAATACCCTGGCCCTTTTACTGTATTATAAATTGCTTTGAAAGACATGTTTAAAATTCCTAAATTAGATTCTAAGCCCTGTATCATTTAGAATTTATAACTGCTCATCTAGATTTTTTTTTCCCACCTAAATTTGCCTGTGGACACCACCAAGCAACAAACCAAACATACCACACTTTTTCCTTTTTGTACACATGATTAAAAAGTAATCTATTTTTAAAAATAAAACAAAACCAAGAAATTCTTAAGTCCGGTAGAACGGGTTCTTTGACAACAGACTTTAGAAAAAATGTGGCCTGCATCCCCCTCTGCCTGGGAGACAGGTCCATGCCCTCTGGACTCTGTTCAGTCAGAAGGAACCTTCAAAAGTGCTGTCTCTGTTTTCCTTTACTCTACCCAGTAAAGGAGACTCAAACTGCCATTTAATAGTTTGTGCCTGGAACCAATCTGGAGTCACGTGGCTTTCCTGTCTTCCGCCCTGTGCATAAGAGTCACACTGAGTCCCCACCAAATATCTGGGAGCTGTAATTCCCTAAGGGAATATAAGACCAGTCACTGCAGGTGTAGAGAGACAAATGACTCAGTTAAGGTTGATGGACAACCTCTGTGTGGTACTTCCTTGCTGAGAACTGGGCACTAGCGTCCGGGTTCCAATCCCCCTCCCTAAGAAAAGGCCAGTGCCAAGTCCAGACTCATGGACAGATAATAATTATTATAGTAAAATCACTTCAAAGAAAGAGCGAAATTTTGCAGCTGTGAGATCACGGTAGATCTGAGTGTAACGATTGCAGGGTTTCATTGGATTTTTCCTGGACTTTTCCAGAAAGTGGCATGCAGGAGGCTTTCTGGCCCACAGATTTTCTGTGCTTCTAGCTGAAAAAAAAAAAAAAGAATTTGAGATCCTAAGAAATATGTTTATTGTGCCCATATCTTAAGAAACTCTTACTTGATCTTGGCCCCAGCCAGTCCTTGTTTTCAACAATTGAAAACATCTTTGTAAACTGTTTCCAGAAAGCATTTGCAAACATCCCGAAGTAAGGTTAGATGCTTACGTGTCAGCTCTGAGCCTCAATTAAGGCTGTTGTTGCTGCCTCTAATAGCCTGACACCATAATAATATTATACAGTATCCGGAGATAATGAGAAGAATGCTCAGCATCTGCTTACACTCAGAGAACAAAGGAGGACCGGAGGGATGCGTCCTGCGGCCTTTGTAAAGCACTGCCCTTGCTTGCTGGGGACATAGTGGATTTCCCCAGGGGTGACTTCTCTGCCATTGGGGATGGTGGCAGAACATTCCGCAGAGGTTGGAGGAGGCTTGACAAACAGAGGCTGTTCAGACTCAGGGCTCTGCAAGGCTGACTGCCTTAAAGCAACCACTCCTGAGCCTTCTCACTGGATGGCTGGAGATCATGTCTTCATGTTAGTTAGTTAAAATAGGAAGATATGGTTACTGGGCACTTAGAAATGTTCATAGTGTATGCATCTTTCTGCCGTGGGTTTTTAATGCCTGGTGTCACCCTCGGGATGAAATGGCAGGGAATGCAGTTGAGTATGCCTTCTGAGGCGTGAGCAGTAGGCCTTCTGAGGCGTGAGCAGTATGCCTTCTGAGGCCGTGAGCAGTAGGCCTTCTTGGAAAAAGGTTTATAGTGGATTTCCCTTATGCTGTGTCCCGGTTTCCAGGAAAGACACTCTTGAGAGACACACATGGCATTCTCAGTCTTCATTAAATGGGATCGTTAGACATGATAAAGGAAAACCACTTCCAATTAGAAGCACAGAAGGTAGGAGACAGAATAGCAAAACAGGAGCCCATTGTCTACGATTCTTGGCCTGATAGCAGTCCTGTGTGCTTGTCTGTTAAACAGAGCTGTAGGAAAGAGCACAGTGAGACAGAAAAGAAGAAACAGTAACCAACTCCGGTGGACACTGATTGGCTGACTTTCTGGTCACACTCTTTCTCTATCCTAACAGAACTCTGTGTTCTATCTCTTGCAATTTGTTTGGTCTTATACTGATTTGAATGCCCTTGTCAGTAAAAATGATCCAAAAACCTCAATACAATACTGCAATGCTAGGTGTGTGTGTGTGTGTGTGTGTGTGTGTGTGTGTGTGTATGTGTGTGTGTGTGTGTTTGTTGTGGGGTCAGGCATGGGGGGCTAAGTAAGACAGGGGAGGAAATAGTGCTCAAGGGGTGTGGGTTGTGCTCTGAGAATTTGTTTACCATTAATATTTGTCAATGAACTTCTGACTCAGTGTATTGGTTTTAGGAAGGGACGCTGAGGAAGGGAGCTCTCCTCCTGAGTGAGAGCAGTGTCCTTAGAACAGAGCACTCTGTTTTCTACTATGTGAGGGTGCAATGATAAGATGGCTTTCTGTGATGGGATGGTTCTTACCAGACACTAATCTGTTGCTGTCTTGACCTTGGAACCCGGGAGTGTTAGAAATACATTTATATTGACTTATAAGTCAATATATTGGTAAACCTGCCTGAATGGACGAAGATAATATATTAACCAACCAGTGTGAGCAACCAAGCTCAAAACCCCATGGAAAACTCTGGTATAATTCTAGAACACCTCTGAGTTATGTGAGCACAGACTAAGGACGCTGGCACATTTATCTGTTATTTCCCTTTCAGCTGTGGATTGATGAGTGCTGCTGAAGGCACTGAGTGGAGCGCGGAGATTGCTGACAGGCCTTTACTATAAGCAGCCTTGCTGAGCACACAGAGTGCTGAGGGGATGTGCGTGGGTGCCGACAGTCATTGACGCGTCTTTGGTTCCTTCCCACCTCTACCCTGAGGACTCCGTTGTCTTAGAGCCCCTGGTACAGTGAGTCTCCTTAGATGCAGCCTCGGATGTACTCTTTGCCACAGTCTAAAGTCAATCAGAAATCAATCTAAAACCCCAGACTTCAGTCAGCTGCTGGAAAAGCCAAACTCTTTTGTAGGCATGAGAAAAAGGCCCAATTCCTCTAGGTTGCTGGTGGACAGCTTGGTAACACGTGAGTAGTATGTCCTGGGCTTACTCACTCAGAGCTAGGACTGGAAAAAGAGATGTGAGCTGACCACAGAATGAGTCCTTGTCAAGCCTATGCAAGGTTTCGTCAGTTTTTAGGGTTAGGAATCTAGGTGGCCAGCAATAGAAAGGCATGGTCTCATATTACAGAGGCAGGGTGCTGTGTTCTCTGATGGCCCAAAGGATTATTTCTAGCCTCTCTCAGCATCTGGAGCTTGATGGGAATCTTTTTTTGTTTTGTTTTTGCATTTCTTTTTTTAATATATTGTTTTTATTGAGCTATACATTTTTATCCACCCCCTCCTTGCCTCTCCTCTCTGCTTGCTGGGGACCTTAATGGCTTTCTTTAGCCTGTAGCTCCACCGTTCTATAGCTGCACAACATGTCTTCCTGGGACATCTTTATATTGCTTCCCTCTCTGCATGACTATCTCTGTATCCTTATTTCCTCTTTTATCCGAATACCAGTCACAGACTGGATTAAGATCAACCCTAATTATTGCTTTCTGACTGGTTTCTATTTAGAAAGGCCCTACTTTCAAGAGAGGCCACACATTCTGAGAGTATAAATATCCATTAAGCAGACAAAACTTCAACCAAAAATAGAAGGCAAATCTATTTAAACAAAACTTAGTTCTTGGTTTTTTTTTTTGTTTGTTTGTTTTGAGATAAAGTCTCTATGTTGCTCAGGCAGGTATTGAACTTCTTGGACTCAATAATCTTCCTGCCTCAGTCTTCTGACCCGCTGGAACTATGGATATATACCATCATGCTGGACTATAGATGTATATATACCATCATGATGGATTGTAGATGTATACCATCATGCTGGACTATAGATGTATACCATCATGCTGGACTATAGATGTATACCATCATGCTTGACTATAGATGTATACCATCATGCTGGACTATAGATATATACCATCATGATGGACTATAGATGTATATATACCATCATGCTGGACTATAGATGTACACCATCATGATGGACTATAGATGTATACCATCATGCTGGGCAGAACACCACCACTATTATTATTGTTGTTGCTGCTATTACTATTTTCATTGTTGTTATTGTTATTATTTTTATTTAAGAGCGTCTGAACTGATACTTTCCCTTTGTGTATTGATATCTCACTTATTAGTGCACTGACCACAGGTTATATGTGAAACAATACAAACAGAGCAAGCACGGGACCTTCTGGTGCCTCACAGGACAGGCAAGGTCAGAATGTGTGAGCAACTTCCAGCGTCAGAGGCTGTAGAACTGTGGCACTTCATGAAAATGTACATGAAATGCCCCTTGCTCTCCCTCATCAGTTCACAAGTATCCTGAACTCACTCTTCTTTGTTGTGTCTTGTCTTGTGCTGTTCTAGGTGTTAGACTAGATCACCAAGCAATGGTAACCACCTCCCTGCCCTCAGGGAGCTTGAGTTCTAGTCAGAGACATGTGATCAACCAGAGGCACGTGAAATGTACACTGCACCGGAGAACGCTTACAAGGGCAAAGCATCAGAGACACTTGGGGTTTTAGACACGTTGGCCAGAGTGGGCCTCACTGGGGAGCTGGCCTTTGCTTAAATAACCCAAAGAAAATGTATTATTATCCATAACGATGAGTCCTGGGAAATGTGACATCCCTGTGGCACCAACTGAAAGCAAGCAAAATTGACCAATAGAAGAGAGTCTCTCTGGCTCCTGGATGGGACTCTAGGTTTTAGGGTTTATTTTTACCTGGCTCATTTGGACACTTAAAGAGACCTACAAATCACTGCAGCCATCTTGGCAAAAGCTGAGTCCATCTCTTAATGCGTGATTGCTGAATGTGTCTTAAAATCTTTGCAAGGTGAGATAATCCTTGCCAGCCATTGCGAGGACCCTTTCAGCCTTTGGGGCTTTAGTGTTATAAAAAAGTCCATTGTGATGCTAACTTTGCAAGTTAGTGGATTTCTGAAAACCCAAATATATAAGGTGTGACTTGATATTCAAAGGCTGCTCCTACAAGCATGCCACAGAAGTGGGTTGCCCTTCACTTATTTGTGGCCTCTGAAGTCTTATGGATGGATAATGAGCGTTACAAAATGTTTAGCTCTTGCCGAAAGAACTGTTGATGTGAAGACTCTTCATGTTCTACAGTGATAGAGGGAGAATTTGTAACTCTTAACACAATTTTTCTTTCAATTCGAAATTAGTATGGCAGTTAAGTAAACAAAGAATTTCTACAGTGCAGATGGTAAACATGGGTATTATCCTCCATCGCTGTGTTTATTGATGGGTAGCAACAACATGAATACTAAATGATTGCCCTGTATACATAACGGTATTGATAAAACTTGCTTGAATAAAAGACTTCAAAAATGGACTGTTTGTAGACAAAATGAAGCTACAAGATTCAGAAATTGATGCAGATGAGTAATTGAGGTAAGTTAGTGTGATGAATATATGAATATATAATGAGGAGGGTGGGAGAGAGAAAGAAGAAAATTTAGAAGTATAAATAAAAGTTTGATTTTGATGTAGGCTAGTGTCAAATGAGTAGCCATCTGTATAGACTGGTGATTTGATTCTCCAAGGTCACTCAGAGATTAGATTTCCTTGGCCTTTCCTTTCATATAAATGCCATAACCTTTGCCTTGTGTTCTGTCTTCTTGTATCTTTATCTCTCTGGATGAAGCTGATTGACAACTGCTGTCTACTTCCTGGACTAAAAGAACAGGGAAAGAGAAAATGGAAAAGGAACTTATTCTCAATGATACAACCTAGAATCTGTTCCTGTCTACTTTCATTGTCCAGCAGCGTATAGCTGCAAGAGAAGCCGAAAACTTCCCTTGTTGTTTTGTTCTTCACTTCATATATATAATTCTACTACTAAAAGAAGAAAGTCTGAAATAGCCACCAAAGGACAATTAATAAAAACACTGTGGATTATCTCATGAGGAGAAAATAAAATTTGGACCTTAAGGGCTGCTAAAACTTTGGAATTTTCATCTACTTAGCAACCACCAGGTGGCAAATACATAACATTTTCCTCAGGGAGTTATACTCTAGTTGGAAAGACAGACAATTAAGTAGAAATTAATAACAATGTGTGAAGATGAAGTAGTGTGGGGAACAGAGTACTGTGAGAACACAGGGCAGTAGAACCTAACCTGGTCTAGACATAACTGGGTCAGCAATGACTTCCTGGGGATTTGATGCTTGCCTGACACATTAGGGTAAGGCCTCATTCTGGAGGAAAATGGAAACCATTCCAAGCGTGGGGAGTAGAGACATGGTGTAACTTTAAAGACAGAAATCATTTGCGAGGCTGCCACAAAAAATCTTAACCAAGGCAGGAGCAAGGGAAAAGTATGCAGAATTTATGTAGAAAGGAAGAAAGATTGCTGAGCTGGAAGGAAATATTCTTGGCACAAGTCTCGCAGCGAAGGATAGAACCATGATGAGCCCCAGATTCCGGGTTCTTTGCAGTGACTTGAAACATGGACCTGGTTATCGCTTGGCTGCAGGCACCAATAAATCGATCAAACTTTTCAGCAGGAATTAGAGTATTCCTCTAATTCTCCATTAATCATGTCTTCTGGAAAGGTAGGAAGTGGTAGGACCCACAGCTGTTTGGTTGTTTGGCACAGAGAATTAGCTTTCCTAGTGTTTATCTAGTGTTTCTTTACTGAAAGTGTTGTAAGTTTGAATCATGATGAAATCAATTTTATTTGGAGAACTGCTTTTGAGAATGGATGGCAAACTGTCCTTTTTAAAAAAAGAGGCCAAGGAAATATTGTTAAGATAACGGTTGGATCGGAACAGAGGAACTAATTTTAGAATTTTTGTTAGGTTGGAACAAAACATTTTTTTGACCTTGAAATCAGATATTTCTGAGGAGGATGATGGAGAAATAGAGGAAGGGAGGAGAGGGAGAGAGGAGAGAAGGGGAGGGCGGGGGAGAGAGGAGGAGGGGAAATGTGTTTGTTCATGAATGTACAGTTTTTGTTTAACTGCCATATACTATTAATTTGACTTTTCTTAATCTCTTTCATGTATAACACCTATGGAGAGCCTCTCATCGTATTTTCAGGTGCCATAGCCTCTCAGCGTTGCTAAATGACAGATGTTAAGGGTCTGAAAGGGGAAGGCAAACCCAGTTATATTATAGAAGTGAGGGCCACCATGCTGCCTCTTTCCTTCTGAAGTGCTGTGTGCTTTTCTAAGATCTTCTCTGGACAACTCCTCCACCGTGTTCAGGGTGCTTAGGGTAGTATTCCTTCCCTGTTCTCCTCATTTCTTTTCTACGACTTCGTGCCCAAGATGGGGAGATAGTCTAGTCAGTAAAATGAATGCCTTGAAAATGTTAGGACCCAACTTCAGGCCTTTAAACGCCCGTGAGAAAGCTGATGTGGAGCTGTACACTCATAATCCCAGCACTGGGGAAGTGGAGACAAGGGATCCCCAAGATTCCTGGCCAGCCAGTCTAATTTATCCAGACCAGTGAGCGACTCTGACAAGCAACGACATCCAAAGTTATCTTCTGGCCTTCCCATGTGTGTACACACATGTACACTCCTGCACACATGTACACCTGAGCACAGCAGCATGAATGCACACATACACAAATGTGGACAAAAGGAATCAGTTCAAACAAAATCGAGTATGGAATAAAAGAGAAAATTCTTCTCCAATATTATTTAGGGAAAGGCAGCACTAAATGTATTTCCTGGAGGGAGGAGTGGTCCTTCCTATTGCAGACCCTCTAGGCCTTTATTTACAAGATGCAAACTTAGGCAGATCTTGAAATCCACTGTCAAACTGAGGTCCTTCCATGGTTAACTACACACCAGTGAAAAGAGTTCACTAAAGAAAGACAACTAGTCCTTCCCACAGTCTCCCAGGACTCGGTACGTGTGGTGGCGTGGAGTGATTCTGTAGGTTGGGCACCATGTTCCATACAGTGCCTCCTTCCGTATGAGGAAACCGGGCTCCTCAGCCCTGGCCAGGACTGTGTCATTATTCCGGTCATGTTCATGGGGAGGTTGAGGCTCAGAGAGGCTAATAAGCATCATCTGGAGGAGGGACCAGGCAGATTCCAAGGCCAACCCTGATTCACAGAGCTGCCGTCCTCTGCAATGTCCTTCCTGGGACAGTGACATCCAGACACCTAGGTAATCTGGTGGGGTTGGTTAGCTTTAAGGTGAATAACAGCAGTCTGCAGAGAAACCTCATCCAGGACTAGGGTAGAAGGGACAGCCTGAGCCAAGAAAAGGAGTTGGCTGCAATGCATTGCTCGTGCTCTTGGCTTCCGGGAAAACACAGACCAGTTTTTGTTTAGCATAATTGTCTGGACTGTCTCACCCCATCTTTCCTTTGGTTGGATCTTAAAGATACAAATAAAATATTTCTTTCTTTCCTAATTTCTTGAGTTTTACAACTATTATTCCAAATACATTTCTAAATTTAATACTCAGAGATGTGTGAGTGTGCCTTGCTTACAGCAGAAATTATCTGGCTTTATTTATGTAGTGTATGTGTGTGTGTGTGTGTGTATGTGTGTGTGTGCATGTGTGTGTATGTGTGTATGTGTGTATGTGTGTATGTGTGTGTATGTGTGTGTGTGCATGCATGTGTGTGTATGTGTGTGTGTATGTGTGTATGTGTGTATGTGTGTGTGTGCATGCATGTGTGTGTGTATGTGTGTGTATGTGTGTGTATGTGTGTGTGCATGCATGTGTGTGTATGTGTGTGTATGTGTGTATGTGTGTGTATGTGTGTGTGCATGCATGTGTGTATGTGTGTGTGTATGTGTGTGTGTATGTGTGTGTATGTGTGTATGTGTGTGTGCATGTGTGTGTATGTGTGTATGTGTGTGTATGTGTGTGCATGCATGTGTGTGTATGTGTATGTGTGTGTGTATGTGTGTGTGTGCATGCATGTGTGGGTATGTGTGTGTGTGTATGTGTGCATGCATGTGTGTGTGTGCATTTGTGTGTATGTGTGTGTATGTGTGTATGTGTGTGTATGTGTGTATGTGTGTGTGCATGCATGTGTGTGTATGTGTGTGTGTGTGCATGCATGTGTGTGCGTGCATGTGTGTGCGTGCATGTGTGTGTGTATGTGTGTATATGTGTGTATGTGTGTGTGTATGTGTGTGTGTATGTGTGTGTATGCATGTGTGTGTATGTGTGTGTGTATGTGTGTGTGTGTGTGTATGTGTGTGATACTTACTGAGGAATGACCCTAGAACCCACACAGTGCCCACCACAGAGTTAGCTGAAGTCCTTTGAAATGTACTACTATTCCAAACTTTCTTTTTCATAATTAAAGGAGCCCAGCTTAAATTCAAACAGCCAAATGCCAACCAATCAATTGACTGCCAACTGCCCCCATCCCTGAAGCAAGCATAAACTAGGTTTATTTTACTTTCACCTTCTTAGCTGGCACTGTCTTCATGCTGTGCTCAGTGTATTCAGGGGAGACACCTTTAGCTGTGGCACCCAGATCTCAGGGCAATCACACAAAGACGGACAATCAGGTTACACATTTGTACTGTGAGTTTTTAAATCTGTGAATAAAACTGCCAACTTTCTAAGTCCCTCCTTGAAGAGGAAAATTTGGAAAGGCCCACCATAATATTAAAATATACTGTTCGCAGAACGTCTAGAAATCGGGTAAGTCTTCATTAGCATGGGACGCAGAAAAGGGTTCATGAATGAGGGCAGCTGCTCCGGGGTCTGGGGGGTGGGCGTCTATCTGCATTTTTTTCTATCTGAATTCTTGCTGTTAGAGTAGCTGCGACCTTTTCAGTAATGCTGGTTATACTCTGGAGGATAGCTTTACCGATTTTCTTTATTGTATCTTGCAGATCAATCTCCTACACGGCTGTTCCATTTAACCTGTATTCCCTAGGTTATTTCTTAAAGCGATTTATTGAACATTATCCTAGATTGGACCGCATTACTATCCTTTGACCCAATTACTTAAATGGTCCATATCCATTTGATTGTGATCATCTTTTCTCTCGCTGTTTGCTTTCCCTCTCATTTCACACAGGAGTCTCCTCCGTCCTGGAGTCTTTCCCTTCCCAAACGGCTCCGCTTGAGCGGAGCAACCGTTTAAAGGCAAATCTTTGGATTTGAAAAAAAAAAAAAATCCCAGCTATTCATCTGAACCCAGTTTGCACCAACAATTCGATCTTACAAAATTTTCTCTAGTGCCTGCTCTGTGATCAGACTGGGTGAGGATCTGTCTGCCCTCTTTGTTCTTCGGACGGAATTTGCTAGGCGAAAGTTTCTGATCTTTGATGGGGCCTCCCAGCTCTGGATCTTGTCAGTTTGAACCAACAAGTTGTTAGTTGTGTGAACTAACGGCAGTTTCAACTCCTCTGGGCTCCTATCGGCCCTCCTCGGCCCTCCTCGGCCCTCCTCGAGCAGGACAGCAAACGTCCGGCAGGTTCTCAGGCTGTGGTTCTTCGTGTGCTCGTGTGTCTCTAACTTCCCACTCCCGCGTACAATCTATTTCTCCAGGTGTTCCTCTGCTCGAGTCCTTCGAGTGGTTTCTACTCTTTTGTCTCATAATATTTGTACAGTATGCCTGGGCCTGGTTCATATCTTGAATTGTTATAAAAAAGAAACATCAATACAACTTGTCATTTTCTGTGCTTAGGATTTTCTCTTTAAACTTCTGAACCCAGGGAATATTCCCCATCTTCCTTCATTTCTCCTCACCCTTGTAAACCAGCACTGTGTTTTTATTGGCCTTCAAACTTGTTTAAGTAGAGCTAGTGGTAGGAATGGAAATGGTTTTTTTCCCCTCCTGGGAAACGTGAATATTTATACTGTGTGAGTAAAGCCATCTTTAAACAGGGCCCCCTTTCTGTCTTTTCCAACTGCTACCTTGGTGTGAAAGTGACATTTTGTTAAGCTTTCCCATTATTTGCTAATTCTTGCCTCCGTTTTTTTGTGAGGTCAGGGTTGTGGTCCCCAGGCTTCTGAAATCCCTCCACAACCAGCCCTCCGTCAACAGCAGAGCCGCAGGTGGACTGTTTCTCCCCAGGGTCTCACCCCGCCTAGTCCCAGTCAGCACAAACAGGATTTGACCTGTTCCCTGGAGGTGGAGCTCTTATATAAAGCCACTTAGCAGTTCCATGGCTAAAACCCCAGAAATTCCAGATTTGGGGATATTTGCCCTGATCACTCAACCATGCTGTAGTTCAAGCGGTGGGTTATATTTTGAGTGACAGTCATTTGATTCAACCATGACATTGGATAGAGATTGAATTACTGGGGTGTCGAGTTTTCTGGAAGGAAAGACAAAACAAAAGCAGGAGAAAGAGTAGTAGGGGAGGGAGGTGGAATCTGGTGGCACATGGAAGGAAATGGAACGAGTCTGCTATCTGAAAGAGCTGAGACAGGGGAATTATGCTCATTAGTCCATGAAGTGTTTTCTAAAGCCTTGAGCAATTCAGGTCCTCTATGAAATGTTTCTTTATGTTACAACCAAAGCAAAGTTTTGACCTGAATGGGGAGGGGGGAGGGGGGAAAGAGAGAGAAACAGAGAGAGAGAGAGAGAGAGAGAGAGAGAGAGAGAGAGAGAAAGGGAGAGAGAGAAAAGAGAAAGAAAGGGGGTAGGAGTAAGAAAATGCTTTAGTAAATAAAATGCTTGCACATCTTCAGAACCCATGTTAAAAACAGCCAGGCCCTTGTCATACCAGCACTGGGGAGGTGGGACCCAAGGTCTTATGGACCAACCAACCAGCTTGGTCTACTTGGCAAGTTCTAGGCTAGGGAAAGACGTCATCTCAAAAGAAAAAAAGTAGATACAACCTGAAGAATGATCTCAAGGTCTCAAGGTTATCCTCTGGCCTCCACACTCACATATATGCATGGACACACACACACACACACACACACACACTGCAAATAAGAAGGGGCCCAGGATTGTAGGGCAATTGTTAAATTGCTTGCCTAGTGCACATAAAGTCTTGAGTTGGTTCCCCAGTACTTCATAACCTGGGTATTATCTACAACACTAGGGACATGAGACAGGAGAATCAACAGTTCAAGCTCATACTTGAAAGCCTGGGCATATGGAGACCCTGTCTCAAAACAGAAAATTAAAAACAACCCAAACAAAAGAAGACAACAACCATCAGAAACCAGCTACAAGACTGGTGTGGTGATCCATGCCTTTCATCTTAGCACTGGGGAGGCAGGGGCAGGGGCAGATCTGTGAATTCCAGAGCAGCCAGGGCTGTTACACAGGGAAACCCTGTATGGGAAAACAATAACAACAACAGAAAAAAAAAACAAAGCAGCAGTTAACAACAACAACAACCCCCAACAACAAAAACAAACATGCATTCCTTTGTATTAGAACACACTAGCTTAGATCTTAGGAATACTTCTCCTTTTCTCTCATGTTGGATTTCCTCTATAGCAAATAGATGAGAGGGTTTTGACCCTCTTATTTGATCTGAAGCTTTTTCCTGAAGGTGTCTGGATACTACCAGACTCCCAACACTGTAGCTATATGGCTATTTGGGAGACAACGGACAGAAATGGGACTTTTGTTTGCAGCTGTATTGTATTCCAAAAGAAAGTATGGTACTAACACAAATCTGCTGTAATGAACTCAAAAAGTGGGTTTTTGAGCCTCCAGCACTAAATTTGTGTGTATGTGTGTGTGTGTGTGTGTGTGTGTGTGAGAGAGAGAGAGAGAGAGAGAGAGAGAGAAACAGAGACAAAGAGAGACAGAGAGAGACAGAGAGGTGAAGGAAGGGGTGCTGATTCTCTCCACTTAATATTCAAAACTTTGTGGTACAATCTGCCCCCCCCCTGGACAATAGTTTCTTTCTCTCAAGAACTAAATATCTAATATAAACACATAGTCTAGCTTGAGTAATACAATATCAGCTGGAAGCTTCTAAAACAGGTCCATGTGAAGATGATGTGTTTTTTTTTGTTTTGTTTTGTTTTAGTGAAAAATGCATTTCAGAATTTCCCAGCGTTCAGTTTGAGTGTGATGTGTTTGGTTTTCTTTATTTGCTCTGTCACTTGTACAGCGCGAGGTCCCCCTTCTATTTTTTTCCCCTTTCAGGAGACTGGCTTCTTCTGGAACGGGACATTTGTTCTGGCAACTTGTATTTTCTCCAGATGACTTCGGTGCATATGTCAGTATTATGAACATAGAGCGCCGTGTTTTTCAAAACTCAGAATTTAGTCTAGCCCTTTTTATATAGCAGAAAATAAAGCCATATGGAAAGATTTCATTTTTCTTCAAATGTACTTTTAGCAGACAGAACATTTAAATTCTCCTTTGGTAGAAAGGAGGCTGAGTTCATCTGGAGTTGTTCTTGCTGTGGGCTCTGAGTTTGCACCCAGAGCCATATACTATCCCTTGGCTTTGCATCATACTCAACATGCCCCCTGCGCTTGTTTAGACAGATGTGAAGAGTAAAGGGGACTTAGACAGATATTCTGGACAGCCAGACGAAGTCATACATTCTTTGAAACTGATGCAATCTAGGTTTCAGAAAAGACCACAAAGCTCATAAGACCTTTATCTGTTCCCCGGCGATGCATTCAGGGGAGCCAAGCCAAGCAATGGCATCTGTGGCCCATGGTGAATGGATACTTTTAATCCCACTAAAATAGAAGATGTTTTTTTCTGAGCTGGCTAGATCGCCTTCCTTTGGAGATCCTACCACTTTGTAGAATGTGAAGAAAACTCTCATGGAGTCACGGAGAAAAGACGTCAGCCAAGAAATGTGCTGGGAGACATCTGCCTTCTATATAACAATCTGATGTTCAGAAAACAAAACTCAGACAGGAGAAAGCTTAAAAACTTTGGGAGAGATAGCAACAATGAATAGACATGCATCTGGCTGGCTTCAAAACCCAAACACCCTACCGATTTATGAATGAGTAAATGTTGGTTGTAGCCAGCTACCCTGGGTAGTACCTCGTCTCGCCTCCAGGGCTTTCTTGTGTGAGTGGGAGATTTTGAGAACACATTGTGCTGAGTGTCACAAAGAGCATGGGGAAGGCCGGTTGGAAGGATCCAGCCAGAAAAAGTTTTGGTTACATGTCCCCCACCAGCTCCTAGCTATTTCAGTAAGAAGGAGCTGTTGCTTGTACACTATGTGAAAAAAAAATAGGCAAACATATTCAAGACTGCATTTCTTAACAAAACGATTGGCAGCAAAGTATAGATTAATATGGAAGATTCAATAAAAATTTGAATTGAAAGCAGCTGTAAAGTTATTAAAAACCAAGTCAGAACACATAACATATCCTTTTTAGCAGTTCTATTGTTTTCTGGATTCTTTGTATTTTGGTGGTGTCTAAATAGTACATAAATGAGACTTTTGAGCTTTTCACTTTATTGTTGTAAATGAAATTTAAATGTTTCAATATGTCATAGTAGGTATCCCCTGAGTGTTTCTCATTGCTGGTGTATATTTCAAATGGCAGGTTGTGAGGCCGTTACGACTGGGAATCTAGTTCAGTCATTTGTAAACAGTACTTTTTCTTTCAGTCATTTGTAAACAGTACTTTTTCTTTCATAAAAATTTAAAATCTTTATTTAGTGTTAATTGCATGTCTCTCTGTGTGTGTGTTTGAGAGAGAGAGAGGGAGAGAGAGAGAGGGAGAGAGAGAGGGAAAGAGAGAGAGAGAGAGTGGAGACCAGAGGACAACACTGTGAGTTTTGGGGATTGAGTTTGGGTTGTCAGGCTTGTATGACAACTGTTTTTACCCCTGAGCTATTTTTTTTCCAGCCCCACCAACCACATTGAGACGGTCCTCACTCTTTATGGTACTCTCTGTGTAGTTCCAACTGGCCTTGAACTTGCGGTAATCCCCTTGCCTTAGTTTCCTTATTGATGAGATTACAGACAGGAGGCGCCTGTTTCTATTTGTTTGTTTGGTTTGTTTTTGATATTATATTGAAATACAGTTGTATGCCATATAAACTGGGGGTCCCAGACTGAGTAAAAATGCATACAAGAAAAAGGAGCCGAGCGAGCACAGACATTTTCTCCTCTCTTATTCTCTCTCTGCTTCCTGATTGGCCCAGACACAAGTGAGTTTCTTCAGCTACAGCTGTGAGCCACCTCACTTTCCCACCATGATAGACTTTCTCCCTGAAAACCAGGAGCCAAATAAATCTTTTTTTTCTTTTAAGTTGCTTTTTGTCAGGGATTTGGTCACAACAACTAGGAAAGAAACTCTCCTCTATTATCTCACTCCTCCCCCGTCCCTTTCCCCTTCTTCATTTTTTAAGTTGAAAGCTCTGTTTAAAAGCCGTGTTAGGGATGAGTAGATAGGTGCTGGGCAAGAGTGAGGACCTGAGAAGCTGCACAAAGCCAGACACAGTAGCATAGGACAGTAACTCCAGGCTCCCACAGTGATGTGGGAGAGCCACACACAGCCAGGCTCAGCCGCACAGGACAGCAATACCAGTGCTCCTGAACCGAGATGAGAGCATCCCTCGAAGGCCATGGTCCAGCTCAGTAGGAAAGTGTCCTAAACTGTGATGGGAACATCCCTGGAAGGTCATAACTCAGCTGGAAATTGTCCTAAACCAAGATGGGAGAATCCCTGGTGAGGTCATGGTCCAACTCAGCAGGAAAACGTCCTGAACCAAGATGGGAGCATTTCTGGTGAGGTCCAACTCAGCAGGAAAATGTAGTGGTGACCAAGGAAGAGACCCAGTCTCAGGCACGGTAGATGTTGAGGACTGGCACCTGAGGTTGTCGTTGTCCTCTGACCAATGCTTGTGCCATGGCATACCCATGTTGCATTCCCCCCAACACACGGGGGGGGGAGATATTTTTAAAAAGCAGTGTTCGTGGATTATTGTGGTTCCATCATTAGGCTCATTGGTCTACAAAAAGTGTAGGTCGATCATCCCATTCCTATCCCTTAATTTCCTTGACTGTTCACGTTACCTCTCTGGAAGGGTGGTCACATGGCTCATAGGCCCAGTGCCTGTCCCCTTCTTCTCTAAGTCTGTTGACTGTCGTCTATAGCTTTCGGTCACACGGAGTCCCTTCATTTCTCTGAATGTGCCCACTTCTCTATCTTTAGCATTGTTGTCTTGTGTCTTTCTGTTTCCCTATTTTGTACTTGGCCAATTCCTACTTGTTTTCCAGGATGTTATTATTTTTTTTCCCCAGGAGACTTTCCAGAAGCACAGATCTTTGGCCTTTGCTCCTACAGACTATTTTCTTATTATGCTAAGAATATATGTATTTGTTTATTGAATTTTTTTTCTTCACCAGGTTTTAGACTCTGTAAGAGCAAGAACAGCACCTTTCTCTCTCCTCTTTGAATACTTCAAGTGATGTTTATCATGTCAATCATAAACAGCAATATTCTCTGCGGGGGGGGTGGGGTGAGATTGCAGGAGATCTTTCTGTTTACAGTCCTTTCTACAATAAACACATATTGCCCATCATGTAAGATCATGATAATATAATGAGCTGAAATATCACAAAAGTAAAATAAAAAATTAGGTGGTCGTAGGGGAAGGATAAAGGAAGATAACACACTAGTCATTTATGGTTAGTATTTAAGGGGTGATGTAATTCAGAGCCCTGTGTACCCCATCCCTAAACCTACATTTGTTAGCGAAGTTCAGCGTGTGAGGATTGTGAATACAGCCCATTAGGTAGGTGGAGGTACCAAGGTGATGATTGTAATGAGGAGCCTTAGACAAGAGAGATGGAACCAGCTGTGAACTTTTTTTTTTTTTTTAGCTGAAAGGAAACAACAGAGTTCCAAAGGGAAGAAAAACAGGAGCTGCTGGATTGGACCTATGAGAGAAAGGAGGGAGATTAAGCAGCACGGAGGAGAGTGGTATGAAAAAAGAAGAGGAAAATGAAGAAAGGATGGAAGAAGCAGAGCTCCGGAGGGAAAAGAGGTAAGTCAGAAAGATCAGAAAGGAAGGAGAGCAAGGACAGCCACATGCACCCCTTGGCCCTTGTGGGTTTGTCTCTTTTGGGGCCCTCCAGGTGTGGCCCCCCAGTGTCCTGCAGGGGTCTCCAAAGAGCCCTCTTTGGATCCATCTCTTTTTCTTTTCTTTGGGAGGTTTTGTCTTCCCAGCTTAAGTGCACCGGGCCATCTATTTACATTCTGAACTGTGCGCGCTGGATGTGAACTTCCCCTACCCTGCCGCGTCCGTGTGCCTGGGACAAAAGACATGACTAGCTGTCAGAACACCGAAGTATGCAGTCCGCCTGCAGGTCAGGTCACAAAGCAAGGCTGTTTTCAAAAGCTCAGGGCTCCTCTCTGAAGACAGCTGTGGGTTCTGGCACCTTACGTCAGCTGCACTAAAGACAGGATTCAGGACAGAAAGGAACATGTGGAGTGCTGGTTGAATGGAAAGACGCCATCAAGTGTTTTAAACCGGTGTGAAGTCAGGTTTGAAGTACCGAGGTCGGAGGGTAAGCTCTCCTCCTCCTGGAGCCTAAGTCATTTTCTGGCAGGTTTTCAGAAAACCAGTGGTAGGGACAAGCGGCCTGCGCGGAGTCTCCATGGCTTGTCCTGTTAGCTGAAGACTGTAGACTGGAGTTTGCTGGTTGGTTTTGACAGAAGTACCAACTCCAAATGATGGACAGATGCTCTCTGAGGCACTGTGTGGGGAACAAGCCTAGGCCGGAGTCCAGTTGTGATCATGTTTCACAGGGTTTAGAGGGGATAGTAGCCATACTCTAATCCTGCTATAGATTCCACTTTGACCACCAGTAAATGATCTTCAAAATGCAGAATCTTGGCCAGTGCCTAGTGCATGTACCTAATAAAATTGATTTCGAGGTTGAAAGCACTAATGCAGGTGGTTAAATTGCTTCCATTATTCCCGGGGAAGAACTCAACCTTCATGAGATGATGAAATTCAATATATGGAACGGCACAGAACAATGTGAAATTTGCTTGATTTTGTGGACCTGGATTTATGAGGCTATAGAGATTGTTCCTGAGATTGGCTGTTAAGTTGGTGAACGATTACAGAAAGTGGGGCTTGACAGAGCCACGTTGGACCCCAGACTCCAGGGACTCATTTGTTGCTGTCTTTGACATGGACTTCAGGGGACTTTCGACTTTCTAGTGTTGTTTTTCTGGAACGATTCACAGTTAGTGTTCTGTCCTCAGGTTTTGCGGTGACCATGCATTAGAACTCATTGTAGAAACTATTCTGCCTGTAGGTCATGTGCTTCTATGAGAGCACTGGAGGGCATTTGTGGCTCTGCCTTGGGAAGACTGTTACTGTGTTGTAGAAATGGCACAGGCTTGAGGGTGAGACAGTCCCAGCTTCAAACCTGGGCACTGCCGCATATTTGGTGGGAAATCGTCTCTAACTTAATCACATAACTTCACTCAGATCACACCCATCCTGTGTGGTTTATCTTTTCAAAGTTAAAAGTGTAAAACATTTCTCGTAGGCCTAAGACTGATTTTTTTCTAACTACCATATACGTCATGCCACGTGATAGGAACTCCATAGACCAACAAACACCCAAACAAGCTTAAGTTGGTTAAGACATGATAGAATTTTTTTTTTTAACTCCACAATTCCCAGCAGGTCTGTTGACAGAAGTATTTTTTTCTCAAATTATTGTGGTTGTTGGACGTGAAGAAACATATGGAGGATAGGTTGGGTTATATCTTTTTGATGTTGGATATAATGTCCATTGAAAGGCTTCGGAATAAGGGGACCACATTTTAAAAGTGTTTCCACCCCAACCCTGCACTCACATAAGTGGGGAGCTTTGGCTTGAACCTCTCACTTGAGGTTAGAAAAGATGATTGCCTTCGGGCCTTTCTAAGGCTGTTTCTACAATTATCTGTAAACTTGAATAACTCTCCAGTGTTCTGATGTGAGAGGGGTGTTTCTATTGAATTATTCTGCACTGAAAGCTAAGCCAAGGTGAGATTGCAATGCAGCTTTGGTTTGGGGAATTTACTTCCCTACAAATACTGCCAGGAGGAGTAAACCAGAGGGGGTGATTTTGATGGTTTTTATTGTCTTCATCAATCAGATCCACCAGCTGGACCTAACCTGTTCTGATACTTTAAGGAGGTGAGGCTAGTCCCAGTTGTTTTACTATTACCTATAAAATAGCAACAGCACACACACACACACACACACCTGATCTATAACTACAAAAAGAGAAGAAAACGATAGAGCTCATGAATACACACAGCCATTGTAAGAATAAACATCTGATTTCGATGACGATCATAGGTTTGTGGGTTAAAGTCAGGGTCTTCTATTAGATTCCATTGGTCGACTTCTCTGTTTTTATGCCAATACCAAGCTATTTTCAATACTGTAGCTCTGTAATAGAGTTTGAAGTCAGGGATGGTAATGCCTCCAGACGATCCTTTATTGTATAAGATTGTTTTGGCTACCCTGGGTTTTTTGTTTTTCCATATAAAGTTGATTATTGTCGTCTCCAGATCTGTGAATAATTTTGATGGGATTTTGATGGGGATTGCATTGAATCTATAGATTGCTTTTGGTAGAATTGCCATTTTTACTATGTTGATCCTCCCAATCCAAGAGCAAGGGAGATCCTTCCATTTTCTGGTGTCCTCTTCAATTTCTTTCTTCAAAGACTTAAAGTTCTTGTCAAATAGGTCTTTCACTTCCTTGGTCAGAGTTACCCCAAGATATTTTATGCTATTTGTGGCTATCGTGAAAGGTGATGCTTCTCTGATTTCCCTCTCTGTTTCCTTATCCTTAGTGTATAGAACGGCAACTGATTTTTTGGAGTTGATCTTGTATCCTGCCACATTACCAAAGGTGTTTATCAGCTGTATAAGTTCTTTGGTAGTGTTTTTGGGGTCGCTTATGTATACTATCATATCATCTGCAAATAACGAAAGCTTAACTTCTTCCTTTCCAATACGAATCCCCTTGATCCCCTTATGTTGTCTTATTGCTATTGCTAGAACTTCAAGCACTATATTGAAGAGGTATGGAGAGAGTGGACATCCTTGTCATGTTCCTGATTTTAGTGGGATGGCTTTGAGTTTTTCTCCGTTTAATTTAATGTTAGCTGTTGGCTTGCTGTAAATAGCTTTTATTATATTTAGGTATGACCCTTGTATCCCTAATCTCTCCAAGACCTTTATCATAAAGGGGTGTTGAATTTTGTCGAATGCTTTTTCAGCATCTAATGAAATGATCATATGGTTTTTTTCTTTCAGTTTATTTATATGGTGGATTACATCGATAGATTTGTGTATGTTGAACCAGTCCTGCCTCTGAAGGTTTCAGTACCTAAATCCTTTCGTTAGGGTTAGGACACATTTGGGAAACAGTTTTAAAAGTTTGGCTTTCTCAGTCAAAGAGTTCTTGTCTATAATTGTTGTGCAAATAGAAGTTTGGTTTAAGACCCTGATCCACTGGGGAACACTACCTTAATAAGTGTGATTATTTCTTTTAGATGAGATAAAATGTCATCTTGAAATTCTGCAGTTGTAACCTGTCTTGAGACAAGCTCATTCCCTGGTTCTCACACAGTGATGTTTACAGTTCTTCCTGTTTCCCAAAGACGTTGATTACTGGCAGATAGATCACCCCCGAGCAGCCATCCAGAGTGCACATGCTCCGTGTAAATAGTCTTTCTACCAAATCCAGTCTTCAGAGTCCAACTTTGATCAGCATAGCCCATTGTACTAAAAGATTGCCATTATTCATGGGGGACTTTCCCCTTGTGTTTATGCTACCATTGTTTTTAGGATCAATGCTTGTGTCTGGCAACTCTAAGAAGCTAGGGTAGGCCCTCTATCCCCAGTAAACCAATTAAAGAGCCAAGTAACAGTAAAAAACAGAGAAAGGAGATCTATTCAGTGTGACCCATCAGGAAGAGGAGCAAATAAAGAGGTCCAATGGCTCCCTTAGTCTGTCTTTAGGGTTCTCACATGGGGCTTAGGTTTAAACAGACAGCAGGAAGGATGCACAGATAATTCTGTCAAAGTAGGGTACCACTCAGCATCACCTCAGCTGCAGGCTGCCCTGCAAAGTGAGCTGACAAGTTGTCAGGACTGCATGAAATCTCCTGGGAAACAAGTTCCTCTTCTGGCTGATGCCAGGCTTTCCTTTCTCCTAGTGCGAGAGTCTCAGAAACACCCATACCTGGGGATCATTGGCTCAATAGTCTAATGACCAGTGGGAGAGGTACACTAGCTGTTTAAAATGTATTAATTCTGCAAGGATGCTTATATTTGTGAGACTCAGTGTTACACAAATCACCCTTTTTTCTTTTTTAAAAAAGTCTTGAAATCTATTCTTTGATAATTTTATACATACATATCTTGATCATATATACTCCCAACTTCCCCCCTCCCATATCCCCAGGATCTCACCTTCCCCAACATATGTCCCTCCTGCCATTATGTCCCCTTTGTTTTCTTTTTGTAAGTCACTGGGTCCCGTTGCACCTGGGCAACCTACCAGTGACCACAACTTCAAAGAAAAATGACTCCCCTCCGCCAGTAGCCATCAATTGTCAAGAATTCCGCAGCTAATGGGAGCCGCATAGACCCCTCTTTGAGCCATGTTGAAATTATTAACTGGCTTGACCTTGTGCAGGATTTGTGCAATTAATTATGGTTCTTGTGCATTCACAAGTACAATGGCCGTGCCGTATTCAAAGCAGTGTTTCCTAATACTTCTGTCCATCTTCCTTCTCTTACTTTCTTTCCTCCCTTTCTTCTGTGATGTTTCCTCAACTTTACAGTTGATATTGTCTTATTTAGGTCTGAGCATTCAACAGTTAATTGTTCTTGGCACTTTGACCGGTTATGAGTCTCTGTATTGACAACTGCCCTGGACAGATAACCTCTCTGATCGAGGTTGAGAGAGGTACCCATCTATGGTTATAAACATAGATATTCAGAAAGCAGTTTAACAACATATCCACTAGCAAAATAACAACACTAAGTTCCTTGGCTAGGGCCCATGGATTTCTGACCAGGATTATAGAACTGGACATAAATTTCCCTGTGTGGAGAAGGAAATCCAGTCGGAAAGCAGCTGGTTATCCTCATAGTGGCTATACCATTATTGCACGTCAGTAATCTCGCCTTGAAAATCAGTATTGTAGCATGTAGAGTCCACTGCCAGGTAAATTCATTAATGACTCCCTCCACAGATTACATAGCACCTTTTTGCATTCTGAAAGCTGGCCAGAAGGGGCCAACTTTCCAGGTGGGGTCCAACTTGATTTCTCCATGACTTGCAATCAAGGTATGTTGCAATAGTCTTACTGTCTGCTTATGGTGGGCAATCAAGATCAATGTCTGTGAGCTGGGTGGTGGTGGCGCACGCCTTTAATCCCAGCACTCGGGAGGCAGAGGCAGGCGGATCTCTGTGAGTTCGAGGCCAGTCTGGACTACAAGAGCTAGTTCCAGGACAGGAACCAAAAAGCTATGGAGAAACCCTGTCTCGAAAATCAAAAAAAAAAAAAAAAAAAGAAGAAGATCAATTCCTGTGTTGTTTGGGGGGTTTCTGAGCCCCCCCCCCCGTCCTTGGCTCTTAGATTTTCATTTAATAACCTGTGTCTTCTGGAGAAAGCGTTAGTCACCTATGTGAGGTACTTCCATTTAAAAAGTTTTATGTTTAACCAGGTAATAGTGGCACATGCATTTAATCCCAATACTTGGGAGGCAGAAGCAGGAGGATCTCTGAGTTTGAAGCCAGGCTGGTCTACAGAGTGAATTTCAGGACAGCTAGAGCTACACACACACACACACACACACACAAAAAATCAAAACCAAAACCAAAATGCAAAACAAAACAAAAACAAACAAAAGTATATATTTTATTTACCTTACAAAGTAGTGAATTTCCATAAGGCTTTTTCATAAGCCTTCATTTGTAACCCATCTGCTACCTCTTCCCACCCCCATAGTCCTGCTTCCTTCCCCAGCTAAGCCTTTGACCCCCACATTCCCCTTACTTTCATAACCCATGTGTTCTCATATCCCCACCCCAACGTACCTTAAGGCCTCTTCCTGTCCCCTTCTTTCATGGGCTTTTTCTATCTTCCTGACCTCTTCAGACTCTGAGTTAAACCACAAATGTAAAAATTCAAAGCTAGGAGCCACATGTGAGAGAGAACATGTGGTTTATCTTGCTAAGCCTGGGTTGTCTCACTTAGTATGATACTTTCCAGCTCCATCCAGATTTTTCCCTATAAATTTCATCTCATTTTTCTTTACAGTTGAATAAAATTCCATCGGTACATGTATCTCATGTTCATTATTTGTCCATCAGTTGACGAACACTTCCTAGCTCTTGTGAACAGAATCACAGTGAACATGATGTACAACTCTCTCTGGGGTAAGGACAGAAATCACATTATTAAGGTCAGTTGCACATTATCACCTGCCAACATGGCCATTCTTGCATTTGCTGGACACTGTGATAGAGGGTTAGTGTTACTGTATTTCTTTCTTTTTGTGAAGTTAGATGTTAGTAAATCTGCTTCATACATAGAGACTGAGGTTAGGCAACGAAAAATGACTTACCTGGGGTCCTGCATATGCCTTGCATGACTTGAGGCTTAAAGCCTGTTCCCTTTAGGTTCCTGAAAGCAAAACAAAACTAAGAAAATACTATCTATGGAAGGCAAATACTTTAGAAGTAAACCAACCTTTCATTTCCTGAAGAAGAAACGAGTTTAGAAATATTTTACTTTTCTCCCTCTGAATGAATGTTATGAGTCATCCCCTTTTGAAGAACCCAATGTGGTGATTTTAAAAGTAAAACCCCAAGCTGTCTAGCAACTAATCATGCCTGCGTTTGAATCCCTTCTCTGCAACGCACCCGTGATCCCAGGTTAGGGCCTTGGTCTGGTTCCACCAGAGCTCTGGAGATGGCGCTGTGCTGAACATGTCCTGTCTGGCAGCCAACCAGGATGATGGATTCTGACTTAACATAGTAAATGAATTCCAGGATCTCCGGTGATGTAGTGTCTTCAATGATCACTTCCGACACGTGGATCCTTGAGTCCTGGTCCCTCACCTTCTGCTTCCGTGTGCATCCCATGTTCACTTGAACTCTCTTAGCAGGGCACAGATCCTACAGGTTCTTAACCAAAGACAGAGACATACAACTGTTGCCCCAGTGGACATTTGCTCAGCTTCTGGCTCTTGAATGCTAATGCCCAGAGAGTGACTACATTGTCTGAGCTCTTCGAAGAACCTTCGCATTCCATTCACGTCGGTTTGAGTCTTGTGGAGCAAGATTTTCTTCTACACCAGGATTGACAAACTTCATATGTGTGCCAAATCTAGACATCTGCCTGTGTTTCTGTGGCCTGTGCGCTACTAACATGTATTACACCTTTATGGGAGGGAGGAATACAGAGAATAACATTTTGCGCCATGTGAAAATTACATGAAATCCACATTTCAGAGTCCACGAATAAAGTTTTATTGGAACACAGCCATGCTCATTCGTTTACATGTTGTCTCTGGCTGCAGTGAGAATTGTATTACTACGACAGAGACCATATGGCTTGCAAAGCATAAACTATTTACTATCTGGCTGTTTAGGGAAAGTGTTTGCCAGTTCTTGATCTAAACTATTACACTACCTTCTGTTTACGATTTCTTCTTGTTCTAAGAAGTTCTCTCTTGTACACATTAATCATTTTCCTTTTGACTCTGGTGTCTGCCGAGTGGCAGTGATGGGTTTGTTGATTCAGAAAACAATCTTCTACTAATGGGGTTCTGTGTTGGGGACTGGATGTAGCAGTCAACCAAATGAAGCCAGCCAGTTTTAGGCCCAACTCTCATTAGTTAAGACCCAACACAAGTCATCTAACTTTGGGGGTGGGGAATAAACGATTTAATAGGTTTCCAACTTCTGCTTTGAGGTGTTCTGGCTAGTCCAAGTCTGTTCAGGATAAAATGGGAACGGGGTTTCCATCCTCTGACTACTTGATCTTTTGATCTTCAGCCAGATCGTCTTTGGGATTATAGATTTGACACCCTAGACATTTGCATAACATTTTAATGAACAGGAAGGATTGGCTGCTGGACAGTTTTGAAAAGGCACAGAACCAGATCATCCATCCCTGAGGCCTCTCACAGTCCTTTGGGAAGAGGAGGAAGGAAGAACATTGGGATGTGATGCTGCTCAGAGGTTTAAAGCATGACCAGGAGATGCTGACCTTCAGGATCTAAATCTGGCTTGCTGGCACATGATGTAATAGGCCACCTGCTTTAGTTTTCCCATCTGGATAACAGAAGGAGCACAGAGCTGGCTTCTCTGAAACACGGGGCAGTTAAGGCAATGTCATTGTTTGAACAAGAATTGGTGGTCTTGCTCTGCATCCGCTTTCTAACAATTTACAAATGTGGATTCCACAAAGAAACTGAATCTTGAAGAACATCTTATTTATGACCCAGAGGATGGCAAAACTTCGGTAAACAATTATCTAAAAATTAGCTTGAACTCCATGTTTACTTTGCAATTACCAGAAAAGGAAGACTATTATGGTTTTGATTGGTGGCGTTCACTAGGAAGCCATTTGAAAAAGGATAAACGTCAAACCACAATTTTTCCTTTCTAATGTAGACATGAGTATATATATATATTTTAGGTGCATTTATCTTTGAACTGATAAACATCTTTAGTTATTATTTTTACAAGGCAAGCTTAGGGGGAAATTTCAGCCACAATCCCTGTATTTTATGCCCATTTGCAAATGATCGCTCATCCACTCACTTGAAGTGATTAATGACGGAGAGCAGGCCAATTGCTTAAGATACAGATTTGATTTATTTTCCCTAAATGTGGCTTAATGGTGGGTGCATTGGGGAGCCGGTGCTCCTAGCTGTTCTACAGTCGAATGTTGTAAGTATAAGTGAGTGAAAAGACATCTAAGGGATTTCACGGGGAAAACAGAGTAGTCCATTACATTTTATTTAGATAAGCACATTCGGCTGAGCCCATAGAAGACTGCTGATTACTGAATGCCAAGCACTGTGGTAGATCTACGGTTCAGAGAAGAGTTCAGAGGCAAAGAAAGGACCCTGTCTGCTTAACTCAGACACCCCCTCCCATTCCTAGCCCTGTGCTCTGGAGCCCAGCTGGCGGGCAGGGCTTAGCAATGGAAACATTGCCCGAACTGGAGAGTGTTCTCTTATCTTGCCCAATGCTCTTCCCCCAACTTACACTTTTCACAGCACTGATTTATGTCTCCAGTCGTCTTTAGAAAGGAGATGCGAAGGGGTGACATGGACTTAGAGTTGCATCCACTGAACACTGCCCGCATTGTAACATTTGGGAATAGAGTCACGCACGTTCTGATGTTTCCCTGTCAGGGTTCCCCAAGAGAACTGGAATCCCATCCCGGGACTGGGGTTGGCTCTGTCTTCACACTCATATCTGGCCAATCACTTGATTTCCGTCTCAGGTTCCTGGGGGGAGAGGACTCCCTTGCTAGTCGTTCTCTCTCGCCACGTTGTTGTGGTGAGTCCCTGGAAGACAGCACTTGGCACTTGCTTTACTTCGGGGGACTTCATGTGAATAAGACCAAGAAGGCACAGGACAGTGAAGCACCTTAAAATTTATGGTCACACTGTGGTAACTTGGGGAGGGCACGGTATGTTTCAAAATCTAGTTCAATCTCCTGAAGTTGGAAGCCTTGAAAGGAACTCAGACTTCGGAGGGTTCGAATTTGCTAGTTCTTGGCTAGGGACAAGTTTCCATTCCTAGGGAAGAAGTCTATAAAAAGGCCATTTGGACTTCAAAGAGATGATATGTTGATGCATTGAGTATACGTATGAATCAGAAACATGTGGATTAAATTTCCCATTCGAACACGTGGCCCTGAAAATTTCAGAGGAAAATGTCTAGCAAAGCGGGCCTGGAATTTAGCTAAAGACAGAACTTTTCTCATGTTTAGGAAGTTTTATCATCTTCCACATGCCCCCCTGCGATGTGACTGACACGGCCCCAGTATAAACTCAGAGGGTAGTAGGGGGAGGATTATTTTGTGATAAATACAGATTGACTTTAGCTAGGGGGAAGTGGACATGGACCTTCTCTGGAAGGGTGACTGCCGTTTACAGAAACTCCAAACAACCGAATCATTTCCTGGAACAAGGGCATGGGAAAGCGGGACACCAATTACACTGGCGGCAAGTGCTGGCGGGCATTTGGCTCTGTTTAATGACTAGCGTCCTGCCTTTCAGACTAAGGCCACCGTCAATGTGATGTGACCTTTGCTAGGCAGCCCTTAAAGACTTGAAGAGAGAAAACATCCTGTTGACATTGGCTATCAAGGTACCGGTCTCCCCACCAGCTCTGGAGAGTTCATCCGAAGCTACCCGTCTGTAGCATCCATAGATGCTTTCCTGAGTTCCTCTGGGAGAGACTGCACACAAAGGGAACTGGGAGATCACATCAGCGTCAGCTTTGGTGTTCTCCAAAGCACATGATTCCGTCATAAAAGTGTCCTGCCTTCCTCCTTGAGAAGAACATGGAGCTCAAATCATTGTTGGACTCAAGGCTGGAAACAGTATTCTTTCTTCTTGTTCTTCATTGGTATCTTTTTCTGTGCTTACAAATAATTCTTGTTCATTATCAAAATTTGGAAAACACAGATAATTATACAAAAGAAAATAAAAACAACCACCATCCCCCAGTGCAGCCAATCAACATTCACATTTTCCCCATGCTATTATTTTCCAAAACATGACTTTTAACCACCATTTCAAATTCCATGGTACATATATTAGAATCTGTTTGCCAATCTCCCACTATCTATAGCTATTTTGTTCCCTAAGCATGTGCGTGCATGTGTGTGTGTGTGTGTGTGTGTGTGTATGCTAATGCAGTGATAAACATTCCTGAGCATAAATCTGTATTCCCATCTTTGATTATTTCCTTAAGGTAAGTTACTGATTTAGATTGTGTGAACATTTTTATACATTTCCTAACATTATGCCAAGTAGATTTCCAGGAAGTTTGCATTTATTTATATTTCCACCTGCAGTGTAGATCAGAGTCTCATCCTTTCTTGGGGGCCACTACTGTTCTAAAGGCACCGTTCCCTTCCATATGGGAATGCTTCTGGACCTTTGTCCTGTAATAAACATGGCAGTAGCCCTAGATGGTAACCACTGAGCAATGTAGACAAAATAGCCCCGCTGAGTTTTAGAAATATCTGACTGGATTAAGTGTCTACATTTTTCTTCTTTCCCAGTCCGTCAGAACTCTGTCTCTTTTCTGAAAGTGGCTGCACCTCTTGGGATTTCCCCCAAACCAGTTCTATCTAGTTGGGCGCATAGTAGAGGTGCTTATTGTAGAGTTTATGTTCTAAAGATGTGAGAACGAAACCTTTAATTCTCCAAGCCAAAGAGGTCAAAATGGACCTGAGGTCTGGAACAATCAGACAGAGATATGGCCCAAAGTCAGAATGGCATTTTTTTTTTTTTTTTTTTTTTGCATTTACACAGGAGGGCTAGCTGCTGGTTGATGACTAGCTAGCCTAGAGCGGGCTGAACTCTATTATCTGAATAGCCAGGGGTTTCAGCATCAGGGGATGACATTCCAGATGTATAGTCTTGTCTCTCGTGTAAATGGGTGATGCCTATCAGCATCCCAAATCCCAGTTCCCTCCCTTATCACCCTCTCTTCCCTCATGGCTCAGGAATTCAAATTGACATTAATATTAGGTTAAGGAATACACATACTCTGGGAAAGTAAATCCTTCTTTAAGCAAGCCATCAATTAACAAGATTCAAAGTCAAGGACAGAGAGATCCTCTGCAGTTGTTTTGTTGAATTATTCCCGACAAAAATAATTTACTCTCTTCATTAACCAAATACTTAGAATCTCTGGAAAACTAAAAAAAAAAAACCCAATCTTTTAAAAACAGTTGAAAAACTGAAAGCAAAACAAACAAGAGGAATCAACCCTAAGAATTTTCAATTACTTTGGGCCACATAACATCTTGACAGGCATAATTAATGATATAATTTCCTGAGTGTCCGTAAGACCCCTTTCCCCCTAAAACATATAACATACACATATAACAAAACCAACAGGTAATTAAAGCACTTCCCATTTTTAATGGGTAAACCCTTCTGAGACATGGCAGTCAGCATCCGGGCTCCACCTCCCACTCTTTATTAACTGACATGTCAAAGAAAAAAGCCATATCATTTTTATGTTCCCACAGCACAGAAACTCATTTTGGGTATTTTAGGCCAGATAGATTTATAGGGCAGCACCAGAACCTTCGCTCAGGTTCCTGAGAGAGTAGTAACATTCCGGAGTTGGATGGATTTAGTGTCCACCCTGTTTAAAATTACGGGGTCCTGTCAAACCTGTGGGTATCCCCGAGTAACCTTCTATTATGGTCCAGCTGTTCCTTCAAAGAAACCATGGAAAATGTCAGGGTACCGCGGTGGGTCTCCCCTCCCCCGCTGGGCCTCTTTAGGGAGGACTGGATTGAGCACAGAGGTCCACGGCTTCTGGGAACCTCCTGCCGAGTGTGCTGATGGTGGCCTTGAGGTTGAGTATTTAGTGGGATGGGGGACAGAGGTATTGGGGGAAGAAATCTTTTGGAACAACTATCCTCTTTCTTTAAATCAGACTTTAGAGGAAAACTCATTTCATTTAAAATTCATATAAAGCTAAGTTTTAATATTTATTTTAAACTTTTTATCTCTAAAAAGAAAAAAAAACCTGTTGTTCATTTGTTGGCCAATGAGAAATAAGGTTGATTCATTTGGCAAGCTTAACTACTTTTCGTAGCTACAAGAGGAAGGCATAAAAACTTTAAACCTACCCACAACAGATTTCTCTTTATTCTAATGAAATTTCTCTTTAAAACCCTAGAGCAATACAACTGGGTCTTCCAGGAACACAGCGAAGATTAATGAAACCTGGGTTGGAAGCCTTTCAAGCTGTGTGATTGGAGTACAATTTTAACCTCTCGGCATAATCTCTACACTCCAAAAGAGGATCAGCTTTGTGAAGCTAATCTTTGTAAGTCTGGTTCAAGAGTGCAAGGATACCCCACATGTAAGGTGCGAACAGGGTCTGATGCCTGGTCAGCCTATGAAAGTGGAGGCCCTGTGTGTGATGATTGGGAACCCCTGAGGGTGACAACGCATGCCTGGCTAGAGTTCGTACAAGGTGAAACCAAAGGCACAATAAATGCCGCCGTGGACTCTGGGAAGAAATTAGGTGAGAGCCAGGTGACGGCATCGTGGCTTTACCTCCTGTGTCCCGTCAAATAGCTGGTGAATGGTGGCACACAGCTGTGACTAGTGGAGGACTAAGTGAATGAGTTAATGAATAAGAAACATTCATGAATGAATGAACAAATGTGAAGACCTAGCCTCAGTACCCATTATTGATGGAGATTTCTCTAACCCATTTTATGTGTGTGTTTGTGTGCGTACCTCTGTGTGTGTGCACACGCGTGCATGTGTGTTTTTCTCTATGTGCTCATGTGTATTCTTGTGTGTGTTTCTTTCTGGGTTTTTGCTTATTCTGTGTGTGTGTGTGTGTGTATGTGTAATTCTCTTTCTGCTTACATGTATTCTTGTGTGTGTTTCTGTATTTGTGTGTATTCTGGTGTGGGTATTTGTGTATGCATGTGTTCAGTGTGTATAAGTCTTTGTGTATTCTGGTGTGAGTGTGTGTATGTGTGTGTGTATTTTAAACTTTGAAAGGCAAGAATTTTGCCTTACCTTTCTCTTGAGTCTTCCCTTCACCAGGGTTGACATCGCAAATACTCAGCTTGTGCACACAGAAGTGCCTAAATTGGACTGAACAGAAATTCTGCAGAGACCAGAGAGGAAAAATGGGGGAGTTTCAGCTTTGTGGAAATTCTGGCTGTCCTCAAGTTAGGTTGAATTTCTGTGCTCCCCTAGCCATGTAAGAAGTCTCAGAGCTTGGCCCATGTACCTTGCTTTCTGTTTCAGAGTATATTCACCAACCTAAAAGAGGTTGCCATGTGATTAAAGTGCCTCCTTGATTTCTATGAAGCCTAAGCTCTGAGAGTCTCTGCTTTAATATTGGTTGACACCAGTTTAAAAATCCATGCCAGCTTTATAGTCACTGGCCTTGGTGAACTGGCAACCTGGGGATATATTCATTTGTTGCTCTATGACTTTGGTTTCAAAGTTGAGCAGGTATGAGGAATATGATTCCCCTCAGATCGGATTTCATGGACACCACAAGTGGCTGCTGAGAGGCTTGCTTCAAGCTGCAGCTGGGGCTTGCTGGGTGCCTGCCAAGAGTGGGGCATGGCGTGTTCGTGTGGTGGATGTGGATGTCTGTTTTCATAGGTGTAATATTTATATCTATTGCTCTGGGGGGCTGAGGAAAATGTCTAAATACTCTGTTCTCCCCCTATACCCTGCAAACTTGTTCTCCTTTCTTGTCTCCTTGACTTTCAACATCCTAAAGACGACAGGTCCTCAGAAAATTCCCCTGCTGGGGCTGGAGAGATGATGGAGAGAAGACCTGTGGTCCAGTCCTGGCACCCACATGAAACACTGAGCATGGTGGCACATGCTTGCATTCCTTGTGGTGGGGAGGTGGAAACAGGACTATCCTTGGGCTCAATGGCCACCCAGTGTGACCTGATTGGTGAGCTGCAGGCCAATAAGAAAACCTGATCAGAGGAGATGGACAGTATTTCCTTCTGGCCTTGACACACAGTGTGCACATGTGCATCTATATGTGTGTGTGTGTGTGTGTGTGTGTGTGTGCAGCAAACATAGTTCAAAAGGCTGCTATTTGATGGTCATGCTTTTAGAGAGGAAAAATAATCATCCCATTCATGAAACTGAGGAAGATATTAGACATAAATATATTCAGATTTGCTGTTCCACAGCTAAGTCACAACGAGCTATGTATGTTCCTTTATGGTCAATGAAGGCTTCAGCTCCCACCGCACCCCTCCCCTCATACTTCAGTCTGAATGTCTACATCCAGGAAATGACTCTTGGAAGATTTCCAACAGACATCCTTTTTATGTAAGGAAGATTCTATCGAGAAAGACAGAATTTCAAGAAATACCTAAATAAAGAAAAATAGGGGGTGTCACTTTCCACTCAACTATACTGCCCAATTCTTCAACTTTGAACTCATCTCTAAATCTGAGGAATTATATATACAGAACTCTGGTAAAATATTTTCAAGACTTTGTAGCTTTTAGCAATAAAATATATCCGTATTGCTCATAGGTAAGAACTTTAATTTTTAGGAAACTGGAAGGAGTAAGATGAAAGAAATGTGTGCTTTGTGTGCAAATGTTTGTGTACTTGTATATGTGCATGTGTGTATATGTGTGTCCATACATGTTTGTGTATGTAACTATGTACTGAGAAAACTCTGGAAAGAAGATAATACTAGTCACAGCACACTGAGCTCTGATTGAGTTCAAGGCACTGTATTGTGCGTGGGTATTTGCAGCATCATCTAGTCTGCTTCTTAAGTCCAATAACCGCCAGACAAGCACTATGTTGACTCCTTTTATAGATGGGAAACTAGATGTTTCAAAGAGAGAAATAACCTGTTTAAGGTCAAAGAACAAGGAAGTGACAAAGCCAAGATTCGAACTGAGGTTTTTCTGGCTGTGGAACTTGAGCTTTTCCCTACATTGCTCTGTCACGAACACCCCGCCCCCCATCATATACATACATACATACAGGTAGGTAGGTAAGTAGGTAGGTAAGTAGATAGGTAGATAGATAGATAAACCCTGAGGATTCAAGAACATTTTCTATGCTGTAGTCATGTTCAATTTCTATGCTGTAGTTCATTGCTAGAGAAAGTCTGCATGAACCTTGGTTGATGACTGGGGTTGGGGGCCCACCTTCATCAGTGGGCTGTAGCCACACATCCCATAGTAACTGGTTGGTGTCCTCTTAGTCTGTTGGATCTGATTTACAAAGATTCAAGTGAACTCTGAGTCATGTGATCTTCAGGAGCTGCCCTGAACTAGTCTACAGAGACCAGTCCTGTGTGAGATTCTTGGACCTGCTCAGTGGGGCATGCAGCAAGTTGGGACTTCCTGGATTTTTCCTCTGTGAGGTCACTTGGTTTCTTGGTGACAGAGTTGGCTGTTGGTTACAGAGCAACTGTTAGCAGGGTCTAACTAGCTAACTAGTACTAGCTGTGTCTGTACCCTTTCTTGTCTTGTTTCGCTCACTTTCCCTCACAAGTCTACTGACCGGAGTCCTATTTTCAAAGATTCAATCTGAATCCCTTAGGCAAGTTATGCTCCCCCCCTCTCCTTACACAATGTTATTTGCACAGCAATTCCACCATCTGCAGGGCATTCAGCTAAGGACTTCTACCAGGCCTCTGGCTCAAATCATTTTAGGAATGGATCTGCAATTCCGTTTAGACTGGGGCAAGAAGCCAGCTCAAAGATCTCCAAGGATGGCTAGTTAAATGATTAAAGAAAACACTTTGCAAACAGATCAATATCCTAAACTCAGCTCACATTGAAAGCTGGACTACCAATACAATCAATTTCAGGAGGCATTATCCGGCTGCATCAAGGAGCCACATTCTCTTCATGTGGGCTGCATGCATGATGCTGAATAGGAATTAAGTGAGGGCCATCTCAGAGAGAAGAGGAATTCCATGAATAGCTCATCCATCAGAGACTACATGAAAATGTTGACTAGCTAAATGGGCTTGGTCACCTGCTGCTTCCCGGAAGGTGGTTAATTTGATTTGTTAGCTCAAGGCAGACATTAGGGACCCAGGCACACCCCAGGACTCTACAGGATCTATGTTGAATTCTGATGCCTTTAGTTTTCTCACTTCCTTTCAGCCTCATGCACAGGAGAATGCACTGACCACTAGTTAGTATCACCAGGAGGCTGCTCTGAGCTGGAAAACAGTGAATGACTTTTGGGGGAATAGGTTGAACTATGACTTGACATGGTTTACCCCCTCCTCCGGTCTTGAAATACCTAGTATTTAGCTACAAGGCTTCTGAGATGTCTATGCACCATAGAGCTACCGAAGTGTGACACCAATGCCCACTTTTTTTTTTTAAATAAAATTAAGGATTCATTTTACCCTAAATTAAAACACTGCAGTTTTGTTCACAGCTGCCTTCTTCATAAAACCTCCATTGATCATTTCTCTCTCAGAACTTTTCTCCTTTTCTCTCTCAGAACTTTTCCATCCTACCCCAGCTCTTCATGTGCCTCTGCAGTATGCTGGAATTATATGAGTATTGCTTGGAGATATCACTAGAAGGTAATGTAGGAAAAAAGAAAAAGAAAAGAAATAGCCATAGAAAGCCAGAACACAACAATATGGCCCAACGTGGCCCCCAGACATATGACTAGAGTATGAGTTGGGTCGCTTTTTAGGGGCAGACACCAATTTACACAGCACGATCTGGCTTTCTGATGAAGAAAGTCAGAGTTCAGGGCAGCAGCAGTTTTCAGGAATACACAGGTTTTTCAGGAATACCTGTCTCATGAATTGTCGCATTGAGACTTCTTGGGGCTGTATAGCTTTAAGCAATGGTCCAAAAATTGGCAGCTTCAAGCCCTTTCAGCAAGCAGAGTTTCTAAGAACTTTCTCTGGGCCCTATAATAGTTAGTTCCATGTTGGGCAGTGTACAGTTACAGAAAGAGTGAACATAGACAGTTTTTGTGTTGACTCAAACAGCAAGCCCAGCAAGCTGTTTGAGTCAACAACACCTACATTTTATAGGCTTCAAACATGTGGTACCAAGTGCACATTGTAGTGCAATTGCATTGACTGATAGTTTTGAATAAGCAGAATTTCTTATTGCACTCACTAAAATTTCCTTGTCATATGTTTTATATTTTCAAAGCAGTGAACCAGAAGGCCCAGAGCTTCTAGTATTAGAGAACCAAAGCTGAACAATGCCAAAAGCCAAGATCATAGAAAATTAAATAATCTATATAATATGGGTAATGCTTATCACTTCAGAAGGCAGACGTCTTGCTGTGAGAGGCAAGGGCCAAGTTAACTGGATCCAGCTGCTGTCCTCCTCCTGCACGTGACACCACCGTGGTACTGGTCTCACATCTCACCATCCTGAAGCACAATTATCTTGTTAAAGGAAGCCCTGTCTTGCTGTTATCTTGTCTCCACTTCCATAATTCTCATTCTCGGTTTCAAGAGGGCAATCCCTGGGGCCTTCTCGATTAGCAAGAGGTTTGACTTTATTTAGAGTTGGCCTTTGTCCAATGAGAAGGTAAATCCTAAGGTCCGGAAACTAGGGCAATGACATGTGGATGGCTTAGAATTTTTCCACAGCAAATTAAATAATTAACTGTAACAGCTCCCAAAGGCACCGTAGGACAAGCTACAAAGAAGTGACTCGCCAAGTCTTTGCACATGAAGTGCGTCCTGACAGAACTGTCAAGTGTCTTTTCCCTCCTCCTTCTCCCCACAACCAGCTGTTCCATCCCATTTCTGGTCCCAAGGGCACATCTGTAGTGTAGACACCAAGAACCCACACCATCTCTGCCTCACTTTCACGCCTTCCTCTTCATCCCAATTATAACCTCGGGACTTTTTGGCTGGAGTGAGGAGGGTGGGCATCTGACTTTACTAAACTCTGTGAAACTCAACATGGCGTAGAACACACAAGAAGCTCAGCGATCAGCGATCAGCGATCATGGAACACGGTAAAATGGGCCTGGAACCCAAAGGAGCAGGAATTCTGGTTCTTCTGCTTTAGTTTTTTCATCACTGAGCTAAGAGAGATGGGTTCGATTCATGTTTTAAAGCGTTCATTTCCAAGTGGGGGGGGGGATTACTTCCTCAAGTGAAGTCTTAATCTATCTACATAGGCAAGCACTGAGGACAAGTCATACTATCTTATGAGTTTGCACTCATCCTGGTTACCTGCAGGTCGACTGACATAGGCAATGAGGCTTTCCTTATAAACAGAAAGTTTGGAAACCAGCAGTTATGGGGGCAACTGGGGTCTCCCATGATGCCCTGTTTATTGCTGTGTTTTACAACACAGTTACATAATATTGAGGAACCCTGGGTTCACCGTAGGCCATTTGATAGTATAGGATAACAAGTTTTCCTTGTTTTTATTTTAGGAAAGCCACCACTTAAACTTATTCAGAAGATTAGAAAGAGGATGGGGGGGGGACCCTTCTGATCCACATTTTAATCTTTATTGACTTCTCATGTCAGACAAGGCTTATCAACTCATAAAAGTCAGACGAAAAACCATTTGTATTTCCTGAGGGCCACATTGTAAACTGGTACACCTCATTGAGTTTTCTGCTTATGTCTTATTACACAGTTGGCAGTCAGACCTGGAGAAAGTCACTGATATGATAGGATACAATTAGACCTGAATATATTTTAAATGTAAATGTAAACTAAAAAAGAAACAAGTTTTGAACCCTGACTGGCAACATGGGTGCTAAAGCATTTAACAGTGAAGCACATTGATTGATGTCTGCATCCTCCTTTGGAATATGTTGAAGAAATGGGCTGATGTATGAGCAGATTGGAGTTGTATAGATCTATGAGAAAACAAACAAATCAAAATGTTGCTTGTTGACTGCATTCTCCCAATTTTCTGTATTTTTGACAGAAATTATAAAATCGTAGAGAAAATGTAAATAAAAAGTAAATCTCTGAAATGGAAGAGTGTATTTCAAACATATGTTACCTTAATTCTCATGCAATTCTCACACGTTACTGATAAAGTGAACCTTTAAACCTCTGCAACCTTAAGTGACAACCACATGGCTGGTTTTAGGATAACATTTTGTGATCACTGGTATGGAATCCGCCTGTGAAAAAGCCACCTATCATTGTTGTGTAGCTTTTTCTGGAGATCTGAGAGCAACCACCTGCTCATCCTAGATAGGGCACTGATGACAGATAAGGAAAAAAATCCCACTCAGGAGCAGTGTTCTGTTTTTGTTTTTATATTTTTACCTTAATATAAAATACCACGAGAAAGCAACTTACAGGGAAAAGGATTTATTTCAGTGCACAGTTCCAGGTTACAGTCCATCCATCGTAACAGTGATGTCTCCACGGCAGGAACATGAAGCACAGTCACAAAGCACACAGGCACATCACATCTGTTGACTGACGTGTCTGTCCCATCAGGTCCCACAGCCATTTAGCCCCAAAGAAATTACACAAAGGACTACATTAGTTATAAACTGATAGGCCTAGTAACTTAGACTTCTTATTAACTCTTATAATGTTTATTAACCCATTATTCTTGTCTATGTTAGCTACGTGGCTCAGTACCTTATCAGGCGAGGCAGCCACATCTTGCTTCTTCTGTGTCTGGTCACTACTGCAGAAAAAGGTTTCCTCTTCCCAGAGTTCCCCTGTTCTCTTCTCCCACCTCTACTTCCTGCCTGGTTGTCCCGCCTATACTTCCTGCCTGGCTACTGGCCAATCAGCATTTTATTAAAATACAAGTGACAGGGTACAAACCATTGTCCCACAGCACACATCCGCAGTCAAGAGCAGAGAAGCAAGCTAACTCCATCTACCCCCTGAGCATCCCTGTCTGTTTTGGGGAGGACCTTTGTCTCATGTCATAAGCAGCAGATCCATATCCACATTCCTTCTGTTCCCTTGGGAAATGCCAAAATGTCCCCCAGAAGAAACACTCTTTCTCAATGTTAGTTGAATTTTAAGAGAGAAATTTGAAATTTGAAAATCTATGGCAGAAACAGACTTAATTCTTGAACATTCCAAGGCTGGGCTTTGGCTCGATGAGCATGTAAGTGAATCATCTAAGAGAGATAGATAGTCCATTGTTTCTCCTGTTGAGAATCTGATTCCTGTAATCCCGAATACATGTCCTGGAGTAAGCAGGCTAGCTTTTTCAAGCGTCTTCAAATCCTGAAGTAGTTATGTTCACATACAAAGGGTGCAGTTGAACTTGCCAGATATGGCAAAAACAGAGCCAATACTACCAGGTTGTCTCGAATCAGAATGCAATCTCCCTGCTTCCACATACCTGGAAGGCACTGTGCGACCCATACAAGAGGAAATAGTTGGACTAAACTCCAGAGACCATGTGTCTAGGTGAGCCAACTTTAATTCGCAGGTGGCAATGCAAGCTCCTTCCCTCCTCTGCCCTATGGCAAAAGGCGGGTGTGTCCCATCTGTTTACAATGATTGCAGTTGCTTTCCAGCAGAACCTTAATCTTATTTTATAAATCTTATTCCTGATATGCCTCAAACCATCTGCCCATTCTTGATGCATAACCTTGGGCCTATTTGGCAAACGTCTCTCATGCCCTGTAAGTGGAATATTTTCACTGAATACTCAGCCCTTCTAAAGACTTGTTGCCGTGGCTGATAGATATTCCGTAATAGTCTTTGGTTCTTCTTCTAAATCCAATATACCTTTAATAATTTTAATATGTACCAAATAAGGCCAAGGGTGAAGGAGACGTAGATACAGTCACTTGGACTTCGTCTTGGCTGTTTGAGCAGGCTTTCAGTCAAATACAAAGAACGGGCTGAAATCTTAGGGATGTGTGTTAATTGTGGGAAGACAGCCCATTTCAGATTCAGGCTTGTGGAGCTTTGGAAAAAATTGTGATAGGATCTAAGTGATGGAACCACCAATCTCTCGTCTTGGTAGAGTAGAGCCAGGTTCTCAAAAAGTCACTTAATTTACCTTTTCTTTACGACTTCATGTCTTCCCCTTATTTAAAGCTCTGGGACCCTTAGAATCCAAGCTGGTGGCAGGCTATGTGATCAGGCAATTCACAGAGCACAGATGGACAGATGTGAGGAATGATGTCTCCCCTCATTAGTAATAGCACAATACAGAATGAAACCGCACTGAGCTCATTTCTGGCACAGCTGGCAAAGATGAAGAGCAACGAACATACTCAGTGTGGGCGTGGGGAAGTGGGTATTCTCATGGGTTTCTGGAGATGAGGGTTAGTGCCTTTCTCCTAGAGGGGCTTTGGCAATCTCTAGCAATGTTTGTCTAGTCTATACCTTTGACTTCACTCCAAAAACATGACTACAAAAATATTATATAAACAGAGATTGTAAGAACTTGGTCAATGGGGAAGCAATTAAATTAGCTATTATTTAGCTTAGTGATTCATGTAATAAACTGCCATTAAAGAAGAATGAGGTTACACACCATCCTCTAACATGAAAATATTGTAGAGTCATTGATAACTAAGCCCATTTTCGGAACATTACATGTTTCAACTTATGGAAATCATGTGGCTTATAAAAAGATAGCCCAATAATATTCTTTTTTGGCTTTGTCTATGGCCCCAAAAATATATAGAATAAAGAAACTGACAAATCCTACTCTTCTAAAACAATCTAAATTTGACTTGGAACACAGGTATCGACTGCAACTATCTGTCCTTCACCAACTTAAAAGGACTGAAAGAATATAGTAATGTTAGCTTCATCTAAAAATGGGCAATTTCAAGGCAATCTCTTGGGATGCTGGAGTTCACACAATACACACTCTAACTCAAGTCTGTCTGCTGTCAGGAGGTTGCTGTAAGTCACAGATGGTGGTAGCTCACAGGGATGGCGTCATCTCATAGTGACTGCTGTTTCTCTAACAGTGGCAACAACTGTGCACCAGCAATCCCCTTGGGTGTCACATGAGAAGGAGCCAGCCAAGATCTTAAGAGGCCCCACCTGAAGAGACACTATCAGCAAGCCACTCCTGTCTTTCTGATCTCTTGCTCATAGCCATACACCTGATATGGGACAAAGCCTTCGCTTTCCTTGCTGGGACCTGAATCTTCTATCGGAGGACGATCTCAGGTTGCTGGAACCCACTGTGTGTTCAGACAGCCAGAGGGTCTGCAGATGTTGTTGGGGATGTGAAGGCACTGGGAGAGCTCAGGTTATTTACGAGTGGCCAAGGAAGTCAGAATGAATCTGCAGAGCATGTTTATAGAGAAAACCAGAGGGAAGCATCTCCTCTAGGTTCTCTGTGGAGTTCAGTTAGACATTCGTGCCAGAATGTGGAAGTTCATACACAAAGCTGTCGAGGTTAAGGGATACGTGGAAAGAACTCTCTCATTTTCTTCAATGGACTTCTTTATAGGCTGACTTCAAAAAAAAGAATATACTCATCTTTCATTGTAAACAAAAACTTAAAATATACAGAGACTTGTTGTATAAAACTTCAGAAAGGGAAAGAAAACAAATAGAGCACCAATCCGGTTCCACCTCTCCCAGACTTCACTTTTGTGAGTATTTGGAGAGTTTCCATTCCCAGTGTTTTTATATAATTTGCTTTGAGTAGGCAGGTTCTCACTGGGCTCCACAGACCCACTCACAGTAAACAAGGAACCATGTTTATCACCTTTGTTCACATGCTCTGTGGCTGTTTTGGCTACATGGAAACATGGACAGAGATGCCCACAAAAGTGATTTGATTTGTGCGAGTCTCCCTTATTTGGCTCAGAAAGCTGTCAAACTAGAGATCCAAATGAGCAGTTCTTGGGCTGGGGAGATAACTCAAAATACTTGGCATGCAAGCCTGAGAACCTGAGTTCAATCCCGGCATCCGCCACCTTTTTTTTTTTTAAAAAAGCTTGGTGTAGTAGCAGATGTTTTGCCGAGCTAATCATTGTGCCTCCAGTCTTATGAAAAGACTTTGTCTCAAAAGAACAAGGTAGATGACTCCCAAGAAACAGCAGGTTTTTTTTTTTTTAAAACACCTGGTCTCCATATTTATGTGCTCAAATGGGCACACTTAGAGGCATGTGTGCACACCCACACATACACACACATATAAGTAACCCAGAAGTCTGACATTCACCCATTGCCTTCCAGGCAGTAGCAAGGTGGGTAGCTAGAAGATTGGTAAGGTCTAATTCCTCCCATGCAACTGAAAAGACATATTCCTCCTTTGCAAATGAGTACTTAATTCAAACCTGCCCAAACCTACCAGTGCACCCAGAAAGTGCACCTGAACTACACATATGTCCACACCAATTTGAAAGGAGACGCGGCTTCTCTCTGTGACACACAAATCTGTGCTGCTATAAACACATCTCCCAGTAACACAAATAAATACACAACCTCAGCAGGTTTATGACTGCTCCCCATGTGGGAATGACTTTCTCTTTTGCTTTAAGGTTCTCTGGTTTCTAAACTTCACTGCTGCACAGACAATGAGCGATTGTTTGCTTTGAAATAGCAGAGGAAGCCCATTACTAACACAATGGGAAGGAAGCTGCTTTGTCTTGTGTTGCTGTTTACTTTGGGAGGTTGGTGGGTAAGATGATAGGCCAGTAAATAAGGCCGCTGTCTGCTCATAGAAAACCCTGGGAGCCCTCCAAAGTGAGGACAACTCCTTTCTGTTTTCTCTCATGTTGAGAATAGGTTTGGATAATTGCAGGTCGTTCTCCAAGTCTGACTTTGTGAATGAAACTTCTTAGCAATTTCCACCAAAATCCTCCACCAAATCAAATGAAGCTTGGTTCAGCAAAAAGGCATTGCCATGCAAATTTGTAGTAAATGTCTTCACTTTTCATTCAAGTGGCTAACCAGAATTTTGTCAAGACGACAGTTCCACAATCCAGCGAAACAGCACCAGAGCGTGCAAACATCCCCTTGGCTTGTAATTGTTAAAGTTTTTTTTTCCTTTAAGGTTAAATTAAATTGAACTGAAATTTTAAAAAGAGGAATGGCAAAGTCTATTTTTTACCAATTTCATTGGAAGTCAGTCATGTCCTAAGAATAAATCTACACTCAAACTTGTGCTAAAGTTCAGGTTCCTTTCAGCAAATTAAAGAGAAAGAAGGAAAAGAAAAAATAACATTCTAGACTTGAAAAAAAAATGCAGCTTTTAACAAAGTTCCTGGGGGTGCAAGGATGCGGGCGTGTGCTTAGGAAACAACGCTAACAAGTTGGGTGTAATCGAATCAAAACCAGACAGATTCCATTGCCCTTAAGTAGGGTATGTGTGTTTGTGGGGAGTGTTTCCCAAATGGGAATTTCAGCAAAGCGGCGGTGCTCCGAATACAAGCTCGAGAACTGTTTTATGAAGCCCACCCCCCTGGAGCAGGGCGGGGGCGGGGTGGGACTCGATTTCAGAGAGATGGCATGTAAGGGAGTGAGTGTCCCTTTGTGCCCTGCCTTCAGCTTCAGAAGTCTTCGTTTCTCCATCACTACCATGGCCTGCCGGATGCTCACCCTTATTTCACCGATGAGACAACAGAGCGATGGACGCCCATGCCATCTTGTCTCGGCTTAACTGCTCCACTCACCCAGAATTCATGGACAGGCAGAGTTTAGCATTTGCTCTTACAACTCTGAACTTGCATGGCAGCTCAACTCCCGGTCACTCTTGATGGTTGCTAGGCAGCCAGAGCAAGCAGTTCCCGGGGGCTCTTTGGAACTTACCAGGGGCTAGGACTGGTTGCTTGCTGCAGCTCTTTTTTGAGTCCTTTGCTCTTTGTGGCCATTTACCTTCTGTAGCTTTTACTTCTTAGCCGCTCTCAGGAGTCTTTTGGCTGCTCTGATGCCATCCACTCTTGGTACAACTAACTCAGCCTACTCTACCGAAGAGAAAAGTGTGGATTGTCCGATGAAGCTTTATTGGGACTTGTGCTGTAGCACACTGGGCAGTGCTGGGCGTAGGGGTGTGGTGTGGTAGGGCGGGGCTTAAAGGTTTATATAGGCACAGAAGGTCAGGTGATACATACATAGTGTATAGTCGTCCGTTCACTAACTGAAGGCCTCTCTGTTTAGTCACAGAGTTCTGTCCAGGTCCACTGAGCCTACCTGCCCTGGCTGCCTGTCATGAGCACAGGGGGCACTTCCCTCTAGACTAGTTTAACATTTATAAGGTGGGGGAGAGATATCTGGAGAGCTTGGCATGCCATCTCCGAGAGACATCTGAGCCGTCATGGTTGAGAGAATGACTTCTGAAGTCATCTTGGTCAGGGCCTAAGCTTCAGGAAGATCATGTCATTCAGTTGCCTGCACAGCCGCTTTCCCTGCATATGCATGAGACGTGTAAAAAAAAAAAACCACCTGAGATTATCATAGCAATAGCTTCAAAGGTGGCTACTTGATTGACAAACGTAACTGGGCTGAAGTTGTGACTGCTGCTACCTTTGATAGGACTTCAAAAGTGGCTACAGTGTCCCCATGGTTCTGCTGGACTCAGAGTCGATGGAACAGTATGAGGAGTCTTTAGTCCTGCCTTGATCCATGCCCAACTCGGGCCAGTCACCAGTTTGAGGTCTAAGACAGAGGCTGTGACAGCAGCTGCATCTGGGCAGATTTGAAAACTGTCAGTCAAGCACTGGGACTGAGGATTCTTATTCTTGCCAACCGCAGACGGTTTCAGTCGCTGACGGCAGCATCCCTTGCATTCAGGCACTCACTCAAAAAGAACTGATTAGGTAGGTGCCTGTGCCATGTAAGGCTGAAAGGTTACAGAGAAATCAGAGATGGGATAAATTCTCCTTGGTGCACAACACGGCCTCACGTCTTGCGTAGCTGAAATTTCCTTTTAGATTTTTCTTGGCTCTGCTGTTCCTCATCCTTTCAAATCATTCATTAGAATACTCATCTCTTCCTTTTGGATACATAGAGAATTTATGGTTTTGTTAGTTTGCCTTTGAGACGGGTGAAGTTCAGTCAGAAACCAATGAATGGATCAAGCACCTCTTAGCAGTCACAGACTGTCAAAACTTGAAGGGGTGCTAAGGAAGGGCCCTCCATCAGCTGCGTTCATTGTAACACACAACTTCAGAAGGTTGCTTTGTTCTTCCAAAACCCAGTGAGTATATTTCCGGTTGGGGCACTCTTCTTACTTAACTTGGCAATACCAACAGATTACCCAGCCCAGGTTCCTCCCGTGCAATGACTCCCAGACCCAGTCTATCAGGATGAATTAGTCACATTAGCTACTGGAACAACTGAACGCAAGGCCTGGGTAGGTACCTGTGTCCGAAGGTTACCGGAAAAAACAGGCCTCTTTAGGGAGCATGCAATGCAGACTGTGTCTGAAGATGGCCCGTCCCCGCTAGTCGGTGAGGAAACTGCTTCAAATATCAGTTATCAGTGTCACACAAGAGAATTCCCCATCGGCCTCGTTAATGCTCTCCACTCAAACCCTGATTCTTTTTAAGAAGACATTTTCCTGGTTTCTATTTAATATCTCATTAGATAGAAATTCTGATAAGTACAGAAAATCTCAAAGAATAAAATTACAATGGTTTAATTTCTTCCACCAATGGCGATTGCTTGTATTTTCGTGCCCGATGGTCTCTTGCAAATGTGTATGATTTTCTATATATCGTATGACATTAAATATTCCAAGTGCAGAGAAAATAGTAAAGGGACCCTGTATGCACATCACTTAGATTGGATGAATGTTAACACTTAACCTCATTGACTTCATTTCTTTATAAACAAAACAGATCCATCTAAAACCTATTGCATTTTTTCTCTTCCAACAAAAAAAAACCAAACAATGTCATTTGAACTGGTGTAGTTTCCACGCGCCCTTGTTACTGTTTTTCTCTATGTAAGTGTTACATATAACCATATATGTTGCTTCTGAACATTTAAAAGTTTAAATAAAAACGATATAGTATACATGACTTACAATGATATCTCAGCTTTGCAAAATGCTAGAAAAGTAGATTAATTCAACAGGGATTATGTATAAAAACTTAAGGATTTTTTCCCCCCTAGGCTAGCGACATGTAGTGTGATTACCATTTGTAGTGCTAGGCCACGGCAAAGAGGAACAGCTCTCAGCTAGCCAGGCGACCATGAAGGTACGCTGACAAGACGCTGGTGTATTGTGTTGCTAAGCTGTGATGGTCGGGACTACGGATGTGATATTCATTTAACTTAAAATGCGTTTAATTCACAATGAGTTAGGAGTGTCAACCTGAATGAAAAATAATCAGAGGTTCTCAAAAGAACACTGATATTTCCTTGGAAATAGCAGAGCATTTGCAGTGGGAATTTGTAAACCACAGTAAACTCTGGGCACATTATGGGAAGTTAAGGCAAGAAAAGTTTTTAAGAAAAAAGCAAGGCTTATATCAGATATTTAGAGATCTGGTCGTCACAGTGATGATTCCTAAGAGTGATGCTAGTCCACGGTGGAACTGGTATTGCCCTGAAGTGTGCTTGTAGGAAAGTGCACTTGAATTCATAAGGCTTTCATAGAAATGTCTATGCGCTCTGACAGTTCTGACAGGCATTTTAGTACTTACTATCAAACAATCATGTCTAAATATGCCTTCCTACCTGTATTTTCTTTATCATCCTTCTTTTCTCTTTCCCTCCCTCCCTCCTTCCCTCCCTCCCTCCTTCCCTTGCCCCTCTTTCTTCCTTTCTTTCTTTCTTTCTTTCTTTCTTTCTTTTCATCTTAGACCTGGCAAAATGATTCTATTTTGATTTTTGACAGTGTTCCTATTTCTTTCACAGTCCCCTCTTTTTGACAAAGGCATTTCTCAAAGGAATATTTTTGATTGACCACCTTCCTGATGTTTGTTTATTTCCCTTTTAAAATTGTGTACCTGTTACCTGTCAAAATTCTCCAGAGTTCTTTTAACAAATGTGGCCTACTGTATTATATGATACCTATTGTTTACACAGAGGTAGCCTTGAACTAAACAACAGAGTGCAGGTAAGCAAGGCTTGGGAACACTTCCTGTTCAAATGTGGCTATAAGTGTTTTGACAGAGATTCCTAGTTATTAATAACTTCTCCGTAGACATGAAATCAGACCAGACCAATGTCTGGAACATGGTCATCTAGACAAGAGACAAGCAAGAACTAACTCCAGTATGGCTGACCAAAGACATTTTTTTTTTTTTTATTGAGCAAAAAAAAATTTCTGCCTCCTCCCAGCCTCCCACTCCTCTCCTCCTCCCCCCACTCCTCTCCCCCTCCCTCTCAAATCTGAAGAGCAGTCAGGGTTCACTGCCCTGTGGAAAGTCCAAAGTCCTCCCCCCTCCATCCTGGTCTAGGAAGGTGAACATCCAAAGACATTTTTAAAGAGGGAGTTTGACTTAACTCCAGTAAGAATGTGGGAGAGATGAAGGAGAAAGTGAAGTGATGCTGCAGGAGTTGAGAACCGAGTTCATGTACTCATGCACCTTCCTGTTTCCAGACAGCATTGTCTTCAGAGGTGCCTATGTAGACACAGGGAGATTTTTTGCATTTGAAATTAGGTGTGCTATCCCGTTGGATGGCTTAGCCATCAATTCTTTACTCATTCTTCTATACAATGAGAATTAAATTGTCCCTAATACACTTATAATATAGTTGAATAGCCATCACCTGTATGCTTGGGACTTCAGACTTTTTAAAAAGTTTAGAATATTTGCACATTATATAATGACGTGTCCAGGGACTGGGACTCAAGTCTCCACAGGAAATCCTCTTGTTTCATATGTGCCTGTTACATATGGCCTGAAAGTGATTGCATCCGACGTTTTTGGTGCGCTTGTGTTTCATCTATGACATGTCACCTGAGGCTTTCCACAGGTAACTTTGTATCAGTGCTCAGAACATCACAGACTTGAGAGTATTTTGAATTTCAGGTATCATTTACCTGTCTCCCTATTAGTTTTATTCTCTTTGGAATGGAACTTCTTCTCACTGTTGATACTTTTTGTATAGCCTCTCCAGCAAGCCCTCACACATGGTAGGTATACCCTGAGTCACAAGGGTCTATAACTGACATCATAAAATTCCTCCAGGGCTCCCATTATATCCAAGCCAGTGGTTCACCCTGTGCTCTTCAAGTACCACTTCCCACAGACTTGTCTTCTTGTTGTTTTATGAATGGTGTCCCACTTCCCTACACAAACCTCAGTGCAGATTACCCTTTTAAGGAAGCAGAGAGAAACAAAGCACAAGAAAAAGAAGTCCATGTGATTGTTTTAGCTCTTTCTCACACAACTCAATATTTCACTGGCCTTAGGAGATGCCCCCTACTTCAATTCATTCAAAACAAACATCCTTTCTTTGACAGAAGTCAAAATGTCAGAGCTTAGGGTATGTGGCCTGGGAAACACTTGGCAAATGGAGAGGTCTGGGTGAGTCTGTCGTCTGAGAAGCCAGGCTCATGAGCCGTCAGCGTTTCCTATTGGCAATCTCCAACTAAGCATCTGTGTTGGAAACCTTGAATCGATTGATGGTGTCATCCATTTTCCAGATTGAGAGATGAGAATGAAACTTGCCCAAATTATCCACACGTCACCTGTAAGCACTTACGACGGACAGAGCTGGGCTCCTGTCTAGGCTCCTCGTCCTTTGGTACCTCAGAAAGCTACCAGAGTGAAATTCTGCACATGTTTACTTCACTTTCCCCAGACCTTACCACCAGGGGAAAGGAGGTGCTGGGGCTTGGGGGAGGCAGGCTTATTCTGCTCCAAAACCCTAGAAAGCAGCCAGATAGAAAATTTTAGAGTGCCTTCAGTCTTTCAGGCACAATTGTAACTGTTTCTTCTTACGTAGATATTTGAGGAATTAATCAGCCAGGCAGACTGGGTGGCTGTTGGGCTGGAGAAAGGAGGAACTTTCCTACTTTCTCTTCTTGCCTCCTGAGATGAGAAGTAAGAGAGTAACTAATAGAGCCACTTTTCCTTCTGGGCCATCCATCTACCAAACGGATGTGGCTAAGAACCCCCAAACCTTCAATTATGGAGCCCGTCCCTCTCTGAGCCTTGAGCAATAGTGGATTTGAGAAGGAACGGAGAGTGAAGCTTGCTGTTTTTTTTTGTTGTTTGTTTGTTTGTTTGAAGTAAATTCTATACTATTTTATATTTGGACAGAATTCTTAGGGGAGAAATGCTAGGGCCTTTGGGAGCCTGGACGGACAGACGACTGTCAACCCAACAGTGAGGTTGGGCTCAGGGCATACACCCTCCGCTTCTCCTGTTTTCAGCCCCTTGTGGTGGCGTTTCACGTTTTACAAAACATCTTCATGGGAAAAGGGTAGCAGTTAGGCTTGAGCTCTTTCTATAACTTAATGAAGCTTTGGAAAGGGAATCTGATCCTCACATTGGCGCTTGGATGTTATCTGCCTATAAACAGTGTGGCGAGGGTCTTTGTGAGATTTATAGGAACCGGCAATCGGCAGAGCAAATGTTAGCTTCTTCTCTGGCCTCATAAAGCTACTCTGCTGGCTTTGCACAGCTCTCAAATAAGGGTGTTGGACGCACAGACGAAATGAACACTGTACGGTTGACTGCCAGCCAGGGCCTCCAAAGTTTATCAACTGGAGTTCTCTTGCCTCTCAGAAGAGGGTTAGTTTATGTGCTGATTTCCACCTGACCACACAGTTTCACACTTTCTCCCCAAATCCTTCTTCCAAAGTAAACCCTCAAATTACAGGCTTGCAAAATCTCTCACCCGTGAGGTAATAAGGAGGCAAGGATTTTCAATTCGGAGTAAAAGATAGGAGAGCAATGGTCCTCCAGGGCGTGTCGCAGGAGTGAATGAGATGCTGTCACTCGCCGGAAGCCGAGATGCTTCTACAAGTAAAGGTAGACTCCCCCAGGAAGTGTCTCTGGTTACTAAGAATCAGCTAACTAATAGGGGGTGGCCAGTCTGGTTATGAGTCTGGGAATGAAAGAAATAAGAAGTAGCAGCCTTCCTTGAGAATGGGGTTTTGTGTAACAGAATATAATGTCTTTTTATTACAGGGAAGGCAATGATTGATTACCAAACACAATCTTCCCCATCTTGAAGTAATAAGTGTGAAATGACCATCTCGCCTTGCTTGTAGAGCCTCCTCTTTGTTATGCCCGGTGTGAAACAGTCTACAGGCTAACAGGCCAATGAATCCTGCAAGGGGCAGCCCCTCTTCCCCCAGCCCACGTTGCCTGCTGGTGGAGTAATGAATGAGAAGCTGAGCTCTGCACAGGGTTTCTCTGAATAAAAGAACTTGCGCTTCTAAAGTCACAACCAGCCCTGCCCTCTCCCCATGAACTCTCTTGGTTTAAAGGTAGTAGCTTGTCTCTTCAGCTTGCCTTCTACTACTTAGCTCGTAAAGGCAAGAGGGAAATGTCAGGTTCAACCGCAGAGGGGGCAGAGCTCTTCAATTCGGCATCACATAAAAGAGCCCCATGATGATTTCCCTGTGTGGGCTTTAAGGAGACACTGGCCTTTCCTACGCTGAGCGCAAAAGCAGGCACACAGAAAGCGTTACTCTGGCATGGTTCGGGTCAGGCCGTGTGTTTATGCCAGGAGTGTGGAATTTCTGCTACAGAAAACCTTGCCAAGGTCAAGAAGCATATACACTAATGAAGGAGCGGGGGGGGGGGGGGGGGCTTGTCTCAGTGTCATCTTTACTCAATAGCATCTGGCAGGTCGCAGTGGAATCTATGTCCTGGCAATGTAACTTCAGCCAGCCAGCGACTCTCCCAGCAGCTCAAGGAAACAATTAATAAGTAGATCTGTACTGAATCCCTACTTTGTGCAAGGTACGGAGGTAAGTACTTGACAGGGATAAAAGAGGGTCTGATCCTGATGGGGGAGTGAGCTCCAGGCACTTGGGATTAACTCTGCATATCAGCATCATGTTCTTTCTAGCCAGAACTGACGCTTCTCGTCCAGGAAGAAAATTTTGATTTTGTTTAAGTATAAGAACTGAGTTTTCCCAAAGCCTGGGTGAGCATCTTCACAGTTGTAATGTGTGAACTGTGGTTGGTCAAAACCAATGATTCTAAACAGCCTGCATTTTAGAATCTCCCAAGGAGCAGTTTCAAAGCCGCCACATCTGGGTCCAGTCTCTTGCACTCTGAATTGATTGAGTTTGTATCCTAGTGTTTAGGGTTCCCTGGGGCTAAGAATCAGTAGCATGATAAAAGTATTTTATTTTCTTTTTTGTGATTGGATTAGCATTAGTCATGTACTTCAGGTCAAGACAAAAGCAGGGTATATACATCCTGCTTTCCTTTCAAGATTTGGACAGTTTTTGGAAAGGTGGAGTTTGAATAGGTGTAAGCAATTTGTGGTGATGAAGGAGGAAAAATTATCAAGGACAGATACCAGAGGAAAGCAGAAGAGAGAGAAGCGTGGTCCACGTGATGCTGTTTAACTGATGGAGTAACCAAGAAAGTGCAGCCTCCTTACTTTAGACCAATAGATGTAAACTTCGTTATGCTTGTGCTATTCTTGCCTTGGTCTCCTCCCAGAATTTAATTTAAATGTCAAGTTGAAACGTGTGATCATTGGGAATTAAAAAAAAATTCTTCCAGTTGTTTCTATTATATAGATAAGTTTGAGAATCACTATGACCAATTTCTTGAGTGAGACAACATTTCCAATGACATAAGCCAGCAGTTCTCAAAGCGGGGCTAGCTGTCAACAGCACTTGGAGAAAACTTGTTGAAAATTCAGAGTTTTAGAACCTGTTCTTATGCTACTGATGGACATGTTAGGAGCAACAGTCTGTGTCTCTGATACAAATAAAACCACTGATTGAGCCAGACAGTGGTGGCACACACCTTTAATCCCAGGTTTCTGGAGGCAGAGATCTGTATGAGTTTCAGGCCAGCTTGGTCTACAAGAGCTAGTTCTAGGTCAGGCTCCAAAGTCACAGAGAAACCCTGTCTTGATAAACCAAAAAAAAAAAAAAAAAAAAAAACCCACCACCAACAACAAACCAACCAACCAACAAACCCCAACCACTGAAGATACCCAGCTCCTCAACCATTATAGCTATTATTACAGCCCAAGACCCTTAACCTGATATAGCAACTTAGAGGGAAATACAAGGTTCTCTCACCTGATAGGATGGAGATGGACAAGGTGAGATGGAATAGTACATCCAGAATGGCAAACTTAGGAAGTAGAAGTGGAATGGATCAGAGGCATTCAATCAAGTGAAAGCTGAAAGGGTTTCTGAAAACAATAAGATCAAATCTGAGAATGCAGTTTAGAGGGTTGTGGTTCAGGACAAAGAGTGAGGGGCAAAAGAGATATTTTTTTAATTTATTTATTTATTAAGGATTTCTGCCTCCTCCCCGCAACCGCTTCCCATTTCCCTCCCCCTCCCCCGACCAAGTCCCCCTCCCTCATCTGCTCGAAGAGCAATCAGGGTTCCCTGCCCTGTGGGAAGCCCAAGGACCGCCCACCTCTATCCAGGTCTTGTAAGGTGAGCATCCAAATTGCCTAGGCTCCCACAAAGCCAGTACATGCAGTAGGATCAAAAACCCACTGCGATTGTTCTTGAGTTCTCAGTATTCCTCATTGTCCGCTATGTTCAGCTAGTCCGGATTTATCCCATGCTTTTTCAGACCTAGGCCAGCTGGCCTTGGTGAGTTCCCGATAGAACATCCCCATTGTCTCAGTGTGTGGGTGCACCCCTCGTGGTCCTGGAGAAGCTAAATAAGAAGGTGAATCCAAAGACAAACACATAGGCATCCTCATGAATATTAACCTTCATCAGGCGATAAAAGGAGACAGAGACAGAGACCCACATTGGAGCACCGGACAGAAATCTCAAGGTCCAAATCAGGAGCAGAAGGAGATGGAGCATGAGCAGGGAACAAAAGAGATATTTTTATCATCAGGTAAGGAAGTCATGGGAGAATTTGAAAAGGAGATCAGTTTTTAGGGGGAAAATAAGAGCAAAGGGGACATTTTAGGACAGTGAACCGAGTGTGTACCCTGGGGAGGCTACAGAGGGAAAGAGAAGTCAGCTGTAGAAGACTGGTTCAGAAACCCATAGGGCTACAACTAAATTCTAGTGCCCCTGTTTAGCATCCAAAAAAAGTCACTTTGAATTTTGGGAGGAAGAAACATCACCTCCAGTCCCTTGACCTTATCCTGCTTTTGAATGGGAAAGGCTACATGTTAACCTCCATTTTCCTGAAAATCTTAGGGAAATAGCAGGCAAATTTCTAATACTTCACTGAAGAGTTGGTACCCAGCCATCCACAGCCCCTCTTGTTCTTTTATGGCGATGAAGAGGAAGTCATTCATTTCTCAGGAAGTAAAAGCAGGTAAAAGCAGGCAGAATCCAGTTCCTGGTGATGATGGTGGTGGGGGTGAGAGCTTGTTTGTTGTAGATAATTCTTCCAAGTCTGGTCACAGGTAATGGCTGAAACAGACTTACTTCAGGTGTGCTCCGATGCTGCTAAGTCTGTTTGGGGACTGTCCCCATTTAAGCGACGGGTGCAATTTGGCTAGGAGAATACATTTCCATTTGCCCTGGAGTTTGACATCTGCCTTCCAACGACAGCATGTTGCAAGACATGTGAGGATGCCTAGTTGGCAAGGCTGTTCCCTGACTAATGGAGAAAATGACCTTACATCATTGGTCAGAATTCTTACATTATCCTTCATGTGGGAAGTGGAACTTCCAGAAGAAGTTGGGGCTAGTTTTAACATGCTTGCTGGTCACCGAGACAGAAAATATTCACCGTGACTCAAGATTCCTTTGGCAAATATTTGACTTGTCTTGGATTTAGGTCCAGGCGACTGTATGAAAAAGCACAACCCCAGCTCTTTTATGTAACCCAATAGAACACCCTTCACATCATTCCTTGATGCGTTCAATTGGCTCTGTTTGACTCTACCTGACTCTTGATTTTTGTACCATATCTTTTAACTGGAGAAGTGGGGTTCCCTGAATGTTGAACTGAGAGTATTAGCCCTGGACAAGAGTCCCAGAAGAAGAATGTCACTGTCGTGGCTTGAATTGATCCCAGATGGCGCGGGAATATGGGGGATGAGTAGTTACATAAAATGACCTGAATATGCAATATAAAGCAGTGACATTTTGCAGGGCAGCTTGACCCACAGCCGCATGTCCTTGATGCTGGAAATCAGGGGCCATTTATTTCAGACTTTGGATGGCATGAAGTGGTCGAAATGATTAAAACCATCCCATTCAGTGTGCGTCGAAAGATGGTAGACCTTCAGAAGAGACCCAGGGAGGAAACCAACAAACCGATTTCCTAAGAAATGATGCTGGGAATGAGAACCCAGGACCACAGTCCTTTTTATCTCGGCTGTTTGGATGGTATTGAGAAATCCTTTTGAATGTGCGCTGCTGCGTTTTGGGTAATAATAATAGCTGGGAGGGGAAGATGTGGTCGTGGCTTCCTGACCCCTCTCTAACCGGGATGATAAATATAATGACTCTAATGAAAACACTGAGTCTGCTTTATTTATCTCTCCATGGGAAGCTGGAAGATGGGATGGGTGTCTCCTTAGTGATTTCTACCAGTGGGAACAGAGCAAACAACAACGGGTCCATCTGGGTTAGGGGCTTTATGTCTAACCCCAGGTATCAGGGTCGTTCTGAGCAGACTGTAAGGGTAAGTGAGGTGATTTTCTTTGCTAGTCTGTTTAACGGTTACCTGGGCTGTATACTTGGATTTTTTTTTTCAGGACATAGGTTACAAAATATACCAGTCAAGAAATGAGTATGAACTTAGTCAGACTAGATGTGAAGTGGGTTCTAGGAAAAAGCTCCCCATCCAGCCACTGCCGCTGTAAGGTACAGGAAGCCATTCTGAACCCTTCTGGGACTCTGGAAACAGGAGGAATTGGGAAGACACCCACCATTGCTACCACTGCACAGCATGGCACTTTAGCACACTCGTAGCCATTGAGTGAATTGTGATTTCTTAGAGAAAATATCTCATTTTCTGACCAGTGTTTCATTCACTTAAACTAGGCTTTAGGGTGTGTGTATGTAGTAAGCTTTCAGACCCCACTTTTCACAAACAGGGATAATCTTGGGGTTGTGGTGACTTTTCTGAAGCTCTGAAGTGACTTAGTGTGTGGCCGGGGCTGAGCATAGTTTTCTCGGAGAGGAATTTTTTGAGTTCTTTAGTGTGGCATTCCCTCTTTCCTTCCTGTGACATTCCCTCTTTCCTTCCTGTGACATTCCCCCCTTCCTTCCAGGTTTATTACAGTTTTCTGTCAGACTCTGATCTCCCTGAGGGGAGAGGTTGCCTTCCGCAGGCTTTGGTTTTACAAAACATCTGGATTTCAACAACTATTGTTTCATAGAAATTTTTGCCCTTTTAGAAAGACCTGAAGCTGCTTGCGGCATCCTGACCTTTCAGCCAGGATGTGGTATCTTAGAGCTATCTGCTGTCCATTCATGGATGGGGAGGAGGCAGATAAAGTAAGGATGCCCAGCGAAATGTGATTTTTTTCCTCTTCCTTTCTCAGTCCATTTCCCTTTTCCTCTGCTTCAGCTTTTGAGCAATTTTCCTTTCTCTGCATTGAGAGCTTTTGAGCAATGTTTCTTTGTCTGCACTGAGTGTATTTATTTCTACTTCAAAGGACTCTGTCTGGTTATTGGTTTGGCACCAAAATGGGGCCTTTTTGGTTTTCACAGAAATGAGGACTCTGTTGACTTTGAAAAGCACTTCTCACATCAACTGGTGTCATTCCAAGTGCCCAAAGGGGTCACCAATCTAGACACTTAGAAATAACCCACTTTCACAAGCAAGTGGAGAATTCTGTATCCTTTAGAACTGATCCTATTGCTGTGCGTGCATCTGTGTTTGCATGCCGGTCATCAAATGCTACAACCAGCAGAGCCTTATCACAATGTGCCCAAGCTTAGATGAAGGGGATGGACTCTGTGTCCTGAGCCATTTTTGCAAATTGAAGAATCATTAAAATTGGAATTTACAAATGAGTCTTTAATGTTTGAAGTTTTGCAGAATAAAATGAGTCAGATGTCCGAGAAGTTCATTAGCAACATTGTTTTAAACCAGTCACACAGCTTTTGCAAGGACAAGACATTCCTAGTTAATCTAATAACATGTGCGATCGGAAAAGCCTCCTAGGCTGATGGGGTTGCCTCTTTATGGTCGCCAGAGGGGAATTTTAAGTGTTTCAGACCAAGGTGAATTATACAACCCAGCTATTATTAAGAAGAGAAACACGAGAATGTGAATGTTAGAAAACTGACTGTATAAAAGTTGGGGTGGGGAGATGACTCAACCCATAAGATTTCCGCCACATAAGCCTGAGAACCTGGCTTTACATCCCAGCACCCACGTAAAAGCTGGTGACAGCACACATGCTTGTAATTCAGTGTTAGGGAGGCTGAGAAAAAGACCCTAGGGCTTGCTGGCCAGCAATCTAGACATGTTTGTGAGAGACCCTGCCTAGAATGAATGAATGAATGAATACATTTAAAAAGAGAACCATGGAGGAAGACACTGTGGTGATCACTCCTGGGAACTCTTGGGTGGGTCCTATCAGCATCTCCACAGATTCTACTCCCACCTGCTATTTCTGTTTTAACACCAGTACTTCTAGAACATTCTACTCCAGAGCATATTATTATTTAATACTATATGGTAATCTTCAGGGAAAATATTTTATATATATGATCTCATTTATTTTTCAACTAACAGATGAGTGTTCTGAGGCCAATAGCAGTTAAATGCCTCCCCAAAGGCCACCCAGGTAGTAAATGGAACCAGTAGAATTTGAACCTAAAACTCTTGAGTTTATTACTATATTAAGATGCTAGTATTGTGTTGAAAATGACAGGACTTGATAAAAGATGATAACTGTGTTATGACAAGAGCGACTAAGCCCCTATCTCGTGCTGTGGTAGGTGCCGCAGTGATCGTTTTACTGGTATAGAGTTAAGAATGAGTATATCACTTATGCAGTTATGGATAATACTCCAAGTATAATTTTTTCAGTCACCCAACCGAAGAGCAGATTGAAGAGCCCCGAGCAGAGGGACATATCTCAGACCTTTGTGCTCTCCACTCTTTTATTTTCTTATTTGCAAATCTCTTTGCTTTCCCCAATTTTGGCACACAGGAGTTGGAATCAAAGGGCTCTTCCTCTTTGTGATGGCTAATCTTCACTGTCAACTTGCCTGGGCTTCAAATCACTGATGAGACAGACTTCAGGGTGTGTATCTTTCCGTAGACGAGAAGGGAGGACCCACTCTGAAAGTAGGCAGCTCCATCCTGTGGGCTACGGTCCTATACTGAACTCTAAGGGGAAAGGAAGAAGCCAGTGAAGCATCTGCCTACTTCTCATCCTGCTTGTGGACACACTGTGATGAGCCGCCTCACCCTCTTGCCATCATGTCTTCACACCATGAGGGACTGTATCTCTTTAAACTGCAAGCCAAAATAAATCCTTTTTCCTTAATTTGCTTCTTTTCATGTATTTGGCCATGGCAAGAAGAGAAGTGACTAATATCCCCCTACAAAAAAGCTAGCCTTTTCTCTAATGTCCCTTCTTTCTAGTCCCAGGCTAGATGGAGCAATGGCAAAGGTACCTGCCTGCCCTGTTAAGTGTGACATGGACACTAGCTGTCCTGCAGTGAGATTTGGTTGAATATTTAAGTGGTCATTCACTAACTTTGACATGAAGCAGCTTCTTCTTCCAGCTGAAGGCCATTGTTATAACTGATATCATGATTAAGACTATGCTAAGGAAGAATATTCCATTTTTTTAAAAAAAACTTTGCATATGTTTATGTATATGTGTAGTATGTATGTGTTCATGTGTGTTAGTGCAAACACATACATGCCTCATATATGAATATGAGGATAATCTTAAGTGTTAGTTTTTGCCTTTTTTGTAATTTGAGGCAGGGTCTCTCTGTTGTTTGCCTCTGCTTACACCAGACAGACAAGCAGGCCCATAAGCTTCTAGGAGGTCTCCTCTCTCACCCTCCTTTTTTTGCTATACAAATACCAGGGATACAGGTGTGCATTGCTGTCTAGCTTCTAACTAGGTTTGGGGGATTCAATCTCAGGTCCCCACACTTGCTTGGCAAAGGCTTTCCACCCACCAAACTATCTACTCAGCTCTACTCTGTCTTCTGGAATTCAGATGTCATTGGCAGGGTTGAAGCTGTCTTATGCAAACACCAAGGAAAATATTTGATCCAGAGGAGGAACTTCAACAAAAATGTTGTGTATCTAAAGATACCGTGAATCTTGTGAACTTAATTGTTAAAGATGAGAAGAAAAGAGAGACCCTATGGATGGCGATCATATGGGCATGGCTTATACATTTTTATCTTAGCCTAGCTAATAATTAGCATTCACATTCATCCTTAAATGTGTCCTGGTTTGGGCAGTAAGTTATAAAGTTTACCTGGAAGTAAAACTTAAATGTTATGAGGTTTCTTCACACCTTCCTTTATCCATTTAACAAGTGTTTGAGTACCGACCCACTCTGCGACAGGAAGGAGTGGAAGAGTAAAACAAATCAGGTGTCTGCCCTCACTGGAGACAAAAATTCAGTCAGACAGACTAACGAGTAGCAGGTAGACAAAGAAGGGTGAATATTATGAAAATTGCAATAGGGGTGTTGGGAATGGAAAATATTTGAGAAAGCAGAAGGTATGGCAGAGATAATATCTCTGGGGAAATCTCAACATGGAGTCCTGGGAGGATGAAGAGAATCCAGTCATGAGTGTGTGTGTGTGTGTGTGTGTGTGTGTGTGTGTGTGTGTGTGTAGGGGGTGGGGTCTGACTGAAGAGCCTGGCTGAGATCTAAGGGAGAGAGTGGTAAGTATGTTCCCAGAATCACAAAGTTCAAGGATTAGGTTCCAACTGTGGGAACGGGGAAGGCTCCAGAGAGAAGGAAGTTTATCAACAGTCACCCAAAAGCGATCAAGGGATGACGCTCCTCTGGGAAAAGCAAGGAGCAGAGGAACAAGGACCAGGGTGGGTCTGTTAAACAGCGCATATTTCCATTCGGACAAGTCCACACAGTCCTGTGACAAAGCAGCCGGAGAACTTGCTGGAAGCTGGGCCAGGGCAGAACTGGGGAGTCTCAGCATGCAGTTTCCAGCCTGGCACTTCATAGAAGAGGGACTGCCTATGCTAACTGAGGGTGCTGTTTGATTTTTCTATCAGTGATCCATCGAGTTGATTAATAACTGAAACAACCAATCTGCTGGTTGGATAATGGAAACTCAGAGTTTTCCAGATGAGAGAAATGTTCTTTATGTTATTTAAGATTTGAGGCCAGAGCTGGAGGCCCTGGGAGGATTTCTGCCAAGGTACAGTTCATTTTAATGACCAGCAGTCTCGTTTGAACATACTTTAAGGTATAAAAACATATTACTTTCTCTGGTTTGACCTCTTTAGCCCTTGGCTCTCATCAAGTTATATGAGGATTGTTTTAAACCAGTTTCTAAACAATAGGCTGCATTTCAGACATATCACAGGTCTATGTACAACTGGGCTCATGCTACACTTCCTGCATTAAAAGACCAAATTATCTCAAGGAGTAGGCAGAGATTGGCTTGCATTCTAAGGTGTGGTGGGCCAGATGCCCATTGCGCTCTCTTTCTCCACATTCATAGGCATGCATGGGACACCCCTATATGGTGGTTCTGTTGAACTTGTCCGTATTGGGTTTCATGGTCCAAGTTGATGAGGACAACTGACCGGTCTCTTCCTCAAGAGAGCACCAGCTCTCATTAAAGACAGTTGTGAGCCACCACGTGGTTGCTGGGAATTGAACTCAGGACCTTTTAAAGAGCAGGCTCTTAACTGCTGAGCCATCTCTCCTACCCCAGTGCCTCTCCCTCCCTATAGAAGCCTTTCTGACCCAAGATGTGCAAGTAGAGCAGAGGAGTGAAGGCTGGGACTTGGCCTTTCTCATCCTTGCTAGATGCTGGTGTGCACTGAACAGCCTGTACCACAGTTCTTCACAGAGTCTGTGGCAGCTGCTCTAAACATCCAGAAGATCTTAGCTTCTATGAGAGGGCAGCAATGGATTTGATCTTCCAAGGAAAGCAGAATAGTTTTTGAGACCCACAGAAGTTCTTCTCCTGCTTATGAAGCTTCAGGCTTTAAGAGTTTAGGTATGGGTTTTTGGATCGCAATTTTATTCTTGCTTCCTTTTTTAATTTTGTCTTCCTTGATACCTCTGCCTTATGGGAGGATGATCAGGTTTTTTTCCTTCAAGTTGATATACTCAGAACTTTATAACAAACAGGAAGAGTAAGAAATACTTTTCTCTGCTCAGGCTAATTCTATGTAAGCTTGTGCAGTGTGTATTGAGCTGTTAGAAAAAGTACATTCTTGGAAACTCTTTGGAAGCCCAGTTTTTAATTTCTGTTTTGGTGGATAATTCTTGATCAGTCTTCACTTTGTGTGGAGCAGATGAGAGACCTCACCCATAGGTTCACTCCTGCGGGGCTCCAGACAAAATGTTCAATCTGTCTGGCCCCCCAATGGATTATCTGTGTGACACAAGGCACATAAACCCTCACATGGTGTGCGGTGCATAGCAGAGGGTGCAAAAAATGTGCAGGTGAAGCCCCGCTCCTCTGACTTCTCCCTAGGCTCTTGAGGGAGCAGAACAGACCGAACTTTAAGCTGTGGAAGCTGGGGCCACAGTGCAGCGTTCTAATTGGCTATTGTACTTGGATATGTAGAGACTTGTAAAACAAGAGTTAGTCTACTTCCCACCTAATAAGGCTTACACAAATTGTAGCCTACCACCCCAGGTAGGGTGTTTCAGACAATGATTGCTATACTTTTGTAGAGGTTTTCAGCCACTCTAATTTTGGACACATATCTTACAACATACAGGAGGTATGCTGCAATCAGCACTCAGAAATGCCCTGGCTGACATGTCTCATGGCTTAATTATAGCAAAGCACACGGACAGAAGCAGTGTCTTGCATTATTCCCATAGCAATGTCTACGTGTTGGCCTTTCCTGGGTTTCCGGGCAGTTCAGCTCAGAGATGCGTATAATAAACTGCCAAGTACTTACCATTTGGGTCCTGTTGTGTGACCAGTAGTCTCACTGAAGTGCCTCAGGTTCTTAGTAAAGTTATGTATAAGTCTTATGCTTTGACTGTAACCATGCTCCTTTTCAATCTGCAGATTGAAATTCATTAGTAGATTATAAAAGCAATCCAAAGAACCATGGTCAGTATTTGGGAAAGGACTAACAGAGAATAGAATAGAATAGAATAGAATAGAGTACTAAATACCAAGTGGATTAATATCAAAGTGGCTTCTTCATAATAAAGCTTGGTAGTACTGTTTAAGATTTTATTCCTGGGCTAGATATATGAGCTCAGTAGGTAGAGGGGCTTGACACCAAACCCGATGACCTAATTTCACACAGGGGAGAAAGAAAGAGCCAATTCCCACAAGTTGTCCTCTGACCTCTACCTGAGCAACATGGAATATATATATATATGCACAAAAGTAAATAAATGTAATTGTAAATTTTAAAAAATAAAATTGGTCTGTATTCTATCTACTCTAAATAAAAGTTTAAATATGTTTAATCCCAGCACTCGGGAGGCTGAGGCATGCGGATCTCTGTGAGTTCAAGGCCAGCCTGGTCTACAAGAGCTAGTTCCAGGACAGGCACCAAAAACTACAGAGAAACCCTGTCTCAAAAAAAAATCAAAAAAAAGTTTAAATATGTATAGCATTCTGAAATCAGCACATGTTGACAGAAATTTCTGTCCCGTCAGGTCCTATAGCCATTTAGTCCTAAAGAAATACACTAAGGGCTCCATTAATTATAAACTGATTGGCCCATTAGCTCAGGCTTCTTATCAACTCTTATAACTTATATTAGCCCATTATTTTTGTCTACGTTAGCCACGTGGCTCGGTACCTTATTTGACGAGGAGGCAGTCACACATCTCATCCCTGAGTTCATTTGCTAGCATTGGGATGGGGGTGGGGGTAGGCTGACAAAACAAGAATGAAGCTCGACAATATTTTTCTGGTAATCCTCCTGTTCCATGCACCTGGTTATATGTCTTTGGCTCTTGTGGCGTGTTTGGCGTATCTGGATTATGGTGCTTCTTACAGTGAGCTGTAACTCTACTACCCCCATCTTCTTCTTCTTCCCTGGAATCATGAGATTCCCGAGAGTAAGAAGCGTCTCCTACTTGGTTGTATGTGTCCCGCATCTACTAGGTAGGTGATGGTAACGTGGATTGAGTTCATTTGGGAAGTACATCTCATGTTGTTAATGAGGGAAAGAGAAACTCGGTACATAACAAGGTGGCGTTTGCTGAGGACACCACACCATTGTTTATGTTACTAGGATTTCCAGACTGAACGTTCTGTGTGAAGCTTTCACATTCTAGATATTTTGCAAAGAAACACTGGTCCTTTTTCTTCTTTCTGCAAGTTTGTGATTCCTTTTAACGACTGGCAAGTGTGTAAATGCCATGGTAGCATCATTGTGTTGGTTTCCTTTCCGTAAGTCATATCTGAAGTGTGCAAGGCATCTGTCTCTATACAGGAAAGAGAAAGAATAATGCGCTCCCACGTGTTGCTTGCATTTTTGTTATGATTTAATAGAATTTATTTGCTTATGGATAGAAGATATGTTTGTATACATATTCCAGAATCAAAGGCTATAGAGGAATATACTGTGAGAAGATTCTTGCTGAGAGTCTCCTTCTAATGATACCAAATGCTGATGAAGACGTTGAACAATGACTGAAACTCTCACACACAGATTCGGGAGATACATTGGTACAAACACATGAGAAAACTGCTTGGGAACATCACTAATGTTAAATATAGCTTAACCTTGTGATTTAACAGTTCATTGGCTGTGAACACTTTTAATTCCCCTACTAGATTTATAGAGTATTACCAGAACACTTCAACCGGTTTTTATACATAACACCCCAAACTGAAAACAACTTGACATACATCTACAGTTTGTAGATACATACAAAATGTGTTGTAGTCATACAGTGGAATACTGTATAATAGCAAAAAGAAGAGGCATGTGTAATAGCATGAATAACACTAATAAAAATACTACCAGAGAAAGAAGCCAGACATGAAGGATTACATGCTGTGCTAAAATAGTTTGGAGGTTGGGTATTAACTCAATGAATATACAGAGAATCATTTGAGTTTGAGAAGGCTCTGGATTCTGAGCAGATTCTCTATTGTCATTTGTGATCTAGCTTTGTGGTCAAATGAACATGGAAAATTAACTTAAAGCTAATTTAAGATTTGCATTCTTTACCTCGATAGAAAATGATAAAGGAAAAAAAAAACACTTACAGAGAACATTTTAAAAAGTGTTTTTCTCGTTTTCTCTTCCATTTCTTAAGTTCTTCTCCCTAAAGAAAACCAATATTGTCTGGTCATTTCCAGATTACACAATGCTCACATGGGCAAGGCACATCTGAATAGACACCTGTACATATTTGTGTGTGTATTTTTTCCACCTTTAAAATGGCTTTCCATTGTTGTGACAAACACCTGAGCAAACAACATAAGAGAGGAAAGATTTCCTTCGGCTCATGGCTTCAGAGGTCAGAGTTGGTGAACACATGGCTTCAGCCCTTCTGAGCCAGTGCTTATAAGGAAGAACATCATGGTGGAAAGACACATGGCCAAAGAAAGGTGCTGACCTCACAGTGGCCAGGAAGCAGAGAGAGAAGAAGAGATGGGAGATGATAATGTGTGCATCCTTCTCCTAATGGCCTTCTCCTTCCAGCTGGTTACACTCCCTACTACCCCTTAAGACACTGCAAGTCCATCAATGGACTAACCTGCTGGATTAGGTGCATTTCCTCCAAGATCCAACAACTACTCACTGATATCACCAGCTGGGGACCAAATCTTGAACTCAGGAGGCTTTCATGGGGATGCTTCATATCCAGACTATTGCAAATGGTAAAACACATTGATTTTTGTCTTTTCTTACTCCCTCTCCTGAGTCTGGGTCAAGGCTGGCACTTCTCAACACATAAATGTTACTATTATAAAGTAAACAATATCCAGAACTATCCTCTTTCTTGACCAAAGGAGAATGTGAAAAAAGAGTAAACTGAATGGTTATAGAAGTTGTAAGCCACTGAGTCCTTTTTTGTTCATCTTTTCCAAATTTTAATGACAATGCCAGCCTAGTGCTAAAGAAAAGAGTTATAGTTTATTTTTAATCTATCAAATAACCATTTTCAGAAGCTTGTAATTTTCCATTTTTAGTTGGAAAGTTTACATCTTCTGTTCTTAAAAGCTGAAACATGGGATGACAGCTCATTAAGAAATAAATGTTGAGCTGGGTGGTGCTGGCGCACGCCTTTAATCCTAGCACTCGGGAAGCAGAGTCAGGTGGATCTCTGTGAGTTTGAAGCCAGCCTGGTCTACAAGAGCTAGTTCCAGGACAGGCTCCAAAGCTACAGAGAAACCCTGTCTCGAAAAACCAACCAAATAAATAAATAATTAAATAAATAAAAGGTTAAAATGACCTCCTAACTTATTAAGCCCAGGGATGGAGATTCACATTCATGCTTGAGGTCAAGTCACAGAGTCACCAGTCAAACACACTTGTGGTCATGTGCTATGATGGTGCAGAGAGCTTTCCTGCTGGGATTTAATGAGGGAAGGTGACAGGGCTCTGAACAGTGGTCCCCTGGTGTTAGAGAAGCCTGCAAGTGTCCAGATGCCAGCGTTGAATGGTCTGAGATAGGAAGGAGTCATGAAAGGAAGAATGTGGATTCTTGTTTGGGTCTTTCTCTATCCATCCCCTAAATGTAGTTCACTGGAATTGCCAGAACCAAATTTAAGACCAGGTGTCTTAAATGAACCTCTTGCCTTGTAGTCTGCAGACTGAAAGCCCAAGACTGAGTAAGGTGTTAGCCCATTTGATTCCTCAGGTGACCACTTGTGCTGACTTACAGATGGCTGCACTGTGGCTCATTCCCCAGCAAGACCTCTGAGCTCAAGCAGAAAGAGCACGCCTGTTCTCTTTGCACCTCCTATCTCTATTCTTCTCATAAAGACACCATTCATACCATATTAGGACTCTTAAAGCCTCATTTAACCTAAATTACCTCTGAAGACCTTGTCTTCAAATCCACTGGGGATTAGGGAGTCAGCGTATGTCTCAGGGAAAAACATAATTCAACTCTCCACAGTTACTAAGACATTCTAAGGTCTTGCTCCCTCACATGTAAAACGAGGACTAGGATGCTCAGTTTAGCAGGAGAAGAGTCGGAGTATTGCACTGCCATGTCAGAGGGCTGAGCTGATGTCTTTTCTTTCCAATTGTGTTTTGGAAAGAAGATAACAAAAGGCAAGACTGCTAATGTGATGATCTTCCTGATAAGAACCCCAAGACAGGGGCTGGAGAGATGGCTCAGTGGTTAAGAGCACTGACTGCTCTTCCAGAGGTCCTGAGTTCAATTTCCAGCAACCACATGGTGGCTCACAACCATCTGTAATGAGACCCTCGTGCCCCCTTCTGGCTTGCGGGCACACATGGAAGGAATGCTGTACACATAATAAGTAAATAAATATTTTTTTAAAAAAGAACCCCAAGACAGAAGGTCTCCTAGAATCTGAACAACTCTTCCAAGGTCACCTACAATAGGAGTTATATAAACTGGGCAGAACCCTCTGTTGCAGAACAGCTAGGCCTGAGTTACACCTTGCAGTACGACTGACTTTGTTCAGAGTTGACAAGAGTGGGCGGACTGTTCAGCAGGCTTAGATTTGTCTTGGGTATTTAGCAGCCCTGCTGCCCTAGACACATGCAGGCATTATGGGCTGAGTGGAATGCTCTGAGTCCCGTGTAAAGCTATCCTTTCATAGCATAAAAGGCTATGTCTGACCTTGCTGTATCTAGTTTCAAAAGAGCATGATTGGCCAGCACACAGGTCAGGGAGAAAAGGTTCTGTGGGGGTCAAGAGTGTCCTTGGGGAGAGGGGATCGTGCTCTTGGCTGGGCAGGAGGCTCTTCACCAACTGCATTACAAAGTGCCCTAGCTCAAGCAGCTGAAATAATCTGCCTTCTGAGGGATTTTGGTTTGGGGAGCAATGGCTTGCTCCCACTGACTACCACATGGGTCCAGTTACCACGATGATCCTTGTAGCTTTTGCAAACATTCTTTCTCCAAATATTAGGGGCTGGATACATAACACCGGGTTATCTAGGCGGAGGGTGGAGAACATTGTGTTCCAAGTTAATGATTTAAGGGGCAGCAGAGGGACATTTCCCTCAAAGATTTCTCCCACAGAGTGATTTTATGGCTGGATTCCCACCACGAGCACCGAGTTCTTCTCTGTGTGAAAGGCTATGGGGACACTATATTCCTTCACTAAGACTTTAGAAATGATACTTCGGAAGAAAGGAAGTCCTTTCTAAGTCTTGATCAACAGGTGGCTAGGAAGGAGGCTGTGGGGAGGAGAAAAAGAGCAAATAAAGAAATGGTGAATCCTATCAGGGATCTATCTAACTCCTCAGTTCCCGGTAAAGGAAACCAAAGGATAAAATATATCTGGGGTAACTCAAGGAGCTAGGGAAGAATGAAGTCCGTTACTCAGACTCTTGGCTTTTATATCTGTGCATTTATTTCGCATAAGCAATTAGGTAAAAGCAATCGAGGGGGGAGGGAACAGGAAAAGGGCTGGTTTGAGGGTTAAGAATGCACGCTGCTCTTGCAGAGGACCTACGTTCAGTTTGCACCCCCATGGGGGTGCCTCACAACCTTTTATAGCTACAGCTCTAGGGCAGCCAATTTTCTCTTCTGGCCTCTTTGGGTACCTGAACACCCATGGAACACAAACAGACCAGCAGGCGCATATAAGACAAAATAAATAAATAAATTTTCAAAAGTAAAATAAAGAAGAGCAGCCCCAGAACACAGGGACTGGGAGGACAAATTCTTACTGTCTCCCAGCTGTGCCCAAAGCCAGCCCTGGTGTCAGCTCTGTCTCACAGGAAATCTTTTATAAACAGAGCCACATTCCGAAAGTTCATGCGCATGTTTACTTCTTGAATTGTGGAGTTTGTTTTTTTTTCTTAAAAAATAATATTTTAATGGGTGAATTTGGTTCACCAAGATCCGCTCACAAAAGCCCATGTAACTGACAGGGACTCCAAGGTCAGTGTCCATGGGGATCCTCCAACCAGGCTCCCCCGGTGTTTATTGGGCTATTATTTCTCTGACCTGATAATACACAGAGACTTTCGCATCAGGCTGGGAGAAATGTGTCACCCGCCCAGGGAAAGATAATTATTCTTGCACAGATTCTGGAAGTGGGGACAGGGTAGCAACAGGGAGGGCGGCGGGAGAGAGAAGGTACCCTCTTTAGTGCTGGGCTTTGACGTAAGAACAGTAGGGATAATATGGCCCCGCCTACTTCATGAGATGATAAGGACCAGGTAAGCAACTAGGTGCAAAGGTCTGAACAAAAAGTAGATAAACTATGTATTGACATAAAATAAGCCATGTGTGGCTCAGTTTCTCCCTGGATGTTCTGAGGGACAGCTGAGAAGGGGCTCTGGATGTAGTGTCTCACTGATGTGTTCAGGCCTCACTGGGACGGATGGTGACATTAGTAATACAGTAAACTAATCTCTGCAGGGAGCCTGCTAGCTGCTGGCATGGCCTGGGTGACCTAATAGACCACAGCCACTGTGATACTCGGCTGTGTATGTCAGCTTGGGTCCACCACAGCACTGACAGCTGGGAAAGTATTAGAACAGGCATTATCATAAAGGTATTTTAAAACTCTGCTTAATATTTAAATCAATAAAATTTGAGTAGATAGGTAACGTGGCTAGGTGGGACTTGTCCAGTTAGTTAGAAGCCTCAATAGAAGAAAAACTAAATGTCCCCCAAGCAGGATGGAATTCTGTCTCCACACTTAACCTACACCATCAGCCCTTCCCTGGGCCTCTATTCTTGTCCGCCCCACAGATTTCAGACGTTTTAGTCCCAGCAATGTTTAAGCCAGTTAAAATGAAGTTAAAATAAGCCTTTTCTAAAAATCTGTCTCCTCTCTCTCTCTCTCTCTCTCTCTCTCTCTCTCTCTTTCTCCCCCCCCCCCCCCCCCCACAGCTCCCAACTTTCAGGGAACCACCCTTTGGCTTTATGGTATTATAAAACTGGTACACATTAAATAGAAGCTATACTTCAAATTTTGAAGTTTTCTTTTCTTAAGCCAGCAACATGAAGCACAGTGTTGATCCGCGGTATGCACTAGGGACAGACTGATGTAGTATTCAGAGTACTTTTCAGGTTGGTGAGATTCAGCTATGCTGGTCAGCAAGTTGTCTGTATTACATGTATTTGTAACTTAAGATTCCTACTTCCAATACTGCTATAGGGAAATAATCTCACTACAAGTCAACTCAAGGATCATCTGCACACACACACACACACACACACACACACACACACAGAGAGAGAGAGAGAGAGAGAGAGAGAGAGAGAGAGAGAGAGAGGCAGATGGAGAGAAAAAATGGGGGGATTTATTGATAGATCATAGTCTTAAAATCTTGGATTTCTGCAGAACCCTGAATAGCACACTCAATTGATTGAGAAGGAAACTCAAACACAGGCTAAGTGACTTTCCCAAGTGAGCAGTCATGGCAGAAGACGTAGCTAATTTTCCACAAATCTTGTCCCTTTTTCTTTCTGAGATCACAACTAGAAGACATTCCCCAGCCTCCTTTGCAGAGAGGTGAGACAATAACTGAACACTGACCCCTGAAACAGTGTGTAACAGTCCAGTCGAACCCAAGCGCCCCAAATCCCTGCCAGAGCCACAAGGTGGGAGGAGGCTCAGTCCCTGCATGACTAACTGCACGGAAGCAGAGCATCTCAGCGTCAGGTGCGGCACAGAAGAAATGAGAAGTGAGCCTGTGATGTGTCTGTCTCTAAGGTTTGGGCTCGAGTGCTTTTAATATAACATAACGATGAAGTCAGATTGAAATACAGGCAGGCTGCAGAATCTGAATGCCTCATCTCTATACTGCTCAAACATCCCTTGACGACTCATTCATAATTAAGAGCCAGGAATAGGAAATGTGTCCTTCACCTTCCCTGCCATCTTGAAAACCCAAGACTCTTCAAGGAAACAGCATCGGACCCTGGAGTTCATGGTTAAACAGTGGTTTCGGAGGATCAGATGCCCAAAGCCTCAGCGCACTTGGAGAACCCTGTACCCTGGGACAGAGGGAGGGGCATTGCTGAAGGGTTAGGAGAAGAGGAAGATGGCTACAAGTGTCCCCTCAACCGTTTCCCTAGATGCTGCCCTTGTCTTCCTCCTGCAGGGAAATTCCTGGCTCTTCACCGAGTAACAAGTGTGGTCTGTTTATGCTGGAGTAGACTGTGGAAATATGTGGCCCGCGCTGCCCAGGGCCAGCCGTTCTGCACTTGGCAGAGCTGTTTCCAGCTAAGTTCAACAAAGGATGGAAGAATTGCCACAAGTGCATTTTTCCACATTAAGGTTGCTGTCAGGGCTCCGGCGGAGGAAGCAGCTTTGTTTTTCCTCCGCTATGCATCTTGGACTGCTTAACCACTCCGTTCGCCCTGTGCCGTCTGGGCAGCTACACCCTGGGACTCATCCAGGGGCAGAAGAGTTTAGGCTGGAGGGGACCAGACTGAGCCTTGGGACCAACTCTTCCCACCCCGTAGAATAGAGGCCTTCCTGAGAAGAAACCGGATTAGCTACAGATATGTTGGTACTGGTACACTTCTAGAGAGGCCTACCTGGAAACCATGTTCAAACCATGTGCATACTCGGAGACAAAACTCAGTACTAGAAGCAAGTGTAGTCTGTCTGACATGGTGGAAAGGATTTGTTTAGTTTAGCAAAACGAAGTTAAATTCAATATAGCAGCATATAGAATCAAAGGATGTTTTTAAAATGATTTTCTACTTTTTAAGCATGTTTTTCTTATGGTGCTGGGATTGAACCCATGAAAGAGCAATGGTGGGCTTTGTAGTGTGTAGGACCTATAATTCTCAGATGAGCATGTCAGAAGCTGGGGTGTGGGATGTGAGAGAATGAAGCGTGCTAAAGCTCCCCAGGTGTGTCCAATCTTCCCTGTGCTGTGGTGACATTCTTGGAGTTTGGGATTGCAGCAACCGGGGCAAGTGCCAGCCACTGTCAGCCTCCTGGTTAGAGGCTATGTGGCCAAGTTTGGGCATGAGAGGAACAGGGGTGGCACCATAAGCCCAGGAAGTCAGAAGCACAAAGTATGTCAGCTGTGTCTGTTTCTTAGAAGGAACTGAGGTACCGTCATCATGGCGACTTCTGCACTGTCCCTGATCTGAACAAGCCCCTGCCTGTGCCAGGCAGGATTCTACAAAGGCCTAATGTAGGTACCATGACAAAGGTAGCTTAAGGGAGAAAAGCCTTGTTCTGGGTGACAGACCAAGGGTACAGTCCGTCTTGGGTCTTGGTGGGGAAGTCGAGGCAGTGGGAGCTTGAAACATCTGGTCACACTGTATCTATGATCAGAAGCAGAGAGCAACGAATGGGGCTGTTCAGTTCCCTATTTCTACTTATACGGAATCGCACGCAGGGAAGGGTGACACCCACAGTGGATCTCGATTAAGATAATCATGACAGTCCTCCATGGTCAGTCTCCTACGGGATTTGGATTCTCTCATACTTGTGAGCAGCACTAACCCTCACACCAACTATGAGTTAATAAATATATGCTATCAGAGATGCTAAGTGCAATTAATGTGTGTGTGTACATACACATATATGTGACTAATGATCTAAGATACATAGCTATCAAATACGCACTTGTAATTAGTGTATATAATGGGTTTCCTGTGGCTGCCATGAAAGAGTACCACAGAGTTTGTGGTTAACACAGTAGAACAAGACCACAGTCTGAGGTACAGAGGATTCACCTGTCTGCATCTTCTCTGACATAATTCAACTCACAGCAAGTGATTACGTTTTCAACTACTGTGGAGTATCCATATGGTTTCCTCTGTTTCGCCCATTGGTTCATGGAAGCCTGAACTTTTATAAAAGGTTTGTCAAACCTGACCTAGATGTGTGCCTCTGGAACGTTAGGGTACATTTGTCACTTGAGTAGCCTCACTTTCAGAGTTTCCAGAATTTGTGAGTGATGTTGGCACAGTTGATCAAGACAATGATCCCCAAATTGGGTCTGTAAAGATGCAATGTTCCCTGGAGAGCTGGCTAATAGTCTGAGTTTGCAGGAATAAGTTGCAGTGGGGAGGCTGGAGTTCATTCTAATATGTATCCAGGGCTAGGGTCTGCTGGTATCTTAATTGTGATCAGGAGGTCAACTGCCTGGATGATTCCTTGGTGCTTGGATCAATTGCCTGGGTCTCATCTGCCTGTGGGAGACCCTGGTAGATAGGGAACCCTGTTCTGTTAAGACTTGGACCAAAGAAATGTATGTTCTGGATTTTTCCAAGACCAAGAAGCCTTTGTTTAAAATGTTTCTTAACTATTATTATAATTAAGTGGCTTGTCAGCAGCTCATGGAGAAAAGAAGACATATTGACTGCAGATTCCCTGGGGTCCAGCAACAATTTGAGACATCTGCTGAGAGGCCTCAGGCCCTGCAGGCTGCCGGGAGAGTCATTTGACCACAGAAGGTAGCAAGCATCCCTTATATGTGGGGCTCCTTAGACTATGACTTCTGGCCAACCAAGGAAACCTTAAGAGAGACACTGACAAACTGAATATTTCCAGGGGTAAATGGGGGACCTGAAACTATGTTCAAGGAAGCATGCCTAAGGAGGACTTGGAAAACCATGGCCTGCAGGCCCAGGCAGCCTCAGACATGCTGGACTGGACAGGCCTGTGGTTAAAATCATTTTGGATTTGAGTGCTTTCAGGCAAAGTCAGCATTCTCTCCAGACTGATGAACTTTCTGCTTCCTGCTACTTTGTTCCAATTTAGGTCACAGAGATGTGATATCTGCTTGGTTGCTGGCATTTTTGGATGTGAGAACTCTGAAGTAATAGAGATAATGAAGGTCACTATTGTAGTGAGGCCTCTTACTCATGTCCCAGCTGCCCAGAATCCTGAAATAATCACACAGAAACTATATTATCTAAATCACTTCTTGGCCCATTAGCTCTTGCTTCTTATTGACTAACTCTTACATCTTAATTTAACCCATCTCCATTAATCTATGCATCACCATGAGGTTGTGGCCTATCACCATACCTATTTCTGGCAGCAGCTCCATGGCTTCTCCCTGTCTCCGCCCTTCTTTCTCCCAGCATTCTATTTAGTTTTCCCCGCCTAGCTCTGTTCTGCCCTGCTATAGGTCCAAAACAGTTTCTTTATTCATTAATGGTATTGCCACATGGCTGTGGCTTACTGGCTAAAGTTCCTGTGTCATGTTTGGCTCCAACTAAGCTACAAGGCTTCTCTCTGACTCCTCCCTTCTTTCTCCCAGCACTCAGTTCCATCTTCCCCTCCTACCTCTGCCCTTTAAAGATAACCAAACATTTACAAACAATATTTGGGAATATGTTTAAGAATAGACATTTGTGGTTACTTTCCTCTTATGACTTGGCCAAGTTATTTATTACACAAGACAAACTCATTAGGAGAGAATAATTATTGAAATATTTATTACATGTTTCTTGCTTGATATTGTTTATGTTGGTTATAATTCTAATTTTTATACCTGATATTTGTTCTTATTGTATATAGCTTTGTATTAGGCTTAGAACTTTCTTATTTAAACAAAAAGGGGAGGTTCTATAGGAATTCCTACTGCCAGTAGTCTTTAAGTTACCCACCCACTTGGGCGTGGCTTCTTATACTATATATGCGCATTTGGCCTCTTCTGATTGCGGGATTCGTTTGCTGTTTCCAGTTCCAGCAGAGGATTGTGCTCTATGAGTCTACCCCTAAATAAATAACCCTCTATTATATTCAATTCTAATCTAGGGTGGGATTTAGAACCCTTAAGCGTCCTTCTTCAGGTCACCCAGAGTTAAGAAGAGAACACTTGCTATTTTTAAACATCTAAATCCATGCATTTTTTTTACATTAATTGGTTGTATTTTGATCAACTGGAATGTTCAAACTTGAAAAAATAAAACAGACAGATGTGTATGCATGTGTGTGTGTGTTTGTGTGTATGTGTGTGCGTTTTCACTTATGTCTTTGTGTGTATGTGTGTGTGTGTGTGTATGTGTATGTATGTATGTATAGCTCTTCTAGACAGAAGTGATATGAGAATCTTTTGGTCTACTATTTTATCTTTGACTCTCTGTTTTTGTCACAGAGATGCTAGGACCCTGGAACTTTTGAGCAATAGGATCCTCTGATATAGGGCTGCTGGATTCCTAGGAATTACTTCCATGAGGGGAGCATTTTTTCTTCTAAAGAGGCCCCCATTCGAGCCTAGGCAGTTTGGATGCTCACCTTACTAGACCTGGATAGAGGTGGGCGGTCCTTGGGCTTCCCACAGGTCAGGGAACCCTGATTGCTCTTCCAGCAGATGAGGGAGGGGGACTTGATCGGGGGAGGGGGAGGGAAATGGGAGGCGGTGGCGGGGAGGAGGCAGAAATCCTTAATAAATAAATAAATTTAAAAAAAGAGGCCCCCATTCTTCATGGGCTTCAAGGTGGGAACTGGTCATCTAAAATACCAAGTGTGAGTGAAAGCCTGGAGCTTGGGCTCCACCCCCTCTTCCTCCAGCATGGAGGATGGGATGGCTTCAGAGTTAATAATCCATTCAGCTGTGTGATAATGGGAAGAGAGCAGGGGTCTCAGCAAGACAGGGGTCTAGGCTGATCTTATGGAATGGAAATGAAATCCCGGGGTGGGAGGGATAGTTAAAATAGAAATTTCAAATCAGCATAAGAAAACAAAAACCTTCTAATTTGAATTCTCCAAATATAGATGCAAGAGGTCTGGCAAGGTTCGTTAGTGTGGAAGAGACAGAGGTCAGCCCAGAGGCCCAGTGGATAGAGCTTTTCTGATGCTGGTATGAGACGTTCCTTCATCTCAGGAAATGAAAACTCACTTATAATTCTGAGCTTCATTGAAGATTTATGAGGACTACAGTATAAAGCAAAAGAACATTCCTATTTGGGGCTCATATTATACATACTTCATATACATAGCTAGAGTTTCTTTGGATTTCACAAGCCATTCAAACATAAGAGATATACGCCCCTTTGATACAGAGAAGAAGTCATATATAAAACCATAACGTGAAAAACACTCTGATTAGAGGAGGGATCAGAAATGCTAATTTTTTGTAAGTGTGATCTTCTAAAGAAGACAATGCTTCATCCAGTGTGGTTCAGAGAAGCCAAAATGTTGTGAGCCTAGCCTTTAACGGCTGAGCCATCTCTCCAGCCCAAGCCAAAATGTTGGACACCCCTCTTTTAGCCGTTCCTTCATCCCTAGAAAGAAACCTCTCTTTTAATTCCCATAACCCTGTTGTGGTTCTTGCTGAATGTCAACAGTGTGTTCTCTTTTCTGGCTGGGTTCATCAGTCAGTACCCTGTCCCATTGTTGCCTATATCTTTACCATCTTTATGGGTGACTAGACATTAATCTGAAACTATTTCACAACTGATGTGTTCTTTTGATGCATAGCTTCTTTTTAAAAGTAGCCTTGGGCTGTTTTACAGAAAGTGGCTATGAGTGTTTATACACAGAGCCTTTTACAGCTGAGGCACTGTTCCTAGGTGTGAGTCGTCACACAGTAGAATTCATATAAAAACTTGCAAAGGCTTTTCCAAAGTGGTGTTATCTTTCTTCCTTCTTATCAAGATAATATCTGACAGTTCCAGTTGATTCTTGACATCATGTGATATGACAAGTTCTTAATTTTAGCCAGACGATGAAATACCACTATGGTTTTAATCTACATTTCTCCAATAACTTAAAATGTTAATCATCTTTTTGTGTGTTTATTCGGAATTCCTAACTCTTTTCTTGGGAAGTCCATGTTCAAAACATTTCCCCCTTTGTAGCTGGGTTAATTTTTTAAATGTATTGATTTTTAGAGATTTATATATTCTGGAAATACATCTCTTTTCATGAGCAGCTCACAAACATTTGTTCACACTCACATCTGGCCTTTCTCTCACCTTCGCAATGGGGTCTTTGATTTGTAGAAGCTTTTAATCGTGACAAAGCTGAGTGTCTCTTTTCGCTCTCGGTGCTCTCTGCACTCTGACAAAAATTCTTCACTATCCCAGTCATGAAGACAGTTTTCTTTTCCTTGGTAAAGCTTCAGAATTAGACCCATAACCATGCTCAAGTAATTTTTGCATGCTGTAGTGTAGGGATTAACAGTTTTCTTTGGTTCCTGTACTGATGTTCGTTTTTATAAGAACATTTGATATCACCTCACTACTGTTATCTATCCATTAAATTCTGTTGAAAATCTATTGGTTTTAGGTTTACTGGTATTTTATGGACTGTTTTCTTTTCTTAATTGATCTATTTGTTTTTCCTCATGTTTACAAGCCTTAAAATTTCCAAAAAAAAAATAAATAAAAAAGAGGCTAGGATTCTGATGAGACTCTGTTTAATCTCTATACTAATTTAGGTAGACTAGATACCTCAATCATAATGAATCCTCCTGTCCTGACACATAACCTAGTTCTCTATCTGTGTATCTCTCCATTTGTCTCAGCATTTTAAATTTCTCCTCTGCACTGTTTTTGTAGTTGCAGGAATAGTGAATAGTGCATCAATTAAAGTTTTGCCCTTAGGTATTTGATACATTTTGATGTTATTATGGATGTTACTTAAAAGTTTCTTCTCTCTGGCTTTGTCTCTTTCTGTCTCTGTCTCTATCTCTCTCCTCTGTCTCTTATCTGTCAGTTGTTGATAGAAGGTAGAAGCACACGTTGATTTCTCATAAATTCCCATTGTATTTCATTGTGTTTTCATGCTTCAAATACATTCACACATTTTTATACATTCTGGTTTCATTGCTACTTAGAACAAAATATTTTATTAAGTTTAAAGTCACTTCTTGCTGTTTTTCATGGCACTTCCTAGGCAGTTTCCTGGGCCAAGATTCAGCTAAATGTCTCTTTCCCAGCCACCGGCTCTCAAAAACTCTCTGAAATGGAAATGGATGATGAATGCAGATTTCATACTTCTGTGAGAAGAACGTGGCTACAGGAGTAGCTGCTGATGCTCTGAGTGACGAGTGAAAGGGTGGTGTGGTCCCAGTCAGGGGTGGGAATGACAAACGAGGTTTTCCCACGAAGCAAAGTATCTTGACCTGTGGCAGAGTTCACCTGCTCTTGAATAAGGAGCACTCTTGTTATAGAACCAGAAGAACTGGGGGGAGAAAGTGCAGTTCTGTTTATTGGATGCATTGCACATGCCAATCTGAGTGTTCTCAACTTGGCTGTTGTTTAAAAAAGATTTTCAATCTCTCTAAAGAAGATGACGTCCGCTATGTTGTCAGAAAGCCCTTACACAAAGAAGGTAAGAAGCCCAGGACCGAATCAGCCAAGAATCAGCTTCTTGTTATTCCGTGTGTCCTGCAACACAAATGCCAACACATTGCTCTAAAGAAACAACCCCCTAAGAAAACCAAGGAAAATGCTACAGAATATGCTAAGCTTTGGGCCAAGGGAGTGAAGGAAGTCAGAAAAACACCAGGCACAGACTGCCAAGAGACGCAGACTCTCCTCGCTGAGAGCCTCTACTTCTGAGTCCAATCAAAAACAAGTCATTAACAAATAAATGGTCAGACCTTTTTTTAAAAAAAGTTTGTCATTTCTTCCTTAACTTACATCTATTTAGAAGTGTGAGATTTACTGCCTAAATATCAGATGTCTTTGAAGTAATCATTTTAATATCAACTTCTAATAGATTAGAGTTTGAAGAAAATACACTGGTGGTTTCAATTACACATATATATGGGGCATCATTTTCTGTTAACTCAGTTGTCCCTGATAGTATATTTTGCATTTTGAGCTCTTTTTTTTTTGAAGACATTGGATATTTCTATTGATCTCTCCTTGCATTTTTGCTCTCTCTTTTGTTTCTTGTTGTTTGTTCCATATTTTTGTTGTTTCAGGCATCGTGTTTTTCTGTTCTGGAATATCTCTCTAGATTTTCCTTAGAGCTTTATTTATTTTTTTTGATGAAATTCTTTTCTGTTCCTCTGTTCATTGCTATTTCTAAACCTCTAAACATATTTAAAATGGTTACTTTGGAAACGGCTTCTAGATTCCAAGTGCTGTCATCGAGGGGTCTGTCTCTATTGACTGTTTACTTTTTGATTATAGGTTACATTTCCATTCTTCTTGTGCGTCTCATAGTTTTCATTTTCATAATATTTTAGACATTTCTACCAAGTTGCCAGTAGAGAGAGTAAACCAGATATTTTATAACAAGAGATACAAATACAATTATAGTTTTGTTGTGTTTTTCCCAGAAAAGAATTTTCTATTTTCCTTTTCCAAAAACTTGGGAAGCAGACTTTTGTTTGTTTGTTTGTTTGGTTTTGGTTTTTGAGACAGGGTTTCTCTATGTAGCCCTGGCTATCTTGGAACTAGCTGGCCTGGAACCCATAGAGATCTGCCTGCCTCTGGCACCTGAGTACTGGGATTAAAGGCGTGCGCCACCAAAGCCCATCTGGGAAGCAGATTTTTCCTGAGAGCCTACCTGAACCATCTAGCTGAGCTGGGAACAAGATGCAACTTTAGTTAGTCTCAGCTTCCTCCTTGCCAACGGGATGATGGTGACTGTCCTTGCCTGGAAGGAGATTATTCCAAACTTCTTGTTGGGGGTCTGGAGCTCGGAACTTTTTTGTCTTTTCAAGTTTTGAGCTAGAGGGCATTCAGTGGCAGCTTCCTCACTTAGATTTGTTTTCAGATAGCACAGCAAAGGGCTCTGGGAGTTGATGAGTGTGAGGGATAAGGAGCGACAGAGAGCTCCCCGCTTTCTCACTCTGCCCCAACTGCTGCTGAGCTGGCAAATTTCCCAGGGTGGAGAATTGTTCTGAGAAATTTATTTTTGTGTTTGGGATTCTTCCAGATTCCAGTATTTCGTGGAGTCCACACTGCTGTTAAAAGGTCAGCTGACTTTTCTGCATCCCAACAAAGTTTTATCCACGCTTATGGGCCGATTGACTACCTGACCCATGCTCGGTAAGTTGTCCCAAGTATGGAAAGAGCTTTCATTTTACCCTCTTCCTTGATGTGTTTATCTCCATAGTTGGGTTATTTAAGTGTGCGTGTATGTATGGCGTGGGTTTTGTGGCTTTAAAGAAAAATGTAATTTTCAACTTCTCTATTATTTTCTCTTGTTATATTGAAGGTGACCATCTTTATGCTTATGTCTTAACAGAAAAAGAGAGCTTCAAAGTTTTCTATTTTCTAGTTTCCAAGAGTTTTGTTGTAAATTAATTCTGAAAGTCCAGTGTGAGGCCTCCGAGCAGCAAGCATAAACTCTTCAGAATTTTGGATTCAGGCTTCGAATGCCACTTGCCTGAGTCATGAGCAGTGCTTGGCATTGGAAGTGTTGTTGTTTGGCCCCTTCCATGCCACAATCCAAAGCAGTTGCTTTTCGTGCACAGGCCTGGTCTAAAGAGGCCCCTTTCGTTCTTCAAATCCAGTTCAGTTCCTACTGGTTTTCCTGTGATCCGTACCTATTGACTTCATCTTGATCCAAAGTTTCATCTGCGGCAGAGAAGGACATTTTGATTTCCCTCCTGTCCCTTGGGTGGTCCTTCTAGTTGAGCCCCACACTCATCCAGGCTGATGGTGACGAAACCATAATTCTGACCTTGTCACACTCCTCTTTCAACACTCCTGGCCGCTTCCTGTTGCACAACCGTTAAGAAGGTGCAGACAAGATAGAGCGGGTCCATGCTCTCCAGCTCTGTCTTGCATACTCGGCCCTGCTCTTCGGTGTTTCGCTAGTGTTCTTTGGCTTCATACTCTCTCTGCTTTCTTCTGCCATGTCTTCTTCATGTAGGCTCCTCTCTCTACTGAGCGTCTCGCTCCTTCTCCTCACCTAGTTAGTGCCTTTCAAGTTGTACCTCAGCAATCACTTCTCAGAGAAGCCTTTCCTGACCCCTCTGGCTTTTCTCATATGCTCCCTTATATTTTGCCTCTTAGTTTTAGGCATTTGACTTAGTGATCAATTTTGTATTATTTGTAAGATTATCTACTTATTGTCAGTCTCTTTCATTAGAGCAGAAGCTTCAGTGAGGGAAAGAAAATAAATTGTTTCCTGTATCATTTTACCTCCCATGTCTAAACTTTAGAAGATCCCTATGTGTATCATCTGTCTATCTCCATCCATCCATCTATCCATCCATCCATTACAGATCTGTCTATGTATAATCCCCACAAACATCTACTTATTTAGTTTTCTAAGGCCCTTAAAAAAGGCTTTTGGACTTTGTAGCCTTGTCTTAAATCAGCTTGAAAACTTAGAACCATACGCCAAGCAGGAAATAAACTTATTTTTGAGCTCCAAGTTGACCATGGTAAGTGTGTCATTTGGTACACCGCAGCAAAGAAATATGCTCCGCAAAGCTGTAGAGGATGTCTCTGGTTCTTCCTATGCTGACTGCATTGACGTGTTTACTTTTCTTGACCTAGATAACTGAACTGGATGGGGACTGAACATTTGCCAATTAATTAGTGGCTAAATCACTTGTGAAAATGGCTGTAAAAATCACTTCAAGCTGACTCCCCAGACGCCATGTAAACATAAATTGTGTTTTCTTTTTCTGTGGTGGTGTCCAAGGAGTTGTGGTCAAGACTCGAGATCATTTGAGACCTCCCTTAGAGAGTTCGTCTTCAAAGACTGGGTCCAGTTACCTAAGCTATTCTTAAATTATCTCCAGGTTTCCAATTCCATTCTTCATCAGTCTTCTGATTCAGTGTGCAATTACTGGTATTGAAAATGGTGGGATTATAATGGACTCCTCCCTCCTTCAAAAGTCAAGACGATCGAGTTTCACACTCACATGGGAGTAATTTCGATGTTTTGGTTTTTGATAATTCTTTGGCACAATATCCCAAATGCTACTGACATCCCCAAGATGACTCAGGGTTGAGAGAGTCACAAGTGTCTAAATGACCTAAAATGAACAAGCTCGGGGAAACGATTATACACAGTCATTCGTTTTACCCTCCAAGTTCAATTCCCTGCTATCTCATTTCGTAACTTTTACTTTTGCTTTCTTATGCTTTATTTATTTACTTATTTTTGCGCAAATGATAAGCAATGTTGCCTGAGTCTAAGCAAGAAGACACAATCAGACTGTCTGGTGGAGGGAAGGGAGCTCTCCACTGCTCCTTGTCCCATCTTTACTTTATAAAAGAATAAGTAACTAAGTTCCAAAAGACCAAATTGGGTCTTTAATACTTAATCTAGTGACATTTCAATATGATTAGTTGGGACTGAGCCTATTTGGGATAGTTTGAAATGTCAGGAAATGTCTGTTTGTGGTTTGCATGTATGAACATGTACCTGCATGCTTGTATGTGAATGGGTGTTCCATATGTTATTAAAGAGAATAATTGTGCTGTGGTAAATTGTATTATTGTTTGAATGGACTGCTAATTCCAAAGCATTTCTCACTTTTCTAACATGTATGTAAATCTGCAATTATTGCAAGAAAAAGAAATACCAAAAAACTTGCATGAGAAACTCAAAACCTCTTTCTTAACTCAGAGTGAAGCCTTTATTCCAATATTTGCTTTGAGTGAAATCCTCAGTGGTACACAGACAGAAAGACAGTCTGTGTTCTTTATCCCTGTAGTTTAACTTTGTTTGAGAAGCCTGTTAGCCTGGTGTGGTGTGCCTGCCTTCCATTCCAGTACATAAGAGGCAAAGTAAAAAGGATCTCCGTGAGTTCAAGACCATCCTGGGTTACATAGTGAGACCCTGTTTCCAGAACAAGCAAACCCTTAAGTGATGTTGTATTATGTACTATTAATTATCTATTAACATGGAAATATTTATAACTTTACTAGAAAAATACCTTTATCCTCTTTTTACTTTATTTTCCTTGTTTCCTAAAATCAATATATATAGTTGTTTGTTCAGCCCATCAATGATGGACTTATGGACTTATGGCATTATAAAGGTAACAATAACATCTAAAGGTAATAATAAACATCATGACCAATAGCCAGTTGAGGGCTATGTTTGCCATGTGCTCTGATTTGAATGTGCAGCATCTCCCACAGACTCATGTATTGAGTGTTCAGCTTCTCTTGGTAACTCTATTGTGGGAGATGCTGAAATTTAGGCAATGGGGTCTGTTGATGGTACAGATCATAGGAGTAGGTTCTTAGAGTGATCCCTGTCTCTGGGCCCCTTTCTGTTTCATTCTTTGCTTCCTGTCCTTTCTCAAGTGCAGAAGCTGCTCCATCACTTACTCTCACTGGCGTGATAATTTGCTCAGGTGCACGGGGTCAAGCAACCACTGGCTGAATTCTCTGTATCCAGGCTCAAAGACTAATCCTTCCTCCTGGGGTCTGTTGACGTCTGCTGTTTAGTTAATGTGACATAAAAGTAACTCATATACAATGCTAAGTGCTTTACATACATTATTTTAGGTATTCCTCACAGCAGCCCTGTGAAGTCATAACTATAGGCACCCCACTTTTCAAAGGGAGTGACTAAGGCAGAGAGTTCAGAAAACTGGCCCAAAGTTACAGTTAATAAGAAGGAGGGCTTTAGACTGGACAAACTGGAGAATCTTCCATCCATAGGGCTGGGGGAAGAGACCTAATTTTTACAAAACAGACATGAAGCACACAGAAAAGAAATGAATTTTAAATACTTTCGAGGATAAGAAATCATGGCATTATAAGAAGTCACTTGCTCATTTATACAAACTTTTAAAAAAATAAACAGAAAGATAAAAAGTAAACAGACTGAGAAGAAGAAGAAGGCAAAAAACATCCAGAAATAGATACACATATAGATAAATATCTAGGAGCCATAAAGGTAGTACCTCAAGAAGTGAAAAGTTAATAAATAGTAGAAGCAATGCCTAAATTGTGCTAGGCTTCGGGCAATATTCTAAGTCTCTTTTCCTCAGCGCATTTCACCTCTGGGCTCCCCTACAAAGTAAGCACCTTTATTTTCTTCTTTGTTTTGTAGTCATGGAAATGATGCCCCAACTGTCAAAGGTACAAACTCACCAGCATGTTCCAGAGCTTTAGCTGTCAGGGTTATTGTAAAACCCACAGCTCTTGTCTCAAAGGGAGAAAAGACAGTTTATTCTGGGGCCAAATATAAACGGCGATGGGCTGGCATCACAGGTTTGTTACCCCAAATTCCATATTCCAACATGGTAATGGTTTCACGAAGTTTTCACAGGAACAGAACAAAGAAAAGCTTAAATCAAAAGCGCTTCTTCAATAGAGTCTTGGGAACATTAGATAAGTTGGTACAGGTTAATCTTGGTTGTCAGGTTGACTGGATCTGGAATCAGCTGACAAGCCATTGGGCACACCCAGTTCTTCTCAGTTTTGAGAGTACCCTGAGTTTGTCAGAATCAGGTATTATGCCCTGTCTTAGACTTTTCAGAGCATGAGTCAACTAATTCCCCTTTGCTCTGATTTCCACCTACCAACCTCCATACTGGGGAACGAACCTGAGGCCTCCGGAATACTTGGTAAATGCACTTAGCTACATTCCCAGCTCCTCTAGACCTTGTTAAAGCCAGCTTAGGTTGAAGTATCTTTCCCATATCGTTGAAAGCACAAATAAACATTTCTCAGTTTAAAACATAATGAATATACATCCAGGACTTCATAGAGTTCTAAATTAAAATATAAATGGCTAAAGGTTAAAATATATATTGTGCTGAATAAGAGGCTATAGTAAAATATCATAATCATTTAAAGAACTCCTGGAGCAAAGGATAAACAGGAAATTTTATGCAAATGTTCAAATAGTTAGAGTTCATTGTTAATATTTTAAAGGGAAAATCAGGGCCTGGAAAGGTGGCCCAGCGCTTAAGGGAACTGGCTGTTCTTCAAGAGGACCTGGGTTTGAGTCCCAGATCTGGCCTCTGTTCACACTGCATCATATGCTACATAGACATACAAGCAGGCAAACACTCATCCATAGAAGATAAAATAAATTTTAAAATAATAATTAAGGGGGCTGGAGAGATGGCTCAGAGGTTAAGAGCATTGCCTGCTTTTCCAAAGGTCCTGAGTTCAATTCCCAGCAACCACATGGTGGCTCACAACCATCTGTAATGAGGTCTGGTGCCCTCTTCTGTCCTGCAGGCATACACACAGAATATTGTATACATAAATAAATAAATATTTTTTTAAAAAAAGAAAATAATAGTTAGGCGAAAATCAAATATTCTTTTTTACTGTAAAGGAGCAGCTCGGTAGCTTCTGTTAACTGCTCGGCAGTTCTTCCTGACCCTGTTCTACATATTTCCATAGAAAGAGGTAGAGTGACTTTTGGGGACATTCATTCATCCCTGCAATCATTTGTCTACAACAGAATGTCAAAGGGTTCTTAAAAATATGCTTTCCAAAAGAAACTCCAAACTCCAGCATCACAGCTTTAGCAAATTTCAAAATCATTTGTCTTCAACTGGCAGAAGTGACAAGCTGCAATGGAGATAACTGTAATTTCATTATTTTAAATAAAAGTATGACTTTATTTTTATAAAAAGGTAATTGCTTTTTATTTTAAATGATAGCCTCTGTAATGTCAAAGGCTGTTGAACCTTGTCATTGTCGAGAGTTCTCTTGATGCTGGTAACTTTAAAATTAGGGCGGTGCAAAAATATGTATGCCTTTTTTGCTAGTGTGTGCTCTGATTTATACTCTATATTTCTTATTATTTCTGGCTAAAATGTAGTGACTGTGGATAAAATGGTCAAGATTTATTAACTATTTTTCTCTTTGCAAGAGTTTAATGTGATAGAGTTTGCATAATTATTTAATTTCACTTTTGAAAAAGGGAAAAATTTAAAAACACCTTTTTCTCTAGTAATTCATAGCCAAGTAGAATAAGATAAGTGAATAAAAGTCTGCCCTATCATTTAAACTTTTATAAATGTACTTTGGTTTGAAAAGGATATGATGATCATAAATTATCTACTACTTTATTATTTATTAATATCTTAATAGTTTGATATTGGCAGACTGTTCTTAATTTAATCTTTTTAAGGTTTATAAGAACATTTTAATACATAAAATTAATAATTAAAATACAATTTCTAGTTGTAGCATTTTGCTTTCATATATATATATATATATATACTTACAAAATTTATATGTTAGACTTTTAATATATAAAGAAGTCAAGGTTAATTTTACTCCAAATTCTATATACAATGCTTACATATAGTTGTATGCCTTTATTCAGAAATCTCCACTTATACAATTGCTAAGCAAGTTCAAGGTGACCAAACAGAGATGAAGCTACCATTCAATGCCTCTTGCCAAGGCCAGCGTTAGAGATGGAACCCAAGAGCAGACTTGGAGCAAACACCTAAGTCAAGACGAGTACTGGTCCATCAAGGTGCTATCATCTGTAGTACCTACATTTTATGACTGGAGAAAACCAGGCCACACATACCCAGTCTCCCAGAGGTGAATGTCTGAAAGCCCAGCCCCACGAGATAAGCAGTAACTAACTTCAGGGGCTACAGCTACCAATCATTGCTTTTCCTTATTGTTTACCATTAGTTTCCATTTTCTGAGACACATTATTTGGGTAACAAAGAAAAGACACAAAACTCTAGAAGTTCTATAATCTAAGTGACAGCACAGCAACAGAACCCCACATTTACAAACGCAAAAGCACATCAAACCAAGTTTTTAGAGTAGCATGCTGGGCGATTCCATCTGGCAAACCAGCAAACCCCTCCCGGAATGGGCTCTCAATTCCGTGTGCAGTTAGTTAAGCCCTTTCATCAAAGGAGTCAGGCTCCTGCTAATCCTGTCTTCGACCAGACTGCAACTTTATTTCCTTCCCTCAGACTGATCATGAGAGGTAAACAAGCTTTCCTTGTGTTCATCCCCCTGGCCCCTTATCTGAACACTTGGGAAACTGGATGCGAGAGAGGAAGTTCCTCTTTCAAGGCTGAACTTGCAAGCTGCTTTGTGGCTTCAAACGTCATTGGCAGGATAAGATGTGGGATGTTCTTCTGTGTATGTGCTGCTCTTATTGGTTAATGAATAAAGCTGCTTTGGCCTATGGCAGGGCAGAATATAGCCCAGCTGGAAGAAATATATATAGAGAGAGTAGACAGATGCAAGGAGACACCATGTAGTTGCCAAAGGAGAAAGACATCTGAATGCCAGAACCTTATCGGTAGGCCACCTCCTCATGGTGAAACACAGATTAAATAGAAATGGGTTAATTGAAGAGGTAAGAGTTAATCGATAAGAAGCATGAGCTAATATGTCAAGCAATGTTATAATAAAAAAGTTTCTGTGTGATTATTCGAGTCTGGGCAGCCGGGAACAAAAGTGCAGTCTCTGTTTACAAATGACCCCTGATAAATAAATCTTTGTTATACTTCATTCTGGGCTATTTTGGAACTGTTTCATATGCCAACAGATTTTTTTCCCCCCAAAATTTGTTAGTTAGAGACATGGCTTGGAACTCTAATTTGTAGAAGAATTCTAGGACCAAGTACATAAACGGAGAGCCAGGTTGATTTGTATTCTCCTATTCTAATGTATTTTGGAAAGCTTAAAGATAGAAAGATCATTTGAGTGGAAAGGGGGGAATCTCTCTCTCTCTCTCTCTCTCTCTCTCTCTCTCTCTCTCACACACACACACACACACACGATTTCCACATATATCATGTTCCATATTCCCCTCCAAAAATTCATGAAAAGTCATTGCCAAATCAATTGGGCTGCTCCCCACCTCCCTCTCAGGGTGGTGGCAGATAGGGAATGAGGATTTGGGGTCTGGCATATACTTTGCAGTTAAAACAGTTAGTTCCTCTTGGTCTACTCTACACAATGTGGGTTCAACTTCTGGCCACGTTTGTATAATCTGGGGGGGAGGGGAAGCCAAGCAAACTGCAAACAAATTTCCCAAAGAAAATGACCGCCTCCTCATTTGTCAGTGTTATCCCCTTTGGCATGTGGTTGAATATCAATCCCTGACCTGGTTTGGCCTGCCAGACCACTGCTGTCGGGAGTGTCTATCATGACTTCTGAATACATAAAGCCTACGAGGAACTTGAACCATCGCCTGTGTGTTTACCTCAGTGCTGGGAAGGAGGCTGGGGCTGACCAAGGCATGTCAGTACACTCAGCCTAATTAACCAGTGGACAGGACGATGTAGCGAGTGCCTATAGAAAAGAGCTGACTCACTCACCCCACAACTGCGAGAGGACATTGAATGATGACGAAACGCGGGCCTCCACAGAGGGTGTTTAGGATGTTTGCAGATTGAAATAAAACTTGAAACTGTGTTTGGTACATTAGAAGAAATGATTCTAATTGGGAAGATCCAAGGCACAAATACAACTCAGAATCCAGTGTGTTTGCTTGGCATAGACTGTTGTATGAGATTCCTGCCTTCTCCAAAATTAGACCCAAGAACCTTTGGGCACAATATAAAAGAACTCCAAAACCTCCTTTCCAGTTCTTCAATGCATTGTTGTTTCTCTTAATTTATGGGGCAAATATAAAATGTATTAATTTAAAGCTGCAGTTTCATAGATCTAAGCCAGCTGTTCCATCATGGAAAATATCATGTCCCAAGCTTTCTTCCCTTCGGTGCAGAAGCATGTGGGGTGGGAAGAAAGATGGTTCATTCAATTCGTCAAGACGTGATTATCATCTTGCTCAGAACCCCCCAGCCAAATGGCTGCATCAGGTTGTCATCAGCCAATGGGTTTGGTCCCAGGATGGACCATGCCCATAGATGGAACTGTGCCATGAAGGGCTTCAGTCCAAGAAAACAGTGGGACTGTGGCCAGAAGCTGAGCTCCCAGTGCCCCGTGAGCTGGCACTGAGACAGTTATGTGGTGATTGTTGCTGTCTAGGACCCTTGGCTTCTTCTTACAACAGGGGCAGAGAACAGCAAAGTGTTTGTGCTTGTGCCAAGCGCAAGGCGGGGGCTGTGGGAGAGGTAGTCTGAGCGGGGCTCCTGGGGCGGGCTTCTGCAGAATCTTGAGCAGGGAGGCTGATTAGAGCTGACATACCATTGTCCTGTAGAAACCTAATAGAACACACATTTTTTTCCAGTAAGTGAGACAACTGAAAAATCCATATTTCTTAAATGCTCAAAAAGGGGATCTCATACACATCAGAGAGTAAGCTCATAACTACATCCCTTTGGGGGGGAAATCCTATTTTCAATCACTATACTCACATGCTCTTTCACTTAGTCTTGAACAGTTGTCGGAACTGGGATGGGAGCCAGTTCTCAAAATAGCATAAATGGGAAATATTTAGGCAAGCCCTGTGATATACACTAGGTATGTTTGGTTATTGTAACACATTTCCTTTTAGTGCTTTTGAAGGATGTGTGATGGATTATGCGGATTGAGGTTATTATAGTAGGTGTCGCTTCCCTTACGTGACACTGCCAGGCTAGAGGTCATAGGGTCAGAACTTAATAGGAGAAAATCAGGCTAAACTTGCTTTATACGGAAACTGGGCTCAGAAACCGGCAAAACTTCGAAGTAGGGGAAGGACACAGAAAGGTAGTTACTACATCTGTGACCTGGAGAACTGTGGAGTTTGAAGGCGGTTTGCAGCCCTAACACTGCAGGACAAATACATTTCTAGCTCACTAACTTCAGATTGACTGTGAAATAGGGCAGACAACCATTACTTCCTTGGGCCTCAACCTCAGTTCTGACATGGAGATTAAATGAGTTGATGCATGAAAATCACCTACACGGTGCCTGGCCCGTGGGAAGAGTTTAGGAGGAGCCAGGGGATGTGGCTGCTGTTTTTGCTTCTGCTTTGAGAATTCCTTGAAGCAGTCCAGAGCTTCTGCTCCAAAGCCCTATGCTCAACCTCACAGAAAGTATATGTCCCCTGCTGCAATGTTGCCATTGCTCACAAAACCCCAAGTTTTGAGTCTAAAATTAAGATAAGTCACCAGTAGGATGAAAATTCCTGAGAGGAGTCATGAGAGATGGCTTACTGGTTAAGAGCCAATGTCTCTCTTGCAGAGGACCAGAATTTGGTTCTTAGCACCTTCGTTAGGTGGTTCACGACCCACGGTAATTGTAGCTCCAGGAATCAAATGCCCCCTTCCTCCATGGGCACCTGTACACTGTACACACACACACACACACACACACACACACACACACACACACACACACTTTTAAAAATCTTTCAAACAATTAAGAAAATTTTTATATATAAGCGTAAACACATGAAGTTTGGAACTGGCTATCGTTAGTGTAGATGTCCCTACATAGAAGTCTCTGCAATATCCATTTGATTTTATTATTCTGCTATGGTAAGCCCAACAGTCCAAATGACAGCTTCTATTAATGATTTGTTACAATTCCCAAGAAGTGAGGGCATATCATGCCACCCAGGTCCACACGAGGAAACATCAGGGTGAGTCTAGCAGCAGAAAGGATGAGGGTCAAGCACAGACAAGAGCTTCTGTGATGCCATTGTCTGTATGTATGTCTTATAGTCTCTGGGAAGAAGTGGTCAAGACAGAGTAAGTTAGTCTGGGCTTATTTGGGTTGGTCATTGGAGATGGTCCCTAGTCCCCTAGTGCTTGGCCCTGGGTGGTTGGGACAATAGGATGGAGCCTTACCCATAAAGCCTTGCCAAGGAGGCAATTAGTCGATACAGGCTCTGTATTGTTGCCCGCAGTGTACTTATTTACAGAGGAGTTATTGCTATCTACGGGAACTGGCTATGGGGCAGGCAGCTTCTCCAGGACTGGAAAGGCCTCAGCTCCACAGTAGGAGAGATGCAGACAACAAAGAAACCCAGGAATGAACAGCAAAACTTAGAATTTGTGAAAAGCAAAACTTAAAAAAATGCAGTGAGCGTGACCTTCCATATTCTTTAGGTTTTTTTGGCTGCAGAGGCCCCAGAGAGTTTGCAAGAGGATGAAAATAGAAAAGCTTAACTGGGGGCAAAAGGCAGCTGTCTCTAGCAGTCCCCTGGGTCTGTTCTGAGCGCCATGTGAATCCCAGGACTGACTGGCACTCTGACGACGTTTCCCAAGAGGTGACTCCAGACAGGGCAAGTCAACATGGTTTAATGGAGTGGAGAGGAACCCAGCTTCACCTCCTCTACCTCCCAAGACCTTGGCCTGCTCGGCAGGTATCAGAGGACAGGGAGTAGCTTGGAGTGCATCTGTGCCACACTGTGGGGCACTGGTGTCCCTAGGATGCGTGATGATGCAATGACAATCATGGGCTTTCTCCCTTGACTACAACAGTAGGTGTGAAGAAGAGGAAGACATGCTCATGAGCATCTGGGCAACACAAATTGGATACAGTAAGAAACTGTAGATAATAGAAGAAGATGCGTATTTGAGGGGGTGTCTAGAGGGGCTGTAGTGAGGGAGAAAGTAGTGGATATGACCAAAATGCACTGTACTTACCTATGAAATTCTACAAAGCAGAGAAAGAAAACAAAGTAGTGGAAGGCATAGGATGAGAACAAAACAGACACCGGTAGGAGCTTGATTCACTCCTAGGGATAACTAGCCTTCCATAAGTTACTAACTTTCCCCCTGAGCCTAGGCTTTTAAGCCATTTACGAAGCATCATTTTATTTCAGGACAGAATTCACTCATGCAGGACTTAGCCCATATTTAATAAGCACTTTTTATCAATTGCAGAAGAAAGCACATCTTGCTTTTTTGTTTTGTTTTGAGACAGGGTTTCTCTGTGTAGCTTTGGAGCCTGTCCTGGCACTTGCTCTGTAGCCAGGCTGACCTCGAACTTACAAAGATCTGCCTACCTCTGCCTTCTGCCTCCTGAGTGCTGGGATTAAAGGTGTGAGCCACCACCATCCGGTTGCTTTTTTTTTTTTTCTGCTTCTGGGTTCTTTCCTAAGTCTGAATTGAACAAACAGGCCAGCCTTCTCTTCGGCAGACCTAGCTCTGTACTCTGGATCCGATGAGATGACCCCAAGATAGGATGCGATATTCAAGGTGAAGGGGGACCCAAAAAAAGCAGGAAGTCTTCAGACTGTCTCCTAGATCTGCACCTGAGGCAGGAAAGAGAAAGACCAGAGACAGCACAGTTCCAGTAACTTCTATCTAGGCCAATAGAAATCCCTTCAGTTACGTGTTTTCTAAATGGGACCTGCCTTCACATTATGAGCAGTCATGGGCTGGCGGGTGTACTGTGGAAGTAGAATCTCAGTAATCTCAGTAGAAGTGGTTTCTGTAGGAGAGCCGTCTTCAGAGAAAGCTAGGGTGGACATCTGCGCATACTATCAGTTCCCACACATGGACCAGAGGAGGCTCTGCTCCTCTCTGTGAACCTCACTCCAGGGTGGGGGGTGTCTTTTTCCGTGGGTCTGAGCCTAGGTTTTCTTTACATTGCCAGCTCACGTCAACAACATGCCTTCACTCAGGACTTCGTTCACTCCGAGCTTTCTCTGCTCCCTGCAGGTTTTGTTCTTATTGCTTGTTTATTTGAATATCAGCCTGATAGACACTTTACCTAGATATAGAAATAGATTTGGTCAGATCATACCATCTAGTCCAGTAGCCGGGGAGCAATTCTGATCACCAATGTGATGCTGTACATTTCTATTCTGATCTAATGTGTATTGAGTTCAAAATTCAAACTGTCACGGACACTTTGACTTCTCACGTTTTCAAGTTATTTGGGAGACCTTGCAGTAGTACTATTGAATACTTCCAGTGGATTGTCACCTGTCTGGTGTTGGAGATATTAGCCTCATTTTCTACCAGTTCTGACATGTTTCTGATGAATGGGGACAGGGTCTCACTATATAACCCTGGATGCCCTGGAACTCATTATATAGACGAGACTGACCTTAAGTTCACAGAGATCCTCCTGCTTCTGCCTTCCTAGTGCTGACCTTAAAGATGTGCCCCACCACACCTGACTCCTGGCTCTATCGTTTGATAGTCTATGTGGTTCTCTTTGCTCTTTGGTCATCCTGTGAGCTCTGTGGCCTCTTGGAAAGACCAGTGTCCCTAATATTTACGTGGGTGTTGATGATTTTCTACACTGCCTACATCTACATTTAGCCAGGAAGTGCTTGTTGAGTTTACTGGAGTTTCATTCGAATCCTTTCTGTGGCTCCATTTATGACTTTTACTCAATTCTCTACTCTGAATAGTTCCTAAGCACGCCTATTTTCTCATAACCCTCAGACGAACTTCTCTCCCTTCCTGTCTTGTTGGAATATAGAGGGGATTTAAGAATGAGCTGTCCTGTCCATGCACGTCTGCCATCTGCTCTTTCTCTTCATTTACAAGTAAAGCAGTGTCCCTTATCCCTCAAATGTTGGCTTTGCACTTTGTGTTCTCTATCCCGTATCTTCTTAGTTTCTCCAAGATTTCGTTGGATGACTTTCTGTCTCTGGACTCTTCCAATTTTTCTCAATGGGTTTCTGCTTCTCATCTTCCACACAAACGCATGAACTCCCCAACCGAAAGAGTATTTCCTTTGAATCATTTCCCTTGCGAGTTGCTATCTTACCTTTCTGTCCTGAAACCCCTATCCCCAGCCTTTAGAAGTGAAAGCTACAAACTGTCTCCTACACATTTATGTTTATTCTCTTAGACAAGTGCTGCTGTCCTTGGACAGAGGAGCTTCTTTTTGAAGTGGGCAAAGAAGACTCATAACTGGTCAAAACGCTAAGAATCAATGGCCATTGAGTACTTGGCTGTAAATCGGACATCTATAGTGTCCATACCTGGGGAACTGGTGAGCATCATGGAAAAAGAAAGTAGAAAGACAATCAAAGCTGAGGATGGGAAAGAGTTTCAGAAAATGCTGTCTTCTAGAAACAACCAACCTGTACCCACCCACCCCACACATACAAAGAAAGAAATAAAGGAAGTAGAAAGGGGTGTAGTTGGAAAGAAAGGGGTGTGTGTGAAGGGGAGGAGGAGAAAGGGGTGACAGTACAGAAGTTCCCAATATATTGTACAAATGTATAAAATCGTCAAAAATTAACTTAAGAAAGAAGTATCTATTTCTTGTCTGCTTTCTTCTTTCCAATCCCCTTTGATTGGTCTCTCATCCCATTGTTCTTCCAGGCTTGAGCAGAGAAAAGAGAGGAGAAGAAGGAACTAATCTTCATGGTATGCTTAGGAAAGGCTCTGTAGGAACCACAAATTTCAGTACATAAACAGATTTGCAAAGAGCAAGGACCGAAAGATCTGCTGAGCAGTTAGTAGCAAGCGAGGGAGGGAATATGGTTAGCAAAGTTTACAGCCGTCCTCAGCACTGACTTGAGGTACACATTGCAGATTACAAGAGGAGAGGCCTCATTTGCTACAAGAAACACATACTAGTGAAAATTACTCTCATAATAAACATCATGTGGCCAGATACAGTTTCCACAGCAGCCGCGGCGAGGAAGCCCCGCAGTTATTGTGGCTTTGTAGGTAAGGTTTACATTCCAGGGGAGATAACTATAAAACTTAACGTGGTTAGAAACAGAAAATCACAGGAGAGCTTCTTGCTTTATTCAATAAACAATTCAGTTTTATGATGACAAGGTACAGGGTATGTATGGATTTAACTTAAACAGGAACTTTCCGACACCTGCCTAATACTTCTTATTCTTTACGCCTGGCGGTAACTGACATGTAAAACGCTCTGACTGCCTTCCTCATTTTTACAGCCAAAGATGATTCCAAGCCGGGACCTTAAGCTCTTTAAAGCACTTGTATCAACAGCCTTTCTCTGTTCAGATCCTTCCTTCTTTCGTAGTTCCTACTAGTTATCTTACGAACAGGCTCGAGGGGGTCCAACTCTCAAACAGGGAAAGGCTTGTATATTAACCCCTGCTTCCTCTGGAGTTAGCACCTAGGCCTGCTTCCCTTAAAATCCTTGAGGTCAAGGCTACACTGTTTGCCTTCACTGCAGAGTTTCTCATTAACAATACTGCCCATGACACGGGGATTTAAACAATATTAAATGAGCCCGAGTCAACGTCTCAGGGGCTTGTGTAACTTTTCATTTCCCTTGACCTGACTTCTTTAGCACCCGCTACCCAACAGACACTGTGTGCAGAGTAGAGGGTCTTATAAATAATCAGAACGACGCTGAGGCAGGGACCAGTTTTTAAAATCTAATTTGGTGAAAGTTGAGGGGAAAGATGTTTTATTTTACTTAAATATTGTTTGGGAATTTCATACACAGAGGCCATGTGTTTTATCAAATCTGTTTTCCCACACCCCCTCTTCCAATGCCTCTCATATTCCTTCAGTGACTTTTTCCTCAATAGCAACATTATTGCCATAGACCATGTGAAAATGGCTATCAGTTCTGAGCGACTGTGAGGACCAGGTAGGGTGCTGGGGATTAGCCAGATGAGCAGTGAGGGTTTCTATTGCTGTGACAAACACAATGATCAAACGCAACTTAAGGAGGAAAGGGAGCACTACATCTTACATCTTATAGTCTGCCATCCAGAAAAATCAGGTCAGGAACTCAAGACAGGAACCTGGAGGCGGGGACTGAAGCAGAGACCCTGGAGGAGGGGTACTTCCTCGCCCAGCCTGCTTTCTTATATAACATATATAATAACTTGGGTACCACCAAAAATGGGCTGGGACCTCCTACGTCAATCACTAATTAAGTAAATGCCCCCACAGACTTGTACACACAATCTGGATGGAGGCATTTCCCCTGTTGAGGTTCCCTCTTCCAAAATGATTCTAGCTTGGATAAAGGTGACAAAGAAGTTTTCTTCTTAGACTCCTAGTTTTCAGGGAGGTTATTTGTTTGTTTGTTTTACATCATTAGCAGATATTACATTTTAAATTCAAATTCTTATTCTTTATCCATTAATACAAGCTCAGGATTACTCCCTATATTTTAAAGTATAGTGAAATGCTGATAGATATTTGAGTAGTGTACAGGAGTTTTTCCAGGGCTCCCTTGGTCATAGTGTTTAGTGAATTACTATTTGATTGTCTTTCTTTAGAACTTTTTCACTGATGTTTATGAGAGATTAGATTCTATTATTTCTTCTTTTATGTTTTTGGAAATATTTTTAACTTACATTAGGATATCTCATTTGACTTCTTTAACAAACATGAGAAGAGTCATATTTTCTATTTTTCCTTCTCCTGACTTCAGAAAATTGTCTTCAAGAAAACTATACATTACTCTAAGTTATCAAAGATATTGGCATAAAATAGATTATAATATATTTATTATCATACTGTTAATGTTGTAAGAACTATACTCATGCTGCCTAATTTGTATTTCTCCATGTTACTTCTTTAGATGGAGAGATTATAGACAGAAACATGAAAGATAAACAATAGATGGTAGATAGTTAGATGAGATAGATAGATAGATAGATAGATAGATAGATAGACAGACAGACGGATACATGAGAGATAGATAATAGATGGTAGATAGTTAGATGATAGAGATAGATACATGAGAGATAGATAGATACATGAGAGATAGATATATGAGAGATAGATAATAGATGGTAGATAGATAGATGATAGAGAGATAGGTAGATGGATTAAATATAGTAGATAGATACATAGAAGATAGATAGATAGATAGATAGATAGATAGATAGATAGATAGATAGATAAACTATAACTATATATGACTTATTTTGTGGGGCTGGGAAATGAACGTATGGCCTTGTACTGTTAGGGAAAAGTTCTACCACTGAGCTACATCTCAATACCACTTTCTCTTTTTAAAATCAGTCTCCTGTGAGTTTGTTAATTTTATTACAACTCAAAATATTCATTTAATGCCTTATATTGTGTGGTATGATATATGTATGGCGTGTGAGTGGTGAGTGTGGATGATTTCCATGGTATTAATTTTTGTGTCGCTCATCAATCCTCTTAATCCAGATCCACCTAAATAGTCTTTTGAGGTTGATTTAGTGATGTTAAATAGAATGCTCATTTCCTCTATGTCCCAACACTGTATATGACTTTCCATTTGTACAGTTAGTGTCTCAGTAAACTATGCTCTCAATTAGAGATGTTTATATAGTATCTCTAGATCTGGCTAGTGTACCTCCTGTAGCTTCTGGACGAGGAGATAGAGTACGGAGCTTTTCCATGACGAACTGTGTCACTTCTGTGGAATTTTCTTTATCTTCCACCAGGCAACAGGTTTTTTTTTTTTTTGAAAACTATGGCATAAGGCCTTGTCCTTGATTGTAAAAATTGGTAGCATGTTTTCTTAAACATTTCAAGATGTACTGGGGATGGTTGCATTCTACTAGGCAACCTGGAAGTCCTGTCTCTTTTTCTTCTCTTGGATTCCTTAAAAGCTGATTTCCTGGTCCACTGCTCTGCCCCACTGCCCTCCTCTTTACCCTCCCTCACTGCCCTCCCTCACTACCCTCCCTCATGGCCCTCTTTTTACCCTCCCTCATTGCCCTCTCTCACCACCCTCCCTCACTGCCCTCCCCCACCGCCCTCCCTCACTGCCCCCACTGCTATGCTTCCTTGGTCATATCCCTCTAAGTGAAACATTTTCAAAGAGTGTGTCAAACCCCTCCCTCTCTTTCTCATCCCTTCATGTTCCTTTCTCCCATCTACTCTCATTGAGTAGGTCTAAACCTCCAGTTCAGTCGCAGGTACCATTAGTATTTTCCAAACTAATGCCCCGCCTGTCTTATGAGCAGGCCTCATTTTTAGCTCTCTGCTGTCTGTCATCCTGTGTGACAGCATTTCTAAAACTTAAGCACCCCAAGGCACGGTGGGAGCATTCTCTTCTGGACTGGTGACCCTGCAGTCTTGTTCCTCTCGTTCTCCCAGGCACCAGTGCTTGGAGTCATCCTTGGTACTTTTCTTTCTTGGCCTGTCTCTATTTAATCAGGTACTGAATGCCTCTCCCCCTTGTTTCCACTGCCATTGTCCTAGAATGTCTGGTTCTGTAACATACCCTTATCTGGTTCCTTGTCCTCGGCCCCATTTCTTCGTCAAATTTGGTTCCACATGGCTTTGGCTCCAATAATGCTTTGCTCTAAAACCCTCTAGGGGAGCCTGACACCTGTACTGTATTCGCCGAACATTATGATTAGAGCTCACTGTATTATATGATGCTCATTTGCCAGTCTATTTACAGACTCTAAACACCAGCAAAACCTCATTACAAAGCATGATCTGTTCTTTACAGTGTTGGAGACTCTTAGTGGAGCACCTGTATTCCGGCTTCATCTCTCAAATCCACGTTAAGTGTAGGTTTCCCTATACATGTGTGTGTCCACTGAAAGAAACTTTACAATGGCCTGTTTAAATGACCCATGGCATCGAGCCTGTCTGTTTGCATGTGGGATTTCAATACACGTTCCTATGCAGCTGAATTTCCGTATGCGTACAGAACACGGAGGCAATGCTAATCAGTAGGAATAAACATGGTGGAAGCTGATGACTTGTGTGGTTATGCCAGACGTTTGTCAAGTCGCGGAGCTGTGTAAGGGCCCCATCTAGGATTTCATGTGTGGTGACTAGGACCTGCCTAAATGGAAGCCAGTGAATTAGACGGTTTGTCCTGGACTCTTCAGACCCTTGATGTCTAGACTTCCACAGAAGAAAGCATAATAGATTTCATATGTAAAATCAAGCATTTGTTTATCGGTAGCTAGTCTAGATACAGGCACATATATACGTTTCACATGTGAGTTCATGCTAAATATAGCTTGTGTAAATACAGGCATTTATCTTCTCCTTGAACGCTTCCTTATATAGTCTGTGATGCCCTTCAATCACCACCATTGAGCTTTTCCAGTCTCCCAGTTTTCCAGTAGGTCTCTGATTATAATCAGAAGCACCAAACTGGTGTCTGCACGTCCGAGTTTAGTAAAGTGACAAGGCAGGTACCAGAGAGTGGTCACTTTGCAATTCCCTTGATAGCTGAGATCATCTGGAACAAATCCTGTGTTTGGGCAGATTTTCTGTGCTGGCTTCTCCTTTGGAGCCACACGCTCAATGACTTTTCAATATTCTACTCTGGAGGTTTTTGATTTTAAAGAAAATCGTAGTTTAGATTAAACTGTCCTTTTGGCAAGGTCCTCATAAAAGCCATATATATTTCAAGGCTGCTTTGGGATGTGGCAAGTTTGAGTTTGTGTTTGCAGTGTCAAGATGAATGGCCCCATCTACAATTCACTGGGTCAGGCAAAATGTATGTAGCATTTCTTGTCCAGGCTTCATGTTTTGGACAATGATTCTTATGGCACATTTGCAGGCTCCTGTGTGCATGGGGAAGGGAAATGACACTGGGGAAGATTTTTTTAGGGAGAAACATGGACCACAAATATGGCCATTAAGAAAATACAGCCCTTCTAAGGCTAGGGAGATAGTCAATGGAGTGCTTATGGTATAAATGTGAAAAGCCAAGTTTTATCTCCAGGACCCAAGTTGTGTGCCAGGTGTGATTGACACACATCTGTTAACACTGGGGAGAGAAAAGCAGAAGGATCCCTAAGGCTTGGTGGTCAGACAATCTAGCTGAATCTGAGAGTTCCAGGTTCAATGAAAGAACCCTGTCTCCAAAAGTAAGTACTGAACAGAGTGATTGAAGAAGCCCATACAATGTTGACTTGTACTAGACAGACAGACACACAACATACAGGGAAAGAGAGAAAGGAGGGAGGGAGAGAGAGAGGGGGGGAGAGAGAGAGAGAGAGAGAGAGAGAGAGAGAGAGAGAGAGAAGCCTGGTCCTTTTATGGAGTGGCAGCTATCAGGCAACTCTCCCATGAAATCATACCTCAGTCTGAGCCCATATAAGAGTGGGAGTCAAAACTCTGGGTACACGGAACAAAGGGAACAAGGATCCTTGCTGGCCAGGACTGTGTTTTCTACTGCCTAGGGAGTGGCAGAAACACCCAGAGTGGGAAGAGCTTCTATGGGAGCCATCTGGATGTCGTGGCTCCCACAGCCAGCATACATCGTTTCTTCAATGTCAGGGGCCTGTTTTAGGTGCTGGAGGTAGAGACAAGGTCCTTCATGTAGTTCAGTGGCCTAGGCAGGGATGGGGATGGTGAAGTCTGAGCAGTGAGAAAAACATGTTTTTAAAATATTCATGCTTTTGAAAAGTACCCGCAATGTGTAACATGTTTATAAACATTTATTCATGAACAGATGGAGAAAGCCATTACCAATCTTTAAAGAAGTTTATCAAAGGCTTAACAATTTCCATTCTGTGAACTCTTCCAAAAAGTACTTTCTGAAAGTAGTGAGTGTCAAGGCACAGAGTGAATCTTTTTGTTATGGTTACCCAGTACATCCCAGTCTGTTGAGTAGTTTCAAGGGAAATGTCAAACCAGGACGACAAATCAACATCCTGACTTTCAACCTTACAAGTAGAAAGAAATTTTGTTTACCAAGTTGCCATTAAAGATATCTTAAATGATACTAAGTTGTAAAGGAAAAAATCCTACTGTTCATATAAATGATTAGGTTTTAGTGGGAGCATCCTACCAGAAGTGAGGACGGGGGCAGAACTTAGGAGGCAAACAGAAGAGAAAGTAAAAATGAAGCAGGACAAATGTTGCCAAGAGCAGGGCGGGGATGACGAAGAGGAGGGATACTACCCAGAGTTCCTCAGTGCAGCCTTCGGCCAACTGTTTTCTGCCTAGGATCTCCTATCTGAGTCACCATGAATGATAGAGAACCCCTGTTCACAGCTGCTCCATTAATCAGCTCTAGATCATTAAGAGGAGAGGCTTAATCACCTGCATTCTGGTTCATAGCAGAGAGGGTATAGACAGACTATGTGAGTGAGATGTGCAAGGGACAGGGTGGCTGAGGAAGACACAGGATAATGATATTGTTGGAGCTGAGAGGGCAGCAAGTGTCTGAAGACAGCCTGACTGCTACAGAGTAAATGATCTCTAGCTAGGAAAAGAGGTACTCTAACTAGGAGTGGCAAGGCACCCTGTGTTGGTCAAGCATGTCTGTAGGCAGAGACTGCTTGTTTATTCCCGGCTGCCCAGACCACAAAATAATCACTCAGAAACTTTATTATTTGCAATACAGTTTGGCAAATAGCTTAAGCATATTTCTGGCTGACTCTTATATCTTAAATTAACCCATTTCTATTATTTTATATTTTACCACGAGGCTCATGGCTTACCAGCCGCATTCCAGCTGGTAGCTCATGTCTTTCTCTTCTGGCGGCTCCATGGCTTCTTTCTGACTCTTCCTACTCTCTCTTCCTTTATCTGTTTGGAGCTCCCACCTTGCCCTATTCTGCTAAGCCACTGGCTGAAACAGATTTATTCATTGACCAATAAAAGCAACATGTAGACAGGAGGACTTCCCATATCATTTCTTCTCTTCTGTTGAAATAAAAAAAGAAGGTTTTGACTTTAACATAGTAAAATTACATATACAAAACAGGTATCAAGCAAGAATTACAGTTATAATATTGATATCTACTTTATCCTTTATAATAACTAAGGAAAACTACTATAACTATCTATTCTTCAACTCCATCAAAGACACAAAAAGGATATAATATTACCTAAGTAAACAGAAGTGCATTGTAAGAAGCTTCCAAAACTCTAGAATTGATAGACATCTCACTGCCTGGACAGTCACCCAAAGTTCTTCTGTAATGTTGCAGGCACCCATCTTCAGCCTACTGGCCCATTGTATCCAACAGACTCTTCCATAAAGCAAGAAATTTCAAAGACAGTCCTACCTATATTGTCAGTTTGTCAGTCACTTTCTTCTGTGTCCTGCAAAACATATGGCAGACTTGTTCATGAAGCAGGAATCTTCTTTAAGCAGCTTCAGCAGTCATTTTTTTGTGGGTCCTGCAAGTCCAGTCAAACAGTTCAGGCAAGAGCAGTTTCTTGCTGAAATGGCTAACAAATTCTATGAGGAGCCTCTTCAATGCCCATCATCCTCTTGAAGTATATTGGTGCTGCCACGAGCAAACATGTCTCATGTCATGAAATGTCCTTAGTTCTTAAAACATTTTAAATTCCATATTCTGAAGGTCTCTGAAAGATTTGAAGAATACCTATCTAACTGAAATATATCTCTGTATATCTAGAAAACATAACTAACATGACTAACAAGCTTGGCTATTATAGATGACTACCTATTAACCTATATTTCTTAATTATATAACTAACAAGCTTGGCTATTATAGATGATTACCTATTAACCTATATTTCTTAATTATACATTACATTTTGAAATGAGCTGTACAAACACAATACCTTGATCAAGAGCAGAAATATATATATTTTATCACAAATATATCACAGAAATATATATACATACATATATATATCACAAAATTGTTCTTAAATTTATATCAATAGACCAAGATCTATACCAGTGCAAAGTATTGATCTCTATATCATATCTCCCTTTAAATATAAACAAACATTTATAAACAATATTTGGGAATTTGGGTATAGTTCTCTACAAACTGCTTTCTGCTTTTTGTTGGGTGAAGTGTTTTTTTTTCCAGAGGTTCAAAGAGACCTTTTAGGGGGGGGTTGGTCCATTAAACCACATTATTCTGGAAGGAATACATAGGTTCTCATCTTCTGTGGAAACAAAAACACAACCTCTTTTCCAACGCAACATATCTTTAGACCCAAATTTTGAAATCAAGGTACCTTTAATATATATATATATATTAGTTTAGCTTAACAGCCCATACAATGAAATGTCTCTCTGTACTTAGCTCCTTCACAGTCAAAAAATTAAAAAAAAACACAATAAAATACATAATGCAGACTGTTTATTTTCTATCTTTATGTGACTTGTTTTTCTTTACTCCTTAATCTATGTCTGTCTGTATTCTGTCTCTTTAAAAGACTTTGTTTTTTAAAATGATTTTCTTCTTTTTATAACTCTCTATACTCTTTCTTCTCTCTCCCAAGACTACGTACATTTATCTAACACTGTGACCCACATAAAAATCTTTTTTTAAATCCTATCCTGTCTTTATTGTGCATCTGTAATTATTTTCTGACCAGAAGTGCCTTTTTAAAAACTGCTAAGTGGTGTGGATAGGGCCAAGATGGCCTTGTCTGTTGGCTCTGCCCAGTCCAACATGGTGGAGGCATGTTTGCTGCCTCTGAGAGCCATGTACATTGCCCCATTTTTAGGCACACAGTAGGTCTATGTTGCCATTAAGCAAGCTGTAGAACTCTACTCACAGACCCCATTTAAACATATGAATAAGCCAAAAATATGCTTAAGCTATTGGCCAAACATTATTGCAAATAATATAGTTTCTGTGTGATGATTTTGAGTCTGAGTGGCCAGGAATGAATGATCAGCCTCCACCAACAGACTGTGCACCAGTGTGGGGCAAGAATTTCTACGTAAAGTCTAAGAAATCTTGGGAAAAAAAAGAATTCTAGACCCACACAAACAGGAGCCAAGAGCAGCTTCTTGGTAATACAGTATTTTTTTTTTTCCAGATAGACTCTGTTTGCAAGTGAGGTGCAGTAAAAACTGCATGGCTTCTTTAAAAATGGTGGCATCATGGTGCCAGCACAAACGGCTCTGACTCTTGCAGGAGGTCTAGCTAGGAGCATTTAAATGGGGTCTGTGTCAGCTGCAGTGTGGTTTACCAAAGGACAAAGCAAAACCACATTTACTTTATGTAGCAAAGTGACATGGCTCTGTAAGAGCTACCAAATAAAATAAGTTAATAAATAAAGGAAACACCACTTTCTGAATACTTTTGGACCATATATGTGGTGGGGAGAGGTGAGACTGAATCAGGAAATTAAATTAAAAAGTAAATAATAGTGGTCCCTGAACCCATCATCATTTCTCACCAGACCCAATATGACTTTGAAAGGAGACTCTGTGGAATTCATTTTAAGTTTTGGAGAAACAATACGCAATTTAAATATGTGCACATAAAAATGCTAGGAGTTAGACAGGTGGGTCAGGACATGTCAGACAGCACTGGGATCATGGCCTCACTTTTAGACCTTTCTACACTAAATACAATTATATGTGGTCAACCGTGATGGTGACAAAGCTGTGATTGGCTGTTCCTGGAACTACCTTATTGAGGGGAGATTTTTTTTTCTCATGGAAGTGGCAAACCAGGCTTGTCAGTATTTTTCAAAATTTATTTACCAACCAAAGGAAATCATATAGAATTTCACTTTGACTACAAGTTTAGAGACCTTCCAATTAAGAGTTCTCTTGTTTGAGAATCAGGTGTGTGTGTGTGTGTGTGTGTGTGTGTGTGTGTGTGTGCAAGTACCCCACTAATTAATCCGCCAATAAGGAACAGAGTGAAAGAAGATGAAAATGCTGGATCTAAATGGTTCATTTGTTCTTTCTTTCTCTCTTTCTTTCTTTCTTTCCTCCCTCTCTGTCTCTATCTTTGCCTTTCTGTCTCTCTCTGTCTTTTTTTCTCTAGCTCCTATAAATATTTATCCAGCTCCTGTATTATGGAAGGCACTTTACAAACCCTGTGGGGAAACAGAGCTAAAAATAAGGCTCTTCAAGATGCCTCCAATAAAGATAAGTATATAAGTAAACTATCCAAGGCAGAATGGGATTAGTTCCCTCCCTTTGAGCCAAATAACTTATTGTAGAGCCTAACAGAAAGAAAGACAACAGGCCAGTGAGTGGGAAGGCTTTGAGGAGAACCTAGAAAGAAGTCAGAGATTTAAAAGGTAAATAGAGGAGGCTGGGAGCTGAGCAATGGTACAGAAGTGTGGAAGCCATGAGTCTTCTCAGGTCGGCCAGGGAGTAGTGAGGAATGAGGCCTGCTGTGATGGATTCATGCCAGGTAGTCATGTTTGCTTACCAATCAGTGGCTAATGAGAAACTACTGAAACCTTTGAAATACTTGAACGACTTCAAGATTGGATGGAAAAGAGAACAGGTTGAAGTCTACACAGAGACAATGAAGAACTGGACTGGGCCTTGACAATGGGCACTGAACCTGAAAAGAAAAATTATGAAAATAAATGAATGGATATGGGAACTAATTAAGTCAATTAGTAGAGGGAGACCATAGAAGACGTCTTCTGAATGTTCTTGTAGATTGCGATGACAACGGAGTTCCTGGGCAGAAGCATTTGTATGGATTTGATTTTCTACAGTGAGACTTGACAGTTCAGGAAGAGGAATGGAAAATGGAGACTCTCAGGAAGACCAAATGTCAGGAATTACAAAAAAATCTATGGAAGATTCTAGAGAGCGGGCAAGATACAGCAGAAATAAATTAGTTGGGGGTGCAGACCTGGTTGGGATGGAAAAGAAAATCGAGGAGCTGAAGGACAAGAATAGGAGAATAGGAAAGGACATACATGAGAGAGACTAGATTCAAGGTTTTTCCCTTCCCTAATTTAGGTTTGGTCCATTCCAACAAGGACAGGATGGCCAGTGCCCCACAACTGTCGTGCAAGCGTGTTCTGATCCTGGCCGGCCATGGACTCTGCTAGTCCAAGATGAGGTGGGGTGGAGGTGCCCTGATGGTAGGAGCACAAAAGCTCACCAGGCTTTGTTATAAGCTGCAGCCTTTTCAGATAAGGGGGGTAAGAGGAAGCCAGCCATCTTAGAAGCCACCTATCTGGAAAGTTTGCCATCTTTATTACCTAGTCATGGCTCCTCTCCCTCTTTCATCTTCCTAGGTCAGTCTAACTTCTAGTCCCTTGGTTCCTTTTATGGGGAAGATGGTGGTGTCATGTGTCAAGTCCTGGGAAATGAGAAACCTGCACAGAGCCTCTTCTCTTGCGCATGGCCCTTTGTGCACACAACATGCCTTCTTGGGGTTTTCTGCTTAGGGGAACTGACCACTTACGTGGTCCCCGACCAGGGGTCCAGCTGAGCAAGCACAGCTAACAGAGTAGTTAGATGTGGTCCAGACCAAGAAGGAGAGTACCAGGAACTACTCAGCTGCCACATTCGCCGTGGAAAGGAAATTAGAATGACCCTTTGATCCTGTTCACTTATTCCAGGCTCTGTGTTGGCCTCCCTGGAAAGATGAAAACAAATCTCTCTCTCTCTCTCTCTCTCTCTCTCTCTCTCTCTCTCTCTCTCTCTTTCTCTCTCTCCTGATGCCTTTCTCTCTCTCTTCTCTCTTCTCTTCCCCCCTCTCTCCTCTCTCCTCTCTCCTCTCTCCCTCTCTTTCTCTCCTCTCCTCTCCTCATGCCTGACACTGAAGCCTCCCCTCCCAGAGTACTGGGGAAACGCTGCCCTGCCTGGAGCTGCTGGCTGGACACAGCTGTCATCAAGTGGGTGAACCATGGGCTGAAAGCAGAAAGACAAATTAACGGGAGATAGAAGTTTCTAACAGACACACTGGCAGAGGAAGGTCTCAAACTCTGGGTCGTGGCTCTTACTCTTGAAGGGTATTTGCTAGCTTTCCAACTAAAATTCTTGGCTTTGAATTCACATCCACAGTACCACCTTTGCTTTCTTTGGACTGTATCTTTTTAGCCGGGAAAGGTACAAAGAGCTTCCAAAGCGTGTGAGAGCGCCCTTATTTTACTTTTCATTGTCGAAATTCTTGCAGCAGAGTTTCCTCCCTGCCAGGAGGAGCAGATTTTTCTATGTATCTCTCATCAGTGTCTCATCACTTATAAAGAGGATTTGCTTTGGTCGGATGAATTTGTGTAAGTAGCTAACCCTTGAGATGCAGAGGAAGGGGGACTTTTGACGCCAAGTGGGAAACCTATCCTCACACACACTCCGCTTTCTTTTCACCTGGAGACCACCAAGATCGTGCGGATGACAAAGGGCTGCTCTGGTTTTTGTTTGGATTGGATATTTTTTATATTTAATATTTGTCTTTTGAGTCAGAGTGGTTATCTCTTAAAAGAAAAATTTGAGGGCTTGAGAGCTGGGTGTTTGTGCTTTCCCCTCCGAAATGTTAACAGTTAAGCAGCCTTCAGTGTGCTTCAAAGTTAGCAAACCCCCAAGATGAATTAGTGACCTGCCCTCGCCCCACCCCCACGCTAGCTCTTCCATCCTGGTGGCAGGCTCTAAGCCCCCGTGGGCTGAAACAGGCAGTTCTGGAGGAGACTTGGTCAAGCTGGGTGGCAGGAATGCCTGGCTGGGACAATGGTGGCTTGTCAAGCAGATCCAGTCATCCGAAGAATGTGGCGGCCTGTCCTTGAGAGGAACCTGCTTCTGTGGCTGGTGTTTGTGCGGTTTCTGCAAGCCCAGGGGGCCGAAGGTCAAGGCTGAGAGTGGGGGGTGATGTGTGAATTGCCTCGAAATTTACAAGTCAGTTGAAACCTGATTTATTGAAACTTTATGAAAAGTTAAAAAAAAAAATAAAAGTCACCTATCCAGTTTCCTGACACATTAAGTTAAAGATTGATGAAAACGGGCTTTTCCCTTGCAAACACTGACCCTGCTGCTCTCACAGAGTGTGTTTCCTGGTATGTAAAGCATCTTGGAAAACTCTCTCCCCTTTGTCTTAGCTGTCATAGCTTAGACACCCTGATGATAAACATCTTGTCCTTTTGGTGCTGGTGGCTTGTGCAGATAGTCCTAGCAGTCATATCGCATGGCTAGGACTGAGCTTCTATGAAGCTGCTCTCTCCACCACCATGGGGGGTAGTGCTGTCTTGCCAGTGCTCTGGGTTCTGGGAACAGCTACCCCTGCTGCCTGAGGTCACATTCAAATCACCTGTTATAGGTGACCATGGTGGGTGGCATCTCTCTAGATATGTGACAACCCTTGCCTGCAATTCTGGAACAGAACAATGCGGTCAGTCCTTTGCCCCAGCTACCAGCAGATAACACTGCAGGAGAGAGTTGTAGGTGTTCCCACAAAACTCTGGTACACACACACACACACACACACACACACACACACACACACAATGGGGCCCAAGAGAGCTGGACTTGGGTATCAGTTCAGCTAGTTACTCTGAACCTCAGTAACTAGGCAGGTGGTTCACACTGCCATCCAAGTGTTACGAGTGGCAACTGGTTATCAGTGGGCGTCTCTGGAGGGCATCCAGGCTCCTCTTTCCCACAGCAAGGAATTCGAGGAGATCAGATGGACAACAGAAGCAGAGACAAATTTATTAAGTAAGAGACTTTCAAGCAGGTGAGTTTATTATTCCAGACAGTCACTGTTAAGAGATGGAGACTTAATGTTACCTTTTTCATGGGCTGTCTGGCATTTTTTTTTTTTAAATAGGAAAGCTTTCTCAAATGCCTTTTGTTGCATGTAGTTCTACATACAACTCCACTCATGCCTCCTCAGCAGCTAATTCTCCATCTGGGGCAGAAGGTCTTGTTTTAATATTATAACAAGTCACAAGTCACCTTCAAACCCCAGAATGCCTTTGAGCTGTGACAGTAATTCTAGCTGGCAGAGGTTACTAGGCTTCTTCTTTGCCAACAGTTTGGGTTAGTTTTTGTTCTGTTTTTTTTTTTTTTTGCTTGGTTTAGTTTAGTTTTCTGCTAATTTTGCACCTTTTGTGTATGGCTTTCCAGACCTCATTCTCTGTACTATTACTCTACTATTGCCTCAGCAAGTTCAAGGCCAGCCTGGTCTATAAGGGGTTCCCAGCCAACTAACACCTTAGTATAAACTGAGGCAGAAAATTTTCCCATCCCACATACATACCCTGGCCATAATTTACTGTCAGGGAAATGTTAGCCGATGGCAGTGATGTACCAATATGACACATTAGCAGTGACATTTGCTATTTCTAAATAACATTGTCATAGTTTAATAAAAACAAGTGCAAACAAACAAATAAGCAAACCTTTTGATTACAGGAATAAAGTCTCTGGGTTGGGTAGAAACCTGACATTCCAGTTGGGTTGGCTCAATCACCAGACCTAAAGCCTACCCTAGGAAGTCACGCTAAAGGATTAGGCAGGATATCTAGTCCTGTAATGAGATACTATGCTTTTCCTTCCTATCCCCAGATCAGTAGGACTGACAAGCATGTAGCCACTCACTTTTTTGAATTACAAAATGATAATGATGATGATGATGGTAATAATAATTACCAATAATAATAATCCCAACTTTTCCTTTCTTCTTTCTCTTTCTAAACATGCTTTTCTTAACACTTTGGGCTTTTCCTCCCCCTACATTTTGGGCTTCCTTAGTCCTTCTCTAAAGCCTCCTCCCCACCATGTGACTGTTTTTTTTTTCTTCCTGAGTCTGACCTCCGCGTCAGCTTTAAGGGCACAGCTTTTCCTCTTCTAGACTCCATTCTCCTCTAGGCCGCTGTGGAGGTGGAACAGCTCCCTTACCCTGGGACCCTGGAGCTTTTCCTCTACACTTGAGATTTATCTGAGTTCACTCATTATTTCATTAATGAGATTGCGAACCCAAGAGGGGGAACCTGGTTTCCCCTGCAGCAACATCAGACAAGAGCGATGGAAAAGAGAGCATTGCTAGGCTTCATTTGTCTGGCTTTACTTTTACATCGACAAAAACATCTTAAATTCTTTTGGGTTCTGAGTGCCTGAGAAAGTTCTAGATTTCAGGGGCCTTCTTGAGTACGTTGGACTTTAACAGGAGTTGGCTGCAGGATGGCCAGACCCCATTCTGGACACCAGCCCTCCTGGTTGTTCCCTCCCTCTGTCCTTCATCTGGCCAGCTGGCCATCAAGCAGAAGACGTCTGTTGTGTGTGAAGACAGTGCTGTGCCCCCATGAGTCACATCCTTGCTGGTCCCTGTGATGCCTTAGGTGCACACCTGGGCGTCCTGGAAGAGTAACCAGGGTTCTAAACCACTGAGCAATCTCTCTAGCCCCTTAACTGTGATTTTCACACTGCTTCTCATTTATGACTATTTAACATTTAATTACTCAAAATCTAACTATGATAATTTTCTATACTTGATCTCAGCTGAAAGGTATCAGTCATTACAATTCTATAATTTTGGGTTGTCCACAGAGGTTTGGTTTTTCTGTGTGATGGTTATTAACCTTCATTGTCAACTTGACTTGATTTGGAGTCCGTTTGCCATCAGCAAGGGCGCAGCGCTTTCTTCTCTAGGCTCTGACTTACGGAGCACAGCTCAGGCCTAGCAGTGGCAAGGCAAGGTTTAGAGGCACAAGTGGCGTGGTTCTTGGTTGGACCCCACAGCATGACTGTGTACGTACTACCTCTTGTTTCCTCATCTCTAAACTGGAGAAGTGCACACAGAGTACCACCCAAGCACAGAGAGTTTGTGTGAGCATGCAGCAAGGGGAGGCATATTCAGCAACTGCCTCAGCGCTTGGCACTTATATAAGGACACACTGAACCATCAGTAGCTGTTATCTCAGGATGCGCTGGAAGGGTACCTAGCACCTCCCACAGGACACTGGGTTCTGGAAACTTTTTTTCATAACTTTCCCCAAATGACTCACCTGGTAAAGTCACTCGCTTGAAAGTTCTGTGTACAATTTTTCCTTTGACTTTCCAAAGCTGCCTTCATCTTCTGTAACACACGTCATCCGCAACTCCCTTTGGTAACTGAGGCAGCTGGAGTACAAACATCTAATGTCAGACCCTGGCACTGCCTGAACCAATAGTGTTTACCTGAAGAGGTTATTAACATCTCTGCGCACCTAGTGGCTCGTTTGTAAAGTGGGGATAATAGTGTTGCCTCACAGGATGCTGGATGAGTTAGTATATGCAAGAGTGTAAAACAGCTCCCAGCTCATGATAGATACTAGAGCTCCTTGTTTGAAGGAAAGGTATACTTTAAGAAGATCTTAAAAAAAAAAAAGTTAAATTGTTGAAACAATTATCTTTATAGCTAGTAATTTCTTAAGTACCATTTGGGGTTAGTTGCTTTTCTCATGGTGAGAAATACCCAACAAAAGCTACTTAGGAGGGGTGTGTCAGCTCCTCATGCAGGAGGATAATGGTTCATTATGGCGAGCAAGGAAGGCAGGAGTAGGAGGCAGCCATATGCATTGCACCTCCAGGCAGAAAGCAGAGGAGACGGTGTGCTGCTCCCCAGCTTCTCTCCTCCACCTGTCACTGAGTCCAGAACCCATCCCTTGTCTAGCGGGCCAAGCCTTTTGGGAAACAGCTTTCAGAAATGGCTGGTCTCCTAAGTGACTCCAAATTGACTCAAGTTGACAATGAAGATTATCACCTGTCACACAGATAAACCGAATCTCTGTGAGCAATCCAAAATTTTAGAATTATAATAGCTGATAACGTTTGTATGAGATGAAATAGATAAAATTTTAATAGTTAAATATTGGCTACTTAAATGTTAAATGATAATAACTGGTAAGCAGTGCAAAAATCACAGTTAAGAGGCTGGAGAGATGACTCAGTGATTAAGAGCACTGGTTCCTCTTCCAAAACACCCAGGTTTAATTCTCAGAACTCACATTAATGCTCACAACCATCTATCTGTAACTAAGTTCTAGGGTATCCAATGACCTATTCTGGTCTCTGTGGGCACTTACATTCTTGTGGTACACAGACATACATGCAGGCAGACACACACACACACACACACACACACACACACACACATATATATATGCTCACATACACATGTGCACACACGCATGCACACATTCACATATGCACATATACGCAAACATACAGCATACACATTCACACATATATATGTACATTCACACATATACACACATTCATAAACACAAGCATACGCATACACACACACACACAGGAATCACAGTTGAGACAGGAAGCCCTGCTACTTACAGCTATCTGGTTCTAAGTTTTCTGGTTGAAAGCCTTCATGTCTTCAATAAAAGTTTATTTCTTCTTTCTTCAGATCAATTGCATCAGAAGCTCTTCTTAAAACTCTTCCAATTTTTTATTTCAATGTTACTTTTCAAATCACTAATATTTTATGTAGAATTCCCCTCTGTATGCTGTGAATATGTTTTATTACCATTGGTTAATAAAGAAGCTGCTTTGGCCTATGGCAGAGCAGAATAACTCTAGGTGGAAAAACTAAACTGAATTCTGGGAGAAAGAAGGCAGAGTCATGCAGATGCCATGTAGCTGCAAAAGGAGAAAGAAATTGGAACTGTACCAGCAGGCCACAGCCTCATGGTGATACATAGATTAATAGAAATGTGTTAATTCAACATGCAAGAGTGAGCTATAAATATGCCTGAGCCATCAGCCAGTGTTGTAATTAATATAGTTTTGTGTGATTATTCAGGCTTTGGCAGCCAGGAAATGAATGTGCAGACTCTGATTACAAATATTTTAAATTTGGAGGTGATGGATAATTTCAACATCATTTGGTTGTACTGCCCTACAAAAGGGGGTTATAGAGGTCATCAAAGATATCCACTTTAAAGCAAAACTAAACAGCCGAAAACTGAAATGTTTTGCCTAGTTAGGCTTCTTCTCTGTGTGAACCCTTAATCCACACAGTTCTAATAGGCCCAGAGTTAAGTCAATTAAATTTGCAATTAAGTTTGTGTGTACTTGGTCTCTGCAGCCTGAGTTTGCAGTGGTACGTAGCTAACAGTGGTAAATGTGATGGGATGGATCCCCTCCAACCTCATATGCCCATGAGCTACAAACAAATGTATTCCCATCCCTCTCCACAACAGTCATTGATAGGATTTGGATGACGATGGATAGGATTTTAATAAGCTTAAATGTACCTTTTTTTTTTTTGCACAAGATTAAACATTTTAAATCAAGTCTTTGACCATTTAGTTTTCCCACCATAGAATTTATAGTTTCGTGGTCTTTGATCATTTTAACTTTTCAGTTTTTCTCGTTGATTTATAAGCTCTTTAGAGACTAAGGAATTAAAATTATATACTTCGTCTGAGATTCTTGTGTGGGAAATATTTTGAGTTGAATTATCATTTCCTTATATTTAGCAAATGAAGGATATACTGAAAAATCATGTCCAATGCATAAGGCACAAACTTTGCAGAAATTGGAGATACCCAAAGGAGACACTATAAGTGGATACATGGATATTAGAGACCTCTTTCTTTATGTGATCAGTTCCCTCTGCGTCATCATGCCTAACATAAGCTTGTACACAGATGGCAGTGTCTGTTGCCTGCCTACCCCATGGATCCTCCTATGTTCTTTCTTAGTAACAGGAACTCTGTGTTGACCTAGGTGGGCATCAGCAACATGCTTGGGGAAGTGGTTCAGGACAACAGAATGTGTGCATCATTCACCTATATAATGATAAACATTGTTTTCTCCTGGCATTTAGTTTATAAATGGGCATGTGACCAATGATGACCAATGGGAAGAGGATAGCTATGAAAGCATCTCTCTTCTCTCCCATTCAAACTCTCCCTTCCTATGGAGCACCTCTATAAGGAAAGGGAACTCTGGGCTATGAGGAGCCAACATCCCAACATGAAGGAGGGAGGGCTCTCTTTCTTAACAACACTGACTTTTAAAAATAGTCTATACACTATACTTCTTATTTGAGATGATTAACCTTTATTTTCATAAGTGATTTTTTTATGATTTTGAGTTTTACTCTTTTTTTTAATTATGCATCTGGCACTGTTCTCCTGGGTTAGTTCCTTAGCCTTGTACATCTTACGTGCCTATCAAACAGTGAACTAGATGTTATCGTGTGTGGGGCGCCCTCCGGTTTGAAACAACTTCAGTTAATGCCTGCTTACCTTTTGGGGGTCCTGTTTTGCTTTATTTTAAGAAAAGAAAGCGTTAAGCTGGGCGATGATGGCGCACGCCTTTAATCCCAGCACTCGGGAGGCAGAGGCAGGCGGATCTCTGTGAGTTTGAGACCAGCCTGGTCTACAGAGCTAGTTCCAGGACAGACTCCAAAGCCACAGAGAAACCCTGTCTCGAAAAACCAAAAAAAAAAAAAGAAAGCGTTAAAAATCTTGACATTCAGAATGTTCGCATCTATAGATCATGTTTATTATCTTGTTAATGACTCTGAGAAGGGGTACCCATCTTCCAGATAAGGAAGCCGAGTCTCGGAGGAGCTGGCGGCGTACCACAGTCCCTCTGGTACATTGGCTAAGCTAACAGTTTGACGCTGCTTCTCTGGCCGTAAACCCATTCCGACTTCCCGTGTGTTCCTGCCGTTATCTGCCTTTGGTTTATAGCAGCAGACAGAGCCACCAGTGTGGTTAGCTTCCCCCCTGCTGTCTAAATGACCACCGATCACTCCAAGAACAACTCCAGGAACAGCCAGAATCCGAAAGGAATTTACCACCCACCACTGGCTTATTTTTCTGTAATGAACCTACGGGGTCAGGCTCTGATGTTTATATGGACGGAGACAGGGAGCACCTGTTCTTCTGGGTATATACTTTAAGGGAAGGGGAATATATGACTTATTTTGGATAAGATATTTATAACCTACTAATCTATAAACTAAATGATGAATTACTTGAAGCCGGAGGTCTGTAGGTCCTAGACTGTGCAGCCCCGGTGACGGGGTGGAAGAGGAGAGTGATGCTCGTGATGAGGCCCAGCTCTGAGCTCATCTTAACCTGTTGGTGACAAGTAACTGCTGCAGAGGCTTGAGGACGGCATTTATCTGCTGCCCTCAACCCTGAGAGGCAGGTTCATCCCACCTAGGCCTTCAGTTCACCTTACTGGCCAGGAACTTACTTACCGTCATGGTCCTAGCCTGAGCGTCTTTCAGAGACTCTGCCCCGTAACACACATATACTAAGAAGTGCCAGCACCCCGCTGCTGATTAATGGAGTCAGACACTGAGGAGGTAAAGGGACTTACTCGTTCAAAGTAAAATAACCAATAAATGACGGAGCCCAGACGTTGGCGCGCATTAGTCTCCTCTGACATTTTTAACTCTGGTAGAGCTGGAAGTACGGACTCTGTTGGGAGGTCAAAGATGTCATTACACACAGGAAAATCACTTTAAATTTTACCCAGGCTACAACATAAATACATGATTCATTTATAAAGAGGTTAAATATGTCTTCCTGGATAAGTAGGGCTGGAGTAACTGGGGCAGCTCTGGGAGGGTTCAGTTTTTAAAATGTGCCTGTCCCTAGCACCATTCAGAGGGCCCATGCCAGTCTGTGATCAAACTCTGGCATCCTTTCTGAGTAACTGGTGTGACCTGGACCAGTTAGAAGGATGCCCTCGAAACATGGGTGTAACCTCCTTCCCAGCACTTTGGTCTGCACACGTGTGTTGATGACTTAAATGTGATCTGATAAACAAATGTTAGTAGGAGCAAAGATGTTTTCTGGGAACACATGTTCTTAACAGCTATGGTGAAGAAGAGTTTGGCCACTTCAGTAATGAACAGGGAAGTAAGAAAGAAAAGGGACTCTTGGATCCTGTTGAGCAGAGACTAATGTCCACTGTGATGTAGCAGGCAAATTAGCCTTATACATTACAGCCTTGAAAAATAAGAAAAAAAAAAATGTGAAAACATTACAGCCTTGGGCGTGTGTTTATATATGAATTTGCATGTGTGTGCACACTGTCAGTCCACAGAGCACACGCCACCTTCTGAACACTGAGCACGTAAGTCACTCTGCTCTACACAGTAATTCAGGATCTTCCAAACATGAAGCCCTCCGTGTTTGGTTCAGTTGGCTGTGCTCAGTCAACATAGAGAGGCTACCATGTGCACATGAAATAAGACTTTTTTTTGAGGAGCAACTGATGAAAATAGTTCCTATTTCTTCTGTGGGCCTCACTCAGGGAGATTCTGCCTATCTGGGGGAAAGAGCCATGTCCTTGCCGACAGCCATGGGCCACTATTTGAGTTGGGTGTAACTCAGTTTGATGAATGGTGTGTCCTGGAGAGCTGCACTGTGGTAGGCTTGCTGGACAGTGTGAATACAGAATTACACATTTTATCAGAAGCTTCTGGCAGCAATCATAGGGCCAACAGGGACGTCTACCTTAGGCTTCAACCCAGCATGTGGACAACAGTGGGGTCCGGGATGCGACTGTACCTTCAGTGGCATTGTTGCGCCCAAGGAAAAACTTGTTGAAGGTTTCTCAGCCAGTGACAGTTGGCACAGCGTTTCCTCCATTGTCCAAATCTGTTGGCAGCAGGTTTTATAGAACTTGAGTGGGTACACACAGAGCAGCGGGTGTCTTAGATCAACGCCATTAGTCCCTGCAGGTCAGACCACTTGGATCTCAAAGAATCTGTTTGGTCCCAAGTGTCCAATTTCACACCCTATTTATAGTTCCCAGATAATTACCCCGAGTCTGTTTCAGCCTGGAATAGACAAGAGAGCATCTATCCATTTTCACAGTTGCTTTTCTTCAATAAACTCTGACCAAACTTCCTTGACTTCAGGCATTTTGTTAATGAATCAGGGTCATAAAATAAAACAAAATAAAAAGGTTCGATTTGAAAAACATGAACAAAGAGCCCACCCTTTACAAACAGAGCTACTTGAAGCATCTGGAGCTCTAAGGGATGGTAGAGCAAAGGAGGCTAGCAATGCTTCCTGGGATATACGGTTCAATTGTCCAATGTTGAAAGTAAAGGCCAAATAACTCCCATGGGAAGGAAGACGTAGTACAAGTTGGGACATCGGGAAAACGGTTAATAAATTTGTCTTTGAGCTGGGAGAGTCAGAGAATTCCCACAGCCAGCCATGCGGGTGAGCAGATCCTACACAACAAAGAGTGAGCAAAGGCCAGGAGACAGGAAGTTACAGAGGAGCAATCCAGAGAGGCCAAAGGTTAGCTAAGGTGCTTGGCCTGGAGGACCTTCTGAAGGGGCTGGACTTTATTTAATTATAGAAAGATGTCAACACAAATTTTATATATATATTGCCTGGAACTGCTCTGAGAAATTCCTGCCTATTAACTTGCTCATCTTTACCACCACGTGATAAAGTAAATACCATAATTGTTGTTTCCATCTGCAAATGAGGAAAATCAAAGCATAACAGAGTGCGGTGTCCAGAGTCATGCAGCTAGAAAGTAAAGGAAGGGGGAGTCAAAGCCAGATTGGTTGGTACAAGGTCTGTGTACACAAAGGTGTCAGCATAGCTGCCACGTGGCTCGTGATGATTTGGCACCATTGTCAGGAGCAAATGGCAGACAGCCATGCCACAGGTCAGGGGAGAAACAACAGTGACAGAAAGAACAAAGCAGAGAAGATGGGGTTAAGAGACAGAAGCAAAGGTACATGTCACACACAGGGACAAACCAGAGCCTTGGCTGGTGGAGTTTGCCCTGCACTATTTGAAAATTTCACCTTTAAAAATGATTTTGCTACATTTACTTATTGTAGTAGTAGGAGCTGCGGGGCTGCGTCCCCGGCACCCCGGCCGCCTGCTAACTTATGCCCCGAAATAATTACACGGACACTGTATTCTTTTAAACACTGCTTGGCCCATTAGTTCTAGCCCTTACTGGTTAATTCTGATATCCCGATCAACCCATCTCTAATAAACTGTGTAGCTCTGGTCTTACCGGGAAAGATTCAGCCTGTCTGACCTGGTGGCTTGCTTCATCGCGTGCATCTGCCCGGGAGAAGGGAGCATGGCCTCTCTGAGCTCACTTCCTCTTCCTCCCAGCATTCTGTTCTGTTTACTCCACCCACCTATGTTCTAACCTATCAGAGCAAGCAGTTTCTTTATTTAATTAACCAATGACCTTCCTCCATCAACTTATCTTATGTTTCAATGTTTATTGTGTGCATCCATGTGTATGCCTGTGAGCATGCACTTAAAACACAGGTGTAGTGGTCAGATGACAACTTGCAGGAGACGCTTCATCCTTCCATCACGTGGGGGCTGGGGACCAAACTCAGATCAATCCTCTCTCCACTGGTCCATCTCACTGACCCCTATTCTGCTTTTGATTCTCCAGCCCAGAAATGTCTGCATGTCCCTTGCAGCCTGACCTAGGACAGCTTGCAAATTTATCACCCCTGATGGAAAGTCTCAGATATGAGGGATAACTACAATGAGTTATCAATATCAATGTGCAGCTGGGATTTAGCACGGACATAGACTGTTGTTATGCCACAAAGCGTAGGGAAGGACAAGAAGAGAGAGTCAGGCTGACTTGGAGACGGCCTTCAGAAATACAAGACGGAGCTTGGTGTAAACCTCCCAGAAATTATAGTTAAGGGGTAGGGTGCTTGAAATGGCTGAGCCTCTGCCACAGATGGCAAGCCATTTTTTTCATCAGTTTATTCATTCTGTCACAGTCCCCACAGGCCACAGGCGTCCATCACATAGATTTAATCCATGGAAATCCTAGATACTGGTTGGGACCTGGGCTGTACTTTAAATCACCCAGGGATTTTTAAAAATGCCCAATCTAGATTTCCTCCTCCCTGCCCTTGAGCTAAATTAGACTCACCTGGACTTGGCTGTCATTTTAAAGTTCCCAAGAGCCTGACTAGCAATCTGACAAGTAAGCCGCACCTGGAAAACTTATCAAACTCATAAGCTTGCCACAGGTCAGGAGAGAGGAAAGGAAATAGAGGAGGCAAACCAAGGAGAGAAGGTCTGGTACCTTGGATCAGGCCACACAGAGTATGAGGTTTGATAAAGCAGAACAAAGCGTATTCCTAAGGCTTTATGGTAGTGGTGTCTGAGATGATGGGAGACAACGGATTATTGCCCAGACCCTAAGCTGAATGGAGCAGAGTTCAGCCCATTGCTCTGAAGCTAAGACTAACCCCAGTACTAAAACAGAACTGAGCTTGCAGGCTGCAGACTAAGTCCCTTGTGAGAGAAAATGGATTGGAATGCAAAAATATATTGGAACATACAAGTTAATTTTGCCAGTATAGTATTCAATCTGCTGTTGAATAAGAGGACCTGAGAACTAAGAACTCAGAAATTTCCCTTCTGGAGGAAAGGGACTTGTTGAAGCAATAGAACACTATTATGGAGGCAATGTCTGACTGAAGCCCTTCTTCACATCATGAGGAGCAATGACATAAAAGTTTTTGCTGCTATTCAGAGACTGGAACGGTTCAAACATATCTTTGAAGGTTAGAAACAGCAATGAAATTGAATTATAGCTCATTCATCAAAGAAACGTTTTCATGTTTTTTGATTAGAACGAAGTTATGAAAATTGTAATTTGACCAACTGTGTATTTATTGTTAATTTTCATACTAGGATTGTGACATTGGCTTGTTAATGTTTGTATTTACTTTGGTTCTCTATGAAGATGGTACTGGTTAGGAAAAGGTTAGAGCTTATCTGAGAAAAATTTGACATGATGCCAATGAGTCCTTAGATTTGATAGGTCTCATAAGACAAATTTGGATTTTGATACAGTTGAGAACTGTTAAAGACATCCCATCTTGGTTTCCTCAACTCCTTTATTAGGGGATATTGTGGATAGGAGCATGTGTATCGCAAACCATTATCTGCTTGCTTATGATTATCTAGTTAATTGTTAATTCTCTCATTGGAAAGTGGGCTCAGAAGTGCATGGCATCTAGCTATGCGCTCTCCCATAACCCTTTATAAACAGGGGCTGGTAGTCAATGATGGATTGATTCTAGAACCAATCAAGATGATAAACATCACTGGCAAGGAGTTATGAATTTTTTTTAAAACAGTTGATAGAAATGATCAAATTTCTTGATAGAATGTTCCAATTTAGACTCCCATAGGTCTGTTTGTCTGGTGTTCGTTATTTTATAATTATTTATAATATGAAATCAGGTAATATGGATCTATAAAATGTATATATATACACATATTTTAACATATACACATACATGTACTAATTTCCTCAATAATTGGTAGATAAAAATATATCTCATGTTGTTATCCTAATTTCCTTTTAAAAGAAAAATTCAAGAGTTCACAGATATAATATGATGAGACACTTAGCATTTGCCCTGTAGGAACTGAGCCTTTCATTCTGTCTCATTGATGGAGAAGGATCGTGGCACGTAAGTACACCCTTTCTACTTAGGGGCACACACTAGCCTCACAGTAGGGGATGAACAGCCACCTGCTGCAGTGCTAGCATTTGCTTCTGTTTACTTCATGCACCTTAGCCACTCCATGCACCAAGGATTTGAATCTTATTCCATAAGAATGCTTAGGGGGAATAAAAAGAAGAAGAAAACAACAACCCTCAGAGCTCTATGTACTCACCCTAACCCTTCCCACGAAACCATATTTAAAAGACTGTGATTTGTGAAGTACTAAAAAGTCTCTTTGGCTGGTGTGGGAGTTGGGACACCATCTTTCACTAGCTGTTGGTTGTTTATTACTTCGGAAAGAAAAATATTTCCTTCCTGTAGGCAAAGAAATAAACCTATCACAGAGAGACTCCCTATTAGAGTCCAAGACCAAGGGAGATAAAACATTATGAGGGTTTTTAATTATGATTAAGTAACTCTTGAAGTGCCAAGTCAGGGGGTCTTTAGTTTTATGTTTCTGAAAAAAAAAATAAAAACAAACCTAATTTGAGGCAAAAAACAGTTTTTAGATCCTTAAAATTTGATGCGATCACTTTAATCAGGGAAAGATATATGAGATACAGACCAAGCTATTAATAAGTATTTTATTATGGTTGCAAACAAAGTAAATAGGGCATTAAGGACTAAATGACAATAACACCAGGACCAGGGTACCCCATTCCACTCTAGCACCATGCTTACTATCTTGTATGTGTACATGGCCAGATTCTTCTAATTCTTGGTAGTTGTCACAAATGTCTGTCCAGCAAGTCCCGAAAAGGACTCCAGTTTGTTCATCCTGAGGTTTTGAAACATTGCCAGTGCTGTACCATGTTCTTAGAACCATGCAAGCTTAGAAACGGGCCAACCTCGGGGGAGCATCATGGAGACATGCTCTGAAGTCTCATAGTTGGCGCCTCCAGCTTCCTAGGGTGGAGGCAGGAGAGACAACTTTCCTTTGATGCCTGACCTACCTGGGCTGTTCCAGAAGATCTGGCGGGCCCAGAGTTGTTAAGTTAGTGGACCTCTTGGCCCATGCAAATAATCCCAATCAGACTGAATCAGACCTAATTAAAAGACGCCCATGTTTAATGGAGTGCTCCCAGGTTGCCCCGGAAAAACATGGAGAGAGGAAGAGAGAGAGAAGGGGAGACCACTGATGGAGGAAGGCCATTGGTTAAATAAAAAGAAACTGCTTGGCCCTCATTGGTTAGAAGATAGGTGGGAGGAGTAAACAGAACAGAACACTGGGAGGAAGAGGAAGTGAGCTCAGACTCCACAGCTCTCCTCTCGGGAGCAGACGCCTCAGAGAGACGCCATGCTCCCAGCTCCCAGGCAGACGCACTCGATGAAGCTCCGACCCAGGATGGACATAGGCTAGAATCTTCCCGGTAAGCGCACCTAGGGGTGCTACACAGATGATTAGAAATGGGCTAAATTAATATGTGAGAATTAGCCTAGAAGAGGCTAGATAGAAATGGGCCAAGCAGTGATTAAATGAATACAGTTTGTGTGTTGTTATTTCGGGCATAAGCTAGCCAGACAGCTGGGGTGCTGGGGACACAGCCCCGCCGCCCATATTACTACAAACCACGCGAAACCACGAGTTCATTCTCTTGGGGGGGGGCAGTTTAGCAGTTTAAATAGCCTGTGGGAATGGTCTCGACCTTCCCTGGGGAGGGGTCACCGTTTGGCACGCTTTCTAGGAGGTGGAGTTTGGACTGAGGCAACTCCCAGGGGAGGGAGCTTATGCCAGGAGCTGGGGTGAAGCCCCTAACCAAACAATCCAGATTTTTTGTATAAAGGTGTTTTAGGGAGCTGAGGTCATGCTTTCAGCCAAACGAGGGTGAAGGCAGCACTGTGAACATTTACAATGAACTAAACTATTTTGTCACATCATAGAAGGCTGAAACAGAAAGCAAAAACAAACGAGCAAAAAAAAAAATCCAGGTAAATTTGAGGACTGGGGATAGGGGTTGTGCGGGGCTGCCTCCTGCTGGGGACAAAATATTGCATAACAACTCGGTGGAGTCTGACTTCCCTGAAGCTTTTCTCTGAGGCACTGTAGTCAGAGCTGTGAAGCAGAGCCCTCCCTCCTTGGAGAAAGACACTGGTTATTAGAACTGTCCTCAGTGTCCTGCCCACCTCCTTCTCTCCCTTCACCCACCAGTTGTGGATAGGAATATACTGCTTGCCCCTCAACACGGTATTATGAGACCGTTTTGATTTTTCTCTTGACGCTAGATATTATTTAGTGGCATCTCACTCTTTGCTTTCCAGATATAGAGATTTTTGTTTGTTTTCTGAAAACGTGTCATCTTATAGATTTCTAGCTTTATTGTGCTTTGGTCAGAGAACTTACCGTCAATAATGTTGATGTCTTGAAATATTTTGGATTATGTTTTTTTTTCCTTTTGTGGTCAAGAATGTGTCCAGTTTTTTCCCCTTAAAGGTCTATTTATTTTCCTCTATATGTGTGTTTTGCATGCATGCATGTGTACCATGTTCATGCCTGATGCCTTTGGAAGCCAGAAGAAGATGTCAGATGCCCTGGAACCAGAATGCAGGTGATGGTAAGAGTCCAGATGGTGCTGGGAACTGAACTGTGGTCCTTTGCCATAACAGAAGTGCTTCTAACCACAGAGTCCTCCATCCTCCGGAGTCATATATAGGATTTTGGTGGGGTTTGAAGTCTTATGTTTTTAATAATGAGTACGTGCTCTGAAAATAGGCCCAGAAGAGGCCATTGAATCACCTGGAGCTAGAGTTACAGGTGATGGTGAGCCATCCATTGTGGGGGGTAGGGTGCTTGATAACCATCATTGTCAAGTTACCAGGATTGGGAATCAGCTAAGAGACACCCCTAGGTGTATCTTTGAAGGCATTTCCAGAGAAGGGAGACTGAAGGGAGAGATGCGCAGGGGTGGGTGTCACCCCTCCTGGGTTGGGGCGGACAGAGTGGGGGAAGAGAAGAAGCCAGCTCAGTGCTTCTGGGTCATCACCATGTTAAGCTGCCCTGCAGCCTTCCCTTCCACACCATGATAAACTACAGTCTGAAGTGTGAGCCAGAACGGACCCTTCTTCCCTTAGGTGGCTTCTTGTCATTTTGATTACCGCAGTAACAAGAAAGTTAGCATAAAACGATAACATCTCTCATGTCATGTTAATACATATTAGCAATCACTAATCATATCATTCAACTCTTCTGCGTGTGTGGCCATCTGTGACCTCAGAGGCCACTGTGTTCTTCCCTCTAGTTCCTCTTTTTTTCTTCTAGGATCTTATTGGGAAGATGCTGATATTCCTATTTCTTTCTTTCATATTTCCTAAATTTTCTACTTTCCCCCTCCTCTATTTCTCTGCTTACCTTCTTCCCCTCCCCCTTTCTCTCTCTACCTCTCTCTCAACCACCCCTCCTTACTATCTACCCCAGGCTAGCCTTGAACAGTGCTGCAACCCATACAGCCTTGCACTTAAGCTTCTGCCTCAGCCTTCTAAATGCTGGGATTACAGGTGTGCGCTACCGTGGTGACATTTCTCCCTCATTTTTTTGATGCCTCCTAGGATAATTTTTTAACCCAAACAAGTAGCTTGAAAATTCAAACTTGTATCCTCTCAGCCTCTTTTCAGACACAGATACTTTGTTGTCTCTTGGTCTACTGTGAAGATGGGTTAGGAAAGAGGCCAAGAGATGTGAGCAGGAAAAAATGAGGAAACACTCAGCTCTCCTCTGGAGGCTGGCTCTGGCTTGAGCTGCACCCAGGCCCTTTACAATACAAGGTTATCATTGAATTCCCTTCCTACCCACCCTTCCAGCCAACTGGGTCCCAATCCAGACATCCCCGAAGGTTTCTCACAATGTTTGTGTTACTTGGCGGGACACATGTGCTGCATTAACCTCACCATCTTTCCTATAGCATCCACAGCCTGGACTCCATGTGGGAGCCAGCAACCTATGAACAGTCATCTCACGTCCCTCCTGGCTTATCTGTGGGCCCCAGTTCTCTGTTTTTATAGCCACTGCTTGTCTTAATTTTATTCTTTTCAAAACAATGCAAGGAAGAAAACACGAAGGAGCTTGGGATCATTTTATTAGCAACAAATGTGTGTCAATATTAATTTGCCCCATATGTGATCTATAAGTGAGACAAACGCCAAACTATTAAATCCAACCTAAATAGCAGGAACAACAGAGAAGGAACTAAAATTCTTGGCTAATAGAAGAGCTCTATTTCCCCCAACAGATTTGACCTGCTCAAGTTCAGAGGTCTGGGCTGAGAAAAAGTTAGCAGAGATTGAGACAAGGATTGAATCTGAGAGAACAAGTTTCTCAGGGTAAGTCCCCCAGGGTTTTAGCGGAGTGGTTTCTCCATGGGGGTGCCAAATCTAGGAACTAAAACTGCAGGACACCTACTTAAATTTGAAAACTAGTTTCAACTGCCCTTTGTAATTTATTTTAAAATATTAAATAGTATCAACATTAAATATTAAAAATATACAAATGGGGTGCTGGGAGTGTAGATCACTTGATGGAAGGCTTGCACAAAGTCCTCGGTTCAAGTCCTTTTACCTTATAAACTGTGAATGCTGTGTTATAATCCCAGAAATCCAGGGGTAGAGACAGGAGGATCAGAAGTTGAAGGTTATTTTTGGCTAACTAACCAGTTTAAGGCCAGCCTGGGCTACATCATGAGACACTCTCTAAAAGAAATATTAACAAAATACACTTGGGGAGACTTGGAAAAATGCATCCATGACACAGAACCAAAAGAAAACGTGGGGCATATCTTGTCTCTATAGATCACCTGGCAGATGTATGTCTGGCTTTGCTAGACATTTTAGAGGTTAAATAAGGTCATGATGGGAAGCATGAATCATATTTAGATCCAAATTATCATGTAGGTTCCAAATAATCTCTTCTCTGAGGAAAGGATATGATGGGACACAATGGAAACCTAATATGTGCATTGCTTGTCTGTGCGCGTTATTTTTGGCTACCTATGTGCCTGTACGTATGTGTGTATGTTCCTGTGTGTGTGTGCATGTGTGTGCGTACACGTGTGAGCACATTTGTGTATGTGTGTTCCTGTGTGTATGTGCATGTATACGTGGGCACGTGCATGTGTGTATGTGTGTGTTCCTGTGTGTGTGTGCGTGCATGTGTGTGCATACGTGTATGAGCACATTTGTGTATGTGTGTTCCTGTGTGTATGTGCATGTATACGTGGGCACACGCATGTGTGTATGTGTGTGTTCCTGTGTGTGTGTGCATGCGCACATGCACATGTGTGTGTATGTGTGTGTGTTACTCTGTGTGTGTGTGTGTGTGTATTGGGGTTCGAGACAGTCGATATAGTCCCACCCACGAGTTATACCTTTTCCCTCCTTGATCTTTAGAAGACCACCCAAGAGCTACTCACATGCCAATGCTGTTTAAATGTGAATACTTAGAAATACCATGCTGACCGCTGCCAGGATTCTACCATGCCCCAGAGCCATCCTCAGAACACTGAAGAGCAATGGCTCCTATTCCTGCCCCCTCCACCCCTAGGATGTGGGCAACTTAGTTAGAAGAGTCTGATGCTTGAAGAATGAGGGGGTCTGCTTCACAATTCAGTTGTGATACCCAATGGCCTAATTATGGTGTTGACGTCAAGCAAGGTGCTTGAATGGTCTCACCGCACTCCGTTCTATCAGGTTAGTGATACTCAAAGCGCTCTTGGGAGAGGGTTAACGAAAGAAGATGCGTGGCCACACTGGTACTGCCCACACGTGCAGTGGCCTGCCTCCTGGGAGAGATGCTGTTTCCCTCGCAACTCTGTGACCTTCTCTATAGTATTTATTCCAGACACTTGCTCTGGAGCAACGAAGGCAGCAGCAAGAGACAAAACTGCAGTTCAAAGTGCTCTGCAGAGCCATGTATCAGCTGCCCAGCTCGTGTTTATAAAGAATGGCATTTACAGCTGAGCACTTTCCAGGGCAGCATATTTCAATAGCACAAAACAAATCAGGCCCAAATACCAGCACACACACACACGCACGCACACACACCACACGCACGCACACACACACACACACCACAAAGAAAGTATTTACTATTAATTTTATGAGAAGTTGAGTGAACTGTTGAAAGAACGTTGACATGAAAAGCCACTTCTGAAACACCCCCTCATGCTTTGAAACATTTTGGCATGCTACTGGAGTATTATTCTTTCCAATCGGAAGGCTCTTGGCCACCGCCACCAGTGTCACTGAGGAAATGTGTCTTGATGGGAGGGAATATCGCTGGTTAGGTCCTTTGTGAGCCTCTGTGGGTTCCAAAGGAATAAGCTGGTGTGACTATCAGAAGATGCCTTACCTGGCAGGCCTTCAGGCTGAAGCTAAGTTACCACCAGGACTTTGGAAATGAAGCAGCAATTATTTACAAATCAGTTGTTTCAGAGGCTGGGTTTTAGTTCATAGTTGAAAAAGATCAGTTCAACTTTGGGTTTCCTTTTGTTTTATTTGTTTTCTGATTTTTTTCTTTTCTTTTCTTCTCTTTTTCTTTTCTTTTCTTTTCTTTTTTGACAGTTTTTCACTGTATAGTTCAGGTTGGGCAAGAACTGAGAACTTTCCTATCTCAGCCTCCTGAGGGCTGAAATTCAACCTCATTCTTTAAAAGGTTCTGAAAGGAAGTGAGGATGTAGCTTGGTTGGCAAAGTGCTTGCCTAGGATGCACTGAGACCCTGGGTTGGAGCACTAACACTGCACGAGCCAGGCAGGAAGATGCAGGCCTATAATCCCAGCAATAGGAAAATAGGCACAAGACAAAAATTAGAGGTCATCCTTAGCTACATATCAGTTTGAGACCAGCCTGGGCTACATTAGACCCTGTCTCCCCATTCTCTCTTCGAAGTAACAAACAGAGGAGAGAATTTTGTTTTCAGTTTGGTCACTGTGGTCAGCACTAGAGTGTGGTGTTTTTGTGAATAATGATAAAAATATATATACTACACCTTGTATATATTTCATTCTTTCTCTATATATACATATATATTATACCTGAAAATACAGTATAAATTGCATGTATATATTAAACTCATTGAGAATATATAATTGGATTATATATGTTTGTTCATATGAGTGTATGTGTATTTTTGTAATAATGACCTCCAAAATGGAAGCAATTAAAGATTGTTGCTAAACAGAGGAAAGTATTAAAATTTTAAATTGAAAAAATGGTATAAAGCAATAATATAGGATGATCCTATTTGGGGAAATTTATAAGTATATACATATACATAAAACACATGCAGAAAGAAGAATATGTAATGATGCTACCACTGGCTACACCTGAGTGGTTAGCTTACTAGTCATATGTGTTTCTGTAGTTTTTGTATTTCTTCAATAAACTTGTATTATTTTTTATAATCTGAAAGGATCCCACAAGAAACGCTGTTTTTAGGAGGTGAAATCTAAGCATCCTGCTTCTGAGTTGGAAGTATATCTTACGGACAAAGAGCCTGCCTAGCACCTAAGAGACTCTGGGTTTGGCTCTCAATACTGTAAAACAAACAAATGGATAAAAACAAAAGCCTTGAAGCACAAAGAACTAATTTCTAGGCTCAGGAACAAAGAAAAATATGTGCGTTTGTAATCCCAAAGCTGCGGAGATAGTGACTAGCTAGCCTGGCCAACTTGTTAAGCACTAAGTCACCGAGAGAGTGGGAAGAGCCTGAGGAGTGACATTCATGGCTGTCCTCTGGCCTCCACATAGAGACAGCCATTGGTTACCAACAAGATATGAGTGCCACTATTGCACCCTTATGGTTATCGTGCCAGGCTGGCCATTGTTATCATTCATAGGCATGAAAGCTGGGTAGGATCATTGCTTACTTCCCTCCCTTGGAAGTTTGCATAGCCTCTTCTGGTATTATGAAGGCTAGTGCTCAGTGAAGAGACTTTCAGGTCAAGTTCAACTCAGATCCTCCATCCACATCCTATGTATGAAATGCATGGTGTCTACAGTAATGGGGACTTACCTTCAATCATTGGGAGGTAACCAAGGGCAACAGCAATAGCCTATATTTTATTGGGTGTCCCTTGGATTCCCTTGACCCACAACTCAAGAGTAAATTTCTTATTACTTGGGAGTTGTTAGATAGTCTATGGCTTTGGGGGAAGCCCATGTGGAATAACTTCATTTCAACTATATATGTATCTATAAAATGCACAGATTTATATGCATTATATGTACTTTTAGGTAAATAAAAAAACACAGCATTCCTTATGTCTTTTCAGATATTTTTGGTGTTATCTTCCTCTCTGCCATATCCTCAGTTTCTTACGTTCATCAGGGCCTGGCCTGATTCTTGAGCTCCTCCAGTTCTGTCATTACAGAGTACCATCCCAGCTCAGCTGTTGAACCCACGTCATTTCACAGCTGCCTTAGTGAATCCTGGGTTCCTTGTATATTCCATGAGCACTTTATTTCATGCAATCATCCTGTCACTGCTCATGTGCAGACTTCTCAGCAGCCTTGGGAGAAGGCCATTCTGAGAGCCTCTACTTCCATTGAGATTACTGATTATTGATTTTAATTCTGTCTGAACACTTGAGAGGAATGTCCTGGGTAGACACTCAAACAAAGTCTGCAGCCCATCCTGTTGTTCTTACCTGTGCCATTTATATTCCTAAGAATTTTTTAAAACTACCACTATTTAATGGAAATACCAAAATGCTAGGAGCTCCAGGGCACTTGTGGCCTGATAGGACAGATTACACCCAGATGTCCTTCAGGTTTGGCAAGGGAAACTGACCCCTAGAGGTCACCAGCCCATACTAGATAGCTTTAGAGTCTGAACCTTCCCCAGCACAACTGAGGACCACGCTGCTTTCATCCCTTTGTCTCTTACTGAAGACATCCTCTCCCAGGTTTGATTCTGGGTTAGGGAAGCATTGAACCTGATGTGGTCTAAAGTTACTGATTGTGCCTGTGTGAGTGCATGCGTGTGTGTGTTTATGTGTGTATGTCTGTCTGTCTGCCTGTTTGTTCAGTTTGAGAGTATGAGAAAATGTAAGAATCTTTTACATAATAAACCCTGTCGCTTGACTCTTGTCCCTCTAGCAGGAAATTCAGAAGGTAAACAGTAACACAACCCCATGCTTCTATTGACCCACATCCCACCTCTTGAAAGCTGGCAGAATGCCTTTCCTGCCTCTCACATGCCGTTTTCAGCTGTGAGGTCCAGGACAGTCATGGCTACACAGAGAAACCCTATCTCAAAACAACAACAACAAAAACAAAAACGAAGTGTTGTCTGTGTAGAACATACCAAGCCTGGGAAAATTTCAGTCCGGAACATCTCCTTGTCTTTCCTGTAAGGCCTGTCCTGGGTGCAAGGTTTGCCAGTCCAGAATGTCACACAGACACACACAGCATACACAGGCACACACGCGCGCGCGCGCACACACACACACACACACACACACACACACACACACACACGTGTTCTTGCCTTCCAGTCAGTGGTGGTCTCCATCTCTGTAGGGCAGAGCGTCCACAGGAATCTGCACGGTTGTTCTGTTTGGTATCCCAAGTTTCCCTCTAGCTCTGCCTCTTGGCTCTGCCCATTCAGTGTCTTCTGCTCTTGGAGGAGTTGCCCTTCAGAGTTTCCACAGGTCCCCTGTAGGTTTACCCAATTGCCTCCATCATGGGACTTCCTGGGATACTTTAGCAGGAGGAGCCAAGAAATGTCACCAGAATCCATGGGCAAGGAAGAATACCGTGGAACTATAGTGATGGACTCCAATGGCTGTAATTCCCTTCTGTTCTTTGCTGCTGATACTATTCCTGAAGTCTTCTTCCTACTGGGAGGCCTGACTTGAATCTTCAAAAAACTTTTGGGTTTGTAAGTCCTGGGACTTTGCAAAGAAGACACCAGGGGAAAGTTTTAGATAGTTAAGACCTGGCTGCATCAATGAAATGAAATATTTACTCAGTACACAAAAATGATTGAGAATATTTTTCAAGTATATTTGGGGTTGTCTGACTGGGGGCATATAAAATGGACACTTTGGAAGTCTCCAAAGAGGGACTGTCAAGAGAAGCATGATCATCTTCCAGATATGAGAAAACTACATGGAAGTGCTAGCAATTGGGAGAGACATGTCATTGTGTTTACATGCCATGGACAGTGTGGACAAGGACAAGCATTGACTCAGGATACAAAGAAACTGAAATTGTCTCGTATCTGATGCGAAAACAAAGTGTGTTTGGATGTTGTGGAAACAGCTTGATAAGTTCTGAAAATGATAATTAGAATCACCAGGCAACTCTAAGCTGATGGTTCTACTCCTAGCTAGCCATCCAAGAAAATAAAAGGAGAACATTGATAAAAAAATGTGAATATTCTTAGAATATTATTCACAACAGTCCCAAAGTAGAAACAACCTAAATGCTCTTTAACTAATGAATGGGAAAACAAGATGTGGTATATTTCCACCATGGAACATTATTTGACAATCAAAAGGAATGAAGTATTATACATGCTGTAATATGGGTGAGCCTTGAAAACATTGTGCTAATTAAAGAAGCCATCCACAAAAGACCTTATTTATGTTGTCTGATCTCATTGGGATGAAATGTCCAGATCAGGCAAGAGAATAAAAAGCAGAAAGACTAGTGGTTGCTTAGGGCTAGGGTTAGGGTGGGTGGAGGATGGAGGGTGATGCTGTTAGGGAAGGGTTTCTGTGTGCGCATTTGCGTGCGTGTGTGTGTGTGTGTGTGTGTGTGTGTGCGTGTGTGTGCGTGTTTTGCTGGTTATTGAACTTAGCCTTCCAGTCAAGCATTTCCACCACCAAACTACATCCTCGGCCCAGTACCAAGTTTCTTCTGGAGGTAATAAAATCTAATCCTACAATTAGATTATAGTCTAGATTTCACAACTCGGGACTTTATCACAATTATTGAATTGTGTATCTTGAATGGGCACATCTTATAATATGTAAATGATAGAGCAATGAAGCTCTTTTCATTGTCATTAACACAGTAGGAGTGGAGTGAGGTGTGCTTCTATGACCCTAGCACCGGGGAGGCTGAGGCTAAGAGGTAATAAATTTGATGTTGACCTGAGCTTCATAGCAAATTCCAGATCCGCTAGAGCTAAGAAGATGTTGTCTCAAAAACAAAAGACGAAATAAAGAACAGCCAACTTTGTAGAGAAGCACAGTTTAACCACCTTCAGTCTGTGGTTTTAGAGGTTTTTGGTTTGCCAAGCATGAACCTGAGGCACGGCTGCTTCAGCCCAGCTCTGTGAAGTTTATTCTGTGGTTTTCATTTAAAGATGATTAAGGATTAAGTTCACAGCTGGTCCAGGGGAATAAGTAACCTAGTGATGGACACCCTTGTCCCTGAGTGCTTGGCCACCACTGCAGGCCAGGCACAAGCTTCGGCAGGCAGTGTGCGTCTCTGGTGTAGACAACAAGCCATGACCCAAAGAGCCTTGGGAAAACATGTCTCTGGTAAAAGCCTTTCTTTCCATTTTGAGAACCTGTCCCAGTTCCACCTGCAGCTGTAACTCTATTTGGGTCCTTTGGCTGGGAAACGGATGGAATTTTTCAACATGACCATTTTACAGCTTGAAAGATAAACTTTTTTTTTGTTCTGCTTCAAATATTCCATTGTTGCTAAGATTCTGCCAGTGGAAGTCGAGTTTCACCTTCAGAATATTTACATTGTCTTCTGAGGCTCACTCTGGAGACTGTCAGGAACCGGGAAAGCGAAGTTCTAATTCAGCAGCTTTGGGCGCTCTGGGCTTTGTGACGTCTTACTTTTGTTCTTTTTCATGAAGTTGCCACTGCCTCGTCAAAGAATCTGGAGAAGTTGCCTGAGTTCTTGGCTTCTGCCTTATCAGTATGCTTTGCCTTCCATTAAGGAAATGCCATTAATTAAGCTAAACCCATTAGTTAAAAAGTGAAATATTTGTGCTGGATGCGATGTTAGGGAACTCATGAGTCAACACCTTTTTTTAGTTTTTAGTTCTTAATTTAACATTTTTAAGTGCTGGAGTTTGTGAAGAAAGGCCTTGTGAGTTCCAGAAAAGCATTCCATGGTCAAGCCACACCCACAAACTTCTCAATATCTTCATTTACTCTATAGACCAGAGCGAATTTCTTTAGAGGGTTGTGACCATATTCCAAAGCTAATTCTTCTAAGCTTAGTTGCTCATCTTTCGGGTGGGATGGCTAATCTTTCCCAGCAAGCTAATAATTATTGGTAGTTGTATTTTATTATAAGTATAGTATTTCTATTGTTTCCTCTCTCTCTTAGAATTGTTGCCAGGGAAAAGGAAGAGAGAGAGAGAGAGAGAGAGAGTGTGTGTGTGTGTGTGTGTGTGCATGTGTTTGTTAAAAAGAAAGACCTTATAAGAGCTAGATAAATAACATTTTAATACAAACTCCAATGAAGTGTTAGTTTGAGAAAGTTACTGTTCACTGAGAAACTCTGAGACCTGAAGGAGGGCTATGTCACTAAAGAATCCATAGAAACACTGACGAGAACCCAAGCATGAAGTCAATTTCCTGCATATGGGAGGGAGGCTCTATGCAATGAACTATATATACACATATCTTTTAAATATTCAATATATATACATATATGTATACATATATACTGAGATTACTTTGTAAAAATTGGAGCAATGAAGTACAGGTTTGACATGATCTCCTAAACAAGAAGAAGTTTGAGGGTGAAACTGAGTTACATTTACCAGGTCGTTGTTTGCCTCAAGGCAAAGAGTTGGCTCCAGGAAACCATACTGGAAAACTAGAAATAGATGCAAATCACTGATCTGAAGATAGGAAGGTGGGGTGGTTGGATGGCGGGGGCTTTGATTTGAACCTACAGGATGTTCCTGTGGATGGAACAAGGCAGCAGCAAGGACAGGGGAGGAGTCAGGCTGAAGAACTCAGGTGAGAAGAACTTAGGGATGAAGTTGACTGAGGAAATGCACACCTCATGATACAACCCTTAAAGAGAACATGTCGGCTGTTCCCGCTTTGTCATTCACATAATTCCATACAAATATCAGTCTAGCCAAAGATGGCATGCTTGTATTATAGCATTGTAGTCATTGAATGAATGTTTCTTTAGTGTATATTTACTAAACACGATGCTAGTATTGCAATAAGAAACATACAAAGTCTGCATTTCCTAAATTAATGATTAATGTTCTTGGAAGATTATTGTTCCTTTCATCAAACCATAAATTAAACATTTTTATGGAGTTGCTAAAACACATGGTCTACATATGCCATGCAGTTATATCTGTATTATTTCCATATAAGAGATTTATTGCCTTATAATAGCAATTAGGAGAGGAAAAAATTGGTGTCAGACCTTTGAAGACATACTGTATGGAAAGAGCCAGTGGTTGAGATTCTTACATGAGAAAATTTTACTGTAGAATGTGCTCATCTTCTCTGCTGAGATGATCTGTAGACACATCAGACAGAACCTCTACTGCTTCTTTTAGTCAAACCTGGAATCACACCCTCTTCAGAGTCTGGGGACAATTTAATGCTCCTTGGAATTTCACAGCATGTTCTCAGAACTGCCTTGGAATTATCCGTGAGCTTTGCTGGGAAGAGCGACCTTGTCTGCCCATGAGGAAGAAGAATGTTGATCTCTACCGGGGAGGGGGAGGGTTGTTAATTAAGAGTCCATGTGAGGTTGACTTATAGGGCTGGGCTTCATCAACCACAGCTGACTATCCAGATTGCTAGAAGTAAATCACGAGTTGGGTTAAATGAAGTATGGCACCTTCGACATAACTGCTACGCACAGCTTTTGAGCTTGTGAACTTGGTAAGAGTTAAATGGCAAGAAATTTCCCCTGAAATAACTGTAGCAACCCAACTGGAATCCTAAATTGATAAGAAAATAATCCTTATTCTACGTGCAATATAAAATTATAAATGCCTATTATATATATTTTATAAGGATGCATGCCATGTATATAAAGCACGTGTCATTTAATTTATTTATTATTTTGTTTTTATATCTCCTCCCTCCTCTCCTCCCAGCCTCCCCTCCCACCCACTCCTCCTCTTCTGTTTCTCTTCAGAAATAGGAAGAACTCCTATGGATATCAGCCAACTATGCTATATCAAGCTGCAGTGAGACTAGGCATCTCCTCTCCTAGTAAGACTAAACAAGGCAACTGGGTAGAAGGATGGGATCCCAAAAACAGGCAAAAGAGTCAGAGATAGCTCCTGCCCCCACTATTAGGAATCCCACAAGAAGACCAAGTTACACAATTGTAATATGTATGCAGAGGGCCTAGGTCAGTCCCATGCAGGCTCCCCAGTTGTCGGTTCAGATTCTGTGAGCCTCTACGAGCCCAAGTTAGTTGAGTCGATGGGTTTTGTTGTGTCCTTGACCCCTCTGGCTTCTCTAATCCTTCTTGTCCTTCTTCTACAGGATTTCTTAAGCTCCACCTAATGTTTGGTTGTGGGTCTCTGTATCTTCTCCCATCAGTTGCTGGATGAAACATCTCTAATGATGATGATGCTAGACTTTGGTCTACAAGTGTAACAGAATCTTATTAGGAATCAGTCTGTTGACTTTATTCCCTCAGATGGTTTGTTTGGGTCTATCCTAGGTCTCTGAATTATATAGCCTCTGGAAAGTAGCTGGTGTGGGCTCCCTCTCATATCATGGATCTCAAGCTGAACTAGTCATTGGTTGGCCACCCTCACAATTTCTGCGCCATCTTTGCCCCAGCACATCTAGTGGGCAGGACAAATTGTAGGCTGAAGGTTTTGTGTCTCTATCCCTCCACTGAAAGCCTTGCCTGGTTACAGGAGATGACTGGTTCAGACTGAGTATCCCCCAATGCTTGGAGTCTTAGCTAGGGTCACTCTTATGGATTCTTGGGAGTTTCCATTGTAGGCTTCTAGCTCTTTCCAGAGACGGACCCCTGATTCCAGTTGTTTATCCCAGTACTCATCCTCCATCACACACACCTGATCTCTCCTGTTCATTTAATTAATGGGAGAATTTATATAAGAAATTATGTGATTTTTTAAATTAGCAATTTTATTTATGGCAACAAATGTTTTTTTAAATAATCAAAATAACACTACAATAACAAGTCACCTCATGGATGTGTAGGAATTTCACAGACAAAGATAGCTTATTTTGCTTTTTCTTGAACATGCAAACCAACCTCTCATCTGATCCAGCCAATTCATGGGAAAATTTATTTCTGTCTTATTGTTAGCTGTGGCACCTGTAGTAATAAGAGCGGCAGGCTGCGTCCCCGGCACCCGGCCGCCCACACGGCTAGCTTTACCCGAAATAATTACATGGAAACTGTATTCTTTTAAACACCGCTTGGCCCATTTCTATCTAGCCTCTTCTAGGCTAGCTCTCGCACCTGGACTAGCCCATTTCTAATAATCTGCTATAGCCCACGAGCTGGCTTACCAGGAATGATCTTAACCTGCGTCTGTCTGGAGTGGGAGAATCATGGCGACTCTCTGACTCAGCTTCTTTCTCCCAGCCTTCTGTTCTGTTTACTACTCCCACCTATGTTTTAACCTATGAGGGCCAAGCAGTTTCTTTATTGCTTAACCAATGAAATCAACAGATTGATATATGACACTCCCACATCAGGCACCAAAGATGTTTATGGGAAAACATGGTAAACCACCTTGAAAACTATAGCAGGAAATATTTGGCCACAAGTAAAAAAATTCTAGTGTCTTGCTTGAGGGGCAACTGGTCCAGGCCCCTGATGTCTCTTGAGACCCATCAAAGGAACTTTTGCTCATATTCCATAGGACAAGTTATGTCTGCAGGAAGTGTTGTCAAGTGTAGTAGACTTCAACTGGGCATGCTGGATTTCCTCACAAAGTTAATGTTATTAAAACACATGGCCCGGGTGACCAAGAAGTCCTTGTCACCTAAAGGTGAGGACTGGGTCCTCTGTGACCATCATGATGAAGGTTGTGTTACACCGAGCGTATTTTAAATCTCTTTGAATCCACTCCCACTTTTGGTCAGCTTGCTTTTTGAAAAAACAGGCAGAGCAAGTGTTTCCAACTTAGCCTTTTCAATGAGCTTTAGGAGAATACAGCTGTCAATAGTGCCAAACCCTCACTGACTATGCGCCTTCTCCTCTTTCCCGAGAGCTAGGGGATTGTAGGTGCTGTGAGGGATTTCTTCCTACCCCCAGTCCTCATCCCAGCACAGACACTCCACTTACAGAAAGCGTGTTTCCACCAAGCCAGCCTATGCACCATGGATTGCATGAGGCGAGGATGGAAATGTAACTAGATTTGATGAATGCATGCATGGATGTATCACAGGGATATTCATTTGTATAATGAATGTTACATAATAATCAGTTTAATAATTAGAATGATGACTTTAAAAGAGAAGCCTTTTTGGCTAGGAAGAGACTGCTAGCCTCTGGGTAGTTGAGTCTTAGTGCCCACAAAGGACTGCTTGGGTGCTTCCCTCTGCATAATCTATACTGTATCCAGACCTCCTCTCTAGCCATGGAGGTAAAGCTCTTCCCTCTGCCTTAATTATGTGGGGGCCTAGTACCAGGTGACCAGAGACTTCCTGAACAGCTCAGTGCCTGAGACTTTTTCTTCTTCCCTGTGACCACGCTGGTATCTGCCTGTGTGACTTTGCCTGGCCTGTTGTGGCCTTTGGACCTAGGGCCATGAGGGAAGCTTTGCTTTCTGAAGCCCCTCCTGAGACTTGATTGGCATCATGTGAATAATAAGAATCTTCTCTTTGGTCTGTTGGTGCTACATTAAAAAAATTCCCTCTTTGGAATCTTCTCCAAGATGCTCAAGCAGCAATAATTTGTGACGGAAGTTTGCATCCTACCCTTGCAGGTACAAATTACTGTTCAGTATTTTTCAAAGTTTGAGTCCATAACCACCTACATCAAATTACTCAGAGAGCGTGATGTTTAATTTTCATTATCAACTGGCCTCCGTGTCTCTTCACCTTGGACACAAACCTCTGTATAAGTCTATGAGAGTTAGCAGAGGAAAGAAGAGCCACCCTGAATGTTGACCATCTCAATGTCTGAGGTCCCAGACTAAACAGGACAGGGGTGGGGTGAGAAGTGAGCCGAGCACCAGCATTTGTCTCCGTCTTCTTCCTACTGTGGACACAACATGAACAGCCACCTCATGCTTCTATGGGAATTTCCAAGGTAATGTTTATTCCCTTTTTGTTACTCTGCACCATTGACCTCTTCTCTACCCATATTGTGCCAGGCAGTTAGCACTCAACTATATCTGTTAAATACGTTTGAACACTTACAGTACTTCTTATATATTATAAGTCCTAAGGACTTTATATATATGAACTCTTCTCATTCACATAACACTATGAGATAAGTATAGTCGCCCCCACCCCCATGCCTAGATGTGTAAATTTAGACACAGAGAAGTTAAGTGGTTTATTCAAGATGTCAGTCTCTTATGGGTGGCTACAACAAAATACTGGGGGCTGAGTCATTTGGAAAGAGGCCTAATCTAGCCCACAAGTATGATGGTTGGTGGTGCCAATGTCTTGATGAGAGTCTAAACATATCTAATGATATAGAGATGAAGAAAGAACATGTTGACACAAGGAACTAGAGATAGGAGAGGACTCAAGCTCACTATGTTCTAATAATCTGCTGTCTTGGGGACTAGTCTACCCCTATGGACTGGAGATGCTCCTATGCATCAACATTAGCATATTAATGGGTGTGGGATCCACACGATCACCAGTCACGTAAGCAATCAGTAGGACCGTTTATTAAAATTTCCAACATGTTGGGGTGTCAAGCAGCGACAATGACAAGAGAAGCTTGCAGACTCCTTTTAAGCAAGATTCAGGGAATTTCAGGGAGGGAGGTCAGACTGGGGGCTGATTGGTTGATTTACACACAAGGTTTATGGGTTGCTATAGGATTGGTTGGTGGCTCAGTGGTTAGGGGCTTTCCAGCTGCAGGGTGGAAGAAGTTATCTCTAGTTCTCTTCAGTTTGCACAAACCTATGGGGTGCACTCTGATTGGCTGCTTCTGGGTTGTGGCTTTCCCAAGAAGTGCTTGCCCAGCTACAGCCAGTTCCAGTAAACTAAAGCTAAGGCCTGGTCTCTGGCAGGAACCTGTCATGGCTCTGGTCTGGCTCACTGGCCCTCTCAGAGACTCTTGACTTAATTATTTTTCATGATACTCCATTTCTAAAGGCTCCACCATCCCAACAGACTAAACTCAAATCACACTGGCAGCCCATGAAACTTCAGAGACAAGCCATATCTAAACATACACCTCCCAATTGGGAGGTGGCATTGATATGATTTATACCAAAGCAATCTCAATCAAATTAGTGATTAACACTGAATCTGGAAATAGGAGAAAGAGGAGATATGTGTTACTAAATCACCTAGAGATAAGTGACAGTTTCAAGATGCATCTTTCGAGACTTTCAGGGGACAGCCTAGATTGCAAGACAAAGAAAAGAGAGACAGATAAGCTGAAAGGATGGTTGCAGAACCAGGTGATGCTTACCGGGAAAGATACTGACACACTGTCCTGAGAACTTGTGGGAGCCCCAGGAAAGTTCGGTAAAAGCTGGGATGAGTTCTTGGAAAAAGGCGAGGCCACAAGTTCCTAAGGGTCTCAGGACAAAGTGGCTTGCCCTGACTGAAAGAGACATCAAGCACCAGAACACAGCTGGCTTTCCCAGTGCTTCTATAAGGTGTGAAAATCAACCCAGAAGATGGATGCACACGATCATACCCTGTTACTGTGCTAAGTACTGAGAAGAGTCAGGGCCAACGATCACTATTGGTCAAGCCAACTCGTCATACCTGTTCTTCTCCAACAGTAGCCTGCTCTAGCCCTTCTGTTTTGAAGGCTCTGTCTACCAGTCCAAACTTTTGGCACTGTGACACTCTATCATCTACAAATATAACCCTCTATAAATGATAAGAGGTAACCAAATACAGTGAGCTTTAAATGGCTTCAGCGAGGCACAAATAGATATGAATTTATAAGTGAAAAATGTAATTAAATTCATAATATAGGAATTACTAAGCTGAGGAATGTCAAGAAGCACACTAGCCTGGAGACTTTACCTAGAACTCTGTTCACATATATCAACTAGAATTAAATTGGATGAAATTAAGTTGCTCATGCTGCCACATGCTTGTCCTAGCACTAGGGAGCAGAGGGAGGAGAGTTTCAAGTTTAAGGTCAAGCTAGCCCACATAGTAAAATCTTGTCTGAAAAACAGAAACTACGATGAAACAAACAAAAACATCATTTGGATATTTTATAAGAAAAAATTAAAATGATAATAGCTAAAGACAGAAGAGTATTCTCTTTTGGGGAAGAGATAGGACATGGGAGTTCATGTTTACCAGATCATTGATGTTTCTGGCTCCTTCTGTCTTTTTTTCTTGATCAGCTTTAGGGCTGCCTTCCAGTTTCAAGCTTCCCACTCCTACTGTTGGCCATGGCCTAAGATGTTTGTCAAAACTCTAGATAGCACTTCTAGATGAAGGAAGAGAAACCAAGCAACTCATGTTTCAGCTTGCTGCCCATTTATAGTTTTCCTTGAAGTTTGATTTTGATTTACATATTATTGTTATTTTATGTGTATGGGTGTTTTGTCTGCATGTCTGTGTGTGTGTACCTTGTACATGCCTGGGACCTTCGGGTGTCAGAAGAGGGTGTTGAGGCACCCCTGGAAATAGAGTTTCAGATGGTTTTGAGCCACCATACAGGTGCCAGGAATCGAATCTGGGTTTTCTGCAAGAGCAACAAGTGCTCTTCACTGCTAAGCGTTCCTCTAGTTCCCAGAGTCTGATGTTTGAATCATCACTTGCATCTTGGAGTGCATTCCTAACTACAGACCAGCTGAAGTGAATCTCTCAGCTGAGGTGCGTTTGGTAAGACAGAGATAACGGGTAGATAGGCTTAGCTATGTGACTGTGTGCGTTCCTGATTCATTTCCAGAGATACCCAAATTTTAAGTAAGGAGACATAGTGTCACTCTCTGGGTTTTTTACAAAGACGACAAGCCCTATGTCACTGAATTAAAAGCAGAAAAAAACCCAGAAGGCAACCACAAGTGTAACGCTGGAAAAGCCTTTTAACATGGGGCAAGTTGTTCTGGGGTTTGCTGTGAAAAACTGGCTCAGAGGTCCCACTGGCCTTTATATGGACATCAGCTGAGACTCTGTCACCCAAGACTAAGTGACATGGTAATAGATGACAAGAGAAATGGCATTTGTAAACCTCACGGGAACAGCCCTGGGAAGATGTGCACTGGTTCCACATGGCCTTGCTGAGGGAAATTGAGGGGTGTCGTACCTGTGGTTTGATGAAGACAAGCGTGTTAAAAGCTGCAGCAGAGAATACTATGAGTGGCTGCGCTGTGGATGAGGGGTGCTTTATCAAAGCTCCCCCTACTCCAGGGAGGGAGCACCATGGTGGCTAAAGGGACTCAGTACCCTGAGAGGCAGAGCCCTTCCCGAGGACAACGCACTGTGCCTCTACCTGAGTGAGGCACACTACTGGTACCCCTTCTTCAGTAGCTGTGGTTTGATTCCAACACTCACATTCACTGAATCAAAGCTCTTGGTCTCTGTTGTGACTGGCATTCTAAAAGCCAGCCGTTTCTAGTAGGGACAGTGCCCTGAACACCGTGGCAAATAAGAACTTCATGTAGATAGAATGTATAGAATACATTTTGGTCATTTATGGGGCTTGTCTACCTCTTTCTCAGGGCTTTCTGTTTGTATCTTCTCTGATATACCTACCTCCTCTCTTCTTTTTCTCTCCGGAGACTATCCGTTAGTTATTCTGATCTTCACTCCAAGGTGCTCTGTTGCCTAGACCATGATGCAGCTTTTCTCCGATGGATCGTGTTCCCTGACTTGTAAATGATTTTCATAGTTTGCCCCAAATAATGCTAAGCAGTCTTTCAATTAAGAAAAGCCTATTCTCACAAAGGTAACTGGAGGGGGGCAGTACAAAGGGGTTGTGTGGGAGAATGTGCTCCTACAGAGGTAGGGTCCTTGGTGCTGGAGTAGAGGGAGACAGAGGGAGGTCTGGGCTAAGGAGCCTGGGTGGTCTCTCAGTCAGAAGCTTAGATGTTTGAGTAGGAACTGCCTTTCCCAATGGTTCCTGCAGGGCCACCTGGATTCCCAGCCATCCAAGATTGGGGACCTGCTCTTCTTGATGGTTCCTACAGGGTCACCTGGATTCCCAGCAGTCTCATCTGCCTACGAAAGAACCTACAGGCCCTGTCACTGCTGTTGGAAGATCCACACTGATCTTGTTTCTTTAGAACTGGAAGTTGGGAGGGGGGGGTGAGTGGTATAAACAGTGGGAGGAGTAAAATGCAGCCCCACCACTTCTTACTGAGCTGGCGAACAGTGGAAGACTGTGTAATAGAAATAACATGTGACCCACATCTGTAATTCTAATTTTTTCTTGTACCCGTCTTAAGAAAGACACAGGTGTAACTAATTTTTACAGTGAATTTTATTTAACCTTACATAGCCAGGAGATGATCATTTCAGCATGTAATGAATATATAACCATGAAAGAGATATTTGCAGTTTTTTTTTTCCTGGTGCATCTGCTGTGTGTTTTGTACTTACCGGATGTCCAGGTTCAACCCGGTACCTTGCAAGTATCCTTAGCCACATGTGGCTGGCACGTACTGATCTGCATTGCCCTGGCTCTTGCCTCCATCACCACTGTTGCTAGTTTCTGCCTTCTCTGACCCTTCTGACTGTCTCGCTCTTCCTTTCTTCTTTCCACTTCCCTCACTTCTCTGACTCCTTTCTTGTGCTCCTCCTTCTAGCAATGTCTTTCTCATTAGAAGTGATAATGCAAGATTCAGAAGTAAGGGGCCAAAAGCCGAGTGCCGTGGCAGACAGAAAGGTACATAAAAACAAGGGACATGCAATTCTCACTCAAACCAAGTCAAGCTCCGGGATGAAGAAGGAGAGGAAGTAATAGTGAATTTAGGGGGGAAATGCGAGTTTTGGATGGAAAGGAGGCTATTACATTAATTTCATTCATAATAAGAAAAGGACTCCTAACCCTTCTCTATGATTTAATTACTCTCTGAGCATGTGCGTCAGATTTCCCAACAGTAACCATGTTTCTTTCAGTGGATAGAATCTGCTTAATTGCTCCATTTTCATGAATTAGCATCCCGGCTCATGCCGGTGTGTGGGAAGCATTTCTCAGACTGTGCGCCCCTTGGCCACCCGAAATCACCAGCGCTCATGGGCCTGCGTTTAAAGAAACTGAATATTCAATTGCTTCTTTCTTACTCTTTCCTCTTTGATGCTGAAGAGCAGCTGGGCAGAATCTGGAGGTCATGCAAGGGAGAGGTTGACTCAGACCCAGCGCTGTGGCTTCCCTGGGACTGACCGTAGTCATCCAGGTTGGTTCCAAGCGGCCTTGTGGTTTGCCACCTCCCCCGTCCTTACTTTCTCTTTCCCCTCTGGTTCCACGACATTCACAGTGTTGTTGCTGAGTTTTGATTGGTGTTGGCCATCCTTCCGGACCATGCCCGTGTGCCCGTCTGATAGGAATGAGATAGAGAGAAGTAGAATGTTTGTGTCCCTGAAGTCTTGCTTTGCTGCCCTGTCACTGCTCCCTGAAACAGATGACCCATTGTGCTGGAATATGACAAGTCCAAGTCCACCTTCTGAAATGGAATTCCTCGGTTGGTCGAATAGTTTGCTCCTTCCTGCCTCTTTGCTATGGCTTTAATTAGTGTGCCTTTTCCCACCATGGACTAGTTCCACACAAAAATACTTCATTCATTAACTCTCGTCTCTCTGGCTAAACTAAGCCAAAGCTTTTGTTGTTTTCTGTCTGGCATACCCACCACCCACTTTATCTGACCTTATAAACATGTTTAAATAGATTTCCCGGATAATGACCGTTTCAGTTGGCAACTTCCCGTTTAGATATTACAGAAGGCACGGCGCAAATTAGAGGGCAGAGCAAACGCACTAAGAATCATGAGACCCCAGATAAATATAGGAGAACGGCTTGCTCTCGTGAGGACAAGGCTGAGTTCTAAGCCCAGTTCACCCACTGACTCAGTGGATGACTCTGGGAAACGAGAGGGAAACAATGATTGACTTCATCCACTGCTGACTCAGTCAATTGATTTTGATAAATGGGGGCCAAAGAAGGAGTCTGCTGTCCCAGAGACACCTCATTTCCAGCCCGGGTGTTTCACTGTTCCGTGGGCTAGGGCTGAGTTCTCTCGGAGGGAAACAAAGCTGCCCTTTATGTATGGCAGAAGGGAAAAAAGGGTGCTCACAGGGCAAGTGGCCTTATCAACAATGACAAGAATCTAAAGGTTAGCAGATGGCAAACAGAAAGGACTGTCTAACCTGATGTCAAAAGGTAGCCTTTCAAAGATGGCTTTGTTCCGTTCGATCCTTTCCGGCTTGAATGTGTTTTATGCCCTGCGATGTCAGCAGTAGTCCATCTAGCAATGATGGGGCATGCCGCAGGAGCCAGAGCTGCACCGGGCATATTCTCGTGAGCGCTGAGTACGTGAATGCGGGGAGCTGAGAGCATTGTCAATATCTTCTCTGCCTTTATTGGCAACATGATTTGTTCCCTTGCTCCCCCAAGTATTAAAACTGACAAATATTCAAGACCTCTTTCTTTTCTTGGTTTTTAGAGTAAGGTTTGATTTAGTAAGCAGTTACTCTAGCTGTCTGATATGTCTTTAGAATCAGCATTTTTCAGGATGGCACACTATTGCGACCTAGAGGGGAAGTATTTCAGAAAGCTTTTCACTAGTCCTTATGAAATAAGCTGAGCCTATGCCCCTCCTTATTTCATGGAAGTATGTATCCATGTTTGCTAAGTCCAATACATAAAAAGTATGGTTTATAAATCTATACAGCAATTTGCTGTACAAGTATCTTGATTATCTCTTCAAGACTCAGAACATAACCTTGCATACTACAGGGGGAAAAATCCATTTGACAACTTGGAAAAAAGTTAACGAATTCATATATTTCTTTCTGAGGGTGAAGAAACTTCAAGACCATGAGCGTTGTTATTACCAAGTTGTTAACAAACCATCACAGTACGATACAGTTTCATGTGCCCCCTCCCCTTTCTTATTTTTGAGACACAGTCTCATACAATGAGGTTGGACTGCAGTTAAGAGTGTGGTTGAGAATGACCTTGCATTCTGGCTGCCCGGTCAGCACATACTCCATGTGTAGATTACAGGTGTGCTCCACCACGCGTGGTCATCATGCCACGGTCACCACGGTTTTGTGCAGTGTTGGAGATCGAAACCAGGGTTTCATGTGTGCTAGTCAAGCACTCTGCTGACTGAGCTACATGCCTACCATGTCATGTATGTATTTTTGCCCTCGCCCCGAGGATATTAATGTCCTCATCAACATTGGAAGCAGGGCAGAGCTGCAACACTCTGAGTAGAGGTGGCAGCTTTGTCTCTTGGCTGTGTTATTTAAGATCATACAGTTTATAACTGAGCCAAAACTAAGTGTCATGAAGGCTTCACTGAGTACAATGCTTTCTCTTGGAAAAGAACAACAAAAAGACAAGCTGGCTTCTCAGACGATGGATGGGAAAAATCTGATGATCATGAGACATTTAGAGTAGGGTCTACTTTACTGAAAATCAAAATTACCCCCAGTGTTTTCCCTTGACTGCCTATAATGCTGCTCTAAGGAATCTCTGACCTCTATAACATGAAGGATTCTGCCTCCCCAGATGTCCTGTCCAGGTCCTCACACGTAGTCATTCCTTGTTACATCCTCAGTGAACGAATGGACCATTTTTCATGATCTCCGTCATTATCCTTTCTCTCATCTGTTAATAACTCTTCCATACATTTGTTTTCTCCCTCTGCCTGAGACATAAGCCAGTTTGGGCTTACATGTAGAGAACGAAACTAGTGTGAATATCTGTTGGTCAAGCATGGTGAAGAAGCACAGGTTCCGTTCATCCTCTTGGATTCTAGCCCTTCCCAAAGGATGAAAACAATTAATAGAACTTTTGGAGTTGATGGGACTTTAGCATCTAGTGTCCCTTTTTTGACTGGAGTACAAACCTGTCATGGTGAGGTGGGGACAGACCTGATATGGAGACTGGCATTTCTTGACATCCTCCAGTGTTTTCTTCACCTCTGTCATACCTGGTGTACATGTATATGTAAATACATTGTTTATGTGTGTATGTCTCTGAAGATGGAGTTATATCCATGTCCAGAGTCACATCCATCCTTTGTTCAAATGGGCTTGTCGTTCTTATCAAATTTTAGTAATATCAACGTCCCTTGAAACGCAACAAGAAGGGGTGACGTCATTTTCAAATGGTCTTTTATCCATGAAATATGTTTCTGATTATATATGATCAAAAATCATCATAGGGAGCATAAGAAAAATAATTGAGATTATTGTGAAGTGATAGGTGGACATTCAATTTGACCATAAGCCAATAAGTGATTATGAATGCCCTACAGTAGGTTATGAAAAGTCCGCTCAGTGCTAGAGGATGACAACTCAAAAATTGAGATTATATTGCCGCCTTCAGGATCTTGAACTTTAAAAGTGAGTAGTATGGGATAGAGCCGAGTTCCTATTAATTGGTAAAAATTCAAGCCATGCTGTTGCCAGCGCGTGACGTCAAGAAAAGCTGTATCAGAATGCATATTGGCTGATACTTAAAGGATGGACGAGGATAAAGTAAGATGCTGCCTTTAATGACCAAAGGATACAAGGAAAGGAGCAAAATCAACTACTAGTGATTGTAATGGTTTTAAGATTCCTTAATATGCCATGCCAGATATGATTTGAAGGACACAATACAATTGCTCTATGCTTAGACTGATTCTATGGAGTTTCTCTATGATGCTCACAGAACCACATTCTGAAAGGTTCTAGACAGGCACTGACAGCGACAGATCCCCCTGAAGGAACAGCTTCTCTGCCCAGGAGTGACGCAGCCACCATGCTGCTCAGATCCTTTCTGACCCCTGTGACCATGTTCGTCTACCAGCCCTTGCTTTTGTGTGCTTTTGCTGCTAAGATCACGACTGAAAGCCTTTTTCCCCAGAAGCCTGAAGATCAGGCGTGAGGGTTGGCATCTCCCTAGGAGGCAAAAGAGCTGAAAGTTCAGACCTATTAGTCAATGTCTCATAATGAAATTCATAGAGTTCTGCAGGCTTGAGGAGCATTTGGGAAACATCCCCTAAGTCTCTCTCTCCCTTGTCACTTCCCTTTCTCTACCCATCACCCATTTTCTGCTACTCCATTATGCAACCAATCTTCATTTCATAACGCATATTTGGAAAATCTGTCTCGTAACATAAAGCACCACATCTGTCTTCTAAATTGAGCTGAATTCTACAAAGAAAAGGCAGGAGAGAGAGGTGAGGGTACAACTGGGCCAGAATCCAGACTTTTACTTTCCAGTCAGAGAAGGCTCCAGGCCACATCTTTCTCTCTCCCATTTCCAAGGTAAAATTGTAGCGGTCCAGAGGTAGCAAGCCCAGATCAACTCTTCCCCGAATAGAAATAATAAGTGTCCCAATTCAGTATGCAATTTGAGACAGCGATGAGCAAAAGCACAATCATAATCACAGTCCTCTATCGGTGATCTGTACCCACACATCCTCTTGCTCACCCTGGTGATGTTTACCAGAGGCAGCTGGCCAGAGAGGAAGTCAGCCGTGGGGGCTGCGCAGTGCCAGGAGCCAGCCCATCAAGAAGGCATTTGTGACTTTTCAGGGCGTGGGGGGTGAAATGGAACAAAAGTAGAGTCTGTCTGCTGGCGTCATGGAAGCAGCGTTGGGGGAAATTGCTCCTGACCAACGCATCCCAGTTGGTGGAACCCAACTTTTTCAAACAAACCAGCTGCAGGCCAGAGGGCTATCTGAGGGTGTATCCCATGCCTGGGGCTCTCTGCCTTGGCTTGACTCCTCCAGGAGTGCTGGTCTGTGATAGGCTGTGCTCCTGTGATGGCTGCTGTACCACGCATCTGCTGGCTAACGATGTGCAGGCTTTCCAGAGGGCGACCGTTTTATAATGTTCCAAATGAATACCAAGAGTGTTTCTGGGAAGAGGGAGTGAACTACTGTGACATGTGGACCAAATCTGAAGATTTGTCTGAGACTGATCTGTTGACTCTGTGCCTCCTGTATACCCTCTAACCCCTTAGGAAATAAAAATCCATCATTGCCACATTGTCTAGTTACTTTGCTTTGCTTATACTATAAGATGGGTTTATGTTTCATGAATTTTGGCTTTTTTGAGAACAAAGTGAATCTCAGTTCTCGTGAGTTAACCACGATTGAGTGTTTTATACATAAATCATAGCAAAAGGAATGTCACCCTAAAATACGGGTCAAAAGCATTAATAACATCAAAATACACTATGTAGCTCTGCCCTTGCCCACCATTCCAGGTAAAAATATATTAAGCAGTTATTTTGACATGATTTCTTTTTAGCGTTCCTCATAGTTCCTTGTGGACAAGTAGAGAGGACCTTGTGGTTACAGCAGACAGTATCATCAGATGGAAGAATGAACAAGGCGTGATGTCGTCCCTCCATCACCATACTTAGATGCTTAGAACCTGTCTTTTGAACAATGCCCCTTAAAGCGCTACTTACATTGTAAATTTGTTTTATTAGATTCTCTTCAAACAGAGATGGAATTCAGGCTGTCCACTAGCTATTCACCCATCTGTCCTTGTGCCATACCTATCTGTTGGAAAACTCGAAGGCTTTAACTTAAATAATTTCTTGTTGGTATATCCAGTGCTAGCCGTGTACCATCATGGTGGTTTCATGTGTACACTAAATTGAAGAACAAAGAGGAAATGGACCAAAATCTAAGAGTGTGTTCAGAGGCTTTTTTTCCTTTCATGCACTTCATTCCTTTCAACAAGACAGCTTGGTACAACCAGGTAAGTTTTAGGAAGAAGAGTCACACTGAGGTGTTGTAACGAATTTACATAAATTTGATGACGTTAAACCAATTTATCAACCCTTGGCCCTACAAGTCAGACGTCTGAGTCAGGACAAAGGCAGGCTGTATTTCTTCTAGGGATTCTACTATAGAATATGCTTCCTTCCCTTCTCTGTTTTTAACATTGCTTATTTTTCTGTTCTCATACCCCAGTTCAATAGTTCACACCAGGAATGGTCAGCCGAGTTGCTGCCTCAGGCTGTCATTCTGACAGTACCTGGTCTTGTCTTCCGAGATGCTATCTTGTCTGTCTTCCACACTTAAAATATATCACACTGTGTTTGGGAGTGGAGGAAGTCATGAGTGAATAAAGTCTTGTGTGAATGTGTCCTGTTAACATGGCCATGTCAAGGGTCCCAGAGCTTCAGACCCACAGAGAAAATGGCAAAGCCTTTTCCCTGAGCATGAGGCTAAAGGGGAAATGGCAAAACTTCCTTTGGTCCATGGGCTGATGTTGATAGTGTGTGCAAAAAAATGTCTACCCTAGCTTTCTTCCTCTAATAGTTAATGACTAAAGATGGCTGAATCGCAGAAACTGGTCTTACTGAGGTCAGCTAAGCCTGCCTCCTTGTTGAGCTGTGTATCATAAGCCCGGCCTCCGTGGTGACCTGTCTGTAATAGCTCTGCCTCACTGTCCATCTGCAAACAACAATCCCGCTTCTCTGTTCAACTCTATATAACAAACACTCTGAGATTCTGGAGTGCGGCAGTTTCTCCAGCAGAGAGCCCAGACCCCCCCACATCCCTGCTTTGCCCATATGTCTGTCTTTTCTTCATTCCCTCGCCGCCCAAATCAGGTTCAAGTCCCTGGATTCATGCATGGACACAGCACTTGGGGTTACATTGGAATCATCTAAACAATCCTGGGTGGTACCCCCCATTTCAAGGTCTCTTACTTAATCACACTTACAATTTTCTTCTTGCTGTATTAGACAACATATTCCTGGGTTCTTGGAGTTAGGATGCAGACCTCAAAGGGCCCTATTCTGACTAGCACCTCAGGGTTCTAAACCCCATGTCACCACAATCATCCTTTGTGTTTGATTCTAGATCACATAGGGCATCGTCTCAAACTTTGCTTTCTCTGTGAAGTTAGAGACTAAAATATTAGCTTGTTGTGTCAACAGGAATGTAGAAGATGGAAATAAATTGGAAGATGAAATGAATATGAAAAATGAGAAAGATGGAATAACGGAAAGAAGAAAAATATGAAATATGGAACTGAATAAACCAGAATGCAAACCAGAAAAGTTTGTGTGGGCCCAGAATGAATATTTATTACTGACTTAATTTTAGAAGACCTTTTCCTGGTACTGGGGTTCCAATCCAGGGCCTTACGCATGCTAAACGCGTGCTCTACCCCTTGGTTGCATGTCCCATTCTTCAAGAACTAGTTTTCAAATAAGCTTTGTGTTAAGGTTTATGGGCAATAAAACTTGAGGGAAACATGAGGCTTACTAGATCTAAGGAGCTTCTTAGAGGCAAAACACATGTATAGATGACTGAAGTTCCCAACTCATCCATCACTGGCCTGGAGAGATGGGTTTCCTCGTGGCCCCAGACAAAGCATTTTACTGATAGTCTAGTCTAGAGCGTATCTTGGAATCTTTTTGGGGATTTGTTCACAGTGTGCTCTGAAGCCACAGGCATGCCCCCCCTCAAACAATGAGTAAGCCGGTTTGGTTGGAGCCCAGGAAGCATACCTTCCTTCAAACGAGCCTGGTGGAGACCCCATATGTTTGCTGTTATCAGGAACAACTGGCGTCGTGATAGTTTACTTAGAAATCTCTTGAGTTGAAGCACGCAGGAGCTGTAGCAATTAAGTATGACTGTGACATTTCGTGCTACCGTGGAAGAATATCCGAGTTTTATAAGCTGCCTTTTAAAGTCAATATTTTATTAACTGGAGGAAAAATTTTATCACAGGAGAAGGCCTTTCCTGCAGGTATCATCTCAATGCCATACACATGATTCCTTTTGGAGATGCTTCTGCTCCAGCCTGTGGACTCCATCTTGGAGAAACAATGCCATCTGCCAGTCTCATTGATGGTATCCTTATTGCCCTTTGATGTAAAAAAAAATGCCAAATTATTCCAATTTCTTGTCATCAGTCTTCAAGCAAGTCCTTCAAGTATGCCATGCTATAAGATGCAAACAAAGTGGTCCATGGTCGGTAAGACCATGATCAGAGAGTAGGCGTGGCTAGGACCCTGCTGCCTTTGTGTGCCTGAGCACTTCTTGCCACTTCCTGGTCCCAGTGATTTAAGACTAGAAAGTTACTCCAAATCTCTCTATTCCAGTCCCAGTTGAAATACACAACTGTTTTGACTAGCCTTGCTCAGAGTATGAATAAGTGAGCTCATATCAGACCACGCACAAACTGTAGACCAAATAAAATTGCAACCCCTCCAAGCCCTGGACATGCAGATTCTGGACTGACATTTAGAAGAAAGAAACAATGGGGGGCGAGCTCCCTTCCTTGCTGCTCTGAGGGCAAGTTTTGTTCTATCCCATATAGGGTAGCAAAAGCTCCAAGAGAAAGCCTCAAATGCACTGGTTACAGAACAGGAGAATTCAGAGCAGTCACAGACCTGAGAGAAGAAGGAGTCTTTTGAGAGAGCCAATAATCTCATATATAAACTTCTCAAGTCTCCGTCTGACCCATGGAACTATGTGTACAAAGTACAAACTCTGAGTGTCCACCCCATCGAAGCTTGAAGAATGAATCTGAGATCTGAGATGCTTCTCAAGATTAGAGTTTGCAGTTGGGATCCAGTGAAAATAGCTGCTACACCAAACACACGAACAGCTTTGGGGATTATATAATGGCATATAGGGTGTCCATAGGACTTAACATTGCATTCACTACATAAGCCAAATTGCTTGGCATTTAATAAAACAGAAAAATATGAGACAAAACTTTAAAGTCATGGCTATTAATATGTCTAGTGACAAAAATGTTTAAAATTAAAGCAAATATAGGGCATATGGGTAGAGAAGCAAAAACCATTAGAATTTAAAACCACGGTGTTTCAAATTTAAGAAGAGCACAGACTAGGTTATATTCAGAATTGAATGTTGATAGCAAAGCAAATTTCAGTAAACCTGAGGGCAGATCAATAGAAATGATACAATCTTAAGAGCAAAAAGAAAAAAAAATTACAGAAGAAAATAAAAAATGTCAAGAGTGTTGGGAAAACAGTAAATGGTTAATTAATTTGAATAAGAATTTCAGAAACGTTGAAGGAAGAGGATATGACTACAAAAAACTGTTTGAGGAAATGATGCCGACAGTGTTTCCAGATTTGTCAAAAAAAAAGTCTACAATTTTAAGAAAAACAAAACAAAAAACAAACAAAACATCCACAGTTAATCCCATGTAGAGTGACTCAAAGGAAAGTCATGCCAAGATTCACCAAGTTTCTAAACCTGGTGGCACAGAGAAAATATTAGCCACAGCTAAAGGAAAATGGCATGTTATAAACTGGGGATAATGTTGCAGATGGCATCGCCCATCAATCCTGAAGTCATGGAGACAAGAAACCAATGAAGCCATGTCTAAAAATTCTGGGTGAACAACAGTGAGACTGTCAGGTCAGAAACCCACATTTGGTGAACAGAGCCTTCGAGAATGAGGGATGAGCTCAAAATCAAGAAGGAAGCAAACTAATTAGTCATTAGCCAGTTTGGGCTTCAGAGGTGAATTGAGCAAGGGTGTTTAGGATAAAATGACCTGGGAGATGAATCAGGTAATGGATGACTAAGATACAATGCCTATCTACAAAAATAGTTATTTTTTATTCTAATTTCTGTAAAAGATGTGGCTATCTCAAATAAAATTTACATTTTCGTTTTGATTTTTTGGGGTACAAAACATGTGGATAAAATAGGCCTGTTGACTATAGAATATGTGGAGAATGAGGAAAAACTGACCTAGATAGTTACAATTCTCTAATAAGTTCTCTAAGAAGATTGTGAAGTGTTAACAATATGTATCTTGCTCCATAGAACTACCGTTTCAAAGCTGTTATGATTCCAAGAGGTGTAGCTAAAAGCCCATAAACAGAATGAAACAGAATCCCAGGAAGACACAAAGTATCTAACAAAATTCAAGACTATATCAAAACCTGGATAAAAAGTTTACTCCAAGGACAGAAGAAAGAGGATACATTCTCCACTGATATGCTACCAGAACTAAATGGTTTCACAGATTTCCAGCAAACTTTTGAAAAAAAAAAAAAGAGGTAAGGCCAATGTTATTTCCATTCTTCCAGAATTACCACGCATTGACCTCCAGGCTTGGCCACCCGCCTTCCTAGCCAACTTGTAGTAGGTCCAACCTTTTCCTTCGCTTCCTTCACGCTATTTTGAGGACACATGCATTCACCTAGCTTCTCCCAATAGTCCTAGTGGGGCTAGTTTTCTGAAACACAGAAGCCACTACCCCGATTTTACACTTTTGAAACCTTGTTGATCTCCAGAGGAAGGGACACAGCTGGAAGGGAGGACAGCAGCTAGGCAGCAATCGCCTACTACATGGTAGCAAATTCTCTAACTCTTCTTGGAGGGTGATGCTGTTCTGCCCACTTTCCTAGGCAGAAAATTGAAGATCATAGAGGCCTTCCGTAAAGGATGGAGAAGGGTCCTGACTCCTATGACATCTTCAGTTAACGAGCTATGGTGTGAGAGCTGGAGCCCCAGCTCAAAACCAGCTTCAGAGAATACATACGGAGATTTTCAACACTGACTGTCAGGAAGGTTTTCTTAAAAAAAAAATATTTAATTGAAATTTTTCCCCTTTGCATTGTGTTGCTTCCAGAGAACTAAAGGAGCATGTTTTTAAAAGCCTGGGTCTGGCCTCCGCCTGCCTTCGGAGAGACCCACCTGTCTTTGCAGAAACACCATTAGTCACAGCACTGGAGTGGTCCAGGAGGGATAATTTGTCAGCACATATTTCCCGCTCTGCACTCCTTAGCTTTGTGTCCTTCACCTCACACCTCCTCTTAGCTGCTGGTCCCTCGCCTCGCTGTATCTTCCCTCACTTCTTAGCCACTGACCACTCACCTCAACTCAGCCTCTGGCCCCTCGCCTCACTTCTGACTCTCACTAAAGCAGAATATACACCATGTTGTCTTTTCAAAAACAACAGCAGCAACTGTTCTGTAGGTTAAATATTATTGCACCAAATTCAGAATGATCTTGGGACCTCTATGTTATGTTTCTTGCCTTCCCCTGGTATCCAACATTTGAAAGATAGGCTAGTGTGGGGGTTCTTGGCCATGGCTACTGTAGAACCACTTTTAAAAATTGTCTTTATTGTCTAGGCTTCCCTTCTGGATTCTAAATTGTTGGCTGGGGGGGAGGGGTGAGCTCTAAGCAGCAATGTGTCCCCAAAAACATTAGAAAAAACCCCTGCACCTGTGTAATATGTGTACTAATTTTGATTGTTAACCTAACGGGTTTGAGAATGACTGAGAAGACGGTTCTGGGCCTGTCTGCAAGGGTGTTTAACTAAGGAGGCAAGATCCTACCTGAATGTGGTCAGCACCATTCCATGGATTACAATCCTGAAGTGAATTAAAGGGACAAAGCAGTCCTAACCCCACCAAGCACCTCTCTCTGCTCCCTGACCGTGGATGTGAGGGGGCTAGCTGCCTCATGCCCCTGCTGCCATGACTTTGCCATCATCTTGTACTGTGACCTCACACTGAGCCGAGATGAGCCTCTCTTCCTTCCAATGGCTTTTGTCAGGCATCTTGCCACAGCAGTGAGAAAAGTGACCAATGTATCTCCCCAAGGAGCTGATAGAAGGCTGCTTGAGCGGCTAATGCAGGAGTGTATCCTGAACACAGAAGAGTGAAATAGTATTGCCTTAGGGCGGAGAGAGATGTAGGAGCAGAGAATTCTTTAGGACCCCTCATTTTACACTGTGGGACAGCTGAGGGCTCTGTTGATGGCCTAGAGCCTCCTGATCAAACGTTTTGTGACAGCAGTACATGGTACATTAGGTGTCCTTTACAGGAGCTAACTGCACAGTGTCCTGTGGAATTCCTCCAAGGATCCAGGGAGGCAGGCTTGTGGGTTTGATCTGACAAACTGAGCACCCGAGGAGATGAATGGCACGCTGGAAGAGACACAGCTGCTAGTGTGAGGGCCCACGAGAGAACTCTTCTCTGACCATACAGACACATTCCAAGAGTGTCGTACCCAGCAAAAGGATTTCAGGACTGGTTCCATTTACTCAGCCCACGCCTCTGCATACTCAGGATCAGTGTTCAGCCTGACCCAAGTCAACTGCTCTTATATCCTGAACTGTGTTAGACACATGAAAAATAACATTTCCTCCCCCTTTCAGCCTGATCTTAGAACCCAGTAGTGTTTCCTTTCTATTCTGTCTTTTCAGAAGTTACACACACACACACACACACACACACACACACACACACCCTACACTTTATTTGCTGAATAAAATTGAGGCATGACTGACACACGTCTTTGCTGTCACTCCTGTCTCTTTTGCACACTTTCTTCTTTGAAAATGTTAATCTTCAGGTATTTTAACCAAAAATCTTGGAAAGAACAGGATCAAGTCACTGTACTGCCGTGGGAATGACTAACTGGGCTTGCTATGCCACTTTTCTCAGGATAGTCTAACAGGGCACAAGAAGTTCGGCCTGGGAGTCCAACCCACATGGATTTGAGTCTTAGGCTGTCTACTGCTTATGTAAGGCTTGGCAGGTAACCCAACCTCCCTTAGCTTCAATTTCCTCATCTCTAAAAAGAGACTAATACTTCAGAGGGTTGTGACAAGGATTAAAGAGGATGGAGACCATGTTGAGCACAGCCCTGGGCACACACAGGTGCCTGTTTAAACTCCATCACTTTTCCTCTCTCTTCCATCACGGAACCCATGCATCAGACACCAATCAAGTTCCTTTGGGACACGTTATGTTGGAAATCTGCCAACACCATGGTTTAATCTTCCCTGCATTACACAGGATTATTGAGGAACACACTAAAAATTTCTCACATGAGCAATGTTACACACACACATATACAAACACATCTGCACCCCATTGGTGAAAACAGTTGTTTCATGTAGAAATACCTTAACTGTGTCCCTCTCTGTCTGGGTCTCATGAGCCGAGACTGGTCTAAACCACTACGCACTGGAGGATGACCTTAACATATTATTGTATTGCCTCTACTTCCATAGTGCTAATATCACAGACCTAAGCCACCTACCTGGTTTAGGTGGTGCTGGAACTCAAACCCAGGACCTCATGAACGCTAAACAAGCCGTCTGCCTGCTGAGCTACATCTCCATTTCTTATAACTTTCTTTCATACTTAGCCTTCTTATCTGCTTTTCCTTACAACACCGAAGCCACCTTTGAAACACAGATGTGAGGGTTAATCTCTCATCTCCGATGCTCTGAGCAACAGCTGCCTCTGGGCTTGCTCGCTGCCGTCTTGAAACGCTGCTCCCCTGAACGGAGAACGCGGGGCTGTGCTCACATGAAGCATGGTTGGAATGCAATTATATTCCAGAGTTTGTGCCTTTCTTCTAGTGCATTAAAAAGGTGGCTGTTATTAGAGAACAATGCCAAACCATTAATTATGAAGCTTTCAAGGAAGCTTTGTGCACAACTTTAACTTTCATTATCTGTCTTTGTCATCCATGTAAAACATCCCATCAGACTTCCTAGTAAAAGCAGGGAAATGAGGCCGACAATGGAAACTAAGTTGTTTAATTGCTATTACCTTTGAAAGTTTCAAGTGTTTTTTTCATAATTGTATAAGAAAAAAAAAAGTTGGATTTGAGCACTAGGGAGGGTGAACTCAGGATTGAGACAGTCTGTCCCTGAATCAGATATTCTGATACGTCAGCTCCTGCCTGGGGATGGCAACATTTGCACCTGACCTTGACTGGGTCATCAGGCCCAAGGGTAAAGCCACAGAATTCCTATCCAAAGCTCAGCAAGGCCACTTATGAGAGGAGAGTCCTTGAAAATCCTTGCAAATCGCTCTGATTCTGAACTGTCTCATCAGCAGAATGGCAGCCACTCCGAGAACCTCTGAGCAAGCAGACAGTGTAACTCCCAGTCACACTAACCAGAGAAGAGAAGCACACCCAACTTCTGCTGGCCTCTCCACCCAACCAAAAGCGTCTGGTCTGGGGCAGCAGCAGTGAATCACACCACAGGGGCAACACTAGAAGGAAAGAGAAGCCACGGAGAGAAAAATATTCTCCCTCCTCCCTCCCCCCTCTTCTTCTCTCCCCCGTCCCTGTAGGCTTGAAGCTCCAGTCTTTGAAATTCAATTTTAAAGTATAAAAAAAAAATCCCCTAAAATTTGGAGCTGAGCTTTTATGACGAGTGAGGCAAATGTGAGGCCCAATAGCAGCAGAGAAAATGGAGCCGATTACCTGCTCGGAGGCTACTGGCTGCCATCAGACTCCACGTTCACGGCAGAGGCTCTTATGGGTTCATTCAAACCTAGTCAAGGCATTAAATACCTTGTGGAATAAATAACAATGGGTCATGCGTTTCTGAGACATCCCCCCCCCACCTCCTTAAACTAGTCTTTCCTGGCTCCTGAGCTCGAGCCATCCTCCTTTGCTTCCTAAGATAATCCATTATAAATTATGACAGGCTCTCTGGCCTGGCGGGTGGTACAGCCCGATGCCTTGCCCTGTCTCACTTTTCTGTCCTGTTCATCACCAAGTTCAGTACGTGACCAGTCAGGAGACGGCTAATGCCAGTCCACGCACTTTTCACATGAGATTGATTTTATTTTTAATTTCCCCGCACATGCATGCCAGGCGCAGACCTCGTCAGTTACGGGCACAGCTCTCATCTGTACCACCCTTCTGTAGCTCGATCTACCAGATGAAGAAATGTCCAGTCACACATAAAAGTGGCTACAATCCATGAGACATCTGTTCAGTGTGACCTCCCAAAAGAGGACAAAGATTTAAGGCTCTGGCACTCTCTTTTTGGCCACCTTAGGGTCATTAACTGTACAACGAAAAACACAGTGACCCATAAGAACTTTCTAGAACCTCTATTGCCTTCAGGATCTTTGTATGTACTGAGTTCCATGCTATCACACGACAGGGAAACAAACAGCTTTCTCAATTTGGGGCAAATCATTTGTTTTCTGTCTCTACTGGACAAGATTTCCTTTTGAAGGGCCTGACTTCACCCTTTGAAAATGTCCCATGTCACCTCTACAGTCGTCTTGGCTTTCACGTAGAGGCACATGACTTCCAAATCCTGACATCTGAGGGGCAGAACTCAATCTTTGGGAGTCAGGTTAGGCTCATCCGGGCATTTCGTAGGCCAGCTCAACTCTGCGTGGACTGCGTTTGCCCCCAAGTTGACACGGTCCAGAAGTGCACGGAGTAGGCACTATGTAGAGACTCGGAAAGTTAAATCAGGTCAGAGAGCACGGGAATCAAGAGTTGTCTCTTTTGCTGACAAAGGCGTTCATAATCTAACTCGGCCTGGAAGAAACGCGCCCAAGGACACATTCTACTGTAAACCATCATCTCCGTAAAACAATCCGGTGTGGACAGGATGGAGAGAGCAAGGAATAAGGGAGCAGAAGGAATCCTAGGGACTAAGGGTCTATGCTTGCCATCAAACGTGTGATATTCTCTACTTAAGTGCTTACCTCTAGGCCTTAGATACCCACACTTCTATGACGAATAGCAGGAGAACTAGGGGAACCCGACAAGTATTTCTTTTGAGTTAGGGTTCAGAGAACTACACTCATCCTGAGCAGTTTGTCTCCGTAGCCTCTGACCAGGCCTCTTAATGTGAGTTCTTTCTAACTTCCTGAACAGGTCCTCATCCAGACCAGGAAAATTCTGTTTAAACCCTCCGGTACTGTTTTCTTTGGAGAGGACGCCACTTCACACAACCCCAACAAACTTTCCCAGACTTGGGCTCTGAGCAGAGCCCAAGGGGGGTGGCAAAGGTGGGGCGATGCTGCCCCCACTGGTGGGAGTCAGCCTTGTGCCTGCTCCTCCACCACCCACCAGGCTGAGACCCAACTGCCCTCTGGGACAAGCCAACCTTGGTAGTCACCCAACTTGAGAATCTCTTGAGCTCTTCCTGTCGCCATGCCCCACCCCTTCCCATTCCACCCTCTCCTCTTCTTTCTCCTCCCTGGCAGCCTCTCTGTTTTCAGATGTTTACCCAGAAGGGAACAGCCACACAGGAGGCTGGGGGAGGGAGAGTACCCTGAAGGAGACATTCCTCTAGAGCTTTCGAGGGCATGTGGAATGTGTGCCCACCCTTCCCCTAGTGTGCGCTTGCACGACTGTGTGTGCATACGTGTGCATGGGTTTTTGCTGGTTGACTGTGGTCTGTGTCCCTGGCTTGCAAAGTCATTAATCCCAGATTAACCCAAGTCCAGTGCCATTTTTGGGAACAGGGGTATCATCTGTGCTCTAAATGCTCCATCTCAGTGGTCTCAATTTGATCAGCACTTCCGGATTTTGTAACATCATTTTATAACTGTTCCCCAGACCCCGATTCCATCCTTCAGAGCTCTGAGGACATGTAACTGGAAGCCACTCCAGTTACTCTCCCCCTCTGCGGGTGGACCCGTGTCACCTGCCGCCCTGGCATCACCACCCAGGCATGCACTGTCACACTCCCAACCGGAATGTCAGCTTGCTGTTTGAGATTCACACCGACACTTGGTCCCCAGAGGGCTCCTCCGGGAGCCAGGGCGGCCTGTGCTTGGGAACACATGAAAGCGTAGGAGTCCCTCACATCTTGGCAGCACTTCAAGCGCCAGCCCAATGAAGAGATCTTGACAGCATACTTGTAAACTCCACAGGCCCCAAGGGCTCAAACACCACGATATTTATGCTAGCGGGTAGAGAGCCAAAACAGTTGGGTTGTTATGTAGACAGAGGTCAGGACCAGCGCTTCTGACACCTGTTAATTGGCATTTGAAAGAACTGAGCCCAGGAAGGTGGGGGGCTTTGGAGCTGCTGCCAACCTGTACCTGAACAGCGGGGAGTCCAGCAGGGTTCTGGTCCTCCCTGTTGGCCAGAGATTCCCCAGGGCGCTGAGTAAAGGTCTCTAAGGGTTGCCAGAAAGGATCCTCCGAGAAGGAAGAACACGGGGAGCATGGTGAGAAGAAAAGTAAGAGATCAGGATGTAAAGTAAAAAATAGAGGGAGGGGGTATTTTTAGATTTGCTAGCACAGCTATGTGCATGTGGCACCCTGGCCAGTTCCTGCAGGTCCAGCATGACTGTTACAGGTCGGAATAGCTGCTCTGTCCGCTTCCCTCCTGGGGCTCTGAGCCTTACCTGTCTTTAAAGGCCAGCCTCAGGACCACCTCCTCCAAAGATCCTCTACTCTGAACGCCCTAGCCCACTGGGCCGGCTTCAACGCGCTCACCTGCAATATTTAACTTCTTGGGATGCTATTGGAAATATTTTCTGATCCACTAGGACTTGGACTCAAAGTAAGTCCTCAAGGGTCCATAATCAGGGGGTGGGTTTCCTCCCCTCTTCCTGCTCTGGATCTCCCCATCTCAACTCATCTCAGCAAAGCTCCCATCTGTCTTCCCGTAGCCTCATATAGCCCCCATGAGCTGCCAGCACGCAAAGCAGCTATCTATCCGCATCTCCCTCAAGTGTTGGATCTCTCCCCTTGCAACACACATATCCCTTTGATCTTAGGTAACTCTACGCTGTAATAACTTAAAAAAAATGGTTTCTGAATTTCACTTTTAGCATGCCACATTCAGAAGGTCCAGCCTTAGGTACTTGCCTGTGGGCCAAAAATGGCTTGCACACTGCCTGAATCTGGAGGGGTCTAAAAATGCTGTTCATGAAAGCATTCATTCCTTCATTCATTCATCAAATGCATCATCTTGGGCTTTGTAAGACAAGCACCAATTTCTGGAGAACCTGAAGCAAGTCAAGTGTATAAATCCTAAGGAAGGGGGCGAGGGAACGGCTCAGTAAACATCTTGTCTTAGAAGCATGAGAACCTGACTTCTATCCTAGAACCCATTCAAAAATGCTGGGGTTTGTGGCTTAGATTTGTGGTCCAAGGCTGGAGAGGCAGAGACAGGGGACTCCCTGGGGCTTGCTGCCCAGCCAGTCCAGCATAACTGGTAAACTCCATGCTGATGAGACACAGTGTGTCAAAGTATGTAGGGGTGTTCCTATGGGTGATATCTGAGGTTTTCTTCCATCCTCTGTATCCACACACATATATGTGCACTTACCTGCACATATACAAACATGCACACACACACACACACACACACACACACACACACACACTCACTCATGGAAATCTAGAGATAATATAGCCTAATGAAGGAGATAGACAGCTCACAAGGAAGAAATTGAAATATCTGATGTTCAGATGATCCTAAGCACCATCGAAAGGAACAGTGCAGAAAACATCAGTGGAGGACCGAGAGGGCTAGAATTTAAAATGGAGTCATCTAGCCAGACCTCCGCCGCAGGAGACTTGATGGAGCCAAAGAGTAGACAAGCAGAGTTCGTTTCCCTCATCAAGACGGAACTTAGAATGGTAAGGATGGCAGGAAGGTCAGAGGAGCTTGAGCCAGGGGAGGAGTGGGGAGGGAGAAGTACTGACTGCCTGCTTTTACCCTGCAGCACACTGTCAGTCAGTTTAACCCACACAAAGGCAAGACTGATTCTTACTTGGCAGTCAACATGTGATTCTTGTTTAATCAATGCCAGTGATCAGCCCTAGGTGCCCATTCTTCACTTTAGCCACAGTTGCATGGAATATCCCTTTGAAGATTATCTGGGGAATTCTAAAAAGATGTGTGTTGCTCTAAACCCCTTAGAGTAACACAGAAGGTCAGGCAGGTGAAACGCAGAGCCGGTAGGTCAGCTCACCTCCTAGAGGTTACTTGGAATAGTAAAACAGGCCCTTGAGCTGGAGTTGAGGATAATTTTGTCTTTGGGCAACTTATGTAAACTTGATCCCTAATTTCCTAGAGATGATACTAACTTAAGTTTTGGAAACTGGTAAAGGAAGGTGGTACACATGAAATAACTGAACCTGAAATATTCTATCAGTCCAGGCTGTGGTTTTATGTGAGTTGCTTTGCCCTCTATGGTAGGGGAAGCGGGGGTCAGGGCTCAGAAATCCATGTCTCCAAGGAACCCTTTAGGTATGGACTCTGCTAGGTTTTATGCTAGGTATTCAGGTCCTTTTGGAAGAGGCTGTATAGTTTTGAGAACAGTGAATGGCTCAGCTGAAAGTTAGATTAGAAGGACAAGCAGATGAAAGAGAGACCTGCCGACTCCAGAAAGCTGTAGAGCAGGATCAGAAGAAAGGTGTATGACTTATTTTAAAAGTGACAAGCACAGGGACAGTCCCAAACAAGCCACTGTAGGTAAAATCACATTTCCTTTTTTTTTCACATTTCCTTTTAGACATAATTCCCCTCTGAAATTTCCTGAACTGCTCAGAGCCCATTTTTCAACACCTGAGCTTGCAAATGGCCAAGGTCATCCCCGTGACCCAAGCCAGTCAGTCTTTCCTCATCTTATCTCTCTTCTCCTCAGAGTCCTTCAGAATCTTCTAGTGACAGAGAATGAGGCAGGCTGGAGATCTCTTGTATTGGAAAGTTCTTAAAATCACCCAAAATTTGTGACTCCCACTCCCAAGCTCTGTTTCACCTTTGAGGTCCTCAGAATTGTTTTAATCCTAATCTTTAAAGATGCAGATTTTTGTGTGTTTTAAGGTGGCCCCTGTTCTGATGCCCCAATGACTACATGATCAGTTGAAGATTATTGTTATCATCTGTAGTGTTCTTCAGTTTCACCATGAAACACCTGGGTTCTTGTAGATGTTTAAATCCTGTTTTAAATATAATATGTGCTTTATTTTCAAATTCAGGGTACAGAAAATCTTCAGCTGTTAAAATCTCCTATTTTTTTGTTGTTGTTGAGCTGAGTAGATGTAGATTAGAAGGTTTCAACTTGCCTTTTTCATCTCTTCCTTTTATCTCTGCCTATTTCACCACACTTGAGGACATACTACAACCAGAACTATATGCACGGGACGTTCTAACAATAGAATTAGTACCCACATCCTTCACCAAGACTGTAATAAGGCTTGGTTAGGTTTCTATTGCTGTAAAGAAACACCATGATCATGGCAACTCTTATTTAAAAAAAAATTAATTGGGGTTGTTTACAGTTTCAGAGCTTTAGTCCATTCTCATCATGGTGTGACATGGTGGCGTGCAGGCAGACATGGTGCTGGAGAAGTAGCCAAGTGTCCTACATCTTGATTTGTAGGCAACAGAGAGTGGACTGTCTCACTGGGTATGCCTTGAGAATTATATGAGACCTCAAAGCCACCTCCACAGTGACACATTTCCTTCAACAAGAGTACATCTATTCCAACAAGGCCACACTTCCTAATAGTTCCACACCCTTTGGGGGCCATTTTCTTTCACAGACCATAATGCATTTTCAGGCCTATAGCACCTCTTAAAGGTGGCAGATTCCTGGGTCCTACAAAAGGCTATGCCCCTTTTATGATGGGCAGAGATACAGATTCTCTGGCCATTATCATAAATAGTTTATTTCCACCAAAAGAAAGACTGTTGCTCTCCTTTAGGCTGCTTATCCAACCCCAAGGACAAGGTTTAGATCTAGAGAGATGTATCCAGGCTGAGTGTTTGAGGGAATCACCTCTAGCCCAATTCATGACTCTCAAGTAGGTTGCATAAACAGGGCAGCGGTAGGATCTAATGGTAGATGGAGCAGGCTTTACTCTGTAAATTATAAAGATGTTCTATGGATACAGAAAAGTGTTTGTATCAGATATGTACACACATTCACTAATCTTGTGAACAAACCTTATCTTTCCAAGTAGACATCAGAGTCTAGAAAGGGAAGGGTACACACTAGAAGTCTTCGTGATAGCTAACGGTGCCTCACGTCTCTGAGCACAGATGTGGAAATGAAAGAAGAATCCTTACTAGGAGCAGCTGTTTGGGAACTGGCCTGATGCTGCATCATATGCCTTGAAAGTAGTCAACATCACTTGTCCAACAAAAAGCTATTGAAGACTGTGTTAGAAAGCTTTGTACGGGAGTGAACAATGGTCTCCATCCTCTCTGAGCAAACTAAGGAATAAAATTCTGGAAGAAAAGTGGAAACACAAAGTAGGAGTTGCCGTTTTCTGTCCAGTATAACACCAAGGGGGTATATAAGGAGAGGGAAAAGAGATTTGTGCAGAAGTAATGAATGGCTCCACCCTCGGAGAACGAATGGGTGTTATTGTTTGAAGGTTTGCTTCCTCTCTGTCTTTGCAGGCAGAGACCTAATCGCCGATGTGGTCAAATCAAGAGATGGGCCTCTATGAAAAGGCTGGGAGGTGAGCAGGACCCCCACGCACAGACTTAGGTTTCCTGTCCTGCTGCTGTGACAAAGGGTTGTTTGTGGCTCATGTTTCCAGGTTACAGAGCATCACTGCAGGGAATTAAGGCGGCAGGAATGTCAATTGCTTAGTCACATGACATCCAAAGAGTGACAGATTAGCTAATACATGCTCATCTTGTTTTCTCCTTTTCATTCCGTCCAGGGCCCATGAAATGGAGCCACCTATGTTCAGGGTGGGTGTTCCCACCTCAGTGAACACAAGAGAATCCCTCACAAGCATGCCTGCAGGCCAACCTAATCTAGATGACTCCTGTGTGAGAACCCTTTCCAGGTGTTTCTATGTTGTGTCAAGTTGACAATCACTGTGGCCTATTCTAAAAGGCCCGAGGGGAGCTGGAGTGACCCTTTAGTGGGTAAGGTGTTAGACACACAGGCATTAGGTGTGGATCCCCAAAACCCATATAAAAATCCAGGTATGGCTGCACACACCTGTTATTCCAGTGATGGGGGGCAGGGACAGAAGGATTCCAGGCACTCACTGCTAGCTAGTCTAGCTAATCAGTGAGCTCCAGGCTCAGTGAAAGACTCTGTCTCAAGAGAAAAGGAATGAGGAGGAGGAGGAAGTAAAGGAGGAGGAGAAAAAGGAGGAGGGACATGGGAAGAAGAGGAGAAGGAAGATAAAGAGTGATGGAGGAAGGCATCTGGCATCAACCTCTGGCCGCCACAGTATGTAGGCACATCTGCATACACACACCCATGCAAACTTGTTTTAAAAATAGAAAAAGGTCTGAGGGACCTGGGCCGGTTCCTTAGTGTGAGGATCTAGTAGGAGGGTGTCCTCTCTGGGAAGGTGTGTCCTTACCAGAGAACTCACTTGTGACTTGTGCTCACATGAAGTGAAACCGGGAAATCTTTTCCCACTCTTGGCTCCCATGAAAGGAGAGTCCCGGTACATACCTCCAGCTCCTTACCCTGGCAGGGATACAGTGGCCTCTCCATCCATCAACTAGAAGAGAGTAGTGGACCCTCCTCACTCTTGGGGTCATATACACACAAATTTCCTCAAAGGAGAAGAATTTGAACATCAAGACAGACAAAGAGTCATGATTTCTACTTTTATCCTAGGCTCTGACAGTGAGAACTTCATTTCTGTTGTGGGGATTCACCTACATTGAACATGCCAGTCAAAACTATCCCAACATGGCCATATTAGTGGCATAAAGCAATGATGACCTGTAGCAAGCCATACAAATCAGGGTAGCAGATTTGCACACAGAGGCACTGTGTTTATCCCAGACACACTCAGTTGGACTGACTTAGCTGCCCATAAATAGTAGGATCTTTCTTTCTTCATTGTGGAGACTTCTGTAGCAAACAGAAGGCACCAGCTCCAAGTTGCAGAAATCAAGAAATCCCAAATTCACCCTTGGTCGTGTTTCCTTTGATCTTACTTGTGACTCATATCTAATAAATGTCAGAGCCTTGTAACTTTAAAAACACCAGGGATTCGCACTTCTCTCTAAAGCTCAGGAAATTCTACACACTAGAAACGAGCCTCGAGTCCCTAGCCCATATGTGGAGGATTAGCGTGCAAGACCCCCATCCAGTTTGTGTGTGTGTGTCTCCCCATCAGGGTGGTGCACACGGTCAACTGGATAGAAGAATCGGCTCCCAACAGCTGCCCTGAGCACACTAGGTTTCAATTTTCTAAGGGGGAGGGACTCACAATGTAACTCAAACTGTCTACTATCCCAAATGTACAGTCATGCCATTGGCACAGGCAGACAGGAAAAAAACTATGGTTACATTACAACAGGAACTGTCTTCCTGGATAGGAGTCCATTGTGGTTATTAAGACCAACAATTAATAAACGGGACCTCAAAATACTGAAAAGCTTCAGTGCACAAAGGACAGTGTCATTAAGGAATGAGGCAGCCTAGAGGCTGGTACACTGTCTTTATCAGCTATACACCTGACAGAGGGTTAGGACCCAGAATATACGAAAAACTCAAAAGACTAAAAACAAAGACCCCAATCATTTGTTAACAAAGAGGTGTGTCTAGAGCAAATTCTCCAAAGATGAAATGCAAATGGCTAAGAAACATTAAAGAAAAAAAATAACTCAGCATCCTTAACCCTCAGGGAAACGTAAATTAAAACTACTTTGAAAATGTCCCTTATCGAATCAGAATGGCCAAAATAAAAACAAATGGTAGTAGATGCTAGGGAGAATATGGAGAGAATCCTCAGGCACTGCTGCTGGGAATGCCGACCGGTCCAGCTACTGTGAAGGCAGTGTGGAGTTCTGCTGAAGACTGGGAATGAATCCACCACGCAGTTTGTTTCTTACTACAGAGAGCTCCTGGCCAACGGAGTCCCATAGTCTCCCTAAACATCATTACTGCTGCTCTCGCTTACCCTCCAGAACTTGACAGTAAGAGCCAATTGCTGAAGGCACTACATCCTTGAGTCCTACAACATGGAGGGATTAGGGCCTGGAGAGGCGGATCAGTGTTTAAGAGTACTCGCTACTCTTACAGAGGGCTCAGGTTCAGTTCCCAGCACCAATGTGGAGGCTCACCGTCATCAGTATCTCTAGCTCCAGGGGATCTGACAATGTCTTCTTACCTCCACAGGTACTAGGCATACTTGTGGTATACAAACACACGTGTAGACAAAACACTCATGCATGTATAATAAAATAATCTAAAAATTTGGAATGGCTTTACAAAACCAAACCAAACAAACAGAAAACAAGGAGAAATCGAGTTGCTACTCAGTCAGAAGCTTCATCACTACTGGATGGCTTTTCAGAGTTTTGGAAGGTTCTATGCAGGCTACCAGAAGACAAAATTAATAATCAGTATCACCTAGCTGTGAACCCAGAAAGCGACAGTAATGATCTTCCTGGCAAGATATGCCCTCTGCTGCAATGGTGACAGTAAGGGTGTGGGAGCAACAAACTGCACTTGGCTTGAACTGAAGGCCCGCCCCATGGACTGGAAACCACACCTGGTGCTGTCAATGAGACCAAGCACCTGTAGGTAGAGAGGTCAGAGGCCTTCAGGGATAACCCAATGTGATCACACTAATGGATATAGCATTACACCGACTCCTAGTGACTTCATTGTTATACCCTTAGATTAGTACATTTCTCAACCCTCATTAGAGAAGCTTCTTTCTGTAGTCTATAACAATTAGCACAGAGACCCACAAACTGGTCAGAAGGCAGAAGATAAGAGACCATGGAGTACCTAGCACTAAAGGAAATCTATATCCCAACCTTCCCCCTCAAGGCTCATGGAGCTTCTCAGAAGTGGGGATACAAAGACTATAAGAGGCTAAGATGGTAGATATCACCAAGTTAACTGTCTTTCTGACACAAAGGTACAGTTACACACATGAAATCACAGCATTGCAATAGCATGAACAAGCCCCGAAAAATTCAAGTCAAAGAAAATTTCAGTATGAAGAGAGGGTAGGTGGACCCAAAGCCCTACCCTTGGCTGAGGGGCTATAAGCATTTGGTAGCTGCTATGAGAGGAAAAGTCCATTTTCTTTAGTGCTGTGGCCTCCAGTGTATTGCCCACACTCTAGGTCAGGCTCCAGAGCCCAACACAATCTGAACTCAATGGTGGGGGGGGGGGGGAGAGACAGACAGACAGAGACAGAGGCAGAGAGAAACGAAGACAGGGAGAGACCGAGACAGACAGGGAGAGAAGAAGAGGACATGGTTGGCTAGGAAGAAAGATGGGGGTAGATCTGAGAGACAGAGAAAGGAATGAGTATGTAATAAAAAAAAACTATATGAAATTCCTAAGAACTAATAAAAACATTATTTTTAAAAGAAGAATTAAAAAAAATCTACACAGGAACAGGATTAGTAAAGTTAAAGTTATCTTCAGTCGCATAAAACAAGATGATCTCATGAGTAGAGAACACTGAGGATTATGTACACTAACAACTATTTGAACTAGCACAAATTCAAAGTCACCGAACACAAAAGTCAACATTAAAAAGTTACCTGAACTTTATACACTACCAATGAACAACCTAAGATGAGAGCTAAGAAAACAAATCCCACTGACTGTAGTGCCAGGAGGACTTAGATGCAGAACATTTTCAGTCAAATGGGAATAAAGACTTGTGCATCGAAAATCACAAAACACTGATAACAAACATTTTTTAAAAGACACAAATAGGATCAGTAAGATGTTTCGCCGCGTAAAGGTACTTGACATCAAGCCTAGGATCCACGCAACAGAAGAAGGGAAAGGTTTGCTCTAGCTTCCATTTGTATTCTCTCTCTCTCTCTCTCTCTCTCTCTCTCCTCTCTCTCTCGCCTTCCTCCTTTCTTCCTTCCTTCCCTCCCTCCCTCCTTCCCTTCGTGTCTCTTTCTCTTTCCCTTCAAATAAAAGTGTAAATAAATAAAGACAGAACATCATATGCCATCTTGTATTTATGGACTGGGAGACTTAATATTGTTAAACTCTTTGTAGAAGCTAAAGTAATTTCTAAATTTAAAGCAATTCCTACTAAAATTCCAATGGCATTTTTTTTTACAGAAGTAGAAAAAAAATCAGGTTCATATGGACCTTAAACTAAAACAGTTTTGAGAAAATAGTAAAGCTGCAGCCCCCACACTAGCTGATTTAAAAATATAACACTAAGCTCCAGTAATTAAAACAGTATGGCACAGACATAAAGATAGACATGGACCAATGGAGCTAAGCTGTTGGGAAAACTGGATAGCTTCATGAAAAAGAATGAAGATTTTTTTTTAGTTTACCATATGCAAACACAAACTGAGAACAAATTCAAAGTCTGACCATTGGACTTGAACTACAAAACTCCTAGGAGGGAAGAGCTGAAAAAAATTGGAACAGGCAATGATCACTTAGCTGTGATATCAAAAGCACATATAACAAAGGCAAAGACGGATAACTGAACAATGCTCAATCTAAGAACTGCACAGAGAAGGAATAGTCAAAGGAGTCAAAAATATGAACTGTATTTATAAAGGGTTAGCATCCAGACCTTATAGAGTTATAATTATCTAAAGTCACTAACACAAAGTCAGCAGCCTAATTAATATGAAAAAGAGTTTGAATAGACATTGAACCCCCCCAAAGATTCCCAAGTCACCTAAAAGGCATGTGAAAATATGTTTAGCAGCATTGAAGATCCAGGAAATGCAAACCGGGCAACAGTGAGGTATGCCACTTATATTCAGTAATAGAACCACTATCAAAACCTAGAACCAAAGTACCAATGAGTGTGTGCAGTCACTGAGACTCCTGACAAGATCTGTGGGCTGTCACAACCATGCACTGTGATGAGAAACGATTGAGGGTTCTCAAAGAAATTGCAAACAGGACTTCCACACAGTCCTGCATCCCATCTGGGTGTACATCCAGTAGAAAAGAAAACACAGTCTCTGTTGTGTTTTCTGTTGTGATGTGCTGCAATGTGACCCCTACTATCCCCGATGGATGATGAAGAAGATGTACAATATCCACGTAGTATAGTACTATCCAGCCTTTAAAAAAAAGGCCCTCGGGGGCTGGAGAGATGGCTCAGTGGTTAAGAGTGCTGGCTGCTCTTCCAGAGCACCTGGGTTCTGTTCCCAGGACCATATGGCAGCTCTCAACTGGCTGTAACTTTAGTTCAGAGAATCTGATACCCTCACACAGACATACATATAAGCAGGCAAAACGCCAATACATAAAAATAATAAAATAAAATAAAGAGAAGGCACTCAACATACACGAAAACATGGATGAATCTTGAGGATGTTAAGTAAAATAAGCCATCACAAAATGACAAGTATTGCCTTATTTAACTGAGGAGAAATGTGTAATGGAAATAAATTCATAGAAAGAGAGGTGGAGAGGGGCTGCCAGGAGCTAAGTAGAAGGACAAGTGGGTGTTTGCCATCTACGGGCAGAGTATCAAGAGTGCTAGATGAAAATGTTCTACGACCCTTTATGCAATGTATTTAGTGTTGTGCTAACAATGCCATACACTTTAAAGTATTGGGGGACATTCATATTGTGTTGCAGTTTTGTTTGCTTGTTTTTTTGTTTCCTCCACCAGTTAAACAAGAACACAATGAAAGCCAGAGCCTCGTGGTGGGTGCCTTGCCCAAGGTCCTGGAATTCATGTGGGTTGACCCAAAGTGGTATCCACCTGGCCCAGGTCTGTTTCACTTGCTGTAGCGGGTGGGCCACCATGGGTCCCACCAGGCATTCTGCTTCCACTAGGGTCCTCACAAACCACGAGTTCTTTGTACTGTCTTCTCTCATGGTTTGTAACCTCTTTAGGTTAACTTGTCTCAGCTGGCTTCCAGAGAGAGTGGCACTTTGCAGGAAAGCAGACAGTTGGCCCAGGAGCCTGGGTTGAATGCTTCTCCAGCCCCCTGTGTGTAGGTGACACAAATACCCCACCCCTGGGCCCTGAGAATCTGCTGTGTGCCTGTTGGCTCCCAGGGCCTCGCAGTGAGGGAAGCTGATGGCCAGGGACCTGTATCTTGCCTTCCCCTGCCTTGAATGTGCTGACTCCCCTCTGGCCTCTGGCCTGACCTCTAGGTCCTGGGTGCTGGCCCAGATTTATGGCCCTGGGCTTCTTTTTATCTCTTCGGGAAGTCAACGTTTTGGTTGGGAAGTTTTTCAATTTCCTCCTGGCCTAGACTAAACCGCTCAGATTTCCAAGGGCGGGAGAGTCCCTTCTCCTCCCATCTCCTCTGGGCACTGAAACATCAGGAGGAGCTTTGCTCTGCCTGCAGACAGGCCTCAGGAAGTGCTCTGGTGGCGGCTTGCACAAAGGCAGCCAAAGAGTCAGGTCCTCCAGGTGCTGTGCCCATGGGCTGCTCTTCCTGGACCCAGACCATTGATTCTGCACAAGAAAGGGCCTTTCTGTAGTGTGCTTGGGGACAGGCACAGAAATTCTGGACACCACTCATCACCTCCCCTGTTTGGGCTTCACATGTCAATCATTGTTTGTCCTGGGCCCCAGCCTCCTCGAAGAAGGCTGGGGATCATTGCTTTCACCATGTATGCCAGATAGTTCTGTGCACCCTGGAGTTTCTGAGCCACAGTCATAGTAACTAAGCAATAGATGGACTAGGAGGAAGATAATCTTTTCCCTCTGTTCTACAAGTGTTGCTAGAACTCTACAGCCCCTTCATAAGGAAGAAATCTCAACCTAGGCCACCAATGCCACACCTCGGGCCCATACTACTAATATTGTCCTCCACTGTCCTTTTTCTTAACCAAGGAGTTTTTATCCAAATGGCAAGCTCATCTTCCCTTTCCCCCCTCCACATGTTCCCTCCCCTCAACTCATACTCACCCTCCCAAGCTGTTCTCCCTCTGAGCCTTGTCTTCGTCATGGTCATGATGTCATTTGCAAGTCAGGAAAAACAGTACAGTTAGGCCTTCTCTTTCCCACCTTCCGGGTCGATGGCCCCTTTATCCTGAAAGTCTTCGCCCACTTTCTATCCCAGCATAGCTTCACCCACCACTGAAGTAAAGCCAGCCGGCTCGGGAGGGCAAGTGGCAGCTGTTGCTGTGTTTCGGGCAGGAAGCGAAGAAGAACCTGATATTCAATTAAAAGTGCAGGGGGGGAGTCCAGCAGGACAGCAGGGTCTAATGGAGGCCGAGGGCCTGGGAGGGCAGCGCCTGAGTTCCATTCCCTTCTCTGCCACCAGCCGGGTGGGGGTGACCTTGGGTCTGTCACTAAAAGTGTCTGGGCCTTCGTTTCATCTGAAAAATGGCAGTGATGATACCTGTGTCCTCACTGGAATAGTGACGAGGATTAGGGAGATTAGAAAAACACACGGGGCTCTTTGATCCCTTCAAAGTGGGCAGTGGAGGATGGGTAAATGAAGAAAGCCATCCTTGGCTGGTGGAACCTGCTGCCAGTCGCAGGGTATGATGGGAAATGTAACAAAGTAACCAGCACTGAGATCCCTGTCCTCCAGGCCATGAGTCCCACTGAAGTCTCCCTGCCCCACACAACCTGGAGAAAGCTAGGTCAGAATCCAGGCATGACATACGGAGTCAACAGCAGACTCCAAACTTGCCACGGGCTAGTGGTACCCTTCGCTGACTTAGGAATACGCAGCCCCAAGTGACGGAGGCGTGAGGCCAGGAAAATGTGACAGGAGGAGAGCTGGGGTGCAAAGATGGGGAGAACTCCTCAAGGTCAGGATGGGTGTGGTTAGACACCTGGTAGATAGGGCGTGACCAACAGGTGAAGTCAATGACTGAACACTGGGCTAAAACATGATGTGCTTGGTGTTTGCTCCTGAATTATTGCAAGAGAGCATCGCAGGCAGTGGCGGGCTGTGAGACGCCAAGCGCATCATCTTTCACTGACCTTGGTGCCTATGAAATCAGCCACATTTGCCCGCGTGTCCATCATTCCAAGGACAAACATGGCGCTGCCTCTGGCCACGGCTGGGTATGCCAGGTTCAGGGTATCATTACAGTGCGGATGGGTGTTGGGTGTTATTCCAGGCTAGGGAAAGGAAGTGGGAAGCATGGGATGTGAAGTCCTGGGGCTTGAAGTGGAGACCCAATTTGTCACTTATTTGTCACTTTGATTCGGGGCCTAGAACAGTTAAGCTTTTGGGAATCCCGGTTTCACTGTCTGGAAACTGAGATGCTACATCCCTGTCCTAGTACTTGCCAGAGTACCTTGAGAGATGTGGCAAGGAAAACTGAGTGTAAGAAAGGGCTATCCGGAGGTGAGACAGTATGGGCTGAGTTCTGCTGCAGTAACAACACAGCCCTAACATGCCCTGTATTAAAGCAAAGCTTCTTCCTCATGCTAACTATCTGCTACAGGCCAGGCTGGGCGGGGGTGGGTGGGCAGAACTGCAGTCTTTGTAACCATGTGGGAGCCCAAGAATATGGTTAGCCATCAACTACCAGGTCAGAGAGAAAAACAACATGAAGTGTTCACTGACTTGTGTTTCACTAGCCAGGCAGGGTCTGCTGGAAGTCAGGTATGCAAGGATGTGCCATACTACCAAGCAAAGTTAGATAAGATATGATTCCTAAGTTGGGAGGTGTTGGCACATGCCTTCAATCCTAGCACTCGGGAGGCAGAGGCAGGTGGATCTTTGTGCATTCGAGGCCAGCCTGGTCTACAAGAGCTAGTTCCAGGACAGGCACCAAAGCTACACAGAGAAACCCTGTCTTGAAAAACCAAAAACCATCCAACCAACCAACCAACCAAATAAACAAACAAACAAAAGATATGACTCCTGCTCATAAGCAACTTGCTTGAGCTTATCTCAGAGTTCTGGTTAGAGGTCCCTGAAGCATCTCTAGAGGAGAGTGTCTCTTCCTGTTTGATCACTACCCTAGCCCATCCGTTGGACATCACTCTCTCCTACCACATCTACGTCTTTGCTCTGGAGTCAGAATACAAACTTCTGCCTCAGCCACTGCTATGCAGACTCTGTGATAACCAAGAATCCATGTCCTCTTTCTGTCCTTGACCCAGACTGAGAAGAGGATCCCAGCGGCATGGTCAGGATGCTTCCTCCACTACAGCTAAGGTACAATGTATACTAATTTGTTACGCATTCACAATAAACCTATATATAAAGTAGATGTTATTAACATCTCTGTCTGAGGTTACCCAAGTGCAGCCAGGCCACTGCTAGGTCACTGCAGAGCTAAGCTTCAACCAGGTCATCCGACTACAGCACACAAGCTGAGCTATTCACATGGCGCAGTGACTTATCCCCTGTTAGAAACTGCTGAAGCTACAGATGCAAGCAAGACTGCATTTTTCTCTGGTGCTTATTGCGGGCACGGCAGGAAGAGCCTTTCTAGTGTATTAAGAGGTCGTGGCTGGCCTCTGCTGGTCTTTAGTGAGTATTGCCACTCAGGGCACAATTCAGAGAAACCCACAAGCTGCGGGCAGTTTACACGTGAGGGCACGTTGTCTATTTCTCTCCCCCCGGTTTGCTGTGGTTTGCATTTGGTTGTTTTCCCCTCACCCCCCTTTTGGTGAGATGGGGAACAAAAGGCATGCAGACAGCTCTTCACCTCCAGGACCAAGCAGAAGAAAACCACAGTTACGCAACTATCAAATAGGAATTCTATGTGTTTATGGTCACGGAATTTGCTATGCAGCGCTAGATTCTCAAGAAATATCATTTCAAACAGATGTAAAAATCGCATTTTGGTCATTTATAACTAAGTTAGGATAAAAATGCTTTCTAAATTAATCAGGGTATGTTCTTCCACTGTTGAACATTGCGTGCTAAAAGATATTTAAAATTCAGCCGTTTTGAATTATCTATAAAAGCTATGCCGTTTTCTCCTTTGCTTTGATGCAGAAAGATGAAGGTAATGGTCTCTGATTTAGTTATAACATAGTTTAGCCTAAGGAATCAGGAGCCTAGGGTGCTTGGATTTGGAGTAGTAAGCACTAGACGGAAGGATCCCTCAGACATGTTGGATGTTACCTCTTCCTGTGGAGTGGGACAGGAAGGGAGAAGGGAACAGAGCCCCAGATCCAACTCTGGAAGCTATCCTCACAGGGTTCCCCAGCCAAAGCTTCATGTAGAGATTTGGGCTCTGGAGTTTGGGGGACTTACATCTCCCTGACAGACTCCCTAGCCTTTGCGGACCTTAGCTTGTTGTTTAGAATCTTCTTCCTGAAGTAGAGGAGATTTGTGCATCCGGGACATAAATCACACCGCCAGCAAATCGTTGGCCACCAGAGCATGTGTGCAATGTTTCACACCCGGCCAGCACGTTCTCCTTCTACAAATGTGGGAATTATGAGAACTGCTGACGCGCAGGCTTGGAAATGCAGATCCAGTTCCAGGACCGTTCGATGATCTATCCCTGCGCTTCCTTCTGTCTGACAAGCCTACGTGTTCATCGTCACGGGAATCGCTACGCAGAGCTAGATCTACGAGAAGTATCATCTTCAACAGATGCACAAGCACCTTCGGGGTCGTTTATAACGAAAACGAGGCGGAAATGCTTTCTAAATTCATCAGGGTTTGGTCACATCCAGTGCTAGAGTGACTTTATCATCCACGCTCCCTGTTCCTATGTGTGATGGAACACGGTGGGCTCAGCCCCTGGTGAGGACAAAGCCAAGGATCGCAGACAAAAGATAAAGGAGCCAAGAGTTAATTCCTTGCTTGCCCAGGCCGGGAACGCACCAGGGCTGATTTACAAAGCAGTATCTCGCTCAAGGAAACAGATGCTTTTTTAAATTTGGGAAATATATATTAAATGCATCACATTGATAGTCCACATCATATATTTGGTCCTTTCGTATAGGAAAGGTACCTCATCACATAGAGGTGGCTCACTCCTGAGCATGCTCAGTTCACGTTCTGAGAAATTCCTCCCAGCAGATAAGCTAGGGTTCTTATGAATCAAGTTTAGTCCAGGTCACCTAAAAGACTGAGTGGAGAGACACTGAAGATGTATCTGTTTCCTTGTGAGTGTCTCTGGAAGAGCTTCTCTGAAATGATGATAATAAAAAGTGAAAGTGTCCTCAGTCATTTTAGGAGGAGAAGCTCCCCCTGCGCCCCCGCCCCCCTCCCCCCCCCCCCCCCCCGCCCCAGCGGGGTGCCTGCCTCTAAACACACTTGCCTATCTGCTAGCAAATTGGATGCCTTAATATGACCCTCTTGCTAATTCACCTCTTTGCTGCTGCCACTGCTCTGGGACTCAAGTTGTAGTCTCCAGGACCTAATGTAGCTAATTATATATCTGGTTATCCCCCAGGATCCCAGACAGCAAGTGCAGAGGTTTGTGTGATTCCAGCTAAAAACCTCAGAATCTTCAAGGCTGCCGCATGCCTCCCGTCTGTCCCCAGACCTGTCAATCACTAGCAACGCTCACATCCATCCTTTTCTTTCCCTACCCATCTTCACCCTGGCATCACAGTGCAGTGGAAAAAGACCAGTGAGACATGAGTTCAAATCCCAGCTCCATTATTCATTACCTTGACAAATATGGACAGTTTACTTAATGCCTTCAAGTCTTAGCTGGAATTATTTAATTAATAGTAATAATTAATAGTTAATTGTCAATCACAGGTATAGATCATATGCTTGCCATTTGTCAGGCTCTGGATGACCCAGTATTTATATTAAACAAGTCTGAAAGGCCTTACTTTCATAAAGCTACAAAACGACAGAGAGTTAGCATCTCCTGGTGGTCGATTTCACTCTTCTCTCTGAAATACACTCACATCACATATCATTTCCCTACTTAAGACTGTCAATGGCTGCTCATGTTCAGATTCATGAGACAGATAATCTTTTTTTCTGCCTGTTTCTCTGACTTGAAACATTCCCTCTGTCTTAGGATACCATTTCTGCAACAAAACACAACAACCAAAAGCAAGTTGGGGAGGAAAGGGTTTATTCAGCTTACAATTCCACATTGGTGTTTGTTAATGGAAGAGGTCATGACAGGAACTCAAACAGGGCAGGATGCTGGAGGTAGGAGCTGTTCCAGGGGTCATGGAGGAATGTTGCATGCTGGGTTCCTTCCTTAGGCTTTCTCAGTTCTATTTCGTTGACAATGAAGATATATCATCACAGAGAGCATAGCCGTCATGGAGGCTATGCGTGTCAACCCTGAAGGTATCAACCCCACACCTGTCCATGTTGGTCATCCTGACCCAGTTCTGTGATGGAAAGGCGAGTGATTTGTCTTCCCTGGAATATATACTTCGCTGAATTTGCATTCGCTTCTCTCAGTAGCTTCTGAACCACTGGCTTCTGCAACTGATTATCACAAATGGACACACTTCATGAGTCATGAGATCCCACAGTGTAGTGTTTTGGCTAAAAGGAATTCATTTCACAGTGGAAAAAAGTAATGGCAGTTGTTCACGAGACTCTCTACTTGTGCATGAGAATATTCTTCATTCATTTTCAGAAATAAATATATATTTTTCTAACAAAGAATTATATATGTGTGTATATGTATAAATATATATTGCATACCTCTCTCTCTTACACACACATACACACACACACCATGTTAAGCCCGTATAAGGCAAAAATTAAGCTGTGTTAGTGGAGGTAGGTGTCACTCTCCGGCAGTAGCTTTTCATTCAGTGAATGGTTTCCATGTTGTACCTTTTCTGTCTTGTAACCAACAATGTCTGGATAGAGGCAAATCTGTCTGCCTGTGTCCTGGAGTGAAGGCACCGTGAAGCAGAGTTGTAACAGTCCCATGCAGAGTGAGTTGCAGAGAAACCGCTCTTGCTTGTTACTGCACCTTGCTCAGACTGTGCCGATGGATGCTTTTTCTTATTAGCTTACCCTCAAGCAAGAGGCATGATGCTGCAATTAGTATGATGGTCTGTGTAACACTCAGTTATGGCACAAAAGTGCTGATGGTCTTTAGATAATGTTCTCACATCTAATGCCCCCACAGCACAAACACAAAGGTAAAGAGTGGATTTCAAGGGGACAGTTAAACTGTAAAGCTTACTTCCCATCTCTACAGATTGTCCTTAATAATCGCAGAGGGTCTTAATGAACACTGGAAAACTACGGCTTGTATCAACAGTAGCCACCTGGCATTGCAAGCTGATGTGCACCTGGAAATGTGTCTTCACACTCGCTCAAGTAGGCCGAAGAATTATAATTAGTCATGGGATAAGCCTAGCTATCAAATATGTAGGTTTGTTCTATGCAGAAGAAATAGACAGTTTAGGGGATTTTGTCCTTGATTTCTCCCTTCTGGTCTCTTCCAAGACCTTCCATTTTTCAAGCTTCAATTCCCCTGACCAGAAGACTCTAATATATTCTTTCTTAAACCTCATGCACCCCACCATTGCTAGCTCCACCTGGTAGCCAAGAAAGTAGATAATTCCTATTCATAAAGCATAATTTCATATTTCTTTCTCCTCTTCACAGACTACCTCCCACCAGACTGTCTGCTTCTACTGCTGGTCCAGTGTCTTCAGGCAGATGCCCCTTTCTTGTTGTTGTGTGTAGAGTCGATGGCTGCTTTTTATGGAAGAATTATCCAGTGGTCTTACTCTATTCCTACTGGAGTCAAGGCGAAATTCTGGCAGAACTAAAAAGCTTGGGTAAACTAGCTGTTCAGATGAAGGATGCTTGCTTGCTCCTAGGTACTGACAATATCTATGGTAGATGGTAATAGACATGTGCTGACATCCCTCAGCAGGCAGAGCATAGAGGATCTCTCATTGTCCCAACCCTAGATTTCAATGTACCCTCAGTAGTCCCAGCATTAGCCACACAGTCCTCAACCCCTAAGCAAAATAGTAATGTCATGCAGAACTTTTCACCAGAATGCCTCAGTGCTGTAGTTCCAGGATGGTTTCAAACAACTCTTTAGCAGTTTCAGATAACTCGATGGCACCCTTGTGTTAGTATTTAGGCCTGCCCTTGAGGTCCTGGCAAGCTATGTCCTCAGCTGTAGCTACTAAGAGCACCATCTGTGCACGTTCACTATGTTTCCTTTAAAAGGTGGGCCTTACCCAGCTCCCATCTCTTCCTTGCTCTCTTTTTTTACTTCTCTGCCTGTCTCTGCCTGTCTCCCCCTCTCTTTCTCTGCCTCTCTCTTCTCTACTGCCACTCATGCCTCCAGGTCTCCCCTCTCCCCCTTTTCCATTCACTTTCCCCTAATAAGAACCCCTCCATCCAAGCTCTGTCCCACGGCATCTTTCTCTCGCGCGTGGCTCTTTTAATTTACAACACTTAGTGCGGTAGTGCCACAGAATGAATTCCTGCCTTCAGGCAAAACTTCTCTTCATTTCTCTGTTTATGGGGAAGCTCTCCCTGCAACAAGCAGAATGATTTGTTTGACTTCCTGCGCTTCCTTTCTTGAACTATTTAGTTTTGATGTAAGTACTTTCCTGAATTAAATCTTCTCTGCTAGAAATATTTAGGTTGTTATCTACTTTCTCCATTTCCCGAACAATGGTGGCCCCTTTTCCAATGCTGCTTTTGAATGCCTTCTCCCACCTGCAGCCTTATCTTCCGCCCAGATGTAATCTCTCCGCTATTTGCAATTACTTAACAAACTTAAACTCACTTTCCATAAAGTCACTTAGTGTAGCCCAACCTCCATTAGGTTGTAAGTATATTGATAACAATCTCTGAATCTTAGCCCCATAACCAGTAGGTCAGCACTATAAGCTTCTAAGCAAATGGTTGATTTGAATGAATGATCCAAATAATAGTGGCCAATGGGCTCACGGTGATTTGAGTTTCCAGTAGTTCTGCAGCTTCTGTTAGGCTGCAGAATAGAGATGATTAAACTTGTTTGGAAAAAAAAAATTTTGGCAAATGAATATTTGTTAAACTAATATGGAACGTTCACACGCTCCTTTTCCTACCGTGTTAATTTGTGCTTTCCAGTTTATTAAAGTGTGTTCACACATACTACCCCGTTTGAAGCTCGCATTCACAATGGAGTACTGTCAGGCAGAGCTTCAGGCTCCCAACCTTGACCCTCTCAAGCTCCCACGTCTTGTATTCTTGCTTTCGTCTCACCTGAGCTGGGATTCTGGCCAGCCAAGCATCGTGGCTCCCTGTCTTGTGTCAGCCCTAATGCATGGCGTGAGAACGGCAGACCTTTCCACGTCTTTTGCAAAGATATAAAATAACAGATGGTCCGCGGTCTCCTTTTCATATGAAATTAAGGGAGAAATGGCCATTCTATCCCTTTGGCTTAGAGGATGCGGACAGTCATGTTCTCAATTTCACAGTTCATTGCATGTACATGGATTAGATTAGCACTGTCTTAGAAACGTACCACGGGACCTCCCAATAACCTGGCGGTCACTTTTTGATTGCTTCTCGGAATTGTACTGTCTTGTTCTCCTGAGATTCTGACCAAGGTTTAGTGGCTTAAAACTGAAATGCTGCCGACATAAATTGAACGCAACCCAGGCAAGGCTAGGGTTATTGCTTTTCTCCATCTGATTGCTAGTTGGATTTTCACTGGTGTGGCAGGGATTGCTGTTAAGGAAGCAGCCTGCCCCCACACACTCTCAAGCTGAGAGACTAAAGGTAACACATGTGCCCTGATTTAGAGGGAGATTCATTCCCTCACTCTTCAGTATTTGTCTCCAAACACACACACACACACACACACACACACACACACAGTTAGCCCATCTTACATTTGGTAAAAAGTAATTGTTCCATGGGTATCTATATGTGGTGTTATTTGAAGACCTTCAGAAAGGTCCAGACATAAATGTTGCTCCCTGAACCACATTGCTATTGCTAAATTCTGTCAGTAGGAAGTCATTTTTTTTCCTTACTAGTTTTAAAAATCACATGTTCATACAAGGTTTCTCACATAAAGTCTATTTATTGGGTCTTATCCACACATCCCATGTGATATTTTTGACTCTGGAAACTTGGTTTGTCTTAGACTTCACCTTGTCCTGCTTCCCTAAATATGGGCAAAGTACTTTTATCAGGCCCTCAGTCAAAGGTAGTTATTACTGTTAATGGTATCATTGCCGGATTTTTTTTCTAGCCCCATAAATCTACAGTAGTCAACAATCACGAGACAACACTTACTGGGAATTGGTTCATACATTGAGTTTGTCACTTATTTATTGAAATCACCTTTGAAGTAGGCAAAGTATCTTCTGCCTTGTTTCAAGGATATGGAGACAGAGAGACAAGTGCAGTTTCCCGATACTGGAGAGCTAGACAGTGGCAAACAAACCTATATTCAGTGCTCAGCATCCACACTGGTAGAGGAGCCAAAGGAAGTTCCAGAAGGGGAGCCTAACAAAGCAAACCATCTACCTTAGAAAAAAAAAAAAAGCTGACAGCCAGAACTGCCCTCAAAAGCATGCAACAGACATGGCATTCGAATGCTGTCAGACAGGAGAAAAGGTTAAAGGTTTGTGCTATCAAATGATAGCATGGGCCTCCTTTATCTCAAGAGAGATAGCAAGGACCCCCAAGAGCTTTCAGAGTAGGGCACATGGTATCTGGAAGGTACTTTGAATGAAGCACGTCTAGAAACAGAAGACATATTGTTCTCAACCATTTGGGGTTGCATTAGATTTATTTGAGACAATGCCCATGTGCGCTTACATTTGCCTGTAGAGAACACCTCGCCGTGACATGAACACCTCTTTTTCACTCTCCACACTAGAAATGGAGTGAGTGAAGAAGACACCATCTCAGAGCTGTACTACATTGGAGAACACTGGCCTAATGACCTCAGTGGGCTGTCTTAAAGAGGAAGCTCTTAGAGAAGGCTTCAAAGCAACTTTTGACCTCTGCCTTTCTCTCACTCTCTGTTGTCAGCTGTGGGCATTGTCCTGCCTATGGCTCTACCTCCGGATTTGGGACAAATCTTGACAGAAAAATGAAAGAAAAAGACAGTGGGGTGATTGATTGGTGGGACCAGCCAAAATCAGGTACACGCAGATCGGACGCACAGGGAAACAAACTGTCATCAGTCAGTTCTGCAGCTCTACGAACCCCTAGTTGAGAGCTCAGCCTCAGCTTTAGAGGTCACTCCCAGTTATTGAGCTGGGGAGGCTGGGGGTCGGGGTGGGGGTGTCAGGAGGACTCGGAAGGACAATGGCAGACCCTGTCTCTGGTGACTATTCTGGCTTGTAGCTCTCCTAACTTTTTCTCTTTCCCTGCCTCCCATTCTAGGAGTCCTACCTCACTTCCTTCCATCTGAGCAACCACAGTCCCAGCCATGTTAGTGGTGAGAAAACTATTAACAGCTCCCACATGATAACTTACCAAGTTCCATCATAATATCCCAGAGGGCAGGGACTATAACAGAGGGAACTGTATAAAACCCAGAATCTCTATGAAAATCCTGGATCTGTACAGTATAAATTAAGAAACAACCCATGATAATTAGCTGTTATGCAATATCAGACACTTGTCTCAAAGCAGGTAAAGAGGTCTGGAGAGAGAGGAGAAGGGGTAGAGGAGAGATAGAGAAAGAGAGAGAGAGAGACAAGAGAGAGAGACAGAGAGAGAGAGAGAGAGAGAGAGAGAGAGAGAGAGAGAGAGACAGAGACCTATGACTTCTATGGGTAGAGACTGGTCTCTCCATTACAACTCACTAGTTATAATATCTTAGTGAGACTTCTCCCTTTCCTTGCTAGCAGAGACTCATTTTCCAGGCCCTCACTGCAGTCTCTCAACACCTCTTCCTCTTCCTTGTCTCCCTTCTCCTCTTCCCTTTTGCCTTTCTTTCTCCCTCCTCATCCTTTCTCAGTTTCCTGCTTCTTCTCACCTCAGCTTGCTTTCCTGTGTGGTAGAAAACAATTAGATAAACCTCTAGATAAGAATGAATTTCTCCCTCTTCCACGCATGGAGCTAGGCTGTATCTGCATGAGAAGTCTTCTGTTCTCATCACTCAGCACGGTGTGGGTTGAAGAGGGAGACAAGCCTCAGCAGAGCCTTGGTAGGAAGCTGCTGATGGAGTGCATCAATTACCCACTCATCCTATAATGCTCTAGCTTAAAAAAATTAAATGACAGTATTATAAGTTTTGAAAGGATACCTCTGTGTAGCAAGTGATTTGCCACTGAATAACAAAAAAACACAGACTGGGTGGCATAGCCATTTATTTTAGTTACAGAGTTTCTGAGTCAGTTTTGGTTGGTTGAAGCTGGACTGGGCTCTACCAAAGAAAGCTGATTTTAGTTCTAATCTGTGGAGTCTTTTTCTTTTGATCCTTTCATAAGTAGGAGGCATTCTGGGAACCCATTTGTCTTAGTTAGGGTTGCTATTGCTGTGGGGGAACAACATGACCAAAGAAACTTGGCGAGGAAAGGTTTATTCGACTTACACTTCCATATCAAAGAAAGTTGAAACAGGAACTCAAACGGTAGGGAGGCAGGAGCTGATGCAGAGGCCATGGAGGGATGCTCTTACTGGTTTGCTCCCCCTGGCTTGCTCAACCTCCTTTCTTATAGAACCCAGGACCGTCAGTCCAGGAATGGTACCCCTCACAGTGGGCTGGGCTCCTCCCCATCAATCATTAATCAAGAAATTGTCTTACAGGCTTGCCTACAGCCCAATCTTACAGAGGTATTTTCTTAATTGATGTTCCCTCATCTCTGCTGACTCTGGCTTGTGTCAAGTTGATGTACGTCATTCTTTTCTGGAAGAAGACAAAAGGCACAGCCCAAGGGTCTAGTCATGTCTCCTATGGTCATTGGGCAAGGAAGCTGCATGGCCAAGCAAAAGAAAAGGATCAGAAAAAAAAAATATTTCGAGTGGGAGACGAAAAGTCACATAATAAAGGATGTGACTCCAGGGTGGGGTGAAGAACTGGCTGGATAGCTTGCATAGCCTGAGCTCCTGAGCATAGCCTGAGCTCCTGAGCATAGCCTGAGCTCCTGAGCATAGCCCGAGCTCCTGAGCATAGCCCGAGCTCCTGAGCATAGCCCGAGCTCCTGAGCATAGCCCGAGCTCCTGAGCATAGCCTGAGCTCCTGAGCATAGCCTGAGCTCCTGAGCCTGGACTTAATTGGAAGCCCTGTCTCACGGCATTCTTGCATAAACACTTCCACGTGGGGAAACAGGCTGCACAGGCGCCCTCTTGGGGCTGAAGCCGGGAATGAGAAAAAGCAGCCACAGGGAAAGCAGGCCTGGATGTCCAGATAACAGGGCCAACACTCCTAGCTTCTCATAGCAGGTTCATCTCCAGGACACTGTCTCCTTATCTTGAGGCCACTTCTCTATACTTTGGGTCTCTGTTTCTCTGTAAAATAGTGGAGAAGAAGGCTGGGGTGAGCAGTCTGACTTCCCCAGACTGAGAAGGGGTTAGGGGTTCTTATTTGTTTACTCCTTTTGTTTGTTGATACAGAACTCCTATGCAGCCTACGTTAACCAAAAAGTTGCTATGTACCTGAGAGCGACCTGAAACTCATCATCCTTCTGCCCCAATCTGTAAAGTGCTGGGATTATAACCCTGTGTCACCACATCCAGTTCTGAAGGGGTTAAGCTTTGACCAAAACAATTAAGAACACTCATTTCCTTTTTTGCCCTTATTCCATCCTCCAAAGTTTATATTTGCCTAGCAAGACCTTAAGCCAAATTCTCCCTGACTTCACACCTGAACCCGTGCAGGCTCAGTATTCCTGAAGGGAACCACATGATAGATTAAGCCAAGTCCACTTTAGACAAGAGCTAAGGAATTCAAGGGGGCTCTGGGCCTGAACAGTCCACCTGCATTCTCCTAGGAAGCTACTCCGCTAGTTCATCTCTCACATTTGCAAAGCTTTCCTTTTACCTTCACTCATAACTTCCTAGACAGCAAAGGAGCAACTGATTCCACCACCACCGACGTGTAACTCCTTCAGCTGCTCTGCCATGGCTGATGGGACTATCCACAGCTCAGACAACCTACAGAGGCCAAGTCACAGGGGGCAAGAAACAAGGCTTTGTGTTGAGCACCACACTGAGACTCTGGGGATTGTTGGGGACTGCAGACCCTCAGACCCTGAATTTTCTATGACCCCTTGCCTGCTGGAGCTTGTTTTCCTGTGCTTGCAGCTGCTCTGAGCACAAGACCCTCATGTGTTCCTGATGGCAGGGGAGTGGTTTCTGGTGGGCTTGCCGCTGAAAAATCCCGAGAGCTAGGGCATGGCCATTAGTCAAGGAGAGCCCTATATAAGCTGCCCTGGAACACAATAAAATTAACATTCTTGTTTCAAGAGCAACCCATGGCTCTCTGTGTTTTTTAATCTCCAGACCCTTGCCCAATCACGGTTCCAGGTAGTTTAGACACCACAGGGGATGCTTGTTACTGCATCTGATATAATGACAACTGGCTGCTAATGTATTTTTCTTTGGTTTATTGGGCTAATAAGTAGAGTGAAGACAGCTAAAATTCTCAGCCAGGGGTTATAAAACTTATCTAGATCTAACCTTAGATTTGTTCCTTTCACTTCTGGGCCTCATCTTTGTGATTCTTAACTTGAAACTAATCAAATGTCATGGGTGTGTCTGATAGTTATTATTTTCATACTATAGCTAACAACATTGCTACCATGTTTCCTTCTCTTGCTGTTGCGCTCCCCCGTCATTCGAATGATAGTTGATATTAAATGTCATCTTGTCACAACTAGTGACATGAAAGGCAAAAGCAGGGAGCCTCAGTTGAGGAGTTATCTATATCCGGTCGACCTGTGGGAGCACCAGTGGGGGACTTCTTTAATTGTCTTATAGATGTGGGAGCCCCCACAATGTGGGTGGCACCTTCCAAAAGAGAAATGTTTTTCCTCCTCTGCTGGCTTGGCTTCCCTCTGGCTGCTGAGTCAATCCATCCTTTGCTGATGTTGATTCCTTTGTTAATATTAGAACCAGCTTTTCTGGGTTTCTATGTGGACTGAATCAGCAGTGCTCCAGGAACCCTGCAGGCCAGTGGCAGCAGACAGGGAGTGCTGAGGCGTCCAGCCTCATCAGCTGAGAGATCGTGGCTTCCCAGCATCTATGGTGTGAGGCAGTAAGTTGGGCTATTTTGACCACATTGTGTATGCTGATTTAAGATTTCTATAGGTTTTGTTTCTCTAAAGAATCCTGACGAATACACAGAATACATTTGAGCACCGTCTACTCCTGCAGATCGAAGCATCTAATTATTGTCATAAACACTCAGAAGTTCAAGGTCTTCTGAGATCAAGTGACCTGTCCAGGGAAGGAGTGATAAGGAATTGAGACCATCCTAGGCCCTACAGCGAGGTCTGGAGTAACCTGGCTTACACAGCAAGACCCTCACTCAGAAACTAAGGACTGAAGATGTAGATCGGGTTAAAGTGCTCTCTAGCAAGTATAAAATCCTGCATTCGCCATCTACAGTGCCATTAACGCCACCACCAGTGATGACGGACAGGATATTTGCTAAAACAAGAACATTGAATTAAGCTGGAATTTTTGGGATCTATTGCTATCATCTATATCTAATCTGCAGTTAGAAAAAAACAATGGGAACTGAGTTTATGTTAAATTCCAGGGGAGGGAGCAGCCCGTATATGGTGGTTCTGTTGAACTTGTCCATATTGGGTTTCGTGGTCTAAGTTGATGAGGATGACTGACCAGGTCTCTTCCTCACCAGATCTCACCTTATATGAAAGTCTCACATTATATGAAGGAATACTTTAACATGATCATTCTTAATTAGAATTACACAATAGCATCAGGTATAGGTGAAAGCTATACTTGTTTGTTTGTTTGTTTGTTTTTTATTGAGAAAAAGAAGAACTTGGGGATAGCTCCATAGCCAGAGTATCGTTCTGCGAGCATGAAGACCTGAGGACCTGGATTCTCAAACCTAGCATCCACGTAAAGAGCTGCGCATGTCTGCGTGCTTCGGCAGCTTCGGTGTAGTGGGACAGAGATAGGCAGAGCCAGGGAGATGGCTGGCCAGCCAGTCTAACTGAAATGGCAAGCTTCCAGGTCAGTGAGATCCGCTCTTACGACAGCGATGGGGAGAACAGTAGAAGATACCCAATGTCCTGTTTTGGCCTCTGCAAAGGCATATGTGAACACACACCCACACACTTACATGTATACAAAACACACACACGAGAGACAGAGACAGACACAGAGACAGAAACAGTTCTGCTTTTTGCCACCAGATGGCGCTCAAAGCCAAGGAACTCTAACAAGCTCCTGCATTCAGTCCTGACTCGGCCCAAATAGTGTGATAAACAAACAGGCCTGCTAGCTCAGAACAGGGGTCCGAGTTAGAACTGAGTTAAAAGATGAATGTCCACATGGGTGCCAGGCACTGGTACCCCATAAGTCAACGTCAGATTTTCTTACGCTTTTCCAAATAAATTTAGATTAGTTTAGCCAGAAAACTTAATTCTCTTCCGTTTTTAGGCTAAATTTCTCTTATGTGTTTAGAGATCTCCAAATAGTTCCCACCTTTTGTCAGGAAGCATGGGTTGGGGGTGTGGCTCAGTGGGTAGAGATCTTACCTAGCGTGAGGAGCAAGCCCTGAGTTCGATTCCCGGCACCACAGACTAAAGTAGATAGGGTGGTATACAGCTGCACTCTCAGAATCCAAGAGGACCAGACCTTCAAGGGCATCTTCAGTCACACAGGGAGCGTGAACTCAGCCCAAGCGACGGAAAACCTTGCTTTGAAAGTTAAAATTTTATTATAAACTTTGCCATCTAGTGTAAAAAAAAAAATAATAAAATAGCTAAAGCTTCTGGGTTTACTGTGAAGTGAAACATTATCTGAGCTCTTTAGAAGTGCAGACTTTCAGGACCTGCCCCTGACCCCACGGGGTCAGAATCTGCATTTGAGTTATATTCCCGGGTGATGGGTACCCTATTGGAATCTGAGAGGCAAAGAGAGCCACTGCTGGGAAACTGTTGAAAACGCGTCTTCCACTGATAGCCAAGTCCACAGAATCACGGGGTGGATGGTGGTTTCCCCGCTGTAGAAAAGGCAGCCTGGGTGGCGGCTCACTCCACCAGTAGAGGCAGCCGAGTAAGCCGTGGAGACATGCTGGACAGCCTCCACCCAGTCAAAGGCATTTTTAGGGGTGTTTTGTGTGGTTTTTCTTCTGAGCAGAGTAGAATGTCAGCCCTGTAGCATCTGGGACTAAAAAGCTGTGTTAATCTGTACTTTGCGCGGGGACCCTGAGTGTTGATGGCCACACTGCGCATGCTTGCACATCTGCACACTCTTTCTTCCTCTCTCTAACTCATTTCTCGTCTCTCATTCTCCCCTCTCTAGACGATATGTGCACTCGCAGACCTGCCATCATCCTCATGCGTAATATATGTTTAATCGGGACAGCAAGGCACCTTAAGAATGTGTCTGCAGAAATTCCTCTTGGATTTTCCAGCTGCTTGGAATCTTTATGACCATCCACTAGGCCTGGTAAACAGGACTTGGTTAAATTCCCAGTCCTGGGATAAACACACAGCCACTCATAAGCTCAGGCTATGGAAAGCGTAGAAGAAAGTGATTGCCCATCCATCGCAATACAGAGCAGCTGGGGTATGTCTCACAATGCCTCAGCATCCTGTTTATTAAATAACAGCAAAATGCGCTTGATGGTCTCCGCCTTCATTCTCATCTTGTTCTCACTAAGCCCTTTCTGTCTGATGCTCCACGTCGAGGAATTAGGTTAAGTTCTACTAGAAGGCTAAGCTGGGCTAACCACCCCTTGGATCTGAGAATAACCTGGGATTTGGGGGCCTCCAACAGAGCCGAGTGTCAGCCAAAAGAAGACTCAGAGAAGACTGGGGGATTCTATTGGGGCAGAGTAGAGAGGACCATAGGTAGGAGGAGGAAGATCGGAGAGAAGGAAGGAAGAAGAGTGAAGAAGAAAAGGTAAGCAAAAACAAATAAATGTGGGGGGTGAGGAGAGAGAGGGGGAGGGAAGGAGGGAGGGAGAGAAAGAGAGAGAGAGAGAATGAATGAATGAATGAATGAATGAATATACTGGTTGCTCAGAACAATCCTAAGGGCTCTAAATAGTGGTGATGCTTTAGAGCTCAGAGGTAAGGATATTTGCCACCAAACCAGATATCCTGGGCTTCATCTCCAGAAGCCACATTGGTGGAAGGAGAGGGCAAGCACCCACAAGTTCTCCTCTGACCTCCGCATAGGCACAGTGGTATGTGCATAAGTACACACACATGATACATAAATACAAACTAATTAAAATTCCATATTTTTCCTTCTCACACAGATTTAGGTGCAGACTTCTCTCAGAAATCCCTAACCTGCCTTTCACGCCTGCGCAGACTCCCCACTTATCTCCCACTAGTCCTAACCACCCAGCCTTCCTCCTCTGCACCTCTGAGACTTTGCCCTGAGCTTCCTTTATCTGCAAGGCTTGCTTCCCCCTCCACCTCCTCCTTCCTGCTTGTCTTCCCTGTATAGTACTTATCACTTTGTGATACTCGTTCCTTTCTTTGGCTCACTGCAATCAGAAAACCAGTGGCAAGAGAATAGGGATGGTGGTTGATCCCGAGGGAAGGCAATAAACCCCTGTGGAGGGGAATGCAGGATCAGCTGTGGGCTGGGAACTCTTTAACAATCTGATCAGTCCTCACCAGAACACTATGGAGCAGGCTTTTACAGAGGAAACCGAGTAACAGCGGACTAGATTGCTTGCTGAGTTCTTCTCAGACTGTTCATTGATCCATCTTTCTCCAACATATGCTGTTGAACAGGTGTCAGCTCCCTTGTCAAACTCCTGCCAACGACTGTTTCTGTAAAGGAAGTTGTAATGGGTCCAGCTGTACCCAGTCCTTAAGTTTTGTTTGCAGCTGCTTTGATGCTAGAGTTGAGTGGTTGTGACAGGAACCCTATGGTCTAGAAAACCTAAAACATTTACTAACTGGCCCTTCACAACAACGTTTTTGCTGGTTACTCATCTCATGGTTATGAGAAAATATCAGACAGAAGGCACTTGAGGGGAAAAAGTCATTAAGGCTCACATTTTAAGAAAGGATGCCGGCAGGAAGGCGTAGTGGTGGAAGTGTGAGGGGCCGGTCCCAGGGCATCTGTATTCAGGAAGCAGTGAGAAGAAAGCCAGGGTTCAGCCCACGTTTTCTTCTTTTTGCCTTTTTTGTTCAATCCGAGGCTCCAGTTCAGGGGATGAGCTTGCTCACATTCAGAGGGGGTGTTCCCTCCTCATCTAAACCTCCCTGGAAATGCACTTTCAGGCACATCCCGAGGTGTATCCTGGGTTGGTTTGAAGGAAAGTCATCAGAGGAACCCAGCAGGAAAACAAAACTCCCTGGGGTCATCGAGTTGAAGGCAGAGGTTCAATAGCTAGGGTCACTCATGTCTTTCCTGTGCAGTAGAAGGAGTACTGAGAAGAGTTCCAATTCCAGATGTGATAAGTACCATGCTCTTGTCTGATGCCTATCAGCTGTGAGATTTCAGGTTATCACTTCCTGGTGATAATGATAGTAACATAAATAGCAATAATTGCTTTTGATAAATGCCGGGCTCCATGCTTGGGATTTTTCTAACAACATAGTGTTGGATGTTCTTCATTACTCTTTTGGATTTTTCATAAGTATTGCCATTTTGCCTTTGCAGGAGCATGATAGAATTGTAGGTAGGTAAGGCCATAGGACTTACTCTAGTCAGAGCACTGCCTGTGGTGTGAGTGGCAGCTGGCACCACTTTAAGAGACCATGCACACATCCCACATTCTCCTAATGCATTTTTTCCCTCAACTATAATAACCAGAAATGTTCTAGAAAGAAGTGGGTGGCCCCTCTCCTGGACCTCAGAGAATGAACAATGCGCAAACCCTGGGCTGATTCATTTCAAACGTTGCTCGCCATAACCTACAATCCCCTGGGGGAAAGAGGTCAATTGAGGAATTCTCTAGACTGAGGTGGCCTGTGGGCCTGTCTGTCAGAGGACTGTCTTGATTGGTTAATTGTTGTAGGAAGACCCAGCCCATTGTGGAGCAATGTGATTTCATGGGTTGGGCCCCAGGAACTCTGTAAGAGTAGAGAAAGATAGCTGACTAGGAAGCAAGTAGTGACACCTTTGTCTTTGTTCTTGACCTTGGGTGTGCTGTGATTACCTGCTGGACCTCCTGCCTTGACTGCCCAGCAGTGATGGGCTGTAACCTGAACCGTAGGCCATTTCTTCCCTAAGTCATCAGAGCAACTGCAATGAAAATAGACTAAGCATCACAGTTCATGGAACGTGACTACTAAACACACTTATTTAAAAGTCACTGAATTGTAGGCTACTTGCTACTGAACATCACCCACTCCATCTTGTTGAATGAAAGATTCCCCAAGAGGAAAATTCTAGAATCTTAAGAATATTTTAAGCAATCCACATAGCTAACACGCAGCAGGACTTCAGAAAGATGGGAGGGTTTCATGGGTTAAATGATGCTATTCCTTCCAGTGTACATCCTACTTCCTGCTGCCTTTGCTATCATCATCTTGGTGAGTTCAGGCTACTTTAACAAATTACCACCAACTAAATGGCTTAAGTAATAGAAAAACATTTTTTATCACAAGTCTAGGACTGGAATAACAGTAAAATGAGCTTCTTTGTGAGGCCTTTTTCTTGCTTCTAGAATCCATTTTTGTATTTCCTAACAGGGTGGAGGGCAGAGAACAAAAGCCAGCTTCCCCTTCCCTTTTCTCATGAGGACACAGATCCCACTCATGAGATCTTCATTCTCATAACCCACTTACCTTTCAATGGATTCACCTCTGGTCCTGTCTGCCAGTGGTTAGGACTTCATTGGAACACGCAGCTCAAGATAACCAAAGAAGGTAACATGTTTCCTGTAGTGATGAGGCGAGCAGACCTGCTTTTCGTCCTGCCCGGCTCCTGCATAGCTAGCTTAGCCCCAGAATAATTACACGGAAACTGTATTCATTTAAACACTGCCTGGCCCATTAGTTCTAGCCTCTTATTGGCTAACTCTCACATCTTGATTAACCCATTTCTAATAATCTGTGTACCACCACGAAGTGGTGGCTTACTGGGAAGATTCTAACCACCCTCCATCTTGGGTAGGAGAAGCATGGCGTCTGCTTGACTCTGCTTTCTTCCTCCCAGAATTCTGTTCTGTCTACTCCACCCACCTAAGGGCTGGCCTATCAAAAGGCCAAGGCAGTTTTTTTAATAACCAATGAAAGTAACACATAGACTGACGACCCTCCTACACCCGTTTCCTTTTGGCAGTGAGGGCTCAGTGTGTTGTCAAAGGAGATGGCAACACAACTATATACTGTGAACACACCATCAACTGTTTTAAATTGTTCTAAAGATGACAGTTTCATATAATTGCATTATAACTTAAAGGAAATCCCTCCATCAGTGAAATGCTCACCGTGGTGACAGCAAAAGAACCTGAGTTTAGCCTCTAAAACTAATGTGAGAAATCTTAGTAGGGTGGTACACACTTGAAATCCCAGCAGTGGGGAAGGCAGAGACAGGAGGATACCTGTGGGTGACGGGCCAGCCAGTCTCGCCTAATCAGGAAGCTCCAGACAAGTGGGAGACCCTGTATCAAAGAGAAAGCCTGTAGACAGTGTCTGAGAAATGATACCCAGGGTTGACTTCTAGCCTCCACACACGCATGCACAAACATGTGCACATCAGTTGTACACACGTGTATACTACTAGCTTGTATTCCCCCCCCACACCAAATTCAACAATGTATTTATGAATGGTCTGATGAGATTTAATGAGATCAAGTCTTAGGATGAGGTGCTGTCATCTTCTGTAGATGCGTGTCTAGGGGTAGAAGGAATCCAGAGAATCCCAGGTAAGCCTTGTGTTCTAGAGTTTGCCATGTTATCTTAACATCTGTTCGCCCTGCAGCCAACCCTGTCATTATTACTAACCAAACTGAGAGGCAGGGTTTTCATAGCTGGTGCTCCTCTGGTGTAAGGCAAGACTTTCTGACAGAAACTCATTTCCTGACCTACCAGCTTTACTCTGAACCATTCCGGTTGAATATTTAGAGACTTAAATGCTACCCAGGTTTTCAAGCTTAAACTCTTTGTGATGCTCAGGGCAACCATCTCAAACACAGAACTTCAAATTCTGGTTTTTGCTTTAGTTGTTTAAAGTCATAAGGCATCAGAGAGCAAAGAAAAGAAGTTTTTGTAACATCCACAGCATGGACAGGTGGGGCTTTCCACCCACAGTATTCTCCAGTGGAGGGCAAGCTTCAATTATATCAGCAGAAACATGAAAAGTGTTGGCGGAGAATCCCCATTCCGTATCTGTGGCTTCTTGTGTGTGCCCTAACCTCATTTCTCCTGTGCCTGAAATTCTGCAATTCAATTCCTTCTATTAATGCTGTAGAGTGCTTGAAGATGTGGCATATGGGGAAGAGGCCAATCAAAGGAAGCCACCAGACATGTAGTTAAACCATCTCCCTACGAATCAGCAGCAGGAAGAGCACAGACTTAACAGCAAGTGAAATTGAAATGAGAAAACGTTTTCCAATTCATTAGAAAATGATTTCCTATAGTACCCATGAGGTAGGAAAACACATTTAGTCTCCTCTACAAGATGAATTGGAAATGAAAACGATATATTAGATATAGAAAGGTAGTAAAATCTGACTTTAGTCCCAAATGGGTACTTGAAACTAACTTATTTAGCGATGAAAAAAAAGATATTTAGATGATGAATTAAAAGGCTGGCTGAAGATCCTTTAGGCTGTGGAAGAACCAAGCTCAGAGCTATGATCTCCTAGCTCTCAGACAAGTATTTATTTGGGAAGACTACATTTCCTCATCCTTCCTCCAGCAAGGACCGAGCTCGTATGACCTCTCTCTCCTGCTAGAATGAGCTTTACGGACACACCCACACTTAGCTGTTATCTTCACCCCAACTGCCATAGGCACACGCTTCTTTCTCTGTTCAAGCCATATAACGAACATTGGGAAAGAGAAGCACCTTGTCCCGGGGGAACCCCCATGAAGAGAACCATAGAGAACCTTTACAAAGAGAAGATGCTGCAACTTGAGGAAGCCCGCAATGGCGACTTTCACTCAGGCCCATGAGTATTTCCAAGAGAGCTTTCCTTCCCCCTCCTCCTCTTTAGAAACAGAAGTGTTTACTGGTTGGATTCCATTTCAAAGTTAAAATTCCAATGTGATGAAGCTGAGATGGAGATCTGAGCTGAGTCTCACTTTAGAATGACCCAAGTTCCCTATCCATGCCAGTTTTTGCCTCTGTGTGTACGTGCGCGCATGCGCCTTACCAATGCTTTCTAGTGGCCTTTGAATTTTCAACTCCATAAAACATCGTGTTTAACTATTCTACTCCCCAAAGCCTCAATGGTTCTCCAATCAAACAGTCCAGCCTAGCACAATACCCCCTCTCAGACAGCCAAAGACATAGATATGGGCCAAACAAAGTGCGACTGTGTAAAAGCTGCTTAACAGCCCGCCAGTGTGCAGTCCACCAAAATGGGTAGAGCAGAGAAGAGGGAATGGGGTGAGAGAGCTGGCAGAGACACCCCCCTCCCCAAAATTGCAAAACGTTTACATGCATAAACAAAGCTAAAGAGGGCCTTTGTTTAACATACTTTGGATAAGAGCTCAGTGTGACCTAATAATATAGACTCCAGTGTCAGTGCTCCCCTGGGAAAGAAGACAGATATCTGAACGTGGTTGGCAGATGGATGGCTGTTACCATGGAGAGTGTTAGCTGTCAGCAGTAAGCTCTAGGCGTCTCTAACATTTTGGGGACTGTGAGGCAGGTGAGGGTGTATTACCGGTCTCTTAAGATTCCAAGAGTTTCGTTGGTGTAGCTGAGATTCCCCGAAGTGGCTGCCCAGCATCAGGAAGTTAAATCCTCCATGGTCTGGCAAAAGACAAGGGTGTTGGCTGGGAGTAGGAGAATATAGAATTGTCTGGCAAAAATGGCCTGAAGCTGAGGAAGAGAGTTCTTAACAATGATCCATTGATGATGAAGAATCTCAGAATCGAGGCAAAGAAGATATTAATGGAGACCATAGATCGGGTGTGTGATCAAAGGGCCCCACCACAAACAGTGGCCTGACTTCTCATCTTTAAGATTCTGTGGAAACCTGCGCTTCTGACTCTGTCTCACATGTGCAAATCAGCTGAATTTCACAGAGAGACATACATGTTCCCTTCCCCTTACATTCTAGGAAGGACTCAGTGGAGGGAATTTTTTTTGAAGTGAAACAGCAACCTTTTGTTTGGTAGGAGTCGCATACTTAAGATTGTGACACTGGGCTCTAAGATATTGCCGAAGGGGGGAAAAAAAGACCAAAGCCTTGGAAATATAGTTAGTCTCTGTCAAATCGTGCTCGCACTTTAAGAGAAACTTATACCCTCATTTGCCATTAATAATTAGACTGCCTTTCCTTTGATCTGATGAGTCCCATCTAAGTTTTGTAAAACACAGATAACTGGGACCCTTCTTCTGTAAATGTTTTATTTTTTATTCCCAAATTTTATAAACCAGAATTTTATTGTGTTACTAGATAATCTTTCAATATTAGAGGGCATGGGGACCCACTGGCAGCCTGATAAACTATGGGACTCCAACCCCAGAGATTATGATTCTGAAGGGATGGGACCGACGCTGCAGGAGGAATTCTGAAGACACCTGCTCCGTTGGTGGCGCCCTGAGAGGCTCCGCCCCGTCTCTCCTTCTCCATCTTCTGCATCCTTCTTGCTCATCCCCACTCTCTCTGGTTCCCACCTTCTGCCATAACTCTTCACGAGTGCACGAAGCTTCCTCGCAGCCCACGTCACGTGTTCACACGGCCAACAACGCCACCTCTTCCACCCATCAGAAATAGTCTCAAATTCCACCTGGTTTAGAACATCTTCTAGATAAACCAATGCCATTGCTTAGTGATAGCAATTATTTCACTCTTTTTTCATGTTTGTCCTATCAGGATCATTACTCCTGTGTTTTGATTCATCAACTTCAAAATGAGACAGGTGAGATCAATGATTCTCAGACCTGCTTGGGAGGTACCTACTTAGGAATCTTTGTGGAATGACACAGAATATGGAATTTTCTACCTACCTATAGGAAATGATCGATGAAAAATTTTATTAGAACAAAACTTGAGTTTGCGATGTAGAAACCACTGCAGGAATGGCAGACTGTTCCGTAAGTGCTCATACTACTGTGTCCAATTGCATATATATTTTTTTTGTTGGTGGTGGTATTATTGCAATACTAGGGATTAGATATGAGGTCTCACACATGCTGGGCAGGTACTCCATTATTAAGCTATGGTCCCAGCCATCATTTTACTTTTTATTTTGAGACAGTTTATATTGGGTTTCCCTAAGTTGCCCAGGCTGACTCTGAACTCACTCAGTAGCCAAGACTGGTCCTTAACTTGAGATCTTCCTGCTTCTGCCTTCCAAGTAGCTGGTATTATAGGTCTGAACCACACAGAACTGGCCTTACATATTCTAATAATGTGACTCTGTATTAGCGACTTTTCTATTGTGATAAAATACTATGAACTTTGGGCTCAAAGTTCCAGGGGGTTAGAGTGCATGATGGCGGAGCAGAGGGATGGAAGCTGGACCGGAAGGTGAGAAGTCGCATCTTGAACTGCAAGCAGGAAGTAAAGACAGCAAAAAGAAATGGTACACATCTTTAAAACCCCTAAGCTTGCTCACAGTGACACACTTCCTCCAACAAGGCCACACCTCTTAAGCCTCCCCAGCACCACCAACAGCCAGAGTCTGTGAGGAACATTCTCATTCAAACCACCATGTGATCAGAATCTCAAGGGAAAGTGGAGATGCTCTGGTTCACAGAGTCTGGTGAGAATGGTAGATTGATGTTGGGACCGTTTGGAGTCCTGGCCTCCAGCTGCTCTTCCCTGCTAGTGAACTTCCGTTGGCCTTCCGATCTGAGCTACCGAAAGCTGTGTCCAGCTCTGCTTCCTGAGCATGTGTTGCCTTGGCCTTGACTGAGGATCAGGTGATGAGGTTTTCACCTGCTGGCCCACCTGACCTCCATGGTGCTATGCAATAAAGGGCTTCTTTACCAGTGACTAAGAGGTGTGTGTCTCTGTCTGGGCTGTCTCTGTGTGTCTTTGTGTGTTTCAATCTCCAGCCCCTTACCCGGGGCTCACGAATGGTCCTAGAGTGCAGGTGCTGCAATACAGGAGATGTACCGTACTGTCACGTAGTACAGGCAGATGGTACATGCTGCAATGTCCAAGGCTAAGTCATAAAAGATTATGGCTTCTGCCTCACCTGCTCTTCTGCCTCCCAGCATGTTCAAGGCAGCCACCACGTCTGTAGAAAGCACAGCTGTGCAGAGAAGCAGCCATTCCGCCTCAGGAATCTGTAGAAAGCTGGGCCACCCAGGTGTGATGGCTTGGCTCTAAGATGAGGTCTTGCCTTGTCATCCTGGAGACATTGCTTGTTTGTTTTGAGACATTATTTGTTACCTGCACGAACATAGGAGTTTTCCATTTATATCCATTTAGTGGTTTTCCACAATAGATTAGATTAGGGTTTAATCTAAGTGTACCAACAAACCTTTTGGGTTTTTGTTCCTATTGAAGGTCACGTTGTTGTTGTCGAGCCATTTTGGTGACAGAGTTTGGCTAAATAGCAGAACCTATCATCCCACTCCTTGTCTTCCCGCCATAGAGGTCTGAGCGCTGGGATTGCAGGCACGAGGTGTACACATCTGATTTGTTGAGGGGTTTTAAGAAGAAGAAAAGCATGATCCACTCATGCTTTCGCTCTTTGGTGTTTATTTTTTTGGTTTGTTGGGTCTCTCCACATAGTCCTGGTTGGCTTGGCAGTTGTCGTGTAGGAGTGGCCCCGCACTCATAGAGATCCACATGCTCCTGCTCCCTGCGCCCTGGGATTAGGAAGATGGAGCCACTACACCCAGATCAACTACTCATGCTTTCAGAAGCTAACTCTCACAGGTGTATGAAGAAGGGTTTGAATCTGGGAGACCCCGCAGGAACATTTTTAGGAAATAAATTATGATTATTTGGACAAAAGAAATAATGTTACAAATAAAGAAAAATACATAGATTTAGGCTAGGAGCTGACTTTTAGGAATGTGTTGGCAGGATTTACCTGTGGGATTGCTGTAGGAAGCTGTGAGGGAAAAGGATGCTCTTAATCTTTTGACTTGTTTGGATGGAAACAGAACCATTAACTAAGATAATTGCAGTCTAGAGTGTGGTGGAGTGTATGGGCATGGCCCCCATAGGCTCACATGTTTGAACACTTGATCCCCATTGGTAGAACTGTTTAAAAGGATTAGAAGGTGTAGTCTTGTCGGAGATGTGTCGCGGAGGGAAGGCTCTGAGGTGTCAAGAGCCCACTCCACTCCCAGTTAGTGTTTTTTTTTTTTCCTCTCTGCCTGGTGCCGTGGATTGGGTTTGCCTTTCTGCCTCTGTTTCCCACTCCTAAGTCTTCTCTGGAGTCTCCACTGAATACAATTACTACAGAATGGAAGTCCTTTGCCAGCCAAGCTGCTTTTAGGGCAGAACACTCTCACTAAACACAAGCCTCAGCTGGCCTCTCACCATTGGCTAGCAGCTAACACTGAGGAATAGTCCATTTCAGGTACAGCAACTCTGATGCATTGAAAATGTCAATCTAGGTTAGAAACCTGCGCTTGAACATTTTTTCAGTCTGCTCTTTATTAGGTAGGCGCATGTCCTTGAACGTATGCCTTACCTCAGCGGTTCTCAACCTCCCTAAGGCTGCTACCCTTTAATACAACTCCTTATATGTTGTAGTGATCAAAAAATTATTTTGTTGCTACATCAGGCTTGTAACTTTGTTATGCATTACAATATAGATATCTGATATGCAGGATATCTGATGTGTGATGCCCCAAATGCGTAGAGACCCATAGGTTGAGAACCACTATCTTAGCTCCTCTGATGCATAATTTCCTTACTAGTTGGGGTTCTGACCTCCCTGTGAAGATTGTCTCAGAGAATGCATATGAGCATCCATACTATCTCAGTTCCAAAGAAAAGACATGGACTTGGTTGATGCCAGTATTTCTCTGTTTTGTAAGTAAAGAAACACATTTTGATAAACAGAGAAAGGAAAAGGAGGGGGGAGAAGAAGGAAACACAGAAAGGATAAAAAAGCTGTTTTGAAAACTGGAGTTGGGATTGCTTGATACTTTGGGGAATCATTTGATTGCTTGTTATAAGCTGAATCCATTTTTAATTAAAAAGAATCACAATATACAGTAAACTAACTTTTTGTTTGTTTGTTTTTTTCTTTCCTTGCCCTTCTATCCCCAGGAGTTACCAATGCCTGCTCTACCAAACTTTCAGAACAAGCTAACATTGACTTTTCCAAGCTCACCTTCTTGCGGGGATATCCTAATGAGAGGGAAAAAACAACCCAAGGATGTTTTGGATAATTCAAAAGCTGGGCAGCCAACTACTGAATAACTGAGTTTGCTGGTCAGGCTTCATGCTAGTTAGTGAGCCCAGCAGTGCCCCAAATACCATAGCTATTAAGTAGATACACAGCTAGGCTTTGGAAATCTTCATAACCCCAAATAACTCCCCCCACTCCTGCCCTCCAAACTCAGGTTCCTGCATTTGGCAGATGACATCTGAAATCCAAACACACGGTACCCAGGCCAGTCTTCTCTGTGTGTAGTGCAGTCTCTGCTGTGTATATGTTCTGGTTTTGCTTCATCCATGTTTAAAGAAAAGCCTGCCATGCTTCCTAACCAGAGGTGGGAAATGAGGCTGCCTGCCTGCAATATCACTCACTGGAAGCAGAATTAAGAAAATATTTCTGCTACAGTTCCTGGGAAACGTGTTGGTGGGATGATTTTTAGGATCTGAGTTGAGAAATAAACAATAGCGTGATAATTAGGTGAAATCTATTTAAGTTTTAATGAAGTTTGTTTGCTTTGCCGCTTTGAATGCTGAATAAGCAAGCATTTGAACTCCCATAAGAATCACTGAAGGAAATAAAATGGCTTCCATTTTTGCATTATTACTGGATGCTATTGTGGTAGAATAAACAGCTCCATCAATCAATGCTGGTGGTATAAAATCTGCGATTTCTTTTACTCTTTCTTCAGCGCAACCTCCTGCCAGGGGGCTCATTAACACAAGGTAGATAGCAATACCCTTCGAGAAGGGCAAGTCAAAGAGGAGAAGTAAATGCTTTCTGAGTGGGGTCAGCAGCCACCACATACTTGGCCTTTTCCTCCATCTGCTATGAGGATGGAGGACCACACACACTATCCCCTTCTGTGTTGGATAGTTTTATGTCAACCTGACACAAGCCAAAGTCACCTGAGAGGAGGGAGCATCAGTTGAGAAAATGCCACCATGAGATCATACTATAGAAAAGCCTTGAGGGCATTTTCTTAATTAGTGATTGATGGAGGAGGGCCCAACTCATTGTAGGTGGCAAATCCTTGAGCTGGTAATTCTGGGATCTATAAGAAAGCAGGTTGAGCAAGTCATGATGAGCAAATCAGTAAGCAGTACCCCTCCATGGCCTCTGCATCAACTCCTGTGTTTAGGTTCCTTTCCTGTTTGAATTCCTGTCTTGAATTTCACAGTGATGTGGAAATGTAAGTCAAATAAACTCTTTCCTCCCCAAGTTGATTTGGTCATGGTGTTTCATCACAGCAAGATTAGCCCCAACTAGAACACCTTTGCCAGTGCCCAGGATGCCACGACCCAGCCTTCAGGGAGCATACAGCTTGGAGCACATTTCTTGAAGCATTCACAGTACCAAAATGAGGCTTAGGACTAAAGATCCCATGTGAACTCAGCCTGCTTCTCTTATAATGCTCTTTACTGAACTGCACCAAGGTAATTCTTTTCATTCACAATTTATCAGGGTATGAGAGAGGTGCCATCTTTGAAAAGAGAAAAAAATAAAAAAAAAACAGGTGGTGGGGACCCCCCTCTTAACGGTAGTTTTTGCTCTTCCAGATGGCTTGAGTTTGGTTGCCAGCATTTAAGTCTGGCAGCTCTCAACTGCCTGTAACTTTAGCCCCAAAAGTCACTAGCCTTCATGAGCATGCTCACTCATGTGCACATAAACACACGCACACACGTATGTGCGCACACACACAATTTAAAATAAAGTGGATCTAAAAAGTGAAGACAACAAAGGCTCAGATGGTTCAGATGGCTCCAGGAATTCTGTCTTCAGAGACTTGTGTAGTAGGAGGACAGTGAAGATAAGAACAGAAGAAGGGACTGGAGAAATGACCCTGTGCTTAAGAGTACTGGGCATTCCACCAGAGGACCTGAGTTCAATCAATAGTGGCAAACTCATGGAGTTTATTTTGTGCTGTCCGTGTGGACATGGGACCTGCCCTGGAGTGTGGCATTCCAGTGGAGAAAACAGATTTCCCCTGCCCAGTGGATATTAATTGCAAATAGCTTCTTGGTTAGAATTTTGTGTCTTCTTCCCATTCTCTGTGCTGGGGTTTTGTCTCATTGGAACACGTGTAGGTCTTGTGCCTGTTGTCATGATCTTTGGAAGTTCCTGTGTCTATCAGCTTTGCTGTGTCTGGAAGACAGTGTCTCCTTCGAGTCGACTACTACCTCTGGCTTTTACATCCCTTCTGTCTCCTCTTCTAACTAGATCTCTGAGCCTTGGGAGTTGGCGGTGGCAAAGGCATCCTATTTAGGATTGAGTGTTCCAGAGTCTCTCATTCTCTACACTGTCCACTTGGGGATCTTGGAGTTAATTACCATCTGCTACAAAAAGAAACTTCTCTGATATGGGTTGAGTGAGACACTGATATGCAGGCTTAGCAATATATGATTCAGAGTCATTTCTTAGCTATATCTCTTTAGCCTAATGATAGTGACAGATTTCCCCCTAAGGTCCATGAACTATCTAGTCTCAGTTTCTTGGCCACCTTACAGGGTCAGGTATGGGTTCTGTCTCATGGAGTGCATCCTAAATATAACCAAAATGTGGTTGGCTACTCCCAAAACATTTGTGCCACTGGTGTATCAGTACATCTTGCAGAAAGGTTGCTGTTGTAGGGCACAGGGTTTGTAACTGGGTGATGTTGATGGTTACTTTTCTACTTCCATGGTCTGCAAAGACAATTCCAACACCACCAATGCTAGTCAGTAAGAGGGGAGCATCTAATTGGACACCCGCTCAATTTCTCTACGTTCATTGATATAAGTTACCACTCTTATCATAAGATTGGGAAAGGTAACCAATAGTCTGTAATGTTTAGGCAGAGGAGTCTATGGAAAACTTTAGGCAAATGACTAACAAGATGTAGCTTATTTTTGGAATTTTGCAACTATATTCATGAGGGATGTTGATCTATGATTTTCTTTTATTGTTGTGTCATTATGCGGTTTTGGTATCAGGGTAATAGTAGCTCTACAAAAATAATTTGTAAATGGTCCTTCAGTTTCTTTTTTGCAGACTAATTTGAAGGATATTTACATCAGTTCTTTTCGAAGGTCTGCTAGAATTCTGCATTAAGTCCACTGAGCTTTTATAGTTGGGAGACTTAGTTAATGCTTATATTTCACTAGGGGTTATCTCATTTTGACTTAACCTTTGTAGATTGTATATATAAAGAAATTTGTCCATTTCTTTTAGTTTTTGCCAATTTTGTGAAATATAGATTTCTAAAGTATGTTCTTAAGATTCTCTGAAATTCCTCAGTATCGGTTGTAACATCTTCCCTTTCACCTCCAATCTGATTAATTTGAGCTTATCTTTTGTTTTATTTAGCTAAAGGTTTGTGACTCTTATTGATTTTTCTCAACTCTTCATTTCATTGATTCTTGGTATATCATTATTATTTTTTTTCTAGTTCGGTGATTTCAACAGATTTTTTTACTTCTTCCCATCTACTCTTCTTGAGTATTATTTCTTCTTCCTTTTTGAGAGCTTTCAAGTGTGTCATTAAGTTATCAATATGAGAGAAATCTTGGTATTTGATGGAGTACTCAGTGTTATGAACTTACCTCTAGGAACTGCCTTCATTGTGTCCTGTAGGTCTGAGTGTGTTGTGTTTTCATTTTCATTAAATTCTAAAAGGTTTTTTAATTTCCTTCTTGACCCAGTTTTCATTCAATAGTGAGTTATTTGGCTTTTATGAGCTATATAATTTCTGTCATTTCTATTGTTGATATTCAGCTTTAATCCATTGTGGTCAGATAGGATTCAGGGTGTTATTTCAATTTTCTTATACCTGTGGGGACTTGCTTTGTGTCCAAGTATGTAGTCAATTGTGGAGGGAGTTCCTTGAGCTGCTGAGAAGAAAGCGTACTCTTTTGTGCTTTGGTGAAATAATCTGTAAATATCTGCTGGGTCCATTTGACTTATGACATTATTAACTCCAGCATTTCTGTTTAGTTTTTGTCTGCATTGCCTGTCTGTTGGCAAGAGTATATCTGCCATCACTACATAAGGGTCACTGTGTGATATTTAACTATAGTATTGTTTCTTTTATGAAGTCTGGTGCCCTTTTGTGTTTGGTGCATAATTGTTTAGAATTGCAGTAACCTCTTGGTGGATTTTTCCTTTGATGAGTGTGTCATTTTCTTAACCATCTATTCTGATTAGTTGTAATTTGAAGTCTATTTTGACAGATATTAAGATATCTGAAACTAAACCTGCTTGCTTCTTGGGTCCATTTACTTAAAATACCTTTTCCATTGCTTTGCCTTAAGATGATGTCTGTTCTAGGTGGTGAGGTGTTTTCTGGGGTGTTATAAAAAGATGGATCCTATTTTTTAAATTCAGTCTATTAGTCTATGTCTTTTTATTGGGGGAGATTGAGACTATCATTATTGAGTAGTGTTAATTAATTTCTATTATTTTGCTGCTTCTGTTATGGTGGTGGTGGTGGTGGTAGTGTGTGTGTGTTCCTTTTTTGACTAACTGTTTTGGAATTATTTATTCTTTGTCTCCTCTTGGGAATAGTTAACCTTCTCATCAGATTGAAGTTTTCCTTCTAGTGCCTTCTCTAGTGCTAAATTGCTGCACAGAAATTGGCTCAATTTGTTTTTGTCATGAGATGTTTTTCTTTCTCCATTGATAATGAACATCAGTTGCTGGGTAGAGTAGTTTGAGATGGCAATGTCGTCTTCCAGAACTTGTAGAACATCTATCCAGGCTCTTCTGGCTTCCAAAAAGTCAGGTGCCATCAAAGAACCTGGCTGTGTGACTCAGCCATTTCTCCCTTCCAGTTTCTAATACCTTTTGTTGTTGTTCTATTCATTTAATGTGTTAATTATTACGTGTCACAGGAAGCTTTGTTTTCTGTTCCTGTCTGTTTGTTCTGTGCACCTCTTACATCTCAATAGGCATCTATATGTCGTTCTGTCTTCCCTTTGCTATGGAACAATGGTCTGGATCCTGTCACTTGTATTTTAAATGAATGCTGATTGGCCAGTAGCCAGACAGGAAGTGTAGGCAGGGCAACCAGGTAGGAAGTAGAGGCAGGGCAACAAGAATTCTGAGAAGAGGGAAGTTTCAGTCTTCAATTATCACCCAAACAGAGAGAAAGCCAGACACAAAGCAAGAAAGATGTGACTGCCTCTCCAAAAAAGGTACCAAGCCAAGTCTGTGACTAACACAGACAAGAATTATGGGCTAATATAAGTTGTAAGAGTTAATAAGAAGCCTGAGCTAATAAGCCAATCAGTTTATGATTAATGTAGGCCACTGTGTATTTCTTTGGGACTGAACAACTACAGGACCAGGTAGGACAGAAACCTTGGTCAACTTCCTTTCTTCCCTCCCCCTCTCTTCCTTCCCTCCTTCCTTTCTTTTTTCTCCCCTTCCCTCACCTTTTCTCCCTCCATATCTCCCTTCTTCTTTCTCTCTCTGTCTCTCTCTCTTTCTTTCTTCCTTCCTTCCTTCCTTCTTTTCTTCCCTCCTTCTTTTCCTTTCTTTCTTTATCCCCTTCCCCCCCCCCTCCAGAGGTTCTCTCTATATAGTCCTGGTTGTCACGGTAGACAAAGCAGGCTTCCAGCTCACAGAGATCCTCCTGCCTCTGCCTCCTGAATGCCTGAGTTAACAAGATGTGCCTACTATGCCTGGCTTTCTCTTTCTTTAAATTGGGGAAATTTTTCTCTGTGGTTTAGTTAAGAATATTTTCTGTGTCTTTGACGTGGGTTTCTTTTCCTTTTTCTATTCCTATTATTTGAAAATTGGTCTTTTCATAGTGTTTTAGATTTCTCTGGATATTATGTGACTGGTTGTTTTATGTTTAACTTTTTTTTTAATTGAGCTATTTATTTCTTCTGCTTTGTCTTCAGGACCTGAAATTCTCTCTTCCACATCTTTTAATTTGTTGACCCAAACTTTTTGTTTAACTTCAAATTTTATTTCAGTTTAGGTTTTCTTAAGTGATTTTATTACTTTACTAAATTCTACTTTCAAGTCTTTAATTGTTTTCATTATTTCATCCAACAGTTTGTGTTTTCAGTCTTCATTAAGGCATTTATTCATATCTTCTTTAAGGTCTTTGAACAACATATATTCATAATTGTTATTTTGAAGTTCTTCTCTTGTGCTTTAACCAAATTGCTTTTTCTTGGGCCTATTACAATAGAGTTGCTGGCCTTTGGAGGAGGTATATTGTCTTGTTTGCTCATGTTTATATTGTCGTTCTAGGATCTGAGTATTTGGAGTACTGATATGTGTGCTATTTCTTGGTGTAGATATCTGGTCTCAACTTTATTGCATAGTTCTGTTCTTTAGTTGTTGTTGCCTCGGCCTGGTTCCTAGCCAAGTGGGGCAACTCTGGAGTCTTTGCTACAGAGCATTTTGACAGGCCAGTGGGGAGTCACCAAGGAAGGGTTAGGGCTAGAAGGAATGGCTAGATCCTAGCCAAGTGGGGTGGCTGTGGGGGCCTGGCAAAAAGTGGTTCTCAGTCCCACCCAAGTGTGTCAGTTGTGGGAACCCTGGTAGAGAGTGATCCTGGATGCTAACGAGATGTAGAGGCTATAGGCCTCTGGAGGTAGCAGTCCTGCAGATCAGCAGGGAGACACAGGCTAGAAACACAGTGGGAGGGATGACAGAAGAGGATAGAGGGGAAACACTAGGGGTGCCCTAGGTCTGTATCACAGAAGAGGATAGAGGGGAAACACTAGGGGTGACCTAGGTCTGTATCACAGAAGAGGATAGAGGGGAAACACTAGGGGTGCCCTAGGTCTGTATCACAGAAGAGGATAGAGGGGAAACACTAGGGGTACCCTAGGTTTATACCACAGAAGAGGATAGAGGGGAAACACTAGCGGTGCCCTAGGTCTGTACCACAGAAGAGGATAGAGGGGAAACACTAGGGGTACCACAAATCCTAGGGACATGGAAGTAGAGTGAAAACTGAAATAACATTTTTTTTTCAAATAAAAAAAAAGAGCAAATGTAACAGGACTGGGGTTTTATACTAGTGGGACTAAGAGGTTTTTCTTTTTCTTTTTTTTTTTTTTTTTGCCACAAGGCTAAAGGAGACTGGCATCTGAATTCATGAGGCAAGTTTCTGGTCTGAGCTCTTGGCCCTGCTCTGCTCCCATACACATTCTGAGACGGAGTCATACCTTGTCCATAATTAGCTTATGGGAAATGCCAAACACACAAAATGTAAAGAGGCCATGACCCAAAGCACACACTTCTCACCTTCGTGAGTGTGAGAAGGGAAAACTTGTCTTCAAAGAAGTCAGTTTTCAAGCAGAAGCTTTCCTGTCACCAGCAGGTCCTGTCAACAGAGCAGTGGACAAGAAAACCAAAGGAAAGCTTGCTCAGGCGAGCCAAGGATGACCAGAACCAGGCAGAGGACCTCCCCTCCAGGACTCAGGATTTCAAGAAAAGGGTTAAGATACCAGGAAACCATTTCCTTGGTGCTAAATTACCACATCAAGATTAAATTACTTTTTAGATGAGGTTCATTTATTGTGAAATAATTTCTCATACAAATAAAAACACTTACAAAGGAAACATAATTTATAAAAGAATATTTGTTTTGAATGTACAGTAAGCGCCGTTTCGGGACTGTCTTCCCTCGTCTTTAACATGAGGTGTCCCGGGATACAGACGATGTAAACATTAACCAAACTGTTTCCCTTCCTCCTCCACCCCCACCCAACACATGGTTAGGCTGAATTTCCTATCTGCCCTTGAAGCAAGCAGGGCCTTGAGAATGAACTCTGGTCTGTGGAATGTGAGCAGCAGAAACCTACCCTGCTGCTGTTGCCTGTGAGAACTCCCGGATAGTACTCCTGGGTTTCTCCTTCCTTTGTAGGTGGCTGGAAGCAGAGGAGTGAGGGAATGGTGGGGAGCAAAGTGGGCAGAGCAGGGAGGTTTTAATCCAAGGCCCTCAAATCCAAGAAAAGTGCATGGGTAGAATCCAGGGGATTTGAGACTGCCAATGGGGGAAAATGTTATGTACTTATGCTTTCTAGAAAAGTGGAATTTACTTCAGTCATGAACAAAAACAACAACAACAAAAACACATCAGAATTCATAGTAGCTATGGTTCCGTCGCCGTTAGAAGTCAGTTATTTTTCACACCCTGTTCTGGGAATTGAGAGCATTGAACAGTCCGTGGACATCGCTACTCTGACATTTTGCCGGATGTTTTGCCACTTCTGGATGGTGTTCTAATAGAGAAGCATGCATGTGTGTCACAATTTCTTAAATGCTAAGAAGACTGAGCTGCGACCTTTGCGTTTCTCACCGACAGCTCTCTGCTGGCTCAGCAGAGTGAACGCGCCGTATTCCCCAACATCCTTCAGCTGCGCACTCCCACAGTAGGTCAAAGTTCAGCCTGTGAAGGGACACAGACAACAAAGCCAGTGTGATCCAAGGACAAGATGTGTAATTGTTCTGAAAACTGGCACGGAGTACTACCTGCCTACATACCCCACAGCCATGGGTGAGACAGTTAACCCTCTCTGCCAGAGAGCGCTAAACAGCCCCCATCCAGTCCCTTCAGATGACTATTCCCTTCAACACATAATCCGGTCTTCAGAAATAAACCCTTAGCTTTTCAAAATAGTTTTAAGGCAAGAAAATTATTTCCATGTGGTCATCAAAATCAGCAATTAGATAAGTTACAGAGAGAGCATACTGGGGGCCACACATGTGCTTCCTATTAAGTTTAGCTATGACGGCCTTTTCTTTTTCTTTCCTGATTTGTTTAACAGAACATTTCCTATGATTCTGTCTTAATGGTCTCATGATGGTGTCGTATGTATTCACATGTACATTTTTTAAGAACAATGAATTTGTAAGCTTAGGTTGAGGATTGTAGAAATCCAAACCAATGTCTCACAGGCAAGTCTTCACCCCCTTCACCTTCATCTACATTTCAGTGGCTAATGACGTAACAACATCTATGGCCTTCTAGGCCCCCAACACTTAAACTGCAAGGATCCGTCCGACATACTTCCAGTTGGCTTTGCCAGTGAGTAGCCTGAATATCTTTAAGACATCTTATCACTTAATTAAAAATTTGATCTATTGTACAAATAGATGACAGTGTGATGTAAGATCTAAACATGAAAGGGCACCACTGAGGTGTGAAGCTTGATTTTCTCCCTTGTTCTAGAAACCTACTTTCCTCCTGTGAAGGCTGTCACCATTATCAATTTATTATAAACCGTTTCAAAGTATATATTCCTTTCTTATATGCGTGCTTATTTCTGCATACAAATAATTGAATGCCCTTTAGTGACTTTTAAAAACTTAACAATAACATCCACAAGGCCTTCCACATAAGTACACTAAACACCTTCCTTTGTCTTCTGTATAATATTCCATTTTATGGCTACACCATGCTCTGTTTAACCAGTTTCTTGCTCATGGATATTTAGATTGATTCTTATCTCTTACGATCACAGTGTCCTTACCCAATAAGGTTGTTTTACACACATAAGAGTGTGTATCTATTAATCAAATACCAAAGACGAGAAGGCATGAGCACTTTAATATGATACCAGAAAGTATTATAATTTTATAATTATGTTCTTTGCAATGACTAATACATAGACTTCTCTGCTGGAAAGGAATATCCCCCCAAGAATTCTAGTGATGAGAGGACTCAGCAGCTTACTTTGCCATTTTGGTCTTAGTTGAAGGATTAAACAGATACAATAGCTTCTACCCAAAGAAGGCGATCAAAGAGAAGAGCTTGCAAGATGCAAAGGATTGGGGGGCTAGTGTAGGCAGCAGAGGAATGGGAATGTCTGGGAAGGATGGGCTAATGGTATTTAGAGTCAAGGATACCCTGGCATCAGGGTACAGCATCATCAAGGCTACTCTATCTGAAGATTCCAGGAAACAAAAAAAAGAGAGAAGCAGACTCTGGAGAATCCCCTGTGTGGTTGGAGAGAAGAGGAGAGCAGTGATGGAGTCTGGGCCGAGAAGACTCCAGCTTACTCTCTCCCTCTTCCACTTCCTAGGACAGTGTGGTACTGGATAAATTAGGAGGACAACACCTTGCAGCTTGTTGTATTAGATACTATTTTGTACCCAGCAGGAAGAATTTTAAGCGGGGGGGGGGGATTTTATTATAAGTTCTTCATTTAAGGGTTGCAAGGAACTGTATGGTGGTGGGAGCACAAGGCAGCTGGTCACCTCATGTTGTTGGGAATCAGGAAGCAACAAGTTGGTGAATGCGCTCATGCATACCTTCCCCCTTTCCCCTACTGTAATCTACTTGAGACATTATCCTGGGAGTTGGGGCTCTCCAGGCCATGTCTGACCTGCTCACTGCCGTGTGCGCCACAGCTCAAATTACACCCCTTGTGGAATACAAGCCAAGTGAATTCTGTCAAACACTCAAATGATGTTGCGTCAACTCCCTTAATTTGGGCAGGGAAGCAGAAATGCAAAGAGAGGGACTTGTTGGTGAGTGTGGTCTGATTTAGGGGTTGTATGTTTATAAACGATCACTATGAGGAAACCCTAACAGTGGTTGTTTTATATAAATGTGTTGATTAGATAAGCAAATGAATGATCAAGTGAAAGTATTTTCAGAAGTTATTTTGTGACATGGCTGGGCTCCTAAAGCCCTACAGCAAGAAACTAAATATATATATATGTGTGTGTATGTAAATATTTAAAATGTGTGTATAACAGTGATACAAATTGTGGACATTTTGTCTTCTCTTATTTTCTTGCAGTTTTCAACTATTTTTTTCCCAATATGTTTGTTTGAGCAGATAAAAGCCTTCAGGTGGCCTGTTGTTGACTGCTGACGCTAAAGCCCACCATGGCACATTCTGTCTCCGTGCAGAGATGAGCAGCTAAGGAATAATTGCTCAAGTGTGGCCAAGCACCAGGTTTTCAAAAGTAACACCAGAGAATCGGGGTTAAATGAACTTGAATGTTCTTTCCAGCCATCAAATAGTTGACTTTTGCCACTGAAGGCACAATGGGAAGAAGGGGGTTTAAAAGATTAAAAATAATAATAAATGAACGGAAGCCAAGTTCCCCCATGGGCCACGTTACAGTTGGGGGTAATAAGAAGTAACCCACATTTATCTGTCTCCCTGAAACAGAGGTGTAGGCGAGTCTGCCCAGAGTCCAGCAGCTAGAAGTGAGGAGATTTCTCTGAGCACATACCATGACTCCAAGCAGCAAACTGGCCGACAATCGGGGGCTTTGTACAAGTGATTGCTGTCCCAAATTAAAGAACAGTCTTCTACTGAGTTGAAAGGGCTGTTAGATCGGGGTGGTCTGCCAGCCACAAAGACATGCTGAGATAATGTCAGCTGTGACTGAAGGCCAAAGTCTGTGACATGCAGCCTTCATGGTCATGACTCCACGGTGTAGGCCTCTTGCCTGGCTGCATCCTCTTCTGAGAGCAAGTTATTATTTTCTCAGTTGGTGACATTATTTCTCCTTTCTATTTCCCACGTTTGTTCTGAGCTAGCCTGAGCAATCTGACAATATTGTCTCTAGTTTCTTGGTATTAATATCAGGTCTATCCCAATAGTCAGAAGAGGTGAGGTAAAGAATGCAAAACTACAAGCCCATGGTCATATGACAAATGGTGCAAGCAGCCCAAGAAAACCCCTACACCACACATTGCTGACAAGCAGACATAAGATAGCATGTAATCCAGGAACCCTGGATCTCTGTTCCCTTTGCTTGGCCAATCACTCCCTGTTTGGATAGTACAAAGGTAACCATATCACAGTGGCATGGCTCAGGTAACCTATAGCTATTACACTACTAGAATTTCCCAAACTAGCAGTTGATTTCATACCATCTGGGAGCCCATCTTACTACATGAAGAGTAGGTATTCTAGAACCCTGTTCATTCAAGGACAAGTGGCATTTTCACACGTACAAAGCCAAGCGTTGGCAAGCTGTGGCACACAGGCTAAATACAGCCTGTGCCTGTTTCAGCAAATAAAGTTTTATTGAAACACAAGTTTGTCTACCCATTTACCTTCTGTTCATGGCTGTAAGCAGTGGCGCTTTCTCTCAAAGCAGAAAGCCTACCCAGCCACGGGGGGAAAGTCCCATTACAAAGGAGATGGAAAGTGGACTTGATCTTCCAGGCCTGTGTGGACAGAGGGTGAACTGACTAATCTTAAATGAAAAGAATGTATTACCTAAGGCTATTCAGATAAAAATAAATTTTAAAAAGCCATTTCCCTCAATTCTTCTTGCTGAAAATGAAAAAGCTAAAGGTTTCACAATTTCTTCACCATGTAATTCTATCTCAGGACTGTCAGCGTCTTAATAGTGTATTGATTGGCCCACACTTCAGCTATCTCTAAAGAAGCATTATTACTGTTGGGCCAAACATGAAAAACTACTTTTAAAGGCCTTTTTAAGGGCTTTTTGATTTTTCAAAAGCTTCTTGGGGACTTATTGAGCTTCTCTGAGAGCAGAATTAACTCTACAGAGCTTTCTCTGTTCCTGAGACCATGAATTCATCCGCAGCCAGGAAAGTATCAATGACTCATGACGGGGAAATGAGGGACCCTCGAGATGAATCAATGTGGTCATTAGTTACATGGACACCTGGATTCCCAGTCCTTTTCTAAGTAAGAAGATTTTTGCCGCCATCGCGTTGGAAGCTCATGATAATTACCAATAGCCTTTAAAACGCATCGAATGGGTTCCGGTATGAAAGGGTAGGGAGTAAAGAGAAAGGAAGATGGATTGTAAAAGTTAAATCTGTTGGTGCATAACACTGTTTTTTCAATTGTATAAATGCCTGGCAAGCAGAAATAAGACGTCTTCATTTATAGCCTTCACTGGATTTATTGATTGTTCATATCTTTCCCTTCACCATAAAAAAAATAGCATGAGAATAACTTTCATTGAATGCTTAAAAAAAGATTTGGTGACTGTACGCTAAATGTTATCACTTGGGGCTCATGTTGTGCTCTGGCTATCTCTGTGCTCCTGTTTTCTCCATTGATCAGATAATCCTGTTGCACTGGCCTCTGCCTCACTGTGTTCTTGGGAAACCACCTGACCACCTACAGCCTTATTCTGCCATCTTAAAAAACTATAGAATTGGGCCAGTGAGATAGCTCCACAGACAACGGTGCTGGCCTCCAAGACCAGCAGTCTGCGTTTGACCCCTAAGACCCACATGGTAGAAGGGAAGAACTGACTCCTGCATGCTTTTCTGTAACATGGGCATCATTGCACCAGTGTGCTGCCACTCACACACGCAGCCTAGGCACATGCAATAATTTTTGTTAATTTATTAATTATCTATTAAAATAGTAAAAATAAAGTCCAAAGGATACAATGTACAATTTTCAAAAGTTGGATTTGTTAAGGTATAATTAACATATAACTTACAGTTCTCAGAGTTCTATACATTTTGACAAATACATACAATTGAACAACAACAATCCAGAATAGTTGAGGGTGAGGCTAACCCTAACCTCACCAATCCATTCCTCTGTTGTAACAACTCCTTCTTCTAGTCATAGCTTCTGCAACCACTAATTGGTTTCTTCTTCTCTTGTCTTCCTCTTAATAATGATGTTTCCTCTTACTTCAGTTATCCAAATGTCTCAACTTGTGTGTTTGACTTTGTAGAGTCATTTCTCTCCTGTCTTTATGTGTGTTCTGGGGATCAAACCCAGTCATGAGGCTTGCTCAGAAAACACAAACCTATTGAACTATCTCCCTCGCTCTTGCCCATCTTAATCTTCCGAGTAAATTTCCAGCTTCCATCATGTAAGCATCCACAACTCAGGAGAACCTTAGGATAGGCTCATGGGTACCTTGAGCTGAGCTTTCCTTTGAGACTGGGAATATTTTCCCTCCTTTAATCTCCTTCCATTCATCTCCTGCCTTCCCATCTCTCTTCTCCTCTCCCTTCCCCTTTAACTTCTCCCTCTCCTCTGTCTCTTTTCTATCTCCCTCTCTTGTTCAACAGTGTCTCCTTGTACAGGATGTCCTGAAACTCACTGTGTAGACCAGGCTGGCTTTGAACTTGCTCTGCCTGTAAAATGGTGAAATTACAGGTCTGAACAACCATAGTGATTTTTGAAGAACATTTGTTCGTTTACAGGTTTATTGTCTACCAGACTCCCCCAATAGTTTGATCACAGGAGTTTTGTTCTCTGACACATGTATTCACCCTTACATGCAGTGGAGTTACAGGAACCCACCCTGTTAGTTCAAGCACACGTGCTCCCTGTGGGGGAGAATACTTTCTCAGCTGTGAGGCTCTCAACTCAGAGAACCACAGAATCTTCAGTCTTGGCAGGACCCTTGATGTCATCTCTGCCTTCACCACTCAAATGTAGTTTTCAGAAGGACAGAACTGGTAACTGCTGGGAGTCTGTGAGAAAAGCAGAGTCCCAGGAGCCACCCAGAGCTACTGAGTCAGAACTTCAGTTTTAATAAGATCCCAAGAGATGAGAGCTCGCACGAAAGCCGGAGAAGTGCTGCTGCTCAGGAGCCTCCTCTAAGATGCAGGGGTCTAACATGTCGGTAGCTTTCAGGGTCCAGCTCCAGCATGCCACGTGCTTCTGTGCCAGAATAGCGGGTTCAGACTTGGGTTGCACATTGAAGCCACAGAGTGACGTAAAGAACAAGGAGGAGAAGGAGGAAGAAAAAGAGGAGGAGAAGATGGAGGAGGAGGAAGAGGAGGAGGAGGAGGAGGAGGAAAGAAAGAGGGAGAGAAAGAAAGAGAAAGAGAAAAGAAAGGAAGGAAGGAAGGAAGGAAGGAAGAAAGGAAAAAGACAGAAGGCCCTCTGATGCTGAGACCTTGCCCCTAAATGATAAGATTGGAATCTCTGCTGTGTGAAGTCTCTTGGTGGCTTTGAACTCCTGATCTGGAGCCATCTATTTGCATCTTACATTATCTCCTTCTTTCTTTGCTTTGATTTCCTGTGAAAATGCAAATATGCCCTTAGAAAGGCAAAACTGTTATCTCTCATTTACACTTTGCTTGAAAATAGTGGTTTTTTTTAATCCGCATAAATAATTTATCACACGCTCTCTAATATGCGGTCTTGGGCATGGCAATTCGCGCAGGAGCATTCTGAAGTGGAAAGGCCAAGAGTCTAGGGAGGAGATAAAAGTGCACGGTAGGAAGGTGGCATTGAAGGGCAAAGGTCATGCCTGACCTCGGTCCACTAAACTGCTTTGGGGAAGGAACTGGGTCAGGGCCAGAACCTGAAGCTTTTATTTGGCTGGTCCACTGAGGCCTTCTTCCCTTCTTCCTGCTCCCTCATGCTCAGGGTGGGCTGAGGCACTGAAGTAGAAGTTGCCTGAAACATTTTAAGAATGTTTATCTTAAAATGAAAAATAAAATCACTACCCGTAATTACATTGATGTACTATTAATAAAATTATAACACAAAATAATCCTGTGATAATAAATAAGTTTGGAGGCACAAACAATTTAGGTTCCGATAACGAATATAATTATGTATCAAATTTTAGAAAATATTCAGATCCTAAATTCTGCTTTAAAGGTATTCATTTCTCAAACCAAATTATTTTTGCCAAGTCAGTCAATTTAATCTAGATGCTTGAGAATAAAATCTCACCACAGTCTCTCCCCTTTGTTCCCGATAGGCTAACTTTTAAGTCTGAGCAAATATACTGAGTTCTGGTAATAATGACTTTGGCATGCAAGACAGATTCATAGATAGATACCTTGGAGGTTTAAAAACTTGCTTCTTGGGTCTTTAAATGTCCCCGTAGGTGATCTTTAGAAACAGTTGTCTATTACAGTTCACTCTTTACATCAAACAAATATTATGGGAAGAAGGGATTTTCTTTGGAATTTCTGGTGAGATAGAAATATTGGTGGTCGCTATCTGAACCAGGTGTTTCCAGGTTATTGACATCTTGCTGAAAGAATTGAAGAAGCACACACACATATAACAAAGCAGCAAGGGATTTTCTTCAAAGGCTGCAAAAGTGCAGAGTAAACACGCAGCAAGAAAGCAGTAGGCTCCAGGCAAGAGTATTCAAGAGCCTCAGCCATGCTGAAGAAGGAGTAAGTGTTTGGGAGTGGGGTATAGGTGGTTTTCTGTTTTTATTGGCAGGCTTAGGTTATACATGCCTTTGCTCCCTATGTGTGTCCTTTCCCGTGATGCATCTAACTTCAACCCTACACATAATGAATCATGCATAGGCACATGATGGTACATAGGTCATCATATGCCTGTGTGCTCATTATGAGACTGTAGCTTGTATTACTGTACATGCACCAAAAGCCAGTGCAGGATGGGCCAGCGCATTTTGCCTCCAGTTCTAAGCTATGTCCCAGGGTAAGTTTAACCACAAAGGGGAGCTACTGGAAGGTTAATAGGGAACTACTTGGTAGTGTTAGGGCTGAGATATTAGTTGCTTTGCTTGGAGAGAGGTATATGTGTAGCTCGGCGCAGTTGGAGCTCCAAGGTCATTAAAGCTATTCCTGCAAACTACCTGCTTCAATCGCACCGTGCAGCGTTGTTATCTGCAGGTACGACTCTAGTCCAGTGGTTATGAACCCTCCTCATGCTGCAGCCCTTTAATATAGTTCCTCATATTCTGGTGATTCCTGGACATGAAATTATTTCATTGCTGCTTCATAACTGTCATTGTGCTACTGTTATGAATTGTAATGTAAATACCTGATGTGAAGGATGTCTGATATGTGATTCCTGCAGGGGTCACAGCCCACAAATTGTGAACCACTGTTTTAGAGCATATTCATGTTATAACTAAATACTTGTTGCCTACACATTAGTAACTTCTCTCTGTCCTTAGTTACTACCGCCATTGTGTTTTCTGTTTCTCTGAGTTTGATTTTTTTTTCTTTTTAAGTACTGGACAAAATTGTAATCTTACAGTATTCCTCCTGTGACTAGGTTTCTTTACTTAACAAAATGTCCCATAAGTTCATCCATGATGCTGTATATTACAAGATTTCTTTTTATTGGGGAGGAAGATATTCACATTACACACACACACACACACACTCATGCACATGCACACACACACATGCACGCACACACATGCACACACACATGCACGCACACACATGCACACACATGTATACACACATGCACACACATGTATACACACATGCACACGTACACACACGCACATCCACACACGCACATGCACACATTCACATGCATGCACACATACTTTCCTTACCCATCCATCTACTGAAGGAATTAAGATTGGTCCACAGCTTGACCCCAGTGAACACTGCTGCAGAAGCAAAGGCGTACTGAGGTCAGCATTGCTGTTTTCCATTATGACCATGCAGTTTGCTTTCTTAGGAAACTGTGAATGGAAGATGGAGGACGTTTTTAATAGCATGTTTTCTGGTGAGCATAATTATTTTTCCCATTAATCTGATATTTGGATTTTACTTGGATACCAGTTTTAGTATATAGAGTCTACATTTTCCCACTGGCTTATATTTTCAGTTCAGAGTTTGTATTTATTTTTGAACATGTACAGACTGGAATGACTAGCTTGAATATTCTTCACAAGTTTCTATTTTTAAACTAAAATACTTGGGGAAGTTACGGCAGATTTTTTTTAAGCATGAAAAGAATCCCAGTCATTTTCCAAATGAATCTTCAGTATCAATTCAGATTTCTTAACGAAGGATACTCCTAAGAGAATTCAGTGATGATCGTTACTCATACCTCTTGAACACTTGACATCAGACAAACACTATTCTTTTTAAACGATGTTCTTAAAAATTAATTATCTTTTCTTTTGTGTGACTCAAATACGAATTATTCCGGTTTTTAAAAGAAGGGAACACCTGTAAATATTCATCCTCTTGGGCTGAGCGTTTCATGTAGCTACTTATTTTGTCATGAAAATGTGGCCACATGCGAACTTGAAACCATGAAGTCAAATGTGCAAGAACTGTACAACACATATGTGACAGTATTCTATGCTGTCCACGTCTGTTCCTTTTTCCAATTTTAATATGTTTCCCTGCTTTCAGCGTCTCGTCTTTGCCCTATATGCCTTCCATATATGTTCTTGTTCTCTGTGGTTAGGGGAAGCTGAGGAACGCACAAGTACATCTACATGCCCACACAGGTCCACAGGGAACAATAGCACATAAAATACACGAGGCACACATACATATACACACATACACAGGGGACATACACCCACACATATGCCTTCTTACTCCTTATTAATTACAACTTTTCTATTGCCACAGTCTGCTTCTTAACCCAGTGAAGGAAGATAGCTTGAATGGTCTGGTTTTCTGTACATGTATAATTAAGTTCACCGCTACACAAGAGCCTGGATCCAGAGAATCATTAAGGCCGTTCCCCTAATTCACCAAATGAACACTTTCAGGACACTTACCACACATAGGACACCATCAGCATGTTCTAAACGTCTTCACGGAAAATTTGTCTCTGATCAGTGCACTCAGCAAACACTCTGACCTATTGCTGCAACTCAGACCCAAGGGCCTTAATAGTGTCTCCTGAGATACATTGTTGCAGTCTAGACACAGACGAGGAGGATGTGCTGGGACAACCCAGCCCTAACAGAGAAGGATACTGTGCCTCACCAATTTAACCCAGAGAACTAAGTCAGAGGAGTAACATGACTCACCCAGGGCCCTTTAATAAGTAACAAACAACACAGAAGGACAGAGAACATGAGGATCAGACATACTGGATGAATTAAGCTCTGCAGCTGTTGGAAAACATGAATGGGCCTAGTGCTCTGGGCAGCAGCTGGAACTAGATAGTGTCTCCTGCCAGTCGTAGGTGTATTCTGGGTGTGGGCACCCCCATTTGAACGGATCAGTCACTATTCCTACCCAGGAGAACCCTTACCTTTTATCACATTCCTCTTTTGGAAGATCCTTCATCATCTCAAGATTCAAACTTTGGTTCACCATTATTCCAGGTCCATGTAGGAAATGCGTGATTTGGTTCTTTGTCTTGTTTGCCAGCTCAGTGCTTGTGGGCTTTCAGTCTGGGGTGGACTCAGCTTTCTCTCTGGGAAATGTAATATCTATGGGATGAAAGGAAGTACATATTTAGTCCACATCCACTGTGAAGTGTGCAAAGTCCATCCGTTTGTCCCATGAGTACATCTTTGAAAATATAATTGATGCCCCATTGTTCAAGGCAAGAAACTGAAGCTAACTCTCTCATTCTTGACTATTGCTCTTCTTCATACTGTCATTTCAATTTTATCTGTCTATTATTCTATTTTTCTTTATTTTTTATTAATTTTTTTTTCATTTTACATACTAACCCTGCTTTCCCTTCCCTCCCCTTCTCCTATCCCCTCCTCCTCCCTTCTATCCCACCCTCTATCCACTCCTCAGAGGGGGTAAGGCCACCCTAGGGGAGTCAATAAAGTTCGGAATACCACATTGAGGCAGGACCAAGCCCCTCCCCTTTGTATCAAGGCTGAGCAAGGCATCCCACCATAGGGAATGGGCTCCAAAAAACAACTTCATGAACCTGGGATAAGTTCTGGTCCATCTGCCAAGGGTCCCCCCAACAGATCAAGTCACCCACATTCAGAGGTCCTAGTTTGGTCCCATGCAGGTTCCCCAGCTATTGGTCTAGAGTCCATGAGTTCCCACTAGCTCAGGTCAACTATCTCTGTGGGTTTCCCAGTCATGATCGTGAACACACACACACCCCTTTGCCCCTTACATTTAAGACCAAGAGCCTAAGACATTCTCCACTGCTTCTTTGGCTAAGTATGTTTCTTGAGACGACACCATGGTTGCTCTTTCTAACAAGGCCACCATTTGGACATGAGGACATGGCACACAACATCTTTCTCTTGAACCTTTCTGCCCCCAAGCCCATTTCCCCGTGTGGCTGGGTACAACGCAAGTTTCCCTGAAACTGGCTGTTTTCTCCCCCCACTTGACTCCTTCTACTTACTTGGTAACACTTCCCAGATTAAGTAATCATCCCATATCCCTCAGTATCTGTGAGGGATGAGTTCCAGGATACCCCATGGCTATTCAGGTCCCTTGTATAAAATGACACAGTAAATAATAATAAATAGTAAATACTCCAGTGCACATTCTTCAGTATACTTTAAATCATCTCTTGATAACTTATAAAAACCTAATACAATATAAATCCTGTGTTAGTAGTTGTTATAAGGTATTGTTTAGACAATAATGACAACAAAAAAGTCTGTAGAGTTTTTAAAAGGGCAGTTTTTGAAGGATGAGGGAAGTGTTTTCCAACCGTGGCTGGATGAATCGCAAGGATATTGAAGCAGTGGATATGAAAAGCTGGCTATAACTTCCAATCCTTTTAGTCTGCCACCTAGTCCTTATTGTCCTCCTTTTAGGAAGTCCACAAATAAAAATAAAATCAATCTCAGATTGCAAAAATGTGCTTTTAATTCTTTTCACAGGTTTTCTCTGGGCATCAGAAAATCCATATTTATTAGCATTGTTGCTGGATAACTCAAAAATAAAGTCTGCATTCTCTTGCATCCTAGGCTCACCTCCAACACTGAAGATCTGCCCTCCCCACCTTCTCTTCTCACCCCTCCCAGCCTTGCATTTCCACTGTGTGGGAGGACTGGATATGGGCTGCCTGGAAATTATGATTTGCCTTCCCAGAGCCTTTACAGAGATAGGAGATGGCCTTGGTCCTGTGATCAATAAGTTGTGTGTGTGTGTGTGTGTGTGTGTGTTGTTAAATGCTGCATTACATTTTGCTTTTATTTCATTTTACTTTTGGCAAGTGAATGGCTTCCCAAACCTCAGGGCCTTTCTGAAAATAAACCTCATACAGGACTTCCTTTGCTTTTAACAAGTGACATCTGACTGAGCCGGCGGTGGGGGTGGATGTCTTTTGTGAAGCTGAGATAGCAATGTCTAGGTCGAACTGAGACATCATTTTTCTGATGTCTTCACTTTATAGAAGAGAAAAATAAGGTCTTGAGAGGTCAGTGGAATCACTAAACTCCCTCTGACAATTAGTGACAGGACTGGGAGGAGAGTACCGATCTCCTGACCCCACGTCTGTGGAGACTTCCAAGATGTGGCGGCTTTCACAAATGAACCCTGTATTTTGCGATTGCGAGCCAGCTCTCCACATAGATGCCTTCAGGAAGAGACACAGTGTTGTATGACAACTCTGGGCCCCCTAGCTTTGCTAGGCCACATGTAGCTAGCAGCTATGGGAGGCCAGATGTCCTTGAAGCATCCCCGGCATTTACAGCCCATTCTTGGAGCAGCAGATCTCTGTGCTGTCAGGAAGATGGCAGCTTGTGTCTCTTTCTTGCATGTTTAATTTGGCAGCTCTGGACAGAATGACATCGTCTGTGAGGGCAACTCTTCCTGCCCACCTCCCCCTTGGGAGTGCTCATCTTGTGTGCTTCACTTCCTCCCACTGAGATGCTCAGGTCTGAATCTTTCTCTAGGCATTTCCATCGGCGCTGTTCCTCCTATCCTACCAAGGCCATGACCTGAGTTGCCCTCTGTCCTTTTAAAAGGCATTCATATTTTCTCTTAGACCCAAACAAAGATATTCCACTGATTAAATCACGAGCATTAAAAAAAAATAACACCTACCTCCTCTCTTGATTTTGGAGAACACACATCCGCTAACACCTACCTCCTCTATTGACTGTAGACTCGTGAACACACATCCGCTAACATCTGACTTTTTCTATGATTCTGTTTTGTCCACTTTTGCCCACTTGTTTGTTTATGTTTCAAATAGCTTCACTGGTTCCATTGCTTTCCACAATGCCAGCTCTCTGTCTCTCAGTCTAGGATGGGCTGTGTGTTGTTTCCAGGGTTTTGCTATCACCAGAAATCCAGATCTCGCATTCTGAACTTTATCCACTACATATATTCCCTTTCTGGATCACATTGAACACGAGCATCTGACCTGCTATAGATTCTGCAGTTGCTGTCTTAGGAGACAGCTAAATTACGGCTGAATTAGTCATTCTGATTATGCGAATGGTGCTGTAGTAATGTGACTTTTCCTCCTTTGCAGGAAGAATGGTGCCCATTTTTGTGAAGAAACATGCAGATAGAAGTTCTTAAAACAGCTTCCTCTACCTCGCTCTATTTTATGTTCTTTAAACAAGACATTCATTTAACTCGAGGTGTATACTTCAAAGAGTAGAAGTTTCCAGAGCACCCGGAGTCTGATCAGTAAAGGCATTTGAGAGTGGTTGGTCCTGTATCTTCCAATGCATCATGCAGGATGCCCATTGGCTGGTCTCGGGTGAGAAGAAGGGCAGTCCCAGTTTTAGCCTTGTGAATGAGCTCAAGACACTACCTGGAGATGGACCTTCCCACACTTCAGTTCAGAAGGGAGCATCCCGCTGAAAAATCCTCAACCATTGCCTTACTTCCTGCTCTGTCTATGCAGGTCTAAATGTGGAAGGAAAGTTTAAAACATTCAGAGGAAAGCACAGAATGAAGCGTCCATGAACTTGGATAAAGGTTCTTATATAAGACATACTAGCCACAAATGATAGTTCACCAGGAGTAAGTCCAGGACTATTCCTGGGAAATCCCACGATTGACATAATCATGGTTTAGACTTTAATGAGGCTGGTGATTATTAGTCTTCTTGTCCTGTCGTAACAGAGTGCCATATGCTGAGTAGCTTAAATGGTAGTAGTGTATTGGGGCCAGCTTTGTTGGGTTCTGGGGGCAGCTCTGTTTTGCAGATGACCACATTCCTATTGAGTTCTAGCAAGCAAGGAGTGAAGCAGAGCAGAGAAGGGAGAGGAGAGGAAAGAGGGTGACTGTTTTTGTACCATGTAGCTGTAGCTGGCCTAAAACTTGCTGTGTAGACTTACCTGCCTCAAACATGCCTCCGACTCCTGAGTTCTGAGATTACAGTCACAGTTTTATTGGATTAAGCACCTAGCTTTGTGCCCTCCTTAACCTTAACTGCCTTATAAAACCCTCTTCTCCATGGTCACATGGGAATTTGGTACACTGGCGTATTAATTTTGGAGGGATGCAATTCAATCCATAGAGATGGCCATGCATTTTCTAGTAGTATGTGTTGTTGCCTACCATGCTTCTTGCTCTGTTATGCCTCCAGAATCCAGTTTTAAGGAACAATTGGCTGCACAACTGTTTTCTTCTCCCAATAAAAAAAAAGTCTTCCCAAGCCCATTTGTATTGTGCTCTTGTTATACTTTGTATTTTTTGTGCTATGTTGTTTACATTCTTATCACATGATGTGGGAGTGATTTTTTATTAATAAAGAAACTTCCTAGACCCATTTGATAGGCCAACCCTTAGGTAGTCCGAGTAAACAGAATGGAATGCTGGGAGAAAGAAGCTGAGTCAGGGAGTCGCCATGATTCTCCCACTCCAGACAGACACAGGTTAAGATCATTCCTGGTAAGCCAGCTCGTGGGCTACACAGATTAATAGAAATGGGTTAGATCAATATGTAAAAGCTAGCCAATAAGAAACTGAAACTAATGGGTCAGGCAGTGTTTAAAAGAATACAGTTTCCATGTAATTATTTTGGGTAAAGCTAGCCGGGTGGCGGGACACAGCCCGCCGCTCCGTATTTCAACAGAGTGGCACCCAAAGTGCTAATGAACTCCATGTAAAACCTGAGAGGGCTTAAAAAGGAGAGAGAGAGAATTTAAGACAGCTTTTTGCTGTTTGTGGGTTGCGTGCCTCAAAGAAATTGTCCTGACTCAGCAGCAGGAAAAAACTGGCTGTTTTAAAATGCCGGCTTTCTGGGCTGTGCCGCCATTACAATCTCTGTCTGGCTCCTGTGGGAGACAGAGCTTTTGAATGGAACATTTGGAGTAAAGCTCTACGGCTTGCTTGATGGCAATGTGGACTGCTGTATGCCTGGAACTGTGTGTGGCTCAGGGGCACCAAATGGCTCTGAGGCAGGAGCGGCTTGGCTCAGCTCTGCCATGCTGAACTTTGCTGGTCTCAGGCAGGAACTACTGTAATTACCATAAAAACAGCCCAATTAAGGTTTCAACTGGGCAGGACACAGGCGGTACCGTATTACCTGTACATGGCGCAACTTAAGTTTTTAAGAACTGCTTAACATTTTAAGAAATGCTCCTGGATAGTAAAAAAATGTTACAGATTCACAATAAAACAGATTCAGACATAAAAGACCACACTGTTGGATGAATGTACATAGGCTTGAGAGAGAGAAGAAAAAGAATATAGAGAATAAAGTTAAAGGTTTAAAAAAAAAAGGTAAAGTCTAAAGAGACAGAATACAGACAGTTAAGAGATTAAAAGAAATAAAGAAAAATAAGCCACGTAAAAATGGAAAATTCACAGAGAGTCTGGATTATGTATATTGTGTTTTCTTTAAAATTTTTGACTATGAAGGAGCTAAGTACAAAGAGACATTTTATTCTATGGGCTGCCAACTGGAACCAAAACGGATATCATGAGGGTATGACTTCAGAATTTGGGTCTAAGGATATGATGCTTTGGAGAGGGTCTTCTTTTGTTTTCACAGAGGACCAGACCCTATGGATTGCATCTATCCCGATATGGTATGATAGACCACAACCTCCCAAAAAGTTCCTGTGAGCACCCTCAAAAAATTACTTCACTCAACTGACAACTGAGATAAACCTGGCACACAGGTTACACCCTAAATGATCTGATTAACAGCGTTCCCATTCAGCAGGAAGCAGTTTGGAGAGAAAAAACTGCGCCCATGTTCCCAAAATATTGTTTATAAATGTTCTTTTACATTTAAAGGGGGAAATTATATAGGTATGAGTAATTTGCATTGGTGTGGATTTTACAGTCAATTTTGTTATATGTATATGTATTTCTGATCTTGATTAAGGTATTGTGATTGTGTAGTTCATTTAAAAATGTAATGTATAATTAAGAAATATAGGTTAATGGATAATCATCAGTAATAGTCAAGCTTGTAGTCATGTTAGTTAGATTTTCTAGATATATAGAGATACATTTCAGTTAGATAGACATTCTTCATATCTTTCAAAGACTGCAGAATATGGCATTTAATGTTTTAATAACTTAGGACTTTTCATGACAATAAGACATATCTGCTCCTGGCAGCACCAATCTACTTCAAGAGGAAGATGGGCATTGAAGAGGCTCCTTATGGAGTTTGATAGCCATCTGGGCAAGAAACTGCTCTTGCCTGGACTGTTGCATAAACTGGACAAAGAGAACCCGCAGAGAGAGGACTGCTGAACTTGCCTAAAGGTGAGACGGTCTTTTGGGGTTCATGACTCATGAAAGAGTCTGTGAGACATTCTGCAGGACACAGCAAATAGTGACTGAACTGTCTTTGAAATTTCCTGCTTCATGGAAATGTCTGCTGGATACTATGGGCCTGAAGGCTGAAGATGAATGCCCCAACCGTACAAAAGAACTTTGGGCGACTGTCCAGGCAGCGAGATGTCTCTGTCATTTCTAGAGTTTTCTTATTTCTTGTTTACTTAGGTAGTATTATATCCTTCTGGAGTCTTTGATGGAGTTGAAGAATGAATAGATAGTTATAGTTTTCCTTAGTTATGATAAAAGATAAAATAGATATAAATATTGTAACTGTAATTCTTGCTTGATAACTGTTTTGCTATATATAATTTTACTATGTTAAAGTTAAAGCCTTTCTTTTTTGTTTAAACAGAAAAAGGGGAAATGATGTGGGAGTGATTTCTTATTAATAAAGAAACTGCCTAGACCCATTTGATAGGCCAACCCTTAGGTAGTCGGAGTAAACAGAACGGAATGCTGGGAGAAAGAAGCTGAGTCAGGGACTCTCCATGGTTCTTCCACTCCAGACAGACGCAGGTTAAGATCATTCCTGGTAAGCCAGCTCATGGGCTACACAGATTAATAGAAATGGGTTAGATCAATATGTAAAAGCTAGCCAATAGGAAACTGAAACTAATGGGTCAGGCAGTGTTTAAAAGAATACAGTTTCCATGTAATTATTTTGGGTAAAGCTAGCCCGGTGGCGGGACACAGCCCGCCGCTCTGTATTTCAACAATCACAGAGGCTGTCACGTAATGGAGCCCATTCTCAATGGTTGTTGGAGATGGGAGAGGTGATTCTATTGTTTGATGATCTAGTTTTATCTGTGAATGGGAGGTCTGAATTCTGTCTCAGGAATGTAGACTAGGGAAGTGTGAGCAGGGTTTGATGGGTACTAGATGCATCTATTTTTTGATCTTGGTGGCATTACAATGTGCTCATCTTCCTATATGTAATTCTTCAGACTGGATATCTGTCCTACATACCTACATATGTTACATGTTAATAAAACATGTGCCCTGTGTATTCCACACATATAATATATGTCTAGGTTGGTAAGACATTATGTTAGTGTGAGTTTGTGGGAATAGTTATGCTTATATATTATTTAGCAAAGTACAGTTTTCTCTGGCCAAGTTTTCAAAATGGAAAGCATTTACCTTTGGCTGAGCAAAGGGGCATCTAGAAATGAGCCCTGCAGTCTCTGATAACGTGAGCAAACGGTCCTACTCTCAAGGTCACTCACTGCAACGTTGTTTATCACGATACAATGGAAAACAACAGAAAAGAGAACAGATAAATCAAACATCACACGATAGAGTATTATTCAGATGTTAGCGAGGAAGCAGAATATCTGCTGACTTGGAGATGTCTGTGGCTTAATACATATGCAGAAGGTGCTCTTGTTTGCGATTAGCACAAGTGTACGTGACATTCTCGGTGTTTCTAGATACATGTGGAAAGCCACCCAGAACACCTGGTGGCTTTCCAGGAAGGGAAAGGTAAAACAACACTTTGTTATGTCCAATCTACTCAATAAACATTGCAAGTTTTATTTCATTTAAGTCCATGAAACCAAAACATGATTTTTCCCCCTTCTGTGTTTCTCTCACCTTCATTTAGGGTAGCATCGAGCATTCCACAGTTAATGTTTCCCCTTATTTTCTTCACTTCTATGCATGGGGTAGAAGGCAGACTCCTCATCCAATGATGTTGAGAAGAGTAGGGAAGGCCATTCGCCTGCCGGCAACATCATTAATTGAGTTTAAATCACCAGAGAATTCGAGTGCATTTTTTAAAAACAAAACATTCAAAGTAATTTTGACCACTGTTAGTTCCATCCCCCACCCCCGAAGGCAGGAAGCCGGTGAATGTCATGAGTCTCATTTGTCTCTAACTAGATTCACATGATCCAGTTGTCATACTGGAAGGAGAGGGAACCTTCAGGGAATGTGACAATTGCAGAGGAAAGGGATGGGCTCCTTCTAAAGCCAACCTTACATTTGCCACGAAGACAGCTTTATGTCTGCGGCCCCAGGACCCACAGTATGCAGAGGCTCTCAGAAGTAAAACAGGTTTCAAAAGTGGGGCCTGCAAGAAAGAAACAAGAGGTGCATTTGAAGAAAGAAATTTGTCTCCTCAGTCAGCTATGACCATCCAGAACAGGCAGAGACAGCATGGATAAGAAAAGAAGTCAGGTCCTCTCTAGCAGAGCAGTCAGTATGCTAAAAACCCATGTTTGCAAAATTGACGCTAGGCAAGTTATGTAACGGGGTTTCAAATGTGGAGACAATGTGGTGGAAGGGGGCAGTGGGGGCTGGGATTGCCGGGTACACAAAACTGAATGTGGAGCTAGGCCTGGTGGCACTAACTGTCATTCTTCCAGCACTTGGAAAGACTAAAGAAGGAAGGTTTTCATTTCATGCCGTGGTCTCTGCATTGAGTTCCAGGTGAACCCAGGCTACTCGATTAAGCTCTGCCTGGAAAAGTAAAACAAAACAAATTGCAAACAACAGCAGTAAACCCTCTGAAGATACAGTTACGGTTACCGTCCATTCATTGGGGGAACACACACTGCAAGCAGAGCCTGGGGAGAAACTGTGAGTCTCCTGTTGAATCTGTCCTCCACCTGATCTCCTTGAGGGCCTGGGTCTGCTCTGGCCACAGAAGGTGGTGACTTAGTTTCAGTTCTGTGCATTTGAGGATAATTGGTGCATGGGTGTGGGCAGCTGACTCAGCCTTTCCCTGCCTCCATTGCTATGGCTATGAAATGGGTAGGTAGTGCAAATAGTCACACCTTCTTGTTATGGTTGCTATGGGGTTTTTAAAAGCACTTCAAAGGGGTTGGAGAGATGGCTCAGTGGTTAAGAGCATTGCCTGCTCTTCTAAAGGTCCTGAGTTCAATTCCCGGCAACAACATGGTGGCTCACAACCATCTGTAATGACCTCTGGTGCCCTCTTCTGGCCTGTAGACATACACACAGACCGAATATTGTATGCATAATAAATAAATAAATAAATAAATAAATAAAAAGCACTTCAAAGAGGGCCCTGTACCCAGAAGATGACATACATATAATACACACACATCATACATATAAACATATTAAGATGTTAGTCTTTTTTTGCCTTATGAACACTTTATTTTTTAATTGATTTTTATTGAGCTCTACATTTTTCTCTACTCCCCTCCCTGCCTTTCCCCTCCCCCCTTCAACCCTCTCTCAAGGTCCCCATGCTCCCAACTTACTCAGGAGATAAGATGTTAGTCTTAATACTCATGAATATTATTTATTCAAATTTATGAACCAGGGGGTCATTTTAAGTGAGAAAGAGAAAGAGCTGAACAACAAGGGAGGCGTCTACATTAGGACATTGGATTGATCAGGGATACCCCAAGAACTCCTCTGATGTCAAAAGTCACTGTTGATAAGAACTCAAACAGAAAGATTCAAACAGCGGTGGCTCGCCAGGCCAAGAATGCTGAAAGCAGATTCCAGTGTGGCATGGAGGTGGGGGAGATGACCTCTAGTAGCCTCGATGATCTATGGTGGCAGAAAGTATCTCTGCAGAGTCACCTTGCTTGGGTTCCCTGCCAGGCTTCACCTCAGAAGTGTAGTTCAGTCTGGATGTAGTTCGGTGTAAAAGAAGAAGCTGTGGTGTCCCGACTTGGACGTCCAGGTACTCGAGTTGAGGGGAACTTTGGGTTTATTAATGGGACAATTGCACACCTGCAAATGCCAAAGGGCAAGGAAATATATTCTCACCTTGCTAATAGGATTAGGTTCAATTGGGATGAAGAGTAGGAATCAGGGGCGGGGACGTCAGTCAACACTCCTCCAGGAAGGTTAACTGGAAGGGGCAGGGAGCGGTTCTGTCAGGTGGGGCGTGGCGATCACCCGCAGACCTCAGTTAGTGGTCGCAGTATCAATCTGTGGGGCGCTTCCTAAGGCCTTTGATCTTTCCCCGGGATCTGGCGAGGGCCCGTTTTCCTTTCGAGTGCATTCCTCTTGGTTTATTTATTGTATCTGCTTTCATCAGGGCCTGGAGGTCAGAACGCAGTTTGCGCTGGAGCTAGCACTCTTTGGGGGCAGTGCTGGAAACTCCAGCCAGCCGCCTACTGCTGGAGGGGAGGGGTTCTGTTCTCGGCTGGGGAGCTAAGTGCAGGTCCCCTCCTTGTTCCTGTTCCGCTATCCCAGCCTGGCCGAGAAATGTCCCTGTCAGAAACGGGCTTGAAGTTACCAGGATTACATGGGCGTTTGATCTCTTTCTCTGGAGGGTCTAAAGTTGTCATCCGCCACTATGAGGGAACCTGTTCCCCAGGCTCTAGACCCTAATCTCCATTCAGCTTTTGCTTCTGAGTGGCCTAGCCTCAGCTCTCCATCTGTGCGCCTTAAGTCCCATTTATCTTCTTAGCACCCCAGACTTGGCCAGCCCCGCCCCCTTGTCCCCACTTGCAAATTACAGCCCCTCCCTTGCTCATCCTCTGGAGCGCCAGACAGTGTAGAGTAACCTTTGAGGTGTTAGGAAAAGTGACTTAAACTGGGTGAAACGACACAGAGGGAGCATGGGGGGAAGAAGGGTCCCGCCAGAGAAACCCAGACACTCCAAGATTCCAGAGTCAGGACCCAGTCTAGGACCCTGAATCCGCAGTCCGAGTCAACGAACTCACGCGGAGTGTTGAAGTCGGTCCCACCCAGGCCCCCAATCTAGGTCACCCGCGGGGAAGGGCTGGCCTGGGGGCTGTCTGCTCCGGGGGTGGGCGAGGAGTGAATTGATTCAGACCCTGCCCCTCGCTCTTCCAGTAGACTGTAATTCCATCTCTGGTGGGTCGAGCCGCCCTCCCTCCGGCGGCCAGAGCGTCCCTCCCCTCGGCCTCCTACGTCCACTCCCCAGCCCTGAAAAGCCCTGCAGCCGCGAGCCCGCTCCACTCCTGCACGCCGGGCTCCTAGCTGCTGCCTTGCCTCCTCGGACTCCCCAGTGGCTCCTGGTCCAGCTCTCTCGGCCCCCCACCTCCTCACCCACGCGTCACTGGCGTCCCCGCGTCCCCCAGGAGACGCCCTTTCCCTGCGCGCCCGGGACTTGGTGAAACTTTGCAGACACCGTCGGTGAGATGGATTTAATCCCAACCTCCTTGCTCTGTTTCTTACTCCTGGCCTGCAGCCTCCCACCCGGCGCCGTGACACTCCAGACCGCTCTGCGAAAATCAGGTAAGGCTCTCAGAGTGCGCCACGAGCCATGGTGCCCGGAGCACCCTAGTCCCGGGCTTTGGTGGGGTCGCAGAGCACGCTGCTCCATGCTGCTCTCTCCGCTGACCGGCATGGGCTTATCCCGCGTAGGCTGTGCGCAGACCTCAACCGAAGGGTGAGCCTCGCCCTCCCCCAGCTCAGGCGGTTCCAGGGAGATTGTTTAAAAAAACGATCTGCTTTCCAGAGCTAGCAGAGGTGGTGGGCTCTGTATTGGGACCACAGACTGCTAAAAGTTGGGGGCAGCTACCGCTCAGTCTTGGTTACTGAGGGCTGAGAGAGCGCAGACGACTTCAACAGCTCCTCCTGCTTCTTTGAACATCTTATTGGATTCATATTGCCTAGAGCCCAGCCATTTCCTGTTGAATGTCTGAAGGAGCCCCCCCCCCCCCCACCCCTTCCTGGCTCTGGTCCTGTCCAAGCACTGGGCAGGGACCTGCGCTTTCTCTGCTGTTGGGATACTCTTGTACCCCGAGGCCATTTGTGCAGAAAGGAGCCCTTAGTGGGTTAACCTGATCTTGTTTAGAACTCCTGTCTTTGCTCTGCTGTTCAAACAAAGATGCATGCGCTGTAGGGCTAGTACAAAGGACCTGTGAGAACGTGAAGCCACAAAAACTCACATTTCTTCTAGGTAAAAGTATGGGTTTTTTTTTCTTCAAATCTACGTTGATTTAACTTATGTCATGAGGGAAAGTAGAACATTCGAAACAATAAAGTTCCAAGCATTGCTTCCACATAACGATTTTTAGTCATTGTTGGCCAGGACCATATTTAGAATTGGGGGGAAAAATCTGCTTTTTCTTAGCTTACTTTGCAAGTGGGGGTTGTCTTATGGGATTAATTATGTCTTCCGAACAATGGAAAGCAATTTACTATTTGGATTCAGCCTGCAAAACCTCACAGCAAGTGGAGTCCCCCTTCACAATGTTTCTACAAAAAAGAGGCAACCCAGGAAAAATTATCGGAGTGCAAACAAAATAATCTTGGCAGGTTCCCACTTGGCTGCTTAAGTATTTCTTATTGCTTAAGGATCTATGGGGAGTAGCGGGACTGTCGCCTTTCATGCTAGGAGATGCTTCCCTCTCCAGGACGCATCGGGGGTCACCTGTATCCCCGTACCTGACTTGAAATTTAGGAGCATTCTTAGCTTCTGCCTGACACTCGGATTGGGAACAAATCTATCTGCACACTGCCCAGTTCATTTGGGAGGCAAGAGCAGCCACCTGAGGTAGCTTCATGTTAAATTGTCTTCTCACATCTTCGTATAGCTTCCAGCACTTCAATATAAGGCGCCTTTGAACTTTCTTCCTTAAGAAAACTGCGCTATGATCACTTGCATCCTGCAGGTTTCTGCACATGAAACCACTATCGAGCTGCATGGTTGAATAGCTCATGCATACATCCATTCATGGCCCTCAGCCTGAGAGACACACACAAGGTTCTCTAAGGATAAACTTCGAGCCATGCAAGCAGAGTGTAAAATTATTGTGCAAAAGCCTGCTGTATAAAATTGTACACGTTTTGTCCCATTTGCCCCTTTACTTCCTAATTTTCGGTCGTTCCTCTCCTCAAAATATCTTCCACCCAGTTCACCTAGCATCTTGCTCAGATATTCATGTCACCAATGTATTGTGTTGACTTCTTTGATTTTATTTGAAGTATTGATGGGGATGATTTTGGAAAAAAACAAAACAAAACAAAACTTCCTTTTAAATTTTCTTGGGCCCCACCAAGGTGGAAGGGATATTTAAACTAAGCTGCAGCCGAGAAGAAGCTTTTTATTAAAAAAAAAATAACTTCATCATTTTATCCAGACAACGACTTTCAGGTTGAAAAGCTGCTTGGGTGAAAATGACAGGTACTTCATAAACTTCAGGGGAAATTTTCCTTGTGGGCTCATTTACATCCCATGGAAAGACTAGTTTTTGATCCGTAAAATTGGTCCAGATTAAAAACTGAGTGTGCCCCAGTTGGCTTAGAAGTGAGCAGCAAGGAGCTCATTTGTAATCTCCCCCAGACACCCCAAATCCTGCTCCAATGCATATGGGGTGACCTTGTGCCTTGCCGCCCCCGCCCCATAGAAATTGGCTTGCGTGCAGCACTTTGAAGGTGGTGTGGCCGTCTTGCAGGCATTGCAAAGCAGTCTGTTTTGTTTAGCCCTTCTTCTTGGCTCAATCGACTTTTGATAACTACAGTTTAGTTGAGAAGTCTTGGATCCCAATTAACCTGAAGGTTGCCTCTCTTTTAGAAAGAAATGGGTAGAAAAGAGCACCTTGCCCCTTCCCCCCACGGTGTAGCACCTTCTGGTATTGAGCATTAGGAAAGAAAGCTCCACCTATGCTAACACACAGGAGTTGCCACTGCAGTGCTCAAATTAAGTCAAATTAAATAATAATAACGGACACTAATTAAGGGCTCGTTGCACTTTTGTGAGAACTGATTTCTTTAATCAAGCCAGCAGCCTTGTTTCTTTGTTTTACTGGAGGGGGAAACAGCAGCTTAGAGAGAAGCTCGATATCTTACCTGAGGCCTTACAGAGGTTAAGTGCTGGAATGAGAATTTAGGTTCTGATGTTTGACACCAAATCCCAGTCCTCAGCTGTCTTGTTTGCAGAGCGGTGTAGCCTTGGGTGTTTTCAAGGCTGAGTTCTTCTGGGACAGAGCCCTGCAACCTGGCCTTACTGTTTGGTGTGGGAGACCTGTGTCACCTATGAAATATGACATGGGCCCCAAATAAAATAGTACCTAGACTACTGGGGTGGTTTGTAGGAAGATACTGTCCCCTGACCTCCCATATAAAGAGTGAGGAGTTATTTGCTGTTTTTTTGTTAGACTTTTGGGCATTAATGCTTGTGGGGGCCAGAAAGACACTGAAGACCCTTGGGGATAGAACTGTGAGGATGTGGAGGGTCCTATGACCATAGAACTTTAAACACGCCGCCCCTGCAGGCCTTCATGGATGTGTAAGCACAGTGAGCTGGAAAGGCTTCACTCCTGTTCTGCTGTAGGTCAGAGGCAAGTGAAAACCCATCATTTGACGAGAGGTCCTGAGGGATTTGTCCGAGTCGACATCAAAAGCTGAACTGGGGTGGTGTGAAGACCCCCAACACGTGAGGCCTATAGCCTGCTGCTTCTGCTCCTCAGCAAGAATTTCAGGGGGAGGGAGGAAAGAGTCACCCAAACCTGGGGACAAGCAGGGAAGAAACCACCCATAGTCGACAGGCAGATCTGTACCCATGGCCTTCGTTATGAAGGTCATTTCTAGGCAGCTCTGTTGAGAGGAAGACATCTAGGAAAATTCTCTTTTCAGGGGAGCTAGTTCATAGGCAGGTGCCCTTTGGTGACCAGAGAGAATACAGGCTCCCTCGGTGGTTAACGTCGGGTGAGGCTGAAGGCCAGAGGGGTTCATTACTGGATTTGTTTATTGATAGTTGTCCTTTGCATAGGTCTTAGATGACCACACTTTGTTTAACTGTCCACTAGGGGATGGCTTTTGAGGTGTTTTTAGCTTTGGGCCGTGATGAATGGCCATGGTGAATGAAGTTGCTACAGGCAGCTATCTATGTGTCCTTGGGTGGATACGCTTTTATTTCGCTTGGTAAGGTGCTGAGTGGGATCCCTGCTTCCCGTAAGATGGACTTTGCAAGAAAACACTGAACCATTTTTCAGAGTAGTTTTACTCTTCCGCATTCGTAGGAGCAACGTATGGGAGGTCCACTCATCCTGGATTCCCTACAACATCTGGGACATGTTCTAGTTTTGTTTCTGCAGCTGTGAGGAAAAAAACAAAACCTGACAAAAAGAAAATTAGGGGAGGAAGGGTTTCGTTCAAAATTCCAGGTTGGTCCATCACTGGAAGTGACAGGAACTGGAAGCAGCCTGTTGTGTCGTGTTCAGTCAGGAGCAAAGACAAATGAATGCATGGGTATTCACTTGCTTCTTTGCTTACGTTCAGGGACTTTCCTGATCTTCTATGGTCAGGATCCTCCTGACTAGAGAATGGTGCTGCCCACAGAGGGCTGGGCCTTCCTTCATCAACCCATTTATTCCCATAATCCCCACAGGCCAATTCAATGTTGACAATCCCTTACCAATATTTTCTTCCCAGGTCATTCTAGGTTTTGCCAAGTTGAAAGTTGAAGCTAACAATAAGGCATAATTGCTTCTTTGTCATTTCTCTGGTTTTGTTTGGTTTTGCTTTGTTTCTAATAGGTGAACAATGATATATCTCATTATAGTTTTAATCTTTGTTAATGTTCCATCATGACTAATGATATTGAACCCTTTTTTATGAGTCATCTGCCTCTCAAGTTTCTTTGAGTCTTTTGACTTTTTATGAAAAAAGAAATTGAGATGTGTGCTTTCTTACTGATTTTTTTTTTTTTTAGTATTCTTTGTACATTTTGAGCTCACTCCTTTACATAATTCAGACATTTGCTTTGAAAACACTAGCTTCTCAGGTGCTATTTGCCAGTTTTTTATGCACATATGAGGAGAGAGTGGGTGGGTACATTGTGTGTCCAGGAATGGGTGGGTGGGTATGTGTGTGTGTGTGTCCAGGAGTGGGTGGGTGGGTATGCGTGTGTGTGTGTGTCCAGGAGTGTGTGAGTAAGTATGTGTGTGTGTGTGTCCAGGAGTGTGTGAGTGAGTATATGTGTGTGTGTCCAGGAGTGTGTGAGTGGGTATATGTGTGTATGTCCAGGACTGTGTAGGTGGTTTTTGTGTGTGTATCCAGGAGTTTGTAGTTGGGTACGTGTGTGTGTGTACAGGAGTGTGTAGGTGGTTTTTGTGTGTGTCCAGGAGTGTGTGAGTGGGTATATATGTGTGGGTGTGTCCAGGAATATCCGGGTGGGTAGCAGGTAGAGCCAGAGGACAACTTTGGACGTCATGCTTCTAAACCTTATCCACCTCTTTTGGCAAAGGGTCTCACCTTGGCCTGGAGCTAACCAATTAGGCTGGACATGCTGGCCAATGGACCTCCAGGGTCCTCCTGCCTTTTTCTCAGCAGCATTGAGATTTACAAGTACATGTTACCATGCCCAGAAGTGCTAGCTGGATTCTAGAGATTGGATTAGGACCTTCATGCGTGTGAGGCAAACACTTTGCTGACCTAGCTGTCTCTTCAGCCCTTTCCTTTTTTCCCCCTTAATAGTATCTTTCAAAAAGAAGAAAATTTGTATACTTGGATCAGTCCAACTTATCACTTTTTAGTGACTATTCCTTTTAGTACAACGTAACCCATGATTACAAAAATGCCTTCCTTAACTAGAAGATTTTAAGTTTCCATTTAGTTCTACAAGTTATTTCGAGCTACCTTTTTTCATGGGGTGTGATTTTATTTTATTTTATTTTTAGATAGGGTCTCTCTATATAGCCTTGGCTATCCTGGAACTTACTCTGTAGACCAGGCTGGCTTATCACCCATAAAGATCTGCCTGTCTTTTCCTCCTGAGTGCTGGGATTGAAGTGTGTGTCACCATGCCAGGCCATGAAGTATAATATTTAAATCAAAGTTTCTTTTCTGATTTGTGGATGTACTGGCTTTATTATGCGAGCATTGTGCCTGGTGGTCGTGGTGGTGGTGTGTGTGGGTCTTTGGCTTAACAGATTGCCATGCCTCTGCTCACAGTGTCAGGTGGCATTCAGGCCTGCTCACATCCTCCTGCAGAAGATAAGGGGTAGGTCTGCTGTCTCTCCGCAGCATCTGACAGTGTGGCTCTTAGGGATGTCTCTGTCATGGCATCTCTGTGGCCTGGTCCCAAGTGTAAGGATGGGTATACTGGGGACATGACGATTTTTGGATTTAAAGATTTAAAGGCCAGTACTTCCAATCCTAGGGTGTTTAGTTCTTCTTTATTGATACAAAACACATGACATTATTAAATCTGGCCCAAGTACACAGGAAGGAGGAGCACATGGGTCCTGCTTTCCCTCTTGACATGTCTTTTTTGCCTGAGGTTCCAAAGCCAGTGGGAGAAGGTAAAGCTGGGGTTCAGAATTCAAGGTTTCCCTGGAGGAGATGGCATTCTCCACAGTCATCCTTAATGCAGCACAAACCCATAATCTTTTCCTTTCCACTTTTTCAGTATGTCTCCATCCATATAATTAGATTAAAATGAAGATCTAGGAGAATTAAAAAAGGAAAAAAAAAAAACCCAAAATCCTGGAAGAGGAGAATTAGCTCACAGGCAGGTACCTCGTTGGAGGATGGTGAAGAATACAGGTCCCTCTAGGTGGTTTCTACAGCTGCTGGATAACATCGAAAGGCTAAGGCATCAGGGACATCCTGGCCTACTTCCCAAGCGCCACCCTAATCAAGCCCTCAAGAGACTGGCAGTACTCTTACTTAAAACTCATATTCTAGACCTTTCCCAGAGTATCTAATTTGGAGGTTTCATCTCTTCTGGATGCCCGCCCCACCCCCATTTCCTTTAACTAGCCAACTCTAACCCGTTACAATGAGGTTGTATTGGTTCTCAAGGAAAACCGAACCCATAAATCCCTCTCTCTATGTTTGGGTAGATGGTAGGTAGATGTTAGATAGATAGATGGTAGATAGATGAATAGATGGATGGATGGATGGATGGATAGATAGAGAGATGGCAATATACAGGGATGTATCCTATGCACACATGTGTGTGTGGTGTCTAGTAGTTCCTAGCTAATATGCTCTATGAACTTAGTCGTCTAGTCCCCTCCGTCTCCATGGATTTCTCCATCATGTCAAACAACTACAAAGAAACATTTCCTTCTACTTGCTTTTCTCTGTCTTCCTTCATGACTGGATCAAAGCAAAGGGGAGAGAAATCAAGGTCAGGCAGAGAAGTGATTTAAGTCAAGGCAGTACTTCCCCTTGAGTGCAAGAGCTATGAGTTTAATAACCTTCAAATGCCTTAGGGAGTAGTAGTCTACAGAGTTTCTTCTGTTCCCTAACCCCCAGGGGTTAATAGGACCTGAAAGTATCCAGCAATTCCAGGCTGGATTTATGAAAGTAGAGTCCCATTTGTCTGAGGGTTATTGTGGGCCTTAGCATCCACACGGCTTGTCCTGTGGATGTCTTGTTTTCCCACCTCCATTTTGAAGAAGGACCCAAAGTGTGGTTTCTATCTCCTGACATAAACCAGCAGATAGAGGGGAGTCCCAGGTGCAAAGCATTACATGAACGACCAGCAGAGGGCAGACTTCCAGAGTTCCCTGGACCAGGTCTCAGGGCTGCAGGAGCCTATAGAAGTCCTCAACTATGCAGTAAGAGTTTTTAGGGTACATCCCAGGCATTCGTCTTTGAAACAAGAACTTCAGAAGAGTTGACAACATACTGATTCACAGTCTACACATGGAGAATTTGGGCTCCCGTGTTTCCCTTTCTTCATATCCCCACGCCGCTATTATCTCTTCAGCATCAAACTGTGGCAGCCAGCAGCAGCATTTGGGCAGGTATAACTAAATTAAGCAGCTCAGTGGGGTTTCTGGAGGTTGGTCTGGGGATTGACTATATTCTTTCTTCTTTGGCTGATGCTGTCACTATTGCCCTTTAGAGACAGGGGTGGGGAAGTGGGGGGAGAGGTCTACCTTGATAGACAGCCCAGGGTGACTCTGAAGAGGTAATCCTCCAGCTTCAGGCTCCTGAGTGCCTTGTGAACTTAAGGTGCTGAGGTCTTTCCGAAGTCAACCCATTCATACCCCTCTTCTCTACTTGCCCGTATGATGTGTGATGTACGGGATGGTTGCCCGTAGAAGGGAAACCCTGCAGAAAGAATAACAGCCACACCTCATTCCACATAGATAAGCTCCGCCCTCCCTTCTTCTGTCTCTCACCACTGTGAGGCTGGGTCGTGATCTTGCAAGGGTAGCTCCTGACTAAGCAGGCATGCGCACACTTCAGTCTTTCCGCAAGTTTGGGGCCAAGGTCTGAGCTTTCTTATTGGTTATTTGGTGATTTGAAAAGTTATGTAAGCTATGCAACCTTTCTCTAATTTCCTTTTCTGCAATTAACAAATGAATAGATAATAATATTAATAATAATAATAATACCTACCTTATAGGCTTGCTCAGAGGATTATTGAGGCAAGGCATGTATCAAAGAATTGGATAGGACTGACTGATGCTTAAAGGCAAAAGGAAGAAACTTTTAATCTGAATTGGAAGGAAAAGCCTGAAGGAATATGTGTACATATGTGTTTACGGGTATCCTAACAAACTTGAACATTGTGTTATCATTTCTTTTTATCTTTCCCCATACATGTCATATATCATTGCATGTGATCTAACTTGTAGTGACTTATAAACATTTCAGGTGTTTTATAAATAAATTAATTTATGAATCAAAACTCATTCAGCCATACACCTTGATTTTCTGTTTGGAAAATTAGGGCTGCCAAGAGCACATGTTTCCTCCGAATGAATGACCTCTGTAAAACAGTAGAACCCTTGGGGCAATGCCTGAATTTTACCTGGTAACTCTTTTGGGTGAAGCTCTACAGGATAAGGGGAAGGGAAGCTGTTTCTGAAAGAAAATCTTGTGCTTGATCCGTGGCAGGGTGTCAGCCTAAGTCTGAATGAAGCCAGATGCTCAGAGATGGCTCAGATCTTTTTTTTTTTATTTCGTTTTTTAAATTGTTTCCATTGTGCTATGCACTTTTCTCTGCTCCCCTCCTTCCCTTCCCTCTCCCATTCTCTCCTCTCCTGTGACTCCCACGCTCCCAATTAGTGGTGACACAGACAGACAGGCCGGGCCTGTGAACTTCCTGCAATGATTCTTCCATTTCCTTGGCTATAAGAAACCCTCACTTCCCCCAAGTAACCCCACTGCTACCTTACTTCAAAAAAATCAAAAGAAGTAAAGAGGGCCATGGCTTTGAAAGAGCTGAAGTCCTGTGTCGGGATAAGATGTTCCAGGTGGAGTATCCATAATCCAAACTCTGAAACGCCAAATCCAAAGCTTTTGGAGTACCAAGATGGCACCTCAAGTAGGAAAAAACTCATAGACGACTTGATCTGTAAAACTGAGTTTCATGCACAAGATTACTTAGAATATTTCATAAATTACCCTTAGGCTATATGTATAAAGCGTTGGTAAAACATAAATGCTTTTGTGTTTTGACTTGGATCTCATTCCCAGCAAGAATCATTAGATGTATGCAAAGAATCTGAAAAAAAAAAAAACAACAAAAAAACCTCTTGTTCCAAATCAATTTGTATAAAGGAAATCTGCCTGCTTCAGCGAAGAGTAATTGCAGTAACTATTGGTACTTCACCAGCCAGGCCCCGCAAGGCTGCCCTTCCCATGGCTCTGCTCTCAGCTGTTTGTATTTCTAAATCTCCCCCTTCTCACTCCCCTAATGACACTTGAGATGCGTTTCTTATCTGACTCTGCAAATACTGAGCAATTGAAATTTTAACACTCGTATTTGCTGACGGGGCACCTCCCCCGCAAAATCCTGAATCCGTTTTTTAATACAATGTTAATGCTATTTATTTTTCTTGCTGCAATAAGTTTATATTAGCCTTTTAACAGTTTACACTGTGCAGAAGGAGCCGTATCAGCAGCCCCTTTCCTGTAACATCTGGACAGTTGGGAACATAATACTTAAATATAACCTGCATTTAAAGCCTTCCTTGGACAGATGGCTAATTTTATTGATCTAATCTTACACTTAGGAATAGGTCCCATGATCCTTTGCTTGTAATTCTTGGAGCGAGCAGAGAAATAAATAAGATGGCCCATGGTTGTGAATTAGGAGGCCTCTACATGCCTGTGATTTATCTTTTAAATACTTCTGTATAAACGGTGGTGGTATGAATTGCCTGCATCTCTGCCCTAAGGGAGTTATGATAATGCTTGCAGGAACACAGGTAGGAAGGCAGCACTCAAGGATAAGCGTTTGCATCCATTTCCACCTCTTGATGACAGTGACATAACATGGTTCAATGTGGACCATCACCTCTGTCCTGGGCAGGCATCCATGCCCCTGGCCTGGTTACTTATCATTGGAGCAATTTCACTGTGAAGTCCACTCTCAAAGACAGCTGCAGAAGTAAATTCACACAAGAAACTGTGTGTGGTTGAGGTGCGTGCGTGTATCCTAGGACGTGGGCAGTGAAAGCGGGAGGCTTGTAAGTTCGGGGCCATTGTGGGCTGCCACATAGTGAGACCATCTCAAGAACAAAATCAATCAATTAAACAAACAAACAAAAAACCTCACAACAACAAACCAAAAGTCACACTAAAGGGTTTGTTAATCGGTGTTAGTTAAGCTTTCATTAGTGAAACACATGATTGGCTAAGGAGTTTGTATATGTCTCTCTAATTTAATTCAGCAATCCTGGTTCAGTTTTCTTCATGTGACAGCAAACACATGAGTTTTGTTTGTCCTGTTTCAGAATAGTGATGTGTCTGTTGCGGCACGTGCAAGTAGCTGCTTGAATTAATTGGGCCAGTTAACATCCACTGCTGGACGAGCAACTCTAAAGTTTGGTTTATTTTCCATTTATTCAAAGTCCAATGTGTGTGTTTCCGGTTGGCTGTTTCCTCCGGATGACTCTCTTGCATGCGGTGACCTGGAGATCTTACCATCCTTTCTTTAGTATCTCTATCCTGTAAAGCCACTATCTTCAAGACAGGCCTCTAAAAGGGAAGTGAAGAGCATGAAGGTTTGTGGGAGAGGCTTGATGTGTCAGAGCAGACCACAGTCGCATAGCTCCAGCTGACTTGCAAGGGTTCCAGGAACTGCATTTCAGGCTAACTGCGTGGGAAGAACCTGAACCCAGGGCAGTAGTTAGCTCTGATGCACTATTCTGAAGTTTCTTAGAAGGACCAAGAAAAATGTCACCAAGTTTGTAGAAACAGGTCATCTACAGTTTTTGTGTCTTTTGAACCTGAATGAATTTGGCCTGGAGTGTACTTTCATTGTAATGTACAATCTTGCTTGAAAAGCAAGTGTTTACTGTTTTAGGTCATGTGCTGTTGCTATATCAGAGTGAACAAAGAAAAGAGCAGCCAAGAATGGGCACTTATGAAGCAAAGGGTAGCTAAGGTGGGTACTTATGAAGAAAGAGTTCCATTTGGGCTCACGGTCATGATCCAAGATCGTAAGGCTGCACCCAGTGCTATCCTTGCTGATGAGAACCCTGGGGTGGTGCAGAGAGGACATGCAATATAAAGAAGGGAGAGAGTGTGGGTATGTACCCTTTCTCTGTCTCCTTTTATCAAGGCACCAGGACGTAAGTATGAACCCTCCACCTTGGTGATCTCATCCAACCCTAATCACCTCCCAAAGGCCCCAGCTCGAAGCACTGTACTCAGATTAAATTTCCACCCTCTTAATGCCTTACAACGGGGATTAAATTTCAACACATGTTACCTAAGGGGATGCAGCCAGACCATGTCCGAACTATGTCAGTTGCCCTCTGTCTTATTTGTCACAAGCCAATATAAGGAAAGACCCTAAAAGCCAGGCAATCCAGATGACTTTGATCAGCTTGGAACAGTGCCCCCAATATGTAGAGAACTGTGTTAACCAGGGCATACTATCGCTCCTCCACGGTGGTTGAACTCTGACAATTCCTGAAACTCCGGTGATTTGAATTCCAGAATGGAAATATTCTGTTCATATAGGTTCCTTTTCACCCTCATGGCTGGTGCAGAGGAAGTCCGATTCCTGCATGCTATGGGTTTCCCATCAATCACGTGGCATAGAACCTACTGCCTTTCTCTGGAATCCCCAAACTTTTCAAGACAAGTGAATATGCGCTGTATCTTACTCCAAGGTCTTACATTTTACAGGAAGTAATAATAATCCCTTTGTAGTGAATCAGTTCAGTGGTTCTCAGCCTTCCTGATGCTGCGACCCTTTAATATGGTTCCTTATGTTGTGGGGACCCCCAGTCAAAAAATTGTTTTCGTTGCTACTTTATAACTGTAATTTTGTTACTAGGACGAATCATAATGTAAATATCTGTGTTTTCCGACTGTCTTTGTGAGTTGCGACCCACAGGTTGAGAAACTCTGAATTTCAGCGTGGATTCCTGGGGCTGGGGAGATGCTCCATAGGGTGTCTTAGGGTTTCTATTGTTGTGAAGAGACGCCATGACCACAGCAACTCTTAAAGCGGAAAACGTCTAATTGCAGTGGCAACAGTTTCAGAGGTTTAGACCATTATCATGGCAGCATGTGGGCAGACATGATGCTTTGAAGACGGACGCTAAAAAGAAATCCCACACTAACTCAGAACTGAGTATAATAAAGGGTTATTTATTTATGGGTAGACTCACAGATCACAGTCCTTTGCTTGAATGGGGAACTGCAACAGAATCCCACAGCCGGAAGAGAGGCTGGACATGCACGCTTTACATCGGCATTTATTGTATACGAGGTTATGCCCAAGCGGGTGGGTAACTTAAAGACTACTGGCTGTAGGAATTCCCAGAGCAGTGCTTGAGAAGGAGCTGAGAGTTCTTTGTTTTGATCCACAGGCCACAGCTAGTGAACTATGTCACTAGGTGTAGCTTGAGCATATATGAGACCTCAGAGCCCACCCCCACAATGACACCTCCTCCAACAATGCTGCATCTATTCCAACATAGTCACACCTCATCATAGGGCCACCCACTTTGGGGTCATTTTCTTTCAATCCACCACAGAGGGGTAAAATGCTTGCCACAAAAGCATGAGCTATTACCCAGAACTCATGTTTAAAAGGCTGTATGTGGTGGCACACCCTTACAATCCGAGCCCTGGGGAGGTAAAGACAGGAGGGTCTGTGGGACTTGCTAACCAGTCAGTGTAGCCTAATTGGTGAGTTTGGGGTTCCTGGTGTCCACCTCTGACAACCACACATTTGCACACATTCATTTATGCGTGTGTCTGTACATACATAGAAGATAAATAAAATAATAAATAAAACTAAATAAACATATACGTTGTACTAGAATGTGTGAATAAAAATAAAAATACATGAACTAAAAATTAATAAATAACTAAATAAAAATAAATAAACGGTAAAAAATGGTAAAAAAAAATAAATGGTACTCAAATGTACAAAGTAGAATTTTAGCCATTCCACCCTCTAGTTTTCGAGAAACACCTCTATTTGTGCTCCATGACAGAAAGAACTCTTCGTAGTAGATAATTTATTCAGTAAGAAGCTTCTTAAAATATAACAATCATCTTTTAGCTATAACACCCTGCTCTGACAAGGATGGAGATCGTGTGGATAGATCCTACGGAACAGAAATTCACAGGTTTTGTTTAATGATTTTCCTAACCACATTCAGAAAGATGATTTCATCATGACTTTGTCATCTTTGTCCCATTAGGAAGTCAGGGCAGGTGACTTAGAAAGAGGAAGATGATATAGCCAAAACATGAGTCTGGACCAAGCAGCAGTCTAGCCCTGTGGCTTCTGGTCAGCCCAGAGGCATCTCTGATGGCAACAGACAAAATAACAGTGAAACTCCTGGCAGCAGACTTGATTTTTGCTCTGTTGGATGGCTTGCTATCTCGTAGACTTATTTGCTTTCCCAGTATTGAACGTTATCCTAACATTGATCAGACCTTGGAACATTTCTCCCTTATCTCTGCCTGGGGGAAAAGTCAGACCAGACTACATTGCCCATGGAAGGGTCTCAATGGTGAGATTTTCTCTTCATCCAGCCTTCTTTTAAGAGGCCGTGTGCAAGCCATGGACACTCTGGAATGACTGAGGGCTGTCTTGCCCTCGGTTGACTGGTGTGCAGATGACAAACCCTGAGTCCCCTGGTGTCTCTGATAGGAGGAATTCTTCGTGTCTCGGGGACCAGCCAGATAACTGCCTAGCTTTGAAGTTTCTCATCCCTCAAATATTCAGCCACCTTCTTTGGTAGTAAGAAATATTTTTGTTAGTCTTCCAATATGTCAAGGCTTATCATTCTAGTGCCAAGGTTTTCTCTGATGCTTTGATAGTTTCTAATTGGTGTCATGAAATGAATGAACCACTACATTGTTTAATGGCTATTCAAAAGTAATGGATGAGCCCCAGTTACAACCCATATGCAGAACACAGAGGAATGACAGAGAGATTCCAATCAGATAAGTCTGCATTTGAATTCTAGCTTCAACCTTTACTGTTGTCTGATTCCAGATGAGTACTTCATTTTTTTTTATTCTTTATGTTTCTCATTTAAAATTTAAGCTTCATATTACCTAGAAAAAAAAGTTATTTAGGTATGCCTATAAAATCCCTACACATTTGGTATTCATTAATTAGGTTGATTATGCTTTATAGAGTTTATATAGTAGCAGAGATGGTAGTTTTTCCATATTGACACAATCTCAGACTTAGATGACATTGACATAATTATATAAATGAGCCCATGAAAATGCAAATGAAAGAATTCTATTGCCTTAAATTCATATTGCAGATTTTTAGGTTATATGCCCTCAAATGATGAGTTTTGATATTTATATTAGTTATAAAGTTCATGTCCTTGTCAAAGACCTGAAGTCAAATTTAATAAAAATAGTCAATGTTCATTATAAGATCAGGAAGAAAGGGTTTAGCCACTACAGTAGCAATAGATTTTCATGTGTTAACTATCAAAAGGGAGGCTGTTTGTAGTTGGAATATTTTCTTGAATGTCCTTAGCAACCTTTTTCATCATTCAATTAACAAAATAAACTTGCTGTTTATTTTTAAGAATTAATTTTTGTCTTTATTTATCTGTATCGGTGCACACTTATGTGCCGGTGTCTGCAGAAGCTAGAAGGTGTCAGATTCCCTGGAGCTATAGTTATAGGTGGTTTTGAGCTTCTCAGCATGGAATCTCAAACTCAGATTCTGGTCTTCTGGAGGAAAAGCATGCACTCTTAATGATTGAATCTGCAGCTCAAAAGTGCTAAGTCTACAGTAAATGCTGTCTCTAGGCTGTCCTGAAACTTACTAGGTGCTAAGAACGACCTTGAACTTCTGCTCCCTCTGCCCCTTCTTAGTCCTGAGGTTAGTAGTGTGCAACCCCAGACCCAGATTTGTTTTTCTCACTCTGTCTTTGATTTCACAATATTTTGTCAAAATGACTTTCTCCAAATCCAGTTCCCTCAGCCTTCTAGACTCTAACATTGGGCACGCCAGGCTTGTGATAATAGGGCCTTTAGTCTCCTGTCTCTTCACTGAATTCAGTTCACGGCCTGTTCTCCAGCCAAGCTAGATTGCTTGTTATTTTATAGACCCTCTCTTCATTTTCCAGCGCTGAATGCTGTCCACATGTTAGCCCGACTCTTAAAATATCACTCCCTCGTCTCTGCCCAAGGAAACACCTTTGAAGTATGACTCCACAGCTCCTGGTCTGAGAGTTTTCATATGATATGCCCCCTAGGCAGAAGCCAGCCCACCACTCTCCCGCTCTGCCTGGTGTCTTGGCTGTGGTGGTCTTTTGCTTTGGGTGCACTTGACTCATCTCTCCTATTCTTAACTTGGCCAAGAAAAGCATCCTAATTTCTTTGCTTTTGCCCCTCCGCCATTGCCTGATGGAGTGTCTTGTGTGAGACTGGCCCTTCAGCCGACAGCTGGGAGATGGGAAACAACAGCCTCATTCTGGGCAAATGCGTTTTCACATCGTGTGATTAATTCAGTCCCTCTCGCAGCTCCCAAACTCATTTCCTTCCTCAAGTGCAATACAAAAAAGGTGTCACCTCCATGTGCTAACGTTGTTGCTCAACCTGGGCAGACGTTTGGAAACCCACACAGCAGTATGATTTAGAGAAGGGAATGCCCCGGGGAGTCTGTCTGCAGCAGCAGGCAATTTAAACCCCACCTCAGCCTGCTGCCGGCCTGTTGGCGTTGTCAGAGTTTTAAGGAGATGCTGATTGAGTCTAAACTGTGAACGGCATCTCTGTGGCTACCCAGAGACAGTCTGGTCTGAAATAACCTGTGGGGCTCAGACTCACCTTGCATGCCTTTCAGAGGTTAAGAAGCCAAGGCAGGACTATGTACTTAAACACGTTAGGAGGGACTCAAACAGTCTCATCTGCCTTTAAAGCCGGAGCAAATGAGGCTTTCATGGAAATGGGATGATGGAGAAGGTCACATTACTGGAGATGGGCTAAAACCAGTCAGTCTACCGTAATGAGGTCTGGCTGCAAGGTCGGGAGGAAAACAGCACCCCAGTTCCTCCAACATTCATCTTTGGCTTTATTGTGCTGACCCTGGCTCGCTTCCAAAGATCAATTCTGCAAACCCTGGAAAGTGAAGCGGTCCGAAGACGGGATTTTTGCAAAGGTGTTTTTCATCGTCCGTCTTCTGAGGACCGGTGAGCCTTCTGAAATGAATGCTTCCGGACAGCCCGATTGGAAGCACCCAATCGATGGACCAATTAGCTGACTCCTTGATCTAGCTGTATATCAAGATGTATATGATGATGTACACACACACACACACACACACACACACACACACACGTGCACAGTGGAGAGTTAAAAATGAGTCCCGTTACAACTGAAGTTAACAATGAATCACACAAATGGTTTGGTGGTAAGAGAACATGTGTGGATGTCTGGAACTGACTTTGAAGTGCATTAGATTTCCTGACAGACGACTGTTGGACAGACTGTTGGACAGATGGTAGACACTGGTGTGGAGTTCTAGGGGTGAGCATGCACGCGCTCCCTCTAACATTTTTCCACTTTTCCTTGGGTTTCAATATTTTCAGGATAAACTGATGGAAAGGATGAAATAAGGAAGCAAGTAAGGTGTACATTTTTACCCATAAAAGTGAGGTTCTAACATGGTTGGCTCCTCACACAATTGTGATGTTTTTTTTTCCCCCTTTGTGAGTATATGGCGTATCCCTATGTATGTCTGCATACATGTTGGATGTCTTCCTCAACTGCTCTCCACCTTAGATTTGAGACAAGGTCTCTCAATGAGCCTGGAGCTCACTGATCTGGCCAGACTGACTGGCCAGCAAGCTCCAGGGACTCTCCAGTCTCTGCTTCTTCAGTGCTAGGATTATAGGATTGTGGCACCAGACTTGACTTTTTTTGTTTGTTTGTTTTCAGTTTTTGAAGACAGGGTTTCTCGGTAGCTTTGGAGCCTGTCCTAGAACTAGCTCCTGTAGACCAGGCTGGCCTTGAACTCGCAGAGATCCACCTGTCTTTGCCTCTCCAGTGCTGGCAGGCAGGCCTGACTTTTTTTACATGAGTCCTAGAGACTCAGGTCCTCTGGCTTTCGTTGCGAGCACTGTCGCCACTAATTCATCCCCCAGCCTCAGACTTTGCGCTTTTGCCCTGTGCCTCTGTTCTTCATCGGAATACCCCCAGCTCTTCACTGTCCTGCCCTATGCTTCAGAGAGCTGACTCCCTGGACTGCACCTGAGGAGAGGGGAGGAGAGCCTGGTGGAACCCCTCCCCAATTCCTCACTGATTTTGCACTGCTAAACTGGCAGCAGCTGGGTTTTCCTAAAACTGGCGCTCTTGCCATTCCATGGCTCAACTGCACTGGGCTCCAGGAACAGCATTGTCTGTATTAGTGTGCTCAGCCCTGCGAGTAGTAACTGCATCAGACCGGTGTGATCTCTGGTTGAGCAGGCATCCTAGACTCCCTTAAAGGTGTTCATGCTGCTATATTTTCATTGAATAGTCTCTTAATTAAACTCTTTTAAAATGTTAAGTAAATTCTTCTTCCTGCTGGGACCTTAATTGATACCGTTGGTACCCCTGTTTTGTAACAAATGCCTTCTTTCTCCTCTGTTCCTCCCAGGGTACACACACAGGGCCCTGGTTTGTGTGTAGCTAACATTTACAACTCTCTGAGGAGCAGGTCTGATTTAGTTGAAGGCTGCCTGCCTTAAATCCATGCATGGACTATTGGTTAAACAGAAACTTTCATCTCTGGAGAGTGAGCTTGTCCGCCAGGTGAGGATTGGATAGCCACTTGGACACGAGCTGGATAGGGCACACCTGTGGCTGTGAGGGGCTAAGAAGTAATGTCAGTGACCGCAAAGACTCTCCACAGAAATTCTGTCGGTGAGTTCTAGAGCTCTCTGTACAACGTTGGGCCTATAGGATTCAATATGCATCTCACAGATGACTCAAAGAGTGGGTTTTATGTTAGGAATTCTTCTCATGAGAAAATAAAAACAAAAAATTAAGAAATTGCTCTTGACAGAGACACTATGCTAAGTTTTGCTGAACCTAGAATTAAATTAAAAGAAAAATGAAGCCTTTTTTTCTGATACTGCCAGATAAATTACAGGGCTGAATTTGAATTTCAGACAGACCACACATGAACTGAATCAAATAAATCATTTTTAGTGTGGATGTTCCCAAATATTTCATGGGGCATACTTCAACCATAAAAGGTAACTGTTTATCTGGTGCTGAGATTTAACTTGATATTCCTTGTTTCCGTGTGTTAAATATGGCACTGCAGCTATCAAGTCATCATGGTAGTATGTCACGTTGCTCTGGCTTAGTCTTGGTGCCCCTGGTTCCTGGTGGCTGTATCTTATGTCCTCTAGTAGACGTGGCAGAGGGAGAAATCGGAACTGTACACCTAGAAGATGGCCTAGAGGAACCTGAATCTGAGTCTCATCACTTAACCAACTAAGAGAAATGGGACCAGGAAAAGGGCTTCACTACAAAAGAATTAGGGATGTCCCCTGAAGAGGGACCGGAAATATGACATCTGATACATTACACCTACTCAAAAAGATAAGGTCATTTATTGTTGTTTTTATTCCAGTAAAAAGAACTGGAATTTTTTTCGAAGAACTCAGAGGCACCTGGCCACATGTGAAATGAAAGGAAGATAATTTTTTATCTCTTAGGAAGTCTCCAAAGTAACCTGGGTGCAAGGAGGACAGCAAGCTTCGGGTTCTTGTTGCTGTTGTTGCTTTTAGTTTTTGCTTTTGTTTTCCCACTTCTGGTTAGATTAAGCTTTTCACTGATTCCCATTTTTTGCATATATTAAAATTTTCTGATCTGATTTTTTTTGGCTATAGTGTTTAATAGGATTAATAGAACTGAACACGCTTGTTTAGAAGACTGTATTAGTTCACACCGTTGTCTTTGAATAGATTAGCAGAGATAGATCTCAGAGGAAGAGTTGAATGAGAACAGCTTGTTTGAAAGGTGCAAAGAAAATAAACAAGGAGGACAGGAGAGGGGTAGAGTGAGTGACGCTTTCAAGGAAGATGGGGAGGAACAGGGAATAGGTGGGGCTTTCAAGGAGGATGGGCAGGGACAGGGAGTGGGTAGGGCTTTCAAGGAGAATGGGGAGGAACAGGGAGTGGGTGGGAATCGCTTATCAAATATAGTACAGGGGGATGACTGAGTTAAAATTCATGGAAAAAAAATCTAGACCATGACCCATTTTTGACCCAAGAGGCAGGGAGCAGGGGTTTTCAGAGCGGTCCTGCCAGGCACTGAAGGAGGCTGCTGGGGCAGGGGCCCTAGTTCTGCAGCATGTCCCTTCTGTTTGGCATATGTGCAGAAAAGATATTTTCTCAGCGTCTTTTGAGAAAGCCTCAGGCAAATGCTGCAGATCCTGGTAGTTAGAAATGGGCCAAAAAATTATAGCCAGAAGGCTTCTGACAAGGGCAACAGTTCTGCCACACCACTAAACGACTAGTTTGGCTTGGATATGCAGGACTGAATACCATTTACCATTTGGATAGAAATCGCTGGCTCTCTCCTGCATCACACGAAAGCTTCATACATTGTAGTTCCCTGGTATTGGTGGCTTTACCTTTCAAGAGTTCCAGGCCCCAGAGTCTGTGTCCATCCAAACACAGTATATGGAAAATCCCAGGCATGAACAATTTGTTATGTTAAGTGAGTGCTTGCTTCTCGGGGAAATGAATCATCCCCCATCCAGTGTTTCCATGCTGTGTAAGCTACCTGCCCATTAGCCATTTAATATTTCCTCTCATATTATTAGATGAGCTATCTCAAGACCACAGTGTTCAGGCAATCCCTGTTTCATTTAATAATGTCTCCCAAATTCAGGAGCAGTTATGCTGGCAGCTTTTAAGCAGAAGATTATTAAAAATTATTCTATTTTGTTATGATTACTGTTATTACTCTTATATCATTCATAATTTGTAAATTAAGCTTTATCATATATATATATATATATATATAAGTTTATATATGACAAACAAAACTGATTACTTACTTTGAAATGTCTACAATTTAGGCATCCACCATCAGAGTCTTTGATGTTTGGGAACTCCAATTTCTGAATTCTGAGTTCTAACTCTCACCGTGATTTTTCAGGGCAGAAAGATGTCTGCATAATGGTACAAAGCACAGTTATTTTATTGACCCACCAGTTCCCTAGGTGAACTACTGGGGTTTTTGATCTGAGAACTACCATCGAAATCTACTAAAACAAATAAACAAAACATTTTCTTCATTTGTTCTTAGGTCAGTAGATCTCAGTTTTCATTACTTAAGTCATGTCCTGTTGAGAGGTTGGTTCATATATTCTTGATTGGTATAATGGGTAAGAATTCACCTTTGGATTGAAAGGTACGCCTTCACTAAACAATAATGACTAATGTTTATATAGTGCTTGCTGTGTGCCAGGGAATGATAATAACAGTATAGCCTCAAAAGGCTGGAATTATAGAACCCTAGGATTCTAGCAGGAAGAAGGAATTTAGGGTGACTGCATTCTATAAAAGATATTATCATTTGCTTAAGGTCGTCATGCTAGCATGGGTAGACCCTACTCCAGGGTCCCAGTTGTCTGACCCCCGGTCTGCTGCTCTGTCTACAGCTAAATCTACCTGCAGGTCTTACAATGGAGAAGGGATATGCAGATTTTACTTTTATTGACTCATTCTTCACTTTGGAATTTAGTCTTTGCTTATGTATATAGAAGTAACAAACCATTAGCCCAGGCTTGTACAGTTGTAGTGACACTTCATTTATATTTTAATAAATAAAGCTTCCCTGAAGATCAGAAAGTAAAACAGCCACACTGGTCAGTCTTACAGACCAGACAATGGTAACACACACCTTTAATCCCTATAGCCACACTAGTTGCCATAGAAACCAGGTGGTGCATGACTTTAATCCCAGTGATACATGCCTTTAATCCTAGCCCTAGGGAGGATTATAAAACAGAAGGAGACAGCTCTCAAACACAGTCTCATTCTGCGGGTTCCTGGAGGCAGGATCACCATTTTAGGAATGAGGTTGAGGTTAAGAGCCAGTGACTGGCTGCTTTGCTTTTCGGATCTTCAAGTTGAACCCCAATATCTTTCTCTGAGCTTTTATTCATCATGCATCATGCAATAGCTTGACAACTGGAGAAACAACCTGTGTAAAGGTTGTTACTCCTTTCAGTTCTATCAGACTGCCTTCAGGGCCACCTCTTATAAGCTCTGAACTCCAGGTCTGTGAAAGACAACAAACTTCTAAGCCATGGAGGTCTACAGTTGGAGAGGCGAGTATGCCAGGCACAAATGAGAAGTGGGTTCTCCTTGGCGTTATCTGTATGTACTCTCAAATGAGACACTCGTCAGAGGGACATTTGTGTCACAGGACGGTGGAAGTGGCTTAGTTAAGCACTTGGCTTGCTTTTCATTGTTGGGGGTAACCTTGAGGAGGAACTAATTCATCATGACAAGGTTCCAGACATGTGTTTTAAAACACAATTGCGGTTATCTTTCTCAGAGAATCACCTTGTGTAACACAAGTCCTTTAGAACCAAGGTTAGCAACATTTTTGTTCAGGAGTCAGACAATAAATATTTATTGATTACTATTTCTATCTATTGGATCTATAGTCCAACTACTCAACTCTGCCCATTGTAGACCAGAAGCAGTCATAGATCACATGTAAATAGGTGTGTGCTACAGCTGTTTCAATAATACTTTATTTCCAAAGAGAGGGCAAAGACCATATCTGACCTATGAGCTGTAGTTTGTAGACCCCTGCTACAGAAGACAGAGAAACTATCAGAGCTGTATATGTTCAGGTGGCAGTTCAGAAAGCCTGCTACCTTTGTTTGCTCCTTTGACAGTCTGTTAATTTATCAGTAATCTAATTAACACCTTTTTTCCTGCTAAAAGACTCATTTCCTGACAAATAGTTTAATTTAGTTCTCAAATATCAATAAACAAAGACTAATTTCTTACATTGGTTAGTGTATGTGCTAGATATTAGAGCAAGTCCAGGAAATTAGCCTTAGATACTTGTGGATGGTCTACCCTAACTACAAATAATCTTTAGAAGTTTAAGATATCCATCCATCAAAAAAATATACTATTAGATAGAGCTTTCAGGCAATAAATGACTATATCCAACATATACATAGATAGGCTTATAGGCCTAGTCTATATTCTAGAGTACTTACTTTTATGTTTATCCATTTTTAAAAATAGATTTATATATTGCATTTTATGTAAAAGTTTATGTATACCACTTGAATTCTTGGCGCTCCTGGCAGAGAGAAGAGGGTACTGGATGCCCTGGAACTTGAGTTAAAGATGGTTGTAAACTATCATATGGGTTCTGGGAACCAAACCTGGGTCCTCTGTAAGAGCAACAAATGTTCTAAGTCACTGTTCTAGCTCTCCAGTTCATATTGTCATATTTTAAAGGAATAAAAGGAACTCCATTACAAAGGAAAAAAAATAAGATTCAATTTTCTCAAGAGCAATTATTTTCATATAATTAAAACTGAAACTCATCCAGTCCAATTTTCATCGGTTAGTTAATTGAAAAGGGGGTGATTTTCATATAGATCTAATTGCATTTTATGATCAGTTAAAAAAACGGTAATGGGAGATCCACTTGGTGAGATGTGGGTGCAGAGCCAAGCTTCTTTTTCTTCTTTGTTTTCTGCAGATCAGAGCCTACCAGTTGGTCACCTTTCCGAGGTCACCTGTAGTTATAGTGCATTATCTGAGTCCAGGATGTTTTTAGACTTTCTCGTCTATAAGAGTTATGGCGGTTGATTTTAGGGGTCACCTTCATGGACTTGTTCTAAAGCAGTCGACTTAGCTTGGACAGAGAACAAGTCCAGCTGTTTGGCTGTATTTCAGGTCATACTTGGATTTCTTCTGCTTACAAAAGAGGAGGTCGTGTGGTCACAACAGCAACCAGGGCGGTCAGGAGTAACTCCCACACGACTGGGGTAACACGTGCCTAGAGGTGGGTCCGGAAGAGGCTGCAGCACAGGGATGAGAGGTGGTGGGGATGGGCAGCCAGACCAGGTCTTCAGAGGACCTTGGCCCAGGTTGGCGTCAGTACCAGTATGCTTGACATAGGAATGGGTGCTGCTTGCCTATTCAGAGAATAACTTAGGAGACTTTTTTTTTTTTTGCCCCTCATGGTAGAAAAAGCTGTGTGGCTTTGCTTTGGTCTCCCCAAAATCAATTTCCCTGCTCTTGTTCACACTCGTACTGTAATCGGGTAATCTGTACAGTCCTTTGCCAAACTCGAATGAAATTGTCTGTTATTTCACCTTGGTGGAGTTTCAACCAATGAAACCTTTCTCTCTCCAGAGAGGAACCCTCCAGCCACCCCTAAAACTTACGTTTTCTGTCATGAAACGCACGTGTACAAATTATAGGGATCAGTAGACTTGAGATTTAATAAAAAGCAAACATTTATGCAGTTTTATTACATGCAGAACACGTTTCGCTAGGTTCCTATTAACATCAGGTTGAAACAGATATTCTCCTGTGACCGCCATGGAGAGACAATGGCGGAGAGAGGTTAAGTAACAAAGCCAGGGCCTGACCCCAGGGAAGCTGCATCAGCACTTTCTCCTCAGCCTCCTCTCCTTTCCACCTGTCCAGGACTGCAGGTGCATCACATGGGAAGTGTGAAGACATCACCCACAGGAGCGTTTTAATATTCATATCTTTTGCATCTTGCAGTTCAGCCAACACACACAAATGGCAGGTTCTCTGCAAAGTGTACCAGTCTGTGAGAGGCAGTGTGAACTAACTTCCCGGCCATCCAGTTCCTCAAGGAAGGAATGGTTGCACTGGTGGCTAGAGCAGAATTTCAGTCCTGAATGAGGGTACAGGAAGCCGTGAGTCAGTGCTCACCAATCCTTTGAAATCCTCAACATGCCATCCTAAAGATCGAGCATACCTTCCTTTCAGTGACAGTTGATGGTTGGAAAGCAACCTCATCGGACTGAATGGGAGCCATTGACTATTAGCAATAGCCTAGTGTACTTCACAAAATAGTGAGCAGCCATCCCTTCTGTACAGAGACTCTGTATCGATGAAACCAAGAGCAGTGAGTCCCTGCTCAGACAGTGACGTTTAATCAGAAGACAACGGATTTGAACAGAGCAGATCTAGAAGAGCCTGAAATGCCTACCACAGTGGTCTGGCAAGGCAGGGACTCGACGGTCATGTGCTATGGTGCTCATCAACTTTAGAGATGTTCATAGGACAATTTCCATAACATTGGATATCGGAGCATTATGATAGTGATGACAGTGTGTATTTGTGGAACGCTTCCGAGTTTAAAAAACTCTTATCTACCCTGCCACTGCTCGTATGAATCATCGTAATAGTAGACCTGGACTGAGACCTATTTCGCAATCATCCCTTCTGCACTTCTGACGTTGGTTATGTTTCTCAGTCTTTCCGAGTCTCAGTTTTCTTTTTCATTGATAAACGGGGGCTAAATTATTTGTCTTGTGGAGTTGTATGAGTTGCTGTGCACCACCTGTGCCGTGAGTGAATAAAATTTGGCTGGCAGTAGGTTCCGTGCAAACCTCCTTTACATATGAGCATGGAGAAAGGCTAGCAGGCATGGCCTAACTGAGCTCTCCGTCTCCTGCCTCTGTGACTAGTGGTCTTTGTCATGCGTTACCTGGAGGTGTGCATGTTCTGCTCAGTGATGGATGAGGCAGGGAAGCCACCCAGATGCAATGGAGAAGGAAGTGGATCTCCGCTCTGAGAAGACAGGGACATGAGTATCATTCAGGGAGCAATAGTAAATCAATATGATTTTATTAATCTCTCATTCAAGTTTACATAATCATCGATTTGTCCGGGAGTTGTTTACTTAGCAAGTAGCACATGCCAGGCATTGTGCTTACTAATGAGAACAAAGTGAACAAGATATACAATAATTTCTCTAAAACTCATTAGGGCTTTGAAAAATTCCAAAGATATAGCGATTCTTATTGGAAATAGAAATTACTTACTTGGTAATTTAACTCTATTAGACTTAAATCATCTGATTACAGATTATAGAACTAATTATAAATCCAAAAGGTACATTATGAACTGCTTTTCAGTCTAATTTCTCATTATAGATCTTTATTAATGCGGTTTCGTGTAAATGAAAATTCGCTGCACAGGTTAGATGGTCTACAGATTTCACAAAACTATGAAAGAAGAAAGGGCTTAAATACACGGTAAGGCTATTTGATTCCACCATCCCATTCTCCTGACATCATCCAGCACTCCCAGTATCCTTAGTACAATAGCTGTAACTTTGGTCATTTTCAAAACTGGAAAATGGAAAAAGGCACATTGATGAGAAATAAAGGCCCTCCCCTTTGATATGATCTATTATGAATATTCTATTCTCACCTCTTTCTGTTCTCACCGTATACAATCCTCATCCCCTGGCCAGGCAGAAACCTTCGTTTCACAATTGTACTTAGGAAAACCCAACTACTATTTAATGGGACTTTATAATATCAAATAATCTGGTCGAATAGCTCCATTCTGAGGGCTGAAAGTAGAGTTCTGAGTTCCTGAAGCCATGGTTCTCAGGTTGAGAAGAGACAGGAATTGCCTCAGTCTTACAGAGAAGACTTTTAGTTCCAGAGCAAAGCTCGGGGAAAATGTTGATTTCTTTATGGCAAAACCCTCTCAAACAATAAGAAAGCGGAAGATGGTAGTAAACATTCGCTTTTCCCTCCCTTACAAATTACACAATTCAACTGTTTAGACAGCATTAAACTGACCAAACTGTTGAATTCTGTTCCGCTTAGAGGTCCCTCTTCCACATAGCTTCTGTATTCCTCAGGAATGGGGCCTCTGCCCTTGACCTACTTAGGTTTCTACAGCTGTGATAAACACTGTGACCTAAAGCAACTTAGGGAGACAAGGTTTATTTCATCTTCTAGCTCTTATCTGAAGGAAAGGCAAGACAGGAACCCAGGACAGGAAGCTGAAGGCAGGAGCTGCAGCAGAGGTCATGGAGGAGTGATGCTTACTGGTTTGCTTGCCAGGGTCTCCTCACCATGACTTGCACACTATGGCTGGCTCAGCCTGCTTTCTTTTTATCCCACCCAGGGCCGCCTGCCCAGGCAATGTGCTAGAGGCATTTTCTTAATAGATGTCTCTTCTGGATAACTAGATTGTGTGAAGTTGACAGGAAGCTAACGCGGACAGTCCTCTATAAGCTTTCATAGTCAACTTTGCTCCTGCCCTAGTTTCTTGGGCAGGGGAGCATTTGTTGATCTTTGTGGCTTTGGCTTTGAACCTCTTGTAGGCGTGGACCATGTTTTCTTAATAACTTCCAATAAAAAATATAGAATAAGTCTAGCAACTGTGACTGTAAATGTGTATACACGCATGCACGTGCATGTACACACACACACACACACACACACACACACACACATTCATTTTGATTTCAATCTCTGTTAGGTAACGTGACCCAAGGTCATAGAGCAGCCAGGGTGTAAGGAACAGGCAGTTTTCTGTTCTCCGCTTCCTGAGCTGTCAGCAGCTTCTCTGCTCAGAAGGCTTCTGCCACCCGTAATGCCTCCTACAGTTTCCACTCCTAAGTAGGGACAGGACGAGAGGGCAGCAGTCTCCAGAGTGTGGGACAGGCCCTTGTCCAGCACGGTGTAGCTGGAAGTGTATGCCATTGTTCCCACCAGAAGTATAAGTAGAAAGAAGATGGTTTGGTTAATGCAGGGGTCACAACAAGACAAATGTCATTTAATAATCTTCAGGCACTTTGCCCAGGAACTTGACACTTTGCCCTATTTACCAAGGATCATTGATAATTGGGAAGTGACACTCACCTTTGGCTTCGCTTGGCTAGAACTGGAGATAGGAACTGTCTCGTAGGTGCTCTCAGTTGATTTTCAGTGTTGCCGTTCATTAATCTAGAAAAATCGGAATAGACTAATAAGAAACTCCATTGCGTTCTTTGGCTTCCAAAGCCATAGTCTCATGGAGTTTTTCAGATTTCTGTCACACACTGAAGTTCCACAATGAGAAGCAACAGCGTAACACCCGACTCTGGCCTCATCCATAGAATCTGAGTTGTGCATGCCACAGGTTTTTCTAGTTTTTAGAGAGGGTCTGTGTCTCCCTGGCCAGCCTGGAATTCATTATGTTGACAAGGCTGGTCTCCAGTTCACAGAGATCCACCTGTCTCTGCCTCCCAAGTGAGTGCTAGGATTAAAGGCATGCACTACTACCATGTCCAGCTGCCAAGAAGTTTTCTGATTCAACCTCTTCTTATTATTAAGATTCTGGTCTGATGGTGGTGTTGCAAGCCTTTAATCCTGGCACTCAGAAGGCAGAAGCAGGCAGAACTCTGTGAGTTCAAGGCCAGCATGGTTTATGTAGTGAGTTGGGTTCCTGTACAACCAGAGATACACAAGAAATCCTGTCTTGAAAAACCAAAAAAGGAAAAAAAAATTCTGAACACATAGTGATTCATTCTAAACAAAGATAAGTGACCCTTCTCCCCTCCCTCCTGTAAGGGCAGACACAGATCACATTCTTAGTAAATCCTTTCTTTAAAATTTTTTTATCAAATTACTTGCCTTAACAATTTCATGCACAGTCAGTTTGTAGTTAATTATGTACTGGCTTTAAGAATGCCTTTTCTTTTATCTGCTTTAAATGACTTGCTGTTTGCTGGATTTCATTGAGTGTCTCTTTGTTCTTCCATGGCTGAATCAGGGTTTGTTTGAGGAACGGCTTTGTTGAGTTTTCTGTGTTTGTTGCCACTGCTTAAACAGAGAGTCTGGAAGGAAAACATTGAGCAACAGCTGCCCAGTTGTGGGGCTCTTGCAAATACAGGCAACCTCAGAGTTTTCTTTCATCTTCTAAGTGCTGAAATCCTTCCCATTTGTAAAGTTTATTGATGCTACTATTTCCTGCAGTGTGCTAACTGGGTACTCCGAGTTAGTTCATTGATAATTACTTCCATGCTAAACTTGTACAAAGGTTGCAGGTGCATTAAATAATTGCGACACATGCATGTGTAGACAGTTAAAGTACCTTATGCAAAGGTTCTTGTTTGGAGCCTCTCGTGCATACGCATGTGTAGGCAGAGTGGCTAGGACTGAGATGGGGGTTGGGAGGATTCATCAAGAACTTTCCGAAGGAATCAAATTCTGTTTCAACTGTCTATGGTGTGTGTGAGGAATTAATCTTTACTGTAATATCTAGATTCCATATTAAAAACAGATAGAATAAATAAAGGTCATGCTATCTGTATCTCACGATGGAGCCCACAGCACGGCTACCCTTTTTTCTGTCTTCCTGTGGAGCCCACGACAGACATGGCTGCCCTTCTCTCTGTCTTGCTATGGGGTACATAGCATGGCTGCCTTTCTATGTCTTACTATGGAGCACACAGCATAGCTGCCCCGTAGAGCTGCACATTTGACTCTCCTTTCCTATTTCCTGTCTGTCTGTTTTTATGTTGAAGCTTCTGTTTCTGCCTCTGTGCCTCATACTCCATATGTTTTTCATTTCTACTTGAAAGAGTTTGAATGACTCTTGACTAAGAGCTTGACAAATTTTTAGTCTAATAAAGTTTATTTTTAATTTTTAACTCTTATTTCATCTGATGGTTTGAACTATAAAGATACTTTTTTTTTCCTAATCTGGTGTGTATGAGAGTTATCTTCAATTATGAAGACCATGGGATCTGAATCAGGAGAGCTAGGTTTGAGTATTAGCTCCGATCTGAATGGTCTGACTTTAGACAAATCTTCCTACCTTCCTGGACTTCAATAAAGATAACAGCATCACCAACCCACAGAATTACAATAAAGATTAAGTTCAGTGACATGCATCCAAATTGAAGAGATTTTCACACTCTGACCATCGCTCATATTGTGCTGGCCCTGTACTGACTGCCAGGAATTCCTCCTATCGGTTGTCTTTCATTTCTGAAATACTTTAGTGAGAATCACTTATCCACACTGGAAACAAGTACAAACATATTTTTCCCTCAGTAGTTGCCTTTTACCAGCTCCTAAAAGTGTCTTCAAATGCAGTTCTTCAGATCCAAGGTAGAGCTGTAAGTTTTATTGAGTTATTTCCTAAGCGTGGTGGTTATATAAGAATTGCACAAAAAGCCAATGTTACTTTTGAAAACCTTTTTTTATTTTGATGTTTCATAAAGTAGAATATAGATGTGTGGGGTGCCACATGAGAGTTTCATTTAGGGAGTCATTGGTGGCAGCATGTCTCCCCTTCTACAGCAAAGAGAATTGGACTAGGGGTTTGTTCCCGACACCAGGAGACACCTGTGGGAACTGAGACTGTTAAGGAGCAGAGGGTCCCAGACTCCCTTGCCTCACTCACTAAGGGCTTTTTCTCACTCTGCAACTTTTTTATTCAGCTTTCTTCCTTTTAAAAGTTACTCTATCAGGCAACTATCACCCCCAACTCAATGATCATCCCAAACTCAATAGCCCATGAGAGGCATCATCCCTTCTCACTAATATTTCATCATTTTGGTTGGGACCAGGCTGAACGAGGCTAGATTTCTTCTCGAACTGACTTCTTGTAACAGTTTGTACACAGATCTAGTTCACCTTCTGGGACTCAGGCTCAGAGAACAGCAGCTTCTTATGGCTACAAGGCAAGAAGCCCAGGAAGCGAGCTCAAATGTGTGAGAATATTTCAAACCTCTCGCTGCATCATATATGCTAATGTCTCATTGCTCAAAGCAAGAAGTGATGGAACGTATACATCTCTCTTATCATGACTCCAAACAAATTATATAGACAAACAAAATGCCAGTGGGGAGGAGAAGTGCATTTTGATGCTGGGAGAGGAGGATTAAGCATCGTGATCAATAGCTTCATCTGCTTCCATTGCCAAGTGCATGCGGCTGAGGTGCTGTTAGTAAGCACAGTGTATGGTGCAATTCTGCAGTAGACAGCCATGCTGAAGTGACATAGAAGAGGATGCTCACAGGTGATGCTGTCCCATAGGATGCTTTTACTGTGGAAAGACATAAGGAAGGCCATAAGTTTCATGGTTTGTCTTAGTTCTACCCATAATCCCTCCTCTCCCTTTGCAAGAATGGTAGCATTCCTCAACATTTCCCCATGCATTTCCCCATGTGAGGGGTAAGCCCTAGAGAGTCTGATTTTAGCATTTAAAGAAAAGGTCTTACGAATGAAAATCTTGAGTTGAAATGATATTAGCAGTGCTTTAATTTAAAATCTAACCTTGACTTGTTATAAAAAGCAGGGGCCGTCTAGACGGGCAGCTTCAGAAGGAAGTAGTGGTCAGGGCTTCTCAATTCACTTTTTGTCACTTTCAAGTCAGAAAGGGAAGCTGGTCTGCAGCGGTAATCAAGGCAGAGAGAGACGGTGGGATGAATGGCTATTTGACATAATGTAGCTGTCGAAAGGTTTTTAAAATGCATCTGAAGAATGAAAGTGTAGGGAGACAAGCTGCTGGGTAGGGAAGCGGCTAGACTGGCTACTCTCTCTTATTCTCCTAGATGCATGTTAAAAGAGCCCCATTATTTCATTAAATGAAAAGGAAGAGAGAATAATTGGTTAAAAATAGAAAATTGACTGGAGTTTCTCATTTAAAACTGGAGCAGAAAAGTGGAACTTAATGTGAACTTTATTCCTTTGTTCTTTCCTCTCCCCCTTAAAATGCATCAAATAGCAAACATGATTATGGTAATAGTTATCAGGCAACTAGTAAAATGTGTCTTCCACATTTCTGGCTCAAAAATAGTGCTTGTGTAAAGCAAAATGTATTCCATTACTAAGCAAGCCTCATTTATCAATTGGTAGCGGGTTGAAAGGGCACAGTTTTATACAAAGCACATTGTGAAAGCAAATATAGCCATGCAAGCCTGAAATGTAGAGGTGTGTGTGTGTGTGTGTGTGTGTGTGTGTGTGTGCTGTGTGCAATTTGCTGGTTATCAATTCTCTTGGCCGTGAAATGCTTTAGAAAGAATGTATAAAAAAATGAGAAAAGTATTGATGGCTTGGTAGGAAAAAAGAACATCTCTTGACACACTGCTTTAACCTTTCTAAACTAAAGTAAAAAATAATCTTCAGAAGATGAACATTAATTTTTGATGAGTATATGATAATGATGATGATGACAGAATTGACTTACTAAATAATTCAGATTTCAAGAAGCCAGTTGTATAGGTTAATTTTGTTATCTTGATTGAATTAAGAAACCACTCAGGGATTAGTGCAGCATCTCCCCCTCCCGTGTGTCTGTGTGTGAGAGAGAGATAAAGAGAGAGAGAGAGATGGTGTTTTCAGAGACAGTTAGATCATGAGGGCTCAGAGGTAGTGAATGGATTAATTCCTTGATAGATTCATAATATCACAGCCTTACTGAGATGGTGAACAGTTACAAATGGGGCCTTTAGAAAACATGTAACTTGCCATGACCCCCTTCTGTCCTCTTCTGTTTCATGTATGTCGTGATGTAGACAGTTTCTGACATGTGCCTCTACAACCATGGTCTTTTCCCTCACCATTGGCCTAGAAATACAGAACCATGGGCCGCAATTTTAAAAATCACAAGTCAAAACAAACCCTCCTCCCTTACATTGCATGAGTCATGTGTTTGGTCACCATGATGCAAAAGTAATCGATATGCCGGCTTAACACCAAAGTCCTTTGTCTGCACTTAACCATCTCCCACATAGGGAGAATGGTACCTTCTCCACAGAAGAATTTCAATTAGAAAATGTTTAGGAAATGTGGAAAATAGAAAAATCACCACACGGCAAATACTGCAATAGTAGTCAAGATAGGCAATGTCCGTCAGTGGATGCTAAAATTAAGTGGACCAACTTTGAGAGCAAGAGAATGACCCACAGGGTCAAAGAAGCCTCCACCTGAGGGTATTTTTTATGGACATAGGAAAAACATAGTGAATATTTGTCAGGTGAATTATGTCTAAATAGGTAAGATTTAATAGGATCAATAATAGGGCATTGATACGATGCCAGACCCTAAGAGAAGCACAGTGCTTCTCCGATATTCTTTCCAACATATCAACCTTAATCTACATTGAAAACACATTAAAAAAGAAACATTCTACAAAATAATTGGCCAGGGCTCTTCAAAGGTGTCTGAGTCATGAGACACAAGGAAAGACTGGGGAGCTTGTACAGATTGGAGGAGGTTAAAGAGAAAAAACTACCTGAGCTCTGGGCTGAGTCCGGAAACAAAGACAAGCAAACAACACCCCCTCCAAGGAATTAGCAGAAAACTGGCAGAATCTGAAACAACGTCATTTTTTTAAAGAATTTATTATTACGCTGTGGTAAGATTTAATAGTAGAGACATATTGGAATAAAGAGCACATAGGAACCATATTGTTATTGTCATTGCAACTTTTCTATAGGTCTAAAATTGTCCGTGTAAAGAAAGATAATGGCATAAGTTAAATTAATAAAGTCTGGATTCTTATTTTACAATCAGAAAATTATCCTGTCAGTAAATGAAGATGCTACTTGTCCAGAAACAGTATTTCCCAGAATTTTAAAAATATTCACAATTTATTTGACAATAAATTCTAAGCTGCATAGTTTTGTTTAGTATGAAACTCTGCATGTGATGTTTTATTTCTTTTTATTCTTCTGGTGGATTTGTAATTTATATAAAGTCAAAACTATTTGAACAATAAGTCCAACCAAGAACAGAAAGAAACCTTTCCTCCTTTTATTGAAAATAGATTCTTTTCTCATCCAATATGTCCTGATAATAGTTTCCCCTCCCAGTTCCACTCCACTTCCCCTCCCATCCAGATCCACTCTCTGTCTCTCATTAGAGAAGAACAACCTTCTAAGAGATAACAACAAAACATAACAAAATAAAATATAAAACAAAAACTGACACATCAGAATAAGACAAAGCAAACAAATGGAAGGAAAAGAGCCCAAGGGCCAGCACAAGAACCAGAGACATGCTCATTCATACACGTTCATATAGAGTCCCATAATGATACTGAACTAAAAGATATAATATATAGGCAGAGGGCCTGGTGCAGACCGTGCATATCCTGTGCTTGCTGTTACATACTCTATGAGTTCATATTACTTTTCTCAGTTGATTTAGAGGGTCTTTTCTCCTGGTATCCTCCATCCCCTCTGGCTCCTTCATTCTGTCTGCCTCCTCTTCCTCAGGATTTCCTGAACTCTGAGGGGAGGGATTTGATTGAGACATTCCATATAGAGCTCTGTGTTCCAAACTCTCTCTTCCTGTGTAGTGTCTGGCTGTGAGTCTCTGGATTTGTTCCCATCTGCTGTAGAAGGAAGCCTTTCTGACTGTTTCAGGAGGCCGCTTGTTGGTTCCTGGCTGCTCAGCCCCAAAACACACACACACACACACACACACACACACACACACACACACACGCTATATTATTTAAATCACTGCTTGGCCCATTAGCTCTAGCTTCTTATTGGCTAACACTTATATCTTAATTTAACCCATTTCTAGTAATCTGTGTATCACCACGTGACTGTGGTTTACTGACTAAAGTTTCAGCATCTGTCTCCAGTGGCAGCGCCATGGCTTCTCTCCAACTTTGCCCTTCTTTCTCCCAGCATTCACTTCAGTTTTTCCCGCCTAGCTCTGTTCCCCTATAGCTCTGCTATAGGCCCAAAGCAGTTCCTTTATTAACTAATGATATTCACAGCATACAGAGGGAAATCCCACATCATCTGATGATGGCTGAATAAGGCCCTGATCCATGAGTATAGCAGAATATTATTAGGAGTCATTTATATCACTACATTTTTTTTCTTTGTTTAGATCAGTATTATCTGAATTTACCTTAGAACTCTGAGCTATCTAGTCTCTGGTCCTTAGTTACCCCAAGCAGTGTTAAGTAGGGTTCCATTGCATGGAGTGGGCCTTAAGTCAACTCAGACATTGATTGGCTACTCTGGCGAGCTTTGTGCCATCATTGCCTTAGCATATTTTGCAGGAAGGACAACACTGTTTGTGGCTGGGGTGTGTTTACATTTCTCTTTTAGTACAGGAGTATCTTCCTGTACCAAAGACACTAGGACCCAGGAGTGAAGGTTCTATGTAGGCACCAGCTTCACCTCTCCATGTTTGCTGAGTTGTTTGGGTGTTGTCTTCAGCAATGGGACCTTGTCAGTTGCAGAGAACAACCTGTTGTCTGGTCAACAGACCGGATTGTTTGGGGATTTCCATGGGACCCCTCTGGCCAACAACTTGATTGCATGTAACCCAGTCTCAATCCTGGAAGATTTGTTTGGTGACAAGAGATGTCTAGGAGAGGCTCTGTCTTCCCCATTATCTGCATACCTCATTAGGTTGCCTTAGTGCCTTTTAGGAGGAGAAAGAAACCTCTTAAGAATGCTATATTCCTAACCAAACTTGCTCTGCCTCTTTCTTTGTCCTTTGTAGTAATTATCTGGCCTTTAAACTCACACTTCTCAGGCAAAGAGCCAACCATAGACATCCATTAGTAAGTGTGAATAGCACTGTCTTTCCAGGCACACTGTGGAATAACAGCTCCAAGGTTGAGCTGCCGTCACTCTGGGCTCTGAGAACCTCCCACCAAAAATCCCAAACTATTTCTGGGTACTCTCAGCCCTAGGTCCTAAATCATAAGATAAAGAAAAGTGACCAAGGGGGAGAGACTACAGCTGGGATTTGCTACCTCTGCATGTTCCAGAGACAATGTCTCTCCAGGGCATTCCAGACAGGATCCAGTGTGTGTGGAGTGGCCACATAGGAAGCGAGGCTTTGAGAAAAATCAGTCTTCAAGGACTTGAAAAGAGCCAGATGGACAGAGTCCCAGAGCTAAGAATTGTTATCTGCTTAGAAAAGAAGGGAAATGGCTTTCTCACATGCTTGGCCCGTGAACCTTTCTTGGGTGTTTGCTTCTATTTCCATCTGGGCAGCAGTCTGCATCATTAACTGCCTATGACCACAGCTCTATCTGATCAATGTCAAAGTAAGCTGTGGAGTTCATTTCCCAAGGACCCCGTTCCAGGACTCTGGCGTTAGGAGAGACTCACAACATCACAGCTTGTAGTGCCTATCCCCTCACTTCTTGTTCGCGTTGGGCTTCCCCCCCCCAACTCCCCCCCAACTCGTTTGTTCAGTCACAGTGAGGTCACACCATCACACTCCCTTCTCTCTGGACCATCTCTAGGCTTCAAGTCACCCATGGAAGCTCCTGTGTTGGAGTTTGAGATGACACTAAGACCTCTGTCATATGTTAAATTCTCTGTTACCCAGCTCCTTAGGTACCTGCGGGCATAAAAGCTAAAGCCTGTATTAAATTACCAGAAATGAATTACAATATAAATGTGCTTTTATCATTATTTATTTATTTATTATTTATGTGTATATACTTTAAAACAAACTTTCATTAAGTATTTATTTATTTATTTGTTTGTTTTTGAGACATGACCACATGGAGCCAAGGCTGGCTCTAATTTCTCTATGTAGCTGAAGTTGACCTTGAACTTCCGATCTCCCTGCCTTTACCTCCCAATTGCTGGGATTATATGCATGTGCCACCAAGACTCATACATGGGATGTGGCACCTGAGCTTCAGGTATGTTAGACACTCTATTGATTGAGCTACATTTCCAGCCCATTAAAAAAAATTACCTATTATCCAAAATTATTTAATTTAATCTTTTTTTTTGGTTTTTCGAGTCAGGGTTTCTCTGTGGTTTTGGAGCCTGTCCTGGAACTAGCTCTTGTAGACCAGGCTGGTCTCGAACTCACAGAGATCCGCCTGCCTCTGCCTCCCGAGTGCTGGGATTAAAGGCGTGCGCCACCACCGCCTGGCAAAATTATTTAATTTTTTTAAAAAGATTTTTTACTTTAATTTTAATTGTGTATGTGCGTGCGTGTGTGTGTGTGTGTGTGTGTGTGTGTGTGTGTGTGTGTAGATGTGTGCACATGAGTCCACATGCCATGCAGACCAGAAGCCTCAGATTCCCTCAGGCTGGAGCTATAGCTGGTTGAGAGCCACTTGAATTGAAAACTGAACTTAGGTCCTCCCCAAAAGCAGTATGTGCTCTTAACTGCCGAGCCATCTCTCCAGTCCTTGAATACTATATAGCAAGCATTTTGAAAAACTCCTTCCCCATCCCTGCATTATCTAATTCAATCCTAAATGGCAAATCTTTGAAATGATGCCAGAGGTAAGCTCAATGAAGATGCACATTTAACAGCTAAGGAAACAGGCACCTGAAGGAGGGAGATTGCCTTTAGGAATTGTAGCTTGTGAGTGGCAGAGGCAGGTCCTTGGCAGATGAGGAGACCCTGTGCTCCGGTCATCTGTGTGCTGCTCTGGGATGTGGTATGCATTCTACAACATAGAAAAGATGAACGTGGACAAGACTGATGTCTCGGGTGTCCACTCCCATGCAAAACCCATGCTTCTTCTATAGGATCCCTAGGCTTGTTTGTTATAGTATCCCTATGCAAAGCATCTTCAGTTATTTGTATGTACTATGTGGTTTGGGGAAAACAGGACCAGTTTGAATTCAGAATCTAGGATATCATGTATACTGGCTAGTTTTGTGTGCCAACTTGACACAAGCTAGAGTCATCAGAGAGGAAGGAGCCTCAGGTGAAGAAACGTCTCCATGAGATTCAGCTGTAAGGAGTTTTCTCAGTTAGTGATCCATGGGGGAGGGCCCAGTCCATGGTGGGTGGTGCCATTCCCTGACCTGTTGGTCCTGAATTCTTTAAGAAAACAGGCTGAAGAATCCATTGAAAGTAAGCCAGTGAGCAGCTCCCCTCCATGGCCTCTGCACCGGCTCCTGCTTCCAGGTTCCTGCTCTGCTTGAGTTCTTGTCCTGGGTTCCTCTGGTGATGGACTATGATTGGAAAGACAAATAAACCCTTTTCTCTCCAACTTGCTTTTTGGCCTTGGTGATTTGTCACAGCAATAGAAACCCTAAGACACCATGGCAGGCCAGGTAAGGAAAGTTTGTTTGTGGCATGAAAATCTATCCAGTGTCCTAAAAGAGTGTTCGTTAGGACGAATCTGCCATGCATTTAGTAAGCACCTGTGATGTCCTGGGCACCGATGCAGGTGGTTCGTACCTCAGAACAAAACCAAATAGTTATATTCTAAAGAAAAGGGAGACTTTAAACGAGCTGAAAGAAAGTGTGTGTGTGTGTGTGTGTGTGTGTGTACTGTAGCACACAAGTAACCCTGACTCAACTGACAGAGAGCAGCTGAAGGTACAGGGCAGGAACAGATATTCATAACAATATCACAGTGGTCAGGTTGGTCTCAGTAGGGTGAAGTGGGTGAGGAGATTACAGATGAAAAGAATGGGTGGCCAGCAAACTCCAGGATGGAGGGTGGCTGGCAGGCTAGGAGAGCCTCAGGGAGTACTGAGGAGTCTTCTGAAGGGGCTGGCACAAGGCTAAGTGAGTTGGGGTGGAGGGTAAAAGAGATAAGAAGCTCAGCTGGAATCAAGGTCATGTGAGCCTACAGAGCAAGGTTTTGAGCAGAGGGCTGACTTGCGAGACTTACTGGACGTCTGTCTGTTTGTTTGTTGTAGTGCTGGCGACTGAACACAAAGCCTGAGGAAGTGCTCTACCTCTGAGCCACACCTCAGCCCCATAGGCTTTCTTTTTCACAGCACTGACTATTTTCCACTGAGACTAGGAGTTAGGAGGTTGGAAGCAGGAAGAGGGAACCCTTTCAGGGGGTAATTGCAATAACACTGGAGAGGCCAAGAGCCAAGGCTGGGCTGCAGGGGTGACGAGACTTGCTTGGCTTGGGGTTATATTTTGAAACTAAAGCCAACAGGATTTCCCGAGTCACTTGGGGTTAGTGTGTGAGCAAGAGAAGAAAGAACCAAGGCTGACACTAAGATTTTAGCCTGAGCAACTCAGTGGAGACTTTGTGTTGATTCAAATGAAGGAGGCTGTAGGTAAAGCTGACCTGATTGTCAGAACATGAGGAGTCCCATCTTAGAGGTTCCTGTCAGGGTGGGAGCCTGCAGTTCAGGGACGAAACTGTGAGCAAAACAATGGTCTGGAGAGCTTGGCTAGTTATTATCAACGCAACAGAATCTAGGATCACCTGGGAAAAGAGCATCACAGAGAGGCGCTCTAGATTAGGTTGTCCTGTGGCATGCCCGTGGGAAATTGTCTTGATTGTATTAGTTGATGTGGTAAGACCCAGCCCACTGTGGGTGGCACCATTCCCTGGGTTTGAGTCCTGGCTTGTATTAAGAAAAGGAGAACCCAAAAATAGTACCTGCAGTCATTCTTTCTCTGCTTTTGACTATGGATGTGAACAGCTGTTATAGGTTCCGCCATCTGGCTTCCCCATATGACGGACTGTAAGCTGGGATTGTGAGCTAAAGTCAACCCTGTCTATACTGGATTGCTTTTGTATCAGGTTGCTTTCTCACAAAATGGGGCGTGAAACCAGAATAAACCTTTCTAAGTGTGGACAAGGTGAGCAAGGAAGAGAATACAGGATGGAAGCCCTAGGAAGCCAGAGAGTTAGACAGAACCAACCACAGCTTCCCAGAGGAAGTGAGGTAAATTTAGGGGGGATGTTGGGAGCCTGAAACCAAGTAGAGGATGCAGTTCAGAGGAAAAAGGGGTCAGCTTGGTAATGCTGTTACTAGGCCAAGTAAGGTAAAGCCAAGTACTACCCAGTGGAGTGGCAAAGCAGAGCCACTGGGGCTTTTGTGGCAGGCACCTCGGTCACACCTAAGGGTGATGCTTGCTTGAGGGGTGCTTGAGAGAAAGTGGGAGGAGGGGTGGAGTGATATGGGGACTGACAATGTGGTGTTTAGATGATGGTTTGGGGAACTGATTCTAGAAAGCAGGGGTGGTTTGGATAGTAGTGGGTCAAGGGATTGTTTTTCTTTATTGGTAGAAATAGCAGTAGGTTGAAATAATTCATAGCCAGATCTTTAAGTACCAGTATGTCATCTTTCGATGCTAGGGCTAACAGAGAACTCCAGAACACTCCAGCTTGGGAGATGGGACTCTGAAAGTGGGGTCGGGTGTATGACGTGAGTGGGTAATACAAGAGAGGTGTTTCAGTATGCACATGAATTAAAATATGTGTGATTGGAGAGACCTAGTGACCAGAGGGGTGTAGATTAACCAATCCAATTGACTTATACTAGGCACCTTACTGTCCAGGCCCCGATGCATGTATGACGTCCATCTCATCCCTTTGTCAGTAACAGAAGTCCAGCTTAATCTTGGGACAGAGGAGTCCCCCTCAACTAGACACACATGTAAATGGAGACAGCACATTTGTTTCTCGACACACAGAGCTATATTAATTACAATACTGTTTGGACTATTAGCTCAGATTTTTTATTAACTAACCTATATCTTATATTAATCCATTTCTATTAATCTGTGTATCACCACAAGGCTGTGGCCTACTGGTAAATTTCTGGTGGCTTCTCCTTCCACAGCTACATGGTGTCTATTGTCTCTGCCTACTCTCTATAGCTCTTCCAGCCGGGCTATATTCTGCCCTGCCATAGGGCAAAGCAGCTTTATTCATTAACCAATAAGAGTAGCACGTACACAGAAGGACCTCCCACATCACATTCAGACTCTGACTGAAGATCTAAAGTCAGTTTCTTCAGGAAGGAGTGCTGGACCCGGCAGCTGGGCAAGCTTAAGTTCAAATCTCAGCTCAGTCACTGTCTTACTCTAAAGCCTCTGAGCCTCTCTTACATGATGGAGAAAGAGCAAGGAGTGTCTAATAAGGATATTCTAGGAAGTCCAGGAAGGAACAAGTATTGACATGAAGCAATGAGCCTTCCGATTCTTGCTAAAGGAAATAACTTTATTTCCATTCCTTGGGTTAGTTTTTCTTCAATAGTTCAAAAGCACCACTTTGCTTAGGCTCTTGGAATCTAAGGCTGTTTCTTTAAGAGGTTGGTGTTTTAGGTTTCTAAGATTCAGAAAGAATGCTTAGAAAACAGGCCGTTTCTACCCATTCAAGTACCTGTAAAATGGACAATATGGATTCTTCTAAAGCTTCTTATATGCCTGGTGAGAGAGGCAGCTTCGTTCATTTCATCTCTGAATAGGCAGAATCTCTGAGTGGGGATTTTGTGAGTGGCCTCCAGTCTCACTGCTCCGAGCCATCTTCAGACCTCTGTAGAGCAGCTCATATATAGTGTACGAAGTGTCACCCACCCAATGCAAGTCAGAAAGAAAGTCCAGGAGCGTTGTCATTAGCATTTCACAGTGATTAGAAAGCACTTAGTAGGATCATATGAACACTTACTAGGACCAGATGAACAGAGAGTATATACCTTGTCCCTGTGATTTACCCAGCATTCCTGGAAAGGATTACCGTGAAGATAAAACCGCTTCCCTGACCTGACTTCTCCTCCCCAGTCCACCACAGTCCTTTCCCTAGTCTTTGATTAGTGAAAAAATATTGAGAAAGGCAGCTGAGCAGTTGCTCAGAGAGAGCTGAAATATCACCAGGAAGTAAAAATGACACCAGAAATATGAGCTGAGGATAGTTGGGGTCATCAGAACGCCACTCATAGATGGTGCTTTATGTCAGGAAGAGAAATTTGAGAGAAAGGCATTTGGGGACAGAATGGATAAGGTCCACCTCTCAAGGACAACTCACTTTTCTATTTTTCTTTTTTGTTGTTGTTTTTTTTTGTTTGTTTGGGTTTTTTGTTTGTTTTGTTTTTTGAGACAGTGTTTCTTTGTGTAATATCCTGGCTGTACAGGAACTCACCGTGTAGACCAGGCTGGCCTTAAACTCCCTGAGATCTACCTGCCTCTGCTTCTCAAGTGCTGGGATTAAAGGTGTGTGCCACCTCCACCAGATGGACAACTCCTTTTGGCCGAGGGGTCTCTGCAGCGGCACAAAGGGAAGGGCACTAGTTACACTCACATCCCTGAGACCACAAAAACTGACAGAAACAGGGGAAGAGGGAAAGATTTATTCTTACTCATGGTTTCAAGGAGCTCCAACGTATTATGGTGAAGAACGCATTACGGAGCAACTCAGTTCATGGTGGCGGGAGTATGACCCCAGCTGTTCACACCATGGCAACCAGAAAGAGAGACCGGCAGGTCACAGGGTCTGGGTATAAACTTTAAAGGCCCACCCTTTATAAACCTTAGACCCTACCTCCTGAATGTTTATAATCACAAAGTATACTGCCACATGCCAGAGAATGTACTCAAAATATGAGCCAGTGGGAGACCTTGCAGATTCAACTGTACCTGGGAGAGCTCTGCAAACGTAGGAAGAGAGCTGAACTACCAGGCAACAAGGATGATGGTGAAGGATGAGAATTAGTAACTCTTCTTTACCTTTTCTGTAGGGTTGCTCAATGCATGAAGATTATTAGTTCAAATATTGGAGGCAGTGGAGTCAAATGTGCAATTACTGTTGTGTGTACTTGAAACTGCACTAAAATCAATTTTCTTTTTCAAAACAAGCAGGTAGGGTACCAAAAGTAAACAGAGGCAATGATCACTTAAGCTGACAGTGAGGAAAACCGAAAGGCTAACAGACATGCACCCCGAAACTTTAGGTCCTCAGGTGCTGGCATCATCTGCCGATGCTGGAGGGAGGAGGTGAAGTGGAGATCAGTAAGGCCTGGCTGGAAGTGTGACTGAGAAGAAGCCAGAATTCCACTTCTCTTTCTCATTTCTACACACCCAGGCAATTGCCTCACTTCTAAAAAGACTAGGCGTACAGAAGTTCCACAGACAAATGGCAGCAACCACAATTGAGATATGGGTGCCTCAGCAAAAGGTATAAACTATCCACTGCCAAGACCTTGTACCTTTTCTTGTTAGCACCCAGAAGTTTATCAAACAATTCCCTCCTTCAGGTAGGATGTGAGGTCCTTCCCTTGGACTTGGCCAGCCTGAGAAGAAAGAGCCAAAGTTACAGACAATGAAAACTCACAATCTCCACAGCCAAGCTCCCTATCTACAGTCCACTCCCACACAGCTTGTGATGAGTGTTAGGTTTCTGACCATTTAACAAGGAAGATAAAATTTAGATTGCTTAGGAATCTAAACAATGTCTCTAGTACTCAAAGGTCCAACCACTAGACAAAGAATGATGAGCAACCAATGACTGTGGGAGATAAAGGAAATTAGTCCTTTCCCAGGGCATATACTACACCACACACACACACACACACACACACATACACACACCAATAATAACAAAAAAAGAGGCTATAAACTTGGGAGTATGTGTTGGGGTGCAGGCTCTAGGGAGGATACAGGGAAGGGCTGAGGGGGGAAATGCATGGGTAAAAAGATAAAGTTCTATTTCAATTAAAAATAATTAATAAAAGAAAGCTGCAACTTGGAAAGAGAGATTATGAAGGAAATAAGGATTATGAAGAGGGGAAAATATAATGGAAACCCATCCAAATATTCTTTTAGATCCTAGACAGATGAGATTCTGCTACCAAGGCAGGTGGAAAGAAATCCTTTTTGAGGTGCCATAATGTCCTTGAGCAAACTGTTATTTCTAATAGCACCAGAGTATTGGTCAGCCTATGCATCTACACTGCACATTTGCTCACCTGCTCACACCTATGAGACGTGGGCCCAGCAGGGCTCACAATCTTGACCATGTGCCTGCTTAGGTCAGGTCAGTGCACTGGATGGTGGTGTGTTAGGCTGGCCTTCTGGTTCATAGGAAAGGTAAGGTCCTAAGTATCTCTTATTCAAAGTCATTTTCACAAAGTGCAGTTGTTTTTGCTATTGTTTCCCTGGTATAATTCATATTCCTTTTGTTTCCATGTAGCACAAGTTTTATTTATTATGTTTACGCGTGCCTTGTTGTGCTGCTGAGCAAGCTATTTCTCCCATGGGGGAGAAAAATGACCCGTGTGGAAGTCTACTGTACCAGTGATCCCCAATGAAGGGACCATTCCTCTGGTAGTCACACCCTTTTCAGACTCCTTCCTAGACTTGGCTGCTGTGTGGAAAGGCCACATGCAGGAGAATCCAAAAGTTTACTGATAGCAGGAATAGGTCCTTCTGACATCTCAGCCAACAGCAGGCATGGCTCTCCACCCATGGGAGGGAGATCATCTTACAGGTGGATCCTCCAGCCCCAGCTGGGCCATTCCTGCAGACAACAGGTAGGTGTGGAGCATGATGCCTAATTATAGGCTGTTCCAGTTGAAGAAGGATGATGGATAAATAAGCCGTGAGGTTGTTTTCAGACATTCAATTCTGGGGTTATGCGCTAGAGCGTAACAGATAACTAGATGGCTCTTTCTGCTTGCTTGTCCATTGGGTCTACAGTCTACAGCCCCATGTAGCCAGAGATTCGCTCTGAGTTATAGTTTTAATGTAGCCCTGGAAAATACATGTCTTTTCATAGTTTGTTCTGTTGATTTTTGTAGGTACTTTTCTTAGCAGTGAAATTTGTGGTTTTTCCCAGTTGAGAAAAAAAAATGTTTTAAACAACTTAAACATTCGAAAGATTATGCACCCATGAGTGGATGAATTCAGCGGCAAAGGCATTGTTTTAGACGGGGTTCTAAATGCTGACCTGGAAGTCAGCATTCTCACGTCTCAGACTCTTGAATGATGGCCTTACAGGCACGCACCACACACCTGCCTGGGGTTTTCTAATAGTCAGCAGTTACACTGACCTCTGATCTTGTTGTCCTATAATTTTTAGAGTGGGGTGTGACCTCCCTGGACCATGACTGCTATCTTGATGCTTCTCTGGATTGCTGTGGTTTCTGGTTCTGAGTTGCATTCAGCTCTTCGGGAGGCATGGTTATTCCATCCCTAGAGTTCTGTGTGGGAAAAAATAGTTTCCCAGAAAAAATGTCCTTGGAAAGCCATCCCTTAGGAATAAACAGATTTTTTTTCCTTCTGTACTGAAGCAGCCCCTTGCAAAACCTCTTCCTCTCACAGCTGCTAACTGGGAGATTTAGTCATTACCCCATAAAAATGTACAACCACAAAGCTCTTATTAACGTTTTCCATGCTAGCCAGCCTACCTTTCCCTATTTCCCTGACCTTCGCAGACCTGGAACACCCTGCGCATCAATAGGATAGCTCACATCTGGTGAGGTTCTTATGGGATATCATCTGCCCATGAGATTTTCTCTATCCTGAAGGCTGGGTTGTAGCATGAGCAACAAAGCTCAACACTGTGGTCTTGAGTACTGTTTTGAAACTAGCTATCTCTGGCTTCTTCTAGCCTGGTCCCCCAAGCCAATTTCTTAGATTTCCTTGGGTTTCTTCATCCAGTATCCAAGATATTCAATGTTTGGATTGTAGGCTTGGTCCAAAGTGTAAAATTAAAAATTTTTAAGGACTCAGAACATAAACTGAAGTTTTAGTAAATGAGTAGCTAGTGACTAGAAAGGTGTAGTTCAGTAGTATAGGCCTTGCCTAGTATATGAGACCCTGGATTTAACACTCAACACTATTGAAATAATAAAGTAAAAGCAGCCATACAAAAGGTGATGGTGATGATGATGATGGACTTCAAGGAAACAAGTACTCTTCAGAGGGTTCTTAAATGTTTCTTTCTATGAGGTCTCCCTATCCCAAGATGGACAGAAAAGGAAGGCAGGTCCTATTTTATGTGCTGCAGCTCCCAGCTTCTTTGGCTTTTGTTTGTCAAGACAATCCATGACATTTTTATTGAGGCTCTTAGTTTATAATATGAGGTAAAAGAAGAACCAGTTCTCTTTAACATTTAACACAGCTATAGTGAAATATTTGAGACTTAAAGGGACTTCCAGGGGATGTTACAGCTCTCAAAAATTGAGATTCGGTAACGAGCTTTAACGCCTGGAATTTTCCAGTTGACTTTTTCCTTACAATAGTAATAAGCTCTGCTTAGTCACATTAAGTTTCAAAGCCAAGTCTTTCTTGTCGCTGATGTCTTTAGATTTGGAGCACTGGTCTCAGTCAATATCTACTAATTCCACTGCAAAATTGAGTTTGGCATTTGGTGGAATTTTGACATTGACTGTCCTTTCTTTCAATCAGGCACAGTGCGGTTCAATCTCTAGCCGATCCTTTCCCTCCATTACTTAGAGTCAGGAGTATCCCATCCTCTGATAACCTTGTCTACTCTGACCTTTAAACTTAAAGGCTTAGCATTTTTCTTCTTCTTTGAACTTGTTTGAACACTAGTATCAAAACCAGTCCCATCTGGGAATGTCCCTGTGTGCCAGCAGCGAGCAACATCTCCCTTTTTGGGAAAGTTGCTTTATCTCTGTTTTTAGACCCGATTTTGTTTATTTCGGTGGACCCTCATCAAGACTCTCTTCAGACTTGGTTTCTTTGGGTTTCTCGTCATTAAGCTCCACATTTTTCACTTGCTCAGAGGCTTCAAGTACAGTTTCAGTACCCTTGAAATGCTAACTTTCAAAGAGATGGTTATAGACTAAAACCAAATGGTCCTTTTTAGCAGGGTTAGGTACATTTTTAATGTTTCCCAGTAATTTATGCTCTGCAAGAAATGAATCTGAACCATGATCCTGTAGAAACTAGGTAATGTCCTTCTTGGGCAGCAACAGCATACTGCAGAACAGCTGCCATCATTTCTGTGTCCTTCCCCTCCTTCTCTCCTTCCCTTTCCCTGTCCCTCTCTCCCTCTCCCCTCCCCTCCTGCTGTTCTACAATACCTATTTCCAAGTATACAATGCTGTTAACTCATCACTGCACCTGAGAGCTCTTGAATTTATCCCCCCCCCCCCCACACACACACCCGTAACTAAAGTGCTGTAGCTTTTGGCTAGCGTCTTCCCTTTATTTCCAGCCTCCATCCTGGATCACCAGAACTCTGCTCTCCATTTCTACAAGGTCATCACGTTTAGATGGCACATGAGTGAGAGCACACAGTCTCACTTGGTCTGCTTGATTTATTTTGCTCTCCACAATGTCTTCCAGGTTCATCTCTGCTGTTTCCAATGGCAAGATTCCCTTTGCCTTTGAAGGCTGAGTGCTACATTGTCTTTATTCATTCATCCGTTGATGGACTGACTTTTCTAGAGTTTGGGGGTTCTTCTCTGTTTAGTCAGTAAAGGCAGTGGAAATGGAAACGGCAGAATTTATAAAACACTGAAAGTCTCTTACAGCCCCCTCACTACCAAGATCTTTATCAAAGCACAAACTTGGAGCAAAGTTGGCAATATTAGAATTTCTACAACTAAGGAAGGGACACACAAAAGGCAGAGAAACAGAATGAAGAGGATGTTGCCACCTATCATATAATTTTAAGTAAGGAAAAGGGAACCAGGGCAATAAAATGCATGGTGTTTATATACCAAGGCCGTTGTATCCAGTGGTTGGGGTTGGGGTTGTTGGGGCTGGGATTGAGCATCAGAGTAAGATGCCTGAGTTCACTGTAGCTCCGTTCCTGCTAGTCCTGTTGCCATGGTCACTAAAAATATCAAAGTCTCAGTTTCTTTCATGTGTAAGATGATAATAATGGTAACTTTATCAGGGCTGTTGCATGGAATAAATGCAATGATATCTCTATAGTGTGTCTGTAAGCACTGGCTTTGGAATCTGTCTTGATTCACCAGCTGAGTGACTTCAAAAAAGTCACTCAACTGCTGTGTCTTGGGTCATCTGTGAAACAGGAATGTCAACACTGACTGAGAAGCTAGATATGTGGGTTCTTTCAGAATATTATGGCACTCAGTATGTGTTGGATCCTACCCTCTGCTTTATTGATAAATACTAATGGCATTATTGTGGGAAGTGCCCGTTGAGAGGGACACCTTCAACACTCCATTACTAACATCTGTTAAGATGCTTATCTAGCTCTCAAAAACAACACATGCTTTTAAGATGAAAATTAAAATATATAAAATGTACCCACTTTGGGGAAACTCTCAATAAATTTTTTGTTGATTATTTTCTCAGAAGAATATTATTTCCCCAGAAAAATTATTCTGATTTACAAAATCATTGTATGTATACTTTTACATTATATGTACAGTTCTGTGTTGTGTATCTGTGTATATGTATTGTATGTACACTCATATGTTATATATACCACTCTATGCTGTTTGTACAGTTGTGTGATGTGTGTATAGCTATGAGTTGTATGTATAACCTTATACTTCTTGCAGTAATGTGTTGTATGTACCCTCATGGGACATATGTACAGTCATGTGTTCTATGTATCATGTGGCATTTGTACCTTCTTGTGTTGTGTGTATACTTATGTGTTACATGTACATTCATGTGGCATATGTATAGTCGTGTACTATATGTAGACATGTGGCATTTGTACATTCATATGTTGTGTGTACAATCATGTGTTGTTTATATACTCATGTGGCATAGATACAGTCATGTTTTATTGGTATTTGCACAGCCACGTGTTGTTTACAGTCATGTGTTGTATGCTTTATATACTCACGTGGAATGTATACAGCATGTGCTCTATGTAGACTCATGTGGCATTTATACAGTCAGATGTTTTATGTATAGTCATGTGTTCTATGTACATTTTGTAGCATATGTACAGTCACATGTTGTGTGTATAGTCATGTGGCATATGTACAGTCATGGGTTGTGTGTACATTCACTTCAGAGACAGACTGTTTTGCTCATATACTTCAGAAAATAATAATTTCTACTTTCTTATTACAAACTTCTGATAAGCATTGTTTAAGTGACAGACCATTATGCACATGTATGTGACCGGAATTCACTTTCACATTCTTGCCTGGGAATCTTGCCGTTTGAATTTTTGTTTATTATGACTTTGTTGAGATGAACATGTTTATACAACAAACTTTATTTTTCCACATAAGAGTATTTCTTCAGTACAGAGTGTGAGGATTGTGAGTATTTGGGCATACTGGTCTATACTTAAGATCTGACACCGTCTATCGACTTTTTAAGAGTAATACCAAACTATGCACGGCGGTGCTTTCCTGTGCTCTCAGCCCTGGGTACCAAAGAGCTGGGGAGAGCAAGCGTGAGGTCAGCCTAAGCTACACTGAGACCTTGTGACACAAAACCAAATGCTGGAGATGTAGCCCAGGGAAGAAGGCTTGCCTCGCCTGTACAAAAAACTCTGTCTCCCCTACCACAAACACAAAATAACTATACCAAATTAAGTCAAAATATACAAAAAGGCTCCTATAGAAATTATCATTATTAGAAACTTGTTTCAGCCAGGCATGGTGGCTCATGCTTTAATCCCAGCCTTCAGGAGAGATAGGCACAAGGAGGATTTCTGTGAGTTCAAGGCTAGCCTGGTCTACATAACAAGTTTTATGCCAGGCAGGGTTATATAGTGAGATTTTGTACGTAAAAGCAAAACAATACAAATCCCAACTAGTTTTATTTCATTTTTATAGGTATGTGTGCACACACACACGTGGGTACATGTATGAGCATGTGCTAAGGCACACATGTTCACATACGCATGTGGAAGTTGGAGGGCAGCTTTGTGCAGTTCATTCTCTCCTTCCACCTTGTAGGTGCTGAGACTTGAACTCAGTCAACAGCCTGGTAGAAAGTGCCTTTACCTGTTAAACCAACTGACCAGAACCTTGTTTCAATTACAGGAACCAGTGGCCTCCAGGGATTCAGTAAAAATTGTACTTCATTAATTACTCATGTCTTCTTAATATTCTGTGTGAGTGTTTAAATTCTGTTGTTTCTGGCAATTTGTCTGTTTAAATCCTTTGCCCATTCTCCCTCTGTGGACCTGAACGTATTTCTACTTTGTTTTGCATGAGCTCTTTGCATATTAAAGAACATTAATCTTCTACTGGTTTGTAAATATTTGTCCGTAGATGGTATTTTATCTTTGGTATACGTTTCACATAAGAAATGTTTTAGGAAACAGTTGTATGATCTGTTTATTTTGTGTATGATTCTATCGAAGACTGAAAACCAAATGGAATACTGCTGGGGTGGCTGAGGGTGGCTGGGGAGAATGTCCCTGGTTTATGACTTTACAAATGTTTATTTCTCAAATTCTTTAATCCATCTGGAGTTAAAGTTATGTCAGTGCAGAGTATGAATGAAGACTGGAGATTGATTTTCTCTTCTAATTTGCTAACCAACTGTCCTAATGCCATCTGTGGCATAATTCTTCCACTCTCCATTGATCCAAGATGCCTTTCTTATCATAAATTAAGTTTTTATATGTTCTAGGGCTATCCGTCCTGTTCTATTGATCTTCCTGTCCATTCCTATGCCAGTTCTGTGGTGTTTTAATTATAGGTGAAGGATCTTTTAAGTCCACTATTTCAAGAATGCCCAGCAGAGCTAGCACATTGTATGAACATGATGCCTAGGGATTTCATTCTTCCTGCTCAGAGTGGAGCCTGAGAAGGCCACAGAATGATTGCTGTTTATTGGAAGCAGGTACTTAGGAGCATAGATGCGTCTTTGAAGGGTCACCTGCACAGAACCTAAGTGACTCCTAAACACAAGGTCATCTGTATAGGATCTAAGTGTCTTCCAAACATAGGGTCATCTGTACAAGATCTAAGTGACTTCCACTATTGTTTAATTTTCTGACTGATTTTCTCGTGTTTTGTGGTCTTCAAACATTGATAGACTGTTATTGTTAATGCTCAGTGGTGATCAACCAAAGTCAGGTGAATCCCATGACTAGCGTTGTTCAATCTGAGGTGAGCTAATAGTCACTTTTGTCACTACTTGGAAACAGCTTGAATAGAAAGTAAGCTTCACCTTGCTCCAAATACTGGTCTGGGCTCCCTGGTGGGGACAGAATGGGAAAAGAGCCAGAGCCAACCCTCAGTGGTTTGTAAAATGTCACAGATCCCTCTTGTTTTAAGCCATGGTGCTTGGGACTCATTTGTTAGAGCAGCACCATTTAGCCTATCCTGACTGGTAACAGAAGTTGAGTCAACATACTTAGTTGGTATATCATGAATCATCAGATACTTAAATTAAATTAGATAATTAAGATAGATACTCGCTAGGACACCAGGGCACATGCAGGATGCTTTAACCTTGTAAATTACTCAAGCGTATCTCTTTAAAGTAGCAGGGCAGATCTCACATCTCATTGACTGGGTATTGATTTTCCAGCTCGGGAGTTCTCATCACAGTGATTTCAATCTTAATGGCTCCTCTCTTCTCTGACACCCTGACATGATTTTCTTGTGTCAGAAAATAGATCCTCCCGTCTCATCATTTCAGTTATGCTGATTTCATTTCATTTTTCATTGAAACCTTAATCCTGATGGACAACCCAATATTCTGCCACCTCTGCCAATCACAGATGATAACACCATTCATCTCACAGATGTATATTATTCTGTTCACATTGTCTTAAAAAAGTTATTTCGTGAGCTAGTCCCATTATATTTTCTTAGTTAATTGTGAGAACAACCTTGCCCTCGATGGGGCAAACATGACACAGATAGCAAGAAACCAGATGTCAGAAGTCAGTGCCCCCTTCAACCAAAGAGGAGATATGGTTAGTTTCTTAGTACACCTGCCTCAATCCTACCTGCCACCGTAGCTAGAGAACAGGCCGTGTCTTCCAGTGGGGAAACTCTTGTTATCTCTGCCAACCTCATTTTCCCTGTGTGTAAAACAGGCTTCTCGTGAAGACTGGTGGAGAAAACACATACAAATCATTTAAGCACAGACTCTGGTCCTTCAAGTGTCTATTCACTTTTATTACTCTATAGACTATAGGTTTTCCCGTTTTCTGGGTGAGTAACTACGTTCATCTTGAACTCTGACTTTGGGCAGAGAGCCACACTAAGTCTTCTCTAGGATTTCTACAATGTTGCCATTGCAGTAGGTGTTTGTGTGGTTCACTGGTCCCTGTGTCTATCTAGTCTCCATCCCTTGTTAGACAACAAAAGACAAACAAGCAAACAAACAGATCCCACAAAAGCCCAGTACCTCCCTCCCTGGCGCCCGTCTCTAGAAGGCCTCTGTTTGTATTAGTTATTTTTCTGTTGCCGCAATAAAATATCACATCCAAGAAAACTTATAGCCCAAAGGGATTATCTTAGCTTGCAATTGCAGTGGGATAAGGCTCCATTCTGGCAGTGAGGAACGGCAGCAAATGGCAGACATGATGGCAGGAGCAGAAAGCTGAGGAACCACATCTTCTGCTACAAACAGGAAGCAGAGAGAGAGAGCAAATTTGAAGTAGGACGAGGCTATAAATCCCCCAAATCCACCTCTAGTGATGTAATTCTTCCAGCAAGGTTGCAACACCTCCCCAGACAATACCACCGTCTAAAACCAAGTGTTCATACAACTGAACCAATGGGCGGGGGGGGGGGGGGGGGCATCTGTCAGCAAACCACCACACTGCTCGTCTGTCTTCACGACTTGAGGCAGTGTCCTGTCTTCTCTGCTCCTTACCTTCCTCACACCTAAAGAAAGACAGTGCCTTCCTACGAGCTGTTACAGGATTGTCGAGGGAATATATCTAAATCTCTGAAAACTGTAGTTGAAAGGCTTGTGTCAGTCTAAGTGCTAAGTGCTCAGTGCACCTTTACTGTTCTTCACGTCAATGCTTTTGTGAATTAGGCAGTTTTTATAAAAAATGTAGCATCTCTTTTCACATCCATATTGCAAGCTAGTTTTTATGACATTCTGTGACCTTCTGGAACCCACGTTCTCTCTTCATGACTCCACCCACCCTGATTACCAGTACTTCATTGGCACGAAGTCCAATTAAACTGCCCCCTACTTGTTACTCTCTGGGAAGAAAAGTCTTGCACTTGAACCCCAAAACTGTTTTATCTGGGGATAAAACACCAAAGTGTTCTTTGGTCCATGGGCCAAGTGAATAAGTTATATATTTAATATGACTTCTGCTGGCAGCCACTACCCATGCAGTAAATCTGTTCTTCGCAACAGTTGTGATGTCATTTTATCACACGAACCTGGAAGTAATTGCAGATATCTGTTTTGGAGTGAGAGAGTCTGTGGTAAAATCTTGGCTTCATCTTCTACGATCTTGAACTTGTCAATGTGTGTTTTTTTCGGATTTCCTCATTTGAAAGCAGGTATGCTGATGCCTGCATTTCAAATGCTGAGAGTTGAAAAGAAACACGTGCATTATATTGTGTGCAGCCGTGCAGGTAGAGAGAGAGCAGCAGCCCAGTTGTGTGTCATCTCCTAAAGCTCCCAGTTGCTGTACTGCTTGGGAGAAAGCGGGCTACAGTAGGCGTGGAGGCCTCTTACCGTGCAGCATCTCTGGTCTAGGAGTTTGTGTTTACTAAAAGGAAGAATCTATTTTCTACTTTCCCAAGTGCATCTTGTGGGCTTGAGTGCTCACTTCATAAAATGTCAAGACGACATCAGTGGAGGTGGTTGCCAGGAGATCATTCTAAACAATTTTGTGGGCCAGATTTGTAAACTTACTGGGAATTTTTAAAGCCAGCAGCTTTTGGGGTTAAAGGAGGTGGGTGCTTTCCTTTCCATGTCATAATCTTTATTCTCTAAAAGACAATGAGTCCTGAGCCCTTTGCAATTGTGTGTTAAGCCATACTGTGTGGTTTACCGATGATTGGGCTCTATGCTCTCGAAGACCCTGACTTTGCCAAGAAGGGGCCACAAGAGAAGGCTGGGGGTTGGTCATGGTGGCTCACACCTTTAATCCTAGCACTCAGCAGAGACTGGTGGATCTCAGTGAGCTTGAGGCCAGCCTGGTCTATAGAGTGAGTTCCAGGCCAGTCAAGACTACATAGTGAGACCTCTCTCTGTCTCTCTCTCTGTCTCTCTCTCTGTCTCTCTCTCTGTCTCTCTCTCTCTGTCTCTGTCTCTCTCTCTCTCTCTCACACACACACACACACACACACACGAGTTGGGAAAAAAAAACAAGGGTGGGTAGATGTTTTTTAGGTTAGGTTCCCAGCATTCTTCTAGTGCTACCTGTCTTACCAGGAGCCAGTATTGGATGTAAAAAACAGGGGAGGGGGATTATCCTCAATTTTAGATAGGAAAAAGAAGAAAAACTGCTTACCAAAGACTTGGTGTGGCCGTCTACTGTTGTGAGTGACACTTGGAGAATGGATCAGTTTTGTGTTTTTGTAAATATTTTCTAAATTTTTGAAATTTTTACCCATGTATATAGTGTATCATCATCATGCTGAGCCCTCACCAGCTCTAGCTCCTCCCAGAATTACCCATCACATCTCACGTCTCCCTTCTTTAGCTTTTATAATTTTTGAGGCCACTGAGTCTAATTAGTGCTGTCCATGTGTGCATGCCTGTAGGGCCATTCCCGGGGCCATGAGGAATGCACCAGCGGGCATACACCTAAGGAAAAGTAGCCCCTCCCACCCCTGACCATCAATTGCTAGCAGCTGCCTAGCCAAGGGTGGTGCCTCAGGAGCTCCATCTGTCCTCTGTGCTGGATGACTTTGTGGTTTTGTTTTTTCAGCTTGAACATTCTGCTCCAGGTAGCCAGATAAGAAGGCTTCTGCCTGGGCAACCAGAGTCGCTTCCTGGGGTCATGATGTCAAAAAGAATGATACTTTTTTTCCTCTTTGCTCATTTTTCTTTTCAAGCCATTTCCCATTTACACAAGTGTGTATTTCAGGTAGATTTCAGACTTAACACAGTAATGTTTCCATAGAGCCTTCATTCAGCATCTTCTGATGTAGATGTCTTACATTACCATGGTGATCAGTTATCAGTTCTAAGAAATTAGCATCGATGCAGCACTATTATCCACAGTGAGTTATTATTCAAATGCTACCTATTTTCCCAGTACCTTTTTTTTCTACCCCAGAATCCAATGAGGATCCCACTCTGCCTTTTGATGTTACAATCTCTTTAATGCAGTCAGTGGCAGGTGCTCAGTTTGTTTTTGTCTTTTGGGACATTGATGCTTTTCAAATGGGTTATTCTTTTCATAGTGACACGTAATTTAGGTTTGTCAAATGTGGCATTCTCTTCTCATCTCATTTCATTGTATGCAATAGATGGCTAGCCGCTCAGCCCTGATGAGAGAATTAGCCTTACTGTACAGTGAATTCTTGACTCCCCCAGATTTATATGTTGAAACTAAGTTCCCAAATGACATCATGCCTGCCATGACTTAACCACGGACTCCGCAGTGTATAGTTATGAGAAACACATTTCTGTTGTTTATAAGTTACCCAGCTAATGGTATTTTGTTATGGCTGCCTTCATGGACTATGACAGCCTCTGTGTTGTAGAAGGAAGACTATGAGAAAACTTGTATACGTGAAAAACTCTGATGTTGTATGAGGTTGCTTGTTTGTTTCCTGGCCGCCCAGTAGTTTAGACCTGAAATAACTACACAGAAACTGTATTAATTAAACCACTACTTGGCCTATTAGCTCTAGTTTCTTATTGGCTACCTCTTACATATTATTTTAGCCCATTTCTATTAATCTGTGTATCGCCACATGGCTGTGGCTTACCATCAAGGTTCCATCTGGTGTCTGTCTCCAGCAGGGCTACATGGCTTCTCTCTGTCTCTGCCTTCTTTCTCCCAGCATTCAGTTTAGTTTTCCCTGTCTACCTCTACTCTGCCCTATCAGGCCAAGCCAGTTTCTTTATTCATTAACCAATAAAAGCAACACATAGATAGAAGGACCTCCCACATCATTTCCCCCTTTTTCTGTTTAAATACAAAGAAAAGTTTTAACTTTAACACAGAAAAATTACATATAACAAAACAGATATCAAGTAAAAATTATAGTTACAATATTTATATCTACTTTATCTTTTATCATAACTAAGGAAAACAATAATTGTATCTATTCTTCAACTCCATCAAAGACTCCAGAAGGATATAATATTACCTAAGTTAACAGGAAGTACATTCCAAAACTCTAGAATTGACAGAGACATATCACTGCCTGGATAGTCACCCAAAATTTTTCTGTACCATTGGGGCATCCATCTTCAGCCTACAGGACCATCGTATTTTATAGACTTTCCATGAAACAGGAAATGTCAAAGACAGTTTTGCCTATATTGGTAGTTTGTCAGTCACATTTTTCTGTGTCCTGCAGAATGTCTAGCAGACTCTTTCATGAAGCAGGAACTCCGAAGGACAGTCTCACATTAAGGCAAGTTCATCAGTCATTTCTTTGTGGGTCCTACATGTCCAGTTTTTACAGAATATTATCAAGCAGTCCAGACAAGAGCAATTTCTTACCCAAATGGCTAATCAACATCATAAGGAGCCTCTTTGATGCCCATCTTCATCTTGAAGTAATTGGTGCTGCCAGGAGCAGATGTGTCTCATTGTCATGAAAAGTTCTAAATTTTTAAAACACTTTAAATGCCATATTCTGAAGGTATTTTAAATATTTAAAGAATCTCTATCTAACAAAAATGTATCTATATATATCTAAAAAACCCTAACCATGACTATAAACTTTACTACTACAGATGATTATCTATTAGCATATATTTATTAATTATACATTACATTTTTAAATGAACTGCACAAACACAATACCTAATCAAGAGCAGAAATATGCATATAACAAAATTGACCTTAAATTTGTATCAATAGACCAAGATCCATACCAATGCAAAGTATTCATATCTATATCATACTCTGCTTTAAATGTAAGCAAACATTTATTTACAATATTTGGAAATATGGGCATAGTTCTCTCCAAATTGTTTCCTGCTGTTTATTGGGAAAAGTATTTTTAAGGGTGTTCACAATGACCTTTCTGGAGTCTTGATCCATCAAACCACATTAGTCTGGAAGCAATCCACAGGTTCTCAACCTCTGTGGAAACAAAAAAAAAAAAAGAATCTTTTTCCAAAGCAACATATCCATAGACCCAAATTTTGAGGAAAAGACACCTTTAAAGTATATATATATATATATTAGTTACTTAGCTCTTTCACAATCAAAAAGTTCAAAGAAAACACAATAATACAGTCTCTCTGTATATATTCTATCTTTACATGGCTTATTTTTTATTCCTTTTAATCTATAACTGTCTGTACTCTGTCTCTTTAAAGACTTTTTATAAACCATTTACTTCCTTTTATAAATGTCTATATTCTTTTTCTTCTCTCTCAAGCCTACATACATTTGTTCAACACTGTGACTCATTTAGAGGTCTTTTTCATCTGAATTTGTCTTTATTGCATTATCTGTGATCCTTTTCTGACCAGGAGCACTTCTTAAAAAGCTAAGTGACATTACTATGACAAAGGATGTTTCACCTTTTGTCTCTGCCCAGCCCCACATGTTGGAGGAAGTCCGTTCAATGCCTCTGAGAGCCATTCTCTCTGCCCCAGATCCAGGATTGGGTTACGGCAGGTCTGTGTTGCCATTAAGCAATTTGTAACACTCTGCTCACCAACCCCACTTAATGCTCCATAGCCAGACCTCCAGAAAGAGTCAGAAAGCCGCTGTTTCAAAACCTCATGGCTTTTTTCTGCTACCACTAAATCAGGAATGCTTCTCTTAAAGGAGTCTACTTTGTGCTAGAACCCAGTAGGAAGCACACAGGATTGAAGAAGGCTAGAGGGAGTCTCAAATGTCCCTAACCTCATGAAGCTTACAATAGAGAGTCCATCTGGAATAGAAGAGAGAAGGGGACTTGACCTGGTGTTCCGGCTATGTGGTAAATGGGAGGAAATATAAAAGGTGTAAGTGAGGGAGGGCTGTAGCCTGCAATGTTGGACATTTGGTGCATTTGTGAGCCACTGAGGAAAATAATCTCCAAGTTTTAAGTAAGTTTGTAATTTTGTGTTGGGACACAGTCACAATTATCCTTGGGTGAGTTTGGTCCACTGGCCATAGGTTGAAATTAACAGCGAGCAAAGCTTCTATGCTGCCATCTTGTCCAAGTGTCATTGGCAGGGTTCATGGTCTGTACTTCTCTGCCCTCCCCAGTTGGTACATGAATTTAGAATTGTAGGGAAGGATGGGCATGCTGCTTATAAGCATTTATGTATCTCTGTGTAATGTGTGTGTAATTTGGTGTATGTGTGTGCTTGTGGGCATGTGTGTGTGTGCACGTGCACCTGTGTGTGTGTGTGTGCATGCATGTGTATGGTGATAGGTATGCATGGTAGAGATGTCCAACCTTCTTGTTTGCTTTCTTAGACAGTGTGAGAGTCTAGCTAGAACCCCACTCCCATTCCTGTTTGGAGGGCATGCATGTGCACACTTACCCTTGGATGCTTCAGTCCATATCCTAACCTGTCAACCCACACTCCAGAACAATGACTGGAATCTTGGTGTTAGACTTTGGAATGGTGGACTTCAAGGGGGAAGCCTGGATTTGGCAGGAATGGACTGCCTCACAAACAGGCCCCTAGGGTTCTGCAAGACTAGACCTCTTGCCCAAATCCTGGCATGAGTAGGGCAACCATGGTTCTATACGTTAAAGCCATATACTTCTGCTTCCTTGCAGGCATTAGCTTGGAAACATCTTCTGTGGGGGGATTTCATCACATCCTTACGATGCTACTGTAGTAAGGGAGTAACAACAATAGAGCATGCTTCAAAAGACACAAATGCAGGTTTTGTTTTCTTTTTTAGAATTTGCTATTTTTAGTTAGCCAGGCACTTTTCACTGCATCCGTGGCTATTAGCATGGTTCGCTTCATGAAAATCAAATAACTGGAGAGCTGGCCATGCATTTCTGTCACAGACTATATTTTGGTTTGCATTTTGAAATGTTTTTATGAATTGTATTGCAAAACTAATTGAATCAGAGATGAATTTTGTTTAGTAAGTTAAAGTACTTTACAAAATAAAATTACCAAAAGAAATTGATCTAATTATTTGGAAGTTTCCAATGCAAAAAAAAAAAAGAAAAGAAAAAAGAAATCCTAATACACTGTGTGTGTGTGTGTGTGTGTGTGTGTGTGTGTGTGTGTGTGTGTGTGTGTTTACCTTCCAGAGAAGTAGTCTCAGAAATAAAGCTCCTCCCGGCAAAGAAGAGGCTTTTATTTCGTTATCTCTTTGGAGATGCAGCTCTCAGCTTACAAGAACACAGCTTTAGGGCTGTGTTCATGGCACGCTTGATTAGTGGATGGTGCTCGTTTATACCAGTTCCTCAGCACTACTTTTCTATACATAACAATTTCATCATCCATAACCATCCTTGTTGAAATGGAAAATATTTTTTGTTTAACTGCTTGGATCTTGTTTGTCCCACATCATCGTGGGAGGGCTTTTAATGTGGCGGGAGTACTGGTGTTATGTCCTCACCATAACAGACAAGCTCTCAGCCTAATTGAGATCAAACTCTTGCTGCTTCTCGGAGAGCTCTCGGAGAGCCAACCCTGGCTTTTGGATGCCTTACATAAAGTCTGTCTTCGGCTTTGATGACATAGAGAGTGCAGAGATGGGAACAGGGTCTCAGTTGTAGCCGGAGGAGCTCTAGAGGAGGGATACTGTGCCCTGCTGTTGCTGTGAAGACCTTACTCTAGACACCTTCTTGCCTCTGAAGCTATACAGGCCCGTGTCTTCCCTTTGCCTGGAGCTTTCTCTGGGCCTTCCAGATCCTATGCTTTCCTGACTGGAGTTTATCTCTATCTCAGGACTGACACCATGGGCTGCCTCACCCCTTCCTGTAGCCTGCCCTTCCATACCCCAGGAGTCACCAAATCTCCCTGTCAGCAATGCTCTTGAGCAGCAAATACAGCTTCAAAGAACACAGCTGAAGTCTGCCCTGCCCTCTTGAACATGTCAAACAAACTCAGAGAGAGGTCATGCTCAGTGCTCAGACATGGCTTGGGATGTCTCTAATTCTTCTAGCAGCTGTTTGAATGTCCTGTATACAAGCCCCAAAATCCTATCCTCTGTCCCAAACACATGTAGTCAACTGCTTCTTGAACTAAAAAAGGGGTGAAAGACTGTCATCACTTAACCTATTCCATAGGGGTGAAAATCCTTACGATGGGGACAGCAAAGAGGTAGCTGGCCAAAATTGCTAGCCCTGAATACTTAGCAGTGCTGCTTCCATCACAGGGTTGAAGGGAGCTTGTATAAAAAGAGGTTGATGGGGATAATGCAACTGTGTTCTGGAAGTCATGGTAAGTGGTGATGGAAAGTCCCAGGGGCATAGGTGGTACTCTAGCTGAAAAGAAACATGGCAAAGCCAGGTACCCCACTTGACATCTGGTCCTACTTTACTGGGGCACAGAGGACTGTTTCTGGGGTTCAAGGGGCTGGGCTAGAGGAGGCCAATAGAAAGTCACAGAATATACATAGAAGGGATGGGTGGAGAAAAGTGGGAGCTGAACGGGGGGGGGGTGGACAAAAGAATCATAAATCGTATGGAATCACACAGAGTGAGGCAGGAGAGATGGGGTGGGAAGAATACTCAGACTATTTCTCACGGTACCTCTTTCTGTCTCTTTGGTAAGATCTTACATCCCTAGACCATACAACTCCCTTTCTTCACCCAAAAAAGTAGAATAATGCCCACCTCAATCCAGGAAAGGTGCGAGATGAATTAACTTCCAGCAGACATGGTGGGTTGTGCAGAGGTCTGAGCTACAAGTCTCTTTGATGCTCGAGCAAATGCTTGCAGGCTGAGGGGAAGAACACTAGCCAGAAGGGTAAAGGGAGCTGAATATAGCAACAAAGAGACTTTGGAAACCACACACATGGGCAAGCGACATTAGATCTAGAAAACATGGTTTCTGGCCAGCCATGAGGGGCAAATAGGAGTTGACTATGTATTCAGTACTTTAAATTTTCCCAAAGATTTTAAATCTCTTTTTCTCACTCTTGTCTCTCCGTTTCTTTCAACCTCTCTCCTTTTAAATGAATGTTTGCATGGCATGGTACTGGGTCATTGCCTGGGTAGCCATATCTGTCCCTTTACTGATGGACAATTTAGCTGTTTCCAATAAAAAGTAGATTAAAGAAATAATCAACAATTGTGTGAAACACAGACTTGCATGAGAAGAGCAGAATAGTCACTGTCTCTGGGAGGGAGAATGGAAGGGGGCAGCAATGAAACATGGAGTTTTATCTACATTTGTTTAGCCTTTATTTTTAGAGAAATCTGAAAAATAAAATTGTAATAAGTAATAATAATTTCAGTGTTCTATGGATGCTAGTTGTGTGGTGAAAGAGAAAAATATCTTCCATTTTTATCATTTATTTTTATTTTATATGTGGGCCTGTGTGTGTATCTGTGTACCATGTGCATGGAGGTGCCCACGGAGGCCAGAAGAAAGCATCAGACTTCCTACAACTGGAGTTATGGGTTGTTGTGAGATGCCCCATGTGGATGTTGGGAACCAAACCTTGGTCTTCTGCAAGGACAACAAGCGCTCTTAACTACAGAGCTGTCTTCCCAGTCTCAGAGAAAATATGTTATAGTCAGATGTATGGACAGGTTGCTGGAAGCATTGACCCACCAATTCCTAGTTCATAACTTTCATGGGGATGTGAAACCACCACCCTGTGGGTGAGACCTGCTGCTTTACTCCTGAACCCAGTGACACCTAACCAAGTTATCCTCCATGCCTTCACCTCTTGTCACCTTCTGTGAACCCCAATGTTGACAACCCTCCCTTGGGATTAGGAGTCCAAGGAGACAGGCACATTTGTGAGACCTCACTCCTGAGAACTTCCTTAGTGAAGGTAGAACAGAGTAGGAAAGATCATGCAAACTTCTGTTTACTTATAGCCCACCACTGGATAACAAGAAGCAAGGACAGCAGGTATCATGTCCTTTGCAGCCAGCCATTCCCCGATAGAGGATCAGTCACAGTTGGTAGGCAATTTCCTGTGACATTTTTATGTCCCTGGAAGCCTCCTTCCTGGTTATCTTGAGCTGGCTGTGATGGTTGACATGAGGCGTGAGAACGTAAGATGATGTAGGTCTACTTTCTTTTGTTGTTGAGAGCTGATCTGCATTATTAACTGCAAACTATATGTAGCCCTGCTGTTAAGTCAAAGCGGGTAGACTGCAGGCATACGGCAGCTCTATGTGCTCTAACTGGCCAGTGCACACTTAGCACTACCTCAGAGATTTCCTCCATAACCCAGGGTCTCGGCTTGACTCCTAACCCCACAATTCTGACCTTTGAATGCAAAAATGAATTTCTTTTGAAATGAATTTCTCTACAATGTGAGAAACCAATATGATGACATTGTGTAAAGCTTGTCAAACTGAAGAAAATAGGGAAATAAACAGTTTTTAATCTCATCTGCTTTAAATGTCACAATCAATCTTTTTCTCTTGCAGTCAAATTATTTTTCAAACAAATTCATCATAAGTGCTATGGTCATCTGGGCACATTTCTTAAGTTTTACACTATATTATTTTAAAACACAGTGTAAAAATATGTAGTCTAAAATTTACACTATATATTACAGGCATGAACAAGGCCGAATCCCTGCCTTGTTCTCTCCATATGCTTTCAGATGAACATAAATTCAGGTTTATAGAGGCGTTCCCAAGGTAATAGAGAGAATCCCTTCATAACTTGACCCTGTTTCCCCTCAAGCTAACTCCTCCATAGCTGTGGTACACTTTTATCAAATCTCATTTAGCAAAAGCATAATTCCATCAAGGAAGCCACAGACTTTATCTGGATTTACGAGTTTCTCACTAACTGTTTGAAAAGCCAGTCCAAGGTGGCACATGTGTCTGATGCAATCCCATGCGCATGTTTGTCCACAGTCCATTTGGATGATGTCATCTAGTTGTGTCCTGTTTCTGCCATTTAGATCCTTACTTACGGGGTCTCTGTACCCCTAGAGGTGCTATGTAAAGTATTTTGCTGAAGAGGCCTTCTCTTGTTTTAAGACTCTCCCACTCAGATGGGCTCATTACACTTCGAGGAACCAAAAGACAGGACAGAGTCATGGCTGTGGGCACCGCTGGTCTCCCACCATGCCTGCGTGCTCATTTGCACTGCCATGCCTGATTACTAGGAGGAAGCACATGCTCACGCCGTCGTCGGCCGTCCTTGCTCTCCCTTAAACACCTCAGCTCATTTTAATAGACAGAGCCAACATTTCAGTTCTTAAAAACCGTTTCTTTCATAACTCACAAATTTGAATACTTCCCTGTGAGTGTTTACTGGCTATACTTCTTGTTTGAGTTTTCTCTTCATATCTTATTTATTAAGGTTTCAGTATGTTTTTTCATCAATATTTATGAGTTTTCATAATAAAGATATCCCATGGCCTGCCATTTAGCAGCAATTACTTACCCCTCAATCTCCTAGTCTGAACTTTCCTTTTGTAATGTTTGAAATGCATCGTGAAAGTTTCATGATTGAGAATCAGCTAGTTTTCTTTTGATTTATTGTTTTTAGCTTCTTTGAAGCTTAGAAATTTCCTCTACCAAAAATTAAATAGGATTTGGAAATCCAAGTACGTTCTATAGTTTGATTTCCCAGGTGTCACAGGTTCTTCAAGAATATTTTCGGTATTTGGTCTGGTGTCTGACCTGGTTGCCTTTCATGCACATTCCTACCTCGTAGGCGGCACGAAAAGGTCATTTTGGGAGACATACATTGTGTTTTCTCTGTGGCCCTAGGCAGGTTCCTCGTAGCCAGTCTGATTCCTTCCTCCCCTCACTCCCTGCGTGCTCAGCTGTTGATCCCAGACTGGCGGGTATGTGCTGGAGACATTCTTCCTGTGACTGTAGGAGAAAGTAAATGTTGCTTTTTCTGTCTAGGACACCTTTCTTCACTCCCATTTTGTCTGCCTAATTCTTACAAACCAGGCAGAACCTGGCATGTGTTTGCTGTGTGCAACAAAATTGCTACATGTTCCCCAACAGTAAAGGTCCCTAAACCCAACTGCAGCGTTTTGTTAACTTGTTTGTGGGCTCACATCCTTTTATCCTTCCTGTGACCTCACTGGCTACCAGTCCCTTGTACGTTTAGAAGGCTCAATTTTGTTAGATCTGTAGAAAGAACAGAGAAATGAGTGAAAAGGACAATGAAATATGAGTCATACCAATGCCCAGCAATATTTGATGTAAATTCTATCCAGAGTATACGACAGTGAAAAGGACATATTGCTCGAATTTATGTTTCTATGATACCAAGATGGGTGCTGTAGGTTGACATTTTCCCTATCCGTTACTTTCTGTATAGGAGCTGTTACTGTAACACAAAGGCTTGGAAACAAACAAATGACATCACACACACACACACACACACACACACACACACACACACACCTCCTCTGAAGTCGGCATTCTGGGTATAAACTAAGTTCTACCAATCAAAGATGCTCTCGGAAGACATAGAGAACAAGAAAGGGACAGAGGCCACTTTCCTGCTGCTGTTTTTTTTTTCATTTTTTTTATTGAGAAAAGGAGAGAAAAAAAACAAGTTTCCACCTCCTCCCAGCCTCCCATTTCCCTCCCCCTCCTCCCACCCTTCTCCCCCTCCCCCACTCCTCTCCCCCTCCCTCTCCAGTCCAAAGAGCAGTCAGGGTTCCCTGCCCTGTGGTAAGTCCTAGATCCTCCCCTCTTCGTCCATTTCTAGGAAGGTGAACATCCAAACTGGCTAGGCTCCCACAAAGCCAGCACATTACGTAGGTTCAAAACCCCGTGCCATTGTCCTTGGCTTCTCATCAGCCCTCATTGTTCACCCTGTTCAGAGAGTCCAGTTTTAACCCATGCTTTTTCAGTCACAGTCCAGCTGGCCTTGGTGAGCTCCCAATAGATCAGCTCCACTGTCTCAGTGGGTGGGTGCACCCCTCGTGCCTGCTGCTGTTTTTGCAGCCAGGCCAGGTCACTAGAATATGTGAACTCATTATTCTAGTGTCCTTTACTCTCTTGGATGGAGAAGCAGCTACGATACCAGTACTGGCAGTGGGAGAGTAACGGCTTCTTTGTTCTGAATCTCTGCTGCAGAGTAGAACTCTGGTCTCATTCCTTTCCCCTCTCTTTCTTTCTACTATCTATCTGTCTGTCTGTCTGTCTGAATATCTATCTGTCTGTCTGTCTGAATATCTATCTATCTATCTATCTATCTATCTATCTATCTATATTGCCCATCTATCTTCATCATTATCTACCTGTCATAACAGTTGATGGAAAACTACTATACTCCAATTCTCTGGCCTTCCACCAATTTCTATAACTATCTTTTATTCTTGAAAATTTTAGGGTGTTTTCTAATTTAGGAACTGAACCATTACAGACATACAAGAAATATGATGACTGACTCCCTTTTCCTAACTAAGCAAGCTTGCTGCCTCAGTCAGTTTTAACTTTTCTCAGTGCATAGCAAGAAGTCCTATTCCTATGAATACAGATGTAACTATCCTTTGGTTATCTTAATATTTCCTGAAGGAACTGTTAAACCATTTCCGCTATCATTGTCCTCATTTCCAGCCACCTTTTAGGTTGTTAAGCATAGATCTTTTAACGCAGCAGTGAATCTGGCCTGTAGAGGCAATTATACAGTCAGACCCAATAATAAAATTATAGTAAGAAAATATAGTTGATTTAATGGCTAAGATCTTATCAAAATTTCTTATAAAACAATGAGAAAAATAATTCAATTTAAAAAATTAAATACACAAAGAAAAATCTCCAAAAAGTATAAAATATTTAACTTAAAAATTAATTTTACAAGGGTTTGTTTTGTTTTGTTTTGTTTTTGTTGTTATTTTTTGAGACAGGGCCTCACTATGGAATTCCAGCTGGCCTAGAATTCATTCCGTTGACTCGTCTGTCTTTGAACTCACAGATTGGCCTGCTTCTCTCTCCCTAGTGCTGGGATTAAGGTCGTGGGCCATTGTGCCCAATCCATCACTCGGGTTTTAGAACCTGAGCTGCCACTTTGTGATCTTGCATTTCCCTTGCATATTCAAGACTCTAGGTTTGATCCCCAAAACTGCCAAAGTGGTGAAGGAAGCCTCAAGATTTCCATAGAAGTGTAAGATTCTCAGCAATATTGAGAAGATTAAGTACCTGAATGTAGGTACCTCTGGGAAAGTGGGAGCTGCCTCCTGGCCTCCTAGTTCCTGCTAAGTGAAACAAGGTTCGATTAATTAGCCCATCCGAAAACCTTGAGTTCTGTTATTGGAAACATCCGTAAAGCAATTAATTGCTTAAGAAAGAATGAGAATAACAAGGTGACAGATGTCTAGAGACATTTTAAAAACCTCTATGTAATATTGAATTAACAGTACTATACATGAGATTAACTGAGCAATTTCCTCAGTTTTTCAAAACCATTAATATAACTCAAGTTAAAAAAAAATCTTAGTTATGAGGGGGAGATAAGAACATTGGTGAACAGCCCAAGAAGTAAGAAATTGGCCCATTTAAATGGACACATTAGATTTCTGTAAGTTGCAAATGTCTAACTGATAAAGCTACAGAATTCTAAGCAGTAGTTAAAAAAATAGCATCTGGACACACTCGAAAAATAAAATTTAAAAAAAAATTAAGACGGGGTCTCGCTCTGTAGCCTTGACTGGTCTGGAACTAGCTCTGTAGACCAGGCTGGTCTCAAACTCACAGAGATCCACCTGCCTCTCCTTTCTGAGTGCTGGCATTAAAGGTGTGCCCCACCATAGGCAACAAGGAGAGTCAGACTTTAGAGCATTCGTTCACTCGAGGGATGTTGGAGGAGCTCTGATTATTTCCTACTCTGTGTGCTGAATAGGAAAGAACTGGTTTCTGCCCTCATAGAATGTTATTTAAAATGCTCAATTATGGGAAATAAAGTGCCTAATGGTAATGGAGTGAAAAATACGGCTTATTATGGAACAAGTATGGTATGGGAGTATTTACAGTCATTAAAAATAATGATTTTAATGACAGTAAATTAAGCAAAATGTAATATAAAATTATGAATGTATAAATACATAATCACTAAATTATAAACAAAATGATACATAGCTAAAATTATATGTATCATGAACATATAAAATAATTTTTTCAATGGCTTATGACCAATAGAGGTCTACTAAAATGCTAGCCAGACTTATTTCTGAATGATGGAATTGTGTACATGTGTGCTTTCTCTCAATTTTGACAACTTTTATATGTAGTTTTAGAAGTATAAAATATCTTATTTATGGTCATAAAATTGTTTAAGAAAAATAGCACCCTAGATTCTTTTTCTGTTGCTGTGGTAAACACTATGGCAAATGCAACTTAGAGGAGAAAGGGTTTATTTAGGTTATAGTTCCAGGTTACATTCCATTATTGCAGGTAAGTCAGGGCACGGGTAAGTCCATTATTGCAGGCAAGTCATATCACATTCACAGTCCAAAAACAGAGGGTTTTGAATGTGTGCATGTTTTCGCTCACTTACTCTCTCCACTCTTCAACATTTATCTATCTATCTGTCTGTCTGTCTCTCCATCTGTCTATCTATCTATCTATCTATCTATCTATCTATCTATCTATCTATTTAAATGTATTTGAGTGTTTGCCTGCATGAATATATGTGCACCACATGCTTGCAGTATTCCTTGAAGCCAGAGAGGGCGTTGAATCCCCATTAACTGGAGTTACAGGTAATTGTGAACTGCTATTTGGGTGCCAATAACTGAACCCAGGTCCTCTGTCTGAGCAGAGTGCTCCTGACACTCTTGCCATCTCTCTAACCATCTTTTTCTCTACTCCTACGTGGTTCAGGATCCAAACTCAGGGAGTAGTGCTACTCATAGAGAATGAACCTTCACACTTCAATTAACATCATTAAGATAATGAATGATAAACATGCACACAGGTCAACCCGGTCTAGACAATCCTTCATTGAGACTCTCAGGTGATTCTAGATTGTGTTAAGATGATAATTAAAACTGACCTTTACAGAACATATTTTCAAAACAACCCATAAGTGTAGACAGAAGTTTCTGTCCTGCCCAGTCCTGCAGCTGTTCAGTCCCAAAGAAACACACAGAGGCTTATATTGACTATAAACTGCTTGGCTCATTAACTCAGACTTACTATTAACTACCTCTTACAACTTAAATCAACCCATAATTCATATCTGTGTTTAACCACATGGTTTTTTATCTTTTCTCAGTAAGGCATTCTCATCTTGCTTCTTCTCCATCTAGCTGATGACTGCCTCTCTGCCTTTCTTCTTCCTAGAAATTGCTTAGTCTAGTCTCCCTGCCTATACTTCCTGCCTGGCTATTGGCCAATCAGCTTTTTATTAAACTAATATGAATGACAAACCTTTACAGTTTACAAGAGTATTATTCCACAGCACATAAGACTATATCAGCTATATAAGCAGATACATGTATGCAACATGCACACACAACAAATTGTTATAAGTAGATTAAAAACTGACCGTCGTATTAAACCATTTTCAGATTCTCAAGGGAAAGGCATAGAGTTTGGCCCATCCCACTAAGAACTGTAAATATCACTTTGCTGATCTCTAATGACCTCAAGTTATAGGATGGATCAAAGTTATCAGGCCACTTTATCAGCAGTGGGTTGGGAGTCAGGAGTCTAATTCTAGTGAGATTGTCTGAGACAGATGTGGTATATCGGACCGTGTTTCATTTTCCTGAACTATGATCTTTGTCTGTCAGTACACACTCAAATCTTGTATAAACAACACTGAAGATGGGCTACAGGGGGCTTCTAACACCATCTCTTTCGTCTGGGGCAGGCAAGTTGGAGCCTCCTGCTGAGATCAAGATGGGAATCTTGAACTGCACAGCTTTCACCCTCCAGTGGAGAAAACCAAAGTATTCTGGCAGGGACATCATTGGGTACACGGTGAGTACAGAAGCAAGGTGGATTCTGCTGTGTGTGGGTTTGTGTGTGTGTGTGTGTGTGTGTATTGTGTGTGTGTGTGTATTGTGTGTGTGCGCGCATGTGTGTATGTGTGGAGAGAGAGAGAGAGAGAGAGAGAGAGAGAGAGAGAGAGAGAGAGCGCGCCCATTTTCACTATGTTTGTACCTTCTGAACAGGTTGCATATCCCTTGTCTGCTTGGGACCAGAAATATTTTACACTGGTGACTTTTTTTCAGACAGATTTCAGAGGATCTGCTTAATGCATACTTAGATATCTTGAGGCTAGGATCCAAAGCTAAAGCCCCAATCTAATGATAGTTTATGTGTATCTTATACACATATAGCAGGAGACAATTTTATATAATTTTAGTGCATCTAAGTTTTCACTCATCACATGAAGTCAGGTGTGAAATTTTACTTTGTTATGTTTTGGTGTCATGTCAGCACTCCAAATGCTTCAGGTTTTGAAGCAATCCAGAGTTTGGTTTCTGTATGATAAATATTCACCCTGTTTGTGGCCCCTTACATAGATCCTCTTGTATTAATAGCTGTGTCACTCCCCTCTGTGAGCTGGTACCACCATTCACACACTGGGACCTTTCCAGTCTTTGCTATTTAGCAAAGGAAAACAAAGCAAGTAGAATGCAAAGTTTCTGCTGCCAATCACCTTCCATCAAATTTTGATAGTAATGCAGAAGCAGAGGACATCATAGGGAGTCAGGGTGAGGCTCTGAGTTAAAGGGACACACGGGTGAAGCCGGGGAGTGATCAGCCACTGTGGCTTTTCCACCAAAGATTACAAACTAGGTTGGACTACTACAGGCCCCCAAACGTTTTTCTCTGAAGAGTGATTTTAGAGATGGGGTGGCTCTAGAATTCAGGACATTTCAGGCTGCCCCTGGGGTTGAGCATTTCCTCTGGGATGGAGAGAAAGCGGCTTATTTCACTTGAGTTCCACCACCCTCTACTGTCTTTGTTGCACTGAAGAAGAAGAGACTGTTGTTCACGGTCCATGCCTTCTGGTCTTCTTAAAGTGGTAATCTATTCTTGAGACTGTCTAAGCAAGAAAACACCGTGACCAAATGCAACTTGAGAAGGAAAGGGTTTATTCCATCTTGCAACTTTCAGGTCATCCTCCATCACTGAGGGAAATCAGAGTGGGGACTCAGCCGGGAAGAACCTGGAGATGGAAACTGAAGTAGGGACCGTGGACGAGTGCTACTTACTGGCTTGCTCAACCTGCTTTCTTCCAGTACCCATAACCACCACCCTGAGTAAACCGGGCCCACCCACAGCAATTGTCAAAAAAAAAATGCACAGGCTTGCCCCGGGATCAATCTTCCAGGAGTATTTTCTCAATGGAGGTTCACTTTGCTGAAATTACTGCTGTCTTCTGTCAAGTTGACATAAAATGAGCAAAGACTAGGACTCATCTACAAGCATGGGAAATGAGTGCCGCATGAAGGTTATATTTTAGGGGAAGAGGGATGAGCTGAGTCCAACTCTACCCATCCTTCCTCACTGTAGGAGTCTTTCTCCATGCCTGAGCAAGCTTATGACCCTTCCAGAAACTACCCTTTATTCCCCAAAACTTAGTACTTATGGGGCAAGGGGACATACCTCAATACCCCCACATTTCTGTTTATGAACCTTTGATCTTAGGGAAATGTTATCTCTGTTCTCACCAGGGTTTCTCCTTCTTTTCAAGGTGTTTGTCTCTGAGGTTGGTTCAGACAAGTCCCTCCAAGAGCGGTCACATAATGTACCTGTTAGCCAGGATACCGTAATCATTGTGAGTATTCCGTGTAGTCACTGGGGTGTTTGGGGCCTTGGGGAAATGCAAATCAATTTCTGGCTTGCTGTATATACTTCCAAATATAATAACAAAGGTTTCTGTTGGCATTCTCGAGTGTTTTCTGTGGGCACTGCTTCAGTAGCATGGTATCTCCTTTCCAGAAAGGCAGGCATTTGAGGAAAGGGTCCATCCCAGACACATTCCACTTCTTCCCTCAGTGAAATCAGCCACCTGACCGCCCCCCCCCACAACCCTCCACTATTCTTTTCTTCATAGCATTCAAGGCTGACATTTTTGTAATCTCAATAAAACTTTACAAATAAACATGGCACATCTGTGTGTTCCCAACTGGCTGGAGACATGATGCAGAAGAAAATGAGATGTAATTTGAAATGTATATTCACATGGTGGGTTGTTTATTTTATTTTCCCAGCCCCGCACCATATGTTGGCTCCTCCTGTTTCCTGTCAGGGTCTTTCAGGGTGAACTTTTTTGCTTTTGACTTTTTCTGGTTCATTTCCTGTTTGCCCCTTAATCTGAAGGCTGGCGCTTCGGAACAGCTCCATAAAGCAGGACACCGGCTCCGACAAAACAACACTGTCATGATGGTGGTGGTGGCACTGTCTGTCACTGCCATTTAATAAGTGCCTGCTGAGTTCAGCACAGCCCGGAACCTATTTGTCATCTTCGATAAGCCGCTATTGCTTATTAAGTGTCTGTCACCGCCGAGCACCGTCCCTCCTGCTTTATGTTTGTTTTTCTGTTTAATCTTCACAACTCTTCCGTGACCTCATTCTGCTGACAGGAATGCTGAAACAGAAAGATGAAGTAACTTCCCCGAATCATATGTTAGGAAGAACCAGCATCTCCGCACACCTTGGGCGGAGGTCTAAGCCGCAGACCTGACTTGTCTTTACACAAGCTCTCACGGCCTCTATGGACTAGCTACGCATTTCACCTTGCTTGTGTCTTCCTGTCAGCCTCCAACCTTCAACTCGTCAGCTTCTGAAGCCCTCAGCCTCAGTCTACAGTTCTCTCTGTCCTAAGTTGAAAGATTCTAAAGTTCTGCCTAATTCTGTCAGTTTCTAGTTCCAGCATCTTGCTGGTGTAACAACTGACATAATGGCTTCTATAGGTCCACCACAAGGTAACATGCAGTCCCTGTTTGGGGACAGCATTCATTTGGGTTAGCTTCATTTAGGAAATCATCTGGAACTTTCCATAAGCCCATTGATCCAGCCAAAGAGTAGGCTTTTCCCCCAGCTGTATCTCACATTCTCCTATCACGCAAGGCTCACAGTTCTGCCTAAAAACAAGGTACTGACCACATGGAGCTTTGAAACCAAGAGTCTGCTCAGCACAGGGGACCTGGGCTGTGCCTGCGACTCAGTGAAACCAACTTAAGGCAGGTGTTAACAAGAAGACCAAGAGGTGAGGGCACAGGGCTTCTGGGCCTGCCCCTCCCATTTGCAGGTAGACTGTTGGCCAAAGCGACTTTGTCTATGTTTTGTGTCACATGGAAGGAATACAATAATCGGACTGTAGTGAGAGCAACCAGAACTCTGTCTTAAAGTCTCATAACGATATTAGATGCCATGCCCAATGCTCTGCTGTTGACTATACACCCCCTGTTATTTACATCCAGGCATTAGGGTGTCCTGTCAATTTCTAATATTCCAGTAATAACTGGTATAATGGCTTTGGTATGTCCACTGCAAAATAACATGAAGTTGCTGTTTGGGGATGGCATTCAGTCTTAGAAAAATTCAGTCCATCCGGATGGCATGTAATTCCAGCTCCATAGGAGGCTGAGGCAGGAGAATGTCGGTTTAAGGACTATTGGGCTACAGAGTGAGTTCAAGGATACACTGTGAGGTACTTATTAAGGCCATCTCTCAAAAAGAAAGAAGAAAGAAGAAGAGTGGAAAACATAAAAGGAAAAAAAAAAGGTGGAGGTAAAAACTCAGTGATAAAGTACTTTACTAGCATGGGAGAGGCCCAGCATTCAAACCCCAATATACAAAACAAAACAAAAAGAAACAAAACTTCTATTTACCCCGATAAATCAGTTAGAGAACAGTGTAAGACCAAATGCCATTGACCTGATATTTAAAAGACAGGATTTAAAAGGAAAAGATAAATATTGACACAAGAAGTCAAGAGATAAAACTTAGGGTTGAAATTCGAAACAGAACTTTCTAAAAAGTTGGATTCAAATGAATACCCGTTCAGTGGGAGGAACTGGTTTGGACCTTACGAATGGGCATGTGTGTGTGTGCACATATGGCCAGGTGCCTGTATGTTTGGGTGTGGGTGAGGACGCTTGCCCAGTACACGGTACTCGAGTGGAATTGGAGACTATGTAGAAACGCAGTAAGCCAGGAGAACAGAGTAGGAAGGCTTGCAGGATGGCTTTCCACGAGCTCAGATTCCTGGGCTGCCGCAAACCAACTGGGCAATCTTTCTGTGTCTCAGTCTCCCGCCAATAAAATAAGGATTCTAATTCTCCTCTTGGCCTCAGAGAGTACGTATGGTTCCCAAGCAGTGTGTCAGACAGCCCCAGAGGTCTTCAGCAAAGTTGTGATGTTTTAAAACTTTAGGGCTGGCAAGAAGGCCTGATGGATGAAAAGAAGTTCCTGCACAACCTGGTGGCCCACGTTTGTTTCCCCAAACACGTGAAGGTGGAAAGAGAGAACTGACCTCACAAAGCTGCCTTCCGTCCTTCATGCATGTACCATGGCATGCATGCCACCGCATATATATCATCTACACACACATACACACACACACACACACACACACTCATAGACTTTCAAGGAAAACAGCAACATCTCTGCGAATCAATGTTAAGGAGTTTGGATATAATTCCTTAGTAAATGGGCTGTGGTGTGTTTCTTTTGTTCCAGAGATGCTACAAAATGTTTCTGAGAAATTATGTGTGCCTGAACGGAGAGAATTTGTGACCTCTGTGCTTGCTTTATCAGCCTATAGCATACAGATGTGGTGAGAAATAAATGAGGCCATGGCTGAAGCCCTCTCAGCACCGCCACACAGAATGAGACCTAGGAAGGGTTTAATATAGTTCACGTGGCAAAGAAAGGAGTGTATTTGCCTCTGCCACACCTGTGGGCGGAGGCCAGCGCCCTGTGGGTTGCATTTAGCCCTGCAAATTTTTCTTCCTCTTTAGTTCTCTTTTGCTTTCCCTTCTTTCTCTCTCTTCAGGGACCTTGATCATCAGGCAATTGTTATGTCTTCAGGAGACTGAAGCACAACCACAGCCCAGGATCAGGGAAAGGGAGTACTCTTTACCAACTTGTTGAATTCTCTACACCCCGTCGTCTTACATAAGGCCCACCGTAGTTATCACACATGGCAAAGAAAGGCTAAAGGGCTGAAGTCATTTGAACTCTGCTCTAAGATTACGGGAAGCTGATTGAAAAGGAGAAAATATTTAAACCCCGTGAACAGCATACTGGGGAAGCCCCCCAGCCCCAAACCTCTTTCATCCTTACTTTAACTTCCCCAGAATATTCTTATAGTAACATAGGTCCCATGGCCAAAAAGAAAATTGACTTGATTTTCCAGCTTGAATTTTAGGTAGGGAACTAGGTTGACACATGGTTAGTCAGATTTAAACGATGCATTTAAAGGGGAGAAACAAAGCAACAGATAATTTGACCAATGTAACCTGGATGGCAATGTGGAATCCCTAGAGATTGCTTGATAGAAGCTTCTATAAGCTTCTGATTTGGTTAGCCTTTTGTGTCCACTCTAGAAAGATGACTTGCAGCTCCACTTGGGAAAGCAAAATAATGAAATCAAGCGATGAAAACTTGACAATATTTTTGAGAATTAGAGCCAGAAAATAATGGTTAGACTGGTGAATTTTTTACATTCTGATCATGCATCACCAGTTAAGTGTTTGAGCACACACCACTATATGTATATTTATGTATTTATAAATTATACATGTAGGACTATACTAATATATTATGTACATTATAAAATCCCACAGACTCTTAACAGAAGAGATAAAACAGAAATAGGAAGGTCTGGTTTCTTCTGCTATCTTAGTAGTTTGTGTTGCTTACCTAGAGGCTCGGGGCAGTTCTTTGGACTCTACTGGTCTGCCTGAGAGAGAACATTGTTTTTTTTTTTTTTCAGGTCATATATAAAGTTAGAGGGAGAACACTTAGGCATTATAGGGGTTGTTTCTCGTTCCCACTCTCCCAGGTGAGCAGATGTGACCTTCAGCAAGGTCGCCGAGCTCATCAAAATCTCTTTGACAGCACAGGGATAGATGAACCCTGTTTCCTGACTGCAGCTACATTGGCCAAAAGAGGGCATGTCGAAAAATGCCTGCGCATCTTAGAGGGAAAACACCAAGAGTATAAACTCTCTTACAGTGCTCAGGAGAGATTCCACACCAGGGGGATTGTAGCCCCAGGTTCTCTTCCATCCCATTGATCACTTCCTGTTTTAAGATTGTTTTTATCTACACGTGGTCTCTCTGTCTCTCTTTCTCTCTTCCTCACTCTCTATCTCTGTCTCACTGTGTGTGCAGGCATTAGATCTCTGGGGACTCATGATTATGCAGGTGGCATCGATGAGCTCTCTCTATCCTGCCTTCGACCCCACTGCCCTCCCAGCCTTTTGTTCCCTCGTCCCCATGGTCTAAAGTTGCTAACTGCAACAATAAGGGATTCTTTTATGAATGAGGAGTGAATGATATGAAGAGAGAGAGAGAGTCCTAAGATCAAATTGTAAATAGAGGGAGTCTTAGGACACTGAAGGGCATTGAACTTTGGATAATCAGAGCCTAACCTTAGATATTAGCGTGCTATGTCTGGCGAAGGAGATTGGAAAGACTAAGTGATAGGATGTTTTATAATGGAAGTTAGAGTCACTGTTGCTTGGGATAGTGGTGTGGTTATTGATCTAGTTTCAGAATCTATAACATGTGGATCATAGCACTGACCTCTCAAAGCTATTGGATGGGTTGAAGAATACAGTAGTGTGCCCAGATCTTACAAATTCCAAAATACTGCATAAAAATATTTGACTAACCCAGTCATGAGATGCAAGGGTGATGCCATGGCAGTCCACGAAGAGGGCAAGAGTCTCAGGGAAGAGATATCTCAGTTCAGTTACTCGAACTTTCTCTGTGAGCTCAGTGAAATTAATGACCTGCCTTTTAAAATCTCCTACACATGTGTGGTGAAAACATATTCATTGACAGATGGTCTTGGTGTTGTTTAGACAAAGGATGCAACTTTGGGAAGTGATTTATTTTTTTTGCATTCCAGAAAAGAATAGACAAATAAGAATCAGGGTTGTCTTGCAGCACCCAACTTTGCCAAAAATCACACAAAGAAGAAGTGGAGAGGGAGGTAGGGAGGCTGCTGGGTTCACTCTGGCTTCTCCCAGAAAGCATCTTCAGTGCAAATGAAGTGTAAGAGAGAGGAACAACTAGGCTTGTTTTCAGACTTTGACGAAGCAACAGAACAGAGAAAAACCTTTTTTATTTAAAAAACAACATATTCAACATTTTCTCCAGTTCCATGAAAGGCTAGAGTAGCAATTACCGGATATCCAAGGATAGGCCTAGAAAGATTTGTAGAATTGTCTGGTATTTTACTAATGATGCCACAAAATTCTGAGAAATTCTGTTTGGGAGGAGAGGTGTCAGTAGAAGAAATGACAGTAAATCACCGACTCCAGTTTTTCTTCATGGCCCCAACTTCTCAGTACTCGACCTCTACCAATTAGGCCACCTGGTTAGCATGAAACAGTTGCCCTCTGTCTCTTCCCTACCATGTCTAATGAGCAGTTTGAGTCCTTGCTAATGCATATATGCCACTTCGACAAATAGAATTTTTCTTGGTTTTTGTTTCTGATACACTCACATTTCTGATCTATGAACATTCATGTTCATAGTTAAATTAGTAATCTAGATTTCAGTGTTTGTAAGTATTTATTATTGAAATAATAATAAATAAATAATAATAAATAATAAGCATCACAAAATATTTTCAGTATGGATATGATTCCATTAGAACTCGGGTTTTAGAGTCATAGTGAGGCGGGCTTGGATCAGTACTTTGTCACTTACTAGTATATGTTCCGAGAAAATTGAATTAAATAAGGGTACATGCTCAAAGACAAACACAAAGAACAAATAAAACATCCACCAATGGTAATTAATGTTAGTGAGATTTGGTATCAACTCCTAGTAAAATCAAGAACAATCTATGAAATGATATAATTTTACTCCATTTTCATATATTTTGGGGACTTCCAGGAGAAAAGTTTCCTACAGCAAAAGCCTGTAGAACATTCACTTGGTGTGAAAGTATTTCTTCTCAGTGGAACAAGCCGGGAGTGTCAGTTGGGAGAAGAACAAAACCTAGGTTTTGGACCCACACACTCACTCTAGACTCTGCACCTTTCAACTTGACCTAAACCCTGGGATAGAAGGTAGAGGTAGGGTTCTAGGAAGAAGAGCAGGAGGGGCACTATGGACACAGACCTCGTGTGCAGCAGAAATCCTCTGTGAAGGCGTGTATAGGACAGAGAGAGAAGGAGCAAAGGAAAGACTAGAAACAGACATCTTCTGGACTGCCATAGCAGTGGCCCAGACAAGAAGCCAAGGGACTGTGAGATAGAAATGGAAGAATGGGGTCAGATCTGAGGACATACATGGTTGAGGGAAAAGGACACTCGGCCGTGACTTTGGAGTTGTTGACTGCAGAGCCCAGAGCATGGTTGCTCTCTTAATTTGTTTTGTGCTGCTAGAACAGAGCATCGTGGGTAATTTATAAAGAGGAGGAATTTATTTGGCTCATGTTTCTGAGTGCTGGATGTCCAAGAGCACCACAGCCACACTGCTCAGCATCCGGTGAGGGCCTCCTTGATGCCTCATCCCGTTGTGGAAGGTGAAGGAGCCCGAGAACGTGCAAGAGTGAGAGGGGCCAGCTCACCTCAATTTATACTTTCCAATATTTATGTATTTATTTTTGTTTGTTTGTTTGAGACAGAGTAGCTGTAGCCCAGGTTGACCTCAAACAAACTACTTATGTACCTTGACTTTCTGGGCTTCCTGCTCTCACTATCAAGAGCCAGTTCCTTCAATAACCAGACTCTTTCTGCAATCACTAGCCAATTCCCACAGTAGGTAATGGAATTAATTCATTCCTGAGGGCTCTGTCCTCATGATCTAATCACATGGGACGTGGCTCAATCTCTAGCACTGCTGTATTGAGGATTCGGGTCTATATTAGTTGATGAACGTGAACTTGAGGAGAATGCATTCAAGCCATGGAAGGTACTATTGATCATGATGGAGGGGTCAGTAGTTGAGGCTGTTGTCTTGATGAGGTAATCTGCTATGCTGGGACATCCTGGCTCTTGATTTCTTTCTTTCATTTCCCCCAAATTCACTTATTCATTCATCAGAAACCCCACATGAGCACGAGGAGTGTATCTGGCAATCGTGTGATACCAGGGGAATAGGAAGCTCCATCCCGTCCTTAACTGGGTTGAGAGAAGGTGACAAATGACAGGCAATTACAATACAAGGTGATCAGTGTTAAAATTGAGGCTCACCAAGGACACCAAAGATGCCTAGAGGAGGGGCATCTAACCAGACTGAGGGACGGGGTAGAGAAATGAGGTAATGTCTCAGTTGAGTCATGAAAGATGGGCAGGGTGAGCCAGGCAAGAGTAGCGAGAAGGACATTTCATGGAGAGGAGCAGCAGGTTCAAAGGCCCAGAGGCAAGGAATTGAATGGCATAAGTGTGATCGCTGCCAAGTTGTTAGGTATGACCGGAATGTAGAATGCCAGGAGGGGCGATGGCATGGAGGATGTTAGGCGGATGAATGGGGGGAACACACATAGGCTGTGCTGAGGGGATTTTAAAACGCAAAGTGACAGGATCCGATTTGAGGTTTAGGAAGGTAACTTTAGCATAGCAGTATGGGTGTACAGTCAGTACTTGTGGTAGACAGCATCAGCCTATTGTCTTCATTGTGAGGGCTTAGATCTAAACGACTATTGGCATAAAAATAACATAGACAGAGTCCAGTGGAATGAAGAAGGTGTCGTCAGCTACCCTGATCACTGACTGGGTGATGGAGAGGGAGGAGGACGAAGATGTCAGTGTCAAGCTGAAGCTTCTAATGATATTGTGAATACAAATAGGATGTGTGTGGCCCCAGCTCTCAAGCAGTTCAACCGTTTACGACCTGGAAAAGCAGTAACAGTTCGCAGGGCAAGTTGGTTGTCCCTTGTTCAAATGCTTCGGATCAGAGCTTCAGATTTAAAATATTTTTTGGACTCTCTCTCTCTCTCTCTCTCTCTCTCTCTCTCTCTCTCTCTCTCTCTGTGTGTGTGTGTGTGTGTGTGTGTGTGTGTGTGTGTGTGTGTGAGAGAGAGAGAGAGAGAGAGAGAGAGAGAGAGACAGACAGATGAGATAAGATTGAGATAGGACCCAATTATAAACACAAATCACTGATGTCTCATGTATTCCTAATCTCACAGTTTGAAGATAATTTCAGGCAATTTTCTTAGTTCACAAGCAGTTTTGTCTGACTTGTCCCATGAAGTCAAATATATAACTTTTGGCTTTTGATGCCATGTTAGTGTTAGAAAAAAATCTTTGGTTTTTGTCATTTTGGATGAGAAATGTTCAAGCTATGTGTATATAAGGACCAAATTAGTGGCAAAATATTCAGTAGGTGTGATCACCAGGTTTAGGTAGTCCAGAAAGGTGTGAAGGAAAGAACTGGAACCCTGAAGTGAATGAAGAACCTAAGTAAGCAGAGGAGAGTCATTGCAGATCCCGGACAGTGGGTACCACAACCTGCTTCTTGAACATGACCTCCGTCCCAACTACAGTACGGTACACACGCGATCCTAACGCTATGACCATACAAGGCAGCTATAAGTCCATTGCTGAAGAAGCTGGGACTCAGGAAGTTGAGTGTGAATAGCACAGATAGAGAAGGGTGGGGAAATCAGGGTTCAGCCAGAACAGGTTGGCTCCCAGCTGGCGCCTTCCCACAGCACTAACTACAGCTGCACCTCCCACTTAGCACTGTGGAGACACGCCTCGTCCTGGAGCCGAGGGAGCAAATCTTCAGTGGGCTTTCCACTCAGTGTTTCTGTGAAGAAGTTCACATGTGCATCCATCATTAGTTCCAGCAGTTCTCAGGGAGCAGGGAGCAGGCAGCATCAGCATCACTATCAGCATCATCTAGGAACTTGTCAGAACTGCAACAAATTCTTAGCCATTCCTCACGCAGGACTCCAGAATCAGGCACTCTGGGAATCAAGACCATAATTTATCTTTAGAAAGCTTTCTAGGTGATTCCATCCATTTAAAATTTGAGAACCAACATTCCCATCCTTTATTCTATGGGCACAAATAAAAACTCAAGTTTGCCATGTGGCTGCTCCCTCAACATGGCAACGTGCAAAGGGAAAGAAAGACCGAGGCATCCCTGAGAAGTCCCTTTGTGAGCCGCAGCAGCCTGAGGGCAGCAGGTTCGGATAAGCTCCGGTTCTGGATGCCTGTGGATTCTAGTGAAGATTAACCCTCCAGACTTGAGAAATACGTTGTGATGTTTGGCTTTGTGCAAATTTTGTAACTGGGTCAAAACCTAGATAGAGCAAACCGTCTTTGTCCCAAGCAAGTACCCAGAGATCCCAAGATAGAAACCTTACAGAAACGGTACAGATCGGTGGTTCTGAGCCTTCCTAATACTGCGACCCTTCAGTACAGTTCCTCATGTAGTGGTGACCCCAAACATAAAATTATTCTGTTGCTACTTCATAACTGTAATGTTGATATTGTTATGAATAATAATGTAAATATCTGATATGCAGGGTATTTGATTTGTGACTCTGGGGAGGAGGAGGGTGCGTCCGACCCCAGAGGTTTAAAACCGCTGGTCTAGAGTGTCCAAGTAGAACTCCTAATTTTTTGGCACTTTTCTTGTTTGATTATTGACAGGAGGAAGTGATTGGAGATTTGAAGCCAGGCACCACGTATCGAATGAGCATAGCTGCTTACAGCCAGACTGGCAAAGGGAAGGTTAGCTATCCTCGGATTGTGACCACTTTGTCTCAAGGTAACATTCGGCTCAAATCAACTAATGATGGGAAAGGACCTCCATTTATTTATGCATTCACTCAGCCAACATCACGTGCCAGAGACTATCTTGGGCTCTGCGAGGCCAGTGGTGGCCACAGTAAGCATGTCTCTGCTCTCTCAGAACTCCGCAGGGTGAGGCAAGACACCGACTGATAAGCATATAGTAACAGACTGTTAACTAGCCCCACAGGCTGCAGGGACTTAGTACTTAGGAATGCAGGAAGAACTCACTGAGACAATAAAAACTGAGACTAGCGGGTGGGTCGGAATCAAGACAGTGAGGAAGGCGAGAGAGGGAGGGGAAAATCCAGCAACTGTTCATTCATGCGACGCAGAGGTGGACACTGGATTACAGTGCTGGGTCCTCTGCAGCTACTGTTCACTCTGTGCTCTCTGGCGAGATGTGACGTTAATCAGTCTCCACCCTGTACTTCAGGGAGTGCTTAGAATGGTGGAAAAGCCCTCCGGGCCTAAACAGTAGTGTACATAAAACCTGAAGGTGTGGAGGTCTGGACGCGTGGACAGTAGCACCGTACCAGGTGACGGGATCCTTTTCCCACGTGAGGACACACGCCACCTGTCCTACCACTGGTCATCAGTACATACACAAAGCACACAGACAGAAGTGTTGGAAAATAAGCGGTCGTAACTATGGGTATTCCGTTTCCTTGGGGTTAAGTACCAATTACGACATGGAAGCAGATGAGCCATTGATGGGAGATGGGGTGTGGCAAGTGATTCTCAGGGGTACACATCGTGGGTCACAGAGACATCAGAGCCAACTGAGCTGTTTGCCAGCCAGAGGTTCTGGGAGGAGAGAGGCAATAGTAAAAGAAATAGTAAAAGTATCAGTGCTTTTTATTGTTTGGCTTGTGCTTTGATGCCATACCAAGTAAATACGTTTCAGTAGTAGAATGGGCACCTCTTTTTGATGTATCCAACCTCTCCATCACCGGCCAAGTCTAGCTGTGTCTGTCATTCTGTCTAGATTTCTGCCTGCCTCCTGAAGCACCCTTTAAGCCACACGTCCTTGTGGTTTCTGATTCCGAGGTGGCTCTCTCTTGGAAACCCAGAGAAGATGAAGAAACTGCCCCAATTCAGTCCTACTCTGTGGAGTACATCAGGTAAGTCATAGGGCGAGTCACAGACCAGAGCTGCACCACAGTTACTCCCTATGTGGTGTTAATCAGAGTGTGGGATCTTCTCTGGACTTCAGCCAATGTGTGTTTAAGGTGGTCCAAAGTCGTCGTGGACCAGGATAGCCATTAGGCCAGGATTTATGCCTGAATATCTTTGATGAGTAGTCATTGGTGACACCATCTCCTCTACTTCTTCTCTAGCCAGGGTTCTGGAAGTTCTTTCTGTACTGTTACCAATAAGCTGGCAAGCATTTCAGGCTTGAAACTTGCCCTTCTGACTCTAAAGTACTGTATTTGTATTAAATATTTGATGGCTTTTCTCAGAAGGAGAGGGAAGAACTCTTTATATACAAGCACCATGCACTGTGCCTCCCAGATCCATATTTCCTTGGGGCAAATTTCTGAGTTGGACTTCAGCTCTCTTCCCTTCTACCTACATCTTAAGTTCTTGTTCCTCAGTTTGATAAACTGTAGAAATTTATGTAGAACTCGTGATTGTCCATGCCTTTGTGCAGCTTGCTTTCTTTCTTTAAAGAAGAAAAGTTGAACAAAAGGAATCCCCAATGCAAGGTCTTCAGCCTGAATTTGGGTCTCCATCTGACTCTGGGTAGAAGCTGAGTGAATGAAGTAGGTCTGCCCTACATTAAAGATGAGGGGCTTCCTCTGAGGCCTCGATGTTGTGGAGTCGTGAAGAGCCTCGGCAGGACCTTGCTCCTCAGGCTTTCTGAAACCGAGCCAAAAGGTTCTGTCAAGATTTGATGAGTTGTTTTTCTGTCTTGACCTCCCGGTTTATTCCTGGGCTGTGGGAAACAGACATTTATGTCTTCGGATCTTGTTTTCAGGCAGGACTTGCTGAATGAATTCCAAGTGGCAGAAGCAATAACATATCAGCTTCTGTGACTAGAAAGTCCAGTGGCAAGGCTGAAGTCAGGGAGCACTAGATCCATGCCAGCTCAGCAGTCTGTGCCCATACATTGCTCTCCTCCATTGATTGATTTTCCAACAGACTTTCCCATACCCTTAAGTTTTGTGGTCTTCAAGCTTAGCAAGAGAGTATGAATTTCTTCTTGGATCCAGAAGAATTTTGATATGTATTCTGACTAGCCAAGTCTTGGTTCTTTTCCATTTTCCTAGCTCATCACAGTAGCCAGAGTAGAGAGAACTTATGAACTAATCAAGTCCCAGTCATATTGTAAGCTCTGAAAGAACCATAGGTGTGTGTGTGTGGGGGGGGCAGTCAGACATGGAGTGTGTGGGCTAAATGTTCAAGAGGTGGTCATCCTCAAAGGGAAACAACTCTTGGGAAGTGACAAATGGATGATAGGAAAACCTGGAAGGAAAAAAAGAGGAAGGAAATAAAGACAAGAGGAAGTGAGTAAGGAATGAAGGGAATAAGAAAGAAACGAGGGAAAAGGGAATGAAGGTGGAGAAGAAAGAAGGGAGGGAGAAAGGGAGGAGGAGGGACACTGTGGCAAAGATCAGACCCAGACTCCTCCCTGAAGGTAGCATATAATCCTTCTCTCAGCATACCTGGTAGGCAAAGGCTGGTGTGTGCCTAGACTAGAGATGATTCTAATCCTGGTTCTAATGCGAGTTAAATGAGCAATACTTGAGGTTCTCAGACACCAGTTTTCTCATTTCAAAAGCCTGGGGGTCTTTAACACATGATTTAGTCCCACAAATAAATTAGACAACACCAACAGAACAAAATGTAGTACTTTAAATTTTGAGAAAGGCAATTTTTTTATCATCGGCTTGCAGATCATCTGTTCAATCCCCTGCAGGAGGGTGGATCTCATTGACTGTTAATTTTGTGCTCAAATATACATTTTCTTCAGCTCAGTCTATGTCTGAGATGTTGATTAAAAAAAAATGAAATAACAGTGTCCTAGCCTTGCATGCACACTGGAAGTAGAAAATGAAAGTATGTGTCTTCAGAGCTAGAAGCCCCAGGAGCGAATGCTGCTCCCTCAACTCTCCAGTGTGCATGTGGCCCTAGACGTGCCCCTTCCATCCAACACCTCTCATAGCTTTCAGTGCCCACAAAGCACAGTTTGAGACAAGGATCTGGGTACAAGAAATTGGCTCTGAAGCCAGAATGAGAGCAGAGACTGTGATACAGGGAGAGGAGAACTGTAAGAGTGTGTCACTGAAGGTAAGGGCTCCTTTCTTGGAACCTTGACTGTTCCACAATATTGCATGTCATAGAGGTGCTGGGGTAGATTTGAACACTGGTAGCCATTGGGTTAAGTCACTAGCCGTAACCTCAACCAAGCTGGGTAACCCTGAGAGTCTGGCTGTCTTTAGCCAGAAAATACAGATGTTCAGAGAAGGAAAAGGCAAAAGATGTCTCTCAGCACTTAGAAGAGGGCCCCACCAAGGACTTTTTATGTTTTTACCCTGAGCCACTTAGAAATGATCGCAATACCAGCCATCTGTGTTTAAGGAGATAATGTAAAAACCCTTAGAGAAATGTGGTTAAAGGAATCTTGTGTCTCTAGTGTCAGATGCCACTAGGGCAGCCAACATACTCCCTCACCAGCTGCAGATATAAAAGCCAGAAAGGCCCAACTTGGATCTGCATATACTCATCCTACCCATGGCCTGGCCCCTCAGGCTACTGTCACTGTCCGGCCACCACTGGAAAGTCTTTGCTGCTGTTGTTCTCTAACCACACCGTGCTGAGAAGGAGCCTGTGAGATGGCTCGGCTGGCAAAGGAGCTTGGTGCCAACCCTGAGTCCAAAACCCTCATGGTGGAAGGGACAAACTGACTCTAGAATATTATCTTCTGACTTCCACATGTGCATGCTCATGTGCACACATACAAGCCTTCATGGGTGCACACTACACACATACACACATAAGCTCACTCTAAAGATGTAAAAATAAACAAATTAAGGCTATCAATGCAGTATGCATGGTGAAGCTTCGAGTAATCTCAGTATTTGTGATTCACTTGAAGGCTCTGACTGCAACTTCATCCCAGACCCCAGATGGAGTGAACCCTGAGATTTAACAGTCCTCTGAAATAGGTGACCCCGCAGTTTTCTTCCTGGAACTTTACTCATGACAAGAATTCACAGCAATGACCGGATGAATGACTGTAATATTTAAGAGGAATGTGGCCTGTGTTGGTTTTTCTGGCCCTCAAATGTTAGCATTGAAAACATTTGAGATTTCTTTTATTCTCTGTTGTTTTGTTGCTCTTGTCAGCTGAGAAAGTCCCTCTGTTTCTGAACTACAGCACTAAGGAACTATGCTAATGCCACCAACTTAGAGAGAAGAGAATGGAAAAGAATAAAACACCACCACCACCACCACCACCACCACCACCACCCCACAAAGTATTTAGGAAGTTAAGGTGCTATAGTATCAGATGCCTCGAGAAAAGAACCAAATGAGCAAAAAGAAGCCTGACTGGTTTGGATGTCAGGTGAGGCTCAAGTTAACAAATGATGCAGGGATTCCTTTTATTACTTTACTTTTAAAACTGAAAGTCTCAGAAGCACCTTGCAGACTAGCACAAGGTCCTAGAAATTCTGCTAGCCATTAAGGCCTCAGACTTAGACAGAAGGGCTAAATATTTTTGCAGAATTAAGACCCTGGGTTCTACAGGTCCATCCCTTCAGACTTCAGTTCTTCCTTCTGTGATGGTTCCTAGTGAAATCCTGGTCGGGGTTGTGGGAGTTGATATAAATTGAATTGGCTAGTCTGTGGGGTCACTGGCAGTGGAACCAGGATTTATCCCTAGTGCTTGAACTGGCATCTAAAAGCACATTCTCTTTGGAGTGATACCTTGCTCAGCCTAGATATAGGGGGGAGGACCTTGAGCTCATCTTGAAGTGAAGTGAAGTGTCAGACTTATTGACTCCTCATGAGAAAGAAGCCTTACCCTTTCTGAGGAGTGGATGGGAAGTGGGGGGAAAGTGGGAGAAGCAGGGAGAGGGGAGGGAGGGAGTATGGGGATAGCCTTGTAAAATGAGAAAAGATTGTATTTAAAAAATTCTTAATAAAAAGGAAAAATAAATTAAATTCTGATGTAGCAGCTTTGGGAGACATTTGTTAGCTGCAAATACAAAAGCCTGCTCTCCTCTGGCCACCTAGGACAAATCGCCAGTCAGGTGTATCATTGCCCCATTCCATCCGCCTGTCATTTGATTAGTTGAGACCAATATGTAAACAAAGAGCAACTGAGAGAACTGAAGGTCAAGCAGATTGTTTTAATGTGATGACTTAATGGTTTGGACTTCACACCACAGTTCATTTTCGTGGGGAGCAAAATTCGCATAAAACTCCCTGCAAGATTGACGGTGGAAGCTCCATGGGGTATGTGCGGCTTTCTCTCACTCCTGGCCTATGGGATTGTGTGTCTTCCCTTAGAGCCAACGGCTTATCTTGCAATCTTCACGTCTCCAAACGGCCCTTTAGATAGAATTCAAGGGTCTCTGTTCTTGGCTGGAAGATAACTATGTTCTTCCTTTTGACTTATGGAACTCATCACTGTCTTCATAAATCAGTGATGATTCAAACCACAGAGGCACAAACAGTTCCCGGGACTTCCGTCAGTGTCAGATTGGTCTTTTGTTATCCCATTACAATTGTTGCACATATCTCAAAATAGCATCTGTGTTTATCATTACACTGAAATTATTACAGTGACTGATGTTCATTGCTGGGTTCTCTTATTTAACATTTTAATAATATAGTACATATGAAAATACTATGCTTATTACTTAGATTATTGCTGTCATCCTATTGGTTGCAGTCTTATGTTTAAAATTTTGCACATGAAACCATTCTAAGAAGGGGTACATGGGCTTTGTCAGGCAGTCACAGTGGCATTGGAAGGTTAAAGACTGCAATTATAGGCCAGGGGTTGGCAGGCCTTCTCTTGAGGGGTCAGATAGCATGTGTGCTCCACCAACAGTATGAGGTCTGTCTCCGCTACTCTGCTAGTCCACTGTCCTAAGAAAGCACCTGTGGTCTTTAGGACCTCAGTGATGTGTCCCCATAAAGGCTGACATCTGGGTTTCCTTGAGCATTGTTAGGGTATCCTGTTATTCCTAATATTTAATTCCCTCAAACACCCCTATGAAAAGAGTCAAGTGAATGTCTATTCATACAAGCCCATGTTATTAACATATGTGTACAGATCACGGGCAAGAGATTTAGAGGTGAAAAAGCTGTGACTGAAGATTTTGGACAGTGTCATTAGGGATATAGATGAGCATAGTCCAGAGTGGTGAATGACACCCCAGGGGGAGGGACACCGGCTTCGGGGAATGTGCGCTTGGCATCCGAACTTATTTTTAATCTTGAAAGTTTTAATCGACGCATCAAAGTTGCACATATTAGTGGGCGACCCAGTTTTGAAGATGTCTGGACTGGCTTCTTACAGTAGCTAGGAAGGAGACATCGGAGATAACTGCGGAAGAGGAGGAGGGAGCAGTCTGAAAGGCTTAAGCTAGAGGAAGCCACTTAAGCAATGGCTTAGAGGCAAGAAGAAAATGTTCTCGGAATTGCTTAGAAAGCCTGGAGCTATGTGTGGTAAGAGAGGAGTAAGCCGGGGTCAGACCAAGAAAGGCATTAAGAAAGAGTTTGCTTTCTATCCTGAAGGGAAAAGGGAACCACAGAAAGTTTTAAGAGGGAGAGCGATTTCAGTATTTGCATTTTGAAAGACTAAGCAGACTTCTCAAGGAACCTAGAGACCAATGGGACAAAGTCCCAATGATCTAGCTTGCAGTCTAGAAGGGAAGACAGAGAAGTTAAAGAAACTGTATCTGAAGGTGGTAATCAGTGTGGTAACCAGCAGAGTTGGGGTCCAGGCACCGGGAGATTTTGGACACCCACAACACTGGCACGTGAGTTGAGGCTCACGAAGAATAAAATGGGGGAGCTGGAGATCATCTTAATTCATCAGTGAATCCAATGTCCTTCAGCAAATGTTAAATAGGGGACTCATCGGAGCTTTGAAATAGGCCAGATGTATCTGGTGGTACTGTAGGCTTGGTCCACTCTACCTCCTCTGCCCTCCCGACCATTGTGTGTGTGTGTTACTATGTCCCCTGGAGTGTGGCTTTCTGCTCCAACAAAGTCTTCTCTCTAAAACAGTTCCCTGGTGTGAAGTAACCACTTTGAGCCCAGTTTCCTAGTTAATGTGTATAAGAAGTTTAAGTTTCACTTTCCCTTCAGCTTCAAGAGCACCGGTTCTCAAATTGTGAAAGATGATGGATTTGAAGGGACTTGAACTAATTGGGGAGATCCTGACCAACCATTTTTCAAAAGGAGGTTGCGATATAACAAAAAAAAGGAAATATGAGAGAAAATCACACAGGGCATAAACAGGGGTTGTGAAACTTGTTTCAGTTGTATATGTGTGTAAGAGAGAGAGAGAGAGCGATGTTTATAAGGTCCCCGTACCCAGTGCATTTTTCTGTGGGTCATAGAGAAAGCATTGCTCTGAATCATTGAATAGATTGAGGTCAGAGGCAGTAAAGTCAGTCCAGCTGCCTACCCTGTTCTGGAAGTCACTTATTACTTAAGCTTCCGTGACTGATGGCCACCTGCCTTTGCCCCTACAGCTGTTACTGCCGGGGTCATTCCTCCCAAGGCATGCAGCTTTATTCCTAACCATTCCTCTTTGACACCCAAAGGCTTTCCTTCTAATGAACTGCCATTGGCGTCTCTGTAAGAAGCCATTGGACACCCGATCCCCAAGTGGAAAACCCAGAAGTGTTCACATCATCATGGCAGAATACAGTCCCTTGTCTCCTAGGCTCACTACATCCTGTGCATTTAAGCCCAGCAGCACTCATCCTTTGAACTCTGGCTCTAGTGCTCAAGGGCCTGCAGAGTGAACAACATAGAAAACCACTTCCTGCTCGGAGCTGTGTGCCTTTCCAATTGCACATGACCCTCAGAGTTCATAGGGAGCATGTGACCACTCCGAAAGTCCAGATTAGTGTCTTTTCTGTGGTAGGTTTTTACTCTATGGTTCCCCCATAAGTCTACTGAGTTGACTTGCTTTAAAAAAAAAAAACAAAAACAAAAACTAACATGAGTTAGTTTTTGTTAGTGTCCTGTTAAATTCCATTTGACTTGGCCTTGCCCTTGCTCTTACGCTGAGATAATTTCAAATTCTGTCACACATTTAATGGAGAATGTCTTAGTTAGGGTTACTATTGTTATGATGAAACACCTTGACCAAAGCAACTTGGGGAGGAAAGGGTTTATTTTGCTCACAGTTCCATATAACAGTCAAAGGAAGTCAGGACAGGAACTCAAGTAGGGCAGGAACCTGGAGGCAGGAGCTGACGCAGAGGCCATGGAGGGGTGCTTCGCAATAGTTTGCTCCTCATGGCTTGCTCAGCCTGCTTTCTTATAGAACCCAGGACCACTCAGCCTAGAAATGGCACTGCTCACAATGAACTGGGCCCTCCTCTGTCAATCACTACATTTTAGAAATTTTAGAAAATTTCCTAAAGGCTTACCTACAGCCTGATCTTCTGGGGGCGTGTTCTCAACTGGGGCTCCCTCCTCAATTGAGTCCCTGATGATGCCACTTGTGTCAAGTTGACATAAAACTAGCCAGTACAGAGAGTTCATGTACCAAACAAATATCTGTATTTCTGAACATTCTTTGGATTGTTTTAAATCAGACTCTTCTTCTTTTGAATTCAAGCTACTAAGATCTTTATTAATGCTTTTTTAACTTGGTCATGTAAAGCTATTTTTTTTTCTTTATTCCCTTGAGAATTCCACCCACCACCATCGACTTTTTCTTCTTCTTAACCACTTATACTGTTGTTAGGAACCCATCACCCACGTCCTCTTTTGCTGATTTACCCATTTGAACTTCTCTGAGATACGTGAATATTCCAGGCAGGCTAATAATTTAGAAACTCATTAAAACAATAATCATTAAATACTTTGATATTTTTATTTAGGGGCAGACCATCTAAAAATAAATTATCTTTTCTTTCTCATTTTCTCACAAGATCTTCAGTAAAGTATTTCAAGGTGTTTGCAGTCCAGTTTTATGATGTGCTGGTATGATTCCATCCTGCAAAGGTCCTGGAAGAATTGCGTGCATGTGTTTCTGTTGGGGGGGGGGGTTCACACACTCGTGTGCATGTATATGTGTGGGGGTGCTTGGGCTAACACACAAGCACCGGCATATCTTGGGCATATGTTGGTTTATATGCCCACACTCATCCTATTAGTTATTTCTCATTGCTGTGAAAAAAAAAAAATGCCAGACAGAAACTCCTAAAGGAAGGGAGCTTATTGTGCCTCACAGTTTGAGGGTATCGTCACCGCGAGGTGGCATGGTGGTGACAGTTGTTCTAGCTGTGGTGGCAGGAGCTTGAGGCAGGCAGTCACATGGTATCCACAGTCAACAAGCACAGGGAGATGGAAATTGTTGTTCCGTTTACTTCCTTTTTCTTCGAGCTGGGGCCCCAGCCTAGGGAACGGTGCCATCCCCATGCAGAGAGGCTCTTTTCACCTCGGCTGAACCTCTCTAGAAACACGCTTATAGACAACCCCTCTTAGGCAATTCAAAATTCTGCCAGGTCCATCACAGGAATTAGCTATGGTGTTCACCCATTTACTTTCTTAGATTGCTGGTGAGGGGTTGATTTTGAAAAGTCAGTTAAAATTAGAGCTCATATTTTAAAGTGATACTAATACCGTAAACATTCTATTTAAAGATAAATTCTGTAAATGGACATGAATTAACGACATGGTTAAGGTAAGGATATGATAGGTCCTTTGAATGTTGTCCCACTGACTGGGCTGCCACCTTGAAATTCTTATGAATTTCAAAGATCTCATCTGTACTAATAGTTTCTTCAAGAGAACCAGAAATTTAAAGTCATTTGCAGTGCGGAGAGCAGAATCCTTGGAGAATTTTACAATTTCCCAAATTTTCATTCTTCTTGTTTCAAAAATAATTATTTAAGGTTCAGCTTTATCAAAACAATATAACTAACACTCATTTTTATACTTGGTGTTTCTCTACTTTCTGTAGTATTAGCAATTATAATAAATACAAAAGTCCCAAATGAAGCCAGATGTGGTGGTGGGTGCCTGTAGCTCCTGCACTCTGGAGGCTGAGGCAGAAAGATGAACATTCAAGGGGATTCTGGGCCCCAAAGTGGGGCCTTTTCTCAAGCATGCCTGGAGAAATCACAAGTTATTTCTGGGATAAACTCAATTGGCTTTTGATAAGTCAGGTGCTCGGTTGGTAGGAACAAGTGCAGGGCAGTGGTTAGACAGAAGTCAGGGCAGAAGAGCTTGACTGGGTATGGAGAAAGATGCCATAGGCTTGCTTACCTAGCCATAGTTAATGTTTTCCTGTTGTATAGGTTAAACAGACATGCATATCAGGGATGTATTTATTCTTTGGCTATCCACTTACCCACACGTACTTGGTGCCTAACAGGTTGCATGGCACATATGATGCTATTTGAATCTCTCTTCCACCCAAGGATTCTCCACTGCCCTGAATTTGTTCAAATCCAAACACTTTTGTAATTTAATTTAAGTTCATGGCTGTTTCCATGGACTTCCTCAAGAGTTCAGCTATTGTTGAACAATTTAGATGCAGTTCTTGGGGCCTGGGGAGATGGCACAGCCGTTGAAAGAGCTTGCTGTTTAGTTCCCCAGTAAACTTGCTGTTCAGTTAGGCGGCTCATGGTCACCTGTAACTCCAACTCCAGGAGATCTGATGCCCTCGGCTAGCTTCCCTGACACTTATTTGTAGGCGGAACGTACACACACACACACACACACACACACACACACACACACACACGCACACACACATAAATAAAACTTCAAGTACAATTCTTAAAATATGCCCTTTTTCGCCAACTTCCTCCAGATTCTTTGAGGTTCTGTTCCTGCACTGACTCCCATATGTGCTGTTCCCCCAGTGACATTATTAGCTCCCCGAGGTAGGCTGCCTTTATACTCCCCTAGGAGCCTCCCAGACTATAACTCCTGTTACGGACCCTGCCAAGGCAGCCACCTGCAGAATTTCATGGCATCAAGAAAATGATCGTTCACCAAAATTTTGATTGGCAATGGGCAAGGTGGTCAAAATATTACTAGGAAACAAATAAGAGAAAATAAGGTTCTGCATCTTCAGATTAATTATCCTCTTTCCATGTTTGCAAAGGGAGAACGGTAGATCTGCCTATAAGCTCCGAGAATCATAATTATCTGTGAGAATAGCATTGAAGCGAAGGGACTTTACTTAGAAAAGTAAAATAAGGCCTCAAAGAAAAATCTTGCTTATACTTTCTGGAAGCTCTCAAATGCTTAACAGGCTAGACTAGATCATAGCATTGCTAGTGGTAAGAAATTCTTCCTACTAAAGTGAACCACTGAGTGAGTATGCCCTGATTACTTTAATTGACTCCTTGAATTTTGAATAGTCATTGCTGACTCTTGTGTGCCCTACCCGTATGCCTTTGCCCAATCACTCCAAATGCAAGCCATGGATCTCATGGCCTAACCCCTCTGGACCTTGCACGCGCCATGTCTTGGGAAGTGCTGCAGGTGTGAGCCCCTCTGATGGCTGGCTCTCTGTACCCACAGCACATCCTGAGTCACCTTCTCTTACCTTGGCCTTTTCATCCTTAGGGAAAGTGTCAGCAGAGTGTTGCTATGGTGACTTGACTGCCAACATTGTAGTTAGGATAAAATTCCCCCTAGTGGAAGAAGATACAACTATTGTTGAGGATGGTTTAGGACAATGCCCCTGCCAGGCTATCTCTCTCCACCTCACCTTTGTACTTTGTACTGCACGAGACTCTGGAAGCAGTGAGATGGAAAACCCATTACAAAACCAGAGGCAAAGTGTTAAAGGTTTTCAACTGCTATTCAATCACCGTGAGCTGTATATTATGAAATTAAATGTTAATGATTTCCATCATTTTGTTGGAAATAGGATTTTGTGAGCATGAACTGAAGAGCGAATATAAAATCCTCCCTCCCTCCCCCACCCCCACTTTTGCATGAAGATGAAGATGGCTAGAGATATTTGCAGGTAGCCCTGGGTAAACAACCGCACACCCAGAGAAGAGATTAGAGTTCTTTCCTCTGGAAACAGCACAGGGGAGCTTAGCAAATAGTGGGAGAGTTTTATCGAAAGCCCACATCTCTCCTGACTTCACTTTTTGGTATCTCCAGTGGCTTTCCTCTGTGAGGTGATTCTGTGCTAACGTGAATTTGTAAATGAGTTTCTTTCACTAACTCAGCTTTTCTCTTTGATGATAAAATCGTTTTAGAGAAGAATTCCACCTTTAGGACAAGACAGAGAAGAACTGAACCCTGCTTCCTCCCGTAGGTGCCCTGTAATTTTTTTTTCTTTGTCTCCAGACCAGACAGACACTGTTGGGTGGTGCAATGCTTAGCCACTTGGTGTGGTAAACCTGAGGAATGTCCGTTTCTTGACCTTTTAGTAAATCTCTCTAGTGAAAACCTAGGCAAGGACATTTAAGAAATGGAGACCATCCAGGCTTCTTTTATTTCTTTTTCTGATAAGTTCTACACAAAAGGCAAGTTCCAACTTGTTTTATTTTCCTACTCTTTATAGACCTGTGGGTAAGGGGTGTTGAGCACCAGAGAGGGCCAGAGAGTTACCTGAAGGTCTAATAATTGCTCTCTGTCCACCATCACCACAGTTCTTAACCCAGCATCAAGTGTTTAAATTTAACCTCATCTCTTCAACCCAAGGTGTCCTCAACAGTTCTCAGCTGTGACTTTGTTAAAGTTCCTGCCCTTTCAAAGATTTAGTTTCTCTTTTATATAAAAACAGAAGCAAAATGTTGAGATGTTTGCTATTAGTGCCTACTACAGAAACTGGTTGGAGATTGTAAATGGGTTAAGGCAACAGGGCAATGTTTGCTACTTTGAAACACTTGGTAAGTACTGACAATTAGCATCCACCAAGACCCTCCAGTTAGGCCCCCAGCTGTGCACTGCTTTTTTTTCTTCCCCCAACTTTCACTTTGCCTTTCTCACTATCTACAATGTTTTTCCTTCTTCCCCATTAGCTAAAACATTCAGATAGAGCTACACTGTGCAAAAGAGATGTAGAGCAGCCCTAAATGACGTTTATGTTTTAATTGTGGCATTATGAAGATAAAAAGAGACAAAATAAATTTTAAAAGTGTTCAGGATGTATTAATTTATGTGTATGAGTGCATTGCCTGCACGCATGTATGTGAATCATTCATGTGCCTGACATCCCCTGGGACTGGAATTACATACAGGTGGTTTTGAACTATGGCATGAATCTGGAAAATTGAACCCAGGTCCTCTGCAAGAATAAGTGTTCCTAACCACCAAACTAGCTCTCTGATCTATGTAAAACAAATTTTAGTAAAAACATTTTAATTCTCTATATCCAAAATATTATGTCAACATGAATTCAATATGAAGATAAAATAAATGTTATATACATTTACAAAGGAGATAATTTTCATTTCTTCTTTCAAAGCCTGTGTGCATTTTGTACTTACAATACCTCTTCATTCCTGCTAGCTATGTCTCAAGGGCTCACTGGTCACGCGGGTTAGCAGTACATGGGAACTGGGAATGTGCAGTAAACAGCAACTATGAGTTCTTAACTCCAGAAGTAAATAAGTCCTGCCGATAATGGATGGCATATATTTATAGCATGATGCCAGAGAGGATGCTAAGAATGTATATTTCATGTCATCTTCATGGCAGTACCCTTATCTAGGTCCCTGTATTTTTCATTTTGCAAACAGGAAAACTGAGACATAAATACATTAAAGACCAGCTAGTAAATAGCAGAGCTCCGATGTGAACTTGGCTCTATCCATCTCCAGAGATTATACTGGCTTTTTGCATGCTGCCTCCTTGATTGAAAGACTAAATGACGACCAGCCTTCTCCACAAGGCCCTCAAAAGGACATGTGAAAATTCAGCGCTTTGACACAGACATAGTTTATAAAGACTATGAATGTCTGTGAACAGAGTCATCATGGGCGTTCCCATGGCGATTCACGCCGTCAGTCACCCTATAAAACCTGTATTTGTTTACTCCTGAACAGATTGCCAAGAGATAGAATCTCTGCTCTCCTGACCACTGGGGATGAGACTGCCAAGTGGGAGGATTGTTTAGGGAACATCTGGAAAAATGAAGTTCTTGCCGATGAACTCTCCCATGTGGGGTCTTTTCATCCTAGTCAAGGTCAAACAGGCAGAAGTAGACGGTCTCTAAGCAGTGCTTATAGCTGGCCTTAAAGATGATCTACTTGCTTTTATTGGCAGACACTTACAGTTGGTGACGTCATGGTTTGAAAGCAGGACCACTTTCAGATAGGAAATGTTAGCTCACTTTTTATGAGCACTGCTCGCAGAGTGAAAACGATGTTAGCTACCGGTAGGCAGCAAGCCTCTTTTCCCTATGGTATTTCTGAACTGTTGCTTTTTTTTTTTTATTTTTAATCATTAAAGGCCAGATTTTGACAAGAGTTGGACCACCATCCAAGAGCAGCTGCAGATGGACTCCATGGTTATCAAAGGCCTTAATCCAGACACCAACTACCGGTTTGCTGTGAGAGCCGTGAATGCCCATGGCTTCAGCCCACGCAGCCGTCCCAGCAAGACTATCCGAACCCTGGGTGAGTTCTGTGTCTGTCCTGAAGACCATGAACAACTATGCCACCGTGGTTGCCTCTCAAAGCCTCACTTGCCTGGGGTTTCTTAGTGCCCAACAGAGGAATAGCCCGGGACAGGGCTGTCCTCGGGTTTCCTCCTGCAGTTTTCCCCAGACCTTTGAAGGTTCGACTCACCACAGGGACATAGACTATTTCTGTTCCTAGGCAGCCAGGAAAGGTTTATTTTTGCATCGTCCTTGGGGAGTATGTAGTTGGTTTTCGTTCACAATCACAGGGCAGCGGTATAGCAAATGAGATGTGTGGTTTCTCCCTGTCTCTCATCTTTTGAGAAGGTGAGCTCATCTTGGAATCCAAGGAGGGGGAGTAAGATTCCCCCGACCCTAGATTGTTCAGGGTCAGTGGTTAAGGACTTTCAGCAGAGTGTGGTGGACCCCTCTAATCTCATGACTTGGGAGGCTGAAGCGGGAGGATTAGTCTTAATTCAAAGCCAGCCCAGGCTACTTACTAAGAGTCTGTCTTAAAAACAAACAAACAACACAAACAAAACAAGAGGACCTTCAGGTCACATCAGTCCTTAAAGTGGTAGTCAAGAAGTCTCAGAAAAGATGTTAGCATGCTACCACGTGACTTGGGGGACTAAGTTGACTGTTTAAGTTCTCATGGTACCTCTGGGGATGGGGAGGAAGCTTAGGGCAAAGGGGAGCAAATAAACTGAGGATTTTCTTAATGCCTCTGGTTTGGGGTTCAACAAGCTGTCACGTGATGTCAAAAGTCGTACTCCCACTAGAAGGGTTCAAGGAAGCTAGCCAGGCCAGCTTGAAAGTCTTCGTGCTTTGAAACTGGAGTCACATTTATATAAACCTAGAACCCTGGGTAGTGTGGTCTCAAAAGGGAGGCCCGAGCACATTTTCCTTTGAAAGCTCTGTGCCTTTTCAACTGAGCCTGTGAATTCTTCGGGAAGAACCCTGCAGCTGCTGCAGGCCCTGTTTACCCAAGAGAGGGGCTCTGAAAGGGAAGTCTACCCTGGGTAGCTAGTTTCCCACTGACTCGCACAAAGCCCTACTTTTGTTGTTAGGATCTGAACAAGCCACACACGCGCGCGCGCACACACACACACACACACACACACACACACCCCGTCTCCTCATAAAATACCCACATAGCTGCCTTCCAAGGCTAATGTTATTTCCAGGAAGAGATCCACTAGGTCCCACAAGTCCTGGGGATTCCCACTCTTCTAAACATCCTGTAACCTTTGATGGTGAAGTTCCCTTCTTCAAGTTGAATTTCTGGGGTGTGCAGAGAGGCCTCACCTCTAAAATGACTCCCTTTTTTCCTATTTCCCCACCATGCAACAACAACAATGGGACAGTCATTGTTTCCCCTTCTTCAGAATGGAAAAGCTGCCCACGCAGACTCTTAACATGAAGCCCCTCCTTCCACAAACCACGCTAGCAATTCTACTTCACGGGCAGGCTGCCTTCCATTCTTGCTAAATAAGTTGTCTTCTGCCATCTTGAATAGCCAAAAAGAGGGGCTAACGGGAGCTAGGGGCTCACTGTACTTCCTGTTAGGCTGTCTTTGTGTATGTACTCTGTGTGTGTGTGTGTTCTCTTCTCCTTCCCAGCCTTAACTTGAAGCTTTTCTGCTCTACACTGTTCATCTGTCCACAATGTTCTCTACCTCAGAGTGAAGATAGATGCTATGCTTGTCTCAGGCTGACCTTGGCCTTAACCTTGGATGTGGGAGTGTGCCTTAGCTTAAGGAACAGATGGGTGGGTGGGTAGGGCACCCTTTCAAGATTTTCTTTTTTTAAGATGACTTGCTAATGTGGTCTTTGAGGTTCTGACCATTCTTTTCCCTCCATTTTTTGATCCTATTTTTCATGGAAAAGGTGGGAAATGCAAACAAACAAAGAAACAAGGTGGGGGATGCAAAAGTTCCTTACAAATATGAAACATTTCATTCAATTTTTGTCTTCCAGGGAAAGTGAAACCTTGTAATTTCATAGTAATTGTGTGCACAGAAGGATGGCAAACCCAAGCAAGATAAACAAACAAACAAATGATAAAACTAAAACTCCCATGAGCTCTCCTTGTGAGAGCTTCTATTGTTGTTTGGGATATTTGTTTTGGTTTAGTTTTAAGACCTGATTTCAAATAGTTTAGGCTAGTCTCCAATTCCCTCTGTAGTGAAGGATGACCTTGAAATTCTGATGCCCTTCCTGAGTGCTAGAATTGCAGACATGTACCTCTTACCCAGTTTGGGCCATGGTGGGTACTAAACCCAGGGCTTCATTCGTGCAAAGCAAGCAGTGGAGCAACTGGGGTATATTCTCATCCCATTATATTAGCAAATATTCTCAAATACTTAGAGATCTCCTGCTCCCACATAAGTATGATTGCTCAAATGAGGAGAATGGGAATAGACTTTATTAGAGGAGCCATTGCATGGAGGCATATGAGAATGGCTGTAATGTTTCCAAAGTAAGGCTTTGGTTGTTTTCTTTCTGGCTACACTACTGTCCTAAAAACCCCTCTATTCTCCCACATTCTTTTTCTTAATTTAGTATCAGTTTTAAACTTTACTGCTTCCAAAATGTGTTTTTCTTTTCTATACAAAAGTTAGCAAACATGCCAACTAGCATTATCTGAGTCTCAGGGAATTTGAAGGGTTAGGGCTGACGCTGGAAAGCCTGCTGCACGCCAGGCCTTGTGATGACCATTCAACTGTGTAAAATTCACTTATTCCTCCCAGAGACCCAGGGTGAGAGGGACGGCACCCACTGCTTATAGATGGAGAAAAACAGCATCTCAGAAAGAGTAAACGTTTTCTCGAGTCTGATACTTATGGAGGCAGGAGTGAAGCTGGGCTTGCTGACTGCATAGCTACTACCCTGAGTACGATTCAGATTGATGGAATCTTTCTGCTATCATGAAGTAGCACAGGAGAGGTTAAGTAAGGTGGGTGATTCAGTTCCAGGTGTTGGGTGATGGTCTGTGTAGAATCTAAGTTCTAGGAGGTGCAGCGGCACGGAATCCAGCTTCCAACATGTGTATTTCTTTCTTTTTTCCTTTCTTTATAAAACAGGTTTATAAAGAAATATTCCTTTATTGCAAGTCTTCTTTGTGTCCCTTGTAGTCATATTTACAGTCTGTGTTCCAGTCCTGATCCCTGATAGCTGTGTCCATTACCTTGAGAATGTTGTAGAAGTACAGTTGTACCGTATAGACTTGGGATGTCTTTGCTGCTCTTGGATCCAGCAGAGGCTAGGCCAAAGTGAAGAGAGCATGATTTGGGTAGAGCCTTGATAGGTGTGTGCCTCATCTGCTTCAGCCTCACTCAAAAACAAGATGGAATGGGAGGAAAAAATAATAATTAAGACTCTAAGTATCTGGAACTCTTCTGAGAAAGAGGGTTCTTTTGATTATTCTAAATGATCAAACTATTCTCAATTTACCTCAGGCTTCTCATGGGAGGCTTCTCACCATTCTGTTCCCATGTTGTGTCTATGAGAAAATAGAAAATTGAAAAATAAATGAATAAATAAATTTTTAAAAGACTAAAATTCTTATCTCCATCCTGCTGTACTTTTTTTTTAATTCCAGACGAGAAACACCAACAGAATTATAATCTGCCTTTGATCTCATAAATGAATAGTTGATAGGCCAAGCTGGGGACCTTGTAGGACGTGCACCCTGCCCATCTGTTGGTGACTTACCAACTGAGCTCCATTCTTAGCTCAGTCAGGAAGCACGGGGCAGGCAATAGAGGACACAAATAACAGAAGCGGAAGTAAAATGTGTGGATTCATTCTTTTTTTTACAGACCAAGATTTAAGCAAAACTAATACATGTATAATCAATCCCGAGGTTATGTAACTTCCCCTGCGGGATGGACTATGGCCTCCCCACCCCAAATCATTTCATTTCTAATGTTCCATCCTTGTAACTATAGTCAAAGAAGGAATCAATATATTCTTTACTGAAGTGGATCTGGGGTCCTCAGGGCAGTCCCCATAGATGTATCCTTTTTGTTCCTGCCAATAGTCATTGTGCTCCTGCTGCCTCAGGCCTTTGGCACCTCTGTACGAGCTCAGATCTTTCTGTGACTGTGGCAGCCTCTCCATTCTGCTTTTTAGATCTTTGCTCACTTCCTTAGGCTTTGTTATCCTCAGGCCCCTGCTTCATGTCCTCCCTAGCAATGTCACCGTCTGGAACTATTGTATCATTTCATTATGTATATCTCCTCTGACAGTAAGATCCTTGCTGGGGTTGATAGCCTTGGTCAGTATACTGACCACCCATCCCCTTCCGCCATGTCACCTCTGTTGAGCTCATGTGTGAGTGTGACTTAGCCAGCCAAGAGGCTGTTTTGGAGGTTGAGTAGCTGCACGCTGATGTGAAGGCAGAGGCAGGCGAGGGTGATCTAGAAGACCACGCATGTCCAAAGCGGGTACCCAGTAGTAAAGTCTTTAGGCAAAAGTATCCAGACCTCCAAGACTGCAATGTGGCATGAGTAAAGGGAAAGTAAATAGGACAAAAGAAAGGAGGAGAGAGGGACTGGATGGAGGAAGAAGCCCCAGGAAATTTAAATTCAAGGCACTAGGGATGGAAAAGAAGCTTTGCTGATGGGGTGGCAGGAGGAGTATTTGCATCCTATTCCAAAACAAGCCCTCAGTGCTCCCCTGTGCTCTTTCCTAAACATCAGAATAAGCTCTACTGTTTCTTCTTCACCTTTGCCTCTGGTCCTAAGTCTCATCGCGGTAGTCTCAGATCTTCAAAGGCTTCGGAGAAATGTTTTGGTTGGGTTTTTGCCATCTCCTAAAACCAAGATTTTCTACAGTTTTCTACCTTCCTCTTCCAGCAATCTGAGGCAGACCCACAAGGTTCCAATTAGTCATATTTCTGCAGGAAATGCTTCCCACGTCCTCCCATCCTTCCTGGTGCCTAATGATGTCTGTTTCTGTCTTCGATGGCTTGGTGTCCGTGTGCGACTCGGCTTTTGCTCACTTTTGTTCTGACGTTGGGGCCTGGACTTTTACTTCCAGTTCTCACCACAGAGACCGGCTTTAGTACACTAAGGTTCCCAGGTACATGTTACAAATATAGCCACAGAGCAGATTCGGTCTATTCCCAGTCTCAAGGAAAGCTCTCTGGTAGCAGGGCCTCAAATTGACTGTAGCTAGAGTGTGGCAGGTTCCTTCTGGAAAAGGCATTCAGAGAAAGCAGCCTTTCTGCTTGGATGTTCCTCAAGAGTCTTCAGGTGGAAGAGAAGTGATTGATAGGCACATGTAGGTAGTCAGTCCCTGGAAGTCTTCTACTGGACTGGTTAGGTCTAAGAAACTTCAATTAAGGACATCAGACAGCTAAAACTACATGAGTACAAGGCACTGTGCATGCTGAAAATATTAAAATCCCATGCCCCCTACCATACTGTAGCTTTAGTCTCCTAGTGATATTGGTACAAATGCCAGGCACGTGGAAGCGGGAGGGTCTTGAGTTCAAGGCCTGCATAGTCTTCAGCTGGAAACGTAGTTTAGTTGGAAGAAGGCTTGAGTAGCATGCACAAAGTCCCGAGTGGGTTCCCCAGAACCACAGCGATGGTGTGATGGCACATTCTTGCAATGCCAGCACTCAGGAGGCAGAGGCATAAGGTTTAGAAGTTGAAAGTCATCCTTCCAATGTAAGGGTTTCTAGGCCAACTAACCTAGAGATCCTGTCAAAAGAAAAACAAAACAAAAAACCCCCAGGAGAATTAAAACCTAACAGAGCACAGAATTATACTTTTGTGACTCTAGTTTCTGTGGCTGTTTTTTTTTAAATCTCCTCTAAATCAATCAGGAACTCAAACAAGGATTAGTAAATTTTGCTAAAAAGATCAAGTTAGTAAATATTTTAGGATTTAGACCCAGTTATTGCTGAAGAAAGAAGTATATATACATATATATGATAAATAATATTTATCAGTGTATACAAATAAAAGCTAATTTATGGACACTAAAATCTAAATTTCTTATGATGTTTGTGTATCATCAAAAATTTATTATTTTTTTAAAAAAATCCCTTCTATCTAAAAATGCCGAAACTATTGTCAGTCCATAAACAAGAGAGGTGATGTGTCCTCGTTCAGTGGACTCCTTTGTTGAGCTCTACTGTAGTTCTGGGATTTATCCCCCTAAGTTTAATATTTCCTGGGAAATTTGGGGAGTCCATTTTTTTAAAAGTAGCAATTTTGTCGAGCTAGGAAGGAGCCCGTTAGCACATGCAAATGAAATTGTGCCCCCGAAAGAGCTCTGCGATTTAATCTTTGAAGAATATTCCTAAGTATGAGACCCGAGACCCTCAACCCAACAGCAGAGGAAAGGGCTTGCACTGCCTGGTTTGAAAAAGAAAAAGAAACGGAGGGAGGGGAGAGTGGCTCTGCTGGGCTTCTTCCAGGATGCAGGGCAGGCCTGTAAATTAGAGCTCCGTGCATTTGTAAATCTTTAGAATGGAAGATGGAAGCGGAGGCTGAAGAAGGAACAAATCACTGGTTTCGCTCCTAGCGCAGACGAAGCTGCATTTTAAGTGTGTATCTTCGCATAAACATAACTGCAAACGTGATTTTGACATTCAGGGTGCTTGCTGCAGTAATCTCCCTATTGATTTGCTAATGCCTGGATTCATGGAAATCTGAATTACACCCATTCACACGACTTTATTGGCTTTGAAGGGAATGATTCACTTTGCTGTTTAAATACCTGATACCTATTAATTGCTCTTTGGAGGCCTTTGTGCATGCTATCATACATTTATTTATAATCAGCACACCAATATTTCACCCTCTAGCTAGAAAGAGAAGACAAACTAAAGCAAATGATAAGAAAATATGATTTCCCAAAGCCAAGGCGTACTCGGTGCTCTGGCTTTAACCACAACATGGCTTCCTATTGAAATCATTTCGATATGGGAAATATGGGATGTCTTGATGTTCCAGGGGGGCATTCCTCTCACCTTGGGCAGACTTCAGCTTTGGAGTTAAAGAGCTGAATGTTCATTGTCACACAGCTTCCCATTAGTCCGTATAGCCTCCTAGTTCTTGTCTTGAAAACTAAAAGGGTGAAATTTGTGAACCATGGAGGATGAGGTTTAGAAATAAATTTATTAGATTCATAGGCAAGAGCTTTGAGAAAGAAGGAAGTCAGAGCTCCCATCTAGCAGGGGCAGGGAGTGTGGTTCAAAGATGTTATGGGTATTCCTATCAGACTGCTAGTCTAGAGGCTTCTTAAAGGGCTTCTGGCAGAGTTGGCAATGGAATAGGGAAGTGTCTGGGTGTCTTAGTTAATGTCCTATTGCTGTGAAGAGATACTATGACTACAGCAATATTTCTAAAGGAAAACATTTAACTGGGGCTTGCTTGTGTTGCAGAGGGTTAGTCTGTTATCAACACGGCAGGGAGCATGGTGGCCCAGACATGGTGCTCAAAAGGTAGCTGGGAGTTCTACATCTGGATCTACAGGAAGCAGGAAGAGAGAGTGACAATGGGCCTGGCTTGAGCTTCTGAAACCTCAAAGCCCACCTCCAGTGACACACTTCCTCTAATGAGGCCACACCTCCTACTAGTGCCACTCCTTAGTGACTAGGCATTCAAATGTATGAGTCTGTGGGAGCCATTCCTATAGAAACCATGACACTGGGTGCCTCCTCTCAGGGTCAGTCACTCGGTCACATCTTGAGTTTAGGCAGAGGTTGCGTTTAGGAGAAGAGCCAACAGGGAGCAGGAAGCCGAACTCTCTTTCTGCTTTTCAGATACAAATCAAGGTCATCCTCAGAGCTGCTACCCTGGGGTCCCTGAGCAGTATCTATCTCATATTCTTATTAATCACTTGTTAGCATCTGAGTTCCAGTTCTGCTTAGGTTCCTTGATGAGCAACCAGGGCCACAAATATGGTTCCATCAGCAGATATTAGAGTCTGGTGAGCACCTGCCAGGATCTAAAGATCCTTGTGCAGACCAGGCAGGGTCGTGTGGAGAATGGTAGAAGCAGGCACGGTTTATGAATGAAGAGTACATTTCTAATGTAGAAAAATAGGCCAGAACTGATTGAGAAAGCTCAACGGAACCCACAGCATCCACAATCGGGACTCTTCAGGACATTTGTACATAGTGAGCTCTTTTTAATGCATTCTTTATCCACTGTGTGGCAGCCATAGTAGAGATCGGCTTCTAGTCTCCTGGCTGGATTGTTTCTTTGGCATTATTGATTTGGGGTTCCAGTTCTCCAGTCGCAGTTTAACACAGCCTAGAGGTAAACAGAAGGAGATTATAAATAGTGGCAGACATGTGGGAGGGGCACATATGTCTGATGGACCTTATCTGATGATCTAATTGAATCCTAAACAAGTAGTTACACACACCTTAGGTGTTGCCAGTCTCCTAAGCAGGAGTAAAGAGATAAGCAATTGAGCGATGTGAAGAAGAGCTTTGTTTGCGAAAGCTCATGCAGCAGTAAGGAAGCCAAGACGGGGGACACTCGCTGGCATCTGGACAGTCAGGGAGTGACATGTTGCCAGAGCCCTGCCTTCTATATGCAACATGTGAGACGGGCACAAGTGGACCACAGGTAAAAATTAGGGAAAATAAATATCCTTTTCCTCTTTCCTTCTTCTGCTGGTCCTCCCTGATAGCAGAATACACCAGAAAGCCAGCCATGCTAGCCTCCCAGAGCACAAGGCACAGTGGAATAGGCCAGAATATACAAATAGAACAACAGAATGGTGCCTATTTCATGGGTTATACACAGTGTGCATGCATGCACGTGCACATGTGTTTCGTTCTTTTAAATTTAGGGCACAGGTGTGTCATCTATCCATGTATTTAGCATGTTGCCCTGAACATAGGTGGTGATGAACAGTCAGGCCTCTGGGTACTGAGATTTTATCCTCACAGAGCTGGAAAGGGACTGTCTCTGCCTTCTCCAGAAGGAAGTAGGCCTGCAAAGGCAGCAACCCTCTCAAGGTCACTCACAAGCAGATCTACGTGGAAACCAGTCAGTGATTGCTTTCCAAACTAGATCCCTTAGCTGGCGGGATTCTTTTCCTCTTTAGAATCGGCCACAGAGTGTTCAAGGAAGAAGACCCATCATGCCTCTGAAAGGGGTTGGATGGAGGGAGACCAAGAGCAGTTGGAAAGACCTGACTAGGGGCTCGAGGCCACTGGAAGGCACTGAACTTGCCTGTTTCTTAGGGAGACATAAAGATTCTGGGAGGCGCTGGCCCAACAGCGTGCAAAGTCTTCACTTAGGTCTTAGCAAAATCATTTGAATGAGACTAAGAGAACCAACACATTAATCCCCAAACAGAAATAGCTTACATGTTTCTAAATATAAATAGGGTTTATTAAGCTTTGTGGTGCTTAATAGAAAACAGCAACATAAAATATTTGTTAAAAGCAAACTGCAAATCCTCTTTAACCTTAGTATCTAAAGAACACTATTAACATTTTAATATAGAATGTCTGCTAGAATTTTTAATTGAATGATGAAGTCATAGAACATACACCTTTTCTTTGCTACAAAAATACTGAAATATAAATAAATACAGTCCTGCCTCATTAAGTTAAGAATAATGCCAGGTGGTAGTGGTATACACCTTTAATCCCAGCACTCTGGAGGCAGAGGCAGGCTGATCTCTGTGGGTTCAAGGCCAGCCTGGTCTACAAAATGAGATCCAGGATAGTCAGAGCTGTAACACAGATAAGCCCTCTTGAAAAAACAGAAAGAAAGGAAGGAAGGAAGGAAGGAAGGGAGGAAGGAAGGATGGAAGGATAGATATCCCATTGTGAGACTGCTCTGTATTTATCTAAGGAGCTCTCTCCTGATGAGTGTTTAAATTGTTTTATAAGTGCAACCAAATCAGATCTCTTGTTGGTGCCTTTGATACCCCTCTTCTTTTTTTCTTTCTCATGTATGTATGTGTGTGGTATTTATGCACGTGTGTATACAGTTCACACGTGTGTGGACATACAATGTGTTTGCCTACACAAGTCCAAAGGTGGTGCTGAGGATCATCTCCAAGTGTCCACAATCTTATTCTTTGGGGCAGACTCTCTCAAGGAAACCAGTTTGCTCTAGGATTCCCTTGTCACTTCCTTCCCGGGCCAGAATTCTAATCAGGCTGCCTCACCCATTCATCATTTTACCTGGCCTCTGGAAGACCAATCTTGGGCTCCTGGATTACATGAGAAGTGTTTTAACTGCTGAGGCTTCTCCCTGAAACCATTTTTACCACAAAAAGAAAATGAAGCCATCTGCTTAAAAAGGTGCCATTAAGTTCAGGTCTACTGTTGGCATTCTTTAGGGTGACCCTGCCACTGTGACGTCATGCTAAAGCATCCACGGGAAAGGAGATACTATAAAGGGTCTTCCATCATCTGTCTATCACTTTTTCTCAATTGCAAGGTTAGCATGTTTAACAGTCACACAAGAATCTGAGCTTGAAGCAAAGATACAAAAAGCTTGCCCTGCACACCCATCAAAGGAATGGATGTACAGAGGAAGTACACCTCCAGGCAAGGGGTGGCTGGTGATCTCAACATCCCACAAGGCCCCCGAGGCTCTCTTTTAAAATGAGTAAATCATCCCTTCCAGATAATATGGAGGATTAAAAGCCACCTTTTCACAACTTGGTAAAAGATGAGAGTCAAGATGAAGAAAGGAAGACCCTAGTCCTGCAAGAGAAAAAGTCAAAGAGAAGAGAGAGATGTCCACATACAGATGTTCTCTGCATATAGGCCAAGCCACACTACTTCCTTTGTTAGGGTCAGTAGTGGCCAGGGAGGTTCTGTTCTTTCCTCGGTGTGGGTACCACAAGAATGACGAGCAAGAGGCAAACTGGCCAGGAGGCAGCAGTGTTCCCTGAGCCTTACTACGCTGTGGCCAGAGAGATGGCTATAGCAGGACAGGCTGCATACATGGAGGTAGAAGGGTGCCGCAGGAGCCTGAAGATGAGATTCAGAATACGTACGCCAGTTTGTTTTGTTTCCATTTGCTTGATCGATTGATTTTCATGTTGACTCTCCATTTGTGGGCATCTCTGCCAGTGAGGTGTGATTTGGGGGGAGACCAGATAGTTGAATCTTGGGTGCTTTCTTTTCTGATTTTATAATGTGTTTGCAACGTTTCTCCCTTTCCTTTCCTCCCATCAAACCTTCCCATATACCTTTCCCCACCCTCCTTCAAATCCATGGCCTCATTCTGCATTGCTATTGTATACATACATGTATACATATATACATACATATTCCTACCAAAGGACTGGGGAGTTTGCCATGAGATTGTGTCTCCTACAATATCAGTAGCTACACTCAAAAAGTCTCATCAGCATGATTTTAATGTTTAACAGTCATGCAAGAATATGAGCAATTTTAATTTTAATGGTGAATTGAAAATATTTACATTTTAGGCTGTTTGTTGAGGAAGGTTTACAGCTTCCTATGGTGTTGTTACTGTTGTTCTGGCTGATGGGATTATTGGCAATTACGGTAGTTATTTTCTTCTTCCATTAGGGGTTGCTGAGATGTAACTAAGGTCATTCTAAGACGAATGTGTATGGATATAAGTGTTTACATTACAAAGAATTAGAACAGTCTAAAATAAATAACCTAATAATTCATGCCAAGTTTCTATAAAAATTAGAAACCAGACCCGAACGTAGTACAAAACAAGCAATAACAAAGACTAAAGCATAATTTCATAGAAATTGAAAGAAAAAGATAAATAGTCTATCAAAGCTTTGGTTCTTTGAAAGCTAAATTGGGAAACCCCTCATACACATAACTGCCAGAAATACGTCAAGAAGAAGCAAACAACTAAAAACCCATAGCAAGGAACAATACTGAGGCAACAATTAAACATCTCCCCTGAAGAGAATCCCAGACCCAACAGATTCACTACTGATTTCCCACAAACTTTCAAGGAAATGCTAAGGAGCCAACACTAACACTTCTCAAACTGTTCTCCAAAAAAGAAAGGAAAGGAGTACAAACTCTTTCTATGATGCTGAAACTTGATGTGTCTACCCATGAAATAGTGGCACAACTATCATGGGAGTAACCAACTACTGGATGCTCAAATTTAAGGCCCACTGAAGAGGAGGGAACTCATATCTGGTACCGTTAACCAAGTCAAAAACATTCATAGACCTTAGAGAGAAGCTTGTTATGTTGTTTACTTAAATCAAGACAGCATCAAACGTCCTTCTAAATTTCTATGTTTATACTCACAGTCAAGTGCTGCTCTCTACCTTAGCCTCAGAAACTCCTCTTTGTGGTAAGTAGTGTTGACTGCAGAGATACACAGCTGTTCACAATGCTGAGAATAAGTGACTGGTGAGCATTCAGCCCTAACTATAAATTTCTATCACCTCCAGCCAAGCTCAGGAGACATCATGAGAGGCAGTGGAATGGATATAAGAGCTGGCAGAGAGGGGGAAAAAAAAAAAGCTGTTTTCTTGGGATGACAGCCGTTGCGATCAACAATGCGCAGCCTTGTGGTTACCTATACTAGTGCCGCTCAAAACTGGCCCTGTCAACAACCACGGATGGGGAAGGAATTCATGAGGTCAGCCTCCTTCAATGCTCAGTTATTGGCTAAGGGTGTGTGTGGGGGGTCATTGTCTTCAGTTGTGTACTCACTGGTGAATCCACCAAGCTCCAAATCGACAACCACAAGAAGAGATAGTAAAAGTTAATTTATTTACGTGAGGCCATATATATGAGAGGTGTGTGTGTGTGTGTGTGTGTGTGTGTGTGTGTGTGTGTGTAAAACTAGAAGGAGACCATGAAGAGGTAGAAGAGATCTTGTGGGGAGGGGGAAGATAAGTGAATGCATGGATGATATTAATATCATGTACTTAACAGGATCCAGAGTCACCGAAGAGATAAACCTCTGGGTATGTCTGTGAAAGATTTTCTAGTTTAGGCTAACTGACATGGGTGAGGGTCCTGGACTGAATCTAAAGAAGAAAACAGGGCCAGGAGAGATGGCTTGGTGGTTAAGACCACTGGCTGCTCTTTCAGAGGACCCAGGTTCGAGTCCCAGTACCCACAACTGTCTGCCATTCCAGTTCCAGGGGATCTGATATCCTCTTCTGGCCCCCTTCCAGCACCAGACATGCATTCATTGCACTTACATACAGAATGCAAAGCACTCATACGCATAAAGTTTAAATAAACAGTGAGAGAGAGAGAGAGAGAGAGAGAGAGAGCGCAACTTGGCACCAGCATTTTATTGCTCTCTGGTTTCTGTCTGTAGGTGCAGTGTGACAGGCTATTCCTGCCCCCATCGCTTCTCCACTATGATGCTAAAATAGGAAGAAAAAAATCTTTCCTTCTTTAAGTGCCCTTTGATAAATATTTTGTCACATGTCAACACGGGGCATGTGGCATGTCACATGTCAACCTGTAACATAAAAGCAGAGAAGGACAGGCAGGAAGGAGAAGGAGTGGATAAAGGAACCAGTAAGAGCAAAGAAAACGCATAATAAGGCCCTCGGCGTGGTACATACTTAAGAAAAACTGAGGAGAGGGCTGGGGGAGGTTAGGGCATTTTCTTCCTTCTGAACTTGAAAAGAAAATTGACGCTGTGTCAAAGAAGAGAGATAATGTTCTGCCCACTCCCAACTTCCAGGTGAAGTCCCACTGACGTCTCTCATAGCTAAATTCACACAAGTTCTGCCCTTTGTCTCGTGGCTTTCTGTGAATTATAATATAGATGAGCACAGTCCTGGCGAGGAGAAAATTAGATCACCTCCCACTCGGCTCAGTATGACAAACTGTAAACTAATCCATGTTCCTTTACTAAATTCTTTTCCCCAAATCTTTGGGAAACCGAGACAGCAGGTTTGTGGACCTAAGTGCTGGTTATGCTTGCCTGTCGTAAGCGCGGGCTAGTGCCACACTGAGCTTCAACTCCAGCACAGAACACAGTTCAAAAATCTGACTGTTCCAAAACCACAGAGAAACCCTGTCTCGAAAAACAAAAAAAAAAAAACAAAACAAAACAAAAAAAATCTGACTGTATCTCCATTTTGACCCAGCGAACTGCTTCTCCCATTAAAGTTTTGACCACTTGATTGCCACTGCATTGCAGAGGTCGGTAGGGGACTATGAGACTCCCCAAATTTAGGATAGGACCACCAACAGTTCCGGAGGGCATCCTCCAGCAGGTGGCGGTAGTTTGCAAGTTATCCAGCAGGTGGCGATAGCTCAAGGACTTCCAGAACAGGATGAGCCGGGAGCGTCGGAGTAGCCTGAATTGAATAAGGACTAATAGGGGCGTTCCATTAGCTTGCCCTGGTGGTGAGATTCTTCTAGGCTTAGCTAGTCCCAGCCACAGCAGAAGAGAGCAACAAATCTATAGTTTAGCTTTTATTTTAAAAGAAAAGTTCACAAGGTTGCAATCAAGTATGTCTTAATGATACAAAGAAATCAGCGTTTTTTCCTTCTTACGGTAAATATACTAAAGGTTGTCACGTTTAGCAAGTGTTGAAACAGTGGAAATAATGCATTAGGACAGCTGTAAGCAGGATAAAATCTAATAATCACAGACCATCGTCACCCCATTCTTCATGCATCACCACCAGTTAAAGCCACCCTAAAACTCCTTTTACTCAAGAAAGTATAGGATTTAGTCCATAATAATTATTTTGCCTGTTAGACCTCTCCTTCATGTAATTCTAAAGCTGTGTATTTAATGCCTGCTTAATGTCGGGCAATGTCTGGGTGCCGGGGTATTGACAGTAGGCAATATAATCCACGTTCCTGCAGGTGTGGAGTTTACACGTGGGAGACTCTGCTTTCCCCAGGAAATGAAAAATAAAATCAATAATATACTGTTATAGTCCATAAGTAATGTGTCTGCAATGATACGTGTTGGGGGAAAGATTTGAGATAAAGTACCTCGACAGCACCAGGTTGTACGTCCGGCTCCAAACCTACCGATCACTAATACACTCCCAACGTGTCCTGACAGCTCCTGCTGCAGAACACAACTTGTATGCACAAGTTTTTTCTCATCAACTGATCCTGAGCTTCCCATCCGTCATCCACTGGCTCCTTTCGGAGCTATGGGGCTGTCTGTCACATCTATAGTCCTAAGCGCAGACTCTCCTTACCAGTTTCCTGGGTTGCTTCTTTAGTTACTTCCTTTAGGCAGGAGTGCTGGGATTCCATTTCCACCTCAGCGTGTGCAGGAACACTTCCTGACTCAAGCGCACACAGTGTTCCTCTGCAAACTTCACCCGCCCCAGCAGTATTCTTATGGGAAGGTGGAAGACACTGTGCAGTCTTATACTGGACTCTAAGTGTGAGTTATGAATCTGAGAGAGGTTAATAAACACCTGCTTCTGGCCTCCGCACGTGCATGCCCACACAAAGTCACACATGCACATATACACATCTCTCACACACACACACACACACACACATATATGTATACACACACATAATTAAAAATAAAATTAAAGAAGTGTGTGTGGGGTGTGTTTAGTGGTGCTAAACTCACCCTTGCTGAACCCAAAACTTTATATTCTTACATCGTTTGACTCAATTTTTAAAAATATTGCTTATGGCCCACTGAACTATTTTTATAACCCTCTAAGGTACTGTAATCTGTAGTTTGAATATTATTGGATCAAGTACACCAGGGAATTGAGTAGAATTTGGGGGAAACTATATATTAGTATCTAAAGGCTTAAAGGGAGGGGATATTAGCTTTGCCTGTGAATGTCACGCACACTTATTTTTGACAAATGACGTTTGGAGGAGGCTGAGGCAGCCTTTGAGCCAAGAGTATATGGCCAAGTCCAGTGATTAGATGTATCTAGAACGCCTTAAATGCCTGTGTTTTTCAGTCAAAATACCCTGGAGCACAGAGCAGGGCAGTGGAATTGGATTTCCCCAAGAGGGCAGGCATGAAGAGCGTGGGACCCTGCTGGAGAGGGTTCTTTGGTCCATCATTGAGGGGAGAGTATACTTGGACATTGTTAGGAGGCAAGAGTGTCTAGGAACCCCAAGGGTGAGGATAGAGACCAGCCCCAGACCGGCTAATGTAAACCCGTGCCCCTCGCTACCATGAAGGTCCCTTCAACTTCATCTTTAAGTCACACATGTTCCAGCCACATCAGACTCTGCTGTGTAGATTGCTTCCACATCCTCTTTCCTCATATTTTCTCAGGAAGAACATTTCAAAACAATGCAGAAACTCTTCCACCAGAAAGCAACTTGGGATGGATTCTGTTTGTTATTCAGACAATGAGTTCTCTGTCTTGGCGGCTCATGGTTTTCTTTTTGGTGGCGGTAATTGTGCGATGGTCCAGACTCAGAAACCCTCAGCCGCACCTTGAGTTCCTCTCTGGCTCAGTCTTGCTCTAATCAATATGCCAATACTTATCTGAACATGAGAGCAGATTACTCTTGTTTCTATTTTCTTTTTCTTTCTTTCTTATTTTTTTTTTGAAAAGTTTCCTTGGGTGCAGATTAATCTCATGACCCAGAGAGAGGCTGGTCACAGACTGTCTGGAGTCTTCAATTACTGTTGAGTACAATTATGGATCAGAGAGAGGCTTTGAGCCAGACCTCTTCCCTGGAGTAAAACTAACTCCGCTGGCACACACAGAGGAGTGTGCCCCTGCCAGTGAAGGCTGCAGCCAGGGCTCTCCCAGCTTAGCGGCCACCTTCCTGTTCCATCAAGATGTCAGCTTCTTCTTGTTTATTGTCAGATAAACTTGGGTTTATTCAAGGAATTTGAATGCACAGGCGGCCCTTAGAATCCACAGATTCTGTAACTGTAGACTCAACCAGCAGTACATGGGAAATATTTGGGGGAAATTGTGTCTATGCTAATCGTGTAAAGACTTGGTTTTCTTGCACAGTTCTCAAACGTTGTATAACCTTCCTTGTGAGAGGATGAGAAGGGAACAATTGTTTACTCACCTGAGTGGGGCATCTAGACAGACTCCCTCCCACCCCCCGCCCCGCAAAAGAAAAGATTTCGTCCAAGGCTGATTTAGTGAACCAGTGAGCTGTATAGGAGTGTGCGTGAAGGGTTCTTTACAGAAGTGTGGCCAATTCAAAGGCAGATACCTGGGTGACCACTCCCAAAGCTTTGGCCCTGGACTTCCACGCACAACTTGTGGGAAGCTCCCCTGAAGAATCGCTCTTCCTCCACCATCCCCCTGCTTTACAGCCTCGGAGGGAGGCCCTGTGGACACTGGAATTTTCGGGGCTTCCTGGGTGCTTTAACCTTTGGCTACTTCCTGAATCTTATTTGTTACTCTCTGCTTTCCCCCTTCCAGGAGGGGAAAGAGCAACACAGCAACATTTCTGCAACATTTCCACCAAATTAGGCACTATACAGAATCCGACTGTGGTTTAAAACATACAAGACTGCACACAAGACTGCGTTTGTAAAGAGTGTATGCATACTGCACCATTTTATAGAAGGGACTTGAGCACCCATAGATTGACTGTTAGTAGACGCCAAGGGTTAATTCACTGATACTGAACCACTGTATGAAATGTTTTGAGGAAATATACACATTTTTTTTAAATATAAGGCTGAGGTTTCATGGGCTCCTCTGTCCCCTATACGTGTACAGAAAGGATTATGGGCAACTAAGGAATGCTGAAAATGGAAGAAACAGTTTTCTCCAAGGAAGAACACACCAATTAGTTATCTACTACCAAATGGTTAGCCCTGAAAACATACATTAAAGTAACATTATACAGACAGAGAAGGATATATTTAGAAATATATATATGTATATATTGCATGCATTATATTACAATTAATGAAAGAAGAAGTCGTGAATTTGAAAGAGAGAAAGGAGGGATATAAGAGAGACTTTGGAGGGAGAAGAAAGGGAAAATGATGTAATTTTATAATCTCAAAGATAAAAGGAGTAATTTTTTTTAGTGTAAGGGCTGGGATTATGGCCCATTGTGCAAAGTACTTCCTGTACAAGAAGAGGACCTGAGTTCAGATATTTAGCATCGATTGGGAAAGCCAGCTGCAACTACACAGAACTAGGACCATAGCATTGGGAGACAGACGGGTGGCTGCCAGCACCTTGCTGGCCAGATAGTCTACCAAAATGGCTAACTACAGCTCCAGTGAGAGGACCTGGCTCAAAAAATAAGGTGGAGAACAAACAAAGAAGATACCCAAAATGTGTCTTTGCCTCCACGCATGCAAGTGCAAGCAAATGCACATACGCATACACCAAATCTAAAGTGTGATACAATGATAATAAACCAAATCGCTACAGCAAGTAAAGGCCGCACCAAGATGAGGTGTGCAACCAGGCAGTTTGGCTCTCCCTGTAATTCCCGCACTTGGGAGGCTAACGCAGGAGGATTGCCATGAGTTTGAGGCCATATTGAGCTACAGCCTGGCTTCTGAGTGAGACTATGCTCTGAATATCACTAAATTTGAAGTTTTCTATTCGACCCAGAGAATAAATTGAGAAGAACTTGCAAAATTTTGCGTATAGCAATGAATAGCAAGTTTCAAAGTGGTTTTATTGTACATGAAAAAATTATAGTTTGCATGGCTAAATTCCCTTTTACTGGTTCTTGTTAAAAATTAAAGGTGTCAATTTGCAGTGTAGCTGACTACAGGCAGATCTGTTCAACTCAAAAGAAAGAAAACCCTTAAAAATCAGAAGCATTGAGATGAAGCTGCTCCTTAGATCACTCCGCCGGGTCCCTTGGGTGGGTCTCAGAGAACACCACCAAATCCACTGTGCTGTTAAAGACCAGGCTTGTGTCCTTAACCACAGTTCAAGTTGATGGTTCTAACAACTCTTTCTGTGTGTATAATAGAATGATAATAAATCAAACAGATACAGGGGATAAAATCATGCCAAGATGAGGCATGCAGTCAGGTGTTTAGCATCTCTCCGGTAAGCCCAGTACTCGGGAGGCTAACCCGGAGGATTGCCATCAGTTTAAAGACACCTTAGGCTGCATAGCGAGGGTGTGTATAGGTGCATGGTCACACATGAGTGTATTTGTGTATCTCGGTGTCATTTCTGGGCAAACATAGTTGCAAGTATGTGTGAAGGCCAGATGGCAGCCTCGGGTGTCATCCTCAGGTGTTCCCTAAGGTCTTTCACTGATCTCGGTGCTCGCCCAGCAGGTTGGTCAGCAAGCTCCGCCTCCCCAGCATTAGCTTTACATGCTTGTACCGCCAGATACAGCATTATTTTTTAATGTGGCTTCTAGGAATGGGACTTAGTTTCTAGGTTTGTTCAGCAAGTACCTTATGGACTGAGCCATCTCCCAGCCCCACATGGTACCTTAATTTCTTTTCATCCAGTCTTTCAGAAGGTGGAGGCTCCATTTACTACATTATGTATTACTTAGATCATCCTTTCCGGGCCTACCTGTTTCTTCACTTACACTTCTTCTTATCTGTACAGAAACCATCCTCTCGATTTTTAGACTTGTTTTTTAGACAGCAAATCTGTTGCCCACTTGCGTCCGGATGAAAGGCTCATTTCTGGCTGAAATGTTTCTTTATTCAACCCATCTTTGGGTTTATTTTCTTTCCCTTGGTCATCAAGTGTTTTTAAAATTGATTTATTTTTGTTATGTATCTTTTAATAGGTTGATGTATAATCATTGCATGCAGTTAAAGAGTACAATGTCATGATTTGATCTATGTATACACCAAGTCCCAGCCCTGACTGTGGGGACAAGACTACACATGCCAGCATTGTAGGCTTTCCCATGCCATGCAGCCCCCCTTGCTCTGCTTACCCCCTGGATCCTTCCTGTTGGTGCACAGACATGTATTTCCTTATCAGAAAGGTCACAAAATCTGAAAGAAGAACCAGTTTGGATGGTGCAAGGGGAAGATGAATAAATTGGAATGTGGTCAAGGTTCTGACTAGTGAAACCAAACTACGAAAGGTCTTGGGGAGACTTTGAAGGGATTCAGGCTGTAGCTCTAATCTGTCATTTTCCACCTAAGTAGACTCCCCTTCTGTGTTTGTATTGGAATGCCCCAGCTTCTTTCCATAACCCATTGTCTCTCAGTTGTCTCTCATTGTCTCATTGTCTCTGGAACTTTTGTAGCTTCCTGGGTGCTTTAATCTTTGGCTACTTCCTGAATCTTATTTGTTACTCTCTGCTTTCCCCCTTCCAGGAGGGGAAAGAGCAACACAGCAACATTTCTGCAACATTTCCACCAAATTAGGCACTATACAGAATCCGACTGTGGTTTAAAACATACAAGACTGCGTTCGTAAAGAGTGTATGCATACTGCACCATTTTATAGAAGGGACTTGAGCACCCGTAGATTGACTATCAGTGGACGCCAAGGGTTAATTTACTGATAAGCCTTTTCTCTCAAGTCATTCTTGTTCCAGTGGCAGCAGAGTGGTTTTTAGGCGTCAATTAACAGCCCCTTTTCTCTTTGCCCACTTTTAGAATCTATTAGAGGTAAGTCAATGCCATTAGCAGAGAGGCATCCTTATGTCTGATAAGGATGCTAAGTTAAAAGGCTAGGTTTTTCTGAGAGTCAAGGTGGGTTTGCTAGGACCTCCTGCCTGGTGTGGAATGTGTGATAGCCTGCTTGGGAAGCTTGGCCATTTGTGGCAGTTCTACCTACCGTGGCTAATATTTTCTTCTAGACCTAGTGAAGAAAGGGTAATGAGGGGCCAAGTTTACCCCAGTTCCTCCTCCCTCCCAGCATCTCCCAGTTGTGAAGTGTGGGCCAAATGCAGCTTGATCCCAACCTCCACTCTGTAGAAATGGAAAACTTGGACAAGAACCCTATACTTCTTAGTTTTGATTTCATCTTCCCAGAGGAACCTTCAAGGGTGGAGAGCAAGCATCCCCACTGGGGCTTCCTTGAGCTGAACTGTTATGACAGGTTCTCCTGAGGCCCCTGTACCAGGTGATTCTGGTAGTGATAAGACAGGGATTCATGTGAGGTCTTACCAGACGCTTTTCATCCTTGTAAGTAAAACCTTCTAGTTGTTTCTTTCCCAAACTTTGGCCTATGTGCAGACGTCTGTAGCATGTCTGCACCAGCAGTGTGAATTCTAGTGTCAAAGCAACTGAGGAACTCAGCGGTCATGAAATCTAATCTCATCCCTCATTTTGTGTGGGGGAGGTGTGCATGCGTGCATGCGTGTGTGTTTGTGTGTGTGTGTGTGTGTGTGTGTGTGTGTTTGTGGTCTGTCTGTCTGTCTGTCTGTATGCCTGCCAGAGGACAGCCTCAGGTTCATCCCATTTGTTGAGATAGGGTCTCTCTCTCTAGAGCCTCTAGTTCACCGAGTTGGCTTGATTGACTGCCCAGTGAGACCCAGGGATCTGTCTCCCCAGTACCTGAACTACAAGGGGTCACCACCATTTCTGACCTTTCCTATATAGGTTTTAGAAACTAAACTCAGTCCCTCACACTCATATAGTAAGCACTTCCGTGACTGAGCTATCTCTCAAACCTTCATTTTGTTCAGAATCACAAGATCTAACAAGATTAAGTGACTTGCCCAGCAACAGATTCTTGTGCCTATCTCACAAGACCGAGAGATATTTCCAACTCAATATCATTGATCATAAGAGAAACAATGTACAGAAACACCATGTCTTTCTAAACACAAACATATATGGACTTCATAAAATAAAGGGCATCCTTTGATTGACCAAGAAACATTTGTATTGTATCATTTCTTTTTTCCTTAATGTGGAATAACCCAGAATTTGTTTTGCATTTAGTTTGTGGTTAGACTATTATGGCCCTAATAAATGTCTGCTATTTAATGTTCTCTTTCCTTAATTAACCAAGTGCCAAGTAGAAAGAGATAAGTTACGCGCTTTAATTATAGCAACCCGGGGCTACTTGGAGAATTCTTATCAGTAGCATAGCATGTACATCATCCTACACTCAATGGAAGACAAAATTGGTGGAAGCTTCGAGAGTATGAGATGGAGGAAAGAATCCCGTCCCCCACCACGGTCAGGAGAGAAGAGCAGTAGGATCCCATCCCAGGCTTCTTGGAGTTATGCAGGGTCTGGTTCTATTTGTGTTTATTTATTTTCTTCTCAGTTAGCATGAGCTGGGGAGTAATCTGGAGCCTGTGAGAGGCAGGGCGTTTGGAACACGGCAGAGAGTCTGAGTCTCACCCAATTGCTTAGTAAATGTTTTGTGGTCTGGGTAGAAGGTGAGGGCGGTCAGGAGGGCGTGAGGAGGGAAATGAGTGCAAAGTCTAAGGCCAGACATGTAAGAAAGTGGCAGATTTCATAAAGTAATTTGAAAGTTTAATACTTTAGAGAAGAAGGGGTTAAAGAAACGGCTCAGCAGGTAAGGGCACTCACTACTCTTCCAGAGGACCCTGGTTTGAGTCCCAGCACTCACACCTGGCAACTCACACCTGTATGTAACTTCAGTTCCAGGGACTCTGACATCCTCACTCCAGTGCGCATAAAATAAAATTAATTATTTAAGGAAATAATGAAAGTAGAAAGTTGGGACACAGAAGGCATAAGGTGACAGGACACATGCTTTTCTTTGCGAAGGCCCTGAGGAGACGGGAAGTGGCCGCTATGGACCTCGGTATATCACCAGCATGGGAGTGACTGAAGATGATGACGGATCTGAAGACGATCTGAATCTGGATGTGTCCATGGAGGAGGTACCCACTCCTCCGCTGTCACCTCCAATGTGCTTTGCTTCCCTGCTGACTGCAGCAGCTTAGCCACAGGGCGTGGACATGGAACTTCAGATTGAATTGGGCCCGTGTGCTCTCTGCAAGGATTTTTTTTCCTCTGACTATGAGCTGGGGGTGGCGGGTATGGCATATAAATTAGCACTAGGGAGTTTCCTAGCAGGCTGATATCCTATGAGAAACCTCTGTCTACAACCAGCTTCATAAACTACCAAAAAATGTAGATTTACCACCCACAGAATTTTGTAAAATGAGACAGTATAAGAAAATGAATGAGCCGGGTGGTGGTGGCACACGCCTTTATTCCCAGCATTCAGGAGGCAGAGGCAGGCAGATCTCTGTGAGTTTGAGGCCAGCCTGGTCTACAGAGCTAGTTCCAGGACAGGAACCAAAAAAGCTACAGAGAAACCCTGTCTCGAAAATCCAAAAAAAAAAAAAAGAAAGAAAGAAAGAAAAAAGAAAAAGAAAAGAAAAGGAAATGAATGATTGCTTAACAAAGCCATGCAATTTGTGATAGTTTAGTAAGAATAGATTGTAGAATATCAGCTTTACCACACCAGGATTTTTTGACTAGTACAGGACAAGATGCTTAAACTCTCTGAGTTTCAAAGTCTTTTTCTATAAAACTGGGGTCATGCTTCTGTCTCACTGATCTCCTGGGGGTTTTGGACGTTAACAATAAGCCTGTGATTCAATAACTGCATTTATCCAATATAAAGACGACTTCCCGCTTATGCTAAGTCCTTTCCTCTCTAACTTAGGTTAAACCACTTTCTGCTAGCAAAACTGGGAATAGGATGGAATCTAAGAAGACGTTTCTCTCCAACCCAGAGATGGGTTCCAGGCTTGCACAACCTACCTCAGCGTCTCTCCCTGAAACTACAGTGGCCATCCCACACACCGCTGCCCAGCGGAAGGGGAAGAATAATGTGGCCGTGACGTCAAGGCACTTTGACACGTTCTGTGATGAGACACCCTGCCCGGGTGACAGCTTCTGTGTCAATGACTACATCTGGGGGGGATCACGATGTCACTGCAGCCTGGGCAAAAAAGGCGAGGGCTGCTCAGAAGGTAAGCCCTGGAAAGGGGATAAACAGCATGGCTAAACCTGTAGAGTCCTGTAGATGGTTGTACGATACAAACACAGCACCTTCTAGTCCTCTTTGTGACATAAGCCTTTTCTCTATGTAAATAATAATTAATTTATTCCCTGGCAGCGCTGAAGCAGGCATGGGCAGCCCGTATATGACGGTCCTGTTGAACTTGTCCATATTGGGTTTCATGGTCTCTTCCTTAAGAGGACACCAGATCTCATTACAGATAGTTGTGAGCTACCATGTGTTTGTTGGGACTTGAGCTCAGGACCTGTGGAGGAGCAGGCAGTGCTCTTAACTGCTGAGCCTTCTATTTAGCTCCCCCAGGCAAAGTAAGCAACATCTTTCATTGCCTCTCTGATGCGGTAGCCTGTTTTTATGTGTGTCCAGTGTGAGGTCCTTTGGAGCAGTTATTGTAAAATTATCTGTCGAACCAGGGATGTGGACTCTGCCCTGGTCACATTTCTATCAAAACAGCCAGGACACCCAGGAGGGCAGAGAGGGCTGATGCTTGAGGACTGCAGAAGCTCAGAGTGGAAATGAGGGGCGTTGGACCTCAAGCCGTTCCTTTCTTTTCCGGGAAGCAGATACCGATCTCCCAAACCCAGTGTCTTCTGAAGAATTTCAGAAACTCCTTGATCCCAAGAGTAGTCGGTGTGAAAGGCAGAGAAACGGAGATGGGAAGGAAGCTGACTGTAGCTGATTGGACGAGGGTTTTGCTGGGTGATGAGCAGACAATGGTGCCTGTTGATTTCTGCTTCAGAAAGAATGAGACGAGATCGCCCTATCACATTGTGTTTTTTTCTCTCAGATATCTTTATTCAGTATCCTCAGTTTTTTGGTCACTCCTACTTAACCTTTGAGCCTCTGAAGAACTCTTACCAGACGTTTCAGATCACTCTGGAATTCAGGGTAAGTGGAGCTGTCCTGTGATGAGTGTCTGTTGAACTCATCTGATTGCACATCAGAGGAAGAGAGGGAAGAGGGGACAACACACAAAAATATGGCATGTCAAGTCTGACCTGCAATCAGCCACAAAATCCAGCAAGGGTTAGGTACAGTCACAATTTTCAAGTATACTACTGGGGTGGGGAGGGGACGGTGCTTGTCATGAACTTTGGAAAACTAGGTTCCCAGTGAGAATGTTACTTCCAGGATGACGCAGTGGGCAGGATTTCAGGACTAACTAAGTGTTCCGTTCCCCAAGCCCCTTCAGAGCCGTCTCTCCAGTTCCAATCATCTAAAGATCGGTATCTGACTAGCATCTTGAACTTGATGTGATTCTTTGAGTATCTTTGATGATGCAAAAGGGCCAGGGGTCTGGAAACCTGTACCCCTTGTTATGGTCTTATGACGCGTACCGCGGCCCCCCGTCTGCACTCTATGCGCTAGAACCCAGTTCGCAAGCTTCGGGCAAAGGGCTGGAGGTTGAGAATACACACGCAGAGACAGACCGACACACAGACCCTTCTAACACTCGTACCAAAAAGCCCCCTTTAATAGTACCACGGAGGCTTAAATACCCTGCAGTCAATGGCCAACAGGTGAAAATCCCAACCTCTGATCCTCTAGGCTAGGCACAGCTTCTAGTAACTTCAATTAGAAGGCTCTAGACAGGGAAGAGCAGCAGAACACCAGGACTCAATTAGTCCCAACAGTCTTAACTGTCTGGGAGGTAGCCTGTCCCTCAGCTAACACACCCAGTATGACTACCCAGTGGATTGTTCGTACTCTTTAGATAGAAGAAAAGGAGCAAACATATGTGCTTCCTGGGTCGGAAGGAAGAGTAAAAAGGGCACATTAGAAACAGAATACTCATCAGTGAGAGCAGAAATTGATGAACACAAACAGAGGAGTCTGTGGCCAGGGCTTTAGGACACAGACTTCTCTGGAAGTTTTGCAGGTAGACCCACAAAGTCAAGCAAAGTGCAGGTCGGATATGGGCCTTCCTCACCTCAGAGCTTCTCCTCATACACTAACACCACTGCTATTTTTAAATGTAAAACCAACTTGGGTACGTAGGAACTCCCCAGAGTCCAAGGGCTTGCGTTAGTAGGATGGCAGAGGGGACCATTCATGTTTTGTCTTCGTAAGTGTTTGCAGATGGGGGAGAAGGGGTGGTCACGGTTCACATGGCTTTTACTCGTGTGCCCACAGGCAGAGGCGGAGGATGGCTTACTGCTCTACTGTGGGGAGAACGAAAACGGCAGAGGCGACTTCATGTCCCTGGCTCTCATCCAGCGCTCCCTCCACTTCCGGTAACTCTTGCACTAAGTCATGTAGGTTTAAAAATTCTACCACACGCGTTGTACACAATCCAGCTCGTACAAGTAGATTCCAGTCACTATAGGAATGGTGTGCAGGAGGTGAGCCGGGGTCAGTTTCTCAAGTCCTAGACAGCTGGGATGGCGGGCTAACCTTTGAAGTTGGAGTTTTGGAATGTTGTTGCCTCATTCACTTATTCTGATGCCAGTTAGGCGTGCCACTATGGGATCGTGGCAGTTTGGCAAAGGCCAAGTCCTCTCTTCCCTGAAGTTGAAGTAGAAGGCAGAATCTTCTCAGAGTCTCCTTGAGACAAGATGGCTAACAGCTATGGGGGACAGGGAGGGGCCACAGACTCTCAAGGACTGATGGAGGCCTAAACCTCTCATGACTTCTCTGGGTTTGAGCTGAACCCTGCCTTGCCTCCTGTACCCTGGTCATTACCTGTCCCCCTACCAGATACTTTGGAAACTGCTTTTAGTTAACTTTTTATTTTCAGGAAGCAAAGTGAGGTCACGTAATATCTGTGAATAAATGACAGGCATCAGCCTTGACCCTTCCCATGCTCAGATTCATGGTGCTCACATTGACTTTGGGCATCTAGCTGTCTCTGGAGAAGAGACAAGGGTTCTGTACCCCATCTACTCCTGAGTGGCTGAGAGATGAGGCCACAGTTAATAAGGCCCCATACACAAAGCCTCTTAGGCCTTAGATCAGCAGTAAGGAGACCAGGGCCATTAGAGAGAAGAAAGACCCAGCTCTTCTTGTAGAGTTATGTGGCTCTCAATAGTCATAGAAAGAACTCTGGACGATTAACTCCTAACTGTTATCCAGATGAAGTACCTCATGCTTGCAATCCCAGCACTCTGGAGGCTGGAGACGCAGGGTCATTGCCAGGATGACACAGTGAGTTCCAGGCTCTTGGAGCACAGAGTAAGACTCTGTCTTGAAACAAATGGAGGGGCTGGGGGGAGATGGCTCAGTCAGCAAAGTGCCTACTCTAGAAGCATGGAGACCTGAGTTTGCATCCCTAGCACCCATAGAAAAATGTCATTGTGACCACAGCATCTGTCACTATAGGGATGTGACAGGGGCAGACATGGCTAGCATGTCTAGAAAAATGATGAGGTCCCAAATAAGAAAAGACCCTGTATCAAAAGATCAGATGGAAAGCAATTGAGGAAAATACCCAGTGTCAACCTTTGACCTACACATATGCACACATACATACACATACACACACACACACACACACACACACACACACACACACACACACACGTCCCAAAACCAAAAAGAGGAGTCTTTATCCTGGACGTGATGATGTGGAGTCTGAAAGCATAAACTGGTTTATTCTAGACTCTTCCTTTCCACCCCCTGCCCTCTGCCAGGTTTAATTGTGGAACTGGGATCGCTGTCATCATAAGTGAGACCAAAATCAAACTTGGGGCCTGGCACACGGTGTTATTGTACAGAGATGGGGTGAACGGGATGCTGAAGTTGAATAATGGCACCGTGGTGATAGGCCAATCCCAGGTGAGTGTGGGTTTGTACTCTCGTCTGGTCCTCAAGATGAGACTGCTACAGAGAGCGAGGCTCCGGACAACTCTGGGAGGCTGACTGTGCATGGGGCACACAGTGAGCTGCGGTGGGGTCCCCACTGCTGTGCTTGTCTGAGCTTCCATGCACACCTTCCACATACCCCTACTGGGAGGACGCCTTGAACTTGTGAGTGGCAATGTTCTACATGCACAATGCGGCACACACCCCATGTGCAGGGATGAATTATCTTTGCACAAGGTTGTCCAAGCCAGAGGTCTAGGAAAGCCCATATGGGAAGCAAAGAGCCCATCATTACCGTCAGATACAAAGGTAGGCATGAGTACTCTGCTTTAGCAAACAGCCTCGAAAGGGTTGGCTGGTCTGGGTCCATATACAGGGATAATCCGTTTATCCGTGTTGGGATGCATCCTTGTAGGAGGAGGTAAGTTAGTTACCTCTTAGGTCACTCTGCAGGTCACTGAGGTACTCACATACCTGTGATGCTCACAGTAATTTGAAAATTATCTTTTAGAACAAACAGTTTGAATTAGTGTCTGGCAAGGAGCCAGGCCTAGAGTTACATCAGCAAGATCTCTCTATTTTCCAAAGGAAAGGGAGACGTTGTGCCTATGTCTGAGCATCCTCCCCACTGCCAGGTCCTTGCTGTGCCACAAGCAAGACATGATGAATGAAGGTTCATGCCTGAAAGTCTTTGAGCCTAAGAGTAAGGGTCCAACTCTAGTACCCAGAGTTTGCTTATACCCATTGCTAGAAAAGAAAAAAGGCAGGTTGCACAATCTAATACAATAACATGAAATGATCAAATTAATTTTGATAAGAATAAAGAAACCCCAATCTGAGTGCAAAATACGACCATGAAAACAGCATGGTTGAAAGCAAGGGGGTTTTATAAAGATTGGCAATCAGAGTCACGTGGTAGCTCCAGTAAGCTAAAGAAGCATATGTCTACATGAATGGCTATGTGGCACCCAGAGAACAAGTAGCCATCTTTTGTTTCAGTGGTTCTGAAGTACTCTAACCTGTGGAAAGAACACGAGAACATTCTAAGAGATAAGATAAGGAGCTGCCACCCAAGCAGGAAGTTAGGAAGTTGACCAGAACCACCTGAAATGTCTTCAGTGATATATATATATCTCCTAGATCAAAGAAAGAGGCTTTGGGAAGAAGGGTCAGCTCTTCTGGGAGAACCTTGGGGAGCCTGCCAGGTGTGACGGACTGTCTCAGCAATGAGTCTCTGTCACAGTGGGTATTCCAAGAGAAGCGTGTGTAAGCTGTTTATGCATAGAATCCAGCAACCTGGAAGGGGGGGGGGGACCATGGTTGGTATGTAAAATAAATAAATTTTTTTAAATCAAGAATTGAAAAGAAAAAAAGAATCCAGCAACCAGTGGGAACCTGCATTATATGAGGTTTTATATTTTTCCAATCCCAATATTCTGTGACTGTATTGAATATAGATATTAACTGCAGAGAGCGTGTGATGTCAAGGCTGGTCAGGATGAAGTTCATCCTGGGGACTTGGCGCGCACAGCAAGTGTGAGCAGGCCCTCACCTGGGGAGCATTTAGTAACTGTCAGGAGACAGTTAATCTATTTTAAGCTGGTTCCCCAGAAACAAGCCCAAGGGGAAGCCCTGTGCATAGGATGTGCACAGAAGGTGTCCCCAGGGGAGAGACTGGTTTTAGAGAAGTTGAACAGGGTAAAAGGAGTCAGCAAGACTGAGGATCCAGCACAGTTCTTCCTGGTATGGTTTCCTCTTGATGGCATGAGAGTTAGGGAGCAACATCAATGCCTCAGAGCTACCCCAAACTGTCAAAGGCTGCCATGGGGACCCAGGCACTCACCTGCACAGTCAAAGCATACTCCAGGGAGCCACAGGCCAAGGTCCAGAGAACAGAAAAATGTGGGTGGGGTGTGGAACTGACTGCTGAGAAGCTGGATGGAAGAGGCCAAGAGAGCGTTTGATTTGTGTGCTGGAAGCAGCTTGTATATAACCTTCTGTGTACTGAGCCACTCAGTCTCCTGTTTACACGCACTTCCCACCTGTGCTTAGGAAAAGATCGACAGTGATTAGATCTCCACTTGCTGGAAGGAAGCAACCCCCTTAAGATACACATTAGAGTTGGGGACTGAGTTGGGATGTTTTATAAGTTCTAGGGCGGCACCTTCTCCCAGCTCCCATGTTTATCATTTAATCTAGATGAGTGAGATAGTCGCGTGCTAAAAATAGAACCAAGGGTGTCTTCATTTCCTCCCACTTCACATGCAGCCCTGTGCTGTGTAACCTCCAAATTTATAATTCAGACTGTTGGTTTGGCCCTGGGTTAAAAACTTCCCTGACTCTTAGTAAGACTTAAAATTTAAAAAAAAAAGAAAGAAAAAGAAAAGAAATCATACCTATGTATGAGTAAATTTCAAAATATTCTGTAACACAACTTGTTGAATATCTCCCAGCAACAGTACTTAATGTGAAGATGGCCAGGATCATGGAAGGGCAGATGTGCAGACAGCTGCTCCCCCACATGCCCTGTCACCTTTGCATACACAGGTTAGCCCCATGACCCATCCAAGGTACACAGTAGATTGGTCTCTATGAGGACTGGAAAGGGCATTGTTGTTTTTGGGTGCCAGCCTGCTTCAGAGTTGGCTAGATTGGCTTGGATCTGACCTCCTTCCTTCCTTTGCAGACATACCAAAATCGCTGCTCCTGGAAGCGCAGCCCTCTAAGGAGTCAGCGGGTCAACGACAGTAGTCAATAACCGTAGACTTCATTACCTAACAGTCCCATGTCCTAAAGATAAACCCAGATACAGGAATCCCTAAGGCTTTAACCTACATCTTAGCCATCCCATCCCCCACAATGCAATTCGTTGTGTTTTGGATTTTCTTTTTCTTTCTTTCTTTATTTCTTTCTTTCTTTTTCTATTTTTAAAGTGAGATAAAATTTTCATTTTTCTTAAAGGGCCAGTACAGTAAAATTACCTTCCGGACACCTTTGTACCTTGGTGGCACTTCCAGCGCTCACTTGCTGCTGAGAGCCACGGGGATAAACTATGGCTTCCAAGGCTGTGTGCAGTCGCTTGCTGTTAATGGAAAGAGGATTGACATGAGACCCTGGCCACTGGGAGAAACCCTCAGTGGGGCTGATGTAGGTGAGTGTCCCGGGGCTAGACTGGACCTGGCCGCTTCCTTTCTGGTTGGAGTGAGGAGCGGTACAACTGGTTTACACAAGGCTTCGGGAGTGATGATCCCAAGGGTGTGTTCTATGAACATATCCATCCTGAGACCAAGTGTGCTGTGCCTTGTGACCAGGATAGCCTGAGCTCACTGGACAGAGAAGCATGTACTTTGTTTGACCTTTCACCTAGATGCATCCATGTCTGCCGGCATGTATGTATGTGTTATTTGTGTGCCTGGTGTCCACTGAATCCAGAGGAGGGTCTGAATCCCCTGGAACTGGAGCTACATGTAGTTGTGAGCCACCATGTGGACACTGGCAATGGAACCTGGGTCCTCTACAAGAACAGTAAGTGCTCTTAGCCACCGAGCCATCTCTCCAGCCCCAGAACAATCTAATTCTTGACCATACTACCCAATGCGTTCTTGTCTACCCCCTCATTTACCCTAAGTAGAGAGGGGAGAGAATATTATTATGGCCGATATATGGATGAATGATGGGGGCTTTGCAAAGTGAGGTGTGTGTCCAGTGTGGCAGCAGAGCCGAGGTTGTTTCCCAGCAACAAGAATATCTGGTCAACCTTGGAAAGCAGCGGGGTAGGGGCCATTTCCTCCAGGGACTGCCTGAGTCTTAGACACATCACAGTGAAACACCATGGCCTATGTGGGTTAAACAGAAATCTGTTCCTTGTAGTTGAAGGAGCTGCGGGGTCGAGGTCCATGTGCATGGGAGTCCCTTTACCCCAGGTCTTTCTCCTTGGCTAGCTATGACCTTTTCCACATGGGGTCAGCCTTGCCTCTGTGGGCCACACCCCTGTGTCTCAGGCATTCAGATTTCCTCTTCTAAGGACATCAGTCAGACCAGATTAGTGCTTCACACTGGTGACCTCATGTGGTATTAGGTCTTCAGCCCGTGTGTTCGGGAGATAGAGTTTTGTCTAGAGCACCATATTCCCGTACCAGTAGCTCCTGTTCATGTTAACCAGGGTGTTCATGGAGCTCCTGGACCTCCACTTCCTGTTCGTGTCTTCTGCCATCTGGGCACAGACCCACCATTAATGGCTGTGGGAACTCGGGGAAGCTCTCCCTCTAAGGACCTCTAACTCCAGCAATGACATGCCCACAGTGTCTTAAGTTTAAATGGTGCTAGAAGGGACTTCTCTTCTGCTCTTCACCTCCCGGTCCTTCACTTCTTCTCCAAGAGTAAGCTGGACACTCCATACCCCCAATCCTCAGCCTCTATAACGAAGCCCTTCAATCTCTGTTTCTGCTACTGCCACCCTGTCTGGTCCCCATTACCTTCCCATAGGATGTCTCCCCCTCTCCTCTGCCTCCCATCAGAGACCTTGAATGCCATTAGCAAACCAGCTTCACAGAAGTCTTCAAGGAAGAGCCTACCAGGGTTCCATGCCCCACTTTTATTCCCTGCTCTTAAAAGGGCCACATTGAAGGAAGAAGATTTGAATATTACTTTCTTCCCCGTGAATCTGAAATAAGCCACAGACTTCACTCCTCCTCTGGAACCAGAACTATTGGGCCCTTGGCCCCATGGGAGTCTTGCTGTCACACCAAAGCCTGTGTCTCCAGACACGGACCGGAGGCCATGTTCTCAGAGCTGAGAACAAAAGGAGATAGATGGTGGCCAGTTTTATATATACACATACACAGTATATACATATACACAGTATATATACAGATATGCCCTCTGTCACTTGTATAAACACGCTCTCACAACACAGATCCCCTCACACACACACACACACATACTCTATCTCTCACCCATTTTCATATAGATACTCTCTCTCACACACACGCACATATGCACACACATACACACGCTCTCTCTCACACAAACACACTCACATACATATAACACACATGCTCTCCCACATACACAAACACTCACACAGTAAACATACACTCCTATCTACTTTCTCATACGCATACATTCACACACAGATGCACTCTTACACACAGTATACATACACACATTCTCTCTCTCTCACACACGCACAGACTCTCACATACCCTTTCAAAAATGTAGACCCACACATATACTAACAAACACACTCTCTATCACACATACACAATCTCTCTCCCACACATAAACACAAATATATTCTCACACACACTCTCTCTCACACTCATTGCCATACATACTCTCTCATACTTACACACTCATATACATTCTCACGCACATACTCATCTATGATCTGTCACTGAGATACACACTTGCTCTCTCTCACACACACATACATATACATATACATATATACACCCACACACACATATACACACATATACATACATATGGACTCACATTCTCTCTCTCTCTCTCTCTCACACACACACACACACATACACACAATCACACTCACATCCTGTGACATGCAGATGACCCTGAAGTGTTTTTCACTATGAGGGAACCTAACTGTGGAAGGAAAAGCAGGGTTCTGGGGCATGTGCCAAGGCTCCTCCCCTCGTGGGTACCTCTCCTCATCCTGCCCCAGAGAGAAGCTCCATGATCGAGTTCTGCTTTTCCGAGGCTTGCCTTGCATGGCTTAGCTTTGAACCAGTGAGGCAGCAGCATTTAAGCTGATTGGGGTCACACAGTCAGGATGCTTTTAATGTAAACACTCAGGTGATGGGGGAGGGGCGGGTTGTTGTCCATCCCTCTTTCAGGAACCCCAGAGAGATGGATTAAAAGCAGGAACGGATCCATCATCCCCTCGGTGGTTATAAAATGTGTCCTTTGATATATTGTGTCCACCACGTTTGAAAAGTCCGTGGCTCTTCCAGGGGATAAGCCAACATGAGACAAAAGTGAAGAAGAGTGGGTTCCTCTTTGATGATTGAGGGTCTGTTATTCAGGGGTGAACTGCAGGAATGGGGCCCTACATGATGCTGTGGTCAGCTGCATCTCTGGGAAGGCACCTGGTGACCTGGCTCTGTAACCCTCCCTCTGTTTAGGGGAATGCAGCAGCGGGGTCTGTGACGCCGCCTCCTGCATCAACGGAGGAACCTGTGCAGCCATCAAAGCCGACTCTTACATCTGCCTCTGTCCTCTGGGGTTCAGAGGTCGACACTGTGAAGATGGTGAGATGGGGGCAGGGCTGGCTGTGTTGACGCAAGTGGATGTAACTTTCCATCAGTGCCCAGTCAGCAAAGTCCTACATATTCTTAAGGGATCCAGGTTGCTTTGCTGGGAGGGATGGGAGACTCTCAGAGGGCCAGAGATTTAAACCAGCCACAGATATGCTCCTTTTAATAAGCTAAGCATGAGCCTGGCCTTTCTGTGGCACCTGGGAAGCCTGCCCTGGTGTGCTTTGTGTAAGACTGACCTAAGTGTGCTAAAATCTCATGTTCTTTATAATATCTGCCAATTTCCAAGAAAATATTGGCAAAGTATATGCACAAATCAATAACAGGATAAGACAACTGTTTTTACTTCTCTTCTCTGAGCTGATGATTTAGCCCATCTTTCTATACCGTACCATGTATACACACATGTATGCAGACGTGTCTACGTATACATGTGATGCACAACCACATACAATATGGACATACAAACATTCAGAAATAATAACTGGAAGTTTTAAAGGTTTCGATGAAGAAAAGACATGAAGGATTGAACTTGCATTAATTTTTCCAGAAATCAAAAGTTAAAAACAAAAGGGAATAAAATTGGAGCTAAGATTACAAAAGTAGTCAAATTTATCTATGAATGACTCAGGTTTGAAACTAAGATACTACATAGGGGAAAGTATTTTCACCTTCTCCTCAAATCTCAAGTCTGAGGACGAGTGTAGCTGAGCCAGGACTGGTCAGGGACATCTCTGGTTTCTTTAACCTCGCGTCAGAGGGACTGATTCTTGCTCTCCTGCTGTCACCTCAGGTCATTAGTGCTAGAGGTTGTTCTGCTCCATGATGTCATAGGGAGCAGAGTCTCCACCCCCTCAGAATCTTTTATCTAGAAGAGATAAGCACAAGGAAGGAAGGAAGTTTTAGGGACCAGACTACACCCCCACCATACTCCACTGTCATAACTCAGCCACACCACCTACTACCCACAGGGCAACTGGGAGATGGAGGCAAGTCCCTGCCCAGGAAGAAAACAGTGCAGCCCCATGAAGTTCGCTACCTGGTCTCAGCCACACTGCCATCTCTTAACACTTTGCTTGTCTCTTCAGCATTTTCCCTGAGCATCCCTCAGTTCAGAGAGTCGCTGAGGTCCTACGCCGCCACACCCTGGCCCCTGGGGCCCCAGCATTACCTTTCTTTCACGGAGTTCGAGATCACATTTCGGCCCGACTCAGCCGATGGTGTCCTCCTGTACAGCTACGATTCTGGCAGCAGGGACTTTCTGTCCATCAATATGGCTGGGGGCCACGTGGAATTCCGCTTCGACTGCGGGTCGGGGACTGGAGTTCTCAGGTGAGGGCCAAAGTCTTGTGCAACTTCCTCCTCTCCAGAGTCACAGCCACCACCACTAATGACCACTAAATTGCTACCCACCCACCCTCTTCCTGTTTTCTCTTTGCCAGCATCTGTGGTCCATGGAAGCCTGCCCTGCTTATGACTATGCCAGACCACCTGTAGACTGTATACTCATTCTCTCTCTTTCTTTCTCTCTCTCTCCCTTGCCTTCTCCCTCTCCCTCTCCCCATCCCTTTCATACCCCCCTTCCTCCCTTTTTCCCTCCCTCCTTCCTTTCTTTCACCAAGTACCTATCAAACACGTATTAATTCCCAACTTCAGATTGTGGAAAATGGGCTTGCTTTCTGTGGGAGCAGTCTGCCTCCATTTCCCCCCAAGGACATGCAGAATCATCAGTAGCCAGCCACTCAGGGAACTATAACCAATCCCACCTTAAACAGAGCAGCGTATGCTGGGCACTCAGCGAATAAATGCTGACTCTGAAAAAGTATTCATAGGGGCTGGAGAGAGATGATACGGTCATTAAAGTGCTTGTGGCAACAGAATGGGAACCTGAGGTCAGATCCCCGGCACTCATGTCAAAAGCCAGGGGCAATGGCGCACATCTGAAGTTCAACACTCAGGAGCAAACAGGGGACCCTCAGAGCTCACTGGCCAGCCGTTCTAGCCGAATCAGTGGACTCTGTGTGTCTCCAAAATCAAGGTAGACAGCACTTGAGAAGCACACCTGACATCAACCCTGGCCTCAGTGTACACATGTGTGGGCATACACACACACACACACACACACACACACACGTGCACACATGATGCACATCACACACGCACGTACACCAGAAAGATCAAATTACAGCTTTCCTCTTGAGTTATTTCCCTGACGGTGACTCACAACTTGTCTTATACGCCCATTTCCTAAGCAGGAACCTAACTGCGGCTCCCCCGCAAATGCTGGCGCAGGACATAGATTGAGGGTTTCAGCAGTGTGGCAGTGGAGGGGACTTTGGAGAAGCCGGAACTTTCATCTTGCTGTCTAGTCTGAACTACTCAATCCCTTCAAAGATCCCTTGTTCCTCTACAGCAGTTCCATGGCCTTTGGAGACTGTTGGAGACTTGTTTGGAAGATGGAAATGTTTTTCTCATTCGTGTCTCCCTATTTGAAAAAAAATAATTATTTGTGCTTTATTTATTTTAAAAATATGAGTTTATTTTTCTTTATTCTTGAGAATTCTATGCATATAATTAATCATTGAAATATAACCATATCTATTCTTCTATTTACACTTTCAGTTCTTCCTAACACCTTTCCTTCTCCACATCCTATTTTTATATATATATATATATATATATATATATATATATATATATATATATATCTCACTAAGTCCAGTTAGAGCTATGTATATATTTGTGGGTGTGGGACCATCTTCTGGGTCCTGGGAATCCTATCAGTGGCCACACCCTATAAAAGGAATGATTCTCCCTCTCCCAGCAACTGCCAACTGCCAAGAGCCCCTCGATAAGGCTTGAGAGTTGGAGCTAAGCCTCCACATCTTGCCCAGATTTTGCTGGCATGATCTTGTGCAGGTAACAACAGCTTCTGTGAGCTGACACTTGTCACGGCCCCATGAAGTCTACAGACAACATACTGTAGCAGTCTTCCCCAGCCTCTGGCTCTTCCATTCCTTCTGCCTCCTCTTCTTCACTGACCCCTGAGCCTTGGTGGCAGGGGTGGATGAGAAGGGGTGGGAATGATGGAGTTGTCCTGCCTAGGCTAATCACTTAGTATCTTAGTCTCGGCCCTTTGTCCAGGTGTGCGTCTTTCCCTTGACATCTGCACACAGCAGAAAGAAGTCTTCCTGACTCATGTTGAGAGTAGTTCAGGTCTATGGGTGTGAAAGTAAATATTTAGATGTCAGTTTGACAGCAAGACCTCTTACTATGCGTCTGGTAACAGTACTTTTAACCTTCAAGCTCCAGGGCCCCTACTCCAATACAGAGGTCACCAGTGCTATGTTTGTCTAATTCTTTTTTTGAGAGAGCCTGGGACTTTGCTTAAACCCTGGCACGGGCCTTCAGGCTGCTCTTACTTCCAAGGAAACTGCAGCTGTCCTCGGTGGTTGTTCAAGCTGCTGGCCTGGCATTTTTAGAAGTGTGTGGGGGAGATATTAGCACTACTCATTGCCCTCAACTGATGACCACGTTTTACGGCTGACGGGAAATGCTGTCTCTATGAAGTTTCAACTGTTAGTCAAAGGAATATTTTTTTTTTTTTTTTTTTGTCCTTGTGGCTGAGTTTCTGCATCAGTTGACACCTCCCACCCTGGGGAAGGGACAAACATTTTTTTCCCCCTCTGGTTATGTAAAGCATCCTATATCTCAAGACAACTTTTGTGGTTATTTAATTGATTCAATTTACATATGATTATGCAAAACAGCATAAGCAATTCACTTAGAAGTATATGTCAAGTTTAGAGGGGAAGACACCTTGATAATCACCTTGCACTTTGAATCACTCCTTCAGGGTAAAGAGTGACCTCAAGATCTGGAGACACAGGCATGCCTCACACTCGCTCAGAACACGTGCCCCTCCCACCTGCCCCCCTATAGTAGCAGATCCCAGTTTGGGGTCACTAGCAGCTAGATCTTAAGATGTCCAACATTTCATTTTCATATGTCTATACCAATTTTTAATAAGAAGTATTTTAGTTTTTTTTTTTTTTTTTACATGTTAGTTATCCTTTTCCTACCTGTCAGGGAAGGTGATTAGAGGAAAAAATTTCTTGGCTCCTCAGTGATAATAAGACAAGACTTACCAGAAATTAAACCACCAATGGCCTCCCATCCCACCTCCATTCCATGCAACTTGACGGCTCACTATTAGTATTTCAGATGCCTCGTGGGGAGTTATTTATTTTGAAAACTATTTCAAAGAATCCCCCACTTAATTAAGTAAATTTGGTGAGAGCCCGAAGCACAGGAAATTATGGAATTGGCCAAGTCATTTTCATTTTAGGAAAAGGGTATTGTGGTCAAAATCATTATGAGCTTGATTCGAGCATCAAGACAATCGGAATGAGCTCTCGATGACTGGGATCAATATAACCGTGCAGAAGACGGTGTCGGATTGACAGCCAGTGACCTCTGCAGGACAGGAACATGACAAGTGTGTGGTTAGTCATTATGGAAATAGACCACTTTAAAAGGCCTGCTTGTTTCTTTATTGCATATTGATTTGGCCAAGGTGATTAAATTCTAATTGCTAAGGACAAATCACAAAAGCATTTGCCTGAGCAGAGGAATCAAATTAGGGGGTGCTGACCCTTTAATAATCATGCCATTGGTATTCTCTGTCGTTTTCTAAAGATGATACAGGAGCAAAAAGTAATTGGGAGGTTCAGTAAAGGCCAGGAGCTAGACATAGTTAGAAATAGAAATGCATTGATTATATTCCTTCTGCGTACCTCACTCTCAAAAGCAACTTGTGAAACTCCTGCAGGAACATTTCGGCATCAAGGGCTCTCACCTTGACTTAGGAACTGAACTTTCAAGGTCATCTGAATCCCAGTCAGAGCACCAGTGAACACAGACCCTGCTTTTCCTGGTCCTGAACTTTTGTGTGTTGCTCTAATAGACCATGGGGAACAGGAAGAGCTTGTGAAGAGCAGAAACTTATGGCTCCCATTGATGAGGCCTAGGCAGTCCAAGGCCAATAATGTACATCCTGGAAAGGCCTTTTGGTGTTACCCTAAGGGAGAAGAGAGGTAAATATGAGGACACAGCTGGATGAGTATTCAGGAAGGAAGGGACTGAAATCTTTTATGAGAAATACCAAGTGATCATGACGTTAATCTGCTCGTGAGGCAAAGACCATATTACCTCAGTAGTCTCCTCTCAAAGTTTAAAGCTCTCCTTGTTGTATTGGGGATTAAGATTTTTGATACACGATCTTTGGGGACATTTTCAAACCAGAGTGTTTTTTTTTTCACCGATATTTTATCATGAAAAATTTCAAATGAGCCAAGTGTGATGGTGCACAGCTGTAATCCTAGCACACAAGAGGCAGAGGCAGGCGGAACTCTGTGAGCAGGAGGCGAGCCTGGTCTACACAGCCAAGTTCCAGGCCAGTCAGATTTACAGAGTGAGAACCTTGTCTCAAAACCAGACAGGGGGACTCACAGGGTGGATCAGCTGGTAAACATGCTTGCTGCGTGCCCTAGTTTGCTTTCTATGACTGTGACACAACCCCATGGTCCAAAACAACCTGTGGAGGAAAAGGCTGATCTGGCTTACTCTGCCACGTCACAGTCATTCGCTGAGGGAAGTCAGATGATACTTTTCTGTAACTGTAAGCCAAAATGAGCCCTCCCTCTGGCAAGTTACTTCTTGACCTTGAACACAGCAGCCTGAAAAGTAACTAATACAGGTGGGTGCCTACGGGTGGCATCTGTCCCATCACAGCTGCACTGATGGAATGGTGGCTCACACCCATGACACGCTGACTCACGTGCCGTTTCTATCTCTATTCGTTAGGAGTCTCCAGAGAGACAGAACTGATGTGGGATGTTCTTCTGTACATTGAGAATTGTGTTGCTTTTATTGGTTGATGAATAAGGCTACTTTGGCCTATGGCAGGGCAGAATATAACTAGGTGGGAAAGTCCAACTGAATAGAGGGAGAAAGAAGGTGGACAAGGAGAGATACCAGCAGCTGCCCGAGGATTAAGAGGTCAGAGCATTATCAGTAAGCCATGGACCATGTGGTGATACTCAAATTAATAGAATGGGTTAATTTAAATGCAAGAGATAGCCAGTAATAAGCCTGAACTATTGGCCAAACAATTATAATTAATGTTAAACCATTGGAGTGATTATTTAGAAACAACTACACAAACTGGCAGGCAGGACAGAAACCAGCTACACAGAACCAATGGGGAAACAGATAGAAACACAGGGAAACGTTTGTCTGGTGAGATTATCTCTCATGATTATGGGACTGAGGCAATCCACAGTTTTCTTCAGGGAGTCTAGAAGCCAAGAAAAATGTCTATGATGTAGTTCCGCCCAGGCCTACAGGTGAATCCATGGCACAAGTCGCAGTCTGAGTCCAAAGGGCCAGGAGCCAGGACACCGGTGATACAAGTTCTGAGCCACGTCTCACGAACCAGGGGCGGTGCTATGGTCCAAGGGCAGGATGAGGTGGACGAGGTGGATGCCCAAGCTCCAGCAAAGGGAGAGAGTCCCTTCTGTTCAAACCCACCACAGATTAGATAATGTCCCCGTGCATTGGTGAAGGCTGTCTCTTTGCTCAGGTCATCAGTTCAAAGGCTTATCTCTCACAAAGCCCTCATAGAAACATCCCAAACAATACTGTACCAGTCAGCTGGGTTTCCTCATTTCGTCAAGTGCACACAGAATGTCAGCGTCACATCTTTCTTTGACAGGAGCGAGAAGGCCCTCACCCTCGGCCAATGGCACGAGCTACGTGTGTCTCGCACAGCGAAGAATGGTATCTTACAGGTGGACAAGCAGAAGGTAGTGGAGGGAATGGCAGAGGTAAGGACACACTTGTCTCTCTCAGTGGTTGACCTGGGCCAGACCATTGTTTTCCATTGACATTGGAAAAAAAAAAAAAGGAGCATGAAAGGGGCTGCTAAGTGGCTCAGTGGGTTAAGGTACTTGTCACCAAGGCTGGTGACCTGTTTGATTCCCAGAATCCACAGAGCAGAAGGAGAGAATTAGCTCCTGCAAGTTGTCCTCTGACCTTGACCCATGTGCTGTAGTATATCTTGTAGGTAAACACACACACACACACACAAACATGAACAGATGTTTTTCTTAAAGCAACATCTTGTAGCATCTGAGTATATAGATTCTAGTCTGAGGCTGAAATCCCAGCTCTCCATTAGATAGTTACAGTTCTATTCTGCCACCATAAACGGGAATGACAATAGTGCTGGCCCCACAGGGTTGTTACAAACCTGTGAGTTATACTTTGTTAATAATTAGCAACCAGGGCACTTTTAAGAACGCTCCTTTCACACATACCCCGCTCTGCCTCTGCCACTGTCCTCGCCATCTATATGGTGTGGTGACTGAGATCACAGACCCAGCAGTGTAGACAAGAGCATGCTACAGATAAAGACTCCTGAGCTTCCAAATCCAGCTCCACTGCTCACCAGTGGGGTGAGCTCAGGCTGGTCATGTGACTACTGAGCTTATGTTTTTCTCATTGGCGCCGTTATCCTCATATCAATGGAGACAATCCTGACGATGGTAGCACACATCAGAGAGTCATTAGGAGAATTAGGAGAATCACAGAAGCAAATCACAGCTGTGTCCCGCACACAGTAGGTTTATGACGCTTCCCTTGCCCCTCTCATTATTTAATACTGTGCTACTATAGACTCAAGGGCACAGAATTTCCAACGTAGTTGATGTTATTTCCAAGTTCACATTCAAAGAAAAACATTTTTAAAGCGGGCAATTTGCATAAAACGATAGGCTACCTTCTCCCTTCCTTGGATGTGAGAGTTGAGCCTTGCCTCTCCAGCAGGAGGGATGGTTGTTCCAAAGCCAAAAGGAAGCCAATCTCACCCCATTCATTGGATACAGTGGGACTCAAAGTCCTTTCAGAGCCTTGAGTTTGATTTGAAGAACAGTCTGCTGTTGACTCCACAGCCTTCTTTCTTTCCTCTCATAACTCATCTCAACTCAAAGACAAGGGAGAAATGCTCGTTTATGACGCCAGCGTCGGCTGTAACAAATTTTCTCTCAGACCACAAGGATTCCCAAGGGTCTCGGTGCTTCCTTCGTGACCTTGCATTGAATTAAAAACTGTAAGGCGCTGGGGCTTAGCTCATTGGTAATGCCAAGTGGGGCAGGAACAAACAGAATGTTTTAGCTGGCTGACCAGAAACTGTCCTCAAGATGAACCCCAGGGACAGGGGTAGACCCAGGCAGGCCCTACACTGATACTGTATTTAACTCTGCACAAAGTCTAACTAAAGAGAATCCTCAGCTTCAGAATAGGCTAGACCATTACCCACAACTCCAGAACATCATCTTTTTATAACAAACGGTTAGTTTTCATCCATGCATAGTACAGCTACAAATTAGGAGCCAAACTGAAGGAAGGAGCGAGAAGAAAGGGTATAGAGACCCAATGCCAAGTTCTGAAATCTTCTGCCCAGAGAAAGTCATTACTTCTCTGCTCCATGGACCCAATCTGAGCTCTACCAATTGGAGGCAGTTTTCCTGAGGGTGCAGTACTGCTCCTCAAAGCAGCACTGCTCATCCGTGGACCGTGATGTGGTCTATGCATGCATTGTGATGCACCTGGAATTCAGATATTATATTAGGATCCTATCTGCACACAGTGAAACTGAGCCCCAAGGCGTCTAGGAAACTTCCTGACATCCAAGTACCACAGAAAACAACATGCAGCCAAGTGGCTATGATGGCTCTTGACGCTGCTGTCACCAGCCATCCTACAGTTAGTCTCCGACTCACTGTCTTTTGTGCCTTGGCAGGGAGGCTTCACCCAGATTAATTGCAATACGGATATTTTTATCGGCGGAGTCCCAAACTACGATGATGTCAAGAAGAACTCGGGCATCCTTCATCCATTCAGTGGCAGCATCCAGAAGGTACAGCTTCACTTCCTCGTCGCTCTTATTGTACGCAGAGTTAAGGCCTGAAATCAGCGTTATCTGCTACGCCTCAGAAAGACGGTTTGAGAAAATGCCAAAATGGTTACAGTTTTATTGTTTAATACGTACCATCTAGTTTTCCACATACCTGTTCCTGGGTTCTGTTCAGTACAAAGAGATTCTAGGAAGTCAGGGTGACTCTTTTTTCAGCAGAATTTCCCCAAATTTTCTAGGGCTATAGGGACGAATTCGGCTTAGGCTGTTCTCTGAGTTACTGTGTAGTTTGTCCCATGCGAGTTCCCACCCACCCATGAGCAGTTGCTGCTTGTCAGTCATACAATGGAGCTCTGAGATTCCAGGGACATTCTCCAGAACCGTGACAACAAAAGAATAGTTTGGTAGTGGAAGATGCTGACCCAATTCCCATATATCCTCCTATTCCTTCTCTTGGGGATGCCCAAGACCCCTCAGGTCATGAGGATATATTCTTTTGACTACAGAAATGTGGACTGACTCAGAGCCCAGACTTGCAGGGTGGCCAGCACTGAAAAAAAAAGTGAGTTTTGACCCTTGGTTAAGCCTCATCATGTTTCCCTTTCGTGATGAGGGGTGGCCTGGTGGACCTAGTCAGGACCCATGACAACGCGTGCGAGTAAAAGATAAGAAAATCCTACCGTAATCTGAAGATTGTGGTCGGGGAAGGCCTCTGGTGTGTGTCCTTACCTCTCAGCGCTGGTTCAGGGAAAGCCCAGCCATCACCTGCCTGCGCTCACACGCCCTTTTGGTGCTGACCTACAATATCACTGGCATCTTGAATCAGGCTTTGGTTCTCCACAGGAGGCATTGGTCACATTTGCGCAGTTTTGAGATAAGAAAAAAGCTCACCCACACACCCCGCCCCCTTCTCCAGCTTTGCCTCTGGATCACCAGGCACACAGCCCTTCTCCCCTGCCCTCTAGGAGACCGCCTTTCCTTCCCTGTGAGTGAGGCTCTGGTTGTGCCACAGTCCACGGGAGACAAGCGCCGGGCTTGTATTGGCTGGAGCACATACGGCTAGATTTTCACCTGCAGCATGAAAGGGAGAGATTAGGGAAGGGTCAGGGTCCTCGCTAGGGGCTTCTCAGATTCAGAACCTGGAGAGGTTTCCTTCCAACCTTGCAATGCTCTTCAAGAGTGAGGTACGTCTTTGGGAAAGGAGGCAGATTTCTAGTATGAAACATCTCTGCTAGGCAGCATCCCAGGCAACGGGGGTTCCCAGGTACTTCTGTCTCTTAGTGTTGCAAAGCTAGCAGCGGCGGCTCCATGGACATGGGCATTCTGCATGCTAAGCTAAGGGCTCAAGAGTTAGGAGGAGGGAAGTCACGCAGTAGTATTCCCCAGCGTTCTCCAGGAATATGTTATTACTTTGCCTAGAGCCATCTGCCAGGAAAGACGGAACAGGGCTCCCCACCTCGGGAAGTGTATGCACAGTGGAGAAACCTGGGCTTTGCTGCATTCTGTAGAGGTGTGGAGAGGGAGGGAACTCAGAAATGTTGAAGAAGACAGACAAGGGCAGTGGGAGAGTCGGAGAGGCCTGGGTTCTGACGTAGGTGACATCGCACAGCATATGGAGAAGTATACGAGGAAGCTGGCTTACAGGAATATGGGTGAGAGGTCACTTACAGCCGCAGAAGTCATTCAAAAACAACTGCATCACCAAAGCCCACCACCATGGGTGACAACTCACAATTGTTAGAAGAAACCTGCAGTACATAGCACCACCTACAGGTGGCGCAACAGGCTGGAATTTCCTTTCCCAGAGACTCTCAGTCAGATCTTCTTCTAGGTAGTCTGTCTGGTCTCTGTCTTTTTTTCAGGCTGCTAGGCCTACACATTTCCCAGGAAGATCTGCCTGAGAATCTTCTTTGTAGCTTGGCTTGTCTGTCCCTCAGCAGGCTTCACTGTTTATATACTCTCCCAAGGAAAAGCCCTAGTAAATCTGGTCAGATTCAGGAATTTCCTGAAGCTGCCTTAAGAAATGTCCCTGCAGAGTGAAATGCTGCCATTTCTGAGGTCACTGATCACCAGAGAGGGCTCCTGTCTGTGGCTTCCCCCAGGTGCAGAACTCAACCCTTCTGTTCCCCTTCATCTGAAGGACCGCCGGATTAGCATGGAGATTTTCTTCCTTTGGCTAACCTCTGTCATTATGTGTAGCTCGGACTGGTAAGCAGCAGGTTTGTTTTCCCAAGTCTTGATGTCTCTCTGTTTCTGTATCCTAAGATCATCCTGAATGACCGGCCCATCCACGTGAAGCACGACTTCACATCTGGAGTGAACGTGGAGAATGCAGCCCACCCCTGTGTGAGAAACCCCTGTGCCAACGGGGGCAGCTGTCGGCCCAGGAAGGAGGGCTATGAATGTGACTGCCCCTTGGGCTTCGAGGGCATGAACTGCCAGAAAGGTACATTTGGGGTCTTAATGTGGCATGGAGGCCACAAACTGAATTATGGGGACCGCTCTAGTTTCTTTTCTCCCCACAATACTGAGCCATGAAGCCAGAACCTCACACACAGTCGGCAAGCGCTCTGTCACTGAAATGTATGTCCAGCCCTTTCTGTAGTTTTTGATTTTGAAAGAATGTCTCACTAACTTGCCCAGGCTAGTCTTAAGCTCATCTAGAGTCCAGATAGGCCTTGAATTTACAATCTACTGCCTCAACCTCCCAAGATGCTGGCAATACAGTCCCGTGCCACCAGGTATGGGGCTGGCGGCACTCTCGAAGGGAGAATTGACAATACGGGTTCCTGGTCATTTTGATCAGCAACTTCAGCAACGTATCAGGTAACTGTTACATCATATAAGCTACTATAATTGCTTAAAAAGATTTCAGTCCTAAAGGAACTCTGTAAGAGTAGCTAAAGGGCCTGTCCAATGCCTACCCTGACCCTTCCCTAAGAGTCCCCTTGTAGGTTCTTTTCCGAAAGTTTAACCTGAACACAGCAAAGACTTAAGGATTTATGCTTTTGAGCTACTCCAAGAACATCCTGGCCAAGGAGTGCCTTTGCTTATGTCCTGAGAAACATTTGAATGCTGTAAAGAGAAACGCTGCCCAAATGTAGAAAAATATGAACAATGCATTAGTTCTCCAAGCCACAGTATGCACAACCTTCTGTCCAGTGCTCTATCCCATGCTATTGAACCCGTCTGGGTCCCAAATGTTCTCATTCACCAGGGACTGCAGTACTGACCAAATGAGGCAATGTGTAGAAACATCACGAAGGCTTCCTGCTGATTGTCACCCTGATACTAACCACTGTTATCACTGATGAGAGAAATCAGCTCCCTAGCAGGTGCTGTGAGCTCCCATCACAGGCTCTGTCTGAAAGGTTGGAAGGGCCACAAACTACAGACCCCGCTTGACCCTGCCTCTACCTACTCAAGGGAAACAGAAGCCTTGGTCTTGGCATCTGGAAGTGGTCTGTACCTGTCCATAGGTGCCCGTATTCTAGGTCACACAGACCATCTTATTTCTAGTCAGAATGGCTCACCTGCCCTAGAGCTGTTATTGACTGAAGCAAACAGGCCTGAAAGAAGTAAGTCAATGAACCTGTGAAAGCCCTCTGCGTGCTTTCTCGTGATTCTCCGCCACAGGTGCCTGATTTCCACCAAAAGGAGAAAACTCTAAATTTTACAGGTAGATATTTTGTACATGGGGACGTCGAGGAATTATTTACAGCAGCTGTGAAGAATATAAAAGGTGCCAATTTGCCAGTTAAACAGCTTAGTAGCATTTCTCACCTTTAAGTGACTTCAGGAGTCTGTCTGACAGGGCACGCTGTCAAACTTTTTTTTAAAAGCAAATAATAGTAACTTTCTGAATCTCGGATTCTAATTCGAAAGAAGTGTCTACTTCAGGAGTGGCCTGTTCCTTTAGAAAACTGGGTTTGGAGTCAGGGCAAATGGCTCAGTTGGTAATGGATTTGCTTTGTAAACATAAAGACCTGAGTTCAGCTCCCCAGCACCCATGGGAAAAGCCTGGTATGACACCACGTGCCTTAAAATTCTAGGACTTAGAACATGAGGACAGGAAAGTACTGAGGCTTAATAGCCGGCTAGTCTTGTGGAATTGATGAGTTCCAGCTTCAGGGAGAGATCCTGCCTCAACAATATTAAATAAATAAATGTTGCGAGTGACTGAGAAAGACACCTAATGTCAACTGCTGTCTTCCACATACAAATACAGACATGTGTGCACACATCAGCAGGAACTCTTAGAGATGAATGTACTATGTGTGCATAAACACACACACACCCCACACACAGAAGAACACAACTTGAATTGGGGGCTTATTTTTCAGTGTTGACCCTAGGTCTGGAGTGTCACAATAGACTTGTCAAGCCTGCTTCTGACACTAATAGTCTGACTATAAGGTCTGGGCTTATGTGAGCACTCAGCTTTGGGGTGATAACAAGGAAAGGGCCAGTTATGCTCTTGTTAGCCTGTGTCCTGATACAGACGTTGTCTGGATCAGGTATAATGTGTTCACATAGTGGCTCTGAGACTTCAGGCTCGTGGCCAGTGAGAAACAGATCTCACCAGCACAGCTGACCCTCCTGTCTCAGCTCCCCAAGCACTGTGGTTGCATGTATGCCCTCTGGTTTCACTATTTTCGTTGTTAGTTTAAGCAAGGAGCAGCCTATAGCACGAATATCCAGAACCAGATCTCACGTAAGCCACTCAAAGAGCACTTCCTCCAAGAGGAAGATGATTTTCCAGATCATTCCTCTGCTTCCTCTATACCCCTCAGGGCTGTAGCCAGGACATCTGACATTTCTCCTCACCTTTCGATGTCATAGGAAGATGGGGCGAGAAAAAGATTCCAAACCTGTGCAGGTCTGCAGACTACCATGGGGAGAGCGTGCGTGCGTGCGTGCGCGCGCACACACACACACACAGAGACAGAGATGTACACACATGTACACACTCAGGCTCACACACACATGCACGCAGACATAACTTTTTGTCCCCCCTGTGAGGTGGGAGAGGGCAGCAGCACTGCTCACATAGCCTCTGAGAGGATCCAAGGGCCCAGCTTCCTCTATAGCATCTGGAGTTACACAGAATCAAGACCCCTAGTGTCAACCTCAGACTCCATGAAGCTACAGGAACTAGAGGGCCCTGCTCTGCTCCAGACATCACTTCTGGCATCAACAAAAGCACGGGGCTAGACTTCATGGGTCTCCTCACCACGGATCCGAAGACTCTCTGTTTCAGTAATCTTTCCCCCACCAAACTGTAGCACCTCATGCAATACTGTCACAGTGAGGACCTTTCTCATCTCAAGAGGGATGTCAGCAAGGCTAACCCCCAGGACACTGTTTCTAACGTGGGCCTTTCTTTCCTCTTTTCTGAATTCTCATCAATCTTTACCACCGAGGTTCTCAGTCCCTCCACGTCCCTGTGTCTAAGCAAGCTGTCAGCATTTTAGAGTTCAGCCTTTCAAACTGCGTGAAAACGGTTTCCAGGTCTATCAGTGACTGGTTTGTTCATGCCGTTTCCCCTCCACAACCTCCCAACACTCACAAACACATGCTTTCACACGAACCAGATGGGAGCTGGGATCTGTGGTCAGATAAACTTGGATAAATCTGAGTTAAACAGTTAACCGCTGTTAATTCAACGCAGTTCTTGTCTCAAAAGGAATGAGAAATAGTTTATGCTGGAGCCAAATCTGAGTGGCATTACTCATGAATTCAGATTGCCTGGAATACAAATTCAGATCGCCTCCAATACCCCCATTCCAACGTAATTGGTTTCTTGGGGGTGTTTATAGTGATAGAAAGCAAAAGGTGATTCATCGAGGCGTTGTGAATTTATTGGTGGGGACAACAGATAGGTGGGTGGGTTGCGGGAAAGCAGGAAAATCCATGGTATAGGTCTCAGATGTGGTCTGGTGACGTTCTGAGCTTCTGGCTTGCTGGAAGCTAGCGCTTTGTTAATGAATCCCAAGATTTCATGCGACAGTCCCATGAAGACTTTGGGTCAGGCAGAGGGTAGACAATGGGTGGCAATTAAGGAGGCTAAAGATAGCACAAGACAATTTGGCTCTGAATTTTCAACATTTCAGTTGCCCACACTCAAAAGTTGTGATCTGTCGTTAGCCTTGTAGAATCTTTTATGGAGGTGTTTGGGGACGGGTGCTGTTTGTTTTTTTAGGGGAACCTCACTTCACACAGCCCTCTCTTCCCCGGAACTTCTCAGAGCCTTTACTATATCTGAAGTGCCTTGGGGGTGCCTCAGGGGTGAACATAGGACACAGTTGTTTTTCGTGGGGTTCTCCTAACACACACATGCGCGCGCGCGCGTACACACACACACACACCCCTGCAAAATAACTTGTTAGCTGTGATCCCTGTCTTACATTCCTGAAAACGGCTGGGACACAGGTGGTGCAGAATCAGGCAGGCCACTAGATGGGGCCATTTCTCCATAGCAAGTGGGCTGTTCGCCACACCTCAAAGCCAACAACCTTGGAGGCAGGGCCAGAGCCTGAGGCATAACATTCCTGAGCAAGGCTAGGCTCTTTGGATGATCTCTCTTGACTGAGCAACACTGATCTAGCACGAGTTTGGCATTTGGATGTTTTATGCCGATCTTAGCAACTTCGTGTATTGCTAGAGCTGATTTGGGTGATTAAACAAATCATTTTGTTTATTTGTGTCATTGTGGAAGAAAAACTGCTTCAGTAGATGTAAACCCACTTTTTAAAGACCATTCACAAACACTTGTTACTAAAACAGGCAAGTCATGCATATTGCTGGGAATTTGTTTTTATAGGATGGTACCTTATTAAACACTGAGAAAATGGGAGTGTCTGAGGTACACTGATCTTTAGTTAGTTGCAGGCCTAGTTGGAGAGATAAATAAAATAAAGGTTTTATTTGTTTCTATATATTGTAGCTACTAAATTAGGTTGCATAGACCTATCCAAAGTGCTTGGGATCAAAAAACATTTCCAATTAGAGACTTTTTTAGTGTCTGGAATACATCTATATACATGAAGAGATATCTTCACAATGGCACTCAAATCTAAATATGAGGTTTATTTGTGTTTCTGATAAGTATCGTTTCTGTAGAACCCAGAAGCAATCTTCTGGAGCATTTTTAGCATGCCCACCTTTTGAATGACATGACGTTGAGTGTGGAATTTTCCAGGTGTCAGCATTCAAAAAGCTTCAGAGTTTGTGGGGATTGAATTGCTCAGCCTGTACACCAAAGAATTATGGACCAAGTGGTGTATTCTGGAAGGGTGTATTCTGCCCTGATGGTTGACCAGTTGACCAGTCTGATTGCTCCCTGGCCCTGAGGTGTACCTAGAAATAGTGCTGCCTACTAGCCTCCTGGATGTTGAGACAGCGGGACTATGGCACCCTCGCGGTCCTCCCTGCCTAACTGCATATGAGTGTGTTTGCAAAAGAGAATTGTTCTGCCAGGCAGTGGTGGCCCACGCCTTTAATCCCAGCACTCGGGAGGCAGAGGCAGGCGGATCTGTGTGAGTTCGAGGCCAGCCTGGTCTACAAGAGCTAGTTCCAGGACAGGAACCAAAAAGCTACGAAGAAACCCTGTCTCGAAAAAATAAAAAAAAAATAAAAAAAAAGAGAGAGAGAGAGAATTGTTCTTTCAACTCTTTTTAAAAAACTCTAAATATCTCAGGTGGGAGATTCTCTTGGGTGAGGGGGAGTGAAACTTGCTCGTGGAACGCTACCCTTTGTTGGCAGTTTTGGCACCACCTGATGGCACGTGCTTTAGCACACAGGTGTGAGGGAATGCCAGGACATTTTCATTAATGCACGAGCCAGGCCATTGCCACAAAAGAAAGGACACAGGAAAGGCCGGGTCTAAAGGTTAGGTTAAAATATAAACTTTTATTAAAACTTAAACCACGAAGGTTGGAAAACAGGCTCGATGGTCACTTCTAGAGCTGATGTTTTTGAATGGAACAGCTTTTGACCTGCATGCCCGCATGCGCTGAGTAAATGAGGGCATTGTCCTGGTACGAGATGGTGTGGTTTCTGGAGAATGCCTGGCCCGTCGTTAATCACGAGAAAGCTTGGTCACAGGCTCCTGCAAAGGCCAGTGGGCGAACGTGTGGCTGGTTGGCTTATTGTTCCTTGATTACATGCAGCCTGAAACTAGAGACCAGCATCAAGCAGCGAGCCATTTTTCCAGGGGTAGTAGGAGGGTGGGTTGACAGTGGAATCTTGGGAGCTTATGATAAATGTATCCTTAGTTCTCTGCAACCCTCAATTGCAATAAGCTCGGCGTGATGGGGAGGGGGACAACACTGATCATGCCCTGAAGAAACTTCCAGGGGCTCTTAGAGCAGCCTAGCCTCCATTCTATTCTGGATCCACAAAAGGTCTTTGTGAGATGGGCAGATCTGGTTCCCAGTGATCCCTGCAGAGTGAAATGTCTCTGAGTGCTGACTCTCCCTTTCTTTTGCACGCTGGCACCTGGCAGAGTGTGGGAACTACTGCCTCAATAGTAAGTACAGTAAGTCCTGGGAGAGACTGAACCGCCTGGGCCCCTGCCACAGCCTGCCAGCTTGGGCCAGGCCAAGAGCTCAGCGCAGCCAACTGCAGGCAGAAGGGAGAGGGGGCGGGCATCAGACACACCAGCCAAGCTACCAGGGATCTGCCTTCCGGAGTGGACCCCCATGCTGGCTTTCTTCTAGTTTCCTGGAGAGTGCTAAACTGAGGGCGGGGGGGGGGGGGTTAGCTGGCTGCCAGCTGGATTTAGTTTCCAGAGACAGGCACCTTCTGAGGCTCTGTTTGCAGAGCTGACTTGTGACAAACACGTTATAACCATTTGAAGGAGCCCAAAGGGAAGGATGGCTGTTGGACATTGGCCCACAAGTGGGGCCAACAACAGCAATGATGGGGCCGAGCTGTGCCTCTCACGCTGGAGTATGCAGAGCCCACTGGGGCCTTCTTGGTTATGTTTAGGCCAGGGCCAGGCTCTTATGCCAGTCAGCTGGGCCCTGGTCCAATGCCAGTCAGCTGGGTCTTTCCTTCCACTTCCTTTTCAGCACACAGTTCAAGAAACCATGGTCTGGTCCCTCTACCAAGAGCTCCCTGCCCCTCCTCTTCTTCCTCCTCTTCCTCCTCTTCCCCTTCCTCTACCTTGTACTCTCCCTTCACCCCATCACCTCTGCTCCCCTTTTTGCTTCAGCTTTCACGGTTCCTGTGTCCCCTCCTCCCTCTGTTTCCTGGCCCAGAGGCTGTCTATCCACTAACCTTTCTCTCTCATTCTCTTTTCTATGTTTAAAAGTCAAATTTAAACTCTCCCCTTGTCCACAGCATCAAATGATACATTTTTTTCCCCTGGGTTTGGAGTCCTTACACCACGTCTTCTTCATATCAACCATATGTCTTCTTAAAACTGTCATTGTTTCATAGGCTAGTCATTCTCTCGTTTTACACACATTGGGGTGGGGGGGTTGGTTTGTTTTTGTTGGTTTTTTTTTTTTTTTTAATTTGAGATGTGTTCTACCTTGGTTTTGTTAACTTCTGTATCTTTCCAAAGAGGAAGAAGGTGATGCGGTTATTTCTCCCAGAAATCCCCTCCACATATCCCAGCCTGTGACACCACACACCACACACGCCTGTCCTTTTGATGTGTACGAAAGGGTGATTCCTCAGGGAAACCAAGTGATGAGAAATCGGGAGGAAGGAAACTCACTTCTAAAATACTGGAAAGTAAGGGGTGGGCAGGAGCCAGAATGAGGTGGCTGTTCTCGTTCAGGGTCTGCTATAGTCTTAGCTGGGGAGCGTGGGCCAGCCCTGGGCCCTTTCTGTCTCTCTGGGACTAGCCAGGCCTGTCCTCTCTTTGTGATTCTCCATGAATTCGAGGTGAGAGCTTTGTACAATTGCATGTGTCTGAGCGAAGACTCAAAGCTCAAACACTGCACTGCCTATTCTTTCACCAGAGCTGTAGGAGTTCCGTAGATGATCCCTAAATAAAGAACCCCACTGGACTTTGTTTGGGGATGACTTTCTTTGCCTCCCTTGGCAAAACTCTGGGGTTATCCCCAGCTGCTCTCCACATGGCTCAGGCTCTCCTCCAGCTTCCAAGAAGCGCTGGGGACAGTTCAAGTTTCAGCACATTGCAACGCCTTAGCAGCAGTGCCAAGGCCAGTGACAGTGACCGCCAGCCCCCAGGGAAGGGAAAGAGGGGAGAAACCACTGCCAGGCCACTGGGCCAGGCTGCCATGAGCCTGGCCAGTGCATGCTCAGTTCAGAGGAAGGGGCTGACAAGTTGTCAAATGCCACATTCCATGGCTCGCTTTCCGGCCATGTTACTGACACGGGTATGAGCGGAGAGGTCAAGAGGGCCACATGCCTCATAACTTCCATTTTCTGTTCTGTCTCAGCGATTACGGAAGCCATTGAGATCCCGCAGTTCATCGGCCGCAGTTACCTGACCTATGACAACTCAGATATCCTCAAGAGGTAATGGACCAGCGCCGTAGCTTGCTCCTTCCCTGGATGTCAGTCTCTCAACATCACTCCCAGAGCTTATCCTTATCTTCCATGCCAGGCAATAATTCTCCCCGCGGACAGAGGGTGGGGGTGGGACACATGAAACAAACATAGAAACAAGAACAAAACAAAACAAACAAACTAAACTCGAAGGCATTAGTTTTCCAAAACAACCCCATTTGTTATAAGCACTCCAAAGCTTTCTGGTCAAAGGGCCTGGAAGAATGTGACTTGCTTGCCCCTGGGGTTTCCAGTGTTCCAGTTTGAGAGACAGAAGGAATTGGACACTCCTGCGGCCGGAGTGTGATGACATACCCCCCACCCATGACCTTAGTGGGGCTCTTACCTCTGTGCTACTCTGTGTCATAGCCTGCAGATCTGCCTGGAGCCAGTTGTAGGACTCAGCTGCTCCCAACCAGACACATAGCTCACAGCCCCTGCATCCCAGACCGGTACCCATGTCTCCAGGAACAAAGGTTGACTGTGCTCCTGGGGCTCTGCCTGTGCAGTGGAGATTGCTCAGATTTCCTCCTGTTGAGAGAAGAGCGTGACATAAGGACAGGAGGCATCATACAAATGCCCAAGTTACAGCTTCTGGTCCCTGGAGGCAGGGATGGGCTAGAATTTCAAGCAGCCTGTATATGTGGCAAGGAGTGAAGCTGGCTCTTAGGGAACCCTCTATCCAGCCAAGCTTGCTGTTGGCAACTTCAATTTGTCCCTTGGTGCTCTGTCATTGATAATGTGATAATGTTCATCTACCTTTCAACCATTAGCAAAGTTGTTCTAGAATTTTCCTTTGCCTTTAGATTGGGTTCATAGTACCAGATGACAAATCTTTAGTCTAAAGCCACCCTGCTTTAGGTCAGAATTTAGGGTTTGGGGAAGCAAAATTGATTGAAAGATCATTTTTCTGGATCATTTGGGGTGACTGTAGGCATATCAGACTATTACAGTGATTTCAATTAGGATGGCCACATAGTCTCATATATTTTTTTGGTTCCCAGTTGATGGACTGTTTAGGAAGGATTGAGAGGGATGGGTTTGTGGGAGGAAGTAGTCCCTGCTTTACTTCCCAAATCACAGCTTCTGCTTATTGCCTTGGTATGAGGATTTCAGTGAGATGCATTTCCAGCCAAGGTATACTTTCTTCCTTCTTTGGTCCTTTTCCTCCCTACCATAGAAGGTCATTCAGTCCCCCAAGGCAGAGCGTTCTGTAAGGAGCCCAAGTGGTCAGCCTGCAGTGCTTGCAGAGGCCACCCACAGTTCAGGGGAGCTAGTGCCATGGTGGTGGCAGGAGGTGGTCAGAAGCCTCTACTAGAGCACATGTGTTGGTGTGTGCAGGTAGACGTGTGTGCACCCATGTGAAGCTATGCAAATACAAGTGTTCATGATCTATTTCAGTTTGATGCCTTCAGAGGGTCAAGTAGCATAAAACAATTGAAAATGTCCTAAACAGGAAGAGGACTTACTCTAGTAAGTACAGTCTTTAACTGGGCTGATCAATCCAGAGAATCTGCTCTTTCCACAAAGACCCCAAATCTCATTTATATGTCTGTCATGTGACCCTCAGCAAATTCCCTAGCTGTTCATAGGACACTCATAAGATGATTATCAAATTAGGCAATGTCCTATGGAAGTGTAATAAAGACTTCCCCCAGAGTCCTCTAGGTAAATTGGATAGTAAGTTATATGTCTGCTCTTAATTCAAGCATTGATAAGAGAAGCGAAATTGGCTTGACTGGTTCATGCCAGTCCATATTGCCGAGTGGGGCAAGGAAGATGGGATCAGAGTCAGAAACTAAAAGGTTCCCTTGGAGACTTTTCAGGGTTGAATTGCCTGTAGCTGGGCTGTTGGGCTTCCTGCATGAGGAAGACAAGCTTGGTGCCTTCCTGTCTAGACCAGGCCACGGCAAGCCTTTACAGGAAGCCCGCCAGTATTCACTACTGACTGTATCATAGAACCCTGGAACTAGGTGTGAGGGAGACAGGGTGATGGTACCACCGATGGGAAAATGGAAAGAAAAACACTTTCTCTCCACTCTTCTTACCAGAATGGGTAAGGAAAAAATGGACCTCGTCTGTGTCCCTTGATGCTACTGTATATGCCCCGCCGGCAGTGTAAAGGCCACGGAAGTGGCACAGCCAGCTTAGGAAGATCTGACCATCTAAACTCCAAGAGCCTTGGCTCTAGGTTCTCATAGTGTCTTGTTAATGGCCACATTAACTTACATTTCCTTCTGCCTCACCTTTGGCTGGAGCCTCTCAGGCCCCATCAGAGGAATGTTGATCATTTTAGCCAGATGAGTTTCTAAACTAGCCTTCGGAAATGAGAGGCACATAGGAGCCCGGGAGCCTCTTCCCGGGGATGCATACAGCCCGAAAGCCGTTCTGCTCAGACACCCACTATCCTCATAGCTTCCTGTGATTTCCTCTAGGAATCTGTTATGTCACCCTTCCAAGACCCACAGCCACTCCATCAAGTCACCTCCTTTGAGAACCCCGACCTTGTCCATCTCCGCCTCCCCTCCAGAAAGGCCCAAGGACGGTCACTGCTGCCCATACTGGCCTTCCACTGCCATGATTAGACCCCAAAGAAACTACTGATTTCAGCCTTGTAGAAATTGCGAAGCCCACTTTCTGCTGGGAAATGAGGAGCAGCTTCCCAAGAGACATTGAGTAATGGGGCAGGAAAGGAGAAAGTCTGGTGCATAAGGCCATCTGCCTGCGACTGTGACGCCGGCCAAAGTCTTCCTCTGAAAGTGTTCCCTTGCAGGGTCAGATACTGCTGCTCACTGAGCATCCGGGATGTTTTATGAGCTCTGTGACTAGAAGGGGTAGAGCTCCTTCTATTCGCCTGGAGTGCATAGATGCAGGGAGGGAAGTTTATCTCCACATCTGGTTACTTAGGGAAGTCCGGGCTGACTCCAAACAGATGCTGGTGCTTGATTTCACGGACTCCCTTGTGCATTTCCTCCAGGGTGTCGGGAGCCAGATCAAATGCCTTCATGAGGTTTAAGACGACCGCCAAGGATGGCCTGTTGCTATGGAGGGGGGACAGTCCCTTGAGACCTAACAGTGACTTCATTTCTCTGGGCCTTCAGGATGGAGCCCTGGTGTTCAGGTAACTTCCTCCCAAGCTCTGCCCTCAGTGGCATCTTCAAGTTTCTTCTCAGACAGTACAGACGGTGCGGAAGAGTGGTGCAGGAGTAACCCAAGCACACTCCACTGGAGTTGGCAGTAGCCAAAGGCTCCAGCCTCATCTCTGTCTCTTTTTTTCCCCATCAGTGACATCTATGCCTGTGAGGCAAATCCACACCACTTCCCAATTTTGCCAATTTTCTCCAAGTTTTATTGGACTACTGTCATACTCATCCATATATTCTGTCTCTTATATATTGTCTATATATTGTCTCTTATATATTGTCTATATATTGTCTCTTATATATTGTCTATATATTGTCTCTTATATATTGTCTCTTATATATTGTCTATATATTGTCTCTTATATATTGTCTATATATTGTCTCTTATATATTGTCTCTTATATATTGTCTATATATTGTCTCTTACTGCGTTCCGGCGGCTGTGGCACACCAAAGTAGCTTCCAGGGGAACTGTTTGGTAAAGTCTCAATATTTACTATCTGGCTCTCTGCAGAGCACGTCTATCCCCATTGTTTCAGTGCGTCCCTACTGTGAGCTCCCCACTTGTGGACTGGAAGATGTGAAAGTGATTCTGGTCAGCTTGGGAAGATCAGAAAATCTGACTCAGGGAGCCTTGTCTTTAAATTCCTTCTGCCCGACTTAGTTCTGTAGGCTTAGGGAGCCTGCTGCAAACTTTGTGTTGTTCTGTGAGGAGAAAGATGTGCAGAGTCCTCTCTGCACAGAGCAACCCGACACCTGGATCTTCGTAAATACTTTAGCGGAACTAGTAAGGCTGTCCAAGAAGCTCTGCCTTCCCTTTTTAAAGATTAATTTCTTAAATTATTTTTATTTGTGTGTGCCTGTCTGTGTGAATGCATTTTATTTTATTTTTTTATTTTATTTTATTTTATTTTTTAGAAACAGGGTTTTACTACCTGGTCTTGACTGACCTGGAAATTTTCTATGAACATCAGGTTGGCCTTAAATTCACTAAGCTCTCCATGCCTCTACCTGCATCCCTAGTGCTGGGATTAAAAGCGTTTACCATACCTGCCTGGCAGCTGCTACTCCTTTTAAGTTCGTTTCTATTGCTCCTCAAGTTATCAACAGGATGGCTATGCAGCCGATAAAGAATCTCCTGAACACTTTCTCCCCATTCTTCTCTTTCTAGAATGTGTAAGAGCTCAGTTTCTAAAGGGAGGGCCCTGTCTTGTTAAATATGAAAAACCAGGGCATCAAGATTGTGAAAGGAGGTTGCCCCCAAGTAGCCATACCCTTGGGGACCTTGTTGGAAATGTCAGTCCCCAGGCCCCAGCCTGACCTGATAGCATTGTGACCATTTCACCAAGAGATTCAGTTACCAACTGAGAGCCTCTGCTCTGGTTCTGGGGATATTTTCCCCCATGGTGGGGGCTGTTTGTTAAGCTTTAACTCCGTTAGTACTCCCCCTCTCTGATGAGGACCCCCCCCAAGTGTTCAATAAATAATAAAAAATTAATCAGCTACAGACATAATGAAGACTGAATTCCAGGGCTTTGTTCTGTCGTGTGTGCTGAGCCTAGAGGGGTTACTGCCAGCCAGGTGAGGATGACATGAAGCCGTTGAATTTGAAGAAAAGACATTTTGAGAGGGAACGTGACTCTCACGTCACAGCGTCTCTGTGATTCAGCCCTGTGACAGGGGACCTTGTAGAGGTATGTAGTTGAGGAGCAGACACTGCCAAGTGAGGGGCAGCTCTTCTCCAACAGCGCCTCTTCCCCTGACCTGTGACCCTACCACTGCCCCCTATTCCTCATTGGCCCCAGGGTCAGATGAGGAGGAACCCTCCCCACCCTGTCGGCTTGCTGCTTCAAAGCCATTTCTTTGTGGTTTTCCTGTGGTTAACCTCACCCAGGCCTCAAGTACTTGGCTGTACCCAGAAAAGGGAACTGAAATGGTAGCTAAGTGGAGGGTGGGGGTGGCCCAACTCCCCCTCAGCTGCCAACTAAATTCAATGAATGGAGACCCGAGAAAACTGGCCAGGGGCTGCCGCCAGCTCAGCTCTCGCCCCAGGCCCTGGAAGAGCCACTGCCCACCTCCTCCCACCCCCTCCCACCTTTCTAATATCTTGATCCACCTTGGACTCATACCCTGGGTTACCATCTTTTTCGTGAGCTGCTGAAGTTGTCCCTGGGCTTTCTCGTGCTCTGTGGACACTTCTGGAGCCCAAGCAGGGCCAGGATTGGCACCAACATCTGGAGTCACCCATTGCTGCTCACTGAGCTCTTTCATCTGGGTAGTTCTACTTTATCCATCCATTCAACACACATGTGAGGGAAGTCGAGGTGGGGCTGGGAACAAGCAAGATTATGATACAGGCAGGTGGTCTACAAAACCCCCGCATACAGTGAGTTACTCTCACCGGGAAGCTTGTTCCTGGGCTTGCCCACCCCCAGGCTCTGATGGAGTTAGTGTGGGTGTGCACTGGAATCTTATTGGTACCTAACACCCCAAATGGTCTAGAAAGCATGCCCTGAGAAATAGGGTCTGAAGTGTCCTTGGGGATCCATGCACTTGAGCCCCATGGCCGTGTGATCTCAGGTAAACTACTTCGTTTCTCCCAGCCTCTGGCTCTGCTTCTGTGAGGAAAAGTCTGCTTGGAAGGATTTTGTGAGGATGAACTGAATTAATTTTTGGAGAAGGGCCATGTACAGGGTCAAACATAATCAGTCTTTAGTGGTAACAGGAATACAAACTCTCACCTCCATTGAGTGTTTCCTGGGCTCCGCAAGCTGCAGCCTCCATGAGCTAACAGAGCAATGAAGCCCTATAGGACAGTTCAGCAAAATGCAGTCATTGCTGCTGCTGTTACTATGGTAAGATTGGTACCTTACCTGGGAAGATATGGCTGAATGCAACTATCATCCCAGCTTTTCGGAGGTTGGTGGCAAGAAGATCAGGAATTCAAGGCCATTTTCAAATTGATAATGAGTTCTGGATTGTGTAAACTACAGAAGCCCTTGTTCCAAAAAAAAAAAAAGAAAGAAATAGAAAAGAAAAGCAATCAGAACAAAATGTTCTGGCCTTGAGGAACTTGCATCTCTGAGGCCTAGCTAGAGTGTACACTATTCTCTTGGGTGCACAGACACACACTCAAGGTTGCAGTGTTTCTAACACAAATGGGAGAGAAATCCTGAGATAATCAAGTGTAACCTAACTTTTACCCTCACCCTTTGCCCTAACTCACCATGGACATTCCTGCCGGAGAACAGGAGCGAGCAGAGAAATGGCGCCCTCGAGCTGGGAAGCATTAGTTTAGAAGCCAAGTTGAACACACAGAGAGAAATTCAAATGCTTATCTGAAATGAGTGTGGCTTCAGTTTTATTGTAGTTTTTCGCATTCTAGTCTGTCACATGCGGGTCACTGAAACCAGCCGGGGAAACTATAAATGTCATATGATGACTTTTCCCACTTATTGTGACCCCATAGCCCTTTCAGGTACCAGAGGAAAAAGAAGAGGTCTGACATAGTAAAGTACCCTGTACCACGGTTCAAAAGGAACCTCATTAAGGCCTGAAGATGGCCAAGTAGTTTCCAAAGGCCAGACCCGGAGCCCATCTAGGCTGCCTATCTTGTTAGTTAATCTGTCAGCCACTGGTACACATCAAGCTAGGTGGCTTAGGATAACCTATGCAAAGTGGCAAGAGTCGGGTATCATTGGTAAAGCAGCCAGACCAGCATTCATTCATTGCTTCCATGGCTTGAAAGCAAGGCATAACCCTAAGGTAGCGCCTATCTGCTCAGGGGACAGCCTGGTGCAATTTAAAATATGTAGAGCCAGATGTGTTGGTGCGTGGCTAGGGTCTCAACACTCGGGAAGGAGAAACAGGAAGATGGAGGAGTTGCGGGCCAGCCTCAGCTACATAGGAAGTTTGAGGACAACGCTGTTTCAGACAAAGCATATATTATATATATTATATATTGTTTCATTATGCAGCAAGTGTTTCTGTGCATATACATATGCTGCATATTAAACAAACAATCCAGGAAGAGTATGAACAGGTGGTTCTTTTCAGGGCCTGAAATGATGGAGTCGGGTTGGAGAGGGAGGTCATAAAGAAACCAACTGAGTTGTCCTATCTACATGATGGTAGAATTCTTGTCTGCCAAACTCTATTTCAGTTCCCATGAGCATGCTCTGTTCCTTCCAGTGAGTAAGAGAGCTATTGACTTCGGAAAAGAATGAAGCCCATGCTTGTCCTGCCTGGTTCTAATATAGTGGAAATGTTTTAGTCACACCAACACTGACTGGCACATTTCCTGCGGGGTTCCCTGCAGTTACACACAGGTCACCTGACTGTAGGACCTGGGCATTCTTGACGTGTTAGTTACATGTTTACCACTTTGGGTTCGCTCCCCCACAGGGCTCCCCTCTCCTCAGGGTGTGTTGTCAAGCCCCTGAATAAGCGTCACCAAGCCGCACGATTTTGGTATGGGGACGTTATTTCTCTAGTTCCTACTCTGTGTTGTGTTTGTGAACCTTCCCTATAGTCCTCCAGGGAAAGTGTCTTTACCTGTACTTGATAGAATTAGGTGAATTGCCTACGGTGATAGAGCTGGTAAGTTGGCAAGACAGAAGATCCAGACAGGTGTGTAGAATTGGAGTGTCTGTGACGTCACCCATGCTACTGCTCAGCAAAGCCACACGCAGTCACTTAGCCAACCTCCTGACTCTGCTTTATACTCGTTCCTCTCTAAAAATTGTTACATGTCTTTACTTCCCACACTGTGTGTGTGCGCATGTGCGTGTGTGTGTGTGTGTGTGTGTGTGTGTGTGTGCCAGTGTGAACCATAGTGCACACATGGAGATTCGAGGACAGCCTGTGGGAACCAGTTCTCCCCTTCCACCATGTGGGTCTTGGGACTTGAGCTCGGCTGCCAGGCTTTGGAGAAAGCACATTTCCCCTCTAAGCTACCCTACAGGCCCACAGCCACACTTTCCTTCAAGACCCATTTGGCTTCCTCATAAGGAATCATCACAAGCCTCACCTGCTGGCTATTTTATAAGAGACATTTGAGGCGGGAAAAGCGGGCTAGAACGTGGTGCAGACTTTAGGGTCTGGGTGGCAGCTGTGTCCATGGTTTGTTAAGTCTCCACAGCTTCTCTTCTTGATCGAACGCTGTGGCTGTGCTGTTTTCTTGAGACTCTGTTATGAAATGAATGCGCTATAGAACTTTCTCTGGGAAATCCAAGTGCTTTCTATTCTCACTCTGTTCTCAGAACAAGGGTCGCGAGTGATCTGGAAGGAGCCAGCGTCTCCTTGGAACCTTCTTCTTCCCCCTACCGTGTTTAGACAGCTCCCTTCCCAAGTGAGGGCAAAGCTGCCCCTGTGGACCCCACTCAGATCAGCAGGTGATCGGATGGTGTCACTCAAGGGAAGTCTAGGCAGCTGGCTCCCTGCCCAGGCTAGAGTAGTCGCTCACTGAATTTTTTCTGGATTGAATTAAATTAGTATAACTGCGTGCTCAGTGGGTCAAGAGGGCTGTCTCTTGGTCAGCACACCCATGTCTTCTGATTCCTGGAGGGTTGCAATGTATCAGGGAGTTAAAATGCTACAAGAGCTGACATCAAAGACAGCAGGGCAGAGGAATGTGAGAAATCCCATTTTATATCTAACCTCTGTGATTTCAAAGTCTCTTCAACTCTTTAGAGTTCAGCTTACTCTTCATTAACGTTTTTTTCTTTCTTAAAGTGAAAATGTTTCATAGCTTCCTAGGACTTCTGTAATAAATTATGATGAATTTTATTACATTAAAAAAGAAATCAATGCTTGTACACTTCTGGAGACTAGGAACCCAAAGTTCAGCATGTTGCCAGCACCGCTTCCTTGGCAGGATCAAGGGAGGTTCTTTTGGTGGTTCCGGCTGAGGTCCTAGTGCTGGCTGGCAAACCTTGGTGTTTCTAGCTCTGCCTTTGCCCCACATACCCTTTCATGTGTCCCTGTGTTCAAATTTCTTCGAATAATGATACGTAAGTCATATTGATTGATGGCCCCTCCTACCCAGTGTGGCTTCATTGATTCAATTGCATCAGACCCTCTTTCCAAACAAGGCCACATTCCGAGGTTCAGGGTGGACAGGAACTTCAGAGAAACACTGTGTAAACCATGCGGATGTTTATCCCACCACAGTTGAAAATGTAAAAATTCTGTCATTCATATACGAACCTGGAGAGTGCCAGCCTTTTTTAACTTTGAGTTAAGGACATCGCTCTCTGGGCGAGCTTTGACAGTGAGAGCCTTTGTGAACATTTGTGTCTCATTGTTCCTTTCCTTGTTCTTCCTTAGCTACAACCTAGGCAGTGGTGTGGCTTCCATCGTGGTGAACGGCTCCTTCAGCGATGGCCGGTGGCACCGGGTCAAGGCTGTCAGGTGAGCACCTGCCAAAGCGAGACAGAGCCAGGCTACAAGAGGGTGGATGTGTGCCCAGCTTCCTTTCTGTCCTTCTGCCCTCTAACCCAGCTTCACCTGGCACCCTCACGTTGCTGCCAGTATCCACCCATGTCCCCTACTGACACCGATGGGCAGAAACTGAACCCCAGTACCTACTCCAAATGGAAGGAGATAGCCTGGAGAAAAAAAAATTGTATTGTGTGGATATTTACTTAACACTGCATTGCACTACATAAGAACATTTTCATATAAGTATCTAATGTATGCCACGTTCATCCCTGCCATACATCAATCTCCTCCACCCCCTTCCATTGGCCCTCTCTTTGGGCCAATGGGACAATTTCAGCTCTACTTTCATGTCACATGTACACATGTGATTTTATCTATCTACAAATAAAGAGACCACAAGAGAGAAAAGACATGACATTTGTCTTTTTGAGACAAGTTTGATTTGATTAATATGATAATCTCCAGGAGCATATATCTTCCTGAGCAATGTCACTTTTGTTCTTTCTTTCTGACTGAAAAAAAAATCACATATTTGCTAACCATTCTTTGGTTGCTGGGCACCGAGGTTGCTTCTGTAGCTTAGCTCTTATGAATAGCACTGCAGCAGACATTAGTGTGTTAGCATCCCTGTGATGTGTAGGGTTGAAGTCCTTGGGGTTTTCTCAAGGACTTGTACAGTTGGATCCTTAGATTTATTAAGAGATCTCCTTATTAATTTCCGTAGTGGTTGAACTAGTTCACATTCTAACCAGCAAGCTCTAAGAGTTCCTTGTGGTCCATATCCTTGCTAGCATCTGTTGTTATATGTGGAACACACTTTTTTAGGGGCTAAGTTGGAGTGGGGCCTTAAAACCCCATGAGATGGAAATTAGGGAGGCATGAAGACCTTAAAGGATGCTCTGAGTGTCCTTGCATAAGCAATCCTCCCCCTTTGAAAAAATGTTATCTGAGCTTTAGAAATCATGAATGTTCACCTAGCCCTCGTAACGTAACCACGCCCTCCCAATGCTAATTGCCAGGCTGACTTTTGATTAACTTCAGGCAGATTGTTCCTGAGCCTTTACAGCCTTGCCGCATGTGTCCTTATTCCTAACCATATGTTTTTAGAAATCAGAGAGCAAGTGCAAATCAGCAATGTTAGTAGCATGTGTTAAATGAGTCCAAAGAGAAAAGAAGCTGGATAGAGATTCTGATTGCAGTTCCCTGAGAAAAGGACCATAACTCTTGCTGTGGAATCAGCAGGCGATGGCCAGTGTGAGGCCTGGGGACCATGGGGGCTCAGCATTGTCAAATTCCTCTTCTGCTTCCACGTAGGCTGTGTTGAGCTCATCCTTCTCGAGCCTCCTGCCCTCACCATGGGGCTTGCCTTAGAACCTCAGAAGGTGCTGAGGACACAAAAGCAGACTTAGGTTTATCCGCTGCCAGGCAGCCCAAAAGACCAGATGCATGGGTAGGAATTTTAACAAGTCCCCAATTCCATTTGTTGAAAAAAAAAATGGTTTCCTGTATTGCATATTTACAGATTTGGATCTCATTTTTTCTTTCTAGAAAACAAGTCAAAATGCAGAGTCCAACCTAACCTGAAAACATTCTGAAGTGAATGGCTCCTTCCCTCTCCCTCGTTTACAAAGGACATTGCACGCAGGCATGTCCAAAGGAATGTGCAATGCTTCCTTTGGTTTCAGCACCAATCACATTAGTCTCAACTGCTGTCCCCATAGCATCGGGGAATAGACCCTGCTGATAACCTTGGGTCAGAATGCTTGGTAGACTAGTCACACACTGTAGGAGAATTTAAACCTTCATAGTTACTGTGGTTTGATTACGTACATGAAGATACACAATAATAGGGTCACCAGTCCCTTCCTAGACATCTAAGGAAACATGTTAAATGTGTTTCCCCAAACTGTATAAATTGCTGTGGGCAGAACCTAGATCAAAAACATTTCTGTTCCACCCCAGGCTGCAGCCCACACACAGGGATTTCAGACGTTTGGGAGAAATAAGGCAGAGGAATGTTCCCTCAGAATAATGTCGTATGCCAGAACATCGAGCTTGGCATGCGCGGAAAGCTCAGGAGATACAGCCCCTCCTGTTGACATCACTGATTTCATTTTTATCATGTCGTGGGGTACAGTGAAGGCTGGGTAGGAAATGGGGCCAGCATGATGGGTTGGAGTATCTGTGAAGTGTGAGCCGACAGGCCTCATGGAAGTGGGGTCAAGGCTATAGCTATCACATATGGCAAGAAGGACTGGGTTGATGTCTTAATTCTCTGTGGAAGGGCAGAGACAACAGAATAAACAAAGAGGGAGTTGCTAAGGGGAGGGGGCTGCTTTGCACACTGTCTTGCTTTGGATGACTTTGGTCTTGTAAGCATGACACCTAACAGAGTAGAAGAAATGTCTCATTTATCCAACCACTTATGCCAGATAATTGAGACACAATGCTTTATAATAGTTCATATTCACAGAAGTTTAAGATCTGTATTTTTCATTTTTTTGTGGATTAAAAACAACATATGATAATATGTGGGTTAGCATAGCAGCAGGCCCCTTAGCCCACCTTCATAGAGCAAGATGTGTGGAAGGTACTCTGTGTTTTGCATGCAAAATAGATGGGTTCCACAATAACTCTGGAAGTCGATCGTAATTGTTATGATTTCATATAAGGGTTGCTCATGGATCTGTTAGTATGAGACATACGCTATTCCAGACACCTGAGACATATCATTGAGGAAAACCAAGACCTTGCCTTGGTGGTCTTGCATTCCTCTGGGAGGAAAAAGACAAGTAGTGAGCAATAAGCATAATGAATTGTGTATCACGGAGCTCAGAAGGTGACTATACTTTTTTCCAATCTAAGATAAAAGTGACTAGAAGGTATATCTTTTGACTCGTTAGTCTAAAAAGAAGGAAAAATGTCATAACTGATGAAATCAAGTAAGTGGGAATAGTTTAGAGCAATGGGGTGGGTGGCAGTTCAAGCAAGACAAACTATGAAGGTCATTGTCCATCATAGCATCCAGGTAGGAAGGCCTAAAATTCATTTTTAAAATATAGAGGACCCAACAGGAAGAAATTCTTGAAAACTCAGGGAATGAATAGATGGTATCAGGGAGTGATCCAGGGCTGGTTCTACTTCCCATGGGGCTATAAAAGCCGGCATTTTGTGTGTGCGCGCGCGTGTGTGTGTGTGTGGTGTGTGTGTGCACGTGTGTGTGGGTGTGTGTGCACGTGTGTGTGTTTGTATGTGTGTGTATGCACGCTTTACAACATCATCACTTAGCACATGGTATATACTTTTATATCTCTAAATCCAAATGACTGAATTAACTCCGACAATGATTGTTTACTTCGTTTGGTTTCTGTTTACTTTGCTTTGCAGGGATGGCCAATCTGGGAAGATGACGGTGGATGACTACGGAGCCAGAACAGGCAAGTCACCTGGCATGATGAGGCAACTCAACATCAATGGGCCTCTGTATGTGGGTAAGTGACCTTGACCAAAGCTCAATCCGTCAGGGATTTTCCTCGTTAGACCTTTATTTGCTGTCCCTGGGCTGTGTACTCAACAGGGTCAATCAAATACCTGGAAATCAGGAAGCTGTCCAGAGAGTCCATTCTTCCATGTTCTGAACTTCTGACTCACGGCTGAGGAGGCAGGAAGGGACTCGCTCACTTTGCCTCTGTGCTCTGAAGTCATCCACCAGGAAAACCATGCTTTTCTTGTTTATAGAGTAGGAACTTTCTAAATATAGCCCACATGAGTTCTCTCTAAGGAAGGAGGATCCGGCTCTGTGTCCCCTCTCAGAATAGAATGAGTAGAATTCCTATAAATGGCTAATAATCCACTACACTGACAAAAATAAACATTAATTAATACCCTTAGTGGTTTTTAAGTGAGCATAGTTGAAAGCTGCCAAGACAGTACCTATGGACATTATATAATATTTCAAAATCTATTGGAGAGCTACTCAGTTTTAAAATTGTTAGTTGAGGCAGAAATCACATCTGAAATCAGCCTTTTTAAGTGTTCATAGGTGTATCCAATTGGTCAAAATCAAACTAATACTTGCGATGTTCTAGGCAGTTAGAGCTTGACCAGGGGACACTAAATGGACCATACAGAATTTCCAACTGGTGACCCCTCATCTTGCCTCACTCTCTCCTCCATCTTGGCTCCCTGCAGGTGGAATGAAGGAAATCGCTCTGCACACGAACAGACAGTACATGCAAGGCCTCGTGGGCTGCATCTCTCACTTCACACTGTCCACCGATTACCACATTTCCCTTGTGGAGGACGCTGTGGATGGGGAAAACATCAATACTTGTGGGGCTAAGTAACACCCGCCGGCCTTGTCCAAGGGACACAGCCTCTATCTGAAACATCCCAGGGGCCCGGAGACCCTGCCTGATGCTGCACAGAGGTCTGGGGATCGGGTGTGCTTCCTGTCACCAAGGACAAAGTACGCCCTGGTGGGAACCGAGGCTGGAGGCCCTGGGTGGCCTTCTCTGCAAATGCTCTGTGGGCCAAACCCAATGGACTATTGTGGATAAGAAGCACTGGACTTTGTTGTTCGACATATAGAGCCTGTGAGAGATCATACATCAAACCAAGTTCCAGAGACTGTCTGCTGTAGCTCAATAACTATGCTGTGTTAAAGAGAGTGAGAGCAAGACTGAGAGAGAGAGAGAGAGAGAGAGAGAGAGAGAGAGAGAGAGAGAGAGAGAAACCCCACAGAACAGTATTAAAATACTTTTGTCCTTCCCTGACTTACGACATTAGCAGAATGACTGTGTGACCCTGAACTTCATATGTCCAGTCTTGGCCTGTGGATTGTGTAGATTAACCCCTTCCATTCCTCACTGGCTGACTCAGTGTGCTCTCACTAGTCCATAAGATTAAAGGTTTGGGGGGGGGGAATTAAACAGAGAATCATAATCATACCGTGGACCCATTCCCCAAGCTTACCTCTAATACAAACATCCATTTTTTTTTATGATGCAAACTGAAGAAAACGGGCCCCCAGATTTTGTAGCTGTACTTTTGTATGTGTCTATTTTTATAGCCGCAGACTGTCCACACTTACGGGGTGCTTTTGCAAGTTGAGGTGGGTGACCTTAATTACAGCACACTTTCCTAATAACTTTCTTGGAAATGAGATATGATTGGGCCGTTTGTAGTATGAATGAAGTGGTAGAGAGTGACAAGGGTGGGCTGCTGGGGGAGGCAACTATTCTCTCTCTGTGATGATCCAAGGGTATGAAGAAGATGCTGTCCAAAGTGAAGAGAGTAAGAGGAATGTATCGCTGAGGTGGGGCGCTGCCACACTGTCTTTAAGAGAGGGAAAGTACCTGTAATCAATGTGAATAAAGGGGATGAGGAAGCACTCATTTGTGGAGGTGTGACTGGTTTTGCAGAGGCCACACCTACAAAGAAACTCTCTACTAGAGTCTGACGTTGTGTGGGGTTTGGGATATGCCCGCAGCAGGATCAGAGGATCTGGGCTAGGACAGAGAAGGGTGCTTCCTTTTCTGTATCATCAGCTGTGCCCTGTGCTGTGCGTGCACATGACTGCGGACAGCTGGCTCCCTGGCAGGTCCCCACGACGGGACTCACTAAGAGAAAGGTGAGATGAACACTGCCCCCATAAGTGGAAAGCAATACGATCTCACTCCTGAAAGGGCCTATAATTAGTCTCGGGCATGACTCTAGTCTTGTTTATGCAGCATCCACTCAGCAAAGGCTTGAGTTTGGTGCAAAGCACAGTTTTGGGCATATTAAGACTCCAAAAAGATGGCGAAATAAACCAGAGAGGGTTGCCTTGAGTCACAACCTTTTGCCTCTTGTGTTTAGGAGGCTTTCATGGCAAGGATTAATATTAATCACAACATAGTGATCTTGGCCTCTTGCCCATGTCACCTGGTGAATGTAGTCTGAAAGAAAAAAAGGTATATAGTAGACTATGGGGCTCACTGCCTCCTAGTCACCCCAACACTTTTTCTTGGAGGCTCCCAAGGCCATTCCTTCCTAAGGTAAAATAGAGCTGTTTTTAAAGCACAATGTGAACGGGTGTCCTCTGGGAAAGAGATAATCATTGTGATTTTAACAAAATATCCAGCTGACTGGAGGCCAAGGAATTCTCCTGCAGATGAGTTGTTGTTCTACGAGCGTTATCCTAGGAAAAGGCAATGACCCAGGACCTAGGGCCTGGGAGTGTGTGCTGATTCTGAAGGCCTTTCTGGGTGGGAAGCCTGTGGGGTTAAAGGGAGGTGGCAAGGGGGGCGAGGGTGAGAGGGTGTCGGAATGCAGGCAGGAAGGGTCCTATAAGGGCAAGAAGAAGTGAAGGAGAAGGACTCCAAAGGGTAAAGAGTCTCAGGTCTGAGTACAGGGCAAGAAACAAGACCATGGCTCTCCTGCCCTCTCTGTGGACAAAACCCAGGCCTTGTGGAATGAGTTTCTAGCAGAAATAATCATGAGGCTCATGTCTTCAACCCCTAGTTGAGAGCTTAGCCTGGGCTGGTGGCTAGGCTGCTTTTATCTCTAAGTGTAGTCATTATCTCTTGCCACAGTAAGGCTTCCTAACTGACCTCCATGCCCCACCCCAACCCATGGTTCACAGTGGTAATTTGCTCCTGTGCCTTGAATGGCCAGCCTGGAGCCTCTAGCAGCTTTGGTCATCCTGACAAGGTGGTTCTTCAAGTCTTTGCTGGAGTTCCTCGTGGGCAGAATATCTGGGATGGTAAGGTGACTTGGATCTGCTTTGTGGACCCCACATCTTGCTGGGACCAATTGGCTAGCGTAGACGTGTCTGTCTCGTTGACAGTGGAAGAGAGTAGGGATGCTAGAGCGCCAGGCCAGGTGTCTTACTGCCCAGGCTCAGAACTGTGATGTATGGTTCCACCTGCACCCAGTTAACAACAACATATCCAATAAATAGTTTCCCACGCACAGTGGAAAAGGAACTCTTCGTAGTGAGAGGACCTGTGACTGATACAAGAACATCCACCATGGATACAAGAAGGGGTACACACATCAGGACCATTAATGTGCCCATCCACCCTAGCAAATCATGTCATTGAAAGACACACCGTGAAGGGAAGAGGGCCCCTGATAACTGCTTTTCTACGGAAGCTTTGGGATTGATGACAGCTGAGTTAAGTGAAGTTCTCTGTGACTGGACAGGCTCAATTCCAGCAGCACTGGTCTCTTTCTTCCCTGGTCTTCTGTGTCTGTCTTGCTGGACTCTCTACCCTTACTGTTGCCTGATACACGGTAGCTTTGCTTTTCTGAGGAGGGATGTGCAGGGCCAGAGCTTTGGCTTTTGTGTGTGGCTGTGGTGAGAGAAAAGCTGAGAAGTCTGGCTGGGAGAGAGGTTCAGGGAGGGGTCAGGGAACTGGGGGTCAGTGTCCTCTCAGCAAAGGAGGAAGGGCACTGTGAAGCATCAGTTCCTGAAAAGCTCCCTCAATCAGAATCTGAAAAAACTACCCAGAACCTTCCACAGGTTCTAAGCAGGGATAACAGAAGCAGAGTGCAGGCCGATAATATTGTTTTTCTACTAAATTGGACTTTAACAACCTTGTATGTTTTCTCTAGACCCACCTTCAAGATCGCCCTCGGGCAAGTCTGCCGGACTGTCTTGTCTTTGTCCCTGCACTGCCCCCAGAATCCTGTCAGGCGCCGTCTGTCACCACTCTGACTGGCTTCCTGCTCCCTGCTACTTTCTTATTTGCCTTTCACTTCCTGATCAGCCCCATTCGGGTCTTGAGCTGCTCCAACACAAACAGGCCCACTGGTTTCCACACACCCAACTGCCCCAGGTCCACAGTAACTGGCCTTTCCTTCAGACTTCCCTCCTCTGCTTTCCGCCACCTCTCCCCTCCTCCCTTCCCCGCCCCTTTGGCCTCTCCAAGTGGGAGGAAGGATCTAGGAGATGTGCCCGGAGCTGGCAGGCGGAGCGCTTCCCACTTGGAGGAAATGTTGCATTTTTCACCTTTAACCCAGAAAAAATATGGTTCTCAGAAAGCTTGTTTTTAGCACTGAGAGCTCCCAAAGGAAGAAGAGGGAGGAGGGGCCTGTAGCCCCTCACAGTGGCTCACCCTGGGAGAGAACTGCCCAGGGGCAGTCTGCAGAACTCCAGCGGTTGTGGTGGCACATTGTCTGAGAATCACACTCACAAGTGTAAAGAGGTGGACGCGTGGACACGGGGACCTGGACAAAGCATTAGCGACTTCCCCTTCCCTCTTCCATCCCTGCCTTATCCATACAGTAGCTGGCCGTGAGATGGAAGTCTGTGAACACCTGGCCCACCCGTGCCAGGGCACTTTCGCTGCCAACAGGAATGGAGTAAGGTTCTACAGTTCTCTGGACCGTTCACACTCTAAGGGAGCCCAGCAGGGAAAGAGAGACACCAGCAGGAATCCAAACCACAATGACAAGTGAAAGGCGCTGTGTGGCTGCAGCACAGCTGAGTCCCGCAGTGGGGGTCTCAACCTAGAGATTGTCTTCCAACTGCGCTGTAATTAGGCATGCACATAAAACAGGCCAAACCAGGAAGGGCCTGGTGGAAGCTACTGCCCCGCTCACTGGGAGGTCACAAAAGGCCAAGCTTGGAGGACCCAAAGATGGCAAGGCATTGGTGGGGGTGCCAGGCTGTCCTCTGGAAGCTCTAGATTACAGGTGCCTGCATGGGAGCCAGCATATGCAGCCTGACATTGTGCACCAGCGTCTGGCTAAGCACTTTGTGTGATCAGCTTCAACCACGTGACCAACCAATGCTCTTGCATTTCATCTTACCAGCTGTGCTCCTCGGACGGCCAGAGCAGGCAGGCTTATTTTGACTTAGGAAGACGAAAGCTATGTTAAAAGATAGGTGATGGGGCTGGAGAGATGGCTCAGAGGTTAAGAACACTGATTGTTCTTCCAGAGGTCCTGAGTTCAAGTCCCAGCAACCACATGGTGGCTCACAACCATCTGTAATGAAATCTGGTGCCCTCTTCTGGCCTGCAGGCATACATGCAGACAGAACACTGTAAACAAAATTAAATAAATAAATAAATAAATAAATAAATCTTTAAAAAAAGACTTAAAAAAAAAGATAGGTGATGTACTGGCCAATTTCATGTCAACTTGAAACACGTTAGAGTCATTTGGAAAAGGGGAACCTCAGTTGAGAAAATTACCATGCCAGATTGGCCTGTGGTACATTTTTTTTGGGGGGGGGAGGGGGTTGATGGTTGATGTAGGAGGGCACAGCTTCACTGTAGATGGTGTCAATCCTGGCCTGCTGGTCCTGTGCTCTAAGAAAGCAGGCTAGGTGAGCCATGCAGATCAAGGCCATAAGCGGCTCCCCTTCGCAGCTTCTCCCTTAGTTTCTACTGCCAGTTTCTGCCCTGAGTTCCTACACTGACTTCCCTGGATGCAGAACCACCAGTTCTAACAAAGCTTTTCTTTCCCAAGTTGCTTTAGGTCACGGTGTCTGACCGCAGCCATAGGTGAGTCACTATCATAGGTGACTTGTCAGATTCCAGCGATAGGGCACAACCCTGATACTGATACCTTAAGAAAAGAAATCAAAGTGCTTCCCCATGACCCGAGAGCACGTCCTGGGTCAGATTCTCTGCCTTCGGATGCTCCCTGAATCTTTCCTCATTCCTGCCTGCCTGTTGTGTGTTCAGTATGAACCTGTCTGCAGACTGTTTTGTCAATCTGCCCCTGTATCTGCGTCTGTTCTCTTATCTGTACGCAACTGGAGCTTTTTTGGGAACAGGTTACAAAGGAGCATTCTGGGACCTCTTGGGGTTCACAGTTCTGGCAGTATAGAGAGGTTTGAGCAAATGTCCGTTCCTGAGGGTCTCCCCGTCTGTCTGTTGTCGTAGCTCTGCTGAGAGTCAATTCTTTCAGGGCTCTCCTACTGCAGGTGTGGAAACAGCTCCTCCAGCTGGTGGGGATTCAGGCCCCCTCCACGCAGTTAGGTCTGCACTCAATTCTTCTCCCTCTTCTCCTTTTCCTTCACATCTAGAAATAGTCTCCAGAACTCAGGGGAGTTGTTGCAACTATTTCTGGTTAAGCAGTGTGACCCCTGGGCCTCTGCCTGGCCCCGGCTTCAAGCGCAAGGCATGACAGCAGGCGACGCCCCTCTGCCTCACCTCTTTTTGCTGCTTTCCCTTGCTGAAACCCCTTTCTCCTAGAAAGTGTGTGGCTCCCAGGAGCGCTAGCTCTTTCCTGGAAAGACGGGGAGGAACATTATGTCTTAGCATTTGGAAGAAGTCTTTGCTATTTGTCTATCTTCTTCCTCTGCTTTGTTTTAAGTCCAAAGGGTTGTCTAAAGGCACAGAAGTTTCCCAAAATGTAGCGTGCCCCCGCCTCGTTGTCCCAGCTGCCCATTTCTAAGTAGGGGGCCCAGCCTGGGGCTGCAGCCTCCTTGGGCAGTCTGATACTAAAGGGTTGCTGCAGCTCTGACTTGGCCGTGCACGAGAGGACTTGGATAGGAACGCCTCTGAGGAAGAAGGCCAGGGAGGCTCAAGGAATTTGCCATTTATACTCATTTAATAACAAAAGTTAGGGGCACCGGGCCAGAGGATTAGCTGAGGAAAGCCCTGCGAGGAAGTTGGCTGAAGGAAAGCCGAGTCAGAGAAAATGAAGCATCGGATAAAACCGTGGAAGGAGAGCCAGAGGGGATCACAGGGCCCCTGCATGATGACCTTGGTGCCCGTGACAGGCATTCCACATTCTAGCTGAACTTGGGACCCGGAGGGGGGGCGTGTCAGAGGAAACTATAGGAAAGGGGTGTTAAATAGGGGCACTGCATAGTAGACAATGTGCCCATTCGTTATCCAGGTCATATTCACACGACCTCAGACGTGAAAGAAGTCTGTGTGACAGTTGGCTGCAGCCTGCTGGCCAGGCCAGCGGGGTAAATCCACTCTCCAAGGACAGAAGGCTCACCTGGTGATCTCATCCTCTCTAGCCTGGAAACCAGAGCTCCTGGGAGTTCGTTGGGAAGTCCTAGGTTGTTGAAGGTCAGTGGTCTGCTGGGCCCTCAGTGGCCTTGCTATCGACCACTCTGGAGATCCTCACCAAAGCAAACTCGTTTTATAAACATTTGCAGAAAGCATCTTCACAAGAAGCTGGCGAGATGATGAAACAGAATACAAGGCAGCTTCGGGGCAGCAGTTGGTGTAGGAGGTCCTTCTGTATTTGTATTGATTTCATTGGTTGAATAAAGAAAACTGCCTTGGCCTAATTGATAGGGCAAACTCAGGTAGGTGGGGAAGACATAACAGAATTCTGGGAGGAAGAAAGCAGAGTCAGAGAGAGCCACCTGCCATGAAGCTGCCAGGTCAGACACGCTGAATCTTTCCCAGTAAGCCACGGCCTCATGGTGACATACAGATCATTAGAAATGGGTTGAATCAAGATGTGAGAGTTAGCCAATAAGAGGCTAGAGCTAATGGGCCAGGCAGCAATTTAATTAAAACAGATCTCCATGTGATTATTTCGGGCATAAGCTAGCTGGGCGGCGGGATGCAGCCCGCCACTCCACTTTACAACAAGCAGTTTTCCGAGGCCCAGCAGACCCTCTGTGCTCACTGGCCACTTCATCCTTTCGAGGCCAGCAGAGGCCATCTCTTACGGAAGGGTCTCATCTTTTCTGTAGTATCTCCTTATTTAGCTAGGCACTCGGGATATCGACATTTTGTTAGCTTTAAGGCCACTGATTATTAACCTCACCACAGGAATAATGTTTCATCTTACTCATTTTGGGACAAGAATCCTTCAGGCCAGGTCACAAGAATCCCGGGGGCTTCTTGGAGTCATACCTGCAGATAATTATGTACTTTTACAGACTAAGAATATCCCGCTTACTTGCTCACTTCCCTAAACAATGAGTCAAACGCTCATAGGATAGGGAAGTTTCATATTCAGAGAGAAAAATCTATTTTAGGACTCCTACTTATAGCTGACAAATCTATTTTCTTTGAGTATAAGTGTGTTTCCAATGACTGCATCTCAGGGCGGAACACAGTGGCTGTGTTGGGACCCCGGAGACCAAGGAAACTGAGTCATTAAGTTGCCCTTTCCAGAGGTCGCTCAGCTTTAGCCCTTGGATAAGTCTGGTCCCTGGGTCTGTTGGCCACATCTTGGAGGAAGTGGCAAAGGAGCAGAACTCTGAATTAGATCCAAATCTTCATTAACTGGTTGGTTGGAAAAGACCACATTTTATGGACAGAGGCTTTAAGAGTTCTCACATGTGCGAGTGGCCACCAGTAGGAAAGTCAAATGTTATTTCTGACTCTGACCAAACTTAGGTCAAGTATGTTTGCCATTTGAGGTCATTCACCATTTGGTAAGACGATGGGCAATATGGAGAAATCTGTTATATATAACTAGATAATCCACCTATCCTCTCTCTGTTGCCATTTTACACATCCACCAAAGAACAGAGTCTTAAAAATATACTGTCAATAGCCGGGCGGTAGCGGCGCATGCCTTTAATCCCAGCACTGGGGAGGCAGAGGCAGGAGGATCTCTGTGAGTTCGAGGCCACTACAGAGTGAGTTCCAGGACAGTCTCAAAGCTACAGAGAAACCCTATCTCAAATAAATAAATAATAAATAAATAAATAAAATACTATTAATATGCTTTTCAAGACATATTAAATAAATGAACACAGTTTCCAAATAGAACATACAGCATGTTTAAAATGTCAAAAAGTTAAATGTTAAAAAAGGGTCAATGATGCGCAAGGTTACACAAACATATTTTATCTTTCTAATTTTTCTTTAGTATTGATTTATCCAGTCAAGCTTTCCCTATAGGTACCACAGGGTACTTCTGGTCCAAGCACAGAAGTTTAATGAGGGTTCTTCCTCTTTCCACGGCTGGAGACTGCGCCAAAGGAAGCACCCGGTGTAAAATAGCCAGGGACCGCACCTGTCCTTTCTCTCCCCTCAAGGCACATTCAAAGATTTGCCAAGCCCCTAAATGTGGCCTGCACTGCACCAAGCTGTGGTTGTTTCACATGCCAGGCCTCCCCCACCCCGTCTGAATTCCAAACTAAGGTGCATGGTGCCAGGGGAAACTGCAGGGGCTGCAGCAAACCAAGGACCGAGGACCTAAGAACAGTGGCAGAAGCTCGCATGACCCGAGAACGTGCAACCAACACTTGAGGGTGGAAGAAATGACCTGAGCAAAGTGGGGGCTCCAACAGAGCTGCACTGAAACAGATGTCAGGGGTCTCCTTCTAAGGCTTTGTTGTATGCTGTCAACCTCCGCACTGCGCAGGGGATGTCTAAATACGCAAGCATTTACGCCTTTACAGTGATAGCCAGAAAGGGGCTCATGTCAAAAGCGAGCATCTCTCCTGCAGGGAATGCTTGGCTCATAACAGCCTTAGCATTCTTGTAATCTGCATCGAGGCCCAGGTTTCAAGATGCCTGGGATGGGAGGGAGTCTGAACATCCTCCAGTATGGTCCAGGTGACCAGTGGTGAGCTCAGGAACCTAGGTAGGACTGCACAGACAGCTTCGCACAAACATGGCAAAGCCTTCAGCACAAACTTGAAAACAGAGAAACCAGGCCCAGCCAATAGCATCTGTTGGTTCTGGGCGAGTGAGAACTCTTGGTTCGCTTCTGATGGGGTGTGTGAGCTGTCTGCAGTGCGACTGGGCAAGCAGCAGTGAGGGCAAGCCAGCAAGCCGTCTACTCTCGATACTGCTGCCTCGGGCTCCACCAGCTCTCTGAGGGGGAGGAAGAGAAGACAGAGTCCAGTTATGCCTTCCTCTCAGGCTGCCTGGCACACTGACATATGTCTGCAGTGGTGACAGGCTGGCTGGGGCCGAAAGGGGACAGATGATTTAAATCTGAGCTGGAACGTAAAATGATTTCTCCCTTTCAAGCATTTAGCCACCAGAAAGATGAATGCACTGGGCTCTGTTCATTCCCACATTATTTCCATCTGACAGCTTATCGAAACCATCTTCCAGTGCTTTTCTTATTCCCACAACCTGAGACTGATCTTCTAAGAATAAAAATCATCTTCAATTTAATTTTGGATCAGTTCAAGTCATCTCTCATTATCTCAATTTCCCTGGGTTATAAAGACTAAATGTCTTGAAATCAGTTTTACTGCTGGCCATTCGTGGGGATGGAAACTGGGTCAAATGTATAGGTCATTTAAAATGAATTCTATCGTTCTTTTGTAAAGGACCGAGGTTTGCTAGCCAACGTTGTACTGCGACGGTGGATATCATGCATTACCATTTATTCATCCATCTCTTGTGTTTCTCTTCCCTAATAAGCACATCATTCTTCTCTTTAGCCTTTTCAGTTCCTCAAGGTAATGGCAGTAAAACATTTTGGCTGCAGAACTCACCTTCTGGGAACAAGTTCTGCATTGAGAATTCCCCAAAGTACGGACCATATGTGGGAGCTTTTCTAGCACTTAAATATTAACATGTGGTTCACAACTAATTTACAACGGACTTGCACTTTTACAGGCTAAAATCAGGCCCATTCATGCTGCCTGTTGCTCGGGGTAAGTCTGAACTAGCTATAGTGGACAAAGACCTCATTTCTCGCTATGTAAGCCTCTAATGGCACCGCATACTTCAAAATGACTAGAGTTTTGCTATGTCGCTGGCTATATTTCAAGATTCAGTAAGCTGAAATTTTAATGCCTTCCCAGAAACTCCTGAAATATTTGGCTATCTTGGGAGATAAATTAAAATCCTTGCTTTAAGGATCAGCACTTTTCTCTCTCTCCTCCTCCTTTGCTAACGCTGGGCTCCCATTTTCTAAACATTAATTTTATTTATTAAAATTTAAGGTTCTCATTTATTAAATCTGTTTTTTTTTCTCTAAAAATATAAGCCTAATTTAACAGAGCAATCAGAAAGTGCAATCATCAGAATGATGATGTCATCATCAAATACCAAAATCACAGCTAGAGTTTATGTGACTATTTTAGCACCGCTGTGATTTTTATGAGATCAAAACAAAACAAAAAACAAAGTGAAAACCACTTTTCCTAGATGTTTGAGCACGAGAGAAAACACACCAAATCAATAACGTCCACATTTACCAGGGTAAGATGTAAGAAAATATATTTATTTCTTTCCATGACAATACTATGATAAAACTGTTAAATACATGCATCTTTTAAAAACAGACATAGGTAACATCTTCATAGAATTAACAGCCAAGCAATACTAGTATTGTATTTATAGTGTCTTAGTAATAGGTTATTTACATATTCTATGTTCTTGTGATAATCATGTTTCCCAAAACACGTGGAAGCTAAATTCTGAAATTAGGATATAAAATGTTCAAATTTCTCATTCTAACAGCAACATCATATCCAAAATTTCACAAGGCTGGAAATACTTTGGTTAGCAATCTCTGTGAGTGCTGTTTTATTCCATATGCAAGTCAGAATTCTGTGAGTCACGGAGACACACATCAATCTGGTTTGCTTCCCATATACGCATTTTTAAAAGATTCCTTAGAGGATGAAACATGACTTTAAGTATTGCACGTCATAACTGATCACTTGTGTGAACACAAAAACGTCTGTAGTGGTGGCTCGACAGGAAACGGAAAGGGGAAACTGAGGAAACTGTAAAGTCTGTCTTCTTCCAGCTACACAGACACACCTGACCAAACGAAAGTTAGTAAACAGCTACTATTTACAAAAACCTAAAACTATTCAACATAACACCATCTTGAAAAAAAAAAACATTCACTCTACAAACCTTAGACAAAAACTTCTATCTGTTCACAGTATGTGTATTTTGTAAACAGTAACGCACTGTAATGCAACTCTGAAAGGAAAAAATGGCAATTTCTTTAGTGTTACAGGGATAATGGCTTATGATTAACTAATGAAAGGTCTGGTTTAAAAAAATTGAAAAAAACCTCTTACTAAGAACACTGAGGACTTGTAGATGACTTACTTTACCTTTGAAGATGTCTGTACGTTGGAACCATCTCAGACTCTGCATATCTGCTTCTATCCAGAACAATCTTTTTGGAATGACTCTGAACAGGATGTAGTTCAGCAGTTGCTCCGTCTCAGGGTACCCCACCATCCCTCCCCCACCATAAGGAGCTGAACAGGGTTTTCTCTTCAATGCTTCACCGCGGTATTCCATACTTTCTTACATAACACATTGGAAGGAAAATTAAACAGAAGGAACAGTGGCTAATAATTGGCCTACCAGGAATGGACAGGTGACAGCCTGCGAGCCGACGGGAAGACTCATCTGAAAGCTGTTATTTTGTTCTGTGAGCACCTGCCAAAGTACCACGTTGTCCCTGACTTAAGGAAGACTGGATGATCACCTAAAAATATTTCGATATTTGAGGATATGCTACTGGAATATCTGGAAGCAGGTTCAGAAGTTGAAACTGCCCATTTGAAATGGAATAATTAACAGTAAAAGTGCATATAAGGAAACAGAATCACTTTAAGTAGTCACCCAATTAGACACACCCACTATCTTAGGCATAAGTACAGCAAAGAGTCTGCAATAGTTTGATTTCTTCTAAAGTTCTAATTGACTAGCACAAGGGTGATCTTGAAGACACATATGGATGTAATAAACATTCATTGCCTCATCAATTTTTCTCAGCATTTTTTTCATTTTTAAGGGATTCAGTTCCAGCTACCAGAAAGTAATATAAATTATTATGGGTTTATATCTAGTTAATGTGCAATCAGTTATGGTTTATTTATAATAAAAGCATACCACAGTTAAAATTTAACTTTGGCAAATTCTATTTACACCTTGGACAAAAATTATCATTCATGATGCAAGGAGAACAGGCACTACTCTAGTTAAAATCGAGGGGATCCAGTCATAATCTAATATCATAATTAGAAACATGTGGCTAACTAGACCAAATAACAACCCCAGAAACTCTAACAAGATGAAAGAAAACTTGATATTGCTCAGCTGAATGCCATTCTCCATCCTTTATGCCTGCATTTAGAAATAATTCATCTGTATTATAATCAGCATGAACATGATCATGCAATTTACCAAGATAAAAGCAGCAATTGAAAAGGAGTAAAAAAAAAAATGTAGCGACTCTAGTTTAACTGAGAGGCTTTAGCAGTATAAATAGCACTGGGGCAGAATCATGATTCAGGCTAAATGAATTTGAAGGCAATTCTAGGGTTATATCTAAAAGATTAGTGTCCTGTAAGTTTGGCCACACTTCTCCCCAGCCCCCGGCCTTTGGGTACAAGAGGAAGATAGGTATGGCAGCATGAAGCTGTCTCAGCAGAAATATCAGTTCAAAGGAAATGTCTGGAGATATCTCACAAAGAGAACGAGTTCTTCTGTTAATCAATTAAGCTCTCACACATGGCTCGCCGTAACATATGCTAGGTTGGTACAAACGCGTCTCCAGATGGAAAACTCGTTGGATAAAAGCAAACTCCACATGGTTCCAAGTATGCTGACAGTGTCTAAAGAAATACCTGCTGCTTTTCCTCCAACTGTGGGGCTGCTTCTACTGTGTACTCAAAGCGCTCAGCTATATGTGAGCTACATCTTAATCTTTAGCATCCTTCCAGACAGTTCTGCTGAGTTTGTAACACTCGGGAGGGACTCCATGCACACAGCCACTGGGCTGCCGCTGTGTGCCTGGCATTAGCAGCTAAGGACCCTTTCCCCATGCTTCTTCACTTGGGAAGCCAAGGATCACACTTCCAGAATCCTTTGAGAAAGCATTTCGCTAATTCTAACATACTTTGAAACAGGAAACAGCAAAAGTTGCCTTAGTGCAAACAAAGAAGTTTCACCAGATTAAATGCCTAACCAGTAAGAAACTTGGAGATAATACTTTCTGCATATTGACATATTAAGGGGTACTTTATAATTGAAAAAAAAAATACCACAACATTGATTTCGAATTCCCATTGAGAGGAGAAATTCTCTAGCCTTTCACTAAATTACATTCATTAATTAACACAGAAAGGACTGTGATATTTGATAAATTACTGGGACAGGGGAAATTTCTAACAAGACTTCAGCTCGCAAGGTCTGAGAATGTGACTTTCTGCTATTGCTGAGTACGACAGTGCTCCGTGTTCTGAATGCAAGCCTTCAGGTTCCGTGAACCATGAGAGCAATGCTAATATGGAAAACGAGCCTGACACTTCCTCCCTCCAGCTTCCCAATGAATGGCTGCTTCTGTTGCCAGCAGCGGGAACAAAAGCACCTCTATCACACAGCATAGGCACACACTCAACTTTCTAGATACGCAGTACAACCATCTCAAATCCACTGCTAGTTCAATAACTGGGAGAATTCGGAAGCTACAGAAGTGCTAATTAACGTGGCACACAGCTCACAGCTCTCACGCCAAAAGCCGAGTTAAGTATTTAAGACTAAATTAAAGATTGAAAATGGCCACTCCCAAGTATTATGATTCCCCCCCCCCCCATCCACTGCTCACTGGGGAATCGGAGTGAAACAGGCTTACAGAAACATGCCCTGCATGTCCCTTTCTCCCCTGTCCTCTCCCTGCCAGGCTTCTTCTGTGTGCACAACTCAGCAGGAACTGCAGAGATAACAACACCGCCTGGAGATGTGGCTATCTTCAATCCAATGGGAAAAGACAAGGGACATCTGCCTCAGCCTCAGTCCCCAGCCATGTTTTCCTAAAATGATCTGCGGGTACCCCCCGCTTCTCAGTGGCCTAGCGGTCCTGGAGACTGGAATTCAAAGGCAGGGTAGGATGAGCAGTGTTCTAAATGTCCCTCACGGGAAAGAGGCCTGTTTTGATGATAAGTCCATTTCCTTGTGTTCTCAGGTTGATGTAGTTCAGAAGGATGAGCTACTACCTTCCCTGACACTCACCCCCATTAGACGGAAGATGAAACTGATGAGCTTCAGTGGGGAATGAGGCATAGGCTGAAGGGGAGCAGAGCAGAGCATTAACAAGATGTGGCACGGGAGGAGGCAGCGTGGCAGGGGAGGTGGCAGCCAGGGCTCAGAGCGGCTGGGTGGAGCATCAAGAAAGGACCCAGAGCCGGGCGGTGGTGGCGCACGCCTTTAATCCCAGCACTCGGGAGGCAGAGGCAGGCGGATCTCTGTGAGTTCGAGGCCAGCCTGGTCTACAAGAGCTAGTTCCAGGACAGAACCAAAAGCTACGGAGAAACCCTGTCTCGAAAAATAAAAAAAAAAAAAAAAAAAAGAAAGGACCCAGAGAGGGAAGGCACAAGGAACAAATTAAACTGTTTGGCGATGACTCTAGCTTGGAATATTTTTTATTACTGAAAATTTCTAAGAGTTATTATCTACCTTTTATTTATTATATAAATGCATAACTAATTGATTTCACTCCACAAACCATCATATCACGAAGCTCCAAAATGTAGCTGCAACCTGGGGTTAAAAACAGGATCATGCACTCATTATCTGATTTTATCCCTTGTCATTCTGCATTTTTTTCCACATGACTTTTTAAAAGAGAAAATATGAGACCAGGCATGGTGGCGCACACCTTTAATCCCAGCGCTCAGGAAGCAGAGGCAGGTGGATCTCTGTGAGTTTGGGGCCAGCCTGGTCTACACAGTGAGTTCTTGGACAGCTGGAGCTACATAATGAGACTCTGTCTCAAAAAAGGAAGGAAGGAAGGAAGGAAGGAAGGAAGGAAGGAAGAAAGGAAGGAAGGAGTAAAAGTAAAAAGAGATTAAGAACTAAAAAAACCAATACACTATCTGCACAGTTTGGGGGACTTCAGATGATACAGAACAAACGCCTACTCAGGTGTTTCAAACTCACATACTTACACACTTGACAATAAAGGGCAGAGCAAACACAAACACACAGCATACACTTAGGTTTTTACTCTGCTTTTCTGAGACCCTCATTCACTGTACACATTGCTGATGAGAAACCAGGATAGATGGAGGGTGCTGTGCTCAGACCCGGCTCTTCACAGCTCACAGGGCAACCACAGCCACGACCCAGCAATTCCGTAAGCGTTACGACTTCTATTAAAGTCACCATTTACTAGCTGCTCTGGGGAGAAAGGATCTCCCTTTAGGTTTAGGCTTACGGATGTGAAGATTGGGTCTAAGAGGCTGGACCACTAATTGCCTGAAGGAGGAGGGGCTGGGGCTCGTGAGCAGGAGAAAGCTACCGAGAGACCCCAAAGATCATCATTCGCTACTGGTCAGGTGGACGGCAAACCTTCTCAGGGGAGCGGAGCCGTATCAGAGCTTGGGGTCAGCATGCACCAGTAGTTAGCTCTTAGTAGTCATCTTACATAGTAACTCATCACAACTATGTACTGGTGAATAACGCTGACTTTGTTCTTACAAAGCAGACACCATAACACAAAACAAAAATGCAGAGAAAATCTGGAGCTAGTTCTAGAAATTTCCAACATGAGGACAATGGGCTGCCCAACGGAAGCCAGCGTGCCAGCCACGTGACAGGAAAAAGGTTTTCACACCCTGCTAAAGCAGGACAGTGTGATTCTGATTCTGGCTGGTCAGCGTCACACTTGTTTTTCCAAGTTTGTACCCCTGAGACAACTGTTTGGTAACCGTTATACAGTAGGCAGAGAAATCAGCACGCCCCGTCACCTGGCATACCCGACAGGCACAGACATCGGTACACTCTCCCAAGCAGAACACACCAGATAGCGGTTGCTGCATGAAAAACTAGACTCGCTTTTGTAAATGCTGAGGATAGAGGCATCGTAAAAGTTTTAAAATCTGTGTTTGGTTTTCCTCTAGACCGCAGTAAATGTCAGGCGAAGTAGCGTTATTTTGACTTGTCCATTTTTCTTCCTGGCCTGTAAATCCACTTGGAACTCCATAACATACAAAGACGAGAAAACCAGTAACAACAGACAGTTGTTGAGATTTGTTTTGCATATACGAACTAGGCAGAGTTAGTCGTTGAAATCCTTCTGGAGGATTCTTTGGCTCAATCAAAAACAGCTTCAAATCTTGAGTTTCTGTGGCTGAGGTTTCCGAGTCACTGGACTTGGGCTTTTAGGGTACATTAAAAGCGCATTCTCGCTTCTAGTGTCACTTGCCCGGAGGGAAGGTCTCTGGTTCTCCACCTTCGCTGAGTCCCTCCAGGAATGAATGCCCCAGCTACTGCTGGGATGTTGAGATGGCAGACTGCATGGGCAAAGGGTGCCGGGTTAGTCGTTTGGTTTGTTCTGGAAAAAGTTTGTGAAGGACCACCCGCCTCCGTTAGATTTAGGGGAGTCATCATCTTTAGGAGGAATCAAAAACTGCCTGGAATTGATGGAGCATGGACTTCCAAAAGAGACAATTTCACTGTTGCTGTCTGTGGACCTTGGGGAATCCGGAGAGACCAAATTCCAAGTATTCACACTGGCCTGAGGTCTGTAGCCTGCAGCCTTATCGGCTTCGTCTTCCGCAGCTGTGTCCTCCACAGCAGAGTTAATGGGGAGGCGCATCTGCGGCTTATAGCCGGCCACCACCGTGGGGTCACTGTCCTGCTCTTCCTCTGGCTTGGCCTGAGGCTGGTACATGGACTGAACATCGATGTACACGACCTGGGAAGTCCCTCCTGCTTCGTCTGCTGTGGGGTTCGCTATTTCCTCCTCGATGATGGGTGGGCAGTAAGATACAACCACGTGGTTCTCGGGGTCCGGCTCAGAGCTCTCAGCAGGACGCTCGGCCACGGGGGAGATTATTTCTGTATCTTCTATTTTAGGAACGATTGATCGAGATTCCAGAACTTCGACGTTATTTGGAGTACAGGGGTTCATTTCCAATGTTTTGAGAGCACTGCTTCCCTGGAAGTAAGTTAGGAACAGTGGTTAAGACAGTACTACACGCTTCAGCGGGGCTCCTCTGACAGAAAGACTTGTATTTTACTTTTTCCCCCTTCACATCTGTTTATAAACACTAGCCTCAGCAGTTCTGGAGTTCACATCCAGAGTAAAACTACTTCTCCCCGCCCCCCCCAGGTCAATATTTTCCTTACTTTTCATAGTGGTTAAAAAAAAAGTGTGGTATAAACACTGAAGATGACGAACTCTGGACACTCAACAGATGCTGAAGCATGCTACCTTCCTCATACTTCTTTCTCAGGCTGACATCACAAGCTCCTCACAAAAGACAGAAAGAAGGAGCCCTCGGGTCCCCAAATGCAAACACATGGAACGAAGGGTTACCTCGCAGAGGCTCTTCTGAAACTGTAAGGCTTTACAGTTCTCTGGGTTGGGAATATCAGGGTAGAACGTCTCCTTAATCCTTCAAAGAAAGAACGAATCAGGTTTAGTAACTATCATGCGGCAACCATGTAACAGAATGAAGAAGTCATTTGGCTTGGCTGGAGACTGTTTTGGTGACCACGCCAAAGGGCACCCGAGACACAGATGGAGGCTCTCGACCATGGGCCACTCGCTAGTGATCCGACACAGGGCTCCGGTGTGCACGCTGTGGGCCACAAGACGGACCATGTTCAAGCTACAAGACCTTATTGGGTCAAGGAAGTAAAAGTAAATAATTTACAGCGATGGCTGTGATCATGTCTCACTGCCAAGTTTTCACCGTAAACTGGATGAAGCAAGGGACCTGTCGGCTAAGCAGGCCTCTCCTCAGCACAGGGCCTAAACTGGCAGGGAAGCGCTCAGCTAAGGTGGGGAAGCGCAGTGAGCACTTGCATTTTTAAAGCATTAATTCTATTTTCAGTTTTTGTTTTGTTTTTATTCGTTTGTTTGCTTGTTTTTGGAGGTAGAGCCTTAGGGAGCCCAGGCTGGCCTGGAACTTGAGGTACTCCCCCTGCCTCAGCACTCTTAGCCCTGGGATTACAGCCATGAGTCACCTATACCAGATTAAAAAGATAACAGAAAGTATTAAAGGTGACGGGCATGAGAGACTGGGACACTGCCTGCTGAGCTAAAGAAAAATAAAAAGGCTAAAAACTTCAGATAAAAATTCGACATCAGGGAAAACGAGGTTTGCTCAACATCCTATATTCTCACACTTAGAACTACAAAGAACGCCATCATTTGGAGTTCCTGAAGACCAGAGACTATGCGGACCAGTTCCTTGCTTGCCTGGCCTTCTCTCACTGCACTGTGAAACTTTTGAAGCCCAGGCTGGCTTTCTCATGGAAGGGGCATTCACACGTGATACGTAAGGGAACAAAAGAACAATTCTAAAGGGTCATCAGGACCTGTGCCATCTTAATCATTAGGGTCCATCGAATCCTGCAGATAGCCACTGCCAATTTCTGTGTGAAAATATCTTTAAAGCCAATCTGCCATTACTATAAATTATTAGTAAAGACGGCGGGTGGGGGAGGAATGTGCCTTTTTACTCTACGAGTTCTTAGATATTTTCAATCAAATGTCATATTCTTACTTGATATTGAAGTCTGACTAAAAAGAGCATATTTGACCAATCTGCGCAACATGATGGATAATGAATCTGGCAAACAAATGGGTGAATGCAGACGTTCCATTACCATTCTCGCTTCCGATAGCACAGGATGCTTGTCACCACGCCAACAATGACAGCCACGGCCACTGGGATGAGGATGGCGATAATTAATCCCACAGCTGAAAGGAAGCAGTTATAAATATTGAAAATCACCTCTGGAAGAATAAACTTAAATTAGGATTAAGTGTTATTTGAAGAGACAGAAAAAAAAAAATCTAACCAATCCAGGGACACTGAGAAACAGCAGAATTGCTCAACCCTGTCATTGGTAACACAGGGCCAGATGTTTCTGGTGTGAGGAGGGGAGGGAAGGGCTGTCCTGGTCGCGGTGGGAGGCTTAGCCACATCCTGGTCTCTACCCAGGAGATGCCAGCAGCACTCCAGTTACCGTCAAAAACACCCCCAGGCACTGCCAAGGTGTCTTCGAGGGGGCAAAACCACCTCCCACCGAAACACAGCTTTAGTACACCACAGTGTCATGGCGCTGTACTTCAGACCTGGATGTGAACTCCATCCTGGCTGAGGGGAACACTCAAGTTGAACCAGAAGCTCTCCCATGACAGTAAGGGCTACTTGTTGAGTGCCATTTCAGACGTACAAAGTGTGGTGTTTTACTAACCTTTAATGAATGTTCCTTACACACTTCCCTAGACATATTAAAATCAAACTAGCTGGGGAAAATATTTAAACTGAACTTAGAAAAAAAATCCACTATGCATTTACACTTCTAGATTTTGGGTGCTTCCCTAGATTAATTAATTTCTTATATATTCATTGGGAAATAGTTTGTTCAAACTGACAGGAAAACAAAACAAAAAGTCCTCTCGTGACTTTTAACACTCTCCCCATTCTGACATAAAAATACGAAGCCTTAAAGCAATGGTTCTCAACCTGAGGGTCGTGACCCCTCTGGCAAACTTCAATCTCCAAAACATATTTACATTATGATTTACAACAGTAGCAAAGTTATAGTTATGAGGTAGTAATGAAAATAATTTTATGGTTGGGGGGGTCACAGCACCAGGAAGGCTGAGAACCACTGCCTTAGGGCTCGGAACAAAGATGCCTGGGCAGCCCCCAGACGTTAGAGACAGTATCACTTCAATGGGGAAGGCATTTCTAGGGCATTGTGGAACTTACAGTTTTCCTTGGTCACCACAAACATGCTCTTCTCTGGACCCAGCCCTCCATGCGTGTAGGCTCGCAGGACCAGGTGGTAGCTGGTTTTCCCCTGAAGATCAGCAATCCTCAGCGTCTTCTGGGATATGTCAGTGATATTCTTCAGCTTGATGTCAGAATGACCTAAAGCGAAGAATAGTCTCACTCATTCTAAGGTCACTTTAAACACTCGGACATGCAACCAGGCACCCTTTGGAAAACAAGTCTGACTTCTGGCCACACCCAGACAAGGATCTGGGGCCACCTTCCGTTCTATTCCTGCCAGCCACACCATCTAAACTCTTTAAACTCAGGCTTCTCTGACTCTGCAAGGGAACAGCATGGCTTGGCTCCCAGCGACAGTCAAGTTTCCAGGCGTCTTCTTTAGAACAATGCCTGGCATAGGGCGGGCAACCCGTGAAAGTCACTTCAGAGAAAGCCCTGAAACTCAAAGGCACTCAACACAGGCCCTTAGGAAGCAGTGGCAGAGACTGGGCAGGGCAAAGGTGAAGGGCAGTAGACATGACCTCAGTCCTTAGGAAAGGACGCACATGGTGGGAATTCTCAACAATAGGATGCTATGAGGATGCTTTGGGATCACTTCAAAGGGAAGGGTGAAGATTGGTTAACTGTTTCATTCATGAAAGTCGCGACCAAAATAATGTAAGGCGAGAGCTGAAACAGCCAAGCAGTAATAAACAGTGACTGATGAAACGAACCAGGTCCTTCTGGCCCCTTGCCTCCACGGCCACCTAGAAATCAGGGAGCCTTTCTGTAAGAGTTCACCTGGATTTCACAACAGCAAGCTTAGGTAACCAGCTCTTAGCCTATGTTTGTTCAGAAAGGATGGAGGAGGTTTAGCTCCTTTAGACTCACTATCCTTGCCTGTCCCCTACCACATTCACAGAAAAGCATCACCATATTGGGTGAGGGAATTCAATGCTCACATTGCTACAATCACAGAAGATTGGTCATTGATTTTTTTTTAAAAAGCTACTTGGTATATTTGCATTTTTCTTTCCTATTGTAATTGCTTTCTGCCCTTCTTTTGCTTAATTGTTTTAAAATTTCTATGTGCTAATTTCTCAGTTCTTCCCATACGCTTCAGCGAATCCTCAGTACATTTTCCATGTATGGAAGTAACCAACCCTCAGGCTCCCACTTCCTCCTGATGGGGGCTGCTCTTCTAGCCCCTGTGGCATATGCTGCCCTCTCCACTGACCCTACCCCACTTCCCAGCTCCTTTCTGCAAGTTCCTCCTTCTCTTCCAGTCAGTGAAGCAGTCTTCCTTCTAGCAGATTCCAGAGAAAGGCAGTACAGGGGAAGGAAACACTCGCAGCCTTGTATGCCTAGAGAACCTTGGTCCTACCCTGCTACTGTCTGACAGAGAGGCTGGCTGCAGAATTTTAGGCTAAGAATAGCAGTCACCCAGCGTTTTGAAGACATTTCTGGAGTATCTTCCAGTACCCATTGACAGGCAAGTCTGCCACCATTTTGATTCCTGATTATAACTAGGGCTCGGAACCCCTTCTTTGTATTCATGGTTTTTCTTTTCTGCCTCTTTTGTTATTAAATACAAAACCACATTTTAAAAAATGAATAATATCCTATGGTATAGAATATGCCACACTAGCAAGAAGTGGACACCCTTCTGTGGGACTCACAAGGAAAGGATTCACAGTAAGTGATTCTGACTTTTGAAGAATTTACATGCCATTTATTGTACACCTTCCCAGACAGCCTTGGGAACGGTTATTTAGCTATGCATTAGACTTTTCTCTTCATGTGTATTTTAGCACTGTAACCGATGCCGCATTAACTCACCCGTCTCGAAACTCCTTGTCTTAGGTGTATCTCGCTCTCCTTTCTGAAAGTAAAATAAATACCCTCTTAAAAAGCCGCGGAGCTCTTCCACAGGGATGTCTTCCCATTTTACTAAGATCGAATCTGCAGAAGTATCTTCCACAGTAAAATTCGGTGCCACAATTGGAGCTGTCAAAACAAGAAACCACTTGCTGAAGGGTGGGGCACCAGCAGCTTTTGAGGGGGCTGACTTCAGAGACGGCGAACCGTGGCACTAAACTGTATTCTCTACTCCGTCATGAACCCCGCAGGCAATGGGCCAACACTTCCACACTGATGACCAGCGGAGCTCAGGAAGGAATCATAGCCTTGACACACATCCAGGGATAACCTGTGCCACATCTTTAAGTGACCACTCGAACAGACTTCATGCTTAGCCCCCCTTTTTATTTAGTCCTGGATACATTCCCAAGTTTAAGTGTCTATAAACACAAAGCAAGTATTTTTGACAGCCTTGATTTAGCTTTCTCAATGCCAATACTGAAACTGTGAAATAAACAAGTATATTTTTATTGGAGAATAAGTGATTAAAAAATTTAAATTTAAATTTGTGACAGACATTATTTTATCTTCCTTGATCTAAACAACTAAATCAATATATTTTGGAGACTAACTCTTGCTATTTTCCTATTCATAATTTCTCATGTTATCCAAACTTTAAAAAAAAATAACTCATTGATTTAACTTACCTAATTCTTCTATGTATCCAATTATAGAACGCAACAATTGATATCCCTGATGAGTGCACCCATAGAGGTAAAAATTATATCTCACTCCTGGCTGAAATTGATCTGTAGGATGAACAAAATCAGTGAACACTCATAAGTTTATGTAGGTAAGCAAGAATATTTATTCTAGAAGCATAAAAATGGACAACATGATAAAATTTCCCAATCTAATTGCAAACAGGTTTACTGTGAAAACATATTGGTACTTTTTAAATAAAACTGGCAAACATTTAGGAGCATTAAGCAAAACTTGAACACCTTCACTTCTATAGTAATAAAAATCTTCGAGATCGTGAGATGACATTTCTTAGAAGAGAAAAAACTATGACTGAGGTTGACATCTTGTTCTTGCCTCCCAGATGCCACCCAGTCTGTTCACTACGCAACTTCGTGGTCACAAAGTACTAATGAATGATTCTGCTTTCCTCTGTGCAAGAAACAACATCTCTCCCCTAGTCCCAGAGCACTGAAAACTCCACTCCAGCTCAGAACCTCAGGGACAAAGGAACCAGGCAGGCCTTGGAAGTTTGTTTCTCCTCCTAACACTCACTGAGCAGGACTCGCAAGGAAGTATCTTTGGCTTTTTATTATTATTAATTGTTAGGTTAGCACACAGAGTAAGCCATCACGGCATCTTCACACGTTCATACTTACACCTGGGTCTCTTGCCCCGCCTTCCCTTGTGTGCACCCCACCCCACCCCTGCTAGTTTAGTCTCTTTCTTCAACCCATGAAGCACCTTTTAATGTCTCATCAGTTACACAACCCAACAGAGCATGCAAGACGTGAGAAACGCAGACATTCACAGAGCCACATGCCCAACATGGAGAAGCTGGCAAGCATGGGGAAGAAACACGGGCAGGCGCCAACCATGACTCTCATGGGAGATGTATGGGATCTTAAGTGAAGTACCAATCAAGAACACGAAGATCAGAACAAGCCCTCTAAGCGACCTTTGAAGAGGATGGTGAAAAACCATGAAGCAGCTCATCTTGGAAGAGGATAATGCTTTAATAACGTTCTAACAGTGCAGGAGCTATCAGCTCCTGTGTGGAGCAACCATTCCAGTGTGGTTAACGCAATGGCTCCTTAAACCTCATGCCCAAAGAACACCTGAATTCCACAGGTCACAGCGAGATGGTCAACCTCAAAATAACATGCTCTAAAACTGGTTTTTGTCTCTTTTTAACTTTTCTCCCATCACGATTTTTTCTCAAGTGTTTGCTCTGTGCTTCCAAGTACTAAGCAAATACTGATGGAAAGTCAACTCAGCCCAAGTGCATTCTATTGGGGGCCCTTCTTCATTGCAGCAAAGGTATACTTCAGGCTATGGTTTTATACTGCCTGTAAACCCATGCCTTGTTTTATGTTAAAATTACATGCTATCGATATGTCACTTAAAAGGGACTGGAGGGTGGCACAGATATCATGACAGAGAGTGGAGAGCTGAAGGAGAGGAAGCTGCATTAAGAGAAGAACCAGGGAAGGGCCTGGCCCAGAAGCTCAGTAGGGAATAAAAGCCGAGAGCCCCAGCCTTCTGAAGCGTTGAGTAGTCCTGCATTTGAATTCGGGTACCACTACACTTGTCCGAGTACTCTGTGCCTTTGTGTCCTCAGCCACTGCAGAGACCCTGCTCACACACAGCAGCACTTATTACAGTGGCTTCTCCCCATCCCGAGGGACCTCAATCACACCTTGCTCTCCCAGAAACACTGACCATGATGCCCCGTCCCAGGGCATCCCACTTATTCTGAAATCCCAGGAGGGAGAGGAGAGAGCAGAGGCTCAGTGTGAGGCTCAGTCAAGTCAGCCCCACATGAGAGGAATCGGGAACAGGTGCCGGGACGAGGAGGATGGAAGAACGGAGGGCGGCCAGAGGAGAAAGGAAGCACCTCGAAAGACAATCATGACTTCAGTCAACTGCAGAAGTGCCCAAGCAGAAGGGAAAATATCTGAACTCACATGTGGTTAATCAATGAGGGAATTCCCACCCTTTGACAGAGTTTCCAAACAATAAACAAGAAGAACCTGTCTTAGGGAGAGAAGCAACTAGGGACCTCTCACTCTCCAGCTTGCTTCCCCAACAGATGAGGAAGGACCAGGAGCTGGTGATTCAAGAAGGATCATGACCTACAGACCCAAAACTGGCCCAAGAGAACCCCAAAGGTGTAGGCACACACTGGTTCAGCAGAAGGCACGGCAGTACCAAGGAGGGAGGCCTCTGCTTCCAAAGGAGAGCGGGGTTAGTCTGTGGGGTCCAAGCCTCCGTGGGTGCCACACTTCTCAGGCTGTACCTATCATGAAGGGTTGATTGTGGCAGCAAGGCCGCAGTGACCCGGGTCCTGGACAATATAAGGCAAAAAAGGGCACTGACTATGTCGTCTCCTTTCTTTGGTGGTGTTTTCTGTGCTGCTTCATACTTGACCTAACTGTTCTTCCTACTAAAGTCTATTTTATCAATACACGGCCATTTATTCCCTTATCTGCTACTTAGCTATAATTTTCAGATTACAAACAATGCTATCAAGAGCACTTTCGGAGCTGGGTGTGGTGGAGCACACTTTAAATTTCAGCAGCGGGTGAATCTCCGAATTTGAGGCCCTACCTCAAAACACAAAAACAGATGCAGATATACACTCCTCTTTGATGACATCTCTGAGTAAATCCCTGGACAAGGAAAACCCACCTCCAAGGGTTAGTCTTTCCCAGAGACACGCCACAAGCCACACTGAATTAGGATAAATGAGGTCATGCCTGCCGACAGTATCCAGTCACATCTGTGTGGCTTTTAAACCTCCCCTCCCCCCCGAAGGCCTGGGAGAGCCATGAGTTCTTCTTACCAGATTCTATTACAGCCTCGGTGCTGTTTGAAGGAACCTTTATCCAGTCCATGAGGCAGGGCTCAGAACGAGATGAGTTGCACCATTTAATGACGTAGTCACAGGTCATGTTGGGGTCAGAATGCCAGGTGAGGAAGATCCTCTTTCCCATTCCAACAGCTTGTTCTACTATGACGCCATCTTCAGCAAGGTAAGAGAGACATTTTATCGGCAGTCAGAGAAATACCAAAGGGCAAGTCTTAAGAAAATGGACGGTAGTTATAAAAATTATTTCACTGTAGATAATTCTAAAATAGTAGTTGAACTAGATGTCAATATTTAGCAAAGAAGTGTTGTAGTATTAACCTTATTGGAATAACGATAGCATTTACCTTTATCCAGAAAATTAATGACACAGAAGTTGAGGAGAGAAACTGAAAAGCTTCTAGAATCAGGTAGACGCACACTAGGGGCTAGGCTGGCACGGGGAGGAGGACCACAGCATGACCATGTGGGGTGAGAGAAGGAGGCAGGGGGCTGGGGAAGGGCCAGGGGACAATTAACTCTTGCTCTCACCGTCCACAGTGAGCAGAGCTCTATGGGAAAAGGAGCCGCACAGAGGAGGCAGACGGAGCACCCGGAAATGAAGAGCTGGCCATCTGCTTTCCAGGACTCACGCACCCCAACCCAAACACGGGGCTGAGGGAACCATCTAGGGGCAGCACAGAGGGTGGAGAATGGCTGAAGCAGCAGAGTTTGAGGTGGGATGACTCGTGTGGGCAGAAGCATTCCCAGAGACCATGAGATGCTGGGGTGTGGAGTGTGTGTGCACACACTGGGGAGCAAGGGTAGATCTGTGGTTGTGGGAGGATTACCTTACTTTCTGCTAGACCTGGGCCTAAGGGATAAGTGAGGAGGGAGGTGAGGTGTGAGGGACCAGAGTAGAGGGCAGCACAGTTAGGGCCAAGAAAGGGGAATGGGTTCTTACAGGGACACGAAAAGAGAATGACTGCTCCAACTCATTTATATGTAAGGGTCTGGTTAAAGAACAAAACAAACAAACAAAACAACCCCATATAGAGAAAGGATTTTCAAATAAATTTGCGCTCATAAAGCAGCTACTCGTCCGGACGTCAGACTGCTTTCGGGCTCAATGTACCTACAAAGCCACGGTGCAAATGTGAGCTGAGGCTGTGTAGCCTCTGACTCTGGGAGTGAGAACCACGGGCTGCTGATGTCAGTGTGTGAGCTGTGACACAGTTAGATCTGAAACCACCTTCTCAAAGACACACAGAATAGGCAGGGTCAGAAAGCTCCAGTTAGAGACAACACAGTAATTAAAGAGATACAACTGCCGTCTTTAAAATGCCCAGGTCCAAGTGAGGGCTCGCTGGACGCCTTGCTGAGCCCTGCGCCTGCACGTGCCATGCCATCTGCCATGCCCTCCACTGCCTAGGTTTCGGGCTGTGCTGTGGCCTGGGTGTGGCCAAGTCTTTGAAACGACCCTGCTAAACCTTCCTGCTTCATAATTCTCTGTGATCCCCGCCTGGGACAAGTCAATGAACCAGGCCAGTGCCAAGAAACCACCACAAGCGAGCGCTGAGAGACATGCGGGGGAAACCCAACCAGACTGTTTTTCTTTCTGTTCAGAGTGGGCCCATAAAAAGCTGTTCTCATACTGGGGAAGGACAGCAAATGAACTCAGGAAGTAACTGGAAGAAGAGGTGGAAGTGGCCATTTAAAACTCATGACTCAGAAAGCCGTCTAGCTTTGGGGGAAGAGGAAAGGCTAGCAGGTGGTGGGGGTGGGGAATTAGTGAAGGGCACCAGAGGTAAAGATGGTTCAAGTAAGTTATGTACGGATGTGTGGAAATAGCAAGCTTTGTGCTCTTAGTATATTCTTAAAAAAAAAAAAAAGTGCATGTGAAAACCAAGAGGGATTGTGGTGAGTCACTGGCAATCTGTGGCAATTTAGAGGCAAACACTGACATTTTAAAATTCCATCTGCTGGATTTTTTGGTTTTCAAAACCCTTACTAATGAAGCTTTCTTATCAATATGGAGAATTTCTATGTTGGGTTTGGAGCTGGACAATCAGGAGTTCAAGGTCATCCTTTGCTTCACAGCAAGTTCCAGGCCAGCCTGGACTATACAAGACCTTAGCTAAAAAGACAATTATAAACAATGACAACAAAAAAACACACTCAAGGAGAAAAAAAATTATCAATGACCACAAAGCTGCCAATTAAAACAAGTGCCTTTTTCTGCACAATGGGCTGCAAAAAAGGACAGACAACAGAAACCCTTAGACTTGGAAAGAGAGTTTTTAAAAGGTCTTTGACCAGTTTAAAGTATTGCCTCCCAAGATTGCTGCCCACGACCAGAACTCCTCATACTCTGTGACAAGCTAACTAGATACAGTAATTATTATCTTTCACACGTTTACAGGCTTCCAGTCAATACTGAGGATACCCAGGAGGCTGAGGCAGGAGACTCAAGTCTGGCCTGGTTACCTAGTGTGTTCGAAGCTAGCCTGGACCACATAGCAAAATCTTGTCTCAAAACAAAACAAAAAACTACTACCGACTGCAGCCCTCAGTGAGCAGCAGCGGACACTCCTGTACTTGGTCCTCTGTGTGTATAGACAGACATGCTGTCGCATGGGAGGAGCAGGCTCATGAGGGGAGCTGGCAGCACCCACGGTTTCTACTTCCATCCGCTCCTGTACGTTCTCCCGAGCACTCACCGTTCGGGATTTCCATACTGGCTATTTTAGAAGGTGGCGATGGGCCAGCAGAATTCTTTGCCACCACACTGATGATGTAGTCGTTTTTATCCAGCTGCATCTCTGCTCTGTGTTGAGGATCGAGGATCTCAGAAAGGGACTGGGTCTCCTCATTTGATGAGCACGATACATTATAGGAAAGAATCTTTCCATTAGCTTCACTAATGGGCAAGGGCTACAGCAAACGGAAGAACAAATTCTCTCATTAGAGCTTGCAAAAGGGTACAAGGCTTGGGCAAGGTCATCAGGCCTAAACTGGGCTAAGTTCCCAATAAAAAGTGAAAATAGACTATGAAGCTATCAGGAGTGTGAAACTTGAATTTTAAAATTCACTGATGCCATGTTTTTTTTTTTTTAAGGCATGAAAAGGTAAAAAAGAAGCACACTTTTTAAGTACCGAAAATCCACAGAAATGTAAACATTAATATAAAACTGTTCAATTTTTATAATTTCCAGAAGCAAAAATGAAAGACATGGCCCGAAGGACTGAGCCACTAGGGGAAACACAGCAGTCTGGCATGGTGTTCTAGCACATGTATTCTTTCCTCCTTTTATATATTACATGACTGCTACAAAATCACTAGAAAAAATACAAAAATTGAAGGAAAGGGTGGCAAGATGGCTTAGCAGCTAAGGGTGACTGCCGCCCAGCCTGAAGATCTAAGCTTAATCCCTAGGACCCACACAGTAGAAGAAAGAATCCCCACAAGTTTTCCTATGAGCTCTTCACATGCGTGGTGTTATGGGCCTCACAACTATGGGCTCGAGACTGAGGCAAGAGACCCTCTCAACGCTTGGGGAATCAGGAGTGATGGGAAATGCGGGCTTGGAAGACGGCAAACTTAACCAGTCTGGGAAGCCTGGGCTCCTTGTATAGATTTCAGTGACTTTGTATTTCATGGACCATTTACCAGTACAGTTGAATACTACGTAAGCAAGTACAATTGAAAGTATCCACAAAAACCGAGTTACCATTTGTACATTAAGCATTTAAATAAAAAAAAATTAAGCATCCAAGGAAACCATAAATATTTACCTTCCAATAAATAATTAAGTTTTTTCCATCGGAGCTCCACTCTCTCCAAGTATCTGGTCCCCTTAAAGGAGCTAAGAAAGAGATTTTCGCATGAGAATTTGAAGACACAGACTGCAAGGCAGTGGACAGTATCAGCGACTAAAATGGGGTGCTTGGACTTCACTCTAGGGTATCTAGAATTATCCATAAGATGTGGCTTCCATTTCTAAAGCAATGCAACCGAGAAGCACTAGATGAAGCTAAGCTCTCAACTTCTACAGAACACAAGGGCTCAGAGAATGGGATGAAAGCATCCTCATAGTCATGTGACTGCCGCCGGGTACCTCTCTTGTATCCTCCCTGCACCCCGTTAGTGATTAGCCGCACCATCACGTAACTTACTGGCTTCTGAGGTCAAATGTCTCTTTTCATTGCTCCACCTGCTCCACTTCCAGAAGGTTTCAGTAGAACAACGAACCCGAAAAGTGTACACAGTGTATGGATTTAATCTGTCCACAGCCAAAAGGTAGCTTGAATCCTCGGCTCCTTTGATTGTGGCACTCCGCTATTTGAAAAGAAGTAAATATATTTGGGTGCTAATGTGTATATGCCATGCGTGTATGGATATATAATATGTCCATGTGCATTATACTGTTGATATTAAATCAGTCTACACTTGTGATATAAACCAACTGAACATCACACCTGTTTGTAGTTAGAACAGAGTTCAGTGTTTTAATTCTCACGAAATACTACAACAATAGAATTATGTTCCATAGTGAATGAAAATGAGGACATGACCGACCGCTCCTAGGTATGGTTGAAGAGAAGGTTTTTATATTGGAGATATGAGGGGAGCACAGCCAGACTGAATAGACCAGCCATGGGGTTGGGAGATGAAAGAGAAAGAGAAGAGAGAGGGAACAAATCACACAGGAGCTCAGAGAGCATGGAGCCAAAACAGCTGGGTTGCATAGGAACAAGAGAAGCTTATGGCTGGGTCATAAGGAATAAGAGAAGGTGGGGAAGCTCAGGGGCTGGAGAGGCTTAGGGTAGCAGGTGGGGTATGCCCACCAGAGTGACTCTGTAACAGACACTTGTGAGTGAGGCCTGAGTGAGCCTAGAGGCTAGTATAGACCTGGATATGCTAATGGCTTCACAGACATACATTAATGGGGGAGCCGTATGTCTGTTTCTCCAGAGACAAAGAGAATGACTCTCTTTTAGCAAGCAGAAACTATCTCCTTAAATGCCAGTCTTTGCAGAAAGGAATTTCTTGGGACCTAACCAACACATAGCAGCCAATAAAATACTGGAATGCATATTTAATTTAATTATTGAATCTAAATAATAATTGTCAGTTAAATTATATAGCTATTATTGTGATAATCAGTTACAGTTAATAGCTAGTGATTATTAACTTTAACACAATTTGGCAATAAGAGACGAGCTTGGGGATGAAGACATATTCCACGGATAATGAAAATCACCCTGGCAGCAAATGGTACAATTTATGCGTGCATCTATGTCACGTAGGGCCTCTAGTATGGCACTGAATATTTAGAAAAAGACAAAAAAATGAAAATAAATAACATTAAAGTGAAGCAATTTTACACAAATTTGAGGATGAATGTGCCAGGAAAATATCTGAATTCTCAGCTGCCTTTTACAAAGTGGCTTTGCAGGTCATGCTGTGCACTTCTGAATGCTTTTACCGAAACCAGTGAATTTCCAAAGTAATGTTCAACGACTATACCATTTATTTCACAGTTACCACAAATTACAAAAGGGTACAGTGTAAGTCAATCCAATTATTTCAATGTATTAAAAAGTCCTCTTCTGACTTATAATTACCAATTAAAACTTGCTTCCACTGATACACTTAATAATTTTTTTTAATATTTATTTATTTATTTTATTATGTATACAATATTCTGTCTGTGTGTATGCCTTCAGGCTAGAAGAGGGCACCAGATCTCATTACAGATGGTTGTAAGCCACCATGTGGTTGCCGGGAATTGAACTCAGGACCTTTGGAAGAGCAGGCAATGCTCTTAACCACTGAGCCATCTCTCCAGGCCTACACTTAATAATTTAAAATTCTCTTCTACTCTCCTGTGCCACTCAGTCAAAGGCGACATACAGTCAAAGCTAATTCTTAATCACCCAGTTACACGCGAGTATTACAGACTAAGCCTGACGGAATTCTGAACAGCTAAAGTTGAAGTTCTATTCTTTACTGTCCAGTTTTATAATTGTTTCAAGTGCAAATTACAATGCTGCCATTACATTTGTATATAAAGTCTTTTTTGATTTATGAATCCCTGTAATACAGTTTGCTTAGCTGTTTTTGAATAATTTTATTCATAATAACCAAAAGAAAAAGTTTATAGGAGAATCTTACTTACCACTTCTTGTTCTGAATTAGCTTTGCAAATTTCAACTTGACACAAGAGATTAATCGTTGCAAAATTTCCTGGCAAATGCCAGGAAAGGGTAACAACTGTTGAATTGATGTCCTTCACTTTCAATGAAACAGGCACATGAGGAGCAACTGGAAACAGGATTATAAAGATTAATACCTGTAAATGTTCAGGGTGAAACGGTCTGCCCTAGTCAGACAAACTAGAACCAAAGGATGAGTCTATGCGGTAGGGGAAGAACAGCAGAGAGGTACTATTAATGCCTAAACCAATACAGTCTGTGGGACCCAGAGACCTTATTTTTACTGTTACTATGCAACCAGTGCTCTCAGAGAACCAACTGCGCTCAAGGTTGTTCATCCAGTGCTGGGAAAGTTAGGCAGTAGAAGAGCCAAGTTTAAGAGGCTCGTAGTGTTCACAGAGGGTGACAAATACCAAGAGGTACTGACAGCCGTCTGTCCGAGGTATGTGTGCGGTGATGATGCAACTGACACAGGAATTCAGTGTGGTTCAGGATGGGGGGAGTCTTACAACGGCTGTGAACTCTGAGGTCAAAGGAAGAACCATACACAGGGTAAACCAGAAAACCAAACCAAACCAAACCACCACCACCAAAAACAAAAACGAAGGTGGACCAATGCAAGCAATACCTTCAGCTACAAAACGTAGCCTTTTAACTCTGGGATGAAACAGGAAATGATGACAGGATGGAATACTAGATAAAAAAGCAGGGACTGGAGGTGGCTCCGTGGTTAAGAGCACTTTACATTCTTCCCAAGGCCCTGATTTCTGTTTCCAGCACCACACCGCTGCCCACCGTGGGCAGCTCACAACTGCCTATAACTCCAGCTACAGGGGATCTGAGTCCCTCTTCTGGCCTCTGCAGGTACCTGCACATAGGCGGCACACACAGCATATACCTACCCCCATAAACAATACAAAATAAACATGCATTTGGAAAAATGCTACAAAAGTAGCAATGAGGCGCTGGGCCCTCCACCATCCACTCGTGGATGCAGCTCTTGTTCATAGCCCTTTCTTCTGCTAATCTCTGTGAGCTTTTTGGATGTGGATGAGCCTGGCAAGGGATGGCTCATTTGGGCTGACAATGGGACAAACCACAAAAAGACTACACACATCTTATTTCTGTTCTGAGCTGTGTATCATTATTGTCCCCCAAAATAAAAAAAAAATCATTGATATAGGAAGAAATTAGTAACTAAAAAACAATTTGGATGTCTCTTGGGGATATTATGCTAAGAAATGCCAGCATCAAATGGTTATACACGGTGCGTTTTTATTTAAAATACACTCACAATGACAAAATAGGGGATAAAGGACGGACAGCTGTTGCAATCTGACAGAGACAAAAAGACAGAGCGAGAGGGTGTATCTGTGTAAAGACACCGGTAACCACCATCACACTGAGATCCACACTGCCCACACAATGCAAAGGAACTCCTCATGGAAGTACTTCAGCACGTCTGAACACTCTCTAGTGAACGCACACAAAACTGAGCAAAAAGAATCATCTAGGTTAGCGGCCTAGAGAACGGTATGCACCAGTCACCTTCCTGTTCTTGTTGTCACCTCTGGGGAAAGACAGGAAGGTTCACAGAGTTGTAATTCATTATTTTTACAATAACTTTCTGCATCAAAAAAATATTTTAAAGTAAATGTTCTTAAGAACTGTCCAAGAAAATGTTCAGAAATCAAGAATGAGTAGACAAAGCTATGTATAATTTCGCTCTAAATGACTCAAATTTTTGTTTCAATTCAAAATAATCAGCAAATTTAAAGTTATTCATTTAAATGCTTTAAATTAAGATTCTTAAAAAAATAATTATAAAATTGAAAAAAAACGCTAAAGAAAATAACCAATAAACACTCATCCTTATAGCCACCTTTCATGAGTCCCAAGGCTTGTCATGTGTTATTTTTATTGTAGTGATTTTAGACCCTGGCTGGCAATAGCGGCTCACCTCTTTCAGTTACGTTGATAAGTATTACTGATTCTGCTCGTCCCAGTGGGTTGTGACCGGTCAGGGTGAAGTTATAGATTTCTTGGTCGGGAAGTATTTGGAAGGTTAAACGACAGCTTTCATTTGTAAGTGTTTCAAATCTTTTCAGTACGACGGATTTTCCCGAAATGCTGTCAGTCACAAAGAAAAATAATTTCAGGACAGTAAGATGTAAATATAGTGGAGGGAAAAACGGGCAGATTTTGATTAATTTTTATAAAAAGTTCAGTTCTAGACTAATCACAAACTCAAGGAAATGGTGTGTGATACAGAAAATAACCAGGCATAAGCCACTGCCTAGACTATCTGGGGCCCTTCTGTTTGCCTTCAGACAGAAGAGGCATGGCACTGCAACCACACAGGAGCCAGCTGCAGTCGGTCCAGTCACATGACCCCAACACAGCATGCTGGCTTGCATGGCAGCAATGTGCCAGACTCCCATGTCACTCAAGGGGTTCTTGCGAGGTTCCTGCCACCAGCACTCTTTCCCGGGGACCATTACCTTTCAGATAAAATGTAGTCTGTATTTCGTGGGCCCACCAGCCCTGTTGGCCTCCCCGGATTCCAGCTGCAAATAATCTCTTTGAAATCATGCGTCTCACAATTCAGTTTCTGAGGAACATCGGGTGGATCTGGAAGGAAAAGGAGAACAAAGTAGCTCCGTATCTTCTCCCCCAAACTGCAGTTTTACAGGCCGTTAAGTGAGATTTTGCATAACTCTCTTCAAATCATTTGCTGTTTACACGTTTCCTCCTTAGATGGTGCGGCAATTTTCTTATCACTGCTTCTGCAAGCTGTGTTGTTACAGCTCGCACTGCATCAGAAATAGGGGATTAAAACACTCTAGAGAGTGACTTGCAACTCAGCAAATTCCCAGCAGCAAGGTGAGAAATGAACTAAATTTCTTTTTCCTTAGACTCTACTTCAAAGTCTTCCCAGCTAAGCCACCAGAACCTACAGTCTGGAACCACTATCACGTCCCATCTATTTACACACTGGGATTGAGAAAGTTCTGTACATGGGTAAGATTCCTGGCAGATGCTCACAGAAACTATCTGCTCTGCCTTTACTTTGGGGCCGAGGAAAAAGAAAAAGGTCAGGTCTGGAGGAAGATGCAAAAGCCGTAGAGTAAAATCTAAAATCGCCATGGTCCGGCACCTTATTATAGAAACAGATCGCTATAATCATGGGTAACCAAACACAAAGAGACACTGGCCTATCCTAATGCTGTATTTATATAAATACTTTCACTTTCTGTGAAAGTTAAAAACCATTAATCTGCCTGTTGAAATACTCTGCAAAAGTAATTTTGTTTTTGAAGGAAGTGAAGTTTTCAAATGGTACCCAGTTGTCAACCAAAATACATTTTTTTCTATACTCCTCCTAGAGATCCCAGTAATGCTTCAATTTTTATTTATTAATATTGCATGTGGGCCATGGAGCATGTGTAGAGGTCAGAGGACAGCTGGGTGGAACTGCCTCTCCCCTTTCATCTTTATACGGTTCCAGGGATCCCAGTCAAGTCCCAGGACTGTGAGACGAGTGTCCTTGCTTGCTGAGATTTCAGAGGCTCCTCCCATGACATTTTAGCTAATACTGAGGTTGACTAGTGAACTAGACAATTAGATAAACAATGGTGTGCTTATTTTGAAAACTGTTTTAAACCTAAGGCCAAATTACCCACCATTTTATTAAAATTACAAGCTGAAAATCTGGACTACATTTATAGTGATGATTATATTAGTATATGAAGTATGCTTATTAATCTACTTAAAGTCCAAATAATAAGAACAAATAAAAAAGAAACAGGAATATGATAGGAAGTAAAAAAATGAGAAGACAATCTTTGAAATGTACTTATTTTCTTATCAAACAAATTAACTTTTAAAAGAATTAAATTGAAATTAGGTAAATCTAAATATAAATCCCCTATTTTTAATATACCAGCAAATATAAAATACAATTTTGAAAATATTGTTAAGTGGGGCCACGGTGGGACACACCTTTAATCCTACCCTCTAGTGAATGCAAGCTTATCTCTGTGAGTTCGAGGCCAGCCTGGACTACCTAGGAATTCCAGGGCAACTAGGGATACAGAATGAGACAATGTCTAAAAACAAATTAACATAAGAAAACACCAAGTAGCAAGGAATAAATGCAAGATATCAGAGAGCCTGTATTGCTAGAATAGTTCACTGATAGAGAAATCCCTAGAACAGACTAAAAAAACATAAAATCCACTCAAACTGTCTCACACACCTTTAATCATGAGACCCAGAGACAAAACTCAGAACTTACAAACTCACAGTAGCGAAAACAAGGGCATCGTGGCCACAGGTGGTGCCCGCCATAGGGGAGGAAGTAGAAAGTTCAACATCAAAACTAAAAGTCCTAAGCACATAATAATCTGAGGTCATGCCACAGAAGCTGCATGGCAGGCCTGCCGGCCACCGCAACATCGAGGCACATTTTAGGCTGCAGGAGCCGTCAATCGCCTTGACAGAGGTCTCCCTGAGCAAGGGCACCCACGCTGTAACAGAGGTCTCCCCGAGCAAGGGCACCCACACTATAACAGAGGTCTCCCCGAGCAAGGGAACCCACGCTATAACAGAGGTCTCCCCGAGCAAGGGCACCCACGCTATAACAGAGGTCTCCCCGAGCAAGGGCACCCACATTATAACAGAGGTCTCCCCGAGCAAGGGCACCCACGCTATAACAGAGGTCTCCCCGAGCAAGGGCACCCACGCTGTAACAGAGGTCTCCCCGAGCAAGGGCACCCACGCTATAGGCAGACAACATGAAGAATAAGACTTCTCAGCTGTCGTACTGCTGCCCTCAACTTTTTTTTCTTCCTTCCTTCCTTCCTTCCTTCCTTCCTTCTTTCCTTCCTTTCGTTTGTTTCTCGAGGCAAGGTTTCTCTGTAGCTTTGGAGCCTGTCCTGGCACTAGCTCTTGTAGACCAGGCTGGCCTCAAACTCACAGAGATCCGCCTGCCTCTGCCTCCCGAGTGCTGGGATTAAAGGCGTGTGCCACTGCCGCCCGGCAACTATGCTACTTTAAATGCTGGGAAAGATACAGTGTGCTATTAAAATCACTATAATATTTAAACCTGGGTACTTAAGAGTTTACATTAGTTAAGCGGGAAATTAATATGTATGAAATTATTAGGTGTATACTAAGGACTTTGAATCAACTATGACGTTAGGAATTTAAACTAAACCTTAGCTGCTAGATGTCTTAACCTTACTGTGAAACTCAGAACTGACAGCGGAATAGGTAATGAAGGAAATGAGTTCCAGGCTCCCATCCAAGCGTTCTAGAGCCTCTGTTTAGTATCTGCCATAATGACAAGGAAATAAGGAAAAAACAGAACCAGCTGGCGGAAAAGAAATTAAGGTTGGAAAGAGCATCACAGGCTAAGAGGAGCGAGGTAGCACGATATACTTACAGCCTGCAAAGACAACCGTCCCATACACATTATCTTCTGTTGTGAAAACCACATTTGTTCCACTGTTTTCAGAAACGGAAATGTTCTGGATACGGATCGCAACGTTTTCCCCATAAAGATGGATAAGGGGACGGAATGTCTTGCCAATCTGTCCTGACAGCACTTTTGTTGGACTGACACAACAAAATGTTATGTCTGAGCCTGCAAGAATCACTTTGTCTTGAGGAAAAACATTGGTCTCGGAATCAGGAGTCCCTAGAAAGAAACAAGAGGAATCGCAAACATGTCAGATGTCTTTTACACAAAACCACCTCCTTACGACATCACCTCCTAGGATGATTTTTATTTTCATTTACTTATTTACTTACTTATTTTTGTCTCTATTTTTATATGAATGTGATCATGGTATGTAGGTGTGTGCATACGTGGAGACTATGAGCTGACATAGGGCATCTTTCTCAATGTTTCTCCACTTTAGTTTCTGAGATGGGGCTCTCACTGAACCTGGACCTTACCAACCAGCTAAGCTAGACAGAAGAAAAAGCTCCGGCCATCTGCCAACACCCACCCTTGGAGAGCCAGGGCTGCAAATGTCACCATGCCCAGCTTTAAGGTAGGTACGGGGGCTTGGGGTCACAGAACCGCTTGAGTGGCAGGCACTTTACCAACAGAGCCCCTTATTTTTTATTATTTTGAAACAAGGTATTATTCTGTAGCCCGCATTGGCTTGGAATTCACCAGGAAGCCAAGGCTGACCCAAAGATTGCAGCAATCCTCCTGTCTCTGCTGAATGCCACCACACTTGACTCTTAAAATGAGCTTAAACTGGGCTGGAGAGATGGCTCAGAGGTTAAGAGCACTGGCTGCTCTTCCAGAGGTCCTGAGTTCAATTCCCAGCAACCACATGGTGGCTCATAACCATCTGCACTGAGATCTGGCGCCCTCCTCTGGTGTGCGGGCATACATGGAGGTAGAATGTTGTATACATAATAAATAAAGAAAGAAAGATGAGCTTAAACTAGTTCAGTAACACATACTGTGAAATACATGAAGATGTGAGATAATGCAGGTCTCTTGGGTTTCAAAGAAGTAAGAGACAGGCAAGAATTGAAACCGTGGCCTTATTTACTTATCCAGGGACAGAAACAGATCACAGGTCAATGTCAATGGTCATAGGTTAATGTTATATGCACAAAGAAAACACCTAGTTTATTTCTTGGAAACTAATCTGTGTTTTTGGAGCGGATTTACATCTCATGCGCCAACAGGTGGGAGGCACCCCACAGCCTAACTAGCAGCTGGTTCTTTAATCACAGCTCTGCAGGTTAAGGTCAGGGACCCCAGCTCCACACCTAACAGCTGATCTTTATACAATGGCCTCCGGTCACCTTTCTACCCCCCACTCTTCTCTGCCATCTGGCTTCTACCTCTACTGATCTACGGAAGTGGATCACTGGCTCCATGTTCGATCCAGGAACCACTCCTCATTCATCGTCCAAACTCATCCAAACTCCCTGTCTCTTGGGTTCTACCACACTGAACTTTCTGGGCCACTCGCAGCCCTTACTTAGGCCACAGGTCTTTCTTCAGTATTGTTGCAGACAGGAGAGCTCCTAAGTGTAATCTTGGCCTTCAGAACGTAAGCACTTCAGATCATATACACATCTGCGATCCCCGAAGGGGCATCTACAGCGCCACCCATGTCTCTGGATGCCAGACTGGCATTCCCACCTCACCACTCGGTGAGACTGCACTTTCCCAGCCAACCGGTTCTGATAGTTTGCTTCTGTGCCAACAGTCTCTCCAGCTATCCAAAATAACAGACGCTGTTGGCGCGGCTTCTTTCCATAAGCACCCACTCCCCAAATCAGATTCTGCTTCTCACATCCCGTCCCCCTTACTTCTGAACTTAACTGTCCTGAGTTATATTTACAGTCTCTTGCTCAACTGCCACAGATTCTCCTTATTTACCCAGCTGCTTCCGCTCCTTCCTTATCTGATGTTGCTCCGTGGAGTGTCCGCCTGCAGCGAACACCAAACATTTTCTAGACCTCATTTATGGTCACTGACGGCCCCGGCCCCCACTCGCCCTGCCAGCACTGTTCATCCACCTGTTGGAAGAGGTCTGTCTAACTGACAAACGGTTTTCAGCGCAGCTTTCTGCAGCCCGTTTCAGAGTTTAATCCCCAGTCTGGGGTGGCCGCTTTAGAAGACAGCTGCTGGGATTCGGAAAACCAAGAACAAACGCTAACACTTACTCTTAAGTAATCTACCTCACGAGGAACAAGGGTCTGTAATAGTAAGCTTACAAGAAATGTTCTTCAGGAAGCTCCAGGCACTCCACTTTTTAGAGCCGGAGAAACGGTGATGGTTGATGTACTGTCTGATCCCCACAGAGTGAGGAGCGCATTCCAGGGGCAGGTCGGAGGTCCAGCTCCACTGGTGAACTGTATCTCTACCATTCAGTGTCGTGTTGAAGGACGCCTAAAAATAAACACAAAGTTATGCTTCCAAATAGCGGTCCATTCTGCGTGTCTCCAGGATAAACAGCCAGGAAGAACCCCACAGAATATGCGCAGTCAGCCACAGAGCCATCTTATGAAGGCAAAGGGGCTGCACTTTTGTAAAGTGGCTTGCTTTCTCTAGAACAGTGGGTTCTCAACCTTCCTAATGCTGTGACCCTTTAATACAGTTCCTCGTGTTGTGGTGACCCTCGCCATAAAATTATTCTTGTGGCTACTTTATAATTATAATTGGCAACTGCAGTGAATTGCAATGTAAATATATGATAAGCAGGATATCTGGTAGGTGATCCCTGTGATAGCAAAGGGGTCACAATCCACAGGTTGAGAACCACTATTATAAAGTATTAACAAGAAAGTTAGGCCAACACAAACATTACTCAATTATGTTCCCTGATTGACATTAGGTCCTACTGAATTACCATACAGGTGTTGAGACTCGTCAAGGCCTTCAATGAAGCAACTTAAGAAATATGTTGCTATAGAAATGATTTCCATATTTTCATAGAGGAGAACCTGTATCTTGAAGAAACAAAGCCAAAGAGAGAGGGACCACACACGCGCGCGCGCGCACACACACACACACACACACACACACACACACACACGAGATCAAAAGGCAGGTGAGAAATAGGAAAAATAAGGCACCAGAAGACTAGTCTGAAGATCCATTTTCTCAAGAAGAAAGATTCCAAGAAAAAAGGAAAAAACTAGAATGGGAAACCAAAGAAATAAAACAAGTTCCTAGGGAAACAGACGAGACCGAGACTGTAGTGCTCAGTGCTCAGCAATGCAGATAAAGCTATAGACGCACGAGAAAAGAGGGAAGCAGAAAGACAAAGCAGAAAGGGCTCTCATCCTCCACTGGGGCAGTTGAAAACCACTGCTGGAAACCATAAAGAAATAGCTATGTAAGCACGTTATTTGCAAAAATGGAGCTAATTAACGGAAAGAATCGGCTAATGGAGTTAACAACGCAGATGTAATCCTAGAACTAGGAAGACAGAGGAAAACGTACTGCAAGCTACAGCAAAGCCCTGTCTCAATAGACAAATACAGGCAGGCCTGTTCCTAAGGAGAGACAAGCGGGAAATGGGAGGGTGGGCTGTATGGACTGCTGGGGCCTTCTTCTACCCATCCTCAGGCATGTGGGACATCTTCTGGGGCTGTGTACAGCATGTGCCTTAACTGAAACACTACTGCCTAGCATTCCTCTTGCCCTAGCATCCGCGTGACACCTGGCCGACTTATCACACCTGTTCTTCTGTCTTAGAATAAGAATAAAGTGAGTGTAAGTCATACAAAACCACTGAAATATTGAGTCGGGGGAGAAAGAAAAAGTAGTGTATATAATGGTATTTCAGGCTGGTAACCTAAAGCTTACTAATTTCTCAATTATTTTATTCTTATTATGGTTAAATGTTTTAAATATTTATTTTATGTATAATAATAGACAAAGATAAAATAACAGATTGAGTAAAATAAACTGAAAAGAAGCTTTTATTTCATTTATGCAAGGACATGTGCATTTAAAAGGCTGGGCATTTACTGGATCCAACAGGTAGAATTGGGAAATAGTTCTCCCTTAATTTCTCAACTTTCTATTACAGAAGTGATTTTTTTAAAACATTATTTTTATCTTTTATGTTGCCGTTGTTGTGATCTGTGTGTACATGTAAGCGTGGCCATGCACTTGCCACGGTGTACACGGTGTACATGTGGAGGTCAAAGGACAACTTCCAGAGCTCGGTTCTCTCCTCCCACCATAGGTTCCGGGACCAGATTCAGGCAGTTGGACTTGTGCGGCTCACACTTTTACCCCCAAACCATCCCGCCATCCCGTTAATGTGGATGCCACCTTGAAACCTTTAAAGGCTGTGTGGTTTCTTGAGCATCATAGGGAAATGGATTTTTGCCCCAACTTACTAATTTTATGGGTTCCATACGCGGATGCTGTAGAACCTTAACTTCCCAGGTGACCTTCAAGGGGTACGGAAAGGCAGAGCCTTTGTCGGTCCACTTCAGGTATAGCGTGGAGGTCGCGAAGTCAGCAGACAAACTCAAAACCTCGGGAGCATCTGGAATGAAAGCTAAAAATAGGAAAGAAAAGTGAAAACGTTTAGTCAAATAAGCACTATATTTTTCACACTGTACTTCAATTTCTCACTGACTGCTAGACCGGAGTTGGGGGCAGGCTTTTATTTGTACAGCCAGCTCCCAGTGATTAAAGGGACAAAACGTCAGCTGCTTGTTTCAAAGACATATGACACATTTCCTACTGCAGAGAGCTGCAGGGTTCCCACAATGCTCTAGCATCACCTGGTCGGGGACCTGCGAGGAAGCGGTGAAAGGGCTGAACCTTTAAAAACAAGCAAGCAAACAAAGGCCAGCTGGGAAAGGGCCTCTGTGCTCCTGCAGCTTCTCACTTGTCCCCCAGCAGCCAAGCTCCTCATGTGAGGGGCCACTACCCATTTAAAGAACTAAGAGCTGCTCCAAGCTCTGAGTGTCATCAAACGACAGAGCCTATTCAGGTGATTTGGGCACTGAGTGCAGAAGCCAAAGGCTGACCGTGAAGGAGGATGGTAGAGACGGGGCAGCGTCCAGCACGGTGTCCGGGGGCCTGAGACAGACACAAGCCAGTCAGCTGGGGCAGTGATGGAGAAATCTTGGCTAGGTCAAACAGGGCAAAAAGACACTCTGCTCTGAAGAAATGACTGGATCAGAGGAATGAAGGATTCACCAGGAAAAGAAAGAAATAATCAAGATTTCTCCAAAGGGCCCCCACAAGCTCCCAGGAAGCAGCAGAGAGGAAACGGCATGAGAAGCCATGGGAAGACGCCAGCTGCTGGCTCCGGATACCAGCACTAGGAAGAGAGAGATGGGGAGAGCACTCTGCAGCCTGCCCTGTGAGAACAGCCAGCTGAATCAACGTGTGGAGCCCAGAAGAGCTTGTGCCACGGGGCTGAAAAAGGATTGTGGACACAGCTATAAAGGCTGTGTGCGACACAAAAACGCACCTTCAAGGAGCTGGTCACAACAGCAAGCATCCATAGGACAGAGCTCAAAGTCGAAGGAAAAGAGACAAAATGCAGGACCACTGGGCTGAGAAGGGGCAGGTGTCAAATAGTCCACATAAGACAGAGCTTAGGGACAAGGGATGTCAGGGGCGAGGGGATGGTTCTTTTGTATCAGTTGCTTTCGATTGCTGTGTTAAGGCACCACGGTCAAGGCAACCCAAAGAAGGTAGGGTTTGTGGGGCTTTCTGCAGGAAGCTTGGGAAGGCTGGGCCTCTGAAACTGAACTATGGAAAGTCAGCGATAAAGGCTGCTCAAGAACTCGGGCACTTGTAGAGGGAAGCTGTGTACTGGAAGGAGGTAGCAGGAAGAGTAACATGTATGTCTCCAAAACTCCCTACCCACGGGGCATGACCAAAAGCCTCAGATCAGTGAGAAATGAGGGACATGTGTGGCTTTATCTGTGAAGCATAGGCTTGCCAGTGGCAGAAGCAGAGCTACTGATGTTCTTGCAAGCTTCTTCCTCAAACGTTAGGCACGCGAGGATAAGTTAGAGAAAGTCCAGGACGAGTCCTTTCTGTTCTCACCTCAGTCATTTCCGGTGAAACTCAAGGGCCCCTAAATGAAGTCATGGTAAGTGAGAAACCACAGGAGTAAATAAATGTTCAGGGTAAGCTGGCTGGCTGTCAAATACAGGAAAATGGCAGAATAAACCATTATTCCATGTCAGTCTTGGAACCTAAAGATAAGTTTATAAACTTTGATTTTACCAAAATTTGCTGAATACTGTGTTTTACACCAGACTTAATATTTGGAGCTGCAAGTGATCTGGAAAGCGTGGATTTAATGTCTGCGCTATATAACAAAGTCAGCTGCATGTCAGCTATACAGGGGCATGGAGCACGCTCCATGGAGAACCCGGAAGTGGAAGCTGCATGAGAAAGCAAGCACATGGGTAATGAGAGGCACGAAGTGAATCTGGTGCCAAGAGAGGGCTGGTCCAGGTGCCAGCAATACCAGGACTGAGCTAGCAGCAACCGAGGGTGACTGAAAACACCATAGTGTAGTAACTTAAACACGATGAAATGGGCACCCTGAAATGTAGCCATGCTAACCCATGAAAGATGTTTCTTTCCTACAACTAACACTAAGAGCCTTTTGAAAAGCCATATAAAAACCTACTCCTGTATACGCTTCCTAAAATATATACATATATGAACAGAATTTAAATGGAGTCACCATTTAGTGGGAAAGAGAGAATGCCCCAACTAGACACATTGGGTCAACAAGTAAAACCTCTGATGCCAGAAATGGGTTATATCTTATTGAGTCATTGGTCAAAGAAATCCCACACCACCACCCCAAACATCACAGACTAATGTCAACACTATTGGCTACTCTCCATAACCAGATGGTAAGGCCCTATCACTGAAAACACAACCTCTTTAGGTCAGTGAGCATGGGGAAACTGAGCTGTACCCAGCTAGAAGCATCACCACCACTGAAGTATTTATGGTACCAGAAGATACTTTTGCATACTACTGGAGGAAAAAAGTAATCATACATTTCCGAATACAAGGCCTGTGACCTATAACAGCAAGCTACCTGCAAGATATGCTGGCACCACAGTGGCACAAATGTTATTGGAATAACCAAGCACATTTTGATTGGAATTTTAAGGCCTATTCCATGAGATGGAGCCCATACAGGGCACTCTAAACTGGGAGGCAAAGAACTTGAGACTAGCGAAGTCATAGGCCCTAGGGCAAAACCTACTACTATTGTTCTACTAAGGATCACAGCAATAAAACGACATTGCTATACCCATAGATCAGCGCATTGCTTGATAGTCATCAGAAAAGCTTCTTCTTGCCACTGACAGTAATTAACACAGAGACGCACAACTGGACAATGTTCAGAGAGTGAGAGACTTCGGAGCACTCAATTCTAAATGGGATGTCTTTATCAAAGCCCTCCCAACAAGAATCAGGGATCTATGCAGAAGAAGAGGGAGAAAGACTGTAAAGAAAAGGGGGCGGGCTGACTTGAGGAAAACACCATCTTCCAGACAAGACAGAATTGCAGCGTGTATGAACGCAAAGAGCCTGTGAAAAGCACGCAAGAGATCTGCCCAGGTTCAAACCAGACAGAATCCAGGTGGCAGGGGAAGAGAACACCAAGCCCCACTCCTAATCCAGAAGCTATTTGCAATTGATACTGAATGAGAAGGAGGTGACCCTGGGGACATCAACCACATCCCAGAGTAGGCTCCAGGTCCAGGAATGGTTGTCTGAAATAGAATGGCCTCCGTGTCTTTAGGGTTTTTTGTCTTGATTTCTTTTTTCTTCTGTTTGTTTGATTTTTGCTTGAGACAGACATGCAGGCAGACAGACAGAGAACAAATAAGCATGAATTAGGATGAGTAGGGAGGTAGGAATCTGGAAGAACTTGGGGAAGAGGAAAGATGACCAAAATACATTGTATAAAAAAGTATTTTTAAATAAAACATTTAATTATGTATAGCAAAAAGAAAGGAGGAAAAAAGAAAGAAAAAAGAAAAGAAAGAAAGAAAGAAAGAAGAAAAGATCCTTCCTTTCTTCAGAAACCCATGTAATTTACTCTTTAGCAGTGGGTGACTGCAAAACACAGGTCCCTGTTTCCATTGAGAGATGGTGAAGGCCATGATTACAAATGAAAGGATTTAAGAGACAAAAACCTACTGTAACTTCCCTTCTCTGCATAATAGCAGAGCAAGCTGCCCAGGGGCCGCATGGGCTGCAATCTGCCTGTCTTTTGAACTAAAACAGACATCTGAGGACAATTTTAACTTGCGCTCAAAAACTCAGATATATCCATACAGAAAGGAATTTAAATTGACAAAATGACCCAGATAGAGACCACACCCACCCAACCGCTCCCCCCCCCCTCACACACACACACACACACACACACACACACACAGATCAGCAAGCGTGTGCAGGTCAGGAGACAGCTTGTGGAATCTACTCCCTCCTTCCACCATGAAATTGTCAGGTCTGCATGGCCAGTGCTTTACCTCCTTCATCCAGCCATCGGGAAAGACTGTGTCTGGACAGTCTCTTCATTATTATTCTTTCAAACACCTAGGCTGACATAGATCTTCCCCAAGACATATAACCACTCCATGGAACTGTACAAATCAAAGTTAACTTCCTTTTCTTTCCCTTGCCTCTAAGTCAGTAACTTTATAAGGTTCGTCACGTTATTATGACGCCACTCTGTCACGGGTCACACACTAACAAACCTCTTAGCCACCATATGAAACACCCATGAACTGACGTTCCATCTCTGTCTCCCTGGGGTTGCCTCTGTCCTTCCTGTAGACTGGTGGCCAAGGTCCTAGATGTTCACTTAGGAGACTCTGGCCAAATGCCTGTGCACAGGGCAGAACACAAAGTCCCTGCCCCTTCCTTCAAAGAACACACTTCCTGTGGAGAAGACACAAGGTAAACATCTAACTACACACTGGACCGTGAATTCAATTGAGGGAAATTGCCACAAAGAACCACAGCGTGCCCAAGTGTGAGTGAACAGTGGGAGGGGGTCACCTCTGGGGCAGTCAGGCTACAGTCCGAGAACAAAGCACACCCGAGAAATGCCGGGACACAGGAAGGAATGGAGGCGAAGGGCGCTAGGCTAGTAACCACGTGAGGGGGGGGAACCTCAGCTTCATCTACTTTGACTGGAAGACACATTTGCCTCCTTCCTCAGCAAGGACGCTAAGTGAATGAAAGTGGCAACATAAATGAAATTCAAATAATCATAGGTTCGTGCCAGTTCCCCAGCACCACGATATTAACGGTGATTTCACTCCATTCACAATTAACTTCCAGGCGGCTTGGGGACGCACACCTCTAACCTGAATTCTCTGAACCTAAGGCTGGAAATCACAAGCTCAAGGCCAGCCTGAGCTACATGGCAAGTTCTTGTCTCGAAAACAAAAAGCAACTGCCAAGGTTAACAATGAATAAAGAAAAAATTTCTTTTAAATACTTACAAACATCTTTTTCATTCAGGGTGAAATTACTTTGGAAGCCATTCAGGTAATTTACTGTTACTTCATGATCGCCAGGTGAAAGGGCCGCAATTTTGATGTTTGTTGTCTCTAATCGATGACAAGAACGGAGCCTGTAATGAAAGAAACAGAACTTTAAATAGCATATAAAAAGACCGCCATGCTCATTAAAGCCTGATTCAGCAAAATAAGCACTAGACAACGCCATACGCCTTTGTGTAAAGTTGGGTTGTTGTACTATATGCTAAGACCGAACAAAGAGGAGCTAATGGTAATGGTGGGGTTTGGGGAGTAACCAGATTGCCAGAAAGTACAGAGCGAGCAGAGGTCTTAGCACTGCTCCGATCCCGCCTCAACCTGGCCAGAGCAGCCTCAGCTCCACAGGCTGCTCCCTTCAGCACAGAACATCAACACCCAGCGCCTCATGCTAGAGGCAGGCTCAGCAGAGGCTGGTGGAAGATGTCAAACTAGACTAGTGGTCCCTCTGCACATACCTTCTCTCCTTCCCCACAGCTCTGCCTCGACTTAGGGTTTTCTTTAACAAAACTTCATCATTTGGCTTTGGAAGGGCTTCCAGTCCCTTCTGGACCAAAGAGTCTCGCACACCACCGTGATTCTCCGCTCTGATTTCACAGCCCTTTGCTTCCCTATGGGCCATATTCCCAGTCTTATTTTCACTACTAAGAACTTGGCCTCTTGCACCGTAGCCCTCACCCAGGCCTGAGCAGGACTCCTGCTCAACATTTGCTTAGGACTTTGGGCTTGACCCTCCAGGCTCGCTTCTTTAACTTACATCCTAAACCATCGAAATTCTCCAAACCACACCGTTTCATTAATTCATCTTGGCTACAAAGTCTTGCTCTCTGGTCGCAAAGGAGATGGCGCTGTGTCTTCTGTCACACTCCGCGGTCTCCGCTCCCTTCTAAGTCACCTGACACTTCAGTCAGCCAGCAGCCCACAGTTACTGCGGGGACTCGTTGTGAGGCCCTGGTGAGCAGGACTTAAGTTCCTTCCCAGTGTACCACACCGCAGCCAGCCGCCATCCATTACCCACCCAGAGTTCCAGGATCCCCTCCCCAGGACTCTAGCTAAGACTATCCTCTGCCCCTCTGAGAACAAAGAAAAACCTGAAGCAGTCAACGGTTACACACTTCAGGAAGAAAGTCCCAAAAGCCAGCACAGGCCACGTCCCTTCTCTTCCCTTCTAACGACCTCCAAACACAAAGGGGTTTGGGGTGGAAATCCCAGCTAAGCCCGAACGTAAGCAGAAAACAGTCCTTCATTTTCATGAGCAAAACATAGGGGTTTGAAGACTGTTTCTGCGACACCCTCCAACTCCTCTTAACTGATAAATCATCCCAGTGCTTACAATAATACTTGGAAAATGTACCCTGAAGGGGCATAGCGGACTGTGTTTAAACACGTTATGTCTGTTTATATCAGGACCACTTGTTAGCCAACTGGGTCTTGTGGAGAACCTTGCTTTGATTAGCAACGCATTGTCCTGCTGGGATTAGGGGAAAGGGAGAGACACTGTGTAGGCCTCCACTCTCGGAAGATTTGCGTCATGCCCACCCAAGATTTATTCGAGCTATGAGGTGATGTTGAGGGCTCTCCCCATCTTCCCAAGGCTCATTTCAGTCTCCTCCTTAATAACATGGACCCGTTGTTTACAGGACATTGCCTCCCAGCTAGGCGAACTTATCTCCAAGACTCTTGAGGAGCCGGACTTATTAACATCTGAGACAATCTAGCCAGTGTCAGCCTAGGGGTTCTGTTGGACTTCTTAGGAGTCTTCTAAATAGAAAATCATTCCTTCTTGCCCTGCTCGCTTCTTCAAATGCAGGGCTACTCCTCATGAATCACCTTGAACCATGAGATTCCAGGCAAAAGATGCCAAAGGAACCAGACGGCAAAGACAGGCTCATCAATGGCTGTGCCGGCCCTGAGCTGCCGCATCCAGACCACTTCCCCGAGAGTCAACACCTGTGTGTGGAATAGCTGTCACTGTTGCGGGCATTTTCTGTGAGACACAGACTTCAATCTGACAGAGGCAGACACTGGTTTGGCTAGACCCGCAAGGCCCCCTGACCAGATCAGTACACTGTGGGCGGTATTCCACTTTTATACTGCATACAACCGAAGAAACAAACCTGTGGCTAGAAGACGTTGTTTCCATCCGGGCTAATGTAAAATAGAATTTTTAAGAAAGAGAAGACCGAGTGAAAACCTCCTTTGGACACCCCGGAACAAAACCACAAAACTGTCACACTCTACAGTAACCAAGAAGGACGCTCTGGATTACGGCTTCGGGCGAACCCCAGGGTTTCATTACCTGTCTCTAACGCAAACTTCTTTCACGGCTCCAGAGCTGAGCCCCGGGGGCTCTGTCCACGTGCAGTCCCACACCTGCATGTTGCTGGTCGTGCATTTCAGACTCTGAATTGCTCCTAAAGGAGGAAAAGCAGCACAGAGCACACATGAAGACCTCTCTGCGGCATCTGAGGGTCAGTGTCTCGGCGGCGAGACAAGTACTGGGGCCACAGAGGACCACCCTCTTCCATGAAGAAAGGACCCCACTCATAGGATGCTACTTTCTAGCTGTTTTTCTAACTCTGTTTTCAGTGGGTTTTAAAATGAATATATTTTTAAATTTCTTAAGATTATAATTCGACTACATCACTAACCCTTTTCCTATCCACCCTCTAAACCTTCCCATGTATACTCCCCTTGTTCTTTCAAATTTATGTCCCTTATCTCTTCAATTCTTGCTAGTTGCTGTTACATATATTTGTATGCTACATATGTATGTTACATATATTTATATATATGTATGCATATATGTATATGTGTGTGTGTGTGTATGGTTTATTAAGACAGTGTTTCTCTGTCCTGGAAATTTCTCTCTAGACCAGGCTGTTCTCGATCCTCGATCTCACAGAGATCCACCTGCCTCTGCCTCCGAAGTGCTGGGATTAAAGGCGTGCGCCACCACCATCTGGCTATATATTCCCAAGTAATAAGTGCAACCTGCTCAGTCCATGTAATGTTACCTTTACGTACGTTTTCAGGGCTGACCATTTGCTCTGGTTAGTCCCTTGGCACGCTCTTCCCCGGGTAAAGCTATTTCTCCCACTCTCATATGTAGGCAGGAAACAACAGTTCTCTAATTGGACTTCAAACCCACTCAACAAAAGGAAAATCATGCCTGGAACTCTAGCCAACTACCTGGGGCTACTGAACCATGGATCATGTAGGACGACTGACAACAGCCACTTCACTAAACCAGCACAATCCTTAACTACACTCTAAACATGTGTCCTTAGGCTCACAGAGAAGCATAGTTAGTCCTTATCCCTCATCAGGGAAACCTCTCTTTCTAACAGTTGGAGACCATTATAGAAAACCGCAACTGATCACAATGAAGAGCGCTGTGAAACCCAGTGTTAATAGATATATTTACAAAGCAACTCCTACACCTAAGGCTCAGGGATTACTGCAGAAAAAGGGGTGGAAAGACTTTAGAATCAGAGGAACAGGGGTTCGCTGTGAGACTGTTTCTCCTAGAAATGTCAGAAGCTACAGCCATGAGTTCTCATCAACATAGCTGCTTAATCATGACACCAATAGGCATGCTAACATGGCAAAGCGACAGCTGTGAGGTTTCAGCCTTGGACAAAGAACTGCAGTCAACTAAGAAACTGTGTGTGCGTGCGCGCGCGTGCGTGTGAGGAGGGGTTGGGATGTGCTTTGCTTCTGAAATTAAAAGGTAACTAATAAAAGCCAAGTAGTAGAGCAGTAGTAGTGGGGTTAGATTACAAGCAAACTCTTCACTTCCAGAGAAAAGAATTATTCCAGAAAAGCTCTAGGTGTATACCACATCTACAAACCTGCCTAGCTGGGGCTGCTTCCCTGTTCGCACCAGACTGCCCCTCCACGGGAACCAACAATCAATCACTATTGTAAATTACATTCAAACACCATGAACTCACGCAAGCCTATAGAAAATATTCTCTCATGTGTGGGCTGAACCAGTGCGAAAGAAACAGCTCAGAAGACGACAGTCCTAAGAGTCTGTGTCCACACCCATACAATGACACTGCGTGATGGAATATATGGGCAGGGGCATAGGAACCACACAATGAAAAGCCACCCTGGAATGGAGCTGAAAAGAAAGGAAAGGGGCATAGAAGATGGGAAAGGGTAGGAAAAAAGGGGAAGTGGGGAAAGGGGAGGATAGAAGGTGAGGGGGTGGATGGAAAGAGAAACACGAGAAAGGGAAGAGGAAAGCAAGGAGGAAGGAAAAACAGTCTGAAAACTTATCTCATACGCTATAATGTCATGAAAAGGCTTATTATCTTATGTATTACAGGCATGATACTCACTGCTGTCACACATTATAAATTAACATAAAAATCAGAAACACCTTAGAAATGTGCACAGTAGTAACCAGCAGTTACCACAGTCACATTATTTACTTCGTAATCTTGGGGAAGAGATCTTTTTAATTATGTAAACATTATAAAAATAAAGTTGATGGGCAGAATAGTAGCATCCTTCACAGAAATGAGCCAAGCGGTATCTGCATAAACATTCCTAAAAACGTTTTAAATAAGACACGAGAAACACACGAAAAGAGTTTCGATTCCGTTTAGAAAACTTTCTTCAGCCACAACACTTGGCTGGGCGGGGCGGGAAGGGCTGGCTACCGGGACACAGTGGGCATTTTCTGTGCTCTGGATCGCAGCCAGATCTTGATGGTGCCTAGCTTAGCAACTGCACATTGTCAAAACTCAGAGAACTGTATCCTAAAGGAATGCATATCATTGTCTGAAAATTATGCATTATTATTTGTATAGGGTAAAAGAATATTTTGATCTGCCTTTGGTAAAGAGGCTTTTAAAAAGAAACTAAAAACACAGAGGAAAAAGACTGCAGAGAAACAGGACTAGTTTAGAGTGGAAAGTAAACCAGCCTGCTCATTTGCTGCAAGGCTTCCATACTTACCCCTCTTCAGACTACTTGCTTGCACGGTCAGATGCAGAAGCATGAGTGCCGACAGGAGCCACGGCAAGTTTGGAGTCATTCTCCTTCTCTGACTGCCCACCATCCAGGATGGCTGCTTCCACCAGGAGTAAACACCCATGGTCTGTGCTGTGCCGTCAGTCCTAGGATGAGAGAGGAATACAGGGGCTGTCCAAATGGCTCAGACGACACACCTCCCTCAGGGTGCACAACACCAGAAGCTGTCAGGACATACAGCGAAGGGTGCTGCACTCTCCTGGGTGGAGAAGCCAAGCTGGGCTGCTCTGGCTCTCAGACATCAAAAGCTGCTTGCAGATGCTGCTTTGAGGTGCTTGCCACAGCCAGCAACCCCACAACAGGGTAAGCTTCCCGTTCAAGATTACCTTGAACACACATGCATCTCCACACTTCACCCCAACACTGCTAACAGAGGAAAGCTAACCAAAGCACGGACTGATGTAAACACAGCTTAGGTTTGAGCTCTAGGTATTCCACTTTCTGTGCGGCCCCAAATATACTCAAAGGGACCCCAACCAACCTGTGCCTAGGCACCCCTCTGCAAAGCTGAGGTGCAAATGCATTTTCCTACTAAGTTCATTATGAGAAGCAAGGAAGTATAAGCACGTGCAAAGCAGTTGAAATGTGCAAAACTCATGGTCAAGCTATCTGTTTATTGTATTGTGGGGGTGGTGGGGGAGAGAGGAAACAAGAATGACTCCTATTCTTAGTGGCTACCCAACGCATCCCTGGGTGCACGAAGAAGCAGGCAAAGAGATCAGAGGTACAAACTAAAGGACTCAAAGATCTGTTTTAGTAGAGCACTAGTGTGCTTCCACTCCACATGACAAACAGAAGCCTCCTCCCACAAAACAGAACACTGCCCAGGGAGAGCCAGGGCGGCTCGCACAGACCTGGCTGATTCTACTGCTGGTTCACTGGAGCAGCTATGCTCCTTCCCATTTTCCAACAGACGTATCTGACAGCCAACCAGACCCTCCACTGCACCGACGTCTGGTCAGACATAACAGTGCCCACCCAGCTTTACACTGCACAAAAAACCAAGGACCTAAAACATATGAACAATGTCTAAAACGTGAAAGAGGCTCAGGAGAATGGGAGAACAAAAATTATTCCAGAAGAAATAAGGCCAATATGGAAAGCAGCAAAATTCTAAAGATTACCTTTTTCTTTACGACGGAATGGTATTCCATTACAAACACACACACACACACACACACACACACGCATTCAGGCACCCCAAGTTTTCATCACCAATTTATCTGTTGATGGACAACTAGGATGACTGCAATTTTTTGCTGCAGTGAATAAAGCAGCAATATGATGCTGCAAATTCCTCTAAACTAGGGTACGGAGTTCCCTAACTGTGCAGAAGTTCACTGAGACTTCTGTAAGTTCTATAGACCTTGGTTCGTTTCTGTGTGCGGTGCTTCTTATTTGCAACGTTTCTTCTTTTTTATTGGAAAGTTAACACAAAAGGAAAACCAAAAACGTCACCAAGTTTCCTGTGAGCAAAGGGGACAGCCATAAGAACAAGGAGGGCATGCCAGGAATGCAGCAATCGGAAGCAAAAAAACAGTGCTAAAAAGGTATTAGACTGACGTTACATTTTTAAAGATTTATTTTATTATTATCATTATTATTATTGTGCATGTGGCTGCCTGAGGATACCAGGAGAGGGTGTCGGTCCTCCAGGACCTACAACTGCAGGACAGTTTTAAGCTACATGATAGTGGGTGCTGAGACAGGAACTCTGATCTTCCGTAAGAGCCATCAACACTCTTACCCCCGCCAATATTAAAAAATGAGCAATTGTGAAACAAAAATAGAAAAATGGATGAGAGATGGAGACCTGCTAGAGAAGAGATTCAGCTTCTCGGTGACCAAAGCCTGCGAGAGAACGCGTTTGTCACTGACAGCAAAAAGAACACTCTCTCCTTGGCTATAGTGAACACTGTAAAAAACACACAGATGAATCTCAGACACCTTACATAATTATAACCCAAGCACATTCGAGGTACAAGCACAGGCTTCTAACCTGTTTGGCTATTTTCTAGGTGAGTGAACAAGTTCCCTGTCAACTCCAATGTCACCGAGCTCGCTTATTAGCATGAAAATGTATTCATGGAATGTCCACAGCACCCGCTGCTGAGGTTACAGAATCACACAGCTGTGCCGGAATGGCTCAAATCAGCACAAACTATACCCGCCAAATGGCTCAACATATGTTGGGAGAACGCCTCACTACCAGCTTAGGGTTATTCTAGAAGGGAAACTCAGGTTGCACTGCCATGCCAGGAAGAAGGGATGAGAGGGGCTGGGAGGGGGTGGCCAAGGAAGGGCTCAGGACCAGGTGCTGCCAGACAGGGACTCTAATCTTGGCTCCATTACTAATTACCAGTGTGACTGAGGGCAAATCACTTAATCCCTCTGGCTTCAGCTTCCACCTATATAGCCCAGAGGCAAGTTCTGTTTACCGGCCCCAGCAGACTCTGAAGGCTCAGCGGCAATGCTCCTTTCCCGCCAACAGGAGCAAGCAGTGCTGAAGGGTGGGTAGCTGGCTGGCACAGACCTAGCCCAGGGGAAGCCACCTCCTGTGGACTCCTGTGCCTCAGGACGAGGTGATCCAGCAGAGAGGAACCAGCGTGGCATCAACAAGGCCTGCCCAACTTAAAACAGGCAGGGTGATAAAGAAGGCTTCCTTCGTCTTCATACTCACTTAGAACACTGGGATCAAGTTGTGTGGACACCATCACAAGATGCTAACAACACACTCAACTTCCCTTCCAACCCAGACTTACAAGGATCAGAATTATAGCATGCCTAGAACCTTCCAGTGCTTTCCCAGATAAAAATGATGTGAAGAAACATCTCTCTCCTCACTTCTGCCAGAAGCAACCACTATTAGAATTTACTTTGTGACCTGTGTGGTACCCCACACCCATCGCACCCCCACCCCTATTAAGAGAAGAACAAATTCTTACAGTATTTCAGGAGCTAATTTGCAAAGTTCAGAGTGCTAGTTCTGACAGCTACCTCTTGAAGCAGCCATAGGGTTACTGTAAGTATTTGCTGGTCAAAGCAGACGGCATATGGGCAGGCAGGTGGGAACCGCAGTCTCCAGGTAGCTTAAAGGAAGCAGCTGGCAGGCATGGTGTGCTAAATTCATTAGATTTTCAAGATAGGATAGGAATCTGGGATTTCTTATGAAATACTCAAAGTTTTGAAGATAGGCAACTGATTCCTATTTCTGGAGAATTCTAGATACCTATGAATAATATAATTATCTTAAAAGATTTTAAAATGTTCTTACACCCTTCTGTTTAGGACAAGTCATTGTATCGACATGGAAAGAAGAAAGTCTGTATTGCCCTAAATGCACATTCCTTAAAGTGACCCGAGCCTCATGCTCCCTCCCAGGAATATAATGGTTCTGTAAGCACCTCTAGTCTGCCTTGCTTTGCCCTTCGCACTGCGGATTCTGGCTCCAGGTTCGTGAGGTTTTGGACTCACTGCTGAGGCTAATGAGAAAAACGAACCGAGAAAAGGAAAGCGTAAGCCAGCAGCTATGGTCCTAATAGACTTGGTTTAGTTGGTTTGTTTCTCCTGTTTTTATCTGGGAGGCGGCGGGGGGTGGGGAGAGGAAGACAGAAAGAGGAAGCAGTGTGCCTGGACTGCATGCCCATACCTTGCTGGCATCGTGTGTGCCGTGGGCCTGTAGGCCCTTGACCCTGGTACTGCGGGAAGCATTTAGAACACCTTCTCAGTCCCAGCCAGGGAGTCTCCTGCCCAGAAGCATCTTCTACCTCCACCACAGTGAGATACTCCCTTGTGGATGACAGGAGAAAGTACACTGAGCTTGGACTCACTGGAAGGCAGAAAGGAGCACTAGCCAGTCACGGCGATCACAAGGCACCCAAGCGGGGGTGAGGGGGTGTGGGGTGGGGGTGGGGGTGGCTGCCCTCCTGCTCTAGTACTCTCTATGCAGAGACTCTGCTCTGTGGAGCTCATGGAGTGAGTCTGTACATACACCCTGCCCTGTTACCACAGGGACAGGACAGGACAGCCTCCAGGTGTACGCTCAGATGACAGTGTGCAGGAGACACCTGGACATGTTTCCAGAAAGACTGGTGGCAACACACATTGAACTTCTCAGCACTGAAAATTAAAAGAACACTTTTTAAAATACAAATGATTGCTTTCAGACTTCATTTAGAAAGATTGAACTATTGACTGTGGATATAGAAAGCACCGTCGGCAGAGGCAGGCAGATCTCTGGGAGTTCGAGGCCAGCCTGGTCTACAAGAGAGCTAGTTCCAGGATGGGCACCAAAGCTACAAAGAAATCCTGTCTCGAAAAAACCAAAAAAAAAAAGCACCGCCAATAGCCTCCAAAGGTCCATCTTCCATGACGCGTTCTTTGGAGGGTTCTGAAGAACAAAGTTTGCAAAAATGGGGCAGGGAGAGTGAGCGAGGGGAAACGGAGAAGTAGAGATGAGGAGAAGGGTGCTGAGGAAAACATGACTCAAAACTACACTCCATGCCCAGCGTGGATCTCATGCTTCACCAGAACTAAACACTGGAGCCAATGGACCTCTTGTTCTTCGCTGAATTCCCTCTGCATTCTCCTCGTGCCATTTTTACAAAACTCCTGGCAGGAAGAGTGACGTATTCATTGTCATGACTGAGTCCCTGCAAAAAGGGTAGCCCCTGTGTTTCCATAGTCACACCCCTGTCAAAGAGGCACAATGTCTGGCCCATAAGCATAATGACAGGCCCACACGCTGTTCTTATCCTTAGGCCATATGATATCCCAAGTGTTGCCCACACATGGGAAGCGACATTGGAGGCGTGGTTCCCACACCTTACACCAGGACACCCCAGGCACCAAAGTCAACTAACAGGGCTATCGGTGCCTGCCTACCAACTCTAAGAATCTCAGTCTGACACTACTCCGTTTCCACATTCTTTTTCCTTTTGAGTTGACACGCATGACTTCTCCAATCTGTTACTGAAGTTCTAGGTCATAAATACCTATTAAGTGGGTTTTGACCTAGCAATTTTGAATTGTTAGGTAACTTCTGACTAGGTCATTGTGAAAACATTAATAAAATACTCCAGGCATGAGAGTATTTAGGGAGTCCATTGTATCAGACTTTAATCAGCATCCTGCAGGCAGGACAACAATATTAAAATTTAACTTTTGCTATGTTATAAAACACATCCACCATGGTGAATGAATGTAGAATATTCGCCCCCCAAGAACATGCTAGTCTATGATTTAAATAGAATATTTTTATTTCTTGTCTTACTTTATCTCAGTTTCCCAAGAACAGTTTTTAGTACATGTCTTCAAGATTTTTATTTCTCAAGATCTTCCATGCCAAGTTGGCCAATTTTCATTCCACTGAGGCCCTTCTGTTAATTCAAAAGCGTCTCCATTTGTCAGCTCCAGAATACCAAAACAAGAATGCGTTCAAAACTCCTTTGAAGGCTTCTCGGGACCTCCACACACAGCTGGGTTCGTGTGATGAACAAGACCCTTCTAGATGCTTGGCTCTAGGCCTCTCCCACACCACAGTAGCTCCCTAAATACGACATATCCAATGGCTCAGTGCCTCCCCACAACCATGGCCCCTATGGGCATCCCTTGCAGTATCTTCTATGGTGTTCCCCATTCTTCCTGCCTTTCAGGGATGGATGCTCTCTCCCCCTCAAGAGCAATGTCTGTTCACTCATCATTCATGTTGGCAAGGCTCTAGGAGTGACTCAATAAGTAATAATTAACTAGTAAACAATGAACTTTCATTTATTACAGGAGTGAGATGTTCTATTATTAAACTCCCAGGGCTGGGAAGACAGCTCATTCAGTAAAGTACATGTCAAGCAAGCACGAGGACCTGAGTTCAACTCCCGACATCCCCTTAAAAGCTGAGCACAACGAGGCACTCTTATGCTCTCATTGCTGGGGGTGGAGGGTGGCAAATACACTAAGATGCCTGGGGCTTGCTGCCTGGCCAGTCAGCTTAGCCTCATCTGTGAGCCTCAGGTCCCACTGAGAGACAGACACTGTTTCAAAAAGCAAGGAGGCCAGGATGGCCCCAGAGGAGCAAAACCAGAGGTTGACCTCTGGCCTCCATATGCATAACCATGTGTGTGCACCTACACACGTTAACATACAATTAAAGAAACAAGCAAATAAATAACCCAAAGAACATCCTACCTACAAGTGATGTGACTGTGTAAGAAAGCTTGAGAAAGGCTCACATTCAAAACAACCAAGAGCAGAGCAGTTCCTTAGAACAAGTCCAGTCCTCCTCATCCAACCTGCTAGAATCTGCTAGGACCAGAAGTGCTTGAGAGTCTCGACTGTTCTTTCTTTTGCACCTTGGTACTTGCATAAGTACAATGAATTACCTAAGGGAGCCCAAACCCAAACCTCCTTTACACTTTACACAGTCCACGCACTGGGTAGTCTCAAAGTCATTTTGTACAATGGTTTTGGTGACCGGTGTTTTGACTGTGGACTGTCAGGTGCGGAATTCCCCACAGGCAACGTCAAGGTGACATTTTCAGCTACCCCGTCAGTACCACGAATGCCAAGTGCGCGTTAAATCTGCCCCTTCCCTTGCTGGCTCCTGACACCAGCAGGGAGCGCTCCTCCTCGGCTTGCTTGGTGACTGCTGGCTCTTCGCACTCTTTTCCCCTCACTGGGTATTATCCACTCTTGTGGCTTCAACCACCACTCATACGCTAATGACTTCCAAATCTGTTTCACAGAATTGGCCCCTGCCCAGCTACAGACTAACCATTTACCAGACAAGTGTGCGCTTATCTACACAAATCCACTCAAGTAGGCTCCCAAGAAATGTGAAAAAAATACTTGGATGCTTCATATGCACTTGGATGCCTCGGGAGTCCTCAAAACTCCAAAGGAAACACAAGGAAACTCACTTTCCCCCTAGGCATGTTCCCTCAGGCCACGGGCCAATTCAGGATCGCTCAAGACAGTCACTCTTGACTCCTTCTTTGTCCTTCCCATCTAATCACCAATTTTACTCCCCAACACCCCTTATTTTTCCCATCCTCAATTCCTCGAATTTCCTTGGCCACGACCCCCACCACTTCTAGCATAGGTGACTTAATTCATCTTTTAATTCATTTCATGTCTCCAACTAGGACCTCACCAATGCAGCTTCCTCGTGAGATGAAGGGCTTTGCCCAGAAGCTGCAGCTCCCACTCTCCCCTCCATCCCCTTCTCTCCATCCCATTCCCCCTCCATCTCCTTCTCTCCACCCCATCCCCCCTCCACCCCCTTCTCTCCAGCCCTCTCTTTCTAGCTCCAGAGAAAACAGCAGGAGGTTGGCCCACCCACAGGACTGATACTATAGCCAAAGTTACAATGTAATGTCCACACCACAATCTCCTCCACCCTCTCTTTTCTAGGGTCATGGATGCTTCTTGGTTCTGAAGCTAACCCTCTTATCTCAAGCAAAGCACTACCTGTAATTTAATATTCATTTTTCATGTTTTTCACAAAATATAGAGATAATATTCTCCCTGTTTCTACTATCTTTCCTATTGATTTTTAAACTCCTTGAACAGACCATTGCCTTATGACCCTTTTACATCTAAGAGCACTTTATATTCAAGACTTATTTAACAACTGGACCAAATGTATTCAAACGAAGTTCTTAGTAAGGACTTAGATATCTCAACTGTTCCCCCACGGCTCCTTTACATGCCAGAGAGTGAGGTAAACACATACATTTAGAAACAAAATGACAACCTTAGCTCAAATTGCTGTTAGTTTCTTTTCTAAATACAGAGATTAAACCCACTCATAAAGGGCTGCAGGAATTCTGGGAGGAAAATGCTATTACGCAATCATTCTGTGCATTTCCGATGCTGATTCTGGCTATCTCTGCCAGGCAAAGAGGAACTCTGAGTTTGCAGACAGTATGAACTGTATGTACATTATTCAGGGGCAGGCACCTTTATAAGTTCTTTAAATTCCCTATTGGGTTTAATTCTCATGACAGCTGTATGAAGAGTCATTCTCCTCCCTCGTTTTAGAGTCAGACACCCAGACACAGGGAAGGCCCCACAGCTGAGAGGCAGGGCTGGGAAATCTCAGCTCGGGAACACCACACGAAACTGAAATCCACAAGAGAAGAACCAGAGATCCCGAGGCCGGAGTCCAGGGCTCCAGCACCTACTGTCACTAAAATGGTGGCAGCAGGGACAAGACCAAAGACAAAGCTGGACGGTTAGGTCTTAGCTCTCGAATGGCAGGCCTCTGACTCAAGGTTGTCCTTACTTTACGTGCTCCCGGAACAAAGAACAAAGGAAGCAAACACAACCCTACAGGGGCTGTCCTCTTAGGGCACCTTGTCGGTTACCTCGAGCACCCAGCAGCGGCAGACCGTGCTCTCCTTCCACCTTGTTGAGTTAATGCTGTACGAGGGGACTCGTCACCTGCTGCTGCGAGCCCTTGATAATTTACACCCTGATTCGAAAGTCTGCGCCAAGGGGATGAAATGGAAAAATCCGTCTTAGCGGTCCCCTTCCGACTCGGAGCATACTTTTGATTAGTTGAGCTCCTCTCTGAGCAGGTGCAAAGGCGAACACACCCGGAAACCAGACAGCCAAAGTGGCTGTGAGTAGCCAATGTAGTGCGGCAGGGGTGAGCTGCAGCCCCCAGCCTGCACCTCGGTCTGCTTCCCACCAGAGATGCACGGGGCGTCCTATAGCTATGGAGCTTCCAGTGTTTCAAAATCTGAACCTCTGTCTTGTCTCACACAGACTCAGAAGGAAGAGGGATGAAGAGCTGCTGTCCACAGCATAGGCACCTTCACCTACGGACACTGGAGGCCTATCCAGGCTTTCTCCATTCTTGATTAGAGGAAGGGCTTTGCTACTTAAAAAAAAAAAAAAAAAAAGTGAAATCTCCTTATTTCTAAATGCCATTTAGGGGGGAAATACCGCAACACAATTCGAGCCAAACAAAACACACTTCCAGGCCAAAACACTTCGTAGGGAGACAATTAAATGCCTGCCTGAAAATGAAGTGGCAAAAAAACCCCTCTCATCTTAAAATGTAATTGTTCTAATATTTGTATTTCAAATGCACACATACTGTCCTAAATGTGTCTTAATGTTTTAGTACTTTTCTAGTCAAGAATCTGAAATCTTTTACCCCCAAAGAACTCTGTTTGTTTTCCTTTTATTCTCAGACCTCAAAATCCTAGGCATCAGCTTAGACTATGAATGCTTTTCAAAAGAACAAGAGGGCAGGGAAGGGGAGAAGAAGGAAGGGGAAGAGGAAAAGGAGGAGGAAAGGAGAAGGGGAGGAGGGCTTGCTCCACCTTAAATGTAAGAGTGGAATAGAAAAAAAAAAACCCAAAGATTTAGAAGCAATTGGTATTTGGCAGAAATCCTTCAATGAGGGTCATTTTGTCAAGAAGCAGATTGCATAACTGTTTGTGACCAAAGAGGTGACAAGAAGCCTGAAGGCAGGGCCGGTTTATTCTGGCTCCTGGTTTGAGTGTCAGACCAGCAAGGTAGGGAACTCCTGATGGCAGGAACAGGAGGCTGCTGGTCACATTCTGTCGCTAATCAGCATAAAGCTAAAGTTCTCCTAGTCTCCTTTTGCTTCATCCAACCTGAACGAAAACCAGCGCATAGTGCTGCATCACTCCCTTCACAGCGGGTCTGCCCCATCACTTAAACTACTCTGGAAACAGACACAGGCACGCGCGCGCGCACACACACACACACACACACACACACACACACACACACACAGAGGCGTGCACGCACGCACCCCTGAGGTTTGCTTTCTAGGTGATTGTACAGTCCATCGAGTTGAGGATCTGGATTAAGCACTGGAGTGGCAGGGATCTACACCCCAGGGATCCATAGGCCTGATATTGATCATGAATTTGACTACATGCACAAAGTATTGAGAAAGTATTGATCTGGAAGAGAGACTGGGTCACAGTGGCCAGCTGTACCCCTGACCTGACAAACTCTTGGACTAGGAGACCAAGAGGCAGGAAAAGACATAAGGTCTCTTAGGTGAATGAGATCTTCCCTAAGGTCCCAAGGGTGTTTGAGAACCAGACAACTACTCTCAATAAACAGAGCTAAAGACTCCCTTTACCAGCTGACCAGCTTACTTGGAGGGCTAGTTAATGATGCCAAGCAGGACAGAAGGGATAAACAACTGTGACAGATTTCTGTGTGTGTGTGTGTGACATCTTTCATCAATGTGCTGGATAAAGGAAGCCCGCCATTAAGGCTGCGGAAGGAAAACAATGTATAGAAGAGCAAATCCATTCATCGCCTGATGAAGGTTAATATTCCTGAGGATGCCTATGTGTTTGTCTTTGGATTCACCTTATTTAGCTTCTCTAGGAACATGAATTATAGGCTCAATGTCCTTTATTTATGGCTAGAAACCAAATATGAGTGAGTACATCCCATGTTCCTCTTTTTGGGTCTGGCTTACCTCACTCAGGATAGTGTTTTCTATTTCCATCCATTTGTATGCAAAATTCAAGAAGTCCTTGTTTTTTACTGCTGAGTAATACTCTAATATGTATATATTCCATACTTTCTTCATCCATTCTTCCGTTGAAGGGCATCTAGGTTGTTTCCAGGTTCTGGCTATTACAAACAATGCTGCCATGAACATAGTTGAGCATATACTTTTGTTGTATGATAGGGCCTCTCTTGGGTATATTCCCAAGAGTGGTATTGCTGGATCCAGGGGTAGGTTGATCCCGAATTTCCTGAGAAACCGAAACACTGCTTTCCAGAGTGGTTGCACAAGTTGGAGACAGAGACAGAGACCCACACGGGAGCACCGGACAGAAATCTCAAGGTCCAAATCAGGAGCAGAAGGAGACGGAGCATGAGCAAGGAACTCAGGACCACGAGGGGTGCACCCACACACTAAGACAATGGGGATGTTCTATTGGGATCTCACCAAGGCCAGCTGGCCTAGGTCTGAAAAAGCATGGGATAAATCCGGACTAGCTGAACATAGCGGACAATGAGGAATACTGAGAATTCAAGAACAATTGCAGTGGGTTTTTGATCCTACTGCACGTACTGGCTTTGTGGGAGCCTAGGCAGTTTGAATGCTCACCTTACGAGACCTGGATAGAGGTGGGCAGTCCTTGGGCTTCCCACAGGTCAGGGAACCCTGATTGCTCTTCGAGCAGATGAGGGGGGGGGACTTGATTGGGGGAGGGGGAGGGAAATGGGAAGCGGTTGTGGGGACGAGGCAGAAATCCTTAATAAATAAATAAATTAAAAAAAAAAAAGAAGAGCAAATCCAGCACATGTGGTAAGGAAGATGCCAAAAAAAAACCCAATAAGTTAACTCAACAGAACACATGTAACACTGGCAATTTCAGGGTACAAATGAACACGACAACGGTGGTAACACATGGGACACGAACAGATACAGGTTAGGGAAGAAACTGTAACTTAGTGGCCCACACTGTACCATGGCTGCCAAAGTAACAGTCCTGTCCTCCAGGGGTATTAAAATTGGAAGATTCTCTTTTAGTCTAAAGAATAATTACAGATAAAATGCACAAATTATTACCCAAATTATTATACTGTTACTTTGGCAGCCATATTACAATGTGGGCCCGTGTCCTTTATATGAAGCTTCTTGAGACCAGACATAGGGAAGAGCCTGTCCCTGTGGAGTTCAACAAAAACCTTACTCTTAAATGTTCTAATTCATCTCTTCACTCCCTATGTAATCCATCCTAAGGATCGTGGGTAAGTAAGCCCCGAGAATCTCCAAATCACATGCCGAATGGTTCCCCACTACTCCAGTCTCATTTTAAGGACAACATAATTACTGTCTCCTTTGCTGTCACACTGGTACTGGAGAAATAAGACAAATGCCCAGGCTCAGGCTTGCCGAGGCCCTCTCAGCCCTCATTTGCTGCAAGATCCCAGGCAAGTCCCCCAGGGCACACAGTCAGTCTTCCCTGGCCCTGAGGAAGTCCCAGTCAGAGCGTGGCACAAGTTCTTTGCCATTTCCTACCAGCTTCACTCCCTGAACCCCAGGTTTCTTCCACCCCTTCCTCTATGGCCCATGACTCAAGTCCAACAAACACACAGGACTCTGTCTTCCTCTGTCACTGCTCCACCGGGGACATCCTTCCCAGATCTCCTTTTCCATCACTTGTCCATCAGATCCCAGCTCATGTTCCCTGAATCCAACCCTCCGGTGCTCCTGCAGCTTAGTACATACGCCTGCTACAGTCGACAGAAATAGCTCACGAAACCATCTTACTCAGCAAACTGGATACGTTGATGTTTCCCTTAAGGAAAATGTCATCTAACAAATATGACAGTTTTGATATACAAGAACACAGAAATGGGCAAAACATAAAAAGATACTAAATCAGAAGTTAAGAACGCACAATTTAAACACTAAGAGACGTTAATGGACAATAAATTGTGCATATGATGTGCGATGCAGCCCCATGATGGTTTAGACAGTGTTAGTGAGAATGAGGCCAGCCACCACGGGGCCAATGAGGAGAGGCTGAAACCCAGCTCCATTTCTGACAGCCTCTCTTTCCCCCACAGAGCTTGGGGGCAGGGGGATGTCTCTCATGTGTTACTCAATGAGGAAACAAAAGGGTCAAGAGTCTCATGATCTGTAAAGAGCAAAGTCAGAAATGGAACCCGGCTTGTGACCGTGACTCCAAGGTCTGAATTCTGAGTCACGTTATGATGCAACTTTACTTGAAAGCCTTTGACTTGACGATGATGATGGCGGTGATGGTGGTTGTGGTAAGAATGACAAATCATTCTGATAAATCTGATAGGCATTTATTGATCGTTCACTATTTGCTCAGTTCAGTGCCAGGTGTGGTGGCACATGCCTTTAGTCCTAGCAGTTGGGAGGCAAAGGCAGGAGGCAGGAGAATCTCTGTGACTTTGAGGCCAGTTTTGCCTATATGGTGAATTCTAGGATATCCAGGACTACACAGACAAACACTGTCTCGAAACACAAAAATAACAACAAAACAACAGCAACAACAAATCTAGCCATTTCTAGAAACTTTTCTGCAAGGGATATTGGACAAAATGGCAAAGATGTTCCCTGTGCACCTGCACTGTCTATGAGAAGACCAGAGTGCGCATCATGTGGAGACACGGAAGGTCCCACCCCTGTCAGCATTCTGGCCACCTCTTGCAGCACTCTTACGAGTTTCTTAAGAACGCATGCTAGTTTAAGTAAAACCTGCAAGCATTGCTTTTTAAATTGTTCTGACTTTTCCCTAGATGTCTGAAGAGCTCCCGCCTGCCCTCTCTCCAGAAACACAACTTGTTTCTTGCCGGTCTCAGACAGTTTGAGCTCACGCCCCACACAGATGCTTGAGTCACAGTCCCCCAACTTGTTCTCCCCTAGTCTTACCACTATCAAAAAATGGTACAGACACTTTCGAAAAGCGACTTGCAGAAACCACAGGCCAGGCGTGGTGGTCCCTGCCTATCATCTCAGCCCCTGGGAGACTGAGGCAGGAGGCAGTTCAGCCAAGACTATACAACAAGATCCTGCCTCAGCCTTCCCCAAAACAAAGCAAAGGAAAGCGCCCTAGCACTTCTTGATCCACCCCTTCCTGCATGGGAGCCTCCACCTCCTCTGCACACCAGCCTGGTAGCTACAGCCTCATTCATTTTGCAACCAAACACTGCCCACTCTGCTCATTGCTAGTCCCAGTTTCAGCCATGCAAGCCTCTTGCTTGCACTGTTATCCGTCTCTGAAGCAGCCATCTCGCACACTCCACCCTTGCTCCTCACACACTCATTCTGCACAGAGCAGCCATGGTCACCATCCAAAAATAGCCATCAGACCCTGTCACTGTGGATTTAAAACTGGGGCCAAGTCTTATAAACACACTCCACTTTCTCTCCCATGACCCTGGCAGGCTCCGTTCCCCTTCCACACACGCCTCTTCCCTTTCAGTCACCATGGCCTCCCTCCTTCTGTTCCTCATGTGCAACCAGGCCCGGTCCCCCTCAAGAACATGCATATGTTACTCCTGCTGCACGGAACCTCTTTCCCTGGACCTCTCTATAGGTTCTATGTATTGCTCAGGTCTGACTTGGCATTCACCTGCTCAGCAAGCCCTCTGGCATCGCCTAGGGAAAAAAATGGCCCCTAGTGACCTCCCACAAGTCCTGCCGCCCACCCACACAGTCCTCACCCTTCACCACTGAGCCCTTAGAGTACCCATCGGTATCTCGGCATGTTACTGCCTGGTTTTCCCCAAAAGACAGGCACGTGTCACCGAGTGAGAGAGGCCCAGCTCACTTCCTCAGTGCTGAAACCCCCAGGAGTTATAAAAACTCCCCAACACACAAAAAGGTATGGAGGAAATATGTCAAATAAGCCGAATAAATGACTTTGTAAATGTAACATTATGCATAGTTATGCATCATGGAAGACGATTAATTTAATCTACATTTTAAGTCATATTACAAAAGAACTTGGGGAGGAAAGGGTTTACATCACTCACAGTTCCATATAATGGTTTTATCATCAAAAGCATTCAGGACAGGAACTCACCCAAGGCAGGAAGCTGGAGGCAGGAGCTGATGCAGAGGCCATGGAGAGGTGCTGCTTACTGGCTTGCTACCCTTGCTTACTCAGGCTGCTTTCTTATAGAACCCAGAACTGCCCAGCCCCCAGGGGTGGCACCACCCACAATGGGCTGAGCCCTCCCCCAATTGGTCACTGGTTAATAAAATGCCTTACAGCTAGATCTTATGAAGACAATTTCTCAACTAAAGCTCCTTCCTCTCTAATAACTCTAGCTTGTGTCAAGTTGACATAAAATTAGTCAGTACAATGTCTAAATATGCACAGAAATCAATCTATCATCTATAATATCATATGGAGTTACCTCTGAAGGCTGAGACTGAAACCTTAAAAGAATCGGTCTCTAAGTTTCCTCAATTTTTATTAAGTAAGTATATTACCTGTGTCATTTTTGAAGCTTTTTCCACTTTTTTTTTTTTTTTCCTTGAGACAGACGCTCACTATGTGGCACTGACTGACCTGGAGCTCACGATGCAAACCAAACTCACAGAGATCCACTGATCTGCCTGCCTCTGCCTCCCAAGTCCAACTGGGATTAATGGTGTGTCTCCCACACTCTAAAGACAGGTCACTTTCTAAAAACGCACAGATGCATAATAACAACAAACAACTCCCAGTAGAGAAACAGCGGCTAATAAAATGAGCAAGTATTTTTTCTGAATTCTCAATTATGGAACAAAATGATACAAGCTACATTAAAAGTCTTTCATTTCTGACCCAGAAAAGAATTTGCAAGTTCCTGGTAGCTGTGTTTGATGGCTTATGTCCCCCAGGGGTCCACTGTGCCGAGTTCTAAGGTCCTTGGGGCTGGGGATTAGAGAAGAACTTTGAGAGGTGGAACTCAGTGGAGGGTCTTTGGGTCATTTTAGGCGTGTGCTCAGAAGGAACTGTGGGATCCCAACCCCCAGGGGACCAAGCTTATCACACAGATGACAACGGAAGGACATTAATGTCTAAATCACATTTCAGGGGCCATTTACTTCCCAGAGCACCCTGCTGTCTTTCTTCTTGGAGAGTTAAGAGGCTCATGCAAAGCTGGGTGAGGTGGCTGAAACCTGCAATCCCAGCACTTGGGGATAAGCCAGCCTGGGCTACAGAGTGAGGCCCTGTCTCAAAAGAAAACCAAGCAAGCAAACAACAGCAGCAACAACAACAAAATCTAAAAAAAAAAAAAAAAAAAAAAACAACTCATAAAAAGCGCTTTTGATGACCTCTGTCAAAAGCACAAAACAAAAGGCAGACCTAGCTCTGTAGCTTCTTCCACATCATTGTCCTGTAAGCATTTAAGTCTGACCCCAACAACACAGCCTGTGGCACACGGTAAGACAGCGTGCACGGTGTCTCGAAAACAAACAAAGAAAGACAGGGTTCAGGGCTTTGACTGCTGTGAGCTGGAAATGTCCAGAACAGAGTCCTCTCTAGCTTCATTGAGCCTGGCCTTCAGGAAACAGTTGGCTACGTCCTGAACTTAGTCCCGAGTCGGAGTCTTCATAGCGACACAACACAGCTGGCTGCCTACCTGCCATAACAAACTCCTTGCTTCTCACAAGGAGAAATTGTAGAAAGTGACCCCACCCCCAAGGGAAGCAAGCTAACTCCTCTGTTTCCAGAGGAGGAGCAGGGAGTGATATAAGCTGTGGGAAACTGGCATGGATAGAAATATGATATATGATAACATGTTGACCTTGCAGGAGGCCCCTGGATATGTCTATAACCCCCATGAGGACTACAGAATTCACGATGCATAAAATGATCTTCTTTTATTTAGCTATAAGAGGAAATGAAATGTAAGGCCAGCATTTGCCATGAAGGTGACTTCTGTGACTGCTGAGGCTCTGTGCCATCCCAGAACCTATGTAGGTGCGTACTGCGGACCCACAAATTGCACGTTGGTCACAACTGCTACCAACGTTCAAAACTGTCACAGTTCATGAGAGGCAGTGCAGTTTCACGTACTGTCGTGAGAGGAACAACTGCCCTTGTCTCGTGGGAAGATGGCATGCTGGAATTTCTCACTCAGAATACACATACATCCCATGCATCCTAGATTTACGAGGAAACTTATTACCCAAGATAATCTCACAAAAGCATGCACTCTCCCTCACAGTCACAGAAGGTGTGCCCTTCCCAGGAGATGTAGAAGCAATTTTCAGCCTAGAAGCCCAAGAAATTGTCACCTAAGTTTAATATAAGTCATCTGTAAATGTCAACAAGGTGACGTAATGGCGCGGCTGCTCATCCAGCAGGTTGAACAAGCAGACGACAGTGTTTGTGTTCACTCAAAAGTAACATCACGCGCTTCCTTTGGAAAGCACAGGACGGGAGGCCAGGATTTGCGGCTTGCTACCTTGCTACCTTCCTCCAGTGACAACCACTGACTGAGTGGACCTCCTGGCTCCACGGTGCAGTGGTTGCTCCTGTGTGTCACTCAAGGGGCAAGGGCACCTGAGTCCGGGGGCACTGGGGCCTATCCAGTGCCTGGCAAAAACAGACACACCCGCCACTGAATGAGTCAGCTCTAATCTTGAAGAATGTATCATAGGACTGTTCAATACAACTAGAGACGGAAAAAACTCGTCTTCAATTTAAAAAAAAAAAAACGACACCAATAACAAAGACCCAAGGCTGATGGCCTGAATTAGATCCCTGGAACCTTCTGGGCGGAAGGAGAAAATGGTCCCTTGGCAGTTGGCCTCTCCTCCACACCTGCACCGTGGCATGTGCCACCACACATGCGTACTCACACGCAAATACATAAATGCTTTACTTTTAAAAACTCAACAGCCGGGCAGTGGTGGCGCATGCCTTTAATCCCAGCACTCGGGAGGCAGAGGCAGGCAGATCTCTGTGAGTTAGAGACCAGCCTGGTCTACAAGAGCTAGTTCCAAGACAGGCTCCAAAACCACAGAAAAACCCTGTCTCGAAAAACCATAAAAAAAAAAAAAAAAAAAAACCTCAACATATTTCCCAGTGACCAGGAACAATATTGTGTCAGGGTGCCCTGAAATGGCCTTCGTGACCTGGGTAATTTATACAACAACACATTCTACCTAGAAATTCTCTGGTATTAAGAACACTCAGTTGTCATCACCCTATCAGGTTGGGGTATATTTGGCAAACCTTCTCTACTGGTAAGCACCAAGAGCAGGCAGCATCACGGGGACCCGAACAGATAAAAAACGTACTCAAGTTCACACCACGTTGGGAACGGGAATGGGATTTCCTCCCACCCTATAACTGTACCACATGCTCTCAGATACTGGGAATTCAGGGGACTTAAAAGATCAATGGCGCTTCAGTTGCTCCACACAGAAATGATCCCCCTAGCGTCTTTCTATAACGTGGCATGAGACTGACCACACACATAAGCATGCACACACATACTCCAACGCCAGAACTCAGACTGTCCTACACATGAGCATGCACACACATACTCCAACGCCAAAACTCAGACTCTCCTACGCATGCCACCTTGTCCTCTGGCTCGTAGATGATGAGTTCTCAGCATCTGTCCCCACTACGTCACTGTTCCTCTGTTACATGTGAATATCACAATCCATCCTATCACTGAGCATGGAAGCTGTTTCCAGTGTGTAACTTATATAAACAACGTAACAAAATAGTCCGGGCAAATCACGGGGATGTTCTAGGGTGTATATTGTGGGGGAGCAGCCCCTCAGCATCTGTAGGCAACCCCCCCCATCTCCCTTCTGATACATGCCACTAACTTCTTCCCGCCAAGTTGGTGACCCCTGTGGGAAAGACTGGGCTCCCAGCTGGAGCACCCACTCACTGGCGGGGTGAGGCCAGACTATGGCTGAAGCTGGTTTCTATATACATGCTTTTTTTTTTTCCTTCATCCCCTCATGGTTTAAATTCCTAGGGGTAGAAATGCCTGACTAAGGGACAGGGCACATTTTTGAGGCTTTTGATGAGTAATACAAAATTGCCCTCCTGGAAAGTTACAACAACTCAAACATCCGCCAGGAGCATCATGAAACGACAATTTCCACAGCCTGCAGGGTTTGCTAGATTTGATTTCAAATAGCCGAGTTCTGCCCAGGCCATAAGGTTCTAAACAGCAAAATCGCTGATAAGATACATTTAGAAGAAAGGTAAACAATTCAAGACACAGCTACTCAACCTCAAAAGTACCTATGTTTTCAAACAGTGGAGACAAAATGCTGAGGGTACCAGACACCAGCAGACTGACAGGTGACTCCAGGAACATCCAGTGTACAGCCAGGAAGAGGCATGGTGCAGTTACACATGCCGAATTGGACACTGTTAGGGTTGGGAGTTTGGGCTTTAAAACACTCTATTGTTTTTTAAAATATTCTATATAATAGAGTAAAAAAATTAAATGAGAAAGTACATATTCTTTCATATTGTATAAATGCTCTCACAGCTAATGTACCAATCTGACAGGTTCAAAATTCTTTTATATATTTATTTAGCAAATACGGGGTGCCACCAATGGACACTACGCCAGTGCTGAGGACACATGGAAATCGACAGTGGTGAACCCCTCAGGGTGATGCTACTTTAGAATCCTAGGGTTGAGTGAGAGTTAGTACAAGCAGGTTGAGATGAGAGCCGCCAGTGACTGTTCCCAGGCAAACCGTGGCACCTTTAGGGCTCAGTTTCTTTACCTATCAAACTCCAGACACCATCTGAGGGCCCTCTGCTCCTCTCAAGGTGCACTAGGTTGTTTGAACCCTGAATTTATATTTTCCCAAGAGCGTGCATTTTCCTCTCTATCTAGATCTTACACAGGTTCTGCCCTAAAACCATCTGTTAAAACTGCAGTAAAACTGGGTGACCCAGGTACCCTAATGTAAACACGGAGTAAAGTTCCCTGGAGAAGCTTCTCGACTGTTCTCACCTTATACACGGCTATGCTACAAACACAAAGGCATAAAGAATGGCAAAGCGGTGGGTCTCCAGAACTGCTGTGTGGAAACAGCTGGCATCTTGTCATCTGCCTCAGTGTTTACGGTGGCACTCCAGTTGGCCACAGGGGTTAAAGCATGTAGCTCCTGGCAATAGATTCTCATCTCCTTCCTACCCCCACTGGAGCTCAACCAACCCACATAATTCTGTCGACAAAATGATTGCAACTCAACTGCCCCGTTAGCGTTTTCTAATATTAGACGTGGGAAACACTACATCTGTCACCACTTGTCATTTTCCACCAGATGTTCCTGCTACCACTCTTTCAACTGTCCTCCGACCTAGGGACTCCTTGCCGAAGTCTGCTCTGGGGAGCCGACACAGCACCAAGCCACACACACACCTTCAGGAAGTAACACCGCCTCCTAGTGGTCCTTCGAGGCACTACCACTTAGCAAGATCAGTCTCAACTCTAGCTGTGTGTGCTGATTCCAACGGGTTCAGCCTTATAAAACCAAAAGAATAAATAATAGCCAAGATTTTCCCCACGATTCAAAAGTATACTGGGAAACGAAACAAAACAATCCACCAGATAGTTTCCCTCACCTTCCAACGCTAAGTCGCAGGCTTTTGAGCACCTACTTGAGTTTCCTTTGGCTGCAGCCAGAAGGAGCATATGTGGCCATATGTGCAGTCACTCGAAACAATGGAAGACAACTGGAATTCCTGTCCTTCTGCAACCCGTGGGGGACTGCAAGGCAACTGCTTGAAAGTGCTTTGAATTTCTCGGCCTCTACACTCTCCATCTCTCCACCCCCAGCATCGGCTATTTGCCTGCAGTGCAAGCACGAAAACGACCAGAGCTGCTGGGCTAAGACTGAGGCATTTCAGAGTCCATCCTTTTCTTACTGTCTGCACAGCTTGAACCCCAGCAAGTAGGGAAATACAGTTATCTTATGTGGAAGCAAGCTGCTATCATCAGGAATCAGTCAGTCCGGAGGGGGCATTTAAAAAGAAAAATCAAACTCTCCTTCTGCAAGGGTGAGAGAACTCCTAATACCGAACAGGAGCCCAATCGTCAATCTGCAGAGAGACAAGACTCTTGCAGAGAGACACGACACTTATGACACGGCTACAGCCATTGCTTGGCATCAAACCCACTTCCCAAGCTTTCAATTAATATAAAGGAACATATATTTAGAAAGACAAACAGATTAGGAGTTGGGAAGAGGAAATACCACAAGTTCCTGCTATTTCCCAAAATAGAGCAGGCACACACACATTCCTCCGGTGAGAATAGAGTACCTGAGTGAAACACACACTTCTGAACAGCTCATTAGCGATCCGCACACCCGGAGAACCTAAACAGCCACACACGAACAGGCGCCAGAAACTCTTACTCCCATGCAAATGGCATTTCACTGGGGTCAACAGTGAAAATTCGGGCTAAATCTCTCTCGGAAATCACTATGGTTTACTAAAAAGGGCCTTGTTTTGTTTTGTTTTTAGCATTTCCGACTTGGATTTCGTGGCAGAAGAATGAGAAGCAACTGGCTTAAGGCAACAGTTTCAGAGTGTGTGAACTATAACAGACGTGGTAGGTCAAGGGTCAGAACCAAGGTGGAGAGCTCAGATAAAGACTCCTTCCTGACTAAGAATTCTGACTAGTGCTGGATGGTGGTGGCGCATGCCTTTAATCCCAGCACCTGAGAGGCAGAGGCAAGTAGATCTCTGTGAGTATAAGGCCATCCTCGAACCTCGAACACAGAGAAACCCTGTCTCGAACCACCCTCCCCAATAATAATAATAATAATAAATATAATCTTGACCAAAAAACAGGCAAGATTATTTTTTAATATCTTTATCACTTGTTCAGTTATTCAACAAATAAAGCCCAGAGTAGGTGGTGTCTTGGCTGCACATGCAACAGGAATCAGCAAGACCTAGCCCTGAACTCCTGACGCCACCAGCCCATGGAGGACTCTCCCACAGTCTGCTTCTGCCACACAGCTCTAAAGAGAGGCAGCACACCAACCCCAGCAACGTTCTGGAAAACTCCCCTCCTCCCTGACCCCCAGCACAGCACCATGGTGGCCCTAGGTCGCCTAGGTGCCCCCGGCCTGAGCTACACCTCCCCATTCACCAAAATCCTGCTTCTCCTGAGAATTCAGTGCTCAGCTCCAACCTTCCTACACCAATGAGGATCCTCTGGCCATCGCCCCTCAGGCTGCATCCTCACCCAGCTCAGCCATGCTAGTCCATCAGTCCTTGCCACTACCTGGCATCGTCTTCACTGGTCCCCGATTTTAACTCATCTCCACAATCCAGATGGAAACTCATGACAGCCAGGTGTTTAACCTGCACACAACTAAATCTCAGTTCCCTGAAAACTGCCCGGAATATTAACAGAAGGCATATGAACACCCGTTTACGAAGAACAAATAGGGACAGTAGTAACACGTTTGTATTGGCACCACAATGTTAGCTCCCAAATAACAAAGGGAAAAAAGCCACGCCCTAAGTACTAACAGAGCCAATTGGGTTTCAATTAAATTTTGATAGGATCCTCACAGCTTCTGGAAGAAAAAAACAAAACAACAACAACAAACAAAAAAACCCACGGCCTCCACCTATGATCACATGAGGCTACTCAATGTGGTAAGGCTCCAGTGCCAGCATTAGCACCACCTAAGCTCGACAGTTCATTATGCTTCAAAAAAAATCACAAGAGATGCCAAGGACAAATATTTTCAAAAACATCCTTCCCCTAAGAGTTGGCAGTAATCCTTTCCCAGCCTATAAAGGTGTGAAAGCAGTTTATTCACACTGAAGTAGAAGACGGCGTGATCTACCACAGAAAGCACAGGTTTTAACTTAGTGGCGAGCAAACTTTCTGAAACATAAAACCATTCTGTCGATTTAATAAAAGGCATGAGCATTCAATTCATATTCTAAATCATTTAAACTCGTAAGATTGAAGAGAAAAAAAAAACAGGGTCTCATTATATAGCCCTGACTTGGAACTCTGTGGCCTAGGCTAGCCTAGAACTCGCAGAGATCCATCTGCCCCTGCCTGCTGAATACTGGGATTAAAGGTCCCACACCTGCCTTGGTGAATTATTCTTATAATTACACATTTGTTCCTTTCTGTTGTTGAAACAAGGCCCAAGCTGTCATTAAGGGAATGACTTTAGGTCCTACCCATCAAAGCTCTCCTTTCACAGCGAAGATGCCACAAATCCCTGTGGGTCACTCTGGAGTCATAAAAGCAAAGGATATGCACTGGGTAGAGCAGGCATCCACTTCCTGCAAAGGGAAGAAGCAACTCACTGCTGTCTTTGGGCCCTGGGAATAACTAAAATCCACTTAAAAGCCTCAAAAAAAAGTACTTTACAATAATTTCACAGCAAGATATCAGAAAGAATGTATATACCTATCACGAAAAGAGAAACGGAAGTGAATTACGGTTTGTCCTTAATGGAGTTCTCAGCTGCTGTGAGAGAGTGAGGCGGCTTTTCTTCCGGGACTGATGGCAAGGGTCAGGATGTTGGACTCTGCAGGGGGAGGCTAAGCTGGCACAGAACAGGGCATACAATGTATCCCAGTCAGTCAGAAGACAAAGGAGCAAAATGTTTGCAGAGCACTGGGCTATATTCGGAGAGAGAAAGCCAAGGGTCTGGAAGCCTGGTTCTTACTGATGCTATGGGGGCGTGGCGGGGTAGAGGTGCGCTTTTTACTCTGACCTTTCTGTAACTACTGAGTCTTGTCAATATGAAGAGACATCCCCCAATGAATATGACATCTTCACGTGATCGTCTATACTACTACTAACAATGCCCCCAAGAATGAGTCTTCAGAACCAAAAGTTTCTTTAAAAAAAACTCAGCAAAGTTTCACTTGGTTTAATAGCACAGTGCCCGGTTCTCATTTCCCAGAAGAGAATCCAAGAATCCACTTAATTAGCGCCGAGAGCCTTGTGAGCTCACCTAGTACAAAGCAAATACACCTCCGTTCAACTCTGGCAGAGCCAGCAGCTGCCCAGGCCTCCTTGAAAATATACCTCCTACTTAAACTGAGCTTAAAGCTCTTCAGAGAAGCCTCCAAAGGGACACAGTTTCCACCTGGATGTAAGACAGAAAGGAACAAAGAGAACAATGTGGTGTTTTTAAAAGCATGGGCTATGCTGAGTCGGCTTTCCTTGGAAAGCTTAAACTAGAAGCCTCTGCTCCTAGTGCAGTACAAAGACTTCAGGTCCGCATCAAAATAATCGTGTAAGGGGAGGGGAGAGCATCAGCTGCAAAAAAAAAAAAAAAAGCTTTAGTTTTTCATGGTGGAGGAAGGTTGTTTTAAATATAATGTGGACACCACTTTTGCTGAAGGGATTTTTTTTTTTTTTTTTTTTTTTTTTTTTTTTGAGACAGGGTTTCTCTGTGTAACAATCCTGGCTGTCCTGGACCTCTGTAGACAGGCTGGTCTCAAACTCACTGAGATCCACCTGCCTCTGCCTCCCAAGTGCTGGGATTAAAGACTGTGCACTGTCGCAGCCACCGCACGACCTGGGTACCACTTTTGAACCCCTGACTAAATAGTCACATCAACTTGACTCTGAGCAATTTTGTTGAATTAAATATGCAACTGAAGACAAATTGAATGACAAACTTTAAACTGAAAGTTTTGCTGGGGAAAAAAAAAAACCACCGTATTTAAGGAAACACAAAGTAAATGCAAAGAATGTATTTCTATGTAAATGTCAGTCAATAAAGGCACACATGTCCTGTCAATATCTCACTGCTTTAAGCACACATACAAAAATGGTCACAAAGATAACCCAAGTGTAAATGACAGACTTGTGGCAGTTGAAGACGGGGCTGGAATCACATTACTCAGGCTCTCATGTTAAGTTCACAACACATTCTGTGCAGTTTTCTACGCGTCTGAATTCACGATCTGTGCTTTTAGAGAACACATCAGGAATGCCACCAATCACGAAGCCTAACGTTGCTCGCCTACACTTTAACTAGGGGTTTAGGAAGTTTAGCGCCTTCGGACACAAGCACCTAGAAATATAGACAAATCAGTCAAATGCACCATAAAAACAGAAAGGACGAGGAACTACTTTGCGGAGGCACAGAGGCAAGAAATCATCTGGCAGGTCCCAGTTCCAGATGGGGAATTAAAGGTCCTTCCCGTCCCCCACCAGGTCACCTCTGGCCTTGGAACTCACCGCCCTTCGCGCCGCACAAGTTCGGCGCGGTGCAGTCCGCGCCCACGCGGACAGCACGGTTGACCCTCGGCTGGCACGGACGGCGCGAGCCCGAGCAGGGCTGCCCCAGAGCCGGGGACGCGCCCCCCCCCCCCGCACGCGCTCCAGGCTGCCGCGCCGCGCCCCCGCACTCACCCGCCGCTCCCGCGCCGCTATCTCGCCATCCCAGCCGGCCGCCGCCCCGGGGCAGCACGGACCCTGCAACCCGGGACTGCAATCGCGAAGGAGCCGGCCGACGACAGCCACCTTTCCGGTCTCCCTGTCCCCTCGCAGGCAGGCTCCAGAGGCCACCGACGACGGGCCGCCGCTGCCCTCCCAGAACCCCAAGAGCCACCGCAGCGCCAGGCGACGGTAACGGCCGCAGCCACAGCCGAGACGCTCCGGCGCGGACTGCGCGCCCGGGGGCGGCGCCAGCAAAAAAGCTTGGCGGGGGGCGCAGCACCCAGGCCCCGCCCAGGCCCCGCCCCACGCGCCCGTACCCCCTCCTCCCCTCGCCGGCCCTGCCGCGCGCACCGGGCGCGGGCCCGAGAGGGCGCGCGTGAGTCGGAGCCGCTCGGTCGCGCGCGGGCCCAGCGCCCAGGGTGGTGCCTCTGCTGAGACTCGGGTCGCGCCGCAAGCCTTGCAAGGTCACTGAGCCGCGGGTGAGAGCGCGGCGGCCCTGCCGGTGCAAAGCCTCAGGAAAGGCCCGTGGAAACCAGGCGGCCCTGCGGGAACCAGCGCAGCTCCCGTACGTCTGTCACTGCGCTTTGCAAACCTTGCATGGAGGAGGAAACCGGGGTCGCCCCGAAAATGTACACAGACACCAGCCTCTGCCTTAGGCACGTCTGTTGGCTAGATTTCTTTTTATAATTTTGTGTATTACCTAAACTGCCCCGAGGGCCAAGGCGCTGCCGTTCAGGTCTCCTTCCTTCTTGGTGCGGGATCTCTCAGCTCCTGAGGGCCCGCGGGGGCATTCTGAGAACATCCTGGAGCCATCTAGTCTTGCCTCCGAGGCGTGGTGGGCTTATTTGTGCAGAGAAGAAACGGATCCCTTAATGGGGTGAGATTTTTCCTCCGTGCATTGTTCCTATTTCCGCAGTTTCACTTGGCCTCAGTGTTCCTCCTGAGTAAAGCACTAAATGAAATTAGTTGGAGAGGGTTTTGTAGCGCAGAATTGTGGTTTGAAGATGTTTACGCTCTGTGCCGGACGCGTTTGATGGTGTTCTCTTGAGCACAATTAATTTTTGCAAAGTTCCGAAATGTGCCGGACAGGAGCCACTGGCACGCTGTCACAAGGCTCTGCAGACACACCTTTCAAGGGGAGTTTGTTTTCCTCTGTGACTTATCTGATGCACCAAGGCCAAGGACTTTGTGAGAGACCTTTGCCTGAAATTCTAGACTCTAGAATCTAGAGCAATTTGCAAATTGGCAGGATGAAGTTTATTTTCTAAAGTAAATATTCCCTCTTTATAATTTAACTATCAAATGGGCAAGAAAACCCCTGAAAAATGCACTGCGTTGGAAAATAAATTCCTTAAATAATACTGTCTTCCAGAAGATGATCACTAAGAGTGTCCGAGTGGCCACCTCCATTAAATTGTGTAATCTGAACACAAACTGCCTCCTGCTGTCCATATGCCTATTTCTAGTCTGTACTACTCCCGCCCCCACCCCCCACATTTAAGTTGTACCACAGTTGCTTTTCTTTATCCTTATTCTTTCCCACGGCTTGAGAAACTTAGTACTCATATTGGCAAATCCTGTCTTTTCTATTAGACACAGCTCACAGAACTTCTAGGGCCCAGCAAAGGTATTTTCATTTGTTTTGACGTCAGAAGAAGGTTTTAATATACATTGATGTATATGCTCTCTTTGTATTTAAGGCACACAAAATACAAGCATCTCAATCTGGAATAACTATAGAGACTCAAAGATAGCTAGAGCCCACGAAAATCATGGCAAATCCTTTGTTGCCCAGGACTGCGGAATCCTTTTCCATGGAAAAAAAAATTAAAATCCAGACAACATAACAGCCTTATGCTCTTCACCTTATGTAAAATGCTGACCCCTGTGGCCTCGCTTTCTCTACATGTATTCGCTATTTAACCTTCACAATACACCTGTGAACTGGGTTCTGTTCCCACTTGTAGGGGCGGATGCAGCTTTTCACGGGGCCTGAAATGTGTGCAGTTTGGGTGGTCCTCTTAAGAGAGAAAACCAAACAAATCAGCACATCTAACCTGCTCCAGCAGCCCTTAGCACCCGGTGGACATCCAGCTGGAAAGAGACCTCTGTTCAGCCCATAGTGGTTAAACTATCTTACTCTTAACAAATTGTACAAAAATAAAAAAAAAAATTTTTAAAAACCCACATGATCACATAAACACATTGCCAAAGTTTTCTTGTGCAGGTGTAAGAGCTACCCAGAAGCTCGTGCACCACAGAAAAACCTGCCTTGTATGCCCATTTCACGGGTAAGAACTTGGGAATTTGTCACAGCTTGGCAGGAATACCAAGTACCTGCATTGTACTGAGGAATGGTTGGGAGAGCTGCAGTGTGCACACTTCTCCGTGAGAGATCACGGGTTTTATGTTTACACAAAGTAGTAGATAATATTTGCTGTAAAGCAACTGCTTTAGAAATGCGTTAACAATTTTAGATATGGCCAATCCATTACTCATTTGGGGGCATTTGATAAGATTCTGCAATCAGCAATGGTCGGAGTAAATTCTTTTCTATGTGTTGCATAAAAATGTGAATTAGCCAGTATGGATTCTTAATGGAATCACAACTCAGTCGTGGGTGCCGTAGACGGGCACCATTTTTATAGACCTTTCCAGGAGCCAGTTGGTTTATAAATACCACTCCGTATAATATCTATCATTTGCTCTTTCGTGAGATGCTATATGTTTGCTCTTTAAATTGTATGCTACAAAGGGCCTGATGCATCTCCATAAATGTCCGTCAAGTAAATAGTGAAACAGAGATAAATCACATAATTAGAAGTAAAAACGCAGGATATAGGGCAAGCTGAGATTGGATAGGAATGCGGTAGTGAGATACTGAAGTGTAAAGACTCGCTGAAATCCCTCTTATTTAATGACTTTGTTTGAGACTCATACCCTTCTGCCCAGCAGTTGTCTTCTCTGCCCATTCCTCTTCCTCTCTTTCCCCTCCCCGCTCCCCACTCCTCCTGTCTTCTCTATAGGAATTTCCTTAAAAGCATTATGTCCCCCTAATGACCATCCTGGGTCTGGAAGGCTTTGTTCTTTGCAGTGTCGAAAGAGCAGCAAAATTGAGACGCTGGGGGTTTGTTATTGAATCACAGCATCTTGGCCCTTCAGAAGGCGTCTCTTGAAGAATGACCTAATGTGGATAGTGTTTGTCAATCCGCAAGATAAAGGATGCTGTATTCCTGGAAAAAATGTTGGAACCAGATAAGAATCTACAAATTAAGCCCAGTTCTTCACTGGTGAATGAGCAAAATGGGTGAAACCATTCCCCATTGTAAGCCTGACTGATAAATGTGGATTTAAATTGGTTTATTTTAGAGCACAGTTTTGGACAAGATTCAAAACTTTAATTAGATCCCAGTAAGAAGACATATGAGAGTAATCAGCTCATTCGCTCCAGATTTGATATTCCGTCCCCAAAGTGGTTTGGAATGCTATTTAAGGGACATGAAAAAAAGTGATAAACACCATGTAAGAGAGGCTCTTCCCAGAACCCTGTTTCTAATATATTCCCTTTCAGATAAAGGGTTCCAGGGGTGTCACATAACACACTGTGGTTGGTCATCACCTCTCTAGCATGGCCCTGAAGGCATCGCACTTTGTTGTCCTTTTACTGTTTAGACTGTGCTTTCTTCCAGAAAGGACTTAAAGTGGCTTACATAGAAAAAAATATTAAGAAGTATAATAATAATAATAAGCACCTGGTTCAGGTAAAATAATAGCATATGAGCATGAAACTAAACCCCAAGTTTCCCCATAACCGTGAAGTAGGGGAAGTGGGAATTTTCATAATTCTCATATCATAACTCTCCTTGTTGAGTGGAAGAAATCATAATGTCATTTAAGAGAAAGTTATTCCTGGGCCAAATCTGTAAGGAACCCTGTCAAAGGGATTCTGTATACATAATACATAAAAATCTAAGTTAAGAGGTACTCAGTAGCATGAATAATAAAAACCTAGAGACAGATATTGGAGTCCAACCCCAAAACCAGAAAAGCAAAGCAGCCAAGCCACTAGAGAAGTCTTACCTCTACCAAGGCTGGGCGACTGCAGACTAAGCAGACCAAGCAGACTAAGCATACTAAGCCTCTCTTCTCATTTTATATTCCCTCGCGTGCTGGGATTAAAGGTGTGTGACTCCCTAGTACCAGGATAAAAATGTAAACAAATCCACCTGGATTTATTTTTGCGTTGATCTTGTGTAGCCCAGGGTGGCCTTGAACTCAGAGATCAACCTACCTCTGTCTCCCAAATCCTGGGACTAAAGGTTTTTGCCACCACTGCCTGACCTCTAGTGGCTTCTCTTTGTCCTTCTGATTTTTAGGCAAGTTTTATTCACTAAAACACAAATAAAATATCACTATAGTACTCAATCCAGCATTTTGAGCCAATATTTTATACAAGCAGAACAAATGCGTGCACACGCACGCACGCGTGTGAAGGCGCGCACGCACTCACAGACTCGCCACACAGACTTCTGGTGAAAGGCTTAAAATTGGTCTCCTACAGTTTGGTTTTGTTCTCACACTGAAACCAGACAGAAGATATAAATCAAATCTCAGTTTGTCTGATTTCCTTTTCTAAAATGAGAGTAACTAAAAGCAACAATGTCAGAGCGTTGCGAAAAAAAAAAATCAAGTGACTTAATTTCTGTAAAACCGTACATGGCTGTGTCAGCTTTGCTACAGTTTCCTTGGCTAGGTATCGTCCTCTACCCCCCATGCATGGCTCCCACTGTGCACTGCCTCAAACTCCTTCTATAAAATCGACACGGCATCTGTGTCTCGCACAGGCAGTGATGTAGGCTGTGAATGCCACTGTTATTTTCATCTGAGATAAATCCACAAAGGTGATAGAATGCTCTGTTGTCCAGAGAGGGCAAAGTTTGAGGAGTTGTGAGGACTGAGTATGGCTGAAATATCTACAGAACCTTCTCTCCCCACTTCCTTGTGCTGCTACCCAGCACTGGGAGGCACCTAGAGACCAGTCTCTATCAAGCGTCCTACGGCTCAGCTGGGGAAAGTTGACTGCCTCGGGTTATTAAAGCCGACTTCCTGAGACTAGGATTGAGATTCATGGGGGTGGGGGAACACGACACTGAAAGAATGACGGGGATAACTTGGGAAATAAACCCCGCCTGTCTGTCCCCATCCACTCTTTCTTCCCTCAGGGTTCCAGTGAGCCCTGGTCTGATTGGAGTCTTCGTTTCACATCCCCCCCCCACCCCAGTTCTCTCACTTAGCAACCTCGATTTCGGGGTTGCCTCTACACTCACCCCGACATCTGTCTCCTCTTTCTCCTCCTCTGCCTTCCTATTCCTTCTTGGCCAATACCTTCCCTCCCTTTCCCAGTTCTCCCCACCTCATATTCTTTATCTGTTACCCTGAGTCATTTCAGGGCAAAGCCCAGAATGAAAATGGATGCTATCTTACTCCTAACATCAATCATACACTCAGAATCCTGTGCTAATATTCTCAGTCAAGCTAATGGATCCCACAAAAGAGCAATTTGCTCCATTCTCGGTGGCGATATTAAGTCCATTATTTAATTTATTCCTACAGCTACTGCACTCAGAGCCTTGCCAGAGGCGTCTCTCTTACAGACAGAGCAAGAAGCCAGGAGATTAAAGGATTGAACGGAGGTCCAGCGAGAGGTAGTAGGGTAGGTATAAAACCTGACCCAAATTCCCTAAATCCCTGACGATAGTGTTCTAACTAATACAGTTAATTCACAGACTTCACTATTCTGTGTAAAACCAGGCACAGCTGTGAAAGGGTGAGCTTTTGTCTGCAGTGTCTGACCGTGGAGACTCTTTGGTGGTTCCGCGTGTGCCAGCAGGCATGGCTCAAGGTCACTGAGACACTGGGTAGGTGGAAAATAGGCATGAGTTAAATAATTAATTTAAACAACAGGAATGTCCCTCGGGATTTCTTCAGGTACCTAATGGAGTACACCGCCTGGTCCCCTATCGGAAAACAAAAGTGGCCATCACTATGACAGCTCTGGTAAACAGGGACATTTGTGTTGTGGGTTTCCCCCACTGGACCGTAAGGTAACTGAGGTCACTGTTCTCAAGGGACAAGGCTGCAGCTTAGAGTCTCTTTTCTCTCACATGCCCATGATACTTTGTTTAGTCGCTAAACCTTATGCTCAAACTGTGGACCACGCTTGACTGTGCGCAGAACTCCATTCGGATCCACCAGTCTAGCCTTACTGGCTTTAACTGAGGAAAGAAACACTGCTACAGGGCTGACCTCAGGGTGAGAGGTCACTGTTCCCTTATTAACCTGGCATTCTCTTTCTGTGATAGATTTGTCAGAGGTACCATGCTCTTCCCTTACATGAACAGTCAGTCACGAGCTCCCAGAAATAGACGGACAGAGATTTATACACAACAATCAAATTCTAGTACCATTACTATCCACAGTAATTTAGAGGACGTTGGCTAACAGCGGGTCTCAGGCCCTAAGTTGCTGGATAATAATAAAGAGCATTTAATAACAATAATGAACATTTATGGGGCACTTGTGGCCCTGTTAGGTACCAATTCATCCCACCCTCTAGCCCTGGGGTGACTTGTAGGAAAAGTTATCATCTCTTTTGTTCTTGTTTGTTTGTTAGGTGCTTCGTGGGGCAGGGTGTTGTGGCTTTTTTCTATTTTAATTTCGTCACAAAGGTGAAGATGCTCAGTAACTTGCCTGAAGCCACACAACTGCTCAAACCACTGTATTTGTCCCTAAAACTCCCCCTCCTAAAGCCTCCCGAACTCTACCCCAGGAGGTAGAGTGATGGCTGTTATGGCTGGCCACTTGCTTCTCCTGACACTTCTAGCTTCTTCTGGCTCTCCCAAGCAGCTACCTGTACAGGTAAGGCTTTGATGAAGTTGGATTCTGCCTTTGCTGTCCCCCCCCCCAAAAAACGCTCAGAATTCCTTTCCGTTTATCCCCTAGTCCGTGTGTTAATTCCTTGTCTCATTGTTGTGACAGAGCAGCCCGAGGAAGGAAAGGTTTAATTTAACTCATAGTTTGGGGGTGCAGTTCATCATGGTGGGGAATTTATGGCAGCAGAATGCCCAGGCGCTTGTCACACTTCATCTGCAGAGAGTAATGAATGTTCCTGCCCAGCCCATTTTCTTATCTTTGTGCAATCCCAAGACCCAAGCCCAGAGAGCCAGAGCCTACATTCAGGCTGGGTCTTCTGGGTCATCCCACTCCAGCTGACCAATCAGCAAACTCTCTCACAGACATGCCCAGATTGTGTCTCTAAGGTGGTTCTAGATTCTGTGAAGTTGACAATACCAACGGTCCACAGCCCATTTTCTTCTTTCTCTTGGCCTCTCTTGGTACTGCTTTCTCTTGTGCATCCCTGCTTCAGGTGCAGGTGAGTACATGTGATTACATGTTCGTGCAGTGCATGCATGTTGTGTGAGAGACAGAGGTCAACCCTAGGTGTCATTCTGTCTACCTTACTTTCTGAAGCCAGGTCTCTCACTGTGATCTGGAGCCTGTCAATTAGGCTGTACTGGCTACCCGTTGAGCCCCAGGGATTCTTCTGCCTCTGCCTCCTCAGTGATGAGATTACATGTACACACCACCATACTTTATTTTTCCCCACAATTTGGAGTTTTTCGTTATTGTGGCTGTTGCTACATGAGTACTAGCAATCTGACTGAGGTCAGGTGAGGTCCCCTCTTGTACATGGCAAGAACTTTACAGACTGGGCTCTCTCCCCACTCTGGGTCAAAGAGTCTTAAACATCAACGTAGGTGGGCCGCTATTTCTTTGAGTTCAGCACTGTTTCTCTGTAGGACCTCCCGGCTTCCCACATCCATGATTGGGATTTGCCTGTAGTGTGTTCCTCCCTTCTTCAACTTGAAAGTGTCTTTATACTTTGCCCTCAAAATCTGCTCAAGCTGGGGGCATCTCCTTGATGGCTCATCACCTTTAGTGAACTAGTTTGTTCTTCCTTTATGGTGTTTTAATATTGTTATTCAAGTAAGAAGAAACATGAAGGATCAATCCCCAAAATTAACCTAGCATCAATCCCCCCGACAGAGCTAACACAGCAGTATATATATATATATAACTTGCCCTTTCTCCTTTTCTATTGGTGTATCCTGGTTCACTCCTTATCAAAGGAAGTGGGAAGTTACACAAAGTTTTACAAAAAAGTAGCTTTAATCAAAGATCAGGTAACACTGAGAAAACAAACAAAAAACAATTCATAAGCTCTTCCTGTAAGCGGCCTGAGGTGACCTTTGAAGGTGGTTTGCTACCATCTTGACCCAGAAAACCGTACAAAATCATGCAAATCAAGAGGCTCAAACCTTCAGGTTCACGTTAAGAACACCAGTGAAACTGCCCAGGCCATCAAGGGTATGCATATTAAAATCCACCAAGTATCTGAAAGATGTCAATTTAAAGAAACAATATGTGTCATTCCGTCGGTACATCGGTGGATTCAGTAGGTGCCCCCAGGCCAAACAGTGCGGCGGGACACAGGGTCGTGACCAAAAGAGTGCTGAAATTTTGCTGCACATGCTAAAGACGCACAGAGTGATGCTGAACTGAAGCGTTTAGATGTAGACTCTCTAGTCATTGAGCACATCTGGTGAACAAAGCACTCAAGATGCGCTGACAAACTTACAGAGCTCACAGCCAGATGAACCCATACCTGAGCTCCTGCTGCCACACTGAGATGATCCTCGCTGAAAAGGAACAGATTGTTCCAAAGCCAGAAGAGGGTACACAGAAGAAAAAGATAACCCAGAAGAAATTGAAGAAACAAAAACTTATGGCACGGGAATAAATTCAGCAAAAGATAAATGCAGACAAAGTAAAGGCCTTCTGGTTGTCTCTATAAGCATGGTCTCAGATGGCTTGCAAATTGACTCTGGCAGGGGTGTGTTTAACATGATGTGTTTATTACAGTGAACAAGCAGAGAAACAGACTTGTTGGACAACAGCTAAGCCATAGGAAAATGTCTCTAGTTTTATTAAATTAGCGTTTACTGGACAGCTGCCGTGTAGAAGACTATAGGTACAACATCTTAGGTATATGATAAATCTGCCTTTAGGGGTAAGGAAATCTTTACAACTGATCCTAATTAAGCCATAATATTATGCTTAGAATGGTTAATGAGTGGCTAGGAAGGACAATATCCAAATGTTAAGCTATAGAAGTATGTAATTTTAAAAAAATATTTAAGTTGTGTGTGTTACTGCCCATTTTAGACATGTTTAAAATCCTACTGATTTGGGAGGGAGAGACATATCACTAAGTGGTTTTCCATCATGTACATGGAGATAAGCTGTTTTCAGTGCCCTTGACTGGCCTCTGAAGACTGCCCAAACAGGCATGCATATTTTTTTAAAAGCCATATTTTTTGAAGACTGGAGAGAAGGGTCAGCAGTTAAGACTGAGTACTGTTCCTGCCGAGGACCCAGATGACCTCTGACTTAAACTCCAGGGCCTCTGACACCCCCTCTTATTGCCTCCTTGGGTAGGCCATACAATATAGACACATTGGAGCATAAACAAGCATGTGGTGGGCATTTTCTAGACCTGTCAGAAGAGGCTAGCTGGAGCCTAGGAGACATCAGGGGTTAAGGGACATCTTGTTAGCATGAGAATAATTTTTCTTTTCTTTGTATGCCAGGAGTGTTTGAAAGATGAATCCCTCTGGTCCATCTATAAAGAATGGACTATAAGGGTGTGTAAAAGAAACCATTGAGTTCCTGTCACAGTTGTCTGAGGGAGAGTTCGTGCTGGTTCTAATGAACATATTTCTAGGTCCCTTGGAACAGCATCATCATGACTTAACCCCACTCTTCTCTTGTTGCACCCCAGTCTAGATGTCTGTCTACCTGTGGGTTTTGTTCCTGTGCTATATATTATAACTCTTCACAGGCAAGTGGAATTTCCTAGGACATAGTTTCTGAGACAGAAGCTTGGGTAGAGGGTTCCTAGAGAATGTTCCCAGTGGAGACTGTCCTGGAGAAGGGAATGGGGCCGGACGGGGCTGAAAAGGTTCATCAGCAATAGGCAGAGTCTTGAGTTTTACAGCTGAGATGACCCTTAGAGCTGTCCTGGGTCGTGATGAAAGGCAGAGTCCTTCATGCCCCAAACAGTGATCAATCATCCAGCAAAACCCTCAGAGGAAGAAGGCATGGCCTTGGGTGAGGGGAGTTGACAGATGAAGGATCTTTGTTGGCAGCCTTCCCAGTGACTTGAATAGTAAGACCATTATTCTTGAAGGGGAAGACTTGGCATCCATATCATGGCATCTACCACACTGCCACTTTTTGGATTTGTCACTGAAGCTATCCTGGTTTAATTTCTCATTCCTCTCACTTAGCCTGCAGCCTGAGATTCTATTATCAGAGTCACACCCTGTGGTCAAAACCAAGTGGTTCTTTATTGCCCACAGAATAGCAACAAAGTTTATGCTGTATAATAGCGTAGCACTCAGAACCTTCTAGTAACCACACACCATCCACCTAATGCCTGTTTTACAATCTGAACAGGCAAGCTCATTAGCACACCCTAAATTCCCGTGTCCAACCTGAGATTCTTTCCTCCTATTTTATTTAGCAAAATCCAATTCTTTAAGTCTAGCTCAAACACTGCCTTCCTCTTTTGACTGAGCTTCTATTGAATTCCTTATTGCATTTTACCCAGTGTGGCTTGTTAGTTGAGTAAGAGCAGCAACATGTCCGTGTTATTTAATCTTCCTTAGTCCCTAATCTCACAGCACAAAGCAGCCTCTCAGTACAGCAGCTTGTCCTGGACCATAGCATTTTATTTCAGTGTCTACAAGATACCCTAGGAGCGTTGGGAAGGAAGAATTCTAGACACAAACAATTTAGATTCAAATTTGGCTTCATCATTTAATGGGTCTAGAACTCTAAGCAAATTAAACATGTTTCATCCTCCCACCTCTAAAACAATGGTAATAACAAGAGTTGGGATCGAATGAGTTAGTCTAAGTCAAATAGTAAGAGCAATGGTTGCCCTTAATGAACATAGACATATGTTCATTTGTCTATATAGACAAACACTGGAGCAGGGCTGTACCTCGAGAGTACTAAAGGTAGAACCCTTCAGTTATATAAAGGGCTCGCCAGTGTCACCAACAGCTGTAGTCACCCACGGTCTCACCCCGAGTGCTGTTGTTGCTGAGATTCATGACCTCAGTGAAGGGCCCTTTCACAGCTGCTCTGTGGGGAAATGTGCTCACAGGGTTCTTGTTTTCTCTCAGGAACATTCCTTAATGAGCAAAGATATTCTTGCAAAACACTCTGGAATTCTGTGCTTTCCTGGGGCCCTTTCAATCTGGACAGAGACCTGGTTTTATAATGAAGATTATGCAGTTTTCCAATGTGGAAATTTTTTGAAAAGCACAAAGCATCATATTTATAAGCGAATAGACCCACAGACCCTTGCAAACTGAAAACAACCCTAGAGATTTCTTAGTCCAGGGGACAAGAAAACAAGGAGATTAAGTGACTTGCCTAACTCAGACTAACTTGTCCAAGTTCTTGAAGGACAAAATTACTCAATAACATCCATTTCAGCCAAAAGATGCTATTTCCCTCAGTATGTATAATTCGGACCAAAATAGATCTAACTTGTTAAATCTTGTCAGAACAAAAAACGGAATTTTGTTTATGCCTAAGACTTATTGTTTCATTTAAAATCCGTCCTGATTTGGCATAACGTCTTCTTTTCACATGAGGACAAATAATTACCACAATTAGTTATCCAGTTATACCTTTAGTAATTTACCCAAAAGAAATTTGAGCAGATTGCCTTTTATGCACCACACAGTAAGCAAGGAAATGGAAACTTTTTGAATGAATGAACCCCAGCGCTCTTGCAGCAGAGCACATCTGTAGACTCTCTGTGTCTACTGGGTTGTTCAAGTCCAAGGGACGTTAGAACATGGGTTCAGGCTAGGACGTGATCTTCAAAAGATAAGCATTAACTATTATTAGTCACAAAATCAGTGATCAGGTTCGGAGCCTGCTTCCCATCTCCATAGCCAGTTACCATAACACAGAAAATGTTCTCAAGAAACAAATAAATATGGGTTGGAGAAATTGCTCAGAGGTTAAGAGCACTGACTGTTCTTTCAAAGGTCCTGAGTTCAATTCCCAGCAACCACATGGTGGCTCACAACCATCTGTAATGGGGTCTGGTGCCCTCTTCTGGCCTGCAGGCATACACACAGACAGAATATTGTGTACATAATAAATAAATAAATATTTTAAAAAAGAAACAAATAAATAGTTAGCTCTAGTCTCCTTCTTCTCTCCTTCGCCCTTGGGGTTGAGTAATACACAATCCAGGGTCAAATATGAAGCACCACAATTTTGTAGCATAGTGTTGTGTTATGATGTAATTCTAATGAATATGTGGAGATGTCACAATGGTGTATTAATTTGTGTTGGTGGGGGATGTCATGATCGAACATGGAAAGTTTAGGGGTGACACAATGTTAAAAGTTCTTCTAACCTACTTTCCCTGAAACCTTAAATGCTTGCAGGGCTTTGCCCATGATTTCTTCAGACCAAGTTTAATTTTGTGCCTGTAGTCTATCATAAACAAAGCACTGTTTTGTTTGCTAACACATTATTTTATTGCTAGAGGTTAAGTCTCCCTATCTTTTATATTATTAAAGGGAATAAATTATTCAGGCCATCTATGTATGACTCTTATCTGTCCTTGATAACATCTATTAAAGTGCCCCTCAACATCACTTTCCCAAGCAGATCTGAAGGGAGCTCAGATCCTTCCCTTCTGCATTAAGAAACAATTCAGTGCATTTGCCTGCCACCGAGACCTGTACATTTTAGCTCCTGCGTTCTCCTCATCTCCGCTCCCACCATTCCTCTGTAGTCTAGCCCTTACTCCACAGCTGGGTTTGCAGTTTGCAACCTTAGCCTTATTAGTTCACTGGAAGAAAATGAAACCCTAGAGACTGGAGTCATACAGATCAACCCACGAGAGATTAATGTGCAATACACAACTGACTTATTCATTCAAACTAACCAGATGTTTGTGTTGCTTGTCTGTGACCTCTTTTTGGAAAGGCAGTCATTCAGAACTTGTGAGTTAGAATCTGTGCCCAAGCTTGCTAACTGGGTAGACTTTCTAGTGTCTATTCCCCAACAGAAAATTGGGGCTAATGATAAACTTTACCCTCCTGGGTCATTGTGATGACCGTTAAATGAGAGAATATGCCTCTTGAATATTACTTAGACCAGAACCCAGCACACAGTAACCCAGCAGCCACTATTAACTATTGTTTCTAGAATGGAAATCTTCCAAAAGAAGTATAAAGGGGAATTAGTGTCACACATTTAATTTTCAAGATGTACTAATCTTGTAAGTTTACACTAATAGCTTCATCCATTCAATAGTTACTCACTGAAGTAAGTTTGAACATTACCAGAGTTTCTTGGTAATCCCACATCCTATCGTGTGGATATGCAAATGAATACATGGACGGACATGGAGATGCAAAATCTCAAATCCACCTATATTTTCACGCTTATCCAATTTTCTCATCACTCCAGTCTCCAGTCCTTCCCCTGTCTTCAACTTAAAATACTTCACAAGTAATCAAGACAAAGTTCATTGCTTCAAAGCTCTGCCTACCCCTGCTGTCTAGTCTCCCCCTACATGCAGTTTTAACCATATGTCTTCCTCACTGCTACGGGATTAGAGGTTCACGCCACCACACATGGCTATTACAGCTCTTTTTCCTCACGCATACTAAACTCTTCATCTTCCACAGGATTCCCTCAGCCTGTTTCAGTTCCTAGAATCTCTCCCACCGCCTCGCTCCTGGTCCTAATTCCAATCTACTGGACTCAAAAATTCCTCCCAGAACCCTAGGCCTTTATCGTATTTACAATCAAGCGATCCAATGTTACTGTGTTTTTCTTTGGTCAAATCATGCTGAACGAGCAAGAGGACACGGGCCTTTCTCTTTAGTTCACCCAAGGGCCCTACACTTAGGCAGTTATTCAATCTATACTCAAATGGGTAGATTTAACCTACTTAACAGTTTGTGCTTTCTGTAATATGAGGTACAAACTGAATTGGCAGGTGACACACCCCAGTGCACAGTCACATGTGGCAGAGTGAGATTCAAACTCTTGACTTCTTCTACCACTATGTTCTAGGCCTTCTACCACCACCTCCCCAACAGGCATAGACATTTCTACAACCGGCACGTCTACCCCCTGTATTCTCCTTAACATGAACAACTATACCCATCTCTACCCTCAGCCACAGACCTTTCTATCTGGAGCTCTTGATTTTTCTTTATTCTTGAACCTATTCTAACCTTCATTTTATCATATCTATACACATTATTTTATTGTTAGCTTTAATAACTTATTTTTCATCTTATCAAGACATTCCTTCTCTTTCTGTCTTAGATATATATGTCCAATAAAAATGTAGAACTTCATCTCTTGGTATCTGATAGCAAATTCTTCCCAGATCTCCTATAGAGCCCTAAGTCCTTTATAAAAAATGGCTTAGAACTAGAGTGTACTGTGTGTGTGTGTGTGTGTGTGTGTGTGTGTGTGTGTGTGTATCCTTCTGGGCACTTTATATCTCTAGATTGCTTATAATATCTAAGGCAATGTAAATTTTATGTAGATAGTTATTATGTTATTGTTGTTTAAGAAATAATCATCAGAGAAAAGATAATATATTTTCACTACTTCAAAAAAAATTTCATGCTTGTCAGATGAGTCAGTATATTAAACTAGGAAATGCATTGTACCCCATGCCTCTGGATGCCATCTTACTTATGCATGCTCTCCAACTACAGGCTCATTCTGCCCCAGGTTCTGAGACCAATGCTGTCCTTGGGAGAAGATTAAAGCCTCATCTTCTGGATGTCTGAGTGGTCCATTCCCATCACTTTCCCCGCTGCATCTGAATGACTGAGTGGTCCAGTCCCATCACTTTCCCTGCTGCATCTGAATGACTGAGTGGTCCAGTCCCATCACTTTTGCCCGGGCATTCAGAGTAGTAGACCTGGAGGGGAACTTGCTAAGTCCATTTTCCCTTCTCTGGCCTGAACTTATCTCTGTGTTATTTGAGTTCACTTCAGTGAACACAGAAGTTCAGAGGAACATGAAAAGGGAAGAGATGCAGAGCACACACCCTAACCCTGGTCTCTCAGTTCTACTACCTGGTAAACTTCCTCTCTGAGCCTGCCTCCCCATCTCTACTTCAGGGATAATACACCAGGTTTAAGGTTGTGAACATCCAAAGAGCCTCCTTCTGGTCTTAGTCACCACTACTATCCACCCTGACCATCCCCATTTTGACTTATGACTTATTCTGTCTGTTCTTAACCGTCTAGGGCACTCAATAAAAACCTGTTGAACAAACGAATGGGTGAGTTCTATATAATAGCTCAGGCCTGATAGGCTCACAGGAGATGGTGGAGGAGCACAGGGCCTTCTCCTCCTGCTTCCAGAACAAACACAGTTGTAACCACATTACCTCAATATTTAATCACTATACTTTCATTTTGCAGCTCTTTTTCCAAGTTCAGCGCCCATGGTAAGGCCTTCCCTTCCTATCAGATGATGTCATGACTTCCATTGGCTATACTTTTGTATTTTTTAAAATGTCTTTTTATTATGAAATATTTAGTGTGTGTGTGTGTGTGCGCGCGCGCGTGTGTGTGTGTGTGTGTGTACGTGTGTGCATGTGTGTGTTCATGCTTTACTGGCTATTGAACCCAGGGCCTTGTGGAAGCTAGACAAGTGTTCTACTACTGAGCTCTGTCACTTCTTTAAAAAAATAGAAAATCTGTAGAGTACGAAACAATGGGTTTGATTATGACGTTGAAACATTTTTTTTTTTAACATCCATTTACTTGTGGGGGACAATACCTGTGTGCTAGGGCAAACATGTGGACATCAGAGGACAACTTGCAGCAGTCACTTTTCTCCATCCGTCCGTGGGTTCTGGAGGTCAAACTCAGCTCATCTGCCTTGGCAGTGAGTTCCTTCACCTGCCTCCCAGTCTGTTTAGCCCTCATTATGACATTTTAGTACAGAGGTGCCATTGTATTTTGCTTTTGAGTCTGACTACCCTACTCCTTCCCACCACTCCACAGCCACCGTCAGTCTATCCATCAGCCCCAAGTTGTCTTAACTTCCTGGTGCTGACTTCTTGTGTGAAACACCATTTACCTGTCTCAGACTTGCAGTCATTGTTACCATCCACTATCTCCCCCCAATCCCACTGGGTCTGGATGCCACGGCGAGCCTCCTCTTCTAACAGCAGTGCCTCCGTACAGCTTCTCCCCAGTGCAAGGGTCAGCACGACCACTGGTTCTAACGCGATGGGGCCGACATCCCAAGCTCCACCACTGCTTTCTGTCAAAGCCTTGGGAAGAGCCAGAGAACTTGTCCCTCCCTGTGCTCTGTTCATCTACCAAGAGACCTGAAATTGCGACAGGCATATCTTTCCATGCAGGGCTCGCTTGAATTTTCTTGCTTCCACTTGACTGTAATATGAGCCAGCACTCGGAGCCATAGAAACAGGACACCATTCAATAAGCAAACAACGGTAAGTGCCAAGAGTCAACACACAGCGCAGCCTCCAGAGGAGGAGGCTGGGCGTCCAGGTTGGCCATCATTTTTAACACACTGACGTGACATCAGTTTCTTTGGCATGTACTACGGTACCGTCGTGTCGGCAGAGACTTATTGAATACAATAGTTGTCTACGATAAGAAAAGATCAGTAACCACTATTTCTATCTGACATTTCCCTGCATGCCTCAATGGGGAAGTGACTTGAAGTAAAATCCAGATGTAGCCCAAGGCTCAAACTTGTGAAACGTAATAAAGCAAAACTCTGAACACTCGGTTTTTAACTAGAAATGGATCTCTGGATAGAGTCCCAAAATGCTTCCATAAGCAAAACAATAGATTGAACCACAATGCATTTGTCTGGGATAAAATTGAAGCTCACTCATCAGGCTGTCAGGGGAATCAATAATTTGAGCTGACACTGATGATATAAACAGATACTCAAGGCTAGGAGAGTTTTGCAAGAAGCTCAAAGCACTTGAAAACACCAGTTGAAAAGACGATTGTGATTTTGTTTTTTGGACAGTTGGCTATGGTATCCTGCCAATTCTCTCACCTTCCTCTTTTTTTCTTCTAACTCTGGTTTCTAGAACTTTTTTACATGGCAAAGCAAGGGAGAAACAAATCATAGGAAGAGTTAATCATGGATGAGCTTCTCATAGCTCCGAACATTTCCGACTGTATGATGGTCATCTTTTCTCCCTTTCACAGAGCCAGTAGGCCGCTGAGGGCAAGGCCGAATTGTCTGGCTTCCTGGTTGCTTCTGTGTGCTGGATAGTTTTGTGTCATCTTGACACAAACTGGAGTTACATGAGAGGAGGGGACCTCAGTTAAGAAAATACCTCTCAAGACTGGGCTGCAGGCAAGCCTGTAGGGCATTTTCTTAATTAGTGATGGATGGGGAATGGTCCAGCCCTTTGTGGATGGTGCCATCCCTGGGCTGCTGGTCCTGGATTCTATAAGAAAGAAGGTTGAGCAAGCCAGGGGGGCAGGCCAGTAAGCAGCACCACAACAACCACGGCCTCTGCATCAGCTCCTGCCTCCAGGTTCCTGCCTTGTTTGAGTTCCTATTCTGGCTTCCTTCAATGATGGACTATGATGCAGAAGTTTAAGCTAACTTCTTAACTTTTCATTCCCAACTTGCTTTTTGGTCATGGCATTTCACTGCAGCAATAGAAACCCTGACCCAATCAGTCCATAATCCTTTCTTCATTGACTTGGATGTGAGCCGAATGCATGAGACCATATCTTCCTTGCAAAGGAAGAAATGAGAAAGGGCAAAGAATGCTGATGTGCATGGTCACACAAGTTGTGTGTGCATTGTATCCACCGGAGTTATTTTTCTGGACATTCATATGTTGACACTTAAGCTCCAACAACAACTGTGGAGAGTTCAGCATCTTAAACAGATAAATAAACCTCACTTGTGTCCTACTTTATCTTTTGAACACTGACAAAGGCAGCTATTATATTTAGATTCAAAAAGAGGAAATCACATTTTCTTTTTCCAAAAGAGCGGTACTAATTTACATTCCGATCAATGGTGTGCAAGAGTTCCTCTTTCTCTGAGCCTTAGGCAGGGTCTCACATGACTCTGGCTGTCATTAAACTCACGACATAGCCGCAGTGGTTTGAGTAAGAACGACTCCCAATCAGTTCATACATACATTTGAATGCCCGGTCTCAGTGGAACTGTTCTGGTAGGATTAGGAGGTGTGGCCTTGTTGGAGAAGGTGTCCATGCTGTTCCCAGTTAGTTCTCTTTCTCTGCCTCGTGCTTGTGCGTAGGATGTAAGCTCTCAGCTACTGCTCCAGTGCCATGGTGGCCTGCCTGCTGCTATGCTCTCAGCATGGTTCTCATGGGCTCACCCTCTGCCACTGCAAGCTACTAAGCTAAAAGCTTTCCCTTATAATTTACCTTGGTCATGGCAATTGGTCAAAGCAGTAGGAAAAGAAATAAGACAGTAGCTAAGACTGTCCTGGAACTTCTCAGTCTCCACCTCCCAAATGCTGGAATGAGATGCTATATCATTGTGGGTTTAATTTGCATTTTTTCTGTTTGTTTATAGAAAAATATTATTACCCTTTAAAAATGTACTGTATTTTAGGTGTGTGTGTGTGTGTGTGTGTGCGTGCGCACGTGTGTGTGTGTGCACACATGTGTGTGTGAAGTGTGCTTGTGTGTCTCAGCAGAGGTTTGGAGGTCAGAAAACAACTTTCTAGAGTCAGTTCTCTCCTCCTTCTGCCTTGTTTCTACACCATACACTCTAAGGTAGCTGGGCCTCAGGCATCTGGGCAATTCTCCCATCTCCACCTGCCTCTCTCTTCTCTTAAAAGTGCTGGGGACACTCATGAGAACCGCCACATCCAGCTGTTCGCATAGGTTCGGGAGCTTGAACTCCAGTTGTCAGGCTTGTGTCTGAAGCTTGGCGAGCTGTCTCTCGGGGCCCACAATCTACGGTTCTTTGATGGCTAGTGATGTTGAAAATTCATTTTCATATACTTGGACATCTGTCAGTATGTTTTCTTTACTCAAATCATTCGCCCATTAATTTTTTAAAGGGACACACTATGCACATATATAGAATTACCACTGTTTTGATTAAAGTTTTGAAAATATTTTTAGAAAACAAATCCTTTAAAAAGAAAACCACCTCATTTTATGAGACTTCCCAAGTTGCTGATAAAATACCTCAAATATCTAGATCTTCACAGAGCCCCAAGCTGCCTCATGAATGGCTCCAAGGAGTTCCCGTGAAAGCACAAGACACAGCAGGTCGCTCCTGCACCAAGTCACAAATTAATGAGCTACTTCACTTGTCCCCACCTCACCCAAAGTTCATTTCACTGTGACAGGTAAGAGGAGCATGGGCTACAGATAGAAAGGCTGGGCAAAGTTAAAAGTGCTTTCCTAGGAAGAGACCTGCTACAGAGGATCTTGGTTTAAAGCACCAAAGTCAACACAAATCACAACGAGGTCTGCCTTCCTTGGTGGTATTTTTAGAAGTCTTGGTGGCAAACTAAAGGTTCTGACCTTTAGTAATTGACTCCAAGGGACAAGAAGTTGCCAGCGTTTTTCTCCTTAACATTTATACATCCGAGAGGGGAATCTGGCTTCCATACAAACCAAATCATTGTGAATCTAAAACAAGGTTAATATGTATACACATTCAGCATATCTGCTGGAAAAAAGTCATTAGCCACCCTGAAGTAGAAAATGCAGCTGCCCATGACTGCAATTAGCTCTAATTGCAGTCTTTAACAATAAGTTTTCTCTGGTATTTTCCCCAAAAGGGGATCATTTCTCTGTTTTAATTTTTGAGATTATAATATAATTATATATTATAAAAATATAATTATATCATTTCTACCTTCTTTTTTCTTCTAAACCCTCTCATATACTCCTCCTTTTTCTTTTTCAAATTCATGGCTTTCTTTATTTATTGCTGTTACATATATATACACTACATATATATCCTTAATACATATATATTTCTAGATATAACTTGCTCAGTCTGTATACTATTACTTGTATATATTGCCAAAGCAGATTAGGGGAAGCCCACAAAGCCTCAGCCCTACACAAAACTACAATAAAGTAAGGAATGTTGAGAGCAGGGGAAATAGTTTTTTGGGAAAGACCACATGAACTGATTTTCCATTACCAAATGGTCAACCCTGAAAACATGCATGTGGGATCATTTTTTTACTTTGGGTAATTTAGAATAGCTTTTTAAAATTCATCTTACAGAGAATCCTTCTTGGAAAGAGAGCATTCATATGCTTTCCTGCCACATTGCTGATCCAGATAGGTGTGCCGTCACGTCTATAATGAACACCACGCTTACTTTTCTCTCTTATCTCCTATCTTAGCCCATTTCTCTGTTGCTGTAACAAAATACTTAAGATTGGGGAATAGAAAGAAATGAAAAACTAGAGGAATAAGAGTTTATTTGGCTCATGATTTTGGAGGCTGGAATGGCTAAGACAATGGTACCAGCATCCTCTTAGACTCAGAAGGCAGCTTGGTTCTCTCTTCCTCTTATAGAATCACTAGAACCTCATGGGAAGGTGTTGTCACGGCCTCCTCTTATCCTGATTACCTCCCGAACTACTGTGTGAATTTGGAGAGCACATTTCTGATAATTTTGGGGTTTACATCTGAGCTAGAGGAGTCATTTCTACGTAAAAGAGCACCACGATACACCGTAGCTCCGTTCTTCACATTTCTGTAGCCACACTTCTGAGTCTATAGGGCACAATTGGCCCCATTCTGGTCAATATATAGAACATTGCTGGCCTCAGTGATTTGGTGAAGATTGCTTTCGGTCTGAGCCTAAACAGTGAGACCTTGTAAAGGATCACTAACCGCCGTGACTACCACACCTTCTTGCTCCCGTGGGAAAGTCTACAAGAGGATGACACTAGTGGACGACCACAGGGCTAGAGATAGAAGGAGATGCTTGAAGCCATCTTTCGGCTGATTAAATTCAGCTGTGATTGAAGATCTGGTTTCAGCTGGTGACTTAATTCAGCCCTACCTCCCTGCTCCCTATACCCCTGGGTCACTTCCTGCACAGCTTCCCAGACTTCCCTTGACCACACTTAGCACTTCCTAGTACAAATCACTTACCTGGATCATCTCTTGACCACCTGCAGACCATCCGGGTAGTGCACTGTCTGCCTGGTCTCTCTCATATGAGGACCTACTTGCCTTCTCACTTACCGATGGCATCCCCCTGCATAGTAGTTGGACCCTACTACATCCGGCAGGTCTTCCAAAGGTATTTTATTTTATTTTATTTATTTATTTATTTATTTATTTATTTTTGTTTTTCTCTGTAACTTTGGAGCCTGTCCTGGAACTAATTCTTGTAGACCAGGCTGGTTTCAAACTCACAGAGATCTGCCTGCCTCTGCCTCCCGCGTGCTGGGATTAAAAGTGTGTGCCACCTGGCTCCAAAGGGAGGTTTTATCTGTCCTGCCCATTCATTTTAGGTTTTTCCCAAACTGCATGTTTAATTTTTCTCACCACATAGTGGCTTTTTAAGGCAGTCTAAATTGAGTTCCTGTCACTTGTAACGAGCCACTGATCAGACTGAGCAAGGCATATTTAGGAATATATGTGTGTATACATAGACATGTGTGAATATAACAGCAAATAATAAAAAAGGCCATGGATTTGAAAGAGAGAAGTATAAGGGAGGTTTTGAGAGGGAAAAATGTTGTAATTACATTATAATCTTAAAAAATAAAGAAATGATAAAAAAAAGCAGACTGATTTTTTTTTTGGAATGAGTGAAGGACTGCTTTTAAAAATTTCACAGGCATATGTGTGTTGTTTAAAAATATAAAAATATTTTATTTAAAATGTTTTGCACCAAAATGTATTGACTATAAACCAAAATGCTATTAAAGTGAATTATATGCATATGTCGAAGAAAACCCTTCCTAATGCCTCCTTACATCCAAATGGCACCTATTCAAATGCTGGCCTCCTTGTGCTTGTCAAGCAAATGAGTGGCTTTAGAACAGCATTCCCACAGTGTACTCAGCTAACAATCTGAAGTGGTAGTGGCTCTACAGGTGAAAAATATTTAGTTTAAAATTTGCATTCCTTGGCCTTGATTGCAGCTCCACTGGAAGAATGCTTTTCTAGCTATCACAAGCCTGCATGCACTGGGGCTGGTGCAAACCTCTAATGCCAGCACACTGGAGGTGGAAGCAGTATGATCAGAAATTCAAGGTTATCCTCAGCTCCCCAGCAAGTTTCGGATTGACAGCCAATGATACATGAGAGCCTATCTCAAAATAATATTCATATTCTTTGGACTCATTCCAGGACCACTGAATCATCATGACTATAAATTGGGCCTTGGAATATCCACTTTTGACAAAATTCCAAGTACCTTCAAGGCGTGTAAGACTTTAAGCAGCATTTGTGTGTGTGTGTATGCATATTCTTTATGTATAGTATACTTATTCTTTTTCTTCTAGTTTACTTTAAAGTGTCTGATTTAGTTTAATTTTGTTGCTATAAATACTACCCAAAAGCAATTTAGGAAGGAAAGGGTTTATTTAAGCTTATAGACTACAGTAAATCATTGAGGAAAATCAGGGCCAGAACTAAATCAGGACTTAGAGGCAAGCCTGTTTTCTATTCTACATCCCATCCCCTCCATCCAGGGATCGCACTTAACAACTAAGAGGTACAGCAAGAATAATGGAGAAAACCATTTCTTGGTTGGCTGGAGGCTAGCATATACTCAGCTAGCCTCCTTACACAGATCAGGACCACCTGCTTAGCGATGATGCTGCCCACCGTGGGTTGGAGCCTCCTACATCTATCATTAACAAAGATGATCCCCAACAGACGTGTCTACTTTGATGTAAGCAACTTCTCAATGGAGTCTTTTCCTCCCAGATGACTCTGGCTATGCCAAGTTGACAGGTAGACTAACCAGGATGCTGTCCTAACATAAAGAATGGACGTTTCATCATTTAGAGACAGAATGTAAACAGCTCAGGTTGTTTAGAGGTTATTTGCATTAGCCAATGTTGGCTAATATACCTGTGATGACAACTAGCTCAAAATATTAGTGGCCAAAAACTTCAAATGTTTCTTTCTTAGGCATGCTTATATTTCCCTTGTTAGATGGTCTAGGATGAAAACAAAACAAAAAATTAGAACACAGCCAATTTGGGAGCAAAAGAGACAAAGAATAGGTGACCAGTGGCTGGCTCTTGAGGTGTCTACTCGGAAATGGCAGCAGTTTCCTACAGTCACCTTACATTGATCAAATTGGGTCAGCTGACTCTTGTGTTCAATGGAACAGGAACCATAGATAACACTATACACAGAAAAGGGTATACCAGGAAGGAAGAGAAAATATTGTGAAGAGAAATGTAATTGATATCACAAGACTTATCATAAAGTAAGGGGGGGGGATCAACGGTCAGGTAAGTGTAGGACCAGTTACACAATATATTATCGCCAGAGTTGTTGTATGTAAACAAACACAAAAGGCCATAGTCCTGCATTGGAGAAAAGGAAAAATAAGCTTGTTAAACCCTGGGTGTCCTGTTTGTTTCCACTGGATACTTCCAAGGAACACCTCATTATACCCCAACAATGTGAGCTGCTCCAGACTCGGTGTTAGACGCAATGCTGCCTTCTACGAGTAAGTGTTATTGGAAGTCTCCAGCAGTATATCTCATCATAAAGTGTAGCTTTGAGTCCCTCACATCTTAAAAGAAATGTAGCATTCTGATAGGTTTTCTAAAAAGCCTGGGGAATTCTATGCAAATATCTTGAGTATGATGCTAACTAGTTAGAGGCTGTTGAAATTTAATAGCGTTAACGGGGAGCTCAGATGAGGTGAATCTAAAAAGCCGGTTCTTCCGGGTAGGTGAGAGTTCCAGAAAAGATTTTACTTTTAAATCCCTTTTATTACTCTGTTTGGAATTCGGCGATTCCTGTAAATTAAAGCAGTGCACCTTTGTTTTCCCCATTTATGGGAAACTTGACTTTAAAATGCACAAGCAGCTCATAGTTATAAATAGGCACAGAACAGCACTGTGCCACTGACTTCCTGGGTGCTCGTCCTCTGCTTTTGTTTCCCTCCACCCAAGTACCTCCTTACAGCTCTTCTTCTGAAGGTCCACGATGCTTAGTGTTGCTGCTGCCGTCTCTTGGTCTTGTTCTAAAGTTTTGGCCTCTCAGACAAAACTTCCCTGGGTTTTTCTCCCTGATCTACTCTTCAGTAATGAGTTCCTCTAGCATCTGCCCCTGACGCTCTGATGTCACTCTCTGCCTTGGCCATAGTGAAGAAATTGGGTCTGTCTCTTACTTGTGGCTCTCAGACCTCGTCAGAGAAGTCTCTTGGTGCAGCAGGTAGGGCTTATGGGGGGAGACTTAGAACTGGTTGGAGTGCAGAGAGTAAGCGTCCGTGGAGCATCTCCATCACATCTCTTTCTCAAGGCTCAGGACCACGGAGGAAGAGGAGGTAGAAAGATGACATGAGCCAGAGATCTGAGAAGACCAGCAAGGCAGTGGCCCTGCACATGGCAGGACCACTGTACTCATGAGCTCAGCAGCTGTGGGTGTGTCTGCACATGATCAAGACAGTCAATATTGTAGTATGGAGGAGGAAGGGGTTTATGACCCCCCGATCCTGAGGCGCTGTGGGCAGCTGATAACATCCCAGGGAAGAAGTCCATTTTCTTTGAGGGTATGGCTCTGGATAGGTTGACCGTGCTCCAGTGGGTGACCCTATACCCAGGAGCTTGTGCGCAGCCCAAAATAGAGTTGGTGAAGTAGATGGGTTATTTAAAAGAAAACCATGAAGTTATGAAGTTGTGGGGTTGCTAGGGAGGCAGAGTGGATCTGAAGGGAATTAGGGGGCAGAGTGTAGGATGAACATGATCTAAATATGGTCTATTAAACTCTCAATGAATTAATAAAAACATTGAGAAAGAAAAAGGAAGCATTACACCATCTACCTCATGGACTGTTGAGGGGATTGCCTTGGTAAACACATTTGAAACACCTGGTTACAAGGTACGTGTGCAGTGCACAGCACTTATTACTGTTGTAGCAATGTTTCAGCTGATTCTACCATCCTGGTTTATTTTTACTCCTGTTAGAGTTGTCTTCCCAAGACACAAACCCTGCAATATCACTCCTTGGCTTCTGCTACTTTCCTACCATTTAAAGAAGAAAGTTCAAGGTTTTCAGCAGGCTCTTTGGACTATTTAACATTCTATTCCCCAACTACCTCTGGTTTATATGTGACTGCGTACTCACTCTACACCAAATTTATTCTCTGGCCCTCAATCAAATTTCTCACTGTCTTCAGATCCTCTTTGCCCTGCCCTAGCTTTGGGTCTTTGCACTTACTGCATCTATTTCAGTCAGCTTTCTTAAGGCATACTGCTATAATAACCATCCCTATTTCTCTTCTCATGGGGCTTCAACAGAAGAGGTCTAGTTCCTACTGTATCAATCACACTTCTCCTGCAGGCTTGCCTTAGCTCTATTTCACAGTCTTTATTCTGGGAGAAAAAAAAAAGGAAGCCACCCCTTTCTGAAATGGGTTTCTCCTATAGCAGAATGTTCCTAACAGTAACATTGGGTTGTCTTGGTAGACTTTGACGTTTTGTTTGGGAATGCACACACCTCTTTTAACTGATATTTTGTTTGTCCTAAGCAAGTTACAGGACTAACCCTGGCCTTGGCCTTGATCAGGGGTAGGAAATCTAAACCTATCGCAGAGAGATGGAAGAAATAATTAGGAACAATGATATAATAAGCCTCCCAAGCTTCCCGTGCTTGAAATGCCACTGCGTGTCCCTCCTCTGTTAACACTAAGGTTCACTCTTGCCAGGAGGCGCAGTTATCTCACTTGCCTGCATTTGCTTAGGGTTCTGGCCCCCACTTCTAATAAAGTGCTTATCACACTCCACTAAGAATATCTGTTTACATCTCTCTTGTGGGCAAGGATCACTCCTTGGTTTGCCTCTTCTCAGTTCCAAGCATCTCAGAACATGTTGACAGAATGAATGAACAGGGCGGCTTGTGACTTTATCAGGCGAAGCAAAAACACTCTGTGTAAGCAGATGTTTGTGAGTCTGCCCGTCTTTATTCAGGCAGAGCAAAGATACGGAGACTGGAGAGGAAGGCAGTTTGCTTCTTTCTCTCCACACCACCAAATATAGGTGTCATTTTCTTGTTTCCCCTCAAGTCTGTTGCTATGTACCAAGAGCAAACACCTTGGAAAGGTACTGTTTATGCAGATAGCCCTGGGCTAGAAGTATACACTATTCAAATGAGGACAGATGTTGATTCAAACCTGGCTATAAATCAGAGGATTTATGAGACAGATAAGAGCATAAAAATTATCTCAATGAATCATCAGTATCTTGTCTGGAGAACTGGGTTTTTGTTTTCCTTGAAAATACTGCAGGAAACTGCTAAAGTGCTCTGCCTCAAATCTACTGCAAAGTCATCTCCAGCCGGTCCTCCATCCAGTGCCTGTCACTCTTCCCAGAACTGTCCCTGAGCTCTCTGCTGAGTTTCCCCTGAATGTCCTCCTGATCTGCTCTGAGGCTCCCTTTAATATAGAAAAATTTTTTTCTATCATGCATTATCTATCCTCTCTCTCTCTGGCCCTTTTGGCATGGTCCCTGACAGAGTACGGTCTCATCCCACAGACAAATCCAAACTTATGATTGCTTTGCTAATAATTTTTTTTTTACTTTATGATGATATGACAAGCCTTCAGGAGTAATCACACCCCAAATTTTGAATTTTGACTTTTTTCCCGGAGGAGAATAGCATGGTGCTATCCCAAGGCAGAGCAGTGGCGGTGAACCACAAATCCCAAGTCCCAGTGGATCACTAGGGTCAGCAACAGCGGTTCTGCAGCAGGCTACGTGGCCAATGCACAATGCTGGAGAGTTATGTGAGTTTTCAACTTAATGCAGGCTTATAAGACATAACCCTGTTGTGCACTTGGGATCACCTGTGTGAAAGACAACATCACAAGTTCTTCCTTATATATGGAATCTGAGGTGTGAAGGCCACATGCATACATAGATGATAGCATATGTCTAGACGTGGGATGAGGGACAGAGCAGGAGGAACTGGGAAAACATAGGTCAGAGGAAACAGTGGAGCGGGTGAAGGACAAACAAGCATCAAGGGCTAACGTACAGCATGAGAAATGCTGCTAATAAATCATATTATACATGGGAATCGTAGATAGCAAACCATATTATAGATTTTGCTAAATAAGTAGATTTGAGCTGCTACCATCTAGCAAGAGAAAATAACAATGTGGGATGATAAATATAGTAAATTTGTTTCATTGAAGCAACCATATTAACATGTACATATATCATATAACATCGTGTTGCAAATCTCAAATGTAAATAATGAAAATTTATTACATCTTTTTTTTCAGGACAGACATGATGGTGCATGTCTATAATCGTAGAACTCTGGTGGTAGAGGCAAGGAGATCCAGGGTTCAAGATCACCCTCAGCTACGTAGTCAGTTAGAACTTGACCTGTTCTATGTTGGACTATGTTTCAACAAACAAACAAAAGCCATTTAAAACCTGACAACAACAAAAAACGTTAGAAACGTCTCATAAATACTGGATTTCAAAGGAAAAGTTACAGTTAAGTATTTTTTTTTTAATTGTTGGTGCAGAAAAGCAAACACACCAGTCAGATTCAAAGCTCCAGGAGAATTTTAAGTTCTATATCTTAGAAAAACTATTCCACATGCTGATTTAACCAGATCCTCTGAAGGAGGAAGCCAAGTGCACATTGCTCTATTTAATTATCTCAAGGAGGAAAATTTCAGTCTGGTTACTGTGCTACATGTTATGTAAGAGACCATGAGTATCAGAGAGAGAGAGAGAAAGGGTGAAGGAGGTTGCAATTAAAATAAACCTTCCCAGAGCCCTGGCTCACATCAGGGGCACGGCCAGAATAAGCAAGGCTACTGCCTTTTGCCAGGGTCGTGTTTGGAGGTTGTTTTTTATCATAGCCTTTGCTTGAAAGAATCATAATTTCAGTACATAAGGGCTCCCAACGCGCACTGATCTCCATGTGCTTCCCATTAGGGGCAGAAGAAAATGCTGTGGTGACTCCTAAAAATTGGGTAGGGATTTTCAGATCTTCTTCCAACTTGGCAGAAGGGTTATGTGCCAACCTAGACATTGGGACGGCCTGGGTCATCCCAAAGAATGGGGACATGGTCACACAGAGAATAGTGATTCTCTAGATTGATGGTCCTCTCCCCTCTTCCTGCGTCTAGCTGACCTTAGAATGACTGTCTACCTTATTCAACATAGCAGCATATTGGCCATGAGAGCTCTTGCTAGCTGATCCACTGTGGTTTTGAAGTACCCTGAAAGGACCTATCAATTCTCTTGTTCATTCACTCCTTACCAAGGTAGAATCTTTGATTTAACCCAGTTCAGTGAGTCCTCTCTGGACCTCCATCTGCAGCCAGGGAATCATGATAGCACCAAGTTAAATATAACATCAGTGTTCGTTATTCATCCAATACACCTCCTGTTTTCTCACTAAACACTAAATATTCACATCCTCCATGATGATTTATATAGATATGTGCCTCATTGCTCTCTGGTTTAAGTCTTTTATTTCCTGTCAAAATGAGGCAGGATCATCTGGAGCAAATATCTGGAAGCGTACTGGAAGACAGGACACCGTGGAAGGCACAGCAGAAAGATTTCAGCACGTTCTGTAACAGTGCTTGCAACCATCTCTCCCTTTTCCATACCTTGTCAAAAACAAGCCCTGTTTGCTGAAGCCATGGCTGTTTGCATCCTCTGCTACTTGTATCCAAGCACATACCTATCTCATCCACCAAATCTGCTGAGGGAGGCTCCATCAAGGACACTCAGAGAAAAGCCAGGGTTGTCCACTACCAGAATACAGGAATAAGGGTTTGGGAGAGGTAAAAGGTATTCACATTTTCTTGTTTCTTAAGTGCCCCATTATTACTTCTCACGCAATTGGGTAAGCTTTAAAAAATGGAATTCAAAATTTCCATTTCAGGACATCGGTGCTGACACAGGACACACCAACATTATAACTTTATTCCTTTGACCTATGAAAGTTCTAGCAACACTAAATTTTTTACTATCTATCCTACCTTGGTTAGATTTTTCAGTAAAGTTTTGGAGACTATTAAGCCAGGTAGCAGTGCTGATGCCTTTAATCTCAGTACTCAGATGACAGAGACTGGCAGACCTCTGTGAATTTCAAGCCAGCCTGGTCTACAAAGAAAGTTCCATGACAGCCAGGGCTACACAAAGGAATCCTGTCTCAAACAAACAAACAAACAAACAAGAAAAAGAATGTCCAGTTGAGAAAAAAAAATCTCCTTGATATACAGTACTTTGCAGGGCCTAATAGCATAGGCCTATAATCCCGGCTATCCAGGAGGATAAAATGGGAGTATTGAAAGTTTAAGGCCAAGTCTAGCCAGGCATGGTGGTACATGCCTTTCCTGGCACTCAGAAGGTAGTGGCAGGTGAATCTCTGAATTTGAGGCCAGCCTTGCCTATAGAGTAAATTCCAGGACAGCCAAGGGCTACATAGAAAAACCTTATCTCAAAAACAAAAAAAAAAAAAAACAAGCAAAAAGTTAAAGACCAATCTAGGCAAATTACAAATTCCTGTTTCAAACAAAAAAAGAGCAGGAGGGCTAGATATGTAGCACAGGGATAAAGTGTTTAGCAGCTTGCTCAAAGTCCTACGCTCAATTCCATTCCTACAAAACAAATTAATGAGAGAAAATACAGTTTGTTATACCAAGATCTGCATTACCTGGCTCCCAAGATGAAAGCTCTAGCCTAGAATCCTAGCTGTAGACTACTTGCCTCTGGTTACTCAGGGAGAAGATTTAAACAAGACTTTCAAGGGGCTTTTATAATTATCCTTTGCAAATTGCGCTTTATATAAAACTTTCCATAGTCATTTTCCAAGTGCTAACATGCAGGTTCCTATAGGCATAGCCCTTATTTCTGTTGAAAATGGAGAAGCAAAAACTCTCCAAAGTGGTAACATCTTCCTGATGGATAGGTTATGGATGCTTGCTTCTGGAGAATGGCCAGGCTCCAGGCTCCTGCAAACATGCAATTACACTGGGCCCATTGCATCAAAGCCGTTCTGTGCTGGCTCCAATTTTAGACTGGGTACATAGTTTCATCTCTTCCAACACCAGAATGCAAATAGTTCAGAAGAATTGGGTTCAAAAGGCAGTGCATTCATCTTCCTTTAACGATCTCGTTTAGAAACATTCCCACTAGACAGTATGGAAAGGGAACAGACTCATCACGTAAGCATCTACTATTGATTTGACAACAGCCAGCACGGATGGAGTTATTTCTGAGCACTGTGAACACACCATCTCTGTTGGTCTGCACCAGTATCTGAGGTTGGATATTACATCCTGATGAGAGAACGTCAAACATTTAGTGAGTTCTAGGATCATCCAGGGGCCAGACTCTGGGAATGTAGTCACAAAAACCCTACACTTCAGGTCCCCTAGTGGCACCCAGTCTCAACGTGTCATAGGTATTGAAGCCTCCAAAGTCTGGTGGAATGAGTACCATGGTAACGGAGTAAGAGTTAATCAAAGGAAACTTAAGTGCATGTAGGAGGCCCTGGCCTGGATAAGGATGGGGGACAAGGCCTAAGGAAAAGATGTTAACCCCAGCTATTAAAAGTTATAAAGGCACCAGCTCAGGAGATGACTCAGCTGATAAATTGTTTGCTAGGCAAGCCTAAGGAAGTTGGGATCCCCAGTAACCATGTGTAATTGGGATCCATGTGTAAAAAGCCAGGTGCTTTCAGGCAGGTGTTTGTCACCCCAGCACTGGAGATGGGGTCAGAGACAGGCAGATCAATGGCCATTGGTGAACTGATGACCTCCAGGCTCTACGAGAAACCCTATCTGAAAAGGGAAAGCAACGCAGAGTGTGATCCAGAAAGACATCCACTAAACATCAGCCTCTGACTTCCACACACACCCACAGGAGCACACGCATACACTACAAACATCACACATGCACCCAAAGAGCTGTCAGATAAAGAGAAATTGGTACTGCGTGCATAGCAAAAATCTTCCTAGGCAGAGGGGCAAGATACTCTACTGGAGGTAGAGCCTCTGAAGGGCTAGGCTCTATTGTCTAGAGCTAAGAGAAGGAATGGGAGATAAGGCTGGTGAGACCAGTCTTGGGCTGTATCTTAAAGACAATGCGATGTCATCCAAGTTGATGGTGGCTGTGAATATGTGTGTGTGTGTGGGGGGGGGCTGAGAAATTAAGGAACTTTACATGGAGACACTTAAGAGTTGTGAAAACTTAAACTCAGGGGCTTGATTCCTTCTTACTGTTTTCCTCTTCCACACACTTCCATCTTCTTCTAGTCTGAGCAGCTTCATGCCCCAGGCCCCTTCTCACTATCACAACCATTGAAGGACCATCCCAAAGCAAGCAGGCCTGTACCCCCACTAGAGAAGGGGTTTCCAAGGATCCTGCTCCTTTGTAGTGTTTATTATAGAACTTGGAATCTGTACCCTCCCATGTGTGTGTGTGTGTCTGTCTGTCTGTGTATACAGGTATACACATGTTTATGTGGGCCAAAAATTGATGTTGAACAATTTTTCTATATAGCTTCATTCTTTCCTTCCTTCCATCCTTCCTTCTTCCCTTCCTTCTTTTTCCTCCCTCCCTCCCTCCCTCCCTCCCTCCCCCCCTCCCTCCTTCCCTCCCTTCCTCCCTCCCTCCCTTCCTTCCTCCCTTCTTTCCTTCCTTCCTTCCAGCTCACCCATCCAGCAACACTAGCTAGCTGGGAAGCTCCAGGAATCTCTCTGCTTTCACCTTCTCAGTGCCAGGACTAGAAGGTTGTGCCACCACAGCTTTTTCTGTGAGTGTTGAGTATCCAAACTCAGGTCCTCGTAGGCACATGGCAAGCATTCAGTGACTGAGCTATCTCTCCATCTGAGGAAATCGTATTTCTCACCCATTTCCAAATGTCCCAGGACTCATTTTACTTTTCATCTAAAGCAATATTATATAACAGTGACATTTTTTTTTGCAAGTGGGAAGCTGTCTGCCTAATGAATCCCTATTGCCTGGCTGAATGCTGACAGTGTTTACCCGATGTCAGAATCTGGGTACGGATTAGTAGGTTCTGAAGAATAAGGCGCTAGTCCAAAGTTGCCCAAGTACAAAGTTCTAGGCTGAAGGGCAAGAATCTGTTCCCTTGAATGCAAATTGTCAAGGCTCCCCTTGAGCAGTGTCCTCTGACTGGGTACCTGCTCCCAGCAAAAGGAAATAAAAAACAGGTTAAGAAGGGAAGGACCTTAAAAGAAACAAACTTATCTTAGAGAAAACTCTTCTCTTGGGGTGACATGAGACTGTAGCGTCAGTCTCCATGGTTTAAACATTCTTCTGGAACTTGGCATTTATCAATGTACATAGATACGGCTTTCAGAAAGACAGTTTCATCCGGGCGTACACATTTGACCACAGTCACCCCGTGTCTTCCCGTTTGCAGTCACTGCCTCACTGGTCCCCTGCCTAGCCTCGGTCTCAATCCTATTCCCATGTCACATGTGCGTGCAATCCTACGTGTTTACATAAAATCTAGGGTGTGTATGAGAGAAAATGTGAGATTTGTCTTTCTAAACATGACCTGTTTCACCTAACTGGGTCTCCAGTTCCGTCCATTTTCCTGTAGATGGCAAATCTCTTCTTCCTCCCAGCTGAGCTGCACACATATGCTGCACATTTTCTTCTGGGCTAATGTGCCCACTCTTAACAGGGCCACGGGGAGCATAGCTGTGTGGCTATCTCTAACATTCTGACCTAGATTTCCTTGGGTGTATTCCCGGGAGTGGTTACCTACCTCACCATTAAAAAGCCCCATAAAAGTCAATGTGTCCGAGAAAGAAAATCCATTTTTCAGTTCCAGCTCAACCTCATTTCTCTCCTCTACTTTTTTTCATTGTGTTTAGAGCTTTTTATTAAGATATCAAATTTTACTCAGATTTAAAAAAAGTAAGAAACAAACTCTAACAGAAGATTTAAGTTCTAGTGTCTCTTTAGAGCCTTCAAGGTGTTTTAATGAGGCGGCTCTTGGCTTTTCTCCTCTAAAGCTTACTGCATTTTTGTATTGTGTGTGTTTGTTGTGAGGGGCCATGCCTTGGTGCGTGTGTGGGAGTCGGAGGGCAATGTTTGGGCATTGGTTCTTTTCTTTCACCATCCAGGGCCTGAGCACCAAATTCTGCTCCTCAGAATTGTCAGCCAATGTCTTTACTTGCTGAGCCATCTTGTCCTCTGGATCTTGTCCTTTTTCAATGCCCAGGAAAGAGTCACTCCCAACAGAACAAGAGGCACCCTGAGATCTGCCACTGGAGTGCAACAGCTTTCCTTTAGAACTAGAAAGCATTGCTTTTAAAAGCGCTGCAAGAGTCAGGCAATGGTGGTGGACACCTTTGATCCCAGCACTTGAGAGGCAGGCAAAGGTGGATCTCTGAGTTCGAGGACACCCTGGTCTACAGAGTGAGTTCCAGAGGGCCAGGCTACATAGAGAAGCCTTGTCTCAAAAAAAAACAAAACAAAACCAAAACCGGAATCAACAAACAAACAAACAAACAAACGCACTGAAAACTGCTCTGAGCTTTTATTTGTTTCCGAAGCTATCAAACTACGATTTCTAATGCACTGTTATGGATAGGACGTTATCATTGAGGGACCCCCTGAGCTTGATCTCAGTCTGGAAATTGTGTTCTTTGGAATGCTGACTGCACTGTTAACTTTTTCTCTCACTTTTTTTAGAGGTTAGCTTTTCATCTTGTTAGATCATGTTTAAGCAAGAGACATCAAGGCAAAACATTATATTTCAAAGAACTATGGATATAATGACTTCCCTTAACTCTAAAACACAATTAAAAGGGGTTAAAGTAATTATGCATGTTAAAGATAATTCAATTTTACAATAGTCAGTTCTCAAGTAAATAACAAATTATTTAATTTTCAAAGGCCCCCAAAAAGTCTGTTCCTGAAAATGCTATAAAATTTAAATATTGTGTTATTAAATTTTTAAAAAGTGAGGCCGGGGTTAAGGATAAGATTTCACAACCTTATTCCATTAAAGAATAGTATATGACAAATACTGAAGGCGAGTCACAGCTCTATAAAATTTAATTTACTAGTTAGAGTTGGCATATCCAAGGGTCAAAAGCAAAGAGAGACAATACAGGAGGGGGTAGGAGAGTCGGAGACAGAGAGCTCCTCTTTCTTCCACAGCCTTTCCAGGAAGGAGGCAGACCCATCCTTTTATAAGAAAGTCTGCAGAGATAGGGGAAAGTTCCTTGTCAAATCTCTGAGGTCAGTTTGGAACCCAGAAAGGGCTGAGTTTTGCAAACAGGTGTTTTGGGGCCGTTCTTGGTGTTGTGCTGAAACCTCCCACCCTAGCAATTTAAAGAAAAAAGACTTTGTTTTGCTTCGTGGTTTGAAAGCATGGTCAGGCATGGCAGCAGGAGCTCTGGACCACATCGTATCTGCAATCAGGAAGCAGAGAGAGATGAACATGAGTGCTCAGTTGCCCTGCTCTGCCTTCTCTTCTCTTCTCTTCTCTTCTCTTCTCTTCTCTTCTCTTCTCTTCTCTTCTCTCTTCCTCTATTCCTTTCCCCTCCCTTCTCTTCCCCGTTCCCCTTCCTCTGCCCTCCTTCCATCCTCTTCGCCCCATCCCCTGTCCAGGATTGCAGCTGAGGCAGCACCACTTTGGTCCAAGATGTCTACCCTCTGCTATACCTCTCTGGAAATACCTTCAGAGATATGCCCAGAAGACTGAGTCTTAGGTGATTCAAAATGAAGTCAACAATGAAGTTTAACTGTCATGGTAGGAGCAGAGAGACTATCACTTTTCACTATTTAGGAAAATTCTTTTAACTGGTCCCTTTTATATTTACCACATCAAATTCTCACTAGCCCAGAAGGTAGCACTCATATTAATGATTTCTCAGATACTGGTAATTTTTGGTGACACAATTCACCCATTAATTTAACAGAGGTGACTTTGTACATACAGGATCTAGAATTAGTCTGAAAGACTTCCGGTGATTCTTTTCTTCCTTCCTGTACTTGGGATACAAAGATGGGCTTCAGACATTCATTTTCTACTTATGAATTACGTACACATGAGAACAGATTTCATCCTTTGACTGTGACACATGGAGCCAGGTCTTGCACAGGACTTAGGAACTGTGGAAGGATGGGGAAGACTGACCAGGGAGTTGAAAGGATCACACAGACAAGAGGGGAAGTATGAGAAGCTAACAGGGATGAAGGGGAAGAGAAAACAGCTTGAAATACCACATGTATCTCATTACCCTTTCTCCTACTTCACCCATAAGATCTCTTCTTCCCTTTTAAAATCCCCTTTCTACTTTCATAATCTAAGCACACAGATGTACACACGCACACACACTCCTCCACACATGCATGCGTAAACAAACTTTTCAATCTAGGTTCTGCATAGAAAACACGCAGAATTTGTCTTTCTCAGCCTTACTTATTTTGCCCAACTTAATGGCTTCCAATTGCATCTATTTTCCTGCATGTGTGGAGGTTTGACTTTTCTTTATGGTTGTATAGAATTCCGTGTGCAACTGTTGATGGATACATTGGCTGGTTCCATTTTTGTGTGTTGTTGTGAGGAGTTCAACAATAAACACGATGTCTGTGTCTGTCACTGTGTCTGTGACAGGAGTTAGGCTCCTTTGGGTATGTAACCAGGAATGGTACAGGTGGACCTTATGACAGTTCCGTTTTTTTAAAAGGACTTTTGCTGAGGAACCTCTACACTGATTTCAATATTATCTACACCATCACATTTCCCCCAGCAACGACTAAGGATTCTTGTTTTTCTACAACCCCCACCAGCACTTGTTGACTTTTTTTTTCATAGTGATAGCTATTCTATCTAGAATTTCAAAGCAGTTCCATTTGCATTTCCCTAACAACTCAAGCTAGTGGCCATTTGGGCTCCTGCTTTAAACAGTTGTCTATTTATTAACCCATTTTGTTGACTTGTTTGTTGTTTACCTTTGTAATTCTTCATGCATTCTAAATATGAACCCCTGTTACACGTGTGATTAGTAAACATGAAAGTGGCAAGGAGGCTTCAGGATGGGAGGAAGGAGCCCAGCACAATGGAGTCGAAGAACAGGGAAGGACTGTGGCAGAGGAGAGGTGAATAAGAACAACCTATGGGAAAATGCCGTGATGAAACCCATTACTTTGTATGATACAATAACTTACAAAAATAAATAGAACAAACTTTCCTTGTGCTCTAGAGACCCATGTGCCACTGTGTAAACAACCGGATGTCACCTTTTTACCAAAGTTGAAAGTTGGCCTTGGGGAGGAAAGTTATTTGTTGAAGGAGCCCAACCCAGTGACTGTAAATGGCCAACGTGTGTCATGCAGAGGCTTCTGTTGCATCCCTACTATGTGCTGGGCCCTATGAGAAAACAGGGATGAGATGCTGAACAAATGCTCAGATAATTCCTGTTTGTCTGGAGAGAGAGTACTCAGCAGGTAATGGAAGATGGAAATAAATGTTTAACCTTTCGGGGTCTCTGAAGGATTACAGCACCCCCTCCTCCAACCCCACCTCTGTACATGTGGAGTGGGTGGGGAACCTGTTGTGATTTCAGTTTGCCTTCATAATAACACTGCTCTTATTTCACGCAGGGGCAGGAGAAGCAAGTCTTAGAGAGAGAAAGATGAAGCCTTAAGTAAGCAATTGGTGACAGATTGTTGCTCAGACCCCCCAAAGTTGGGAATGAGCCTTTTCGCATTTGGCTGTCACATGTAGCTGCAGCACGCTGTCTCCTTCCACCCAGCTCACACTGCTCCTGTGCACAGGTTTTCTGCTCCTTGCAGAAGACAGAGAGCTGACAGCTCACATGGGCACGCCGGCCAGAGCCAGGCCGCCTGCACTGTGGACTCAGGCTGTGGCCTCGAGCTATGCTTTAACTTCTCATTTGCTCTGTGGGATGGAGAGCCTGGCTTACCAACCGTGTTTATTTCTGTTCAAAGCCTTGGAAATAAAAGGTTTGTGCAGATGTTTCCAGGTTACCCTATAGACTCTTCCCCAGTGTCTGTGGTCAGGGTAGCCACCAGAGTCAGGAGCCATGACTCACCCTAAACTGGATGTTACTGCTTCTTAAAATATTGTCTTGGTCTCAGTCTCGGGAAAGTTGCTGTGCTCCTCACAAACACTGCTAGGCAGGCCAAAGGGATGGCAGGCGTGGGTGGGATTCTGCGAGCCATTCTGTGCGGCCAAAGTTTGTTTTAGCTAGTTTTGTTTAACTTGTTATTTTTAAGACAGCCTTTGACCTCAGGAGAGTTTCAAAATGGAATAAGTATATGCATATGGTCGGAACTTTGCACTTTATAATGGGTGAACCTGAGTCCCCGAGTGGTTAAGTACCGTGATCTACATCAGTTGGCCAAGGGTGGGTGTGTTTAGAACCACCCCCAGCTGTCTGAGTTACAAGCCACAGTTCCTTGGCTCCACCCCATGCCAAATCTTGGGTTCAAATTCTGAAACTCTTCTGCTGTTACGGCTTTTTCCCTTCTCTTCTATCCTTTCTATATGTCAATGTGGTGTCTCAGCCATCTAAAATGAAATGCTATGGCCTTCTATTTATTACCAAAAGTATAGTTACATAACTCTACTGTTTCCTAATGCTATAGCATTTCAAATAGAAATGTTCAAGAGAAGAAACCACAAGACAGGTGTAGGAGAGTACCTTTGGCCTCACATGTTAAAGAACTCCTATAAGACACATTGCCATGTGTGAAAACAGTAGTACATGTGCCCACCCGATATAGAAACAAAACATGGGAGCTGCTTTTATGGTAGATTTTGGAGCAATCGTGTACTTTCTAAATAGGGAAGATTTGAGGGAGGTGGAGGAGATCAAATATGAAGGTTGGGGGAAAGTTTGTGAACTCTATCACAGCATGGGAGGTGACAGAGTTAAAATCTTAAGCTTGAATTGTCCAGTAGAGCAGCTGCTTGCTATGTGAACTATTTAGACTCAAACCATTGCAGTGAAAAAGAACTTAGCAATTAGCTTCCGAGCATACAATTTGTGTGTGCCTAGCAAGTGCTAGGCTGGGCTGCACAGGGATGTGGCTAAGATTCAACCTTGAAGGAAGTCATCTAGAAAAGGGTTAGAGAAGAAGCGTGGTCCAGAAGGACGAGCCCATGGAAGGGGTGCATAAGGCGACTGCTGCCTCCTAGGATCACAGGTTCGAGTCCTCACTACCAAAATGTGATGATGCTAACGGGTGTGACCTTTGGTGGGGGATGATTGAGAAGTAGGGGGCCCTCACAAAGAGGATCAGTCTCCAGAGAGCACTCCCTCTCTCCTTTCTATGAGTTTTGACAGAGAGAGAAGATGGCCTTCTATGAAGCTGGAAACAGGTCCCTCAGACACTGAACCTGCCCAGTGCCCTGATCTCGGACCTCCAAACTTCAGACCTATGGTTATTGTGTAAATTATTGAGCTCATGTTTTGGTTATACTTGGGCAGCAATGTTTAGCAAGAAAAGGCTGTACTTGGCAATGGGGAGCAAGAGACCTTGGCTATGCTGGATTGATCTTTGGGAAGATCCTGAATTGGGTTGGATTGGGAATAAAGACCTTGGCTATCTGCTGTACGCCTTTGGGCAAATCTTTAAAAGTGAGGCCCCTCTGGGCAGAAGCATCCCCGAGACTTGGACTGGTAGATGCTCCTTTTTTGGAAACAGAAAGTGTACCTTTATCAAAACAAGGGAGACAGTACAAAGACCAATGGTTGCCCGGGCCTGGGAAAGAGAGAAAAAGAAGGAAGCGAGTACTAAGTAGAACACACTGGTCTTTAGGGTATGAATTATTCCATGTGATTCAGCAATAGTGCACGCCTACCATCATACACGTATCCAAACCCGCAGCAGGTACATCACAGATGAATCCTAACGTGTACTGTGACCATTGGCTCCAATGACTGGATCACACTATCACAATGTCCCTGCACGTTGTCATATGCAAGCTGTGAAGAGTTCAAGAACACAGAGGTGGGGTGGAAGGGCAGACGAGGACATATGGCTCTTTCTATGCTTTCTCTTTCTTTTTTAAAGGCTGAAACTGCCCTGAGTGGTCTATTAATCACAAATGGCTTAACTGTTTCCCATCAAAATTTACACTTCTGCACAAACAGTAGCATGACAGCAAGATGCAGTAATTCGGTACCGACTGATAAACCTGACATCATCACTTACGGTTGTATAAATATTTGTCAGAGGAAAACACACCGAAACAAAACAGTGCCCTTTCCTTCCAGGTGTCCACAGCCCAGTGTCACTCACTCACCCTTGTGAGCAGAATGCACGCTGGGCTGTCATTTTCATTTGCTTCCTCTTGAGCTCTCTGTGCATGGCACAGACTGTAAAACTGTGTATAGAACCAACCCCCACCTCGTATTACTATCGAGAGTCTCTCTATCCCAGAGCTGTGGCTATGGTGACAATTTCTGGGGAACCAAGGAATGATTGGAGAAAGGGACTGCTTAGCAACACTTACCCCTCAAAGAATACAGTTCAGGACGAAGAAGGAAGACCCACCATCAAAGCTCTGAGATGCTCAGAACTGGTATGCAAGTGTAGATAGAAGTCCAAAGGCAAACAGAGAAGCAAAGACCAGCATAGCATACCTAGAAGGTCATATCTGCAAGGCTGAGTTCTGGGATCTGGAGTTGCTGGCCGTCTCAGGTAGTCTGGTCCTAGGCAGCAAAGGGCTAGGATCCTGCAGGACAGCAGATCTGGGGAGAGGCCGAGGACTAGAGTAAGTTACAGGAGCAGGCTGTATATATGGCAGAGCCCAGAAGCTGGAAGGAAAGAGGAGAAGGGAAACACATCCCAGCAATGACTGGAATGCATCAGCTATGCAAAACAAAACTCCTGGGAAAACCAAACTGAGTCTTGGATTGTGGTTCAAGGAACAAGCCACGGGATAAAGAGCTTTGCCTTTCAGGCCATCGGCTAGCACCCAGCCCAGGTTAGGAGTTAGCCACGTGTTTCAGGTGTCATTGTGAGAGGAGTGGCTGGGGCCAGCCTAGCCTTCTAGTAATCCCGAAAAGAATCACCTGCCACAATAGGTAATCTTAGCAGCCTGATTCACAGAACAAGTGGAAGGGATCTCTGCATTACGATACCTGTTCAATCACAGCCATGCAAGGGAGTCAATCCAGAAGGGCACGGAAGTCATATGGAAAGTTTCTTCTACTTGCAGATAGGCCAGGGCTTCCCAAGCGTATTCTTTGACCACCTGCCTCTGAGTCATCTTGGGTCTTGTTACCCACACACATTGCCAAAGTCCACCTTAGACCAAGTGAATCTGTTTCTTCAGATTGGGGTCTGGGATTATGAGGAACTATAGGGGATTGAGGGCTATGGGAGTCTGGGGAGCATGGGAGCCTGAGGGGTAGGGGAGTCTGATGACCAGGGAAGCAGAGCTGCTGTGTGAAGAGCCATACTCTCTGTAGTGGGGGAAGAGCATCAGTATCACCTAGAGGCCTTGGGCCAACACAACTATCTTACTGTGTCTTATTGTAACTGGCCTGGCAGGAATGAAGACATTCTAAACAGACACTCCTTCCCTTCATTTTGGTTATCAGACCATTGAAACAATGGACTCCAAGAAACTGGGATCTCCCCCACCCTCCCTCCCACCCACCCATGCCTCCCAGGAATCTCATGTATACAGAAAGGAAGTCTAAAGCCCGGGATAGCCAGAGGGGAAACTTTCCCTCAGAAAGAGATTTGTTGAATTGTTTGAATACCTTACGAGGGAGACAGCGGGTCAATGGTGGACGGGACCATATCTTGATTGGCTCTGTTAGCTATAACCCTGGCCCTCTACTCCAGAGTTTCCAATTCAATACCTAGGGTAAGGTCTGAGGACCCACGTTTCTGAGGAGTTCCCGGGAGTTCCCATTGACCCAAGAGCATGCTCTGGGAAAGACTTGATTTAAAATGCTTCTCTTTCCCAGGTAATGTCTTAAACGCTAACATCCTACTTGCTCACACGCCTCACTGAGTTGGCTCCCACTCGCCCTGTTACTCGGATGACTAACAACCATGACCTCTCTCTTACCTTGTTAGATAACCTGTCATTTTAAATGGACAATACCCGAGAGGATTTCACCTTGCCAGGATGAAACCTTGTACATTGTTCTGGTTCCAAATATTTACATTCTGTCGGCCCTGTCCCCCTGTTTGGCAGTGACAGCAACCTGTCCTGTGACGTCTAGGTTCAAAAACTAAAACCCGGCCCTTCCTTTGCTTGCCCTAAGAGACAGTGTGGAAAAATAAAATGCATTTACGAAGAAAGAGGAACCTGTGGATATTCTGAAATTTAGAAAGTGTTATTTTGGGGAGGCTTTCTGGGACAGGATGTCCCCACATCAGCTAGAGGAAGCCAAGCTTTTGATAAACACTATTTTGACCTGCACAGATCAAAGAGAGCCATTTATTCAAGGAAGGGATGGAAGGATTTGATGAGGTCCTTCTGCAGATACCCTGTAAACAGGATAAACCCTATCAGTGAGAGCTTAATCCACAGCCAGGCCACATCCCCAGGAACAATGGAGCGATCAGAACTGTGGGTGTCCAGGAGAGAGGTTCAGTCCAGACAAGATTTTTTTTCTGCCAGGGGAAGACTGTAAACAGGATTAGGCCTAAAGAGATTATCAACACAGTACCAGCAGGCCAGGGATGGAGAGCTTAGTGTTCTATAACGAAAAAGACACAGAAATAGCTTGTAGGGTGAGAGGATTGCAATGCAAGAGGTAAGGATTTTCCCACCTAACTTCCTTCCAGCCAGGATTGAATTGCTCCTTGGATCAGTGGTTCTCAACCTGTGGGGTGCATATCAAATATTTACATTACAATTCATAACAGTAGCAAAATTACAGTTATGAAGTAGCAAAGAAATAATTCTATGGTTGGGGGAGTCACCACAACGTGAGGAGCTGTATTAAAGGGTCACAGCATTAGGAAGATTGAGAACTACTACCTTAGATGGAAAGATATCACAACTATTGCCTTAATTAAAGTGGGAAAGCCAGGTCTTAAAGTTCTCCATCAGGGACACTGCAAAGCCTGGACACACTTTGTGTCAACAGGGTGGGAGGGAGTTGCTAGTATCTAAGGGCATACAACAGGAGCATTCTTTCATAACCTGGGACATCCCTGTCCAACAGATTTCTTCAGCATCCCCACCCTCTAGAGGGATGAAGAAGGAATCCAGCCAGAAAATGATGCCCAGCAACAGGTGGCTGGGAATAGACGAGCACTGTTGTTGGACACCAAGCTGAATGGATGTTACCAGGTCATAACTCCCAAGAAGCTAAAACTGGAACTTAGTTCAAGTGAAAAAGAATGAAGAGTATATGCATTAGCTACAACTATGTGATGGGTAGCTTTAATTATCAGCTTGTCACAAGCTAGAACTACTTTGGGAGTAGAGTCTCAACAACGGATTGTCTATTGTGGATATCTCTATAGGGGACATAGCCACAGTCTAAGGCTTCTCCTGACACTGGCCAGGCAATGCTGCTTCTCCTCGACTCATCTGGAAGTGTCTTTGGTCAACTCATTCACCCCAGGATGCTTGTTGGTTGTTGGTCACCTTGGAGTACCATGTGGTTTCTCCTGGGGCAAAAGGGCTTACTTCTGGGACACAAGGCTGCCACTTTGCTGAAGTAACCTATTCTCTTGCTTCCAGAGAACTCTTGAGCCTTTGTTTATTCTTGGTACCACCCTTAGTACATGCTGGACCCTTGTGACAGGTTTGTCAAAAGCATGAAGAAATGTTCCAGGAAAACCAGCCCCTCTGGGGTAACTATTGATTTTGTAACATGAAAAAGGTGTGGGTTTCAGAGGAGGAAGGATAGGATCTTTTTGTACTTGGTTTCTTCTGAGTCTTGAAGCTCACCTTGACTATGTTCATATAAGGAGTGGGCAGGCATCCCCCCAGGAGCTGAGACTCTGGGAGAGCACACTTGGCAAATGCATGATGGACAAAAGGCAGTGGGAGCAAGTGTGTCATTATAAATGCATTTTAAGTACTTGATTGCCACCATGGTATTTATGGAGCAAGATTTCCTACTGCCTTCTAACCATAAGGATTCCGCACTTAACCCACGACTGCAGTGTCTATTAGCAAACTTCCAGAGAGTTCCACAATCCTGCATACACTGGGCCTGTTGTGCCATTTCTGTGCTATCTGGCACTTTGAAAATCATCCTCAATTTACTCTTTCATCTTCTTTTCCCATTAGGTATCTGTAGCTCTCGAATTTTTGCAGCCTTCTCGAAGATGACTTTTGGACTCCTCGCTGACTTGTGTTCTTTGTTGCGTTCCCTCACAGTTTTGTTCTGCTTTCCCTTCATCCCTCTCCTTCCCCTTTTCAAAGTCTACATTGAACATCAAATCTGGGCTCTCAATTATGGCTGTTTAAAGGGTAACCCCAAATGTAACACACAGTTCAGGAAATCCTTCCTAGTTTATTTTTAGCTCAGTCCTTTAGAACTTAGGGAGGACCATAAGCCAAGCTACCATGGGATAAAGTAACAAAGCGCCCTGGGTTGACGTAAGATGCAAACACCGGTTGACATGAGAGGTAGCATGGGAACCTGCAGCAGAAACCGAAATCAAAACTGAGCTATGGACTGGTTTTCTTCCTCTCTCCAATTCATGTATGGAAACCAAACCCCTTCAAGATGGCATTCTAGTTTTTTGTTTTGTTTTTCCAGACAGTTTCTCTATGCAACAGTCCTGGCTGTCCTGGAACTCACTTTGTAGACCAGGCTGACCTCGAACTCACTGAGATCTGCCTGCCTCTGCCTCTCAAGTGCTGGGATTAAAGGTGTGTGCCACCACCGCATGGTTCCCAGCCCTTGTGGCATTTTGAAATGTGTTAAGATGAGGAAACAGTCAAGCAGGACACAGTCTGGAAGGTCTGCGGCCAGCTGGAGAGAGACCAGGGCCAGGTGCAGGGAGATCTTTTGGCTTCTCACGAACTCTCTCCTTGATTCTGATGGATACTACGGCATTGCCTGGGTCAGTGCACTCCTTATGGGCTCAGTCTTGATATGTATGTGCTGATTTCCAGACAGTTCCTCCATGAGCGAAGCAAGAACCCACGAACGTCTAATAACCAACTTATTAAGGGGTACAAGGAAAAGACAAACTCAATGATAAACAGCAAATCAGATGCCACTGCTGATACAGCTGTCTTCCTCCAGCCATTCTGCCCACGGGTGAAGAACACCAACTGTGCTGCCTCTCTGTGGCTTGTTCTCTCTGACCTACCATGCCAAGACAGTGAGAGAGTGAGAGAGAGAGAGAGAGAGAGAGAGAGAGAGAGAGAGAGAGAGAGAGAGAGAGGGAGAGAGAGTCCTCATATCAGCTTTTAACCTGTCCCTCACGCAGATGAAAAAAAATTCCTTTGGCTTGAAATCCCACAACACTTTACTAGATCTTTCCAGGGAACCTTCTGGCTCTTTCCTCTGGGTTCAATGGAGATTGCTCTCCGTGGTCCTGCACCTGACTCATTCTTTGTGTTTCTATGGATAATATCACTGTATCCTTGGGCTTAATGAGGTCCTTTCAGACTGATAACGCCCAAATCCTCATCTCCAGTTAACTTCATACTTGAAAGTGCATCTGTAGATCTTCCCAGGTACCCAACTGAAGCTGGGCTCTTCACACCAAGTCCAGCTGCTCTACTCTCTCTGCTGGATAACAACGCCATCCTCCACTCTGTTATCCCAACAGAAACCCAACCTTGGGGTCCACTTACCCTCATCTGCTTTCTTCCATCAGAAAGTCAATATCGCCTCTGACCACCTGTGACTTCACCTCCTCTTCAGTGCCCATTTCTTCTCGTCCCTTGTCATCTCTCCCTGGGACTCCCCAGTAGTTTCCTACTCGGTCACTTATATACAGTGTGGCAGCCTCCCAGTTGGTCTTCCAGGCTATTCTAGAATTTTCTTTCTCAAAATAGAAGCTGAGAATTTTATTCCATGGCTCAAGGACTTCTCATTGCCCACAACTAGATACAATTTAAACATTTGCCTGGGACACACCCTCCTTCACTATTCGCCTTCTGACCTCTTGGTCTAGGTTGTTTGTTGATGCTTCCAAGTTCTAGTTCAGGCTTCACTACCCAGGAACAGACCAGCTTTTCAACCACACCCTCTGCCTCTGTAGTCCCTGTTTGTCCTGCCTCTTCCTTCATCCTAGACTGAAGCTGATATTCCTCTTTTTCTCAGTGTACCAAGCACAGCTGAGTCCTTTCCATTTTATCCGTGGCCGCAGAGGAACAGCCCCACGTAGCCAGTAACCAGACGCTGTGGAGTTTTCCTGCAGTTTCTGGGTCTAATCGTTTGCCGCCTCTTTCCAAAAACTAAAGGATAATCTAGTTCTCAGAGCCATGGATGACAAGACGAGGGCAGGCAGCCTCTCTGATGCCTACACTCAACACATTCCTCCTCAGAAAGCCAATTGTTTGAAAGATGTCGGACTGGATTTCCAGAGGTAGATTCTACAGAGAGTGACTGTCCTCGTTTCATGAACTGGAATTCTGCCTTCACTCCTCGACGGCTTTGTGATATCGGCAAATCCTTTGACCTTGCTGTGCCCCGGATGTCTCGTTTGTAAAATGGGCGTGATCACTCTCAGGATACATCTCTTAGGATTCTTATGAGTTAAATGAGCCACTGTTTATTGTAGGATTTGAAAGTGTACCTGATGTGATAAATATAGAGAAGTGTCTGTGAAATCAATACATCCATCAAGGGATCCCTATTCATTTTGGTGTTGGGGCAGAGCTAGGATGCTGGGCTGGATAATGCAGATAGTGAACTATCATCTAGGTATCTAGGATGCTGGGCTGGATAATGCAGGCAGTGCACTCTCTGGGTATCTAGGATGCTGGGCTGGATAATGGAGATAGTGCACTCTCTGGGTATCTAGGATGCTGGGCTGGATAACACAGATAGTGCACTCTCTGGGTATCTAGGCTATGAAAAATTGCTGTCCCTGATTTCATGATTCTTATTTTTAAATTTCAAACTATTTCTTAAAGTGAGGACACAGAGCGATGGCTTCCTTTGACATCTTCATAAGTCTTACTTATCCCCTCCCCCATTGCCCTCTCTCCTGTCCCCGCCAGCTGGTTCCCTTTCTTCCTTCAGTTAATCCCAACTCTGCTTTCTGAATACAAGCATTCCATTAGCGTTTCTATTTCTCACCTCCCTTAGAATACCTTCCTCTGCCCTCACCACTTTCTAGCTTATTGAACATTTATCCAAACTACTTTAAGTTCAAATACATAACACACCACACCACACACACACACACACACACACACACACACACACACACACTTTCAAATCTTGGTCCCACCTATAAGAGAAAATATTTTGTTTATCTTTATAAGTCTGGCTTAATTATAAAAGAAAACTCATTTATTTTTGTAAGCCTGACTTATTTTGCTTAGCAAATTATCTTCATTAGCATTCCTTTTATTGCAAAGTCATAATTTTATTTTTCTTCATGGATGTACAAACTTCAGTTCTGTGAGTGTATTACATTCTTTATATGCATCTATCTGTTGACATGTAGGCCAGTTCCATTCCTGGCTGGTGTGGAAGCTGCAGCAACAAATATGTGTGTGCAAATATCTCTGTGGCAGAACTTGGGATCCTTTGGGTGTTGCAGAACCATCTTAGGCTTAAAGGCCATCTTATAGAAAAGCCAAACTAGGTTCATTCCTGTTTATCATTAAACTTCTGTTTTTCAAGGACTGGGCTATGCCCAGTAACCTTAACTACAAATGATTCTATACTGCCTGTGCCAGGAATGGCAATCTTGTCTTTGTTTCAAAAAGTTGTTTATAATCATCCTGCAACCCTATTTGTTTTAAAAGGTTATGTGACCACCTATGACTACCTGTTTCTGACTCCCTGTTCTGCCTACCTTGTTTGGACCACCTGTTATGTTCTGCTCCTGTAACCCCACCTATTTTGCCTGCCACAATAGGGATCCCCCTACCCCTGAGGCATAAAATCCTTGCTTTTTTCGTATCCAAAGCTGACCCCTCAAACCCTTGCCTTAAGGAGAGGCAGTCCATGTATACAAACAAAAGGTTTGCTTTAATTAATTGCTTACTTTAACTAATTTGGCCAGAGTGATTTTGAGTTGGTGGTCTTTCTCCTCTCATCTTTAGGATAGGAGTATTTGTTTAGGAGAGGTATAGGTGAATCTTACAGTATTTCTATTTTTAGTTTTCCTGAGGAGGCTGCATACTGATTTCCGTAGTGGCTGTGTCAGTTGACAGTCTCACCAGCAGTGAGTGGGGGTCCCACTTTCTGCACATTCTGGTCAGCATCTGCCATTATTTGTTTTCTTGATGATAGCCATTCTGACTGAGCGAGACGGAATCTCACTAAATGCTGTCACTCCTGTTATCTGTCCCATCCTACAACGAAACCGCAAGATAGGTACCATTTGCACACTTTGCTGAGAAAAACAGGATCCAGGACTAAAATGCTCAGTGCTACATATCTTCACTCTGGAACCAGGCTGCAAATTGCCATGTGCAACCTCTCCCTATGAAGGGACATGTGCTTTCACAGGGCAAGTGTGACTTAGGAATGACCAAGTGTATCCCTGTAACATACTGGTTGGAAAGTGGTCCATACACACCACAATTCATAGGACAGTCGGCATGTGTGTTCACAGCCCTTAGAAAATGAAATTGACACGATTCTCTCTTTTTTTTTAAATTTATTTATTTATTAAGGATTTCTGCCTCCTCCCCGCCACCACCTCCCATTTCCCTCCCCCTCCCCCGATCAAGTCCGCCTCCCTCATCTGCTCGAAGAGCAATCAGGGTTCCCTGACCTGTGGGAAGCCCAAGGACTGCCCACCTCTACCCAGGTCTAGTAAGGTGAGCATCCAAACTGCCTAGGCTCCCCCAAAGCCAGTATGTGCAGTAGGATCAAAAACCCACTGCCACTGTTCTTGAGTTCTCAGTAGTCCTCATTTTTAACTGCAGTAAACAACCAGTCTCTGTCTTCCCTTGTCCTCTCCACACAGAGTCCCACTTCCCACACTGTCAGCAAATACTCCAGAAATGGTCTTAGAACTAACTTACAGTCACCTTATCACAATCAGTATTCTTTGTTTGGGCTACCTTCCTTTGATTACTTAACACGCATCCAAGCATTTTAATTCAAATGCTCATTTCTTTGGATCCACCTTGGGAATATCTAGTGATAGGTTTCCAGATTAGGGTCTCAACCAGCATCAGTGGAGCCCATGCCTTTATCTAAGGAACAGCTCTGCAGAGCCTCCAGGGTCTGGGGGAGATGTGGAAGGATAGGGAGGAGTGGGGGGTGGGGAAGGTCAAGTCTCTGGCTGCAATTGTTGTCTTAGCACCTATCAGGATTGTCTCTTTAAACAAGGATCTCAGTAGCTTTCCTGAGTTCCCACTTCCACCCCTGCTTTTTAAATTTTTGAAATTTAAATGCTATCCCCTTCCCCATCCCCACACACTTACAGCTCGTTCTTTTGCCTGGCCCTAGAGCAGGGAGCACGCCTATATATTCCTACTCTTAGCAGGCTAGAGACCTTTATTTGAAGGGAGTAGGACAGTGGGTTAACACACACTGTTGACTCATTTTGACTATTGATTGCTCTGGCAGGAGGCCCCACAGGTGACCTACTTCCTCTGGTGCCTTGGCCAGACAAAGGAAACAATGCCCAGAAAAGATCAGTAACTTTCCCTAAAGTTCAATGAATGCCAGCTTCTGAGACAGCATTGCCTGAAGACAAGCAGGGCCAAGCATACAGGTACAAGGTTATATGCAGGGGGAGGGAAGAGTTTGGAATCTCATTGGAGGAGGCAATGAGGATGTGTATGCTAGAGTTCAATTCACCTGTAAGATATGCCTGTCTTGAGAGGATGCTCTCTCAGAGAGATTCTATATATTTTTAAATATTTTCTTTTTGAAATACATAAAAACAATCATATTGTCATCGTGATATGAGCTTCAGTGCCCACATCCCCAGGGCACAGATGAGGAAAGGGAGGCAGAAAGGGAGCCATTCACCGCAGCACCTTCTGGATGTCGACTGGGACTCCTGCCAGTGTCCATCCAGTATTATTACAGAGATCTCATTGTTAAGAACGTGTTCTTTGAGTTTCCTGCTTATCGCGAAGCTTAAGAAAATACAGGCTGGTTTTTTCCCCTTTCCGTTTGCTTTTCCAACCTTCAGCGTCTATGACCTTAAAAAAAAAAAAGTACATGAAAGCTGAACTGATCTAAAAAGCAACCTGTTTGCAACCCGATAGGAGACCTGGAATGTCACCAGCTAGACAGAGGTGTCGGGTTCTCTGAACACATTTCAACAGTTTTTTCCAAGTGGCCACTGGTTCATTTCCACTGAGACACCTGAGGATGCTGGATGCGTGGTACATTTCCTAAGCTGGCAAAACACTGGTGGTCGTTATATGCCTCAGTGGTAGAAATGGGAGCGTATAGAGTCTTCCTTGGTCAACGCTAACTCAATCCTTAAAGTCCTTTGCATTTAGCTACATGCACAATAAGAGTTGAGATGGGGCTATGTGCCATGCTCAGAGGTTATAGTTCTTACTAAAGTAGATGTCTGATGGACCAGATAACATCGGGCACCACTTTCTGCTTTAACATTTATGAACTTGTATAAAGGTAATAGTTGAAGGCATGTGAACGAATTCTGGACAGCATGTCAGCATTGTTTTGAGAGGCTCTGCTATCCATGTGTTTAGAAAAGATTTCCTATCTCATGTTTGGCCAGGCACCTGACGTCTTTTGTTGGGTAGACACAGCCAGCGTCTGTCTGTAGAAAAATACGGTAGAAGAGGGCAGGTGCAACGCTGGCCCCTTCCAAGTCTAATGGGGAGAATTATGTGACTTAGATTGTGGAATAGTGACTAATCTCAGAGGCTTTGGAAACTGCCGCCTCTCATCCTCTCTACCCTCCCTTTCTGCTTCTATTGAAGAGCGAGAGAATGCTAGGTAAATATGACTAGGTTCATCCTCTTAAAGTCTGGTCTTAGCATCTACGGTGATGGAGCTGCTAAGTACACTGTCAAATCGATCTTGTCTTTGAGAAGAGCAGAGCTTGCTTGCCTGTGTTTCCTCCCCTCAATTTAAATATTTACTTTATTTTTGAAAGTGTGTGCATGTGGGCATATCTCTGCATGGGAGCACAGGGGCCCGCTGAGAAGTGTTGGATCCTCTGAAGCTGGAATTACAGGCAGTTTTAAGACTCCCAGCATGGTGCAGAGAACCGAACCCAGGTCCTCTGCAAGAACAGCACCTGCTCTCAACTGCTGAGCCATCTTTCCATCCTCGCTCTGTTGATTTAATGTCCTACTCCGTAACTGTGATGGTGTTCCCAGGAGCTATCTTCAGCAGTCCAATTCCAGATTGCCAGAAACCCCTGTTCTCCATTTGACCGGTCCCTCAAAAGTGGGGTCAAGTCCTTTCACAATCCTCTGCCTCCCTAGGCAAGGGAGCGTTAGGCAAACTTTGGTCCAAATCTTTCCTCTTTATGGTATCTCTGCTGATGCTGTCTTCCTCCTTGTCTCCAATCATCCTGGTATGGTCTCTCCATCCAGAGCCCTAACTGACTCGCTAAGACTGTTCCTGCCATACTCTACTGGACTACAGATACTTACTACCTTTAGAACCATGCTTGTTGATGGGGCTCAAATCACCATGTTTTCCTCAGCATGGCCCTCCTTACCTAGTTTCCTTTTTTTTTTAATTTATTTAATTTTTTTTTTCATGTACATTGGTAGGAGGGTGTCAGATTCCCTGGAACCGGAGCTGCAGACAGTTGTGAACTGGCATAGAGGTGCTGGGAAATGAACCCGAGTCCTCTGGAAGAGCAGCCAATACTCCCAGTCACTGAGCCATCTCTCCAGTCCCCCGCCCTGTTTGCTCAGAACCTTAACCTCACTATCAATCCCCAGTGTTTTTACCTTAGAGACAACATGAGTTCTCCCCAAGGGTAATTTCTACCCTTCAGCCCAGGAGACACTGACAATGCCTAGACATATTCCTTGGTTGTCACAACTTGAAGAAGGAAAGCTCCTGGCATATGGCAGGCAGAAGACAAGACTCCTGCTAACCAGGTTGTATGGCTCAAGACAGCCCCAACAATGACCCCATACCCAACCCAAGGAGATACTGGAGGCCTTTTCCCCTATCTCTGGAAGAAAGACAAACAGAAGAGAACAAACACAATCTGTCCCCCCCCCCCCCCCCGGCACAACCCTAGATCCCTTTACTCACATCCCCACTTCTGAACCAGTGCTGGAAGAAACCATTGCTCATTGCTAGCACACTGCATGTGGTCCCCTCCCCGTCCCCCGTCCCCCCCCCCCCCCCGGGAAGGATGGGAATGGATTCTTTACTTAAGTAGAAGAACCACTCCTGTGGGTGGTTCTGAGCCCTAACTGCAACCAGGTCTGTGACATTTACCATTTGAAAAACACTCAAAATACCAGAAGTCAATTTGGAGGTTCTTTTCAAATCTAAAAATCGAACCACCATATAGCCTGGCTGAACCACTCCCAGGTACAAACCTGAAGGAGTTTATGTCAACATACCACACAGATACATGGACATCCGTGTCTACTCTTTTTACAATAGTCAGGAAATTCAATCACCCTAGGTACCCATCAACAGATGAAATGATAAAGAAAAAACGGTTTATATTTACAGTGGAATTTTATTCAGCCACAAAGAATAAAATTATGTCATTTGCAAGGAACCAGATGGAACGTGTGATCTTGATGCTAAGTGAAATAAATCAGATCCAAAAGGACAAGTATCTTATTTTTCTCTTATATGAGAGAAATGAACACACACACACACACATACACACACACACAACATGAAAGTAGAAAGGAACTTCCTAGGGAAGAAGGAGTGATGAAAGGATGAGACAAGAAACTTAATGGGGCTCAATGATCAAGTCATAATTGTTGTTCTTTTTTAAAAAATGCTGCAAGATCCCCGCAGTAGGCAGCAGAAATGCTGTAGGTCCCAAATGGTGGTGGTGGGCCATGTGGTGGCAGGCAGCGGGCCCTGGGAGCAGCCAGTCCCAGGCAGAAATGGCTGCCGGTCCCAGAGTGGTGGCCAGAGCAGTGGTGGCGGGCCATGTGGCAGCAGGCAGTAGGCCCCAGGCATAGATGGCTGCTGGTCCCCGAGCAATGGCTGGTTCTAGGCAGGGAGACACACAGCAGGCGGGCAGAAGACAGAAACATGGATAGACACAACATGCAGGGTGAGGTTGAATGTTTATTCAGGGGGTTATGGAGGAGGAAGGGTGAAGGGGGGGACAGAGAGAGAGGGAGAGAGAGAGAGAGAGAGAGAGAGAGGAAGAAGAAGAGAAAGAGACAGAGAAGGGGGGAAGCAGAGAAGTGGGGAGAGAGGCAGAAGCAAAGCTGCCTCTCTGAGAGGAAGATGGAAAAGAGAACAAGTTCAGGCCGGAAGCTGAAGATCAGCCTGCCTCAGCAGATGGGGAGGGGAATGGGTGTGGCTTGTCTCTTAAAGGGACCAAAACCATAACATTCCCAGGTCTTCCTTATAATAAAAAGCACGCACGTCAAGGAAGCAGAAAAGGAAGGGCCCAAGATGGCTGCGGGCAGGTCAGAGGTAATGGGAGTGGGCGTGGCTTGTCCCTTAAAGCGACAGGAAAGCACAACAATAATGAGCCCCACAGTTTTATATGTCGAGAGAGAGAGAGAGAGAGAGAGAGAGAGAGAAAAGAAAATCTCTGTATAGCCCTAAAAAATACACATATCTGGAACTCAAATTGAATAGGCCTAAGGTGAGGCCCTGGTGGTCTCTGTCTTAATCCCCAGAGAAGAGTGGTACAGCCAGAGCTAATAGCCCTGCGGCCTGGCTATCTGCTCAGTGGAGTGTGGAGGGGAGACCCCCCCCCCCAAAGAACTGACATTGTCCTTCTTAGTCTTTCTTCTGTTTGCCCATTGTTTCAGACTGTCAGCCTTCAGCAGGACCCTCAGTTAACTTTGTAGACTAGGCCATCTAGGAAAGCAGGGCTCCGTGGTTCAGGTCAGAGTCTTCCTATCTTGAACTGGGATTGAGTCTAAATCAATATTTACCAAAACCAGGACCAGAGAGCAAATAAACACCTCTAGCTATAATCAAGCAAACTATGCTAGCCACTTAATTAAAAAAAAAATGCTTCCTTTTTTCCTTTAGAAAGAGAAAAATAATTCCAATTTGAAGCTTTGAAGTGATTTGCGACCTGTGAACACTAACGGGATAGTATAATAAATCATAACCACCACCTCCATGAAATGTGGCCACTCTAATTCTGCATGTTGATCCCCAGTTCCACACAATGGAGTCTTTACAAGGCAAAATTAATCTGGCATTGACCTTGCCGTCATTCCTGCTTTGATGGACGAAACCGACAGCACGAAATTCCTCTCCACAGCCCAAGAATCTCCTCACCTTTAATAACCTCCCCACAACCACATCCATTGCCTCCTGTAGCGAAATAAGCAAGGGACTTAAATCTGAGCAGCCTGGATTCCAGTCTGTGTATAACACTTCCTTAGGAAATGTGTAACTTCCCTGATTTGTGACATTTTTGCTTCCCTAGGTTGCTTCTCCATAGGCAGATTGAAGAGGTCCTTTGGGAGTATGTGAGTTCTTTCCCATTTAGGAGTTAACAAGCAGGAAGATCACCCATCTGACAACCTTTCCTAGGATGAACTGCCCGGCTTTGTTTGGCCTGTTGTGTGGGAACATGGTCTAAGCGGCTCTGTTGACAGTCACTGAGCACTCTGCAAGAGAAGACAGTGCCACACAGTCATCCAAGAAAATGATGAAAGAATGTTATTGAAAAGATTACTACTTAGTTGGGGATACTCGTGGTTACATCAGAAAACTTGCAAGTGCCAGCTAGCATGTAGTTCCACCAATGAACATTTTTTGGCCACCTGTCAAATGGGGTGAGCCCCAACACAATGGGTATCATGAGTAATGCTCTTGGTCCATCAGGGGAAAAGCTGGGCTTTCTGTGCATAAACACAGTAAAAATGCTACATTCACACTTAAGTTCATGGCATGTTTTAAGGCTGCACTTCGTTTTTAAATGGAAACCCTGAATTTTCTGAGCTCAGGCCTTGCAGAACCTGACTTTGGCCATGGTGGGGGGAAACTATGGGTTAGAATGTGGAAATAAAATGTGACCATGCCTTGACATTCTGAGTTGTGAGTGCTGGGAGCCAACGCCAGGCCCTCCCCAAGAGAAATAAGCGCCCTTTACTCCTGAGTCCTCGCTCCTTACCTGAAAGTTACTTCTTAACCAATCTTTGTGAGAAACTGCATGCAAGCAGCAAAGAAAGCAAAGTTGAGCCGCAGCTCGTCCTTACACAGAACTCTCCAGGACACACTGGCTGCTGGACTGACACAGGTTGAAAAGCAGGGAGAAAGAATAAAAATGATAAGTTAACGACTCACAAACGCCAAAGGACCCAGGTAAAATGGGAGTGTGATGTCCTTGTTCAAATGATGTCAAGAATTTCATGGCAATGACATGGGTCCTTAGGAGCCTTTGAAGCACACAGCTCTGTCTCTACAGGTCGACCCTACATAGTGTCAGGCCTGAATAGAGGGGGAGGCCTAGAAAGGATGCTCTGGTTACTGTCCATGAACTCTATTCCAGACTCTGCAAAACCCATCCACAGGTCAATCTCTGTGAGCAAACTAGAATCAATATTTTGCAGAGAAAAAGAAATCTCAAGAAGTTTAGGCTGTTTGTATAAAATATACAATAGTAAGTCTGTGTTTGCTGAAATGGAGGAGCAAGGGGAGGGAGTGAGGGAAGGGACAAAAAGAACCAGGAACACCGGCTTCTAGTCTAAGCTCGTTTACTAAAGCCAAAATATCAAAAAGGTCTCATTACTATTATAGTGAATCACAATTGAGGCCATGAATACAAACTGAAAAATACCTTTGTCCTTTGTCATTTCCTTGAACCATTTTAGTTCTGTGCTTCTGAAGGCAGGTCTTTATTGCTTCAAAAGCAGGCTCATTTGGAAGCTTGTAGACTCTGTCCTTGTATCTACTGGGTTTGGCACGGGGCTAAATGACTTCTTCTCTGTTTGCAATTTATTTATATGAGAAGTGAAATGTCAGGTTCACCCTGGGTGAAGTAAACTACTCTTTATAAACATACAAACAAATGCAAACATTTGCTGCCAAAGTGTCCAGAAAGACCAAACCAGAGACAAGAAATATCTCAACTCCAACTGCCCAGATCTTCCACCTGGCCCGTTCAACAGATGGAAGGAAATGATGACGGTCAAACTAAACTCAAGTGAATGCGACTTCGACAGATTTCACAGAAGACACCAAGTGAAGGGTATTCCTACCCCCTGATCACTATGGACACCAACATTATAAAACTGAAGGGAAAATGTCATTCTAACTCTGGAGTGGAATCTTCTAGAATCTTGCCAGGTATCTTTAGTGTGACTTGAACATTGTCATATTTTCTCCTGTGCTCGTTGGTTTCTTTGCATCTGTAAAGCATAACTAGGAATCACCTGAGAGACTAGGGATATAGCTCCTTTGGAAGAGTGTTAACCCAGCAGGCATGAAGCCCCAGGTTCTACCCTTAGCAGTCTATAAAGCTGGGGAGGTGGTGGACACCAATACCGTGCACTTGGGAGGTAGAGGCGGGAGTTTGAGGCCGCCTTGGTCTATGAGATTCTATCTAAAATAAAACAATCCTCTGATTAAGAAGGAAACTATTTTTTAATTGAATGTTGATATACCTACACTTGATTTGTTCATAATCCCCAAATGTCCCAGGTCTCTGAACGTGTGTGCTGTCCTAATAAAGAGGATAGCAGCATATCTGCACACTCTGGAGACTTTGAAAGTACTGTGGCTCTGGCATTATTGATGGTCACCAAGGAGACAAGGTCTTAGATCAAGACAAGGAATTGGAGTTGAGCCCGCAGTGTGGCTGTGCCAGCCCAGTGGCCTGGAGCTGGCAGAACAGGTTTGGTGCCTACTTGGATCTACCGCATGAAACTGGGAGGAGACTTTATGGGACCTTGCGTCTGGTGTCTTTCCTGAGAAGAGAGAAAATGGAAACTGGTGTTCTTTCTTTCACTTCTCTCTATCTCCTCCATTCTCTGTCTCACATAGAAATAAACAGCTGAAAACTGCAAATTGCCCTGTGATAGGATGCAGTCCCCTGTAAATATGGAAACAGCATGCATGACAAATGCCTGACCCCAAACCCAGGACTGACGTTATTGTCACAGTCGCGGCCTTATGCTAAGAGTAAACTTGAGATAAACCCAGAGAAAGGGAAGGGAAAACCCAGCACTTCTTCAGCAAATGTCAGAACATATAAGTAAAGCCCATGTTATTCCAATAACTCTGAATTTATTAGGACACACAGTACAGGTGGCTTCGCTGCAGGGAAGGAAACAATGAATGAGTATTTCTTATTGTTACATAAGATAGGGCCCAAATACCTTTTCCATGTCTGTTTCTGTAGATCAGTGGCTCTCAACCTTCTTAGTGCTGCAACCCTCTAATACAGTTCCTCATGTCCTGGTGACCCTCAAACATATTTTTTTTGTTGCTACTTCATAACTGTAATTTTGCTACAATTATAGACTGTAATGCAAATATCTGTGTTTGCCTATGGTCTTAGGCAAACCCTGTGAAAGGATCATTCAGCCTCAAGGGGGTCACCATTCATAGATTGACAACTACTGTTTTAGACTGTCATCACCAATGACAGGGACATATATAGCAACGGTATAGTACCCAGAAGACCTGCCACCTATGTTTCAGTGGGGGAGTTCATTCTGAGCTTAAAGTCGGTGGTTTGGTTCAAATCTCACCTCTCCCAGCTTGTCATCAAACTATCTCTGAGTCTCAGTTTTCTCATCTCTAAAGGGAATCTCACCCTCTGCAGGCGCTGCTGGCTCCCCCTCAGTGGCAGTACTGTCTTTCTGCCTTCTAACAGTATTGTGACTTGGTCTAGTTCAGGGGTGTTTCCAGTTGGAGGCACTCATTGCCCAGACTAGCAAGTCATGTGACCTAGTTCCAGCAAATGAGCTACAAGCAGGTATCAAGGAGTGGGATCAAACCAGGAGAGACAGAGTCAACTAGCGTGTGCTTTGCTTTTCACCTTCCCTCCTGCTTGGAAGCAGGCAGTGTGCCCAGACATACCATACCACTAAAGCCTACTCCGTGAGCAGCTGTATACAATGAGTTGCCCATTACTGCCACATCCATTGTTAAATGAGGAAAAGAAGAAACCTATTCAATGGAACCCCACAGGTACAACCAAAGGCAAACCTCCTGATGGGCTGCCTAATAAAGCTGGGCATGAAGAACTTATGAGATGTGAATTACTAAGCACACAATGTAACCGTTTTTATACTAACTTAGCGGTAGCAAAGAACTATTAGTATATGTTAGCTTCCTGTTACCGCGACATAATACCTACAGGCATACATCAGCTTCGAGGAAGAAAGGCTCATTTGGCGTTGTACTTTCTGGTGCTTCTGGGCTAGTGATAGGCCATACATCACAGTGGAAGCACGCTGAAGGGAAGACTAGTCACCTTCGGAGACTAGGAAGTAGAGAGAGTGAGAGTAAGGAGCCTGGGACAAGATACAGCTTTCAGAAGTAAGCCCTCATGATCAACACCTCCCATTAGGCCCCACCTCCTGGTCTTCGACAATTCCCAATGGTGCATCAAGCCAAGAGCTCAGCGGTGGACTAGTCCCTGAACATAGTTATATAGGGGCTTCAACACTTGAGCCATTGGAGGTATCTCTAATTCAGATAAACATAGAATGGAGCAAAGTGACGCTCCCATCCTTACAAGTACAATCCCCTGCTAGGGTGGGGATGTCTGCTGGGGTGCAAGCACTGCGAACCGGCTGACCTGACCTTCAGGCTGCTGTTCTCTTGCTGCATTTCCCCTCCAAGGCCTCAGGAAGACCTTCCGTGCTCTACTTCCTCAGTGGCTGCAAACATCCTGCCCTTTATCTCGCCTCCTGACTGCCCTCAGCTGAAGCCTCCTTCAGCATCATTCCAGAACCCAAACAATCCTGGATCCCATTAGCAATCTAGTCTGGTTTGTTTTTGCTGTAGTTCATGGAGGATGCTAATGAAACCCTCGAAGAAACCAGATATGGCATGTGACTGAGGCTCATGGCCCAGAAACCCATCTAGAAATTAAGTTTATGACTAAGGTTCTCAATAATTTCTACATGCAAGTGTCAAGAATAGCAGTGTTCCTAGGAACAGGGAGATTCTTCAGATACTCACAGTACTAAAAAACAAGATAGCATACATATATGTATGTATTTGCACATACACATATACACACACACACAGCATTCTGCTTTACATTCTATTGCCATGATAAACACCATGAGCAAAAGAAATTTGGGGAGGAAAGGATTTTTTTGGCTATAGGTTCTGAGAGCCCATCAAGGGCGTCAGGGTAGGAGCCTGGAGGCAGGAAATGAAGTAGGTGTCATGGAGGAACGCTGCTTACTGACTTGTTCTTATGGCTTGCTCTGACTGCTTTTTGGAACTTACCAACAGACAGTAGATGAAATAAGGCTTGAAGCAAGACTAAGACCCATAGCAAGGTGCAAGAAGGAAGAGATTAAAAATGGACAAAAGAAAACTTCAGAGCATGAAGCTTGTATACTCATTAGGTTGTTGTTTGATGGTTCCGCATGTATATGTGTATATATGTGGGTTGGAGACTTGGCTCATTGGGTAAGAGCACTGCCTGCTCTTCCAAAGGTCCTGAGTTCAATTCCCAGGAACCGTATGGTGACTCACAACCATCTGTAATGAGATCTGATGCCCTCTTGAGGAAAAGACCAGGTCAGTTGTCCTCATCAGCATAGACCGTGAAACCCAATACGGACAAGTTCAACAGAACCGTCAAATATGGGCTGCCCATGCATGCTTCAGCATTGCCAGGGCATAAATTTCATTCAGTTTCATGTGTATATATGTGCTGGTTTGTATATGTGCAAGTCAGGACCCAGTAATGGCACTACCCACAGTGGCCTAGAAACTCCCCACATCAACTATCAATCAAGAAAATGTTCCACAATCCTGCCTATAGGCCAATCTTATGAAGACAACTTTTAAATTTCGGTTCCCTCTTCCCAGATTACTTTAGCATGTATCAAGATGGGAAAAAAACCCACAAAACCACATTTATTACGTATGTGTGTATAATTTTTTTGTCTTAACTCAATTTAGTGATGAATTCACGTTTGCGTCAGTAATCCATTTCTTGTTGCTAGGTAGGATTCTACTGAATGCATAGGCCATGGGTTATTTTTACCCTCTATGGAATAGTCATACTATTTTATAAAATTGTGATACCACTTTATTCCTAGGAACTCTGTATAAGAGTTTTAGGTCTTCCTATTTATTTTGGGATTTCCAGTTGCCCGCTTCTTCATTTGTATGCCAACACTAAATGCTGTATCACTGTAGGTTTATACTAAATCTTGGAATCAGTTGCCATATGCCCCAAATTTTCTGTTATTTTAATTTTGAATTTCATTTGCTCTTTTTCTGCTATCTCGAGGTAGATTAATTAATTAATCCCTGTAAAGCCTGACTCAACACACCCTTCCCCTCTGATCAGTTCAGTTAACATTTCTGTTCATCCCATAATTCTCTTCTCTTGGCATTCGTTTTTCAAACAGGGTCTCCCTCTGTATTCCAGGCTAGCCTGGAACTCGCTGTGTAACCCAGGCTGCTCTCCTGCCTCAACCTCCCAAGAACTGGAATTAAAGGAGTAAGCAATCATGCCCAGTTTCAACATATAGCATGTTCTAACACTTTTGATTTCCTCTTTGACTCATATGTCTTACCTAATTTCATAAATTCTTACATGTGCTACATAATCTGCAATATTTGGGGGATTTTGGAATATGATTTTAGTATGTGTTAGGTGGGACTAGAAGTGCTCGGTGTTCAATAGCAAGAACTAGTTACTGTCCGCCACTGAGGTGAGACCCATGTGTTGTTCCAGGAAATCCCTACACATAAGAACTATTTCAGCATATATTATCAGAGCAGCCCTGATTTCTGGCCATCTTGCAGACATCTTACCGAGGAATGCTACTGTTTCTTTTTTCCGTGGGGTTCTTTCCCAGCTGGCAGCAGTCCCATGGACCTCCTCTTCTCCGTGGCATGCTTACGCAAAATGGAATTCTCTTTCACGTTTGCCCTCTGTGGCTTACTCCAGAACTCTCTCCTGAGACACTAGCCACCGAGGTCTGCTCCGTCATTTAGTCCCTTCCTGTTGAGTAGGGATGGCTGCTGGACTCACTCTGTTTCCAGTCTCAGTGACAATGAGTTCCTTGACCATGAGTGTTTGTGGACTGGACTTAAGGTTTGGTTTTAGGAATGGAGGCAATTGTGATTTCTGTCATGCCCTCCCATCTGGAAATAGAAGTCTGATCTGGCCATGGCAAATGCTCATTCTTCCTTTTTCCTAAGTATATGAGGATAAAGGAGTACCCTTGGCATATGGAGGTGCATTAGGAAAAAAGGAAAGACTCTGATTCCCTCCCCCCAGCCCGGGCTTAGGATTTTATTTTCACAATCCCACCCATATTTTATTTCTCTAAAAATTCATTTTTTTTTTTTTTCGAGACAGGGTTTCTCTGTGGCTTTGGAGCCTGTCCTGGAACTAGCTCTGTAGACCAGGCTGGTCTCGAACTCACAGAGATCCGCCTGCCTCTGCCTCCCGAGTGCTGGGATTAAAGGCGTGCGCCACCATCGCCCGGCTCTAAAAATTCATTTTTTCACCCTGTCATTGGATTTCTGTCACAGGCTATCCCCTTATGGCTTTGAGGTCCCAGATAAGCTCAAATCTTTTGCTTAGAGTCTATAACTGAGCTAAAGCCAGATTGTGGCATCACTGCCTCAGATGCTAATCTTTCTTGGCTCTTCTCTGTGAGGCTCAGTGAAGAAGCTGACTCACCCCTCCTAGTTAGACCTAACCATTTGTTACTGTTCAACAGGGCCATTAATATGTCACTGGCAGCTGTGTATAAATCTTTCTTTCTGGCTGTGAAAGGAATGCTGATTAGTTGGGTACCAGAATCCAATTAGCTTTCCCTCTTCCCATTCAGTTTTTCAATGCAATCATGCTAATGGGGATGTTAATAGGGATTTGTGGTAATAGCATTCCTTCACCTTCTCCTGTAACCAGACACCTTCCCCGGGAGGCCAAAGTACAGCAAGAACTCACTGCCTCGCTCAGGCTTTCATTCTTCTTCCTTTCCTGTTGTAAATATTTCTGCGATGTTTTCCGTCTTTCACTTTTAATCATATTTACCAGCGCCCCACTCCCAGGCTGACTCGGTGCCCTCTTCACGTCAGGCTGCAGAAAGCCTGTTTCCTGGAAGGATCATTCTTGATTATCCTGGAAGGACAGGAAGTGCTCCACGTAGGCACTCCGAGAACCATGTCCGCCCCCCCCCCATGGCCGGAGGGGGTGGGGGGTGGGTCACACAAAGTTATGTAACCCAGAAAGTTCATCAAGCACTTGGGGCAGGCCAGAGGGAGAGTATGAGCTTACAAACAGCTTGGAAACCTCTGGAAGCGTGACAGTATATTGATAAGCATGCAAGATTACACATTTTTTTTTTTCTGTCCTGGAATTTATCCTGAACCCTGACACTGCGTTAATGATACACTGCTTCTACCGGTCATGAAGATAAGCACAAAACATTTACCAGAAAAAATCGTGCGGCAGTGTGGGAACCGTCCCTCTCCCAAAGATCGAAAGACAATTCCCAAGCCACCCCCAGCAGAGGGAAGCGGCTGCATCTGGACACAAGAGGAAGCATCTTGGGGCTCCAGGCATCTGACATAGAAACTCCTCTAGCAAAGAGCCTGTGTCCTGGACCCTGACTATCTTGGTACAAACCCCAAATCTTTTGCTTTGCGTATTTGAGCAAATAACTCACCCTGCCTGTGCCTTGCTATTCACTGCCGTAAAACTGAGAAGGGTATACCTCTGGGTTGCTTTCCTAGGATGAAACACTTAAAAAATTAGTTAGCTAGCAGAGACACAGTCAGTCCCTAACACGTACTTATGTAACTGCTATTATCATTGTAAACTTTTACGGAGTCTAAACACGATGAAGTATTTCATCGTAATTTTGTGCGGGAGATGCATGTGCATGAGAAGGATGGCAAAGCAGGACCTGGGTGTGTCAATGCCCTCCGCATTATTCCCTGTACATAGAGCCTCCCACTTAACTGCAAGCTTGCTGTTTAGGCTAGCCTGGCTGGCACTGAGTTTGTGGGATCCCCCTGTGTCTCCTTTCCAGTGTTGGGGTTATAGGCACAAGCAGCTGCACCCTGCATTTTTTTTTATGCAGATGCTTGGGACTGAAACTTGGGTCTGCGAGCTCCCAGAGCAAGTGGTCTTAATTTATTGGACCATCTCCCCAGCCCTTTGATCACAATTGTTGTAATAATAAATTTAGAATGCATATTTAGATGATCAACCTGAAGTACAAAGAACCCCAAGCAAACAAACAAACAAACAAGACCCCCAAACTAAGACTGCAATGACCTCATTCATTTTAAGACTACCAATTGCACTTAAAATAATACTTTGGTTAAGTTAAATTAAATAAAATATACTAAAGTTATTTTCTCTCGTTTCTTTTACTTCTAAAATATAGCTACTAGAAATTTTCAAGTTAGATGTGTTTCATATAATTGTACAACCACAAGCAGGATTACAGGGCATTTTGTTTGATAGTAAAATACCTGAATTTTATCCTGGAGTAAGTAATGGCAAGCGGCAAAGGAAGAAATGGGGCGTGATTTACATAATTCCCATTACAGATGTACGAATCAGAAGTATTGTCTTAGTAGCTGCCAAGGAAATGGATTTGAAAGGGAAAGACCCGAGTCTTTAGGGCGCTCAAATTGTTGCGAGATACAGGCAAGAAAAACTCCTGCCTGTATTGAGGATAGCAGCATGCATGGACAGATTCCTCAGCAAGTAATGGTGAGGGTGGCCACGCTGACTCCTGGAGACTGGGGAGCTGGGAGGATTAAGAGCCTGGAGTCCCAGGAACTGAATGAAGGTTATGTCTTATATTGGTTATCTTCCCGTCCCGACAGTGAAATTCCTGAGGTGGGCAGTGCATGAAGGAAACATTGTTTTGTTTTGTTTTTGTTTTCCCCTATAGATTTAATTATTTATTAGGTAATTATTTATGTTCCAAAATACTTAGCCACAGTGTGGCAAGAAATAGAACTGATCCAAAAATAAGAGAAAATTTAAATAGAACTTTGTACATTTTAAAAGCTAGCTAAGATTAAGAGAGAAAACTTGGCACATGCCTTTAAGCACTCCAGAGACATAGGTAGATTCCTGTAAGTTCAAGGCCACTTCGTCTACAAAATAGTGGATCTACGACCTTCAGAGCTGTATAATGAGACTGTATCAGAGAGGAGGGGAGGAGGAGGGAGGGAAGGAGAGAAAGGGACAGAGAGATGGCCCATCATCCGTGTTGAAGACATGTACCAATAGCCTACAGACTTCCTGTAAGGTCCACAGCATCTCCCACAGCATCCCCCACAGCATCCCCCACAGCATCCCCCACAGTATCCCCCACAGTATCCCCCACAGCATCCCCAACCAGTGCCCTAGGGATCAAGCTTTCACATATGGACCGTTGGAGAAGCAGTCCATATTTGAACCACAGCAGGTGTCCATCTAAGTCCCTCTCAGAAAGCTCCTCCTGATTTCTCCAGCCCAATTCACTAGATCAGAGCCTTTCACAGCTAATACTATTTCTACAGAAAGCGAACTAGCTTAGTTCTTCCCAAATTCAATCTTCAAGTTAAAAACACAAAACGACAGGTAGAATCTCTGTCTCTGCCTCTCTGAGTCTGTCTGTCTGTCTGTCTCTCTCTCTCTCTGGGTGTGGGTGTGTGACCCAGGTTGAACTTGAACTTGTCGCATAGCTCAGGCTAACGTCCAACCTCTGCACAATCCTCCTGCCTCAGCATCCCCCCTGTCTCTTTCTCTTTTGAAACAACAGAGCGGGCACATTCCAGTGGTTTCTCTATCATCTGGTAAACATTAGCAGTCCTGACTTGGTGCTCAAAGGGCTTCCAGGAGCCATGGTTTTTTCTTCACATGGAGACTAAAGTGGCTTTTTATCCTTTGGACTCGCTCCTCTTTCCATTCCCTGGAAAGAACTCTGCTCTGCCTCCAGGCTCAGTTGCCTCTGGACTTCACTTCAGCCGCTTTTTAACACTAAGCCTGGGAATGAAAATTCCTAATCAATATGTGTGGAATTCACCAAGTTCGCTCAACTCCTCCGGGCCTCCATTTGGAAATCTGTATCATTAGGAGATTTTTCTTCCTGTGAAAAGTTGTTCCCTGATGGGATAATCTTGGATAAGCCCCAGCTGGCCCTCAGTTGTTGTTGCTCAGTAAGTGATAGCATGGGTTATCATTTGGAATAGAACACAAACAGGATGGAACTACTTGTGGCATATTTCACAGACTCCTGGGGTCCACTGTGCCTTCAGACATTGGCTGTGCACATTTCACAGACTCCTGGGGTCCACTGTGCCTTCAGACATTGGCTGTGCATATTTCCAGGGCTCTGGAGACATGGCTAAGACACAATCTTGAATCTTATCTTTCTTTTTTTTTAAATTTCTCCCTTTATTTTTTCTTTTTTTATTAATTAATTAATTTATTTTTTAAGGATTTCTGCCTCCTCCCCGCCACCACCTCCCATTTCCCTCCCCCTCCCCCAATCAAGTCCCCCTCTCTTGTCAGCCCAAAGAGCAATCAGGGTTCCCTGCCCTGTGGGAAGTCCAAGGACCACCCTCCTCCATCCAGGTCTAGTAAGGTGGGCATCCAAACTGCCTAGGCTCCCACAAAGCCAGTACGTGCAGTAGGATCAAAAACCCATTTTAGACCTGGATGGAGGTGGGAGTTTATTGGACTTCCCACAGGACAGGGAACCCTGATTGCTTTTCGGGCTGAGGGGGGGGGGACTCAATTGGGAGAGGGGGAGGGAAATGGGAGGCGGTGGCAGGGAAGAGACAGAAATCTTTAATAAATAAATAAATTAAAAAAAAAACCCATTGCCATTGTTCTTGAGTTCTCAGTAGTCCTCATTGTCTGCTATGTTCAGTAAGTCCGGTTTTATCCCAGGCTTTTTCAGCCCCAGGCCAGCTGGCCTTGGTGGGTTCCCGATAGAACATCCCCATTATCTCAGTGTGTGGGTGCACCCCTTGCGGTCCTGAGTTCCTTGCTCGTGCTCTCTCTCCTTCTGCTCCTGATTTGGACCTTGAGATTTCAGTCCGGTGCTCCAATGTGGGTCTCTGTCTCTGTCTCCTTTCATCGCTTGATGAAGGTTAATATTCAGGAGGATGCCTATATGTTTTTCTTTGGGTCACCTTCTTATTTAGCTTCTCTAGGATCACGAATTATAAGCTCAATGTCCTTTATATATGGCTAGAAACCAAATATGAGTGTGTACATCCCATGTTCCTCTTTTTGGGTCTGGCTTACCTCACTCAGGATAGTGTTTTCTATTTCCGTCCATTTGCATGCAAAATTCAAGAAGTCGTTGTTTTTTACTGCTGAGTAGTACTCTAGTATGTATATATTCCATACTTTCTTCATCCATTCTTCCATTGAAGGGCATCTAGGTTGTTTCCAGGTTCTGGCTATTACAAACAATGCTGCTATGAACATAGTTAAGCTTGATATGATCCTAAACCCAGGACTTCCGCCATGAACACTAACCTTCGGCCTTCTCTCCAGTGAGCCTCTAGGCAGGGCTGTGGCACCACTAACAACAGTGTCCTTTCTTAATCCTCCCCTTTTCCTTCATGACCCTGGGGGAGAAATCTTAAAACTGCAACCTGTAAAAGGAGTTAGCAAAAGAGATGTGGTCCAGGACAAAAGACCTCGGGTTCCCAGTGACCACCCCCAGCTCTTCTGGTAGAAGGGCTCACTGATTTTGTTAGCTGACAATCACCATTCATCCTGTGTTCCTTTGCATTGACACAGAGAACAGTTTCTAAGGTTGGTGCTTTTTCACCCTCACAGCTTATACAAATGTTTGTGTCTGAAGTAGGTCCTTAGTCCCCTCTGTCTTTTAAGAGCAAGGCAGCTCTTCTTCTCAAACATTCTACGAGGAACAAACTCTCACCCACTGGGCAAGAAAAAAGAACACCCAAAGAGTCATTATGCAGATGAAATGGCCAAGAACCGAAAAGCCTGCCCACATGAGGACACACGTGGTGAGTTTGAAAGAAGAAGCCAAGTGCTGAACTTTCCATATACCAGAACCCTGAGGCAAGCAGGCTTCCTGCGTCTTCCCATGCCTGCCCCAGGGGAAGACAGTTAGAATCTTTATTCCACAGCCCTTGGCGTCTGAAAGAGGGACGATATACCTTCAAATCAATGTACCTGGCCACATCATATTGACTCTATGTAGGCAGAAGTTTCCAGAAAGGGGACTCAGCGGCCTGGTGATGCTGAGAGGGTCTGTGTGAAGAAATGGGGTTAAGCTAGAGGATGGGGGATTAGTTAACATTTCAGCGGGAAACTGAATAAAAGGAAGGCATTGGGAAGTGATAATATATTGGTTAAGGGAAGTGGGGAGGGGAGAGAGGAAGGAGAAGAGAGGAGAACAAGTGACTGGGCGAAGTGGGGGGAGAGAAAGGGAATAGATGAATATAAATATGTGTGAAAGGTAAGAAACTGAGGATGATTAAGATATACTCAAGTAAGTGGCAATCAAGTCACTCAAAACCTTTATCCTCACACTGCATTTCCCACAATCCTCTGCTTCGCTGCCCTCCTCCAACTCCCACTGGAGAATTCCCTTTTGCTATATTATTCTTTTCTCCCATCTCATATTCCATGCCTCCACTGAGACACAGCGCTCAGATAACCTCCGAAGTTCCACACACAGATTCCCTTCCCAGAAGTCCAGATTCTCCTGAGTTCCCAGCACAAGGCTGCTCAGTAAATATTACCCAGTGGCTGCAAGCGGGTAATTTCCCTCAGTGGCAAGGCGCCGAGAAAACTAAAGAATTCCATGACTGTCCTCTTGGCATCATAAAGAGAAAAACACGAAGGACCAAGACGTGGGTAGGGACTGAAGACAAACCTTTGAGGAGCCTGAAGAGCTGAGATTGCGGTGTCCACAGCATGCTGTTTTTTGTCTCTTGTCTTTCTTCCCTCCTCCCATCTTCAGAAATTGTCACAAATGAATCTATTCACAGAGAGAAAGGCAAGTTGACTATAACACCTTTCACAAAACGGAGGCCTCTGGAAGCATTGGTCTGGACTGATGCCTGTGTCCCTGCTCCTGTCCCTGAATCACTCCCTGTAATTTGTTCAGCTTGATTCTAGCCTGAGCGTCCAGGCAGTGGGTACCCACAGTCCCTCCTCAGCCATGAAGGAAAGACAGCCTTCCTCTTCGCCTCCTCTTGCCGCTCTGAGGTGTTTGGCTTGCTGCCTAGCTATGCCAGAAAGCGGCGTGACCACCAGCAGCCACTGTGGTCAGCGCGGGAAGAAAATCTGGGGTGTTCACAGCTAAACTATGACTTGAGAAACACTGGCGACTGAGGGCTGGCTAGGGAACAATCAAGGGGAAGTGGCAGAAGTGTGCTCTCTGACTCTGCCCCACCCCAAAACCAGCCCCCAAAGAACCCCAGAGAGCATCATGGTGGTCATGGCTGGACTTGGCACAGTCCTTGAGTGAAGGCCAGTGAAGACCCCATAAGAATTTCCTACAGGACCCCAGTGAGGGTAGTCTAGGGATTCTCCAGGCTCATCCCATTTGTTAGTAACAGATGGTCTGCTAAAGGAACCGTGCCAGGATTACACTGTCTCGCTCAGATTTGAGGTGTGTCTCCCTCGGGGGAAACAGGACCACACTGTCCCCATTGCTGCAGCTCTCCTGCCACAGGGACACATCTTGGTGAGACCCTTGACTTCGCACCACTAAGTTGAATAAGTAATCTAGCTTAGTGGTTTGGATGTCTTCCTCTCCATCAGTCCTTGTGGGGAACCAAGCATAGCACATGTCTGATGTCAGGGGCCATGAGAGTTACAGCAGGTGACAACTAGTGTTCTGATGTCACACACCAGAGGAAGGGTTATCTGATGGAGGTTAATCCTGTCCAGACAAGGTCTGCAGGATCATTGACTCTGGAAATTATTGTTCACTTTTGCTAACTCAGCTTGGTGTCTCTCCAATACCTGCATTGTAGTGTGTTATCTCATGTGATGTGTATATGTATTCTCTTGATTACATCTCATTCTTATGGGCACATACAACTATGGGTGGTCAGGAAGATGAGCAGGTAACTGTCTACCTCTGGCCACACACTTGGCCTCTCTATAACTTGCTTCTTCTGTTCTAACTCAACACCTTACTTTAAGCCCAATGATTTAGGAACCAGATATGAGAGTTTATTGCTTTATTCTTTATCTTTTCTTTGAAATAAATAGGCCTGGGCCATGTTTATTGCAACACTATTTACAATAGTTGAGATAGGAAATTGGGCAAGATGCCCAGAAACAGATAAACGGTGTAGGACATGTATATATCCACCACGGAGTATTATTCGGTCATAAAGAAACAAAAAAGGAATCTGTCATTTGCAGCAAAGTAGGTGGAACCACAGGGTATTGTGTTAAGAAGAATACGGACCCAGAAAGACAAGTGTTACATGTTCTTTCTCATATGTGGAAACTGAAAAATAAAAAAGTTGATCTGAAAATAGCTTCGTGATTACTAGGGATTGAAAAACGTACTATCAGGGAAGGAGGCAGCATGGGTGGAAGAAGGAGGATGGCTAAATATACGCGGTGCATGTATGGACACATCACAATGACTCTCACTAACATGTGCAATTAATATGTGCCAACACATAAATGTTTGTGGGCATGAGTAGACCTATCTGCCGCAGATGATATACATTGGAATTGGGGTTACATGTTAGTAATTTTTAATTCACTTCAGAAAAGCAGAAAAAGCCCAGGAGGTCCTTAGGCCATGAAAATTAAATGTGGCAGCTGAAACTGACATGAGCAAGCGCAGCTCAAGGAAGCTGGCACTCGGCAAGCAATATGGTTAGAAGGTGCTGAGGTTGCTCGCACCACCGAAGAAAGCCTGGAGAGAGGGTTCAGCGCTTCTCATGGTTACAGACTGTCTTCCAGCTGGGGAGGCAGGAGGGCGTTCGGCTTGTTAAAGAACATTTAGGGTCCATAGATGGCATTTCTTCCCAAAGGCGAATGCTCTCAAGAGCCTCCTTTGACAGGCTGATTGCAATCTTATTTTTAAGCAAAGCCATAGAAACCTTGGTTGCAAGGATGCAAAGCGTAATGAAAAGATTACAGCCCAGTCACTGGGTGCAAATTGGTCTGGGCTGTTTACTGCAGGAGGAATGTTCCCCAGTCCTTCTCTCCCTGTGGCAGATCACAGAGGGAAAAAAACAGACACCTTCTGATGACCCCTGGGCCTGCTGCCCAGGGCTCCCTGCAGTGTGGACCTGCCCTTGGGAAGTGGGGCTCCACACTGGGATAAAGGCAAGGTGACAGGAACAGGCTCTCCGACACAGACTTGGGTCCTGGCCCTGCTCTGCAAAGCTTTTCATTTTTTTTTTAATATTTATTGATTTATTATGTATACAATATTCTGTCTGTGTGTATGCGTGAAGGTCAGAAGAGGGCACCAGACCTCATCACAGATGGTTGTGAGCCACCATGTGGTTGCTGGGAATTGAACTCAGGACCTTTGGAAGGCTGGAGAGATGGCTCAGAGGTTAAGAGCATTGTCTGCAAAGCTTTTGACTCAGAAAGTGGGTTGCTGTTAGCCCTTCCCCATGAGCAACTTGGAGTGCTCAGTTCTCCTCTGCAGGCATCTCCTGCCTGGTCAGGATATGCAGCCTGAAAGGGAAGCGAAACATTTATTTCCTCCTTCATTCAGATCAAAATTACATTTAGATCTTCAAGTGCAAGGTCTTAGGACCCCCACCCTCCATAGAGGAACAGTGTGCACCTGAATGCTTCCTTTGTGACTGTAACAACTAGGTACAGAATTCAATCCCTTGACTAGGAACGAAACAGATTCCCCCTCTTCCCCCCCCCCCCCCCACCCCAGGGCAAGAGATAGGGAAAACATAAGTATTGCAGAGCACAGGACAGCTAGCGAGAGTTATCACCCCCCCACCCCGCCCCTCCGCCCCCAGCGAAGAGGCGAAGAGGGAAGGGGAGAGGAAGGTAAAGGGCTATCCGCAGGAAGCTGAGACCACACCGGAAATGCAGTAATGCTGAAAGTCACTCTCCAACTTCCCGCCTTGCTCCTAGAGGCCTGCCTGAAGGGGCCTATCAGCTTGGGTTCCCTTTGTTCAGGGTTGGTTCCCTCCTACAGTCAAGAGCCAGAAGCCGGGCGATGGTGGCGCACGCCTTTAATCCCAGCACTCGGGAGGCAGAGGCAGGCGGATCTCTGTGAGTTCGAGACCAGCCTGGTCTACAGAGCTAGTTCCAGGACAGGCTCCAAAGCCACAGAGAAACCCTGTCTCGAAAAACCAAAAACCAAAAACAAAACAAACAAACAAACAAACAAACAAAAAAGAGCCAGATGAGGCAGAGAGATGTGTCACAGCTGGCAGACAGAATGGAAGCAGTGTGGAGGGGAGGCACCACTCAAGTGCAAACGGGTCCCGCTGATCTTGATGGGGATAGACTCAGAGACCCCTTCCCAGTCCCCTCAATTCACTTGGTGTGCTCTCTTCTGAACCCACAACCTACTAATTCCTACTGATAGTTCTCTTTCTGGAAAAACACAAAAATATATTATACAATAATTTGCTTGAAGAGACTGTAAGTCATTCAGGAACATACTGGGAAATTGACTAACAATAAATCCATAAACCATAGGAATCACAACAAGCAAAATACTGTACGGCACCAGTGTACGACAGCAACAATGAAACCGGTACAGTCACTGTGAGCTCCCCCACCTCAGCACAGCTAAGATCTAGACAGGGCATCTGCTCCCACTGCCCCACTCTCTGCTCCTTGTGTGTGTGTGGGGGGGGGGGGGGGTAAGTGGACCGCACATCCCGGTCAAGTCATCCTGATAGGTCGGCCTTCATCTCCCCTCTTTGTCTTCACTGTGTCATCTGAAGAGGGCTCACAATTTATACACATCCAGAACTTGGAAATGATTCCAAAACAACCACCTGAAAACCATTGATTTTTCTCATTATTATATGGTTTAAGTCTAATGACTTTTTCAATACGGGCAATCATCATTGTAATGATATTCTAATTGTAAATGAAATATTTTTATAATAAAATGTTAGGGACTATTATTTTAGCCCTAGAAATTATCTGAAAAATTATGATGTCATTGTGCTTAAAGAGCTCTTTCTTCGACATTGCATTCCTTGGTTGGGGTCTTCTTGCACCTTGAAGCACTGAACACTATGATGGTGATTTTACAAGTACTTCACACTTGTGTTCACGAAAAGTTATCTAAGCTTATGATTGGTGATGCTATTCCTAAATAATTACTAAGTTCTGCCAATCTGTACTCTGAAAGTAAAGAGCTAAACTTGGCTCAGTGAACTGCAAAAAGAAAGATATTCATGGCCTCTTACTCTTGGACACATTGCTGTTTGTTGAGAGAAAGAATTCTGACTCATTCTGAGCCCATAAGGACTTCACAAATGTACCAAAAGACCCAGAAACTTCCAAGAGAGTCAAATCTTAGTAAAACTTTCCCCAGCGCCCAACAGAAGCAACAGAAGTTTTTAACCTAGAAACAAAGACTTTCTAACATAGAAGAGCAAACCCTTCTTCAATGCGTGGGTTAGCAAAGGACCACAAGAAAAGGGGAGAGGCCAATGTCACGGTTCAGCACTTCAGTGGCTTGGAAGAGTCAACACCAGCTATAAATAGGATGCTAGCTCTGAGACACCCTCTCTCCCGGCCAGCTAATACCACATCCCCTTGACTGAGAAATACCCTTTAACCCAAGGCTGTAATTCATTTCCACAACTACCAACAAGGCAAAACAAACATGCTTCTACCAATAGGAGCTGCATTTGTTTTAAAGACTCACAACTGATGCCTATCATTTTGTGAAGGTAGGCATTGTTGGTTTAAAAGACTTGTCTTCAGCTTTCATAGGACAAACGATGTGTTCTGAGTTTGGCTTAGGTAGATACAAGAACCTAGAAGAATGAGATCTCCCACTTCATTCAACCCTCCAATAAGTGAATTTATTGCTCATGTAGGTACATGCTAGACAATGGGAAAACAGACTCAGCAAAGTAAGTCTTGTCTTGAACTCAAACAGCCATGGCAACAGAATTGAAATGTGAGTTGCTAGTGCCAGTGATAGATACACTTAGAGTGACTGGGAGAAAGTCTTTGATGGCTAAGATGAGTAAAAGAATGTGCTCTAAGCAAAATCAATAGCGTATTTTAAGATGCAGAAACGAGGAGTGCAGTTTGCTTGTGCCATTGCCAGCAGTCACCAGAATTTCTATGGAGAGTTGCAAGGTAGCTTAGGAGATGAGGCTGGGAGTCTGGTCAGGGCAGGCTGAGAAAGACCAAAGCAGGTTTACTAGGTTCACCTTGAAGATGGCGAAGAGATTGTGAAGACTTTTAAAGGACAGAGAAACAATTAGATGTGTTTGGAGAAACACACACACAAAGCAAGCAAGCAAGCAAGCAAGCAAGCAAGCAAGCAAGCAAACCTCTAGAAATAGCAAAGAAAACTTAAAAGCAGGCCCCATGCCCAGCAGTTAATGACCAACACAAAACAAACTCAGTGATATTTTTGTATTTTTTTGTCTCATATTGCTTTGCTTGAGTATTTTGTATTTTACTGGTCTTTTGTGGGTGTATTATGATTTCTGCTTTTGTGTTTTTTATGGGTTTGGTTTTTATTTCTGTGTGTATGTATTTCTTATGCTTTTTCTTTCTTTTAAAATTCTTGGTTTGGAGGTTTCTTGTTTTGTTTTTACTTGCCTGTTTTGTTTGTTTGTTTCTAAAAAGTGAGAAATAAAGCAGGGAGTTGGATGGGCAGGAAGTCAGGAGGATCTTCAAGGAGATGAGGAATAGGAAACCATGATCAGAATATATTTTATAACAAAATATTTTCAATAAAAATAATGTTTTTGTTTTTTGTTTGCTTTCTTGCTTTTTTTTTTAAATAAGGCTAAAAATTAATTAGAATGGTTCCCTAGGGAACTCTTCCATTTTTAGAGGAAGTAGAGACAAGAGGGTACAGACACAGTAGCCAAAGAATTGGAAGGAAGTTAGGCAGAGAGAACAATTGTGGGGTGGGAAATGAAGACAAGAGTGTACCAGGCTTTTTCTTTTAGACCGCCAACCAGCTACCAAATCATGAGATGGAGACTTACTATTAGTTTTAAATACTTGGCCTAAGCTTAACTCTATTCTTGACAGTTCTTATAACTTAACCTGTTTCTCTTTATCTACCTTTTGCATTGGGGCTTTTAACCTTTTTTCTGTATATCTTATGTTCACTGCTTTTCATGTATGGCTGGTGGCTGCCTGGCTTCTGGCCCTGGGCATGTCATGTCTCATTCTCTCCATATTCTTCTCTCGTTCTTCTTCTCTCTTTTTGAGCCTCAATTTCTCCTCTTATTCAGTCTTTCTGCCTGCCAGTCCTCCCTACCACTCTCCTGCCTAGCTATTGGCCATTCGCCTTTTTATTGGACCAATCAGGCAAGGTGAAACAAACGCAGCCCATCTTTACATAATTAAACACACATCCTTACATCATCAAACAAATGCAGCAGAAACAGATGCAACACATCTTTGCCTAGTTAAACGAATATTCTGAAACACAGGAGCATTCAAAGTCAGGCCAGCCAGTTGAATGAGGGAGTAAAGCTACTTAGTGTCAAGGCTGACAACCTGAGTTCAGCCCCCAGGACCCACTTGGTAGAAAGAAAGAACCATCTCCCAAAAGTTGTTCTCAGACCTTCATGTGAGTGCCATAGCATGCTCATGCCCCTCCCCAATAAAGGAATGAATGAATGTGCTAAAAACTTGAAAAATACCAGTGAAGGAAATGGACTTGCTAACAAAGGTGAGAAGAAACAAACAGACAGGCAGACAGACAGACAGACAGAGAGCTTCCCTCTTCAATGTCCTTTATACGGGATGCCACCAGAAGGTGTGGTCCAGATTAGAGGCAGATTTCCCACCTTAGAAGAACTGGATTAAAGGTGTGCCTTCCCACCTCAAAGATGCACATTAGAAGTATCTTCCTACTTCAAATGACCCAAATTAAGCCGAAAGTCCCTCACAGGAGTGCCCAGTCATGGGGAGGGGGTTAGTTAATCACAGGGGTAGTCATTCAGGTTAACAACTAAGAATAGCCTCACAGGTGGGGAATTTAGCCCCTACTAGAAAATATTCCTGAAAGTCGAGGACAAATTCTTCTTCCTTGGGTGCTTGGGGCCCAGGGAAAGATGGATACAGATGGACACATTGGGTAGGGCAGGATCTGCTGGAGTCGTTGGAGTTCTCCTCTGATGCCTCTCATAGTATCTGCTACTAGGTAAATAAAGCCCTTTGTGGCCTGCGGGGAAAGGTGTTGATGGTTTTGAAGACTTGGAGTTGTGTAGGAAAGACTTACATAAGAATCACGAAGGCTGAGAGAGAAGAAAAGGCAGTGCAAGAAACACAGTAGGATTCTGGCATTAAAATGAGAGATTCCTCTCCTTATCTATGAGAGGGAAGATGTCTGATTGCTGGATTCTTGACATGGGGCAAGGCTGGTAACTTCCCAAGCTAGCCTATTCATTATGAGTTGTCTTTGAGGTTCTGGAAGTTTTAATTTTGAATGCTGTTTCTTTTCTACTCCCTTTGTGGGAGGGGGAGAGGGGGAGAGGAAGTAACTATACATCATTCAACTGGCAGTATGTCACAGCTAAGGGAGATGGGATTTCCATTCATGTGTCTGAGAAAACAAAATGACTCAGTTCTGGTATACTAATTAGAGTACAGTTTACTTCCATGGAAATAGAACCTATTGTGCCATCTTTATATATTTAAACACTTAGTGACTACGCATCTTGGGAGGCATCCAGAACAAAGCAGGGAGGGATGGGGGGCTGCTTTGATTGACAACATACTTGTCTTCTAAACACAGGAGACTGCTCCTTCCTTTTAGTTATCTCCTAACTGGATGCCCTCTATGTGTGTGCGTATAAATACTTTGTAAAAATCTGAATTAAAAGCTTCCATTTCGGGGGAAGATTCAAATAATAGCTGTGCTACCTTTTGTGGAATTTTATGGCCACACTCATGGTGCAATTTTTAAAGTTTGAAATTTGATCATTCTTCCTTTCAGAATTCTTCAAGAATTAAAGAAATATATGATCCCAGCCAGCCTGTGCCGACACCCACTGCTCACTCTGTCCAATGATCACAGAAATAAAATGGGTGAGGGCCTTATGAATTATTCCACGGGGAAAATGAAAAGAAAAAAAAACCCTTCATCTCTCCTATCTTGATTTTATTTCTGACTTCATAGAACCACTGGGCAGGAGTGGCCCTTCCTTTGACTGGATTTGTGGCCATTTCCACTGAGAGTTAGGGTCACTCGTGCCCTTCCCACCATCCCTCTTGCATTTGACAGCCAACTCCCCAGGGAAGTAGAGCAGATCATATGGTTTGTGGGTGCTGAGTTGAGCATCCTTAGCCCCAAAGACGGTCATGGTGCCGCCTTCCAACTGAGGTCAGGCTAAAAAACGGCCCCTTGTGCTTTGCTCTTCATGGTGACTGAATTCCATCATCTGGGCCAGCGTCTTTCAAACTGCCATAACCACATGTGTTTGGCCACACTACCTACCTCAGAGTCCCAGTCAAGGCCTTGGTGGGTACTGACATGCTCGGCTCAGAGGACAGGATAGCTCTCTTAGTCCCTCTAGACTCCTGAGCAAAGACGAGAAAGACCTTATTTCTGCTCCCATCACTTCTTGGTGCTTTGGGTGATGTGGGTGATGACATAGAATGATACATCTCAAGCCAAAATATTACACATCCAGGTCATGTTCCCCACTAACAGAGTCTCAAGAGATCTTTGTATGTGTGTGCAAGCATGTGCACGCCTGTGTGAACACGTGTAAAAGTCAAAGGAAGATCTCAGACATCATTCTGTAGGTGCTGTCCAGCTTGTACTTTGAGACAGGGTCTCTTAATAGAATAGAACTTGTTAATTTGGATCGGCTGCCTGACCAGTGACCCCAGGGATCCACCTCTCTCTACTACCCCTGCACTGGGGTTACAAGTTTATGCCACCATACTTAGTTTTTTTTAAAAAAAAATAATATAAATTCTAGGGATTTAATTCCAATTTTTAAACTTCAGAGGCAAGTACTTTACCTCTATTCCTATTAATATAAGAGCTATTCCTAGCCATCTGAACTACTTTTTAATTTTTTTGCATCATTTTCCCTTCCCCTTTCATACCCCCAACCACTCCCATGTACCCTACCTCCTCTCTCTTTCAAATTCATGGGGCCTCTTTTTCTTTAAATGTTGTTGTTGTTACTAGTGTGTGTGTGTGTGTGTGTGTGTGTGTGTGTGTGCGTGTGTAACCCATTTTGTGGGGATAGGGAAGTGGCTCAGTGGGTCAAGCACTTACTGTGTAAGTGTGAAAAGCCAAGTGTGGACCCACAACATCTACCAATGTAAAAGCCAGCTGTGGCATCCGTGTGAGGTGGGGCTCACTGTGCAGACATTGTTGCTCTAAGAGTGGACTATAGATTCACTGGGAGACCCTTTTTCAAAAAGTAGTAGAGACAGATAGTGTATGATGGCCTGCCTGCACAGGTGAATGAGTGTTCCTGCACGTGCACATGTGTGCACACTCTTATTACACATACAGCAAATACAGTTTTTAAGAGAGTAGTTTAGCTAATGGCTCTGCTTAAATTTCCAAACTCAGATTGTGATGTTTCTCACTCCAACAACCATAGAGCCCATTTTCCTGTGAGCTACTTAGCCATCTAAACAGGGGGCTAGTAGTAATCACAAGAGACAAAGTTCATACATGAGAACTCTCAGAGGAAGAGTAAGGTGACTATACAGTTACCAAGAAGGAAGTTATTCTCGTGTTAAAAACCACAAGAACCATGAAAAGAGAAATAATCGAATGAGATGGAGTATTCCAAGGGACCGCCCTTCCTTTAGTATCAGACACAGTCTGGCACAAATAATCCCCAGTCAGAGACAACAACTCGCAACCACCATGGAAATCAGTTTTGATCTTGGAAGGTCTCCATGTTAATATACATGCTTCCCTCCCGCAGACATTGAGCAAGGCGTACGTGAAGACTTACTGATGCGACCGTCAACTCGTAGCGTTTATTTCTCCCTGAGTTACTAAATTCCAGGGCCTTTGTTTCCTTTGTATTTTTAAACCAGCTATTTTGTTAACTTATTTTTCCAGTCTCCATTTGACCTGATAGGGTTTGGGTATTTTCAAGACATTTTCTAGGCTCCGGTGTCATGCTCCATAGAGGAAAAGAGCTGGCCGAGAAGATGCCTACCGTGTTCAGCTGTGCTTGACTAGCACAAAGGGGATGGATGCAGTGCTTGCAATGTGAGCCAGTCATGCAGTCACTTCCTGCTAGAAACACTTTTTGGTGTTGTCTTTTGAGAACTTTAAACATATTAGGACCTCCTTTACAAATTTCTAGTTCACCATAGCCTTTTAGAAACAACTTTTTATTCTTATATTATCTTTTCGTCAAGCTATAGTTCAGAGGCAAAGCACTTGCCTAGAACGTGCAAGACCTGGGTTCAACCTTCAATTCTTGGCAAGAAAACAATTTAGACACTAACTGAAAAGAGGATTTAAAAAAAAAATCTTTAATAATCTCAGCAGCTAGCGGCTACAATGACCTTTGACTTGTCTTGCCTGAACATTAGCTATGCAGGGCTTTTCTGCTTTTGCAATTTTGGTGTACTCCCTTCCGTATGCATTTTTGGGAAGAAAGTAGTTAGCAGCCATCCAAAAGCCATAATGCAAAGAATGCAGAAATTTCTTTCTGCTGGGGTACAACATCCCTGCTGTTGTAGTAGTCCTTGACTGCTTCTTGGTTGATGCGGGTTACCCAGGCACCAAGACATGGCCTAAAAGGTTTCAGAAGATACAGTCTTTTTCATCCAGGTGACAGAGACTTCTTCCTGTTAGCGACATCTGATAGGATTCTGTCCACATAGTAAGCACCACTCAGAGCTCAGGGATCTTTAGGCTTAGTGGTTTGAAGGTGGCACTGCAGAGAGGCGTGCTTCAGGGCTCTTCGCTCTAGAGTGTTCTTCAGAGCAGGTGAAGCAAGCACACCGCATTCTTATCCGAGGGTAAACAAGCCGCCAAAGATGGGATCTGCCTTCCTTGAACATAGCAGACAAATCCTAGAAAAACATGTGAAGAACTGAACTGTGTTAGAAGGCCAAGGGAACTTTTCTATTTAACCATCCTGGACATGTCTGGGAGTGTCTCTGTGTGTGACATGTATGTAGGTATGGTTACGTGGGTATGCACTCCTAGGCCTGCAGCTGCACTTGTCCGTGTATATGCCTGAATGTGGAAGCCAGAGAGGGCATCAGGTCTAGTGGATCCTGGATCCACTTGATTTTCTGAGACAGAGTCTGCCATTGGACCCAGGATCTACTGATTTGTCTAAATTACCTGGACAATGAGCTCCAGAAATCAGCCTGCCATTGCCCACCTTCCCAGAACTGGGATGAAGATATATGTATACCTCTGGATCATCGGGCTTTTATGTGGGTCCTGAAGAGCCGAACTCAGATCTCCATGCTTCTATGGCATGCACTTTACCAACTCAGCCATCTCCCTAAACTGACTCACTGACTCTGCAATTTCTGTGTGTGTGTGTGTGTGTGTGTGTGTGAAAGACTTTCTTTGCACACTCTTTCCCATCACTTTTCACCGACTTTGCTTAGTCCATCACCCAGACTCAAAGTACATTCTACTTCTTCACTAGCTAAAGGCTTATCGCAGAGCACAGGAGTGACCCTGGGTCTTGATGAAGATAGAAATACAAAAGTAAAGTCTTCTTGATGTGGCATCTCTGTGCTGTAGGAATTCCTACCACCAGTAGCCTTTAAGTTCCCCGCCCACTTGGGCGTGGCCTCCTATCATATATATATATATATATATATATATATATATATATATATGCCGATGTAAAGCGCGCATCTGGCCTCTTTTCCAGCTGCAGGATTCGGTTGCTGTTCCCCGTTCAAGCAGAGGATTGTGATCTGTGAGTCTACCCCTAAATAACCCTCTATTACACTCAATTCTGAGCTAGTGTGGGATTTCTTTTAAGCGTCCTTCTTCATCTCTGTAGCTTAAACATGAGATCAGGAATTGAAAGGCTTTAGATTTGGGGAAAATGTCTCCTCAAGGATCCAACTCCTCATTCAGGAAGATATGATTGCACGGATGATCAGCGAACGATGCCAGCTATTTATTTTACACTCCGAGTGTGGCACTTGTGAATGTGGTCTAGGAGGTGAGCCTCGTTTGAGCGGGTGGTACAGTGTCCCTGGGATGTTAGTTAAGTTAGTAGCTAAACCCATTTCATGCCTTCCTCTCCCTCCCCACCATTTCCTTCACTCTGCCCTTCTTCCTTCCTCCTCCTCCTCCTCCTCCTCCTCTTCTTCTTCTTCTTCCTCCTCTTCCTCTTCCTCCTCCTCTTCCTCTTCCTCCTCCTCTTTCTCCTCCTTCTCCTCCTCCTCCTCCTCTTCTTCTTCTTCTTCTCCTTCTTCTTCTCCTCCTTCTTCTTCTCCTTCTTCTTCTCCTTCTTCTTTAAGTCTTCTTTCTTCCTCTCAGAGTTTTTTTTTTTTTGTAAAGTCCAAATTGTGCAGTGGACAGGGAAGAACAGGGAGTCAGCACACCCCAGAGTTTCCTAGCGGCGCAGTGACATGAGGATGGGCCTCCAGAATGGCAAAAAGTAAATTACCCCATCTAAGATATTCTGTTATAGAGGCTAAATATAGACAAAGCAGACACGGATGTAAAATAACTACAACTCCATACGGTGTGCTTTTGAATCTAGGAGCACGGATGAAGCCATAGGCTTCCCTATTCATAACTCAGCTTTGTTGTTAACTGTTTGTCAAGCATCTGGCTCTAGTGTTTGCCAAAGCTGGTTGGTGCCAAAACCTTTAACTGCTTTCTCCGATTTTTCTCTAAACTAACTGAAAGACAGCAAGCAGTTCTTTCTTAAACAACATGCAGGAGTTGGCAGACTGTGGTTGTCAAACACAGACAGTTTGGTCATCTCCCAAGCTGTCACATTTGAGCCTGGTAGAGTTGGTTTGGGGATCTGCAGTTCTGAGCAGTTAGGCTAGGCTGTGCGCATGCCCTCACTCCTGTCCCCAGGGTCATTAAGGGCAAGCCAACCACTCAAGCTACCCCAAGCAGAATGGTTCTGAGGGTGGTGGCAGGGATTGTGGAGCATGTGACACTATCTTTAGTATAGACGTGGATAAAGATGGACATGCTGTCCCTGAATCTGCCAGCTGCCAGCTAGTAGCCAAAAGAATCACAGGATAAGCCAATTTTATACGTAATAAAGCAGAAAGATGGGAGAACTAGAATCATGTTTCCATCCCCGAGGCACTAGGCTGAACCTTGCTTTCTTGTTTTCTTAAAGAACTCTATTTCATTTATCTTGTTATTATTTTGTGGGGTGGGGGATGGGCATGCCACTGCTTCCATGGATGTCCAAGGACAACTTGTGGGTATTACTTCTCCCCTTCCTCTTTGTGGGTTCCTAGTCTTGCACTGTTAGATCGCAGAGCCATCACAGCCTTCTTTGAATCTCCCTTTGAATCAGACCTACACAAGGTCTTGGGGTCATGTTGAGTCAACACATTCCTTTTAGTGTAAGCTGGGCTGACTTGGGTCTTTCTGACATACAAACAAAGATTATTCACTTCGATTAATTAATGTATGGTCGGGGTCATAGATATGTAGAGCAGCTAATTGATATGTAGTGCACTATTATAATTATCTTTGGAAGAATTCAATACATAAGACACACCCTTAGCTTGATCTCTTACAGAATATAATAAGTGTATATGAAATTATTAGAAATCAATGTGCAAATGGCATTCAGCAACATGAGAAGACAATATTTGCAGAGATGTGGAGATCAATGAAGGAGGACGAAGTGCTTTGGGGAGAAGGTGAGATTTAGCTAAGGATATCCAGGACCCTGTGGGTGGAGGTGAGGAATGTAAGGGGAACCTCATGAGCCAAGAGGCTCTGGTACCCAGGTGTCTTTAAGATGCTGTGCTCCCCCAAACCACAAGCCCTGTCAGCTCGTCTTCCTATGGATTCAGCATAGTTTCTGGTGACGGGAGAACAAGAAGCCAAGCTGAGTTTCATTACCAAGAAAGCCTGTCCAAGCTCTCTTCCACCAGCTCCACCCCTTCTCTGCATGCAAAATCTGCTGCTGTTCGGCCGTCTAATTTCTCTTCACTCTCAGTTCCCTGCATAATTTCTGCCTCTGAGTTACAGGAAATTTCTGAAAAGCCATTTAGAGACAGATTGTAATATAATGCGCTTCAACATTCCACTCTAACAATCGATACAGGCAGCACTCACTGCAGAAATAATCAAGCACAGGATGGAATCTAATATGCACAAAGCTGATATTTTAACTCAGCCGGAGGAGCTCCGCGAGTCTTTGCTTGAAGCTGTGGCCTAGTTCGTTTTCCTGTCTTTGTCTTATAGTTTCATGTACTTTTAAGGCCAGGTTTTTGAAGTAGCTTTTGGTGAGTTCATTCTATTTTAGTTGTTCAAGGTTGCCACTAAGGTCAAGTCTCCATAAAAATAAGCACTCTGCCAACCAGCAAAGAATACATTATTCTAGGAAGAAATAAAATGGTCATTTTGACCTTGGAGCAAATGCCACACCCTCGGCACAATCTCAGTTTAGTTCCTTAAGGAAGGTGGCTGAAGGTTCATGACCAACGAGTAGTGGGCCAACCAGAACAGCCTCGTTGAATGAAAAGCTTTTAAGTGATGAGAAGTCCCTCATCCTGTGGAACTGTCACATTCCAGTGGTGGACAGGGATGACTCGTAGACTCTACCCCAACATCTGGATAAAGAGTAAGCTAGAACTGTCACATTCCAATGGTGGACGGCGATGACGTATAGACTCTACCCCAACATCTGGATTAGGAATAGGCTAGAATTGTCACATTCCAATGGTGGACAGGGATGACTTGTAGACTCCTCCCCATCATCTGGACTAGGAGTAAAACAGAATGGTGCTTTTCCTTTCTCCGTCCTTCCTGGAATTCTTCTCTGTGGTTATAGGCCACAGATCAACATTTCCAACTTCTCTCCCTTTGGGGGAGGCTTGCTACATCTTAAGTAGCGCCCTCCTCTGCATGAAAAACCCTCTCTCCAGCACAGTATGTCCAACCTTTAACAGACATGAAGTCATTTATAGTATAGTAGCCAAAGCAGTAGGATTTCCCAACTATTCCATCGTTCCAGTCAGCCTCCACAAGACTGATAGTTAAGGGGATTGCAAGCTGCCTTTAATTGCTACTGCTATGATTGATTAAACAAACCTTCTTCCCCTGCCCCTGGCTATGCCCACCACTGCTACCACTGCTACTGCCTGCATCTTGATGGAATGACAGAATGGAAGATGGTGACATAAGACCTCCATGTATCTGAACTGGGATTAAGGAAGCATGAGAAGAACATAGCCACAGTATAGAGATTTACTTCTTATACAGGGATTATGGACAAATGGGATTTCCCCCCCCACATTATTGAAAAGGGCAGTGCATTCGCAGACATACTGAAGGTTCTAAAGGCCTAAAAGTGGTGTTCAGAGATTCCTTATACATCCTTATCAGGGCAAAGCAAGACTTTGTGCTCTTTCTCTCTGAAAAAAGAAAAAAAAGTCAGCAAGAACTAGTTCTAGGATAGGGAAACCTTTGTTTTGAAAAACCAAAAAAAAAAAAAGGTGTTTATTAACTCTTATTGGTCTTTCTTGGTTGCTAAGTGAGTTTTCATGTACAAAATTTCTGACTCTTAGTCTTCAAATAATACACGTGGCCATGGAGAAACAAATGAGTGTACAAACAATTGGCTGAACTTCTGCAATAAAGTATGAGTAGGAGAGAGACAGGTAGAAGGTACAAAGAAAGCAAGAGCAGCCAGAGGCGCTCCATAGGGCCCTTGTGCAATCAATCAATGATGAATAGCAGAAAGTCTAAGAGATGGTGTAGGGAAGGAACAGCTGGGCCAAAACTCTCTGATTGCTGAATCTGGGTGATGGTGGAGGGGCCTCAGCAAGCTCCTCCTTATATCTGAGGTTCCACACCCTGAAAAACAAGCAAACAAACAAAAAACCAAAACAACCAAACAAAACCCCTATTTATTTAGTGTGGATGCCACAAGACACATGTGGAGCCGATGCCAAGAGGCACATGGGGAGGTCTGAGGACACTTGTGGAAACTGGTTCTCTCCTTTCACCATTTGCATCCCAGGGATTGAACTCAGGTCTTCAGGCTTGACTTGGCACACACTTCTACCCACTGAGCTATCTCACTGGCCTCGGAATCCCATTCTCCTCTTGTCCCCAAGGAGGTTGACTGGAAGCCACTTAGCCTCAGAGACACTGCAATGTTCCCTGGTACCTTTGACTTTAGAAGTCTGTCTCTCTGGACTGGGTCTGTATCTCATGTGGTCCTTTCCCTAGAGCACCAAAGATGAGAACCAGGAGACAAAAGAAAGTGAGATGACCCCAAGCCAGCTTGTCCTCTGCACTTATGGGGCAAACTGTGACTTTTCTCAAGGCCCACAAATTATAGGGAGTGAGTGGGTGGGAATTTTCAGAAAACAAAATATACCACCCATAAAAACATGCCAGATGGGAAGATGCCTATAATTCTAGTGGCTCCCAATTATATTTATTTAGTTCAGTCATTTATGAAACAAACACCAGACATTCTAGGTACCACTGCCAAACAAAAGTAGCTCTCATGTTTGCTTTTTTTCCCCCAAAGTAGAGCTTGGTTAAAACTCAAGCATTAGAAATGGGCTCAGAGAGAAGGTCCTTTCGATCCTGACTTCAAACCCAGAGCTCCAGTGACTGGAAATACATTCAGAAAATCCTTGTCCTACCTTGGTCAAGGCAGACTTCCTCCACAACACGTATGTCAGACAGACACATGGACTGAAAGATAACTATGTTATCGAGTCATGACACCACGAATATTTTCTACCCATTCTGAGTACCCAAAGAAACTCTAGCGATCTGGCTTTCACAGTGTTATCAGTTGTCCACAGACTTTGCCTTCCTTGAAAGTGCTTCCAATTGTTTCAGTGGCAAAGCGACCTAAATCAACACTGGATATAGCAAGGAAAACAAACCACTTAGAAACATGCACATACCTGCCAAAACTGGAAAGCTATAAATAGGGGTAGTAAAAACACTGTTCCAAAGTGGTTCTCAAGAAGAAAACAGGCGGAAAGGGGGAAATAATTTTCAAAGAAGTAAAGGATTTTTTTTTCTAAAAAGCTCATTTGCAACTTGGAACTTCTGGAGTCATAAGGAAGTGAGGAAACATAAGTCAGACACGATAATGTGATTCCTATAGCTCTAAGAGAACAGAAGCATCATCAGCTGACTGCTGGGTGGAATGGTGCAGGCTGTAATTCTAGCATTTGGGAGGCTGAGGTAGAAAGACTGAGTTCAAGGCCAAATTGTGATGCATTATGAGATACTGTTTCAAAAAAAAAAAAAGAAAGGAAGGAAAGGAAGGAAGAAAAGGAGATGTCAGCTTGATATGAGAAATTACACAGTACACAAAGGTGATAACAATGTGTTCCATTTTTTTTTTTTTTGTTTCTAAGAACAGGTCTAAAAGAGTGTTTTATATCTTGAACGACTTTGTGCCTTCCAGAAGGCAAGCTCATTCCTTCTAGAAAAAGTTTGCTCTGTCGAAGTCATTGAACAGCTGAATTGCAGTGGTTTTTCTGCTACCGGATCACATAGCTAGCTCTTTAATAATGGCCTTGGTGGTTTTTCAAGCAGCTAACCCTATAGTTGACATCCACTGTCCTAAGAATCAGAAAGAAGTTTTTGTAACTGTACAGTCTTGAGCAGAATTTTGGCTCTGCTATTACCCACTGTGTGATCAAGAGCCAAGTCTTTTTATTTTTTAAATTTTGATTACAATCGAATTATATCATTTCCCTCTTCCCTTTCTCCTTTCAAACCCTCCCATATTCACCTCCTTTCTTTCTTTCAAATTCAGCCCCCCCCCTCCGTTAATTGCTGTTACTGTGTTTTCTAGTAATATCAGATGTCTTACCAACATGACTGCAGATACAGGAGCTGAACAAGGCTAGCAACAATAGACACACTATGAAGAACGGGAACAATCCCATGACGTCTCAACCCTCAAAGAGCTACAGGCAACTAAGAAATGCAGAGAGTGGGAGAAATAAGTCTTCTCAGAGAAGAGCTCATGTGAGCCAGTTCCTTAACTTTCCATACTTTGGTTAGTTGAGACGTGTTCATGTCTTCTTCTTAGAATGGCATGACTAATGTTAAGTTGAATTTCTGGTTGTTAGGAATCCGCCGCCGCTGATGTTATAAACCAATCAAACCAAATTAATAAATCCAAGTTTATTCTGAGCAAAGCATTCTCGAGCGGCCCCAAGGGAAGTTGAGGAGACCACGAGGGGAAGCCAGGGAGTGGGGGCTTTTAATACCCTCAGGGGTGGAGCTGCCAAAGGCAGACTTTCGGGGCGGTGTCCCAACCCAGGCTACTCCTGGGGAGCAGGCTTGGGGTGAAGCTTACCCTCAGGGGTGGAGCTGCCAAAGGCAGACTTTCTTGGGGGTGGTGTCCCAACCCAGGCTACTCCAGGGGAGCAGGCTTGGGGTGGAGCTTACACTCAGGGGTGGAATGCCAAAGGCAGACTTTCTTGGGGGCAGTGTCCCAACTCAGGCAACTCCAGGGGAGCGGGCTTGGGGCGGAGCTTACACTCAGGCAATGGAGTCAGTGCTTAAAAAGAATCAATTCAGGTAGGAAAAAAATCTGAACATGCAAACTCATTTCTTTAGTGTACAGAACCTTATCACGTAGCTTCATTTTATCCTCTAAAAATTAAAAACAAAATGAAACAAGCAGGTGGCTAAGATGCTGTTTCGCAACAGCAATGGTTCAATGAAGGCTGCGTTTTTAATAACACCGCACACTCTCCGATTAGAATAAGTGGTCACTCATTTCCTAGATTAAAAAGAATTCACTTACAAGGATACGGGCTATAGTTTGACCATGACTCCAGAGTTCACAAAACAGTGATTGAAAAGTGGGGCTTAAGGAGAGGTGACAGAGCTGTGGTCAACCTCTTGAGTGCATTCATGTCATTATCACAGGAGTGAGCTAGTTAGTGGGAGGAGGGATTGGCTACGAGACAGGCCCCTCCTTGCTGTCTTGGGATCTTGGTTGTGTGCTCTTTCCTTCCTGCCTCCTGCCGTAGAATAACACAGTGGGATCCTCCTGGACAGATGTCAAACAGATGCTATAGACCTCCCAGGCTCTAGGACGGTGTGGAACCAAGTTCTTTCCATCATTAGTTACCCCCTCTAAGGGAGTCTGCTACAGAAGGAGTATGTGGACAACCACAACCTGTATGGGCACCAATCCTTCCATAAATAGGCAGATGAATCATTCTGATCACAGCTTGATTCGATGGCACAGGTGAAGACACGCCCCTCCTCCATTTCCATCACACGGCTGTGACCATCCCACTTGAAAACTGGCCCTCTATTCATCCCCTCAGCTAATTCCCTTCCTTCTGTTGTCATGTGAAACATTCTTTTCTGCTTTCCAATCCTGAGAAGGAATAGGAAACCATGGAGTCCTGAGTGTGCTGAGCTGGGATTAAATGCTGAGGAAGCCCGCCCCTCTCCCCTCCCTCTCCATGCAAATCCTGGACCTTGCTGAGGTTGCAGATTTACATAAGGTACTTTTCTTTTTCTTTTTTCTTTATTTTTTAAAATTTATTTATTTGTTACAGATTTTTGCCTCCTCCCTGCCACCGCCTCCCATTTACCTCCCCCTCCCCCGATCAAGTCCCCCTCCCTAATCAGCTCGAAGAGCAATCAGGGTTCCCTGACTACTTTTCAAATTAGGAAGAAATCCAGCTGGATCACGAATTAAGGTCCTGAACAGTGGTTAAATCATTCCATTGCTTTTATGGATTGTTTTTAGTATCATTTTATTCAATTCGTACAAAAAATTTCACATGTGGCCCACTGATACCCGTATATGCTGGATACAGGCAGAATTTGGCAGTTTGGTATTGGAAAGTTCTTACAATGGTTAAAGCAGTTAACTCGAGAAAGTAACTCTAGGTACAGAGAAGGGTGGGAGAGCCACAAAGGAACAGCATCCATGTTCGATTCTTTCATCCTTTGGGTCCGCTCCTGTGGCCTCCCCTTCCACGTGAGGGTACAGAGCAGAGCTGAAGGCCTGAAGAAGGACTGACCTCCCATGGGCGGAATCTGGATTATTGAGGACCCAGACTGAGCCAGAAAGGAAGAGCTGAGCATGGAAGTGGTAGCACAGGGAAGAGGTCCCGCTTTCAGGATGTCCGGAATGGTCCATTTACACATTCACAGACACGCTGTCCATCTGTAAGGCAGGCATTGCAGATACTATTCATTATGAATAAAGCAAATAAATCTTACACTTGCCCACGTAGGATGCATCTGAGTGGAGCAGGTAGGAAATGATCAACATTGTGTCGGCATTCAAACGGTGACTAAGGAGCAGGCACTGAGGTCGGAATGCCTGGGAGTGCCATGAAAAGACATCACGGGAAGACTGGGTCTTGTCCAAAGAGCCAGGAAGGGTACCCCAAGGAAGTGTCTGCTAGCTTCAAGCTTAAGTCTCAGTCTTAAAGGGGAAGAAAGAACGACATCAAAGCAGGCATTGCCCACATTGCTGTTTGGGTGAAAAGGAGGTTGGGATCTAAAGGGTGGGAGACAACTGGCTAACAAGACAACAACCTAGCAGGAGGCTTCTGGGTCAGGAAGGACTCAAGGAAGACCTAGTGGGCCGATTTGTGCAGGAGGCTACTGAAGGGCTTAAACAGAAGGTAAATGAAGGGATTTGCAGTTTGAAAAGAAATCATTCCGGCTGCAGAGTGGAGGTATATTGGAGAAACGTTGGGAATGAACGCAGTCAGGGCAAAAGAAGCTAATGGATCTGAGCAGCGGAGGAACAGAGACAAAGAGGGGACAACATTGAAACAGCTTGGTGGTGATGATGTGGATGAGATAGGCTTGAGCCCCGGGTTTCTAGCGTGACTACCTGGCTGGGTGAGATGCATTGATTGCAGCAGGAACTTGCAAAGGACCAGGCTTAAGATAAAGATAGGCAAAAACCTTCAGCCTTCCAGGAAGAAGGATCAAGTCATCAATCCCAGGTATGGTGGTTGTTCCTGACACTGAGACTGCAGGGGATATTCTGCCACAGCCTAAAAGTTCATGAGATGGGGCAGAAAGCCTGGAGGAGAACGGGTGAATCTGAGCATGAAGGTGTCTGTGGCTCCTGTTTCCTCCCCTGGGAGACTAGAGAAGTGTTCAGTGTTCTATTGTGAATACTTGAGTTAGGCTGACCAAGAATTCCTAACACTGAATAAATAGAGCTTAAAGAACCCAATTAACAATGACTTAGAGGGGGCCCAAGAGACTGCTCAAGAGTGCTTGGCCAGAGGAAGTTCCAAGGCCCAATCTTTGTCCTTCATACCCAAATTTGGGTTGCATACAGCATATCAGCACTATTGACCTTCGCTAAGATTTGGTTTCCTGGGAATCAAGAAAAGCACACACTGTTCCTGTGCATGTCCATAGTTATGTTTGGCTTGGCCCACTGCTCTCCCAGGCTGTAGAACAGTCCAGAAGGTGCTCCTGCCACCTGGAGGACAGATGCAGACCCAGAAGCATGAGAGTCCCCCCAAAACTTGTACCAATCAACATGACCAGATCTAGTCGTTTTTAAGGTAGTGGTAGATTCCCTTAGCCTGGAAGACCAATAGCTCACCTTCTCCCATTAAATCCTTCTGGTGTTGTAACCAGGAAGGGAATGATGTATGGGTAGATTATAGATCTCTCTGATCCATTTTCAAATGTCTATAAATATTAACAGATAACTGACTCTTCCATCAAGAGACAAAGTTGATGTGGGATGTCCTTCTGTATATGTGTTGCTTTTATGGTTGAAGAATAAAGCTGTTTGGGGCAATGGCTTAGCAGAGTAAAGCTAGGCAGGAAATCAGAATAGCGATATATAGAGAGAGTAGGCCTAGTCAAGGAGACACCATGTAGCTGCTGAAGGAAGACACACCAGAATATTAGGATCCTTTCTGGCAGGCCACAGCCTCGTGGCGATACACAGATGGATAGAAATAGGTTAATTTAAGATGTGAGCGTTAGTTAATAAGAAGCTTGAGCTAATAGGCCAAACAGTGTTGTAATTAATATAGTTTCTGTGTGATTATTCGGGTATGAGCGTCTGGGAAACAAACGAGCTGTCTCCTCTTACGCAAAGTAGATTTAAACCAGGATGAGGCAAGGAGCTAAGGATGGAGACACACTGTTTGTTCCTTTGTTTGTTTTGTTTGTTTTGTTTTATTCTTGAGGAATAGGGACTCATCATCTCAGCCCAGCCTTGTGCTCACTTTATAATCAAGGATGAATTTGAACTCTGGTTCCTCCTAAGTTCATTTCCTGAGTACTGGGAACACAAGCATGTTCCACAACCCCTGGGTTTAAGCAGTGATACTGGGAGTTAAATACAGAATTTTGTACATGCTAAGCAAACGCTCTACCCTCTTGGCTACACACTGCATCTTCCAGCTTCTTCTATATTAGGGATCAGCCACTTGCACAAAACCTGTATTTTCAACTGTTTAGAAGTTAGCAGCAAAGACCCTGCCCCTGCAAATTCCCTGCTTTTTTCTGTCTTCATGGGTGTCACAATGCAGCAACTTAGCTTTGCCAAACTTATTTGTCTTGCCTACTTGCTTCTTAATATCAGCACATCCATTAAAAGGTTTATAATATATATTTTCTATTTATATTATATGCACACACATATTTAATTCTCAGCAGATCAACTTCTGTCAGTGTTGACAAGGTACAGAAATGCCACTTACTAGACACCCTAAGACTTGGAAATATAAAGATCAGAACATAATTCTTGACGATTTTTCTATGATTGAAAGAGGTGCTCTGTCTTCCTGGTCAGCTAAGAGAATTGAGCTGCCAGAGCGTATTAAGTTTGACCTTCTGATGGCTATTTCTGATCCACTCAAGTACAAGAATGTGGCAGATAAATTTCCATTCGGTAGCTATGAATTAGTCACCCATTCAAGACAATTCAGGGACAATTGAGGCAAAACAAAGAATGAAAACACAACGTATGCCTTGCTCTGCCTTTAAAGACTGACCACACCGGGTTATTTCTCCCTTCTTTGGCTTTGCCCTGAACTCTGAGATGTAGCAAAGGGTTTCCTTGGTTGTGGCTAACGATAGATATTAGTAAGAGAGGAGAAGGTGGAAAAGAGAGATGCCAGGGTATTTTTGACTCTTGTCTTTATTGGGCTGAGATGCAAAGTTCTTCTTCCCGTGGTCACACTCTAAGCAGAAGCCTCCTTTTCCACATGACAGTGACTGCTGCTTCCAGCAAGTCTCATTTTTCTTCCTGTCTCCTTACACTCTCAAAAATGGTAATGGCCATCCACGGTCACAAGGTCTGACTCACTGAGTCCCGTGGTGACTCATTATCTTTTCCAATTCTATACCTGCACAGACAGTTCCTTTTAAAATAACGTTTGGTTACTATGTGAAATTGCTGTCTTCTGTCTGGGCCTGAGTCAGAAATACTATCAATAATATTGCTGTCGAAAAGACGTTCAGATGTCTTTGTCACACGTCTCCTTACATGGTAACTTGTGTACACCAACGGTTCCCTTTTTGAGAGATTTCTTTTTGTGATGTACTGCTGGCCTCTAAGAAAGAGTCTCTGGTCACTAGCTGGCTCTGTCATTCAGTGAGGAGGGAGAGCACCCTAGCGCTGTGCATATCTGGACATCAGAAACACTGGCAGCTCCATATGACTTGGATATTTGCATTGAAAGCAGAGCTTTAACTCTCATTTAAAGACAGCTGAAAAGTTATTATAAATTTTGCAATATGTTCCATTCTATTGTAACTGCAAATTAAGAAAAACACTATTAACCAATGCATATTAGAACAGTAAAGAATTCTTTATTATTCCATATTCTCTCACATAGGAAAAAGGATTGATGATTCTGAAAAAAATGTTCTTTACTTCTCCAGGTTACTGTTTTCTGACTTACAAAAGGAAGATGTAAGGTGAACATCTTGGAGATTTATTAAATATCGGTATCATCTAAGCAAAAACATTGACCTAGCATAAGCTATGTCAAGTTCCAGAAGTTACTCATATTACATATGCAGAAATAACTTCAGTAAGAGGATATAGTTGCTTACAGTGGCGATAGAAGGCTTGAGGAACAGATGTGGGGTGGTCAGCTAAGGATGACTCTCAGAACACTCCTGCTGGTGAGTGGACGGGGGTGTAGGACCCCTAGACTAAGTGAGTGTGTTCAGTGGAGACAATGATGGGTGTATAGACTAATAGACCCAAGAATAGCTCCAGCTTTCCCATCGTGACTTCTGATTCTCTCTGAATCTTGATTTCTTCAGCTAAAAAACCTGGTATCAAATGTGAAAATATCTCAAATGATATTTAGTACTTAGCGAGCAATCAATTAAGCTTTAGTCTGTTCTTTCCCCAAAGACAGAAATATGTTTATTGAAGAATTGGGAAAACTTATAGAGAATAGAGAGGTGAAATATGCATAAGAAATCAAGATAGGAACAGAGAATAGAAAATATTCTTTGGAAAAACAAAGAAACCAAAAAATAAGTATGTAAACAAACTTGAATTTTACAAGACATTAGGGGTTGATAGCAGGGAAGGATAGGAGAAATTTGATGTTCCAGTAAGGTAAATGTTGCAGTCATAGACAAGAGCAGGCTGTTCTCACAAAGGTTAGTAAGAGGTGAATGCCTTTACTAGTGTCTTCTAATGGAATGTTCCTTCTAAATTTATGGAAAATGCCCTTGGGAAGCCACTGCAGTAGACTCAAATCCTTATTTAGATAGAAATACTTAATTAAAACAATGCCTTTCTCTTTTATGCTCCAAAGCATATTGTGGCCTCCTAATAGATGCAGAACAGTAGGCCTGGGGCACACTCCCCTGGATCACAGGCAAGAGGGATAACAAGTGGGTATGGTAAGACAGAGCTGACCTAATTCCAAAATGATTGTGCTCCCCAAAGCACGTGCCTGGGAAGTTAGCCAGGAGCAGGAAGATGCATCAAACGAGAAGCCTCAGAGCACGTCCCATCCCACAACTATGCCATAATTGCAGAGATGAGAAAACAGAGATCCTCCTATCTGCTCAGGAATTAACTCAGGGCTGAGACATCGTGCAGCCTCCGAGTAACACAGCAGCTGTAAAATAACTCTGGATGTCAAGGGATTATACATCAAGTGACTTCAGACACAGGAAAAAAAAAAGTGTAATACCTTCCAATGTTAAAAAATGTCAAAGTAAGCTCTATCTGGAAATGTGTCTGCTCGATCCTTAAAGTGGATGTTCATCCACCGCCAAGTCTTCATTTTGTAATGAAATAGCTGAAGTCCTCAGGGCCAAGTCAGTGTTCTAAGATCACCGAGCAGATAATGGCAGGGCTGGGTTCAGTCTCTTTAGTTGCAAGTTGATATTTTGTTCATTTTTCCAAGTTGCCTTGACCTCTTTGTCAGAAGACATTTGGCCTATGTGTATTTAGATGTTGCATGTTGAGAAATGTTAAATCAATCTGTTTATAGACTCAAAGCTAGACCATGATGCTACCCTTCTGGATCTTTATGATGTCTTGTGACCCAGATGATAGCATTGATGAAAGAAACTATCATTTCCACAGTGCACACAGACATTCACACCAAGAACATGCCTTGTATAGCCAAGCCAAAGCCAAGAGCAAGGGCATTAGTTAGTCTAGTATACATAGATTTCTTCTGCATTCTAATAGTTTCTGGAAGAACTAGACCTTTCCCTTCTTCTTTTCATGACCCTCAAAGTGGAATCATGAAATCCTATTGTTAAGTCTGACACATATACATAGGACCAAGGAAGAGGAAAAGAGAAATAAAATGAGAGAGGAAGAGAGAGAGGTGATGACAGAGAATGCAGAATAAGCCCAAGAGATGGCTAAGGAAATAGACATGCTAACAAAGCCATTTTTGCGGGACCACACCCCACACTGGGCCTCTCAAGGCTGGGTTTTATTAATTCAGGAGCTCTGAAGCTGTTTTGAGTTTCTTCCCACCATTTCCAGGGCCTAAATCCTTCCAAAAATTCCCATTGGAAGTTGTGACTCTCCCAACACATTGAGGGCTGTCGACAAAGACCAGTTTCTCTCTTTTCTTCCCTGTAGGTAAATAAAAGTGACTCATGGAAGAAGGCCTAGGGAGGAAACGCAACTACCTAAGGGTTAAGCGTCTCCAGACCAAACCTTCTGTCACAGCTGCTCCTTGTCATTGGTGACAGATGCTTCCCAGAGGGTGGCCTGTGGCAGTATCCAGAGATGTGTCTCTCAAACAGTAGATGTTCCTCTAGGGAACCATGGAGACGACTGTTCACACTCACTTTGTCTGTGCCTTTTTTAGGTTTCCGACCCCCTTAGCTCTTTCCAGGAGTCTGTGCACTGTTCATCAGCAGGAAGTCTGTGTACAACTTTCAACACCACCTCTGGAGTCCAGCTCCCAGCAAGTCCCTCTCACCCTTTGACCACGGAATGCACGCTTTTAAAGCTATCCTAGGGTGAAATCTCATTATGCCCCTACTAGCAGACCTTGTGAAGCCGTTCTGGACAGTGAAGCATCACTGTTTATAATTCAGAAAGTTTTAGCAACAAATGTCTTGTGGGAGATGAGATGAACGAAATATTGCTGCTGTCACAGAGTGGGAAACATAGTGGAAACAGGTTAATTGCAGCGACCTAGACACATGCCAGAACTACAATAAAGAGAAACAAGGTATCTCTTAAGGAGAAGTTTGAGTACATATGAAATGTGCTAGCACTGGTATATTAAAGAAGTGAGCAGAGACCCGGAGACAAGGGGAAAATAAGTTATGAAGATGTTTGAAAGATTCGAGCTTGGTGGGGGTGGGGTGGACCTGGTACCTAAAGCTCAGCCAAAACACATTTGATGTTCTTGAGCAAGTAGAATGTAATGGAAGTAGATTGTGTGGGGGAAGGGGGAGGATAGGCCATCAGGACTATGCCGGACTATGAAGGGCCTGTAGTTGGCTCTGGGGAGTTGTAACGGAGGCATCTATGATGGTTTGACTGACCCTACAAGGCTACACACAATGTTTAGCCTCACCATCTGGGAAGAAAACAGAAGAACTTCAAAAGCCCTGTCTTCAAATTCTCCCCGACTCTGTTCCCACACAAAAGGTCCCTAAGCGAGAAAGCCTCTTGTAAAATGGATTCTGGTTATCTACCAGGAGCAGGCCTTTGTTCTCTCACAAGATGTGGAGTTGTTCAGACAACCCATTACTTCTTCTTAGGAGAGCAGGAGGGAGATAGTACCCCATAGATACTAAGATCCTGCTTTTCATTGCATCTTAGGCTTCCCCAGTGGCCAAGAGAGTGAATGTATGGGCATGTGGGGTGTGTGTGTGTGTGTGTGTGTGTGTGTGTGTTTGTGTGATTCCCCTCTGTATGTTGTGAATACCATTGGTTAATAAAGAAGATGTTTTGGGCCTGCGATAGGGTAGAACAGAGCTAGGTGGGGAAAACTAAACTGAATGCTGGGAGAAAGAAGGCAGAGTCAGTGAGAAGCCATGGAGCTGCCACTGGAGACAGATACAAGCAGGCAGTTGGAACCTTGCCAGTAGGTCACAAACCATGGTAAAATATAAAATAATGGGAATGGGTTAAATCTAGATATAAGAGCTAGCTAGCAATATGCTTAAGCTATTGGCCAAACAGTGATTTAATTAATACAGTTTCTGTGTGGTTATTTTGGGGCTGAGCAGCTGGGAACAAACAAGCAGTCTTCTGACAACATGTGTGTATGTGGTGTATGTGTGTGCTACTCCTTGGCTATGAGTACCATTAGCCATGCTCATGATTTTTGGGGAGGTAATCTCTCTGCCATCCGGATTAAACAGTATACATGTAAACTATATAATCCTATGTCTTGGGTGACTCTGGCTTTCAGTGAGAATGAGTTCAGCAGAGGGAAATGAAAACAAGGAAGCCAGGTGTGCAGCTGTGGCATCATTTGTAGGTGGCAATGGCTTGGATGAAGGCGGGAGGGTGTGTTGGCTAGTCTTGAGATACACTGGGAAGGTAGCGCTGATAAGATTGGCTCTGAAAGAAAATACGGCTGTGAAGCAAAGACAGGAGTCAACCCTTTGGTTCTGATAACCAGCAGTCATTTATTCTTGGGTGGTTGTCTGGGGGCGGGGCAGCTACTCTACAGTTAATCTCTGTCTTGTAAAGTAAGATTTTCAAGAGGGGAAGAGCACACCTCATTTTGTGAGGCTTATGAGATCTTGATATTAAATCCAGGACGAGAAGACAAAACCTTCTATGGAATAAACTTACTTTCAACATTAAAGTGAAAATCCTCAATGGTAGGAATGGTCTACTGCAGCCAGCAAATTTCACATTAAGTCTTCAGATGCAATTTCCTTTAAAATTAGGAGAAGCTCTGTATGCCTTGTGTAACTTCCTCTCATCAACACAGAATAGGAGGTCCTTGATGTGGGATCCCTTGCTGCATGCTATGAATATGTTTTATTACCATTGGTTACTAAAGAAGCTGCTTTGGACTTTTGCAGTGCAGAATAAGTAAAACAGGAATTCCAAGCAAAGAGAGAGGAGAAAAGAAGACTGAGTCAGAGAGACACCGTGTGACTGCCAAAGGAGACAGACACCCAGGAACCCTACCGGTAAACCATGAGACTTGTGGTAAAATACAAAATAATAGAAATGGGTTAATTCAAGATATAAGAGCTAGCTAGCAATAGGCTTAACTGTGTTGGCCACCAGTGTTGTAATTAACATAGTTTTTGTGTGATTATTTCAGGTCTGGGCAGCCAAGAACAAACAAGTAGCCCCTGCTTACCAATTTTGGTCAATGTGTTAATACTGGGACAAGAAGAAGATCAAACTGCTATGAGTTATGTTCATAATGTCATGAAAATGCATAGGAAACCTAAGAAAATTATTAAGCAATTAAAACTAATAAGAAGGTTAGCAAATTTGTTGAATATGAAATCATATGCAAAACCCAACAGTGCTCTTATGAGTAAGAAATAGCTTAGTAGAAAATATGGTTGGAGACTCCTTTCATAACTGCAACAAAAATTATGATCAAGGAGAACGTTAACAACAACAACCCCCCAAGATCTTACAGAGATAAGAAAAAACTACTAAAACCACTTACCAGTAAAACTAAAATCAAACAAACAAAAACCAGTAAACACCAAGCTAAAAGCATGCTTTCGGTTTATCTGTTTACTTTTGAGGGTTAATCTCTAGATTCAGTGTAATAAGGGTCAAAGTTTCCCCAGAAAGCTAACTGCTTTTCTTAAATTTTTACTTTAAAGTTTATGGGCAAAAAATATTCACAAGGAACTTTTTAGGAAGTCTAAAAGGAAGATAGAACTGATCTCAGGGCACACTATAATGAAGGAAGTCTGTGCTGATAAGGCTAACAGAAGTGGCAATCTGGGAGGAAACATCATTTAGTTCTTAAAATACAAAGGAATGTTTGCAATTCAATAAAGTCAGTTTTGAAAATGAAGTACAAAACAAAAAATATGAGGAGAATAACTCTCCCTATGAGGTAATAAGATGAAATAGAAAATGTAATCATAAAAACTAGGAAAGTAGAAAATATAGTAAGAAAAAACAGGTAATGTTATGAATAAGAAAATCTGAAGAGGAAAATCCAATGGGATAATAACTGAAGCATGTTCTATTTCACTGGCATTCAAATGAATTAAAATTAATCAAATTAAAATAAAAATGAAACTGGCCATGGTGCTATATGGCTGTACTCCCAGCATTCAGTAGCCTGAAGCAGAGAGATTGCCTGGAGCTTGAGACCAGCTTGGGAGGTAAAGTGAGACTCTCTATCTTAAAAATATAAAATAATGGTAATAATAGCAAATAAACAAAAAGGATATGTTACTTATCATGTGGAAATTGTTTTAAAAAATTATAAAGTCATAACCTAACAAGCACTAGTGAGAACATGGGGAATCATGACCTTCCCTTGCTGGGGAGAAGTTAAAAAAAAAGGTGAAAACTTTCTGGAAAGCAACCTGGCCATACTTAAGAGCAACTAAGAATACAAACATGTGGGACTGGAGAGATGGCTCAGTGATTAAGAGCATGTACAGCTCTTGCAGAGGAGCTGAACTCAGTAGCCAGAATCCACATCAGATGACTCATAACTATCTGTAACTGGAGCTTTAGAGGATCTAGCGCCCTCTTCTGGCTCCTTCAGGCACCTGCAACCACACACATACACACATACACACACAGGGTTATATCTCATAGCACATATGCCTTCTTTCTAATATTTTAATCTTTAAGTGCAGGGGGTGGGGAGGATAATGAAATTTGATATTTGTTGATACAAAGACAATGGAGAGGACTCTCACCAGGTTGTTTGTGCATCTGAAGGCAATTTCCATGTCTGCTGATAAGAAAAGTCAATAAAGAAAATGCATGATATAATCTGAGAAAATCCTACGAGAATATCTCATATAATGAACACAATGAACAAGATTTCTCAGAGCAATATGGCCAAGTATCAAAATACCCTAGAGAGGAATAAAATGAGAAAATGGATGAGATGATCTCATTAATCTGATAAGAAAATGGCATTATTTTTCAAGCATACAAACAGTCCTGGGTCCTGACTTATTACTACAATGGTCGACACTGGATGTTTAGACTTTTCAAAGGTGTGGAAGCGATACATATTCAGTGGAAATTAGACTTGGAAGTTTGCGTTTCAGTCTTTGTGGGGGCCTATGGTCCCTGGTACGGTCTTTCAGGATGGCGGGGTGTCTGTGACAGCTGACACTGATGTGCTCTGTAGCTCAGTCGTGAAGTTCTGTGGAGCAGGTGCATTTAATGCACGTTTGACTCATGCTGTTCGCTTTCGATGGACTCATCTGTGCGTATCTGTATCGCCACGGCCGATCCAGAGGCGCCTGTGGATCTCTAGATGGAAGGGTCACAAAGATGAACGCTACTCAGCTGAGTGAGGAGCTGGGGATGATAAGGACAGAGGAGCGACGACAAACAAGAGGGGTCTCTGAGGACTAACACCCATGAATAGTCACAAAAAGAGTTCTAGTCCCTTGTCCTCGTTTCCATTCCAGTGTGTGTCTCTGTGTGCATAAGAATGGTGGAATAGTGTGCATATACATGGGCATATGTGTGAGGGTTGCACATGTGTGAATGGTCAGGCGCAAGGGCGTGCGGAGGTCCAACGTTGATGTCAGGAACCATCCTTTATTGTCCTTCTACCTAATTTGCTAAGGCAGGTTCTCTTAATCAAACTCGGAGACTGCCAACGTGGCTGACATCGCTTCCCAGAGTACTCTGGGGATTGCCTGGCTCTACCTTCCTCTGCTGGAATCCCAGGCAGCTGCCATGCCCATCCTACATTCTATATGGGGAGCTAACCCCATCTTCACACTTCCATAGCGCATGCTTTACCCACAGAGCTATCCCTGCAGCCCCCAAAGAGTTTTAATAACTCAAGTTTATGAAGTTGAAGGCTAGGCCAGACAACAAAAGGAAAAGAACAGGTGCATTGTAAGGTCCTGTAGATGACTCTTTTCCTTGGTGTCCTGGAATCTCTGTCTCACTTCTTTAGAAGTAGATTATTCCATTAATTGGAATCCAATCAAAGGAAGAGAGGCATTGCACTCGTGGGTGTTGCTTAACTGGTTGGTAATATGCATGGCTTTCTGCGTTTGATGAGACCTTTGAAAGATCCGACCCATCTCCATTACCACACAGGGTGGTTGAGACTGTTCACTGTTACGTGGGAATGTAACATGCTCCAACCTGAGCATCCCAGAGGCAGATGAGTCAACGCCTGTTTCATGTAGATAGGGAGGGTTGACAAGAAGGATGTGTGATTAGCCCACAGTACAGAGATAAAGGGGAGAAATGATGAGTACGCAGTTCAATTCAATATCCCATTCATTTGTCTGGATTGTTCATAGTGTATATATATATATATATATACACTCACTCTGCTGGGAACGAAAGGAATATTTATATAAGTTTAGTGTTAACAACTGAAAATAGTTTTCAAAAATTATTTACTTTGAGTGTGCATGTGTTTACGTACGTGTGTGTGTGTGTGTGTGTGTGTGTGTGTGTGTGTGTGTGATGGGCACCATATATATGCAGGCAGAGTCAGAGGAGGCATTGTTACAGGCAGTGGTGAGCCACTGTGTGGGTGCTGAGAACCAAACCAGCTCCCTCTACAGAAACCTCTGAGCTGTCACACCAGCCCAGAAGAAAATTTTGCATGAAACATGTTAAATCCATGAGTCCACCAATATTCTCACAACAGTGTGAGAAAAACAAAGAGAGAGAAAAGGAGGAAGATATATATATATATATATATATATATATATATATATATTTAGAGAGAGAGAGAGAGAGAGAGAGCAGCAAAGACTATTTATCCCATTAGCTCTTTTGGAAGGATTTAGCAGTTTGCCCAAATTATTCACAGAGTTGTCCAAAATTCTGAGAGAGCATGCTTATGGAGTTAGGAAGAAGAATTCACAAATTAAATTAATTACATGTCAGAACAGTGGTTAAATATGATTTCTCTCTTTCTCTCTTTGTCTCTCTGTCTCTCTTTCTGTCTCTCTCTTTCGTGTGTGTGTGCATGCACGCATGTATGAATGTGTTTCTAGAGAGATTAGCATCTGAGCTGGTGGACTGAGTACTGCAGACCTGTCAATTGAGAATCTGCCTAGAGCAAGAAGGCAGGGAGAGGCGGAATTTGCTCTTTTCCTGACTTGATGGTCCATTGGGACACCAATCTTCTACCTTTGCTCTGGTTTCTTAGAACGGCAGATGTGGACTGGAATCTATTCTCCAAGCCTTCAAACTCTTCCATCTGCTTTCCTGAGGGTTTGGTTTGCAGACAGCAGATTGGGGATCTTCTCAGGCTGCTTAACTTTGTACCCACACCGTATAAATCTCTTTATATGTTGGTTCTGTTTCTTGGCAGAACTCTATTTCAGGGTGCTAAGGCAGTAATTTCCCCGAAAGTCATCTTTCCAGTGAAACAAAAACAGTAGAGAAAATTTGAAAACCAGGGCCCTCCACCCAGCCCCCAGAAATCCTCCCTCATTACTTTCATCTCTAAACTGAAAACCCAGAGGCCAGCAGGCTGCTGCTAATGGAAGAAGCAGTCTGAATGCAGCTGTCTCTTATACCAGAGATTAATCTGAACACATAAGAATGATTACTAAGGCCGGGCCCATCCAGAACCAGAACCCTAGGTTCAGACACAATAGCAAACACGGTGAGAGCTTAGATGGCGTTTAGCATCAAGAGCAATACCAGCACTTGGAAGCCAGAAGTCTTCTGAAAACAGATAGTTGAGATGCTTATGATGTCCCAGTAAAAGGGCGGCACTATTTACTTAACGGAGTCTTGCCCTTCAGGCTGACTTCCCTAGTCCCTGTCTCCTTCAGCTAGCTTCCGTTGTTTGGTTTTTGTTTCACAAACACAAATACAGAGTTTTTAAATACTTGCTTTGTAATCCAGTGCGTACATTGAGAAACGATTGTATTGTGTTTTGTTTTTTTTTTCCTTCTGTGTGCCAAAAGAAAATTAAACATTCGAAAGAAATTCTCTGTTCCTTCCATGCCTCTCTATTTACTTTCTCCCCCAGGACTCTGACTTCTGTTGCCATTGCTCTCAACTCCATCAGTAGAAATGGAGACAGAGGATGATGCTCAGCTTTGTGGAGTGACGGGCAAACCACTGACTCTGTGTACACTTAAATGCCAGGTGTTCTACTGTGTTGTTATGGGAAGCATCTTGACTAGCAGATCACAGCCCATGACTGAACAATGTCAGGGAAGCAGCCCAAGCAGGAATTGATGCAGCAACCACGAAGAAACAGTGCTTACATACTGTCGGGATCTCTCGCTTATATTCAAAAGCTCCCTTATACAGCCCAGGACTGCCTGCCTAGGAATGCTACCGCCCACAGTGGGCTGGGCTCTCCTACATGGAATAGCAATCAAGACAAGGTCCTCCCCGTATGCCCACGGGGCAATCTGAGCAAGACAATTCTTCTTTTGAGATTCCTTCTTCTCCAGGGTCTCTGTTTGTTGAGTGGGCAAAAAAAGCTAACCCACACACCAGGTTAGACATTAGCACAAGTATTAAGCCCTGGGAGGAATAATGACTCAGATGCATATTCTCAGAAATCATTTCAAGGTGCCAATTCAGGAGACCCTCTTCAAACTCATCAGGTATGCTTGAGTTAAATATTTTCCCCACTTCACTAATACGCTTTAGCAACATTATTGGTATTGAGAACATTATTACAATGTTTAGTCTTCAAAAGTTCTCACCTTAATTTTGTATCAGCTTTTTTCCTTGTCATGGAGAGAATATTGTAGATTTGAGGCTTTCAGATACCCAGCAGTTACATCTGAAATCGATAACTCAGATCATCAAGTTATTTAAATACCTATCATTCATTGATTTAAAAATCTATCTATATAAGTAAATATGGCTTGGGTGAGTGAATATATCTATATCAGTGTGGAGAACCTGAGCACTAAGAATGTCTGCGCACTGTGTAAAAACGATGAATAGAAAATAAAGTGTATTTGTGAAGAAAAAATACTAGGTTAGATTGGACCCCCATAATCACTGTTTGGAAAGGTAGAATTGCTTTATTTTTATCATTTCATACCCTGGAATGTTCTATTTGCTGTTTAATTTTGAGTAACAAAGTCCTTCAGGGGATGTCAACCTGGCATAACCACAGTGGGGGTTGCTACTGATGCTTCCAAGCAGAACTGGTGAACTTTAATAAATATTTAATTATTCTTTCATTGGGTGAACGGGCTTGCATTCAAGATGAGTCTTGTTATGAGGGAGCCTTTTAAAGATTGCTTCTTCAAGTTTTACAGTAAGTGGTGGCAGAGTAGGCACTAAAAACACATGGTTTTAGAAAGAGGGTATGAAAGCAGCTTTCTGAATGTTGTGACCTGGAATAAAATTGATTATGATAGTGGGAAAGTATCTAACATAATATTAGATACTTATATAAAATATAATACAATATGCTCATTCAAACTAATACTGATGCACATTATAAATATACAAAAGGGTTTAAATATGCATATAATTATATCTGTTAAATAAATAATTATAAGGAGATGAATTATGAGTTTTAGATATATTTCTAATTTCCTGGTGTAGTGAAGAACATGCTTATTTGAAAAATGGCTGTGTCATATTTGACATTGCCTTATACTAGTGCATATATGGTAGACATTGATGTGAGATTCCCCTCTGTATGCTGTGAATATCATTGATTAATAAAAGAACGGCTTTGGGCCTATAGCAGAGCTTAAGAGGAACAGAGCTAGGTGGGGAAAACTACACTGAATGCTGGGAGAAAGAAGGGCAGAGTCAGGGAGAAGCCATGTAGCCCCACCGGAGACAGATGCCAGAACTTTAGCCAGTAAGCCACAGCCACATGGTGATACACAGATTAATAGAAATGGTTAATTTAATATGTAAGAGTTAGTCAATAAGAAGCTAGAGCTAATGGGCCAAGCAGTGATTTAATTAATACACTTTCTGTGCAATTATTTTGGGTCTAAACTGCCGGGTGGCTAGGAACCAGCAAGCGGCCTTCATCACAACAGACCCTCACCAATGGCTGAGTCTTGAGTCAGTCTCCAGGCAGAAGAACGAGGAACCTATGCACAGCAAAGTCTTTTCTTTTTAGGTTCTATCAAGAAAGTGTGTCTACCTGACAGTCTTCGTTTTGATTCCACATCCTTGGTCAGTGTTTACTCTCCTCCAGATTTTTGTGAGCATGTGTGAACCCAGTGTTCCCCATCTTTCTAAGAGTCTGAGGTGCTATATCCAAAGTAGCTCATTTGGAAGGTTCTGGAAAATTCTATGCAAAGAATGTCAATCATAGGCCAGTGCTTCATGGAAGACTGCCCTTAAGGAGTCTGTTCTCAGACCCCAAGTCAGGCTCTACACTTGATCTACAGATCTTTACAGATATTTTTCTTTCCTTTTATTTCCCCCAAATGGACACTCTCACACTATTTACCAGATTAGCCTCTGGATGACTTACAGCTCTTTCCAGAAATCATTACATTTACTCCTTTCTTCTGGCTCCCACTCCCACACCACCCCAAAGGATGAAGACTTGGCATGAAATGGGATCCACAGGCTCCGAAGACAATTCCACAGGAGGAGTCCCAAATGGTTAGAGGGAAAACAGCATACTTAGAGTAAGTGGAATGACCTCCTACATACGGACGTGCTGGGAAAAGACAGCGTTCTCTGCGCTCCCAGTTCTGAGAGATTTATCTTTTCTATTTTATATTACCGTGTCGTGTTTGGCAACGAGTTTCATACCGGTTTGCCAGGCTTAGCAAAGCTTTCTGTGTTAATCAAAAGAGAAAATCATAAGCCTTTGCTTATTTGTTTTTGTAGAGACCAAAGAACCGAAGTGCAGTTTATAAACTTTTAGGGACATAGAAGCGAAATAAGCTCAATATTCTTTGAATTTGTTTTTAAACCAAATTGTACCATCATCTCAAGTGATGCTACTGACTGGCAGAACATGGTGGTGTGAGAGTTAATGAAAGGTCCGCTATCTCCGGTTATTCACTTGCAGAGGGTCTGAAAGCTGAAGTTACATGGACTTGTCCCATTCATAGGCCTGGTTAAGAATACTTTCCTACTGAGAACTCAAGAACAACGGCAATGGGTTTCTGATCCTACTGCACGCACTGGCTTTGTGGGAGCCTAGGCAGTTTGGATGCTCAACTTACTAGACCTGGATGGAGGTGGGGGTTCCTTGGACTTCCCACAGGACAGGGAACCCTGATTGCTTTTCGGGCTGAGGGGGGGGGACCTAATTGGGGGAAGGGGAGGGAAATGGGAGGCGGTGGCGGGGAAGAGACAGAAATCTTTAATAAATAAATAAAATAAAAAAAAAATAAAAAAGAATACTTTCCTCTCATATTTTGGCCCTATATTATTTTCTCTGCATGTATCAGATTCTCAACAGCTATTGTGTTACTATCATCTAGGATTTGACAGTCTCCCAACACACAAATCATCCTGTGATTGAAAGTGATTTGGCCTCAGAAGCTTCGCTTACCTCTCTCCGTCCACTAAAGGCGTTATTTACCAAGCCCACCAAGGCAGTAGTCTTTCCTGTTGAATAGCTGGCCTTTAACTGTTGTCAGGTAGCCAGTCTCTGAGTTGATACATGCAGGCAGAAAGCAACTGAAGCAAGTTAAGAAATAAGCTACCTTAGGGATTTAGAAAGAGGAATCGAGCCCAAAGAAATTTACTAGATTTTTTTGGATAACCCTTCAAGATTAAGAAATAAAGGAGAACAAATTTAGTTTACATATTTGGATTTCAGAAGAATATTTGACTTACAAAAAATCTTTTATGGCTCAGTTAATTCATGCTGCATTGGACATGTTGGGTCTGTAATGGACGGCCACAGTGTGATATGTGGGGTCTGGAACACAGGGCCACAGTGTGACATGTGAGGTCTGTAATGCCACGGTGTGACACTTGTGGGAGTCACTCTGTAGATCACAGTGGGTATCTGGGATAAGCCCTTTCACTGTGCAAGAGTTGAGCAGGTTATCTTCAGAGAGTTCCCCCAGAGGAAAACCTAACAGGAACAAAACTATTTCTATTTGCCCACGTTGTACACTTCCCTGCACTGTGCCTGGCATTCCTTTTTTGATTTTTATTGTTTTCGGCTCATTTTGTCTTTTAAAATAAATTCCTAGAGAATTTCATACATATGTACAATGAAATATGATCATACCCACAATTTGTTTCTCTAGTTCCCAGTGGAATTTTACCCAAGTGTTCACCTCCCAACTTCTCCTCCTCCTTTTCTTCCATCACAAAGTTCACTTAATGTAGCCCTAACATTGACATTGGGGGGAAGCATCATCAGTCGCCACGCCCCCCCTCCTCCATCTTGGCTGGAATTTTGGCTAACTTGATCTTGGAGAGAGCTTATGTGAGTAACGACAGTGACTATGAGCTCATGAGTGTAGCATCTAGGCCGTGCCCAGAAGGCAGAATCCCTCAGCACTCCTTCCCATCTTCTGGTGCTTACATTCTCTCCCATTTACAGTATTCCTTGAGTCTTAGTGGGGAGTTGATAAAGAGATACCACCTTGAGCACCCATAAGCATTTATCTCAGCATTTTGACTAGTTTTGCGTCTTTGTATTGACTGCTGACCACCGTAAAGGAGTTTCTCTAATCAAAGTTGAGAGGAGTCTATGTCTATGAGTATAAATATAAATATTTAGAAGGCAGTTTGATACCATGAGCGTTTAACAAAATAAAGACAGTAGGTTCCAACCTAGCCATGGACTTTTGACCCTATTTATAGTACCAGACATGAATTCCTTCCCCTGCAACAGACCTCAGACCCAATCAGAAAGTGACTGGTGACCCTACTAACAATCACGCTGTTACTAAAACAGTGGGTACATCTTGCATGGCAGGTTGCTATTGTAGCATGCAGGGTCGTCCAACGTTGTATAAGATCATTGATCCATCTTCTCCCCCACCACCCTACATAGCGTCTTCTGGTCCTATGAAATAGCTAGTCAGGAGAAAGGAAATTTCCTGGTACATTTGAAAGCAACTTCTCTATGCACTGTAGCCTAAGTATGTGGTGTCTTGAGCAACAGGGAATTCTCATATAGTTACGGTGGGTAACCAAGAGCAATGGCATTAGTTGGAGCTGCTTTGGAGACCTTTGTGGCCTCCCTAACCACAGGCTCACAGGGTAGTATTTCATGATTCCAGGCATGTTTTAGATTCTCTCCAATCAAGTCCTCATTCTTGTCTCTGGCATCTCACTTGAACAATACCAGACATTGTTAGAGGATTTACAGATTTTTACAGTTTTCTTTGGACACCATCACATCAAATATGTCCAGCTGTTTTGTGGGTTTATATTTGCTCCTCCATCTGAATGTGGGCCCAAGAGGGAGGGACTTTCTTTTATTTCTTGCTGTATCATTGCACCCGAGAACAGTGCCTGGCGGTGGGAAAATACCAGTAACCACTTACAAAATTCTGTATATAAGGAAACTTTGGAATCCAGAGAGGAGTAATAATGATACTTTTGTTCAACTCCTATAAAGTTGATTAATTTCTTCTGTTTTTGCAAAGTCCCATAAACTATAAAAACCCTACCTTTCTTTTCTTTGCTTTTTTTCTTTTGATCTGGGAGATGATATATGCTGTGAATATGTTTTATTACCATTGGTTAATAAAAAAGTTGCTTTGGGCCTGTAACAGGGCACAATATGGCCAGATGGGAAATCTGATCTATAGAGAGAGGAGGTGGAGTCAGAGAGATGTCATGTAGCCACTGCAGGAGACAGATGCCTGACAGAATAGCCTCATGGTGATACACAGATTAACACAAATGGGTTAAGATATAATCATTAGCCAGGAATATGCCTAAGCTATTGGCCAAACAGTATTGCAATTAGTATAGTTTTTGTGTTATTATCTCAGGTCTGGGTGGCCAGAAATGAACAAGCAGCCTCCATCTACAATCTTTTTGTTGTTGTTGTTAATTTTTTTTTTTCAAGACAAGTCTTTTCTATGTAACAGCCCTCGCTGTCCTGTAGACCAGGCTGTTACGGGAGGTCCTCCCACTCCCATAATGAGAAAGGAACAACAGCAGCAGAAAGACATTGGATAATGGAAAAGTCTGCTGAACTAAATCAACCGATTTATTTCAAAGATGTGCTGACCTCTCAGTGGAAGCCAGGAGATGTGCTGCGTTGGGGAAGGGGTTTTGCTCTTGTTTCCACAGGAGAAGAAAAATTGTGGATACCATCAAAATTAATAAAGTTTTGATTTGAAGAGGAGAAACCTCTTGGAAAGGAGAAATGACAACTCATCCACAATGATGATATTCATACAGGTGGTAAGAAAAACATATAGAATGGGGGCAGTGATGGAGGAAGGTCATTGGCCAATAAAGAAACTGCTTGGCCCTGTGGGTGGAGTAAACAGAACAAAATGCTGGGAGGAAGAGGAAGTGAGGTCAGAGACGCGAAAGCTCTCCTCTCAGGAGCAGACGCCTGAGAGAGACGCCATGCCCCGCTCCCGCATGAAGCTCCGACCCAGGATGGACTAGGCTAGAATCTTCCCGGTAAGACCGGTTCTCACAGATTATTAGAGATGGGTTGATCGGGATGTGAGAATTAGCCTGTAAGTGCTAGAGCTAAAGGGCCAAGCAGTGCTTAAAAGAATACAGTGTCTGTGTAATTATTTTGGGGCATAAGCTAGCCGAGCAGGCGGCCGGGGTGCTGGGAACGCAGCCCCGCCGCCCCTATTACCACAGGGCAGGGTTCTGTTCTTATCTCCACAGGAAAACACCCATCTTTGAGAAATTCAAGGGACCCTGGATGTTTGGATACTGACAGATGGAAAAATACCTGCCCAATAGGAAATATCAAGAAAACTGAATGGGTTGTGTAAGTAAAATTAAACCATATTTCTAAATTTATAAAGCTGGTTTTGAAGTTGGACTCTGGCTCAGTCTCTCTCCAATTCCAAGCCTGTTAGTAAGAGCAAAACCCAGAGTTTCTGGAGTTTCTGTCTCATGTCAAGAGCCATGATGTGGGACAGAAAGAAATATGAGTTTAGAAAACATCTTTGCTTTTCTTCATATCTATCAGATTTTCATTGAATATATCTATCATGTCTTTCATTGAATATATATATATATATATGATTAATGTTTAAGTTTTTCATAATGAACAATGAGTTTTTCCTGAAGTGACATTTGAAGTTTCCAGGAAGAAGATGGGGCCCCATAACAACAACTCCACCTGGTTGATATGACGTCATGATACTGATAGCGCTACTACAAGACCTGCTTTGGATACCAGCTGCACAAGACAGTTCCAACTTGGTTAGCTGAAATGGTGCACATCTTATACAACATTTTGGCCAGACCTGCACAAAATACTCAGAGACTATTGGCAATTTTAAAAGACATTGATCTTGAAATTTAACCATCATTTTACTTTCACAGGATCCCCCAGAAAGAACGTCGCCCCCATGACAGCTGGAAGTAATTCTAGAGGACGACGTCCCCTCTCCCAGTAAAGTTTGCCCCTGGGTTTAGGGACATCATTTAGGAGTTGATTATAATTAGTATAAGATTGAGGGTTTGGGGAGGAATTTTATAAGCTCAGGGATCATTTTGGAAAAAAAAAGAGGGATGATGGGATAATAGATTTGTAATTGTGAGTTACTGTTTTTAGACAAATATATTGGTATAGATTCTTGTATATTGATACAAAGTTAAATTATATTGACTATTATATGCATGCATGTTTCTACCTCTGTTTAAAACATTTTTATGTATTGACATATATTGTATTGATATATATATATATATATATTGTATATATTTACCATATTGCAGTGTACATTTCTACCTCTGATTAAGATACTTATATAATGTTTGTGTATTGATATATATTTACCTACTGCAATGTATATTTGTACATTGTTTATATTTGAAGGTCATTGTCCTCATTTGTTTCACAGTCATTTATTGTCTTAGTCTTTAAGTTAGATAGATATTGAGAATTATATAGACTAATGGTCATCTGTTTGTCATTTATAATTAGACTAATCAGGTTCTTTAGATATATAGAGATTATACTCAGTATAGATAGATAATCTTCAACTTCTTCAAAGAGCTGTAGAAAATGGCCTTTAATCTAACTCAGAGTTTTGCGGTAGTGAGACACAATTGCTCCTGGCAACACCACTCTATTCCCGAGAGAATGTTGAGCACCAAAGACACTCCACCTGGAGCCTTCTTTTTGGCAGAACTAGCCTTGGGGCAAAGAAATGCCCATACCTCAACCACTGACAAAGATACAGAGCGTGCATCAATGGATAAAACAGGGCTGTCATATCCTGCCAAGACAGGGTAAGATAGTTTTGAAAAGTTGCTTGCCTTTGAAAATGGTATGTCAGTTATGTTAGGCCTTAGCCAATGTTGGTTGCTTCAACGCTGCTAATGTGACTTTGGGTGATTGCCTAGGTAGCTAGTTGTCTCTGTGATTTGTTGCATGTTTTGGAAGTTGTTTTACTGAACTTCCTAATTACCCAGGTAACATTATTTCCCTTCTCAGATCTTCGATGGGGTTGAAGACTATATAAATGTAGTTACTTTCTCTCATGACTTGGCCAAGTTATTTATTATACAAGACCTAAGCTAGTTAGAATAGGATATTTGTACTTATTGTATATAATTTCATAGTAGGTTTAGAACTCTCTTATTTAAACAAAAGGGGGAGGTGTTACGGGAGGTCCTCCCACTCCTCCAGCCTATTGCTGCTGAGATACCAGCCCATTGGGGCGTGGTCTCTCTCCCTTTAAAAAAGCGGCCACTTCCCTCTCCTCTCTCTCTTCACTTCCTGCTCCGCTGGCGACTAGACTCCCTTCCTGGTTGCGCAGAGGGCTGACGGTGATCTGTAAGTTTTTTCCCCTTTAAATAAATACCACCCTATTAATCATAATTCCAGACTGGTGTGGCATTGTTTATGACTTACGCCTTCCCCAGGCTGACCTTGAACTCACAGAGATCCACCTGATTCAGCCTCCCAAGTGTTAGGATTAAAGACATGCACCACCACCACCTGACAGACCCTACCTTCTTATCTGTCACAATTATAACACACACACACACACACACACAATACACATACACACACACATACACAAACATATCGTATGGCTTCTGTATACTTCTTGATTTAAAAATATTTTTAATTATGTATATATGAGTGTGTTTGTGGGTGGTTATGTGTTGGGAGTTGTGAGTGCAGGGTTAAAGGAGTATAGGAGATGCTACCAGATGTCCTGGAGCTAAAGTTACAGGTGGCTGTGACCCCCTGACATTGGTGCTGGGCACTGAACTCCAGTCCTCTGGAAAAGCAGTATGTGATTTTTAAGTCTTAGACCCCCTCCTTAGCCCTTGTTTTGTAATTGCATTTAAGACTATTTGTAAGCAGTTGTATCTGTGAGATCATGAGTTTGGAATGCTGATTATAACTGTAACCATATAATTGTTGGTAATAATGTTCATAAATAATAAGTTAAAAGGTTTAAATTTAATTTTAAAAAGAGAATGACAATTTTGGCTACTTATTGCTAAAAGTAATCTTGCACAAGATATTTGTGCCATATGAGTGTGTTATATCTTTATGATAACTCAGCAAGATAGACTCCCAAACCAAGTAGTACAGGCATTGTAAGTACTAACCTACCTGAGCAAACTGAAGAGAATAGACACAGGGTTATATAACTGAATAGTACATTAAGAACTCTGATGCTCAAATCTCTGAGTGAGAATTCTCATTCCTAGCATCCTGGAGGAAATATACAAATAATCTTGGGTTTGCCCCTACTTTGGATACTTGCCTGTCCTGAGCGTCTAGCTTAAAGCCAGAAAATGGGACCAGAAAGGTCACCTGAGGCAGGGCTTCATTTGTTGTTGTATTCAAGAGAAGAAGGGCTTGCTAGAAAAATATGTTGGTGAAAGCTGTGTCTAATTGGTGACAATGAGAAAAGGACAGAAAAGGACAGAGATCTGGATGGGGAAAGCGAAAAATAAAATAGCTCCAGAGAAAAAATGTGTTCCCTAGAAGACCGCTAAAGACTTGTTTTGCGAACTAGTTTACATAGGGTGAGGGAGGTGCAACCTCAGAGCTAGTCTGTCTGTTTCCTTAGTGCATAGCTTTTTGTGGTTGAAGTTACTGTGTATCCCATGGCCGAGTGAGCAGAATTAGGCTGAACAAAGTTTTTCTAATGTCCAGAGTGTGTGTCCATTTCTTTTCCTCTCCACAGCTCTTAGCTGTGTAGATCTTAGCTCAATGGTGATGAAGGATGCACAGTAATTTTCAATACATGTGTACATTTTGATCAAGTAGCTAGACCACATATTTCCGTACAGCAGTAGGAAAAGCAACCGAAACATAAACTATCTAAGATGGAGGTGTAAGATGTGATCATGGTCTTCTGGTCCAAATTTAGTGGATGGAGCTTGTGTCTAGAGTTTAGATGCCTATGGTCAACTGTATGTTTTTTTGTACCACCCCGTCTTAAGTGGATCTTGGATCTGTTATGAGTCATACTGTAACTATAGTTGCCTGTGGTAACCATTATATCTTCAGGACTGGTCTGGATAAACAGGACACCCAAGATTAAGTGACTAAAGTCCAGAATAAGGTCCTCCAAAGCTGCTGTGATGTTGGATTCATGATTTTTTAAAATTTTTTTATTTATTTTAATATATTTTATTAATTATTTGAGAATATATTACAATGTTTTGATAATAGTCACATCCCTTACTCCTACCAGGTACACCCCTGACCTCTCCAGCTCCTCCTAACTTCATGTCCCTGTAAACAGAGACTGTGTTTGTTTCCCAGCTTCCCAGGCCTGAATAATCCCACAGAAACTATTAATTTCAACATTGTTTGGCCAATGGTTCATGCATATTTCTAGCTAGTTCTTATATCTTAAATTAATCCATTTCTATTAATTTATGTATCACCATGAGGCTGTGGCCTACTGGTAAGGTTCCAACTGGTGTGTCTTTTTCCTTTGGCGGCTACATGGCATCTCCTTGACTCTACCTACTCTCTATCTATCTATCTATCTATCTATCTATCTATCTATCTATCTCTTCCACCCTGGCTATATTCTGCCATAGGCCAAAACAGCTTTATTCATTAATCAATAAGAGCAACACATATACAGAAGGACATACCACATCATGTCCTTTTATTTTTTATTTATTTACTTTTTTAGGAACTCACTGCGTCTAATTTGTGCTGCCTACAAAGACATGAGCATGGGGCCATTCACTAGGAAACAGTTGAATTGCCAGAGACCTTCAAGATAATTGACTTTTCCTCCTCTAGGAGCCATCAACTGTCATTAAATTCTTAGGGGTAGTCCCCTCCCGGCTTCATGCCGAAATGTTGACTGGATTGGCCTGATCTTGCTGCTGGGATGACAAGAAGTGGAAAAGCTGTCCTTGCAGCTGTTATTCTAATAGCTGGCAGCGTGTATTTTATACAGCTCTCTAAATCTAAGCTCTCTTATGCCCGGTGACATTGCATTCTGATAAACTGTAGATGTCAGAAAATAGATCATCTGTGGAACAAGAGCAATGTTCCTTCCCAAACCACCCAGTAGACTCCATATGACAAAATATCATAAATCAGTACTTTCCAAAACATTTATTATGTTAAAATAAAGAGGGCAATAAAACCTCTTGGACTCGTCATTGCTGTCACATGACATGTAGGGTCAGGAGTCTTGACAAATGTCTATACAAATCTCCTTCAGTAATTACATTCCTGACTCCATCGTTAACACAAAGCCAAGAGAAAGCTCCTACAATGGGAGAATGATCCCACATTTTGCAAGGCCAGAAGATTCTGACTGATGACATGAGGAAGAAATGGAGCAACAGCAGGACTTCCAGGACTTGCATGAGTTTGGTAACCTTGGGTATCATGGAAGAACATGACAGAAGATTTTTGACATGCAGAGCTGAAGATAAATGGATTCTGTATGGATGTAAGGGTGGTATTGATCTGTATGGAATCAAGAATGGTGGTGGTGGTCTGTATGGATGTAAGGGTGGTGTTGATCTGTATGGAATCAAGAATGGTGGTGGTGGTCTATATAGAAGGAATCTATGCTGTCTGTACAGACAGCATCTCCTTAGAAATGCTGGTCTTGTAATTAGTGCTCATTTCTGAATTCTCTTAAAATTATATATACTCTCAGTGTGTTCTCTCTTTTTCTCTGTTTGTGTTGTTGTTTAGAGACAGAGTCTTGCTACATAGCCTTATAAAGCTTGCCACATGTGTAGTCCAGTTTGTCCTCAAACATGGCCCAGATGTAGAGTGGGTCTTCCTTCTTCAGGTAATCTGAGGTAGAAAATCCGTCACAGGAGCACCCATCAACTTGAGTTCATGAATTTGGGATCATGAACAAGATCTCAGAGGTAGCTAAGTTGACAACCAAGATTAACCATCACACCTGTACACACACACACACACTACAAGAAAATTTAAAAGCAGAAGTAGTGAAAACCCCTTCATTGGAACATTTAAGTCAGAAGATATTCAATACAAAAAGAAAATTATAATTTTGGTTTAATATTTAAAATGTATATGAATCCTCACATAATTCTGAAAGAACTTCATAGTATATTTATATTTATTCTTTGATTTTTTTAAAAGAAACTCCTCAGCATGATACATTTCAAGCATATACAACAGGAGGCGAACATCCAATTTTAAGTAATTAGCAACTCCCAGTCATTACTTTCATCCATACATATTCCAACTTGTAAAGGTTGATTCTTCTAAAATGGTGTCTTAAACCATATGAAATGATTCCTTAATGCCATAAAATACCCAGTCATTGCCCAAAGTCCCTTAAATGTTTCCAGAGACTGCTTCAGTAGCTGTTTTGATGAAATCAGGACCCCAAACTATACTCCTTGTGAACGTGTCTCCAGTCTGATAACCTTCCCTTCCCATTCTCTGTTTTCTACCTTTGAGAATGTGGAAAGCCTTGGCTATTTTCCTTTTATTTCCTTCTGTCTGGAGTCAGCCAGTTTCATCCTCCAGCTCTGTCTGGATTCAGCCAGTCTCATCTTCGGGCTTTACCCTCTTATTTCCTGTCAGCTGCAGGTTGGATCTAGAGTTCCGATCTAATTCAGACTAGTCCTTCTTCTGTTGCTGACATACTTTATAGACATTGTGTGCAAAAGGGACATTGTCATTGGATGGTTTGTCTTATCAGCAGTCATCATTTTATCTAAATACTATATTTATTCCACTTTTTTTGGAGATAACATTAAACATATTTCAAAATATCCACAAAAACATTTCCAGAACTAGAGATTGTAGCTCATTTGTTACGGTGCTTGCCTATTGCACGTGAGGCCCTGTTTTAGATCCCAAATACTGCAGAAACCAGTCATGGTCATATACATGCCTGTAATCCTATTGTTTGGGATGTGGAGGCAAGAGATTCAGGAGTTCAGGGTCATCTTTGGCTATATGAAGAGTTTAAAGTTAGTTACATGGGCTACATGGGACCCTGTATCAAACAAACAACCAAACAGTAATTACAAATCCACTTTTAAGTTTTAATGTGTTCCTCCCTCACCAATTTTTATGTTCATTATTTGTATAAAATTCTTTCTTTTATGTAGTGGCTTCTAAAATTCCTACTAAAGAGGCTAGAATGTCAGTTCTATAATAATTAGATGCTTCTTCTTGCCCCCATTAATTCTTCCATCTCCCAACAACTCGCTTCCCTAAGTGGGAGGAATGGCCCTCATGATGGTGCATTTGGACTTTTTTGCTTTGCTCTTAAGAATGTTTCTACCTGACCCATAATGCCTTGCTTTCTATGCCACTAAGCATGCCTTCCTCTCCTTTATCTTTTGGCTTTTGTGGGTGCTGGAGATTGACGAGTCTCACACACTGATCTCTACCACAGACTTGTACCCTAATTCTTTTTTCTTTATCATTTTAATTGTTTTCTGGCCACAATATTGACAATGCATGCATTTGTTTAATTTCTGAGGCTACAGACATCCAGTACCTTATAAATTAGCATTATTGAATCAGCTTTTGCTTCTGTTTGCTTCTAACCTATAATGTTGACCACTTTGTCTGCACCGAAATTCTGTCTTCTTTCTTTGGCGCCTCTCTCTTGGTTTATCTCACTTGTCTCAAATCACTCCTGACTGGAATCCTTCACAGTGGCCTCTTCCTCTGCCCATGTCAATGTGATTGCTGCCCAAGTCTGTCTGTCATCTCATGTCACCTGATATTTAGTGACTGCACTCACCCTTTGCCGACAACTACCAACACAGGATGACTTCCAATTCCAGAACTGTAGCCAAGTCTTCTAGGATTATATTCAACTTCCTACTACAAAGCACTTCAGGACAGCTCTTTTCTTATCTGCCCCGAACTCCTGGTCTTCTTTTATTATTGCTTTATTTTGTCATCAGCCAAATATTTTTCTCTTTAAAGACAAAATATTTATTTTAAACTTTTTTGTGACTGCATTTTCTGAAGAAGATACTCCACTTGTAAACTTAGGTTTGCCGGTTTTGGGTCTTTTTAATCAGTATTTCAAATGGATTCATTCTTTTCTTTTTGTAGAGCCTCTGGGCTTCTCTTTCTGGCTTTATTTTTTCAGATTCAAATTTCTTTGCAGCACACTCTGCTTGTGCCTTTTGGTCTGATGTTATTCTTTTTCTTCAGAATAGACACAGGGTTTTTAGGTACACAGAGGCTGAGTACTGAGTCAGTACTGAGGCTGGTCAACCCTGTCCTGTCCGCCAATCAGATCAACCAGTGTGCTCTGTATGACACTGTCCTTCAGTCTGCTCAGTGACACTGTCCTTCAGTCTGCTCAGTGACACTGTCCTTCAGTCTGCTCAGTGACATTGTCCTTCAGTCTGCTCAGTGACACTGTCCTTCAGTCTGTTCAGTGACACTCTCCTTCAGTCTGTTCAGTGACACTGTCCTTCTGGTAAAGGCAGGCCAAATGTCTGAGTAATGATCTTGGAATTCCTTTCTTTCTTTCACACGACAATCCTCACCCTTCTAAATCACTCAAAAGTTCACCTCATCTCTGAAGCCTCCCTTTGATTCCCCCATATTCCACTACGTTCACATCTCAAAGTCCGAAATGACATTAAAGTGACTTCTCTTTCCACAACTCGAGCCATATAATGTGGGGACCGATGTTCCTGCTCGCTCACTAAGACATAAAAGCTGTAATGAAGGCATTTATTTGTCTTTGGAGTCGTGTTCTCTGTCCATACACCCTGTAGCCTACAGCATCTAGCACAGCTCTTAATGGTGATGTTGGCAACTGAGATCTTGAATTTTCACAGTGAATGTGGCTCTTCTACTATTGTTCACGGCTGCTGGAACTGACCAGTCACTGACTGTGGGATCTAGTTCACACACTCTCTTGTTTCTGTCTCTCATGTTCTTACAACCTTATCTGTTGGTGAAGAAGTCTCCTTCCCTAAACCTTTGGGAAATGTCACCTATCTTAGGCTGCTTAAGACATCTTCCATCTCATCCTCCCTGTGTTTCAGATTCCACATCTCTCCTGTGAGAGACCAGACCTCTTCTGTCTCAGCTTTCCCACGGCGAGCTGATGATGCCTCTCCATTTCTGCTTCTCACCCTCCCCCAACACCTTCATCATCTCTTTCTTAGCTCCTGACTCTCCACATTCTTCATCGGCCCCTCCTCTCTTCCCAGTCTAAGTGTGGGAAGATTTCTGTCCTCTGATTAAAATTCCTGGCTCCAGGAAAGGTCTGGAGCAGACAGCAGTGACACTCCTGCTTTTAATCACGTTAGTTTACTGCATCCATAAAGCAATAAACTGTCCAGTCTACACACTGTGCAAACAGTTGGCTGCAGCCGGCTATAACTTATAAAGATAAAGGCTATTTCAAAGGAGGTTTGGACTGCTGAGGACAGAGGACGGGCCTCCCTGCCCTACTTGGAGGGGGCTGTTTGCTCTTTCTTCTCCTCTTTCCTTGTCCTTCACAGTCCCTGTCTTACCTTGGTGTTTTCTCAGTTGGTTGGACAATGCACTTCTTCTTTACTTAGCTTCTAATGGGGTCTCCCTTTCTCTTTGTTGCCTCTGCCATTCACTTCTCATTCCATCCTAGTGTGACTTCCCAAGGTCTCTCTGCGCTGCATGCGCATGCCCCACAGATCTAGTGTGACAGGTGGGTTGTCACGCTGCCTGCAGTGGAGTACAGCCTGAAAGGCAAGAGCCCTGCCTGGCTCCCGTTTCCACGGGTGATGTATGTGACTTTTCCTGGAGTCGTGTGAACAATGTCTATATACCCCAGATAAGACAGTGCTAACAAGCTAAAGAGTCCACCCAAGTCTAGGTCCCCAAATCAGTGAGTTTATCCCAGCTGCTTACAGGAGCGTGCATGGATCAGAGGCAGCTGCATCACCAACATCCTGTGAAAGTTGTATCCCTGGAGCTCCCTGCTTGCCTTACAGGAAGGTCAGATGGTGGGAGAATCCTTCCTCCCAGAAATTATTACTAAATTGATTAACTAAGGGAGGGGCCTTGCAAATCTTGTAATTTCAGGAACTTCCTGAGACTTGCAGGTTTCATCCACTTCCTGAGTTTAGTCAGTTCCTTTTGCTTCCTGGTCTTACAGAAGAAATGTTTCAGTTGAGAGGAAATAGCTCCATGACAGCCTGTATACCCAAACTCTGCTTTCTTCTGTTTGTATTATCCTGACAATGTCCTTTACCGTCTCTGAGACCCAAGTTTCTGTAGGGCAGGAATACTAGGAACATTTTCCTGATATGGACATGGAGGTTAGCTGTCACTCTTAACACTCAGGGCTCTTAATAAGATTAGGAAACACAAAGTTCCCCCTGGTATTTGAATAACTCTGTAAGTATTTAGAGACAAGTATGAGTATGTAATGTGTGTGTGTGTGTGTGTGTGTGTGTGTGTGTGTGTGTGTATACAGTGCATGGATGGAAGTGTGGAAGGCACTGACCTGCTGAAGAAAACAGCATAGCTTATTGCTTATCTGCCTTTGCCTTGAGCTCACTGAGCTACATACAGACCAGGGGTTGTGAGGTTTATGGCCTGTCTGAAGTTTCATGATCCCCAGGATGTTTTGAAATTAGTGCTGTTTTGAAATAAGATCCTCGAGACTGTGACAAGTCTCCTGAGTTCCCAGGAGGAACAGGCTTGTGGGGAGAGTGAGGCGATCAGAACCCAGGAGCCTGGGCTCTCTGCTGTGAGAAACCATCAGTGGTCCAGACAAAAAGAGACCCAGCTTCCCCAGAACCCAGAGATCTTTAGAGCTAGTTCTGAAACAGTGCAAAGTTAGGAGAAAACACAGCCAGTAAATTTCTAAAAGTCAGGACTCTGGGTGACGGGATACTACAATCCAGAGAGCTGGTAACCCCTGTGAGTTCATTAACTAGTGCCTCCCACTGTTTTCCTCATCTGCGGAAGAGAGGCTGGGTGGATGGGTTAGTTGCTCCTTAACGTCTTTTACATCAGAGGCCTTGTGTGATGATCTATAAACCATGCATCCTGGGCCAAACCAGCCATGTGCCTCAAGGGCCTCCTTTCTTGCTCACTTGATTTTTCTAGTACAATAAATGATTTTAAATACTTTCTCTGATTCTCAATGTGCACAAACAATGCAGATAGCAGAACACACTGATTCCAGTATAACCCTGCACCATCAGAACAAGGCTGGCCATCTCTGCTGGTTTGCGTTTGACTGTTACCCTCTAGGCTGATGGAACCGCTAATGGTCTCACCACACCCTTACCTCCACAAGGTGTCTAAGTCCATCTTAGGAGCAAAGATTTGTACTTATTTAGACAGAACATAGATATCACACACTAGACTATGCAAATATCAGCTCCCTAAATGGTCATCATCATCTGTGATAAGAATTTTTATTAAGCCTATTTTACAGTTGGGAAGCCGGCACACGGAGGATCCCAATTTTCATAGCCAGGGTCCGGCTCAGCATCTTATATTTAACTGTCCCTGATCACAACAGCAAGCACACGTTAGGGTTAGGGGAAACAGTAAGTGCAGATGGACTCACAGCCCTAGCTGTGACTCGTGGTCTATACACACATTTCTTCCCAGCCTTAGATTCTGATTCTTCAGAGCCCAATACAAGCACATGACTCTCCAACCCAGGGGCCTCAAAGTGGATAAGATACAGTGGACTGATCTTTCCTGTAGACACCGCCCTGCTCCAAAACACATTTCTCCTTTACCTTTCACTGCTTCTGTGACATCAGATACCCAATGCCTTTCTCCTCTAGCCCATGAAGCCATTGCGGCCTACCTGTGGAGCAAGACGAAATGTCCAAGGCTACCTCAGATGGTGAGGCACCTTGCAAAGCAGACAGTGGAAATGAAAATTACAGGAAGACAACAACATACCACCCCTTGCCCGATACAGTCAACTATTCCACATCTGTGCATTGGCCTTAGACAAGAAGCAAAATAAGAGTTAGGGGCATCATGAGCTGTGGGCCTATCTCATAGGCAACACTATGACCCGGTTATATTTGTAGTAGGGAAGGCTTAGACTACTGTGCCCTGAAGGCCGTGATGCTTGACCATGGTCTGCTCTAACAGGCAGCTGTTCCCCAAAGCTTCTGGACCGGGAGCTCTGAGGTGGCATACCCATCACATGGTGATGAGCTGTTCTCAACCACAGGCCAGGCCCTAGTAATGGCGCGGGAGAGTGTGCTGACTGCTTTGTGCAGCGCTGAGAGAGAGAGCTATGTCTACTGAAGGCTGCAATGCCTCAAGCTGACCTGTGAGCTTGGTGACAACACGCGAACTGGACTCAACCAGAGCCACATCTCTGCTTCATTTAAATAACAGATATGGGATGCTTTTCTTTCTCAGTCCCAGGAATGGGGACCACCTGAGATATTTCTGGCTCCACACCTAGCCCGAGGGCAGGGGCTGTCCAGATTGTGTCTACCTGAAATGTAAGTTGACTCCCCAGTCCTAGCCTAAGGGAGCAGAAGGTCTGCTTCCCCCCCCCCAATTCTGTCCTAGTGACCTCCTCTGACCTGGGAGGAACTAGCGAGGCTCTGAATATGAACAGTATCCTCATTTCTATGAAAATATTTAAAAAATGAAATTAAATAAACAGATCCCACCGCTTTAGAGGACTCCCTGTGAGCTTCCAGGAACCAACATTCCCCAGCCCCAGTTCCCCTGCAACCGGGAAGCTCGCCTGTGTGAGAAAGAGGCTACTTGTTCAGATAGGGACACCATCTGGTTTGTGTCCCCCTAGCAGGAGTAGGCCACGAGCTCTGTGAGGGCTACTGAGAAACTGTCTGTGGCCAGGAGGATAAAAATGCCACCACACACATCTTCAAGGAAAAGAAAGTGTAGCCTTGTGGTGGGGAGTGCCGAGACAGCATCACTGAATCCCTGAATGTTTTTATAGGGGGCTCTAAAGAAAAAAAGAATGTACCCAAACTCCCCACAGTCCCTACCCTAACAAGGCCACAGTGTCCTGTTTATGGCCAGCCTGATAATCACAGGCTTCAGGGCTTTTACAGTCAGCCTATGAACTTCTACTATATGCCAAGCACAGCTGAGGCTTCATTACCTCTCTCCCCCTCTCTGCAGGACCAGGTCAAACAATGGCTTGACCTCCTGTGCTCATTACGGGTTGGCTTCCTTCTGCTAGCTAAGAGCCAGAGATAAGAAAATTGGTAATTGGAAGCCATGAGGGGAAGTTTGCAAGCCAGCATTAGGCTGTCCTCTCACACCCACCCCATTCTCCAAGACCTCTGTCAACTGACGCAGGGTGCTAAAGGCAGCCACACTCAGCTCTCCCTACATGCTGTCTGGAGTTGGTCAGGATACCAAGCCCCAAACGGGTGGCTACAGTTCTTGGAAGATGAACTTCTGTGGGCAAGATGACGGAAACTCAGAATTCTAACCCAGATCCAACCCTGGGAAAAGAATGGCGGGCTGCCAGCACCAACTATTTGCCTGGCCTTTGTGAAACCCTTTCAGAACATTCTCCTTCCTGGTCCTTCTTTGCCCCCTTCTCCTAATTTTTAGAGTTCAGCTCAGCTACCTCTTTCGCTCTCTCATTGTGAAGGTCAACATTATGTTTTAAATTGCTGGTCTTAGGAGATCTACGAAACAAGAATACCTCTAACCCATAAGTCCCACTTGCCCCAGGACAGATGACTTGGATTGGAATGCTGAGGACTGTTGTAGAAAACTTAAGATAATAAGCCACGTGTTTTTTTATGCTTTTGCTTCTGTAAACAATCTTTGTTACCCTAACTACACAGGATGAGTGCTTGATCACACGTAGACAGGAAGTACGATGCGGTACATGCTTGCCCCTGATTGGACAAAAGTCTGAAAGTAATGGAATTCAGAATCATACTCAGAGCATGAGTCTCAGGTATGGACCTGGCCAGTATCTATGGTCCTGGCCTGGCCAGTATTTAATAAAGCCTCTTATTTGTTAAAATTCATTCCTGGTCAGACTATTGAGTCCCTGAACCACCCCAGACCCGTAATACTCACCACCCAATATGTTTCTGTCCCTCCCATTTTTCTCAGCACTTGAAATCCTGAATACCTTTCCTCTTGAGATCTTGTCACTGGAACTCTGTTTGTTTACCTCTTATAAAGAGAAAAAGTGATTTGCTTCCAAATCTTTACTATCTATGTCTCCTTCCCTACCAGGAAGGCAGCTATTTAATGAAATGCCTCGTCAACACATCAGCCACAGCGTGTAAGACACCAGATCCATAAAGCTGAGCCTCTCCTTACAGAATGTTAGCTGTCCACATCTTCCCACACTCAAGGTCAAGTTTGGGACCTGCTGTCTTCCTGACTTTCCCCACCACCACCCAGCCAGTACCATTCTCTCAATTTCCTGCCCACTTTCCCTTTATCTCTTTGATACCTGTGGTCTCCTGGTTCTAGCAAGTGTCAGATCCTAAAAGGGATCTCTTCCTGCCCCTCCAGCAGCTCTGGGGAGCCAGGCACCTGGCCACACCTTTTCTATTTGTGATTCTATAAGAGGCGAGATTCTGTTGTGATAGCTTGTCTACATTAGGATTTCTACTGCTGTGAAGAGACACCATGACCACAGCAACTCTTTTAAAGGAAAACATTTAGCTGGGATTGGCTTACAGTTTCAGAGGTTCAGTCTGTTATCATCGGGGCGGGACATGGCCGTAGACATGGCGGGCAGACATGGTAATGGAGAGGGAGCTGAGAGTTCCAGATCTTGATCACAGGCAGCAGGAAGTGAACTATGTGTCACACTGACCCTAGCTTGAGAAAAGGACACCTTGGTGCCCACCCCCACAGTGACACACTTCCTCCTACAAAGCCACACCTCCTAGTAGTACCACTGCCTATAGGGGCCATTTTCTTTCAAATTACCGAATAGCTGTTCTCTGTTGGATATATACATTTTATTTTGTCAGAGGATTATGTAGCAGGGGTTGTCAAGCTACTATTTGCATAAACACCACCCGAGAGGAGTAAACTAGATTTCCTTCACCACCCACAGAAACATTAAGAGGTCATCATCAGCATTAAGGCTGAGAGTCTGGACTGGGGACCTGCTCTCGAAGGATGGTGCCCTCAGGCTGTTCCATGTACAGGGGCCAAGCCACTTTTATGTCACCTCCCACGTCAGGTAGAGAACATAGCTTGGAGAAGGTAGCTGCTCCCTAAGGAGACATCAGGGATGAGTAGACGGCTATCAGCAGAAACTGGGGCTCTGAGCTAGCTACTTTCCAATGAAGGGTTAAACATTTTCACCTGTGTCTCTAGCTCTTCAAGGCTGCTACAAGGTTCAGCAGGAAAATCCCTCAAATTCCAGGCTAATTGGCAGATTCCAGGGATACTCAGTAAACACTTCTCTTTTCTTTATTGAAACACAGCAAGAACAATAGTTTGGCTCTCAGCCGGCCCAGAAAATGTCAGTCTGCTAGGCCTTTTTACAGCTTCCCAACCTCCAGCTACAGCATCTAGGAAAACAGAGTCCCTTTAGAAGACAAAGGCTCACTGAAGTATTTCTCACTTTGAGGCAGGGCACTCAGATGTTTTGAGTTAATTGGGCACAGCTGAAAGATTTTTCACACTGCAAAAAATATCAAAGTTCTCTTTTGGCCTTTAAAAGAACTAAAATATAGCTATGTTTTTAAACTCTAATGATTTTGGCATGAACACTATTCATCATAATCACTGGGATTTTTTTTTTTTGGAGGACTTGAAAAAAATGCAACATGAACCAATGTAGTACCAGATTTCAGAAGCAGAGAATGCTGGGATTAAAACAAGGCCAGTGTAGTCCCAGCCTTTTCACGTGGAAGATTTTGCTTTATAACTCTAAAACCCATCTCCAGGGGTGTCTTTCAGAAATGAAGGCCTGAAGCAAAAACAAAGGAGTGGGGCTGGGAATATAGACCTTAAACCACCATTTTGAATGACTAATGCTCTAGATAGAAGGTATGATGTCATGGGAAGATCCTGGCTTGCCAGTGAAGAGGACTTACAACTGGGCCAGTGTGTCTCTGGGCTTTTATGTCTTTATCTGGATGATGCAGGTGATATGCAGGATGCTTTACCAAGGCAAAACAATGAGGTAAACAGCCATTATGAACTCTCAAATTCTGCCTTCTTAATGAAATAACATTGGGCATGAAACTGCAGCCAGATATTCTGCCTAGACTTACTTCTTCCTACTCCTTGTTTTAGTTTCTTCTGGCTAACCAACAAAGTCAAAATACAAGTCTTCCTTGTCCTGCTCTCCTATAACCTCTGGTCTCTCTTTGCCCCTTTATAGCTAGAGGGAGCTAGTCCCTCTGGCAGAGGGATGCCTAATTCCATCAGGGATTCAGAAGAGCAAAATTACAATCCCATTTCTTCCAGTTGGGTCTCCCAGCACCTATCAAGTTCTCCAGCCCACAATTATAGTAGTACTTTCTCATCAGACCACCAGCCCCCAAATAATGACATGGAGACTTCTTCTTAATTATGAAAATTTGACCTTTAGCTTAGGCTTGTTCCCAACTAGCTCTTTTAACTCCAATTAACCCATTTCTATTCATCTATATTCCGCCATGTGGCTTTTTATCTTTCTTCCATTCTGTGTTTCATGTCTCACTGGTGTCTCTCTCGGGCCTAGAGCTCCTTTCTCCCCTTCTCCCTGGCAGTCCCGCCTAGTCTTTCCTTACTACCTATTGGCCATTCAGCTCCTTACTAAACCAATCAAAAGGGACCTTGGCAAAAGCACATCTTCACAATGTACAAAAAGATTATCCCACAACACACAGTATTTCCTTTGATTAAATTGCATCTCTCTCATGCTACTACTGAGAGCAATAGAACAGAGAGAACTAAATCCCAAGGGCCTGCATTCAAGCACTCTCCTCTAAAGAAAAGGCGAATGAGAAGCTTTCCAACCTGACAAGATGAAGATGACAAATGTGGTCTCTACATATTGTTGGAGGAAAGTGGGAACGAGGGATTTAAAGAGAAAGAAAGAAAAAGAAAAGAAAAATGAAAAAGTCGAGTTCTTCCTAGGGCTGCTTTCCAGAGGGAGCATTGTCTTTTTTTGTTTTGACCCAGAAGGAAATAAATAGGCCTTTCATGTGGGTGGATATGCCGACTCACTATAAAATATTGATTGATTAATTGATTGATTGATTGATTGATTGACTGCAAATTCTCTTTCATAAGCAAGCAATACTCCTAGAAAAAGACCACAGTAACTTAGAGAAAGTAAGTGCCTGTCGGGTTTGCTTTGATGTTTATTCTAAATTAAGGGCTCTCATTCTGTTCTTACCCGTGCATCTGATTGATTTCCTTCAATACATGTTCGCCATTAAGCATCACATGGTACAAGCAGAGGTCCACAAATGTCCATTGACTGATCCAAAACACCCAGCATGTGTTAATTAAAGATGTTAGAAAATATGTAATAAGCTACAGGTGACCAACTTTGGGGCTGAATGTGTTTACTGTATCAAGGGACAGGTATCTGGATGTGGACTCTCCTTTGAAGTCTCAAATATTGACTGCAAATATTTGCTGGATAGAATCTCACTTTCTGGACTGTAAGGAATATTCTGGAATGTCATACAGCACCTCACATACTACCAAACTTTCTGAAGCTGTTGGGATGAAGTTTTTGTTTTGTTCCTAATAGCAACCTCAGCACTCTTACTAAATATCTCAATTTTTTTCAGCCATGAGAGAATAATCCATTAAGAAAGAAGAGTAAGCCGCCATTTGAAAATCAATTAGAGTACATTTTTATTTTTCCTAAAATGACTGGGAGTCAGTAAAAGAAAGGAAGGGGAAGAGTGTGTAGAGAAGGCAGTCTCTGCTGCTTTGTATAATGACTTGAGCCATAGGTCTTGAAATTAGGGAAGGTCATTTATAGAGAACATAGCATTTGAGAATACTATTTGTTCTAATGCATTCTCTCCTTAGATTATCACACACTCTGATCCCAGGACTTACATTGCTGCCTTTATTTTAGAAGTGAGGAAACTGAGGCAAGGAATGTTCTTAGTCTTCTCATCACCACCCTGGCCTTCCAGCAATTACAGTAGACTTCTACCATAGAAGGCAGTTGACTACACAGGCCAGCAGCTACTCATGTCTCAGCAAGACCATGAAAGAAGGACACAGACCCTGAGGCTTTCTATGTTAAGCAACAACTAAGTATTTTCTGTGTGCTTCCTTGCTGAATTCCCCTAACTTTACACATTCAGATTCCCAGGTTCAAATCCCAGTTCCAACACTGATTAATGGTATGGTCTTTTTGACAATCTATATACTCAGGCTGTGCCTCTGTTTCCTTGCATTTTAGTGGGGATTATATCTCTCCCTTACAGGGCTATTATGAGTTGCCATGCCTTGTTCTAAGCAAGAACTCACTATATAGTACCTACTATTAACTTTCTAATTTAAAGGAAGAGTACTCATAAAGATTAAGGAGGAATGTTGCCTAGACTGAAATCTAAGTTTGACCTCTATGTCTTACCTTTCTTCTAGCTTACTCCTCCTGGACTCAGCCTTTCTGGAAGCTAGGCCATCACTCTTGTGTTTCTAGACCTAGTCTCTCTGCATCAAATTATCTGAAACCAATCCCATATGAACCAATTCAGGATTTCTGGAGGTGTGGCCAAGGAACCTGCCTTTTCATTTGCTCTCTTATTGCTCTAACTGTTGTCAAGAAAAAATGACAAACCTCTATAGTAGCTATCCTTGTTCATGCCTGTCCAGCCTGCTTGCTCCTCATCCTGGAAGTTCCTCAAATCTGTCTTGCTGCTCACTTTCCCTCCCCCGTGTGCACACCCTTCACGTGCTATTTTACAATTTAGGAAGACATAGGGAATGACAGCTTATAGTGTGCCTCTCATCTTTTTTGTTCTGATGGAATAATGGTTTATGGAATCCACAATTGCTTTTGCTTCAGGCAAGCAGGGTAGTGGCAGATGGGCATGAGAGGCAGAGGGTTGGAACATCTATTCCAGACACAAGATCTGCCACGTACAAAGATGCTTAACTGTCCCCCTAGAAATTCCCCTTAGGCTGTGCTGGGGTCAGTTCTCTAACACCAAAGTAACACAAAGCAGGGAAGATGAGCACAGAAGGGCAGAAATCCAAGAGTTTGGGGTAGAGTGTTGTGCACAATGGGTTCCTTGCAGAGAAGGGACTGGTATTGTTTTCAGTTTGTTTTCCCTTTATCCAGCTTTATAAATATTCAAGAGCCACCTCCATTTTCATGAGTCCACCAAAAAGCCTTTAACAGATGCTCTCGAGGCCACGAAGACTGAAGGGTAGTATGCTACCCCTAGACAAACAATGTTTTTCCTTTCCTTATCGTGATTTATTTTTTTTGACTTAACTTTCCCCCCAAGCTAGAATTAATTCCTGATTATGTAAACAGCTGAAGATCTCCTAATTCCAGAGAGGACATCAGAGATCCGTATGGAATGGAGAAAGGCAACGAGGGAGCGGAAAAGAATGGAAGGAAAACAAGCATGAATTATTCAGCACTTAGAAGAGTTTAAGCATCACATATAACTTGGCACTTCTTTCGCACATAGCTCTATCCCCATTAGAGGCAAGAAAAGCCAGGCTTCTCCCCATAGCAAATTTGCTTAATTGTGTTTTCTCTCTCCTAATGTGGGAAAGGATGTAAAAACACACTTCTTGTGTGTGGCCTACCTTTGCTCTGATTGGGAATACACACTGAACTGAAAGAATATCTCACTTCAAAGGGGATTTTGTACCACTTAATAAAAGGCACTATGCAAATGCTTGTAACATGCAAATCAGATACCCCTGTGAATGTTTTCACAATAGGACAAAGACACCATTCTCAGGTTTATTTTGCTTACTGGGTCTTGGTACAAAGAAGTTTAAAAACTGGGTCACAAACGAGAGAGAGGAAAATACAAATAAAGTTTTGTTGTGCCCCACCTTATGTCTGAATTTATTTTGCATTGCTAGAAGAAACTAACTGAGGCTGATGTCTTATAAAGAAAAGATGCTTGTTGGGCTCACACTGGAGGCTGAAAGTCCAAGGTCAGGCAGCTGCAGGTGAGGACCTCTGGAGTATAGCATGATTCCACATGAGATGGATAATCATGCATGAGATAGATGAACAGTCTGCATAAAAGGATTCCTGTGTTCATGCAGAACGCAGGAGACAAGAGGCAGGCTTGTTTTCTTAGAACAAGCTCCTCTGTTGGGAATGTACCTAAATCTCGGCGAACATATTACTCCCTCCCAAGAATAGCGACCCATCATCTATCCAGCTCTCTAAATGTCTGACCACTTCATCAGTGGCAGGAGCAAGTCTCTGGCTCCTGAGCACTGGAGGGAAACATTCAAGTCACACCAAACTGGCAGCACCTTCCACCAGGAGTGAGCAGGCCTGTCTGCTTATCACACTTTCATAGCATTGAATCCTGGAGCAGGCTCAGTGTTGCAATATGTTATCACCCAGGGACTGTGGCTGTAGGTGTTCTGATATGGAACTCAGAAATCACGTTGCTGCTGTCATAGGGGTCACCATCGTGCCACTCAGATCCTGGGTGGACACTTTCCAGGGTCTATGTTTCAGAGATCCTCCTAGATGCTGAGAAGCCACCCAAAGCCAGAGGCCAAATCATTCTAGACACCACCATTTAGCTCAACTTTCTCACTTTATAGATGAGAAAACAGGTCCGATGTCCCAGCGTTATGGTAGTAGAGCAAGTTGGTGACTACAGAGAAATAAGAATAAGGGTTCCACAAGCCTTGGTTCAGGAACTACTACTTTGTTTTGTAATAGTTTATAAAGAATAGGGAAGATGCATGCAAGATGATTCCTGATGTCTTGATAACCTTCAGAAGGAGATGAAAGTAAATAGGAAGTTATAGCTAGTGGGGCTGATGGAGGGTCAGTGAGGTCTGAAGTGGAACTCTGGCATGAGAGAGAACTTGGATCCGTTACTTGATGACATATGGGTGTGAGAATGCAACCCATTTGGGGATACTCGTCCCCCCTCAATAAAACGGAGATGGTGGTGGTGCCTGTTTCTTGGATTGTGCAAGGACTAAACAGAGATAATATAGAGATCCTGGCACAGATAAGCTGCTTAATAAATGTTGCCTGTTATTACAGCTCCAGAGCAGACATCCAAGGACAGAGCTGGCCGGATAGCCTGCCGAGAAGTCAGTCCTGAGGGTCCTGTCCTCAAGCCAGGCTTCCTCCCCGCCAGCTCCTTGTTTCTACCCCAGGGCCCTTTGCTGCCCAACTCTTGTTCTCCTCTATCCCAGATATAATGGTTTTAGTGTCCAGCTTCAAGCACAGATCCCTATAGCAGAGGAGCAGGGTGTGAATGAAAAAAAAAACATGGATAAAGGGTTTCATTTCATTGATAAAGAAATGAAAATACAAAAGGAAGGATAGCTATTTGCAAAATTTCCCCCTTATGTTACCACAATGTTATAGTTCTTCTTTAAAGCCTTGACAAAATATAGAGAATATAAAATAATCACTTTTGCATCCCTTCTGTGGAAGTTCATCCAGCAGTGAGTGGGGGGCTGGGGAGATGGGGCATGAGGATCAGAATTCAATCCCTCAAATCCATTTATAAAAACCCTAGGCTCAGCAATAGGAGTTTGTAATCCTAGCACTGGGGAAGTGGAGACTGGCAGACCCCTGGCATTTGCAGGGCAGCCAGACTAACGGAATTGCTGAGCTCTGGGGGGAACGTTATCTCACAAAACAGAATGGAGCGTGACCGAGAATGCTCTGAAGGCTAGCTCTGGCAACCACACGTACATGCATGCAGGTGTGTGTGTGCTCAAACATGTACATGTTTCTGCATACATAGACACAGTAGCAAGAAAGAAGACACATAAGAAAGAAAAGTGAATGCCCCTCCCTTTTCTCTTCCCTTACCTAGGATCTTAGACTCCATGGGTTACAACACTAATCTGGGGTTTTCTGCTCTATTAAAACCATTCTGCAGCAGCTGGTATAAAAGGCATCGTAATGACCAACTCTCTGCTCCGATGGTCTCCTGTGATGTGATTTGTGGGATGACCCCGAGTTAACAACAAACAAACAAACAAATGAAGTCATATCCAATGTCACACTCATGAGAAACACGTTGGCTCACGTTTTCGGCCTCTGAAAGCTGGCCATAAATCTCCACTGCATATTAGCCGGAACTATGTCTTGGCGAACTCAGAGGACAATTTGCTTCCTTTTGAACTCCAGAGTTTCAGTTTTCCTTTGAGGGCTCCATTCATCTTCTTGCAAAAACAAGGCCAGAAAGGACAGCAGGGTGAAGTTTTCTCAAGACAATATTTGTTTTGCAGACTGTTTCCCTGAGACTGGATGCCACCCAGAAGCCAGAGCCTTTGGAAGTCAGCAGGTCCTGACATTTCATTTCAAATCCCTGTCTTGGTCACTGAAAAATTATGATCTTTACTTTTCCTTTCTGGACACAAGAGCTGACCCTCCACAGATGAAAACAACAGTGTGTTCTGTCTTTCCCAGCACTGCAGGATCAGCACGCATCTCCCACTTAAAGCTTTTTAATACTTGACTTACTTATTTCTGAACACCCCCAATGGACTGTCACAGTCTGGTTTAATCCCGAAGAAAACCGAAGTTGAAATAGAGCTTTTCCCAGCAATAATACTCTCATTTTTGATAAATTATTCTATTTCTCGCCACCTTTGAGACATAGGAGAGCTTTTATGCAATAAAGAAGCCATTTGTTGCTGAATATTTCAATGCATGTTTCCATATTTCCCTCATTTTTAATGCAGGGGCCATTGACAGCATTGCAAGAGAATGTGTTTTAAAAGCAGATTTATGGCAAGGGTTGTGGGGGGAACAGATAGCCGGCTGCATCCTTGCAGAGCTGCGCTGCTGAAAGGAACGGGGCAGAGATGTTCTTACTCTCATTTATGTGCATGGCAGCGAAACTTCCGCGGAGGAAGGCAGTGTTACTGGGAAACCTGATGCGATGCCTGCCAGAGGCCTGGCTTCAATTTGAGCTCCATCTTTTGACTTCCCATATGCACTCAGCTATCCCTGGGTCACGCATGCTGCATGTGAGATGCAGGAGATGGAGGGGCAGACATCTGTGAAGTCCTGAGGACTATTGAGAAAAAGGCGAGAATTCCCAGCTACCTGAAAAGAAGCTTGTCTGGAAGTCTCATATATTCGGGCTCAAACAGAATGGCTTTTTCCACAAGTGTGATTCTTTGGGATTTCTTTAATTTTTTTTTAATTCATTTTACATACCAACCTCCCCTCCTCTTCCTCCCTCACCCACTCCTCCTAAAGGGTAAGGTCTCCTATGGGGAGTAAATGAAGCCTAGCAGATCAAGTTGAGGCTTGACCCCACATCAAGGCTGAGCAAGGCATCCCACCATAGGGAATGGGCTCCGCAAAAGCCAGCTATGCACCAGGGGTCCCACAAACAGACCGAGCTACACAACTCTCCCATGCAGAGGGCCTAGCTCAGTCCCATGCAGACTCCCCCAGCTGTCGGTCCAGAGTTTGTGATCTCCCAAGAGCTTGGGTCAGCTGTCTCTGTGGGTTTCCTGTCAGGATATTGACCCCCACCCCACCAGCCCTGCTCCGCTCATACAATCCCTCCTCCTTCTCCTCAACTGGACCCCTGGAGCTCAGCTCAGTGCTTGGCTGTGGATCTCTGCATCTGCTTCCATCGGTTACTGGATGAAGGCTCTAAGATGACAATTAGATTTGTCAGCATTCTGATTACAGGTGAAGGCCAGTTCAGGCACCCTCTCTGCTATTGCTAGGAGTCTTCACTGGGGTTTTCCTTGTGGGTTCCTGGCACTAGGTTTCTCCCTAACCCTATAGTGGCTCCATCAAGATATCTCTTTCATTGTTCTCCCTCTCTGTCCCTCCCCCAACTTGATAATTCCATTTCCTTATGTTCTTATCCTCCATCCCCTCCCCTCTACCCCACTGGCCCCCAGTTTACCCAGGAGATTTTATCTATTTCCCCTTCCTAGGGCAACCCATGCATTCCACTTTGGGTCCTCCTTGGTCCCTAACTTCTCTGGGGATGTGGATTTCTAAACTTGCATTTTCAGAAGCGCTCCCTTGGATGGAAGCCTTTCAGCTGAGAAGCCATCGAGATGGTTGGTCTTGGCCTGGATAGCTGATAGCAGAACCTAGAAAGAGTGATGGTCTCAGAACGACAATCCCCATCTATATCCTTGGCCCTGCAGTTTTAACTCATAAAAGGATTTTGAGACGGAAGGGCATATTGAGAAGCCTCCCTGGATAGGAAATTCTGATGTTTCTTCAAGAAGAGTCAATGTATTAATGGAAGTGTGGGATTTAACCTCAGTTAGATGCACTTCCAAGGCTCAAAACCTCTACCATCCACATGAACTGAGAGGCAGCTCTGGCAAGGGAAGCCAGATCTTCAGGGATGCTTTCCTGATGTTCTCATGATGAAATGCACCGTGTCCTTTGTGGACATTAATATTCTCCATCTGGGGCAGAAGTTCTTATTGGACGGTCTGGCTGGCTCACAGCGCACTCTGTAAAAACTAACCGGTCAAAGGGCTAATTGCAGAGACTCAGAAACAGGTGTCTGTCTGGTTTCAGTTCTGGAAAGGTGAGCTCTTTTAGCCTCAGGATGTTGCCTAACCCAGTCTATACTGGGTATTTAAATCTCTCAGCACCTGAAAAGCAAAACAAACAGAAGAAGCAAAGAGTAAGCCAGCAGGAGGACGATGCTGTGTGTGGGCTCTGTGCTTACATGGTGACAATGGAGCTCTCTTAGAGTGAAGGGAAGAGAAATAAGTGAGCAAGGGCTTGGAGAAGACAAAGTTGAATCTTTTTCTGTATGCTCTAACCTTGGGGTTTCAAAAAAAAAATCAAAGTTTCTATAAACAGTAAAAGCCATCTACTACATCTTACTGTTCCCTGCTTTATGTTTCAGTGACTTATCAAACCCTATAAAATTGCTATTAAACAGAATTATCATTATTAACCTGTGGCTCAGATGTAGAAACTGAGCCTTGCCGTGTTGAAATATGTTGTAAAAAGTTCTCATCTGCCAAGTGATGGAGCTGGACCCAAGACTGGAAAACACAAGTGCCCATGTGGACTGGGCTCCCTATTACCTGACAGCTTGAACTACCCCACGGGCTTTGACTGCAGTCTGTGCAGGCCCTGGGGAGCAGATCCAGGATCTGGATGGGTCCACCCCACATTCCTCGTGACATTTTCAAGACAGCAAATGTGGGAGCTACAACCACAAAGCAAGCACATGAAGGCATGTTGCCGGGAAACGAGCATCTGCAGCTGGATAACTGCCTAGGCACAGGAACCTGGTGACTATAGGAGGTTGGTCTCCAAAAGCCTGTGTTTGGATGTCCCCTCAATCATGTCATCAAGTCCCAATCCCGCACTCAAGGGCATAGGCGTCAAACAAGCCAAATCTTGCAGCTGCTTCAGAAACATCCGTGAGTTAAATGAGCAAGCTGGAGAGTGCTCAGGCTACATTTAGCAAGCCGAACAGTAAATATTGGCTGTTCTTACAGTAGATGGGTTTGTAGCTCCCACCACTTCACCGCCTGTCTCTACAAGCAACTCAGTTGATAGGTCTAGAATCTATGAAATATAAAATCCCTGGTGGTACTCCAAGGACACCTGCAATACTCATCAGTGCAGGATGTTGGGCTCATTTGCTCTTCCTGAACTCACAGTCAAGTAAACATTGTCTAGGATGAAGGACTCTTTCCCAGGACACCATACAGTGGGCTTAAGCGTTGGTGGCCTAGCTTAGCTGGACTGGATGAGCCAGCGGTTAGTCAGGAACTGCCCATCTCAGATGTCACATAGGCTGAAGTATCTCAAAGCATAGGGAAGAGACTGGAGAACCCTCATTTTTAGTGGCTGAGGAGTGGCATGGCCATTGAAGGCTACAGAGCAAGAGGAACCAAGGGAGATGCCAGTAGCCTCTGGAGTAGGAATTCCTTCTATTTGCATTCCTCTAGCTCCACTGGCTGTCTTAGGAAGAGGTGGTTAGAAGGCATAGGCCCTTGAGCACGGTTTTCTAGATTTGCTGTATCTCCTAGGAGGAGTTCCTGAAGAGCAGGCCAAGGTAACCAATAGCGAGCAACTTTTCTCAAGGCGACAGTAGCTGAAGAATTTCTGGAGCGAGCATTGGGCTTCTGGGAGGGGTCACATGGGAGGCAGGTAGGGTTCATCTTGGGGTGGAACTAGGAGAAAGGAAATTTGGGGGACAGACATTGGAAAGAGGTCTCCTTTTCCTGTTTCTCTAGCAGAGGTCACATGCTGCCATCAGCCTGGACCTTGAGACTTTAAGCAGAGCCAAGGAAAGGGGAGCCCTGGACATTGTTGCAGGAAGAATTATATTCCACACAGGAAGAGATTCTGTATCACAGCAGGGAGTCAGGTTAGTCAAAGCCTTGGGTTATTGCCTGATAAACGACAATTGTTAATTATGGCAACTTCTCCTTACTGTCTTGTTCCCTTCCCTCTGTTTACTTTGGATTGCCTCTCGGGTCAAGTGTGAAGTTGTTGTTCTCACCCCCATAGTTCAGACTCCAAAAGCACATCTGTGGCTGGGACATAGCAATCAAATGACCAGATGTGCAGTGTGGGGCTAAGTGAACCCAACAGCTAAAGACACAGTCTGGCAACAATCTTCTGCCATTTGAAACTATTAAAAGAAAGAGAAAAAAAAAACAGAAAAGCTTTTGTATTTAATTTGGTTGATACATATCTGGTTATTTTTTAAGTATAATTTTAAAAAAGCATTTGACATCATAAATATTGAAGCAACTGCAAATTTCCTATGAGTCTGGTGTGAGTGTAGATAAATTACAACCACTTTAGAAAACTATTTGACAGCGTCTCCTAAGGTTGAATATGTGAATACCTTATGGAGTACTGATTTAATTCCTATGAATATATCTAACAGACATATACAGACGTGCACACCAAGAGATGCGTGCAAGAATGCTCACTCCTACATTATTCAACAAAGCCAAGGCGTCGGTGTTTCTCTTACACAACTTCAAACTCCTCTAGGGCTCACTTTTGCTCTAGCGACTTACTTCCTGCAATCCAGCTTCTTTAGGCTCCGAATTCTTCAGGAAAATTGAAGCACCTGGGAGAGTTTTCCCGTAAGGCAGTGTCCTTGACCTCTGAGGGGCAGAGCAGATGGACAATGGATAAATGTTTCCATTTATCCCTCTGGTAGACCATGCTGAAAAGCATTTTCTAAGCCCCCACCCCCCGACAAAACATGGGGAGCCACATATCCACATTTTTATCTTTGCATCTCTTCCCATGTCGCTCTCTCCTGGTGTCTGGGAAAACATTCCCATATAGACTGTCAACAGGCAAAATCTTCTCTCCAGCTTTCCTATGGGGAAAACCCCAAAGAAAGAAAAACTCAAATTTGGAAACAAAATGAGTAGATAAATTGTGGAATATTCATAGAAAGAAATGTTGTATTCAACTGTTCTAAAGAGGGAGGAATCAATAAAGTTAAATCATAGAAGCCAAGCTAGTAGACGAGGAGGAGAACCATGAAATGCTGACTTCTGGTTATAATGTGTCTTTGAACGCATCAACTCCCACTAATTGTGATTTCCTGCTCAAGATAAAGCCAGTGAAAATTCTAGCATGAGTGGGGGAGGGGGCTCAAGACTCCACCCTTGGCAAAGAAGCTGTTGGCGGTTTCTGGATGAGGGAGAGGCATTCTCCTTTAGAGACATGGACAATGGTAGGTGTCCTATGCCCTCATGGATAGCCCCATATCCATGCATATATAGGAAACTCTAATTAGACTCCTGGGGTTAGTTATTAATAACAAAGGAAAAACAGCAGACACGAAATTGGGAGGGAAGTCAGCTGAAGAGCTCTAAGGGGATTTAGAAGGAAGTAACAGTAGACAGGTCAAAATACATTTGTATAAATGTATGCAGATTTCAACTAATAATATATATTTGCTAATCTATTATTACTATGTTAGCATATAACATATATTATAGAATACCAAATAAAAATATGACTTTTTAAAAGGCAGATATTAAAGATTACACTCTGGGAATGGAAATATGGCTTAGCCGTTGAGTTGTATGTCTACAACTCAAGCAGACAACACAGGTTTACTTTCCAAGGCCCACATGGTGACTCACAGCTGTCTAAGTCTCCACAACCCTCTAGCTCAGAGGATTTACCCCATCTTCTGATCTCTGCACGCTCTACATGCATATGGTGTGTGTGTGTGTACTCAGGCACATTCACATACACATAAAATTAAGCAGATAATTGAAAAATAAAGGTTATATACTCTATATTCAATTTACGAAAAGTTCATACATAGCTAAAACTGAATCTGGAGACTGGTTATCTTTGGGGAGAGGAACAGGGTAGCGATTGGTAGGCTAAACAGTACAGAGGGATTGTGAGCATATTGTCAAGATTCTAGTTGTTGAAATGGATGTTGCTGAATCATGCTGACTTCTTAATAATTGCTCGAGTTAACCTTTTCTATTTGGTCAGTAGTGCTGGGCTTGGAATAAACATGTTTTTAAATGAATTAGAAAAAACGTATGATGACCAATTCCTTTGTCTTGTTCAATAACAATACACAAGTTTGTTTCAGAAAGCCTACCATTTATATCCATGGTCCATAGTATGAGACACCAACTTTGCTTCCTGTCTAGACAGAACGTTCAAGGAGTAAAAATGGCCCCAGGGACAGTGTGTTTTGAAACAGGGTTGATGGTCCACAGCTCCAGTCAAGTGGCATAGCTGTAAAGGGTACTGCAGAAAATCAAAAGCAAAGGATGAATTGAGAGAAAGAAAGAGGGAAGGAGGAAGGACACGGGGTGGAGAGAATATAAGGGGGAAGAGGAGGGAAAAGAAGAGAAACAAAGGCAGATTTATGACGTTTGCCATTGCCAATGGTGTAAGTAATGCCACAGTGGATGCTCTCAAGGTCCCAAATGCCACCGAGTGGCTCACAACAGTCTGTGCATTTTGTCACATTCTCACAAGAACCCCGTTTCACTGCCCGCTCCAGGCAATCATTGCCGTGTATGAAAATGGTTCCAGTGTGTTCTTATCAGGGAATTTTCTGAGTAAAGCCAGAAATCTGGATTTGCTTGCGAAAATTCTTATCGTAAAATATGTTAACAAGTTCAAATTTTTCCAAACACTTGAGAAAGAAAAGGGGGGGTGGACATTTCTGAAAATTATATCTGGCTCTCAAATTACTGTTTCTGACCTCTGGTCTCCACATTAAGCCTTTCACAGGACGGTCTCTCAACCTGAAAATTGATGCTAACTTTTAGCACATGGACTGGGTGGAACATGAACTCTCCACTGTATGACTATAAGACCCAGAAATGAGCCTTGGAAATGAGAATTGTAAGACCCAGAAAGAGGACTGGAAACCCCAAGTCTAGTTCAGTTTTACTGTTGAAATTATTTAGCTGGGCCTCAGTTTCTCCATCTGTATTCAGAAACTGGGCGAAAGAGTTAACATGGCAGAACATCCAGGATTGTAAGAAACATGGGTGAGACTATCCTTGGAAACTGAACAAATGTTACAACGTGGTAGACCCTGCTAGGTGGCTCTGAGCCATTGTATAGGAACTACACACTGGAAATCCACTCCCTTCTCTCCTCCTACTCTTAACTCATCAAATGGGAGCAGGATCCTTCCTTCCAGCTGGACTCAGGGCTTGCTGGGAAGGCCTGTCCTTAAACTTCATGATCTTCAGATGCCTCGACATCCAGGGGGCAGCCGTTCAGTTCCCTGAACTTTGTATAGCAAAAAGCTCCCAGTCTTGGGGTTGTTTACAGCCAGGCTTGAGCTCTGTGGCTCTGTCATTGTTAGCAGGGAACATCATCCAATGGCATTTCCTCCTATGAGTTCCTATGTCATAGGGACGGTAACAAGAAGCGTCAACTGTTTCAAAAGCTACCCCTGCCTTTGACACAAAGTGTCAGAAGAAGCTAATTACACTATCCTTGACTTACCAAGGCGTCTATTCACAGACGCTGGATGGCCATCTGCCCAGAGGTTTGTGAAAATTTGATCGTATGTCTCTTTGTATTTAATTTGGCCTTCTTCCCTCTGTTATTTTAGAGATTCAGCCAGAGTTAATATTTCTACAAAATTCAGACAGGTTTAGACACGGAGATTCTGATCTAATCCAAATTTGTGGGCTCAGGAATGCTCCCAGGAAGATGCTGGCGTGTATTTTGCTGAAGAACATTAACTCTAGGAGAAAGAGCGAGACAGTTGGCTCTGAATGTCCAAATGGGCACTTAGGTAGCTGAATCTGTGCTGTTCGTTTATCTTTAAACTATTATGCACATGTTCCCTGAAAAGAGAGGGTAGGTAACTAAGGAAAAAGGAAAAAAAAATCAGTAATATTGATCTTGATTTTCCTAAATTTTTTTCTGTTTTGTTTATCATAGATCTTGTATTAATTTTTATTTTGCACTAGAATATATACAATTTTGGATTAAACTTTGTTTGTTTATATGTGTGTTTGGTGGTGGCAGGGTCTGACGCTATAACCCAGGATAACCTGGAACTTGCATTTAGCTAGGCAGGCCTTGAACACACGACAATTTTCCCAGCTCAGACCTCTAGTGGTAGGATTGTAGGCGTGAGTCCCCCTTCCCCCATTGTCTTATGTATCTTGGTTACTACATCTTTTCAGAGACCTTTGGTTATCAGCCTTGCAGCCACTGGGCTCTCCGTGCCCTGCCTACCGCTGCTTTGCTTAGTAAAACACGTTCACTAATGACAGACATTGAATGTACTTCAAAATCAGCGATGATCGTTTGAATCTAACTTAAACATGACTCTTCTCACAAGGGCATGGTTTTGTGGTAGAAAAGACACAAACAACACCAACAAACAGAAACCGCTGACCTAGGAATCCAAAACCCAGGGCTGGCTTTAGTCCGGAGACACTCGGGTAGATGGCTCTATACTTCTCAGACACTACATACCTTTGGTCTGAAAATAAGGATAAGCACTTTTTTTCTTTTTTAAAATGTTCTCTAATATGCTATAATAAAATATTTATTTTAATTACTGAGTTCTTGGCAACAATAGTAAACATTACGGAAGGAAACTTGATTGTGTTCACTGTCTTGGTTACTAGATGCCATAGCTGGGAGTCTGCTCAACGAGATCAAGAAACCCCAGTTATAGTCACAGGAGACCCCCTGCTGCTATAAGCCAGCAATGGAGCAATCCTGGGTCTCCCCTATTTTCTATGCCTTTACAAAGTACTTTCTTTCTAACACCCCCATCAGCAATGTACCCAGCATTCACTTTCTAGGCTTTCAATCAAATCAAAGTACTATTTTTTTTTTATTGACTGATTGATTTCTTGAGAAAGGGCTAGGCCAGGCTGATCTCAAACTCATTATTTAGCCAAGGCTGCCCTTGAACTCCTGATGTTCTTGCCTCCACCTCCCAAGTGCTGGGATTGCAAGCTTATGCCATCATGCCTGACTCTCAAAGTCAACATCTTTCCCTGGACCATCTGAAGAGGCCTGACTAATGCCTGTATCTGGCTGCAAAGGAGTTTGGGAGAATGATCTACCTTTTCTCTGGAGACACAGGATGCATAAATTTGAAGACTTTGAGCTTCCTGGGGCAGTTCTGGGCAGCTACACGGTAAGGCGAGCATCTTCTGTCAACAGGTGGAGGTAGCAGACTCAGAGAGCCGTTGACAGACAGTCACCAGGGCAGGGAAGTAAAGGTTCCCTTGGAGCATCCTCTTCTCTCTTCTGAAATCTCACACTCGCCCCCACTCTTTGCCCTGCCCCTCCTGGGTGAACCATACCAAGCAAGGTAAGTGAGAATTCAAAGTGAGATTTTCTTCATCATGTGTCTCCATCATTCACTTAGACCCTCCTCATTTCCTTGCGGTAGTAATTTAGCACTAATGCAAGAGCTCTGGCCCATGGGAGGCTCTATAGATTCATTAAGTCTGCAAATGCTTGGGAAAGGCATCCGTGAAGGTTCGCGGCCAACTGTCATCATTATCATCAGCTTACAGACACTCGCCCAGAAGGCAAAATATTGCAAGGTCTGAAAACCTGGCCCCAGCCCATCCCTTCATCTCGACCTTGCCTGAAAATCAATGTCTTCTTAGTTTCTTTGTTATGGATTCTTCATGGACCAGGATGTCAGCACTAGCAAGCTACACTTTCCCCTGTAAACTGGTGCTTCCCACCTTCAGCTTCTGCCCTGGTCTAAGAAACAAACGCTTTAATTTGTTGTGGTTAATACAGGTTTCTCATTCTTTGTTTAGGTTTGAAAATTGTACATAGAGTTCTCTTTCTCTTCCCCTCTCACACATCTCTTCCTCTGTACAAACACACCCACACACCCATACGAGCATGTATGCATTCATCTGTATAATTGCTATGTCCCCCCCTCTGTTTTTTAGTGTGGACTGGTTAAGACAGGACGTATGTGCCTGTCCATTATAATCCTCCAAAAATGTTGGAAGTAGTTAGCTTTTCTTCCTGAAATAACTACTACTTTTATGGAATAATCTTCTATCATTCTTTCTTTTCTTCCATTTTCCGTCTCCTTCTCTCATCCTCTCCTCCCTTCCTCTTCTTTATCTCCCCTTGTCTTCCTCTGCTTTGTCCAATCCCATTTCTCTCTCTTCCATCTTCCCTAATCCTGCGGCTTCTCTTGTTATGATCCAGATTCAGATTACAGCAAGCAAGAGTCCTCTTCTTAGGTGTGTAGCTTACACGGCCTGGTGGTTCTGTAAGTGTGCACATCTTACAAGGCACTGAATGAGCCAGTTTCTTCTGGATAATTGAGCAGGATTCTAAATACAACTGTCCAAGAAGGACACTGCACCCCAGCTCCTGCCAACAAGCGAGTGAGTGGGGACAGAGCTCAGTTTATGTTTCTTAGTACAGCCAGGGCTGTACTAAGTGAACGAAAGGCATGCGTCTATAACTTTGTGACTAATCATAGCTCAATCTGAGTGACCAGCTAAACAGACACAGGTAGGCCCGGCACAACTGCTTCCTGTAGCACATTCACTCAGGTCAAATCTACCTGTTTATTTATTGTTTGTTTGATTAGTTTTCGAGAGGGGTCTTTCTATGTATTCCAGGCTGCCTTTGAACCTATGCTCATCCTCCAACCTTGACCACCTAAGGGCTGAGATTACAGGTATGCGCCACCATGCCCAGCTTGACGTAGGCTATTTAAGCCTACATCTCAAAACGAACGCCCTATCCTTTCCTCCCCAATTTCCTATTAAGGTCAAGTTGGTGGGCTAGAGTGTGACACCGTGAATGCATTCCACTCCATTGCTTTGTAAATTAGCTTGCTTCTCTACAGAAACTGTGAGATAAGCAATGGTTGTAAGGGTTTAAGTCCTCATGGCCTATTAGATGGACTGCGATTGTGAAAGAACAAGTCATGGAAACTCTTCTCTGTGGAGTATGACTTCAGCATAAAAACAATAATCCCGAGGAAGAATTTTCTTTTGGAAGGCTCCCATAACTCAAAGGAAGCTGGTATTCAAAGAATAACAGGTTTAATTAGAGGAGGAGGAAGAAGTCATGGAAACAGCTCCAGGATGCCGAAAGCACCGTTTCCATGAAGTTCTCAGAAGCTCCAGGCGATGCCAATGATGCCCCTCTGTTTCATCCAGTTTCACTCCAAAGCCCTGGGCACTTCAAGCTCTAGACCTACTCCTAGTTTATGAGACTCAATGCAGCTTGTCTCCTGCCTCGCGGATGGGGCCAAGAAAAGAGACAAAAAAGATTGTTTTCTAATGAGGTAAATAGGCAAGAACTGGAGGAAGGTGGGAAAGAGGTTGGCATGTGGACCACTTTGATGTGCTTTTAGCCCAGCTCCCAAGTGACACCTCCTCCTTTGTTTTCCATAGCCAACCCTCAAAACCCTTTATTGAATTTTCCTATGCTGGTCCTTGTGCCAGGCTGTGCCTGACTAGCTAAACTGCAAATTCCTCCCTGGGGCACCATGCTGCCCATCTTCCCATGGTTTTTAGGACTTGTCCCCTAATTAGCAATCAGAGGATGGCAGCAGAAAGGAAAAAAAAAAAAAGAAATTGCCTGAAGGGAGGGCAAAAGCATGGGCGTGAGGGGCGGATGATGCAGGCAGTTGGGGCGGGCTAGAAAAGAGAATTCAGAGGGGAAAGGCTGAAGTGGGGCTGTAGAAAGCAAAGATGTGGAAGGGTCCTTGCTATGAATGGGAAAGGAAGTGCCACGTCAAAGCACTGATGTGGCAGCCAGGACAGTCTCAGTGTCTCACACGTGTGTCTTTGAGAACGGATCAAGGTTGGTTTGCAAAGGCTGAGGAGACACAGTGGACGTGGCAGAGTACAGTTACCTGTCATGTCCCTAAGGGGCTATTTACCTACAGCTTTTAATTAGTTAGCCATTGCTTTGTCAGGGTCAGCACAGGAAACAGAGCGCTCAGGGTATTTCCAGCTGGCAGAGCCAAGGGAGAAGTCAGTAGAGCTGCCAAGAGTATAGGTTTCAAGGCAGAATTGTCCACCATATCCAAAGAACAGGAGGCCGCTGCTGCGATTGTAATCGGGGCCTCTGGTGCTTCACCCATTTAACCAGAAACTGAGGCAGCTTTGGCCATCCCACATCTTTGGCACCCATACGCCAGCCACCACAACCAAGGAGGCCTCTGCCTCCCCCTGCCTCATAACCCCGGGCAAGGGCAGCCCCTAGCCCAACCAGATCTTCAGAGTGTCACTGGGACACAGCCTGAAGAGGCCACCTTAGGGATCCTAAGATCTCCATGGAGACACCAGTCACACAATGTATTTCATGACATCCTGAAGGAGGGGTAAGACCTTTGGATGGGTCACTTTCTTCTAAACTTCCTTGGAGCTGCCATCAGGAAGAGAGGAACCCATAAAGTTCTTCCTGTGTCCCCAGCTTCAGAGTTACCACCCACATTTGAAACTCACTAATCTTCTTGTCAATATATTAGCAATTACATTACCTTATATTTTGTTATATTATATGAATCTATGTTCATATATAGATTCTTCCTCAGATTACACATTTTCCAAAATGTACAACAAACGAGCAAAAAAATGCCCCCACCCCGAAAAAAGAACAAAACTAAAAACAAAACTTGGAATAAATAGACATTGGGCTCTATTTGTTTTATTATTGTCTCAAATCTTATGTCCCACCAACACTGCGGGTACCTGAACTTTGCTTGATAAATGGCCAAATGGGCCTATGTGGTTACTAATACTGTGTCTAGGAGGCGGTGACGCTTCTCAGGCTGCGCTCCCCAGCTGCCTCAGTCTCCTCAGCCTGCGAGAAACATGGAGAAGTAAATTGATTTAAGCAACAGCGGAGGAGTTTCTCACAGAGCTGGAGGCTGGGATTAGAGAGCCAGCCTGACAGGCTTCTACTGAGGGCCTCCTGGCAGACGGTAGGTTGTTGATTAGCTGCATCCTTGTGTGGTAAGAGACTGAAAGAGCTTTCTGTGCTGCTTGAGAAGTCTCTGATCCCATTCAGAGGGCTCTGCCTGGTGACCTAACCTAGCCATTGCCAAAGTCCTGATATAGCACAGAAGGGCTAAAAAGCTAAACACAGGAATCTGGAGGAATGTGTACAGCCAGTCCCTATCACCAACACACACACACACACACACACACACACACACACACACACACAGAAAGATACACAGATAGACACACACAGAAACACAGACATAGATACACACACAGAAAGACACACACACATAGGCACTCACAGACACAGATACATACAAACACACAGAGACAGACAGACACACACACACAAAGACACACAGACACACACACACACACAGACACACACACATATATATATATATATATATATATATATATATATATATATATACAAAAACACACAGACACACACAGGTGCAGATAGACAGACACAGATCCATACACAGAGACACACACAAACACACATAGACAGACACAGACAGATATAGATAGACACAGATATACCCTCATACAGATACACACACAAATAGACATACACAAAGACACACAAATAGACAGACAGACACACACACAGAGATCCACACAAAGATCCACACAGAGAGACACATACATATATCACAAATAATAAAAACCCAGCAATAGATATTGGGCTTCAGCCTGAAGATCAGAAAAGCAAAGCAGTCAAGCCACTAGAGAGCTCTTACCTCTATGAAATCTTCAGACTGAAAAGGGGAGCAAGTTCCTGACTCTTCCTGCCTTATATTCCTCTCTAGGGCTGGGATTAAGGATGGGTACCACCACTGCCCAACCTCTATGGCTAAAGAGTATGGCTGTTTTGTGTTCTGATCTTCAGGCAAGCTTTATTTATTAAACTACAAATGAACTATCACCACACACACACACATACACACACATACACACACAATGATTTCCTGGGTGCCATTCCTCTACCCTCAAAGCATGGTTTTGATAAAACAAAGGGAACGACACCTGGCTACGAAACTGATGTGAAGCCATATCTGTTTAACGAGAGCACACGGTTAAGTTTCTTCAAGTGGCGGTAATGTGATCACTGCGGCTGACATTAAAAATGTCATTGTGAGCTTCTGCACACTCTGGGCCATTGCCTCGTGGTATGCTTGGGAGAATGTCACCGCAGGCTGGTGATGATCAGTGTCCTGTGAAAGATCCGGATTGGGCTGCTGGCATTCCTCAGATCAGCTAATGACTAAGTTACTATTACAACACTTTATCAAACTGCATCAATGTTGTAAACAGTCTGAACGTACTATTCTCTGACACTTCCTTTAGTTGACACAGACATGTTTTGCACCAGCCCAGTGTGTGACTCACTGGAACATTCTTTCACCGGATGAAGGAAGTAGGGAGAGAACTTGGTTGGGTGGCAAGACATGGGACTAGGACTGTTTTCTGCTGGCGAGTGTCCTGTGACAGCAGGGTCTTCACACAGCTGTGTCTGCAGGGGGTGGCACAGGACTCCACTGGTATTCTTGGTGTCATGAGCTAATACACTGGACAGCTGGATTTGAAGGCAAAGTCCAGACTCATTATTGTTAATGTTATTATTATTATCTCTCCAATCGAGATAGTTGATATACTATCTAGAGGAGAGGCCTCATTCCTATTGGAGATGGACATCCACCGTGCTGAGGGCTCTTAACTTCTGAGAATCAATAACTCTAGGCCAATGTGAGCTTTCACTCACTTAGTTTTGGTAAGAGGATTTTGCCCTTGGGGAAGAGACTGTCTCCTAGAGGAAGTGAAAGCCACAAGGTCATGTTGGGGATAGACAATTGAGCAGTTCATCCAGGTCTTGGGCCTTCCCAGCTAGGCAGCCTGCTTTTCCTTCCTCTCCTTACCCCTTAGTAACACTCCTCATCTGTTCTCTCAGTAGAGTGCGAACGCCCAAGAGAGACCATTTGGCACCTTCTCTCATGTTGGTGTCCGCCCGAGTTTTGCAGTTCTCCCAGGACCTGCCTGTAGCAGACATTCATCCCCTTGGCTAAAAAGGAGCCCAGCTCCCTGGGAGACCAGTAAGGCCAGTGCCAGGAATGTACAAAGTGGAGAGTGGACCCTTCTTCTGCGATTTTACTCCCATGGCACCCAGTGTGATGTTCCTATGTTTCTGTTCCAAGCTGGTTGCTCTGGCATGGTTGGGTGACTTAACATTGCCTTGAATTATTTATCAGTTTCTGCAGAGAAACAAAAGCAGAGTCTCTCTGTCTCCCCCAGCACTCACTGCGCTACTCTCTGAAAATTCACCATGAGTCGCCTGAACTCTCCAAGACACTTGGGAAAGGACCAGGGGAGGGACACACCATCTTCTCCTTGAAGACTTCTGGAGTCCTGCTGAGTGGATGGTTCTGTCTACTTGGTCCTTATTCTTTTTATCTTCTCTTCCTGATCAACAGAAAGGCAGGTAGACCTCCAGTTGGATAACCTCCATAATATGGCAGGTACCAGAAAAGAGGACAAATTCTTCTTCACCCAGTCCCAAAACGCCATCCCCTACAAGCCCCACACATCTGGTCCCCGGCAGCCTGGATTTGCATAGGAACATGAATGGCAGAAACAAGGGTGGCTTTGTACTCACTGCCACTAGGTTTAAGCCTCTATAATCCTCATGCCCTTGATGTTAACTCCAAGCCCTTGGAGCTTACTTCTCTAAGGAACTATAACTCACCAGCTAAAGCAGTGGTTCTCAGCCTTCTAAATGCTGAGACCCTTAAACGCAGTTCCTCGTGTTGTGCTGACCCCCAACCATAAAATTATTTTATGGCCACTTTATAATTGTAATGTTGCTGTTGTTATGAATTGTAATATACATCTCTGAGATGCAGGATATCTGATATGTCACCCCCAAAGGAGTTGCAACCCACAAATTGAGAACAGCTGTTCCCCCTTCACCTCCGCATGGGAACACCCATCATCTCCCTTTAACTTCCTCCTTTCCCATGCCCAGCTGGAAGGAACATTCCCTCTTCAGACACTGATGCCTCTACCCGTACCCCAGATGCCCTCTGCTGAGCCCCCTGCTCTTCCATGAATACTTCAGTAGCCCATTTTATTAATAACAGTTATCATTGCTATGATGAAACATACAAAAACAACTTTAGAGGGAAAGAGTTATTTGGGCTCTTGGTTCAAGGGGATGTAGTCCATCAAGGCAGGGAAAAACTCAGCAGCAAGAAAGAGGTATCTGGTCACATTGTGTCCCATGGTCAGGAAGCAGAGATGAATACTGGGGCTCGATTTGTTTCCCTTTTTTCTCTAGTCTAGGACATCAGCTCATGGGATGATGCTACCCATATTTAGGGTGGGTTTTTCTACCTCAAGTGACTCGATCTAGAAACTCTCTCCTAGACAGGCCCAGAATGTTGTCTCCTAGTTGATTCTCGATCCTATCATGTTGACACTATTAACCATCCCACCTGTATTAACATCTGTATTCAGCTGTCTTCCAGAGGTGCTGAGGCGTACTAAGCAGGGAATGAGTGGCTTGGTAATGAATTACTCCTCTGAACCTGGAGCAATAGCAGGCTACCCTCAACAATTGGAAGATTTTGGTAACCTTTTTCAATAAGTATAACAGTCCCTCAACAATGCCACCGATACATGTATGTTACTATGACAATAAATTGTCAACAAAAATCTGTCAAAAAGCCAAATGTTGACTGACAAACAGGCACGAAACTGTCCCCCTTAAATTAGCTTTCTAAGTTTGGTTTCATTTTGCTGTCAACTACACCAACAAGCATCTTGTTTACAAAAGTCACTTTGTCCCCTCATCACTTGAGAAGTCAACAGAGAGATAACAGAACCAGCCTGGGACCTAGGGGAAGTGGACCTTCTGGGTTTAGCTGACTGCTGAAGAGACTTTATACCTTGAAGGAAAACACATATAGCAATGTGACCCAGGAGTCTACATTGAACACTGTGAAATAACCCACCACAGGTCAGAACAATAAAGATGTAACTACTCTAGGCTTCCACTTGCTCATGCCAGGATGGTTCAAGGATTAAAGGGGTTAGTTAATTCATAGAAAACCATTAACTGGAACTCGGCACATAGTAAGCACTCAATAAAGTTGTTTGTTATTCTTGGATTTGCCCATTTCCCATCAATGTACATAATTCTTCCTTTTGGCCTTACCACCTCTGCCAGGGTTTATACCGTCTTCGCTGCTAAATTTTTTTCAAATGCCCAAATTCTATTCCAATTTTCCACTTCAATCTACCTTCTCATTTTTATTTCTTATTTAAATCTTCAAACATCTGTTGGATTTCTAACAAGTGTGCTGGCAGCCTGTATTTCTGGCTGGAAGGAATTTCAGGGGACGTATGCACAGCTTCTGATTCCTGGTGTTCCTACTTGCTATTTTCCAGCTGTGCAGTAGTATGGAAACCACAGGCATGAGGTGGAAGCCCTAATTTAAATTTAATTCTTTCGCAGGGCTAACTATCATTGGCTTTTACCTGTGTAACTCTGAGAAGCTAAGTTAGAAGCAAATGAGCGAGGACAGCTGCAGACACAAGCCCACTGCCTTCTTTTGAAACATAAAACCTGCTGGGGAGGTAGAGGGAAAAAAAAATGTGTTGCCTTTCTCTGATCCTTGGGCATAAATCTCACATCTCTATCAAGACAGGACCTTTGGTATGTCTGATGTGCCTCTCCACTGGGTCCCATGAATAGGCACAGAGGAGATGATTCTGTTTCCCACTGGCTGTGTGACTTTAAATAGATCACGTTGTCCCTCTAGTCCCTAGCATTTGAAAAAGAGAGTTAAGACTACCCTAGGAGAGACTGACACGCATCTGTCTTGCTAATACTGCATTCCCAGGGGAGATCTGTGTGGGTCAACAGCACATTCCCTACAACCCTGACTGAATCACCACAATAATGACAATAATAATAAGACTCCTGCATGTATGCTGCTATGTCCTTTTGAGTCTGGATGCTCCTAGAAGCAGCCCTCCCATGAGCGGAAGAAATCTCAGTCATTCTAGGTTAGGGTCACTGTTGAGCTCCTGTGACAAAGCACATCTCCTCACCTCCACCATGTGGTTGCTTTTAAATCCAAAGTGGGCCTACTGCTGGCCAATCTGCCACTCAGTCTCACTCAGTGGCTCCAGCCTCAACTGCAATTCCCCCATGGGGGCGTTGCTCCCAGCTCCAGCCAGGGAAGCTAGACCCAGTCAGCATGGAGCCCAGCACTCATGTGTAGAACTGCCCTAGCGCTGCCTGCAGTGCTTTTATTCAATGAGGAGTTTTCATTCTCCTCAGGGTAGGTTTGCAAGAGGGAAACTGGTATGGGATGGGTGACCTTCTTCCTGCCTGTGTGCAGTGAAGTTCACTTTGGGTGGTTTTCATGGATTGTGCATGCTTGGCTTCACCTTCCTCAGACTTTGTCTCATGGTCTGTGTGACCTTCAGTGATTTTCCTCATCTCTTTAGGAGTTTACTCTGAAAACAAAGTCTTCTTGGTCACAGCATTATTTTACACAATTAAAAATTATCCCAAGACCCCTAATATCTCTCATTGTATCTATTGGGTTGTAGCAACAGTCAGCCACAATTCCTTGATCCACGGCTTTGCTTTTTATAATTTCAGTTACCCACTGTCCAGAAATATTAATGGGAAATACCAGAAACAATCTTGTAAGTCTTAAATCATTTTTGTTACAGTACATAATTACTCAAATTTATTAATTGCTGTTGCTAATCTCTTTTTTTTTTTTCCTGGTTTTTCGAGACAGGGTTTCTCTGTGGTTTTGGAGCCTGTCCTGGAACTAGCTCTTGTAGACCAGGCTGGTCTCAAACTCACAGCGATCCGCCTGCCTCTGCCTCCCGAGTGCTGGGATTAAAGGCATGCACTACCACCGCCCGGCCTGTTGCTAATCTCTTACAATGTCCAACCTATGAATTCACCTTTAACATACTGTTTACATATGGGGGGGGGTGAACTATGACATAGGACCTGGTATTAAATGTGGCTTCAGGTATCTACCGTTTTAAAACACTGGCCCCACTGGTAAGAGAGGAGCCATGCCCTGATGTTTACTTTAGTAGAAAATAAAGCCAGGTAAAACATAACACACAAAAACAAACTCATCTGTCATCATCTGAAATGCCCTTCAAACCTGTGTGCTAAATAAAGTTTTGGTCCTCAGCTTGGCTCTCCTGGAAGGCAGTGGGAACCTGTAAGAGGCAGGGCCTGAGTGGAGGCCTTCAGTCATTGACTGCACCGATTTTATTCTTTGGTTTTACTTCCGAGTTACAGTGAGATAAGTAACTTTATTCCACCAAGTGGTCCTGACATAATAAGCTCCGAACCACAGGCCCAAAGCCACAGGAGTCTTAGCCCCAGGTGGGCTGGACCCTCCAAAGAGCTGGGAAGTCCAGACAGCCTCTTCCCCTTTGTACATTATCTATAATAACACCCAGCTAAGATCATCAGAACAAGGACGTTCCCTTGTGCCATGGAATTTCTGGAAAATACAACAATACTCTTAGGAGAGATTCAATTTATAATCCAAATGGAAATAGCTTTGACCTTGCTGACCTCAGACTTCCCCTTGAAGACTGCTGATTGAAAGCCTTGACACTCTCCCATCACACGGGGCACGCAGGATCGTAAGGAAGCCAAGGGCAAAGCGACTAAGTTCTTTTCAAGATGCCACAACACACAGTCACACTGTGGTTTTTCACCTTCAGAGACGTGGTAGCTACATGGGTAAGGCTACCCACAAAGTCCTTTCATTACCGGGTGCCCTGTTGGTCGCCAGCAGTCTGTCTGGGGTATTGGGGGGTAGGGTGCTTAGGACTTCCTCCTACCTGCCTTCTTCCTGCCACGCCAGTCCTGGCATCAACACTCGAAGTACAGCCTGTCCCTGTGAGAACAGTATCATGGAAAATGACTCCTGGGGTAGCTAGGGAACTGACATCTGAAGGTGAGGTTTTCCGCTTGTCCCAGAGAACTCAATGTACCTCCTGTCCAATACTTTGCTGGCAAACACACAGTACCAAGAGCCAGACCGTGGGGACCCGCAGGAAAGAAGGGTGAGCTGTGCCCAGTAGGCAGCACTAACAGAGTGTGGCTGAGGTCATAGAGGGGAACAGTCTCCACCAATGGGAATTGAGAGAACACGTGAGCCTGGGAACTTGGTTCAGGAAAAAGCGAGACGACTCCACTCAGACTCTCCTAGGGCTCTGGAGTGTGACAGGTGACAGGATGGCCCATGTTTTCTCTATAGACCAGCTTTCAGTTTTGTATGACTACATCTTTCATCCAAATGACAGCTTTACCAAGATTTCAGCACTGGGGTTGAGTGGATGTCTGATTGGTTATTCTATTTCTATACTTCTTCTATCATCTCTCTGATTTAAACTTCTTTTTTAATAAAAAAAAATTTCCCCACCATCTCCTCTCTGGTAGGATACACTGCAGACACAGGGGAGCTGATGACAAACCTTTGCTGTCCACTGTCACATCAGCTTGAGCGAGTCTGTCATGGAATACAGTGTTTGCCCTTGGCGGTGGGGGACATCTACTTCACGGTCTCGTGGGAAGCCAGACAAGTCACCCTGACAAGGCAGGTCCAGCCCAGCGAAGGAACAACCTCACCCCCAGGCAACAATGCAGCAAGGATGGGTAGCCGATCTCTTACCCTTCCCTTTCCAGACTTCTGTCTCCTCCCTAGGGAAGAGTGCTACACAAGACTCTAATCTAGGAGTCCTAGAATTTTTGGAAAAATTGTGTAATTCTCCTTACATATTTTTAGCTCAAGGAGTATATTACTTTAGAAGTTTAAATAATTGAAACTTACTCAATTCAATGTACAGAAATGCCACTATTATCTATTCAAAAAACTCATGGACAAACTTTTCATTTTTTAAATAAATAATTATAATTAAAATAAAATAAAAATAATTTTTCTTTTTTCCCTTGTTAAACTCATTTCTATTCTATGTTACTCATAGAAGTTTACATTAACATAATATACTTCTATGCTTGATAATCAATTATAGATTAGCATATCAATTCTAGACAAAATATTTTAATGAAAATTTTATGTATTTTATCTAGATTGTTTATTGGTTATTACTAATATACAACTGAGGAAATTCAACTTATAAGACTCTGAATGCCACTAAGTATTCTGGATTGATTTGTCATTGTAATTTGCATTAGCATTTAATTGGGTAAAATGAAATTATGACACTAAATTTCAAACTAACAACTAACACCACTAAAGAACAAAGCCTTTTAGAAGAGATTAATTGGTGTAATATGAATAATAAAAGCCAAGAAATGCCCTTGCCTCAACTCCTGGCAGTATGCTGTACTAACCAGGACAACCAGGACACAAAAGAAAGTGACTGCCAAACATTTTCAAGACAAGGAGAGAACGCCATTTAGAATATCCTGTTTCATAAAAAGTCTGTCAGATATGCTAGGCCTGTAGGTCAAAGATGGATGCCCCAACACTGCAGAGGAACTTTGGGTGACTGTCCAGGCAGCAGCTGTTTCTGTTATTGCTCACATTTTTTGGAAGCCTCTTGCTCATATTTCTTATGTACTCAGTTAATATTATTTCTTTCTTGGGTCTCTGAGGGAGTTGAACACCAGATAGTTGGAGTTTTCCTTGTTTACCAGACTCAGAAAAGAAACTCACTGAAGAAGTGTGAGGTCTAAAAGGTCCAGAGATGTTAAAAGATAATTTGATAATGCAAATTAGAATAGAAAGTGAATTAGGTACAACCTTTTGGACTCATCAAGATAGGATAAAATGGAGTATTTTCTCTGAATTTGTCAAATGCAAATGGACTAGACAGTGTTGATGTATTTATTGCCTGTATATATGATATACAGCTATTATACTTATTGTATATAATTTTCTTATGTTAATTATAATTTTCTTTTTAGTTTTAGACAAAAAGGGGAAGTATAGTGGTATATTATTTGTGTTTTAATAAATGAAGCTTGCCTGAAGATCAGAGGGCAAAGCAGCTGCACTAATCAGTCATACAGGCCAGGGAGTAGTGGCATATATCTTTAATTTCAGAACTCAGAAGACAGAGCCAGACAGATCTCTGTAAGTTCAAGGCCAACCTGGGCTATACAAGATTGAATCTGTCTAAAAGAGAAACAGAGCTCACACAAAGGTGATCCCAGCCTTTAATCCCACAATTATGGAGGTGGAGACAGGAGCCATAATGCTGGACAGAGAGAGGAATATAAAGGGGAAGAGACAAGAACTGAGTGGAGTGTGGAGTCTGAAGATTCATGGACACAGGATCTCACCCCTTTGGTCTGAAGATTTGGTAAAGGTAAAAGGTGTCTCTAGTGGTTGGCTGATTTGCTTTTCTGATTTTTCAGGTTAAACTCCAATATCTGTCTCTGGATTTTTATTATTAGTGCTACAAATTGGTACATTCTGGATGAATATTTTTTATTGCCAAATGACAAACACACTTTGTGACAAGTGTCAGCAAAAGTCAGAGAAGCTCTTGGCCCTGGATCTAGAGAAAAGTTGGTGCAAACGAGACACTGCATCCCAATTAAAAAGCGAATATGGATTTATGATGCATGATCATCTTTTTGGCAAAAACTCAAAAATTGGTTCTCCATGGGTTTGATTAAATATTCTCATGTACCTTTCTTTCATTTGCAGCTATAATCTTTAACCTTTTCCTCCTTGAAATCAATGCCAAATGTGTACCCGAGACACAGGCATCAATATTTCAAAAATTCATTTGGCATCTTAACAGTTTTCCTCCGGTTGACTTTCCCCTTAGGAAGCGCTGCCAGGTCCCTCACAGTGGGGAAACAAAGATGAATATAAGCATGACATCCCCAAGGTTTCTCCTCAGAATGAGCACAGGGAAGGACCACACAGAAATAATACTTGAACTTGCATCCTTGAAAATTGCCCATCCTTGCATCTCTTCCTTGATAACACTTACTAAGCCCAGCAATGCACTGTCCAGGGACCTTCTTATCAGTCCCATGATGGGATGTGCTCCACTGTCCGTGCCTTCATGCCCAAATTCTACAGCCCTCATTTCAGTGGGCTAGCTAGAATGATCTTCCTCCATACTGCAGGTCCTTGTCTTCTCTCTCCTCCCCCATTACTCTTTGTCTTCCTAGCACAGTTCTCCTTGAGGACTTCAGTCCTGAGTGTGGGGAAAAGGCCATGATTGCAAAACCAGAAAGGAATGGGAGCCCCAGTAGAAATTTGGTCCACAAAGTAAACTCCAAACAGAAGAAAGAAAGAAAGAAAGAAAGAAAGAAAGAAAGAAAGAATGGCACAGCTCTTTCTACCCAGATGGCAAAATGGTATGGCTTAACAAAATTAGATATGACCTAGCCCCATAGAGTTTCCCTCATTTGCATAATGGAATGGTATTTAAGACTCATCTTCACCAAAGGAAGACACCTCCTAAGTGGAGAGTCTTCCTTCTCCCTCACCAACTGCCCATTACCCTACATACCCCAGCGATTCTTCTCTACTCCCACTGCTTGTGGACAGTTTCTGGGGGTCTTGCTTCTCATTAGGAAAGTAGGGGAGATACTCCCAGTTCTACCACCAGTATTATAACAGGGCACTCCAATCGACAAACTGGTCACCCACATAGCTTCTCTGTCTTTTCAAAGAAGGTAGGAATGGAAATTGACAGAGGAAACAAGAGGTTTATATATGGTTTGTTCAAATCTAGGGAGAGAAAAATTGCTAAGGGTTTTTTTTTCTGCCTTTCTTGTAGTAAGTCATAATTTTAAAGAAAAGAGAACATGAAAAGCCAAGAAATATGTGTGCTGGATAGTTTTACGTCAACTTAAAAAAAAAAGTTGGAGTCATCTGAGAGGAGGAAATGTCAAGAAAGTACCTTCATAAAATCAGGTTATAGGCATGTGAAACATTTTCTTAATTAGTGATTGATGTGGGAGAGCCCAGCCCATTGTGGGTGGTCCTGGACTCTTTAGAAAGGAGGCTAAGCAAGCCTTAGGGAGCAAGCCAGAAAGCAGCACCCCTCTATGGCCTCTGCATCAGCTCCTGCCTTCAGGTTCCTGCCATGTTTGAGTTCCTGTCCTGACTTTCTTCAATGATGAACAGTGATATGGAAGTTTAAGCCAAATAAACCTTTCTCTCTCCAACTTGCTTTTTGGTCATGGTGTTTCGCTGTAGCCATAGAAACGCTAACTAAGATAAATTGGAACCAGGGTACAGACAGGATTGTGGGGAACGGCTGTGACAGACCTGACTAAGTTGTTTTGGAGAGGATTGTGGAAGGACTTTGGAACTTAGTACAAAAAAAAAAAAAAGTGCCACTGAGTACTCCATGCTTGGGGAGCCATTTTGTAGGAGCTTGGAAGATAAAAATGTTGATGGCAATGCAGAAGTACCTGGCTTGTGAGGTTCAGAGGGAAGATCAAAGACTCCATTGGAACTATTTGTTATTTTGATTTAAGATTCTTTGGTTCTGGTTAGCTGGGGCTGAGGATTCACCTGTGATCAACACGACCCCCGAACTTTTAAAGTGAGACCTTTGCTTTGCTGGGACACTCGACGCTGGTCAGCTGAAGCCAAGAAATTAGCAGCAATTAAGAAGAGACCAGTACCAATGAGGTGAAATCTTCTGGGAAATATTTCCTGAGAGTTAGCAGAGTTCCAGATATGGTCAAGATTGTACTTTGTGCTGGCAGCTGAACTTGGTAGTGTAAGCCACCCAGGTGATACTGGTTTTGAGATGTAAAGGAGTCATGGGGAACAGCTGGAGGTTGGCACTGTGCGAGGCCAGGGGCCGTTGGTGTAGGTGCAGCCTCCCTGGCAGCTAAAGGCTTAGGATTGAAGGGTTCGTGCAGAGAAGTTGAGGTTTCACACCGTGAAGAGTGTCTATGAGAGTCTATTGGCGAAAGTGCAGCCCAGTTACAGTAGAAGACCTCAGCATTGGAGGCGCCAGCACCATGGGATGACCACCAGGAATAGCAGCAGCCCTGGAGTGGACCCAGCTGGAGCCCAGAAGACAGGCTGTGTGTGCTGCAAAGTGCAGAGCTGGACAAGTGACCCAAGTCCCTTAGAGGAGCTCAGATGATCACAAGTAAATCTCAAACACTGGATGTTGAGTATTTGTACCTTTGAAATCTGGCTTTGCTTTGATTATGACTATGCCCTGCTTTTTTCCCTCTTGAAGTAGGAAAGTACTTATTTTTGATTCTACAGTTGCCCACAGTTGATAGATTTTGAATTTTAAAAGACTGCATTTCAAAGGAGACCGAACTTTTAATTTGTTTGAATTTGTAAAGACTGTGGGATTTTTAGTTACTTGTATTTTTAATATTTTTAATATTCATCTTGGGGATGAATGAGAAAGGAAAGTCTGTAGCTTTAGCAGTGATGTGTTTGTGTGTCGAGCTGACAAGGCATCAATTGTGTTGGATGGTTTCACGACAACTGGAGTCATTTGAGAGGAAGAAACCTCATTAAAAAAAAAAAAACTTCCACAAGATAAAGTTGTAGGCAGACCTGGCATTTTCATAATTTGTCATTGATGTGGGAGGGAGGCATCAATATTGACCACCATTGTGGGTAGTTCCATCCATGGACTGGTGGTCATAGGTTCTGTAAGAAAGCAGGCTGAGCAGGCCATGGACAGAAGTCAGTAAGCAGCACCCCTCCATTAGCCTCTGCATCAGCTCCTGCCTTCACATTCCTGACCGATTTGAGGTCCTGACTCCCTTCGATATCAACAGCACTGTGGAAGAATAAGCCAAATAGGCCCTTTCCTCTCCAACTTGCTTTCTGGTCATGGTGTTTCACTGCAGCAATAGAAACCCTGACAATATACACAAGTTAATTTAACCATGCAGTAAGTTCTCAGGGCTGTATGAAAAGCAGTCTTCTCTCAGACTAGAGCTGGGGCTTCAAGCCTCTCCTTCCCCCAGAATGGTATTCCTGAAGAGATTTTAATTATTTGAGATTCATTATTCCAATAGTTTGAAAGCTAATAGGTGGGTGCACATAAGTGTCTCTCTGTCGAACATCTCCTCTCCCTATTCTTCCTTTAGTGTCTAAAGGTTGCTGTACTTAGGCATCTGTCAATTTCTATAGAAATCAACCAGAAATGCATCCCAAACTCAACTTTGGTAGGCTTTTGTTTGTTTGTTTTGGTGGGAGTGTTAAGCTAGACCCATAGCTCGGAAGATTAAGTCTTTGTAACGACAAACACAAGCAAAGGAAAGGACTTGCTGAGGTGTGGTCCTGGTGAAAGTGGAGAAGTGAAGGTTGCTAGATGACAGACAGGAGACCACCTCATGCTCAAACCAAAGAGCTCGGTCAGCACTCCCCTTCAGAGCCGATTCTTGCTTCCCACTCACCCCTGCAACTTTAGAATCCTCAGAGCCAAGAGAAGAAACAAATTTGGAAGGACAGAAGGAAGAAGGTGGTGGTGACCTCTCAGGCTCCAGCTCTCCCTTGTGACCAAGGGAAGAGAGAAGGGACTGACCTGTATGACAAAGGCAGGTGTAAAGAGACTGACCTTAGGTAATGTATCTGAGAGAGAGAAGACCGCCTCCTCATAGTCTAACTCTCTTCCAAACATCTTCCATTCATCTCCCTGAACAGCTTCTCCAGGCTGAGCAACCTCCTTCATGGGCAAGCAGGAACGAGAATGCCCAAGCACCTGGATCCCCTGAGGTTACCATGGCTCAGGAATCCAGGGGTTTCTCCTTCTTCAAGCCTCAGCCTGACAATTCAAGAAGTTCCAAGAACTTTCTGGAAGTGGAGCCAGGTGACCCATTTGAATGAGTGATCTGCAGTAATTCTGCAGCCATAAAAGAATGTGTTCATTTATAATTTTATCAAGCTGCAGTTTATAGCCTACTTAATAAAGCTATTAGCTACATTACAGCCTGTTATTCTTAACAAAACCTTTAATGACTCCTATGGACTTACAAGTCATGCGAGGAGTATGATGATGTCAGAGTTGTTATCCTCCCTTACAAATGAGAAATGTGTCTTTAGCCCAAATTCACAGACTGTGAATTGAACAGTAATCCTGGGGCAAGTTCAAAGGCTGCGTTGAGCTTCTTCTAGGCTCCTGCCCGTGTTTGACCAACCCAGGTCAAGTTTTTCCTTTGCTAGTGGAGTTTCTCTCACCTGCATAATAGTTAAGGGATAAATAAAGATTATGGGCTACTGTTTATGATTCTGTTTCTTTCTGACAAGGCTAAAAATGTCTTAAAAGTTAATCCTAGTGAGTTACTCACTCCTGTATCCACCCTTGTATCTGACGTTCGGCATTCTAGACTGTAGGCACCTGATATACACTACATATTTGTGAGTGGATGAGCAAGAATTCCCTTTACAGGAAGTGTGTTATTTCATCTTAACTGCTGTGCCTCATTTCCCAACTCTCTGTGTGCTTGGTTTATTCTAAGGCATTGGTTCTCAACGTTCCTAACGCTGCCGCCCATCAATACAGTTCCTCATGTTGTGGTGACCCCCCCCAACCTTAAAATTACTTTTGTTGCTACTTCATCACTGGAATTTTGCTATCGTTATGAATTATAATATAAATATCTGATGTGCAGGATACCTGATGTGGGACCCCTGTGGGTGTTGTGACCCACAGTTTGAGAACCACTGGTCTGAGGCATGATTTCAAGCTACATGTAATAATTTGCAGTGATATAATCGTTGAGTGAAAATCAAAACTAAACAAAAATATATCTTATTAAATGTTCTTATGCTAAGACACACTTTTTTTGTTAACCAAATAGAAAACATGAAAGCTGATGGTATAAACAAGAACATAATTTTTTTTGACCCTTTAAACACCAGATTCTACCAGACAGGATAACTGTGGATATCATATATTCCTAAATTAAGGTAACATGACATAAGAAGTTAGATTGGTAAAGGAAACTGACCACTGAGAAAAATAAGCCACTATAGATTATTTGCGTAATTTGAAATCTCTGGACCAATTTAAAGCATAGAAAGTTTACCAGTGAGTCCCTTCTCAGTGTCAAAGTTGACATGTAGATTTGGTTGGGCTCTGCTCAAAAAGTTTCAGAGGTGCTGAAATGTGACCTGGGCTTTGAAAAAATTCAGTACCTAGGATGGAGAAGAAGAAACTCCAAGGGACAACTGCAGGTTAGACCTGCGGAGAAATCCAGGACCAGGGCAAAACAAGCTTCAGGCTGATGCTATTTTCCTACCCACACACACCTACCTCTTTGTCATTCTGTGAGGCCAGGCTTCAACTCTACTGAACTGCACCAGCGTTTTCTCTCCGCCCTAATATATCTTAGAGTGGCTGCTGCAGAGGCTGCTCGTCCACATGACACACAGATATCTCTAATTCTATCTTGGAAATAAAACTACTTAGCCACCAGGCTATAAACACAAGTGGTATCCATCTTCCCACGAAAGCCCTTCAAGGAAAGTTGCTTATCGTCCTCCTCCAGTCGGCTGACTGTGAGCGGATCTTGAGATCAAACTGTTGCTGAAGATAACAGAGCCCAGGAGTTAGGGAGTGGGAGCTGCTGACAACATGGGATTCCTCAGAAGCTCTGGACTATCCCCAGACACACACACACACACTCACATTCTCTCCCGTGTATGTGTGTGTGTGTGTGTGTGTGTGTGTGTGTGTGTGTAAAACAGCACAAAACACGGAACAGGAAAAACAACCTTCTACTGTTTGGTCTTTATTTAATTTTTACTGTCACTGCCTTTGCTGCTGGAGCTGGTGAAAGTTTTACACTTCAGGGGTGGAACTGACCTTATTTTTTTTAAAAAAATTAGTTTTGGTAAATTAAAAGGAGAAAGTCGCTGTGGTGCTTAAAAATTAAAGCGATGCAAATAAAAATAATGACATCTAATTTTTTTAAACAAGTTCTTTAAAAAGGAAGAGAAAGTCATAAAATTTAATGATTACCAAACTTCAGGGAAGCAGGGAGGTCTGTGGTACTGTTACAAATGGACCTGTCTGGTGAAGAACTCTGGCCACTGCCTCTACTTTCCTCTCATTTATTCGTATTAAAAGCAGTCAGGTAGTTCATGGGACACTATAAAACACACACCAAAGTCGATGAACTCCAAAGTTAAAATACTTACTTTGACTTTTTCAGAGTAAGCAAATAAATAAGTAAATAAAATGCCTATTTTCCCGATTCAGAGTAAGGACTTAGGTGTTAAGCACCCTATAGGATTCCAGAGTTCTTATGAATTGTTCTACTCTACAAGAGAAATCTCTCCAGCCGTTCTCCTATGCCTGACTCATCAGTCTACTGAGTATGCGCAAAGGATATTTACATCTTTTTTGCAGAGGTGCAGAGCCAGAGAATTAGACTCTGATCTCAACGCTCTGGTTAAATGCAGCTCCCTGGAGCCCTGGGAGAAGCCAGCACATCCGTGCCATGAACTGCCGTGCCTGGGAGGAATGAAAGGGAAGAACAGTGCTCTGCCCAGGCACAGGGACCAAATGACCTCTAGCTAAACCCTCAAGCTGAAATCAATCCCTCCTTTCTTCCTTCTCCAGGTTGTTTCTGTCAAGAGTTTTATTGCAATGACAAGGACAGAAACTGGAACTTTGGAGGTCAGAGGTGAAAAGGATCAAGATGAAGCTCAGAGTAAATGATTCTGAAATAAAGCAATAAACAAGTTAGAGCCATAATTCTTTAGTTGGTCACCATGTGGCTGACTTTGGCTAGTGGAACGAGGTAAGTGGGTTGCAAGCAAAGACTTCAGGAAATGCTCCATTGGAGCTTGTTCTATCCTTCTCCTTCCATGAAGTCTTTCCACTGCCATCGGAACAAGCCGGGGAAAACACATTGGAAGACAATGGGCTGTTTGTAGAAACGCCCCAGTGGTCCCAGACAAACAGAAAACAGCCTAACCAATAACCCGCTAACCGGCATAGAAGAAAACACCAGTTATCCATTCCCTAGAATCACTCTGATGTATTAAGTCACTGCATCTTAAGGTGCGGTTCAAAGAGGAGTACGTCTAGCAAGGGGACACCAGGGCAGGTGACAGTGATGTAGAGAAATGTCTAGCAAGAGTGCTGCCAGGTATGAGAGCCGGGATCTCATGCTAAATAATTTGTAGAGGGAGACAATGATCGTTGGGATCCAGGAAGAAGAAAATACCACGACTTAAGTCCAGTAGGGAAATTAAAGATGGAAACCAAAGCATGGATGATACCTTATGGGATGACATGGGATAAAATGGGGGAATGAAAGAAGGAGTTAGGACAACTCATCAGAACAAACCTCTCAACAAGAAAGAGCCAGACATTCTTTGTTAGTGGGTAGCTAACAAATTAACTGGGTGCTTAGTGGAAACACTGAGCAGGGATCTATGAGGTGTGGTCCTGGGCTCTGCGGTGTTAACAAACTACTCCAAGAGTTTTGCGATGATTAGCCCTGCACATTAGTGGTAGACATGAACTCCGTTCAAGTAGTTAAAGTATTTTGTAAGCAATGGGCGTTCCGTCAGGTCCAGCGTAACCAAGGAATAGCTAGGATTCTAAAATTAGGTATCCATGAAAATCCCACAGGGGAAGGTCTAGAGAAAGGCCTTAGGAATTAAAAGCACTAGCCGCTCTTACCCAGGATCTAGGTTGGGGTCCCTGATCCTACATGGAAGTGAGGGTTCAAAGAAACAAAAACCAGATGAATAAACAACCCCTCCTCTAAACAAAGCAACAAGAAAACAAGATAGACAGCGTCTGAGGGACAACGGCGGAAGCTGACTTCCGACCTACACATGTGTGCAAGCACACTCTGACACAGGTGCTTTCACGTAAACACAGGTACCCATGCACGCGCACCGCATTAATAATTTGGGGGAGGGGAATCTGAATTTCTGGAAGTGGTGTCTAGGTATCATAAATGCTCCCCAGATGATTAAATTACAGAGTGGGAAATCCTGGAAGAGATGATACGATTCCTAAAGCAAGACTCCATCACATTTCTGAGAAATGAGAATGAAGTGCAGAAACTCTCAGAACGTCATCTTCATATATTTAGTGATTGATCTAAACTGCTATTAACCTCAAAGATCATATTAGGACTTGGTGACTAATGGCTCTTTCTGAGTCAAAAATGAAATCGCATTTATTTTCATGATGTAATAAAAGTCAAGTGAGCATTAACTCAGACCCCATGAATCAGCAAGTGCGGTCATTTGAGCGGAGTGGAGTTATCTATGGAAATAGATGTGAAGTTGTCACACACGATTTTTTTTTGAGATTTGGGGTTGAAGTTTTTAAACTACTTAAGAAGAAAATAAAATTCTGGGGAGAGGTCAGCCTACTGATCAAGTGAGTAACGCCAGCCTTACCTGTGAGACAGTAAGGAACAATGGGGAACTGTCACAGATTAGATTTGGTGGAGGAGAGGGACATTTATGACAGCCAATCCCCCTAAAAAAATTAAAGCTCATAGGTTGACGATTTATGAGCTCTGAGTCACACGAGAAGCTTTTATAATAGAGATATAAATGTAACTACAGAGCTGTGGAGAAGGGGCCGTTCAGGAAGGGGTAATCATGGAGCCATTTTAAAGACTAAGAAGGTTTTCATCTTACGTTTCCTCCTGTGATTATTTCACACACACACAAATGAAAAGGGTAGTAGGAATGCCAGTGTGCTCTTCATTAAGACTCTAAATCTAGCGACACCCCTAGAACATTTTCTCTGAAATGTTATCTAATGTCTATACTTTATTTAAATGTCATCAGCTGGTAGGGCCCTTATGCCTGAAGGCATAGGTTCAGTGTTCAGTACTGCCCAAAAACCTAAACCGTCCAAACAAAACCCAGATAACACCAGCTGTCCTGCCCTATGATGCCTTTCCTAATACTAGACCCGTGTCCTAAAAACTGGCCTTCTAAGTTGATGTTTGTGATTCATGACCTTGACATATTAAAGGGTGTTGCTCCGTTATTTTGTAGCACGGCCCTTAGCCTGAGTTTGTCTGATGGCTTATGATTTAAAATCAAGTTATAAACTTTAGGGACAAGTAATGAGGAGTGATGCCCTATCCATCCCAGTGCCTTGTAGCCAAGGAGATGTCAGAACATGTGAGATTGTATTATTCTTGGAATGGTGGTCACTAGTGTCTGCCATGTTTCTCTATTATAATAATGTTGGCTTTCCTTTGATATTAACATTACAGTGGTTGGTAGGTATTTTGATACTATATTTGCATTCTGTATCTTTTTTTAAGATGTAGCTATTTTTATTCCTAGAACTAGAATTACAGATGTTATTAAGGCTGTCAGCCTTAATGTGGGTGCTGGGAATTGAACCTGGGTCCTCTGCAAGAGAAGCCAATACTCTTAACCACTGAGCCATGTCTCCAGGCTCCAACACTGTTTTTTATTCTTTTGACAACTAATTTTGTCACTCATAGTGATTCTTTTCAACAATTACAATAGTGTTTACCAAAGAGTGTATGTTCATTTATAAGATTAGATTACACTTTATTGCTCTCTTCTTTGCAGGGGTATTTATCCTATTTCAGTATAGTCTCATGGATTTTTACCTAACTCTGTAGGTACCAATACAATATTATCAATATTTTGTGGCTTAATGTGTCCCAGATGGAACTATTCTGAGTTCTGAGTTCCATCAAGTATATGACTGCGTCCCTTCACATATCCCCATTGTTCTCTCTCTCTCTCTCTCTCTCTCTCTCTCTCTCTCTCTCTCTCTCTCTCTCTGTGTGTGTGTGGGGGGGGGGTTGTTTTTGTTTTTTTGTTTTAAGTACTTTTGTTTTGGGCATCTGCAACATTCCATGTTAGTCTGTATTTTACCTCTCAGGCCTAAAATCGGGCATTTTTCCAAAGAACTTTGGCAGCTTTTATTGAAGAATAAATTCAAGTACTAAGATCTGGGCAGTCATTGTGTTCATTGGTAATGGACATCACTGGTCCCGGACTCTGTACAAAAAGATCCAGGGAATATGTGTGTGATGACACAGAGATGAATCTGTATTGACTCATCACTATATTTCTATGTGTGTCTTTAAGTTTATAAATACAGAAACCATGTGTTTATGTTTCTATCTCCAGTATTAACCCAACACCAGAGTTCATTGTAGCTTAGTTTTTTTTTTCTCATTTGTAACTTTCTCTAATTGTGAGAAACCTGGGTTTCATTTCCCATTACTGCATTAATTTAATCCTACATACTCTTGAATTTGTTTATAAAAGTTACAAATATTTATATTTCATGAACACATTTTCAAAATTATTCTTGCCTGAGTAAATGATACTCATGGTATGCCCATCAAACAGACAACTAAAGAATTGTGTAGTGACTACTGTTGGGTTTCAGTCTATGTATAGCTTTTTGTGATTGAACAAGCCATGGCTGAAGCAATTTAACCAATCACCAACATATTCAACATACAATAGGAAAAGGAACAAAACTGACTTCAATAAAAGGAATTCCAGTAATACAAGAAGAATTAGGAAAACACACATATGCACCTACAAGTACACGGGGGTGTGCCTTCTCATGCATGTGCACGTAAGTGCACACGCATGCATGCACACACACACGAATCTACAAGACACAGTTCCCTTGGAATGGGTTGTGACTTGTGCATGGACTTGAAGAAGCCCAGTCAGGGTGAACCTTCATACTGACTTGGAAATGGCAGCCCTGGTGACTCTCAAACCTCAACATCATGGTCTCACAAGGATCTGGCAGTGCATGGGTATTTTTTGGCAGTCAAACTGGAAGCTTCGTGTTTTCTTCCTTGGGAGCTGTTTCTTTGTCCATTGACCTCTATAGGCATTTGTGGGATTGTCTTTTAACCTGACTGCTGAGTTTGAGCATCCACTTTTCTTTGAGTATGACTTGAAAGAATCTGAGGTTTCTTAAGGCTTGCTACGCACAGGCTGGTTGGGTCAGACTCATTTCTCCCGTGTGGTGGCTTGAAAGAAAGTGGATGCCTGAGTGAGTGACACTATTAGGAGGTGTGGCTTTGTTGGAGTAGGTGTAGCCTTATTGGAGGAAGTGTGTCACTGTGGGGGTGGACTTTGAGATCTCCTGTGCTCAAGCTATGCCCAGTGTGACACAGATTCCTTCTGCTGCTTGTGGATCAAGATGTAGAACTCTTAGCTCCTTCTCCAGCACAATGTCTGCCTGCATGTCACCTGCCATGATGATGATGAACTAAACCTTTGAAACTGTAAGCCAGTCCCAATTAGATATTTTCCTTTATAAGAGTTGCTATGGTTGTGTGTCTCTTCACAGCAATACAAACCCTAACTAAGACATCTAGCAATATAGGTCCATTATACACTTGCTCATCACTGGTGACTGGTCACTCTTCCAGGATAGCAACCACAGACACAGAGCCTCTCTCTGATCATTAGCCACCGAAGTGACATATTGTGGATTAAAGGAAGTGCCTAGACAGTCCTGCCAGTGGTGCTGGGTGATAGCTGGAATCTGATTGAGAAATGGAGACTGTTAGAACAGGGTCTATCCTGGTAGCGAGTGGTATGCCAAGATTTTCTGCTGTCTCACAAGAGGCTCTGTCCTATGGTCACTCCCAAAAGCCTCCGTGTGATTGTTCTCACAGCTGCCTCATCTGCTTTGGCTTATGGAGACTGCTTAGTGGGAAGGATTGGGGAATGGCTGGGGGAGTTAGGTTTGTTTTCTGCCCAAACCTTAGTTTCTAATGTACTTGTTCAAGCTTTACTTTGGAAGGAGGATTCTGTCTTTGCTGACTTCTGGAATGTAGTCCTGTTGGCTTGCAGTCCATGCCCAGGAAGGAGCTCCATAAGTAAAGCTGTACATTCTTGCTGCTTTGCTTTTAGGTGGCTACAACATTTTTTTAAAAAAAGATTTTATTTATTTATTATGCATACAACATTCTGCCTCCATTATGACTGCAGGCCTGAAGAAGGTGCCAGATCTCATTACAGATGGTTGTGAGCCACCATGTGGTTGCTGGTAATTGAACTCAGGTCCTCTGGAAGAACAGTCAATGCTCTTAACCACTGAGCCATCTCTTTAGCCCCTGGCTACAACATTTTAAAGTTATATCTTTATTTTAAGATTTCCTCAAAGTCCTAAATCTCTTGTATCATTTTCCATGATGCACTTTGTAGGTTTACAGTCTGAATCACAATGGCCACTTCTGTTCAGACAAGTCTACATATTGATGTTTGTATTTAATATCATCCCACTCCTGGAACCAAATCCTATGTCTGCTAGAGAGTTCGATATCTAAAATAAACAGAAGGCCGGGATCCAATCAGCTTTAGCAATAAAGAAATTCATTCATTTTTATTTATTTGTTTTTTAAAGGATTTATTTACTTATTTTAAATACAGCATTCTGTCTGTACATATGGCTGCAAGCCAGAAGAGGACATTAGGTCTCATTACAAACAGTTGTGAGCCACCATGTGGTTGCTGGGAACTGAACTCAGAACCTATGGAAGAGCAGCCAGTGCTCTTAACCTTTGAGCAATCTCTCCAGCCCCTTGTTCACTTTTATAACTGAAGTCAGAAATGAGGTAAGACTCAGAGTCTACTGACTTTGGTGTGGGATTCCTTTATCTGTGTCCTTACCTCCATGTTAATTCACCCATAAGCTCACTCCATCCCATTGACAAAATGGTTCTAAAAGTTCCCTGAACATCACCATCCTCTAATTCTGCAAGGAAAAGCAGAAAAATAATCTTTTGACTAAAGCATTGCATGCTAGAGTCTGCTGGGGCTGCCTAGATTTCTTGAGCATGAGAAATAAACAGGAGGTTAAACATCATGGGTTAAACCGACCAATGGCAGCCCTACTAGTGGTATTTGAGAATAGTAGGGATCTAATTGAGGAAAGAAGACTGGTAGAAATGGGGAAGTGTGTTCTGGTTGGTCTCTAGGGTTCTTCATTAACTGTTGCTAGGCTATCAGGCTTTCAAAGTTAGATTTATATTATGTTATACAATGATGGCCTTAGAGGCTGGATGATGACTCAGGGGTAAAGTGCTTGCTGTGCAAGGATGAGGACACGAGTTCAGATCCCAGAACCCTTATAGAAGCCGAGTGAGGCGTGCACATCTGTAACCCTAGCGTTAGGGAGCAGAGATGGCACATCCCAGAAACTTCCGGCCAGAAAGGCTAGCACAAACAGTGACCTCCAGGTTCAGTTAGAGGACCAGTATCGAACGATAAGGACAAACAAAAGAGAGCAATAAAGGACACCCAGCATCAACCTCTGACCTCCACATGTGCATGCATGGGCCAAGTGTACCCTCATATTCACGGACGCACACACCAAACACATTCAACACGAAATTATACTTTAAATAATCTTACTTTGTCTCTCCAAAGACTATTGCTTGTAGTACAATGCCTGGCATTAATGAACATTTTTTTCTTTATGAACTAAAAGCAATGCATCGTGTTTATCCCGAATCTCTGAGACCTGGAAGCACAGTGCTTCAACCCTCCAGGGCATGAGTGCTTCATCTGAGATGTCTGCACACAAAGCTTCCCAGCTGGTAAGTGAAGAGCTAAAGCCTGGACTCAGACTTGCTGACTCCACAAATGCATTCCCAATGACTCGAAGCTGCTCTGATGTGTTAAAATAACCCCTCCGAACTTTACAACAGCTGTGTTCAGAATACGTGCAGGAAATACATAAAACTCCTAGCAGCCAGTATCCAAAAAGTCATTTGGAAGATCAGCAAGAGTCTGAAACTGGCTCAAGCTGATCTTTGCTTTACTGACCTGTAGCTATCAAAGCAAGCAAGAATATCGATACAGAGACAGAAATTACCAAAGCCTTTTTACCAATAGGATGATCTGAGCTTGTGGAGAAAGTAATACATAGAGAAAGATGAGGGAGGATGAGTTCTGCTCATATGGTGACTCAATGCTGATTCATCTCTGACTTCAATTATAAAGATGAACGTGTTTCTTTATTGGCTCAAAGTGAAAAAAATCATATTCTGCCATTAATTTGGAAAACTAGAGTTGACCTAGCGCGGTTTCTTATTTCGCTATGGCAATGCTGTCAGGCACACTATAATTTTGCTTACTGTGTTGGCTTTGTTGACAATAACTCCTCTTGATTTGATAGTTCGGTGGACAGATGTGAACAATTAAAAAAAAAAATAAAACACCTAACCTTAACTGATTGTTCAACACAAGTGAGGTATTTTCTTTACTCAGTTGTACATTTTCAAATGTATCTATTCATTGAACATTTGTTGACTAACTTCAGTGTTATGGACATCATGGTAGCTGGTAGGTAGATAGCATTTTGCTCTCTAAGGAGACAGCTATGCTTCAGTTAAGATGAAGATCAGGAATCCGAAAAACCTGAGCTCAAATGCTAGCTTTGCCACAGGCTGTGAGATACTGGGCGTACATAGCCAATTAACTTATTTATGTCTTATCTTCTTCGTTTTGTGAAATTACATATGCAGTTGCTTCGTGTGGCTTGTGAGATAGGATGGTGTTGTACTTGCTACATCTAAAACTGTTCCTGACATTTAGTTCCATGTACTTTGTGTTACCAGCTGGTCCCTAACCTCAAAGAGCTTACAATAAGGTCGAGCAAACAGAATTAAGTCTGGACACTTAATTTCCCCTCAAATGCACTGAGATAAGTGTTATTTTCTCCACTTTTGCAAGCAAGGAAGTTATCATTTTCAATAGTTCATGCAAGGCCTCAGTTAGTGAACAAATGGGCCAGAATTAAAAAAAAAAATTCCATGACAGTGAGTTTGAAGCCTGTATTCTGACCAACATCTGGATGAGAAATAGAGATGGGGCTTCTAGTCTTTATTTTAGAACAATACATAAGCCCTGGAGAGCTTTTTTTAGAGTATCAGACACGAAGAACCACATTTTAATTTGCTTGAATCAGGATATCAGAAGTATGTTCAAAATCTCCCCCAAGATTTAAATGGCTATCCATCTCAAGACTTTCCCTGCAGAAACAATCTGATTTTTCCATGTAAGATAGCAATCATCAAGACGAGACTATTCTGGTAGAAGCAGTGACATTCCAGAACTTTCTCCCACTGTGGTTCCATGGTCTGGTCACCTCTATGTAAAGTAGGAGAAAAGGCAATGTAAACAGTGCTAGCCTTGCTGAAGGTTATTGCCATGGGTTACAAGATACCCTTCGGTACCCATGTAGCATCCCCAGCACTGTGTGGGAGGATGTGAAAAAGAATGGTGGGAATCCACTCTCCCCCATCCATGTTGGCTTGACAAACTAAACATCATCCTTCCTTCACACATGGAGGAAGGAACAGCTTGGGAAATGGCCCAAACAGATGCAGCTGTTCTCTGTTTCTGGAGAGGATGCCAATAACATTTTGTTCCTTGGGGTTCCCAAGAATGAACATGCGTGCATAGCCATAAAAACAAACAAACCCATAGGGAGAATTATCATATTAACCAATATGTCATATTGACATTTTTTAAAGCTCATTAAATAATAGCGTATATTCTGATCTTTATTCTTTCCGGACTTTCTGTTGAGACTCAACCTTGGGAAGGAGGGCAGTTCATCAGCCACAGATGTCCTCTGGGCTAGGCAACCCCGCAGGGGTTAACTTTCTGTAGCTCCTTGAACTGAGATAATTTCAGAAATTCATCTTAAAGGCTGGTTCAAGAGCACAGACACAGCTGAGGATGACCTTGAACTTCTTATCCCCCTCCCCCCGCCTCCACTTCCTGAGTGACAGCATTGCAGCCACGTACCAAACCCAGTTTATACATGCCAGCAAGGACTCCACCTATTGAGCTACATCTCTAACCCCATCTCCGGACTCTAAACTCTCAATTTACTCCATTGAGTCAAATGGAAGCAGAGATGTTCCAATACAAACACAGGCTTTGGGTTCTAGTGACGTGTTACTAAATGTCATCTTCACTATGTTGCCTCATCGCTGGGGTCCAAGAAGGACGTGCGTGAGAGCGGCAGGGAGCTACTGACTATGGTGGCAATGATTCTTCCTCGTTATTTGTCACTTTCCCCTAGCCTCAGGCAGCGGGCAGTGCTGAGCCTTCTAAATCCAGTTTCAGCACAGACCAACCCTCCAATGTTCAGGAGTCGACTAAGACCATGGCTACCCATCACAATCAGCCAGGGAAGAGTGACCGCAAACAGAGATGGGTTAGAACATTCCCTAGGCCAGCACTGTCGAACAGTAGCATAATGTGGCCTAATGCAGAGCTTAAAATAGTCTAATAATTTCAATAATGCATTTTAATTAGCTCAACATATCAAAGCTATAAAAAGTGAATAATGAGACAGTTCTTTGTTGTTTTGTTATTGGATCTTCAAATTCAGGTGTGCGTGCATATTATCCTTACAGCATCTCTCAGTTTGGCCCACTGTAAGTCACATGCTTAGTAGCCAGTTATGTTTAATTAATACCTTATAAGACAGCACAAACCTGGCCCATCTCAACACAAATGCTAGGTGGTGCACTTAATTCATACAATATGTATGAATATGTATCACATGAAATACACAAATATGTATCACATGAAAAGTTCTGATGCTTCCTGATTACTTGGCATTGAATTTGCAGCAAGATGGTCTCTCTCTGTGTGAAGAACAGGCGTCAGTAGGTAAGACAACAGAATTTTCATTGGATAACAATGGTCAGAGAATATAATTGGCTCTAGGATCACAGTAGTGATAAAAAACTTTGGAGCCTAAGAATCTTCTGGATGGATATAGTTATGCAAAGAAAGCTGTCTGTCTGAAATGCTGTGTGCACTGATCCAGCTAGGAGCTCTTGAGGATGCAGGGAGAGCTAGAAGTGGAGAGTATCTGGAGTTTAAAATCAATGTGTATCTGAGCACCTGTTGTGAGCTTCCCACATCCTACGAATGGTGGTTGATACAAAAAAAGATTAAGTGAAGAATCTATTAGACTTGAATGTAAATAAATAAATAAATATGTCTTGGGTTTGGTTCCTCTCTAAATAAGGATTTAAGTTTATATAAAGAGTGGTCGGAAGAAACAAAGAATGGAGAATTGAGGGCAGGTAGACTAAGTCTGGGTGCATCTGTGAGATACTGCCCCAGGCAATCTGTACTTGAACCCCCTGGCTTCCTTCTAGCAATCATGCAGAAAGCACTTCAAATAGGAGCTACTGAGGAGAACAGGAGCTAGGGTATTTATCCTCCACTGCTCTTCTCTGTGCTAATTCCAAGCACTTCTGGCCTGGCCTACTCTTGAGGTGAACTCATTCAGGTGAGGTAGCACCCTGAGAAGAATGGCGTCTGCTGACTGGCCTCGTGCAGGCCTCTCAAGCTCTCGTTTGATTCCTGTAGGCCGAGTCTGGCAGAGGCGGGTCCTGTCAGATGGACTAGCTCTTAAAGTCTTCTGCGATTCATTAAAGATATCCTCTGCTGCCACCTCAGATACAAATGTTGTCTGCTACCCCTTGGGATCCCCCTCCGAGCCCTACCAGGGGGTAGCTCTGTCAACCTTTCTCCCATCAAATTTTTGCAAGCACTGTTCTTTCTCCAAACTGGGGAATGTTTATTGAACTGTGCTAAGAATTTCCTGGCGCCTTGGCAATATTGGGATTCTGAAGTTATACAAGTGACTAGTTTAGGGATAAACCAGCAAGACTTAGATTTATTCTCTCCTCTGGTAAACACCTCACACTCTTCCCCTTCGCTTCCCCCATCGTGCATGTGATTTGAGTCAAACAGCAGAACGAAAGAATGTGTACGCAGTAGCCTTCTCAGAAGCTTCCATCAGCACGATCATCTTCATGACAGGTGCAGGTGGAAGTTCTATATGGTGCTCAAAAGTGCTTCTGTCCTCTTTTTTATTGATATTTATTGAGCTCTGCATTTTTCTCTGCTCTCTTCCCTTCCTCTCTCCTCCCCTTCAACCCTCTCCCATGGTCCCCATGCTCCCAATTTACTCAGGAGATCTTGTCTTTTTCTACTTCCCATGTAGATTAGCTCCATGTATGTCTCTCTTAGGATCCTCATTGTTGTCTAGGTTCTCTGTGATTGTGATTTGTAGGCTGGTTTTCTATGCTTTATTAGACAAAACAGCAGCCTATAAAATGGGAAAAGATTTTCACCAACCCCACATCAGAGAGAGGACTGATTTTCAAAATATACAAAAAACTCAGGAAATTGATCATCAAAAGAACAAATAATCCAATAAAGAAAATGAGGTACAGACCTAAACAGAGAACTCTCAACAAAGAAATCTAAATGACTGAAAGATTTAAGGAAAAGCTCATCATCCTTAGCCATCAAAGAAATGCAAATAAAAACAACTCTGAGATTCCATCTTACACCTGTAAGGATGGCCAAGATCAAAAACACTGATGACAACTTATGCTGGAGATGATGTGGGGAAAAGGGAACACTTCTGCATTGCTGGTGGGAGTACAAACTGATTTCTGTCCTCTTAATGAGGTATTTTTCTTGTCGAAAATATGTGGACCTCAACTTTAGGACCTGTGCCTGAAGCAGGACTTGATGTGTGGGATATTCTGTGACAGATGTCAGAGGCAGCCACCTCCCCAGGTGAAGTGCAACGCTGCTAAGACATACTGAGAGCCATCCAGTTTCCCTGATCTCGCCTAACATTTGGGTTTAATTTTCATAAATTTAACTTGTGTTACTTTCCCCTGACGATTAAAAGCAATTCCTAAGTTGTTTTCAAAGTGGGAAAAGTGTTTTCCTCATGTATAGGCTTATAAAAAAAAAATAAGTCAGATGCCACATAGAAAACCAATCTCAGGATCCTTCACCCTACCCCTGTCCTGGTAATTTAATGTTGCGGAAATCTTACCAAAACTGCAATCTGAACATAATCATTAAGAAGCAGCCCCCCCTTCCTTCAAGAGTGCCTAGCCACAAGAAACATTCAGTGAATGAAGCTGGATTCCCACACTAAATGATTTCCATTTCCACCCCAGGGAGGGGAAGGCAGGGCAATACCATGGAAATATATTTTTAAATGCCAGTGAGACTTTAAATTCAAAGTCATATAAATCTCTCCCTTTCTTTGATGTATGGCAGAGAGGTCTATGCTGAAGCCATTCCCTCTGTGCCGTTTCTTTTTTCCCCTCTGAGTCCGTGTGAATCATCAGAGCTATAAAACTATATGACTGAACACTGATAATTACATGACTCTTAACTGGCAGAGAACAATGCCTTCGGCTTTCGGATGGAGCCGACTTCCTCCGCCATAGATTTTCTGTCAGCCTGCAGTCACAGGGTCTGATGTTCTGTCTCTGTAGAGGACTCGGTATGGAGGTCTGGTTACCACCAAGGCTAGGAGGGCAGCTGGCTGGAGCCTTCCCAGAATTCCTGATCCGACTAGGCCGCTGCCCAGACAAGGCAAGCAGCCCTTTCCAGGACTGGCACTGACCAGCCTTCTGCACCCCCAGGGCGCCGCAGCCCCCCCCCCCAGAGACCAGCCTTCTGCACCCCCAGAGCGCCACAGCCCTCCCACTGACCAGCCTTCTGCACCCCCAGAGCGCCGCAGCCCTCCCACTGACCAGCCTTCTGCATCCCCAGAGCGCCGCAGCCCTCCCAGAGACTTGCCCTTTGAGCCAGCACTGTGGCAGGATGCCCGGCCGTGGAAGGACAAGCCTGCTCTCCTTCCGCTCTCACATGACATCAGTCAGCACAAGTGCCAAAGCCCAGGAGATTGCTTTAATAACTGTGATTTAGTCTTTCCCTCAAAATGAAAATAGTGTGCCTTTTAGTTGTAGCGTGTTCCCTCAACAACAGTCTGCAGTACCTTTGCAGAGCAGGAAGGCTGGGGCCCAATGACTGAAGCCAGTCAGAGGCAGGTCCCACTTCCACCATCCTGCTTAAAGACATAGCGATATGTGATTGCTGGGGAGGAGATTTTCATTCAGTTTCAGAGCCAGCAACTATCAAGGCCATGTCTTCCTTCCTCACCCCCAGAGAGTACCAGAGGGCAGGAGTGGTCTGTGCCATTTTTTAAAGGTTTGTTTATTTATTTATTTGCTTGTTTGTTACAAAAGCAATTTGTGTTCATCATAGAAGACTGGGGAGACACAAAAAGCATGAAGAATGAAAGGAAAAAGCATTCATTTCTCAGCCAGACATGACTGCTGGCAACACTTGGAGGGACGGACAGTCTCAGATGCTTGTTTGAAAAGGGACACATGTAAAATATACCAGCTGTAATGTCTCGTTTCATCTTCTTCCTAACTATAAAAGTAATACATACTTATTACAGAAAAGACAGGAAAACCATCATAAAAAATTTAAAAGCATCCAGCAGTCTCACCCAGGAAGAGGTAACCATTACAAAGCAATTTTACTGAATTTGACATTCAAAAACTCAAAGTCACAAAAACCTCCAAGGCAAGGTCAGAAAAACAGTCCTTTGCCATGTCTGCATTTAGAAGCCTGGCTGATTTGTCTATGCTATCTCTTTGTTTCATAAGTATAGGCTAGAGTTTCCAATTAACTTCTCAAGAATCGTTTTGGGATCAATACTATGACATTAGCTGGGAATTTACAATGTTCAGAAAGAAACCTGCAATCTCGAGGCCACGAACCGCATTCACTCAGTTTGGCTTTCTCCTTGCCGGGCCAGACCACAAGAATCTGGGTCCCCATGAAAATAGTGGAAGGTGGTTTTGGCCAGAGAAGCAGAATCAAGCTTTATCTGTGCCAGAGAATGAGAGGAGCTGACACACACAGGCGTGTGTCGGAGCCCATTACACCCCTCTGCATCACCCAAATCAGACAGGCTAATTCCAGAGCAGGTGCTGACGGCATTGGGTAAGGAGACGGCTCTCTTTGCTCAGGATATGACATGAAATTTCTTGGAAATTATTTTTTCCCTTAATTTCTACCATTCTTTTAAAATTGATGATGGCAGGGGACTGGGAAAATAGCTTCACGGGTAAAGTGTCTGCCTTACAAAGCTGATGCCTAGAAGTGGTGGCAGGCACTTGTGTGGGGGGTGGGGGTAGACACAGGTGGATCTCCAGAGCTTGCTGGCTATCCTGCCCAACCTCCGCGTTGAGTTCCAGACCATGCCACTGAGAAGCCCTGTACCAGACAGGAACCAAAGCCACAGAGAAACCCTGTCTCGAAAAAAACAAAAAAAAAAAAAATAAAAAAATAAATGGCAGATGGCATCTTATGAGTGGCATTTGAGGTTGTCCTTCAGCTTCCACATTTCTGTGCACACGCATGTGTGCACACACACACACAACACACACACTGAGGGTAGGCATGGATAATGATTCATCATTACACTAAATAACTACCTCACTGTCACGGCTGTCCATACATAAACTGGTCACTGCGTCCTGATCAGCTAAACAGAAAACTCCATGTTTAGAGGTCAAAGTGTTCTGCTACTACCGGACAAGAGGTCTTCATGTCAATATCTAAAACACATGGCGTTTTGGGTCATGGCTTCAAAGACGCACCTTGACATTCAGAGACTCACTAAACCAGCTAAACGAAACAAAACAATCCAGTAGATGAAAACATTAGGCACACTCTCACCCTGTTCCAATCCACTGCCGTGTCATGGAATCATTCCCAGAGTTCCTTAAAGCCTGCCTGTTGGCCTGTTCTGTGGAGAGAGGAGTGGTACCACCATCCATGCAGTGGCCCCTACGCAAATCCCATGACCTCATTCTAGACACCTTCAGTCTCATGTCCCATACCTACTCAGCTTCCAGACCTCGGTGATTCTACTTCCGAAGTATTTCTCAAATGCTTGACTATTCAAATGCTTGACTTTATTCTATGCTCGCTCTGACCAGCACCCTCGATGCTTCAGCCCTCTCTCTAATGTGTGAAGTCCTCGCTGGTTCTCGTTCCTCTATACCCAAGCCAGGATGACACTTTGTGGAAACAATCTGACGGTGTGACCCCCATCATTGAAAACTCTCCAATTATGATTGCCCATAATTGCTTTAATTAAAGAGTAATATTCATTTAGGAAAAAATCAGTTGAATGTATGCTTATGCCTATTTTGACAAATATAGTCATATAACCACCTCCATATGAAAAATATTAAATGATTCTTTTGAGTGGTTAAGATAAAGCTATCGTAAATACTCACACAGAGTTTTTGGTGTGAGTGTAAGGTTTCATTTCACTTGAATAAATCCTAGAAGTATCTATGGGTTGTCTGGTAAGTGTCTATTTAACTTTGTAAGAAATTGCCAAGCTATTTTCCACTTTTATGTACTAAGCTTTTTCTTTTGGGCCACCAAGCAGCTCCCAAATCAGAACACAGAGACTTATTATTAGTTATGAATGCTTGTCCTTAGCTTGTGCTTGTTCCTAGTTAGCTTTTATTTTTTAACTTAAATTAACCTGTTTCTCTTCTCCTACGTTTTGCCTTTTTTTTTTTTAACCTTTCCTTTCATTTGTTCGTCTGTATTTCTTACTCCACCTAGCTGGCTGGTGGTTGCCTGGCTTCTGACCCTGTCCTTCTGTATGTCTTATTCCACCTAGCTAGCTGGTGGCTGCCTGTCTTCTGACCCTGGGCATATCCCTCTCAATCTTCCTCATCCTCTTCTCCTTCTTTCTTCTTCTCTAGGTCCCCCTCCCATTTATTGTCTCTGCCCACCAGCCCTGCCTACACCTCTTCTGCCTAACTATTGGCTGTTAAGCTTTTTATTAGACCAAATCAGGTGCCTTAGGTAGGCAAGGTGAAACAAATGTAACACATCTGTAATTAAACAAATGCAACACAAACAATTGTAACACATCTTTACATCCTCAACAAAGGCAGCAGAAACAGTGGTAACACATCGTTACATTGTTAACAAGGGCAGAAGAAACAATGTAACACATCTTTACATCATTAAGAAAGGCAGCAGATTCCCTATCCTCAGCTGCCCAAGGAACTAACTGGGGACCTCGGCTTGGGCACCTGGGAGCCCCTCTAGGGTCAGGTCTCTTGCCAACCCTAAAGTGGCTCGCTTAACTAAGAATTGTGGTTCCATGCTCCCCTGTCCAACCTTCCTTTATCCCAATCCTCCTGTTTCCCCAAGCCCCCCCCCTTCCCTTCTAACTTTTCTCTCCCCATCTCCCCTTGGAACCTGAAATGACCCTATCCTAGAGCAATAATGACGAATATCTTGCATATCATCATAGAACCTTCATCTGGTGATGGATGGAGATAGAGACAGAGACCCACACTGGAGCACTGGACTGAGCTCCCAAGGTCCCAATGAGGAGCAGAAGGAGGGAGAACATGAGCAAAGAAGTCGGGACCACGAGGGGTGCACCCACCCACTGAGACAGTGGAGCTGATGTAATGGGAGCTCACCAAGGCCAGCTGGACTGTGACTGAAAAAGCATGGGATAAAACTGGACTCTCTGAACATGGCGAACAATGAGGGCTGATGAGATGCAAAGGACAATGGCACGGGGTTTTGATCCTGCTTAATGTGTTGGCTTTGTGGGAGCATAGCCAGTTTGGATGTTCACCTTCCTAGATATGGACGGAGGGGGGAAGACCTAGGACTTACCACAGGGCAGAAAACCCTGATGGCTCTTTGGACTGGAGAGGGAGGGGGAAAGGAGTGGGGGGAGGGGGAGAAGGGTGAGAGGAGGGGGAGGGACATGGGAGGCTGGGAGGAGGTGGAAACTTGTTTTTTTTTCCTTCTCCTTTTCTCAATAAAAAAAAAGAAAGTAAAAAAAAAGAAAGGCAGCAGAAACAAATGTAACAGTTTTTTACATCATTAACAAAGGCAGAAGAAACAATGTAACACACCTTTACATCATTAAGAAAGGCAGCAGAAACAATGTAACACACCTTCACACGGGTAAAGTAATATTCCACAGCATAAACTAAAAAAAGAGCATAAACAAATACAACACATCTTTACATACTGAAGTATTCTACAACCCTTGTATTGCTTTGTTGGGAGGACAGAGTCCTACCCTCTCCTTAGGTTCTCCAGGGCCAGTCACATCTTCCTCCTACATGTGTTTCTACATGTCACTGTCAGGCCACCACACTTGATTTCTTCCAAACAATTACATATTTCTAGGACTCATTACATGCTACATCTGTAGAAGACACGAAAGCATTATTCTCCACCTAAAAATTTATTCTTCTAAAGATCTCTGGCAAGAAGCCTACATGGTTTCCTCCTTGTGCTTCTCAAGTCATTGTTTAGCAAACGTTTGATGCTTAACAACCAACACACTGGCTCTGCTCTATGAACTGGAAATAACGCAATGAACAAAACAAACCAAAGTCCAGTTTCTCATGAAACTTACATTCCTATGGGAAAGATAGATAGGGCGGGGTTGTGTGTTGTAGTAGTGTGGTGCTTGCCGCACACACCCAAAGCCTTAGGTTCTATCTCCAGCATTGCAAAGAGTGACAGAAAGACTTACACTAGTGTCACATGGCAGCAAGTGCTACCACAAGTAATAAAGCTGAGCGATGGTTAAAGACTGGAGAAATCTAGGAGCTGCGAGTTTAGTTGAAGGACAATGTGAGTGGGTAGGTTTATAGACATCCTGGGAAAAGTTTTTCTAGGCAGATAGAACAGCGAACACAAAGATGTCAAGAAGGAACATAAGTTGGCTGGCATATTCAGGAAGTTGCTTAGAGCCTGACATAGCAAGAGCCTAGCAAGCTAGGAGAGAGGTGAGGAATATGTGGCCAGCCAGAGGCCAGATATGAGTGGCTACCACGTTTGCCAATCTGTCAGAGTTTTCATGATTCTACATTGCTCCTGCTTTCTATCTACCTTGGTTTTCTTCCCCTCCAACCTAGGAACTTTGAGGCCAGGTTTGTGTTTATACTTAAGTGCCTTGCATTGCATATTTCAAATGCTTAGCATGATCTTTACTGCACAATTGTTTTTAAATAAATATATGAATGAATGAGCAGATGGAATGACACAATGACATTCTTTTGATTGAATAAGTCCCCGAGACAGCATGTGTTGCCAAGGAAAGAAACAAGGTTCATATTATTTATATGGCCTTTCCAAGGGTAGAAGTGAGTGTCTGAAGCTGGGATTCTGTGTCTTGAGCAAAACACCTTTTGCTATATTTACTGACGCTGTGGTCCCTAGGTTGCAAATTAAGGTACAAGGAGATTCCATATCCAACTAACTTTCAATTCCTCCTCATTCTGTCACTTTATTTTAATTTGAAATAATCTCTTATGGGATAAATGTTTGTGTCTTTCCAAAAGTCATATGCTGACTCCTTATCCCCAAATGTTATTACATCAGAAAGTCGGGGCTGTGGGATGATGCTGAGGGAGATGCTGGCACAAATGAAGTGTCCCTGTAAGAGTCCTTAACGTTCACTGCTGCTCTTCTGCCACACAAGGACACGAAGAGAAGTGAGTCTGTAACTAGAAAGCATTTAACAGGAACCTGGCCTAGCCATCTCCTGGTCTCAGACTCCTAGTCCTGCGAACTCAGAGAAATCAATGTCCTGATGCATAGGAGCTCTCCAGTCTGTAGTTCCTACAACAGACTAAGACAATATGTCTGGGCCACTCTTTTGGGTAATGGTTAGAGGAGAAATTAAATAATCTCGGACCCCACCAATGTGTTTTATTAATCTGATGTACATGGTCATGGGATATAGCTCAGTTGGTAGCATGTTTTCCCACCATTATATGACCCTGAGTAGAATTCCCAGAACCACATAGACTAAGTGTACTTCCACATGTAGTCATACAGCACATATAGTCAATAGTACTCGTACTGGGAAGGTGGAGGAAACAGGATCAGTAATCCAAGGTCATCCTCTGCTGAGGGACTATGGACTTAAAATGCTGATTGGCCAGTAGCCAGGCAGGAAGTATAGGCAGGGTGACCAGTCAGGAAGTAGAGAATTCTGGGAAGAGGGAAGTTTCAGTCGTTAGTCATGACCCAGCCACAGAGGAAGCAACATGGCAAGATGTGACTGCCTCGCCAAAAAAGATACCAAGCCACGTGCTAACACAGACAAGAATTATGGGCTAATATAAGTTATAAGAGCCAATAAGAAGTCTGAGATACTAGGCCAAGCAGTTTATAATTAATGTAGACCTCTGCATGATTTCTTTGGGCCTTAATGACTGCAGGAACCGGGTAGGACAGAAATCTCAGTCAACAATTCTCAGCTACTCAGAGAGATCAAAACCGTTCAGCAATATGTAAGACCCTTTATCAATACAATAGTAATTAAAGACGATGAGGTAACAGTGGTGATGATGATGATTTGACCTACAGAATGATTAAGAAAGTAGGCACATTCTCTTCTTTAAACAACCACACACACACACACACACACACACACACACACACACACTATGGAACTGGAGAGATGACTTAGAAGTTAAGAGCACTTGCTGCTCCAACAGAGGACCAAGTTTTATTCCCAGCCCCCACATCAAGTGGCTTACAACTACTTGTCCCTCCAGCTCCAGGGGATCGAAGACCCTCTATCCTACATGTACACAGTGCACATAAACTCACTAAGGCACACACACATATACAAAAAATAAAAAGTAAAACCTTTCAAAAAACCCTATTGTATGGATTACCTAGAATAGTGGAAGATGTGGTAATGCTGGCTCCCTAGTACCTCATGGGAAACTATGGACCTAAGTAGTTACTGTCCCTTTGTAGATGTCCCTCTCCACTTACAGTAGCCCTCAATACTCTTTTGGGCTTTTACCTGATCCTTGTAGACCCCTTCCATGTGGGTGGAAAAGACATAGATTAATGCCCCTATAAAAAGGATATAATCCCAGGTTTACGGGCTTCGGAGACTAGGATCGGTCCACTTGTGTGCTCCATTGGTCTTTGGAGCACTCTTAAGTGGTGGGATTGAGAGCAAAAGGACTCTGAAGCATAGCCCATAGATTGAAAAGTCAGGAGTCAGAGGTTCTGTCCCTCAGAGCTGCTCTGCAGGGTGGAAGACAGTAAGAGAGACATGCCCTCCACCTAGTATTGACTCTGAGCCTCAGAGTCTTGCCCCGTATGGATTGTAAAAGTAGCATTCAAGGTACCTACCTGCCCCGTGATTCTCTAACTCAGCACCACTGGCCTTGTGCCTGCCGGATCACTGTTCTACCCATTGCTCACTGAAATTGAAAGCAGGCAGTGCTAATACAAGAGCAGCCATCTCACTCGGAAGAATTCTAGGAGAGTCGGAAGAAAATTTCCATGCCGGGTTATGTAATCTAGGGTCTACCACAAGTCCTGGCACACAGTTGCTCAATAAATACTTCTGGGAGATGGATGAACTCTGTGCAAATTATTTCTCTTCCTACTTTATAAAACGTGAGGTCTCAGTTACTCTTTAAGACCCCACTGAGATTCTGAGTTTTCAGCTTGTTACATGTAAAGCAGAGAGGTCAAACTATAAATGTCAGGGGCCCAATCATTTCCAGGAGGATCATCAAAACAGCCTAGTCAAACAGGCTTCAATGATGGTGGAAAGGAACTGGGAAGGATCTAATTTTTCACCACTGAGCTGAGACAACACCATCAGTCATCGCTGAGTTTCTTAGTGTTGATGTTAGAGCAGAAAGACGAAGGGTTTACATTTTGCACGCGAATAGAGTTTATTTGCCAAAAATGAATCCATCACAATTTTGCCATCAGGACTCAAGGCACGTGGCTGGAATGAGTGTGAAACACAAAGGAGGCCAAGCTGCGAGCCAGGGCCAGGTGCCTGGGTCGGCGCGGCTGGTGTGATTTAAACATCACCGACCAACCCCATGCCCACTCATTGCCTTCTGCTACCCCAGTCTCCCAGCCAGAAATCCCCAGGCTTAGTCACAACTTTGAGTTCAGGCCTTGAAGAATGGTCTCCACATGCTCCCATGTGCTGAGAGGGATTGCCAATCAATGAAGTTGTATTCTTTACTGTGTGTGGCGGTGCTTCTCTCAAATAAGAATAGTGGCTCTTGCAATCTATTACCGAGCTATAAAGCTACACCAACCCTTTACCAGCTGTGCCTCCTTTTAGTCACACAAACACCTACAAATCAGATACTACATTCAATTCTGCCTTAAGAGGCCATGCAATGCTACCAGGATTTGACTCCACCCCTGCTGAAAGCCTTGCTCCCATCCTAAAGAGCCGCTTATAAAGTGTGGAGCGCACGATGTTAAACACACAACCCAGGCAGTGCTCTCTTACCCACATCCTCGAACCACCACCACCCTGACAAAAGACTGAACACCTATTGTTTCAAGTTCCCTGCTGGTCAGTTACCCTAGGGTCCTTCCCCTAAAAGAGCTCTAGCTTCATTCTTTGATGGTGCACAGAGGAAGAGGTATCTCGGACAAGGTCGGGAAGCAGGGAAGAGGTTCAGGACAAAGAATGTGGTGGCCGTGCAGGACGAGCCTCCTTGAGTGAAGCAAAGTCTTGGTCTAGGTATCACCTACCCCTGCAGCTCCTTCAGCCACCTCCCCGGTAACCGAGAGACAACCGGAGTGTGTCTCCAAGGCAGCAGTGTGAGGCTAGGAGCCTGCAGAGATTATGCAGGGGCTGTCCTGCATATCAAGCAGGGATGGTCTCTCCCACTGCCGGGAATCCCAGTCTCTAACAAGAAACAGAATGCTGACAAATGGAAAGGAGATTTGTTTGCTGGCACGGAGTCCATGGAGCGGGAAGGCAGGCCAAGCCTAGGATCCCACAGGAAGTCTTGAACCCACTCTCTGATTCCTAGTTCAGCTATCATCGCCTCTTCCCAGATCCAGCGTTTTTATACTGCCAAATTTCAATGAAGGTTCTCCTATTGTCTTTTTCTCTGCACTGCAGTTTAGGCTGCCGGTTTGAATTTTAAGAGCCCCTGCTGTACTGCTTTATACTGTTAACTGGGTCCTCTTCAAGAGAGCCCCACCTCTGCCCCTGCAAGTCGTCAAGGGCTTGTCTGGAAGCTCGTGTTTGATGACATTTTTCTCAGTTCCCCTATCTCCAGATCTGGAATCCTAAACAGTTGACGCATTAGGAGATACACCTCAGGGAAACCCTGTGACTAAGCCTTAGCACAACTGGAGGCCAAGATCAAAAGCTCTGTGTGTAGATTTCTGCTGACTAGGCCAGGGAAGCTGGGAAAAACTGAAGGAAGGAGGAAGGCGAATTGGAATGGGAGGCGAGGGGGCCAAGGGAAGGCGAGCAGAAAGAAATGAAGAGAACGTGAGAAAGGGAAGCAGAGGAATAGACGGAAAAGACAAGAGCTGAGAGGGAGAAAAACAGAACAAAACTGGGGACCCCAGATTTTCAGAAAACAGCAGTAGAATCTACAACACTACAGTAGAGGCTCTAAATCTTAGTTATCTATGTTAAGTGTTGACAATAACCAAACAGCCCCTGTGTCAAATATCTACATCTATGCTGATGTGGAACCGGTTGCTGTGAGGTTGTAACATTCTATCCTGCAAAGATGCTCCTTAAGCTGGAAGGTAAACAATTCAAAATAGCTTCAGGAAGTCCTTCAAACTGGCCAGATCCACAATAGTAAAACCCACGAGCTCCCCTCACACAAAAGTATTGCTGGACAGCCAAGAAGAAGCTCAGAGGAGAAAAGCTGTGAAGAGACCAGAGCAACTTCCTGAAAGAGGTGGAAACCAGCAGACCTGTCTGAAGAGGCTTAAAACAATTGAGGGACCCAGGGAGGACATTGGCCAGCCTGTTGCACTGCCTAGAGGCTGAGCAGTGTGCTCCAGGTGGCCAGCTTTAGTACGGTCATCCATGCTTGGGTGGGCTTGGGTGTTGTAGCTCCCTTTGAGTCATTTCTGCTCCTGTAAGTAATCCCTCACCCATTCTGTAAGTAGCTCCAATAAAACTCATTGGTTCACCAAGTTGTACCATACTTTGGTCTGTCATGGGTTCTTTATCTGGAGTGAAGAGCTATATGTGATGTTCCTCCTCAGGAAACATTTTGTCACATGACAGTGCCTATTGAACACTATACAGCCAAGATGCCTGAAGTCACATTCTTGTCCTATGACATCCATAAACACCACTTCTGAACAGAATAATCAAGAATAATCATGAATTCTGAACTGCTCATGAGTTACTTTCTTTTATATATCTTAAATATTATTACATGTAGGAAAAAGGAAAGTATATCAGAGGTATCCATTCTCTTTTTCATAACTCCATCTGGAGAATTTCTTTTAGATGAATCAGCTATGCCAAAACCAACCAGTACCTTCCCAGAACATTCTGTAGAAGCAGTCTGGGAAGCAGAAATGCCCAGTAAAACTGAACCCCTCAGAACTGCATGTGTCCCAGGAATTCCCAAGTGCCTTCCCCCCCACATCCCATGTTATTTGCCATGGTATGAGATGTTCAGTGGGCAAGTTGTATGTTTATTGGTTAATTCCTGAAAGGTTTTCCTGAATGCACGTTGAACGCAGACTCTGTACCAGTCTCTGAGGATATGGAGAGAAAAGGCTGATTATCTACCTGAATTTCTTTACAGAATGTACAGATGAAGTACAGCGAATTGTTTCCCATCTCACTGCCTCCTCACTCTGGTTTCCAAACTCCACAGGTTAAGTGACTATGCTATACTCATCTTTTATCTGGGGCAATCCTTGCCACAGGGCACTTACTCATTCATCAGAGGAGGGAGGTAGATATGAAAATTTAACGTTTATCCACTACTTACATCTACTATCTCCTTTAGCCTCACAACCGTCATAGAAGGTGGGTCCTATTTTCCTCATGTTATAGGAAGGGAAGTTGAGAAAGATCAAAGGCCACCTAACATAGCCAGGCTTCATTCCCAGATGCTCTGGAGTCAGAAGCGACAGTCTTTTTTTTTTTTTTTTTTTTTTTTTGAGACAGGGTTTCTCTGTGGCTTTGGAGCCTGTCCTGGAACTCGCTCTGTAGACCAGGCTGGTCTCGAACTCACAGAGATCCACCTGCCTCTGCCTCCCGAGTGCTGGGATTAAAGGCGTGCGCCACCATCGCCCGGCCAGAAGCGACAGTCTTAACGGCTAGGGTGGTATGTGCCTCTAGGCTGTGGCAGGAGAATCCAGAGTTTGAGGCTAGTTGGTTTATGTGGTGGATTCCAGGATATTCTGAGCTACATAGTTAGCTCAAGTCCAGCCTAGGTTATGTAATAAGAGCCTGTTTCAGTTGCGCGTGCGCGCGCGCGCGCGCGCGCGCGCGCGCACACACACACACACACACACACACACACACACACACACCACTCCTGAAGGAAAAGACGTGCCACATTTGCTGGGACTTTGCATAGTGCCTATGTCATTTTCCCACCATGAGAAGCACAGACCTGATGTTTTTTAAACACTCCACTAAACTGCTTATGAATGGTAAATGAATGAAGAGAATAATTATGGATTCATTTAAGTAAGGCTCGGGTTTTTCAGAACATAAGAGAAATATGTTGGGCTAGAATCAGTGTTATTGAGGATTCCACCAAAATTTAGAAAATGTTGTTTAAAGCGGTCTGAGGTCTTAGCCAGATTATCCCTAGACACTCTAAAATTGCCTGGCTGTGGGTGTTGGAACTCATGACCCATCTCCTTGCTAGCACACCCCTCCATTTCTGTTCCCACCATTTCCGATGTTTCATTCTTCAACCTGCTTATATCTTTAGTATAATGATATACACGAATTAAATATTTGGATATGCATAGTATGCATACAAAACTTAAGCTCAGCCATGGTTTCTATAAAACTAAGTTGAGAAGGTGGTAGGTGGTAACTACAGAAGAGTAGATTTCTGTCTGTGTGCTTGAGGTGTTCTAAAATGAGCAGTTAATGAGTGTTAAAAAGTAAATGCTTTGCAAATTTTTGATCCTTGCAAGCCATTAAACTTTGTTTTTCCTGGTAATATGTGAAACAGTTGTAAACTGATTGTGGGAGACCTAAAGACCTTTTATGCCGGTGGGGTCTCTGGCGACTTCAGTTTCTCACACAATGGGCTGTGATAAGCAAGAGGGACAAAGGAGGAACTCCAGCTGATAACCCTGCTGCAGTAGAAATCCCCTGGGCTGATGCTAACAGATAAAGTCACTGAATTGGGATTTATAAATCCAGAGATAAAAACCGCAACTGGTGAGTGTGCTTTGCTTCCTGATTCTTCTCTGCAGCTAACAACACAGTGGGTGCATATGGGTTGCAAAGGAGACTTTCTTTTCAAGCTGAAGATTATGGATATTGTACCCTTCTTTATGATTACCGTATGACACTCATCAACAAGTACTTCTATTACTCTGAGCACCTCGTGGGGCACCTCTCCTTGAAGACAAGTGGCTTTCTATGGCATACTTTGGCCAATAAAATGTGTATGGAAATGGCAGATGCCACTTCCAGGAGGGCATACTGAGATCTGGTCCATAGCCTACTCCTCTGAAGTAATAGGACAAACCCCAGAGACTTTCATAAATCTGGACCTTGGGATGCAGACAGCTTGGATACAGTTCCCAGAAGACCCTGACAAGCATATAGCATACATAAGAAAAGGGCTTTAGATTGGGAAGATTTTCTTAACAAAGAACACATAATCCATAGTATGTTTTAGCTTATGTGCATGATATACATGTATTCTCCATGTGTTTAGATAGATTTAATAGCAGTCCTGTGATGTGGTATTTTTCTCTGTATGCTATAAATATATTTTATTGCCATCAGTTAATAAAGAAGTTATTTTGGCCAATGGCTTAGCAGAGTAAAGTCAGGTAGGAAATCTGAACAGAGATAGAGTAGGCAGAGTCAAGGAGATGCCATGTAGCTGCCAAAGGAGAAGGATATGCCAATACCTTAGGAACCTTACGGGTAGGCCACAGCCTTACAGCAACACACAGATTGATAGAAATGGGTGATGTGGAATTTCCCATCTGTATGCTGTGATTATCATTAATGAATAAAGAAACTGCTTTGGACCTAAAGCATGGCAGAACTTAGGTAGGTGGGGGAAACTAAACTGAATGCTGGGAGAAGGAGGTGGAGTCAGAGAGAAGCCATGTAGCCTAGGAATATGCTAGAGTCATTGGCTAAACAGTGTTGTAATTAATATAGTTTCTGAGTGATTATTTGGGTCAGGGCAGCTGGGAAATGAATGAGAAATCTCCATTTACAGGCCTGAGTGACAGGCCACATTGATGTGGGGCATTGTATACTGCCCATATGGTTTCCCCAGTGTGAGATGCATAGCACCCAATACTCCCTAGGGACAATGCTTTCAAATGTCGATATCATGTCTTGCTATGTAAGAGGAGATAGCAGATCACTATAAAGGTTGTCCCATACCTAAGGAATATAGAATCAAATTAATTTGATTAGTAAGATCTGGTTGTGAAGCAAGTGATTAAATCGCTGCAGAGTCAGTCTGATTTGGTTGCTATTGTTTCAGCTGATTTGATGAGGGAATTCAATTGCACAGTGATCCAGATGATTGCCTGAGCCATTGTCCTACCAACTGTTGGTCACATAGCCAGCGTTTGACCTTAAAACAGGATGTGAAATTAATTGGCCTGCATACTAAATTCAAGACTTTCTTCCTGTAAGTGGTTGTGTGTCAAGTACTGTCAAACCATGCAGCAGAGCTGTCAGCCGTAAATATTTAAAATTTACGATCTTCTTTGTATACATGCCACACCAAGTAGCTAAATACTTTACAAAACTATAAACTTGGGGTCAAGCATTAACTTTAAACTCTGCGCAGACCTCAAGAACTTCAGTCCGCCATTCTTTATGGTCAGAAGTCAATCATTCTCTGCCATTCATGACAACCAATCCTGATTCCACTATTTAAAAAGAAAGTAGAAGAACAGACTGTCGACGCCCAAGACTGTGGCACCCTGGATTGTTTTATTTACTGGAAAGCTGCAGCATCTGTAGAGAGTGAGTTAGTGAATTAGTGAACATGTAGCTGATGATGGAGAAGCACCAGTGTGCCTTTGTTTAGCTATTTTCCAAAGGTGAAGGATGCCTTCTTATGAACGTATAAAGCAGTCCCTTTTCATCATTAAGTACTTTGCCCTGGAGTTATTAGAGTCTGAATTTGATGTCTGATGTTACTAACTTTGCAGATTTTATGTTTTTCCAAAAATGTTCATAATCTGTTCCATTCTACATCCTCTTTGACAAAATGAACTTACTACTCTTCCATCAAGACACAGTCAATTTTAGCAAAATATTGAATCTAGGTGAGTCTTGTGTTTAGTTTGAGCAATATAATTTTACAGAAGTGATAATACATCAGGTACAGGCATAGCCCTTAACTAACCAGGAAGCTTCTGCTCCCTGCCTCTTGGGAGCTAGTTATCAGGTAAAACACAGACTTTTACCACTTGATATCAAAGTCTTTATTGGCAGGATGGATGGGTAGTTGTTCAATCATATAGAAAATATATATATTGATAGAAAATAGAGTGTACTTACCACAGAAAATGTTGAGCTCTCTTTATCTTTGCAACACAGTGTTAGCTGTGTGGGGGTATGGTTATGAGTATTATAAAACACAAAAGAGCAAAACACTCAGTCTTAGCCAAGACCAAGAAGAAGGGAAGCAATGCATATTAGTCATTGGATGGTAACTGGAGACATGGATACAAGTGAAATTATGTAGGAAAAGGTCACAGGCAGAGAAATAAAGTATACAAGCAATAAAAATACAAAGACCATCATCATTTAAAGAAAATCAGAGAAAGAAGGACAAATGAAGATATTGAGGGAAAAATGGATCAATAAAGACAGAAAATCAAGAGATTTTTTGATCTCCAAACACACAGGAAAGGGGCCTCAGGATACAGGGTGTGGTGAGTTGTACAAAGTTGTTGAGATGGCAAGGGAATTGAATAACATAACTGAAAAACTCAAGTTCCCAATTCAGACTCCCTTGCATCTAGAGTTTGACTTTGAATGAAAATACTCCTGCTGCTGGGCAGTGGTGGCGCACGCCTTTAATCCCAGCACTTGGGAGGCAGAGGCAGGTGGATCTCTGTGAATTTGAAACCAGCCTGGTCTACAAGAGCTAGTTCCAGGACAGGCTCCAAAACCACAGAGAAACCCTGTCTCGAAAAAGCAAAAAAAAAAAAAAAAAAAAAAAAAAAAAAAAAAAAAAAAAAAAGAAAGAAAGAAAATATTCCTGCTAGATATATTAGAACCTTGGAAAGTTAAATTGAACAATCTTCGCAGAGCCTTTTGCTAATTTTATGATCTCTGCATGCTTATGAAAGTTACAACTCATTTCTCCCTCTAGAGAACACACTTTATAGAAGAGGACAACAAAAGTCAAATTAGGACTTCTTTAAAAACAAAAAAAAGAGGGAAAAAAGCTTTAAAAAATATAACACAGATTTACTATAACAACTTTTAAGTTAGGGTTTGTAGATCTAGATGTGTGACATTAATACTATCGTATCATGCATTAACTTCAAGGAACAAACCCTTAAATCATAAAATACATAAAATACATCAGTCTTGGAGAGCTGAGATCTGGAGGACAAGACAGATGAAGAGAAGGTATTCTTGCAGAACAGACGCACAGAAACTAAACTTTAAGTTACACAACAGGACATGGGGTAGTGGAGATGCTAGAGAGAGATGCTTATGGGAAGTTCATTGCTAAGGTTTATCATCAGGAGGGTTGAGCCTACCTTTTCTAGGCAGTCAAGCTGTCAGACAGAGAGCTCAGAAGGCAGTTATTGTTTCTGCCAGAGAGAGGTCTATGCTTCCTTGGGAGAAACGCTATTTCTGATAACTACAGAGCTTTCCTGTTGCTGTAATAGGTGTCAGTGCCACCGTAACATCTGGAATCTACAGTACTTTCCATTTAATGTCTGTTCCAAAACAAGGAGGTGGGGAAAGAAGTTAATGATCCTCATTTCTTCTTCAGCTAAATTATGACAAGACAAAGATAAAGACTTCCCGAAGGTCACAGTAGTAGAAGCAACCTTAGTTAGCACAAATCATCCTGGCAGTGCCTCCCTAATTCCGTCACATGTTGTCACATTTTGAAGACAACTTCTGGGAAGTTCATTGCTGAGTTTTATCATCGTGTCGTCATCCCAGAGTACATTTACACGGACCTAGATGATATAAGTCAACTCTACCGCGTGTCCTCTTGATGCAACTGAGATGCAGTCGACTTGAGAGTGTGAGACTGATGCCATTGTGGCACGCATTTCATAAGTGAATGAATACGAATTACAGAAATGGTGGAAGGTGAAGGATGGTAAATATTTAAGCTTGGAACATAGTCATCTTCATTATCAAGGATTATGCCCTACACTTAATTTTCTGTGTTAAGCAGTAGCCAGCATCACACAATCGCCTGAGTATTATGTCGTGCTGATGGGACAGCAGTCCCTCATTATTAGGTCATCAGAATTACTCACTTCTACTAGATAGTCTTTCTGGACTGCTAGTTTTGATTGAGCTATTATGATGAGGCACGTGGCTATAATTATTTAGTTTAAATGACTCTTATTTCCTCTCATTATTCCTATGCCTTCTAAACAAAAGAAGGTAAGTGTCCACTTCCATTTCTGTATAAGAGATAAGGAAATTGAGTCTTGGCGCAGTGTGGCTTAACTGGTTCAGGTCACAGGAAGCAGCAGAGTAAAGGTGGAACCCTAGTCTTTTCTCCTGGTCTCTTTATGGATTCAGATATATAGTAGGAAGTTGACAAGATTAAGGAGACCACAGCATGATCTTTGGAGGTATAGGCTTAAATAACATATTTGTTATTTTTTTCATCACTGTAACCAAGCACCAGCCTAAAATAATGTAAAGGAAAGGTTTAATTTGACTCAGATTGGAGGGATATAGCCCATCATGGAAGCAAAGCCAAGGGGATAGACGAGTGAGGCCAGTGCTCACCTTGTGTCTGCAGTGGTGAAGAGAGATAGACAGGCAGGCTGGGTTCCTCCTGTTATCCCTTTTATTCAGTGTGGAACTCTAGTCTGTGAGATGATTCTACTTACATTCAAAGAAGATCTTCTGGCTAAAGTTGAACAACTCTGGAAATATCCTCGTTTAATGTCTGTTTCTAAACAGAGGAACTCAGGAAAAGCACTCAACAATCCTCATTTTTTCTTCAGCTAAATTGTCTCTAGGCAAATCAAAAATCCAGGCTAAGAGATGGTGAAGACTAACCCTCACAAGTCCACCCCTGAACAACTTGATACCTAAACATCACTTTAAATAAGAATATATTCTACCCTGGCTTTCATGGTCAAATCATAATGAAAAACGTTTATCTGTGAGTTTCCAAAATCTTTAACAGCTCTAAGACTGCCCAAAAGCCCAAAGTCCAAAGTCTCTTTTAGATTCAATGCAATCCATTCTTAGCACTTGTGAAACAAAACTTTAAAAGTTACATTATCTTAATATAGTAACCCAGTGGTACAGAGTAAGCAGAACCATTTCAACTGGAAAGAATAAAGACATAGCAAGGAAAGATAGACAAAAACACAATGGAAGAAACACCAAACCTTGTAGGTCTGTGATGTCCAGTGTCTGAGATACCTGATGCTATCTACTAAAATACCTTAGGCAGTCCTGCTCACCTAGTTCAGTTGCCTAGGATACATGTGGCTTCTTTCTTAAGTTTGCTTGAATCAGTACCTTCATCTTTCCTTGACGAACAGACCTTTCTTCCATCTCCAGTGTCTTGGAGCCCCCAACAAAACATAGGCTTTACCTTCACAGCTTCATTCACAGCTTGCTCAAGAGCTCATACAGAAAAGCCACCTCTACATTGGTCTCGCTTTATCTGCTCTCTGGAACCTGAATACATGTCTCCAGGACCTAATAACTTTTGCATGCCAAATGTCTAAAGAGAGACAGAACATTGGGAAAGTTATTACGCTCTGCTGTCTGATATAGCCTATCCTCGCCTTCTTGGACGACAGCTATGGTGACAGATGGGTGTGTTTGCTGTCAACCTGGGACAACACTTGACATTGAAGCAGAAAACCCCTGTGATGGCATTCTCTGTTCACACTCTTTCTTTTCAACTAAATTTACATTTTTACAAGCCAGAGTCTAGGATGGGTCGTCTTTCTCTCAAGGAATATTTTCCATTGTTCCAGTAGAAAAAGACAACATGAAAGATTTCTTCTTCTTCTTTTCCTCTTTCTTCTTCCTTCCTTCATTCCTTTCTTCTTCTCCCTCATTCCTTTCTTCCTCCTCCTCTTTGTCTTCCCCCTTCCTCCTTGTTTATAGTATGCTCCTGCCTGGGTGTGGGGGTAGGGTAACCTTTAGAGGCCAGAGGCCACTGAGTTTCCTGGAGCTTGAGTTGCAAGTGGTTCAGGCATGACATGGGTGCTGAGAACCCAATTTTCGTTTTCTGGAAGAGCATCAAGTCTTCCTAACATCTAAGCTCTCAAGCTTTTCTTGTACTATTTCAATGTCTTCAACAGTTGTAACCACGTTGTCAACACCCTCTCTGACTGCTCTGGCCACAGTTTTAACTGCGTTTGTGCTCCTTTCCTCACAGAATGGTGTATTTTTTCATATCACCCTGCTTTGAATTCATATTATAAGTCTCAGTAAAGTCAGTGAGCAATAATTATTTACCACAATCTGCATCGTAGGATGTCTTCTAATTTTCTCCACCCAGAATCAACAAACCCTCTTTGATACCAGCTTTCTGTCTTAGTTATTGGTCTTATAATTGTGATCAAATACCCGACCAAAAAGCAACTGAAGGGGAAAGTGTTAGGAATAACACTCAAGGTCATGGGGCTAGGATAGCTGCAGGGGGCTGGGGCCTAAGCTCCCAACTTAACAAAAAGGAATTTATTTTGACACACAATTTAACAGTATAGTTCATTGTGGCATAGTTTATGTTGAAGGGAACACACAGACAACCCCTTACATCTCAAAGGATCAAGAAATAGAGAATGAGGAATGCTGGCACTCAGGTAGCTTCCTTCTTTTCCCTCTTAATTCAGTCTGGGGCTTTAGCTCGTGGGTGGTGTCATCCACATTCAAGGTTGGTCTTTCCTCCTTGATTAAACCTCTCTGAAACAGTCATATAAACAGACCAGTTGTATATCTCCTAACTAACTCAAAGCCAGGCCAGCTGAAAACGTAGATTAACCATCACGTATAGGTACTGAGAAACTTATGACCCATAAAAAATAATCAAGAAACACATTCTGGGGTAGTCTAGACTTCCTGGTAAAAAGAAATATTCAAGGTCATTTTCAGCCAAGCTCTGGCTGTTTCCGATAATTTGATGTGTGAGGTAAAGCAATTTACAAATGCAGAACAATTGTGAATGGTTCAGAATTTAATATTATCAAATACTTAGATTATTTTGTGATTCAAATTGTCCTAGTCTGGTTCCAGGATATCCTGTGGACTTACATAGAAGGTACGTGTCATAAGTACGTGATCAAACTTATCAAGTTTCCCTATTCTCTTTGTCCTCCCCTGAAACTAATCTACAATTTGGCACAACTATGAAGTGGTATGATCACTTTTCATTGTCTTTCCTCTGAGTTCTACTAGACCAGAGCTTTGGCATCTTTATTGTGTCATTAATTTCTGTTATGTTCTGAACACAGAGTGAGGAGGTCGTCGAGGCTACGGGTGACTGACAGTGTTTAGACAAGTCCAATTAAGTTTTCCGTGTTTGGAGAATCTTAGGAGGATAAATAAATCATCAGGACTTTCATTATGAAAAGCAGCACTTGGCCATGGGCACACCCTCCTGGGAAAGGGATGAAGATTTATGTCGGAGAGAAGGGGACAACTAGTTGATCATACCCTGCCAGAGGAGCATTCAAGTCACGGAATTAACTGCACGAAGGTCCAGTTCAATGTTCTCTGTGCATGTCATGGCTCTTCCTGTCCCCTACCACATTGTCGGCTTTGTTTTATTTTTCTGGCTTTGGATGGGGACCAAAGATGTTTCCTTCCTTCATGTTCTTAAGGCAGTCATTTAGTGAGAAGGTCATCAATGCACACAACTCAGCCTCCTGGTTCCCAGGACCATTCACACACCCTGGGCAAATCACCCTTGCATTCGCAGGAACTCCTTCCTCCTTTAAGAACAGCCTTAATGCAAGCGAACACTTTGGAGATCTTCTGAATATTCAAAGTCTTTCCTTGGGTAGTAACCACCTTTCTTTGACCTCTGCTCCTGGTCTCTTCTTATCTCTGAAGAGCATCTGTGAGATATATATATATATATATATATATATATATATATATATATATATGTGTGTGTGTGTGTGTGTGTGTATGTGTGTATGTATATGTATATGTGTGTGTGTGTGTGTGTGTGTGTGTGTGATTTCAGAAGCCCTGGGAGGAAGAGAGAGACTTAGACTAATTATTAAGTGCCTTAAGGAATTGATATTAATTTCATTAGATTTGTTAATGCATTGGTGAGTAGGTAATGCTTTGGAAATTATGGAAATTGAAGACACAGTCCAAGCTGTCTGAAGATGAGTGGTACAATACTGAGTAAGAAGAGGAGAGGATACAGCAACCCCTCTTGTCTGGAGATGATGCTAGAAAAACCATAAGACAAAATATATGCGGGCCAGTTAAGCTTAAATAAATAATTTGCTTGAGCAAGTATACTTTGAGGCAATACTTTGGTATACATGTAATAAAAAATGAATACTTGTTGTTTATCTAAAATTGATATTTGGCTGGGTATCTTATTTGTATCTACTAAACCAGACACCCCTATATATTAGATGTTGAGAACAAAAGGCTTGGTAAGAGAATAAAGCAACAAGGAAGTCAAAAGTGAAGTTCATGTTCAAATAGACAATGGCTGTGCAGTGTCATGCGTGGTATGGTAGGATGGGCACATGCTGACTTGGTTGCACAGAAGGGACCTAATGTGGTCATGGAAAGAGGAGACACCTAATTGACCCTAGAAGTTTAATGGGACCCAGACAGTTAAATGACAGAGAGATAAATTGGGTAGTGTTAATTTGGGGAGAATACAAACGTAGGAAGATTCCAGAGTTAAAAGAATACCTAAGAGGTACTAGTCGGTATGATGTAGACAAGAGTAAGGAATATATGAATGAGAGGAACAGTGTGTCAAAACTTCCAGATTCATGGGGGCTTACATGCCATGATAGGAATTTTGGAATCTCCCAAAGGCTATGAATCTCCGTGGTAAAGTAGTAGATTAAACAACTTAATGTTTTGGAAAGAGTGATGGGCTGGAATGTAAATAGATTAGAGAGGAACAAGAGCGGGAACTGGGGAGAGAATCAAGACTGTAAACAGTAAGCAAGGTAAACGCAGATAGGAAACTAAAATAACATAAAGACTAAGAATTGAAAGGAGCCTGAAAGACAAGGTGGTAAAAACCAATAGGGTTTTGGCATGGGCTGGAAGTGCAGCAATGAGAGGGAAACAAGGTGAAAGATGAGTCTCACATTTCCCATCTGTAGCGTCAGCTGAGTGGGTGGTGCTCTTGTTCACTGAGACAGCAAACACAGAAGAAAACCTTGAGGGAGTAGATGCTAGGTTGTGTTGGGAGTGCTCTGGTATGAAAATTCTGAGGTCCAGCCAAGTGGAGGGATGCATGTTCATTATGTGGCCCATGAACCCCGACTTTTCAAGATCTGGAATAAAGATTTAGCTTGGGAGTTGTACTTTGACTTTTATGTTTAATTTGCTTTTGGTTCCAGAAAGGCAAATATATTTGAGTCATGCAAAGTTTCACTAGTACGTACAAATGAACATATCTCTTGAGTCACTTCTCTCATCATTACAATTTCAACCTGAAAGGTGCCCCCAAAGTTCATGCACTGATGGTTTGACCCCCCAATGCAGTAATGCTTGGAAGTGGAACATTAGGGAAGTGGTTTAACCATGAAGGCTCTGACTTCATCAGTGGATCAATGGATCCTTGGAAGTATGAACTGGAGGACTAGATGTTGTTGCTGGCCCCTTTCTCTCTGCTGCTTGGAAAGTGAGCAGCCATGACCTCCATCATGACCTCCATCATAACCTTTCTCTGTGATGTTTCCACTTCACGAAGGGAAATAGCCAAGACTGCTTTCTGCTGACTTGGGGGGGCATAGGTTATCTTTGGGGGAACTTGAAAAAGCTCAGATGCTGGCCACATCCTGGGGTATGTGGTTGTTTCCCTGATGTCCAGGCACTGTGGAACCCTCTGGCACCATTTGGATCTGACAAGAAGCTGTCAGAGAAGATAAAGTTAAGTTTACAGGAAAAAAAAAAATCTCAAGTGCTGTTAATTGAAAAAGGGGAATCCTAAGACCAAGAAAAGGTGGGGAGGCTTAGGCTGTTGATTGACAGTACTCAATTGAGGGGCATCTGACCTGATCAAAGTGAATCTAAGTTGACTGCCTGGAGCTTACAAGATTCTTCAAGTTTGTGCGAAGATAAGTTTTGGACACATTAGCAGCAAGAGCCCAGCCCATTGTGTTCATTAACCAGCCATTGGCTGGAGCAGGAAGCATCCTCTAAAAATATGTCTCCCTTTCACCAGAGACAATTCCCAGAAAGAGACTGCTTTGCTCCTTCAGGAGCTTGTGCTGCTAGAGACCAGAGAAATAAGTACAGCAATCTTAACGGGAGGAGCTGGCAAGCTTAGTCCAGGACCCCTCCCAGCTGGATACAGAGTACTGAAAGTTGCATCAAGTTTATAGGAGGAGCTAGAACGACCTTGTTTTCCTCATCTGCGACGTAAAACTGCAAGAGCAATGTGCCACCGTGTGTTTTCGTATTCTTCATGAGATCCCTTCAAGTTGTTCCCAACATTCTCGAGTTGCAAACAATACTACAGCTAAACAGAAGCCAATTTCTTCTAGTGATGGAATAAATTCCTCTCAGAGAGCATCTCTTATCTTGACCCCCACCCAACTCAGATGATAAGTGGTACAGACGAAAGCCTCTACCTGAAGTCCCTGGAGCGTTGGAGACTGAACACTTGACCAAGTGCAGCACTATAATGTAAGGTCTCCATTTCTGCAGCACAGGTTCATTTGACATTAGCAATCCAGGAATAAGGCACTAATGGGAAAAATTCACAGGCTTTTTGGCTAGCAAAATCATAAAAATGAAGCTGGGAAGTGGCTACTAGAGCAAGTGAGTAATCCTGGAGAACAAAAGAGAAGACAGAACAGATCTCTAAGGCATGCCCATTCGCTTCCCAGACCGAATTCTGAGTTATACTCATGAAACAGAACAAAAGAGCCCAGCTGACCACAGGATTTGAATCAAGTCAAGGGCTGCTGTCCAGAAAAGTAGAACCTCGTGCTTCAAGTCCATCCAGGCAAAGAAGTTAGCAAATACCAGAGTCTTCATACGTCACATCCGCACAAGGAAAGATATAATCCAAAAACTGGATATATAAAGAATCAAAAAGACAAGGTACCTTTTTCAAGAGAAAAGAAAGTCTGCTATGTCTGACTCTAATAATATCTCGATAGTAGAACTAACAGAAAAGAATGAAAGCAGTTATGTCTGATAAAGTAAAGCAAAAAATATATCCTTGATGGATGGAGATAGAAGAAATCTCGGGAGAGCTATTTAAACAATAAAAATAATCAAATGGAAATTCTAGAAAATGAAAGGCACAAAAATCTCCAAACTGTCAGATTAATGGAAGATTATAGTTATCATATGGAGATTTTGGAAGAAAGTAAACACAAAAATAGATCAATAAAATCATCTAAGGAAGTGAGCGGAGAGGAAAAGAATTGGGAAAAATGAACGAGGAAATCGTCAGATCGTGCCGTCTGGTTCCACATACAAGCAGTTCCAGGAAGAGAGGAGAGATGGAAAGTCGTGGTCAAATATTTCTTAAATTTGTTGAAAGACAGAAATTTAAAGATTCAACATTCCCTGTCAACACCAATTATAAAAAACACAACGACTCTGACATTCAAACACATTAGCATTCTTGAAAAGGGGCAGAAGGAGACAGAGCTGGAGAGCTGCTCAGTGGTAGCCTAGCGTGTCCAGGGCTCTGTGTCAGTTCCCAGCGTGACAGCTGTGGGGGGAAAATTCCCCCTTGTAGACCAGGGAGAGGAACGTAAATAAAAGCTGAATCATCATCAGAAAATTTGAGCGTCAGAGAAATGTGAAATTAAAAACTAAATAAAAAGCATTTCAAATACAAGAGAACCGAATGAATCTATTGGCAGCAGATCGGACAGCGAAATGAAGGTTAACAACAACTCTTTAGTGTGGAGGAGGAAAAGAATTTAAATGTGTATTTACGAACTCCAGAAAGTCTAGTCAGTCTGCAAAATATCGGCATGATTCTAGCAATCATCTTTTAGCAATTAATACAATAGCTAGGGAGAAAAATCAGCCAACACATTAACACATAAAGGAGAGCTCAGCTGTCATTCTGGAAGGCTCAGCTGGGCTCTGTACATTGCCCCATGACCTACATTACAGGCGTGGTCTCTCTTTGATACACAACATATTTGCTCTATTCCGTCCTCGAACTTGTGTTTGTAAATGCTTTTAATTTAATGCAAAATATCTTTATCTTACTTCACCTATGCATTTTTTAAACTCCTTGCCTGTTCTTTTAAAGATACCTGTTTCTTTTCAATATACATCATTTTCACATTTATCCTTTTGGGGGTCTTTTCAAAATTTTAGCTCCTTTTAAAATATGTTCCCTTGTGGGGGGCTTAAGAAGAATAGCTTAGAGAACCGGCGAGTGACCCCCTGCCAGCTGAACTCCCCCACTCCCTAGATTCTGTCCCCAAAGACCCCTCCCACAGCCTACACCACACTGTCCCAGCTCATCATAAGTCCTCCTGGGGTTCTGCCCCATCCTAGTGGACTTCTGTCACTTAGGTGCAAAACAGCACTAGGATTCCATGTTTTACCTGTCAGAATAGATTCAAAACACAAGTGATAGCTTATGCTGGTGAGGATGTGGAGCAAGGGGAACACTCATCCACTGCTGGTGGGAGTGTAAACTTGTACAGTTACTATAGAAATCAACATGGCAGTTTCTCAGAAAACTGGGACTAGATCTACCTCAAGACCCAGCTATACCACTACTGGGCATATACCCAAAGAATGTGCTACCATATCACAAGGACACCTGCTCAACTATGTTCATAACAGCTTTGATCGTAGTAGCCAGAAACTGGAAACAGCCTAGATGCCCCTCAAAAGAATGGATAAAGAAAATGTGGCACATTTTACACAATGGTGTACTACTCAGGTAAAATCAACGGCATTATGAAATTCACAGGCAAATGGGTGAACTAGAAAAAAACCATCCTGAGTCCTCACTGTAACCCAGACACAGAAAGACAATCACAGTATGTATTCACTTATAAGTAGATATTAGCCACATAATAAAGAATAACCACCCACAGACCCAGAGAGGCTAGGTAACAAGAAGGGTTTGGGGATGGGGGGGGGCATGGAGCTCACCGTGCAGGTCAAATAGAAAAGACATCACCATTGTATGGGGACAGAGGTCTGGATGGGGATGAGAACAGGAGGAATTGGGGGAGGGGGAGGAGGATGGAGGAAAAGAGTATCGGGAGAGGCAATTGGAATCAGAGGCATCTCTGGAACAAGTTGGTAATCTAGTGCAATAGAAACTTCCAGCAATCTAGGAGGGTGACCCTGGCTAAGACTCCTAACAATAGGGAATATGGAGCCTGAAACGGTCATCTTCTGTAACCAGGCAAGACTTTCAGAGGAGGGAGGGATTGAGACACCAACCCAGACACAAAACCTTCGACCTATAATTTGTCTTACCTACAAGATGTACTCAGGTAAAGGTGGTGCAGAAATTGTGGGAAATTGTGGTGACTGGTCAGTTTGAGACCAATCCATGAGAGGGAGCTCACACCTGAGGGCCAGGACCCAGGGGCGAAATAGTCCAGAGACCTAGGACAGAACTAAACAGGTCTAGCAAAAAATAAAAAAGTCAACGAAATGATCCCTAATGATATTCTGCTATACTCATAGACGGGTACCTAGCCCAGCTGTCAGGCATCACCCAGCAAATGAAGGAAACAGATGCAGAGCCCCCAGCCAAACCTCGGGCGGAGCTCGGAGAATCCTGTGGAAGAGGGGCAAGAAGGGTTGTAGGAGCCAGAGGGATGGAGGACACCACAAGAAAGCCCACAATTCAACTAACCTGGGCTCTTAGCTCACAGAGACTGAACCGACAACCAGGGAGCCTGCGTGGGACTGACCAAGGCCCTCTGCGTGTATATGCCAATTATGTAGCTTGGTCCTCTTGTGGGACTCCTAACATTGGGAGCGAGGACTGTCTCTGACTCTGTTGCCTGCTTTCCAGATCTTTCCTTCTACCTGGTTGCCTTGTTCAGTGTTAATAGAAGAGGGAATGCCTAGTCTCACTGCACTTGATCTACCACAGGTGACGGACGTCCATGGGAGGCCTGCCTCTTTCTGAAGAGAAATAGAGGAGGAGTGGATGGGGAGTGGGGGACGAGGGGCTGGGAGGGAAGGAAGGAGGGAAAATATTAGTTGGGAAACAAAAAAGGATGTCATATAGAAGAAATAGTCACAGTCACTTTGTGGCCTTAGTACACGGTGTTAGAGAACAGCTTCTAATCTGTAACTGTTTTTTCTCATTTGATTGCTTTCTTCCAATTTTTTGTTTATCTTTCCCTCAATTTCTTTAAATATCCTCCTTAAGGATGTCTATCATCTTCATAAAGTTATTTTAAGGTTGTTTTCTTGTGCTTCAACTGTGTTGGGTTGTTCAGGCCTTGCTGTTGTAGGATAGCTGGGCTCTGGTGATGCCATATTGCCCCCTCTGTTATTATGTTCTTAGACTGGTGTTTGGGCATCTGGGATTCCCAGATCCTGTCTAGGCTCTGGTAAAGCCGAAGACTTCTTCCAAAGTAGTAGACCAAGATATGTAGCCCAGGGGTGGGGGAGCAGCCTGGGGTTGTTGGACAGGCTTAAAGGGGTTTACTGGCAGTGGGCAGGGTCTTCCCTGGGATTCCCAGGACCAGCCTGGCCTCTGATAAAGCTGCCCTCATTTGACTGTTGTGTATCATCTGTATCCAAAGAGTAAAGATTATTATATCATCAATGGTAAGATTTTTACAGGGGGGTATTTGGTTATCAAAGTAAATGTTGATAGAATTCAAGATTATATTACAACTGAAATAATGTTCTCCATAAATACAGGCAACACATCTTACTATCATTATTTGTGGCTTAGTTCATTTTTTTAGAAAGTAAAAATTCCAGTTAAAATTGTTTTTTTTTTCACAAATTGAACTTATTTTGAGTGCTGAGTTCTATAATAATCCAGCAAAGCTTCCAGGGACTTTTCTTGTCGGTGTTTTGGATAGTGGGATTTTGAGTTTTATAAATACACTCATCTCATATTAATTAGTAAATATCCTGTCAGGTGAGCCAAGTCTGCTTCACAGTGGGGGGGGGGTGTTGCAGGGTTGCAATATCACAGGGTCGCAGTGTTGCAGGGTTGCAGGAGGCAGACAGGCACTGCAGAGGAAGCAGGGAGAAGAGGAAAAGTGAAGGTTTATCCTGAGGGTAACTTCCGGCTTGGTGTGGACTCAAGCTGTGCCCATCACAGAGTTCTGGCTGAGTTCCACTTCTCACGAGGGCCTGGAGGGTGTTTGCCCCAGACCCTGCATTCAAACCCAAGTGTTTGCTCTTCAGAACAGCTCCCCTCAGCTCCATCATTGCCCCCTCCTGTCAGAATTCCTATCATTCACACCCCCTGACCTCTGACCCAGCAACTAATGCCAGACCTCTTGGTCACTCATTACTTTTGCAGTCCCCTTGGTCTGTATCTCTGTCACTCCCTGTCAAACTAGAATCATGAATCCAGAACTGTCTATGATCGAACACTAAACAGAATGGTTAGGTATCTGAGCTCTTCCAAATGAATGAAGCACCTGTTTTATAAGCAATAAGTGGGTTATATTTTTATTTAAAAAATAACTGCAGAGACTCATAACCAGTCAAACTGTAGAAAATAAGAACTTGGAGTGCTTAGTCTAAAGGGGACATCTCTGTTACACTTCCCTCCCTTGAAGGCCCGGGGAACCACTGCGAAGTGGTGTTTCCCAGAATGCTAGGATCAACATACATGAACTCACAGTGGCTCTGACTGTATGCACAGACGAGTAAACAATTAGGGCACACCAAATTCCAATCCTCGTGAAGTCCCACCCCCAGCTGAGGAGCCATTGGCAGTTGATAGTTACTGCCCTAAATCTGTTGTCCATACTCCCGTGGGTGGTCCTACATCCATGCACATACGAGAAACAACAACTGGCTTTTAAAAAATACGCAGAGTCGAGAGGAAGATCAGGTAGAGGAGTCTGGGAGAAGCAGAAAGGGTTCCCAGAGTGATTCAAATAGAGAACAGTGCTCCTAGTGGAGGGATGAGTGGTACAAAGCCTGCTCCTCTAGAGGACCTTTGCACTGTCCAGCATCCTCCTCTTCCTCTGCACCCTGGCTGCACTTGCGTTAGTGTGAATTTTCCTGCTTTTTGCCCTGTGAGGATCGATAGTTGAGCACTGGAGACAGGAAATCATGTTCCATGCCTCTTCCAACAAGCTCCCATTCATAAAATACCTGCTCCACAGTTCACCAGCTTCCTCCCCAAGCATATGAGACATAACACACACTCACACACACGCACACACATGCACGCACACACACGCACACACATGCATGCACACATGCACATACACATACACACACACATGAACACACATACACATGCACACACACATACATGCACACATGCACACACATACACGCATACACATGAATGCACACACACATGCACACACACACGCATGCACGCACACTGGTGGAAAGATGAATCATGGCCAAAACAGATACTGCAGCAGATGTTTGTGCCCGTGTTCCACATGGCTTCCAGGTGGCGAGGGTGTTCCGTTAATGTCCAATAAGATATCCAAAGGTGTTTATTCGCTGTCTTTATCAGCATCATTATAATGATATGAGTTATAGTGAAAGAAAACCACAAGAACGTGGATGCGCTGCTGTTTAGTGGGTTTGGATTTGCCAAACAAATCTGAAGGTCAAAAGGACAATTAATAGTAAAAGGGAATTGAAAAACTTTCAACATTCTTTCCGAACCGAAGGCCGTAGGAGAGGCACATGGAAGTTCAGGAAATGGCCGGCTGGGTGAGGAAGATGGAGTCACTCCGGAGCACAGTCATATATATGGAGCAAACCTCACCCCCTCCCACTCGGCAAACATTTGCTTGGCTGTAATACAGCTCCCTGCTCTGCTTCGGGAGGCCATTGTTTATCTTTGCAAGGAAAATTAAGTGGCAGGAATGTGTAATATAGTGAAGCCCTGCCAAAACAAACGGCTCTCTTAAAACTTTATGGCGAGGCGGCTATTGTTGCTGGTGCTCCCACAAGTCAGAAACCACTTGCTAATAGCTTAATTCCATTTCTCTGCAGACAAGCTGATTCTGTTGCAGAAGGGGGACCCTGTGGTCAGCCGCCTAGAGACTGGGAATAGGCCCCTATTTGTACAGCATAGCGGAGCAACTGACTCACTGAGCTAACCTAGGGCTACGTTGCTTAACCTCATGAGGCTTGCTGTCCATCCAGCTGGAAAATTTGGGAAGATGTGAGGTTAGGCTGAGAATCATTTGTGGTCCAATAGGGCTGCTTTTTCACAGGGAACAAGAGAATGGTGCTCACGACTGAGTTTTGGGGGGATTTTTGGTCTTTCTTTGTTTTTTGGTTTTGTATGTGTTTTTTTTTTTTCCACTGTGGACTATAGTTGGCAAAAGTTAGACTCACAAGATGCAAGGAGAGTTCACTCAGGTTGACAAGAAATATTCTGCAAAGGACAGAAAGCTGCTTCTCCCTGACGGATGGATTCTCATGAGCATCTTTATCTCTGCCCCCATCTGGCTGCTGTCAAAAACCACACTTCTCTGTAAAAGGAATCTTGCACCCAGGCAGAGCTCCTGCTCCTTGGCTTGCAGGAAGTGTGTTCTGAAGCATTCTAAGTGTTTCTTGTTACTGGACTAGAAACAGATTAGCTCTGTTGATGTAGCGATGAGCCGAAGGTTATTGCAGAGTGAGCCATTCCCTTCTCTCTGAAGGGGAGGCAGTTTACATTGAACAGATGTGCCCGAGTGCTGTAGACTGAAAACTGGCCGCTTCCAAGAGAAAACACATTGAGGAAGGGAATGTTTGTCCTTCTAGAAAATTCACAATTAACATTGTCTTTGGCTTGGAGAGACACTAAAAGGTGTCCCAGGAGTGTTGGCTTTAGATCTGAGGTTTGGAATTTATAATATTTTGGTAGGTGCAGCTTGGCCTTGAAGGTGAGGCTTCTGATAAAATTCTTAAAAACTTAGCTCGTACGTTGTGCACTCTCAAACGAGCCTGGGAAACTGAAAATGATACTTGAGTTGACATCTTACTCCCAAGATAGTTAGCATTTACGTGATATCTAAAATAACTTCAGGTGATACAGGTCAAAGGAGAATTCTGAAGGACAAATAAATAGATGGAAGCAGAAACAACACAATAGATGTGACTGCTTGGGGACCATATTTATCTCTTCAGTCCTCCATGGATGAAAACTGCCTCTCTGTTAAAATACTTAAAGTGTTTCAGTGGCCAAAAGAAGTTTGCCCTCTGCTATATTTATTTATTTATTTATTTATTTATTTATTCATTCATTTATTCATTCATCACATAATTTAAAAATTGCTGATGGAGTATTGTATGTGCCTGGCCTATTGCTAGGATTCGAAAATTTAAGAAAAATAAGAATGTGCCCTTGCCATTAATACATTTGTATCTTAGCCTGGAAGCATCTGCAAACAAGTAATCGTTAGAAAGTACTAAGGTAAAGCTGTCATTTAATATTGAGGATAGCAAAAGTTATGCATAACTATAAAAGCTTAGTTATCTGCCATAGTCACAAGGGAAAGAACTATGAATCTGTTCTCCTAAGATTAGATATATCCCAGGATTAAATAAACAAACCCACTGAGGAAAACAACACTGAATTTCCCACTGTCCAAGAACAGCATGCTGCATCAGAATTGGAGGAGACACTATGAACTCATGGTTAACGCTCCACTTATATAAATGAATATCTTAAATTTACTTCATAGACGCCTGGGTTTTCTAAGAACAGAAAGTAGAACTAGACATACATTTACTTTTATTTCTATATATCTATGGCTATATAGATGTTGTGTGTGTGTGTGTGTGTGTGTGTGTGTGTGTGTTGGCCATTGAGAAGGCTTGGATACTATGATCCCTAGTAGCAATAAGCAATTCTAGAGCTCAGGGCTTGACTTCTAAATACTCACCATTCTTTACCTAAGAAACAAGAATCTCTTTGAGAATGACTAAATTCATGAGTAGAGCTGGAAAAGTAAATGAACCTTGGAGTCTTTTTGTGCAATAATTTAAGGAAAATTTCAAGGAATAAAGGCATAAGAAGAAGTGCGAAAGGGTCTTATATTGTCAATTTTGGGATAATCTAAGCATAAAAATAAATAATATTAGTCAAGTATGGTATCATACACCCATAATCCCAGCCCTTAAGATGGTAAGACAGAGGATAAGTTTGGATCTAGGCTGGGCAACGAAGCAAGTTTGAAGATCTCCTAGGCTACATAAATGATATCCTACCTAATAAATAAATAAATAAATAAATACAGAAAATTAGAATAAATACATTCAAGAGATGTAAATAAATGCATTCATGGGGGCAACACTTCCCTATGTGGAATGTTAGAAAACCCCAAGGCAATAAAAGAGCTTTTAAGGTCCTTTAGAACTTAGTACAATAGTATATGCTTATAATCTAAGCACTTGGCCATCCTCAGCTACATAGAGAGTCTGAGGTCATGAAACCCTATCTCAAAAAAAAAAGAAAGAAAGAAAGAAACCCTATCTCATTAAAAACTAAAAATAAAAACATCACAGATCATCTTTTTAAGAATGAACACAGCAAGAATTATCAGTAGATTCAGGCAAAAGTTTGATGAGAAATGGTAGATCTACGATAATGAACCTGTTCATTTTTATGTATATGGGGTCATTGGTCTTCATGTGTTATCTATGAAATACACTCAGAGAGTGCCCATAGAGACCAGAAGAGGGTGTTTGATCCCCTAGGACTGAAGTTACAGATGATTGTGAGCTGCCATGTCAGCGCCGGAAACTGAATTTATGTCCCCTAGAAAAACAGTGCTCTTAACCACTTAGCCAGCTCCCAGACTGGGAAATGGCAGATCTATATAGTCTTAAAACATCTGACTACACACATGTGTATAGGTCATATATGCATGCAAAACATCCATAGATAAAAAATACAAATGAAATCACAAAAATCTCTTCTTGTGGAATACTTCAATAACAAATGGAAATAAATAAGTCTAGAGAAACAAAAACTTCAAAAACGTCTTTTGATCCTTACAGCTCAATTTAATGTCACCAGTAATAGCACAAACTGACACCATGTACCTACTGACACAAGGTGTTAAAAGAGACACCTCTGATGCTGCTGAAGATGGTGTTAGAACTCCAGTACACACACTACAGAACCCTGGGTCAGATTCTCTGTGGCCATGGCCATGTTACTTCCTCTGTGTACATGCCTAGTATTGCTTTCATTGAATTAATTATAAATATTTATGAAAAGAGTTTGCCTTCACCTGCTCTGTGATTCTAAAGGCAAAGGAGAAAATGCTATTTACCTCTGTGCCCTCTGACATATATTCTCCTCCCAGGATGACTTGCGATGACATTAGATAGTTACTTGGTATTGTCTGTTGCTTTGCTTTTGTCACAAAGACGAACTGTGGCTTAACTGAGAAAGAAGGTCATTTTGATGAGTCTATAGAATGTTAAGTCTGGAAGTGGACAACCATAGAGTTGGGTTTGTAGTTCAATGATGACGGCACTGGTAATCACTTCAATGACAGGGCTTTCCCTCACTCTCAAGAAGACTGACGGCTCCAATTATCATTGTCCCATGTAACAGGAACCCAGGAAATATGAATGTCAGTAATTAGTTCTTGCTTTAAGGAAAACCCTTTCTCAAGACATAGACTCCAGTTCAGTTTCATTCGTATGTTTATTCCTGAGCAATGATAGAGCACAGAGTCTGGACACATCACTAACGCAGGTTCTAATGATAATGATGTAGGGTCTACAGAGAAGGAAGCATTTGCTCCTGTCATTCTCTACCTGACTACAAATTCTTTCATGATAGGAGTTGATTCTTACTCATTTTCCTCTTGTGTATCCAGAGTATAACGTGGCATGCTATAATAAATGTTCAGTAGATGTTAGTTGAATGAATGAAACACACATTTCACTCTCAGAGATCTCCCATTCAGCCATCTCTGATCCAAAAGCTTTCAAAACCACAACTCACATACCTCTCCACCTCCTGAGCCCTCCCACCTACACCTCTCACACCCCAAGCTCACACAGCTCTCATGCCCTGAGGCCTCACCCCTGAAGCCCTACCACCCACAAACCCACAGAGTTCTCATGCCCTGAGCACTGACACCTGCACCCCTCACACTCACAGATTACACCCTGAGCTTGCACACCTACGCCTCTTACACCCACGGCTCATGCAGCTCTCATTCCTGGAGCCTCACCCCTACTCACCTCACCCCCCCCCCATCCAATGCTGTCATGTGCAGGTGTTACACACTCACCATAGCAGAGAGACAAGCTCTGACTTTCTGGATGATCAAGGAGATAATTCTCAGAGTCTGGCACATAGTAAATACCTCATCGCTAGTCTCTATACACAATAGGCTGATATGCCCACTTCTGAACCAGTCCCTGGCAAGAGAAGTCAGTAAACTGGCTACCCGAGGAAGAATCTGTCTGGATGTCAGTCCAGATTAGAAGTTGAGGCTTCAAAGCCTGAATTTGTCTTGACCATGGCAAAACAAAAAACAAACAAACAAACAAAAAACAGTTCTGAAAGTAGGATGTAGGAGATATCCTGAGGAGATAACAGTCGTTAGTTGAATATGGAGGACAGCATCTGAGTAGAAAGGAGGAGCCAAAGGCACTGAGGTAAAAATTCTTTTCTAAATTGACACACAGAAACAACAGAAAGATGGGGAGCCACTTACTTGCTATTTCCAGAAATTTGGAAGCCATTCCCAGACTTAGAGTTCAGTTGTGGTTAACAATGAACAAACAAACAAGACAGAGAGAAACCATCAGAATGAGGGCCCCCAAGCCCTTTATTTTGTGGTAAGGAAGGGGCAAGGTCAGCTACGAACACCACACGCAAGAAATTAATTTATTTCACAACCACTTCATCACACAGAAGTTTGAAAAAAATTATAAGAATACTAGTGTTTGGCCGGTTAACTAGTGCAAGTTAATTAGTTAAGAAGATAGCAACTGGGAAGATGTTCCCCTAAGGGTTTTGAGACTATAGTTGTGTGGGTTTATGTAAGTTACATAATTTCTAACTTAGTTTGCTTTCTGTTGCTGAGATAAACACCGTGACCAAAAGCAACTTGGGGAGGAAAAAGATTTTGTTTCATTTTAGAGTTTATGACCTGTTGTGAGGGGAAGCCAAGGCAGTAACTCCTGGAGGCAGAAACAGAAGAGAAAGCATGGACCCGTGTGTGCCATGGTCCCTTATTTAGTTACATTTCTTATGCTGTCCAGGTCCACTTGCCCAGAGGCAGCACCTCTCATAGTAATGTAGGCATTCCACCATCAATCATTAAACAAGAAACTCCCCCCATAGACTTGCTTGTAGGCCAGTCTTTTTTTTTTTTTATTGGTTTTATTGAGGCAGAGATCTGTATAGTTTTCTGCTAACTGAGTCAGGAAAAGTTCAGTATGTTGAGAAATGGCCAACAGCAGTTTGCAGGGAGATTTGGATAGGGTGTCCCAGTACACATTATTTATCTCATCCCACTTAACAATACATGCCTTCTGGGGGAGACTTTAGCCTAATGTGTAAATTTAAAAATCACTTTTAAAATGTGGTAGATTGTTGATTTGTTCCCATCCTTGTCTAAATAAAATTATCTAAGGTCCCTGTGCAAGACTGATGGCAAGAAGGGCTACAATCACCCATCCCTTCCTGCACACATATCTTTGAAACAAGATCTCAGCAGCATCTCCCATCACAAAGATGGTCTACATCTCTGTCCTTGCAACATCAAGGGATCATGTGACTTACTATGATGAGCCACCATGACAGAAGCCAACAGCATGGCAGCTTCAAAACACGGTCTTAATGTATGTACCTCTCTATCCCCTCTCCCCGACAGTATTAAATGAACAAACTCAGGCTAGCCCCACCATGTGATGAGAGACACATTACCTACACACCTAACTAATAGCCAGCCAATCGTCAGCCTGTGAGTAAGTCTATCCAAGACTAGTCCCACACCTGACACAGAAGCAAGCCCAGTAGTGATCAGGCAGGCCTGGGCTAGTTGGGCAGAATCCTACAGATGACCCATTGATTCGTGCACATTGACAAAGGACTTCTGTCTGAGGTTACTGAGTTTTGGAGGTGGTTTGCTATAGAGCAAAAAGCCATTGTTATAGCCTGTGTGCACGTGCGCGTGCACGTGCGCGCGCACACTCACACACACACACACACACACCTGTCCAGGCACCTTTTGTCTTGCTGTTCTGGTGTTCTTGTTTCACACTTTGGTGAGGTTTTGAACAAACCGTAGGCCAACCTTGTATAACCTCAAAAATGTAAAACCCCTGCAGGTTCCACTCTCGGCACTCTCTATTCTTCATCTGGCTGATTCCTGAGCACTCTTGAGACTCATCTTGGCCACTGACTGATAACATGGCCCAACACGCTTGCCACTCCATACTTAAGTATCTCCACCTGAGTAGGCGCAAGGTCTTCAACCGTCTCAGAACTGAGATGGCTCTTACCCTGGGTCACATTCATCTACTCGCATAGCTATGAGTTTGTTATGAATGTGGGATAAAAATCTCATTCTTCTGCTATTGCAGTTACTCACACAGTTCATTACAGGGATGGTGCAGGAGGAAGCTGCTTGTTTGTTCCCAGCTGCTCCGCAGCTCAGCCCTAAAATAATCACACAGAAACTATATTATTTAAATCACTGCTTGGCCCATTAGCTCTAGCTTCTTACTGGCTAACTCTTACATCTTAATTTAACCCATCTCCATTAATCTGTATATCACTACGTGAACTTTACCAGCTAAAGTTCTGGCGTCTGTCTCCAGCAGGGCTACATGGCTTCTCTCTGACTCTGCCTCCTTTCTCCCAGCATTCAGTTTAGTTTTCCCCACCTATCTAAGTTCTGCCCTATCAACAAGCCAAGTCAGTTTCTTTTTTTTTCCGTTTATTTATTTATTAAAGATTTCCGTCTCTTCCCCGCCACCTCCTCCCATATCCCTCCCCCTCCCCCATCAAGTTCTGCTCCCTTGTCAGCCCATAGAGCTATCAGGGTTCCCTGCCCAGTGGGAAGTCCAAGGACCACCCACCTCCATCCAAGTCTAGTAAGGTGAGCATCCAAATTGCCTAGGCTCCCACAAAGCCAGTACATGCAGTAGGATCAAAAACCTACTGCCATTGTTCTTGAGTTCTCAGTAGTCCTCATTGTCTGCTATGTTCAGCTAGTCTGGTTTTATCCCAGGTTTTTTCAGACCCAGGCCAGCTGGCCTTGGTGAGTTCCCGATAGAACATCCCCATTGTCTCAGTGTGTGGGTGCACCCCTTGTGCTCCTGAGTTCCATGCTCGTACTCTCTCTCCTTCTGCTCCTGATTTGGACCTTGAGATTTCTGTCCGGTGCTCCAAATTGGGTCTCTGTCTCTGTCTCCTTTCATCGCCTGATGAAGGTTAATATTCAGGAGGATGCCTATATGTTTTTCTTTGAGTTCTCCTTATTTAGCTTCTCTAGGATCACTAATTATAGGCTCAATGTCTTTTGTTTATGGCTAGAAACCAAATATGAGTGAGTACATCCCATGTTCCTCTTTTTGGGTCTGGCTTACCTCATTCAGGATAGTGTTTTCTATTTCCATCCGTTTGTATGCAAAATTCAAGAAGTCCTTGTTTTTTACTGCTGAGTAGTACTCTAATATGTATACTTTTTTTTTTTTTTTTTTTTTTTTTTGGTTTTTCGAGACAGGGTTTCTCTGTGGTTTTGGAGCCTGTCCTGGAACTAGCTCTTGTAGACCAGGCTGGTCTCGAACTCACAGAGATCCTCCTGCCTCTGCCTCCCAAGTGCTGGGATTAAAGGCGTGTGTATACTTTCTATACTTTCTTCATCCATTCTTCCATTGAAGGGCATCTAGGTTGTTTCCAGGTTCTGGCTATTACAAACAATGCTGCTATGAACATAGTAGAGCATATACTTTTGTTGTATGATAAGGCCTCTCTTGGGTATATTCCCAAGAGTGGTATTGCTGGGTCCAGGGGTAGGTTGATCCCAAATTTCCTGAGAAACTGAAACACTGCTTTCCAAAGTGGTTGCACAAGTTTGCATTCCTACCAGCAGTGGATGAGTGTACCCCCTTTTCCACAACCTCTCCAGCAAAGGCTATCATTGGTGTTTTTTATTTTAGCCATTATGACAGGTGTAAGATGGGAGTTTCTTTATTAACCAATGGTATTCCCAGCATACAGAGGGGAATCCCACATCACCTCCCCTTTTTTGTCTAAATAAAAAAGGTTTTAACTTTAACATAGTAAAATTACATATAGCAAAACAGTATCAAGCAAAAATTACAATTACAATATTTATATCTACTTTATCTTTTATCATAACTAAGGAAAACTATAAATTCTTCAACTCCAGCAAAGACTCCAGAAGGATATAATATTACTTAAGTAAACAGGAAGTGTATTGTATCAAATTCCAAAACTCTAGAAATGACAGAGACATCTTGCTGCCTGGGCAGTCACCCAAAGTTCTTGTGTACCATTGGGGCATCCATCTTCAGTCTACAGGCTCATAATATCCAGCAGACTTTTCCATGAAGCAGGAAATTTCAAAGTTCTGCCTATATTGGCAGTTTGTCAGTCACATTTTTCTGAGTCCTACAGAATGCCTGGCAGACTTTTTCATGAAGCAGGAACTCTGAAGGATCATTTCACCTTTAGGCAAGTTCATCAGTCATTTTTCTGTGTGTCCTGCATGTCCAGTTCATCATGCAGTCCAGGCAAGAGCAGTTTCTTGCCCAAATAACTGACCAACTCCATAAGGAGCCTCTTCGATACCCATCTTCCTCTTGAAGCAATTGATGCTGTCAGGAGCAGATGTGTCTCATTGTCATGAAAAGTCCTAACTTCTTAAAACATTTTGAATGCCATATTCTGTAGTCTTTGAAAGATTTAAAGAATACCTATCTATCTGAAATACATCTCTGTACATTTAGAAAATCTAACTAACATGACTACTAGCTTGATACTATAGATGATTATCCAACCTTTATTTCTTAATTATATATTACATTTTAAATGAGCTGCACAAAGTACCTTAATCAAAAGCAGGAACACACATATAATTGACCTTAAATTTGTATCAATAAACCAAGATCTATACCAATGCAAATTTCTATAGCACAGGAAGTCTTTGTTTTTAAGTGATATAAATTCAATGTCTTTTTTTAATTTATTTATTTATTAAAGATTTCTGTCTCTTCCCTGCCACCGCCTCCCATTTCCCTCCCCCTCCCCCCATTAAGTCCCCCCCCCCTCAGCCCAAAAAGCAATCAGGGTTCCCTGTCCTGTGGGAAGTCCAAGGAACCCCCACCTCCATCCAGGTCTAGTAAGTTGAGCATCCAAATAAGGAGAACCCAAAGAAAAACATATAGGCATCCTCCTGAATATTAACCTTCAGCAAGCGATGAAAGGAGACAGAGACAGAGACCCACATTGGAGCACAGGACTGAAATCTCAAGGTCCAAATCAGGAGCAGAAGGAGAGAGAGCACGAGCAAGGAACTCAGGACCGCGAGGGGTGCACCCACACACTGAGACAATGGGGATGTTCTACTGGGAATTCAATGTCTTTAAAATAGCATTATGCTTAATTTTGGAAAAACCTAGCGCTTTATATACTATTAGGTGATGTGGGATTTCCTTCTGTATTCTGTGATGGCCTGGAAAGCAATATGCGATCTTTTCTACAAGTAGGTGGGTAAATAAGCCACAGACTGCCAAACTGACCTCCCCGATTGGTCTAGAGTAACCAGTTGGTACATTTCAGCTCCTTGGCCACTTAACCCTGGTAGATGGAATCATTGATGAAGACCACTGCAGCTGTAAAGGGTAATAAGAAAGATACCCTGAACCTGGCTTTGTGACACACTCCTGGAATCCCAGCACTAAGAAGCCTGAGGCAGGAGAATCTGGAGTTCATTGTCAACCTAGATTACTTAGGAAGACCCCATCTCAAAAACAAAATAAGACAAACAAACAAAAACAAATATTTTAAAAGAAAATAGCCTGAGAACTCATATTAAATCTTTCTCTTTGGGTGGGGACCAGGATTAGAAAGTATGGGGTCTGGGCCCACTCTCCATCCACGGCAAGTTTATTGATTGCCCTAGTTTCCTATCTATTGCTGCAATAAAACACCACGACTAAAGTAACTTAGAAAAGAAAGAGCTTAGTTGGGCTTACCTTTCCAGGGCTAAGAGTCCACAGTGGTGGAGTAAAGACATGGCGATCGGAGCAAAAGCTGAGAGCTCACATCTTAAACTGCAAGCAGGAGGCATAGAGAGCTAACATGAAATGGTCTTTTGAAAGCCCTAATCCCTGTTCCAGTGACAGACTTCCTCCAGCAAAGCCATACCTTCTCACCCTCCCTGTACTGGCTGGTGTTGTCTATCAATTCACACAAGCTAGAGCCATCAGAGAGGAAGGAGACTCAGCTAAAATGGCCCCCATGAGATCCATCTAGAAGGCATTTTCTCATTTAGTGATCAATTGTGGAGGGCTAGCCTATGGTAGGTGCTGCCATACCTGGGCTGGTACAGTTACTTACTGACCTGTAAGAAAACAGGCTGAGCAAGCCATGGGGAGCAAGCCACTAAGCAGCTCCCCTCCACGGCCTCTGCATCAACCCCTGCCTCCAGGTTCCAGTCCTGCTTGAGTTCCTGTTCTGACTTCCTCCAATGACGAACTATGATCTGGAAGTGTAAATCAAATAAATCCTTTCCTCCCCAAGTTGCTTTTTGGTAATGATGTTTCATCGCAGCAATAGAAAACCCAACTAAGACACTCCCAAAACAACTACCAACTGGGGACCAAGTATTCAAATGCCTGGGATTTATGGGAGACAGCTAATTCAAATTGACACATTGATAGCATCATTTTCGAGGAATACTAGAGAGACCATGCTAGATCTACAATACAGCGAGTACACAAAAGCATGTCTTACCTTATCTTAGTTCTATTACCTTACCTTACCTTACCTTACCTTATCCTATCTTGGTTCTATTGGTGTGAAGAGATGCTAGGCAAGAGAAGAGACCAAGGCAGCTCTTATTAAAAAGGTGTGGAGGGGGTGTTTAATTGGTGACCTGCTTATAGTTTCAGAGGTGAACCATCATCATCATGGTGGGGAGCTTGGCAGCAAGAAAGAAGGCATGGTGCTGGAGAAGTAGCCAAGACATCACATCTGTCTGCAAGTGGCAGGTAGAGAGAGAAACACTAGGCCTGCTATGGGCTTTTGAAATCTCAAAGCCACTCCCAGAATCACACCTCCTCTAACAAGGTCACACCTAGTCTTAAATCCTAATCTAATCTCCTAATCCTTCTCAAATAGTTCCAGTAAACTGGGGACTAAGCATTCAAACAAATGAGCCTATGGGGGACGTTGACATTCAAACCACCACACACCTCCAGCAATCCAAGCTTATTTTTAATTTTTTGAAGGATAATCGTATAGAAGAGAATGCTATTCTCTTTAGTACCAAAAAATAGAACTCGGGCCAAAGGAGTCTAAATGTAAGACAGACATACGTGTGGATGCCCTAAGATACTTTTCAAAATGAAGTTTACAGCTCTCAGAAAATAATCCTCCTTTTCTTCTTAGAGATGTCCAAACAGGGATTGGCTGTAAAAATACCATCAAATTTGGAAGAACAGTTTATGTTCTAGGAACAAAGGAAGTCTCAGTACGTTTGTAATTCATTAAAATGTGGTTGTGTTTCTAGGTACCACTTCCTACCAGTTGCCTGTACTATCACAACTACCTGTCCATTAGAAACGTATGTATTAGTGTCTGCTAACTCCAAAAACTCTTTCCATACAAATAGCAGTTCTTCCTCAATCCCTAGAGTTCCCCATTCACTAACTATAGGTGACTGACTTGGGGCAAATGCCTGCTTGATATCAGCCTTGAATTCAAGGATGGAAATGTTGATAAAGTGGATGTGCGTCCTTCTTTGTGTTCATGAGGGAATACAGGAAGCTGTTCTGCAAAGAAGAATAGCTAATAATATGCTAAATTGACACAACCAGCGAGTCACGTGGGAGTAGGAAACCTCATTTAAGGAATTACCTCCATCATACTGATTGGTGGGCCAGTGTGTGGCACTTTCTTGATTACTGATTGATGTGGGAAAGCCTGGTTCACTGTGCAGAGTGCCTTCCTTGGGCATATGAACTTAGGCTGTGTAAGAAAGGAAGCTGGGCAAGCCAGGGGAAGCAAGCCAGTAAGCAGTGTCTCTGTAGTTTCTCCTTCAGTTCCTACCTTCCTGTCCTGTAGGGGTCTCTGTGACACTCACAAGCCTGCAGAGAGATGATTGGAGGAAGGCAAGAAAGTCCTGTCTAGTAGCTGGTGTTGGCTCAGACTTCAGGAGTCTGACCCTGAGTGGTTTATTTGGGGCTTTTTAAGTGTAGCACAGCTTTGGTGAAGGCTTCCCTGGTGATAGACTCGATCCCACATGCACGATAAAGCATACATAGATCTCCTTGAGGAACAAAGTAACTGAAGGAAATCGGATGTGATTACCTTGAAACTCTTTGTAAAATCCATGTGACACCTTCCAGAAAGATGGGTTTTATAGATTCCCTGAAAAAAAGAAACAAGCTTACCATAAAGGCTTAAGGTTTCTAGTCATACAGAAAACATGTCCTCTCCCAGCCTTCCGGGCAGACACCAGGTGTCGCATTCCTTCCCTTGATGGAGCATCTCTGTGTGCTTAGCATTCCAGCTGCCCCCACTGCTTATTTGTGAGTACAAAGACCTCTGTGTCTCCTACAGGGTTCCTGCCTCAAGCAGCTGTCATGGCTTCCCGCAGTGACGGACTATGTACTGTAAGCTAAAACAGACGCTTTTTTTCTCTTAGCTGCTTTTGGTCAGTGTTTTATCACAGCAACATAGCAAATTAGGACAAGTAATCAATACAATTTATACATCTGTAGACCAGTCACATTTCCAAGCATGGTAAGCCAGCAAGAAACAAAACACACAGGAACCTAATGTCAAGTAAGAGCCACGTGGAAACATTAAGGGGGGCGGGGGGTGGTGGAAAGAGCGAGCAAGCTCAGGGTCAGTGAAAAATCTCGTGCTTCTTCCATTAACCCTGCCTTGTTAATGCCAGCTGTGGTCAGTCTCTATTACTAACACTGTTAAGGGTCTGAAATCCAATTCTACATGAGACGCACTGGCTCCTCGTCACCGCTTTGAGACAAGAATGGAGAGGTGATTCCTGAAGACAAGAAGGCTAAGGAACTGGCTCTGTGAGTCGATGGCTTGCTATCCAAGCATGGAGACATAGTTTGAATGCTCAGTGCCCACACAATACAGCACCTGCTCCTCCACTGTGACATGGAGGAGATGAAAAGAACCTGGGGACATTAATTGGATCGTCGTCAGTCTTGCTGAAATAGTGAGTTTGGGGTCAGTCAAGAGATCCAATCTCAAAAATTAAGGTGGAGCGTAACAGAAGGGGACACCCAGGGTTGACCTGCAGCCTCCACATAAGCACATACAGACGAGTGCACCCACGCACATGTACATACACACTTGCTTACAGCACACACACACATACATGCACCACACACACAGCCAGAAGCTGTGGACAGGGAATGAGGAAACATCTCTCCCTCTTACTCCATGTATTTCTTCTGTAGTTTGTGATCTGTGGTTTACAGTTCCTATAAGGAAGACAACGAGAAGCTGCTTCCCCCGATACAGATGATAGCAGGGCAAAGGTTCCATGATGAACAGTTTTATGCTCTCTACTCTATCCAGGTTTTCTAATTTAATATTTCTACATCATTCTGTGATAAGGAGGTATAGTCTCCACCCTGCCTTATAGTGATAAATAATACCATTTCGAAACAAGGGTGGGGCACATAGACAATGCAAGAAGGACATGTGGTTTGAGATGCATTCACATGCCTATAAATAGGCAGAGTCAGAGTGTGCTGGGGGCTTCCAGGGACTTTTCAACCAAGCCAAACGGGAGATGTTTGGATGGTAAGGAGTCCAGGTCTTGGTACAGTGTATACTTGGACCTCCAAGGAACTTCTGTTCAGGGGGCTTTTAGCTTCGGAAATCTTCAACTTCTTAAATAACGGAGAGGAGAAAGATTAAAATAACAGCCATTTTGCCAAACCTGCTTTCATTACAATGACTCCTGCAGCGAGATGCAGATCCTCTTTCAGTTTTGTACTTGCTGATTAATTTCCTGTTGATCCGAAGGTAACCCAAAACCTCTGTGGATGAAACAGGAACAGCAAGTGCTCCTGGGTAATGGGGTTGAGTCACTGGGGACCAGACTCTGGGGGGCTTCCTCCCAGCTCCAGGTGGCTGGGAGGGCAATAGCGAAAGTCATTTGGTAGTGAGAAGTGTGTTCGTTTGCAAGTGTGGTTCCCATCAAGTCTGTTCTCTCCCTCCTCTGGTATCCTAGAAACAGTTGTCTCATATTTATATGTGTCATAGATTTTGATGGATAGCACTGTTATTTGAGAACTGTTGGCCCACATAGGCACCAAGTTTAGCTCTAAACTAGACAGACATTACCATCCCAAAATTAAGCAGCCATTGAAAATTCCGGTAACATGGCATTATTAATTCCTTTTGTGGCAATAGCCACAATAGCCACTCTGCTTCATCAAATTCTGCTTATATCAGGAAATTCAGCTCACCACTTCCAAGGCTGAGCTATCTTTTTGGGGAGCTGGCTTTAACACATCCATGTGCTCCTTTGCTTGGCCAAACAGAAGAGCAGAAGAGCAGAAGGGGATGGGTCAATAGTGAAGATGACATCGTCCCTTTAGCATGGTCACCTTTGAAAGCAGAGTCATGCTCCTCAGACACGGCTGCTGCCTGCCAGTTCGCTTAGGCTTGGTGTTGCCAATCTGCTCTGATATGCGCCTTGATTTCAGCTTTTACAATCAAATTCATATTGATACCACATAAAGTGTAATGTCTCTGCTAGAAGCTGATGGGCCGGCCGAACTGGAGACCAGCCAAGCTCCACTTAGAGATGAATAAAATAAGACCAACCTCATATTAGCCAGGAGAACGGATGGCTCATGGTTGAAGCTCAGATCTCCTGGGTTCTCAACTAGAAGCACAGAAGTATGACCTTAGCCCCACTGCTTGACTTCTTTGTAATGTTAACCCCGAGGAGAAACATGAACCCTGTTTCCCTAGGACAGTAGGATAAATAACGAATGCATACAAAGTAGCTGCAGCAGTATGTGGTGAAGTCTCCATTTAACGATGGCCTAGTGTCTGAAGGCCTTTAGGCAAAAGCAAACGGGGAGCTCAAGTCTTGTAGTTTTGATTTCCTATACCTCATACTCTTCCAAGCTACAATACATACATACACACATACATGCATGCATACATACACATGCACATGCACATGCACACACCTGTGTGTGTGTGTCCCTCAATACACAAATGCAACCTGCTCAGTCAGTATAATGTTATTTCTAACTTGCATGTGTATGTTTTCAGGGCTGTATTATCCAACACATTTGGAATTGGATAACGGTTGGTGCTCTCTTCCCTTGAGAAGACTGTTTTTCCCACTCTCGGCACTCCTTAGTTGCCTGTCTTTGTGGAGGGTTGAGCTTTACCCCCATTTTTGTTTGTTCATTTGTTTGTTTGTTGTGTTGTTTTCAAATCTGTAGTTGATTAAGGGTTTACTGTGTGCGAGACTGGCCACCTTTCACCTATTACCTCATTGACCCAACATAATATAACCATTAGCCAGCATTATAATGGGCCCATTTTACAGACATGGAATCTAAGTCTTGAAGAGATGAAGTCACCGGTCCAAGGTGACACAGTTAATGTCTGTGAGATCTCAGAGTCAAACACAGGCCAATAGAACCAGATGTGAACTCATTTTACTGTCCACTAGTTAGCCTGCCTCAGTGATGTTTCTCCCACCGACCACACACACTCCGAGGGCAGCATGTCCCTGAATGTCCTGCCAACACATGACTGCCACCTTTTCAGGGAAGAAGGTCTGGGTATCAAGTTTAGCAAACGGTGAGTATGAGGTGACCTTAGAGCTCGTCCACGGCAGGCAGAAAAGGCCTTGCTGCTGCCACTGTTTCCTTTTTCTCCCAACCTGCACTTGCCACTTTTCAGTGTTTGTTCAGGTTGTCTAGACTTTGAAAGACAAGTAGAAGTGAAATTTAGGCTAGTTCCACTGTGTGCTCAAAGGTTTGGGAAAGGCAACTGGACAGAAATCCAGCTTCTGTCAGTTCAGGTTTGGCAGTATTTCCCAGGGCAAGAAAGGAAGGACTGAATCCCTTTAGAAGGGTTCCAACACTAATTTGCATGAAATAATCAAATGTATGTGACTAAGGGGAATATGAGTTTTCCATGATAATCAAATGCCTTTATTTAGAAGGAAAATGAAATAGGCTGTGAGGTGCCTGGAGGCTTCCGAAGACGAGAAACAGCATGGCGGGGCTCGATTGTGGGCGTGTATTATACAGTGATGAGTTTTACCTCAGGAAAGAAAAGGACTGTATCAGAATTCATTTCATCTGCAGGAAGCATAGTTTCTGAATAAACAAGAAGATTGTTTCTCTCTCATGTACAAGAGACCTAACGTAAACAGCTCAAGGCTGCCAAATCACCCACAGTAGAGAAACTTTTCTTCTTTGTGATGTCCAGCCACTTCCAAGGAAAATTCGTGATGAGAGTGGATGGTAGTACCCAATCATTATAACTGCTTTCAGCAGGGAAAAAGGAGCCCCTGCCTTTCCATTTAAGAACACAATGTGAAATTCACGCACTATTGTGCTAACATCCTATGTGGGAGAACAGTCACTTAACACACATAGCCAGAGAGATGTAGTCCTGCCTCAGTTAAGCATCCAAATCAAAATCAAAGATATAAAGAATAAACTGACTTCTAATGGAGAGGAAGATGGGCATCGAAGAGGCTCCTTAGCCATTTGGGCAAGAAACAATTAATAATTCTCCTGAACTGAGAAGCTTCTGTATAGCAAAGGATATAATCAACAAGATACAATATCAGCCTATAGAATGGAAAAATAACTTTACGAACCATTAATCCACTCCCAAAACATATAAAGAACTCAGGAAATTAGTCATCAAAAGGATAAATAATCCAATAAAATATGTTACAGACCTAAATTGAAAACTCTCAATAGATGAAATTAAAATGACTGAAACACACTTAAAAAATGCTCAACTATAACATCCTTAACCACTAGAGAAATGCAAATCAAAACAACTCTGAGGTTCTACCTTATCCCTGTAAGAATGACCCAGATTAAAAGCACTGCTGACAATGTATGCTTAAGAGAGCGTGGGGTAAAGAAGAAAACTCCTCCACTGTCAGTAAGAGTGCAAACTGGCACAACTGCACTGGATACGAATTCGCATGCCTACAAACAGCAGACTTTTGACAAAGAAGCAAAATTGTGAAATGGAAATGCATATTTAACCTGTTTATTTATTTTTTAACTGTTCTGAAGTTGTAGTTCCTTGAGGATAGTTCCCTTTTCTGCAAACCTGCCTGTCAGCTTCTGGTTGAAGCTGTACAGCAGAGGGTACAACACAGTATCTGCCAGCCTGCCTTTCCTCGCTCTGGCAGGCAGATTTTTAACTATCTTTTTTTATTTTAACTTGTAAATATAAAATTAAGAAAATTCCCCAATCCTCTCCTCTGTTCTATGGACTGTGAGGTTAAATTTGCTCTCTAAAGTTACTCTTGTTCCTGCTTGCCTTCTGCCCGCAAGTGTGTTAGATTAGCTGGTTACTGTGTGCACGTGGCGCCTCAATCTCAGCGGTAACCAAGGGTCTTGTTTTCCTGATTTCTTTCTCAGTCTCTTCGTTATTTGTGTAATAGGAGGAGTACTGATGTTTTGAGTTCATTTCTATCCAGTCACTTCACTGAAGGTGTTTATCAGCTGTAGGAGTGCCCTAGTGAATATTTTTGTGCCACTTATGTATACTATCATAGCACCTGCAAATAATGATACTTTGGCTTCTTCCTTCCAATTTATATCCCCTTGATCTCTTTCAGCTCCCTTATTGCTCTAGTTAAGACTTCAGTTATCACACTGAATAGGTATAGAAAGAGTGGAAAACCTCATCTTGTTCCTGATTTTCGTGGAATTGCTTTGAGTTTCTCTCCATTTATTTTGATGCTGGCTTATAGACTTGCTGTACATTGCCTTTATTATGTTTGGGTATGTCTCTTGTATTCTTGATCTCGTCCGGACTTTTACCATGAAGGGGTGCTAGATCGTGCCAAAGAATTTTTCAGCATCTATTGATATAATCATATTTTTTCTTTCAGTTTATTTTTCTTCATCTATTTATTTTACATCCCAGCCTGCCCCCATCCTCCTCTTCCAGTCCCTCTCCAAAACTCGCCCCACCCCCAAGCCCCTCCTCATTTGTTTTTAAGGTGGACTACATTGACTGATTTTAATGTTGAACCATCCCTGCATCTCTGGGATGAAGCCTACTTGATCATGGTGGATTCAGTTTGCAAGTATGTTATTGACTATTTTTTGCTTCTATGTTCATAAGAGAAAAATGTCTGTAATTATCATTCTTTGTTGAGTCTTTATGTGGTTTGGGTATCAAGGTGACTGTGACCTCATAAAAAGAACTTAGCAATGTTCCTTCTATTTCTATTTTGTAGAATAATTTGAGGAGTATTAAAGTGAACTCTTCTTTGATATTCTGGTATAATTCTGCCCTAAAACTGTCTGATGCTAGGTTTTTGTTGGGAGACTTTTAATGACTGCTTCCATTTCACTAGGGATTATAGGTCTATTTAAATTGTTTATCTGATCTTGATTAAACCTTGGCAAATGGTATCTATCAAGAAAATTATCCATTTCTTTAGAGTTTCCAATTTTGTGGAGTACAGGTTTTTGAAGTATGTCTATGATTCTCTGGATTTCCTCAGTGTCTGTTGTTATGCCCTCTTTTTTGTTTCTGATTTTATTCATTTGGATATTGTCTCTCTGCCACTTAGTTGGTTTGAATAGGGATTTGTCTATCTTGTTGATTTTCTCAAAGAACCAACTCTTTGCTTCATTGATTCTTTGTATTTTTCTCTGTTTCTTCTTTACTGATTTCAGCCCTCGGTTTGATTATTTCTTGCCCTCTACTCTTCTTGGGTATGCTTTAGTTCTAGAGCTTTCAGGTGTGCTGTTGAGTTGCTATTTGAGACCTCTCCAATTTTTTATTGCACTTTATAGGCACTTAATACTATCAGTTTTTCCTCTTATCACAACTTTTATTGTGTCCCATAAGTGTGGGTATGTTGTGTACTCATTTTTATTGAATTCAAGGAAGTCTTTAATTTCTTTTTTATTTCTGCCTTTGCCAAGTAGTCATTCAGTAGGGAGTTGTTTAGTTTCCATGAGTTTGTAGGCTTTCTTTTGTTTCTATTGTTGCTTATATCCAGTTTTAATGGATGGTGGCCAGGTAGGATGCAGGACGCCACTTAATTTTTCTTGTATCTATTGAGACTTGTTTTATAAAGTATGTGGTCAATTTTGAAGAAAGTTCTGTGAGGAACTTAGAAGAAAGTCTATTCTGTTGTGTGTGTTTGGGTGGAATGTTCTGTAGTATCTATTAGGTCCATTTGGTTTATAATGTCTTATAGCGTCAGTGTTTTGCTGTTAATTTTTTGTCTGAATGATCTATCTATCTATTGGTGAGAATGAGGTATTCAAGTCTCCCACTATTGGTCACTATCAGTGTGAGTGTCAATATGTGATTTAAGCTTTAGCAGTGTTTCTGTTACAAAAGTGGGTACGCTTGTGTTTAGGACATAGATGTCAAGAATTGAAGGGTCATCTTGGTGGATTTTCCCCATCTCCTTTAATTTTGGTTTGAAGTCTTTTTTGCTAGATATTAAAATGGCTACACCAGCTTTCTTCTTCAGTCCATTTGCTTGGAATATCTTTTTACAACCCTTTACCTTGAGGCTGTGTCTATCCTTGATGTTGAGGTGTATTTCTTGTCTGCAGCAGAAGGATGGATTCTGTTTTCCCATTCATTCTGTTAGTCTTTGTCTTTTTATTGGGGAACTGAGACCATGGATATTGAGAGTTATCAATGACCAGTGATTGCTAATTCTGTTATTTTGTTGTTCTTGTTGGTGGTGGTTGTCTTAGTTAGGGTTTATATTGTGTAAAGACACCATGACAGCAACAACTCTTATAAAGGAAACTTTTAGTGGAGGTGACTTGCTTACAGTTTCAGAAGTTCAGTCCATTATCATCATGATGGGGTGCAGGAAAGCATGGTGCTGGAGGAGTAGTTGAGACTCCTATATCCTGCAGGCAATAGAAAGTCCACTGAATGACTGGAACACTGGGCAGTGTCCTGATCATAGGAAACCTCAAAGCCTGCCCCCATAGTGACACACTTCCTTTAACAAGGCCATGCCTACTCCAATAAAGCCATACCTTCTAATAGTGCCACTCTCTATGGGGGCTGTTTTCTTTCAAACCACCACGGTGGTGGTGGTGGTGTTGGTGTTGGTGTTGGTGTTGGTGGTGGTGGTGGTGGTGGTGGTATGTGTGTGTTTCCCTTCTTTTGGTTTGGTTGGTGTGAGGTTACTTATTTTCTATGTTTTTATGGGTGTAGTTAATCTCCTTGAGTTGGAGTTTTTCTTCTAGCACCTTCTATAAGGTTGATCTGTAGATAGATATTGTTTAAATTTGACTTTATCATGGAATAACTTATTTTCTCCGTCTATGGTGACTGAAAGTTTTGCTGGATATTGTAACCTGGATTGGTGTCTGTGATCTCTTAGAATTTACAACACATCAGTCCAGGCCCTTCTGGCTTTTAGAGTCTCCATTGAGAAATTGGGTGTAATTCTAATAGATCTGCCTTTATATGTTACTTGGTCTTTTATCCCTGCAGATTTTAATATTTTCTGTGTTCTGTATGTTTAGTGTTTTTATTATTCTGTGACGTGGGGACTTTTTCTGGTACGAGCTATTGTATGAGCTATTTGGTGTTCTGTATGCTTCTTTTATTTTTATGTGCCTCTCCTTCTTTAGGTTAGGAAATTTTTCTTCCATGATTTTGTTGAAAATATTTTCTAGGCCTTTGAGCTGGGATTCTTCTCCAAGCTCTAGTCCTATTATTCTTAGGTTTGATTGTTTCATAGTGTCCCAGATTTCCTGGATCATTTGTCAGGAATATTTTAAGTTTAACATTTTCTTTGCCATTTCTTCTATGATATCTTCAGTGTCTGAGATGTTCTTGTCCATCTCTTGTATTCTCTTGGTAATGCTTGCCTATTTAGTTCCTGCTCATATACCTAAATTTTTATTTCTATAATTCTCTTAGTTTGTGTTTTTTAATTGCTTCTGTTTCCATTTTTAGGTCTTAAAAAGTTTTATTTGTTTCCTTCAACTGTTCATTTTTCTTGCCTTTTTTTTTAAAAAAAGGAATTTGTTCATTTCCTCCAATTGTTTGCTTGTATTTTCCTGGATTTAAGGGATTTATTAATTTCCTCTTTACGGACCTCTTGTCTTCATATAGTTGGTTTTAAGGTATTTTTCTTATGCTTCAGCTATGTTGGAATATTCAGGGCCTTCTGTGGTAGGAAAGCTGGCTCTGATGGAGACATAAGGTCCTGGTTGTTATTAATTGTGTTTTTATGCTGGCATCTAGGCATCTGGGTTTGGCATGATTATAGGTCTAGGTGCTGATTTCTAAATTTGTCTTTGTTAGATGGATTTTTTTCCCCTTAGTTTCTGTTGCCTCTTTGGATTTCTAGAGTATGTTGGCTGTGTATTGCCTGTTTTACTGAACTGCTGCATAGGTGTATTCAGAGGGAGTACTTGCTTTGCTGGTGTTGGAAGCTGGGGGAAGGAGAGGCTTAGGAGGGATGGTTCAAGGGATCCAGAGAAGGTATGGACAACGGGAGGGATTCTGTTGCAGCTCTAAAGACAACCCTAAATTTTTGGTTTAGGGGAACAGAGAGAGTAGATAAGGTCCTAAGGTAGCCTGCTGGTCTTCTGGTAGGCGTAGCCTATAAGGTGTCCACTTGAGTTTGGGAATGAGACACAGCCATTGGGCAGGGGGAGACCAGGGGGCTGATCTATGAGATCCCAGAAGGCATGGATGGGGGCAGGGGGCTGCAGCTGGTGTTCTGTTGCAGCTCTCGGGACAACCCTGAGGTCTGGGTTTAGGGGAATAGAGAGAGTTGTTAAGGTCCTCAGGCAGCCTACCTGATCTTCTGGGTAGGCATAGCCTGTGGTTGAGCAGAGGGTGTCTTTCTGAGTTGGGGGGCGAGACATAACCAAAGGTGCAGGGAGAAACCAGGGGGCTGATCTGTGAGATTCCAGGAGACGTGGATTGGGGGGGGGGGGGGAGTATTACAGCTGGTGTTCTGTTGCAGTGCTCCAGATGAGCCTGAGAGATTGGGTCTCGGGGAACAGAAACCACAATGTCTTTTCTTAACATACACTGACCAGTGGCAACAATGGCTGTCCATCCTACTTAGATTTAAAAATGTCAAGACCATGGTTACATTATTAGAAATATGACTTTTACTAGAGAGCATAGAAGTCGTAAGTTACCATGAGTTCCCAATCAAGAAATTATAAATAGCAGTGGGAGACATAAGGGAGGTGGGAATGAATTACTTCTGTATTTCCTTGTTAGGGTGGATCCAAAACCCAAGAAATGAAACTTAGAAGTCTTGGCTGATAGTTGGAGAATCAAGCAGGCTTACTCTGATTATGAATATAAACAAATAGAAGTAACCCAATCTCTCTGCAAATCCAAGACATGAGAAATAGAATGAGTTGTCCAAGTCCCAACAGCTAGCTAGTCGTGGCTCAAAAGTCTTGACTCCCACGATGACACCTCCTAAATATTACTCAAGTTTTCTTGGCACCTCACTTTTCTCCAATGAAGCCATTAGTCTTACAAAAACAGTATCACATGCAAGTGGGACTTTCCAGCGTTTCCTGATGGCCAGGCAGAAAGGGCTTCGATACCCCCCACTTCTCTTCATTGCATACACTGCAGCATCCCCAGTGCTCTTGTCAGGAGTAGAGCAGGGGAGGGGATTCTGTTCATACTCCTCAACTCCTTGGGGTCAGCACATACTGCCCCAACCTGTAGGGATTTACGATGCCTGACCCCTTACTGAGTTATACACTCGTCATTTCCACCGCTCCTCAGTCCCCAAGTACAGAGCGACAGGCATGGCCCTTAAATAGGAGAAGATAGCTCTACCTTTTCGAGATGAATTTACCAATGCTCCTGGTATCACCATCCCGCAGGGGCCCTCACAGTCCTCCCCACTCCCAGGAACACCAATAATCCATGAGGATTTTCAAACACTGCTAGAAGCAGGACAACTATTTCTTTCAGATTTCCTTGTAGGACACTGATTTCCTTCTGACAAATAAGTTCTTCAGGCAAAGGATAAAGCTGGTTTTGTTTGTCTGAGTTTTAGAGCTTAGCAAATGTTTCCCATTTATCAAACCATTTGTTAAACAAAAGAAAACGTGATCTGGCGAGAACCGCTCAGCCGAGAAGGACACTGGGTGCCAAGGCCGAGGACCCGAGTTTAGAACTCAGAGCCCTCAACGTAGGCAGAAACAACTTCTGCAAGCTTTCCTCTGATTCCCATAAGCCTACTGTGGTACTGACACTCGCACACAAACACATAAATAAAATAATGTCAAATTTTCTTTTTTTTAAAAGAGAAAACAGATCATCCTGTGTGGTACTTTGTGTCTGGTTTGTGCAAAAATAAGGACTCACCAGCAAGAGGAAAAGGATATGGTGGCGCACGCCTTTAATCCCAGCTCTCGGGAGGCAGAGGCAGGAGGATCCCTGTGAGTTCGAGACCAGCCTGGTCTACAGAGCTAGTTCCAGGACAGGCTCCAAAGCCACAGAGAAACTCTGTCTCGAAAAACCAAAAAAAGAAAAAAAAAAGAAAAAAAGAAAAGAAAAGGACAAACCAGCCCGAATGGGGCGCGCTGGCTTCGTGGTGAACTCCTCCCACTATAGGAGACTGGAGGGCCAGCATCCACTCCAGCTCATAGAGCCCATTCCTTCCCACCTCTGCAGAAACATACTCTTTCTGCTCTGGGAGGGATTGATCCTTCGTGGGCAGAATCAAATGAGTTCACTGAATTACTAGCTCCACTCCTTGAGTCCCCTTTAACATCCCGGAGTTCTAGAAAACTCCATCCCACAAATCACTGGGATGGCGGACAAGCAGAAGAAAGGATTCTGCTACACTTCTCTAGGTCCTGTTCCCAGACTTAGTTCCTGCATCAACTCTCCACCCAGTACCTCCCCTCACCATGCCCTCCTGCTGCCTCCTAGCCTTCTCCGGCCCTACCCCTGCAACCTTGCATTTCCCATCTGGGCAGATCTTTCTGATGACCGCTGTCAGTCGTCTTTAGCCAAAGCGCTCTGTGTCCCCACCCTTTCTTCCTGTCACCTTCCGATTCATTTCCTGTAAGCTGTGACCCTTTCTCAGGAACATTAATTAACGTGATGGATTTTTTTTTTTATCAGAATTCTAGGAACGCCGTATCGGCATGAGTCACACTTCTCCTGTTTAAAATAGGATTTGGTACATGTTCATGAGGCAGATGGGATTCTTTTCCTGGATGCTTACAATCTCTAACATTCTGGGAAAAAGACACATCACCGTTTGTTTTAATGCATTTTTACCACACTACTACAAGTTTTAGAGTGTAGGCGTATAGAGCACTGGCATTTGGAGGTTCCCCTTACCATCTTTACTAGGAGTAGAGCAGATTGCCTCTATGGCGATAGGTTCAAGAGTAAGGTAAACCTCACCCTTAGCTCCAATTACTGCCTCTCACTTGCTAGAAAACTGTACAATCTGAACACTTACAAATTGTGTTAAATATATCATGTAAATGTATGAAGGCTCAGATCTAAATTAATTTGGGCGGAAATAAATCAAACTGTAGCTAGCACATAATTTAATTAAACATCGAAACTATGTCTGCTGGCACTTAGGGTTACTGATGCTTACTGCCAACAGGGGCATCGTTGCTGCAGCAAAGACAAATGTTGGGAGGGCTGCAGATCTCTGAGTTGAAACAGATAGATGATAGGGATGAAAATGACATTGTAGCAATGCCTAGCCTGACTCAAACGATCTCTTTCCGGCAGTTTTGGAAAAAGGGCACATGCTAACTCACAGAAACTCACGCTGTCCATTGTTATGCCTGGTTTCCCCACCTCTAAGTCTTTTGGACTTCAGCATTTTTCTTGACTATAAACCTCTCTCTCTCTCTCTCTCTCTCTCTCTCTCTCTCTCTCTCTCTCTGCTCCTGTTGGCATTTTCCCCAACCCTCATCCTCCTCCCTGCTTTGACGTTTAGCATTTATAAAACGGTCGTGTAGCATTTCCAAAACGGCCGTGTAGCATTTCCCTCCTTCTCTCTGTCTCCCAGCATGTCTTCCCTGCTCTACAGCGTGGAGGAGTTTTTATTATACCTCTGACTGGGTACCTTTGGGTCTTAATGAGGTCTCCTTTCTGGAATGTATGCTGTTAATTTCCTTTGCCTAAGGCTCCTCCTCTGTCTCACATCTTCAACTCCAACCCATAGACCTGATGACTTTCCCCAGGCATGACTGGATCTCAAGGAAGAGTAAAGGGGATGAGGAAGAGCCTGAACACATGCCTGGACCCACACAAAGACTCCACACAAGCACCTATGGGCACACAGGACAGCTTCTGAACTTTGGATTCCCCTGGGCAGTTGCCAACATGGGTCTGATTCCTAGGTTCCAAACACACTGTGGCTCTGCCCAGACAGCAAAGCTGTCGGTGTGTTCTCCTCTTGGGCCAAAAGCCCGCATACACAGTCACACCAAGACCTGGTTCATCCCAGGGTTCTTCCTGACCACTGCCATCTTGCCATGGGTTCTTTCTCCAGCTCCTCCAGTTAATACCATCCCGTTACATCTCTATTTAAAGGAGTCTTTAACTCCTTATGGCAAAGAGGTCATGAATCCGAGGGCTTCAGGCCTCATCTCAGTGGGAAACTGATTCTTTTATGTCAATAAAGACCCTGGGGTCCTCCAGACCTCCATACCAAGCTGTCAGTGAAAGCTGCAGAGGGTGAAAAAGGCTGTTTTAGACCCTGCTGCACCAAGGCAAGGCCAGTTGCTCAGGGAAAGACGGGTGGGAATCTCCTCACTCCATCCCAGACCTTGGGTGTGGTGCATCCTTCACAGTGCTAAATCAGAAACACAGACAGATGTGTCTTTCTATAATGTCATTGTTTATTGAGTAACTATACATTTGCAAGTTGTATTGTTTTGTTTGGATGCAATTTGCTATGTAGTTCTGATTTCCTTGGCTAGCTATCCATTGACAAACACAGATTCTTTTATTCCAACCTCAATTAGTTATACTGACTCCTGGGTTACCATTACACACCACACAGTCATTGTACCTATCTGCACACGTGCGGATTACAGACTGACTGCAAAAGGGTCAGAAAGGCCAAAGCAGGAGTCTGGAGCTCAAAGAAGCCTTGCTAGAGACAGGAAGCTGGTGCAGATGCAAAATGAGTCGCTGCAGGGGGTTAGAAAAGAATGTGAAAGAGCCTGCTGCAGAGCGCACACAGCTGCTGCAGGTTTGAGCCTGGGCTACAGGGCTAAGTCAAATGAAGGGGACCAGGGAAGGCATAGAAACAAGGACTTGGTCCAGACTAACATAGGGATGGATGGATGGAAGGATGGAGGGATGGATGGATGGCAATGCAAGAAAGCTGCATTGTGCAGGGGGTACTGAGCTGAGCAGGCCCCCTAGAGACGGTGGGGAATTTGCTGCCTGTCAATCATCCCCACACCCAGAAATTGGTGAGCAGGTTGGTGAGACCAGGGCTATTTCAGTGTCTGGTGTTGTCCCGTTTATTCGGCCCAGGTGAGGAGGGTGCTGTATGCTCTCATCATCTGGTATGTTTGAGTTCTTGGGCCTACATTTTCCCATAGGTTTGGATGCACCCATGTGCTCCTATGTGCCAGTCTACTGTGATGAGTCTGTTCAGCGCCATCTCTTTTTACTTAAAAAAAAAAAAATGTTTTTATCAGTCTGTCCCTTGTAGGCAGTAGTGGACAAGTTGTGGTATCTGTGCACACAAGGAGAGGCAGAGACAAGTGATCTCAAAATGGGGCAGAATACTCCTTATAAGATGCAATCAGTCAGGGCCAAGTACAGACTGACACCTTTGAATTTCGATGTCTTCCTTACCCTCTTGGGCCTTCCTTCCGAAGGTCTCGAACACCTTTTGGGAGAGTCAGACTGAGAAAAGCGCAGCGTTTCTCACCAAGCTCAAGTCCCCCAGAATTTCCCTATAGACTATTAAAATCCAAGGTCAGGAAGGCCCTTCAGTGCCAGCGGCAATCCATCCAGAAGAAGAGGAGTGATTCCTAAGGTGACAGAGGCCAAACCTTGGCAAGAGCACCTCTCCTCCCTTCCATGGAGCTGATATCTTAATTGGATGGAAGCAGCGGCAGCTGCTTCCTTTCGCTCCCGCCTCCCCTCCCACGCAGAGGCCGGCTGGGGCGCTAAGGGGCCCATGCATTAGCCTGCAGCGCCACCTAGCAGACGCAGAGTGAACCTGGGGAAGAAGGAGAAGGCGCTTTGGGGGAAGTTGTTTTGGAACACCAGAAAAGGGAGTTTCCATTTCGTTCGCGGAGTTCTGGGAAAAGGAATTTGTATAAAACCTTTTTTTTCGCTCACGATGGAAAACATTTATTCAGAGCTAATGAGGGAACTTGGCCCAAAGGCAATTCTAATCCAAACTTAGGAGGAGGACAAGTGTTGGGTTCCCCAAACTTTACTCTCAGGCGTTTGTCACCGAGGTGACAGCGCAGTTTGTGCTTCCAGAACTTCATTCCCGCTTATGTGACAGACTGTGAAATCGATAAAGAGCCAGCCTGGTCTTCATCTTATTTCCCCCTTTCGTTTCTTTCTTTTTTCTATTTCTCTTTCTTGTTTTCCTTTCCTTCCCCAGGGCAGGCTGAACCCTGGTGATGCCGTCGTGCAAGGACGTCTCTGAGGCTCATGAAGATGCTTACTCTGGACTGTTTTCTGGTTAGGTTGATGTGAAGGCGATCTCAGAGAGGACTGACTAATGGTGAAGGTCCCGAAACTGACTATACACAGCCCTGTCTGTAGGCTGGGTGCTAGGATGGACTAGTATGGGGAAAAGACTCCCCCAGCCCCGGCCCTGTTTGCCGTGAAGTGAACGGTTTTGTTCCACAACACCACACCCTTCTGCCATGATGCTCTGCCCGCCACAGATCCGGAGACAAGAAAGCTAGCCCACCAGGAACTGAAACCTTAGGCTCCCTTCCGGCTTCTCAGGTATCCGTCAGAGTAACAAAAAGACTAACAACACCAAGGAACAGACGAAAGTGCTTGAAAGCTACTGTTTCTGATGCCCAGCTCCTGAAGCTGACTGACCATCAGGGATAGCTGACTGATTAATTAACGATCAGGGAGAGCTGACTGATCAACAGACAATCAGGGATAGATGACTGATAATTGATAATCGGAGATAGCTGACTGATTAACAGACAATCAGGGCTAGCTGACTGATAATTGACAATCAGGGATAGTTGACTGATTGACAGGCAGGGATAGCGGATTTACCAATTGAGACTCAGGGATAGCCGACCCATTGGCAATCAATCAGGGATAGGTAACCAACTGACAATCGAAGTTGTTTCTATTGTGATCATTTTTGAACCCTCACCCCCACCCCTGGTTGGTTCCGGGAAATTTCTGGAATGTTCCCGTGGGAATGAGGCTATCTTTCTTTTGTCAGACTTGAGTGCAGAGATCCTATCATTCCGTGCATGCTAGCAACTAAAAAGTTATGTAATTTTGAATTAACACATAGTTTGAAAACTGATACTGTTTTGAATCATACTAATAGAGTTAAGAGCCAGCTACTCTCAGCCTGCGGAGCAGACTGCGCAGTCACGTGACTACACAACCTTCACTGAGGGCAGGCGTGGGTCCGCTCTGACTGCGGCCATTGACTGTGACGTCGTGCTCTCAATCCGTGCCTGACTGTGATGTCATGCTCCCAATCAGTACCTCACAGGAGTGTAATTAGGATACAACATTGAGAACAAAGGCCCAAAAGAATGCCTGTCCCACATAGTAAACGCCTGAAGGATTTACTAGAAAGACCTCAGCGTTGTGAATAATGGCAGAGAGAGCCCACTTTCCCTTTAGAGGACACAGACACACACCGTGTGTGAGATAGAGCCGAAGCCCAAAGCACGATCCTTCCTTGAGCCTCCGTGACCAAGATAAATGAGGCTGTGCCGGGTAATGGCTGCGGGAAAACAATACATTTCTTCTGTCTAATGTCACCTTAGTTCCCCTGACAAGTATAGTTAATCCTAATTAGGCTTCGAATATATTACCAAGATTAATTTTCCTTCAGAGCGGTCAACATAAAACAAATGTTTTTGTATGTGAGTGTGTGTGTATGTTTGTATGCACACACGAAGCCAGAGAACAACCTTAGGTGTCTGATTGATTGAGTGATTGACTGAGATGATCTCTTAAATTCATCGAATAGGCTAGGCTGGCTGATAAACCCCTAAGAGCTGCATGTCTTTCCCCAATACTGGAATTACCAGCACATATCACAAAACCCAGCCCTTTTAAAAGTTTAAAAGTTTCTGAAGTTAGAGCTCGGGTCCCCTTCATTTCACTGACTTTCCCACTTCACTCATATCTATATTAGCATGTATATTCATCATTTTTACCTGAATTGGATCTACAGACCTTATCTGGAAAAAAAAATCTTCTTACAAATTGTGATAAGAAGACACAGAGAAATTATACTAAATATACAGAGCTTTTTGTGCTTGCTACTGATTTGTTTTTAGCTATTATAACACACAACAGTTGTTTCCAGGGCTGGTTGTGATGTTTGGTCCTAGGCACACACAAACATGCATCCATTATGGGCTGATATTAATGTACTCGGGGGAAAACAGTATCGTGATCTAAGATAGTTTCCCTCCATCACAGCTCTCTGTAAACGGAGCCTTTCACGGCATCTCCTTCCATGGCATTATCAGACAGTGGCAGATTGAAGCTGCTGAAGAGCCAAAAAAGACCTTGTGAAATGCAAAGTTCTAGCTATCATCAATTCTGTGAGCACATATGCCTGTAGACATAAGACTTCACCTGTTCAGTAAAATTTCCAAGTTCCCATCGGCTTTGGGAGAAACTCATAAGTTAACCCAAACATGTGACTGAAAGATCAGAGGACCAAGAACAGACACTGCAAAGGAAGAATATGGGAAAACTGTTCTTCCAAAGACTAAAATTTGTCTAAGGCCTATCACACTTAGGATGGTGTGGTACATCCTAGAAAATACACAGACGGACCAACTGTAGTGATATCTCATTTGTATTTTAATAAATAAAGTGTGTCTGAAGATCAAAGAACAAAACAGCCACTGGCTCTTACCTCTGCCTCAATCCAAAATAGCAATCCTGCCTCCAGGAATTCTCAGAATGAGACTGTGTCTAATAGCTGTCTCCTCTGGTCTTTTATTCCTCTCTAGTTCTGGGATTAAAGGCATGCACCAATACCACTTGGTTTCTATGGCAAACTGGTGTGGCTACTGGCATTAAAGGTGTCTGTCACCACTGCTTGGTCTGTAAGGCTGACCAGGCTAGCTATTTTACTCTCTGGTCTTCAGGCAAGCTTTATTTATTAAAATACAAATGAAATATCACTACAACCAATGAAAGATAATCACCTATAAGTCTAAAAAACAAAATTCTACCCCTCCCTCCAAAGGAAAACAAAATTTTGGTGTACTAAGAGTTAAATATAAATGTATAATTACAAAATATATTCAAGTTTAATATAGGGCAATAATTTTGTGCCTTTCCAGTTAATAAGGGCTTTTTGGAAAAAAATTATTCTGCAAAGGTAATGATTCTCCAAGAGATCAATCAATTAAACATAAGAATGTTATGCTCCTTGGCACTGGGGCTATGGTAGTACACTTGTCTACCAAGTGAGAGCCCTAAGTTCAATTTCCAATAACAGAAGTTTTTTTTTAAAAAAAAAAAAAGAGAGAAAAGGGGGAAAGAAAAACAAGGAAATTTTTGAGTTTTATATATTCCTTAAAAGATACCACAATGAAAGTAAAAAGATAAATCAAGTTGGGTATGGTGGTGCATGCCTTTAATTCCAGCACTTGGGAGGCAGAGGCAGGCGGATCTCTGTGAATCTGAGGTCAGCCTGGTCTACAGAGTAAGTTCCAGGACAGCCAGGGCAGTTGCAGAGAGAAGCCCTATATTGAAAAACAACACCCTCCCCAAAAGAAACCTTAGGAAAAGTTACTTGTAACAGAAAGGATTAATGTTTAAACTAAACAAGAATCTTTATCAATGAGTAAGAAAAAACAAAATAACCTCAATGTCATGTGGGTTAACAAACCAGCCGTGGGTGTAGTAACCATTTTCTCATTGCTGAGACTCTACCTAGCAGAAACAAAAGAAGGGAAGGAAGGTTTGTGCTGCCTCACAGTTTAAGGTGGCTCGGACCATCACAGCGGAGAAGACATAGCTGGCATTGTGGCCACTTGTAACCTTGTCAGTTACAAGAAACTCTAACTGCTGCTTGCTTACATCTGGGACAATCAGGAAACAGATCTCAGGCCAGCATCAGGGATAGGCTGTGATCCACAAGGCCCACCCTCCCTGCCCTAGCAACTCTCTTCCTCCAGTTAAATAGATCCCACCTTCTAAAGGGTCTACATCCTTTCAAAACAGCAACATCAGTGGGGACCACACATTTAAAAATGTAAGTCATAAGGAGGAATTTCACATGCCTTGAAACTTACAGAAGTAGAAAAAGCAATGCCCTAAATATACAGAAAATGTTTGATCATACTAAAAATTCAGAAGAAGACCACAGTGGAGCTGCAACAGTCAAGTACCTCTTTCTAGTTACCTGAACTCTGATAATTAAATAAGTCTGACCTTAGAGTTTATGCTAGAGAAATGTTTGCTCTGCTCTCTAGAAAAAGATGTAAAAGGTGACCAAATAAGTCTACCCTTAGGTATATTCCATGGGAAATTGCTTCTAGTAAAAAATGTAAAAGAATGTTTGTGCAGCATGGTTTATGATTGTTAAATGCCGATAAACAATAAGAAGGGTAGATAAGTTAGGCTGTATTCATAATAACTACTTCAGTGAAATGAGTGCAAAACTACTCACAATGTTCTCTTTGAAGGTAGTTGATAACAGATATCTGCTTTATTCTTACATAAAGTCTTTGAATGTCATATACATATGACCAAAGTTCTAATATATATTAGATAATATTATAATAATAATATGTACATTAGATCTTTGATCACATTCACCAAACTACCCAACTCTCCCAAGACCCATCCCCTTCACTACCTACCCAACTTTGTGTCCTTTTTAAAAAAGCCCATCAATACCAATATGTGTTGCCCAAATATTCTTGAATATAGGTCCTTCCACTGGAGCATCCTCAACTTACCAGGGGCTACATTTTCTTTTTAAAAAAAAAAAGGCTCTCTCCTCCCATCAATAGTTGCTAATAGCTGTGGGTGGGACTTTTCACCCCAGTGTCCTCTCCATACTTGGATGTGCTTTATCTTGGTCTTGAATGGGTCTTGTGAATACTGTCACAACTACTCTAAGTTTATATGTGCAGCAATCCAATTGGGTCTGGAAGGCAGTCCCCTTGTAGTGACCTACTCCCCTTGTTCTTACACTCCTCCCACCCCATCTTCCACAATGATAGCTGATACAAAAGCCAGCAGGGTGATATAAATGTTTCATTTGGAGCTAGGCGTTCCATAGTCTCTTATTCTCCGCATCTTGATTAGGTGTGTTAATCTAGTGTGTCTTTGTGTTAATCACTACCTGCTGCAAATAGAGGCTTCTCTGATGCAGGTGGAAGTGATTCACTAATCCACACGTACACCAAGAAATCACAAATAGACTTAAGTAGAAATATGACAGACTCAGTAGCACTAGATCTTGGCCAACCAAGCCAAACACATGAGTCCTGCCTTGCCCTTTGTGCCTTTCCTCATCAGAGTTATCAACTCACGAGCATGCAAAGTCCGTGGCAGATCTCAGCCTCCTGGTTATCTGGCTGTTCCCAGCACAGAAAGATCCGGTCGGTCCATCTAAACACCAGTCTCAGGGCCTGCCTTACTTAGAATCTACCCCATCTGGTCTTTAATGAGCTCCTTTTCCTCCATCCAGCCTCTTGGGATGAAGCCTTTTCCTTCCTTATGCCTTTTTATCTAAAAGCAAACAAAACCATTTCCCTTGCAGGCCCTTTGAAGCTGTTTCCATCTCCCAACCCTGACTCAAGTCAGTCTTTGCTCATTTTGCCTTCTTTACCCCCAACCCTTCTCTTTTTCTAGCTGAAGTTTGTAAATTAGTTTTGCTTTCACTTGACAGTGACCAACCGGGCTAATAGAGGCAAATTTGCTACAGTTAATCAATTGGTTCTTGGAATCTCCTTTTTAAGAGATACGGCACTTCCTCCTAAGAACAATTCTAGAGTTAGAGGTTTCATTCCTAAGAAAGTTTAACCACCCGTAATTAGCTGAGCCTACTAAAGCATGTTTCTTAGGGCAGACACACGCGCCTTGGAAAAAGATCTCTGGACGAATGCACCTGCATGGATAATAACAGGTCATCTTAAACCCTACCTTTGCAGGAACCTGCAGGTCTTCTCCTCTTGTTCTGGGAAGGGGAGTTCCTACAGGGAGCCATCTTGGGCACAGCAATCCATGGCTTGTAGCAATTATGGGATAATAGTGTGCCATTTTACCACACAAATATAGCTGGGCCGAAAGGCATCATTCTCCAATTCCTAAAAACAAACACAAACACACGCATGAGCAGACACTTCTGTTTCGCTCTCAGATCCACTTCCACCCTGCCCCCTCCCCACACTGCCCTCATTATGTATTTCCAGGCATAGGCCCCCTTGTGTTTCTTCAAAAAAAATCCAAATATTCAACCAAAAAACATTCCTACATCCACATGAGCTTCTAGTTTGCACAGAATTCAGGCTGCAATACCTGTACAGCTCTTGGGGAAGAAAGAACAGCCTTCCATGAGCTCTTAGTTCAGTTTCCTAAAAGGAACACATTTCAGCTCCTTTCGTATATTTTACCCATATTTCTGGGGCGAGGGAAGCCTATATTGCTTGTTTTATGTTAGTCTGTTTTAGGCATTGACCACTGCCTTTTCTCTGTGAAGACTGAAGATTGTATCTGTGTGGGTACACTTGTCATCCACCCGTCAACCCAGCAGACCGAGAGTCACTTAGCAAACACATGATTATGCCCATGCAGAAACTATGAAGCTCAGAGATGTCATCTCTGTCATTGCCTTCGTCCTCTCAAAATTTCTTTCCTCGAAGTTAATATTTGTCTGGCTTTTCCATTTGTTTAATATTTCACCTATTTATCCTTAGTCTATTTCCACATACTCTCCCTGTAAATCTTCTTTGAATAGAGTCAAGCAAATTAATTGTTCTGCCAGTCTTATTATCTTGAAATAGTTTCTTTTAGAGCCCTCTCGACACGGATTGTTTAGAGGGATTGATCCCTTGACCTATTTCCTGTTTCCAAGGTACCTCCCTTCCCATTAATGCAAGGACTTCCTGTATGTCTGTCTTGCATGAGATCTCTTGCTTCCTATTTTCTTATTCTGGTGGCTCACACTTTTCAGTAGTTTCCTCTGAAAAAAATGCATAGGAGATAATTTTTGTGTTTTAGAGGCCTTGCCTATTTGAAGAATAACATAGTCTATCTTTGTACTTGGTTGACTTAGGGAAGTGATAGATATTTACTTCCTTTTCCTTTAAGCACGTGTCCTTTGGTGAAATCTCATCTCCCTTTTAACCTTCTTAGATCTCCATAACTGAATGTTAAACATATCCTCAGTATTTACACACTACAGCTGTTATATACCAACATTAGTAGGATGAAGGACTAGGCAACTTTTAGAACTGACTACATGAATATTTCATGATTAAGTTTAGATGTTTTATTTCACTGGTAGTCCTCAAAATAATATATTACATTATATCAATATTAGTGAAGAATCTTAAATTCCTTCTTGATATTCAGAGGTCTTAGCAAGGCTATAAAGAGGAAGTTAAGGAAATATTGAAGTATTGCTTATCATGCTTTTTTTTTTTTTAGCCATTTAATGCCTATTAATCCAACTGGGCCATCTGTTGATAATTTCAAAGGAAAGTAATAAATAAATTATTCAAAATCCAGTGGACAGAACTGTTATGGGAAGTCCCTTTCTATGTGTGTTGCTTTTATTGGTTAATGAATAAAGAAGCTGCTTTCAGCCAATGGCTTGGCTGAGTGGAGCTAGGTGGGGAAAACTAAACTGAATGCTGGAGGAAAGAAGGCAGAGTCAGGGAGATGCCATGGAGATGCCAGAGCAGAAAGACTCGAGCTGCCAGCTGGAACTTTGCAGGTAGGCCACGAGTCTCATGGTAAACTATAAAATAATAGAAATGGAATAATTCTAGATGTAAGAGCTAGCTAGCAATATGTTTAAGTGATTGGCCAAGTGGTGATTTAAATAATACAGTTTCTGAGTGATTATTTCGAGTCTGGGTATCTGGGAACAAACAAGCAGCCTCCTACTACACAGGACAAATGGAAGAGCCATGAGCTAATTGTAGCATCTAGGAGCTGGCAGCAGCAGGAAGCATTTTCTAGGTCTGAACAGGCAATGAGGTAGAAAGTCAGAGGGCAAGATCTAGATTGAGAAGGAGAACAAGTGTGAGAGAAAGGAAGATGTTAGTAAAAGCTGGCCAGCATGAACTATATGAGCAATGACCCTTGGTGACCTGAAGCCACTCCAACACTGGGCCAGGAGGGAGATCATCAGTACATAAGATGCCCTATCTGAGCTCCTAGGGGTCACTCTCCACTGAGTCGAAATGGAAACAGTTTCTTCCTTGTGATTTTAAGGCCTTCAGCCTTTAGGCCCACTCATAGGATGAAGAGTAATTTCTCTTTACTCAAAGTACACTGATTCAAATGTTAATCATATGTTTAAATAACTAACTTCCCAGCAATGTCTAGGCTGGTGTCTGACTTAGCCTATCACTATCGTATACAGTATACAGAATTTGTCCTCCTAGAATGAGCAATTGTCAAAGAATGCAAGAGGACTCCCAAGCAGCAAGCGGAATAACCAGCTGAGCTTGGGCATTTCCCCTTTTTCTTTTATACCCTAACAGTTACATGCAGCACATTACAGCAGTTTATAACTTGCTTTATCCATGTTTTATGTCTTAGCTATAGCCTCATGAGAATAGATGGCTCCGTCATTCTCTTTCCCATTTTGTGGTAGCAATGATTATTTGACAATGATTTATTTAATCAGCACATTACCTATAAACCTCTAAGCGTCTCTCTAGTCAGTGATAACAAATGGTGCTGTAGTGATCACTACTCAACAAAGAGACTTTACACCCATACACAGATGGTAAATTCCCCAAAGTATAGTTGCTGAGGAACTGAGCGTGTGTGTATTGTCAAATCACCAACCCCAGAGGGTCCTGCCAATCTGCATGCTTAACGAAAACTCACAAAAGCACCTATACCCCTGCATCTTAGGCAATATAGTATATACTATATTAAACATCTAGATCTTGGTTAATAGGATGATTAAATATGGTGTTTCGTGATATTTTCTCATTATAAGAAGCATAACATGAACTTGCTACATCAAAAATAATCTTACAGCAGCTGGACAGTGGTGGTACTCCCCTCAAATCCCAGCACTTTGGAGGCAGAGGCAGGTGGATCTCTGAGTTCAAGGCCAGCCTGGTCTACAGAACAAGTTCCAAGACAGCCAAGGTTACACAGGGAAACCCTGTCTTGAAAAAAACAAACAAACAAAAACAAAATCTCACAGCAAAAGGTTTTGTAATACATATCTGCGAAGAGAGTGGGGATGGGAGCAAATCTTAGGGGAGTTTAAAGATAATTTCAGCAGGAAAAATTGTCTAACATCTCTCACACAGTAATTGTTCAGTAATTTTTAGTTATTTGGATATTTGTCACCCAAAAGAATGAAAATAATATCAGATTGTCCCTCAATAAATATTGACAACTATTAAGAGTTTTAAAGGGGATGTTTATAAATTTTTCATATAAACAAAATAATACAATATACACAATAAAATGTGTATAAAGTTAAATATAGCAAAAATATAACCCATGATCATCTGAGTGCCAACCCTTATTTGGATCCCAGTTTTCTCTCTCAGGAGGTAAAATCTAATCAGCATTCAATTGCCACCAGATTGTTTGTTGTCTTCTGAACAAAGCAGAAGTCAACCCACAGAGCCACCCCAGACTTCTATACTGCCAATCTACAGTACAAAAATGCTTCTTCTGACCTGAGGTCTGGGGGTAGAATGATGGGAGGTATCTATAGGGTACTGTCAGGTGATGGGGTCTTGATTCTACTTGGAAACAGGGTTCCCCATCAATCTTTCCTGTGTCCAGGAAGGGGAGTATCTGCCAAGTGGGTTTGATCCAAATGTCCTTTTCTCCTGCATCACGCTCAGTGGCTCTCCATGGGCAGATGAGAGCAGCTGCCCACAGGCCCATTGTGTAAAGACCTCCACCACCTATAGCAGCATGACCTGCCTACGAGAATCAGTAATGAAGCTGCATGTGAAGGTGAGATCCTCTAACCAACAGGATCTGACTGAAGGCATTTTCTAACCAATGAACAGCAAGACTTGTCTGAACCAGCTTCAAACAGATCTGGAGAGAGTGAGTCCATCTGAATCCCCAGAATAGCTTTTGAGATTTAATTATGTTCAGTGTGAACCCTGTCTCATCTACTTGTTTAAGAGAGCAGAGGTTTGCCCTAGAGAACTATTCAGAGACTGTTTTTATTGCATTTCCCCTTGTTTGTGAACAGCCACAGCTTTGCGATTCTTTAGCTCCAGGGGCCTTTGTTATTATTCCTTGAGACCTCTATCTGCCCTAGATACCCTGGTTGCTTCTTTGTCTGCCTCCATATTTCTCCAGATTAGAAGCAGGAACATTCCCTGTCACACACATTAGGCCTTCCCATAAAATCCAGTTACAAAAATAGCTCTTCTCTTAAAAAAGAAATCTAACAAAGAATAAGGCCAAGAATCTGAAAATGATTTGTTTCATGGACGAAGAAACTGGGAGCTGGGTGGCAATGGCGGTTTTGAACACATCGGTTTCTGCTACCAAGAAATTGAACACACATTCATAGTCATTTATTTGACCATGTGACAGTGCAAAGTAGATCAAGGGAGCTGCTATAGAGCAGAGGTCCAGTCGCCCTCCCCATCGAGTTTGATTGACAGCCACTCACTGCCTGTCGGTGGCAGGAGGTGACCTCCTGTTACTTTCTGGGGAAATGTGAGAAACCATCTCTTGGGGAAACCACAGCAATGATGGCAAAGGGGCCACTGAAACTAGACCGGGAGAAGTAGGGTGTAAACTCGGCGGTCACCTACCTGCCACTACACTACCACTTCTTGCTGCTGCCCCCAACGCGCACACTTCTCTGCCTGTGTGTGCAGATGAGAAGCCATCTACAGTGCTTCCGGCATGAGGACCAGCAGGGAAGCTGATCCTCCCAGGAAGCTGGCCATGTCTTCTTGGGTTGCCCTTTCAGGTATGATCTCTCTGCTCTCTCTTGCCCCTATGGAGTGGCAAAGGTTTGATTTGATTGTTTACTGTAGCCTCCAGAAGGCCCTCTGAGAAGTCCTTGGAGGATGCTCTAAATTTTGTTTCAACCTTGAGATATCCAAGGGCTAGGACATACTCCCACAAGTGATGCTGCTTACTGAATTATGGTGTCTGGGGGACCTGAGTCCAAAGACAAATTGAATGTTTAGCTAAAAGCTTCCTGGAACATTGTCATTAAAACTTTCCTGTCTTCCATCTATTTTTCGCCTAAACTCTGACCCGAAAACAGGAGAAATGGATGCAGTCAAGGAAAGGGGAAATCATCAAGTCTAGTATATACCAGATAGATAATAGACAAACAGATAGATGATAGATAGACAGATAGATGATAGATAGAAGATAGATAGATAGATAGAAGATAGATAGATAGATGATAGATAGATAGAAGATAGATAGATAGTAGACAGACATATAGATGATAGATAGACAGATAGAAGATAGATAGATAGATAGATAGATAGATAGATAGATGATAGATAGTAGACAGACAGATAGATGATAGATAGACAGATAGATGATAGATAGAAGATAGATAGATAGATAGATAGAAGATAGATAGTAGACAGACAGATAGATGATAGATAGATAGATAGATAGATAGATAGATAGATAGATAGATAGATAGATGATAGATAGATGATAGATAGATAGATAGATAGATAGATGATAGATAGGTAGATAGATGATAGATAGATAGATAGATAGATAGATAGATAGATAGATAGATGATAGATAGATAGGTAGATAGATAGTAGACAGACAGATGATAGATAGATAGATAGATAGATAGATAGATAGATAGATAGATAGATGTTGGAAACAAAGTATGCTAAAATTTGTAGGCTACAACAAAGGCAATTTTAAGAGGAAAGTTTATATCAATGGACTTTGCCTACATTGAGAAATATACACATTTCACAAATCAATGAACCATTAAAAGAGAAACTAAACAGAAGGAAGAAAGTAAAAATCAGAATAAAAGTGATTGGAATAGATACTGGAAAAAGCAATAGAAAATATCAATAAAACTAAGAGTTAGTATTTGAAAATATAATCAAAGTGACAAATCTTCAGCTGGAGTAACTAAAACAGCACAGCTGAAATTAGAAATGAAAGGGGGAATTATACCACAAACACTACAGACGTGCTAAGCATCATAAGAGGAAATTGCAGATGCCGAAATGTGGGCAACCTAGAAGAAACAGAGAAAGTCTTCGGAACATCCACCAGGACTGAATTCTGAAAAACAAGAACAATCCTAACAGAACAGTATTGAGCAGGGAGCTTGAATCGGTAACCAAATATTTCTCAAGAAAGGAAACCCTGAGACCACACAACTTTTCCTGTTGACGTATACCAAAAATGTTGAAAGAACCCCTAGCAGTCCTCCTTAGACCCTTTCAAGAAAACAAAGGAAATGCTCCCACGCTTATTTAATTTCCCTGACACAAAAGCCAAAAGATACTGTAAGAAAAGAATTCCACTGACTGTGGCACCATCCATGATGAAAATAAATGAAAAATTCTTACTTGAAAAATCCAAGTAATCTGAATTCAACAACACATTAAAATGACCATATACTATGATCAGGTGAGAATAGTCTCTGGGACATAGATGTATTCAGGCTGAAATCAATAATTCCAATATGCCACACTAATAGAACAGAGGATAAAAATAAGACCATTGCAAAAAGTGTAAAAAAGGCATTCAGAAAAACTCAACACCCTTTCATGATGTAAACAAAAGTCTCACAAATGAAGATAAAAGCCATGTACCCCAGCACAACAAAAGTAGGATAAGACCAAAGAGAAATTCATATTCAATGGCCAAAAGCTGAACCCATTCCTCTATGATCAGGAGGGAAGATGAGTGTCCACCCTCACCACTTATGTTCTACACGGGATTTCAAAAAATATATAAATAAAACTAAACATCTTAGTGATCTTAGCTGGACAAACAGCTGAGAGAAAGAAAGACATCCCAGGAAGAAAGGGAAAAACGAATACTCTTATATGCGAAAGTCATGACTATGTATAATGACCTAAGATGACCTTTCTTTTCAAAGAAAACATTCAAATGGGTAACAGGCGTGTAAAAAGATGCTCAATATCACCAGCTCTCAGAAATAAGTAAATGAAAGTTACCATGAGGTAAGGGGTGAGCTTATTATCCAAAAATTAAAAAAAGATTAGGGCCATCAAGATGGCTCAGTGGGCGAAGCACTTGCTCTGTAACCCTGACAACATGAGGTCCATCCTCAGGACCCGTGGAACGGTATAAGCTGCGAAACATTTCACCCAATAGCCTCTCCACCAATGCCATTGCGGTGTGTGTGCATGTGTGTGTTTGTTTGAACAATCTTCAAATCATAATTTTTAATCTTTTACATACAATTTATAAATTTTAGAAGTGCAATGTTTAGCATGATAACTTTAGCTAAAACTAGTAGAATGAAACAAACTTTGCTGCAAGAGTAAATAACTGAAAAGGGAAATGAACATATGAATTGATAGGTTAATTGGACTTGAGGAAATTTTCATAATGTATAGGCAGATGCAACTATCGCCACATTGTCCATCCTAAATATACAACGCTGAGTTGCCAATTGGAACTCATTAAACATAAGTAGAATAATGTTAAGACTACCACGTGCAAATTGACACCAAAAGTGGCAGGAAAAAGAAGTCTAATCATTTCAGAGAGAAAAAAATCTTTCACGTGGCCAGACTTAGTAGTAACAAGTAGTGGAGACACCCATGCTTCTATTTAAATGGGAGAGTGCTGATCAGCCTGAACTTACCTTACCACACGTGGACACACTTAAGCACACTAAAAGTTTTATGTAGCACATTTCCATCTACCTGGCCTTCTTAGCCATCTAGGTTAGGGTGTCTAACCTCTTTTCTGGAATGTTCTAATTTATTCCGTGATAACCCTTCCCACTTCATCTGGTGAGTTGGCAATTAGTAATTCTTAATTACCCCTACCACTGGCTGCAGACAGGTCAGAGGTCATCTCTGCAAGGCAGCCTGAAAAGCAGCAATGCAGGGAAGGTTCTTGTGGCCCCCAGATGGAGAAATAGTCATAGCCTGACATCTATGGTAGAAGTTAAAATTGATGTTAAGTTTTTGAGACAAGGTCTCATAGAGCCCAAACTCACTGTATAACTAAGAATGACCTTGAACTCCTGATGTTTCTGCCTCTGTCTTCCAAGTGTTGAGATTATATAGGCACGTGTCATCACACCTGGCTTCTGAGGTGATGAAGATCCGGCTCAGGGCCTTGTGGGATGTTAGGAAAGCTATTCAACAAAAGAGCCACACTCTCACACCGTAATTTTATTAATTAAAAAAATACAAAGCATTGTCGCATCATACTTCCCCACTGCATTGATTAGACATGGCCAGATGGCTTACTTTGACCAACAGAAGGTAAGCACACTTGAGAAGGACAAAAACTTTGGACATACAATTTGGATTTTATGTAAGCCCTAGTATCTTGCTTTAGTCTTGAAGGGGATCGGGATATGCCACTTTACATAGGTTCTGGGTTTTTGGATTTGATTCCTTTGTGGTATTGGAGATAGAGGATCTTGCACATGATAAATAAAATGATTATTTTGAGCATCAACAGATGCAGGAAGAGGTCTGTGCCTCACCCCCTTTCTCTGCTTACAGGTAAGGCATACATGCATAAAGTTCCTTTAGTGAAGGCCCCTTTCCCTACCTCCTCCAGATATGGAGAGTTGGCACTGACGGGAGTCTACACAAACAAGCCTTATAAAAATAGCCCTTAGCTTCCAGCCGCTCCCACCAAGCACTTCCTGGTCTTTTCTTCATGGCCTGACCCTGTGAAGTGATTTAACAATGCCCGGGTCTAGCCAGTTCTTTGCATTTTGCTTTTTTTCTAACAACTCCTTTGTCTGTAAATATTAATCTAAAAATGTCATAATTTTTCTCCTCTTGGTCTATCCGTCTGGTAGTTTAACTCATATTCTTCTGTATACTAAACCTGAGGCTATAGTAGAAAAGCTTTCTCTTCCCAACAGATGAAACCTTAAATAATACAACGGACACAGGACACACTGCTGCCACACAGCTCAGGGTGGCTTCACTGTGACCATGCTGTCCTATTATGGCCTCCACAATTTGTTCTCTTCCCGTCACCAGTCTCCTCTGACTTGAATTATATCTAAAATATTTATTATTGGTGTTCCTTGACATGGGGAGACTCTGGACCAAGACTACACTGCCTTGGAGTGTTCCTGGGATCTTTGTTCCCTTAAAAAACATATGCCTATTGTCTTAGTTAGGGTTTCTATTGCTGAGAAGAGACACCACGACATAGCAACTCCTATAAAGGAAAAAAAAATTAAGTGGGTGGCTTACAGTTCGAGGCTTAGTCCAATATCATCATGGTGGGATATGTTGGTGTGCGGGCAGACTTTGTGCTGGGAAGGAACTGAATATGAAAAAGGAGCTACACTTGCTCCACAGGCAACCGGAAGTGAATTGCCTCATTGGGTGTAGCTTGAGCACAGGAGACCCCCACAGTGACACACTTCCTCCAACAAGGTCACACATCCTCGTAGTGCCACTCCCTTTGGGGACCATTTTCTTTTAAACCACCACACCTATTCTCCATGATGTGCCACAGAGTCAGGGATATAACAGATCCAAGTTCTGCCGCTCCCAGTCATGCTGTGTCTCCATCACAAGATGGAAATAATAATTGCACCTGTCTCTGTACATTGCTATAAGAATAAATTTAAGTGGAATATTTATATTTATTTTTTTACAATATTGTATCTTAATACCATAATATCACAATTTTAGGACAAAATATATCCATGTGAACCGAGCCTCAGGACTTGCCTTGGATCTCGGGATCGTCTTTGTCATTAGTTTCACAGTAAATCCTACCCTACAGCACCATTGGAACACAAGGCCACAGACAACCAAGTTACCATGAGAGCTACTTTTCTTGTTGTTTTGATAAAATACCCAACTTAAGAGAAAAGACGGAGAACGTGATCATCACGGAGGGAAAGTCCTGCCGCAGGAGCCTGAGGCCGCCAGTCGCATCGTCTCCACAGTTAAAAAGCAGAAAGCGGAGACTGTTTATGCTCAGCTCTCTTTGTTCTTTCTATGCAATCACAGATTCCATCCCAGAGACTGGTGCCACTCACAGTGAGTAGCTCTGCTAACATCAGTTAACCCAGGCTCTGCTAACATCAGCTAACCCAATCAAGCAGCTCGCTCACAGGCCTGCCCAGCAGAGACTCACCTTTCAGCTCTCAAACTGAGAATGGAAATCAATCGTTGCAAGCACCTTTGTGCCTAGTACACCAAGACCATATTTCCAGAACAGCCCAGGCTCAGGACTCAGGCAAGGAGCAATGGCTGGACCTCTGCATCCATTTTTTTTTTTTTTTTTTTTTTGCTAGGTCCTTGATAAGTTGCAAGAACTCAAAACTTGCAGAGTTGCCTTGTGGTTGAGTGCGCTCTGCTGAGGTTCCCAGTCAGTGCATGCTGTGTCTCTGCAGCTGAACATATAGGAAAACAGGATTTCTGGGCCGTGAAACCTCTTGTCTCTATGCTGAGCCCTGCATCGATTAGCTGCTAATGTGAATGAAGGTACCTTGCAGTTGAGTGGTCCAGCATTCGCCACTGGCATATGGAATAGTCATTGTCAGCACACAGTAAGCCCTTCACAGATGTAGAGGCTGCTCTGGGGACCTCAATGCCGTCTTATCTGTGTGATTCTCCCTGTTTGCTCAGTATTTTATAACTCAAGGTCATTTTCAAAAGTTACTTTCCGGTGTGTACTCTTTTTTTTCATAGGGGGAAGGATCCACATGACACGCCACCAATGAGGAATTTGCCTGGGTCCTTGACTCTCTGCATCCAAGCACTGTGATAATGACTCGTAGCCAAACTTCAATCAAACCTGTGACTCTTCTCCCTGGCACATGTGTGCACTTCTTCGCAAAACCCAGTTTGACCAAAGAACCTCGCCAAGATCCTGTAGTGAAACAGCCCACTCTTGGCAGCTGATCTGCCTGGACATCTGATCTTGCTCCTCTGCCGCCTCCACACCAGGAAGCACTGATCACCCAGGTTTGTCTTCAGCAAGAACACTGTGAGCTCAGTCCAACCAGAACTCCACGACATTTCCTCGGTGGTTTTCCTTCCTCTGACACCACTCTTAGCTGCGGAGTCTCATGTCTCCATGCTGGTTTGGGAGTTGAGTCTGCTCTCTCCCGCAGGGCACAGACCCACTGTCCAGTTCCCTGTTCCTGTCGCGATGGTTCTGAGCTGTTGTCTTCACTCATCAGCAAATGTCAATGAGTGTGTGCTTTTTCCACAGTTAATCAAAATGGATTTCAAGTATACTTCCTAAGGAATGACTTTTATGGAGCAACAAGCCAGAGCCTGTCCCTGGTGTTGTAAATAGGGAGGCTGCTTACTCATTTCCCAGCTGCCCAGACTCCTGGAATAATCACACAGAAACCATATTATTTAAATCACTACTTGACCCATTAGTTCCAGCTTCTTATTTGCTAACTCTGACATCTTCATTTATCCCATCTCCATTAATATGTGCATCATCACGAGGTCGTGGCCTGCCAGCAAAGTTTCAGCCTGTCTGTCTCCAGCAGCAGCTCCATGGCTTCTCCTTTACTCCGCCTTCCTTCTCCCAGCAATCAGTTTAATCTTTCCTGCCTAGCTAAGGTCTGCTCTACTATAAATCCAAAGCAGTTTCTTTATTCATTAATGGTAATCACAGCACACAGAGGGAAATCCTACATCACCCTGGCTAAGCATCATTACTCTCTATAATCAGGCTTAAAGAAAATTCCTTCACTAGCCCGCGTTCTAAAAAGCAGCCCCTAGGGGGCTCTTTTCTCCTATCCTCTTCCATCCCGCCTCTCCTTGTGGTGGGATGAGTTTCATTGCTTTGGGTGTTCCCAGGTTAGCTGTCAAGTCAAGTGTTCATGGGTGGCCAGCAGCGGCTTCTCTACCCTGCCTACAGTATCTTTGCTGAGCGAGTTGCCTTGGGTGCAAGGGAGCTTCGGAGATTCACAATTTCTCCATTAAGTAGACATTAAAAATGTAAGTTAATTAAAGACTGACTAATTTGTATTCCAACTTGTTGCATTTGGGAATTAACCGCCAACACAGGATCTCATCAACATCAGACATGGTCATCTTTATAAATTGTTCCAATATGGTAGATTATAAAGACGTTTTAAAAATTTCCTTGGTTTTAATCAGATGACTATATTTTGCCGGCTGAGAATCTGCACAATTTTTTGCCTTGTATAGAAATTTTGAATAATGTCTTTTAATCTGCTGTCTCGATTTATGAAACATGGTTTCTGGAAAGTACTTCCAGACTGGATTCCCCACCCTCCTTGGCCTGGTCCTCAATTCTCTTGCAGTCAGACTGTGGCTGTTTGCTTGCTAAGACAGTGTTCCTACACTGTATGCCCATTGCTCTTGTCTGCTTCCAACTACAGTCTCCTTAAGGCCGGACCTGATTGCTCACTTGCTTTGTTCATAAAAAGAAAAATGTACACAATACAGAGAATCTTGCCCCTGATGACGACCTGCATAGGCTTTGGCTTCAACTTCTGGAGAAATGTGTTTAATCTGTGACTCTTAGCACCTCTCGTGTACAAGTAAGGTCAGATATTTTCTGAAAGAGGCGCACCGAAGCTGAGTGCTGCCCTCTGCTGGCGGAACACTTCCAGGACACCTAGAAGTTCCTCATCTAGCTAAATGCCTGCCTCCCGCTTACAGGTGCTTGATGTCAGCTCTGCTTCAAGGAACACAGGGGATTTATTCTTCACAGAGAAAAAGCAAACAAGACAAAGCAAAATGAAACAAAAAGTCCACAAAAATATCGAGGGTTTTTTTTTTTTTTTTTTTTTTTTGCCTTAGCCAACTGTTCCTGTACAAGGGAGTGGGGTTGATTGGGGAGGGGGAGGAGAACAAAGGAAAATTGGAGGTCGGAAAGATGGTTCAGGAGATAAGGACAGGCTTAGGAACCTCAGTTCAACCTCATGGCCCCACACAGTGAAACATCCACAATTTGTTCTCTTGCCTCTACACACAATGTGACCACACACACACACACACACACACTAAATGTAACTAAAGAAAACCTTGGTTTTCTTCAAAGAAATAAGATTCTTGGTGAAAATTTAGCAATTTCTTTGCTAGTATAGATTACATAAACTAGCATATAACCTCACAATCTACAGAAGCATAAATGATACGCATTGTATTCTCTCCTAGTTCGTATTAATAGGCATGCATATGCAGGTACGATGCTATTCTTTCCCCAAACTAGAGTGACAGGAGTCTATTTCTTGCTCTTTTCAATTGCTGTTAACTTTAGAAACATAACTTTATGAATAAATTATATTGCACACTAAAAATGTATCGCTAATTTTGGCAGAGCTCCGTCTTTGCTCAGATAGTGTGTTCTCTCACTCTGTTTATCGTTATTCTTTTGGGGTACAGAAACTGTTTCCATTTCCCAGACTCCCTTGCTTCTCAGTTGGAGCACGGTGTTATTGAAATGACTTACTTAAGTCTTCGGATGACTCCTGCCAGCCTCCAATCCTCTCACCTACTGCTGCTGGCTCTAAAGGCCATCTTCCCTAGATGGTACAGCTACAAATACAGACCCGGCTTGCTCTCTCAGCCACCGGCTGGCAGGATGGCATCAGACTTCAACCTGAGGAAGAGACCAGATGCCTGTGGGAAGTGGATCTACTTCATAGAAGTCCTGCAAGTTGTCCCCAAGAATTCCTTATCATAAACGAATAGTACTGCATTGTCGATTTCCGATTTTGTTGCTATGATAAGTAAGACGTCATTGGGTTAGTTTCCTAATTTTGAGTGAAAGATGAGTATTTCCTTCTTTCCATTCACTTTTATCATTCTTTAAAAACAAAAGGAAACGGTTACAGAAGTGGATAGAGAGACGATGTCTGCCGAGCGACCTCTGAAACTTTAGGCAATGGGTCCCTTATGATGCAGTGTGCTCTAAATATGATTTCTAGAACTGTGACCAGGACCTGGGGACCAGAGCCTCAGACTGCTACTGCACCGCCCACATGTGGTCTTAGCCTCTCTGGCACCCGAGATCTCCATGTTCCACGGAACCCACCTGTCAGCAAACTTAGTGTGCACATGCAGCGCACAGCACCGTAGCCAGACTTTTCCTTCGACAACCATGAAACATGCTTGGGCTTGGTTTACTTTGTTTTTAGGGATAGGATCTCAAATGAACAAGTCTCCCACCCCAGCCAACTGAGAATCTAGGATCAGAGTAACAGTTTTGTAACAGGGACTCATGTATGATATCTCAGGTTAGCCTCGAACTCCTTACGTAGTGGAAGACGACCTTGAACATCAGATCCTCCTGCCTCAGACTCCCGAGTGTTGAGTGCTGGGATTGCAAGCACGCGGCACTCAGACGCTTACGCAGTACTGGGGATTCAATTCAGGGCGTTGTGCATACCTAGACCAAGCTACACATCCAGGGCGAGATTATAATTTTGAAACTGCTTTCACGTGAGTCAAAATTCAATCGATAGAAAAGGTAGAATTGAAACCGACCCCGGCCCTTTGGTCTCAATCCTCTCCAAAGGTAACATCCTCCATCTGCTCAGCAACGCTTCATTCTTTCATATACTCCGCCCTTCTTTTCTAAAAACAGTAGCATGCTTTGTGACACAGGGAGCTTGTATTCATTTCCTGCAGGATTTAATGCCATATCTCTAGGTGGCATTCAGGATCTGATGGTATGGCTTTAAAAAAAAAAAAACTTCAGTAATTAGAACAGAATAAATCCCAAGAACATACACAAAGTTTTTTAAAAATGTAACTAAATTGTGTGTTTAAGTGTATAGAGTTCTTAAAAAAAATCCCAAATGGACTCAATTTCATGGACATGGAGTGGCAATTGAGACTAGCAGAGGGGAAGAGGTGCTATTGCTGCCTTCACGAGCTGATGAGATTATGGTCTGTGGGCACATCAGGCATTTTAAGGCCATTTCTAGACAGTACAGAACCGGCGAGTGTTCAAAAGGATTGTGAATAATGCCAGAACAGTGACTGTATAGCTGACAGTATCTTTGGCCCTCTGATGGAATGTTCATGATTGTCTTCCCTTTAAAATATCAAACATACACTGAACGCTTAAGAATCTACCAGAAGCTATCTGAAAATGTTCACGCCAGGTTATTTTTTTCAAAGGGGCTCCAAATGAACCAGCACAATCCCCTAGAAACACCAAATATGAAAATGTCAACGAGCAGTAGAACCGAGACGACAGATCCACCTTTGCTCGCCCTCCATCATAAGCTGACTGACACTCAAATGCTAGAAGCAGGACAACCACTGTTGAAACCAGCACTGCCACTAATTTTTTCTAAGGCGTGGGGCATGTGTGAAGACCACTGGGACAACCCAGGATCGCAGCCCGCAGGATAGTCTTCTTCCACTTTTCTGAAAGAATTGGAGGATTTTTGTTTTAACTTAGTTCACGTGGTACCACTGAAGGATAAATAGTAACAAAGCACTAACTTTATGGAGTGGGGGCGTCTACGTCATCTGTGCGGGGCTAACAGGAGCCGTGAGAACCAGAGGAAAAGAAATTCAGAAAACCTACAGCCCAGCTTGTCCCTGAGTGGGCACAACCCTGCCGCTAGCCACCTCAGCTCACCCTGTCTTCTGACACACCCCTGCAAGGTGGGATCTGCTGACCTGAAAGAGACGGCCGCTCTCAAAAGCTCCTGGAAATATGGAGAAAATTATTTTTGAAGGTAAGAAAAAGAAATTATTTGAGGCATTTTCATGCAACACACATTTTCATGTTACACACGTAACAGAAGCCCCAAAAAGCTTCTGAAAGGAAAAATAAATAGCTAACGTGAATTTGCGGCCTCGGCACAAAGCCCCGTGCTAGTAAAACATTGGCTTTTAGAAAGGCTAGAGCACACACGCTCAGAACGGTGCAGTGGTTTCACCCAGGGTCAGATGCCTGCGTGCTGACATGAAAAGGAGTCCATAATTTCAGAACTGACTCCCTGCCTCTACTTTTAAAAGATGGAGCATGTCTGGGGAGGCAGAAGGATGCCAGGGGAGCTCTCTAGAACCCACAGCCAACAACCAAACAAACAGAAAACAGCTCTTTTTCTTTTTTACAGTGAAATTTTTTAAAAAAAAAATATGTATTTTTCACTCATAGCAAAATTAAAAACACAGTATCCCCCAAGATTAACGTTACAGCAAAGAGTTGAGAACTGGACATCATCAAAATAAAAATGTCACTGGAGGTTAATAAACAACCAGAGCCTGGGGGACTTGGAATTCGTAGAGCCTTGCTTACGCTGCACAGACCTTTCTTAACACCGACAACATTACACCCTTATGGTTGCAGGAGGGGAAACAGTGCAGTGTCCCCTGCCCCTCTGCTGATGAAACTGATGACCATACATGCCAGTCACTCCTTGCCAGTGACCTCGGTCATCTAAGTGACTGCGGTTGTACATTTCTTATGCTGCAGGCAGTTTACTTTAATGTTGCCACTAAAATGTGTCAAGAAGACAGGAGGGCTCACCCCTTGGCTAATTATTTTTAGTTGACGCTCTATAAAGTATGTTTAAACAGACTCCGTAGCTAGGAATTAAGTTTATACCCCCATCTAAATGTAGTGAAGGACAGCTGAAGAAGTTAGATTCCGCAGGCGGCATGGGGTGGTGTTGGAGACTAGCTTCATCAAAATTACCACTTGCCAGGGTAGGGGCATGGGGACAGACAAGTTATTAAAGAATACAAAGATGTGAGTAAAAATAATAAAACAGAAATATAGGATAGTATCAGGAGGGAGTTCCAGTGAATACTGAGATCTCCACATTTAATTTTTTATTCACTTTTATACCCCAATACAAAAGGGGAAGAAAGGAACAAAAGACATCTTTAACATGATACAAAGGACAACTCAGAGCAGTTAATTGTTCTAACACATCGAGACATCAAGTTATTAACATTCTGTTGTTTAGGCAGTGAAGCCACCCTAGACCAAGGATCCTGAAGGCAGCCACTCTCTAGGTTAAACTCCAATTACAAAAGAAGGAGCAGAAGTATGCTTGCACATCCTGACCATCTGTCAGGTGGAGAGGATCTACCTGTATGGGCCATGTTAATGTCAAAAGAGCCAAGTAACCACATCCTGGGTCAGATTGTGTTGTCACCAGTTTTGAACAAACTCAAACTCAGGCAAGGTAGAAACAGGCTCACATTTTTGGGCCTCCACAGGATGGTGGCAGCAGCATCAGAATAGAAGCATTCAGCAAGCAGTAAGACAGGGCAATCAAGAGACACTACCCTTCTCTTGGACATTTTTGTATCCGAGCCACCCTCAGAAAGGTGACCCCCTGTGAGAGGTTTGGTCTCTTTCAGTTAAGCCTTCCTAGAAACATCCTCAGAGACCTGTGCATAGACATGTCTCCAGTTGGATCCAGATCTAAATGAAATAACAAACCATAGTAGCCATCACAGGGATCCTTGCAGCAAATGGAAAAAGGCAGTGTTCATGCATGAAAAAAGTATTATTATTCCTCCCAATCACCATTTCACCCTGATATTTAATAGGTGGAGCATCATTCGGGACATCTGCAGCAGTTTCTCCTTAGCCCTTGGTGAGAACAGAGTGACTTGGGTCTCCCTGGAGTGGCTGTGTGCTGGTGGTCCTCGCTCAGAGAGCACAGGATAGATGATGAGGCCCCTAGGGTGGGAAGATTGTTGCAGGCTTTCTTCTCCATCCATCCAGAAGCCAAAGTCTCTTGGCAACCTAGATTTGGCACTGTCCACTATCAGCTTGGCCCAGGCACCAATCTCCTGCTGGTGAACCTAGTGTCCAGCGATTTCTCTGCCAGTAAGGACCCAAGACTGTGCCTTGCTGGAGTGGGGACACTCAAGCATGCTTTAAAGGTAGTAGCCTCATTTCACAGGTGGAGAGGGCCAACGGACTCATCAAACAACAACTACCCAAGCTCTCCATTGAACTCAGGTTATCTTGGCCCTCCCTTCTCCCCACTGCCCTTACTTGCCTCAGGGCCACTCCATGTTCCCCTATGAGCCCTTTTGAGCTGCTTTATAGCACGCCCTGTCTTCTTAACCATCATCTCCCAGTCCAAACTCCTCCACTGGTGGGGTATCTACCCTACCTCTTCCGTGTCCCTTCTCCGTTCACACACTAACAGTTGTCTCCCTGTCCCCACACCAGGGGACCCTAATGCTCCTAAACCTGTCCCGCTCTCCCCAGGGGGGCAGAGTACTCCTGAAACAGTTAATTCCTAGGTCTCTCGAACCTCGATGGACAGGACCTCACCACCCCTCGGCTGCCAAGCTCTTGGGACATCCATGCTAATATCATCTCTCCAGGCCCAAGCAGGCGCCTACCCAGGACACTTGGTCTGTCCAGCAGCTAGGACCTTCCACCCTTCAGTTTTCCAAGATGCTACAATGAAGGGCCTACCTGCTCCTCATCCTGACACTCTCATCTTTGGTGATACAAACAAGACAGGTATTAACAATATTTTTTCTCCTAGACACCTGCCTTCGTACCTCCCTCAAGAAACATATGCCTGGGGTCTCTGGGATGACAGTGAACATCTCTCTCCAGCCACACCTCTCACTTAGTGTAAACCCACCAATATGCAGCTCTCCCCTCCCCCACATCACCCCATGCCCACAGGAAGTAGCCAGACTTGAGTTGACACCCCTTTCTCCAAAGGGAGCTTAAAATGTTGGTCATAAATATCACCTCAGCTTCCTGTCACCCCTTATTCGAATAGTGTGGAAATGTAATCCCAGCCTCCTGCCTCCATCTTTGGAGGGCCCTCTTCTGTGCCCCTTGAACCTTGACCCCTCTCCAGGAAAGGTCAAGATTACTCCCACAGGCTATTGAAACTGCTCCCCAGAAAATAAACAAGTGGTTTTCCCTCTCCTTCTCTGGTGGTCATGTTGGTGGCTTCCCATTTCCTCTTATAGTCACCTGGGAGTGGGTGTCTAATTAAACTTGGATATCTTTTCATTTGGTTCTGATTTGGTTTGATTAGGATTATTTTGCGTCAGCAGAGTGGCTCAGTTAGGAAAATATTCCTAACAGACACCTTTGAAGTTGCCCTCCATAAGTCCTTAATCCAAGGAGAGATAAAAAGTTCAAATAGGACAATTTAGACTGAGAGCACTCACTGGATTATGCATCAATTCCCTTAAAACAGCCTATCTGGAAGAGAAATCTTGAACTCCTTCTTTGGAGAAACTAAGGGGACTTCCATGGGCAGTGATGGAATTACCCAGTCTCGGGGAGGGGGGGCTGGAAAGATGGCTACAATAGTTTAGTGTCTTTCTGCTACTGTAGAAGACCTGACTTTGGTTCCTGGCCCCCACTTCTGTGGTCTCACAAATGACTGTTACTCCAGCTTCAGGGGACTCAGTGCCCTCTTCTGGTCCCCACAGGTACCAGCCCCCATGTGGACATAGACACACATGGACACATAAATAAATAAAAAAAAAAACTTCTCAAATTGTTGGCTTTTAAAAACAGCAAAAACCAAAATGTTGCTTGAGAAGAAAGCTTATTCACTGCCCTCTCACCACCCCCCACAATACCTGGATTATTTAGCCAGGCTTGGGTTTGCCTCCCCCAGTAAACTCTGCTTCCATGAATTTGGCTTTTTCTCCAGGCCTGGAAAGGCTGCCCCTCTGGCTAAGAGTCAAAGAGAATTCTTCAAGTCTTCCATGGCTCTCAACAGCTGTGTGTTCCCCCACAACCCGCAACTATGGTTTGAGGTTCTATTACAAACACTGTTGTTCTGAGAACCCCCTGTGTGCGTGGGAAAACTGCGGTTTGGTGAGCATGAATGCTGTATGCCTAAAGCTCCAGTCACCTAAACAAATCTTTAGTTTTGTTCCCGAGAACAAGGACCATATTCAGAAGAAAACTATGCTTTTTGGAAACATTTATGTCTTATTTTCCAGGCTCATGCTTCAGTAGTTTCTAGGAAGACTTGTTCTTACTGTTAACAGGGAATTGGTGCTCCACTTTGTGGGTTCATGATCTCATAAATCAAAGAATTTAAAAACAGACTCAGAAGGAAGTTTGAGGGCCATTTTATTAGCAGTTGAGAGAGAAGCCACAGGACAAGCAAGCTATAAATCTCTGCAACTACTGGAAGGGGTATGGGTAAGAAGAGAAAAAGTTTCCTGAATATCAGCCAGCCAAGGTTATCAAGTCGAAGCTAGACTATGCACCTCTTCTTTTAGTAAGGCTGGATGAGGCAATCCAGTAGGGGGAATGGGTTCCAAAAGCAGACATCAGATCAGAGACAGCCCCTGGTCTCATGTTAGAAGTCTCATGAGAAGACCAAGTTACTCAAATGTAACATGTATGCAGAGGACCTAGGTCAGTCCCATGCAGACTCCATGGTTGTTGGTTCAGTCTCTATTTGCCTCTGTGAGCACAGGTTGTTGTGTTCTAGACCCCTCTGGTTCCTACAAGCTGCAGGAGGCCTGCCTGTATCTGAAGAGAAACAGTAGAGGTGGGGTTGAGGAGAGGTGGGATGGGGAGGAGTTGGGAGGAGGGAAACTTTGTTTGATATATATATATATATATCCATTCAATGGAAGAAGAAAAAGAAGGAGATGACAAAGAGGAAGAAGAAGAAGAAGAAGAAGAAGAAGAAGAAGAAGAAGGAGGAGGAGGAGGAGGAGGAGGAGGAGGAGGAGGAGGAGGAAGAAGAAGAAGAAGAAGAAGAAGAAGAAGAAGAAGAAGAAGAAGAAGAAGAAAGTTATACTGTTTTCAATTCAGATCCAAGGAAGACAGTTTCAGCAATGGAGGATGGAGGTCAACAAGAAGGGAGAAAGTACCTGGGTGGACTTTGGAGAAAGAGTGAGAATCTTGAGTGTAAGCATATGCAGGACTTCGTCTTGTGACCAAGAAGAAGGAGAAAGGGGTCAAAGGAAGACTTGCCCTTTTTGAGCTAGACCGCAGAGCAGGCAGCCTTACTGAAGATTGTGAGCAGCTGTATTGAAGGGGGAGTTTTAGGGTTGAAAGTAGGTTATCAAGTTCAGGGGATAACTATTCCTCACTTCCTTAGCATGTCTTCAGGTGAATGAGCTTCCCTGAGTGGTGGTCTCGGGTCAAGTGATTGACAGCCCCATTTGGATTAACTCTTAAGAGAGGGGATATAACTCTCTTGAGAGAGTTCAAAATGCTATTCCTCTTCCCAGGGCCAGAGGCAGAATTCAGAATACTTTTTCTTTTGATGAAGTAGCTTTCCCTTAAGGAGCCTCAAGGAAGCCTGATGTCTCCACTTTTTCATTTGGCCTCTGAAATCTCAAGGATGGGCAAAACTGATTACTAGGGAATGGGTCTACCTGCCATGCCCCCACCCCTAACTTCCTTCACTATGATTCCTTCAGTTTGCAAGAGCTAAGAAAATGGATGGCTTGACATTCCTCTTTCTTGGGTGTGTGCCTTTTTAGCCAGTTCCACACTAAATTCTAACCCTTCTCTCCAGCAGGTTTCCCACACACATCCCCTGAGAGTATGCAAATTACTCGAGGTCACACAGAGTTAAAAGCATCATCCCATGGCCATATTCCGTCCGCAGTGGACAAGAGTTGCTGCTGCACTCACATCATCATTCATGCTGATCAGCGCAGCAGAGAGGGGAGTAGCCTCAGAACGTTTGCATAGCAGCATACTTAGCTCAACCATAAGAATCACAAGGATCAGGTGTAGCTCGTTACTGCCTGAACACTGTTTAGCACTCGCACGGCGTTCAGTGGGGAAAGAAGGAACATGCTTGACTCCCCCCTTTCTTGTTTAAAGTACTTACCTTGTAGTGCTGTGCTAATAATGTTTATTCATCTTCCTTGTGGTGGGTTGTTTAGTCGTAATACACTGAACTTTATGTGATTTCAGCAGATTTTTTTTAAAATGTGGTTTGCTCTGATATACTTCCATGTTAAAGAAGAAGGTAAATATACTCTACTGTTTGAGAAAGAAAGTGAAAACTAGGCTTTTATTTCCTGCTACCATTTGGATATTGAATGCCGCCATGAATCATCAAGGCTCGAGTCCCACATTATCGGGGGTAGTGCTTCATAGAAACCTTTAGTTCATTGGGAACATGACCTTGAAGGGGTAGTGGGACTCTGTCCCCCCCGTCTCTCTCCAGAGAGATTTGTGCATTCCCACTGGAACTCGTGGCTTTGACACAGGCCTATCACCAATCAAGCTCAATGATGCTAAAATAAAGCAGCCAAATTATTTCTCTTTATAAGTTGACTATCTCAGATTTTTGTTACAGCAATAGGAAGCTAAGTCATACACACACACACACACACACACACACACACAACTGTTTTAGAGGAAAATCTAACCTAGAAGTGGAAAGAGCTAGAACTTCCTACTGAAAGATGCTTAGCAGGTCAAATTGCACATGTAGGGAGGGACACCCCAGTCACAGCTGAACGGCTCTGTTAAACTGACCATCCTATCATGGGTATACCCAGAAGCGTGGGAATGGGGGAGAGCCGAGATCTGATACTGCCCCTCACCTGGCCAGAGGAGAGTCAGCTGTGGTGGCTTGGATGCAGAAAAGCTGGCAGGCTGATCAACCGCAACTACCACCCAGGCCAAGATTCAGGGCTTTGAGGTGGCGCTCCCCAACATTTTCCCCATCTTGGAGCTGCTAGAGCACGGGAAGGGACTGGCTCTTCGGATCCATAGCTGCAGGATTCCCAGTTCTCAGGGCAACAGCAGGATATCTGAGAGTCTCTAACCTAACTCAGGTGGTGAGGGTTGGCATCAAGCCAAGCATCTTTACCCACTGAGCCATTTTATCTACCTCCTTCATTTTCTTTAAAAACTTACCCTGCTGTTTTATCTTGTCTGTAGATGTAACACACTTTATAGCTATGGTGTAAAGAAAATAGGCTATGAATAAATGCATTTATTTATATAGTACTTGCAATACTGTGTAAAGCACACAGTGAACATAAAGACTATATGTTTTAATCTGTAGAGAAAAAATAACATGATGTAGCAAGGCATATTGAAAAAGTTAAAGTGGAATTCTAAAAGAAAAAAATATTTTAATTCAAAATCTAAGAGAAGAAAAAAGGAAAGGATAGAAAAACAAAACTAGAGTGAGCCAAACAAATGAAAAAAAAATCAAAGAAGAGAAACACAATAGCAGGCACAATATAAGTGTACCTACAATGGCCTTAAATATGAGTAATAAAATCCTTATCAAATTAAATTGCTGGGTTATTAATAGATGTTTGTGAAAGCCCCAACTTCATGCTGTCTATAAGAGAAACAGACTCCAAAACTTCAGGTGTAGACCCGTTTCTGTTGCTGGTACAAAAATACCCGAGATGAACGACTCAAAAGAGAGAAACATTAATTTTGGTTCAAGACTTCAGAGGGATCAGTCATGAATTGGCCCTGTTAGTCTCGGGGCTCTGATGGCAACAGTGCATCATGTTACTGTGGTAACACATGGTGGAGAAGGTCAATGTCCATCTCACAGTGAAGCTGAGAGAGGAGAGAACTGAGCCTGGTTCCAATAGTCGAGGTGAGGGTGTGCACCAGTGACTTCATTTTCTTCAACTGATTCCAACTTCTAAAGCTTCCACTGTCTCTCCGTAGCCTAACTGGTGGGTAAGGGTCTTCAACACATGTTCTTTGGGGAATGATTAAGGTCAAAACCATAGCAGGGCATTTTTTTGATCAATTACAAATAACTTTCAAAAGTCCCCAAGTTCCCATCTAATTCTCTCAGAAGTGCTTCTTTCTGAGTGCCAGTGACCTGTCTTCCAGCTCTATAACTGAATCCAAGTTTAAGCCCCATAATCAAAGGGCTAGTGCATAGAAGCAGCCGCCTAAGCAAACATACAGTTGACATTTTTCTAAAGATCATGGGAGAAGAAAAGAAATAGATATCCAAAACAAGATATCATTCTCCATATGATCTTGTTTCCAGTGATCTCTAAAATAAGACGTAAGTGTGGTTACAACAGGAACTCTCTGAGAATTACAAAACGATGTTCTCCCTCATGTCAATTCACCTCTTCTCTGCTCAGCCCTCAGATGTGGTCCTCTGGGTTTCTGCAGGGAAGTTTTGGAAGAAGAACTAAAAGGTTCCATGTGGCCCTTTCCGATCCAACAGCTTCCCTAGTCGTGTGGAGTTCTTCTTTTAGGTATTTAGAAGGCTTAGATGTCCCTTAGCTAAAGCTTATGCCATATATTAAGATTTAAAAATTTGGAGAAAGCCTATTTTTTTCACTGTAAATTTTTTTACATTGATAAAATCATAATTTAAGTTACATTAAGTTTTATTATAAAAAAGTCAAGATCATCACTTATCATAATTTTAGATGCTTGCTTCACTGAAGGCCTAACGTGTGGAAGGACACTTAAAAGAAATCCCATACTAGCTCAGAATTGAGAAACAGATGGTTATTTGTTTAGGGGTAAATTCACAAATCAGAATCCTTGAACGGAAAACAGAAACCGAATTCAGGAGGCGGGGAGTCTGATTCCACGTGGGCGCCAAATGTGAAAGGAGGCTTAAAAAGAAATTCCACACCAGCTCAAAATTAAAAATTATATGGTTATTTATTTAGGGGTAAGCTCACAAATAAAAATCCTTTGCTTAAACGGAAAACAGAGAGCGAATCCAGCAACTAAAAAGAGCAGTCAAAAAGAGAGCGGATGCAGGCTCTGCATCAGCATATATAGTATAAGAGGCCTCGCCCCAGTAGGCGGGTAACCGCAAGCTGTAAGACTTCCTACGGCACTAAAGACAATCTATGTGAAATCTATGGCAAATATGAAAACAAAAAATTCTTATAGATGAAGGTAATTATCAAATGCTACCCATTGCTGAGTTATAAGTGTACTTTCTTCAGGAAAATCTCAGTTCCTTCCAATTTATCAGTGTGGTGATGCATCATCCAATGTGAAATTATAGCTATTTGCAGCAGTTGAAAAAATCATAGCTGTATTTTACATTTTACATGAAATTTCTCTATTATATCTTCATATTATATATGTATATATAAAAAGAAATACGCCTGGGTATATTATGATTTGTTAGTAGTGCATCCACTTTCCCTCTGAGAAGTTGAATATGGTAGCAGTCCATTCCACGCATGCGCTTCCCTTATAAAAGTTCCTCAGCCGTGACTCTCAACTCTCAACTCTTCCTGCGAAAGGAGATGCTGATACACTCACACACCGTTTGTATGCTTAGTGAAATAGATCAGAAAGCCTCTCCAGAGGGTGAGACTTGGCTCGAAGATATTCCTAAGGCTGTTCACGCGGCCACACTAATGGACTCTTTAAAGCTAAGGAATAAAAGGTGTGGCAAAGGACCACGCATTTATTCACTAGAATTGATGTAGTTTTTCCTAATTGTCTTCAAATATTTACTGTGCACGCCAGTCTTCGGGGCACCATTGGGTATTAGGTATTGAGAGGACTGGAATCTTTTCTTTAAAAAAAAATTTAAAAAAAACCGCTTCCCTGAAATGTCATTAGGAAAGATGAAAAAACATGCACAGACACGAAAGCGAAGATTTTTGCAATAACTAATTTTTCTGACATTGTTTTAAGGTGTCCCATTAACTCAATTTCAGATTCTAAGGCCTCATTCGTCGTCCGCACGTCCTGATCTATCACAATTCCCCCTCAGTTCCCTTCCCTTAGTGACTTTTAGGTGGTTTCCCAATGTGAACTGAACTTGGGTTTGCTGGCGGGGAGCAAGGTGTAACGTGCAGGTGGGCGGTTCTCCCAGCTTCTGGGCCTGGGCAGAAGGGAACGCGTTACAAAGCTTCATGCCAGTTCCTAAAGTCGGTTTGGCTAAGGGCATTCCGTCATAGAACCACAAAGAGAGGTCAAAAATGTCTTTCAAACGCCTGAGCACTAAAGACCAGACTGCATTTTAAGAAGAGAACGCAAATCGGCTCTCCGTGGACGAAGCAATCCGGTCTGAAGCGGCAGGAGGCGTGGTCAGACAGGGCGTTTCCAGGTTGTTCTGGAGAAACACGCAGGATAGACGACTGTTCCAACACGTTTGTCTTGCTCTCAAAGCCGAAAGTTAACACGATCATAAGTTTGACCCAAGAGTCTGTCCTTTGAAGCAACTTTCTGACAGAGCCCGCTGGGTTGGGTCTCCCAGACATCACAGGTGACTCCGTGCAGGAGTACCTGGCCCAGGGCACAGGGTCCTGGCTCCTCCCCTGTCCTTAGCAGAGTAGCGGGATGCTACTCTCTGGGCACAGCTTTTCCTTTCCAGGCCTCTCCCACTTCCCTTCCCACCGGTCCCGCCCGCCCTGTCCCGGGAACAGCGCCCTGTTGCAGGGTCCCGATCGTCCCCCCCTGGGACCAGAAGGCAAATTCCTGCGGGTCCCAGGAGTGCCAAAAGTGCTCAGCGAGACGGGAAATTGCAACAGTGCTGGCCCCTCGGGCCCCCCCTCCCCGAAGAAGCCTTCCCGTAACTCCCGCCCCTGGACTCCTGCCCCGCAGCTGATTCATAGCCGGGGCGCGGGGCCGCCTCCACACGCCGGGACAGACGTCCGCACCCGCGCCCCTGCCAGGCCGAAGAGCGGCCGGGCTCCGGAGCCGCTCGCCAGACTGGTGAGTACCGGAGCCCCGCACCCTCGCGGACCGTGCGCCGCCTCCTTCCGCTTCCCCGATGGGAGAGCTCCGCGCTTGGGTGCTCCGCAGACTCCTGGCTCTGCTCTGTCCCGCTTTGGTTTCGCCAACTCTCAAGCCACAAGAGGTGTGCCAGACAAGTGCCGCCTACCTAGTGGGTAATTCTAAAAGACCAGATCTTCTCGTAGTGCAAGTCGCTGGGGTATCTCGGAGTTCAGGCCTGCTTTGAGGATCGCCATTCTTTGAGTTCTCTTCAGTGGTTTGGGAAATGTTTACGGAGTTAGGATTTCCACTTGGGTCACATTGGCTCCTCTCTCAAAATAGCCTGTGGGAGTTGATGACTGCCCCATCCTCTTGCATCCAACCCTTCACTCCTACACAGCCCTGGTATTTCCTCTGGGAATGGGTGCTTCCCTTTCCAAGTAGAGAAGAGCACCCGGCTGAGATAGCGTGGGAGCAGCGCTTTTGCACAGGTGGAGAGAGCTGGTACCTCTTCTCAAGCTGCCTGGATGAAAGTGGTGCCCTTCACAGTCAACGATGCCCAGCTATACGCCCGGGTCGGTGTCCCTGAGGTAGCAGTGGGTGCCGAAATCAGAACGTGAGAACAGCGATTCCCTTTATCAGTTCTGCACTGGCCACTGGCCCACTCACTCATTCATGGATGCTTCCACCTGTCCTGCCGCAAGTAAGTGACCAGAAGAGAGGCACAGGGACAGGGATTGCTTTCAGACACCATTAAAAGAGGAACCTAGGCACCCACACACTGAGACAATGGGGATGTTCTATCGGGAACTCACCAAGGCCAGCTGGCCTGGGTCTGAAAAAGCCTGGGATAAATCCGGACTAGCTGAACATAGCGGACAATGAGGACTACTGAGAACTCAAGAACAATCGCAGTGGGTTTTTGATCCTACTGCACATACTGGCTTTGTGGGAGCCTAGGCAGTTTGGATGCTCACCTTACTAGACCTGGATAGAGGTGGGCGGTCCTTGGGCTTCCCACAGGTCAGGGAACCCTGATTGCTCTTCAAGCAGATGAGGGAGGGGGACTTGATGGGGGAGGGGGAGGGAAATGGGAGGCGGTGGTGGGGAGGAGGCAGAAATCCTTAATAAATAAATAAATTTTTTTTAAAAAAGAGGAACCTAGGTGCAGGCTAAAGCACTCTGCTGGAAAAAAAAAAAAGAAGGCGGGGGCTGGGAGGGGCAGCAACAGGTCCAAACCCTGATGTAAATAGACCTGGATCTAGGCCAGGTTACTTTTTATGGCTTAGTTTCACTTTTCTTGTTTACATCATAATAATGCTTCCTGCTACTTTTGACCGAGAACTGTGTACTTCATTTTATCAGTGAGATGGAGTGACTGGATGATGGGCCAGTAGTTAAGTGACAGAGACATGTCATATCGGAGTCTCACAGCCCCTCTGCTGCACTTCCAATTCTAGGGGTTTTTGGAGTGGATCTGGAGGTGACCAGAACCATCCTGTTTTCCTACCCTGGTCACCTGCCTCTTGCCATCCCCAGTGCACAGGAGGGCCATGGGTGCTGATGTTTTGTATGCCTCTGTCAGGAGAAAAGAACCGAGTTGGGAACATGGCTGTGGTTCTGAGTGACTGGGGACACTCACTGCCTTTAACAAGAGAAAGGTTTGTGGGACCTGGGCTGGGTGTTGCTGACTCTGGAAGGAAATCGCAGTGTGCATTCTCCGGCTCATTTATGGGAACAGTAGGTTTTGGCCCTCTTCTCTGGACAGGAAACCTTTCTGGGGGGTGGGGGGAAGCAAAACAAACAGAACACCGTTGTGAGTCGGAAACAAGGCGCACAGTTTATCAGAATCTTTTGAGAGCAAACCCCTTCCCTGAAACACACGTCCTTGTCCCTACTTGAGGTTTTCCTTCCCAGTGGCTGACCCCAGTTTCACAGTCTCCATCCCCACCCCCATTCTATGATCCTGACTCCCCAGGTTTCACTGACTTCGCATTACATTTGATAGGTGTAGTTTTGAAGTCACACAAACAGCAACCAACTGCTGTTATTCTAGCCTACTATCTAACTCAGATTAGCTTTGAGCTCACAACTGTCCTGTCCTCCTGACTGCTGGGATTTCAGGCATGTACCATCATTCAAGATGAAATTTGGGTTTTCATCATGAAATCAGTTCCCCTTCCTACAGGGTCCATCCCTGGACTGGGTTCTTTTCATTAGTTTTTTGGGGGGCCCCTTTCATGTCAATACTAGGTCATTAAGTACTGGAGTTTAAATAGTAGGTGTTTAGATTTACTTTGCCTGTAAAGTTTCTAACTTATCTAATGAAGTTCCATCAGATTTTTTCCTGAGTTCACAGTTACTAGCAATGGTGTTTTCCTCACTGTCCATTTTAATATGAACCACAGAAGAGGCAAGGCCAGATGGGAAGGGGTTGAACTTTAGTAACTCACTCACCTGGTTTCCAATACTGACTTTACAGCCAGTTAGTGGTGTCGCAAGGCAAGCTACCTTCAACCTATTTCACCCTTAGTGTTCTCTTTTGCCTCCAGGGATAGTAATAGACTCTTCCATGAGGCTCACTGGCCAGCTGTCCTAGCCTAAACCATTTAAACTCTGGTTCTAATGAGAGACCCTATCTAAAAATATAAGGTGGACAGTTTTCAAGGAATGACAACCAAGGCTGGCCTCCGCACACATGTGCAAATACATTCTCATAGGTAACCCTGAAAACATACACACAATTACATGCCAGATGACTAAACTAAAATGGTTTAGATTAATTAAATTTCACACATATAAATTCAGCATCTCTTCGTCAGAAGGTTGGTAATATGCATTTCTACTCAGGACACTGGCTACCTTTTGCATTGGGAATGCATTATTTTAGTACCTGCATCCAAGGATTAAGAGCTCACAAATATTAAACATAACAACTAACACCCTCCTAGGCTTATCCAGGTTATAAAATTTGCTAACCTCTTTCAGATCTTCTCAGTTGCCATGGATTAGAATAGAATCAGAAAACAAAGCCAACTAATCGATTCTCCTGGAGTATATAGTGCAAATGTAAAAAGAATAGAATTCTCACTGCTTTTGCAAGTATAAACACATGTGTGCACATCCGTATATACACATACACACACCTTAAAGAATGCTTTATGTTACAGGACCATGTAATTTGAAAAAGATATTTGTAGTTTCTGTCATCCCACTTCCTTCCTTCCATCCAAGCTCTACATTTGTAAGTGTGGCTAGGTAGGTGTTGCCCTTCGGGCCAGTTTGAATTCTTTAGTTAGAAGACCAAAAGATAGTAAAAAGTATACAGAGGTATTGTGGTGGCTTGAAAAAAATGGCCCTCAAAGGGAGTGGCACTATCAGGAGATATTTCTTTGTTGGAGTAGGTGTGGCCTTGTTGGAGGAAGTGTATGACTGTGGGGGTGGGCTTTGAGGTCCTGTATATCCTCAGTGTCATAGACCACTTCTCATTGCCTTCTAATCAAGATGTGGCCAGAACCATATCTGCCTACATGTCGCCATGCTTCTTGCCATGATAATAATGGACTGAGTCTCTAAAACTGTAAGTGAGCCACATCAACTAAATGTTTCCCTTTATAAGAGTTGCCTTACTCATGGTGTCTCTTCATAGCAATAGAAACCCTAACTAAGATAGGTTCTTATGAGGAACAAAACAGAATGGAGAAGGACTATCAGACCAGTGCCCACCTGGCACCTGTGCAAAGTGGGGAGGAGGAAAGGTGGGGAGGACCTCTTTATGCCACCAAGCAGTTCTGTAAATGGGAGTTTCTGCTCCACCCAGTCCTGCAGCCATTCCCAAAGAAACACATAGAGGCTTATATTAGTTATAATCTGTTCGGCTATTGCTCAGGCTTATTGCTAACTAGCTCTTACAACTTAAATTCACCCATAATTCTTATCTATGTTTAGCCATGTGGCTTGGAACCTTTTCTTTGTAAGGCTTTCTCATCTTGTTTCCTCTGTGTCTGGCTTGGGACTGTGTTCCTCTGCCTCTCCTCTTCCCAAAATTCTCCTAGTCTGGTTGTCCTGCATCAACTTCCTGCCTGGCTACTAACTGGTCAATCTGTGTTTTATTAAACCAATACAAGTGACAAATCTTTACAGAGTACAAGAGCATGATCCCACAGCATCTCCCTTTTTTTTCAAAACAAGACCCTAAATTTAATCTCCTTTATTTAGGTTTTTTTTTCCTGACCATTTATCCATAACAACTTGTAACTAATACACTAAACAAAGAAAAACTTCCATAATCCATTGTTGGGGAATGTGGGCGTAATTTTCTAGGCTACTTCCTGCTGATTGAGTGTGCTAATAATTTTATGAGACCCAAAGAAAATTTAGGATTATAGGTAAGTCCTGACTGGAGTATTCTGTGAGGCAGGATCATCTCAGTCTGCAGCCTTGAAGCTGTTCTGGATGTAGAACTCAGAGGAAACTTCAACAGAGGTGCTCTGAAATGTTGAGTCATCTGGGCCACAGATCTCAGGAAACTTTTGCTAGACTTGGGGGAGACACCTGTTGAAGTTGCTTTTCAGGGTAGTTCATTGGAGGGAAAGGCTTAGTAAGCTTCGTCATTGGCCAGGGTTGGCTGTGTGGATGCTGTCAGTCATGGTGTCCACATGTCAGGTCTGTTGGGAAGGAATTCTGGGCAGCCCCGTGGCACAGCTGCCATGTTTGTCCTGCAGAGATGCTCTGTGCAAACACTATTCTGAAATTCACCTTTCCACTCGGGATTTTTTTTAACATTTTTTCATGTCAACACCTGTGTCTAGTTTATCCCCCTCAAATACCATTTCGTTCCCCTTTGTGGAGATGCAGAGTAATTAAAATTTCTGGCTCCTTTGAGGGGGTATTTGATGTATTTATATTATCTGTAGGATAACCCTAATAATAGAATTATAGATTAGTTTTGAATTAAAGAAAATGCATACTAAAATTTAATAGATACAGTCAAACACACTTCTGCAGGGTCACCCTCTTTGATTCTTAATGAGTGGTGATGTTTATTTCCTTACCATTTAGTGGTATTGAGAGCATCTTTATTTCTGATAATTTGATGTTACACAGACATTTTCATATTCAGTGACTGCTTGGGTTTGTTTGTTGTGACGGTTCTGAGACAAGGTCTCAGTTCACAGTCTTGGCTGCTGTAGAGCTTGCTAGTTAGATCAGGCTGGCCTCACACTTGTGGTTCTCCTCCTGCCTCTGTCTCCCAATTGCTGGTGAAATAGGCATCGTTACTGTTTTAAACTGACTTCCATCAATCCGAGTAATCTTCCTCTATTTCTTTTTACTTTTTAGTATGTGGATTTTTTTTCTTTTTCTGAATTACATATTTCTATTTTTCAGTAGCTATTTTCCTTTTAATCTTACTTTGAGCAGATTTTTGCATATTGGGAACAATGACTCCTTGCCATATATTTTTAGTTGGTATTAATTTTTTCCATTTGGCTTGTTATGTTTGATTATTTGGCATTAATTCTTTGAAAATTACATAGTTGAGATAACAGCCTTTATCTTTACTGCATTGGGGTTTCATTTTATGACTGCTAGATTGCATAACATCGCAGCACTGTTTTTATTAAGGTGCTTTTTGTGGTTTGTATCTTGGATTTGTGACTATTTGGGATATATTTTGCTTGAAGGAGTAAAACAGTAACAATAAAGATAAGACTTACTATATTTACTATGTGTGGTCACTCTTAAGCCTACTAACCCCCCTACCTATTTACTAAGACAGGCTCTTCCATTCTCACAGAAGAGGCGGTCAAAGAGTTAGCGCTTGGTTATACAGCCACTAACTCCCAAAGTGGAGCGCGACCCTGAGTCCCCTACCACAGTTCAGGACATGCTTGATGCCCTATGATGTCCAGGTTATTGCTCCAGTATCACTTAAAGGAACAGTATCTCTTCCCAAATGATTCTACCACCTTTAGTATGTGTGAAATTTCTGCATTTTTGGATCAAGAACATTCTTTGCATTTGGTTTCATCATTCTTGTGGATTTACCTACCAATCAGAGAGTAAGTTTTAGCTGAAGTGAAGGTCACACGTCCCTGAAATAATCTTGTACAGGAACTAGTTCAGCTCCTTATGTCAGGATTTGATTATGAACTTGGTGGACACGTGTTATCCATTGGAGGGATGCAAAGTTAGGATGGAGAAGAAATGCTAGCACCTTCAGGAGGCGTTTGTCCTGGAGCCTAAGTCATCAGTCTTATACAGAAACAATGAGGACCCTTCAGAGGGGCGTGGCAATCCTACTGGCAGTGCCCTGGAAGAAGGGAACGATGGAGAACTGTCCCTCAATGCATGCCGCTCTGCACGTCAGCACAGAGCTCTTGGAACTGGTTTCCAGTTTGTCCTCATCGAGGTTGAAAATGTTGAGACAAGTGCTCTACCATATAACCTCTTGGAGCCTGTTCAATTCTAAAAACAGAACTTTTTCTTTTTCAAACGCACACACCACACACACACCATCCACCAACATCTTTAAATGGCATTTGAATATGATAGCCTTAGATCACCCAGCCAGTTTTGAATAATTTGGCAACACACCCAGGTTTTGGGGAAACAACCGACTGTTGGCTGTTGCAATGTCTCATGAGGATTCTCTGTGGTAGAGAAACTTCCCAGGAATACATACTTTAGTCCTGACTGAGCCAGAAATTCTGGTAAGGGAAGGCTCACCAGGAGTTCCTTAGAAGTGCACTTTATTACGCCTATAGCATTCACCCTGGACATTCAGAGGACCTTCGGGGAAAATAGGAGTTTGCACAGAAGATTTGAAGAGCAGGGAGGACATTCAAAGAACACAGTGAAGCGAGTAAGATTTTCACAGAGGGATGTTTGGTTGATCTACACTGAATGGGAGCCCAGAGATGGGGAAGATATGGAGAGACGGGAGTGGATGGATGAGTAGAGTGTAAATTACAAAAGAGATGGCAGCTTTCTCTCCACCCCACCCCCCACCCCGCCCAAACCCCAAGTGTGCCAAAGGTTACAAACTGGGAAAATGTGATGGCAGGAAAAAAGGCCTGAAAGGGAATCAATTTGTGTTTTCATTAAAAATAAGTTGAAAACAAAGAAGAGGAAGTAGGAGAAAAATGGTACCAATTTTTCTTCATTTCCCAGATGCTTTCTGGGTGGCAGGCATGTCCTGGGACTCTGGTGCACAGAGGGTGCTCTCTCTAGTGGCACACGTCTATTCAATGATGATAAAATGTGAGAAAGAACAGACTTGGAGAAGGACACAGGGCAAACAGACACACCCCTCTCTGCCTTCCTTCTCTTACTGGGAATCTGGAGCAGAACACTGCTCACTGAGAGCCGCAGCTTCTGAGGCTGCTGGGTGAATTTGAGGCTGGATGTCTGGACACCGTGTGCCCTGAGCAGTGGGAAATTTCTGCTCCTTAGGTAGGTACTGATCGACCGGCCCACTCACCCACTCACAGCGCTCATCCTTGAGAGTGCTGGAAAACCAAGTTACTCAGGGTTTTCATTTTTGTCTGTATGGTGCATGTGTGCCCCCGAAGATAGTGTAGGCTGTGGAGTATCCCAAGCTCTGGGCTTGCACTTGTCCTTTTTCTGTCTTTATTTACAATCACGTAGTCTCATGCACACCCGAAATTATTCTACTGATGGGCAGGAATTCCATGAGTTCAGCTGGCTGCTTAGGTAGATCAAACAAGCATCTTAAATTTCTCTCTGGAGCTGAGAGCTTTTGATAGAGACTCCCAATCCATCCAGCCCAGTCTTCTGCCTTGCTAAATGGTGATTCTTCAAAGCACTTGAGCCAAAATTCTTGATATTTCATTTGGTCACCACCCATGGTGCGTCAGCTCTGCCTCTGAAATCTCTTGCTGACCCCACCACACCTTGCTACCTCCACCATTCAAACTCTGTCCTCAAGTTTTCATCCAGACTGTTGACTTCGGCTTCATGTCTCCTTCCACTTCCGCTTCCTTCTTTCTTTCTGCATCTCTGAACTCTGTGCCCTGCGCATCAGCTCAGTATAGCTCTGTGAAATCTTTCCAGGGATTTTCCACGGCAGTTCAAGCTATGCAAATACAATGCCTACTCTTTCTCCTCTATGCTCCAAAAATGCTCAATCTCATCCCTGGGCTTCCTCTCACTCTTCCCCTCCCCTCAGCCACACCTGCCTCCTTTTGGTCCTTGAATCTTCTGGGTACTCTTCGTCTTCACGATCCCATCAAGAAACAGTTGACACTCGCAGGCTAGCCTAACTGGGGAAGGCACAATTACCCTGCATAAGGCTGTGTTCCAGGGTTTGCAAGGAAGTGGTGTCCATTTCTCCACACACTGTTAGCCTCAGGCTGTCGGACGATTATTCCTGTGTGGTTTCTGAAGAAACACTCCGTTGAGATGTTGCAGCTGCCAACTCCCTTTCTGCCAGTTTTCAAGAACTTTATTGATTTTTCCAGGAGGATTCCAGGCAACAGTGAAGACTTACAGTCCTGCGGCCCGTGGTCCTCGGGTTGATGGTGGCCGTCCAGGGAAGACACTGCAAACTATGCAGGGGTCCTCTATGTCTGCAGAGAGGGCATCCTAAGATCCCCAGAAGACAGCCCTAAGCAGTTGGGACCCACACTCTGTATGTGCTGTTGTTTTCTTGTGTTGTGCACGATTGTACAGTAAGACACTCGCAGCCCCAGCGACAGAGCAAGCGTAACAACAGTCTGAAGTAGAAGCCAACTGAAGCTCAATAGCTCAGTGGGCAGGAGCCCTGGCTGCCAAGCCTAAAAACCTCAGCTTGATCTGGGAGTCTGCATGGTGGAGCCACAGTGTGAGCATGTATGCACACACACACACACACACACACACATGCATACATACACACACACAACACAGCACACAGTCACTAAATAAATACTTATAAAAATATATAAACTTTCTAATTATTTCTGGAACTTTCCCAGTTGTATTGTCAGACAGTGGCTGGCTGAGGAAAGCCAAAGGATGATGATATGGCAGAAAGGGAGATTACAATAGCCACTGAACTCAGGTGAGGGCAGTGACCTCTGGGTCACAATTGCTACCTGTCTGGTGTGTATGAGACAGGGGGCCTCAGGTACGACAAGAAATCAGAAGCCCTGCTGTTGCTCTTTCTCAGGCTTCTCAGTCCAACAGGTAGAGAGAGCAGAGGGTGGGAGCTGCTGACCCCCTGCTGGGATTCCGACACTGTGACCTCCTGTGAATGCTGTGTTTTCCATTCGTCTTACCTGGTGACCTTTACCCCCTGATCTCTACTTACCATTACTTCGGGTTTTCTCTGGGCATTTCTCTGCCCATGATTTTAACGTCTTGAAGTAGCGTCATGTGTTTAGAAACATTTTTAATAGCCCAGTCATAGAGAAACCATTTGGTGTGCACATCAGCTCCAGAGCCTTCTTCTTTCAGACTGTGGCATGAGATTTCTTTCCCACCGTGGCCCCTTTGTGTCCCAAGAGTTAGTGGGAGGATACAGTGGCAAGTGCCTGGACCCAGGCTGCAGTCACTTTCAACAGAATGGTAGACACTTCCCAATGGGTCTCTTCCTATGCTCTCTTGGTGTGTACACACACACACACACACACACACGCACACATGGCTTCTCCTTGAATTAGTTCTCCTCCTGGCTCTGGCGTTTAGTCAGACTACGCAATTCTAAGTAGAGATCAGGTGTGAACGGATTGTTGTTTTGCCAAGAGTAGAAAACAGTGCAGAAAGGCTGCCTACGACTTCAGCGCACAGGCGTGGTTGACCACAGGCACAGTGACCACCATAGAGCCATTTGCTTTAGCCACCTCTTGTCTGTGTGGTGGCTCCTTATCTGTAAGACCCTGTTTGAAAATGAACGGAGACGGTGGCAGTGGGAACTCATAAGCAGACTCCCAGAATTTCTAGCTCTGGGTGAGCACTGGGCAACAGGACAAGGGCAGAAACGGGCTTTCTATGAACCGTTCTGACTCAGAGTCCTGAAGAGAAAAGTGAGGATTAATGCTTCCCCTGACTAATGGGTTTGCTATTAAATTAGGAAGGAATTGGTCTTTTTGAGGTCATCTAGCCTTCCTCTCTCTGCCCTCAGATTGTCCTCCGTTCAAATCATCTTATGAATCAGTGGAACTCGATTGGCCTGCTGCAATTTGCAATTCTTTTCAGAGGCAAAATACCAAAAAAAAAAAAAAAATTAAAAAGAAAAAAAAAAAACCCACCAGAACTGAAACAAAGCGGAAATAGTATTGAACAACGAGAATGACCATCGCCTAGAGTATGCTAACTTTTCCCAGGTTGAATTTCAGTGAGAGGAAAGGGGAAGTGTAAAGATGGCTTTGGGGGTGAATTCAGTTTTTTTTTTAAATTTATTGGTTAACATTTTTAATAAATTGCTTATTTTACTTTTTGTGTAGTTATTTTTGCCTGCACATATACCTGTGTACCATATGTGTCCGCAGAGGTCAGAACAGGGTGTTGGACCCCTGGAACTGGAGTTACAGATGGTTTTGAGCTACCGAGTGTGGGTGCTAGAAATGAAACCCAGGCCATCTGCAAGGGCAACAAGGGCTTCCAACCCCTGAGGCATTTCTCTAGCCCCTCACACGAGCCCTTTTGAGATTATATTTGTTCTTTTCAGTCAGCGTTTGCTTTGTTTGGTTTTTTTCATTTTTCACTTGGTTTTCTGCCTTGCTGGCTTTGCTTGGATGAGTCAAACGAACTGGCTGATCACTGAGCGCTTGCCACCCTGCCTCAGAAACCCACCACAGAGGAAGTCTTCAAGGCTCACACAGGTCTCTATCAGCTGTGCCTCACTTATGACTTGAGGAGCATTTCGTGAGACAGGAATATGAATTCTTGCTCCAAAGGCAGAGGACATGAATCCAAGGGGAGAAAAAGGAGAGATTTCAGTCCCATCCCTGACCACAGCTGGCACGAGAAACGAACTAGGAGTTAAAGATTAAAAAAAAAATAAAATTCCCTTTCTTGTAATTTCTCTTTTTCAGACAGTCAGACCAATGGCTTTCTCTGCGGTCCTTCATCCAGTCTTCCTCTTGGCAGTGCTGTCCCTGAGAGCATCCCTAACCGAAGGTAAGAAGCCGAAACAGAAGTAAAGAACATATAAGGATGAACCAACCGGTGCTTTGGAGAAAAGTTAAGCCATTTCTTTTCTCTTGGAGTTGGTGATTAGCTCACATGAGATGTGTTAAATCTCTGGAAGCCACAGTTGCCTTGGACATGGCCTCCCTCATCCTGAGGGCACCACTAGTAAGTCCACTACTTCGCCTTGGTTTCCTGCTCTGTGCTCTGTTCATTGGGGTGGTTGTCAGTTTATCTGAGATCACGGAGCTTTGGAATTGCTCTGTTTCATGGAGACCGTTGCCAGGGGGTTTCTTTCCAAGCCCTGCTGGGCAAGATGGAACAGCCCAGACTAGTTCTCATGGCTAGGTTAGAACAAGTTCCCATGCCCCTTAGTCATGCTTGCCGAGAGCTGTTAGGCTTATAAAATATGACTAAAAAGCAATCATAGCCTGGCAGGCAGTAGGAACTCTCTCAAGTATGTAATATCGGAAGTGCTGAAATCTGCTTTCTGCCAGAGAACTAGTGTTTGTCAATTAGCTCTCCCCAGAAGACCGCAGTTTAGAGTAAGTCAACTCCATAAATGCGCAAGCATGTGAATATTTTATCAAATGTATGTGGATACTTTATTACTTTGAACTCACTTAAACATAGATCCTTAGACTTGAGAAAGTTTCTATTGGCTCATAAATTTCCCCTGCATTTGTCCATATCGTATAAAACCTTGCATTTTTTTCTTCCTGTATTATTCTTTGCTGTATTTGCTTTTTAACAAAGAGCGCAGATATAATTCCGTGCACGGAAAAATGACATTCGCAAAGAATATGCATAGCATTCTTCATTTATCCTTAGAACTGCAAGAAAAGAAAAGGGGATATTTCAGTTCTGCCGATAGGCGCAAGTTCTGCCTCTCGTCGTTTAGAGCCAGGTTTGGTGTCAGCCTGTGGGAATATGCTATTTCTCCTGGTGTCTTACACAGCAGTTAGTGAAGTTCTTTTCCATATAAGCTGAGCTGCCAGGTGACGGGACTCTCTCACTGGTGGCTTGTGTAGCTCCCTCAGTCTGTCTGGCTCCTGGGGTCAAGCACACTGTAACTGATTAGAGAGGCTGAGCATGGAGAATGTCCAGGCTCAGGTCAGAGTCCCTGGTTCGGAGACAGCCTAACACACCACATCCTCATGGTGAGGCACCCCCCCCCCCACCTTCAGCGTTCGCAATGCTTTTGCCACAGTTTGTTCCCCCCAGCAGAGTCTCACGATGTGACCCAACTGTACATGGCGTGTCTTCTGCATGTGACATGTACTGTTCTCACGTCAGCCTTTGCGGCTCCGTTTCTATTGTTTAGATCAAACTTGTTTCCCTAAGTTCCTGGCAACCCGATTTCCATTTCTGCCTCCAACTTTCTTTACAAAACAGGTAGATCTTTGTCTTCATCAGAGCTGTGGGGATTTTCTTTAGTGTCTACTGCCCACTACACCTCCACTCACACTAGTGAGGACACCCCTCAATCAACTAACTAGGCTCAGGTCAGAGACCGCATTTCAAACAGCCTGAACCAACTTCTTCCAAGCAATAGGACATAGGTGAGACCGTTCAGTTAGCTCCAACCATGTTTCCATCAGCCAGAGGAGTTGACCACAGCATTCTGACGTGTTCTTCTCTCTTTGAGGTTATACATAAGAAAAATTATAAATATGTGGAGATTTTTAATTTTTTTTTGCATTTATTGAGGAGAACATGTGTGTCTATGTGTGTGCACGCATGCACATGTGCACACGCATATAGGAGTTATTTGCATATGCATGTCACAATACATGTGTGGAGGACAGAAGACAAATTGTGTGACTTGGTCTCTCCCTCCACCATGTGGGTTCCAGGGATAGAACTCAGGATATCAGGCTTGGCCGCAAGCTCCTAGTCTCACAGAGCTACATTGCTCTCCTCCAATACACGCTGTAAAAAAGGTTAAATCATGTTGTTCAGAGAAAAGCATAAATGCACATATGCATATATACAAGCAAAGAAAAATCTGTCTCCGGGGGATTTTTTTAAATTTAAGCCATTAAGTAGGACGAATGTTTCCTTCTGATATTAGATGCTTCTGGAATCATGTTGTTTTAAGAACTATTACGTGATATCTCTTTCTGGGAATTAACCACACAGTATTTCCTCCAGAAGTGTTAGGGCTGGTCAGAGAAACCATGGGGAAAATGGGACTGTGTTTATGACTAAGCCCAGAGGAGTCTCCAATGGTCTCCTGAGCCACACTTCCATGTCATGACATGGGAGTGGGCCTGGGAGCCAAAATCCCTGGGTCTGGTCTAATTTGAGCCTTGGCACAGGCATCCACCTCCACTTTTAACCTCAGCTAGCTTCTGTGAAATGTCAGCAAGATTGGATTTATTAATCTCCATGGTCCCTTTGACCTGCCTGGCTTCACCTCGGAGTTTTAGTTCCTCTTCCCCCACATTACTTCTCACTGCTGTTACTCAAGTACCTGAGTTGTTCCACATTTGCTGATAATGTACGCTAATTTCCAGAACTTCCCCTTTGTTGAAACAACGTGGGAGATCTGGGTAGAGCTTCCAGAAATAAGGTGAGACAGGAGCTGACTCATTCATGTGTCGATCAAATGTAGAATGTCTATACTCACCGTGTGTTGCTAATCTTGATTTCCCTGAGCTAAGTAAGACTTCATCACACTCTTGTTTCAGCCACAGCCCTCAGCAGAAAAGCAGCCTATGACAACCTGCTGCCATCAAGGGTGAGAAAGTCATGGGTTAGGCAGACAGAGAGAGAACATGGGAATTATTTACTTTCAAGTCACCATGACAAAACACTTGAAAAAGACAGCTGAAGGAAGGGTGAGACACAGCCCACCGAAGTGGGGAAGGAAGTGGAGGCAGGACTGTGATGCTTTGCATCGGTAGCCCTGGGAGGCAGCCTTCTAAAACCAGGTGTGATTTCCCTGCCTTTGAGTGGGCCTTAGCTCTGATCAGACAGCTACGGACTTCCACTAGCATGTTAGTTTGGCCCTACTTCTTAATAGTCTACCACCTTTGGCCATCCCCACACTAGAACCATATTTCTGAGAATCTCTGTTGGATACTCAAACCACACACAAACCACAGTGTAGGTGGAGGAGGGCCACTTGTTGGTTCCCGGCCATCCGGCTAGCTTAGATCTGAAATAATCACAGAAAAACTGTATTATTTAAATCATTGCTTGGCCCATTAGCTCTAACTTCTTATTGCCTAACTCTTGCATCTTAATTTATTCTATTTCTAGTAATCTGTGTGTCACCACTTTACCGAGTAAAGTTCCCAGCCTCTATTTGAGGTGGCAGCTCCATGGCTTCTCTCTGACTCTGTCCTTCTTTCTCCCAGCATTCAGCCTAGCTTTCCTTGCCTACCTAAGTTCTGCCTTGCTATAGGCAGTTTCTTTATTCATTAATGATAACCATAGCACACAGAGGGGACTCCCACATCACAGTGTGGAATAATTTAAATCAAAACACATGATTTAAGTTTGACAATTTAGTAACAATGGAGTTGACAGGATTCTAGAAGCTCAGCTTTTTATTGTTTCTTTATCATTACCATGTATCATGAAAATTTTTATTAAGTTAACAGTCATATAACATAAAACTAAATTAATAAATTAAATTAATTAATTAATAAAATTAATTATCTTTATGGTTACAGTGATTCAATCATCAGTGACATTTAATATTTCATAATATTACTGTAACTATCCTGGTGGGAGTTGAAGATATTTTAAATTTGTGCCCCTCCCTTATTCTGTCAGATTATTTATCATCCAAGGAATTGGAATTTCCCTGGGAGTCAGAGGGCAGAAGAAAGCAAATGCTGAAGCCCAGTGTCTTCCAGAGGAGGAGCTTTTTCCCAAGAAGAGGTTTCCCAATCCCCTTGCAGGAGAGACGGGTGTACCAGGTTTCTTCTTTTGGGCCAACAAACCAGCTCCCAAGTCATGACACAGAGACTTAGTTATGAATGCTTGGCCTAGCTTAGGCTCGTTTCTGACTAGCTTTTTTTTTTTCTTTAACTTAAATTAACCTTTATCTACCTTTTGCCTCGGGACTTTCCACCTTTCTTTCTTTCTTTCTTTCTTTCTTTCTTTCTTTCTTTCTATTTTACTTTCACTGCTTCTCATGTCAGACTGGCTGCCAGTTGCCTGGCTTCTTACCCTGGGCATATCCCTCTCTTTCTCCCTTGTTCTCTTCTCCTCCTTGTTCTTCTCTTGAGCCAAATTCCTCCTCCTGTTTATTCCCTCTGCCTTCCAGTGCTGCCTATCCCTCTCCTGCCTAGCTACAGGCCTTTCAGCTTCTTATTAGACCAATCGGGTGCCTTATGCAGGCAAGGTGAAACAAATGCAGCACATCTTTACATAGTTAAAGTAATATTCCTCAATGGGCAAGCTGCAGACAGTGATGGACAGGACCACACTTTGACTAGGGTTGCTTAATGATGACGATGCATGGTCCTGCCTTCTATTTAAACCTGTACTTCCCTTCAAGGAAGACTTAGAGAGTCACTGGGTCTCTTTGTTTCTCTTCCCAATGCAGATACACTAAATAAAACTGTTTTCTCTGTTGTATACTGTTATTTATTTATTTGGTTGGCCTATTGGGGATGAATGGTGGAGCCTTGCTTCTTAATACTGCTAGGGACCAGAAACACAGCCTCTGGATACTAGAAACATTAATATCGATTATATTAAAGTTCCTGATTCTTTGATTCCCAATGTTGGCAACTACCAGTCCACTTACTATTTCTATGGATTTACCTAGTCTGGATGTTTCACATAAGTGAACCCCTTTGTGGAAGGGAGAGGCTGCAGGGAAACTGAACTGGGGGCTTTATTTGTAGAATGATTAATAAAAACTGAGAGACAGAAATTGGAGTCCAACTTAAAGGTCAGAAAAGCCAAACAGCCAGCCACTGGCTCTTATCTCTACCTCAGTCTGAAATAGCGATGCTGCCTCCAGGAATTTCTGAATGAGACTGTGTGTGAGAGTGGTCTCCTCCCATTTTTATATTCCTCTCTGGTTCTGGGATAAAAGGCATGCGCCACTACCACCTGGTCTCTATGGCAAGCTAGTGTGCCTACTGGGGTTAAAGGCATGTGTTACTGCTGCCTGGTCTTCAGGGCTAGCCAGGGTGGCTTTTTACTTTTTTGATCTTCAAGTAAGTTTTATTTATTAAAATACAAATGAAATATCACTACACTTATCCATGCTAAGCGTGTGTTTAGTTGCCAAAGCTTCCTCCCTTAGAAGCTTTCTTGCCTTTTAAATGAAATACAAGAAGCTTTCAAGTCACCAGTTTCTAAAAAACTAGGGAAATGAAGGCCAAGAAGCAGATGTCTCTTATACATAGGTCAGCGGACACCAGCTGGTTTTATGAAGGGAGCCTTTATTGTTTCAAAACCCTTGTGAAGTCCCCAGTTTATTTCAGACCTCCTCCGTCCAACAGTTGAAACAGTTGAATCAGCAACAAATAATTCCTTTCAATTCTCTATGGTGTTTTCCTCTCTTAAGTGAAAGTCAACTGTTTATTCTCTGGAACTGACAGTAACCCAAGCAGATCTAGGCCCACAGTCTATCTTGTAGCAGAGTGTATTGCAGTTGTTGTCTCTGTGTACAAGCTATGCCTGTGGTTCTATGTAAGGTTTAACGACAGTCAGGGAAGAGACTGGGCACTTCCAGGGGCCAGTGATGCGCAGGAATCTGTCCATGTTTGAATTTCTGTTCCTTTGAGGAGTCATTCCAGTGCTCCAAGCTCACAATCACGACTGTTTCCATGATTGTGTTGTGTCTCTCCAATTAGGCTCTTTCTCTGCTTGGGGAATCTCGTCACCAGTGTTTTGTTTGTTATTAAGCGCCTATAATCATTGCTGTCTCATCCAAAGAGTTCAGCGAACCCTTGCTGGAGATATTGAAGCTCAGCACATTGAAATACATGGAACTGTGTCTATATAGGTGATACGCTTCCACTCTGGAACCTTCTAATAAGCCATGGAACTCAAAGTTTCCAAAAACTGATTTTTAGTATTAAATCAAAATATGAGATATTTTTTAAAAAATCGTATTGTCTGCATTATGAATTCACATCAGTTAGATTACTCAGGAAAGACACATATATCTAGTTGTTTACCAGCTCGGTAATATGCTGTGCATTGCTGAGCAAGTTTTCTGCTTCTTTGGGGTCTTAATTTTTTCCTTTGCTGATGTAACTTCTAATGCCTTCTCAGAGTCTCTCAGTACCTGAAGCTAGAACGTATATGCAAACACACTGTCCAAAGCTCGCTGGGGAGCACATGGAACAGCGTCTCTCTTGGGTGTGTGTCTATTCAATTGTACCCCCATTGAGGGTTATTTTATATCTGTGTTTGGTCTTTCAGTGCTGGGTGAGCCTTTCCAGTTGACGCCTGAGATACTTAATGTAACTGTTGAGTCTAAACTTCAGCAAGTGAATTTACAGTGGACTGTCCCCAACCTTACTCATCAAGAATTAGACATGGTATTTCAAATAGAGATCAGTAGAATGAAAACATCCAACATCATCTGGGTGGTAAGCATCTTGATTTGTCTTTTATATCATTCAAGAAATCTTATTATTCCACAACAATTCCTTCTCAATACAGGTTTCCTAAACAATTGCTTCCCTGCGTTTTTAGTTAAGACAGGTGGTTCTCAGCCTTCCTCATGCTGTAACCCTTTAATACGGTTCCTCATGTTTTGGTGAGCCCTAACCATAAATTCATTTTCATTGCTACTTTCTGACTGTAATTTTACTTCTGCTGTGAATTGTAATGCAAATATCTGTGTTTTCTGATGGTCTTAGGCGACACCAGTGAAAGGGTCATTTGACCCCCCAGGTTGAGAACCGCTGAGTTAAAACAAAGTAATATGTCCCATTGGGTTTGACGGATTAATTAAGAAAATAGATTCTGTCTGTTTTGCTGTTTGTCCCAAGATAGTCACTGGGTCTGTCCCTGCAAATACTGGGTCTGCATGGTGCCTGCAGATCCGTTATCTCACTCTCTCCTCTCTTCTCTGTGCACGCAGCATCACCAGGAAAGCTGGATGGTCCGGAATAAGATATAATGACTTACTGAAACTTTTCTCACAGTGAGGATTATCGGGGTCCTTTTACTTACCCTGTGCTGAGGGCACAGGGGAGCAAGTCCCAGCACTTACGGTCTGGCCAACACAGGAGGTGTCCATGGACTGCATTGGACAATAACTTAGTGTCCTCTGTTTCCTAGAATGTGGGTTTGCTAATAGATAAATTAATTGATGAAATCCTTCTTGAGAGGTAGAAGCTGGAGGAACAGGAGTTCAAGACACCCTGTGCTATAGAATAAGTTCAAGGCCAACATGGGCTACATGAACCCTTGCATCAAACCAAATGAAAGAAAATCTTCAACTTTTTTCTGCTCTGAATTATTTGGGGGTAGATTTTCACTCATCTTGATTCAGGTAATGGATGTGTCTACTGTGTCCAACACAGTCTCATCTAAGGGCACTTTGGTCAGAGACATTAGATACTGTTATGAGAAGTTCAAGGACAATCTTAGACATCTTCTGGAGGTAAAGGACACAGAAGACTGGGATGAGGACCCATCAACCCCACTGAGGTCCCCTTTCTTTCAGGCAGCAAATGCCTGGCATTTAGGGATCAAGAATGTCTGTCCTTCCAGTTAAGCCTGTCACTAATGTTAAAGTCTTCAGTTCTTTCCCATATCCATTACAAAATATGAGGTCTGAGCAAGGAGCCTAAAGTAAATAAAATCTGACTCAGTCCACTTGGGTTTATAGCAAGTCTGTTGCTTGGCTGTCTTTTTAAAGGGCAGTTTCCCACAATTGTCGCTGTTGAATATGTGATGTCAGCTCACACGCTATGACTTGTCTGACTCTTCTGGTACATGAAGTTGAGGAGGGATATTAGATCTTTTTTCCTTCTGGAAGTTCTTCTTTGCTTGGGCAGTTTCTTGGAGTGCAAGCTAGGAACCCCATCTCTACTTGTGCTGAGGGAGAACAGCTTCCAGTGTGCTTCCAACAAGCCAGACGACCTAGGTGCTCATAGCTAGAGCAGGACGCTTCCCTAACAGTGCTGGCCACACAGAGCCTTGCTGACAGCCACACTACATGGCGCTGCCCCAGGCCAAACTTTGCTTTTTCTTCTAGGACATTTTCTGTATTTCTTTTTCAACAGCAAGAGAAGGCAGAATAGCATCTCAAGCTTGGAAAGATGCCAGGGGTGGGAATCATCGAGGGGTAGGATTCATGCTTCTGCCATGAGTCATTGACCTCAGATACATTTCTATGCCTGTATGTCTGCCAATTTCTGTACCTGCAAGGTCTGTATTCAAATTGCCGCTTCAATGACTAAAAAATAAGAAATCAAATTCATCACATTTCTTAATCACTAATTTGACTGACATAGTCAAAGTTTATCTTCTTCCTTGGCAAGGCTATAAAGATCACAGAGCATAATCTGAGGTTAGAGAGACTCCACACAGTGTCTAGGAAAACATGACACACTGCATATTAATCAGGTGATGACATTAGTTAGCTCAGAATGTTGGGCTGTGGGCCTGCATCGGGGTTTGGGCAAGGTGTGGGGATTTAAAGGCCGAGAACACAATGGGATGTTCTAAGAGTGTGGGGGGTGTAAGGGTCACTTGTAAATGCTGGGACCAGGCCTAATTTTCTTCCACAATTTAAATAAAAGATTCTTCAAGGCAAGATCCGAAAGAAAAGTTGGAGTTAATTTAGTGTAAAAGATGGGAACAAGATCTCTGGGAAAACCCAACGGGAGCGATCAGAGGCCTTCAGAAAGGGTGTGGGTTAGCGATCAGATTTGAAAGCAGGATGCAGTGTGTGGGCTTAGAGCACATGGAGACAGATTGGGGCAGGCAGGTGCAGGACAAGACCACCCAGGGCCATGGGGAGAATGATCAGATGTGTTTACCTCAAGAGCAGTAGGAAGAAGGGGTGTGGCAAGATATGAGAGTTGGCTGCCGGGGAGTACCAGGGCAGGAATGGGTGGCTGTAGGGAGAGCCACAGGGGAACCCCAACTCTGTGGCCTGCTGACTGCATAATGAGTTTACTATTATTGCCTAGTTTAGTTTTCTTTTCTCTTTTGTTGTCTAGTGTTTATATTTAACGATATTCAAATACGATGTCTTAAGGGTATTCATTAAATAACGAAAGTTTCATGAATCAGGATATCAAAATAGGCAGACAAAAATATATTTTGTCATCTAAGGAAAAAGCAAAATAATAAAGCGATATAAAATAGTAACACTTTTAAAGAATCTGTTCTGTATAGAGTACAATTAAATGTACCCAGGTGGATCACAGTGTTCTTGGTCCCCGGCAGTGTGAATCTGTTGTCTCCATGATTTAAGATTGGTGATCTGAACAGGGTAAAGATGTAAGAGCTGTGGCCTACAAGCATGGCGTGCGGCTACTGGGCTCCACATCCTGAGGACTTGCCATTTGTGCTAAGGTACACGGTACAGACTCACACTGGCTTCCCCAGGAAATTCAAGGATCTGTAAGGATTGCATCTTAGTTAGGGTTTCTATTGATGTGATGAAACACTGTGACTCAAAGCAACTTAGGGAGGAAAGAGTTTTGTTTATTGTGTTTGGTTTTGTTTGCTACCCTTCCATGTAACAGTTAACAGTTCATCATCAAAAGAAGTCAGGACAGGAACTCATGCAGAGTAGGAACCTGGAGGCAGGAGCTTATGTAGAGACCGTAGAGTTCAGCTTCCCTGCTTGTTCAGCTCTCTTTCTTACTGATCCCAGGACCATCAGACCAGGGACAGTACCACTCACAGTGGGCTGGACCCACCTCCATCAATCACTAATTAAGAAGATACCCTACAGGCTTGCCTACAGACTGATCTTATGGAGTAATTTTCTTAACTGGGGTTCCCTCTTTTCAGATGACTCTAGCTTGTGTCAAGCTGATGTAAAACTATCCAGCACAGACTTGGGGTTAAGGCAGGGGTGCTGGAGGGGCACGCAAAGAAAATGAGTTCCTGAAACTATGGGGGACTCAGAGAAAAAGAAAACATAATCTCTGCCCTCTTAGACCCATACCAGAGTCACAGGTAAATTCCAGGAAGGCTTTGTGGTGTTTGGAGATGGGAAAAAATTAAATAAAAGAGCAGAGAATTCTCACAGTCACTTGAGGTGCAGCTATGCAGAGTTCTCCCTACCCACGCATGTGTGAGGCCCTGGGTTCCATCTACAGCACGGAGATATTTTGTGAAGGCTTTCATGAAGGAGATGGAGTATGACCTGGGCTTCCATAACGCAGCTGATTCCTAATGCAGAGGGAAGTGGAGGACACTAAGCCAGCAATGCTTCATGAGCAGATACTGAAATGCCAGAAAAACCTACAAAAGTATTGGGCAGACTATTGGGTCCAGAGAGAACATACCTTCAGACTAGTGAAACCAGACTGTGGGAACCTTGTAAGGTAGAGAAAGATGTCATGGCACCATTGAAGTTGAACAAATTTGAGACTAGAGATGCCAACATCTTAGAAAGATTCAGTTCACCTTGAGTAGGGTCCTCAGAGAACAGTATGAGGAACGTTGTCTTATTGGTTACTGTAGGGCCTAAGGTTCTGACAAAGGGGGATTCTTGGAGAGATGTGGTCCATCTGACTGCCACATTTGAGAAGACAAGAGAGAAAAACAAGGACCACTTCTGGAGATCTTGGTGTTCCCATGGTGTTTTCTCAACTTTAGCTAGTCTGCTCTAACCCTGGCTAAAATGAATATTTAAAAATACCAATATATATACTGCTTACTTCTAAAAGAACCATGCAATTAATTAGATTTCTAGAATTTTCTTAGCAGGGTCTAAGTGACCAGCATGGTTGAATATCTTCTCAAATCTTTGATTCAAGGCTTGAATGGCTTCTCTTTTCTCTCACTTGATCTGCCCAGGCCTCTGGGCAATGTGACAGTCATGAGGATTGAGGAGACAGGAGATCATAGCTTCCGATGCTGAGACATCAGAACAAGGGAGTGATGAACTAGGAGTGGACTTGGCTTAGGAGCATGGTGGAGTCAAAGTGGGGTAGGAGCTTGACCTTAGGAATAATTCAGGTTGGCCTATTTTCCAGGATGTAATGACTGTGTGTCTCCAGACATTTCCTTTATTTTTAGGAGAATTACAGCGCCCCTGTGAAGTGGAACCAAGTTCTGCACTGGAACTGGAAGTCTGAGATCCCTTTGGAATGTGTAGCACATTTCATCCGAATAAGGGCAATGGTAGATGATGCCAAGTACCCTCCGCAGCGTTCCTGGAGCAGCTGGACTCCCTGGGAAGAAGTTAGTGGTAAGAAGTGAAGTGGATACATGAAGTGGTCACAGGAATATCCAGAGTCAGTTATAACTCAGGGGTCAGTAGTCAATTGTAGTATGTCCCATTCCCTTTGAAAACCCTGAGTAGACACTGTCATTATTTTTATTCGGTCATAATAGAACTAAAAAGTGGTTTTGAAATTTCCCATGGAGCTCTAGATATCTGAAGTCTTACCTCAAATACCTTCATTGATTTAATTATATGATTCAGATAATTTTGTATTCATTTTCCAAATATGCAAAATATGTTTACTTTAGATTTGCATGTGCATTTTTATTAAAGCAGCACATACATATATATAAATATGTGTATATCTATCTATATATACATATATATGCACACACACATATATCTGGAACAGGTATTGTAAACGTTTCTGTAAAGGGCCCAACAGTTTCTTTGGAGACTATGGCACTTAAGTCTTCAGAAAGCAGCCTTAGACAATGTATGAACAAATTAGGGCAGTTGTGTGTCAATAAAACTTTACTTACAAAAGAGATGGTAGACATGACTTGGCTCATGGACTGTGGTTTGCCGATCCTCAATTTAGAGGCAGGGAGCAATACGGGGAGAAGGAAATCAGCTTTTCACTACAGTGATAGAATTGTAGACAAATAACTTTAACTATCCTTTAATTTTGATCACTGAACATTGTTGTAGGTCAAATTTAGACTGGATTTTACCATAGCTTCTCATGTTCCACTTGGCTGCAGGCCAGCTCTACAGCAATAGTATCTTTATTCCTCACTATATGTCCTGACATATTATATGAAATTATACTAATATAATCATTCCTTTGCCAAGCTTTGGTGCAAATTTATTAACTGAAACTAGCAACTTATTAACCCAGGAATAACTTAATGCACCCATTGATAGTAATAAAATGAAGTATACATTCTGCCATTTTAAACTTTAGACACTGGTTTAGTTATCACTTTAACCCTAAGAAATAGGCTTTATTTTCATTCCCACTTAACAGATATAGAAAATGAGGACCAGGGAAAGTAAAGAACCTACATAAGCCTCGTACTTCACAACTGTTTATTACCGCTGAGAGATTATACACACACACACATATATATATATACATACACATACATACATACACATGCATATATACACATACATATATGTCTGTGTATATGTGTATGTGAATGTATATATGTGTTGCTGTGTATATACATGCATATATGTATATATGTGTATGTACATATATGTATATATGTGCAGAAAGAAAATAGAAATGCAGGAGAATAGTAAAAATAAAAAGCCATGCATGTAAGCACATAATCACTGCTCAGTAAATGAGTCAGAGGTGAACATAAACTCACTGAATAAATTGAATGTACTGTATAGTGAGTTCAAGGCTGACCAAGAATATATAATGAGATCTCACCTCAGAACGAGCTAACAACAGCAAGAGAAAAAGAAATAAGTGTATTATAAACAACTCTGGTATAATGGACTAGACTTCTTAAAACTGTAACCATAAAATTTATATAAGAATAAATGAAAACCTGACCCTCAGATCCCTCAGAGGGCTGTTTTTCACCCATAGCTGTTCAGCAGAATCATCAAGAGGTCTTAAAAGCCCTCAGAAAAGCTATGCCCAGGGCACTTGTCACAGGTGAGATCGGTAACAGCAATATCTAGTGGCCTGATAGGTGACCAGCCAGGCTACGTCAGCCTGGAGATAGAGGGAGAAATGACGCTGGAGAAGGTGGTGACAGGGAGGAAGGAAGTTCCTTCAAAGAGGGAGCGTCCTAAGGATTTTAACATGCCTGAGGTCACAGGGAAGAAAAGACTGGAGCAGAAGGGGATGAAATTGAGGGAGCAACATCTCTGGGAAGGGGGAGGGAGTGATTCAGCATGATGGAGACAGACATGGCTTAGGGGCTGGGCAAGCTTTAGTGGTGTTTAGGCAGTTCAAGAGAGACTGTGTGGCTCTCAGTTCAGGGGTGCAGTCCGTGATGGCATGGATGGCCAGGTTGGGAAAGGCTTGCAGCAGCTGATCACATCTCACCGACAATCAGGAAACAGCCACGCCAGCGCTCAGCTTACATTCTCCTCTTCACATGGTCCAGGATCCCAGCCAGGGACTGCTGCCTCCCACAGGGACAACATCTCCTAACCTTGACTAACCTAATCAATGTGATCACTCATAGACCTGCCCAGAGACTCATCTCCCAAGATTCTGAATCTCAAGTTGGCACTCACAGAGGCCCAGGAGATCTGAATAAGGCCTTTCTAATGACAAGCTGAACAAACTTAGCTCAGAGTTCCTGCTTACTCCACTGTTGAGAAGTTCTGAGGATGAGTTGAGATAAGGAACCGGAATGCTTCATGTTGCGCCTCCTGCATGATGGAGGCTCTACAGAGAGCAGCCGCAGACAACAGCAACATCACAGTAACCGGAAGTGATGATAGTGACGCTGTTTTAGCTGGAACAGTCTGACAAAGGGTGGTGTGGTGGAAAGGGTTGGTTTGGATCTCCCAAAAGATTCAGGAATCATGTGGAAGCTTAGGTTGTTCTTTTCCCAAGAAAGTAGAATAAAATTATATTAACTACAGGGAGTAGGAGGGGATTTGTCTTGAAATCTGAGTAAGACTCTAACAGAGGCGTTTTGTCTTGCAGTACAGGTTTCAGTTGAACCTAATACGTTCTTAATATTTCCTGAAGACAAACTGTTGGAAGAAGGCTCCAATGTCACCATGTGTTTGATGTATGGACAGTATGTATATAATATATCCTGTAAGTTGCAAGAAAAGCCAATCCATAGAGAACAACTTGATTCACGCGTATCATTAATGAAGTTGAATAACGTTGTTTTCCGTAACATCAGAGGGACAAACATCAATTGTCAAGCCATGAATGCTACTAAAAAACTGCTTGGTACTGTTCTCTTTGTCTCAAGTAAGTATTAACAATAGTGGGTCTCAACCCTCCTAATGCTGTGACCCTTTAATACAGTTCCTCATGTTGTTGTCACTCCCAGCCATTAAATCATTTCTTTGCTACTTTGTAGCTGTATTGTAATGTAAATACCTGATATGCAGGATATCTGATATATGCAGGATATGCAGGGCATCTTGACCCACAGGTTGAGAACAACTGTATTAGCATGTGAGGTCTCCTTCTTTTTTATTTCCTATGGTACACCTTGGATCTCATGTACCAGAAGGCAAAGAAATATGTTCACATGTGGTTTTAGTTTTCTTCACCTTTACAAGTTGTCCAAAAGAGTTTTTGAAAATAATACCCAAAGCAATACTCCCAGGGTTTTCTATTGTTCTTATTTTATTGTTAACAGTTTTATTCCTAGAACCAACAGTATTAAAGGAAAGTGATTTCAGGATATGACCTGTTCCTCTGAGAAAATATTCTTTGCCTCAACCCAGATGACCTGGAATTCTGTCTGAACCATGGAGAGAGGGGTGGTGCTGTAGGCCAGCCAATCACGGAAGGGTGGTGCCCAGAAGTGCAAAGACCTATGCTGACCCCATCTACGGGCTAGGCCTGTTCTCTTGGTCATTTCCGTGAATAGGCATAGTGACGGTTTAGAGAATCTATGAATATGGGCGGATTCCAGCCCTGGCGTATTAGCTCAACAACAGTGGCCATTTGTCTTCTTAACTAAATGGAAAATTAACTCCTTGGCCTGTCTCAGTGGGGTGGGAGCATGCAGACTTTTCTGTAGGCTGCAATGTGCCTGTACTATAACCTTCTACGTCTACTCTCAAGTTTCCGTCACTCTAAACCATAGGAAGCATCTCTCTCTCTATTGACAAAGAAGGCACTTCCAGTCCTGGATGCTTCCATCATCTGATCCCTTACTGTAGGCCCTGGGAACAGAAGGGGCTCCACATTTCAAGGAGCTTTGCCCTGCCTGGGACTTTCTGCTCCCCACTGCAGAACTGAACCCGTTCACAGTCTAGCTGGCAGCCCTAGGGTTTAATGCAAGCCACAGAATCAAAATGGAGCTCCAACCCCGTTTTCAGATAGACAGAGTTGCCAATCCCATGCACTATTTTGACTACTCATCCCCAAGGTACCCCAGAATGGGGGAGTATAGCATGGGGAAGCTCCTGAAATGTGCCTCTTTGAGGCTTTGGTCTACTACTTCCACCTCCTGATTCCTTCTTGGTTTGAGGGACTGTGTGTTAAGACCCCAAGCAGAACCTCCTTTTGACTTGCCATGTAATGAAAGGGGTTAATTAGATCTTTCATCTTTCCTTTCGTATGGACAGAAATACTCGAGGAGCCCAAGAATTTTTCCTGTGAAACCCAAGACTTTAAGACTTTGACATGTTCGTGGGAACCTGGGGTAGACACTGCTTTGGCTTGGAATCAACAAGATTCTCAAATCTACAGTTTATATGAATCGTGAGTCTGCTCTAGTTACATCATCTGCAGGTTCTTCCTTGTTTAATCAACACGTGGCAAGTGGTTCTCACTTAGAGAAGAGACACATACTCTTGAATGTGTCTTCTTTCCTCTGGATGGACTTCTTTCTCCTACCCTGGATAGTTAAACTTATACTAAAGTGTCTGTAGAAAAAGTCCAACTCCACTTCACAAAAAACACATTGGGACACAAGGAGAGCTATACCCAGACATTGCAGAAAATGTGTCCAAATATTTCAGAACCACTTGCTGGAATCACAAGAAAATCTTTCATTGTCTACAGAGGTGTAGGACCTTCTACCTGATTGTTCGGAAAGAATGTGTACAATAAAAATATTAATAGTTGATTGTGTATCTTTGTAATAAAATAGTCTTATCTGTTGATATAACTTTCCCTAATTTTTCTAAATTGTTAAGAATATTCAACTAGATTGATTGATGTCTATACCACCCACAAGAAAATTTCATCACATACAGAAAATTCATTGAAATGTTTTTATTTTTTTTCATTGAAAAATAAATACATAACGATGTATTTATTTATTCTTTGAAATGTTTCATATATTGGTGACAGAAAATTCCAAGGGATCCGTATCCATCTGATTTGATGGAAGTGTTTAAACCCTGTCTTTGCTGTCTTGTTTTATTCCATTTTTTAAGGTTCTCTGGGAGACAGGAGCTTTCTGACCACAGAAACTCGCATACCTGGCAAATCACCGAAGATTCACAGGAAACATATAACTTCACACTCACAGCCAAAAACAACCTGAGAAAAAGAAGTGTCAACCTAATTTTTAATCTGACCCATAGAGGTGAGACTGCAATGCCGTGGCCCATGATGGCCATTAGCATGGTATTTTATACAGCGAGACCCAGTGAGTACATTGTAGACCCTGGTCTAGTTCACAACCATTGGAAAGCTAAGTTTTGTAAAGGGAGACTTTTTTCTGTCTCGCGCGGTCACACTGGACCTGTTTCTCTCTGCCTGCAAGTCCTACAGTTGCTTATAAGATAACCACTCAGAGCCTAATATTAATTGTAATTTAATTAATTATATTTGGCCAATAGCTCAGGCTATTTTTGCCTAACTCTCTCTTATAAATTAAACCACTTCTACTGCCCCCATATATCACCACAAGGCTGTGCCGTTACCTCTGGCATGTTTCTCCTTAAGCTGCTGCTGGCGTCTCTCTTCTCTGGTGGCTACATGACATCTCTTTGACTCAGCCTTCCTTTTCTCCGCATCTTTGTTTTGATTTCCTGCCTATCTATTTTCTGCCATCATCAACCAATATAAACAACACACGTTTGCAGCATACAGAAAGACACCCCTGATCAAACCCCTGTACTTCTATTCGCTCACACTTACCCTCATGGATGCGTGCGTTCTCAAGCTCCTGTTTTGATCTTATCTCAAGTCTCACTGAGCTCTCTAACAAACTTGAAAACTAGCATTCCGACGTATACTTACTGCACAGTCTATTCTAGAACCTCTCTCTCTGTCCTTCTTTAGCCAAAATTGTCTGTTACTTTAAACTATGTGTAGCTCAAATCCGAAAGTGAGAAAAATCTGAGGATAGAGACCGAGAAACCCCAGAGAATTGTAATTAATCACTCTTCCCTGTGGCAAATAGACCATCGGGGCAGTTTTCAGCCCCAGCCCCAGTTCCCACCCCTATCCTCATATAGTAAGAAAGGAAGGCAGGGACAGACCATGTAACCATCACCGCAACATGTAGTTTGGTCTTTTTCCATACTGTACTTTCCAGCTCTAAAACTTTAAATTAATTCTTTATTTCCTTTCTGCAGTAACTATCTAGTTTGCCTTTCAATCTGCACACTCTTCCCCCTTCCTTTCCCCCCTTATTAGTTTCAGTTTCTCTGCTGAGAACTGTTCTCCGTCTACGCATTTCATCTGTTTGGCCCTGGCTCATGGACCAGTTTCAAGCTCTTGTGTAGCAGATGTATCCTATAGGTCACTGGCGACATCTGTTGATGATCGTTTCCCTTGGCAATTTGGTGATATCACTCTGGGATGTTTTGTAGATTGGATTGTTTAGGGTTGTTTCCTTGACACTGTTAATATTATTTTAGTTAGATTCAGGCTGCATTATAACCTTCCTCCATTGGCTGTCTTCTTTAAATTTTGACTCTTCCTCCATAACCTTACTGATCATATTTAATTTTAAGAGTCTACACATAGTTACTTTTTGTATTTTACCTCCATGTCTACTACAATATAACATACATAAGGCCATTAGTGAGTGAAAAGGATTGCATACTGGACGCACTACATTCTGTCAGCAAGCCCAGCGCTGTTTCTCTTTTCTTAAACATAAACAAAAAGTACTGGTGACCAGACTAGAGATGAAATGAATTGCCTGCTTATTGAACTCTGGTTTCGATCTGCTTGAATTCTCTTTTTTTGTTTGTTCCTTTTTCTCTTGTTAACAGTTCATCAAAAGCCTCCCCATGATGTCACCTTTGAAACACTAAGTGCTACAGAAGCCAACATGACCTGGAAGGTGTACTCCCATGGGGACAACTACATGCTCCTGTGTCAGCTTGAACTCCAGCACGAAAGAGAAGTGATACACGTAAGAACACTCCATTATTTCCTGTTTTAAAAAATTTTTAACCTTGGGTGTCACACACCTGGAATCCTAGCATTCAGGAGGCTAACTGGGAGATCACAAGTTTGAAGCTAGCTTTAGTTTACATAATGAGACTCTATCTGTGAGAACAGCCAAAATACAAACAAACATGTCTTATTTCAGGCCAAACATACTGGGCACACCTGTAATCTTAGCTTTCAGAGACAGAGGCAGGAGGATTACTAAAAGTTGGAGGCCAGCCTAATGTATACAGTGAGTTCCGCGCTAGCCAGGGCTACATTACAAGACCTTACCCAAGGCGAAAAAGAACATCCTAAAAATAAGAAAAATCAATCAGTCAGGCCTTTATTTCAACATTAGTTCATAGTGTGGATTATCTGTTGAAAGGGGTCATGAAATGGGAAAAAAGCCTTCACCTTGAAGAAGACCCAGTCTTGCTCCAAAGCAGAGATGCCACCCTTCTGATTTGGCTTTGCAACACAAATGCACACATAGCCTTTGTTTTTCCCTTGTCTTCTTGATGCAGGCACACAATGTTTCTGTCCACGTGAGTGGGAACTACCTCTTCAGTGATCTGGAGCCAGACACAGAGTACAAGGCTCGTGTGCGCTGTGCGGATGCCAACCACTTCTGGAAATGGAGTGACTGGGCTCAAAAGGAGTTCACCACACCCGAGGCTGGTACGTGGGGCTCCCTGGCATAGAACTCACAGACTAAATCTCATGATATGCTTGGGTCAACTTCATTCAGCTCTCTCATTTGTACCGAATGCTGAGAAAGTATTGAAGGAAAGGGAAAGTCATACTCTAAAACTAGATTAAATGCGTAAAGAGCAAAGGCATTTGATAACAATGTTATTTCTAGTGTACGCTTTCTCAAGTAGTTTCATTGCTATTCCTGGTCTCACACTGGATTTGAATATGGATCTTATCTTGAAGTTTTGTATGAAGTATCAGGAAGTAAATGAGACAATGATCTGATTGCTGATTGCAGTCAACCATTGTTTTCTAATAGAGATAGATTTTTTTGTGTTCTGTGTCCCATTATGGCCCTTCTTTCATAAAGATATTTTGCATCACATCACTGTCCCCTCAAACATAAAAATAAAGAACATAAAGAAGATGAAACAGCTTCATTTTGCTAAAATTTATGAATGTGTGACAATTGATGTAACACGACCATGTTACACATAGACAAAAGGTTGAGGAAGAATTTCCTTGAAAAAGTTGATATTCAATGAGAGTAGCTGTAGTTTTCCTTCCCAACTCAGCTGAGATTGGATTCCAGCCCATTCACAGGCTAATTGTAAAGATGTCTTGAGAACGCATTTGAGTATGAATTGTGCCTTTAAGGCCTCACTGGAGAACGGAGCCACCCATACCTATGAGTCTCCATGAACGAGCTAAAAAGATGCCAAGGGCCAATATCTGCTCTCAGCCCTTGTATCCTGCCAATATCCTGGCAGCCCTTGTAGCGGAGGAAGCCTGCATGTTCTCTTTGATTATAATTGGTCAGTTCTCCCATTTATGTCCAAGTATGACCACAAAAACACAACGGAAATTTTGGTTCTTTGTAGAATACACAGTGTGACGCAAGTCTCAAGCAAAATGAACTGGGAACTAAAAACTACATAGCCATCTTGGTAGCACTTCCATCCATTTTTTTTTTTTTTTTGGTTAACATTCCAAACATGTTCAACCAACCAACCAACATGGCCTAGTTTTTTTTTATTGGTATTCACTTCAGTAACTTGAATCCACAGATATAAGCAGTATATAACCAGAGAGTTACAAGTAAACACAGATTATACATACAAAGTTCTGCTCACAAAGGTCACATGTGCAGGTACATGAATTAGAAGCGTGCGTAAAAGTAAAAGGCAACAAAGATGCATTTCGTTAAAGCTTTAAAGTTTATCACATCGGTGTTATTATTTTCTATCTAAAGACATGCTTATGAGCATCTTTGTTGAACTCAGGCCTGTGACTTAAGCCTGAAAGTGACCATCAGTTTCTTGAATAATGGCATGGCTGAGAACCTGTCAGTCATAAGTTCCAGTGGCTTCACCCCCGTTTCTGCAGATTTTGAGCACTTAGCTTAGTCTCTCTGATCCTCATTTCCCTTATTGGGAGAATGGAGTGAATAAGAACGCCTACACTACAGGAAATCAGATGAGCAAATGTATATAAAATAGTTGGAGTGGGCATGACACCTAGTTACCTTTCTATGCATTTACCTACTGTTTTATGTACATTAAATCTGCCCCCAAATAGTTTTAAAGGGAAGTACCCAGAGTGTTCTTGGGTTAAGACACTGGTTCATCTGACTGGGGGAGTATAGCTCAGTAGTATAACTCTTGCCTAGAATGCTCAAGGACCTGGGTTCAATCTCTAGCACTAAAAAAAATATACAGATAGATGACTGATAGATAGATACATACATAGATAGATAGATAGATAGATAGATAGATAGATAGATGATAGAAGACAGACAGATTGAAGATAGATAAATACATAGAAGATGGATAAATGATGCAAGATAGACAAATGGATAGATAGATAGATAGATAGATAGATAGATAGATACATAGATACATAGATACATAGATACATAGATGATAGAAGATGGACAGATTGAAGATAGATAAATACATAGAAGATGGATAGATATGAGATAGATAGATAGATACATAGATACATAGATACATAGATGATAGATACATAGATGATAGAAGATAGACAGATTGAAGATAGATAAATACATAGAAGATGGATGAATGACGCAAGATAGAGAGACGGATGGATAGATAGATAGATAGATAGATAGATAGATACATACATACATACATAGATGATAGAAGATAGACAGATTGAAGATAGATAAATACATAGAAGATGGATAGATGATACAAGATAGATAGAAAGATAGATAGATAGATAGATAGATAGATAGATAGATAGATAGACAAACAGATATGAAAAGAGGGTGATTCCTCCTTCTATAATCAATGGATTAAGTACAGGTGTAGTGCGAATCAATTCTCAGTTTACATAAATTTCTAAATGAAGTACAGAGAGAAGAGACTGTGACTTCTGAGCAGATTGCTTTCTGGGCTTCTAGTCCACTGCTCACTCTTCAAGCAGTGTTTCTGGAGCTCACCCTAAGGCCTAGGCCCAGAGCCTGATGCTAGGGTTTCAAAGTCAGATGAGCCAAGACCTGGCTGCTGTGATTCCATCTTCTAGTTTATTTGCAGAGGGACCATAAAGTGGACTCTTGGAAGCAGTACTTGGTGCCATGACTTGAGGACCGGGCATGAGGTTCCCTGTGCGTCCACAGGAGACAGTTGGCAGGATCAGGAACAAAGAAGCATTTCCAGGTTGTGACTCTAGTGAGGGGCAGCTGGAGGACATCCTGAAAGCCAACCAGAAACCCTGGGCTTTGCGTCCCCAGAGACCTAGGTCAGTGTGTCTCTGTCTTAGCCTTGCACGTGACAATGAAAAATTCTTTGGTGGCTTCCAGATGCTCTGGAGCCGACTTGTAAGTTTCAAGTTTGGAATTGCATCCAAGGGCAATTGACCTTTAATTTTAGAGCACCTACTATAAACTTACACAGAAATGTTCTCAGTGTATCATGGTATCATGTGCAATGAATAGAGACAGTGAGAATATTTAAAGCCCACCCTATGAGTGCTTATTGTGCAGTATGGCTGTGGACCCATGGGCGGAAGTCACAGAAAGGGAGAGGGTTGACTAGCAAGCCCCAGAGAAGACAGGTAACAGCCATGTCTTAGAAGAGCAGCTCTCAATGTGTGGATCAAGACCCCTGTAATGGCGTAAACGAATGCAGACAGATTTTAAAAATATATATACAGCTTTAATGGAGAAATAGACTTACAGAACCACTGTTCCCGTGGAGACCAGGAAAGCAGAAGCAGCGACTGGGAGCACGCTCGCCAAATTTATAGGCAAACCTTAGCCCGAGCCCCCTTAGGGGTGGGACTTATCCCTACAGACCCCCACAGGGCTTGCGTAGTACTTGAAAGGTTGAGAACCACTGTGTTAGAAGAACAGGGGAAACATGGCACGGATATGACCCGGGGACTTTTCTTTGCTTAATTTCAGCTCCCTCACAGGCTCCTGATGCGTGGAGACACATTCGGTCAGAGAATGGAAGTCATGTTGTGACCTTGTTCTGGAAGGTAAGGTGTGCAGCTTCAGGAGCGACTTGTGGCCGCTGCACAGCAGTGTAACCCCAGCTGGAAGAAACGGTGATGTCAGTCTCACGGGGCTGGTCATCAGGTAGAAGGACTGCTAGAACCTTTTCTGTATATTCAACTCAGGCCCACTATAACGTTTCCAAGAATCAAGACGAGGAACTATGCCTAGAGTCACATACCCTACTCCTAATTGTATGTAAATACCATAGTTACAAATCAAGCTATTGATTTATAATGGAAGATCAGCATTATCCTTCTGCCTGACCCAATATACTGCATGACAACCTGGAAGGTCAGCTTTGCATTCAGGGCTCTGAGATTCCTCGGTGTCTCATACCAAAACATGGTGATAAGGAGACGGTTGGTCCCTTGTCACAACCCCTTCAGCTTTTCTTCTGCCCTTGAGTTGGGCACAGTTTTCCGGGCCTCTGCATATACAGGTATGACTCTGCTAAACCTATGTCTGAGTTCTCTCCATACCCCTAAGGGGACAGCTGCAGCTTGATCTGAGATCTGGGGTACACAGAGCAGGACACAGACTGTCCCAGGGAAAGCAGACCTCAGGAACCACTGACAGATGCTGGCCTGGGACTGTAAAGGCAAGGACTTCTCTGTAACCATGAGTGTCTTCTAAAAGAGGGAGTCTATGGTAGGTGGCAGGGGTCAGGGTGAGAAAAGACTAGGTACAGGGAGGCCAGAATGCAGGCTTTTCTTACAAGGACCCTGGGTGCTGGTTCCACTACTGCATCTTCTCTAAGGTGACTTCCAAATTTTATTTCCTCCAGATCTAAGGAGTCTATATTCCTCTTGACTTTTGACTCAGTCCCTGCTATCTGGACATACAATAACTTTTTAATATCATCTCTAAATGATTTTTGTCTCTGTTTTCTTTAGTTAGATTGAAAGGCCTGATTCTAAGCTTGGTGTTGAGACAATGTCTCTGTTTAAATGTGCAAACTGCATTTGTTCTAATATCTTTATATGTGTGACTTACTAATATGTGTCTGTGCATGTGTGTGCACACATAGGCATGTGCATGAGTGGATATGTTCTTAGGTATATGTGGACTGGGCAGCTGATGGATGGAAGATACGAAAAAGTAATAATAGAGTAATTTCAGAGTGAAGCTCATTTTAAAAGGATTATCGTTTTTTTCAGCCACTATTAAAATCACAGGCCAATGGCAAAATCGTATTCTATGATATAGTTGTAGAAAATCAAGATAGACCAACTGAGTCAAAGCACTACCGTGTTGAGGCACCAGCCCTTGGCACACAACTGAGCCTTGACCTGAGTTCTTACAAGATTCACCTCACAGCCAACAACAGCGTGGGTGCGTCGCCTGAGTCAGTGATGGTCCTCTCTAACGATTCTGGACATGGTGAGTCGGCATTGGTCAACTTGGCTTCCATTCTCAAGGAAAATATTGGAGATATTTCCAGGTAGTGACATATTACATAAATAAAACCATAACTTGAGGCAACCATGTGCAGTTAGGCACTTCCTTTGAAGCTGGGTGTAAGCACAGGTTGAAATGTAACGGTGTCTTCACAGTGACCCAGCCCACTCTCTCCCTGGATGCTTCTGAGCACTTAAGAGATGATCTAAAATTCATTTGTGTAAATCCCACAGCAGTCCTCTCTGAGAGCTAAGACAGTGCCCAGGGATTTGTGACTTATGGGATTTGCACCATATTTTCTGCGTGTTAACAAATATCTTCCGGCCGGGCGGTGGTGGCACATGCCCTTTAATCCCAGCACTCGGGAAGCAGAGGCAGGTGGATCTCTGTGAGTTCGAGGCCAGCCTGGTCTACAAGAGCTAGTTCCAGGACAGGAACCAAAAAGCTGCAGAGAAACCCTGTCTCGAAAAATCCAAAAAAAACAAAAAAACAAAACAAATATCTTCCACTGTTTTAGAACTGCCATGCTGATAGAGCATGCCTGTATTCACAACGCTCAGGAGGCTGAGGCAGGAGGTTCATGAGTTTGAGGCCAGCCTGTACTACATAGTGAGACAACCTTGAGGGAGAACTATGGTGGGGAAAAGGAGCCCACGGACACCCTAAGGAGAGCAGATGTACTCTTCCATGAGACACTGTAATTTGGCCAAGTTTGTAGAATAGCAACAGATGATTAGCTACCAATCTCTCGGCCAACTGAAGAATGAGCCACTGGGAAGTGATCGCACATCTAAACCCAAGAATGACAGCAATGTCCTTCTTGACCGAGCCGCAGAAAAATCCTGGCATAGCAAATCCCCAGTTCCCTGCTGTGATACAGTGCACATGTGGACAAAAGGCAAAAGGAACTGAAACGCTGAGATCATTCATGTACCTTGCAACAATGCCATCCTTCAGTTCTTGCTGTTAAAGGTGCCAGGTTGGTGAGGCCATGAAAGATTGTGTGGTTCCATTTTGATTCAGTTTAAATTTAAGCTAAGTGAACCAGATCAGAAGGTGTCTTAATTTTAAAGAGAACTGTCCTGTGTGAAGTCAATTCTATTGCTTTGGAGTAGGTCCGCACTTTGGCCCAGAGGCTGAAGAACTTCACCATTTTCACAGAATCCCACTAAAGCCTGCAGTTCAGAGTCTCTGGGTGTCCTGTGTCACCCGGCAGTTCTAATGACCAGTTAACATTGGCATGACACTAAGGTGCTGTTCATCTTTCTGGGCCATGACATTGTTACATAGCAGGAGCCCCCACCCGGCAGGGTGTACAGCTCTAGGTACAAGGTAAAGGTCATTGAGATGGTTTCCTTGGGGTGTTGGCTCCCAGTCAAAGTTGACCCACATGGCTTCCTCGCCTTCCTCCATCAAAGAAACCAATCCATCTCACACTGCAACTGACATTTCCCCTTTGCTTATGCATAGACATGAGAAAAGTGCTTGGTAAGAGGAGCACTGAAAACTCAGAATGGTGGGAACAAGGCAGTTTATTTCAGGACTTTACAAAACCAGGTGTGAACCCAGAACAGCCATTGATGGAGCCTGCAAAACAGTTTTTGTTAACCTAATACAAGTCTTCTCTTCTGCTGAACAAGCAGGAGAATGCGACCCTACACGTCCATCCGGGTCTTACTTTTCCCTCTGTCATTTTGCCAACAAAATCTGTACTGGATTCATCCGGATGTTTTATATACTGTTCATTTAAAATGTACCAGGCAAGCTTGGCTCTTAGTAATTTGGGCTCTATGCTTTTCATTTGGCCGGTGGCAGGGAGGGCTGTCTTCAGCCAGCTGTCAGCAATGTTCCAGTGTTTTCTGTTCATTGTAGTTGTGCCTAAGCTTGCTGGAGGACCTTTGAAGATGAGCCACACAAATATATTACAAATGAACCATTTAGAGCAGACATTCCAAACCTAGGGTCCTAACACTAACATGCTGTGTCCTAGAGCTGCAAATGTGATTTGAAGAATGGAAATAGTGAGGAACACCTGCCCTCAATCCTGTGCAGCAATTAGAGGCTCTCACTTCTGAGATACTGAGTCAACCTCCCATGGTTAGGACAAAGTACCTGGGGGACACAACCTTTACGAAGATAAAGTTGGTTCAAGTTCATAGTTGGAGAGACGGATATCGTGGTTGGTTAGCTTGGTGCTTTTGGGTTGCAGAGATTTCATGGTAGTTAGCTTCCAGTAGAGCAAAAGCAGCTCACCTCAAGGTGCCCTTGAAGCAAAAAGATGTTAGAACCAGAGTACCAATATCTCCTTTTATAGCATGCCCAGTGATCAAACTTCCATCTTCCACTATTGACATCTGAAAGGTTTCCCTACTTCCAGACAGTGCCAGAATCTGGGGACCAAAGTTTTAGGTACGGAAGCCTTTAAGAGACATTTTAAACCAAAACTATAAAAAAAAAAACATTGCAAGTGTTTGTTAGTTTATTTTCTTCCTTGGAAGTTGTCAAAGAAACCCAGTGAGCAGAATAAGAAGTATTATTCTATTTGTTTCTCTACAGAAGAGGTCCGTGAAAAAAGGATTGAAGGCACAAAGGATGGATTCCATATTTCTTGGGAGCCCTCATCTGGAGATGCTTTAGGCTATGTTGTGGACTGGTGTGAACATTCCCGGGACCGGCACTGTGACTTGCAGTGGAAGAAGCTCGGTCTCAATACCACGAGCACCACGGTCACCTCAGGTGAGAACTCAGCCCTCCTGCTTGCATGTCCCCCTTGCAGCCAGTTAAACTCAGACTTCTGTTCTAACCTACAGATATGGTACACTAGGCTAAAAACTTTGAAATGACAGATCCAGAGTGGTTGCTTTGGAGATTAGATGTCATGAGAATAGGTTCTGACCTTTGATCTGAAAGTCTACTGCAGCAGAGTATGAAAATGTAGACAGAGTATAGATTTTAATATTTTGCCCTTCTAAATTAGAGGGACATTGGAACTGTGTGCAGGAAGTTTCTACAGATGCAGAGAACAGCACATACTTGGGCCATGTTTAGGGTACAAAGTTGATGCAACCAAAGTATCAGCTTTTAGTTTCAAGAAGCTTGTAGGCATGAACGCTTACCTCCCTTACCAAATCTGTAGCTTGAAGATTCCTGCTCTTTCAGGGGAGTCAAGGTTGCTCCAGTGAGTGGTATAAGCAGGAGGCATAGGTGTGTACCATCTATTAGGCTGAGGGCTGATGTGGGAATCGTCTAGTTCCAGAAAGTGGTGGAGTCACCTGCAAGATTCAGGGGCTCAAGAACTTTGCAGCCAGACTTCAGGGTTACAGGGGAAAGAGGAAGAACGGAAGGGAAAGGCAGGCTTTCCAGATTCTGAGTTTTAGCGGGAGGACGGCAGGTAAATACTGTATGGACTTTCTATGTCAAATGTTGGAGTAGGTGGTGAGTCTGGCTGCTTCTGCACCACTTCTATGCGCATAGGTGAGGCCAGGCTGAGGGTCCTGGCTCCAGAGTGAATGACAGTCTTATGGAACTTTCCAGACAGCACTGTGTTCACAACATGGAAGATTCTGAGGCCTAGTAGAAGGAGGGAAATAGGAAAGATCTTGAAAAAGAAACTACTAGAGGAGTGCTCACTCAGTGGTCATCCTTTCCACTGGAGGAGTGCTCACTCAGTGGTCAGCCTTTCTTCCCAACTCAGATGACGTCATTCTGTCTTGTTAAAATCCTTGACTTCTCTCCTCCAGATGCTTTTAAACCAGGGGTCCGTTACAACTTCAGAATTTTTGAAAGATCTTTGCAACACGATGCCCAGCTAATAGGGAGACAAACAGGATACACGCAGGAACAGGGTAAGTAGACAGCGTTTGCAGGCCTTGTGGAGACTTCCTTGTTCTGAGCCATCCACCTACTCGTAGCTTTGTGTTTGGAAGACTCCCTCCCCAAGCTTAATTTTATGGTCCCACTTATTTTAGAAATTACATTAAATTTTTAAAACCCTATAAATGAAACATCTTTATTAAAGGTGATTTATGAAATGCTACATGAAAGACGATGTAATTATTGCTAATTTTAACACCCAAAAGGCCAATATCCACTTAGTATTTTATTATACACTGATACCTACTTCTCTATATGGATAAATGCTTTTAAATAAAAATGGGATCTCACTCTACAAAGTCTGTTAACTGCTTTTCTTGATTAACGCCACAAAATACTAACTGCCCACAGTGCTCCTTCTGTGATTGGAAAGTAAACCCTCTCTGCGTATGCCACGTCATACGCAGGTATATCATAGGTGTATCATCAGACAATTTAGGATGATTACAGAGATTTTTCATTGAGAAACTGTAAATTTTATCTCCAAACATCTTGTAGCTCCAAGTTGTAAACCTTTCTTTTTGTGTCCATACTTTTGTGCCAATCTGAATTGCTTTCATTTTAGCTAAGTCTTTGCCTATATCCATAAGTGTGTGTACTTACGTGTGTGCATGTGTGCGTGTGTGTGCACATGTGTGCAGATACAGATCAAGTGGAGGCCAAACAGTGCCTCTATCATTCTTCGGGTGCCATATACCAAGCTTTTTGCATCTATCTCTCGCTGGCCCCGAGCTCATCAAGTAGGCTACACTGACTGGCCAGCAAGCCCCAGGCATCAACCTGTCTCCCCTCCTACACATCCTGGGCTTTCAAGCAAACACCACCACTCTCAGCTTTTTTCATGTGTTCAAACTCAGGCTCTCATGCTTAAAAGGCAAACACTTAGCAAGTGAGGTATCACCTCATGCCGGCAATGATGGTTTTTAAATGAATCCTAGAAACAGAATCCTGGGGTCAAAGGACTTAGGCTTCTGAAATAAGCTTCTCATTTCTTGTAGAATTGCTGTGAAATCAGTTTCTCTGAGTATTACTCCATCTTACCACCAGAATGAGGCTGCTCACTCTCCCCACTGGAATGCTTGGCATTCAAGTCTCTGGACGCTGAAGATTTTGGTTGTCTCAGCAATTAGACTGACTCTAAAATTTTTCATTTGGGAGAGCTGATCCAGTATTCACGACTGGTGGAGAGAAAAGGAGGAGGCATGACATTTGTGAATGTATCTCTGTTCAGACAGTATGCGAAAATGTGCATGCGTGCATATGTGTGTGTGCAAGTGTGCGTGTGTGCATGTATGTGTGTGTATGTGTGTGTGTACGTGCGTGTGTGCATATATGTGTGTGTGGTCACGTGAGTGACAGGGCCAGGATTCACCCCGTGCATTTTCAGAGTGTCTGATAACATGCGTTGCCTTGTCCTGATAACCGGATTCTTCAAATCCCCCTCACATCTTTGAACCCATCTTGTCTCTCCTGTTCCTTCCTCTTCATATCTGTACATTCTCTGATTCAGAAAATACTGTTGAGACTTCACGGACAGAGTCAAGACCTTTATTTTCCCTCCCCTCTCCCATGACGTCTCTACAAATTATTTACTCTCTCTGGGTATTTATGAAAGGTTTGAAGGAGACAATTACCCAACTCCTTCCCAGTTCTCTTAACCATGTCTGTGTTTATTATGGGGGGAAGACAAGACTCTTTAACTTGACACAAGCTCTTAGTGTCCAGAACTGCCTGTGGTCTGTTTAGTTTACATACATGCTCTGAGACCCCAAATCATAACGTGTTCTTATCCCATCTTCCTTTCCTAGCTCCTCTGGAGAACCCACAAGTGAGCGTTAGTAACACCACCTCCAATTCCTTCATTCTGAACTGGCCGGCTTATGCCAGCGATTTCCAGTCTGCATTTATAGAAGGCTACCGTGTGTACTTGAAATCCAAGGACATGCAGTGTCATCCAAAAGGGAGAAGGACGATTCTTTCAGGTAATGCTTGCTCTTGTTCACCTAGGCTCATCGCACTGTTCAGAAAGCAATGAAATTGATGCCGAATCAGAGCCCTCATGTGACCGGGCTAAGATAGTGACCAAGCTAGGGACCAGGCCATGTTCTCCCCATGTCATTTTAGAATCAATAGGCAAACAAAGGGGGGTGTGAGTATAGGAAGAGACTGAGAATCTTGGGTACAGGATAGGCAGAGATGAGTTATTATCTAAAAACAGAGGAAGAAAGATAAGAATGCCTTACTGAACAAAGGTACCAAGCCACATGACTAAACATAGACAAGAATTATGGGTTAACTTAAAGTATAAGAGCTAGTTAATAATAAGCCTGAGCTAATAGGTCAACTATAAGCCTCTGTGTGTTTCTTTGGAGATGAACAGGGTCAAATGTGGTCAGGGTGGCCAGGCAGTAGGTGCGCATGGGCACAGTAGCCATGGGAAGCGGCAGTAGCTGCATGTGGTAGCCACACGAGGGGTTAGCAGCAAGCCGCTGGAACCATGGGAGCCAACCACAGAAAGCTGGGGTGGGTGAACAGGAAGTTGTGAGCAGATGGGTGGGGTGCTAGTTTCTCTCCTGAACCCAGGTTTCTAGGTTTTGGTCCAGTTCTGGCCTGTGTAGCTAAAAAGCCTCAGGCAAATGGCTTTTTCATGAAGTCATACCCCAAATGTTGGGCACCAAATGTAGCATGAATAATAAAAACCCAGAAACAGATATTGGGGTTCAACCTAAAGACCAGAAAAGCAAAGCAGTCAGTCACTGGCTCTTACCTCTACCTCGGTTTGAAATAGCGATCCTGCCTCCAGGAATCCCAGAATGAGACTGAGCCTGAAACCTGTCTCCTCCGGTCTTACATTCCAATCTAGTGCTGGGATTAATGGCATACACCACTACCATCTGGTTTCTATGACAAACTAGTTTAGCTGCTGGGATTAAGGGTGTGTGCCACCACTGCCTGGTCTGTATGGCTGATCAATGCAGCTGTTGTATTCTCTGATCTTCAGGCGAGCTTTATTTATTAAAATACAAATGAAATATCCCTACAAGAGTTTGGTTTAAAAATGCTGATGGTTCCAAGACAGCTGGGGCATCTGTGCCCAGCTCTCCTATGAGGTCTCTGCCATATGCTTTTCCCTCTTTTTCATAATAAGTTAGGGTTCCATTTATCCCAGACTGGCTTGAACTCACTACGTAACTGAAGATGACCTTGAACTGCCCTTCCTGCTGGGATCACAGACCTGTGTCTTCCTGTCCAGTGTGGGTGGTGTTGGGGATTAAACGCAGGGCCCATGCATGCTACGCAAACACTCCACTAATTGACCACACACAGGCCCTCTCCTACACTCTTCATAAGATTTTGTTGATAACAACACTGCTTTTCAATCACAGATAAGTCAGTGCTCTGTGAATATGACATTGAAGACCCCGAGCAGAAGACATTCACGGTGGAAAACCTTCGGCCAGAATCCACCTATGAGTATTTGGTCGTTCCATACACCAGTGCTGGCCTGGGTCCCAATGAAACATTTGCACGGGTCACAACTCCGGATGAGAACTGTGAGTTTCTCCAAATCAAATGTTTCCCTCAAGATTGAGTTCCCATGTGTTGTCTAGATCAAGTTTCAATAATTTCTTCTCCCCAACCCTTCCTCCTCCACACGTAAGTGTTATTTAGAACCCCTGTTCCAAACCCCTGGGAAAAGCGGCAGTAACCTGACCAATTATGATCTAGAACCTTCTTCTCATCTTTCTCGTTGACCCAGGATGTCTGTCTCTAGGAGTCAGTCTCAGGGTGACTTGAAAATCACAGTATATTTTAGAGTTGACATCAGGAGATCTGACAGCTTCTCTCCTCAACATGGCTGGTCGTGGGCTGCCTCCTGCTTCAGCCTTGCTTCTGCCTGGTTTTCTGGACTGACTGGTGGCTTTTTGCTCTTCTAGGGTCTAAGGGTAGCTCGAGTCTGGCGGTAGATGGGGCTGGTACATCACCAGCTCTGTGGTAGTGAATTCTGTTGGGGAAGGGGTCAAGTGAAGAGATATGTTCTTCTAACTAAAATGCATTTGACTTGAGAGGTACAGGAAGGAAAGAGGAAGGGACATGGAAGGAGCTGCATTTCCATCTCAGTCTCTGGCAAGCACTGACAGAAGGTGGGGACAGAGTATATATGATAGAGGACTCAGGGGAGAATGTCTTGGGATGACTCTCCTTAGAGAAGCCCACACCAACATTCTGGAGAGTCTCTTACTTTCTTCCTGAATGCCTTTCTTTCTTTTCATCCCAACGCTTAAAGTCGATAATAAAGACACCGGAAAAGCTTCAACTCTGCTTCAATTGGCTCGTGCTGAAATTCTTTTCGGGTGTGAAATCAAGACCACCTTTGAGGGGTCCTTCGGGATGAAGGGAAGTCTCGCCGGAGGCGCTTCTAGGCTCCCTCTGACTGCACCGCAGTTGCCAGCAGGATCTGGAGCTTTTGACGAGTGTGTGTGCTGGCAGGGTGGGGGTGGGGTTCCACTAAAGAATCCACAGAAGAGCAGGCCCAAGAGGCCTTGAAGACACTAGTCTTAGGAACGAGATAGGTTCAAGCTGGAAATTCCCAGCATCCTCCACGCAACATCCAGTCACTGAAACCCAAGTTGTTCAGATGGGACGGCCACACTAGTTTACGACGGTAGGCCTGGGATGCCCTGATTGGTGTCACAGGCACACACAGCTGCAGCTGCAGATGGTAGTGATAACTGCCTGAGAGACTAAAACATGATCTGTTGTCTCCAAACCTATCAGATTAAGATTTGAGTCAATGGTTTACAGTATATGAGCACTGTTGTCACTTTGAAGTAATTTCATTGAAGGAAGAGGTGATTTTTTTTTGTTGTTGTTGTTGTTTTGATTTTGTTCGTTTGTTTGTTTTTGAGATTGGGGTATCATGTAGCCCAGGCTACATAGCTAAGGATGAACTTGAATTCATGGTCCTCCTGTCTCCGCCTTCCCAGTGCTGGAATTGTGGGCATGCTTTGCCATGACCAACTCTTAGTGTTTTAATTTTTTTCTGTATTAATTTTTCTTCCACACTTTGAATTTATTTGATTTGTGCACACACATGTGCATACACGTGCACACAAACTGATAATTTTATATTTTCAAGATTTTATTAATTTCTGTGGTAAGCCTTATGACCTTAGCTTTATTAGTGATATTGATTGTTATTAATAAGAAAGTATTTCAGTTATTCACAACTTCCCTGACAGACACTTTGTACATTTTAAAACAGAATGTTATATGATTCTGCTAACTGCACCTCAGTCCTTGTTAAATGGGAATGGGAAAAATTTACATTTGCTAGGAGGCGACTGGTTTGTCGAAACAATAAAAATGAACAAAACCACTTTTAAAATGCACTGCTGAAATTGCGTAGCAGTTTTGCTCATTTTGTGGTATCTTTTAACAACAGGACCCTTTCTTTGTGAGTTGGTACTTTCTCTTTGAACAATGGCTAGTTTACTAAATAAAGACAGAGAGGTCAGGAAGCCTGCTTCGAGACCTCCCGGGTCTGCTATCTTTCTGCCTCTGCTTCTGGACATTGGAACTATGTTTGCTCTGGATTTAACAAGCACACTGGCTTCAGGTGTTTCCCTACCAAATGATGGCTCCACTTAAGATTCCTTTGGGTTGATGAGGTGTAGAAGTAGGACAAACTCAGAAGAAGGTGTTCCTTGCGTTTTGATCTTTTTCCTAGGCTGGTGAAATGCTGGATGGTGGCACAAGCCGCAGCTCCAACAGCCAGGGCCATTCTGAGGGGGCCCAGGGGCAGTCTGCGCAGCTGCTGTGAAGCCCGGCTGTTACAGGCTGGGTGCGTGGGCTGCATCTTCTGTAGCACTTAGAACTCAGGTCTGCTTGTCAGGATGTAGGTCTGCGAGCACCTTTGCAGCCCTCAGTATAGAAGGAGGTTATGTTCTGAAGGTTTGTTTTCAAAACTGACCTGAAAGTAGTTGAACTGAAACAAATAGAAAAAAATCTAATCCATTATCTCTTCTCTTCTCTTCTCTCTCTCTCTCTCTCTCTCTCTCTCTCTCTCTCTTCTCTCCTACCTCCTCACACACACAGGTTAAATACGTTAAATTTGAAATTCCACATTTCAAATTCCAAATCAAAGCATTTTGAGGGAAGCATGCCACAGAAGAAAACTTAGCTTCTGGCCACGTGTAATGGGACACTGAATATACTGCATAAAATTACCTTCAGGCTACACAATGCAGATGTATGGGTTTTGTAATTAGACTCTCTTCATACATCTTACCATGAATATGTAAATATTCCCCAGTTCAAAGCAATCTGAAATGCTAAAAATCTCTGGCTCCAAGCATTTCTGATAATAGATACTTGTGCTCTGTTTATTCTCCAATAAAAATACATAAATCCATACTTTTACCAAATTTTAAAACTGAGTGTTAACACTTAAAGGGCTGGTCTTGAGAGCAGGTATCCGCACCCCAATAGTGTGGGTCTCTACCCAGGGCAGTAGTCCTTCCAAAACTCAGTCTCTACCCAACACCCAGTACCCAAACCAACACCCAGTATCCCCAAACTAGCACCCAATGCCCCAAACCAACACCCAGTATCCCCAAACTAGCACCCAATGCCCCAAACCAACACCCAGTGTCCCCAAACCAAGATATTTTTTTCTTATGCTGTGAGTCCCGGATGAGGAATGAGAAGGGCAGGAGAGGCCCACACATAGAACAGGACCATGTGTCCGTGGACACTGTCCTCAGAGCCTTCCTAGTCATTTGCTCAGGAATTTGTTTACATGTAGCTGAGTGACTGATTAGTTGAACTGAAACAAGGAGAGTATTTTAGAAAATAGTCATGTTGGATACATTTGAGAAATAAAGCAGATTATTAAAGGAAGCTAAGATGAACACGAGTAATTTAATGTAAGACTAACTAGAAGTCTCGTCTCCATGTCCAGTCTGCAACCCACAAGTCACATGTGTAGTTGGCTGGTTTTTCTTTTTTTTTTTCTTTTTTTTTTTTTAACTCTTTGGGAACCCTCCACACAGCTCCCAAATAAATACATTTAGATTTAATCTTATTTATGAATGCCCAGCCTTAGCTTGGCTTGTTTCTAGCTAGCTTTTCCAACTTAAATTATCCCAGCTACCTTTGGCCTCTGGGCTTTTACTTTTCCTTATTCTGCATCTCTTCCTTTCCTTCTTATTCTCTGGTTGGCTGTGTGGATAGGTGGCTGGCCCCTGGTATCCTCCTCTCCTTTTCTCATTTCTCCCTTTCTCTTGTCTTTGGAATTTTATCTCTCCTATTTATTCTCTCTCCCAGCTTGCCCAGCCTATCCTTTCTTCTGCCTTGCTGTTGGTTGTTCAGTTCTTTATTAAACCAATCAGGTGTGTTAAGCAGGCAAAGTAACACAGCTTCACAGTGTCAAACAAATACAAACATAAAAAATGCAACACATCTTTGCATTATTAAACTAATATCCCACAGCATAAACGAATGTAACACATCTCAAGTATTCCACAACGCATATGTTCTCCAGGACATTTCCAAATGTAGCCCAATTTACTTAAAATATTATGACTTTTTAATGTGCGGGTTTTCTTGGTAACTTCAAAAAAAAATAGTTCCTGAGTATGAACTGTGTAGGTGACAGTGTTGTCACAATATCAAAAGGTAGGACCTCCTGAACTCAGCCAGTTTTTAATGGATGATAAGCAGCCGTAGAACCTCAGTGGCAAACAAGTATTGGTCTTCTGATCAGGAGTCTGGCATCAGCATGATTTGGCTGTCTGGGTCACCCTGACTTCCAGGCTTGTGTCTGAGGCAGGAATAGTTCATATAAAGTCACGCACACTCTGGTTACAGGGCAGCAGTACCCTGGGCATGTTCTTTCCATGGTGAAAGAAGAGAATGACTATGCAAGCATAATGCAGCTCCTGCCTGGACCACAGCTCTGATCCATTGATGAGCATACCAGCTGAACCCCCAGGCAGGAACCTACCACAGAGCTAGGGTGGGGAGTGAGCGACTGGGCAGTCATGCTCTATTCGGTCAGACTTGATGAATTTAAACTATGGAGCGCTGGCTGACCGCAAAAGGCTCCCTGCAGTGGTTTTTGTCTTATACAGCCCAGGCTGGCCTTGAACTTATTATGTTGTAGAAGGTGACTTTGAACTCCTGGGTGTTAGGAGTGTTAAAGTATGCACCACTATATCTATCTTAATTGGTCTTTTTCCTTCTGAGTCAGGCAGAAGTCAGAATAAATTTTCCCTTTAAGTTTCACTCAGTTAAATTTCTATCAGTCTAATAAGTAAGACCTATTTATTTGTGAGAAGTGATTTTTCAGAGTTAAACCCATTTTCAAAACTCATATTGAATCTTGCATAAATACATATATTGAAGGAGCAGTAAACATGGAAAGGGCCTCACACTCATAACCGTTTATTCTTTGCGGAAACGATTCCTTCCCTTTGTCTTCTTTAGCCCACAGGCTGCTGCAGATCATATTACCCATGACTCTCTGCGTCGTGCTCATCATCATTGTGTGCTACTGGAAAAGCCAGTGGTAAGTGCAGAGGAAGCCTTTATCCCAAAGCTAAAAGTAAACCGTGAGCTAGGAATGATATGGGAAAATGTGGGGAAAGAACCATGAAAGGGGGGGGGGGGGGGCTAAAGAAATGTAGGCGAGAGTCTGTAATTCAGTTGACAGTAGTGCCTTCGGGGTCAGCAGGCAGGGAAAAGAACCACTTCAAAAGTTCCTCTGTGGCTGTAGCTACTATTTATGCCACTTTATGCTTGGCAGCTTTCTACATGCTTTCTCTGAATGAGCCATGGAGTGCCTGCAGTGAGGCTGTAGGTACCGTAGTTACGTCCATGCAGCCCAGGATACGGTAATAAAAGCAAGGAACGGTTAAGTCATTTGCTTCATAGAGGATACTCCGGAGCTCTCACTCCTAATTCCATTGAATTGCTCATCCAGTCTGAATTTCACTGTTCTAGGGTGAAGGAGAAGTGCTACCCTGACATTCCGAATCCATACAAGAGCAGCATCCTGTCACTGATAAAATCCAAGGTAAATGCGGGATGCTGTACGTGTAACATGTGAAGGACTAATCCAGCCAGGCACGGGGACACCCGTTTGCCATCCCTACCTTTGTGAGGTTAAGGGTAAGGGGATCCTTATGAGTTTGAGGCCAGTCTGGTTTATATAGTTATATAGTTAGTTCTAATCCTTCCATGCTACATAGTGAGATTCTCTTAAAAATAAAGTGTGAATGTGTGTGTGTGTGAGAGAGAGAGAGAGAGAGAGAGAGAGAGAGAGAGAGAGAGACAGACAGACAAAGAGAGAGAGAGAGAGAGGGAGGAAGGGAGGGAGGGAGGGAAAGAGGGGGGGAGGGAGGGAGAGAGAAGGATCAAATTTTGTGTTTGGGGCTTCACTGATCAAGTTTTCTTATACCTCTTCAGGAAAAGATAATAAATTACAGACACACACACAGCCATGAGTCGGGCAGCTGGATGAACGAGGGTTTAGTTCAGTGACAGAGTGCTTGCTTGCCTAGCATGGGTGAGGCCCTGTTTTGTTCCCAACATAGGCCAAACAAACAAATGTGATTGAGTCTTGTTCATCGTGGGCTATTAGAAGCCAGTGGTGAGAGGGGAAGGCTTCATCCGACTGGGAGTCAGACAAGCACTCTTAGGATAGAAATAATCTGTCCTGTCCTGGTGAATCCTCTGCCTGTTGTCACACCATGTGACCAGGAAGGAAGGGGAAGCTCTCGGTGCACACGCCATACACGGTCCATTTGGCTACTCCCACAAGTGCACTGATATTACATATACTTGATTCCTTTGCAGAAGAACCCGCACTTAATAATGCATGTCAAAGACTGCATTCCAGACGTCCTTGAAGTCATAAACAAGGTAGAAGGCCCCAAGACACAGCTCATAGGCTCTGGGAAAGCACACGCTGAAGATGTACCCAGTAAGCCTCTCTCTGTGCCAACAGAAAACAGTTCCTCTGACCCCGTGCCCTGTGTCTTCTTTGAGAATTTTACTTACGATCAGTCAGCTTTTGACGCTGGTTCCCATGGCCTCGTTCCAGGACCCCTGAAAGACACACCACTTCAACTTGGACTATTGACCCCACCTGACAAGTTACTAAATGTTCTAGGGAAAGACTACATGAAGTCCCTGGCAGAAAGCCCGACGGAAGAAACTAGCTTGATCTATGTGTCTCAGTTGGCTTCACCCATGTGTGGAGACAAGGACAACCTTGCCACAAATCCACCCATGCCAGTGCACTGTTCGGAGTATAAAATGCAAATGGCTGTTCTGGAAAGACTCGCCTCACCTGCTCTGAGTGAGAATAACAACCCCACCTCAAGGACCCTTTCAGGTCAAGGTGAACAGTAAAGCTACCCAGCACCAACCCAGTTCATACACTACAGGCACTTTTGGGGATGTGGCTGGTACCAGGCCAACATCACATGTCCTGGCCCCTGACCCCAGGAGCATCCGCTATCTGTAGCACTAATTTAGTCTGTATCATTACAGGCTGACAGACTCAAGACCAGAGCTATACAGCCTGGCATTTGCCCTGAAGGCTTCCTTAGAAATGGTGCATGATGACCTTGTTGTTATTTGTTCCGGGCTCACCCTTATCACAGCACCCCTGACATTGACACAGGACACTCATAAGAGTTCACTGACCCTGTCTACTCAAGACCACACAAAGTGGCCGTGGTTCTTGGATTTTGGCTTGCAGTGAGGAAACATCTTCATGTCAACTTGAGCTGATGTTGAGTATTTCCAGGGTAAAGCAGCTGGATCAAATGTCTCGATTAATGCCACAAGAGAAGACTTATTACTTTTATTGTGTAGGCTCATCACATTTAATGGAAAGGTTACAAGCTAGATATTTGCCTTACCTTGGAATAAGAATTTGTAGTCACTAATAAAGCAAAAGTAACACTGTTGGTGCCTACACTGACCTAGCAGGTAGGGCGTACAAATGGGACAGGAAGAGGCTCCACAGGTCTCCTGCTGTGAAGCTTACTATAATAAAACAGGATTGCAAAGAGCTCTAGACTCAGTGTTCAGTGACAGCAGCCTGTTCCGTAGACTCCAGTCTTCCTCCTTAATTTTTGACTACCTCGGAATAGAAAAAGACATTTCATTGAGTGATTCCTTTCATATTTAATGCCTCCATCCCAAAGTTGTATCTACGTGACCTATTTCCACAATTGTGTGCTTCAAGAGAATTCTGGCTCACTTAACATTCCTGTCTAAAGTCTCAGTGTTGGGTATAATTTAGCTCTAACTTTAAAATGTCCCATGGACTTTGAAGTTAGTTCAGCGTTGGCCTCAAAGCATGTCCTTTGAGACAATGCCCTGGGTTCTAACTGTGGGCCCCACGTCAGGATCCAACCAACTCCAGGAAGAATGTGTATCAAACTCATACCGATTTTTATTTGTTATTCCTTAAATACAGTATTAGAAATTTCCATAGCACTTACACACATATGGTAATAGGACATGGCACACAAGAATACCCACTATACACAAATATTTTTAGGTAAAGCATGAACACCCATGGATCTTGGTAGCACCATAGCTCCTGTAAACCATGTCTGGAAGGGGCTATATGAAATAGCCAGACACACAAAGGTGTTCAATACCTTAGTTTCTTCCTCTTGAAACTTGTCACATTGTAAAATAAAACAAAGAGAGGTTCCTTGCGACTTGCTTGCTGTGCATACGGTGAGAAGGACGACTTTGTGTACACGCATGGCTGTTACCAGTACTATAGCCATATCCACATGGTATGTGGTCTCAGAACATAGTAACGCCAATCATGAATGTTCTGCTAAAGCAGTCCAATCTTTTCTTTACATCTAACCAAGCCTTTTGATAGAGAAAATGGTTAGGACCTAACCTGGTACCAGGCAGTATCTTGAACAGCCTACTTGGGAGACGACTTTGGTCAGTCCTGCCGACACCCTGTCTATGATTTTCTGTCAATGTATTCCCTGCTGGACATTTGTACCCAGAAATGTTAATGACATTGATTTCTAAATGTTTTCCTTCGTTTTGATGTTATTTAAAAAAGATTCCACAAAACATGCTCGTTCAGTCCCAGTCCAGCTGGATTTGGTGAGCTCCCATTAGATCAGGCACACTGTCTCAGTGGGTGGACCAACCCCTCATGGTCCAGACTTCCTTTTTCATCCTCTCCCTCCTCCTGCCCTTCAACTGGACTTTGGGAACTCAGTCCATTGCTCTGATGAGGGTCTCTGTCTCTATCTCCATCCATCGCAGGACAGGACGAAGATTCTATGGTGATATTCGAGATAATCATCAGTGTGATAGTGGGGGCAAGGACAGTTCAGGCACCCTCTCCTCTGCTGCCCAAGGACCTAGCTGGGGACATCCCCATGGACACCTGGGATCCCCTCTAGAGCCAAGTCTCTCGTCAGCCCTAAAATGGCTCCCTTAATGTAGATATTGTCTTCTCTGCTCCTATATCTATCCTTCCTCCATCTTCACCCTCCCACTCCCCCAAGCTCTTGCCAGTCTTTCCCTTCTCCCTTCCCTCTCCCCCCTCCCCTTCCCCCAACCTTACTCCCATCCCTACCCCACCCCCATGCTCCCAACTTTTGCTTGGCAATCTTGTTTGCTCCCAATTTTCAGGAGGATCTATATGTTTTTCTTTGGGTTCACCTTGTCATTTGGCTTCTTTCTCTAAGGCTTGTGAACATTAAGGATATTAAGGGTTAATGTCCTTGATTTATGGCTAGAGTCCACTAATGAGTGAGTACATACCATATTCATCTTTTTGGGTCTGGGTTATCTCACTCAGGATAGTGTTTTCTATTTCCATCCATTTACATGCAAAATCCAAGATGCCATTGTTTTTTACTGCTGAGTAGTACTCTAATGCGTATATATTCCACACTTTCTTTATCCATTCTTCCATTGAAGGGCATCTAGGTTGTTTCTTGGTTCTGGCTATTACAAATAATGCTGCTATGAACATAGCTGAACAAATGATTTTGTAGTATGATTGGGCATCTCTTGGGTATATTCCCAAGAGTGGTATTGCTAGATCCTGAGGTAGGTTGATTCCCAATTTCCTGAGAGCTGGACCGTGTCGTGGGAGCTGTGGGGCTGCATTCTGCCACCCAGATCCCGCCACCGGCTAGCTTATGCCTGAAATAACAACACACAAACTGTATTCTTTTAAACACTGCTTGGCCCATTTCTATCTAGCCTCTTCTAGGCTAATTCTCGCACCTGGACTAGCCCATATCTAATATCGTTTGTAGCACCCCAAGGTGCGCTTACCGGGAAGATTCTAGCCTATGTCCATCCTGGGTCGGAGCTTCATCACATGTGTCTGCCCAGGAGCAGGGAGCATGGCGTCTCTGAGCTCGCTTCCTCTTCCTCCCAGCATTCTGTTCTGTTTACTCCTCCCACCTATGTTCTAAGCTATGAGCCCAAGCAGTTTGTTTATTACTTAGCCAATGAAATCAACAGATTGATATATGACACTCCCACATCAGGACTGGGACTGAACGAGCATGTGATCACACCGGACTCTGAACGTGGCTGGCAATGGGGGCTGACTGAGAAGCCATTGATAAAGGCACTGGGACTTGTTTTTACAGCATGTTCTGGCTTTTTGAGACCCTATTCTATATGGATGCACAGCTTCCTAGGCCTGGATGTAGGGAGGAGGGCCTTGAACTTCCCACAGGGCAGGGTTCCCTGCCCTCTCTCAAGCGGGGAGGGGGAGAGGAGGAGGGTGAGTGGTGGAGCAGGAGGGAATTGGGAGGAGGGGAGGAAGTGTAAATTTTTGAATGGAAAAAAATGGATTAGAACCTCAAGCAAAAAAATAAAAAGGATCCACAAAACCTTCAAGTTATCTTTACTGTTTCTATAAGGCTGACTGTTGATATTAAAAGATATTAATGACCAGTGATTGTTAGTACCTGTTATTTCGGCTTTGCTGTTGTTGGTGGTAATGTGTGTGTGTCCGTGTTTCCCTTCTTTGGGATTTGCTGGTGTAAGATTGCCTGTTTTTGCTAGCGTCTTTGAATTTGAGTTTTCCTTCTAGTACTTTCTGTAGGGCTAAATTTGTGGATAGATATTGTCTAAATCTGGTTTTGTCATGGAATATCTTATTTTCTCAGTCTATGGTGAGTGAAAGCTTTGCTGGGTATAGTCTGAGTTGGTATCCAAGGACCCTTAAGTCTGCAGAACGTCTATCCAGGACCTTCTGACTTTCAGTTTCCTATTGAGAAGTCAGGTATAATTGTGATATGTCTGCCTTTACATGTTACTTGGCCTTTTTCTTTTGCAGCTCTTATTTTTTTTATTCTGTATGTTTAGTGTTTTGATTATTATGTGGTGAGGGGGACTTCATATAGAAGTAAAAAAGACTGAATACCCATAGCAGTTCTTAGCTGGAGACATTATGATATTTGACCATAAACCATTAGATACTCCAAGGCCACATAAACAAAATCATATGCTATGAGCACAAAAAGAGATGGCCAGACTATTGAGATGTGGCAGACAACTCAAAAGCAAACCTACACAGCTACAGCCACCTAGTATTTGAAACTCTGAAACTGCAGAAGACATTAACAAAACACTTCAAGATATAGGCATTAGCCAGCACTTTCAGAAAAGGAAAGGCCAGAGGAGATAAATCTAGGAATTGATAGATGGGATTGCATGGGTTAAATGCTGCTGCACAGCCATTAATCAGCAGAGAGACAGGAGAGCTTGAGAGAGGATTCCTGAACTCATCGGCCATAGCTTAATCATGATCTAAGTTCATCAACAAACCCCATCTCAAAAAAAAAAAGGTGATTTGATATTTGACCTTAGCTCCACATATACAAACATATCTATGTACAGTGTGTGTGATTCTCATGGTTAATATCATTTACAAAGTGTGCATTTATAAGAACACCAAGTTGAATTAGACTTGGAGTTGTATCTATGAGCTGTTGGTTAAGCTTGCTTTGTCTCAAAGGGCTTAGAAGACACTGTATGGAGGGCTTCTTAAACCCTGAAAGATAAAATAGACATGAAAAGTCTTCAAAATTAGCAAATAAAGCCGGGCGATGGTGGCGCACGCCTTTAATCCCAGCACTCGGGAGGCAGAGGTAGGCGGATCTCCGTGAGTTCGAGACCAGCCTGGTCTACAGAGCTAGTTCCAGGACAGGCTCCAAAGCCACAGAGAAACCCTGTCTCGAAAAACCAAAAAAAAAAAAAAAAAAAATTAGCAAATAAGATCATGAGTTACCTCCAACATGAAATATTAAGTGTATGAAGTTGGCCTAGTGCCCCAAATAAGCACTAAGAAAATCACAGGTGGGTGCCGGGAATTGAACCCAGGTCCTCTGAAAAAGAGCCAGTGCTCTTAATCACTGAGTTATCTGTAATGGCGTAAACGAATGCAGACAGATTGTAATAATATTGTATATATATATATATATATACATAACTTTAATGTAGAAATAGACTTACAGAACCACCGTTCCCGCGGAGACCAGGAAAGCAGAAGCAGCTGCTGGGAGCACGCTAGCCAAATTTATAGGCAAACATTAGCCCGAGGCGAACACGCCCCCCAAGGGGCGGGACTTATCCCTACATCTCCCCTTTTTATCTAAATAAGACAGAACCAAACCAAATACAACTATATACAATAACAATAAATAATAAACATAACAAACAATATTGAGAACAAAAGCTTTGCTAAACATTCTATCTCAAGGAGTCCAAATAATGTAGAGAGTAACTACAATTATATAATCTTCAACTCCGTCAAAGATCTGAGAAGGGAATAAACACTACTCAACAAACGAGATATATCCAAAATGTGCAACAATTGACAGAGACAACTGACTACCTGGGCAATCACCCAAAGTCTCGTTTGCAATGTTGAGTCAACCAATTTTGGCTAAGGCCTAACATAACTGACATACCATTATTAAAGGCAAGGAACTTTTCAAAACTATCTTACCCTGTCTTGGCAGGATATGACAGCCCTGTTTTATCCATTGATGCACGCTCTGTATCTCTGTCAGTGGTTGAGGTATGGGCATTTCTTTGCCCAAAGGCCAGTTCTGCCAAATAGAAAGGCTCCAGGTGGAGTGTCTTTGGTGCTCAACATTCTCTCAGGAATAGAGCGGTGTTGCCAGGAGCAATTGTGTCTCACTATCACGAAACTCTGAGTTAGATTAAAGGCCATTTTCTACAGCTCTTTGAAGAGGTCGAAGATTATCTATCTATACTGAGTATAATCTCTATATATCTAAAGAACCTGATTAGTCTAATTATAAATGACAAACTTAGATGACTATTTATCTATATAATTCTCAATATCTATCTAACTTAAAGACTAAGACAATAAACAACTGTGTAACAAATGAGGATAATGACCTCCAAATATAAACACTGTACAAATATACATTGCAATATGGTAAATATATATCAATACACAAACATTATATAAGTATCTTAATCAGAGGTAGAAATGTACACTGCAATATGGTAAATATATACAATATATATTTATCAATACAATATATGTCAATACATAAAAAATGTTTTAAACAGAGATAGAAACATGCATGCATACAATAGTCAATATAATTTAACTTTGTATTAATATACAAGAATGGATACCAATATATTTGTCTAAAAGCAGTAACTCACAATTATAAATCTATTATCCCATCATTCCCTCTTTTTTTTTTCTTCAAAATGATCCCTGAGCTTATAAAATTCCTCCCCCAACCTCCCAACCCCTAAATGATGTCCCTAAACCCAGGGGTAAACTTTACTGGGAGAGGGGACGTCGTCCTCTAGAATTACTTCCAGCTGTCATGGGGGCGACGTTCTTTCTGGGGGATCCTGTGAAAGTAAAATGATAGTTAAATTTCAAGATCAAGGTCTTTTAAAATTGCAAATAGTCTCTGAGTATTTTGTGGAGGTCTGGCCAGAATGTTGTACAAGATGTGCACCATTTCAGCTAACCAAGTTGGGATCGTCTTGTGCAGCTGGTATCCAAAACAGGTCTTGTAGTAGCGCTATCAGTATCATGACGTCATATCAACCAGGTAGAGTTGTTGTTGTGGGGCCCCATCTTCTTTCTGGAAACTTCAAATGTCACTTCAGGAAAAACTCATTGTTCATTGTGAAAAACTTAAACATTAATCATATAGACATACATATATATTTTCAATGAAAGGCATGATAGATATATTCAATGAAAAGTATGATAGATATGGAGAAAAGCAAAGATGTTTTCTAAACTCATATTTCTTTCTGTCCCATATAATGGCTCTTGACATGAGACAGAAACTCCAGAAACTCTGGGTTTTTCTCTTATTAACAGGCTTGGAATCGGAGAGGGACTGAGCCAGAGTCCAACTTCAAAACCAGCTCTACGTATTTATAAAGAAATGTTTAATAAGACATATATATATATATAAAATTAATACTTACAAAATGTGTCCATCTATCAGTAATTAAATATTCAGGGTCCCTTAATTTCTTTGAAGATGAGTATTTTCCTGTGGAGATAAGAAAAGAACCCTGCCCCAACCTATCTGTATTTCTTACCATCAGTATGCTCACCATCCTTGTGAATGAATTGCTATTTATCTTTTCCAAGTGGCTTCTCTTCTTCAAACCGAACCTTTATTAATTTTGACGGTATCCACAATTTTTCCTCACCTGTGGAGATAAGAGCAAAACCCCTTCCCCAACGTAGCACATCTCCTGGCTTCCATTGTGAGGTCAGCACATCCTTGAAATAATCTGGTTGATTTAGTTCAGTAGACTTTTCCATTATCCAATGTCTTTCTGCAGCCGTTGTTCCCTTCTCATTAGCGTTGAGAAAATTCAAGGTTAACAAAGCATTATGCAACCTATTTCTGGGGGTGTTTTCCACCCCTTTCTGTTTGTTCAACATATCCTTTATAGTTCGATTTGATCTTTCTATGACTGCTTGACCTGTAGGATTGTATGGTATACCTGTAACATGCTTGATATTGTAATAATCAAAAAACCGTTTCATTTTCCTAGAGACATAAGCAGGACCATTATCCGTCTTTATTTGTGTAGGAATACCCATGATAGCCATGACTTCTAATAAATGAGTGATTACTGAATCAGCTTTTTCTGAACTTAAAGCAGGCACTGAAAGCCTGAATAAGTGTCAATGGTGTGATGAACATATTTTAATTTGCCAAATTCTGCAAAGTGGAACACATCCATCTGCCAGATTTCATTCGTTTGGGTGCCCTTTGGATTAGTCCCTGCAGGCAGTGGCATTTGGTTATAGAAAGAGCAAGTAGGGCATTTCTTTACAATCTCCTTAGCTTGTTGCCATGTAATAGAAAATTCTTTCTTCAAACCTTTGCTATTAACATGATGTTTTTATGAAATTCAGAGGCTTGTAGCACACTACCAATTAATAATTGATCAATTTCTACATTACCTTGTGCTAGAGGACCTGGCAGACCCGTATGGGATCGGATATGTATTATGTACATAGGGCAAAGCCTGTTCCTGATCAAATCTTGAACCTGGAGAAACAATGAGGTTAGTTCTGTATCATCAGGTATAAATTCAGCAGTTTCAATATGTAAAATAACTCTTTCTGCGTATTGTGAATCTGTAACTATATTAATAGGTTCTTTAAAATCCCTTAGCACCATAAGAATGGCATATAATTCCGCCTTCTGGACAGAATTATACGGACTTTGTTCCACCTTACCCAAGTCTTCTGATTTGTAAGTTGCCTTCCCTGATTTATTGGCATCAGTATAGAATGTATGGGCTCCAGTTTTTGGAGCATCACGGACGATTCGAGGAAGAATCCAAGAAGTTCTCTTTATGAAGTTAAGCCTCTTGCTTTTTGGATAGTTGTTATTAATGTCTTCCAAAAAATTAGCACAAGCTCTTTGCCATGGTTCATTATCTTCCCATAATTTCTTTAGTTCATCAGCAGTGAAAGGTACTATAATTTCTGCTGGGTCTATGCCTGCTAGTTGACGAAGTCTCAGCTTGCCTTTTATAATTAACTCAGAGACTTTTTCCACATAAGTTTTCAGTTTCTTACTTGGTTTATGTGGTAAAAAGATCCATTCCAAAATAATATCATCTCTCTGCATTAAAATTCCTGTAGGAGAAATTTTTGATGGTAGTATGATGAGAATACAATCGAGCTCTGGATTCGCCCTGTCCACATGTGCCTGTTGTAATTTTTCCTCAATCATTGTCAGTTCCTTTTCTGCTTCAGCTGTTAATTCTCTGGGACTGTTTAAATCTTTATCACCATCCAAGGTTTTGTTCAAATGAATTATTAGATCAGGTGTTATTCCAATAGCTGGTCGTAGACTGGAAATGTCTCCTAACAGTCTTTGAAAGACATTAAGAGTCCGTAGGCGATCTCTCCTAATTTGTGCTTTTTGTGTCTTAATTTTCTGCAAACCTATTTTATAACCTAAATAATTAACAGAATCTCCCTTCTGAATCTTTTCAGGAGCGATTTGCAATCCCCATTTAGGTAAAAGTATCTTTATTTCTTCAAACAGTCTGTTCAAGGTATCCATGTTTGAATCAGATAACAAAATGTCGTCCATGTAATGGTATACTATTGATTTGGGAAATTTCTTGCATATTATTTGCAATGGTTGGTTCACAAAATATTGGCACAGGGAGGGGCTATTTAACATACCCTGGGGGAGAACGGTCCAGTGGTACCTCCTCGAAGGTTGAGAATTGTTATAAGTAGGCACTGTGAAGACAAATTTTTCTCTATCTTCTTTTTGCAAAGGTATAGTGAAAAAACAATCCTTTAAATCAATAACTATGAGAGGCCATCCTTTTGGTAATAAAGAGGGCAAAGGAATTCCAGATTGCAGAGGGCCCATAGGTTGAATAACCTTGTGGATGGCCCTGAGATCTGTCACCATTCTCCATTTACCTTATTTTTTCTTAACCACAAATACAGGAGAATTCCAAGGGCTGGTAGATTCTTCTATATGTCCAGCATCTAATTGTTCTTGTACCAGCTGTTCTAAAGCCTGTAACTTTTCCTCAGCTAAAGGCCATTGCTTTGTCCATATTGGTTTCTCAGTCAACCATTTTAGAGGCAAGGCTGTTGGTATCTCTGAAGGGACATCAATTGCTTGTTCTTGTACAGCCCGAATGGCCGGTTTTCTCTGTTTGTAATATCTTTTAATATTATTCTCAGAAATATAGGCTCTAGAAGTAGCAGGAATGTTAATTTTGGAATTCCATTGTTGTAATAGGTCACGACCCCATAAATTCATTGCGATATTGGCTACATATGGCCTTAATTTTCCTATTTGTCCCTCTGGCCCTATACATTCAACCCATCTCGTGCTCTGCCTTACTGGAGATAGGGTTCCAATTCCCAGGAGCTGAACATTTACATTCTGAAGAGGCCAGCACAGATGCCAAGATTCTGGGGTAATGATACTTACATCAGCACCTGTGTCCAGCAGGCCAGTAATAAAAATGCCATTTACACACACTCTCAGTTTAGGTCTTTGATCATTTATAGAAGTTTGCCAAAACACATGTAACTTATCTTTCTGATCATTATTGCTTGTAACAGTAGGCATGGGGCTTCCTAATTGTCCTGATGAGGCACGTTCTCTGCAGAAACTGGAAATGACTGAACCATGTTTGCCATGGGGGCCTGTGAGGCCCCCCCTCTCACATTTCCCGACTGTATCAGGTTGCCTTGTCTATCTCTTGTAGACCTGCATTCATTCGTCCAATGTCTGCCTTTTCCACATCTTCTACATAAACCTGAAGGCTGAGTCCTATTTCTGTTATTTCTAGAAGATGCATTATTATTATTATTTCTGAAAATCCGTTGTCTACAATTCCTTTTCATATGACCCATTTTGCCACAATTAAAACATTTGGTATTCTGGTGTCTCCTTTTACCTTTGGAAATTGCTTCTTCTACCCATGCTTCAGTGCCATAATCAAATGTATCAACATTGAGTGTATGCAAGACCCATTCTTCCAAGGGCGCTGATCTTTAAAGGCCCCCAAATCCTTTTGCATTCCACATTTGCATTTTCATAAGCCAGAGACTCAATCATTATACGTCTTGCTTCTGGGACAGATATCCCTATTTGTACAGCCTTAGTTAATCTTTGTAAAAAGTCACTAAATGGTTCTCTCTGACCCTGTTTAACTCTGACAAATGATTCCATTCTCTGTCCTGGGTCTTGTACCCTGTCCCAAGCCCTTAAGGCTGCTGTAGTACACATGGAGAGTGTGTTTTCATCCTAATTAGCTTGTTCCTGAGGGTCGGAAAAGAGCCCTTCACCTAGAATTTTATCTAGGGAAATGTCAATTCCCTTCGCTTTTTCCTGCTGTTCTAAGAGTCTAGCCTCTTGCCTGAATAAGCATTTCCATTTCAATGGCGGTCCACTCTCAAGTACCGCAGAGCTCAGCTGGAGCCAGTCCGAGGGGGTTGCTCTGCTTGTCGTGGCCCAAGTTCTTAGCATCTCTTTAACAAAAGAGGCATGCATCCCAAAAGTCATGACAGCCTGTTTTATTTCCTTGAGATCATTCATATGGACAGGCTCCCATGTATCCTCCTTGATGACCCTAGGGTTTTTGGAACCAATCACCTTCTCTGTTGTTATTACTGGAAAGGCAGTTAGAGCTGTAGGTAGAGCGTTGTGGAAATTGTCCCGGAGAGATTTACCCACAGATGTAGTTAAAATTTGCCTTTCTACCCTTTGCTCTTCTTCATCAGAATTTAGAAATTCCTCAATCTTTTCATTTCTATTCACCATTGCCTTCTGCAATGTCTCAATCTCCTGTCCAGAATTATGTTCCAAAACCTTCATTGAGGATTCTAAAGTATGAAGTTTGTCCGTTAGAGATAACATCTCATCTTTGGACATAATTTTTTATGGCATAAACCGTGCCTTCTTGTATTGGCAATCTTTCCGTCAATCTGTCATAAGCTTTAGACAAAATCCGATTGTCACATTCAGCAGTTTTGATTCTCTCAGTTAATGTTTCATTTCCTACAGAAAGGGACTGAAGCTTATGATCCAATTCAGCTGTTCCCTCTTCCATAGTAATGAGTTTCTCCTTAATATCAGCCACTAATGTTTCATTTCCTACTGAAAGGGACTGAAGCTTACGATCCAAATCAGTTGTTCCCTCTTCCATAGTAATGAATTTCTCCTTAACATCAGCCTGGAGAACTTCAAACTGATTCTTGAGAAGATTGTTGTCATTCTCAATTGTTTTTAAGCGTTCAATCTCTGCCTTAAGAATCCTGGATTCGTCTCGTAAAGACTTTATCATATTTCTATTATCAAACCATTTAGTGACAATGAAAACTACGAATCCCAGAAGGATCCATAGATGTGGGGTGATAGACACCTCTTGTAAAATCTCCCACATGGTACAATTAAAAAAAAACTGTTAAATTCTTGAATACTAATGTGTTCAGACATTTTATTTATAAATTTTTTTTACCTGCAATGATCGATTCCTGCCAGTGGTGATCTCTGTGCTTTTGGAGCCTGTCCTAGAACTAGCTCTTGTAGAACAGGCTGGCCTCGAACTCACAGAGATCTGCCTGTCTCTGCCTCCCAAGTGCTGGGATTAAAGGCGTGTGCTACCACCGCCTGGCTGGCCTCAAACTCACAGAGATCTGCCTGTCTCTGCCTCCCAAGTGCTGGGATTAAAGGCGTGTGCTACCACCGCCTGGCTGGCCTCAAACTCACAGAGATCCGCCTGCCTTTGCCTCCCAAGTGCTGGTATCAAAAGCGTGTGCCACCACTGCCCGGCCAAGTCACTTTGTATCAGACCAAATCTGCCACTGTGGCGGCTTTTGTTGCAAAACCACAAGTACTTGAGCTTCTGCTAATTCAGGCAGTGGGGTTCCGCTGCAAACTTAGCCAAGGCAGGCAGAATGGGCCTGTGTGGCCGTGTGTGTCTAGGGCTCGGCACTGGGGCCCGAGTCATGAACTAAAAAACAGCACCTGGGAGGGTGCTGTGTTAGCTAGCGGGCTACCTGCTTGAGTCGGGAGCAAAATAGCCCATGTTGGATGCCAAAATGTAGCGGCGTAAACGAATGCAGACAGATTGTAAATATATATATATATATATATATATATATATATATATATATATATATATATATAGCTTTAATGTAGAAATAGACTTACAGAACCACCGTTCCTGTGGAGACCAGGAAAGCAGAAGCAAAGGCTGGGAGCACGATCCAAATTTATAGACAAACATTAGCCCGAGGCGAACACGCCCCCCAAGGGGCGGGACTTATCCCTACAGTTATCTCTACAGTTATTTGAATACTTTCATATGGTAAAGCTTAAAAAAATACAAACTATTATTTTCTTATTCAGTTATGACAAATTAGGCATTCTTTTCATTTTACAATTTTGATAAAAACACGGTATAAGGTGAGAACAATGACACACTCATACATAGGTGTCTACAGGCCAAATATCTGAAACAAGGTTGCTTACGGTGGGGAATATACTTTGGCAACTTCGACTTTCACACTGGCTCTTTCCCTGCAGGGTGCTATTCTGCCTGGTCAGGGCAGTGTGGGAAGAGCTGAGCCAGTCCACTTACACATCACTTTCTTACTATCTCAGGAAGTCCAAAGCTGCTCTAGCTAAACACATTTCTATTTCCAAACCTTCACAATAATGATTTCAAATTTAAAAGTAACTATGTCAGATAAGTTCTAGAGAATACCAAGGAAAACAATTACTTTAAAATTGGGAGCAGCCCCTTTTCACAGGACAAGACCATCCCCATTTAGGGATCAAAAAGGCTCACTCACTGGAAATCATACCTGTCAACGTCAGTATCATGTGATTCAAGTCAAGGAAGGCCCAGGTGACACACATTTTCAAATAGAGCAACACCACCACAAGTTTAAGAATTTTAAGTACATTTTATTAACAATGAATCCCTTTGATAAGATTATGTTTCAGGAGGCCTTAATGCCCTTAACATAAACTGTACACATTATACAAAAACAATAAAACCACAACAACAACAACAAAAAATCAAGGTGAGCAAAACCATTTGGGGACATATCTTATTTAAATTATATACAACTCAATGAAATATTCTTAAGGAAAATATATAAATACTTTTTCTTTCTATGTTACAGTTATACAATATAAATCAGATTTCAATGTCTGTTCAGTGACCTACAAACACCAGAACCTCCAAAAATGTAGCAGCGTATTACTAAATAAAAAAGGTCATGTGGTCAGAGAGCATTGAGTCTAAGATTCTCTTTACCATCCCTTACCACTTTTCAAAGCTAATTTAATTTAATTTACATCATCTGTTTCACAATGCATTGTTAGGGTTTCTGACAGGCCAGTAATGGAGCATTTTTCAATAATTGTTCATAAAAAATTTTCACTACTCCCTCTCTGCCCCAAGACTTTGCATTTTGTGCTAAACCAACCTAGTTAAATGGGAAAATTTTTGTAGGATATGCTTCCTTTTTGGCATAACTTTTCATATTAAGTGTCTTACAGAGTCAAATGTGCAATCCATGCATCTGTGGCAGAGCTGTCCACCTAACTATAAAAATACTCCAAAGAGGAGAAATCCCACATTCTGTGAGTCGTATAAATGTACTAGAAATGAGACACCCCCGGGGACCCTGTGCAGACTTCTGTGTCCTTTGTAAGCACTGCCCTCGAGTTCACTGGCACACCTGGAAGTGGGACTTGGTGTAGTGAAACTCTCAAAGTTAAGATGGGAACAACAGACTCTGTCTATACAGAGAAAATGGAGCCCTTTGCCAACCCACACATAGGAAAATCTGAAATATACATTGCAAGCAGCTTTTCTTAGAAGTCTCTCAAACAATTCTACTTTTCTTTCATGGATTGTGAATTTGAGACAAAATGGAAGTAAAAGTCTAAAGGAAGGGTAAAAAAACCTTACTTCCAAAATATATTTCCAAAGTGGTCACAAATTCTTCACACACAAAATTAGCACCTCACTCTTACCACACAAGAATAATCGCAATTATAATTTGAATGACAGACAATTTTGTTTCTTATTGCTTAATGATCTGTGCTTTGATATGGGGCATAAAAGGCATCCTCTGAAAGGAATGAAATAAAAATGTCTATAAATAGCAGTAGACAAATCTAAATACACAGTGATATCCCACTTTGAACACTCGGCCATGGTAACATGGAATTCAGCTTTACCCATCTCAAGCACTGGACAAGAGTGGAACATGGCTGAAGATACGTCTGCTGGAGACACACCTCCCAGTGACTTTGAATACGGCTGAAGACATGTCTGCTGGAGACACACCTCCCAGTGACTTTGCCACATCACCATAGCAAGAATGCACGCACTTCCTTGCAATATCACTGTCTTATGGGATGTCTATTCATTATTCTATTAGGAACACTTAAGTTAGGGAGAACATTTTGCTCCTCCAATATACCCTAACCACAACAGAAAAAAAGGATAAGAAAATTTAGAGCCTATTTCCTTATAAATACTAAATTTCTCCTTATTTGTCAGTATTTACTTAGTATGTGAAGCTGAAATCTGTTCTTCAAAAAAATTCAATTAGAAATGACAATTTACAGTTAGAAATTCACAGTTTACAACCAGCTTAACTGTTCAAACTCCTCCAAATTATTAAATAATTACGAACAGTACAAATTTATATGACTAAGATTAATTCTAAACTCTTGAAAAACTACTGTATTGACATTATTTTGGTAATATCTATCATTTATAGTTGATTTTCTCAATGATTTCTATTACCATTGACATCATTCCTAACTTCTTCTGCTATAATTTAATTGTCTTAAACGCCTACACTAATCACTTGGCACTGCATGTAGTTTTCATCATGAAAGTCTACTTTTATACAAGTAAGTACTTAAAGGAAATGTATTACACCTCTCGGTGAAACCATGGTTAAACCAAATAGCACTATAAATTTAAACATAGATAATTTCCTCAAATATACTGATAATCACAAAACTCTGATATCTTCCCAAAGTAAGTGCTATAGGCAGATGATGATACATACACATATCTTTTCAAAGTAACAGTCAAAAGTCAAAACAAAACAACAAAACAAAGAACCTGCTTAGGACACTAGGCACAGCCTTAATTTCAGGATGGCTGACTTAGGTGTGCAAGGCTGGGGACAGTTTTGTGTGATGAAACACAAACAAAAATAATAACTGTTATTTTAGAGGGATGAAACCACAGATTTTATACTCTATGTTAACTGAGGTAGTGTTGAAATGAATGTCTAAAATGTTAATCCCATTATGAGTAAGACTACATTCCTTCCTTTGGAATTGTAACCACTATTTGGTCTAGTATCTCTGACATTTGGTTCTCTGGAAAGGCAGTTTCATTACCCAAGACCAAAGACCAAGGCGATAGGCAATGCTCTTAGAAGTACTGTTGACATTTAAATAGACGCTTGGGTTCAGTGATGAAGCTTGAAGTTTTACTCTCACTGAATTTTCTGAGTTGTAACATGAGCAGCAGTTTAGAGCCCTTGTCTGCTTTATCATCATGAAGTTGCTACACAATGCATGTACGAACAACTTGCTGAAGTGCAGTCAAAGAGGAGTTGGGAAGGGAGATGAAATGCTTCATCCTAGTGGGAACTTTCAGTGCCAGTTTAAAAAAAGCCTCTGTGAGTTGTCTCCTAGTTCACAGGCTACTCTACAGAGATCTTGCAAACAAGCCCATTATGAAAAGGGTGTGCAACATGGGAAGATAAGGACTGGTGGCTATGGCGGTGTTAAAGCTGATGTGTAACTCTAAAAACGAGCTACACAAAGGAATTACAAAAGGGTCCTAGTCAGTCCAGCTGGATGTTCTTTTTCTATATATATGATTTCAAAAAAAAAGATAACCCTTTTACTTACAAGCATTCTAGCAATGATGTTCATGCTACTTTATGTACAAATTTGCATATATGTTTAATTTATGTAAAGATTTTCAAATATCTTTATACATACACAAATTAGACAGACAAAACCTTGCCTTCATCAACTTCACAAATGTGATAAAGGCAATGACTGTATTCTTCAGTTCACCTATAACTGACATTATTTTGTGCAAAACAAGAACACTAACAAAAATTGCATTATCACTGCTGTAAAATTTAGTAATTAAGGCTTTTCACCACAAATTTTAATCTTAATGTGTGTCAACGATGCATAATGCTTTTTTAGATATGGCTCATCATTTTTACATGGAATGTATAAATTTCAGGCAAACTTGTTTTTTATTTAAGAGATTGGAAGTATCATTTAATGCTTTGCTTTGCTTGGGGTCCAGACTACTAACACTTGCTCAATCTGTTTAAAGTGGTGATGAGAGGAGCTGATTAGCATGGAGGTACACTGGGCATCCATCCAACCATTTATTTATTTATTTGCACTCTGGAGATGGGACTATGGAAAGTATTTCAACTGAACTATTTACTTTAATCAACAACTGTAGTGAAAAACCTTAATTGGTACAAGTAACCTTTAACAACATACTACAACAAACCTGAAGAGATGGAAAACAAGGAGCATCTTTATGCATTTAGCAACATAAAATAACTTTTAAGTTCCAATTGTTGAGGCTCTTCTTCTGCTCCGAGGTGAGAAACCTCTGAAGTAGTGTTACAAACATTAAGGAAATGTAGAAGGGCCAATGATTACCCTCTGATACCGTCAGTTACAGCACAGCCTATGGGATAACAGGACGCAGCCTCAGAGACAGTGACTCCTGGCTTCCACGAATTATTTAACAAACAAGGCATCTTTTTAATTCACCCTTAACTAAAAAGCAGTCAGAAATAACTGTGTGGAGGGTGCTTCTTCATGTCCTGCTTTTATTCCACTGCCATTATGCTTTTAAAATAAAAAAATAGAAAACCTATGTAGCTATTCAGTGCTTGGCTCTTGAATATGGTGGCAACTAAATTAAAACTGTGGTACTGAATCACGAACCCCAAGAAGGACCCCAAAGGGAAGAGGAAGTCGGCTTGGTTAGGGACGTCAGCAGTTGCAACTGTTCTGTACCAAGGACTGCTGGGACAGCGTCAGAAGATACTCTGTCTCACTGACAGCCAGTCAGTGTCTTGTGAGGCCTTTAGGAAGTCCACAAGTATGGATAAATATATCGTATCTAGCTATAAACATCATAAATATGAGGTCAGGATTCAGCAGATTCATCAACTACAGGTTGTTTTGGTGGAACTGCCAACACAGCCTCTGCTTCTTCATGCATCTAGGAAAAAGTGACAAACTGTTAACTTTTTTTTTTTTTTAATAAAAATGCATATAATGTACATATACTCTTTCAGCTTACTTCAAGTATAGAATAATTCTGGGAGACAAATTTCAGAAATATAGTCTCACTTACTTGTAAAAATTGTACATCCTGAAATAACTCTTGTATGAACCTCCGGCACGGAAGTCTAAATGTGCAGTGTGATAACAAAAGAGAAACTTCAGAATAAAGGCATATGTCATCAAATGTTTGAGGATACTTCTCTTTAATTCTAAAATGAAAAGAAAAACAATGTTATGATAAATATTATAACCAAAATTTATTCATTTAACCCTCAACAATGATACTTTCTGCTAACTTTTTTCACCAGATATCGATTAGATGGAATGTTAGGAGTGGTAGATTAATAAGTTAAGTCGGTTTGTCTGTCTTGCTCTTTTTCCCTTTTTGCTACAGAGTTTCATGTAGTCCAGGCCAGCTTTGAAAACGATTCCATGTCCCTAGCATTTCAGATCCTCCTCCCCAAGTGCCCGCACTAAAGGTGTATGCCATTATACCTGGCTTATTACAAATTACTTTTATAAAACACTTCTTTTTAGAACCACTACTTTAAATAGTGCAAATAAAGATGAATTGCTAAAAATCATTTTTTCATTTATCAGGCTGCTCTGACTTAGAAAAACAATTTTAAAAATTCTACATTTTTCTCTTAAAAGAAGAAAAAGAGAAAAATAATTGAATTAGGAAACCCCACCAGTTTGTAACTTAAGTTTGCTTCTCAATTAGGTCTTCATTTTCTTGAAAAATGATTGAAAAACCTAAAAAGCTTGTTTTTATATTCAAGTTACAGCCACCAATAATTATACCAGAAGCTGGAATTTAGGAATTTATACATTTAATATAAATAATTATTTATTTACCCCCCCCAATTTTATCAAGACTTAAAAAAGAGACAAGAGTGGCCCAGCTTTTAGATAGTTTTCCCTCTTTGCAGACTTGTTTGAAAGTCTAGGTGGAGTCCACTCTGCTCTTCAACCTGTTCTGCAGGCTGAGGCATCACTGCGAAGCCCCTCAGATGGAAACGCAGCCCGTGACTGTTGTTGTGCAACTCTAAGCAACCCAAGTGTTTTCCTGCAACTGACAAAGTAGAACTAACTGCCAGCCTTCAAGCAGTACTCACGTCAAAAGCCCTGTTTCATGACACTTGGTAGAAACCGAGCTGCTCAAATTGACAACTAATCTTAGCACTTCTTTACGAAGCAGGATACGGCACATTGGAGTATCGTCTGGAATGGTTTTCACACCTGAAATGAAGATGTCAGTGTAAGGTCATTCATCGGATCACAATGCAGAATGATTACAGTTCATGGTATTTGTTTTCAAACTACATAAGCAACTAAAACTGGAATCAACTGCACATAATTTGCCAATGATCTAGAAACAGCTCTAATAGAAGAAGATCACTGAGAGGGAACCTGTGAATGGCTGTCTTAGGTGCAGTATTTAAGAATCTGCTAAGTGTCTAACTAATATTGACCTGTCGTAGCTCTGAAACATGTAGCACAATTAATAAAACCTGGAGACAAAAACTGGGGTTCAACAAGAAGATCAGAAAAGCAAAACAGCCAGCCACTGGCTCCTACCTCTACCTCAGTCCGAAATGGTGCCTCCAGGAATCTCAGAAGGAGATTATGTCTGAGAGCTGTCTCCTCCCAGTTTAGTTCTGGGATTAAGGGCGTGCACCACTATTGCCTGGTTTCTATGACAAATAAATGTGGCTATTGGGGTTTCACCACTGCCTGGTCTGTAAGGCTGACCAGTACGGCTGTTTTACTCTGAATTTCAGGCAAGCTTTATTTATTAAAATACAAATGAAATATCACCATAGAGACAACTCTAAATTACAGTACATATGCTAACAAGCAAAATCAACTGAATACAGTTTTATTAAGGATGCAGACTTACCCAGTAGCAACTCTGTGCTTTTGGTGCTACTGACTGAGCCTTCTTGAGACGCACCATCACTGCACCCAGAAATCCCTGAGAACTTGGAGGGAACCACTTCTAAGGGATTGTGGATTGTCTGCTCACACCAATCAGAATACGGAATATCTTGAAGGTCTGAAGGTAAAAGCATTTCGATTAGAGCTCCATTCCTATGCTAAGACTGCACACTCTAAGAGAACTCCTTTCCCGTTCTCAACAATTTATCTCATGAAGATTTTTGAAGTAAATCTAGACTGCTTAGATAATGAGTGTTCACACAAGTGAACCTGCTATATTCCAGAGTTTTTTTTTTCCCGAGTACCAATGTAGGAATATGCCATTAAATTTCAAGCAAATATGTAGAACATACTTTATTATCTTCTCTCCTCCCATCCTTTCTACCTCTACCTGAATGCATCACCCAACAGTAAACGCAATGAAAAGTCTACAGTCATTTCAGACCTCCTCCTACTTTATTTCCCCTTCTTGTTTTTCTCTGTGTGTACTGCTAAGGGCCCCAGCGTGGGATTTTAAAGTCAACCTAACATCTAAGTGAAAAAATTTTTTGGGTTTAAAATTGTCTTGGGCATGGACCAGCTGTATGATTCAATGGGTCAAAAAGGTGCTTGCTGCTAAGTCATACTACCTGAGTTTGACCCCAGGACCCACAGGGTGGAAGGAGAAAACTGACTCCAATTAGTTGTCCTCTGATCTTCAAGTGGGTCCTGTGGCACATGTATATCGGCATACATGTGTATACACGATATACAAACACATGAACAAATAAAAAAACAATACATTCAAAAAAATCCCTAGGGGTCATCAAAAGAACAAATAATCCAATAAAAAAAATGGAGTAGAGACCTAAACAGAGAATTCTCAACAGAGGAATCTAAAATGGCTGAAAGACACTTAAGGAAATGCTCAACATCCTTAGTCATCAGAGAAATACAAAACAAAACAACTCTGAGATTCTATCTTACACCTGTAAGAATGGCCAAGATCAAAAATACTGATGACAACTTATGCTGGAGAGGTTGTGGGGTAAAGGGAACACTCCTGCATTGCTGGTGGGACTGCAAATTGGTATAACCCCTTTGGATGTCAGTATGGTGATTTCTCAGAAAATTAGGAAACAACCTTCCTCAAGACCCAGCTATACCACTTTTGGGTATATACCCAAAGAATGCTCATTCATACCACAAGGACATGTGCTCAACTATGTTCATAGCAGCATTGTTTGTCATAGCCAGAACCTGGAAACAACCTAAATGCCCCTCGATCGAAGAATGGATAAGGAAAATGTGGTACATTTACTCAATGGAGTACTACACAGCATAAAAAAAAAATAACATCTTGAAATTTGTAGGCAAATGGATAGATCTAGAAAACACCATATTGAGTGAGGTAACCCAGACCCAGAAAGACAAATATCATATGTACTCACTCATAAGTGGCTTTTTTCAAAATAAAGCAAAGAAAACCAGCCTACAATTCACAATCCCAGAGAACTTAGACAACAATGAGGACCTTAAGAGAGACATACATGGATCTAATCTACATGGGAAATAGAAAAAGACAAGAGCTCCTGTGTAAATTGGGAGCATGGGGACCATGGGAGAGGGTTGAAGGGAAGGGGAGCGGAAGGGTGGGGAGCAGAGAAAAATGGAAAATGTATAGCTCAATAAAATCAATATAAATAAATACTTAAAAAAAAGAAAAATCCTTAGGCATTAAAAATCAATGATGAAAACAAATATGAAAAAGCTGTTGATCATTCTTTCAGAAAGTAACACTGGGCAGCCTACAAAAAAAAATCACACAAGCTCAGTACTATAAAACAAAACAAAAATTAGTTAAGCATCTATCCTGCTTATGAAAAAAGAGCAACTCAGACAGAAAAGATAAGCACTCAGCTAGAAAGTAAGACTTCTAAAAGCTGGCCTTCTTCCCTTTCTTCATTATACACATGGGAAAAAAAGAGGTTCAACCTCACCAAATTTGGTTCCCACAAAATAAACTTTGTACTACTTTTTATTTCACCTTCAAGTATTTCCTAGATCACTACTTCCATGTCTGCTGTGCTAGATACTTTTATGTCAACTTGCTAAGAGCTAAGTCATCTGAAAGGAGAGAACTTCAATTTAAAAAGTATGCCTCCAATAAGATAGGCCAGAACACCAATAGTGCAGGAACTAAGAAAGACAATTAATAAATGGGACCTCATGAAACTGAAAAGCTTCTGTAAAGGAAAGAACACCGGCAAAAGGACAAAATGGCAGCAGTCTACAGAATGGGAAAAGTTTTTTTTTTTTTAAAAAAAAAAAAACAACAAATACTACATCTGATAGAAGACTAATATCCAAAATACATGAAGAACTCAAAAAACAAGACATTAACAAGCCAGATAATCCAATTTTAAAAATGGGGTATAGATCGAAACAGAATTCTCAACAGAGGAGAATGGCTGAGAAACACTGAAGGAGTTGTTCAACATCCTTAGCCATCAGGGAACTGTAAATCAAAACGACTCTGAGATCCCATCTTATGCCTTTCAGAATGACTTAGATCAAAAACACAAGTGACAGCTTATGCTGGAGAGGATGCAGAGCAAGGGGAGCACTCCTCCACTGCTGGTGGGAGTGCAAATCTGTACAGCCACTATGAAAATAAATATGGAGATTCCTCAGGAAACTGGAAATTGATCTGCTTCAAGACCAGTTATACCACTCCAGGGCATATACCCAAAGGATACCCCATCCTACCACAAAGACACTTGCTCAACTCTGTTCACAGCAACTTTATTTGTAATAAGCACAAACTGGAAACCACTTTGATGTCCCTCAGCCAAAGGATGGATAAAGAAAATATAGTAGGTACATTTACACAATGCTTACAAAAACATCATGAAATTTGCAGGAAATCATCCTGAAGTAAACCAATCCCCAAAAGACAAACATTGCATTATTCACTTATAAGTGGTTATTAGCTGTAAAGTAAAATCATCTAAAATCATCCACAGACTCAGAGAGGCTAAATAACAAGGAATTCCCAAATGGAGGACACATGGCTCTCCCTGGGAAGGGTAAACAGAATAACAGAATAGATTTCATAGGTAGACTGGGGACAGGTGGGGTTGGGACTGATTGGGGGAATGGTGGAAGAAGAGCGGGCTTTACCTGTCCAACAAGGACAACAGCCCAGTTTTTTTTTTTTTTTTTTGGTTTTTTGAGACAGGGTTTCTCTGTAGCTTTGGTTTTTATGTCAGCCTCCCTGGTACTTGAAACCCAGGCCTCTGCTGTTTACATCTGCGCTCTTGCTGGCTGGATGTCCTGGACTTCCTGGCATTTCCTAACCCTCTGTAACTTTGGGAAGAAGGTCAAATGGACCGAGCTCTGCCTCATGATTCCTCAACAGCCTCATTCATACAGCATTGGTCTTCTCACACTTAAAGCATTTAATTTTGAGCTCAAAATAATTTGAAAACCACCTCAGTCAGTCTCCTGACTGTCCTCCAGCTGCAGTCTTAGGTACACCTCCAGTCTATGAGTTTCATAGCTGGTTCTCCTACCATTACTTTTTCTTCCCCTTTTCTGTTTTTAGAAGACACTGGCTGAATATTCAGCATATGAATATATACACCACATATTCCCTATCCATTCATCAATTACGTATTTGTTTGCACTTCTTGGCTATGTGAACTGCAGTTCATTACGGATGGCGTTATCTTTGACATACTGATTTCACTTCCTTTATCTCTCTTAAGTGATGGGACTGCTGGGCTGTATGGTTAGTTTCATTTTGCTTTTCTGAGATTCTTCCTTACTGCTTTCTTTAGTAGCTGTAGCAATTTACATTCCAAGCAACAGTGTGCCAGGATTTTCCTTTTCTTCCTGTCCTTGCCAGCATCTGCCACCATTTGATATTTTGACAAGTATTCTCACTATTGTAAGCTGATAGCTCAAGGTGGTTTTGATTTATATGTCCCGAGAAGTCTATTGCACATTTTTATCCTAAATGCTGTATATTAAATTTTCTTTTCCAGACAGTGTTTCCCCATGTAGCAATGGCTGTCTTGACACTCACTCTGTAGATCAAACTGACCTTGAACTCATAGAAATCCGCTTGCATCTGCCTCCCACATGCTGGGATTAAAGTTGTGTGCAATTAAACCCAGCTTGTATATTAATTTCTTATCAGATATGTAGTTTGTAAGTATTTGCTTAATTTCTGTATGTTCTTTCATTCATTTCCTTTTCTCCATAAAAATGTTTTCTTATAGTTTTGGACATTCTAGCTGTTGTTCCCTAGAGTGTTATTTTAGAGCATGTAGTGAGTGGGGTGGCAGTTGGGATTCCCAAAGATCCTCACCCATCTGAAACTGCTGACAGATCTTCAGCACTTTCACATTTAAGGTCCATGTGAAGTTGAGACATTTGTTCAGAGTGAGACATCTAATCTTATTTATTTTCTGGAGGATATCCAGTTTCCCTTTATCACAAATACTGCCCTCTCTCCAGCAGGTGATCTTAGCACCTTTGCAGAAGAGCAGTGAGCTGAAGATACACAGGCTGGCTTCCAATTCCTCCACTCTGTGCTTTTAGTCTTTGTGTCTGTGCTTAATGCTGACCTCATGCTGCTTGGATTACTACAGCTCTGTAAGGACTGAAGTCAGGTATCTAATTCTGGCTGTGTTCTTTTTGCGTAAGACAGTTTTGGTGGCTGGTCTCCCTGTGCTTTTTCTAACTACAGAGCTCCATACTAAATGATTCACACACTGTTGAGTGAGTAAATGAAAAGTTGAAGGCCCTAAATCATAAACAATATCGCCAACTGACCTAACATGCCCTCTTTTTATGGTGTGTAGTACATCTAATATTTTACAAACTCAAAAAATAATCAAATAAACATAGTTTGCTTTAAAAAATCATAGCATACACAGGCCCTGGGTTCAGAGTGTGAAAAACCTAGTTTAGGAATCTGTCAAATTCAGGCCCATACTGGGACATGGAACCACTGAGAGGATCAGTTTCTAAGCACAACCTCAACCCATTGCAAATCCCAGGAAGCACACTCCTGGCTGGGTGTTTCCCCAGCACCATCATGTGGCATAGGCTACAAGTTGGGAAGTTATGAAATCCTACGGAGAACTTCACAAGAGTCATGCAAAGAATCCTGGTCATCACTAGACTTCTGAGGCTAGTCAACTGATATTTAACAAGAAAAGGTATATACACAAACACTTTAAACATTAGTTGAAATCGTTAATATATACACTTTGGTGACTCATATTAAGAAACTGATCATTTGTGCCTACTTTAATCCCTCTCTAATAAATGTATACCAAGAGCCTAGTGTACAAGGCAGCAGCTACTGTCAGAGATGTGAAAATGAAGATAGTAGATCACGATCTGAAGGAAGTCACCATGGTAAGCTCAGAAGATGACTTGAGTAATGACCACAGTTATAAGAAATCTCTGTACAAAGACAGTGAGAGAAAAAAGGAAGGAATTTCCACACTCAGCTTAGGAGTCGGGACACTTCTCAGACATGAGATTTGAGATGAGGCAAACGTTCCAGACAGACTATGTTTGTTTATGTAAGAGCATGGTGTGTGTTTGGGGGGGTGGGGGTGGGAAAGAATAGGGGGGAATAGCAAGGAAAATACAACTTCCATTCCCAGCGGTTGTTGAAAACTTTAAGTCAGTAAAGCATGGTCTACCAGCTACAAGAAATGAGAACAATGAAAACCACAGAGCACAAAGAATCTTATGTGTTGGGCTACAGAGCCAATAAAGAATTAAAAACAGATTAATTTTAAATAATATATTAAAAGATAAAGTGGAGAGAAAGAGAATTAGACTAAGAGTGCAACTGGAAGCTGCTAAAGGGCTAGACTATGTCTGAGGTAGTGAGATGGAGTGGGAAGGCCTCATTAGAGGGTCGCTGGATGGTTTGTGACTGGAGCAGATGCATCTCCAAGGACGCTACCACTCACCTGAGTGACTACATACTGAACTTAGCTGGGTACTGGGCTGGAAGCCCAGAATTTCAATGCAGACACAGTAAAGGCAATTGTCATCTGTGTGTTCCTGCAGTCCAGTGTCTTCTGTGCTCTCTAAAAACAGAGAAGCGTCTGAGTGAACGGAGTTCATTATTTCCGTGAGACTCATCTGCTGCCGTAGCAAATGAAAGGAGTTTTTTACAAGACCGCCAGCTCCAGATGGAAGACCTGCACGTTTAAGTAAATAAAAATACAATCCGATAAAGACACCTTTGGGATCTTTTTCATGACATCTTAAAATAATACTTTTTAAAGATGAAAACTTAGAACTTTTGATGATTCAACATTTAATAGAAAGAGAATAATTTGTTAAAAATTGTAAAGATAACAACAGATAGCACATATACCTTTATTATTTCAATAGAGTTTTTTAAAGATAAACAAGAAAGGTTATATTGATGTATCATTTTTCCATTAACCCTGATAATTGCCTAAATAAAATCAAGTCTAAGAGGTCTATGTTAAAACAAGATTATAAAACTATTAAATCAACAGTTCATATGCACACATTCACAAATGCAGCAGTTCATAGCACAGAATAACACAATGGCAAATAAGCAACCCCCACCCTTTGTTGATTGTAAGCAGCTGTGCCTCTGGCCCAGGAGACAAGTTTTAACACTCCTCCTGCACTTTAAGAAAAGAAAGAACTATTTTATCAACTGGAGAGGCTGGCCCCTAAAACTGGGAAAACAACTGCATTTTAATTTTTAGTTGACTGAGTTATTTTGGTTTAGTGTGCCCAACTTTTACTGTTACCTCACGAAAAAGAGAATTTCACTTTTAAGGTAAGGAGTCACAGGAGAACCAAGGGCACACATTACCTCCTGCATCGTGGGAAAACGCTCTCGCACCTCGGTCATCTGGTGGCACATGCTTTGATTGAAAATAAGGAATATCCTTTATCTAAAATGCATACAAAGTAGGGTCAGTTTCATCATACAAAGAAATTCATCTTATGAATGTTAAGAAAATTCAGGGAAATGCAACAGAAACAGAATAACTGTAGCATACAAATCTATAAGGCAGTTTACTAAAGAAGATTAAAATTAACAAAACATAACCAAATAACTAGTGTCTTAACTTTATTCTTGTTTAATTAAATGGGTATTCAAGAAATTTAGTGCTTATCTAAAATATCTAGGAGCTAGGGATGGCTCAAAGAGAGTGCTTGTTTGCTTGCTTTACAAGCATGCAAACAGTTTCAATCTCTACCATCCACAGAAAAGCTGGCCATGGCCATGTGTGCATGTGTTTGTAAAGGCTGTGAAGGATGGAGACAGGACGACTGCTGGGGCTTGATGGCTGCCAGTTGAGCTCCAGATTCAATGAGCAATCCTATCTCAAGAGTAAGATGGAGTACATAAGCATGATGCTGATGAGCATCCCTGGCTACTGCAGGTTGTAGACCCAAGTACACACACACACCCATACCACACACACTCTACACACATACTAACAAAAACAGGCTGAAGGAATAAAATACTTAGTCATATAAGAAAATATGTATTATTTAGTATTATTATAACCCACTAGAAATTGTATACACAGATATCACATGTGACTGCTTTAGGTGAGAAAAAGATCAATGACTAAAAAGGAAAAGTTGTATGAGTCTAAAAGATGATTAGGAATTTACTAAACTACTATAGACTACATATAAATCAAACAATTAGATTACCGTTAGAAAGAGTAATGCTCCAGAGACTGAACAAGAGTCTTACTCAGAGGAGCGGAATAAGTACAGAGCAGCTAAGAACATGCTATTCTCATCTTAATGCATTTTTAGATGAAAAAATCACCTCAAAACCTTTATCTTTCCCATAATAAGTATGTCCACTATAAGCTACACATTCTAATAAGCAGTTACAGAACACTAAAAAACAAAACAAACAAAAAACCATCAGGAAGCCAGGTCATAGGAAAACAGTAATAGACTGGATGATACCTGAAATATATCATTGATGTCTACTGGAAGAGCAAGTCCAATGTAGTCATCGGAACCTCCGTATGTAGCACTGGATACCATGGACCTAACTGAGGAGGATCGCTGCAGGGTATTTTGATTAATAGGACTTAATAAATCTTCTTTATCTAATGATGCATAACTTAAAGCTTTCATAAACCTATAACATCACAAAAAACCTTGAATTAGCTTCTTGATTTGTACTATTAAGAATATTAAAAACAAACGAACAATCCCTAATTTTATACCACCATCAAAGTAGCTAGTCAAACATGAAGCAGTATCATTTTAGTTGGCTGGGAACACATAAACACTTTAACATTAGCTGCTATTGGCCAATAAATAGGTTACCAGGAATTCTGCATGTCACCAAAAGAACAACTGCTAAGTTCTGACAGGTGAAGATGAAAGGGGGGTAATGAGAACACCACCAATTTGCAGAAGTAGTAAAGGGAACTAGCCTAAGACAGGTGCAGCTCAAAGACTATGTTTGCAGTAAGTAGACCGCAGGACTTGAGTTATACAGCTAAAGATGTGTCTATTAGCACATGAAAGATTACTCACCAATCTTCTGGGCTAATTAATGCTTGCTTATCAAACAATATTTGTCTAACACAGAAGGTACATACACCATAGTAAAATCCAATCGTTTGTAACTATTACAAGGTACATCTCACAAAACGCTAGTCTTTCTTCATAGGGCACCCTTCACAATCATTCCCTAACCATGGTAAAAGGACATCTCCATAAAACACATTTCTGTCATACCGATTACCAAGCAAGAGACACATTGTTCACTCTGTATAGGCCTTGCCAAATATACAGAACACTATTCAAAGTCTTACATTATTAAATAGAAAACCAAGGCTTATAAAACATATAAATGTAAATCAAAGGATTATTTCACATAAAACACATAAATTTTATGTGCTTTTTCACATAAAAGAAATGTGCTTTAAACAGTAGCCATTAAGATTATAATAGTAAAAACAATTCCTCATTTCCAAGAGAACTCGTATCTGAAATTGATGAATTTTATAAAAGAAGTCAATGTTTTTCAAACCTTACATGGTTATAGCTCTGATTTTATAAAACTCTCTAAGAACTACTGGAGTCAGAGGAATTATGGGAGTGTTTCACTTTCCAATTTTATTTCAATCAGCTATAGCTCCATTTTAAACTGTTTTGCTTATTGGATTTTTATAGAAAATCTTTAAGAAAAAAATTATTTTTTTCTGCTTAGAAAGTAACATTTTAAAGATTTAAAAGCAAGGCTCTAGCATAGCCTCCAACTGAGCTTATGGAAGCCCAGACAAGCTAACCCATCAGCTCTGTTGCTTGGTGGTAGCTCTACACCCATGACTTGCTGACAGGCATGTGGCTCTGTTATGGATTCACAAAGATGACAGATAATGACTTCTAGTTACACCAATCATTACTGTACCGTTTTTTAAAGAGGGGACAAAATTCACTATCTGCTACCAGGATCTTTTTATTAAAAATGTTACTAAAAAAATCAGATATGAGACTGATGGGTTATATAAATAACTCCCAATGCTGAAAATGAGAATATTCTGCAAGCTAGTGTTTACTTTTTAGATACTGGTCTAACTACTCAACACCTAGAAATCTGTTTAAAGGAATATAAATCATTTAAATGAATATAATTCAACGATGAGAAGTCAAACAATAACAACAAAAACAATGCAAGTGGGGAACTTTGCAATGATCAAATTTCAAAGTGTATCATTTTAAAAAACAAACCTAAACTGTATACTGTTAATAGCTTGATATGATCTAAATATAGAATATTTAACATATAAGTGGGACATTTTTTAGCCTTGAGGACCCAGGAACTCATTTAGTGTTTATTGGGTTCCTATTTAATAATTACATGTACTTAAAACCAACTAAAATAATTTAACTGAAATTTTCAGTTATTTTAAAAAATAGTAAGAGGTCAACTTTTGGAGCTTTAAATTGACCTACCTGAAAAGGTTGTTTGTTATTGTAGGTCTTAAGCTCCTGATTCCCCCGACATGCTTCTTTTTAAAATCGATCCTTGCAGAAGCGAAAAATAAATAAAAAAAAGCTTGTGACTTGTATAACCTTGCAAAACAAGTTTATTTTCAGGGCCTAGTGGAGTTTATCTTCCCCCCTCGCAGCTGCAAGAATCCATTTCAAATCATATCAGGTAACAAGGAGCTCACAGCCTACTGTGGTAAATGGGTCAGTTCTGAGACTTGGCTTCTGTGGTGCTCAATCTGACTAATGTCTTATATGACTATCTGTTAAAATTCAACCACTTTCACTTATTTTAAGTATGTACAGCTCACCTGCTTGGGGTCAGTCTGGATTCAAAACTGTTAGCCTTCATAGTGATGGTATCAGTAAATAATACGTCTTTTGCTGGGGAGGCCAAAGCTTCGGAGTGCGATAAGGATGGGTGCATTCTTTGCTGCTGTAATCTTTTCAACGTAGCATAGCCAAAGGCATCTCTAGAACTTGTATAGCTGAAGTTGCAATCTGCTAGACTTTTTATTGTTGCAATGGAGGGCGCTTTAAGGGACTGTGCTCTTCTAGGAAGCGTATGAGAAGAACCTGGTGGCACCAGGGACACTGAGTTTGATTTGGAGAGAGACAGATGGTTAGACTGTGGCGTCAGATAGTGGCTTGTCTTAACTGTTTTAGTACTTACCACAGTACTCATACTTCCACAGTCTGTGTCCATAGTTGTAGGGTCTACACCAACTGTCTCTCGAGAGGGACTTGAGCTCATTGAACTTATGCCACTTGTTGTAGTGTCTGTGTTAAAGCTCTGGCTGCGGATCTTCATATGTGAGCTTGCTGAGCTTTCTACAACCAGCCTCTCTCGGCTTGTGTTTTCTCTGTGATTCTCTGTACCAAAACTCTTGGGGAATTTTAAGTCATTCTCTCCAATACTTGGAGTGCTGCCAGTGTCTTCAAGGTGTTTATTCACAACAAAAGAAGTTTCTAGCTGTAATGTTTTCTGTGCTGTGGAGATAGGTGTAAAGTCATCACTGTGATTAAAGTCAACGCTGGGCTCTGTAAGTGTTCTGATTCGCCGGTTGCTTGTCTTATTTTCAGATGAAAGTTTCCCTCCTTTTGGATCACTGCTGCTGCGGTGTTTTTTAGTCGGCAAAGTAAGTGAATTTAAGATACGATGCTTTACAAGTTTGCTAGACGCAAAAAAGGGAAATGGATTTTTTTCCTTTAGGGGTCCAGGTCGGTCATAAAATGCTGGCTCAGCATCTTCATTGATGTCAAGAAAGAATGTACTGGTAGAGCTGCTGCCGAACCGGTCATCCTCCAGTATGAACATGCCTGTAATTGGAGAACCAGCTGTCAAAGCATGCAAATATGAAGAATTCATCACAATGCTTAGTGCTAGCCCACCTTTTAAACAGCCATCTGGGGGAACATTAAAGAATAAAAATGCTACCCTGAAGGTCAGAGTTACAATATGAATAAACTAGAAGACTGTGTTATTGAGGATCTCTTATTTCTAAAGAAAAACTACAAGACTCATCCTGGTACAGAGTATATGAAGTTTTGATTTTTCAAAATATTCAGGATTAAATTAAAGAGAAAGTAAAAGAAACCAATCCCTTGAGCATGGGTGCTCATTCTGGTAGTCCATGGCATGACTGCTTCTTCACATTACAGCAGCAAGAGACATTCATCTTAGAAGAAATAGACTGCTAAGCTTTAAATACTGCAGGCTTCCATATCAGGAAGTTGTGTATACATGGGTTCAACTAACCAGAAACCAAAAATATTCAAGAAAAGTGCTTAAATTAAACATGTACATATATTTTTCTAGCAGTTATTCCTTAAGCAATTAAGAATAAAATTTACTATTGAGTATTTAGATTAGGTATTAAAGGATCTAATGATTATATATAAAATATTTGGGAGATTTGAATATAAGTCAGATACAGAACCATGTCACTTTATTCAAAGGATTTTTACCATCAATGGATTTGGATACAGAGGTGGGACGGAGTCTGGGATATCACACAGCTATGAAAAGATAACCACACTTACAGATAACAGAGGCACACGTGTAAGCTTCATATTTAAATCAATTATATTTACTGTCCATTTTGCCCATCAAACTTAGTGTCTAACTGTTATACATCACATCAATTAACCCACAGGTATCTAACAGTACCAAAAAGATTTATTCTGTTTGTAACTGGTCTATTGAGTAATTATTAAGAACTTTAAATATATTTTGAAAAAAGACAAAGTAAAATCCTAAGTGAATTTACATATTACACTAACTTTCTAAATCTGTGAACTCTAAGATGTATCTTTTCATATGCAATTTCTCAAAAATCAAGTTTCACCATGTAGTAAAGAGTATGGAGTAGTGTAATAGACAATGATTGAGACATGATTTTACACTGCCCAGGCTGGACTCAAATTTAGTATGTGTATCCCTGACTAGTCTTGAACTTTCAACAGTCTTCTTGCCTCAGGCTTAAGTAATGAAATTTCAAAGATATACTTGCAGACTCAACTTCTCTCCTTTCCTTCCTTTTCTCACGGGTACTGGTGATTGAACACAATACCTCTTATGATTGGCCAAGTTGGCCTTGGCTTTATCCTACAGACTGGACAGGCCTTGAGATTCTCATGCATGAACCTCCTGAAGAATTAGAATTGTAGGCATTGGCAACCAGGCCTAGCCTATCATCACCTTTTCTTTTCCCCTTCCTTTGGTTTTTTGAGACAGGATTTCTCTGAATTAACAGCCCTAGTTGTTCTGGGACATACTCTGTAGACCAGACTGGTGTAGAACTCATGAAGATCCACCTGCCTCTGCCCACAAAGTGCTGGGATTAAAGGTGTGTGTCACCAAGCCCTGCCTGTATTTATCATCTTAAATCTAAAAAGCATGCCTTAAATTCTGTACAACCATTAACATTCAACTCTTGAATCATCTGTTTCATATATCTTTTAACACTTCCACCAATGTCCTTTTCCCCCCTGATTCTGAGGCATAAAATAGGAAAGTGCTCTACAACTGAGTTACACATAAGGCTCCCACACTCTGTAACATCTAATGAAGATATGACTCTCAGCAAAACACATTCTACTTTAGTTACTTATTCTTAAGAAAAAGAGGGAAAGTATTAAGTAAACGAAGTAGGTAAAATCTATCTAGATTGGCTTCTCTACATGACGTATCATCATCTCTGAGCACATAATTCCCTAAAGCTATCCAAAAAGCATGGGAGAGAAGTAGTTAGGCTAGAGACTGTGATATTTGTTGTGAGAAGAGACCCTTTAATAGGGCATCACCACCAAACCATCATCTTTGAAAACATAATCTTGGGCCTGTGTGTAGCTACATGCCTGTACCTCAGGAGCAGAAGCAGGCAGAGCCAATCATCCTTAGCTATTTAGCAAGTTTCAGGTCACACAAGACTCTGTATCCTGATAGTCCAAAAACTAAGAAGAAAAGAGGAATGTAACAAATACAACAGGTTCATTCCTGTGACTCCATCACAATACTCACTTGACGGTGCGGACTCACTTTCACTGTTATGTCTAGAGCCGGTTGACTCAGAGTTTAAACTGAGTGTGCTTGGGACAGACGAGAGCTCATTGCAGAGCTGTTCCACATCATCTGCAACCACCGGCCACAGATGCTTGCGACTGTGCCTCACAGAATCCCAGCTGTGACATTTCAGAATATCACAGCCTTGCTTGGTTTTAGCTATGAGTCCAAGAACATATACACAGGTCCTGCAGGAAAACAAAACAAAACAAAACAAAAACAATATAGTAAAAACAGTTTATAATCCCAAAGTGAGATTTCTTAAATAACCATAAAATAATCTGCTAGATGAGTATCTACATTTTCCTTAAGAAGATACTTAAAAATTGTGCCAGTTTGTAGAAAACAACACATTAAATCTAGTGAAGAATAAATAAACCACAATGAAAATCATGTAAATCTCCCTAATAAAAATAATGAAAACAAATGAAGGCAGTACAGCAGGACCCTAGCAGAGCATATTTAAAGTAACAATTATGAATCATGAAATACTTTGCCTTACATCTATTTATATTCACTAGAAAGACTTCTCAGGTACGTAACATACCCTCTGATGGAAAGAACCTCACACTGTTTTGCAAGTTTTAGTATATCTGGAATCACATTTTCTTCCTGTAGCAAATTAAGCCCCCAATTCGATGAGCCAATATTTCCCTAAAAGAAATAATATCAAATATTTATGACTAATATTTTGAAGAAACTTTAAAAGGTACAAAAAAAACCCCCAAATTTAAATCCAGCTATAAGAGGGAAAGAAAAAAGCCTATGGAAGGAGAAACAAAACCTTAAATAAGGTGTGCTAGGAGTAAGCAAACATGCTGTTTGTCTTAGAAGAACAACAAAAAGCAAAACATTAATATCTTAATCATCTATTTCTTCAGCATAAGAATAACCTTTAAATTGGTAAGAACAATTCTGGTTTTTGAATATTAATCTAAGAACAAGTTCAAGGTAAAATAATTTAAATTTATTTAGCATTAGTGAGTAGAACCTTAAAAAACAAAACCTATACACACTGGAAAGATCAGAAAAATTCATTACAAACCAAGGCCCAAAGAGAGGCTTTCAGCTTTTTAATTTCTTCCCATTTATCCAAGTCTGGAGTACGAACATTGTGACAGAGTTCTGTGATAACATTCTAGACAAAGAAAGAAGTACCATGTAAATAAATAACAATGGGTTATGCTTCTAAAGTATTTCCTTATACTTTGTCCAAGTCAACCCCAAGGTTTGTTTTGGTCATTTCTACACATTTAGAATTCCAAGAGTAACTTTACATATAGTTTACTTGGGAGCCACTTTAGGGCATAGGTTCTGATTTCATATTCTGGATTTATAACTAACTTGCATTAAGGTTCAGCTCAACCTCTGATACAAGAAAGAAAGCAACTTAGTTTTTCCATATTTGTGATCGTAATTTCTTCAGTAAATCATGAAGAATACAACCTGAGCCGAAGCTAACTCTACAGAACAAATGAGCTATCCAAAAACTACTGAACTTGCCCATGCCATGAACTCCTAATCTATAAGGGATAACAGCACCTGCTTTACAAGGCCTGGTGTGTTAATCAATCCTTTACATATGAAGTACTTAGTACCTAGTATTAATTACAGATATTAATTTGTTAAACATTGTATTTGTGTGTGTCTGTGTGTGCATGGGTGCACACGCATGCTACAGCATACTTGTAGCTATCAGTGGAGAACCTATACAAGTTGGATCTTTCCCTCCCACGTGTCTCCTGGGGATCTGACAGACTGTTAAGCTAGACAACAGAAGTCTTTGTACAAGACAGCTTTTGAAAATTCTTGGCAAAGATATTTATTTTAGCACTATTAAGATTTTTTCTTTTACTCTTTTAATAACTTATAATGCATATTATGTTTTTACCTGCACTTCCAGTAAATGGCAGCCTGTTTTATGGTGTACCAGTTGTCCATAAAGGTGTACGGGCAGATAGACATGAGGTCGTTGTAATCTAGTATGACAAAAGATGAACTGAGAAAGCTACTAGCAGACTTAAGTATGCTAATTAAGTAAACAACTATTAATAAGCAGGAAATGATTTCTAACAAAACAATAGAGCTTATGAAACAACGAGGATTCCTCTGAAAAAACTAATAGTTTTGTCAGGTCTACCAGTTTATGGTAACAAAGCAGAGCTAAAAAAGCAGACGGGGCTGAGAACATGGAGTGTATGAGTGGAGTGACAGGAAGCATGTTCAGCATGCCTGTCTAGCATTGCACGATATACACCACTGGAAAACTGGAGCAAGCACTGCTCTGCAGAGATTTTTCCTGTATCGGTGTACAGAAGTCCTCAAAATTTTCTAAATGACCTATTAAAGGCTGATTTTTAAATTTGACATTTGAGAGGTAGTTACACGTGGCCCCACTCACTGGACCATACCTTTGGTTACTCCGACGAACGTAATTATCACCATCAATAGGCTTCCTGTATGTAGTGAGTGCTTCATTAAGTTGTTCCTCAATCAAGTCAACGTATTTTGAATTGTATTCCTGGAAAATAGTATTAAGTCTATATTTTCATAATAACTGTCACTACATTATGTCAGATATTTAGCAAATTTGCGAAGTATAAATATGAGAAAACTAAGTATCTTCACAAGCTTTTAGAAAAAGAAAAGCATGGGTCATGAAGGTAAATGTTCTACCACATCTAAAAGTGTTCTGCCTAATTTTTCCCTCTTTCCAAGTTAGAAAATAATGTTTTTTTTTAAATCATACTTGAATTCTTGTTTCCTTGAAAAAGTTGCTATTTTATTAAATGCTGAAGAGTCAGTATAAATTTAAAAAAGAAAACTGGAATATATAATTTCAGTGTTTTTAATTTAAAACCTTTACCTTACTAATTAAATCAAATCAAAAATAAATTTATTTCATACAAACCCTTGGGAAAAAAAATTTCACTTCAATGTTTTAGACTGAATATATCATACTGCTATCTCTATTACAAAAGTTTTCCATTTCAGGTTGTCAACAAAAATTGGTACATCCAATTTGGAAGGCAATACAGCAGCATTTACTAAAGATTAAATTCTGATTTTTTTGTGGTAATAATAATATTTTTATAATTTAATACAATTTATATACTTTTAGAACTATGAAATACATATCTTTATATATAATTATATGTAATAATATTGAGCAAGTCCCATTTATTTAAAAAATTAGGCTGTACTGGACACACTCTAAATATACATTAATAGCAGGACTGGAACATTACTAAAACAATAAGGTAGTAGCCAGTGAGTTAGTTTTAATGGGGAGAAACAGATGCTGCCAAGTCTGACAGCCAGTTCAGTGTTTAGAGACTACATGGTAAAGGAGATGAATGACTCCTTGAGCTATTCTCTGACTTCACACATGCTTCAGAGCATATGCATGACGTCCATCCCCTTACAACACACACACACACACACACACACAGTTTTAAAAGATGAGGTAGATCTAAATACATTGCTCTGGAAAGTTCTTTTAAGATAAAGTATTAAATGAAAAATTTCAGTTTTATTTACATTTGCAAACTGAATTCACCCCTTTGTATTTTGAATAAAGAATGTGTGTATGTGTGTATGTATGTGTGTATGTATGTATGTATGTATGTATGCTTACAGCTATACACAACCATGGTGGTAATATATTAAACCTCTGAAACTATAAGCTAGCCCCAACTGAATGTTTTCCTTGTAAGAGTTGCTATGGTCATGGTGTCTCTTCATAGCAATAGAAAGTCCAAGATAACATGAATACATTTATTTTTGTCTGTTTTGTAGATAAGGTCTAATGTAGTGTAGATTGGTCTGAATTCCCAAAGGAAAGAGTATACACATTAAATCTTATTATTTAGTAAGAAGTTACCTTGTGCCATTTTTCCAGTTGCTTTGCTACATAACCCCTTTCATTCAGGTAGGAAAATCCTTTTGGAATGGAGAGAAATCTGCAAATTAGAACAACCATAGCTAAACATCAAGTCTAAAAGAGATCTAAATAACCTATAGAATATGCTGAAGAAACAAAGTCTTTGGAATATTCCTGTCTAAGATAAAAAGGTTAACTACAATTTATTAAAATTTCAAACACTAGGACTTCCATTTCTCCCTACAACTGACAGTTGCGCTGGAATGGTTTTTAGATAGACAAGCTGAAGGGCTACCCTGACCACCACTTCACCTGAAAGGAGACAGATCAGCCATCACCCAAATCCATCACGAGGTCTCAAGCCGACAGCACTGTAACCATGCAATTTGTTTATCTACCAGGTACAAAAAAGTCCATGTTTCCCTTTCTTCTCTAAGCATGCTTTCCTCAAAACTCCTGGGTTTCCCCCGCATTCCAGGCTTCCTCCCTCTTTCTCTAATGTTTCACTCCCCACCACATGGCTGCTTATCTGCTAGGCATCTCACCTCCATGCCAGATTACAGTATGGCCTTTTGTCCTACTCTCCTCCACTGTCTTCCTCTGGGCAGCTGTGGAGGTTTTAGTTTGTCTGCCAGGGGTTTTTTCTCTTTTAAACTTTGACAAAATTGTGCTTGACCTTCCAGCTTTTTTTTTCTTTTAAAAGATATTTATTTATTTATTCATTATGTATAGTGTTCTGCTTGCATTCATCCTTGCGTGTCAGCAGAGGGCACCATATCTTATTACAGAGGGTTGGACCTACCATGTGGTTGTTAGGAATTGAACTCTGGACCCCTAGGAAAACAGTGCCCTTAAACTTCAAGCCATCTCTCCAGTTCCCCAATTTTTCTCAATTGCAGATAAATTTTCAATGAATTTGCAAAAAGACTGAACCCAATAAAAATAAAAAAAACTTCATGAAAAGCATGAGACAAATACTGAATACAAGCACACAAAACAAGGAACAGCTCAGTTCTAAATTTAAAATAGATTTGGAGTATTTAGTCAGATTTGGATTTAACATTAATACACATGACTGAGAGGACACAACAAAGAGTATCACCACAAGAACATGTACTTAATCCTTACCTCAGGAGGAGGAGCAAGCCCTTGTCTCCAAGGTGGGATAAGGCTGGTTTCATCTGAATAAGAGCATGAAGATTGGCCTAAAGGGATGACCATCAAGTTAATAAATACACGAAGACAGCATATGCTCTGTTCTAAAATGTTTATGCATACTACACTTTTGTAACACTGCCAATTAAAATGGAAAAAATTATAAAATTCGGTCTAAATGTTTCATTATAACAATACAGTTCAACTTTACCTTGTCTTCACAAGCTTCATCAAGAATATCCAGAGCTTCAGAAGAAATTGTTTTGTTTTTATCATGTAGTTGAGTAACTAGTAACTCAATTCCCCAATTATTGAAGAATTCGACATTAGCTCTCAACAAAACCCTTAAATGTTTTGTTGCATACAATCTGCAGGCCTAAAGAAATAAAGGAACACATTAAAAGTCATCTCAGATATTTACCATTGTTTTGGAAAAGCCGTTGGAATTGAGGGAATGATACAGCCATTCCCTTCTAACTTAGGAGGGTTCTATACAGAGTTCCTCAGAGACACTGAGTTCACTTTTCATTTGGTGAACAACTGGGCACAGGGTCAACCTTGAAGAGTGGTCAATATAACCAATGAGACTCCACTGGAGAAAACTTAATTTTCCCATTGCAAGCAGGTATCAATTGTAGATAGCTTCTTAGTCAGGAGTGGGAGCCATGTCTGAAGTGGGACTCCCCTCTGTATGCTGTGAATATGTTTTATTGCCATTGGCTAAAGAAGCTGCTTTTGGCCAATGGCTTTACAAAATATAGCCAGGCTGGAAAAGATATATAGAAAAAGCAGGTGGAATCAGAGAGATGCCATTTTGCTGCCGAAGGAGACAGACACTGGAGAACCTTACCGGTAAACCACAAGCCTTGTGGCAAAACACAAAACAATAGGAATGGGTTAATTTAAGATGTAAGAGCTAGCTAGAAATATGCCTAAGCTATTGGCCAAACAGTACTACAATTTTAAAAAAAGTTTACTAAAGAGAATATGTGAATGCAATCCTCAACTATCATAAATTATGCATCAAATTTCTTATATTTTGGCAAGTCACAGGGGTCAGCCTATGTGGCGTATGATGGGTCCTGGAAAAACCACTGTATTCACAGAATGTCCCTTGCCAGTAAGTATAACAACTAAAAGTTAAGGCTAACTCAATTTCTTCCCCATATTCTTAGTTCAATGTATAAAGTACTGGAAAGAACTGGTTATAAAACTACAGCTTTATCTCCCATGTTGTACTCACATCAGTAGCTGCCGTGAGGATTTTTGAAAGAATGACTCTAGCTAATCCATCTCGGCTATAGTCTAGGCTAGAAACAGTGAGCTTCAGCAGGTGATCTTGGTTTTTCAAGGAACAAAGATTAAGAAGACTAAAAAAAAAAAAAAAAAAAAAAAAAAAAAAAGAGTATTTATTATAAATTACTGTGTTGATTCATTAATTCAATAAACTTTTCTCCAGTTTAATTGAAATATAACTGAAAAATAGAAAATTATGCATATTCAAAGCAGACAACCTGATTAGATACACAGTTACCTATCAGCTGATACATTCTTTAAAGAACCCATTAGCACAGATGATTAAAATTTTAGGAGATGGTCATGTGAAAACAATTCAGCATACATTTTATTTTGTTTATCAAGACAGGGTTTCTCTGTGTAACAGTCCTGGCTTTCCTGGAACTCACTCTGTAGACCAGGCTAGCCTCGAACTCACTGAGATCCACCTGCCTCTGCCTCCCAAGTGCTGGGATTAAAGGTGTGTGCCACCACCACCTGGCACAACATACATTCTTTAAATCCTGTATCAATAAATATCTATAAGAAAAAGCATTTACCAAACACACGCACACAGACTAAAAAGCATATTGTATATCTGGACTCATTAAAACTCAAGTTTAGGCTTACATTGCAACACAATTAGAGAATGCTCACCACTGAAAGACGCTGCATTTTTCCAACATTTTGACTCCATGAGGATGACAAGAGAGTGTTCCGATGAACAGGAAGTAGTGTTGACTGAGGGTGGTTAGCAAACCATTATTCTGAAGGCTTCTTTCAGGTTTCATCCCAGATGAAGCATTGAGCCACTGAACAATATCTTTCACGAGATCTTCTAAGTACCCCTGCCCATCCTGTAATTAGAAAGTCATCTCTAATAGCCATGAAAATCTTAGTGATGCTAAGTCACTGGTAACAGGATCACCGAGTTTGTGGAGTTTGATCCCTTTGAATTAAAAATAAAAGTTATCTGGAGATCCTCTTTATTTTCATTTCTCCATCTTATCTGAAACCAGGCCATCTAGAGGGTGGGTAATTCCCTAAGGTTTCCTAACTAGGTAGGACTATGTCAGGATTCAAATACAGGTCTAAGCTTATATTTCAAATAGAGCTTATACCAACTAGGGGGGAAAAAGTATACCACATGGGCAGATGTGTTAGCATACACTTTAATTCCAGCACTTTAGGTAGACAGATTGTTGAGTTTGAGGCCAATGTTGCCTACATAGTGAATTCCAGGTAAACAGAGAGAGCTATGTACTCTGACTTTTCTTTAGAAAATGGGAGCTGAAGGGGCGGGGCGGGGGGGAGGGAGAAAGGAAAGGAAAAAAGAAAGTGTGTATTTAAGGGTAGTAGTAGAAGAGAAAAAAGGAGTAGATTCAACAAAAACCATTTTCTGTCAAAGTCTCTAGAAGGCTTACCTCTTCAGACTCAAGAAGAAACTCTGTAAACTGACAGCCGACAACTGTGAGCTGCTTGGACTTGGCAAAGTCTAGATCCAGACTGGCATACAGCTTACTGCTGGGCTTGTAAAAATAAAGAAGTCTACGCACGAACCTAAAATCAAGATGAAATTAGCAGCAAAGTAGGAAACCACAATAATTAAAGAACCTTGAGCAGTTTAGGAAACTTACTAAGCACGTTGGTACATTTCACATTTAAATAAAATATCATTGGGAACCATGTCTGTTAAATAGGAAGTTTGCAGTGAGACCTGGTAGGGAAAGTGCAGTCCTTACCAGGCATGGGCTACATTAAAACCCTCAGCACTCTGGAGTCAAGGGCAGAAAGAGAGTAGCTGAAAGTCGCCAGGACAGGCCACATAGTGGGTTTCAGGTTACCCTCGGCTACATAGCAAGATCATGCCTCAAAAAACCAAAGGAACAAGACTAAAAACAGCCACCACATCCTCAACAGCAAAATTGACATAACACATCTAGACTGGAACGCTGGAGAGATACAAGGAAGCCTCTTACAGATACCAACTTAACTGAATTCATGAATATATTCCAACAACTTTCAATGCTGTGATCACTTAATATAGTTCACTTTAAGTTCTTGCACTACAGTGTAACCTGAAGAAGCAGCTATGCACAGGAGTTACAAAACAAATTTATTATATTATTGTTTTATTCTTTAAGAATATCAAGAGTACTATACTTCTTCATGTCACTGTAACTTGCCTATTCTATATATTTCTCAAAGCCTGATATAAACATTAAGTCGCATACCATTAAGTATGAATACAATATAAGAAATGCTAATGATATGGACTTCTCTGGATAAAAAAGGCCTTTTTATCCAAGGAGATTGGTAACAGTGTTTGCTTATAGTCATGCATGAGTAAAAGCACACAGGTGCAGTAGAGAGCAGCTTCACGTGCCATGAAGTCCTCATGCTTTACAGTGCAGCAGCTTCATGTGCTATGTCATGAAGTCAGCATGCTTTAGAGTGCAGCAGCTTCACATGCTGCATGTGCTATGACATCAGCACGCTTTACAGTACATAAGCGCTGTTAGGAAGAGACAGCTCTCAGAAGATGACTTGTGTGCAAGCACAAGGACTCCAATAAAAATGGATGCCATTTCTTAATGCTGTCCTTGTGTCAGGGTTAGAACCATGGCCTAGATAATACTACCCCAGAGTAAGTAACTTATCATAAAGATCAAAACTGGAAGAAGAATATAAATATCAAGAAAATTAGCTAGTGCATTCTGGTTACAAGACTGCACATAAAATGGATGCATCTTTTAAAAATATCAATGATTATTTTTAGCAGGCATTAACCATAATATAAATTGAAGTTCTTTAAATTTAAATGCACAATAGTTTTTACATACCTGTGCAACTGTTCATCTTTATAGTTTCTTAGATTTACATTTGGCCACTAGAAAAACATGGTATCTTACATTAGAAATGTATATTTGGCAACTCCTAAGCATATAACTATAGTAAATTATAGCAATAAAATGAAAACAGTTTAGCAATCTCCACAAAGTACTCTATCATACCTTAAGAATGGTCCCAATGAGATTCCAATTCCATTCAAGATTTTCTTTGTGTTGAAGAACTTGGCTATCCCTAAGGTTTATTAAAAGAGCTTCCTCTGTATCCTAAAATTAACAGACAATAATAAGGTCAATTAAACAATCTATGCTCACATCAGAAAACTAATTTCTAATTTTAAAAATGAAGGGGGGTATCATTAATGATCTTCAAAAATAATTTTCAAAAAACTAATAAAAAATCCTAAAAAACTAGGGCAGGTAGAAGTTTCAGTTAATAAAGTACTTGCCTTGCAAGCAAGAGCACCTGAGTTCAATCAGCAGAACCTACACATGCTTAGACTGTGACACACACTTGACATCGCTGCACTATGGAAGAAGATGCAAGGGGAATTGTTGGGACTAATGAGTCCTGACCTTCAGCTGCTCTTCCCTCCTAGAACCTTCTAATTAAAGTTACTAGAAGCTGTGCCTAGCTTAGAGAATCAGAGGATGGGATTTTCACCTGTTGGCCATTGACTGCAGGGTATTTAAGCCTACATGGTGCTAATAAAGAGGGACTTTTGGTACCAGTGTTGGAAGGTCTGCGTGTCGGTCTGACTCTGTGTCTGTGTTCTCAACCTCCAGCCCCTTGCCCGAAGCTCGCGAACTGGGGCCTAGGGCACAGAGAGCAGACGGAGGCCACGGTGTGCGTCAGGGAATCTGTATCTGCTGGCCAGCCCAGCTTCCTAGTCTACGCAGTGAGTTTTTGGTTAATGAGAGACCCTATCTCAAAAACAAACAACTCAAGGTACATGGTGTCTTTTGAGAAACAGCACACTGCTGTCCTCTGGCCTCACACAGATATCTGCAACACATACTCTACCCTCACATAGACTAAACCCAGCTCCAGGGTCCCTCTTCAACGTAAAACTAGTAATTTCAAAACCCATATGCTTGAATGAAATTGAAAACCCAAACATGTATAAGTATACTACAATCCAGTTGTTGAGAATTAGGAAACTAAAGTAACATTCACGCCAATACCTTAAGAACAAATATATCTTTCTGAACTCGAAGATACTGATCCCGTTTCTGGTGTGTTGCAATTGCTTTCTGAATGATGTGATCTAAATGAAGGCTATAAGGCTTAGGTCCTCGCTTCTTCATTTCATGGAAGCGTTTTAAACAGTTCAGGGCTGCACTGGCTCGGCTAAAGGAAAGAAAAATCAATACTGTAGCAAGGCTAGCATACTTTTAAATTAATGGCTGCTAAGTTATTTAAACTTACATAAATTCAAGGATAGCAATTACTATGCAAACAGAAACATTTACTGAAGCATGGGAGCATAAGAACAGATCAACACTGCTGATTCACATAAAGAAAAACCCATTTTGGGTTCAAACTTTCACTTACTAATCTTTTCTTCTAAGGTGGTAGGCCCATTTTGTGTATTGGTTTTAGGAATTCCTATGCAGTAATGATGAGATGATTCAATGCACAAGGCATTTGCTTTGCAAGCATTAGGGTACCTGACTTTGGAACCCTAGTACCCACAAAAAGGACTGCACTGCAGTATGCACCTATAACTTTAGAGTCTGAGGTGAGGACAAGCAGATCCCAGGTCTACTTAGCCAGCCTAGCCAGAGGGTGAGCTCCTAGTTCCATGAGAGAGATCCTCTCTTATCACAGGGAAACACCTGGCTTCTACATACATAACAAGTGCACCCCCGACCCCAAACACATACTCACAGGCAGTTACAGAAAGTCAAGAACCCAGTTTTCTTATTCACATTTTAAAGCTTTGCTTTTCACAAGTGTTCTACTTGAAACTGATTTTTATTTACATTAAGTTGCAATAAAACTTCATTGTCCATTAATATAATTTAATATAATATAATTTAGCAACTAAATTGTCTCATCTCGGCATTGACTGATAACCATAATTAGAATCCGTTAAAGTTATTTAATTACTTGTTATATGAAAAAAAAACAATTTTGAAGAATTTGGCAGCAACCAAGTCTCAACCTTAGAACTTTTGGTAAATAGAGTCTAAAACTTTTAGGATGCAGTCAGATTGGCAAATACTTAATCTGTTAGTAAAGAGAAGTTAAGGAGCTAAAAAAAACAATAAAATAAACAAAAACTTAAGAGTACTACTATTACTGTTATTTTAAGCATAATTTTTATTGCCAATTTATTGGCAAAATTAAAGCAAATAATTGATATTTATTGATAGGCCCATTTATAAACATTTGTTTTACTAAAGCTAATTAAACTTTTGAAGAATGTGTAATTTTAAAGAAAAGTTCAGAGCTCCAGAGAGCTAGTGAATTGCATTTTATTTACATTAGCAGGGGATACTGTGCTTGACATATACTAACTTTTTCCAGATCATAAAAGCAAATAAAAACAACAACAACAACAACAACAAACCCTCATAAGTCATACAGTAAAGCCTGCATCTTTGTTCAGAAACATGGAAGGAAATAGGTCAATTTATCATTTATTAACCCTCTGTAGTCTCAAATAAAATTATTAAATATTTTGAGAATCCTAACTTTCCTTCCTTGAGGTTTTCAAAGGTAATTCCCAAGCACAAGCTTTCCATACTGTTTGTTTTCTTTCCGTGTTTAAAGAGAAGATTATCTAGGAAGATACTAAATATATTAAGCATACTTTGCTAAGGCTCTAATACTTACAGTCTCTTTTCCTTGGGAATATCAAAGGATGCAGCCATATTCATAAGGGTTGGCAAGCAGTGCAAATGATGGCTATGTGAATGAGGAAGAATTGTGTTTGCCTAGATGAGATTTTAGAAACAGTTACTTACAGACATAGCATGTAAGACTAATAAAACTCAAGGCTTTTCATAAAATTAACTTATTTTTCACCCACACATACTTAGCATTTTTAATCCCATCCAATTCCATTAAGAATGATAGGTTGGAGCCAGTGAGATGGTTTCACAGGACAGAATATTTGCCATTAAATTTGAGGACCTGAGATTGATCCTAGGACCCACATGGTAGAAAGGACAAACCAACCCCTCCAAAGCTGTACTCTGATCCCCAATGTACCATAGCACAATTGCATGCCCACATGTGTCACACACACACACAATTTAAAATATTTTTAAAATAATGAGAATTTTAAATGACCTAAAGAATTATGTAGCAAAGCATCATATTTGAGAAAAGTACAGAAACAATATCAACCTTCTCAGAAAATGCTGATGCCATATAGCAACACTCTTTAAACAGAAACATTATCTCCTGGTGCAAGGCAAAATTCCACTACCCAACCAGTTTCCTACAAATAAGTACACTTATTAAATGTAAATAAGAAGATATGATAAAAATAGTAAATGTAACTAATACTGTTATCCTTCAGTCTGGTCAGCTTTTATATTTCATGAGAATCACAGAATTCTGAGACTTGAGGGAAAATATTAAATTCATATAAAAAGATTCCTCCATAAAAAGAAATTAGTACTAATATCTTTATAGGAAATGGTATCTTGAGACCTAACATACAGCTTATCTAACGTGAGAATTTGCAGTACTGCTTAGTGCTTTCACAGAAAGGCCAATGAGATTAGAGAAAGTGACTACGTCATTGATAAGAAGACAGATTTTATATAATGCTTAATCCTGTACCTTACATATACAGCTCAGTTACTATGTGGGGAAAAAAAGAGTTGGGGGAAGAAAGGAGGAAACATGCACATTTTTGGTTTTGGAGACAGTGTCTATTATGTAGCCCTGGCTGTTTTGATATTCACTGATATTCATTATGTAGACCAGGTTGGCCTCAAACTCAGGGATCCACATGGCTCTGCTTTCTGAGTGCTGCAATTAAGATCAAGACCAGGTGCTACCACACCCAGCCAGAAACACTTAAAAAAACAAAAACAAACAAAAAATAATTCTGCCAATAAAAGCAAGCCATGGTGAATATGAAAAGGTATATCAAAATAATCACTTCTTCCTAATCAAGTCCAAAGTGATTTTTATTTAGTATTTTATCAGTTGGTAGTGACCTACAAGTACAAATCTTTATAATGTACAATTCTTTCCCTATTCAGTTTACTAAAGAGTATAGAAAAGTGCCCACAGCCTCTAGTTTCTGGTAGTTAGTAAACGTCAGAAAAAAAATCAAGGAGGCCTAGCTGAGGACTCTACCCAAAGAATCTCGTTCTTTAAACCTAAAAGTACTAATTTGCAGACATCAGTGATATTCAGATATTATATTTAAAACTTTTTCACTAAACTTTCTGAAGGTCAATAAGTCACTACAATGTATGGATTACATTCCTTGCAGACATAAAATTCATGGTTTTGTATTTTTTATTTCTTGCTTTCTTCAGTTAGGATGCCTTTCTGAATGCAATCAAGGTTTAAAGGATCAAAATATCAACATTAAAAGAGGTTAAAGAAAAAAAATCAACATTCAGTACTTGTTACATTTATAAAACCAGTTAATACAGACATAGAACATCTCTATCAGGAATCAAGGGCTTTGGCAAAAGGAAAATGTACTGTCTGAACTATCATAAAGTAATGCCATCCAATTAACCAGTTTTATCATTTAAAATCCTACACATTTTAACCACATAACCAGAGGTCATAATACTTACCATATGCAAGAGCTCTCCTAAAAGGATGGTCGCTCTAACTGAGATGTGGTCATCACTGTTCGTTATCACTTCAACCAAGCCCTATGGCGGCAAGAAGAAAGCATCACTGCTGCACAATGGTGCACACAGACATATTTCTGAATTAGATCTGTTTCTCACTCTAACGAATTTTGTTAATGGACAGAATAAAGGTGTCGAAACATTACCTCTAAAAGTCCATTACGAATAAATGCAGAAAGTATCAGTGCCAAGTAATTGTCCATGAGGTCTGGTCTAGAAATAAAAGCATATAAAAAATTTACATGTTCTACATAACATAAAAACAGTAATGGTGGGGGCTGGAGAGATGGCTCAGTGGTTAAGAGCATTGCCTGCTCTTCCAAAGTTCCTGAGTTCAATTCCCGGCAACCACATGGTGGCTCACAACCATCTGTAATGATCTGTAATGAGGTCTGGTGCCCTCTTCTGGCCTGCATACATACACACAGACAGACTATTGTATACATAATAAATAAATAAAATAAATAAATATTTAAAAAAACCAAAACAGTAATAGTAATAAATGAATCATTTTTATATCTATATTCTACCTGGATCTAGCACGATGGGGAAGAATAGTTTTTGCTTCAGCTGCCACAAAGCCATCTGAAAGCCTCCAACTGTCCTGGAACCTTCCTGGATCTAAAAGAGTTAAAATAGGTAGTTACCAGATTATGTAACAGTGAATAAGATGAGTATTGGACTATCAGCTATCCAGGCTACAGAAAACTTCAAGGGGGTTTTAAAAATAATCTGCTTGTGGAGTGGTAGAGACTGTCATGATTGGCAAAGGGGTGGTTACTTGGGCCTGTTATGTGGACATTTCTATAATGTCTGTGCTTGTCAAGTAGTGTGTATGCCTGTGACAGTGGCATATGGGAGTGGAGACAGGCAGATCTGGAGAGCTCAAGGGCCAGCCAGACTAGCTGAAACAATCAGGCCCTGGTTCACTGAGACTCTATCTCAAAGCAATAAGGGAGTGACAGAGGAAGAAACCCCATATGGAGTGAGCATACCTGCACACTCACATGCAACACACACATGGCATAGCAGCTGTAACTTTATGAGTCAGATAATGTCTAACTTTCCGAAAGAAGAGAAAGTGATGTTCAAATTAGTATTTCACCAATTTATCGTTTATTTCCATCAAGTCATTTAAAAGTTCCCATAAGCAACAGATCCCAGTGCAGGTGTTAGTACTCACCTACACTGAGCAGGGCTTCTATGAACTCATCTGTCACAACAGGTAGAGGGAGACGAAATATATCATAGAGCACTTCAAGCAGACCTCGCTAGAAGAGCAAATACAGTTCACTTATTTCTACAAAAGTTTTTTAATGACTTTTAAAAGATCATGTTCAAAGAGAATGACAAAATTAATAAAAACATACCTATCACATTCTATCAAGATTATATTAGGGAACAGATAATTACTAAATATTTAATATGTCAATTTTTTTCCAAGAAAGTGTTTCCTTATCACCATTGTGCAAATCTGAAAACAGATTTCAGTTCTTTCCACGCCCAGGAAGTCAGTAGATGAGCAGGGGTGTGCTCAGTGGCAAACTACTTGCCTACAATGTCCCAAGGTTTGATTCCCAACACCCCAAAAAGGGTCAACAAAGTTGCTCCTTTTGTTCCTTGCTGGAGATGTGTTTGTTTATAAGCACACCTCCCACTTAAAAGGTCTAGTGCATTTTATTTCACATTGTAAGCAAGGAATGCCTAGCCAAGGTTTTCTCACAAGCTTGTTCAGCTACAGGTATGGTTCATTTAAAGAAAACCAACTAGGAGGTAAAACAGAGAAACAAAATTAAAACAAAAACATTTAAGGGAAAAGAGAACTGAAGAGTTAATGTATTTTTTTTCCCCCTCTACATTCAATTTGTTTTTAGCTACTTACTATAAATAAAGGTCTTAATTATAACCATTTATGAAAATATCTAATAAATCAAGACACAAATAACTTAGTTTTAGTGACAGTCACCATCTTGGAAATAAAAACATGGTAACAATGGTATCAAAAATATATAAATTACAAAGCATGACTACATAAATATACATCTACTTTTTGTTACATATATTTCTAGGTTTGATTCTTTAAAATAAAAATGTTCTTCTGTTTCACTTGCATTGTTTTAATAATTTTAACTCAAGTTTTAATAGAATTGTCACTCCCAACAGTATTTTAAATGATCCATATATTACTATTATGTAGTCAAGTGCTGTACAATGCTCTAAACTAAAAGTTACCAGCTTGAGGTAAGTGCAGATGACTGTAGAGACCAGTGGCATTAGACTTTAGTGGAACTGCAATCACAGGTAGCTATGACAGGTGTGCTGGAAGCCCAGCCTGAATCTTCCACAAGAGCAGGGCACAGCTCACTCTTAATAAGAAGCCTTCTCTACAGTCACTAATGTAACTTTTAAGAGTCCAGGCATGTAAGAATTACAGTAACTGTTACTTACCCTTATTTCCATATTTGGTATGCAAAGTACTCCAATTAGGGACTGGATCCCAGAGTTCCCAGGTTTACATAAATTAATAATACCTAAGGAGGATAAAAGTTAAAAAAAATTCTACAATAATATATCATGATATAAAATTTGTGATTATCTTTCAAGTTAAATTATACTACTTGGCTACTCTAATTGATATCATCTAACTAAAGGATACCAAGTATTCTCTGACAATCCCCACCGATTGCAAATTGTCATTAAGTCCATCACCTAAATTCCTCATCAATTTCTATTTCATATCTAGAAACTGATGAACACCAAGGTATATACATGAATACCTCTCTAGAAGTAAGAACATGAGAGAGAAAAACAACAGTATTTTCCCTATCGAATACTCCTCAGACTACAGGAAAAAAAAAAACAAACCCATATGACATTTGTCAAATATATTTCTAAAATCAGTTGAATGCATATATGAAAACAAGTAACATACTCTAAATTCACGGATCAAAGAGTTTAAGTTGCAGAATTTTGAACATACTAAAATTTTATGTCACAAAAGATATGTAAATAGGTGATAAGCAAGCATAAAATGCTCAGTATCATTAATTTTCATGAAATGCAAATTGTATCAGAGAGACCACTACACTAAAATAGTTAACACTGGGGATCACAACAGCAAACACTGAAAAGGATGCAGAGCAACTGAACTCACACCGGCTGATGGCAGTGCACAAGAGAACATTTGTACTGAGCAGCTAACCAGAGTGTGCATGTGCACCTTTTCCAGGATTAAAGAATGCTGGCATCTGTAAGCTTCTTCACAGTACATCACAGAAACTTAAATGGAATGATGGAGACACATAGGGACAGACAGACAAGCAGATAGTGGAGACAGATACAAAATCTACATAGTAAGAATATATGCTAACCACAGCAGTTTTCAAAATTCTTCCAAATGTTTTGTATTAAAATGTTAGGGTAGTCACACAGGACTCTAAAGCTCACTGTCACCACTACAATGGCTAAACAACCATTAACAAAAATTCTTAGAACCAGATATGTTTCAAATTCTGATTTTTTTCTTTCAAACTTCAGAATACCTGCATGTTTGTCATGGGATAACTCAGGTATGGACCCAACATAAAGTCATTTATGCTTCATATATACTTTATATATATATATCCTGAAGACAAATGTTCCTGTGTTAACTGTAACTAATCACATGAGGTCACATGTAAAATTTTCTATTTATGTCACCACTCCAAAAAAAAAAATCTCAGCTATTGAAGCAATTTGGATTTCATATTAAGGATGTTTGATTCGTATGTCCGTATGCATGAATAAGTTATAACTTCTCTTTAGACTTAGAAACAAAGTTCAAGTTAAACATAGTAAGCAGAATTAAGTGCTTAAGTTCTTGAAGAGCACTTCTCACACCTTGAGAAGCCAGAGATTGTGATAAGGGGCATAAACCTTCTTTTCTGCTAACACAGGAGAAAGGCTGTTGACACTTGGGGAAAATCTGTGCTGCTGAAGTTACCATCCCATCAGTTATGTGGAACTTGAAACCTGTCACCGTGTTAGCACTGCAGAACTTTATTTAATTCATAAATACTGCCACAGAACCTAAACACTATTTAGGAAAATGTTTCTGTTCGAAAAATATTTTGAAGGTGGGAACTTGAAATGCTACTATTTTCATCGTTCAACAAAAGGTAGAAAGCATCTAACTTTTAAAGTTTCTAGTCACAAGTCAATATATAATGGCATTGGGAGAAAGTCACTTAGTAAGAACGTATGAGGTGAATTTTAAACAGAGACTGACAACAATAGTCTAGAAGGAAGGTCGAAGAGTGAGCAGTTAGGTCATCTTGGTAGTTAAAGCACAGTGCAATCAATATGTTTCGTAAAAACAAAAACAGCACTGACAGTGGTTAAGCTGGAGATAACAGAGGACACTCAATGGCAGAAAACAGCATCATTCTCCTTAGCAGGAGGACCTAAGCTGTGTCTGTTAAAGAGGACCTGGGAGCTAGGATGCACTGCTCTATACTTTCAGCCTTGAGGGACCTCAATGATCACATGCCAGAAACCCAGTCCCCAAATGCACACTGATGGTTTCTGAGAGGTGACTGGGGATTAGATGAGGTCATCCTAACAAAGCCCCAAAACTAACTCTACGAGAGCAAAGTCTGGAGCTTGCAGTCTGTCATTTTCGCCATATGAGGTTAATGCCAGGTTCTTGAACATTTCAGCTTCCAGAAGTAAAAACTATATAAATCTTAATTTTAAAATAAATCACATACTTGTTAGCATTTAGTTTTGGGAATAAAAAATAAATTAGAATAAGTATGAAAATTATTATTATTTACTCTTACATTCACACACAGCCTTTCAGCTGTCCATGAAGGTAAGCACAACAGATAAGGCAAGGTTTTCACTGAGGTACTAAGATGGCAGAAGCACACTAGACACACTAGCGAAAGCCCAGTGGCTAGGATAAACATTTGTATAGAAAAGATATTTGTAAGATAGGGTTACTTAGTACACAGCAGTATTAAAGGAATTTTCTTTGTTCTGCTTATGCTAACGTTCCTTTACAAGCTCTCTTTGCAGGAATACTGTGAACCCAAGAAGGTGATCATTGCCAGAAAATAAAGTCAATGGCCATATTACTTTATGAAAAAATATTTTTTACTTCAGAGAATGAGGAAACATGTATAACCCGATATTAAAGAACTCTGGTGAGCTGGTTATGAGGCTCAGGAATAGAGCTCTTGCTTATCAGGCACAAAGCCCTGGGTTCAAAACAAGTAACAACAATGTTTGAGACTCCTAACACCCTGCCTAACATACCTACTACTTATGACATTACTAAACGATTTTAAGCAAGAAGCTTCAGCAATACATGATACATGAGTTTTGTCTTTTACTTTGGGAGTCTTCTTCAGGAATGTAGATCATGCTGGATTTTTCTTAAAATGTCCAGGTAATCAATAGCACAGTCTTGCAAGTATAATGAATGTGTATATACAGAACGGAATATGCTACTTATTATAAACTTTCTTCATTGTGTTTTAATCATTTTGTGTAAATCTCCTTGGTTATAATACCATAAATGTAAAACTACATTTGTATTTAAATTAGATGCTACAACAATTAAACATTTGAAAAACCAATTAAGGTCTATTCTTTGACGTCACTGAGCAACATACAGAACCTACCTGCCCATGAGCGGAATGTCGCAATGATTCCCATTTTACTGGCTAGAAATCGTGCCTCTCTGTCTTCTCTGTTGGAGGGTGGGGATAGGGAATTAGTAAAGACACAAGAGAAAAAAAGGAGGTGAGTTTCATTAAAGTATTTATGTTTGAAATCAAAACAAGATGTTTAAAAAAGAGCAGATTACTCTACAATTAGACAACTATTAGTATAAATTGATTTTCAATTTTCAATTGACAATATGATCTCAGAGCTCAGGAGACAGACAGGAGAACTGCTGTAGGTTCAAGGTCAGACTGGGCTACACAGCAGTTTCCTGGCTAGTCAGAGATAACACAGAAAGGCACAAATAAATTAATGAATAAAAATAAAATCTACACCATGATTTATAACTAAGTTAGAAATCTTGATCCTTCTGAAAACTGCTCTTTGCTGGGCTTCAACTGAGCACGAGAGCACAGCCAGCTGAATGAGCATCTGTGCAGCAAGGATGCTCCAGAAGCAAGAGCCCACGCCCACCACAGAAGCTTGTCAACCAGCATTCTCTTCCGCTTTTCTACACAGCAGGCCCAGTAATCTGCAGTCATCAAACAATTACTAAATCAAAGGAATCCAGTGCTGTATCAATGTGAAGATCACGAATTAACATTTAAATTTCTCAAAGCCTTCCTTTAGTGTATACTATGTAACTCAGAGAGTACAACGTAAACCCTGAGATAGGACATTCACGTATACTCCCACTCCCTAGCACTGTACACTATCAGTGTAACCATAGCACTTAATATAAGTACACAGACACCACACGCCCTAGCAGAAACTCATGGTACTTACTTGAGCTGTCCTTCAGCTGTATCTGGACTGTGTCTGTAGTGGAAATCAGTATAGGGTGCTAAAATTCGCTAATTAGAAAAGGAAATAGAAACAGAAGCAATTTTTATTATAAAAGGCATTCTTTCTATAACACAAAATTAATTTCATTCCTCTGTGTCTTTAAGAGGATTAGCTGTTTTAGTTATTTAATCTTCAAATTCATTTTAAAAATGTAGCGTGATTTTAGGTACATTAACTGAATTTTTAGTTCATAAATTAAGGTATAATATGCATCTATGAAACAAAGCAGACACAGGTATAAATGTGTTTCTCGGTTGGGTTGGCAGTCATCTTCCTTCAGCACCCAATATGATTACCAAATACACCCGTTTCCATTGACTATTGAGAAACCAAGTGTCAAAGGTTCTTTTGAAGTCACATGTCTTTTTGTTGGTTTCTTCTTCTCCTCAAGTTGTTCTTGAGTTTATGAAATCTGGATTTAGCAGTCTTATGATGGAGTGTCTAACAACTTATTTTCTTTTACATTCTATTTGAAAAATGTAGTTAAATCTAGAAGCTAAATTTTAGTCATTGTTTCTGTGGATCCTTGCTTTCTGCTAATCTTCTCTCTCCTCCCTAAGGATTGAACTGTTGTTGTGTTGATGTTCTGTGTCCCGGATGCCGCTCACCCTCTCTGTGATTTACTCTGGTTATTTTCAGTTTCCTATTGACATCTCCTTGTCCACAATAAAATTGGAATTTCACAGAATCCTGACTTCTAGATCTATTTTTCACACTAGAAATTTCATTTGACTCATTTTGTATGTCTAATTATAGGACAAAAGTTACCATATTTTCACTTACAGTTGCTTTCCAGAACAAATTAAGTATGGTTTACTTAAACTCTTTTCTATTTGGATTATGCCTAAGCAAGTACTAAGAATTTTTTTCTTTTGAGTTTTCAGTAATGTGATTTTTTTTTGTAGAATAGAAATCATGTATGCTGGGAGCTGAACTGTCTGTCCAAGCACATACACTTTTCCACCATATTTTCTGATATAGCCTCCCACTGAACCTAGAGATCATTGTTTACGCTAGTCCACAAGGTACTGTGCCCCTGGGACCCATCTGTCTCCGGCACATTTCACCATATCCAGTTGTTCATCGGGTGTTGCAGATGCCAACTTCGGTCCCTGTGCTTGTACCAAGCACTTCATACATTGAGCCAGCCAGTCCATGACTAGACAACTCTAAATGAATGTTCACAGTCATTTTATAGAAGATCTACCTGATGTTATCTCCCACTAGAGGTGGTTGATCTTTTCTTTTATGCAGATAAATGAAAGCAGCTAATCATTCTACTCCAAGGCAGTTATACTGCAATTCCAGTAACACTAGGTCTATCTGTTTGTTCTGACATCCTAGTATGTTCTGCCAGTGCTTTCAACAGAACGTAGGTATTTTTACTCCTTAGCAATGAGAATGGGGTTTTAAAAGATTCCTTTCTATTATTTTTCACTATGTGTGCGTGTTGTGACTTCATGTGCATGAGTGTGGGTGTCCACAGAGGCCAAGGAGGCAGGTGTCCCTGGAGCTGGAGTTACAAGAGCTGTTTGCTGACACTCAAACTGGGACCCTGGAAGAGCGGATGGCTCTAACCATGGAACCACCTTTCCAGTCAAAAGGATTGGATTTTTTTCTTCTTCTTCTTTTTAAAACAAAACCAAAAAAACCCCCCAAAAAACAAAAAAAAACAAGGTCTCATTATGTAGCCTTGCTTAATCTGGAATTCACTATGTAGAACAGGGTGGTCTAGAACTCAGAAAATTATGCTTGCCTCTGTCTCCCAAGTACTGGGATTAAAGGCAATACACCATCCCAAGAACGATATTTTAAAGACAATATTTTGCATGTTAAACTGAGACCTTTATTCCAATAACTTTGAGAATCTGGTAAAAGTCAAGAACAGATTAGTTACAAATTATCCAGTTTGTTACTTTAGCACACCCACCAAAAGTTCTTGAGTTTTCTGATCTCAAGTAGAGTATATGTGAATTTCCCCTTCAAATATACCCTGAGTAGGAAACTGCCTAGGAAAAAGTAAACACTTCCATGATAACTTGTATAAATTCACTACAAATGAATATCAGGGTAAACTAAAAACATAGTGAGCCACTCATCTATTTTTAACAGGAGGAAGATGATGTCTGGTAGCAGAGATAAGGGTACTATCGGTAGTTCTTTATAGAAAAGAAAAGGCATTGATTTAAAATGAAAACAAAATGATATGATGAATAAAAAGATTACATTCTCCTAACTTAATCCATGATAAAGACACAGTGATGAAGACAGAGGACAGTGATAGCCAGCCAAGAAAGCTGGCATGTACTACACAGGAAGAACTATGCAACATACTTATGTAGAGCAGAAAAAAAGAGGAAATGCATATAGCTAAATGTAAACTTGGATGGATGAAAAGTACTACAGTTATTATTGTTAAGATTTGTTATTTAGAACACTGAAATTTCAAAATATTTTTTAACTCTGAAAACCATGGCCTTCATTTTACCTATGAAAAATATAAGTAGATGTCTTCGTAGTATGATTGAGCATCTTTTGGGTATATGCCCAAGAGGAGAATTGCTCCATCCTGAGGTAGGTTGATTCCCAATTTTCTGAGAAACGGTCATGCTGATAGCCAAAGGTTGTACAAGTGTGCATTCTCACCAGCAATGGATGAGTGTTCCCCTTACTCTACATCCTCTCTAGCATAAGCTATCATTAGTGCTCTTGATTTTAGCCATTCTGACAGGATTAAGATGGTATCTGAGAACTGTTTAATTTCCCTGATGGTTAAGGATATTGAACATTTCCTTAAGTGTCTTTCAGCCATTTGAGATTCTTCTGTTGAGAATTCTGTTTATTTCTGTATCCCACTTCTTAATTGGGTTATTTGGAATTTTGATGTCTAATATCTTGAGTTCTTTATATATTTTGAAGATCAGTCCTTTGTCTGATGTGGGTTGGTGAAGATCTTTTCCCATTCAGTAGGCTGCCTTTTTGTCTTATTGTCTTTGTCCTTTGCCTTACAGAAGCTTCTCAGTTTCAGGAGGTCCCATTTATTTATTGTTGCTCTCAGTGTCTGTGCTACTGTGGTTATATTTAGGAAATGATCTCCTGTGCCCATGCATTGGGGGATACTTCACACTTTCTCTTCAATCAAGTTCAGTGTAGCTGGATTTATATTGAGGTCTTTAATCCATTTGAACTTGAGTTTTGTGCATGGGGATAGATATAGATCTATTTTCATTCTTCTATATGTTGACATCCAGCTATGCCAGCACCATTTGTTGAAGATGTTTTCTTTTTTACATTGTAAAATTTTAGCTTTGGTGTCAAAAATCAAATGTTCATCAGTGTGTGGACTAATATCTGGGTCTTCAATATGAATCCAATGGTCAATTTCTCTGTTTTTATGCTAATACCAAGTTGTTTTCATTACTGTAGCTCTGTAATAGAGCTTGATGTAAGGTATGGTGATGCCTCTGGAAGTTCCTTTATTGTACAGAACTGTTTTGGCTATCCTCGGTTTTTAATTTTTCCATATGAAGTTGAATATTGTTATTTCAAGGTCTGTGAAGAATTGTCTTGGAATTTTGATGGGAATTGTATTGAATCTACAGATTGCTTTTGGTAGAATTGCCATTTTTATGTTGATCCTACCTATCCAAGAGCATGGGAGATCGTTCCATTTTCTGGTATCTTCAATTTCTTTCTTCAAAGACCAAAGTTCTTGTCAAATAGATCTTTCACTTCTTTGGTTAGTGTTACCCGAAGACATTTTATGTTATTTGTGGCTATTGTGAAAGGTGATTTTTCTCTGATTTCTTTCTCAGCTTTGTTATCATTTGTACAAAGGAGGTTACTGATTTTTTTTGAGTTGATCTTGTATCCTGCCACATCACTGAAGGTATTTATCAGTTGTAGGAGTTCTCTGGTAGAGTTTTTGGGGTCATTTATATATACTATCTTATCATCTGCAAATAACAAAAGTTTGACTTTTTCCTTCCTAATTTGAATCCTGTTGATCTCCTTTTATTGTCTTATTGCTATACCTAGAACGTCAAGAACTATGCTGACAAGATATGGAGAGAGTGGACAGCCTTGTTCAACTATGTTCATAGCAGCATTGTTTGTAATAGCCAGAACCTGCAAACAACCCAGATGCCCCTCAGCTAAAGAATGGATAAAGAAAATGTGGCATACTTACATGTTAGAGTACTCTCAGCAATAAAAAGCAATGACATCTTGAATTGTACATGCAAATGGGTGGAACTAGAAAACACCATCCTGAGTGATATAACCCAGACCCAAAAAGATGCGCTATGTACTCACTCATAAGTGGATACTAGCTATAAACAAAAGATATTGAGCCTATAGTTCATGAATCTAGAGAAGCTAAGTAACAAGGTGAACCCTAAGAAAAATATATATATAAAACCACCTGGAAAGTTGAAATAGACAAGATCACCTGACAAAATTGGGAACATGGAGGTAGGGGGAGAAGGCTGGATGGAAGGGGAAAAGGAGAGGAGAAGGGGAGGGGCAAGGAGAACTTGAGGGAACAGGATAGTCGAGATAGAGTAAGGACAGAGATGAGAGCAAGGAAAGAGATCCATTATTAATTGAGAGAGCCATTATTGGGTTAGCAAAGAAACCTACCTGGCTCTAGAGAAATTTCCAGGAATCCACAAGGATGACCCCAGCTAAGACCCTAAGCAATAGAGAGGGGGCCTGAACTGGCCTTGCCCTGTAGTCAAACTGATGAATACTTTAAATATCACCACAGAACCTTCATCCAGCAACTGATGGAAAGAGAGGCAGAGACCTAGTGGAGCACTGCAGTGAGCTCCCAAAGTCCAGCTGAAGAGTGGGAGTGAGAATATGAGCAAAGAGGTCCAGACCATGGTGGAGACATGCGCTGAAACAGTCTACCTGAGCTAACGGGAGCTCACCAACTCTAGCCAGACTGGGAAGGAACAAACATAGGACCAAACTAGTCCCTCTGAATGTGGTTGACAGTTGTATGGCTGGGGCAGACTGAGGGGCCACTGGCAGTGGCACCAGGATTTATCCCTACTGCTTGTACTGGCTTTTTGGGAACCTATTCTCTTTGTATGGATACCTTGCTCAGCCTAGGTATAATAGGGAGGGCCTTGGACCTTCCCCAAAAAATGTGCCTTACCCTGGCTGAGGAGTGGATGGGAGGGTAAGTGGAGGAAAGGGAGGAGGCGAAGGAGTGGGGAACTTGGATTTGTATGTATAATGAAAAAAGATAGTTTAATTTAAAAAAAAGAAAAATTTAAGTCAAGAAAAACTAAATAACTTGCCTAAAGCCACAAAGTTAGCAAGATCATGCGATAAATTCACACCTAATATACTATATTCTTGAGGGAACTATATTCTCATCATCTAACAGAACCTGTAAAGCCTAAAGTCGACCCTCTCAGGCTTTGTGTCACTGGGGTGACATCTTATTAAGGGAAAAAAATGTTTATGGCTGCAAGCATAAAATATAAGAATTTATTTAAAAATATATCATAGTCTTCACAGGTTATTTTCATTTACATAAAGGTTTGCTAGTTTGCTTTATAATGTATAGAATTTAAAAAGCCTATGCTAATACCTTGAGTCATCTCTTCTCTTTAAATAAAAACATCTTCAATTTTTAATAGTAATTATTCAACTTGATAAAAATTAAAGCTAAGTATTCTATGAAAGATCAGTAATACCCATTGGCATAGGACTCCAATGAATAATACATTTAAAAATCACTAAGAGACTATTATGTTTATTACATTTGTTAGTAATGATAGTCTGATGAAGTTTCATCATCTGTAACGTTCTAAAAATAGTCCCAATGGCAAGAATGCTGGTGCTGACTACAGTCCACCTACATGGCAAGCTGAGGTGGGAGTCTACGATCTGGAGACCATCTCAGGGATCATAGTAAGACCAGATCACATGAAAGAGAGGTGGGGGAGGGGAGAGGAAACATCCTAATAAAATCAGAACCACAACATTTTAAGGCTCCTACCCTAAAATGGTAAGGATAATTAGAAAATGGTAAGCATTCTAAATCTCATTTAAATTCTTGACTTAAATTTATTTTAGATGCTATCTTCAACAAACAATAATGTACTACATTCAAAACCAACTCTTAAGATCTAACTTGTGATAGCTGCTCTGTCCAGTATCGTCTCACTAGGAGCCCTGTTTGGCCTCCAACTCCCATTTCTCCTACTCTGCCTCATGAATGCTAGGATTATAGTCAGGGCTGCCATCCTCAGTTAATAACACCTTATCATAAGAAGTATATAGTAACCTCAGTAATTTAGATATAAAACTTCCACCTGAATTAGTAAATATTTTACATTCATATTTTTAAAAGATACATTAATTACAGATAGTGTCAAAGTGTTTTTCCCCTTTTGTATTATTAATTTAGGATGTGTACAAGTGTGTGCACATATGCTTATGATGTGAGCATAGGTATACATATGCCATGGTGTGCCCACGGAGGTTGGAGGACACCTTTTGGGAGTCTCTTCTCTCTTCCACCTTATTTCTGAGGAAGAATTCTTCTTGCTGATTTTTTGCCCCTGAGTTTCCTACAGGAGCTTCCAGGCAGATCTGGGATCACAAAATTGAATCATGTCCAGCTTTTACGTGGTCCCAAGACCAAACTCAAGCTGTCAAATTACATGTTAAAGAGTTTTCCCTCTGAACCATCTCTTCAGTCCCCAAAGTGGTTCTTATATTAAAAAATTTTTGTATTGTTTAATGAATAAACAGAACATAATTAGCAGAAAATAGACAATATTAACATAGTGAATTTCTTATTAGAAGGTGTCTTAGTATAAACTTTACTCATCCTTTAGTTTGCTCAGGAAACTTCTTAGGGCTAATACAAAATGAACTATTTTGCATGTTGCTGAAATACTGATAACATTTTTAATTTATTACTAATCAAATAACTATACAAAATGAGAATAAACCAAATGAACACAGGTTAGATAATTAATGTAGCACTTGAGTCTATAATCTCAAAATTTCAAAGTAAGGTTATGTATTTAAACTTATATATTTTGGGCTAGAGAGATGGCTCAGGGGTTAAGACCATTGGCTGCTCTTCCAAAGGACCCAAGTTCGATTCCCAGCACCCACATGGTACCTTACAAGCATCTGAAACTCCATTTCTTGGGGTTCCGACGCCCTCTTCTAGCCTCTGTGGGCTCTGTACACATATGGTGCACAGACATTCACCAAGGTAAAACCCTGACACCCATTAATTATTTTTAAGAATTGTATTTTAAATTAGAAACACTAAAAGTGCCTACCTCTAATTCTACATCAGCTCGCACATACTGTCGGGTCTTTGGATGATTAAGAAGGTGCAAAATTGTAGTAATGAGGGCCTCATTTATTCGACTTAATTGGCAATCAATCACATTTTTCAGGATGGTGTTTAGTCCGCCTCGAAGGGCTACCACCTCGGGGTTCTGAAGTGCTAAAATGAAAGAAAAACTAATTATATTCATAGTATTAAGTATTTAAAACCTACACTTTTACTAAAATCTTAAGTTTCCTTTTGGATTTGGAAACTTTCTTAGTACCTATATTTACAAGTAAAAGATTTCACTTAAGAGTCATTTACTATCTTTTTCCCAAGCCTGATTTTTAAAATGTCTTTGAACAATTTTGTCATATTCTTCAGACTTACTTTACTTAGTATTTTTCTTCAATTTCAGAGTACATTTTACTGTGGAGACACTAGCCCTTTAGTGATTTTTTTTCAAATATTTTATAGTATTTGTAATTTTAAAATTTGCTTCAAATAGTGTATATCATTTACTTTTATCAAAAAAAAAAAACCACAGACATAAAATCATACATCCACACAGACCCCTTTGTAACTTTAAGATAAACTTCTCTCTTACTTTGAAGACCATGACTGCTCCTCACATGTAGTTTCTGCTTTTTGTTGTGGACCTTGTTTTGGAAACAGTGCCTAAAAGTCAGCACAGAGCTCAGACAGTCTCACACGCACTATTCTGTCTGTGTACTGAGTGTCTATCACCATGTGGGTCAGACATGGATGCATCTTTATGACTTACGTTTCATCTGTTTCAATCTGTCATGAAATTGGAATTCACTGAGATAATAAACTCAATTTTCCCCACAAATATTTTACTAATTATCCCATCATGTTTCTCTAATTATACCTATTCTCTTTTTAGAGACAGTGTTGCTATATTTGCAAGCTGGTTTTGAATTTGGTGTCTTACTAGCTCTGGCTCCCAAGGCTGAGATGACAGGGATATGTTGTCATGTCCAGTAGGGTTTTTATTCTTAATGATATGCCAATGTGTTTTTCAAAATATGATCAGTAACTTTTTTTTTAAAGGTTTTTTTCTCTTAAAAAATGAGTGAAGTTAATAGTTTTAAAAATAATATGAGGGGGCTGGAGAGATGGCTCAGAGGTTAAGAGCACTGACTGCTCTTCCAAAGGTCCTGAGTTCAATTCCCAGCAACCACATGGTGGCTCACAACCACCTGTAATGAGATCTGGTGCCCTCTTCTGGCCTGCAGGCATATATGCAGACAGAACACTGTACACATAATAAAAAAATCTTTAAAACAAAACAAAAAACAAAATAATATGAAAAGAAAGTTTCCTTTCTCCTAAATTTTTTTTTCACAATGTTTCTAGAGCTTCTTCTGTCATGTTTGTTCTGGACTTTAGAGTTGGGTTTTCTCCTGTTTTCTAAAATTAGGTAAAATCACACAGGACCACAGTGCAGATTTCAATGGTATGGGTCAGTAATATCTGAACAGTTACACCCACGCCCAAATCTGCTTGATGTAGAACTTAACTACGTTAGAAGGTCCAATGTACTTCCTCCCGTGTCATCACTGTCTTCATTATCTCTCTTTATTACAAGTTAGCTGTACCTTCTTAAACCCCAATCTGACACACTCAAAAGCATCTTCTCCACACAAATCACCATATTTCCTATATATTTCTTTTGTTTATTCTACTGTGATTATTTCTGAAATATATCAAATTTAAATTTTCACAATTCCACATAGATCACTTCTTCACTTGATTCAGTTTTCCGATATATATTTATAGTGACAACTAGCAGCTTTCCAATATTTAAACTTCATTCATTACTTTATCCAAAATATGGTTAAGCATTTTAAACAATGTTTACTAATTGTGTTGTTTCAAAAAATAAGGTACAAAGTAACTAAGAAAGATAATGTATGTCCACCTCTAGCTTTGAGTCTTCAGTGGTAGAGTGGCTCTTCGTTTGTAACTTAAACTTTATTAATTTATTTATTATCCCAAGCAGAAATATGACCGCCACAATTTGTACTTTTGGCAATAGAAAAAAAACTCATTATCTTCTTGATACTTAAAATTATATTCCACTGATAACAAATGAAATTGAACTTTTAAAGTTTTTAAAGTAGGTATTTAGGGATTATTTCTGTTTACTATTTTACTTTATACTTGTTATTTTGCTTGTTTGATCTGCCAACAATCTTTTTTTGTTTTTGGTTCCTTAACGTAAACTCTATTGCTACCACCCATGTACAATAATTCACAACCGACTTTCCTCATGTCCAGATAAATATACATTCATGTTTCTACTCTCCCTTTTTTCGCTCTAATCTCTGATCTGTAATACAAAGGGTTTTATTAGGATTAATTTTTTGCACTGTAAACTATTACTTTAAACCATATCAAGACATAGTATCATCAATGTCAGAAGGTTACACGAGTAGATTTCATTACTACTGGATTGAAGACAATCAAATTTTATAATAAATTTGAAAATTTACACAATAATAATATGAATTTTGAATTGTCTACTTTCCAATAAGAAGTAAACATTTTCTTATTTTTGTAGCACTTTTCTTCTAAGGACATTAGGTAATATTATATGTACTTTATAAAACATTTCATTACTTCAAGAAAATTCTGACCTAGTTCACAGATAATGGCAATGCATGCCCGGACCATTCTGTCTCTTTCTTGAAGGCCATCATTTCCAACTGCAATTAGTGAGTTGGCCACAGAACTAGGAAACAAGGAAGCATTCACAGTAATCATCTGTAACAGAGAAGAATCAGAAGGTAAGTCATTTACATTGAAAATTTTATTTTATTCAGATGGAGATAGTTCAGGCACAAAATTCTCGTAAGATCAAGGCACCAATTTTAACATTTAGCTTTGTATGGACATCCTAAAGGATTGTTTTAACTATAAAGATTGCTATTATTATAACTAACAGCAAATATTAACAGTAGTTCCTATGGAAATGGTCCTGATTCTTTTCTAATAATTTAAAACTAAATTAATTACTAAACAAGATTATTTCTAAGATTCTAGGTCTCTCCAGAATAGGAGTGGCATCTTACACAGCTCCTCGGTGTCCACAATGTCGCCCAGTGGACACACACCTGTGCTGCTCCATCATCACCATGTCCCTGACACTTACCTCCATTCCTCCCGCCTGATCAAACTTATTTGAACTTCATCCAGTCAAAACTCTTTAGCTGTCACTACCTGTTGCTATGCCAAAAGGTAGCCTGACTAATTCAGAATCTTTTCTTGATGTGTAAAAAATTCTGAGGTAAATCATATGTATATATACCTTGCAATAAAACTTGGGGTAAACCTAAATCAAAAGATGAACAGTCAATAACATTAACTACAATTCTGGAAATATGTCAAGACCGTTTATGTTTGGTTTAAAAAGCAGGAAGAAAATAAAGCAGGTGGCAAACTACTGTTTAATACAGACTATGTGGTAAATCAACTATTTCAAAGTTAACACCCTTGGGAAGGAAAAGAAGAGAAGTTTTGTTCTGACAGAGAGAAAAGTAACTTTTCCTGATGTTACTGGAGTTAGAAACCTGTTAGAAGAATTAAAATTTGTGTTCTGATACAGGATACAAGATGACTAGAGAAAGACACTCAGGTAAGGTTATGAGGACCAAGGAAACCATCTGTGCTGGTCAGTCTGGCTGTAACACAGGTAGCTTATGTCATGTAAGCAGCAATAAGTAATACTACACGGTTCAACTGAAATTAAAGAACTCAATTTCACAATCATAAGATAAACATTTCCAATCACTAGACTCTAAGTAAGGTGTCCCAGTTGTTCTTAATCAATTCTTCCCACTAACCAAATAAAGGAGGATAAAGGTAGTGAGGTAGAAGAAAATGATCTTCCCGGGGAGAAAAACCTCATATCTTATATTTTAATTTTTGCTGGTATGCTATACATAGCTCTGGTGTTCGTAAGAGAACTTCTAGGAAAGAACTGGAAGATGGATCAGGAGTTACCAGTACAGCTACTCTTCTGGAGGACCCAAACTCATTCCCCAAGACCAACTCTGGGGAATCCATCACCTCTGGCTTCTGTACCTGCAACCATGTGCACATAGCATTTGCCCTCTATACATATATATATATATATATATATATATATATATATATATATATATATATATAATTTTAAAAATTAAAAACATTTAAAGAATTATCTAGAAATAAATTTCATGTGATATATTTCTAAAAGAGCTAAGATAATTTAGTTTTCCAAATTAAACAGACTACTAAGTAATAAAGTATATTTTCTTTGCCAAGTCAATCCTCTTTTTGAGTGAGATTGCTTACATGGAAAATGAAGATGTAAACAATGAAATTGTGCCAACAATTTCAAATACAGAAAGAAATTCTACCTAAAATCTTATATGGCTACTAAAAACATTCTTTATCTATTAAATAGATTATGGACCAAATACATAAAATTAAATTTTATAAATAGAAATTATGGTTTATATTTTCCAGGGAGATGCAAGTGAAGAAACTCTCAGAGTCAATGAGATCGAAGGATGCTTTCCTCACTTATTTGTCTAACCTCAATAAAGGAAAAGTCCTACAATGTCTGATACTTTGTGGCCACTATTTATAGCCATCTTTTCTGGCACGAACAGACACATAAAGCAAGGAGCAAGCCTAGACAATAAATCCACACAACTGACACAAAGCAGATACACACAGTGATCTTAGAAAAAAAGGTAAAATTTGTGTTGTGACTGGAAGGTGAACGGAGGGTGGAAAGAGGAGGAAATGAGAAGCAAGCAGTAATTGTGGTAATGGTGGTATTTTGCATACTACATGTATGGTGTCATAAGATGACAGCTTAGATAGAAATGTTTGGCAGGACCAAAGTAGGCAGGTTGTACTTAACACCTATTAGTCAATGTAGTTTTGGAAATCTGGACACTGAGTTCTCATTCTGGCTTTCCCACTATCTAGTGTTATAGTATAATGAGGGCATCTAATTCCAACAAATGAAATCTTACAGGTACAAAGAACAGAAAACGACAGTATAAATTCCTATTAATATTAATAGTATTAATCCCCGATAGTATTAATTCTTATTTTATGAATAAAGACATTCCATATGAATATAGCAAAGATAAGCTAGCATGGCAAGAAGCAGAATATATAGTATTATGTATGTGTACATTTGAAGGGGTATGTATATGTGTACAGGTCCCACTATGTGGAAACCAGAGGTCAATGTTGGATGTTTTCCTCAGTTACTGTTCATCTTATGATTTGAGACAGGGTCTCTCACTGAACCTGGAGCCCAGTGATTCAGTTAAACTGGCTGGGCAAGAACCCCAGGGATCTGTCTTACCCTTTCTGCAGCACTGGGATTATGCCATATTCACATTTTTACTAGAGATATGAACTCTGGTCCTAATGCTTATGCAGCAAGGATTTTATTAATTGAGCCATCATCTTGCCAACCCTAGTAGAATTTAAATGAAAAGGAGAGCAGGAACAGACTATGCAGAAAACATGTACAACAAAACCAGAAAGAAATACCAGATGAAAAGAGCAAAAAAAAAAAAAAAAAAAAAGATCAGAGACACTGAAGAAAAAGGTCGAATAAATGAGGTATGTAAATGAGAAGAAAAGATAATTACTCAGACTTTTTATGTGCCTTCACACATGTTTGAAAACCTAGCTTCTTTAGCTTTAGGGTAGCTTAACCCATGACTAATTATGGAGTATGTCAGTTACTTTTCTTCTAATATTTTACTTAAAACAAAAGTTTCAAAGCCTATCCTTGTGGCAATTTGAAAGGAAATGACCGCACTAGGAGTGGCACTATAAGGAGGTGTGACTTTGTTGGAGTAGGTGTGGCCTTGCTAGAGAAAGTATGTCACTGTGGGAGTGGGCTTTGAGGTGTCCTATGCTCAAGTTAAACCTAGTGGCAATTTAAGTTTTGTTGCCTGTGAATTAAGATGCAGAATTCCCAGATGCTTCTCCAGCACCATGTCTGTCTGCATGCTGCAATGTACCACAAACCTCTGAAACTGTGAGCCACCCCAATTAAATGTTTCTTTTATAAGAATTGTCATGGTCATGGTGTCTCTTCACAGCAATAGAAACACTGACTAAGACACGCTCCAATATCACTTTCATTGGAATTTCAATCTTCTTTAAAAAAAACTCGTCCATTTCCTTATTTCTTACTATGTTTAAAAAAAAAAGAGGGAAAGGAGAAAACAGTATACTAATTCTGTAATCTAGCATCTGAAACATGCAATAAATTTAAAGACAAGGAAAAGAAGACATAGCTAATAAATTCAATTATTGAAAAATTTTATGTGTATGTAAGTGAATGTAGTGGTAAACACCTGCATTTCCAGCATTAGGGAGGCTGAGGCAGGAGAATAAAGAGCTTGAGGCCACTCTGGGCTCCAAAATGTAGTTTGTTCAGCTAGAGCTACATGGCAAGACCCAGTTTTAAAATACCAGTAATAACAGGACTAGATATCTTCCCATTCGGAAACATATCCTGCATTAGTTTTATGAATTAGTTTCCCTCAAAGGAAAAGAAATGATTGTCTTAGGATGTGTCCCAACCAAATTTACTTTCTTGACCATCACATCAACAACTGAAAGTAAAATCTGTGAGGGAATCTCAGAAGCTTTGTGCATTGTCTTGAATCAAATCCTTCACTCATCTTAAACTGTGGCGTTGTATACAGCAAAGCTATCTGCTGAAATTGTTTATCACACGTTCCCATGTGTGAGAAGGTCCTTCTGTATTTGTGTTGCTTTCATTGGTTAAATAAAGAAACTGCCTTGGCCTTTTGATAGGGCAGTATTTAGATAGGTGGGAAGACAGAACTGAATGCTGGGAGGAGGAGGGCAGACAGGAAGAGCTGCCATGAAGTCGCCAGGTCAGAGATGTGAATCTTTCCTGGTAAGTCACAACCTCGTCGTGATACACAGATTAACGGAAATGGGTTAGATCTGGATGTGAGAGTGGGCCAAGAAGAGGCTAGATATAATGGGCCAGGTAGTAATTAAATTAATACAATTTCTGTGTGGTTATTTTGGGAGTTAAGCTAGCCAGGCAGTGGGATGCAGCCCGCTCCTCCATACTACACCCATGGGTTGTGTACAAACTTATCTTGAAAGCAGTAACTTCCTGTTTGTGATATTTTATACTAGTAGCTAGAAGAAGTACACATTAAGGGATGACAAAGCAGTAATAACACTTACATGCCCACTATGGACAAAAATACTTCTCAGCATAATCATTTTCTAAGAAGCTATCAAATCACATAGACTAATTACACAAATAATCATGCTTATTATGTTTAACAGATTTACTAACCTCATAACAAAATTTAAATGTTTAATGAAAATTCATTCTTTAAATTTTAATAAAAATATTCTCTAATCAACTAGATATGGAAGCACTCATTTGCCTTTGTGCTCTCACACGTGGTGCGTACCTTTCTGACTAGGCGAAGTGCTTGTGTCCTCTCCACCTCATTGCTCTGCTGGATGTCGATGCACCTATATAGTACAAAACATCAGTCACTGAGAAATCCCACGTAACAATACCTTACAGAATGTTGGCTCCAATTTACCTTCACAATCCAATACAGTGAATTAAACCTTCAAAAAAAAAATTGTACTATATGCTTTCCCAGTAACAGCCAATACTTAATTATATAGATCTAGTGATAAATGTTACCAGAAACATCGGTTAAAATATCAAGGGAAAATGAGGTGATATATCTATAAATAAAGATATCACAACAGATGCACAGAGCAAAGTATCAGAGATATACTGAAAAATTTTACCTACCTGATAAAAAATTACAGTAATGTATATAAATTATATAGGAAAATATTTCCACCTTGTTCTAGTTTGTTTTAATCAAGGTTTAAATTGTATCTATAATAACTGTCTTATTCAATGTTAAAAATCCTATTTTAGCATAGTGGTGCATCTTTATCCCAGCACTTGGGTAGCAGAGGTAGATGGTTCTCTTGTGAGTTCAAGGCCAGCTTGGTCTACAAAGCAAGTTCCAGGACAGCCAGAGCTATATAGTGAGAGCCTGTCTCAAAACAAAACAACAAAAATTCTATTTTACTAAAGAATTTGCATCCAGAATTCTCTTTAAAAACATTTGATCCAGTATCACTTCAACAAAATTACTTTTCAAATATTTACATTAGGGAGTTGAGTATTTTACCAAATATTTTATAGGTAGGTAAATTATTATTCAAAGCCATTTTTGTTTTGTCTAAAGATAATTAAAAAGTAAGTGAGGGAGAGCTAGATTTTCTGCTTATTCAAGTTCAGCAATACAACATACGCAGGCACACACATATACACATGCAGACGAGATTTATATTATTGGCTATTAACTTGGATTATAACCAATTCTCCTGCCAAAATCAACCATAAAGACTAAAAAACTTACTTTGGACAACTACTTCTAAAAGGGAAATGGAGAATAACCCTGGAAAAATAAGCACCTGAACTCAAGAACATTCCAATTCAATAAGGTTCTCAGCAGTGTAACAAAGGATGCTAAAAGTATTGGAAGAAATAAGAGTCATCATTCGCCATTAATGCTTATGTACATAGGAAGCACAATATAATCTGCAAACTAGAAGAACTATAAACTGAATTTGCCAAGATCGCTACGGAAGAAGACAATATGCCCTATTTTCTATATCTTAGTGGCTAAAAACAGTAAAAAAAAATTTTAATCATTGATGTCATTACAAAATCTAAGCCGTATATGTTGGTGCATGTCTGTAACCCCAGCACTCAAGAGATTGGGGCAAGAGAACCCTAAGTCTGAAGTCAGCCTGGAATATGTATTGAGACCATGTCAAAACAAAACAACATAAACAAACATACACACACATTCAAAGAAACAACCACACAACTATAGTAAATACAAAGAGAGCTCACAAACCAAGTCAAGGTCTCTGAAGTATTATATTAGTGCCATATCTTTAAAAAATTCATACAGCAATATCTCTCAAGGCTAGACACACATGCATCTTGTTCCAACATTTCTATTTCTACACCCGTTTGTAAGAAATGAGAGCCTCACAGAGTTGCACAAAAATTTCAGGGCATCCTCCTTCAACTGTGTTCTAATCTTAAAACCAAATACTACATAGCAAAAATAAATTTAAAAGACAAAAAGTATATCAACATGGAAGAACCTTACAAATAATCAGAAAAGAATAACTGATGTATACTTAGATATATTAATTATATATATTAATATAGAATGTGAAATGCAAGGACAGGGAAACTATTCTATAAGGAGAAAACTATTTTACAATTGCTTAGAGATATAATGGAGAATTCCTGTTATGCTACAAATGCCCTTAGTCTAACATGATCATATATGTTTGCAAAAACTGTCACACTTTACACCAAAAGAATCTATACACATTTGATACTATACTAAAACTGAACAAAAAACTTTAAAAACATACAAAACATAAGCAATTCTTGGAAACTTACCTAGCTATTAAATAGTCCACTTTCAATTTTAGCACCTTCTGTAGAATAATGGAATCCTGGATGAGATAGCGCAGCGCTCGCAGCCCTGCTGCTCTCACTTCTTTTGCTTCATTTAATAAAGCTAAGCGCAAACTGCATGAAAACAAACAAAAAAGTTCATTATTACATGAGTTTCAAAGACATACAAAATTTCAGAAGAGTTTACTTAGCCCTCATCTGAAATGCATAGGAAGAAAAGTATTTCTGATTCTTGGTATTTTTAAACTGGACTACTTTCAAGTCCAAAAGTTGAGTATTTTTTATCTGTAATTCTAGAACGCTAATCTTTTTGAACACTTAAAATAACTAACAAAGTCTCAGACTTTGGAGCAATCCAGATTTTTTCAGACTTTTAGGTATTCACCCACATCAAGTTCTTCCCCAGTTGAGGATATCCCAAACTTTCGGTTATGTAAGATTAATTCTATAAAAACAAACAAACAAAAAACTACTCCAAAGTAAAGAGTTTCACTTGGTAATGTTGTTAACCTGTGTTTGTTCCAGTCTCAATAATCTAGTCAATGTTGAGTTTTAATCATGTTCTGGCACATTGTGTAACTACAAGAAGAAATCACATAGAGTCTTTCCAAAGTGTATCTTTAGATATGTTTCTGCCATGTATCCTTTGTTTCTATGCTTCCACAAATCCCAAAGGATTGATTTAAATTAATAACAAACTCTTTAACAGTAGCAAACACACATCACTAGTAATCTTAACTCTTAAGAATGTCAAAAAGCAGTAATGATTAATAACCTATTACCATACAACAAACTTGTAAGAGGCACGCACATACTTTCATAGGTAAAATCTAGATTTATTGATTTGTATTATTCCTGGGAAGAGTCAGAAAAATTCAGTCTGCAGATTTAATATTTAATTTTAACCTTTAGAGAAGTCTGGGTATTTTTGAACAGCAATTTCAGTTCTTTATATCCAGCAACCACAAAAGCTCAACTAAGGCTCATGACATAACAAAGTCACTGAAGACCCAGTATTTCTCTTCTGGCCAACCATCAACTCTACAGAAATAAGCATGTGATGCTGTTTATCCTACCTTTTATTTAAATTGTTACAATGGAAATTACTAAAATAAGGGAGGAAGACTGAACTAAACTTACCAAATTATGATGTCTTCATAATTAAAGCCCAGTTTTTCTTCACTATGGCCAATATCACAAAGAAGCTGTTAGAAGAAACACAAAAATACCTTGCATATAAATTTAGATTTATATATTTATATGTACAATGTAAGGCTTAAAATAGGGAATTCTTCTTTAATAAATTTGTAAAAAAAACCTATCTTTTTACATACAAAAATGTGCTGCATTATTTCCACCATCTTACTTTTATTAACCACAATTTTAGATTTAACTCTTTTTCCCTTTTTGAATTACTGTCTCTTATTCTGTTTCTCTTCCCCAATGTATCACTTACTTATCATTCTCAGTGGCTGCAACTGTCTTTCCAAGCATTACTGGTTCCTCTAATGTATGATTCTTTACCACATCCTCAATGCTGGAAGCTCACATTACATTGACTTTATTTACTCTTAACCCTCATGTCCCGTAAGTTTTTTTTTTAATCTTCAAAATGCATAAGATATCAATACTATTAACTGATGATTGTCTCAATCCATACATAATCAATAATTTATATTAACACCCATATTCATTCACCCTTCATTATTCTTCTGTAATGCCACATTTTTTTCCTCATTGGTCAAAAGCTATTGTTAATGTTGACACTGTTTGCTGGTGTTAGACTAGATTTTTGCCTAGATTAGTAGTTAACAGTTCTCCATGTTTGTATTTGTCTGGAAATGATTTTATTTTCACTTTTGACGGTACATTTTGGTGACTATATTGAATTTTAGTTTAGCTGCTACTTCTTCCTAACATTTCAAGCCACTTGGTTGTTAAGTCTTGCTGTCTGCTCTTTGGAAACATGTCTTTTTAACTCAGAATCTTTTAAAGATTTTTTTTCTCATCATTGGTCTTCAGCAGTCTTACTCTATTCCACTGTGGTTTCCTTTGTATCTATCTTGAAATAAAACTTTGCAGGCTGGAAAGATGGGTCAGTGGTTAAGAGCACTAGCTGTTCTTCCAGAGGACCTGGGTTCAATTCCCAGCAACCACATGTCAGGTCTCTCCTTCCAGCACTTGGTTCCTAGGACTGAGCTCAAGCCTTTAGGCTTGGCAGCAATGCCTTTACCCACTGAGTCATCTCATTAATTCCAAGCCCTTGAGATCTTTTTGTCTCAGCCTTCAAAGCAGCTGGGATTACAGACTGCACCACCAAGCCTAAGTCTTAGAAGGGAATTTATAGCCGGGCGGTGGTGGCGCACGCCTTTAATCCCAGCACTCGGGAGGCAGAGGCAGGCGGATCTCTGTGAGTTCGAGACCAGCCTGGTCTACAGAGCTAGTTCCAGGACAGGCTCCAAAGCCACAGAGAACCCCTGTCTCGAAAAACCAAAAAAAAAAAAAAAAAAGAAGGGAATTTATATATACACACAACACATATAGACAAATATATATAAAAAAGAGATTTATATCTTAAACTCGTGTTTTAGACCAGGCTGGCCTTGGAACTCACAGAGATTCGCCAGTCTCTGCCTCCCAAGAACTGGGATTAAAAGTGTGTGCCGCAATCACCTGGCTAGTTTGTTTAATTCTTATATAAATAAACCATATACATAAACATATTCACACATTGTTTGTTACCAGAAAAGGTCAGTGCCTTCTAATCACAACCTCTGGTAAAATGGTAGAGTGCTTGAGAGGGGGAAGGAGATAAATGAGAAAAGGATTTCTCTTTTTACTGTAAAATTTCTAAACCATTTTCACATTTTATAATACACACACACACTAAAAGTTTAAGTGAATAAAGTTATAAAATAGCAAATTATATACACATATATAATAAATATATAAAATAGCAAATAAAGATACTTTCAGAGCATTCTCATCTTTAGAAGACAGGTCTCTAGATTGTGAACATGTTGCCTGTCTTAAAAATAGAACACTGAGGTTATATTCATCATCAGTCTGCTATACACACTGTTCTATCTAGTGATGTCAGAGGGAAAGTATGGTGTGTGGCAGTCACATGATGAAAAGATCACACCACAAGCTCCTTCTCTTAAAAGTCTGGTACAGGATAGATGTTGGGGTAAAGAAAAGTTGGAGAGTAGAAACTCGCAGAATACTTCATCTGTCTGAAAACCTTAGTTTAAAGGGTTAGTACCCTCTAGCTTGCAATAAGAGCTAAAACGCAGAGAGAAAGTGTGTGTGTGTGTGTGTTCTAATGTAAAGAGAATATCCACTAGCTCTAGAATTATAATTACTATCTTTTTATTTTCTTAGCCAATCAAGCCATTCTTAAGAGACTTTTGAAAACCTCTAAATTAGACTAAGAACATATACATACAGCCTTTATAAGATATGCCAGCTCAATACATACTTTTACACCTAACTCTCTAACAATATGGATTAGAAGCTTACTATTACAGTTAAATTCAGTATATGCTTGTGCTTGGTAAACAAGTGAATTTTATTAACAAAATCCACACGCACTTACTTGGAAGAGCACTTGTTCTTAAATAGGGGCATTTTATCTCCTGGGAACATTTGGTTTTCCTGGGGACCTTTTTTCTTATCACTCAGGTGTGTTAAGTAAATATTTCTGCTATATAGTAGGCAGAGCCAGAAACAAGGCTTAGCCTTTCTCCAAAATAATTACCTGCTAAGTCAAGAGAGCTAACACTGAAAAACCCTGATTAACAGCCTACAATTCAACTATTAAACAGGCTTATCTTCTTGGAGTTAACGAAAAAGTAGCAAACAGGTAAACATTAAAATCCAAATAAAATGAGTCCCAAGTTGCCATACATTGTGCTACAGAGCTATCTCACAAGCTCAGTGCTCTGCATCTGAAGACATTAATATTCTGTGAATTTCCCCAGGATTGCTTTGATACTTACTTACTTGTTGGACTGTAAATTTTGAACTAAAGTTTCATGCTTCTCCTATATTATTAAATAGTCACAGTAAATTTTATCATGTTTAAGTTAATGAGTTTATTTATGAGGCAGTGCTTTAGACCTAACTCTGAACTTCTTCCTGTAGACATTTTCTACCCAGTCTGACTACCTGGTCTCCCAATCCACAAGGGCCTGAAGACAGGCAATAATAAGTTAGCACAAAAAGGTAAAAGTTACTTTTAAAATATGGTTTAAAAATACAAAACACACACACTTGGGCCTTCATCACAGAAATCACTATACAGTGGTGAAATTCCCACACGTTGAGAGGAGGAAAAACAAAGCACAGGAGAATTAGGAAAAAGAGAGGAGAGAAGAATGGAGCAGAAGGGAAGGACAGGGATTGTGGGTAGGGGACAGCCCAAAGACGGTAAGGAAAGAGAGAAGATCATTTGAGAATACAATCTAAGATGCACAGACCAAGTAGAGAAAAAAACTAATGAAGTGAGACGAAGCCAGAAAGAATGAGAGGAAGGAGAATAAAGAAACTAACACCCACACACCAATGCCTGGACCTGCACAGAAAACAAAAAACAAAAAACAAAAAACACAGGAGCAGAGAAAGGAGAAACAGTACTGCCCTAAAAGTGAAAGGCTAAATCAACCCCACTCCAGAAGTCCTATCCAGTACCACCCAAGGACTGGCAGTTGGCTGTCACAGTTGGATATTAATACTAGAAACATAGCTAGCAGGAACTGAGACATGTCTAAGTATAAAATATTCATTTACTTATGAAGATGCGGTATAAACAGTCAAATGATATTTATGTCTGATACGTCAAACAGCAATCATCTGGAAAAGTACAGTGCAAACTACAAAATGAAGTTCACGTGCCTCTTTTAAGTGCTCACATTGATCCCCACTAGACAACACTCTTCTGCTTTGGGACTAAGCTGGCTCCAGAGTGTTGGCAAGAACAGGCACAGCCATCCTTACAACTATCCCTAGTTTCCAAAACATACTGGGACAGGTAGAGCAACACACTGAGGTGTCCAATGCCAGTTATGACAGCATTCCTAAGCCTAATAAATTGTTTTTAATCGTTTAACTTAGGCAAGTGGGCTTATCTGAGTCATGTAAAGATCAGCAAAATAAAACTGATATTTAGTAAAAGGGAATAAAACCAGAAAATGCATTCCACTTGAGCTCGAATTTAGGTACAAATTGTGAGAATAAATAATCAGGGTAAGTAAGTGAAAGAAAATACAAACAGGTCTCTGAGAACTACGTTTGTTTCTAAATACTTAACAAATTAATATTGTCACCAACATACTATGCCAATAAAAGACTGGATTATAGGCTTCCTAGTGATTCGTTTCATTTCTATTTTGTTTTCTGAGCCTACCGAACTTTCTACAATACGAACATACTCCTATTATTTAAATGCATTTGCTAGCAAAGCATGGTGATGTGTGACTGCAGCTCCACTCCCTCAGGGAGAGGGCAGGTGCCCAGAGGTTCTGGGATCAGCATAGACAACAGTAAACTCAGAAATTTAAAACAGGACGAAATCAATGAGAAAAATTAGAAAACCACAAGCAAATAATTCAGTAACTCAGTAAGTTAGTATTCAAAATTTCTTCTTAATGATCAATAGGAAATGTTTATCGAGTCAAGAAAAAGAATATAACAGTATAGTTTCAAGCTGCTTACCTTAGTGAAGTTATTCAAATGGCCCAGCTTTCTCATATTTGATACACCTTGTAATTTGGCCACATTTTGGAGAATCTCTCTTAAGTTATCAGAAGGATCTGGTAAAAAATGCAAAACAATTTAATGTAAGTTTTTGTTTTTGTTTTTTTTTTTGATTTTTCGAGACAGGATTTCTCCGTAACTTTTGGTTCCTGTCCTGGAACTAGCTCTTGTAGACCAGGCAGGCCTCGAACTCACAGAGATCCGCCTGCCTCTGCCTCCTGAGTTTTGGGATTAAAGGCGTGCGCCACCACCGCCTGGCTAATGTAAGTTTAAGAATATTAACGTAATCAAACAGAAAACAAGGTGTGTCAAACCTCCACAAAGTTGGTTCTCAGTTTATAGTCTAACCCTTCACCCTGAAATCCATGCATTTAGTTAACTTCAAAGTTCAATTCCCTTCATGTTCCCACTGCACTCATATATACTTATTGTCCAACACTGTGTATCACCTGGAATTATTCAACCACAAAATCATAAATCTCAACATAAAAACTTTCATTTTTAGTTATTAGATGGCAACAGAGATCAAGTATACTGTCCAGCTTTAATTAGCCCAAAACATAAGATTTAGGGTATAGGTTTCACAACTCTTGACATATGCAATAGAGAACAATGATTCCTGAAAAATGAGAAGCAGCCACGCAAGCCCTACTTGCTAACTGCCTTAAGTGTTTCCCAGGCACTGTAACAGGGAGGGAAAATCTAGGCAAACTGAGTTAAGCTAAAAGTCTAGAGACCATGAATTACTAGAGAAAGACACTACCCCGAAAAAGAACTCTGAAGATCTGGTAAAGGAGCTTGTGGGACAGCCAGCAGAACAAGGAGGAAAGAAGCCATGGATCAGGAGCAAACCTGGAGGAAGAATATCCTTCCTTACAGCCAGGTTAAAAAGCACTATATGACATGAAGTGAGCATTACCAATTTAATAAAAACAGCAAGTCAAATTTCAAGATTTCAAGCAGAGGGAACATAAAGAAAATAGACAAAGACATATCATAATTAAACTGCTCAATACTGTTGAAACAGGACCAGCAAGATGGCTCAGCAGGTAATCAAGCCTGATGACCTCAGTTTGATCTCCCACTGCCACGGAAAGGTGGGAGAAAACGAACTTCACAAACTTGTCTTCTTACCTCCACATGTGTGTTGTGGCATGTACACCTAAGTGCACACACAATATTAAATTCCACTGAAAGTCTAAGAGTAGAAAAACTTATCATAGTTCATTTGCTTTACAAGAGCAGGCCAAAGCCCATGTACAGTTCTGAAGTAGTTTATCAATCTCTCAAAACAACACAAAATTTCTCAAGCTATTAATAATTTTAACATTTTGTTTTAAATAAAAAAACAGAATCTTTAAAATCACATTATAATTTTAGTTTAGAAGCCACTGTAACTTCATTTGAGATTTTAAAAAAGAACTCAACTACTTGCTGTAATTAGTGTTTTCCTTACCAAATGAAACTGTCCTGCTCTACATTTCGTTTCTAGTCTACCTCCCTTCACTGTACTATTTGGTGTTGGCCATGACAGTGCTGATACCCCAAGAAGCACGGCACCAAAACTAATTCCCTTTCCTTTGATGCTGAAACCTGCTAAAACCATCCCCTTCATTTCTACCTTCATCTCTTACAAATTCAATTTAGTTTTAAGTGGGTTGGCAATGGACTGTATTAATGACTTACACATCAACCTTAAAAGTAAAACGAAAGTCTACCATTAAGAGAGATCAGATCCTTTACAAAAAAATGATAAAGGCCTCATGTAGGTCACTACTGCTACTCTGTAATATTGCTTTGTTGTTCTAAATTGTATCTATAATGAATAAGGGATGAAAACATGTTAATCATTTAACAATGTTTGAGAAGATCACAAAAATTCCTAACAACCTTTAAGATAAGATAATTTAGAACCTCTGGAGCTTGCAGAGACAAAGAGGAAAGTCCATAAAAATGTTAGGAACCAAAGAATTCCTCAAGTGACAAGTGGTTAGTTACTCCTCTCTAAATAACTCTCAGGATTAAGACTTAGAAGGACTACTTTAGAGAGGCATTACAAACTTCCTAAGTACAATTTGCTGTTAAGAGTGGAATCTTCTCCCAGTTCACTCATCAACAGGAATCAACTAAAAGCTCCTTTTTCTCAGGTTCTATCTCAGGCACTAGGAACACAGCAAGTACAAAAGCCAGGTCTCTGTTCCCACAGAAAAGGGAAAAAGGCTGCATTCAACAGGGCCTCAACGTATAGAAGAAATGCAGTCTCTTTGTAAATAGTTGCTGAAAACATAGTTCCTCTAAACAGCGTGTTACTTCCCAGGCCAACTAAAAACAGTAAGAAGGCCTTTTCAGGTCCTGAGATAGTAACACTCACGTGCTACAATGTTGCAATCAGAGAACTCTAACTTCTATTGGGTCAAAGATCCCCTGGTAATGAGATGAGAGATTCTAGTTTCTTCTTTCCCTATTAGCCTGGGGTTTGGTAAACTTTTTCTGAACAAGTCTCAGATAAATGTCAAAGTAGACTTTGTAGATCATAAAGTTTCTTGATAGGTAAGTAAGTAAATAAATAAATAAAACAGTTTTGTGTTTTAAATCCAAACTGTCATGAAACAGAAACACTGGGTAAGAGTCTTAAAAACCAAAATAAGGTCAGAGTAAATTTAGCGGAGTTTGAATGAGGCCCCCTTCCCTTTATATCCTCCCATGGTGGAGAAACAGAACTAGACAAATGACCCTCTCACTATCCCTTCAGGAGGGGGCCATCCTCATGACCTAAGTACCTTCCCAGGGTTCAACTTCCTAACTGCAGCAGGGCACTAGGATTTCAACATACAAATCTCAGGTGGATATACACATTTCATTCACTGGATTGTATCTCAGGATGACAGACTTAGGGTAAAGGCGATAGTTTCGTTCTGCCATCTTGGTGGTTAACTCCTATAATCCCAGAGGTATATCAAAAGGATCAGGAATTCAAAGTCTGTCTTGGCCACACTGGCAAAGAAAGTGAGAGGATTATATATTGACTAAAAAAAATTAATACAGATTATATGTTCCATGGCTTTGAAGGCAACAACATAACTGCATGCCCATGCCTGTTTTGTTTTTTTATGCACTTACAAACGATGTAATCTTGGTTAAATCACTTAACTTCAAAGAAATGCATTTTTTATCTACAGTAGAAAATAGTAACAGCTACTCCATTAATACTAACTGTAATTAAAAGTTATTTGCTTAGCAATAACTATTTTTATGAACCAAGCATGTGAAAATTATGTGGTTAGCCCAAGCAAATGTTTCATTCATGTCTTTTTAAATTAATAGATTTTATTACAGAGTACTTTGATGCATTAATTTCATGATCCAAGATCTGCTCATATTAAAATAGAAACAATTACCTTTCAGAGTTATACTAGTGATTATATAGCCTATATAGAAAAAGTAAAATCACAATGCTGTATGAGTATTAGGAAATTATATGTTCTTTTTCTATTTAGTGTGAATGATTTGAAATCATTTAATAAGCAAAGAATATTTGCTTCCATGAATATAGTAATTATATGAATAAATCTAATCTAAAAGTTGTTATGTAATAAAATCCCAAAAATCTCAAAGAAATATATGTATTTGAAGAGTAAATAATAAATTGTTATAAATTTCATGGTTCTCAATAGGATAAGTGAACATACCCCAGTGCTGTCATTAACTGTATCCTTGACTATACTGAACAGCATCAAGAATACTTGAAAGAGTCAATTCTTAACCTACTACCCCACAGATAACTTTGCCTTTGATTTCTCAACGTTCTTTTTCCCTAAATTCACTATTCTGGAGCTGTTACACGCACTAAAGCATTATCTGTATATACTCTGCTTCTAATGTTTCCAATCCAAAATGAGACTAAGAGACCAGGTGAACATTTACATAAGACAGGATTTTAGAAAGGCTTTCAAGTCTCACAAGGTCAATAACATATTTAGAACTATATCAAGGGCCAAGTACAGTCTTGACCACATAGTGGGTTTTCAAGAATTATTTTCTGTATAACAGAACAGCTGAGCATGGTAACTCATTATTGTAAACTGCAATACATGGTAGGCTAAGGCAGGACTGCTGGCTTGCCTGGGCTACAGAGACCCTGCTGAAAGAGAGGGAAAGCTAAGACAAGGAAAGGAATGTCAAAAGGGAGAACACATGAAAGGAGGAAAGGAAAGAGGAAATAGGAATTAATTAACTATTTTTGATAAAACAAGGTTGTTGTGGGGAAAGTAATCATGGCAGGGGTGAAAAGGTTAACCAGTATTTATATTTCTGCTCATACATTAATTCTACTAAGGACTGCATGTTTTACTCCTTCTGGTAGCCCCATGAAGCAAGCCAGTAAAAGCACAGGGATGTGGAGAGTAACGTATAAATAAGAAAGGTAACACAAGAGTGCACAAGGTAGCAAGACCTAAGAAAGCTTTAGAGTCTCCCAGTATCTCTAATGCTCAAGGCGCCATGCAGAGCTCTACACATTCATGGGCTCCTTCTTATTAAATTATTAGTAAGATGTTTTCGCAAGGGTTGGAGGCTGACCAGAATCCTAAAGCAATTTTCTAATTATATCTTCTTTTATCTCCTCAATCCATAGTTATTCAGAAACAGCAAATATTTTGGTTAATTACAGACCAAGCTTGTTTACAATGGCTTTAAAAAGGCAGGAAGAGTTAGATGCAAACGGAATGGTTCTAGTCAATTAAGACACTTCCCACCACACAGAAAACTTTCTCCTAAAAGCTTAAATTCACTTATTCATTTACCTGATCGCTCACCCTCAAATGACCAGAGTTGCACTATTTGCACCTTTTCAAATTTCCTGACAACTATTCCTTCTTTTTATTTCACCATTACATTTCAACTGCTGTACCTCATACATAAATGATGGCAGAAGTAACAAAAATCTAATCTTAATTTATCCCTACGGTAACAGCATGTTCATATGTTTTCAATATTACCCATGATCCTGGGGACAAACTTAAATGACTAAAGGCATACTGCAGCTTCTCTGGAATTACCTTTACGAGGAGAGAGGCAAAACCATTCCTCCCACTGTGAAGACAATGATAAGCATCAGATATGCAGAACTTCTTCAAACCATATCTCTAACAGATTCTGCGATTCTAACAATTATTAATTTCAGAGAGTTATATAATTTAGTAAAGAAATGATCTATCTCAATGATAGCACCATGGAAGACTTCTAATGTAGCTAAACTACATCAGGTATGGAAAGTCAGAACTTGCCAGATATACCTAAGTTTATCTTTGGACAGAGAAGTAGAAAATTTATTATACTATTTTGCCAAAATCTGATACTAATTCCAAACATTTATCCTTTGTAATTTTGATATGTTTCTTCTGGTCATCAGCATTTAGAATGCGGAATAACCTTGCACACTGAAAGTGGTGTTTTTGCTCAAGCAACACTAGCAGTAATAACCTTTGAATTTCGGGCACGTTATAAACAGTGATGGAAATGGGTCAGAAACCCTACCATCACAACTGCAGGTAAATTGGCTTATTTGGTTACAGTGTTTCTAAATACTTGATTGGGAGCCAAATTAAAAATAAATTACATAAATACTGGTTCCATGCATATGGAGTTTGTAAGTGGCCACATTTGCTTTCCAAGTAAAAGTTAAGAGACTGAAAATCCAATAATCTCACTTGGATTCCTAAGAGAAGTAAGGGCATAAGGCGAGCGGTCATCATGCACCCCCAAGACCAGAGACAGCTTCATGATTAGAGGGAGTCACACATCTTAACTGGGATTTAAAAAACAACAACAAAAACAACTTATGATTTGAGAAGCAGTTCAAGTAGGAAAATATAAACTGTATTTGATGAACTGAAGATTATATAAACAAAACTGAGTTTAAAAGAAAGAAGGGATATATGAGGAGGTTTAGAGGGAGAAAGGGAAAGGGGGAAAGATACAATCTCAAAAAAAAAAGAATACCACAAAAGGCTGAAGAGATGACTCAGCAGGTAGGAGTACTTCAAGAAGTTCTGTCCAGTTCCCAAAACTCAATATGTTGGTTCACTGCTCTCTGTAACTCCAGTCCTACAGGATCCAACTTCCTCTTCTGGGCTCCACAGGCACCAGGTACACATATGGTGTACAGACATACATGGAGGTAAAACATCCATACACAAAAAAAAATAAATAATTTTTTTAAAATACCACAGGAAGCCAGGCTTGGCTGGCACATACCTGTTAATTATAGCACTTGGAAGACAGAGGAATGAGGATTGATTGCCATTCAGAGGTCAGTCTAAGTCACATAGTGGCTTCAAGGCCAGCTTGAGTTACACACTAAGAAACAATCTAGAAAGAAAGCTTTATCAAAAACAAAAACATCTCATCTCAAAAAACAAGCAAGTAACAAATAAGAAAAATACCTAAAAATATGTATTGGTATCTCTAGCTCCTCAAAATTTTAATAAGTGCATATATTGCCATAAATAAATTCATAAAAAATTAAAATGCATCAAGCTCTGTTTCCTGGACTAGCTACTGGTTTCTGGTTTCATTGGTGGGTGGAACAATGAATGAAGATTCACCAATCTACATGCTGATGGTAAGTAGTTAAAAACAAGAATTAAAGGATATTCTGTTAGATAGATAGATAGATAGATAGATAGATAGATAGATAGATAGATACCAGTGACTACTAGTCTCTATTTACAGTACACAGGAATGCACCACTCAAAATTGACTTTTCACAATCTGGCATTTATATAACAAAGAAAAAGGAAAAAAAAACTGGAAGATTCCTGGTCAGAACTGGGAATGTCAAAATATAAGAATTTACAGTAGAAACAGAAACTAATCTTATGATTAGTTATGAGAGCTGCTGTGTGTACGTTAAAAGGGAACAATAAAAGTAATAATACTACTTCAAAGTTCATCAATGTTCTAAATTAAGAGCTAACAAAATATAAAATATAATTGCCCCAACACAGAAAAAGTTTCACATTTTCAGAAATGTAATGGGCCTTATTTGCTTAAATTTGCCAAATGTATTTTTTTTTAATAGCAATCCTAGGAATACAAAAAGAAAAGACTAAAATTTTTGCCTGTTTTCTACCCTCAGAATACCACATTCCTGGGCCTTTTGAGTTGGCTGAATTGGCAGCTGCCAAGCAAGCATGAGGACCTTACTTGATCTCCAGTACTCATCTACATACAAGCCAGGTGTGGCAGATGTGCCTGTAATTCCAGAGCTTAAGGGCAGGAAGAAGACAAGGGAACTCTGGAACCCACTAACCAGTTAGCCTAGGAGGACAGAGAAGAAACCTTGTCTCAAAATATAAGGAAGAAAGATACCCAATGTTCATCTTGGAAGTAACACACTTCAAAGTAACAAAGACACTCATAGTAATATGTACATAAGCAACACACACACACATAAGCCTAGCCTGTCTTTAACTCAGCATAAAGATAGTTACCTAACCTAAAAAACTAGAGCCAAGCCGGGTGGTGGTGGCACACGCCTTTAATCCCAGCACTCGGGAGGCAGAGGCAGGCGGATCTCTGTGAGTTCGAGGCCAGCCTGGTCTACAAGAGCTAGTTCCAGGGCAGGACAGGCTCCAAAGCTACAGAAAAACCCTGTCTCAAAAATTAAAAAAACAAAACAAAAAACTAGAGCCAAATCACTCATCTGAGGCAATCCTCCAATCATCTCCACATTTTTTTCTGCTTTTACAAAATAAGTGGTGAATTTATTAGTGTTTCTAGCACAGATGTTTATGGTAGAAAGAGTTGATGAATGGATGAAAAAATAATTGAGTCCTTTCTTAAATTCTGTATCCTTCTGTTCATATTAAAAGTAGAGTATAGTAACCTAAGTATCAAATAAATGTCTGTAAAAAGATTATCCCCAGGTATAGTGGCACAGGTAATCTCAGCACTTGTGGGATAAAGGTGTAAGTGTTTAAGATCATCCTTGGCTACAAAGTGAGTTCCAATCATCCTGGACTACATGAGACCCAGTTATAAAACAAAGACAACCATTAGCAGAAAACTGATCCAAACACACAAGGCACTTTTACTTTGTGTACAAGTAAATACTAAAAATTTACAAAGGCGAATTTTCAGGCTACAGAAATGGCTGTCATTCAAAGAAATGCTGGTAACACATTGGGTTTAATACTATTTTTTCTCATGAAAATATGGAAAAAAAATTTTTTTGCTGAAGGAATACAATTACTGCATGTCCTGCTATCATTTGTGTCAAACTACTATACCTTTGTTAAAATTCATTTATTTTTTTAAAAACTATCTTTTCTCATTTTACCTACTAATCCCAGTTTCCGCTCCCTCTCCTTCCCCCCATCCACTCCTCAGAGAGGATAAGGCTTCCCATGAAGAGTCAACAAAGTCTAGTACGTTGCTTTGAGACAGGACCAAGGCCCTCCCCACTATATTTAAACCTATTATATCTTACACTGATAATCATAAGGTAATTAGGCATCCACAGTCCTCTAATTAGGAACCCTTTATAATAAGAGAAAAATTATTTGCCTTTGAAATAACTCACAATTTAAATGAACCCCACGAAAGAACAGAACATCTGTGTCTAAAAGCAGAAACAATTAACTGTGATATACACCCGATAATGAGATTAATTCTACACCTAATAAAATTAATTCGAATTCCTTTAGAATCACTTAGGAGCTGTTTGCACGTCTTGTATATATACACCTACTTTCACAAAGCTGCAGTCAGAGCATGTGACTATCAAGTGGCGTCTATGAATGTAGGGAGGAGCATCACTCAGAAACTAGAAACAGACAGATACAAATACACCTCAGCTATACAATATACTTCATCTGAGTAGGGTTTGAAACCTGAAGAAAAGCTACCAAGCTACATTCTACTATTTCCATGTATTCTTAGTTCCTAATTTCTTCTCATTCTTATACTTCTATTATTTATTTTCTCGCAGATCTTCAGTCTCTTTGACTTTTTAAATCTCTTTTTAAAATTATTTCATTTGAAACATTGCTCTATAATGCACTCCTCATACACATGGAATGGCTTCTCTCCCTTCAGCTTCTAAACTTCACCAACCTACTCTGTGCCCAGTCTGCTGCGGGGACTGTCATGTTCATCATCTACCCAGTTCAAAGGCTGTCCGCTTGCTTTCCCCCTTAGCTCTTCAAGACCTGACTTCACTGTGCTGGTGATGTGCTACTCACAGACATCTTTGCTGGAGTTTTTTCCACACCCATCTCTTCACGGTCCCAGTGTTCCTCTCTTAAAGATTTGTATTTCCCTCCTCATGACCCATTTTCTCTAACACAGTCTCAAATTCTAGCCTCTGCCTTCATAGTTCTCTTTCAACTGTCCCAACCAACTCTAGTAACAAGGCTAAGTCTAACATGGAGGGGAAAAAAATGACTTGAAACTGCAATTCTTAACTGCATCTTCAATTAAATAATTATATCCCAGATATGGAAGCTGCAGGATGTCACCTTTAATTTAAAAAAAAAAAAAACAACCCATAATCAAAATAATCCATCATAAAAGAAAAAAATAAAGCTTTCCAAAATTTCTTTCCTAATGTAATATGACAAGTGGAAATGCTAGGCTTCACATGCTACTTACATCCACACACAGTTTGTAAGTATCACAGACACACCTTACTGAACATATCTTAATCATCGTTAAGTAAGCCTGTTGTCATACCTGTGTCTTGTTTTCATAGTCTAAGTTTCAATAAATGCCTTGTAAATGTTTTCCTGTTTAGTATCCAGCCAATAAACATTAATATACATCAAAGAAGACATAGCATGCTCAAAATCATCACAACAAAAATATATTGGCTATCTCAAGCCCCAAGCATTAAAAGGAAACATGTTAAATTATGCCTTTTCAAGACAATCTTAAGTTAGTAGAAAAAAAAAGTGTAACTTAAAATTAATTTGTATAGTATGAACGCAAGTTGGTTCATATTTAAAAATTATTGTTTTTCTTTCCCCATATCTCACTTAGACATTCTTAACAACTTCATGGTATTTATAATCAAAAAAATCTAAAATTTTAACAATCCAAAGCTTTGGGTTATTACAAATAAAATCAATATGATTCATTTTTAGGTATATCTTCCAAGAATAAGAAGTTAGAACACGATATATACCGTGTGGTGGTTAAATTAAATGGCTCCTATAATCTTAAGCATTTAAATACTTAGTTCCTAGTTGGTAGCATTATATGAACAGTCTTAGGAGGTATGGCCTTGCTGAGAAAATATACCCCCCTGGGGCAGCTATGAGTTCACAAAAGCAGCCTGAATTCTCAGGTGGCTTTCTCCCACACTCCCTATCCTGACAGTGCTGGACTCTTATCCCTCTGGAACCATAAGCTCCAATAGTTCCTTCCTTCTCTAAGTTGCCTTGGTCATGGCGTTTTATCACAACAATAGAAAAGTAACTAAGAAAGACTGCTAACATTTCTACATGTATATGTTCTGACAGTGCTTTTGACACACATTTTCCCCATATTTACTGTTGGCTGTAATCTCTCATTTGAATTTTAGTGATTAGACAAGATTAAAAATTCATTTATTATTTTAAAATGTATTTATCAGAGTATTCCAAAATAGTATTAGGGACAGTCTTGCTTATTCACAAAGTATAATTTTCTGTTTGAGGTAAAACATGAAACTAGATACACTACTGGAAATCAACATTAATAATAAAATTCCAGTCAGGCTCAAAACCAGTGAGTTTAAGTCGGGTCAGGTTTTATCAGGTTATTGATTAAGAAAAAACAATTTTCAGAGATCTGGGGTTTCCAAGGTTGTAAAGTGATCATGAGCCTATATAATTAATATTACCACATTATAAATCTAGAACTTTTTCTAATGTGAAAGTACATAAATAAAAGATGTAAAACGGATGACAAGGATTTCCCTTAAACTCTGCATGAGCCATTCAAATAGCTCTACTCCAAGTACAGCAATACACATGGGTGTAAGACAGGTCAGCAGTGGGCAGCAGTGATGCAAGCAGCATTGCCAAGAGCAAAAAAAAAAAAAAAAGAAATTACTCTAGAGTTCTATTCAGAATAAAAAACAATTAAGATTATAAAAGCAGTAACTTCACCAACTTCTAGTTGGCTTAATTGACCGTATTTCCAAGGCTAATTTCAACATCTAGAAAGCACCTAGCAGCAGCAACATAGCAAGAGGGATCATGTGAATAGAACCAGACTTTATAGGTGCGTGCATGCGTGCGTGCGTGCGTGTGTGTGTGTGTGTGTGTGTGTACAGAGCAGGGAAGGAGACCAAGACAGCCAGCCAATGCCCTTCATGCTCCCTGCTTTGTCAGGCTAATTTAATTAGTCTTTCAAAAATTACTTTTATAAAAAATTATACGCAACTAACTGAATCTTGAGTACGGTCAGCACTATCTTAAAATCTCAATCAGAATCTGGTAGAATACTCTGTGGTATTCTATACAGTAACCACCTGAATAAATGAACAAGTGAATAAATGAATGTAACATTTCTACCTACTACAGAAAAGTCTCACTGAAACTGATATTGTTTTGGGTATTCCTTGATCACTTGAAATATTAAAACATGAGGGTTTACAAATCCAGAGCTTTAACCAAGTCCATTTTGGTTTGTTTCAAAGACAATATATAAATCTCAAATGATTCTAACTGAAAAATCTTGCCTGTGTTGTGATCAAAATGAAAGGATTAATTCTTTCAATTAGTACTGATTTAGTGCTATGTGTTATCCAGAGACTGTTCTGCTGTGGAGTATATTTTCATTAGACAAAGATGTGTTATACTTGCTTATGCTGTAGAATATTACTTTAACTGTGTAAAAGTGTGTTACTTTTGTTTACACTGCATTTGTTTAATTACATAAAGATGTGTTGTATTTGTATCACCTTGCCTACCAAAGGCACCTGACTGGTCTAATAAGAAGCTGAACAGCCAACAGCAAGGCAGGAAAAAGACAGGGCTGGTAGGGAGAGAGAATAAATAGGAGAAGAATTCTAGGCTAGAGAGGAGAGAAGGAAGAGGCGGAGAGAACAAGGGAGACACCTGAAGCAGTGAAAGATATTCAGAAGAAAAAATAAAAAGCCCTGAGACCAAAGGAAGAGAAATAGAAACAGATTAATTTAAGTTAAAAAAAAAAAAGAGCCTAAACCTGGCTGCACATTCAAAGCTAGTAAGTTTCCGTGCCACAATTTAGGAGCTGGTTGATGGCCCAAAAGAAAAAACCTGGTACACTGTTCCAAGGGCAAGTGCATTTCTCCAAACAGTGATGGTTCTAAGTCAGATCACATGACTCTCAATTGTATCATCTTATCCAACTTAATACTTGTCTGTCTCTCTCGTCTGATTTCACATACCTCCCCTCTCCCTCTCATTCATCACATGCCAGCCATTCCAGTTCTTTCTATCTCTGGGAATTTGTACTAGCTGTTCCTTCCATTTGGAAGATTTCTACCCTACACTCACAGTGTGTCCTCCTAAATACTACACCTCGGAGTGCATCTCTCAACCCCTCTTCCCCAGCCAACAGTCAATATTCTTTCACATGCCAAATTTTATATGACTAACAGCATTTAACAGTACTTAAAATCCCACATTCACATGTTTACAGTGAACATGGGACTCACTCTGTCATTACTGAAGCAGGCACAGTCAAAGATCAGTGTCCAGTGCACAGTAAAACGTCAATAAATATTTGCTAATTTTGATTAGTAAGATAAAACATGAGAATAAATTAAAGCATATTATAAAGTAACACATATTACTGAATCCCAAAAAGCAAGAACTCAACCCCATTTGGGAAGTTATATTGACTTTTCAGAAAATGTGTTGGCTGCAGGAGCGAAGAGATTGGGAAAATATAGATCTCCTGGAGGAGTATTATAGTTTTCCAGTCATCCAGCAGAAACAAGAGCCTGAGTAAAGTATGGCAGCAGGTAGGAACCACCAGATGATAAATGTATTTCAGAAACAGAAACCGGTACCACCATCCTGTAGTAATAAGAGGCGGCGGCGGGCTGCGTCCCCCCAACACCCAAGCCGCCTGCCCGGCTAGCTTATGCCCCAAAATAATTACACGGACACTGTATTCTTTTAAACACTGCTTGGCCCATTCTCTTCTAGGCTAATTCTCACATATTAATTTAGCCCATTTCTAATCATCTGTGTTGCACCCCTAGGTGCGCTTACCGGGAAGATTCTAGCCGATGTCCATCCTGGGTCGGAGCTTCATAGCGTGCGTCTGCCCAGGAGCCAGGAGAATGGCGTCTCTCTCAGGCATCTGCTCCCGAGAGGAAAGCGGTCGAGTCTCTGAGCTCACTTCCTCTTCCTCCCAGCATTTTGTTCTGTTTACTCCTCCCACCTATCCTCTAACCAATAAAATGGGCCAAGGCAGTTCCTTTATTAGCCAATGACCTTCCTCCATCACCATCCCAATGAAGATTCGATTCATGGAATAAGGACAAGAAACAAGGTTATGATGGCTCCAGGGCATCTGATTTGGCCCAATTAAAATACTGCTCTTAACCCAAATGAGAAATGTGAAAAAAAATTAGAATATGATACTTAGTAATTTTAAATGGTCAAGTTTGGTGTACTTGACTATAAGATTAAGATATCGTAAGCAATACAAAACTGCTCGGAAGCTCTCAAACTAAAACATAAATCTGATGGTCTCTTTTACTCAGTCAATAAATATTTATTAGGCATGCACAGCATGCCAGAGTTATTCCAGTCATCAATATAATAATAAGCAAAGCAAAGTACATTTATGCTCACAAAATTTACATTGCAGGAAGACATACACATTATAATGTCACCAATGGCAAGGACTATGAAAAAGATGTGTTACACTCCAGTAGTAGAACATTTGCTTATCATATGCAAAGTCCTAGGTTCAACCGCAGCCAAACAAAAAGAAAAGGAAAGAAGTGGAAGGGAAGGGATGGGGAGGAGAGAAGAATCAACAATACAAAATTTAAAGAAAATGAAAAGGGACACAGATAGGCTCCTTTGCATAGAATGAACAAAAGCCTCACGATAAGGCAAATAAAATTAAGTGAAGTGAGGGAGAAAGTCCCATCCATGACCCTGACAGTATAATCAAGGTACATCTGCTCTACAAAGAAAATATCATTAGAAACACTAAGGAAGCCAGGTGGTGGTGGCACAAGCCTTTAATCCCAGCACTGGGTGGGGTGAAATACATTTAACATTTGAAACTGCATGGTAGCACAGGCGGATCTCTCTGAGTTGGAGGCCAACATGGTCTATAAGAATGAGTTCCAGGACTGGCTCCATAGCTACTGAGAAACCCTGACTCAAACAAACAAACAAACAAACAAACACTAAGGAAGCTGTTTTATCAAACACAAATGAGTGAAAACAGAAAATGAAAACGGTTATTACAGAAAACGGTCACCATACCCAGGGACCCGTCTATAATGATGAAGTCATCAGAGTGCAAGCTATTAAAAACAAAATTATCTGTCTTACATTCACTTCCCAGTATTCAACAGAGTACTGGAAAGAGATACTCAGTGTATTGTTTTACAATAATTAGGTTAACAAAGCGATTTTTCTTTTTTTTTTTTCATGGAACATTTTTATTTCATGGAATGACTCAACAGCAAAAAGTCAGTGGCATTTTCTTTTGGCATTTTTTTTTATTTTTTAAATTTATTTATTTATTAAGGATTTCTGCCTCGTCCCCGCAACCGCTTCCCATTTCCCTCCCCCTCCCCCGATCAAGTCCCCCTCCCTCATCTGCTCGAAGAGCAATCAGGGTTCCCTGACCTGTGGGAAGCCCAAGGACTGCCCACCTCTATCCAGGTCTCGTAAGGTGAGCATCCATATTGCCTAGGCTCCCACAAAGCCAGTACGTGCAGTAGGATCAAAAACCCACTGCGATTGTTCTTGAATTCTCAGTATTCCTCATTGTCCGCTATGTTCAGCTAGTCCGGATATATCCCATGCTTTTTTAGACCTAGGCCAGCTGGCCTTGGTGAATTCCCGATAGAACATCCCCATTGTCTCAGTGTGTGGGTGCACCCCTCGTGGTCCTGAGTTCTTTGCTCGTGCTCCGTCTCCTTCTGCTCCTGATGTGGACCCATATTATACTTAAACATCCCAAACTTTATCTCCAAAAGACAATCCAACCAAAATTTAAAGAAAGTGTATTTAAATAAATACCCTTTAGTAACCTTCAAAAGCAGTTTTTGAAAATTTGTTTATTTGGTGGTGGCAGAGGGGGAACCCAGACCTACAACCCCAGCCAAAACAGAATCTTTAAAGGGTCTGACAGCAGCAACATCACTGGATGACATACCTGCCCTCCACTGGCTCTACACAGAAGGAAGCATCTACTTTAAAGTATGTGAATTAAAATATCGTAGTACTTGAGAAGTCTTCCACACTTTTTTTCCCCCAAGACAGGGTTTCTCTGTAGCTTTGGAGCCTGTCCTGGAACTAGCTCTTGTAGACCAGGCTGGCCACGCACTCACAGTGATCCGCCTGCCTCTGCCTACTGAGTGCTAGGATTAAAGGCGTGTGCCCCCACCACCTGGCTCAACTTTGTTGATGTCTTATTAATTGAAATATTGTTTTGGACCAAGTTCTGATTATGCTGGACATTATTAAGCTCCAAACAGTCACTGACAGCAGCTAAGGGGAATGTACCAGCTACACACCAGACAGACATTACCATTATCTTAAACAAGACACTGCTGGTTAAAAATAGATTTACTGCACTGTGTCATTCATAACAGCATCTATCACTTAAAATTCATCTCTAAAAACAATTGCCCTTTAACACTAATAATCTATACTGCATTTACAGTTGTTCAATATACTGCAGACTCACAAACAGCAAGGATCTTTCAGGATTACTGTTTCCACCAATAGGGAAGTCCAGGCGTAAACATTTGAAATTGCATGGTAGCACAGGCCTTTAATCCCAGAACTGGGGAAGCAGATCTCTGAGTTCAAGGCCAGCCTGGTCTTCTGACCAAGTTTCAGAACTGCGAGGCTACAGAGAAACTCTGTCTTGGAAAAAAGAGAGGGAAGGAGGGAGGGAGAGAAGGGGAGAGGAAGGAGAGGAAGGAAGGGAGAAGAAGGCAAGGAAGGCTGGCAGGCTGGTAGGCAGGCAGACATAGTCAAACTATCAGCATTTAGAATTCTATGCATTCAACTGGAAACTTAACTAAAGTGTAGTTCAATTTGCACACTTAATCTACTGCTTTTGCATAATGAAATGAATAAAATTTTCTTTATTCTAAAAGACTACATTAACCATGCCTTGCCATGTTTAATCAGTTATCTATGAAATACTTGGTTCTAACTTGGGGGACAGGTAAGCTAGCCAGCGAAATCTTCACCACTAACTTTCACATAACCAACTTGAAGGGAATAAAGAATGGTTAGGAAGACTAATTAAAAAGGACTTAACAGTTTAAATTTATTGTAAATCAGTGACAATAAATATCAAATGTCACTATGGAAAAATGCAATCTATCTTTACGGAATATTCTATTGGTGACATCAGAAAAATGAAAACTAGCAAAAGAGAAACAGAAACCAATGAAAGACATAAGAAGAAAAAAAAGAGAATAAATGAATAGAATATAAAATGTTGTGAATCACCAGGCTTGATTCACCTGCAATCTCAGCCCTTGGCCAGCACAGGCTACAGGGTGAAACTGTCTTGAAAAGCCAATGTGGACAGTGGGTAAGGGCAATCTGATATTAACTTATGACTTCCTAGAATGAACAAGAAAAGAAAGACAACTAGGATGGTCCCTTTGCAATCTTAAGAAAGAGAATCAATGTTTAATCATGTATAAGCTTTTAAGGAAAAGCATCTTTAGAAATAATTTAAAAAGTGGAAATAATAAAAAATAGCAAAAAGGAGATAATTGCTGTGGGAACTCCTTTAACCAATTGATGGAGGAAGGTCATTGGTTAATTAAATAAAGAAACTGCTTGCCCTGATAGGTTAGAACATAGGTGGGTGGAGTAAACAGAACAGAGTGCTGGAAGGAAGAGGAAGTGAGCCCAGAGACACCATGCTTCCCTCTCCTGGGCAGACACGATAGCTCTGCTCTCTGAGGCAGACACAATCCATGAAGCTCCGACCCAGGATGGACATAGGCTAGCATCTTTCCCGGTAAGACTGATGCTACACAGATTATTAGAGATGGGTTGATAGGGATATGAGAATTAGCCTGTAAGGGCTAGAGTTAATGGGCCAAGCAGTGTTTAAAAGAATACAGTGTCCGTGTAATTATTTCGGGGCATAAGCTAGCAGGCGGCCAGGGTGCTGGGGACGCAGCCCCGCTGCTCCAATTACTACAACCAATAGCACAGTAATTCCAAACTCCTCTGTTGTTTTCAAGCACAGAAAAAAAAAATGGGTTCCTCTGTGGACCTGTTGACATTCCAGAGCACAGTCACCAATTTTACTCCAAATACTAAGAAGGCCTGGATTCTGTGCAGCACGATTGTTTTAAGAAAGTAACATTAAAGAACTACAGAACCCTAGCCAGGTGGTGGTGATGGTACACACCTTTAATCCCAGCACTCAAGAAGCAGAGGCAGGTGGATCTCTGTGAATTCAGGGTCAGTGTGATCCACAGAGCAAGTTCCAGGAAAGCTAGGGCTGTTACATGGAGAAATTCCATCTCCCCCACAGGTGAGGAACACTAACTACAGGACTACCAACATTGGTCTCTTTCCTTTAAAGAATATCATGCAGGAGTCTCTTCTTCACATGCATGACTTTCAGAGTCCTCCTTTAAAGAAAAAAAAATGGAGTGGAGATGGCACAGATAATAAAATGATCCTATTTCTTATTTCTTCTTCCCCTCTTTCTTTAGGTAACACACACCCAAACCTTAAATTAGTGGTAATTATAGGAATTATATGGCATAGAATAGTATGGCTTGTAACTAAAATCCAATTTGGCCTTAAACTTGTTAAATAGCTGAGACTAGCTTTGAACTTAATCCCCCTGCCCTGCTTCCCAAGTGCTGGGATTGTAGACATAACTCTGACTTTGATTTGGTAGGGGTGGAGTGCAAGATCTGCATGCTGAAAAATCATTCTCATATGTCTAAGTAGATAAACAATGGTCTAGCGTGGTATACAATATCCTCTCTTCTACCAAACACAGCACTGGGCCAGCTACATCAGAGCTTACTAGAAAAAGTGTCCAGGAAAGTGCAGTGTTTTATTTTCCAAGAAGCAGATCTGACTGCCTTAAAGCCACACTTGGTGACTTACTGCTCTGGATCAAAGGAAAGGGCTCTGGGATGAGTTGAGACAAGGAGACAATGATCTTGTGTCCAAGCAGGCAGGAATGAAGTGGAGAACACAGCAAGGGCAAAGGTCAAGGAGGAAGCCAGACACAAGAATACTGTGAAGCTCCACCCGTGGAAATGACTGTTTACAAGTCTAGGTTTGCTTCTCGTCTTCTGTCATAGGACACCTCCTGCCCTGTTCATTATCCTGAGTCTTCTTCCCTCCAGTGATCTCCCAGCTCAGTCAGTGACTGAGCTTTCAAGTATGAGGGTCTGTATGATCTTACAGCTTTCATTGTTTGGGGGAAAGGGAAACCTCTGGAAAAATCTATGCAAGGTTTTTAACAAGCTGTTTTCGTATACTCATTGATCTTGCCTCATCAGATCCCTTCATGAAGCATTAAATTGCTCTCTGTGAATTTTTTCTCCTATATACTGTCAATTATTCCCAATGCTCTTCATGGGTTATAGCCATGTAACTGAAGATACTTAGGAGGTGTAATAGAACACTAATGTTTATTCAGGAATTCACAGGTTAAATTTTCATCTTGCTAAAGATTTATTTTATGTGTATGAGTGTTTTGTCTGCATGTATGTACATGCACTGTGTGTGCACGCCTGGTGCCTGCAGAGGCCAGAAAATGGTGTCATATCTCCTGGAACCGGAATTAAAGAGGTTGTGAGCTGCTGTGTGAGTGTGAGGAACTGAGCCTGAGTCCTCTGCAAGAGCAGCCAGTGTTTTTAACCACTGAGCCAGCTCTCCATCTTCCTTGTTTTGCACCACCTTTTCTGTGTTTCACTTTTAAGATGTAAGTTCCCTCATCAGTTCTTAATGGTTTCAGTATTTAACCTACATATTACAACTAGATGGCATTGTATAAGTAATGTGCACCTTAGAAGACTGGAAAGAAATGAGTATGTATGAACATGTGCCTCCTGTCAATAAAATATGTAAGTAAGCTTTAAAAACAAAAAGACGGGGGTAGGGGGGGTAAGGTCCACATCTTTGATCCTAGCACTCAGGAGGCAGAGGCAAGGGGATTACCTGATCTACAAATCCAGTTCCAGGGCAGTCAGGGTTACCTGGTTTGAGAAACCCTGTCTCAAAAACAGCAAAACAAACAAACAAAGAAACAAAATGACTGTGCATGGAGCTCAGTAGTAGAATGCCTACAAGGCCCTGGGTTCAAGTCCCAATACCACAAGAACTAAATAAATAATAGGTTCATAGATAAAACATACTTTATCCCAATTCAGGCATATGCCAATACCCCATTACACATTTCATGGCAATATATGCATGTGTTTACAACATAAAGCCAGAAGTAGTAGTGCACACCTGTACACCAACACTTAGGAGACTGTTAGCTCCTGTCTCAAAAATAAATAAATACTTTTCCTCTGCGGCACTTTTATAATATAAAAACAATTACTGATGTATGGTGAAAAATCCTCAATAATCAAACACAGAATTAAAAAATACAATTATGAATAAAAACAACTGTCACTTTTTTTAACCCAGGCTCTCAATATCTTTTTTGTTTTCATCTGAAAATCCAAAAGGTTTTTTCTTTTTCAAGTAATTTCTCTCTTTTGGCTAGGGAGAAAACAAGGCTAAAACAGTTAACACCGTAAGAGGGGAATAAAGCATATACATTAACAACCATTTCAATGCTAATGTACTCTTCAATTTAACTACTCAAAAATGACTAAAATTGTATATAATAATTTCATATAACATATGAAACTTAAGCATGAACACGACCTAACTTCCTTCAGCAGCCTGGGCCGTTTAAGAACATCACCAGTAACAGTCTAGTAAGGAAACCTCCTGCCATTCATTCTAAGCAAACAGCCTATCCAACAGCTCCAGTGTTCAGCCCCTCCATCACCACCAAGTTAACTCACTATCACAGGAGACAAATGTGATTTAAAAGAACAAACCCACTTCTTACAACATATATGTGGAATAATAAGTGTCACAATATTCTATTGTCCCCTGGCCACACACAGAAACTACAATGCAGCTCGAGGTTGGAGGTCATATCACCAAAAATGTTCTCTCCATACAATTCTGACTTTCTCTCCCCCTTCCAATAGCAGGAGGCAGGGGTGGGGATGGCACGATGTTAGGGAGGGCATCAGAAGATTACGAATGGAAAAAAAAAAAAAAGGGCAATTAAAAGTTTTAATACACCAGGGATAGACCAAGCACGGAAATAATTAGCACTACTATTTCAAGATGTGACTTTTCTAGATCTATGTAACTGCTGAAAAAATATATATACATGCCCAATTTAAAGCAGTTCAATATCCCTTTCCCTGGCAAACTGCTCCTTTTTAAGTAACTAAGTTACTTGGCAATCTCCTTTGTTTACAGTTCCTGTGCCTCTTCACTCTCAAGTCATTATGAGAAACACATGAAATTATACTGGATTCGGAGCAAGATTACTAAAATCTCTGCAACAAGTCTTGTTTTGATACCCTAGTACAGCAGTCATTTCACCAAATATTATTTACTATTTGATAGGGCTAAGCAGGGTCTCAGAGATTGACATGAAACATTATGATTTTAAGATAAATGTCTCTTGCATATTTATTTATTTATTTATGTGTGTTGGGAGTGTGTGTTCATGTGCATGCTACAGCACATGTGTGGTGACCAAAGAAGAAAATACTGGAGTCAGTCTTCTTGTTCTTTCATGTGGGTTCCAAAGATGGAATTCAGGCATGTCAGCAAGTCAAGTGCCTTCATCCATTGAGTGATCTGGCCAGCCTTCAGGATATTAATTTCAAATCATTCACCTCATTGGTAGGTGATATGCTTAAATTCTGAGCTAGAAAACAGTCATTTCAGTGTAGGAAATAATGAAAGTACAGCTACCCCACTTTAGTCTCTTATTTCCAGGTTGCATCTCTTTAGAATTAAGTTTGCTAAACTTACAGAGCCCCTTGAACTTGCACAATATCCTCTGTGAATAACATATGAATGAAGAGGAAGCCAATAAGCACTACAGTAATGGGAGAAAAATCATTTATGAGTTAGCTTGGAATGGGAGCAATTATATACTCATCGTCACAAGTATGCAATTATTTCACAGTATGCTTCAAATCTCTCAATCCAATTCGGCATTACTTTCAAAGGCTAAATAAGCCCAAGCTTAACATATAATCAGTCTTCAACATTTAAGGAGGAAAACATTTGTTACTAACTTCCCCCAATACTATCTTAAATATTGAATGACTTGCTAGTAAAATTCAGCTTTTCAGCCAGGTGTGATGGTGCATGCCTTTAATTCTAGCACTAGGGAGGAAGGTGATCTCTGTGAGTTTAAGGCCAGCCTGTCTACAACTCCAGGACAACCAGAGCGGTTATGTAGATAAAAACTGTATCTCAAAAATCAAAACAAAAAAAGATTTTAGTTCTCAAATTTGTTTTGATTTTTAAAATTTCCTCAAGCCTGCTGTAGTGGCACAAGCTGACATTAAGAAAACCACTAACCATCCAAATTCTTCAGCATATTGGAGTAAAAACTGGAAGCCATTTAAGGTAAGTCTTTAAAACCCAAGTTCATTTGATACTTCTTAAAGTATCTGTTACTATATTCGTCTGGCTCCGTAAACAGGGTACACTTAAGGTATCAGCATATCCTCTCTGTTCTGTCAACTTCATCATTACTAGGTGCACGGTATGGTGCATGAGTCGACGTTAGACTCACAGGGACATGAAGTATGCACTTATGTTTGGCTTCCTTGGTGACCCATTACACTGAATATATGTTATTTTTAGCTGTCACACATAAATATTTCCTATTTACTTTAGCATCTACATAATCCCTATATGCCATTCAGTGTACGGATACAACTTTCAGGGGGCAGGTCAGTTTCACCTGGCTGCACTAACAAAAAAAGTACAATGATATCAAAACACTGGATGATTCACAAAGCTTAGCAGTTACCTCTCGATCATCTATGTATTTGTTACCTAATAAACATTTTAATCTGTTTGCTTTCCTCCACTATTCTGAGAGTATTCGCTCAGGAAATAAAAATTGTGCCCCCCCCCCAAGAAAAACCTACTAGAGGGGAAAAGAAGAACATGCAATCTTCCCAAACTACACATAAAAATAAATATTAAGAATATAGATTTAGCACTCTCAAATCATCATTGTTTTAAGTGCAGGTAAGAGCAGACCATAATTAGATGGGATAGAGACACAGGCATGCAAAGCATTCACTTACCCACTGTGCTTTGCACAGCACAATTTTCTAGAGCTTGGGACCTGCAAGGCAGGGAGCAAGTCATAGCAGTGGGTCACTTGACTGTAAGGTACATTTAAAGGGCTACGGAACACCACCACTCCAATACACATTCACTACGATTTATGGGAATATATCTCACCACGACTTTAACAAGGTTCTGAGTGCCTTCTTCTTAACCTTTCTTTTTGTCTTTTTTTTAAATTTATTTGTTTATTAAAGATGTCTGCCTCCTCCCTGCCACCTCCTCCCATTTCCCTCCCCTCCCCCAATCAAGTCCCCCTCCCTCATCAGCTCAAAGACCAATCAGGGTTCCCTGCCCTGTGGGAAGTCCAAGGACCGCCCACCTCCATCCAGGTCTAGTAAGGTGAGCATCCAAACTGCCTAGGCTCCCACAAAGCCAGTACGTGCAGTAGGATCAAAAACCCATTGCCATTGTTCTTGGGTTCTCAGTAGTCCTCATTGTCTGCTATGTTCAGCTAGTCCGGTTTTATCCCAGGCTTTTTCAGACCCAGGCCAGCTGGCCTTGGTGAGTTCCCAAGAGAACATCCCCATTGTCTCAGTGTGTGGGTGCACCCCTCGTGGTCCTGAGTTCCTTGCTCGTGCTCTCTCTCCTTCTGCTCCTGATTTCGACCTTGAGATTTCAGTCCGGTGTTCCAATGTGGGTCTCTGTCTCCTTTCATCGCCTGATGAAGGTTATTATTCAGGAGGATGCCTATATGTTTTTCTTTGGATTCACCTTCTTATTTAGCTTCTCTAGGATCACTAATTATAAGCTCAATGTCCTTTATTTATGGCTAGAAACCAAATATGAGTGAGTACATCCCATGTTCCTCTTTTTGGATCTGACTTACCTCACTCAGGATAGTGTTTTCTATTTCCATCTATTTGCATGCAAAATTCAAGAAGTCAACCTTTCAACAGCTGATAGTGATTGGTGCTGTATGCAAAAAGTATTATGCATTGCAGAGGTAAGGTAACTGAAACCCAGAGGTTAAACAGCCGGCCAAAAGCAGTCTCACATTCAGAGTAGAACTGAATTCTACAGACCCTACCTTCAGTTTTCAGCCCCTTCAAATGAAAAACTCACAGATTATAACCTTCCTATTACCTCATGGCCTCTTCTTAAGGCTCCTATCCATGATATGCAGTCTTACCACATTGTCTTGGAATGCTCAAATCTTTAACTCTCCATTAAGAGATGAGGAAACAGTTCAGTAGTGACATGTTTAGCATGTGTAAGCTCCTATACTTAATCCTAATGTACACTTTCTGTGTGTGCATGTGCGTTCGTGTGTTTCCATTCTCCCAACATCTTATACAAAAAAGTAATCAAATCATAAACTCAGAGTAACAACCACTAGACACACACTCCAGCATTTGGTAGCTGGATCAACCACATGAAAGTTAAAACCCAACTGATCTCATAACTGTCCCTTCCAGAAAGATGTTTCTATTTTATAGCACGATCGATTTGGTTGCCCCAAAGGACTGCAAGCTTCAAAGCATTATTTTTCTCTATTCTCTTTAACAATATACTATTCTTTTTGCTCATTTCCTTCTCCATTCTTTCACTTCAGGGAACAAGGTCGATGATAAAGTTCTTGGCTAGCATGTGTGCAAGATCCTTCAGTTCTATCCCTTAACCTTAAAGAATTAGGATTTTTATTGATAAAGTATTGGGAGTGTATTCCTATGTAAAGGAATCTATGTAAGTAAATATAAAATTGCATGCCACACTTAAGGAACAGCATTCCTCTCTGACTCAGCAAGGGTTCTCAAATAGGGACACAGTTTCCAAGAGAGTCGATGCTTTAGACCAGTAAACTAACCCTTTATTTCCTATGAGAAGAGTTCTGTGTATGAAAAAATGTGTACACACACAAGCTGTACGAATAGGCAGAAATATCGACCACAACAGCTGTAGTAGCACATAAGACAATACATAAATTATAAAGGGTCTTGGAAGCCAAGCTAAGAAATTTGGACTTTATTCCGTATGCCAAAGTAGATCTTGTTTGGCTGTTGTTTAAGTGAATGACAAAATCAAATCTGGATTTACAAGAAAATGATTCTGGTTGTAGTACAGCGGGGGGGGGGGGGGGGGAGGTAAAACCAGAAATAAGGTCTTCTTGTTATTTACCAGGGAACAGACTATCAAATAGGTATCAAAGGCAACCTGAAGCAGTTTGTCAACAGGACTGAACGATCTATAGTTTCAAAAACTGAAAATAATGGTTCTGAAAAGTCAGAAAGTAGATACACTTTCAGGTACCAAGTTTTAGACATTCTAACTTTAAAATGATTATTAGAGACATGGCACTCACTGGCCCTATGACACTGGTTGAAGTCTCATTGCTTTAGAATTTCAAAGCTTTTATTCTTTTGATTAGGATGAACATAGCAAACAGTTGGTTAAAACTGAGATAAGTTAGTACAACATTTTTACTACAGTAGAATGTAGAACTTCAGATGCCAGTGAGTTTTACTAAAGGATATTCACATCCATTAAGAAAGCATTATCAATAGGGGGAGAGCCAATGTAGTGAAGACACTGTAAAATGAAACTATCCCATCTACAGTCTCAGCAAAGTAACTTTTCCAATCTTCATCCCTTTCTATCTTCAGCCTTGGCCCATGCCCACTCTAGTAGGCTACCCATATGAAGGTAGAGCAAATGTTTGCTAAGCATATGGAAACTGAATTGACAAGATGGAAGGAAAAAAAGTTCCCCACAGCCTCCTGAAGGAACTCTGATCAGGAGTATAGCCACTCCTGGAAAGAAACAGATGCTATGCAGTTTGACTCTAGGCAAGAAGTCTGAAGTGATTAGGTCTGTCAGGTTTCACCTTCTTCATAAAGAAATGAAAGTAGCTGGCTGTGCTAGCACATGTTGTCATCCCACACTGAAGCCAAAGCTGGAGGTCTACTTCAAGTTCAAAGCTAGCCTGGACCACACATTCAAAATCAGGCCAGCTAGAGATAAACAGCAAGACTGCTTCCAAAATGGGGGGAGAGGGAGTTTTAACAAGGTCAGAATCAGTTTTCAATGGGAAAAAGCAAATCAGTTGATTTCCTCACTCTAATACATCTTTGTTTCCATTTCTGTAGCTAAACACTAGTCTACTCCTTTAGCATTTCTCAGATTGTCTTAGCTCCTCTGTCTACTGACTTTCCCTTCCAAAAGTGTGGGTTATTCTTCATAGTCCACATTTCCTTCCGTGCTGTCAGTTTTTAAGAGAAGTTTATTCCTTTAGAAGGCTTCTCTGGTCACCAATCCACCAGATAGTCACATTCTCTTCTGACTGCTGTGGCACTCACTCTGTTCGTTACACAGTCTGTACTTATTGTTCCTTACGACAATCACTTCTTTATGTCAGCCCCAATGAACTCTTTAAAAGGAACAACATCCTTCTCGTTCCTACTCCTCCAGCATTTAATTCAGTTTCTGATACATAAGAGATTTCTGTCAATGTTTGTTTGAACTCATGAGCAATTAAAAAAATGAGTAACCTCCCAACTAAGGGAAATTAGAAAACAAAAATGTTCAAATTCACACTATTTCAGATAGCCTTCCTGCTCTTCTAAATACTAAACAGCAAGCTGGACCGACCATCAGCATTTCATTCTTCTAATGGAAAAATAAAGGGATTTAAATTTTCAAAATACGTAAAACTCGGCAGTTTTATAATAACTGATACAGAAGTGTCCATTTTCTGGGAATACATTTTGAACACTATACTAACAGGGACTTACTCTCACAGAACACTGTATCTTTTCAAGTCTGAGTCAGTACCAGAAGGGGATGCACTATAAAAAAGAAGAAGAAGGAGGAGGAGGAGGCAGCTATGCTTGCTGTAGACATAGGCTAAATGAAACATTTGGGTGTTTGCATTTGTTTTTAAAAAATAAATTTTGATGCAAAATATAGGAAGTATTTAACGATATCAGTAGCAAATTTGGGGACTTTCACAAATTAAGTAGAATAGGTTTCTGAACAAAACTGAATGCAAGAATTACTCATAACTAAGACTAACTAAATGAGTTCCTAGGTCAGAATTAGTCCATCAATAATTTTTAATAGAGGTATTCTGTCTGAACCATAGCAATAACAGAAGTACCCAAGCCAAACTCTTCTGGACCTCAGGAGAATCATACATAATACAAGCCACTCATTGTCACTAAAAACATTTCTATGGGAGGAGGAAAACAAAATATATAGCACATTCCTATCCAAACAATTAAAATGAGAAGATTAATTTTAAAAAAAGTGTCTAAGGCTCACAAAATACAATGTCATGTCATACCTAATCCTAAGTACATACAACAAACAGAACTTTAGGTAAACTTAGTTGGTAACTTTTTTTTTTTTTGAGACAGGTCTCACGTAGCCCAGGCTGGCATCCAATTCACAATGCTCTCTACACCTCCTAAATGCTGATACTAACAACATGGACCACCTTGCTTGACTTGTGATCTCTTTTGAAATGAAAAATATATTTTTAAAAAACACATTATCATCAAATACTCTATTTCAAATACACCCAACTAATAAAGCAGACTATCTCAAAAAGGAATTCTCTGATTCCTGAATGAATTTATGATAGTGAAAACAATTTGAGACTTGGGAAATAGCTGTGTCAGAGCTTGCGGGAAGCACAGGGAATTCAGCATCCAGAACCCCTGTAAATAAATAAATAATAGGCGCTCCTGAAATGCAGCCCTAGGCTGTCCTCAGCTCCCACACAGACACGCACCCATGCACCTCTCTATCTGCTGGTGTACACGCACCCGTGCACCTCTCTATCTGCTGGTGTACACGCACCCGTGCACCTCTCTATCTGCTGGTGTACACGCACCCGTGCGCCTCTCTATCTGCTGGTGTACACGCACCCGTGCGCCTCTCTATCTGCTGGTGTACACGCACCCGTGCGCCTCTCTATCTGCTGGTGTACACGCACCCGTGTGCCTCTCTATCTGCCCATGACATGCAAACACACTGCCAAGCTTTTTTAAAACTATGATTTAAAGAATCCCAATTTCACGATGCAGGGAAGCAACTAACACTGAAGATTACTCATAAACTACAAGATTCTATGCTGAGTAACTAAGAACCACCTTCATTGACCTTTTACAGTCTTACTAACACTCTAAAGCTACTTTTTCGCCCAGTTGGAGAAACCAGGAGGGAAGCAAGGTCAAATAACTTGTCCCCAAACCCTCACTATTGTTGCCCCTGAGATTACAATCCAGAATTACCTGACTTTACAAGAGCGCTCTTAACTACATGTGGAAGTCTTCAGGGATTACTATGATCATAACCTCTATGTATGATGAACATGGCTGTCCACCTACACAATGAACTTCTCAAAACAATTGGAATAAGAGCAAATACTGCCGTAGCACTAAGCAAAACAAAAATTTCGTTGCTCAAACTTTATCATTTTTCGTATTGTAATCTGATCCACAAGCAGCTGTCATTCAGCTGCAACTGGGACTGCTTCACTGGTCTCAAATTATTACCAAACTTTAATTCTTCATGAACTTTCTTCGTGTGTGATCCACAAGCCTTTGAACAATGAAACATTCATCAAAGTAACACTTTCTCTAGTCAACAGTTTCACAATATAATGAATCTTATGATTTAGGATTATAATTCCCATGTACCTTCTCTCTCTCGGTTGTGTACAGCTTTTGGGATCAGCTTCAACTGGCTGTGTATACTTATATAGGACACGAGTACATTTTATCAGGGCAAGTGAAAACCATTTTCTGAGCATTTTACATAATTCTAGAAACAGTTCTATTACATAGGTGTTCACTAAATTCTCCAAGAACTGATTATTTTTAATAATACACAAAGATCCGCCTTCCTGACTTCAAACTGAAATGAGGCAGGTCTCAAATAAGCTTTTCTACACGCCCAAATTTTGACACCAACCACACAAAGGAGTTTAACAAAATCAACATACTCTACAATTACAATGTATTTCCAACACCACATCCAAGCAGGTTTTTACTGGAGAGACTAGGATCAGGTTTACTCAAGTGCTCTTTTATCTCAATTGCTTGAATACAAATTAAAACACTGACCTACTACATAGTTAGAAAAGTGCAATGCTAAATTTCAGGTCGGTATTATGATCCTCATCAGAACGCTTGCTGGAAAATCTACTTTGTATACATTTTTATGTCTACGTAATGTTAAGTTTACAAATTTGCAAAAAAAAAAAACTTAACAGTCTGATCTTTTTCTATACCGATTCTCAGACCGAGTCACTGGGGAAAAAAAGTTCCAAATCATTGATGTAATTAGGTGCCATTTCCAGGACTTACACACCACTGCACTGCATCTTAGAAAAGTTTCTGCCTTTGAAAGGGCTTGTTTACTCAAAACGTAACTTCCTGAACTATCGGAACCAAATACTAACAAACATGTACTCACGTAACTAAATCAAAACTGGTCGCTCAGTCTACACAGAAAGAGTCTTAAATCAAAACTACGAACGCATTATGCTGTCAATACCCCACAACCACCAACTACTTTATTGAGTATAATACAGGGTAAAACAACAGCAAACTTCTGTCACGTAGAATGTTTATGTCTTTTTTTTTTTTAACTTCCTGAAGCGTTTCACAGATCTCAAAAAACTGAATCTGTTCAGCAGAACTAGTTACACCCTAAGCAACGGCGCTGCGGAATATGAACACCGAACTCTGTAAACCAAATCCTGTTTATGGAGAAAGAGAAAAGAATCTACCGTGTGACTACTAATGCTTCAGGCTGATATTGAGGAGTAAACACCGGTCCGGTGGTGCGTGACCGAAGAAAGAATCGCCGATCGTTAGGCGGATACAGTTCTTCAGGCTCTAACCCGGGCCGGCCCTGCAGAGAAGGTGTAAACAAACCCAGCCCCGCTGCTGCAGAAGGTACACAATGAACCTGCGGCAGAGTGAGGGGGCGGTCTCTAGCCAACTCCAGACCCGGCGGGCCCGGGAAAGGGAAGCAGCAGGGAGACACGGCAGAAACCAGACACTCAGCCCTAATCACCGGCTCTCGATTTCACCTCCGAGTTATCAAAGCCGCGGGTCCCCGGAGCAGCGCGCGCGGACAGGGCAAAGCCCACAACGCAGTCAGCGAGAACCCAGCAGGTCCAGCATCTGCTCCGGGGGACGGGGAGGGCAGGATGTGGTCGCTCTTCCCTCAAACATCCTCCAGTAACCTAAATAACAACGTCTACCCCCCCACCCGCCTCCTCCCAGGCCGCCCCCGGGATCGGGGGCCCGGGAGCGGTGATGGGAGAAGAAATGTTCCAGCGGGCGAGCGAGGGGGGTGGTAGTCTGGAGCGCCCCGGGATCGCTGGCTGCACCGAATCCGCCCCGAGCTCCCGAGCTCCCGCAGCCGCCCGAGGCCCGGAGGGGCTCAGCCCAGGGAAGCGGGCGCGGGGCAGGGGGATGGGCGCGGGCTCGGCCCCTCGCTGCCCCCGGGGCCGCGAGTCGCTCGCTGGCCGGCCCACCCTAGCCTCGGGGCCCCGGGCTCCGGCCCAAGCTCCCGCGCCTCTCCGCCGGCGCCCAGCATTACCTCGGGTCAGATCCAGCGGGACGTTCTCCTCGCCGCTGTCATTCCGCCCTGTGCGAAACAGACACACAAGCCCCTGTTAGGAAGCATCGCCGGCCGCCGGCGGCCAGTGCCCAAGCTCGTCTCCCCCACCCCAGGACCCGGGGCAGGTTGAGCACCGCGGTGGTGGGCACCGAGCGCGCGGGGTTGCGAGGGCGGCGGCGGGCTTTACCTCGTATTCGGAGGTTCTTCAGCGAGCGGCCGCGGCCGATCGCCGCCATATTGACGGGTTTCAGTCACAACACCGGAAACCTCGCCCAATCGCGCGAGAACCCCTTCCCCTCCCCGCGCGCCGCTCCCGCCCCCCCTCCCCGCACCGCGGCGGCGCCCCCGCCCCTCGGCACTGAGAGTCGTCCGCGGGCGTGGAGCAACGCGGCGCGGAGCCGGGGTGGGATGCGGCACCCGGGGCGCGGAGACGGGCTGGGCGTCCGAGCGCAGGCGTGGTGGGAGGCGCCTTTCCCACGGGGGATTCCCATTGATGTGGAGCGGAGTCCGCGCGCTGGTTCGGCCGTGGGCCGGGCTGCGGGCCGCTGGCCACCTGCTGAACTGCCCTGCTCGCACTCCCCGCGTGGCTTTAAAGCCCGCTTCTTTACTCATCGGCTACAGTTATTTTTATTTAAAAAAGAAAAAGGGAAGAAAGGGGCGGGGAGGGTGATGTAGGGAAGCGCTGCGCACTGTTAGGAAGGTCGCTTTGATCCTTTCCCAGAACCGCGGTGCTCCAAGTGAACACGAAACGAAGTTTGTTTGCCACCCACGCTCTGACCATTGAGCTAAGCGGCTCTGCGCTTGATCTTAGGCGAAGCCGCTCTCGGGCCCCCAGGCTTTTCCGAGAGCAGGCGGCAGGGTGGAGGTTTGTTTTCGGTCCGCCTGGCATCGGACGTGAAAGGAGTACAGAAGCGGGTGTGCAGGGCGGGTGTCCCCGCGCGGGACCGTTCCCGGGCGAGCGCCGGCGCCAGGAGGCCCCGGAGAGGGTTTCCTCTCTGCCTGGAGCCCGGGAGGAGGTTGGGCGCCCCGTCCTGGCTTTCTGTTACTCCTACATCACTGGCTAATGCAGACGTCGTCGTGGGTAGATTTTTTTTTTTTTAATACACACAAGTAACAATTATTAGTTGTTCGGGTTTCTGGAAGCGGTTTATTACATAGTCATTTGGTCCTTAACCCAGCAACTCCCTTAAACTAGATTACTTAAGTGAGAGTATTTTTCTCTCCTCGAATTTCTCATCTCTATTCCAGACTTAAAGGTTAGTTGGTAGTGGAGATCTTGCCTTAACCATTTCTCTTTTATCACAAATATCAAAACCAAATATCTGTTGGAGGAGTAAACACCTTCGGTTCCTTCTATGTGATAATGTTCTAAATCAAATCCAAACAAACAAACAACCAAAAACAAAATCCCTCCAAAAACACAAAGAAAAAAATTGAAGAAACTTCCCTTGTTCATAATAGTGAACAATTGCAAACAAAAGCCCAAAGGTGCAATTTATGCAAATGTAGTAGCCATCTGAAATGACTATGTTGATCTTATGTACTAATTAGTGTCTGGTACTGGGTAAACTATTATAATTTTCCTGTATTAATAAATGTTAGACATATATATATATATAAATTGCAAAGGATCCACTGTAAGACACTTTTTACATACATGTACGTGAGGAAAAAATCCAAGATGTGTAGCTGAATGTTTACTGCTATTCTTTTCCCTCAATTGTGGGGTCACACCTTCGCTTTTTGTTCTTGCTTGGTCATATGCACCTTTTAAATAATAGTTGGTCTAGGACAGTTGTGGAAGTAAAAGTTTTTTAAAGAAGAGTTAAAGAACACCAGGAAAATGAACTGTGCTCGCTGCTTTCTTAAGGAACTACCTCATGTCTGCACATTCCAGGTTCCTCAGGGTGAGATCTGCATTCTGGCATCTGCTGCTGCTCTTAGATTTAAGGATCTAACACAATTATAATGCTTTAAAGAAATATTTCCTGACACTATCAGTACAAGCTTTGATAATAACAAGCTTGCTTCCTTTTTTTTTTTTTTTTTTTTTTTTAGCTTTCAAGTCTCAGTGGAAGCTGTTTACTCTATTTCCTGCCTCAGACGACAACCACAAAGCTTGATGCCTGGCCAGGACATTGAAAATTTTATCTTTCGTCCCTCCACACATCACCATCGCTAGGAACAAAAATAGTAGAAATCTGTCAATGAAGATAAAAATAAAGAAAATTCTACCAGATTTTCAAATGATCCTTTTAATACTATTGTTTATCCTCGCCTATTTTCAAATTTTCCTAAACTGTTTTAACTTTTTTTTCTTGCTCAGTATTTCCCACAAGTGAGTACAACAGATCCACTTTAGCCAAGGAACTTCTGCACCTCTTACCTTCCTAACTGTGTGTTTTTATTTGAAGTCCAGTATTTACTTACTCCATTCTTCCAGATAGCAATGAATGATGCTGTTTGCTTCTACTACCTCAGCCATTTAGATGAAGTTATGGTCTTCACATTTGTTCTTAAAGTGGATAGCATTTCTGAGCAAAAGAAAAAAGAGTGTTTGCATTGGCACTCAACTGGGAATGAGGAGTTTTTTTGGTGAGTTATAACAGGGAATGCATTATACATTATGATTGAATTTTAAATAATATCAATTATAGTTGGCCCCTGAACAAAGGATACTTATTTTTGTGAAGCCTGGTTGTTTGCTGTGATACTTGTTAAAAGTTGCCCTTGATACTTGTTTTTTTCCCCTTTGTCTATTTTAAGCCTCCCCCAAAGACTCACTCATTTTGTTTACTTCTTGCTACTTCTGTAATTTTATTTTGATTCTGATCTAGTCACTGTGAAGATGACTTCCTCTTCTTAGTTTTCATTTCCCAGCTAGGTTTCATTTACTGTGTCAATGAATTTCTTTTTCTAATATTAGTCATTGATAAAAAATGTCCTCTGAGACGGAGTCCAAGACCACACCTCTAAATGACAGCTCACTTGAATTGGAAGATACCATGACTTCACTAATAGTCACTGTCTGGGTTCAATTCTCTAACTTGCTGCACACAATTAATAATTCTAAAATTGTATTTTTATCACTTGGAGGCGAAGTTACAATACTGAACAGAAACAAAAGCTTCCTTGCCAAACCCTTGGTTCCCTTTAATCTACCTGCTTTGCTACCTGGGCCATATGAAGATAAACTAAGTCAAAAGCCACCAAGTTTGGTGTGGCTGTTTCTTGGTAACTTCTCTTTGTTCGAGCCACACGTTTAATATCTAGATGAAGACCATTAAAATGACAAACGATGGACTCCGTGAGACCAATGTTACCATCCTTCCCCAGGTGGACTGCGGGAATTCATGTTAGATCACATCAAAACAAAGTTAGGTTTAAGGTTGATTTAAGCACGTTGAGAATTCCTTAACATTTGATGCTGTCCAAAAATAATTATTTAGATTTTATTTTAAATAATTCTGTAAGGCATCAAGGCTCCCTACAAAAGCAGCTTTAAGTGAAGAACAAAGCTCTGTGGATGAATAGAAAATAGCTGTGCATTCAGAACATAGTCTAGAAGCATGTGCCCTGATTTCAGTAGTGGTTGTGGAGTGCTAGAAATCTGAGTGATATTTTTCTTCATTTTTTTATCACTTTATGCTAAAACAATTTTTTACTTGACTAATCTTTTGTAAGGAAAACTAGAGAAATTTTCTTGGCTATTTTAAAAGCAAATGGCAAACATTTTTTTACAATACTAATTTGGTTAGCACTGAACATATCAAAATTGGTTTTGTATCACTGTCAATAAAGAGAAAGCATTAACATATGTATCCATATATATGCATATATTTACCTATTATTTAGGGAAAATAAAAAAGATAAAATAATTATTAAAGTTACTGCTTTACTAATAGCAGAGATAGTAGCAATAGGATCAAACTAATGCTTAATTCTCTTCTATATTTCTGGCTTAACCTTGTGATATGGCAATTCAAAAAGTCTGGTTTTAAAAATTGGAATTTAATAAAAATAAAACTTGCAACAGTTCAAGTTAATATTAAAGTCAATAGCAGAAAACCATTCTATTGCCTGAAGTTTTTAGACTCTAACCCTTGTGTTTCCAGTGTCTTCAGAACTTAGAGCAGGATTTTGAAAAAGTAATTTCACTAATAAATGCCCATCTTCTGTGGCTGTGACTAGTTTTCCACAGGAAACTAGAAGAAAGAACATTTAGAAACCTTCAGCCGAAGGTAACAACACGGTTTCAGAATGCTTCATCTGAAAGATATTTACACAGGTAGGAAAACTCTGTTTCCGTCATTTGTAAGAGTGAAAATATGGAAAACTGTGTGATATATTTTATATTTTAATCGTTTCTAGAAGAAAAGAAGCACAGCACTGTGACATATAAAAGTTCTTGCCCTAGCCCAAGCCTCTGTTCAAAGTACCGTGCTCAGTGCCTGTTTGCACATTTTTCCAGAGGAGCAAGAGTAAATACTAACAATCTGACAGGTCACATGCCTTTGGAAGACGTTGGTCATCACGGGACAGAGAGCTCCAAGTGTTTGCACGGCACACACACTTTCATGGTCACTCCGCTTCGTGTCTCAAACCGTGAAGACGTTAAACTACAGTGAGGGTCTTATTTCTATAAAATGATCGGAGGCTGAGCAGTCTCTGTACTTCTGTTTGGATCTCTTTTAAAATGTCATCCGCCGGAACTGCTTTATTGCTTTTCATAGAGCACTGCTCTTATGAACGACCTTATTTGCTCATAAGGATACATGTTTTTCGTACTTTTTGTTACCCAGGGGTTCGAGGAGGAATTACTGAGATATTTTGATATGGAAGAGAATTTAGCTGATAACACGAACTGGCATGTTTCCAAACAACTATGCTTCTTGCCAGCTTCGTGGCAAAACTTCCATAATTCCTAGATATTTTCTGCTTCTTTTACCAGTGGAGCTCTGTCTCAGCTCATCAGCAGACCTTTTGTTTGTGTTTTATTTCAGCTATTCTTTTTAATTGTAACAAGAAATACCTCTATATTCCCTGAAGATATTCTGACTTTCTGTTAATGGATAGAAAGAAGTATTTCTTTTCAGAAAGTGATGAAGTCAATATTGTACATCTTGAAACATCACTAAAAATATAGAGATATTATATTCATAATCTGCTGATTCTTAAAACTATTTTACTAATCAACTAGCTTTGTAGTATCACTGGTTAACATTTCATGGGACAATTTATACTTAAGAGTTGAGTATTAGTGGATAATGCATGTAAATTCCTATCTTGCATAATGGTAATACTTTCAATCTTTAGATATAACATCTAATTGCACCATTATTGCTTTTGTTTTCTGTTTTCTTCCTTCCTTTTTTTTTTTTGTTTGATTTTCCGAAACAGGCTTTCTCTTTGCAGCCTTGGCTGTCCTGTGACTTACTCTATAGATCAGGATGGTCTTGAACTCGCAGAGATCCACCTGCCTCCTTAACGCTGCAATTAAAGGTGTGTGCCACCACCACCTGGCTGCTTTTGTTTTCTTATAAGAAAGCTCTTAAAGTACTAAAATCAGAACCATCAGATCTGTCAGCTCTGGAAACTCCGTTCTTTGCTTTAATTGTTTTTGTTATGTACTTAATAGTTTCTTTGTAAGATTTTTTTTGATTCTTATGTAACACATGCTGATTTTTTTATTTTTGCATCTGTAATCCTGTCTGAGCCTTCTGGGTGCTGGCATTTCAGGCCTGGGCCACCACATCTGGCTGTGTGAGACTGTTTTTAGACCATGTATACATTTTGTGATGAGTAGTTTATAACATTCTCCATGAATTCACTTACATTATTATATGGGCATATGCCAAAGCGGAAGGCTTCTCTGGGAAGTCCTGGGAACTATAGAACCCCTAATTCTTCCTTCCTCTAGGATACCTTATGCTGGTTTAACCTGCTGACCAAATGCGAGATGAATTGTGAATCTGCAGAATATCAGTAGTTTACTTTTTCTTAGCTGAAGGAAGGAGGCTTAAAAAGCTCCTCAAAAGTCCCACCAAAACAAAACAAAAAACTACAAAACCCAAAAACAAACAAACAAAAAAAAATAAGGGATTCAAGATACATAGCTCAGAATACAGTGCTTGCTTTTACTTGGGATGCAAAAAGTTTGGGGTTGGTCTTCAACCGACAGTGGGGTGCAAAGTACAGTAAAATCAGAATAAAGAAAAGTAACCAAATAGAAAACAGAAGTGGTAACTGGCCTATGTAGAGGGTAAATACCACTGGCTTGGCCGAGATAAGACAGACTAAGGAAGTACATAAGGCAGGAGAGTTGCGCTCTCCATTGAGCTCAGAGTTAGGAGGTGGACCAACGTGAACCCAGGTTGGCAGCACCCGCTCACTGCCCCCTATCAGCAGCAACTACAAGTTCTTTTAGGAGAAAAGTCTGGCATGTACTGAAAAATGGAATCATCACATATCACGATCCAATAGAGAAGAGTCTATGCTCTAACATTTTCAATACCCACAGGCAAGCGTCACGGCAAATATAAATTGGAGGACGAAACTGACAGAACTGTATCATTTCTAGAGCAGTTTACACGTAAAGTTGAGTGATAGTGGACTTTAGGTTTGCGCGGTGGAATGAATTTTTTACACCATCCACGATGGAGAAGTGAGTATTGGACTTCACTTCTCACAGCGCATAACTGCTAATCTAGGTAGAAATGCAAGGCAGCTGTCCTTCGGTTGGACAATGGATACCGGGACTTTGAGATGAAAGAAACAAAGTGATCCACATTCTCACTGGTTTTCTGCCTGGGGTTTTTCTTCTTAAACATAGCGCACAGACGTGGAAACGAACCCAACAGCGGGCTCACGGGCTAGGAACTAGAATGACGTACGCCAGGCAGTGGTGGTGCACGCCTTTAATCCCAGCACTCGGGAGGCAGAGGCACAGAGGTCAGGCGGATCTCTGTGAGTTCCAGGTCAGCCTGGTCAACAGAGCGAGTTCCAGGATCCAAAGCTACAGAGAAGCCCTGTCTCCAAAAACAAAGCAAAAACAAAAAAAAAACAAAAAAAAACAAAAAACAAAAAAACGAAACAAAACAAAACACAAATAAACAAATAAAATGACTGAAGTTCAATGATAACAAGACCTTTTATGTTTGATGAGCAGGATAGCAGAAATGAGGGACTTCTACTCAGAAACCCTGCACATAGACACTCTCTTGCTTATTTCCTGTAATTGAAAGCTTTGAGCAGTACTTGGGAAGTTTGGCATGGTTTACTATTATGTATGTTTTTGAGGGATTTTTAATATCTAATATCTTGGTGTGTTGGGGGCAGAGAAGGTAAATTGCCGTGTTAAAAGAAGAATATATTCTCCCAGATTGCTTCATTTAGCCTTAATGAAAGAGTAGGTGCCTAGCCTCACTGCAACTTGATATACTTCGGGTGGTTGATATCCACGGAAGGGATGCCCTTTTCTGAAGAGAAACAGGAGGAGTGGGTAGGGGTGAGCAGGTAGATGGGAGGAACTGGGGCAAGAGGAGCAGGGGAAACTTTGGTTGGGATGAAAAAAGAAACAAAAGAATTTGTTCTTAGAAAACATTCAATGATGTGCTATCTACATGGAAAATGATATGGTCTGTTATTAATTTTAATTTAATTTTCCTTTAATTTTTTTTTTTCGAGACAGGGTTTCTCTGGGTAGCACTGGCTGTCCTGGAACTTGCTCTGTTGACCAGTCCTTGAATCCAACCTCTGCCTCCCAGTTGCTAGAATTAAAGGTGTATGTCACCATTACCTGGCATTTTAATTTAATTTTCCTTTGTGTGTGTGTCTGAATATATGTGTCTGTGTGAGTGCATATACTTATAATTGAGCAGCAAGTGGTGTTATGAGCCACATCTTCCAGCTCTATAATTTTGTTTTAAATAGTGATCATTTAGAATACTGATTGATGACTAGAGATCGGGGAGGGGGTGGCCAAATGGGCGATAGATAAAGAAAAGCGGATTTAATCAGTCCTTGTAGAATGCTTGTGTTGAACTACTACCCTGGGCCTTATTAATATTTATAATTAATTTATGTTAGTTAAAAATTAAACATACTCTGTGAAAACACTAATCAAATGAAGGCTACTGTGACTATATTAATATCAGACAATTCTGAAGAACAATTATGAGGGACATGGAGAAATGATTATGTTAGTAAGATAACCAATTCACTAAAGAGACATAGCCAATCCAAATGCATGTGTGGTAATAAAAGCCAAATCACAAAGTAATAACACTGCAAAGAAGTAGAGACAAATATCCAATAGGTTGAAAATGGCAATGCCCCTGTCTCAGTAATCCATAAAAAAAAAGTTTAGAAATCAAAGAATGGTAGTATTATGAAAAAATGACCCCTATAGATTCATATATTTGATCTTTGGTCCCCAGTTGGTGAGCGTGTTTGAGAAGATTCAGGAAGTGCAGCTCTATTGGAGGAGGTTTGTCACTGAGGGCAGACTTTGGGGTTTCAAAGCCACAGTGCTGTACCCATTGCTGTCTGCCTCCTGCTTGCAGTCCAGATGTGAGCTCTCAGCTGTTGCTGTCTCCATGCCTTCATTCTCCCATCATGGAGACTCTAACCCTCTGGAACTGTAAAGCCAATTAAACTCTTTCTTTTATACAATGTCTTTGCCATAGTGTTCTAACACAGCAATAGAAAAGGAACTAAGACACAGGGTATAGAGAACATGAACAGTAATATCAACCATATTCCTAAGTGACATTCAGAGAGCGATCTGTCAGAGAATGACCGCACATTCCTTTCACACACACATACTCTGTTCACCAAGGCAGAGTTGTTGGAGTATAGAACAAACTTCCACAAGTGGGAATAAGAAGAAGTGCATGTGCATTCCGTATACTAACGACATTAAATTAGCAATCAGTAATATTTTTAAAGCATGACACATTCTCAGACTGTAAAAGTTAAACAGCAAAAGCACCCAAATAACATAGAATAAAGTAGATAAATGGATAACTAGAGCCTGTTTGGAATTAAATATAAATAAAAAATATAGCATACAAATATTGTCAGGATAACTGTAAGCATTAGATAGTTCAAGACTTTTTTTTTTTCAAGAAGAAAGTGTAAAACTAATGATGTATTATGCTTGTATGTCAGGGAAAGAACAGTGCATTGAATCAAAACCAAACAAAAGAAAGTCAGCTGTAGAAATGGAGAAGAGGAAATTGAAGGAAAACAGTACAATCCAAATCTGTTTGTCTGGGACTGGAGAGAAGGGTCAGTTGTTAGGAGTAAGCACCCCACTATCACAAAGACCAGGTTTGGCTCCCAAAACCCACATTGGGTGCTTTACGGCCACCCGTAAACCCAGGTCTGTTGGGACCTGACCCCTCCAGGTTCCAGGGGCATCTGCACTTACATACTCGGCCCCACACACCCCATACACATAACTTTTTTTTTTATTGGTTTTTCGAGACAGGGTTTCTCTGTGGCTTTTGGAGCCTGTCCTGGAACTAGTTCTGTAGACCAGGCTGGTCTCGAACTCACAGAGATCCACCTGCCTCTGCCTCCCGAGTGCTGGGATTAAAGGCGTGCGCCACCACCGCCCGGCTATACACATAACTTTTAAAAATTAAAAAAAAATTTTCTTGAGGAAAAAAAACTAAACTAAGCTAAAGTTGATAAATCTGTAGCCAGACTCATCAAAGACAATAAAGAGAGAAGATATTAATTAAAAACATCAGGCTTGAAATTTGGGATATTATAACATAACAAATACGAAAAGCAAGGAAGGAAATATTAATTTTATGCTGATGAATTTGACTACTTAAATGAAACCAATCAACTCATTGAAAGAAAAAAATGCCAAAGCTGCCCTCAAGCTATTTAATCGATTGTTCAAATGACTCTCAGGAATAGATAAAGGGGGAATGCTAGGATAGCCAGCATAGTGCCCAAGAAAAACCAATCAGAGAGCTCGCAAATTCTGTGTAAAGACTTATTTAAAGCTACCAGACATTTCTAGAGAAAGGAAAAACATAAATTAATAGCACAGAAAAAATATATTCCGTTAAATTTTTGATTATTATAACAACAAAGCAATCCATTGTAAAGAGAACATTTTCAACTACTGGTGCTGGATCAACTGGATTTCCATCCACAACTAATGAATATTGATCTATACCTTAAACCTTGCTCAAAAACAGAGTCAAATGGATCATAAGCCCAGCTCTGCAAATGTCTAGAAGAAAACAGTAGAAAATCTTCATGCTGTTGCATATGAGAAGCATTTCTGAGACATGATAGCAGAAGCCCGATCAATAAAGGGAAAGTGATAAACCTGATGGATTTATCAAAAGGCAGAATATCCCTCGGAAGGACACTGCTGGAATAAAAGGACTTGCTGTAGACTTCTAAAAAGTACTGGGGTAGTTTGTTATGTGTCTCTTTTGTGGCATTGCAGAGTAAGTCTGGGACATCACACGACTGAGTTATATCCTTAGTCTGGGAAGTATTTTTTTTTTAGATTTAAAATAAAATATGTATTTAAAAATAAAAACGTATACAGATACTGTAATATATATACTACATACAATTTTGATACATTAAAATTTATAATAAATAAAATTTTGAAATACAAAAATCTTTTAAAATGGAGAAGAGATTTTAAAAGTTTTTTTTATTGAGAAAAGAAGAAAAAAAAACGTAAACAAAAAACAAGTTTCCACCTCCTCCCAGCCCCCCCATTTCCCTCCCCCTCCTCCCACCCTTCTCTCCCTCCCCCCCACTCCTCTCCCCCTCCCTCTCCAGTCCAAAGAGCAGTCCGGGTTCCCTGCCTGTGGTAAGTCCTAGGTCCTCCCCCCTCCGTCCATATCTAGGAAGATGAACATCCAAACTGGCTAGGCTCCCACAAAGCCAGCACATTAAGTAGGATCAAAACCCCGTGCCATTGTCCTTGGTGTCTCATCAGCCCTCATTGTTCGCCATGTTCAGAGAGTCCGGTTTTATCCCATGCTTTTTCGGTCACAGTCCAGCTGGCCTTGTATTTTTAATCATATATTTGATAAAGTACTTGTATACAAGTGACTAGAGAACTCACAATACTTAAATGTTTTTTTTTAAAGAAAAGAAACCGATGGTGTTTTTGGTTGTCACCTTGACTATATATGAAACGAACTATAATCTAGAAATAAAGGACACACTTGCAATCTGGATCTTGAGGCAAGAAGACAGTATGCCTTTGATCCTGATCTTTTTTTTTTAGTGTATTTTTTTATTGTTTTATTGAGCTGTACATTTTTTTCCAATCCCCTTTCTTCTTCCCCTTTCCCCTTCCACCTTTCCTCCTGCCCCCCCCCCCCATGCTCTAAAATTGCTCAGGAGATCTGGTCTTTTTCTCCTTCCTAGGTGGCTCTCTCTTAGGGTCTTCTTTATTGTCTAGGTTCTCTGGGGTTGTGAACTGTAGGCTGGTCATTCTTTGTTTTATGTCTAATATCTGCTTATGAGTAAGTGCATACTATATTAGTCTTTCTGGGTCTGGGTTACCTCGCTCAGTATGGTTTTTTTTTCTAATTCTGTCTATTTACCTGCAAATTTCAAGATGTCATTTTTTTTTTTTAAACGGTGAGCAGTACTCCATTGTGTAAATGTACCGCATTTTCCCTTATATTCTTAAGTTGAGGGGCATCTAGGCTGTTTCCAGGCTCTGGCTATTACTAATAATGCTGCTATAAAAAGACACAGGCTAACAGATCAGAAACAAAAACAGAATCCATCCTTCTGCTGCATACATGAAACATACCTTAATTTCATAAGACAGGCATTACCTCAGGGTAAAGGGTTGGGAAGATTTTCCAATCAAATGGACCTAAGAAACAAGCTGGTGTAGCTATCCTAATATCTAACAAAATAGACTTCAAACTAATATTAGTCGAAAGAGATGAAGATGGTTATTTCATATACAACACCGAAAAACCCCATCAAGATGAAGTCTCAATACTGAACATCTATTCCCCAAATATAAGAGCACCCATATTTGTAAAAGAAACATTACTAAAGCTTAAAAAAATTACACACCAAAACCCACCTAGTAATATTGGGAGACTTCAACACCCCACTCTCACCATTGGACAGGTCTGCCAGACAGAAACTTAACAGAGAGATAAAGGAACTAACAAATGTAATGATTCAAATGCGCATAACAGACATCTATAAAACATTTCACCCATACACACAAAAAAATATACCCTCTTCTCAGCACCTCATGGACCCTTCTCTAAAACTGACCACATACCCGACAACAAAACAAATCTCAACAGACACAGAAAAAAAAAAATTTGAACAACCCCCTGTGTCTTATCGGATCATCATGACTTAAAGTTAGAATTTAACAACAGCACTAATTGTTGAAAGCCCACAAACTCATGGAAACTGAACAGTGCTCAACTGAATCACCAGTGGATCAAGGAAGAAATAAGAAAGGAACTAAAGACTTCCTAAAATTCAGCAAAAGTGACCACACTTCACACTTAAGCCTATGACACAATGAAAGCAGTGTTAAGAGGAAAGTTCATAGCACTAAGTGCCCACATAAAGAAACTGGGAAAATCCTACACTAGTGAATTAACAGAACATCTGAAAGCTCTAGAACAAAAATAAACAAACCCAGGAGGACTAGGCAACAGGAAATAATCAAATTGAGAGCTGAAATCAACAAATAGGGGAAAAAAAATACAAAGAATCAAGGAGACAAAGAGTTGGTTCTTAGAGAAAAATCAACAAAATAGACAAACCTTTATATAAACTAACCTAAAGGCAAAGAGAAAATATCCAAATTAACAAAATCTGAAATGAAAAGGAGGGCATAACAATGGACACGGAGGAAATCTAAAGAATCATCAGGTCATACTTCGAAAACCTGTATTCTGCAAATTTGGAAAACTTAAAGGAATTAATCTGATCTTGAGGCTGAATGACACACGCATTTAATCCAGACCTTGAGATGGGAAGGCACAGCCTTTAATTTGGGGTTACACCTTCTGCTGGAAGCACAATGGAAGAATGAAGTGGGGTGTTTTTGTTCGCCTGCTTGCCCTTGCCTTGCCAGCACATTCGTTTCTTCACTGACATTGGCGTCTGTTTCTTCGGGATTCCAGTATGTTCAGAAGACCAGCTGAGAAACCCAGCCTCGTGGGACTGAGAAACTCCTGGATTCTTGGACTTGTTATTCATAGCATGCACTCTCTTTCTCTTTCTTTCTGTCTCTCACGTGTGTGTGTGCGTGCGTGCGTGTGTGTGTGTGTGTGTGTGTGTGTGTGTGTGCATTCTCATTCAAACCACCACACTTGATGTCTCATCTATTTTTGAGGGAAGCATTAGCTGTCTGATCAACTTCAGGTTTCATGAAATATAAAGAAAAAAATATAACGCTAAGCAGTAACAGACAAGCAATAGTGTATAGAATTTTCCTATGGGTAGGGGAAGCCTAGGATAAATTCCATCAATGAAGTCTCCAGAAAAAAAAAAAAAAAAAACAAGAAAAAAGTGAAGCTCAGGGAAAGAGAACTCAAGAACGGAAGGCACCATATGAGACCGAAAAGGAGTCCCAACAAGAGCATCTTAAATATATCCATCTATCTTCCTCCTCCCACTTAAGATCCTTCTTCTTCTCTCATGGTCCCCTTTCTTGTGTCATACATGACCTATTATTATTTTTGTTGTTTTAAGTTTTGTGGGCTTTTTTTTTTTTTAAAGATAAGATCTCATAGCCCAAGTCAGACTCAAATTTCCTACTTGGCTAAGGATGGCCTTGAATTCCTGAGGCCTGTTGCCTCTGCCTCCAGGAGCTAAAATTTTGGGAATGGGAGCTAGGTGGGGTGGTTCATTCCTTTAATCAATCACAGCACTCAGGAGGCAGAGGCTGGCAGAGCTCTGTGAATTCAAAGTCAGCCTGGTCTACATAGATGACAGCCTCCAAAGCTACACAGAAAAACCCTGTCTCAGTGTGGTGACAAAATGGTCCCCAAAGGGAGTGGCACTATTAAAATGTGGTATGTAGAAGTAGGTATGGCCTTGTTGGAGGAAGTGTATCACTGTGGGGCGAGCTTTGAGCTCGCCTTTCTTCAAGCTTCCCTCAGTGTGACTGTCAGTTGACTTCGTGTTTCCTGCACTCTCAGCTCCAGCCACCATGCCTCCTGTCAAGATGATAATGGACTGAACTTCTGAAACTGTGAGCAAACCTCCCCAGTTAAATGTTTTCTTTATAAGAGTTGCCACGGCCATGATGTCTCTTCACTGCAATAAAAACCCAAACTAAGACACTCAAAGAAAGAAAGAAAGAAAGAAAGAGAGAGAAAGAGAGAGAGAGAGACCTTCAGCTAAACATGGGCACAGAAGTTTACAGTGTATCACCAGGAATAGAGGGTCTCTGAAACTCAACCGTAGTACCCTGATAATGAACTTCCTGTGTTCAGAACCATGAGAAATATGTATGGTATGTATGATACGCAGTGTCTATAGTGCTTTGTCATGAAAGCTTTTGTCTTAGTTAGGGTTTCTATTGCTGCACTGCAATGAAACACAATGACCAGGGAGGGGGAGGGAGGATGGGGAGTGGGGAAGCGGGAGGGAAATGGGAGGAGGGGAGGAAGTGTAAATTTTTGAATGGAAAAATAAAAAAAATAATAATAAAGAACAAAAACAAAACCAAAAAACCCCACCATAACCAAAAAAGCAAGTTGGGAAAAAAGGGTTTATTTGTCTTATATTTCCATATATCACTGTTCATTATTGAAGGAAGTCAGGACAGGAACTCAAATAGGGCAGGATCCTGGGGATAGGAGCTGTTGCTAAGGTCATAGAAAGGTGCTGTTTACTGGCTCACTTCCCCTGACTTGCTCAGCCTGCTTTCTTAAAGAATCCAGGACCAGAAGCTCAGGGATGGCACCACCCACCACGGACTGGGCCCTCTTCCACTGATCACTAATTGAGAAAATGCCTTACAGCTGGATCTCATGATAGCATTTTCTCAACTGAGGCTCCTTCCTCTCTGATGACTCTAGCTTCTGTCAAGTTGACACAAAACCAGCCAGTACAAGCTTAAACTAGGATATTGATTTATTGCCTGCCATTGATCATCAACTCAGCAGGATCTAGAATCCTTATATATGCCAGGGAGTGGCTATATTGGGTGGGATGACCAACACTAAATTTGGCATCACCCATAGACTGGGGTCTCACACTGACTAAAAGAGAGGAAGTGAGCTGAGCACCTGCATCCATATCTTTTTCTGTATCTTGTTCACAGTTGTTGACCAGGACTCTATCAGGAATGAGACCAAGATCCATTTATTATTTATTATTCCAGAACTAAGGGCCACTAATTTTATACTCTAGTGATGAATTTGACTTAATTATTTGCATTTCCTCAGAACTCGAGCAAGGCTGGATTTAAAAATAATAGGCTATTTAGTTTGGCAGGGGAAATTTTTAGAGAGAATAAAATTCATCTCTTTCTTCTTCTTGATCACAGGTCAAATCTGAATGACTAACTGCTTCACGGCCCTGCTGCCATGTCTTTCCTTCCGTGGTGGATTATACCTTCAAACCGTGTGTCTGTAACAGGGCCCCAGACCTTAGCTTGATGGAAATACCATTCAGGCCATAAAACTCAGCACACAGACAGTACCACCTGCTGGAATGAAAACAAAGACCAAATCCATCAAAGTCCATAGTTCTGGGAAAGTCTCTAAATGTACCAACCTTGCCTTTTGGCTTCTATAGTTCCATTTCAGGATAACTGTTCTTGTTAAATGAAGTATGTCAACTCAGAACACGGTTTCTGTGCTTCAGAGCTCACCCTGAGAGAGGGTCAAGGCTATGCTGCTATCCCCAGTGCCCAGTGTAGTCTTTGGCTGTCTAATAAAGACTTTCCATTGGCTTAAACTCATATCAGATCTGTCTTCTCCGGTGACTACCCCACAGCAACTCCAAATAACTCTTTCCTTCCTAAATTTACTTTTGTTAGATATTTTTGACAACAACAAGAAAAACAGCCAGTGCACCCCAAGACTCCTTCATAATGTCTACTTTTCCAAATAGAAGAGATTTTTTTTATTTTGTATCTCTTCTAAATGAATATATAACAAGCTTTATGTGTCTATTATTACTTTGTGGTCTGGTTTTCTAGCATTGCGTATTTATTTATATCTTGAAGCTTAGGTAACCACCGTAGCTTAGTACATCTCCTTGAGATCTTTACATATTAAAAATGAGAAAACGCTGGTCCCTTGAGGTATGTGGGAGGCAACAGGATTTCAGTGCTTCACTTAACATAGCTTCTCCCACTTAGGGTGAAGCTCAGCAAGCACATTGTACTAACTGAAGTATTATGACTGAATTCTATCTTGACTTTAGGAAGTGCTTTAGGAAGTGCTCTTAGAGATATAATAGGGTAATGCCTCACATTTGATTACAGATGTATTAAGATCATTGAGTTAAAAAGGAAGATGTGGCTTACATGTCTAAATATAACTCACCAACTTATCAGAAAGTTTTTTTTGTTTTTTGTGTTTCTGTTTTTTGAGACAGAGTGTCTCTGTGTGGCTTTGGAGCCTGTCCTGGAACTAGCTCTTGTAGAGCAGTTTGGCCTCAAACTCACAAAGATCCGCCTGCCTCTGCCTCCTGAGTGCTGGGATTAAAGGTGTGTGCCACCACTGCCCGGTTTAGAAAGTTTTTGAAAAATATTACAATATCTCAAATACCCTTTTCTTTTTTTATTGATTTTATTGAGCTATATATTTTTCTTTGCTCCCCTTCCTTCTTCTCCCCTCCCCTTCAACCCTCTCCCATGGTACCCATGCTCTCAATTTACTCAGGAGATCTTGTCTTTTTCTACTTCCCCTCAAATACCCTTTTCAAGGAACTGAGTTGAATGAGTTCATACTTATGTCATAGAGGGTATTTCTTTGATCTTCTTTGTTAAGAAACTGACCTTTAGCTACTGACTACTATGCTCAGTTGGACATGTCTCAAACCAGTTATATTTTAGAATTTTTTTCTGAGACAATATTTCTCTGTTGTGTCCCTGGCTGTACTGGAGCTCGCTCTGTAGACCAAGCTGGCCTTAAACTCACAGAGATCCCAGCTCTGAGTGCTTGGGTTACAGATGTGTGAATTCTATTTAGTTTCAAGCCATGGTGTTTGCAATGTTCGAAACTTTGAAGAATGTGAAAACACCAATTTTACATTGAAAATTGATTTTCTTGTTTTTAGTCATATGTGTAGATGTGTGATGTGAGTCCAGATACAAAGAGGACAGAAGAGGGTGTTGAGTCCCTTGGAGTGAGAATTAAAGGCAGTTGTAAATCATGCCATGTGGGTGCTGGAAAGTGAAGTTGGGCCCTTTGCAAGAACAGTAAGTGCTTGTAACCACCAAGGCATCATTCTAGATACCATAATTTTTTAATGCTCATATTAAAATATTCTTTAATTGCATCTTGCATAATTAAGAAACAGGGAAACTAGCTTTCTATCTAGATTCTGGGGAAAAAAACATTGTGACATGGGCCTCATAAGCCATTATAAGTGAGTCATTAAGTTATTAAGTGCAAAACAAATAGTTACTCAAACTGAGTAGTCTGAGGACACAATAAAGGCTTGTTTAAAGGTGGATAGACAGCATGTAGAAACTACAAAATAAAGAGGGATTTCCTTTGATTGACACTTACTGGGTGTGTCTGCAATCCCGAAGGAACCAGCTGAAGGAGAAACAATGGAATCAGATAGCCAGTATCCTATGGAAAGGTCTGTCTGAGTGAGCTGGAACTTCAGGGAAGAAGGACACAACCAGCTGTGTGAACTCCTCCAGAGAGATTCTGAAGAATCCTCACTCTTGGTATCTCTGACAGACTGCTGCTATTCCCCATGGGTCACATGGACTAGAAGCTAGAAGTCAAGTGATCCTCTGGAGGGAACTGATAAAGGTTAGGCTCAAAGGACACAGTAGCTAGAAGGTTAGGAAGGGGCATCTCGGAGACCTGAATAAAAAACATCTACCACAATTAGCAACTTACTCCTGTGCCCAGAACTTATATGGTATAATTTGCCACAGTCTACACTGCTCTCTACCATGCCCAGACCAAAAGCTGAATATCAAGTTGCCATCTTCTTATCATAAGTACCATTGTTTTTCATAGAATACAACAATTATTTGTTGATAGATCCACAAAAAGTGAGTCAGAATGCTAGAGAACAGGATTTTTCAAGAAAACAATGGAAGAATATGATTTTGAGCTTAAAGTGTATACCAAACACATTCTGATAGTCTTTAAAAATAATTTTGGGGCTGAGAGATTGCTGCTCTTGCAGAGGACCCAAAACTCTCAGCTACTTCTCCAGCACCATGTCTGCCTGCATGACACAGTGTTTCCCACCATGATAATAATGGATTAAACCTCTGTACCTGTAAGCCAGCCTCAATTAAATGTTTTCCTTTATAAGAGCTACCATTGTCATAGTGTGTCTCTTCACAGAAATAGAATATTAACTAATACAGAAGTTGGTATCAGAAGTTTTGATAGACCTATGATCCTTGGCAGAATGTGGACTTTGGGACTTTGGATTAGGAAAGCAGTTGAATGCTTTAAGTGGGAACTAATGGGACACACTAGTAGGAGCAGAGAAGTCGGTGGTGCTGAGAACAATGTAGATTGTGATGGCCTGACTCAAGAGGTTTCAGAGGGAAAGAATATTAGGAAGTGGTCTAGAGTTTGTTTCAGTGATGTTTTTGTGAAGCATGTGACTGTTTTCTGCCTTTGTACAAAAATTCTGCCTCAGGCCATATTGAAGATGCTTTTGGATTAACAGCATTGGCAGAGAAAATGTCAAAACAGCTTACTCTTGACTATTATGTGGTTATTAGTGTCCAGTCTTAAGCAGATCTATAATGAAAAGAAGCAAGCTGAGCAAAGAAAAATACAAAATATACAGCTTGGGGAGAAAAGGGGAACCATGAACTGTAATGGAACTAAATTCTGCATTCAAGGAGATAAGCATATTAAAAGAAAAGCCTGGTGCTAAATGGAATAAAAGGAGTGGTATCCTTGGGGTAAGACACCACCCAGCTAAACTTCCAACTTGTGAAAGGAAATTAAAGAAAAGTTTAGGGTCCAGTGTGATGTCACACACCTTTAATGCCAGCACTCACGAGGCAGAGGTAGGCGGATCTCTGAGTTTGAAGCTAGGCTTCTCTACAGAGCAAGTTCCAGGACAGCCAAGTTTAGGCAGTGAAGGCAACCATCAAAAACAGAATTAGTGAAAATGTCTTTGAACATGGGGAACATGTTCCAGCCCCTGCAAGCAGCAAAACTTAGAAGTTTTGACTACATGGTTCTGTCTTTAGAGTTAAAGACAGAAGATAGGGGTTGTAGAATATCCTGCCGTGACCAAGGAAAGCTGCTGAGACCAGATGTGTGTCAGGGATGTCCCTTCATGGAGGCCTTGAGAAACCATTGCATGAAGCTGTTAAGGTAAAGCCTGGATTGTCCTGGAGACTCCAAAATGTTGGAGATGCCAGGTTATGGGATACCTGTCAAGGAAAGCTGCTACCAGGGAGTAGATCCAGCTCAAGAGAGAAAGGTGTGCTGTAGTCAACAGAGAAGGAAGGAGTTGGAGATCTGAAGAGCAGATTGACATGTAGTCAAAGCTTCTAAGTTTTGCTGCTTGCAGGGGCTGGAACATGTTCCCCATGTTCAAAGACATTTTCACTAATTCTGTTTTTGATGGTTGCCTTCACTGTCTAAACTTGGCTGTCCTGGAACTTGCTCTGTAGAGAAGCCTAGCTTCAAACTCAGAGATCCGCCTACCTGCATGGAGATGCAGGGTTTGGAGTTCGCCCAGCTGGTTTTTGGTCTTGTTTGGTCTAGCATTTCTTCACTGTGCTTCCTTTACATCCCTTTGGAATGGTAATGTATAGTCTCTGTTATTATATGGAAGTATGTGATCTGCCTTTTGATTTTACAAGGGTTTAAAGTTAAGAGATTGCATGCGTCTTGGAAGAGACTTAGATGACTTTGGACTTATAAACATTGTTGAGACTCCTGTGCAGTATGGGGACTTTTGAAGTTGGACTGAATGCATTTTTGTATTATGATATGACCAAGCCTGTGGGTTTCAGGGTGTAGAATGTGGTGGTTCGGATGAAAATGCCCCCCTTAGGCTCATAGGGAATGGCACTATTAGGACTTGTGACCTTGTTGAAGGAAGTTTGCCAATGAGGGTGAGCTTTCTCTCTGCTGTCTGCCAATCCAGATGTAGAACTCTCAGCTACCTCTTCAGCACCATGTCTGCCTGCATACTGCCACACTTCCCACCATGACTAAACCTCGGAACTTGTAAACCAGCCCCAACTAAAAGTTTTCCCTTTTAAAAGTGACTGTGACCATGGTGTCTCTCCATAGCAATAGAACATAAGACAGTGAACACCCTTCATGTGGCAAAGGTGTGGCAGCGGGAGGGTGGAGTGTCAAGTCTCAGTGTGTCTGTGGTAGGGAGCAGAGAGAGATGAGTGCTCAGCTTGTTTTCTCCTTTTTATTCTATCCGAGGTTTCAGGGAGAGTGTTGCCCACATTCAGAATGTGTTTCCTCCTCGGATAAACTTCTCTGCAACACCCTCGTAGAAATACCCAGGTGTCTCTCCTGTCCTCGGTGATTCTAAACTCTGCCACGTTGACAATGAAGATGAACTCCTACGAGGCTCTTTGGGGACATCACATAGGAACAGCTTTAAAGTGATGGAGCAGCAGCCAGGTTGGAGCCGTCTGGAGACTGAGTGGATCTTGAGAACATGACAAAGGATGAACGGGGGAGGGGGAGGAATGCTCAAAAGTAGCTTCAAACTTATATTTAGGGTTACTTAAAAATGTTTCTCAAAATTACTCCCCCAAATTCTGATTCAGTTTATTCCAGGGTTCAGAAACAGTTCTGTTTGTATGGTTGGTTGGTTTTGTATTTTCAAGACAGAGTTTCCCCTGTGTAGCCCTGGCTGCCCTGAGACACACTCTGTAGATTAGGCTGGCCTTGAACTCTGCCTCTGCCTCCTGTGTGCTGGAATTAAAGGCAGGCACCACCGCCACCACTGCCCTAACAGGTACAGGTTTTACTAATCTTTCAGCTTTACTGTGCTCAGTCTCCAGATGGCTCCAACCTTGCTGCTGCTACCATCACTTTAAAGCTGTTCCTATATGATGTCCCCAAAGAGCCTTGTAGTAGTTCATCTTCATTGTCAACGTGGCAGAGTTTAGAATCACCGAGGACAGGAGAGACACCTGGGTATTTCTACGAAGGTGTTGCAGAGAAGTCTGGCTTCCCTGGAAACCTGACACCAAGGTGAGCTGAAAATGCAGGAGTTTTCTTTCAGTGGACAGGAAGGAACAGGTTTGTGTGAGAGAGCCAGCCAGGAAGGTGAGGAGCCTGGTAACAGCAGGGCACACCTGCTCTAGTAAAGGCAGGAGGTAGGATGGTTGGGACTCTGTGGAGGGGTTAGCAAGGTTGTTGCAGAGGCCTCAACTGGATTTGCTTTGTGAAGAGTCAGTATGTGCCTTCCACCCCTGTTATTCTCAGTCACTGGTTAGGACAACCTGTAGGGATCCTGATCTTCATACAAGCCTCGCGATGTTCTCCCAAACACAGTATTGGGAGCCTTTGGGTCATCCAATTCAGAATAACTAGAAGAATCTGAGGCATGTGGTAACAGCTGGTGCCTGCAGTTCATCATTTAAAGACAAGGGAATGAGAAAGGGAATGTTGAAATGGGTTGTAGGTGAAGTATTTGGGTTCAAGTTAAAATTGCGGGTTTTCTTACAGCTAAGGAATATTCTAATGTATTTTAAATATACAGGGAAAACTACTCACATCGAAGTTAAAGGTGGAAAGGAAGTGGGGAAAGAAGGGAGGAGAGAGGAGATGTGACAGAGGAAGGAAAGAGAAGGAGCAGGGGGGAGATAAGAAAGAGAAGAAGAGGTAGAAGGGGAATAAAGGGCATGAATGGTTTATATTGGAAGCAGCTCAGAGGGCAGTTAGGAGGAAAGGGACGCTTAGTTATGGCTTTGAATTCAGGTCATGATGTCTTGTTCTCTTAGTTTTCTGAACATGGGTTAAGTTTATGTTGCAGGGAGTTGGAGAGAATTGTACTTAGTTACCTATTACTAAGACAAAATAGGAAACAATGTATCAAGAGGCAGCAGGGAGCGTGGCTGGGAATAGGAGGCTGAACAAGACACAGGGAGGATGGTGAAGATAGGGCTCTTCTGTAGACAGAACCACGTCAAGGGAGAGGAAAGCTGATGACCTTGATGAGTACAGAAGTGGGAGGCCGGTCACTTGCTGGAAAGGTATTTATTTTATTGGCCACTCTTCTCACATGACAAAATTCCACACACAATCGATAACAAAATCACATTTAGTATATTAAAATTAACACTTCAAATATACATTAAATAATTATTACATAAGTCTCTCACAGGTATCCGTCCATTTCTTTGAATATAAACCAAAGTTGAAATAGTCTCTTGATCTAATTTGGGATTTTTAAAGCCTTATGTTTACACTGAATCCGTGCAACTCTTAATCACAGAAAATTACTGGAAATACAGTCAGCATTTAACCTATATTTGATCCCAAAGTTAACACACAGTTCCTTTTGAGCCATGAAATTTGTATCTCGTGACAAAAGAAGTTCATCTCAAGGAAGCATGCTGACTAATGCCACCAAGGAACTTCCAATCAAAGGCTAGCTGAGAGGAGTCATTTTCCACCCAGGAGACTCAGAGCCCTGCAGCCTATAAACTGAGCTGTAGAAGCTGACATTTCTAACATTTCAAAACACTTAATAGAAACCCCGAATCTAACCTTCTGAAGACCTGCAGCTACTTTACAGATTTTTCAGTCTGCGTGTGCATGTTCCTATGCATGTGCGGGCATATATGGGTAGCATCCAGATTGCTGTCCATCTCCTGGGACCAGAGTCTCTCTTTGGTGTGGAACTCACCACTCAGGATACACAGGCTTACCAGTGAACCCCAGGGGTCCTCCGATCTCTGCCTCCCTGGCACTGGGATTGCAAGTACTGGTCACCACACATGATTGTCATCTGGGATGTGTTGATTGAATTCAATCTTTGCACTTGCCATACAAGCATTTTACCAACTGAGTTATCTCTCTATCCCATACAATTCTTGACTTTTAAAAAATTCAATGGGGGAGGGTCACTTTTCAGAAATTCCATTGGATCTTTGCAATTTACATATACAATATATTAATCAGTATTTAATCAATGATTTAAAAGAAAAAAGAAAAAACCTTCTGAAGTGTGTGTCTGAGATGGGGAAACCATAAAAGGTTGAAAAAATTGGTAGTGGAAAATGTTGAGATAAACGTAGTTGAATCCTATGTTATAAGGACACTGGAGGGTAATGAATATTGCCAAGGTAGCATCATGATCAAGAAGAGAGTCAGCATTAGGATTTACCAATTAAAAAAAAATTCTCTAATCTGTTATCTTCTTGGATGTTGAGCATTGTGGTTTTGGTTCGGTGCTTCATGTCCTTAGCATTCAAAAGCTGGTGCTTTACAGTCCTGAGGAGGTGGTGAGGGATGCGTTTCAATGGGGTGCCCCAGGCCAACCACTGGGATTTATTGCCTTGTGTTCCTTCCGCTGAACAACTTTCTAGTAAAGTGGGTGTAAACATCACTAGGTCCTTCAGAAGCAGTTGACCACAAAACACAAAACCTCTCATAGAGGCCTCACAGTAAGGAGCTACCATAAAAGGAGAGTGAGCATCATGGTTCTATCTCACAGTGTTCACAACTGTCTCCCTCTATTTCTCTAGTTAACAATGGTATCTAAACAGAGTCTGGGATTCAACCATGTGTGCCTGAACCCACACTAAGACTTCCTTTAGACTCTTGTACAGGGTAATCTGAGATGTGCATACAGAGTATAAAGCATGCTGAGTGAATGGCTGACTTGACTTCACAGGGAACAAAGAGGGAACACTTCGAGACTAATGTATCGCTGCTCCATTGCCATTCAGAAACTAGAGAAGCTAGCTTCACCTCTTCTGGGTAGGTAATTTGAACAAGGACTATAAGGGCAGCACAATCATTAGGTTGTTCTCTTATGGGATTAAAAATAAGAATCCCTTTTATACAGTCTTCTTTCTTCTTCCTCTGGGATGTCTTTCTTTTTTCTTTATATCTTTAAAAAGGGATAGGGTAGGGGAAGAGTCCCTAATGGTTGTCTAAAAAAAAATAGTGCCTTCATAAGCATAACTGAAGTAAATGGGATCCTTAAGCCAGATGTGGGCTCAAGCCACTAGAGAGGCTGAGGCCAGAAGATGACCCGAACTGCAAAGTAAGACCTTCCTCTGCACACACACACAAAAAAAATGAAAACAAAGAAAGGAGATAAATTCTTATATCTCACTGCCAATCTTCTGACATAGTAAAGAGTTCATTTTCCGAGCTTAAATTTTCAAACTTTTATAAAGAGATTGAAATTTCTTTTTGTACATTCATTTTTCCCCCTATGATACCCAAGAACATTCCAATTAAAACTCATGTTGGTCACAGCAGAATGAACAGACCCAAGTGCTAGTCATTGTCATAGATGCAACCTGAAAGAAAAAAGAAAACTTTCATTTATTCACTCAATATTTTTATATGTTCATGTATGTGTGTGTGTGTGTATGTGTTCGTGTGTGTGCAGGTTGGAGGACAATCTCTAGCAACATCCTCAGGAACCATGTGCTTTTTCTGAGACGGGGTCTCTCATTGGTTCCAGTGCCACTAATCAGAGGGAGCCCCAGGGACTGTCTTCCTGTCTCTACCTCCCCAGGACTGGGATTACAAGCACTTGTCATTATGCCTGTCATTTAGAAAAAAAGTAAAACTTACTTATTTTATATTAAGAAGACAAAACTAGTTAAGCGAAATGAGATATATTTCACCTTCTGTACTGGCTAGTTTTATGTCAACTTGATACAAGCTAGAGTCAACACAGAGGAAGGAGCCTCAGTTGATAAACCTTCTCCATAAGATTGTAGGCAAGCCTGTAGAACATTTTCTTAATTAGTGATTGAAGGGGGAAGGCCCAGCTATTGTAGGTGGTGCCATCCCTGGGCTGGTTGTCCTGGGTTCTACAAGAAAGCAGGCTGAGTAAGCTATTGGGAGCAAATGGGTAGGCAGCACCCCTCCATGGCCTCTGCATCAGCTCCTGTCTGCAGGCTTCTGTTGTATTTGAGTTCCTGTCCTGACTTCCTTTAATCATGAATTATGATGTGGAAGTGTAAGCCTAATAAACCCCTTTCTTCCCAACTTGCTTTTGGTCATGGTGTTTCAAGACAGCAATAGAAACCCTAACTAAGACACCTTCATTGATAGCCCAGTTTCAACAACATTCCTAGACAAATTTATTCTTCATCAAATGAGACTGAAGATTAATTATTCTGACATCACATCACTTTTTGGAAATGAAATTAGTTAAGCATTGACAAGTTTCTCAAGCTAAAGACTAAAAGGTCGGAGCTGGGAGGTGATTATCAGAAAAGCATTTGCTTGCAAGTTATGGGAATAGGTTTGATGCCAAAACTGAAGTAAAAAAAACAAAACAAAACAAAAAAAACAACAATAAAACCCTGGATGATGCCAGGTATTTTGGCAAACACCTTTATCCCAGCAGTCAGGAAGCAGAGGCTGGTGGAGATCTGTGAGTTCAGGGCCAGCCTGATCTAGAGAGCAACTTCCAGGCCAGCAGAAGCTGTGTAGTGAGACCTTTTCTCAAACAAAACAAAACAAAACACACACACAGTCACACACACACACACCCAAACACAAGCAAACCCTCACACACACAAGCACACACATTCACATACGCACACCAGCTAACGGGCAACATGACAACTGCACACGTTTTGTTGAGATTAATGTTTTAAATCATCATTTAAAAATACCTGATGATTTTAGTAGTGTTATCAGTTATGAAATGTGTATCTGTTTGTTGATTAAAGATTTGTTAGTCACAGATTTTAGCATTTGTCAGCTTTACATTTGTTCATTTAGGATTTGTTAATTTCATATTTTATAGGCTGCAAAAATAATCTATTGTTAGCTTCTTGGGCATTATGGTTGCTGTGATATAAATATTGTTAGCTTTAAAACAAGCTACCTATTAACTACAAATGCATTTCTTTGATAAAAAAAAAAAAGCGCAGCAACTCTTAACTCATGCTACAATACAAAATTTACCCGAGAGTTCTCCCTTCCCTCCACTCCTTTTCACTCCTTCTACCTCTTCCTGTTCTCTTGTTCTTGACTCAGGTCTCATGTAGCCTAGGCTTGCCCCAACTTTCATTGTGTAGTTAAGGTTGCCCTTTAACTTCTGATCTTCCTGCCTCTACCACCCAAGTGCTAGGATTACAGGTCTGAACTACCACGGTTGTCTTATACTTCTCATTCTGGAGAATAAATACGCTTTTATTTTCACTTAATTTCATAACCGTGTGTGAAGATGAACCTCTCCCTCTCTCTACAACACCAGACCATTACTTTCCCTCACATTTTAAAGAAACTCAAATTCTGATCATATCTGATGGCTCTCAGTCAGCAAGCTGTTTTCTCAGTTACCATGGTGGGAGCTGCACAAGACTTACCATCCGCAATGTCATCATAGATTTCTCCATCACTGTAAACACAGAAAAACCACATTTTTTATTGTATAGAGAATATCTTCCCAACATCAATATATAGAAGCTAGCAGTAATATGATTGCCATATATCAGAACCATGAGAGGTAAAGCGAGCTATGATGTGCATGTGTAAGTGGACAAAGATTTTACATCCATCTCTAGCTCTCCTTTCCCTGGCTCTATTGACTTCTCGTTCATTCTACAAACCGAATAATAGACAGATGTTTTGAGAGCACAGATCATGCCCTACTTTGAGCACTGCCAAGGTCATAGGCCCCCTGAATCCCTAAGAACTGGGTACAGAACTAAACAAACTGAACTGCCAAGGCAAAACCCTCATCCAGGGGCCTCAATCCAAAAGTGCAATGAATTTTGACAGTCATTATTACTAGATCTACACCTTTACTTGAGTTTCAAATGTTTCAAATTTTAAATGAATGCAATATATTTGACATGGAAAATGGCTATCTTGTTTTCACGTGTTCCTAGTTATGGTGCATAAATATCAAGTTTAAAGCATTTAAATACTAACTATGGAATATATAGTCATAGAATTTTCTTATATTACTTATTGTGAAGATTACATCCACTGCAGTAATTCTGGCTACTTTTATACACTTTCAGGTTTTGCTTAGCCCTGCAGCTTTATGAAACATTTCATTAACAAACACTGAGTTGTTCTCATATGCTGGGAGACAACTATGAGCCAGATGTAAGCTTTGATTTCAAGGGTGCATAGTCAAATGAGTGATTTATAAACAATATAAAAATATATTATAATTATGACCATAATCTTGAAATGGAGGATGCAGTGCCTGGCTTCAGAGCTGTGAGGGTGGACATGCTCTTGGTTCCTTGCCCTATCTCTGGGCTTTATCGCAGCAGCACGAGGTCCCTTGTTTCTGCCAACTGTGGCAGATGCTGTACGCTCCCTATGTCTTCTGTTTGGATCCTGTCTCTGAGGCTGAGGGAGCATTTGACTAGTGGAAATCTGATGTGAATGCAGAGGACAGATTTTCCTGCTGTTTAGTTCACAAATGTTTATTGAATTATGCCTTTTAACAGGTAGCGAGCCAATAGCCACTGAGTGTCCTTTCTCCGTTTTCTTTTTACCATCCTGAAGTCATCACAGATGAAGATGTGCTCCTATCTGTGACACGTTCTTCCCAGAAAATGTGCACCTTTCTTAGAACAAAGCCTTTCAGATATCCCGTGCCCACCAGTGTAATATAGATGCTGAAGAAAACACAGATGTTAAGGCCGTTCCCTGTCCGCTCTCTATTGGTTCGCGGACAGAACTCTTAACATGCAATGCCCTGTTCACATGGGTGTCCTGCTGCTTATGGTAAACGGGTTGTGAATCCCTGATTCTTTCATTATGTCAGTTTTTACAAATATAGTGGGGTTAATTTTCTGCTCTGGGTGTTTTGCTGCAGAATCTTAAAATGTTTGAGAGGAATCCAAGGGCTTACAAGTACCAGGCTGTGACAGACAGTGAAAAGGTCTTATTCAGAAGAATACAAGAGTCATTGATTAGTATCTCTTTTGAGGGGGCATATTGACAATAAGGCAACAGAAGAGAGCACTATGCTCGGTGTGAGTATAGAAAAATCTTCAGTTAGGAGCTAAACTATGAGCTATTAACTGATGATATTAGTACCTACGGCACACACCATTTGGATCTAGCTCGTTCTGTTCCACTACTATAATAATTAATAAACAAAATGCAAACAATTAGTGGAAAGGGTAGTGCTTTCCCTGTGTGTCTTCAGGGTTTGCTAAACAGACAGCTAAAGGAGTATATGAGACTATTCACCATGAGTGAGATAGACTTTCTTCCTAATTCAGATGGGCATATTCAGCGTTGTTATTGGTACTACTATATTGAAACAAATATAATATATTGCTCAACCCATGGCATTCTGGAAATGACTCCTTAAGGAAACCAGAAGAGTCTCTTAACAAATACAGTGATAATAGAAGAAAATGATGGCCTTACTTGTCCGCCAGGTAACTCCGAAGAACATAGCCATCTATAAAGGGAAAAAGGAAATATATTTAATTGCAGATAGAGCTTTGAAAGTTACTTAATGTCTAGTTCCCAAAGTTGACATACAAGGGAATAATTATATTAAGATAGAATACCGAGGGACTGGAGAGATGACTCAGAGATTAAGGGGCCCCTTCTTATCCACAGCACACAATCTGATGCCCAGATTCACATCAAATAACTCATAACTGCCCATAACTCCAGTTCCAGGGGATCTTATACCCTATTCTGGACTCTTCAGGCACCCACTCATGACACAGCCACACAGACAGATTTTTAAAAATATTTAAAAGGATAATATATTAAATAATTATATCTATACAGAACATGCTCAGAGGGTAATTTGATCATGTTTATGCCCGCATTACCCACGCTTATTCTTCCCCCCCCCTTAGCATCTATCACTGATCCCTCCCCTAACCTATGTTTTTCTTTTTATTAATTTTTTAAAGACAGCAAAAAAAGATAACATCACTATGGTATTTTCACACATAAATCCTTATATTTTTTGTCTTTTCTCTTTCCTCCTCTGGCTGCCTTCCCTGTGTCTCCTGCCCTTCTCTTGGTGATTTCCTCCCTCCTTCCAAAGAGTCTTCCTTCTGTTTTCTTGACACACGAATTTCATTACCCCCTTCCTTCCTCCAAGGTCCCCCTTTCCCCTCCTATGCTCTTCTTCCTAGGCCTTCCTCCCACATACACATTTAGATATCGGTTCTACATATGAGAGAAAACATGGGGCATTTGTATTTCTGAATTGGGCTTATTTTGTTTAATATAATCATTTTGAGGTCAGAAGATGACTGGCAGAAATCTGTTCTCTCCTATGTGAGTTGCAGGGATTGAACTCAGGTTGCCAGGCCTTATCAGTATATGCACCAAGTTATGACATGTTGATAAAGACTAATATTTTTCTAATATTAAATGTCTTCATTAAAAATATCCCCAGGAAGATTATGAGAAATACAGTTTGTGAAATTAAAACTAAAGATGACTTAACCACCTTTTTGAAGATTAAGATTATTATTTGCTGATGTTTTTAGGTAATTTACTTTTCAATTAAATCACTTTTAATTTAAAACACAATTATGATAAAAAAATGATGGAGGAAGGTCATTGGTCAATTATAATAAAGAAACTGCTTGGCCTCATAGGTTAAAACATAGGTGGGTGGAATAAACAGAACAGAATGCTGGGAGGAAGAGGAAGTGAGCTCAGACTCGACAGCTCTGCTCTCTGGAGGAGAGACACCATGCTCCCCTCTCCCGGGCGGACACGAGAGCTCTGCTCTCTGAGGCAGACAAGATCAAGCTCCGGCCCAGGATGGACGTAGGCTAGAATCTTTCCTGGTAAGACTGATGCTACACAGATTATTAGAAATGGGCTAGTCCAGGTGCAAGAGTTAGCCGAGAAGAGCATAGAAATAATGGGCCAAGCAGTGTTTAAATGAATACAATTTGTGTGTTGTTATTTTGGGGCATAAGCTAGCCATGTGGGCGGACGCAGCCCCGCTGCTCCTATTTCAACAGAGTGGCGCCCAACGTGGGGCTCGAACCCACGACCCTGAGATTAAGAGTCTCATGTTGAGACTGAGCTGCTCCTACTACTGCAAAAAAAATTCGCAGACCTGGTTAAACCACTACTAACAGTCCCTTACATGGTCAAAGTTAATAATTAATAATGTACAGCTAATTATCTCACCTTTATGAGTTAATTCTAAAAGCTATATTCTCTTATACTCTCAAGAGCATACATCTTTATCTTCTGTTGATGATTCCTTTGCAGATACTATTGTTTAATTCTGTTTTTTTTCTCTCTCTTTCTCTCTGTCTCTTCTTTGCAGTACATATGTGAGGGGAGAAAGGGAGGTATCAATGACTGAATATTTATGACAATGTAGGTGGTCACATGCAGGATGAGGCTGCTTCACTCTATTTTAGATTTTTGATCATGTGACGATGTCGGGCTCACTAACTATAAACCACTTACATAGTGTTTTTACAGGAATACTGACTTTTAATGTCACATAGGTCTTGCTGTCTAGCACTTTCAAGGGCTAAGACTGTATTTTATTCAAGGACAGTTCATGATAGAGTCAAAATGAGTGACTTGCCATGGCTCGCCATGTAATCTTGGCAGTATAGTTCCCAGAAATTCTTTTTTTATGCAGGAAGAAAATGTTCTCATTGTTCACATGGTTCATGTTCGCTTACCAATATGAGATATCAATAGAAAATACAAAAGAACCCACAAAACAAAACAAAGTCATGGTTATGGTGCAGAACGGCCACTATGTTTAGCCTTGCAATATTAGGAAGCTGATGTTCCCTGGATTCTCACATGACACAGAAAGTTGTTATTTGGAAAACTCCTGCTCACAGAGCAGAACACAGTGGCTGCAACAAATGTCTTGGGATATGTAGTGGGGTAGAACAGCTAGGAATGTAACACCCATCCCCCATATGTGCCCGTCAGTTTCTTCCTAAAATGCTGTCTTGCCATGGGATAGATGTGTCCCAGGACTAACAACTCACCCGTGAGAGGACATTAGAAATATGGAATTTCTAAGGAAATAGAAAATAGATAATAGCCTTGAAAAAATAGAAATTAACGTGGTTTTGTAGTTTTCAGTTTTTCCTTAATTGAAATGGCATCTATTGCCTGTTTACAGCATGTGTTGTGTTTGCAGAAAATAAAGTTAAGCTGCTGAATTTGGCCTCCCACAGTTAAAAACATATAATCGTACTGTGTGGACTTGCTCAGGCAAGTGAACCAATGTCAAACTTGAAAGGAAATGAGACACAGTGAGTGGTGCCTAAAACTGAATGTAATTTATTATTTTGGTTTTCACAAGAACTAATCTTTCTCCTTTTTTCTCTCTCTCTCTTTGTATTGTTTCTGAGTCTTTTTACCATAATGACTTCAAACATTTTATTCATTCATTCATTCATTCATTCAATTTAATTTTTACTACTTTTGAGGTGAGTTTTCACTACATTGCCCAGGCTGTCCTTGAGCTCCTGGTTTCAAGTGCTGTTCCTCAGTCAGTCTCCCAAATACTGGGATTTTAGGTGTGTGCTCACACAGACTGACTTTTGAAGTTTCTGAATAAATTTTTTTTCCAATGAGCATGCTTTGTTAAAAAAAAAGCAAAAAAAAAGAAATTATTAACTAGCTTTGTGACAGCAAAGCTCTCAGAAATCTTTATCTGATGCCTAAAGGAAACAGAACATTATAGCCCAAATAACTCCTTTTTCATGCCTCAGTTTTTTTCTTTCTTTTTTTGTAGGAAGTTTTCTCCAGTGACAGGAGGTGGGAAAACTCTCAGCTCATGAGCATCAGATTGTAGAACGTATGCAAATATTAGCTAGCAATTTTAAACTTTTGAGAATGTGCCAGAAATATATATATATATATATTTAAGATGTCACTGCCTACACAGTTCACACTTGCCAAATGTCTCTGGGTGAGACCCGACTGAATTAATAATGTCTACACTTGAGGCTCTTGCTCCACAGAGCGGCAAAGAGATTGTCCTTTGTGCTTTAACCTCTCGTTTGCTCGCTATAAGCCTTAGGTCGCGTCCTTTTCTGTGGTAGCTTGAAGAAGAACGGAGAGGGAGGAAAACATTAGTCATGCTGGTGCTGAACTGCAAAACACCCATTGCTGGTCATGCGAAGATGTAAAAATAAGGAAGGAACAGATTTAGAGTCCTTAATGATTCACAAGCTAACAGTGCTTATCAGGCCAAGCCAGCAGACGTTTATGTGAGTGTTTGTGTAGGACTTTCATCTGGTTGTTACACTAGACATCTAGAGTGTTCCTTTGAATCTACCCAGTCTAACTCCAAGTTTGAGACACTATACCAGTGCCAACAATCCAACATCAAGAACACTTCACTGAGGTTCTGTGTGGGCTCGAAGCCTAAGAAGAGCAGCAAATTCATGAAACAAACCACTCAGAAGTCAAAGTGGTGTGGTTGGGGAGAGACGCAGCCTCCTTGGGTAGCTGGGAGAGTAAGGAGTAAGGATGCTTCCAATTTAAGATGATCACTGAGCTGTTTTTAATGGACAGTTATGCATTCCAAGTCAAATAAAGTAGCACAGTGGGATGAACCAGCAAAATTTATTCAGGGAATGACAAACACGTCCTTTACTTTCGGATGTCCGTGCTAGACAACAAACTGCAGTTGCTGTCCGTGAGGTTGGATGACGAAGGGCATTTAGTATATGCTATCCTAAAGACAGTGTGGGCTCTTGAAAACATTTGGCTCACATAGGAGTGGGCTGGATGAGAATGTGGGAAAGATGGATACCATTTGCAAGGCCATTTGCGGTGATTGAGAGGAGGGAGGGATACGTTTCTACAGCAACCATTCCAAGTCCTAGTGAGTGTGTAGAGAATAGATCAGACGTGAAGGAAATTAAGAATGGTCAAGGATACCAGCCAAGAAAGGGATTTCATAAATATTATGAAAAGCATGTAGTCTGAAAAGTCAAAAAATAAAATTAAATAGACACACCAATTCAACAACAGGGGTACTAGGGAGAGACTGGAGACAGGAAAGATAGGGAGGGAAATGATGTAATTCTATTATAATCTCAAAAGCTTTTTATAGACATTAAAGTAGAATTTATTGATTTCAGCATACGAGAATCTCCAGTTTCCTAATATGTCCTGCAACCCATAAACCGCAGAACAAAGCAAGTTAGTAGAGATGAGCGACCGCTGCAGCCCACCAACCGTCGGTCGCGCAGTGTGGCTTCAGCGGGGACTTACATTTGCCTTCTTCATTCCTGCAGAGAACTTTGGTGTCGTCTGTGCTTTGAATCACTTCAAGCGATTCTCCGGGTTTTATTTGCAGCTCTCTAGCTCCCCACTTTTTAGAAGTTATGGAGGAAGCAACTTTCGTTGAATAGAGAACTCGAATTTCGCCATCGTACTGAAATAAGTAAACATCGAAATTACTGATACATATTACTACAGTCATTCATTCATTGACAAGTTTATTAAGAAGGTTTGTGTTCTGGACATGCCTGTGGGGGGTCATCTTGAGTTTGCTAATTAATATAGGAAGAACTATGTTACTTCTGAGTGGGACTAGTCCCTGGTCAGGGGATGCTGGACTGTATCAAATGGAGAAAACAAGGTACACTCTAGTATGCATGCGTGTCTCTCTGCTTTGTGACTGCAGACACAATGAGACCAGCTCTATCAAGCTCCTGTCTCTGTTATTTTTCCATGACATACTGTAGCCTTGAACTGTGAGCCAAAGAAACCCCTTGTCCTTCAAGATGCTTTTATCTGGGAATTTCATCATAGCCTTGAGACAACAACTAGACACCTCATAACCTCACCAACTTCACGTGACAAAACTTTATAGGTTATCACTTTACCAAAGGTCAAAGGACATCTAAATTTAAATGGTTATCACAGTGTGGAGGATACTAGCATGGATGCTTGCTTGCTTAATTTATTGTAGGAATAAATTTAAATTTACAACATATTTGGAACAAAGAAAAGTTATGAAAGATAGTGCTAGTATTGTTAACCATACTCTAAAAGAATATACTTTGTCATTTTGAAATTTTTCATCAGTACTTTGATCTCTGAATGGCATTAAATAATATATACCTTAAATTTTTTCCTGAGATCTTTTTCTTCTTTTTCCTGTTTTTTTAGCTTCTTGGGATCTTTTTCTTCTGTTTTTGTCTTTCCAACATTAATTCCTTGACTAGGGTAACAGAACATATATAAACCAACACTTTGAGAAACAGAAAATAACAGATCATAGTACAGACTTAATTCTCCTTTTTGTTTTTTGAGACAGGATTTCTTTGTGTAGCCTTGGCTGTCCTGGAAATTCCTCTGTAGACTAGACTAGTCTCGAACTCACAGAGGTCCACCTGTCTCTGCCTCCCAAATGGTGGGATTAAAGGTATGTGCCACCACCACCCAGCCTGAGACTTAATTCTTAACATTAAAATTTTCAATGGTTTGCTTTTTGTTTTTATTTTTCTTCTCTTTTTTGTGACAAGGACTTACAATATACACTGGAACTCATTAAGTAGACCAGGCTGACCTCAAACTCACAGAGATACATCTGCCACCTGCCTCTGCCTTCTAAATGCTGGGATTAAAGGTGTGTGCCACCATGCCCATCATATAATAATAAATTTTTGTTCAATGTTGTTTTTAATTTAGTACTGATTGTTATAATCAATTATAGGTTTCTGACATGTAGAAGGGGTCCGTCATTAAATAATACACATGACTTAAGCTGTAGGTGAAAGGTCAGATTGAACCCATCATAAAACAGAATAAGGTGAAACAGAGCTTCATACCATGGTTTCGTGTAATTAAACCTGTACTTGAGCCCCGTGTATTTTCTAGTTCTTTGTAGAAAGCTGAATGGCAGAGATAATGTTACTAAAAAGGGTCAAAATGCTTTTTTAAAGAACTGAGTTTTTATGGCTTATAAAATGTATGTAACTTAGTGTTTTCACATCTAATTAAAAGGGAGCTATAAGAGAGGAGATGGAGTTCAGTTGGGGAGTATTCACATAGCACACCCTAGACTTGATTTCCGGCAGAGAAATATTACAGAAATAAATGGAGGCAGCACTGAAGACAGGAAGTGCTGGTCATAAGGGAGCATCTTAAAGATAATAGCTAATATAGTCTATAGTCGAGCTTTATCTTGGAGACTTTATTAAGTTGCTCACTGGGAACTAAAAGTTCAAGGCAGAGTAGGAAGAAGTGTGATTGCCTGTAGAAGGGAGTTGTTTTTTTTTGTTGTTGTTGTTGTTTTTAAAGTACTAGAATATTTGTGAATAGTGGAAATTTGACACTGGTATTTTCATTTTGATTATTTAGAAAAAACTTGCTTGTGGCTTCTTTAAAATGTTTGGTTCTATTTTTTTCTTTCTTTTTAAGCATTTATCTTGTTGACTGTGAAAAGAACAAGGGCCATTCTACCTCCAGTCTTGCTTCTATCCCTAGGATCTATTGCCTTTCCTGATCTGGGCACTTGTGAAATTGCTGGCCCAGATTAGTTCTCTGGGATGATCAGAGCATGGATGAATGCTGAAAATGCTCCACAAGCTATTTTTGAAAATAACTTATTCCAAAATAGAATACTGTGTTTAAAATATAGAATTGTTTTAATTTCTGAAAATAAGCAATGGGTAGGGAAAAAAAGTCATCTTTGATCAAATTTAATCAGCTGGAGTTTGTTTTCCTCCAAGAAAAGGGCCAGGATAGGATTCTGGGTTCCCGGAGAGCTAGCTAGCTCATGGAATGTGGGGATGTTTCCAGAATGAAAAATATATTGAAATCCATCAGAGTCAGGCACAAGGTCCTGGTGGTGATGACTATTAAGATGAACACTTTACTGAGAGCAGATTTCCCTGTCCCAGACAGCTCAGGGGAGGCAGATTTCCCTGTCCCAGACAGCTCAGGGGAGGCAGATTCCCCTGTCACAGACAGCTAAGGGGAGGGAGGTCTTCTTTCATCTGTGTTGCTTGTTTTGCCTGCAGAACTTGATTCCTTTGTGACCAGTGGCACATTTTGCCTTCAGTTTCTTTGATCTTGATACTGTTTCTAGTTTAGTAAAATTGGCTTAACGTGGTGAGACTAAATACTTGAAGTTCTCTCATGCATTCTTAAGTACAGCTCAGCAGGCATGACTAAAATTATTAATGTAAATTTTTCCCTTTAACTAATCAAGTATACCATTTTTTTTTCATTCATCTCTTTCTTGAGGGCACTGTTGGACTTTCCTAGCTTTTGTACACAGGTCATTTCACACAACTATTAAAAAATGAGCAAGTATTTTAGTACATTATATTCTACCTCAGAAAATTTTTCAAAGGGCACTCCTTTTGGGCTAACTGATATTAACTTATTTTCATATGCTTTTAACCTTAAAGTTAAATGCAGACCTCAGATAAACTGAAGTTAGTGATCACTGTTTACTTAAAATAGAAATGTGCATAAAACTTTTGAGAATCCCAAAGGATATACATGAAAGTCCTTTTAAGCAACAAATTCTGTAACCATTGATGGAGGACAGGGGAGAAGAATGAAGAGGGCTGAGATAGAAAAGAAGTACATCCAAGGAAAAATGCTGGGGAAAAGGGTAAAAACAAAAGAGAAGATGAATCATAAAATTACTGTGAACAGAATCTCAAGTATACATTCCCAGTAAATTAGGGAATACAGACAGCAGTGAGTCACCAGCAACCAGCAGAGATTAGTCAGGGAACAGGGGGCAGAACCAGTGTCTGAGGTCAGGAGAAAGGACGGGGAAGGGTAGAGGAGGGGGGTGCTAAGGATAACTTGCTAGCAGACTTAGCTCTGAGCTGAGAGCTGTGCTCAGAAATAAGCAGAGCATGAGCAAAGAGGAGCAGAGACTACATGACCGCACATGACACACACACACACCACGCTGGAGTTTTACTCCAGCCCAATATTGCTGAGCAGTTTCCACGTCAACATTTCATGGTAACCAAAACGTTTTAATGACCTCATCTCCGCAGGTGGAGCAGGGAAGTCGGAGGCATCCACATCGTCGTAAACTTCTTCTCCCACATCTATTAAGAGACAGAATACCAAATATTGAAGTGTCGCTAATTTAAATTTTGATGTGAACATTTAATGATGTTATTAAAACCCAAAGACTGCTTCCAAGATAGTGAGAGATTTCTCAGGGACTGTATATATTTCTATTAAAGGCATTGTCTGCTTCTCAAAGGAAGGAAGGGGGACATTCTTATCTTACAATCAATAAGTGAACAAAGCAACAATAGAAACCAGTGAATACGATGACAACTATCATTATTTGAGGGGAAAAACCAACAATCCTAGAATAGTGCTGTGACTATAAAATCCTACAAGTGTAATCAATGGATGAATGGCGAGACTTAAAAGCTGTGGCCGAAGACGTCAACTCTCTTGGCCACTGGCAGCAGAAAGTAGGAAGATATTCTTTATGTCTATAGCTATCTGTATAGCTCGGTGTCGGTCTCCTCTGTGTCGGTCTCCCCCATCTACCCATCTAGCTGTGTGTATCATTTATCATCCACCATCTTCTTTTAATGATTTGTCCCATATTAATTCATCACCTGACAGTGATAGTATAATTGTACTGCCCTCAAAGGAAAATCTTATTTCTACAGATAATATATATCAAGTGACGAGAAACAACACTGATAGAAAACATGCCATGACTGGTATGGTGGGCTGAATGAGAATGGCCCCAATTCCTGGCTTGTGAAGTGCTGGGGATCAAATAGTGCTACCAACTGAGCCACGCCACCAGCTTGACATCCCCCCTTCTCTCTCTCATTTCTCGAAACAGGGTTTCACTGTGTAGACCTGGCTGTCCTGAAACTCACTCTGTAGACCAGGCTGGCCTTGTACTCATCGAGATTCATCTGCCTCTGCCTCCCAAGTGCTTGGATTAAAGGTGTGTGCCACCATCAGCAGCATACTTAAAAGAATATGAATTTAAGTAGGTAAACTCTTTAAGTAGCCTTTCAATGTTTTTAGAGACATTTCATTCAGAGAAACTTTAAAAAATCTTAAAAAGATCTGTTCCAGCAGCATTTTCAAAATGACAACTGAAATTGTACAAAGAAGACATTGTTACCCTTTTCCCTAAAGAGTTAGAGGGAGACTATCCAAAAGTGTCTGGTTATGTGTCTTTTGCATGTTTTAACACACTTTCAAGTAGCAACTGTGCATATTCAGCATGGACTGAATTGGGGTGGGCTCAGCTGACGCTGGTGTCCATTACCTGCCTCTTATCTCTATGCCTCAGTGGCTTTCAGATTAGTACTTTGAAGCCATCTGTGCTGGTGTGAACGAGATGTACATTATGGTCTCAGGCATTTGAATAATTGGTCCCCAGTTTGTGCTGTTGTTTGGGCAGGCTTTGCAGGTATGGCCTTGGTGAGATTTGTCACTGGAGGTGGCTTTGAGAGTTGAAAAGATATGCACCATTGCCAGCTCACTCTCTGTTGTTACTTGAGGCTCAAGGTGCAAGGCCTCAGTTTTTCTGCTCAAGCCTCCTTGCCTTCACCAAGGTGCACTGTTGTAATAGAAAAGTATCTAATACAGACGTTGATACCAAGGGATGTTCTACTGCTATGCTATGACAGGCCTGGCCATGCTGCTTCTGGGAGAAATATTGTGGTGTTTTATCACAACAATGAGAAGTATCTGATAGGTGAATCTTTTTATTTTTTTATGTGTTTATTTTTTGAGTCTGTTATTCTATTACTGGGTCATTGGCATCATTCAGGGTGAAATTGTTTATGCAATGTGACATATTTATCATTTGCAGTCAGGACTTCAAGCAGGTACATTCAATGTTTGGTGACCTTCAATGCTTCACTATCTCAGGTGTAAGAAATAATTTGTAAAACACACAGGTTTTATTACATACCCAGTTGTTTAGGAGGAGAAGGAAAACTGAAAAAAAGAAGAGAGTACAGTTAAAATCAAATTAACACGAACCTTGGACTTAATCCCTTTACATGTGAGAGAAGTGTGAGAGTCAGTATTCTAGAGGTGTGAAATGGTTAATCTGGTGAGCACCATACCTTTCTCATCCTTCATTTCCTGCTAGTCTCTAGCCATCAATTTGACATTTGCCAAGACTAGTTTTGAAGTAATTTTGTTGTTCAAAAACCATCCAGAACATAAACAATTGTTTACGTTACCGAGTCACTAGACCAATATTTCAGATTTGCTCTATAGTTTGGGCATATTTTTACACCAGAGTATGTTAAATGGACTCAGTATTTCGTAGCTTCATGCTGTCCATAGGTCTGGCCCAAACTGTTTATTTGAATTGAGGACTGAAATTACAGAGTCAAAATCAACAGCAGTCACTGGCATGTGACCTCATTTCTCTGGTATTCACAGATCTACACCAAACTGGACAATGATGAACAAGAAAGGAATGTATATTTCAACCAGGCAGTGAGAGCTCTGGAGAGGAGTGGGAGGGAACCAAGATTAGGTGGTATTTAGTTGTAGCAGCAAAGGACATTTGTTTTTATTATTTCCCGAAGTATGACAGCTACATGCGCGTGCACACACACACACACACAAACATGCATACACACACACATACACACTTCTGAAAGATTCATGTATAGCACAGAAATAACCGGTAAGTAGAAGTTGAGAATATTCACTCAAATATCTTCAACTCAGAGTTTGGGAATGTGAACAGAGGACGGAAAATGTCTCTTCCTTTACCCCAGGTAAAGGTCATATTTGAGCAATGTCGCTCAAGAGAAGACTTCTTGCTATGTGCTTTCAGAATTGCAAGTGTACCGTTTATTGACTACTATTCTGGTGCTCTACCCAAACAGATAAAATTAGGAATGTGAGTGTGAAAACAACTCAAAAGGATTTCAGTGAAATGTGATGAACTCATTCAAAAGGCGAAGCAGAAAGGCTCTCCATGGTTAGGATCCTTCCAATTTATATAGATGGAACTTATATTAAGAGGCTGTTTTGAGGATGGATGGGAAGAGAAAATTTATATATTAGATAAATTAGATAAATTTATTTAGATAAAATTGAAATGCTGAGAATGAGCCTATATAGGTATATCGTTAAGATAATAAATTACTATTGTAGAACAGTTATAAAAATTTCAATACTATATTCAGAAAAAATTCTAAATTATGTCCTTTAGTTTAACAAATTAGCTTTACTAGAGATAATGAGTTTTCAAAGCAGTCAGTATAATGTAAAATGTAGGCTGCAATAGTAATAAAGTTTTAGATGGGGTCATACAGGTTGGAGAAATCCTAAGTAGCATGCATATTGATGAATGACTGTGTGTGCTTGAATATGTATGAGTATGTGCATGTGTCTGTGTGTGTGTTTGTCTTTGTGCAAATTTGCAGGGAGAGTAAAGAATACCTTACAATTACATGATAATTTCAGCATAACCGGAGTCCTCTCATGTGATTAATACACACTATGAGATGAATGTAGGATAATTAATGGAAAATATCAGTAAAGTGGTGTTAAGTGCATCAGGACGTGCTTATTGGTTATACAATATTAGTAGCGTTCAATTAAACCGGTATTAGTGTAGTTATTGTGCACTGAAGGCGGTCAGTTGACTCTTACGATGAACCTTCATTACTGTCTGACTCAGAGACTTTAGGTTTCTCTCGGATACTTTTCTTTCCCTTTAACATCTTCAAAATCCCCCAGGACCACGTGTTAGTCTTCTCTTCGCCCTGCAGCATGGATCTTTGGAGCATTAGGCATCGAGCAGAATGGGACAGTCAGCAGACCACGAAGACATTGTGTGGACATTCAGAGTTTACATAATTACACTATGCTGACCAGTAAGTAGGTTACTGTAGCCAATAATACGGGGCTACTAAGTATAAATTCTGGTGAGTGAATATTTCTTTCATCAGGCTGGTTATTTTTTACTTATCCCGTAAGATTTACCTAGGTTCCTAAAACGTAAAGCTAGGTCAAGTCAGTTAGAATTAAGTTTAGAATGTCTACTTGTGATGAAAGTAAAATAATTACTACATCTTAAATACTCTATTTTAAAATGGAAAGAAAATTTAACTTAAAAGATTTTTAAAATTGTTATTACAAAATAAAGATACTTAATATTAAGCAAAGTATTAGCTATTCAATACCATAGATAGCAAATGGTCTCAATGTACTTGCAAAAGGTTCTGACTCTGCAGCCCAGGTTAGCCTGGGGTTTATTGACCAGCTCAGACTGGCCTTGAACTCCTGGGTTGAAGTGATTCTTCTGTCTAAGCCACTAGAGTAATGGAATTACAGGTGTGAGCCCTGGCATCCAGCTATAGTTATGTCATTATGCAGAAAACATTCCAGGCTTTTAAACTGACAAATTTCAGAGGCGATTGTAAAAGTAAATTATTGATTAATAGATAAGTGATTGGAAAATGTTTAAAAACATTCACAACACTTGTAATTTGCCCTCTTTTCATTTCATCTTTTTCTTCATAATTGAGATTTCTCTCCAATCTACCATTTCATTTACAGTGTGATACAATTATCATTCTTGATTTACCCTTACCGTCAATTTTAGGACTGACTAAAAGCAATAATTTCTACTACTTAATCCTATCTGGAAATGAAAACTAGATTTCCATAGATGTAATATTTTGCATGAAAAAAGGCAATTCAGTGATTATTCTTACCCATCATTAGCCTCTTCCTCTTCTATCCCATCATAAATGTCGTCATCTGGTGGTGGCGGTGGGAACATACCTTCATTTGGATGAGGGAAGAAACCTTTTGTCAATTTTGCGATTTGTTCAAATATAGGTCATTCTGGTTTTGATACTAATTCTCCCCTATTTGGATGCAGAACGCAAGATGCTTTCATATTATCTGTTTAAGTAGAAAACTTTAAAATTTCCCAGCATCACATGGGTAGTTAATAATTCAGTTGCTTTATAGATTATTTTGAAAACATTTTAGGGCCAAAAGCCATAATAATGCAATGAGTGATGATGATGGGTACTCTGGATTTATGTAAAACGAGTGTGTGAGAATTAATAGGAGAATGTGTAAGACAGAAGAGGAAGTCAAATTCATGAAAAGAGAGAAGTAAGGAGGCAGTAGAAAAAATTCAGCTAACAGTTAGCAGACGTTGAAAAAAAGACTGATCTTTATCGCTGGTAATGGATTGAACTCTACAAACACTAAGAGTAAATGAAACTCTGAAAAGAGAGGCCACATTTTAATACATATATGGCACACCAGACCCCTTTCTTGTTTCATTTGTTATGCTTTGTTCTTTGGATCTTTGTTATATCAACGTATATTTGTTGGCAACCTTCTACGTGCAGGAAAACGACCTTGAAATATAACTTTCAGTGTGAGAATCTGAGCTCTTGATTTTGCTGCCTGTGTCTTTAGCAAGAATCACCAAGGTAGCTATACAGTCTGCCATCTAGACAGGGACAGTTCTGGAAGCAAGGGGCATTATTTATTCTGTGCTCAGACAGTCTGTAGAAACCAAGACTTTCCCAAGACACTGGGAGTGGAGTCACGCTAGCATCCCTGGCAAACCCAGAAGACAGAAGTGACTGCCTCACAGTCACTTGGTGACCAGGACTGGAATCTGGCTTGTAGACTCCCGGTAAATCCTTTTTCCACATTAAAATCCTCCTAATTGAGTCTGGAGAGATGGCTCAGGGGTTAAGAGTACTGTGGGCTGCCCTTCCAGAGGTCCTGAGTTCATTTCCCAGCAACCACATGGTGGCTCACAACCATCCATAATGAGATCTGGTGCCCTCTTCTGGCGTGCAGGCATGCATGCAGACAGAACACTGTATACATAATAAAAAATAATAAATAAATAAATAAATACCTTTAAAAAAAAACCTCACTAGTTCTTTCATTTCTGGTTCTTAGGTTTTATATAGCTACATAAGATCATATATGTGTGTATGACAAGAAAGCAGAAGAGAAACTGTCTAGGGGAACAAAGGTGACCAAGGGGTGGAGAGAGAAAGAGGAGGAAAGGTGAAGGTTGGGGAAATATGATAAATTCATTATATACTTGTACAAAAATCTTTTATAGATATCAGTATCATGTACAATGGATATAGAGTAATAAAATCGTATTTAAAATCCCTTATGTATAGGAATCTAAAAAGTCCCTCTTACTGTTAGCCAAATAGTGTTTGCATGAGCATACTCAAACATGGTCAAGACTGCAAACATAGAAAGCTTTCATCTCACCTCCGCTTCCACTCTGACCGTGGCTGAGAACAAAGCAGAAATAATAAATGTATGAATTGTTCAGTTTTCAAGCAGGGAAATTAAAAAACTGAGACGACTGTTTACGTTAACATTCTTTTAAAAACTTGGATGAAACCTTTGGAGAGCAAGGACGTTCATTGTAGTAGATGCATCACGACAAGACAATATAACATAGCCAATACACAACCAGCAAGAACCAATGGGTTAGGGTACTATAGTTCACAGCAATTATGCCTCATGCTTTTAATAAACTTCCCAAGAAGCAATTTTCAGTAATTACACATTAAATTTAAAATTACTTTAAAAACTACTGTGTGTTATTTTAGGAGTCAATTAGGACAATTATTATTGCCTTTAATTCAACTCTCTTCAGCATCTTAGAACCACAGTATCTGACTCTTAATCTGGTATCATTATATCTTATTTTATGAAAAAACTTTTAAGCTGTGACTTTGATGGAACTTTTATAAGATGTGTCCCCTACTTCTCTAATTCCAGATCATCTTAAAAAAAAATCCTTATTTCCCTAATAGAACCTTTTCTGTTTTAGCATCTAGTGTTATGTGTTCTGCCCTGTATCTCCTGTGTGAATCATGGGAGAGTCAAGCGTGGGCACTGGGAAAACCTAGACATTATCTATTTGTCCATTTCTACCATCTTGCAGGAAAGAATCCAAGACTCCAAGGGCTTAGCCCTCTTTGAACCTAGCTACAACCCCAACCCCGTTTTGACCTTTGGGTAAAGTGCCAGCAACAGCAGTAAGTTTGACGTTATCAAGATACAGGACAACCGTATAATAGTACCAATCTTTACATTACTTTCACAGGCCAGGGGGAGGAATTAGCCTGATGCATATCTTTGGTTAACTTAGAAACAAAAGCATACTGTTGTCAAGGGAACTTTGTAGAAAGGCTTGGTGCACCACACTCTAGCAGTTGATTTGTGGAGAAGTTGATGCACCCTCTCTGCTTTTCATCTTCATTTCTATTTTCCCTGCCGCATCTGCGCATGAGGCAATACTTACAATCAAGTGCATTCTGGGTAGCTGATGTTCCTAATGAATGTGTCTCCTCCTGGAGAGTCTCAGATCCAGTGCCTCGAGAACGTCATGTGTTAGGAGCAGAGCTACCATTTGCTCATTTCATCAGTAGCGTGAATTTATTCATATTTGTATGTAGTGTATGCACTTGGCTTGATCTCAGACTAGAACTTACAGCACATGTGATCCATAAACCTTTCCTCTTTATAAGTTCAAGATCTCAAGTATTTCAGTCTAGTTATGAGAAACCAATAATGGGCATGAGGGAGAAGATGGCCTTTGTTTCCTGCTCTAAACAGGATGTTCTGTTTCTGTTCCTCTGCTTTATAAAATTGTGCTTATTTTTGTAGGAGGAAATGGCGCTCTAATGTAGTTGAGAAAATAGATACTGAAAAGTGGACCTTTAGACATTATCTAGGGATTGTAGCAGACTGACATTTGACTTTTAAGGAGTCTACTGGAGTAGCAAAGGAGGGAGGCCATTCTTTTTCTGTTATATTTTCAAGCAATGACAGAAAATGCATTTAGACTCCGAGACTGAAGGGTGAAAAAAAGGGAACTATATTTCATATCTTCTACTCCATAGATTCCCAAATCATACTCATTTAGATATATCCCTAAGTCCAAATCATAATAAATATTCTAAAAATGCTTTGTAGTAGACAACATGTTTAACATGACTGTACAGCCCATTGTATTTCAAGTTACAAGATGTGTGTGACCAACAAGTAAATTAAAAGACAATGGAGTTTCCCATGGCCTTCCACTCAAGCTAGGGTTGTGGTACATGGTGATTTAGTGTAGCGATTGAGAGCATTCCGTGATCGGCTTACACTTTGTGTGTTACCCACCTGTTGGGAGCATCCTGCTCAGCCACATCGTCGTAGACTTCTTGGTCATCTTCAACAAGTCTCGGTGGAACAGCATTGAGAGTGTTCTTCTTCCGCTTCAGAGAGTCGTAGTCAATCTCCACAGCAGTCGTTTTAATGTAGCCATCTACCAAAAGGGAAAAGGGTCTAGGTAACCGGAGCTTATACACTTTAGAGTTATAATTTGAGTATTAGTTGTTCATCTACTCTTGCATGTTTCTCTTTAGGGGTGGGAATGGAGCGGCGAATGCCCCAAACTCTGGGTTTGGTTCACAGGCTATGCACATGCGCACACCCATGTTCTCTCCTAGAGCCTGTGATCTGCCTAGCCATATGTTCCTTTTGGATTAACATTAGAGCCTTTCAGACCCACATGCCTCATGTTAGGAACATGCTACTGAGCACGTAGAGAGGAAAAAGAATCCTACTGAGTAAGTAGAGAGAGAAAAAAGGTCTAAAATGGCAAATGTAGTTCTTTTTAGTGAGGAACAATGTAAAATTTGACAAAGGCTATTATGTTCTCCACTTCTGTTAGAAGAAATGTGTTATGCCAATCGCTTTAGAATCTTCAAATTGATTCTTGGCTCACTTAAAAGTACCATAGAGTAAGCGTCTGACAGAGCACATAAAACTTGTGGCTATGAAACAACCTAGATGCCCTTCAGTGGAAGAATGGATGAAGAAAGTATGGAATATATACATATTAGAGTATTACTCAGCAGTAAAAAACAAGGACTTCTTGAATTTTGCATACAAATGGATGGAAATAGAAAACACTATCCTGAGTGAGGTAAGGCAGACCCAAAAAGAGGAACATGGGATGTACTCACTCATATTTAGTTTCTAGCCATAAATAAAGGACATTGAGCTTATAATTCGCGATCCTAGAGAAGCTAAATAAGAAGGTGAATCCAAAGACAAACATATAGACATCCTCCTGAATAATAACCTTCATCAGGTGATGAAAGGAGACAGAGACAGAGACCCACATTGGAGCACCGGACAGAAATCTCAAGGTCCAAATCAGGAGCAGAAGGAGAGAGAGCACGAGCAAGGAACTCAGGACCGCGAGGGGTGCACCCACACACTGAGACAATGGGGATGTTCTATCGGGAACTCACCAAGGCCAACTGGCCTGGGTCTGAAAAAGCCTGGGATAAAACCGGACTTGCTGAACATAGCGGGCAATGAGGACTACTGAGAACTCAAGAACAATGGCAATGGGTTTTTGATCCTACTGCACGTACTGGCTTTGTGGGAGCCTAGGCAGTTTGGATGCTCACCTTACTAGACCTGGATGGAGGTGGGTGATCCTTGGACTTCCCACAGGTCAGGGAACCCTGATTGCTCTTTAGGCTGATGAGGGAGGGGGACTTGATAGGGGAGGAGGAGGGAAATGGGAGGCAGTGGCGGGGAAGAGGCAGAAATCTTTAATAAATAAATAAATTAATTAAAAAAATAAGTAAATAAATAAATAAAACCTTGTGGCTTTGCAGAGGTCTGTAAGCCAAGATTGCAAGTGAAGACATCTTTTTATTTGTTTAATGAAGTGCCTTTGGTGGTGTGTGTCCTCCAAAGGCTCAGGGATATTGCAGAAGAGGAGCAGAAAGAGTGTAAGAGCTGGAAGTGGAGGATGATTATGAGGAAACTGTCCTCTAAACACAGCAGGGCAGCTGTACATAGTAACTCACAGCAGCTATGACAGAGATCACCTGTCAAGATCCAGCCAGATCAAATCCCAGCATGAGTCAGGAGTTAGGCATGAAGTTCTGCCCCTTAACCAAGAAGCAACTAGTCATTGTTAGTTGTTGGGGAATGAAGAGTCTGTTTTCCCTAAGCTTATAGCCCCTGGTATAGACCACACTCCAGAGAAAGGCCACACATCCAAGAATATTCGGGTAGTGTAAATTGGTGTTGATGGAAAAAGAAAAAGGAAACAAAATGACACAAAGTTGGTTGAAAGGAAAGGGGTTGAATCTAGGAAGAGTTGGGGGAGGAAAGATGAATATGATAAAAATAGGTTATATGAAATTCTCAAAGAACTAATCAAAAATATTACAGAAACAACACAGAGAGAGAATGAAAGAGATAGAGATAGAGATAGATAGATAGATAGATAGAGAGAGAGAGAGAGAGAAGACAGCCCTTGAAGCCTTGAAGGTGCACTCACATGATCCCCGGGCAGTTCTGCCCAGCCATTTTCCTTCAGGGTTGTCTGTGATGCGAATTATTTCAATGTCCTCCCCTTGCTTGAAGCTCAGTTCATTCTTTCCTCCTTTGACATCACAACATGCTTTTGCATGATGGATGACTTGAATGGGGCCTGTTAGCTACAAGATGACAGAAAAGCATAACAGAAAACCACTAAGAAATACAATTTTGAAAGACAATAATCCCACAACTGTCATTCCTGGTGAAAGAGTCAAGGGAAAATCATAGGGGTACAGCGAGACCAACAAAGAACAGGAGAACATGTATCTGTGGATCATGAGAGAGTGGTGGGGATCTGATGAACGTAAGCACTCTGGAGAAAACATCTAATCAAAGGGCACCATGTATGTACTCATGTGCACTAGCCCACCCTTTCTTACATCCGTCCATCTGTCCTTTCCTTCCTTCAGTACTTTCATTTGCTGAATATAAACCTGTAGTAAATACTATCTGCTACAAATAAGATAGCATTTTAGAAATAGCTTCAAAAATAGTAAACAAATACTAGGCAATGTTTTTGCAACTAATATTCTGGATAGCATGGTGGCTTATTAATAGCAGTATAATATGTCTTAAGCATGAGTCCCTAGATGTGAACTTTCTATTGCTAAACTGGTATCTTCGATAAGGTGTCTTTTGATAAAAAAATATGGATTGTGATATTTTGGGGGAGAAGCTATTTTGTTGAGTCTATGCTGTCATCAATTGTGTGACATATTAATTATGTATCGTCAAAAACATTTTAAAGCATAGGTGGATAGCCAACTACCATATCAGTTATGGAATTTATTAGTAAAAGCAGACCCAAGTAAAAAAGGTTTTGGGCTGAGCTGGATTTATTCCAGTCGGCCTCTGTTTGTGAACAATCTGTAATTTGAATATTTGAATTACAGATCATCTGCAGCTGCACTGGACTGGAATCCATACAGTGTTCAGAATGTGAACTAGTTACATGCTGGCATTTTCTTACTGCATCAGTGAAATACATATCATCTTGTCAGCTTTTGAGCAGACTTTCTTAATTATCTTGAATTTGTTTTAGTAGTCAATAAACATGGATATGTCAGCAAAAAGAAAGGAAAAGAAAAATCTAAGTTGAATTATGATGTGCTATGATTCTGATGGACCTCACACTTCACAAACCCCAGTGTCTATCAGTACCTGGGTGGGATATAGCTTATAAGGTCCCAGACTTGACAACGCTTGAGTTCCTACCTGTTGATATGACTTCTCCATTCTGTTTTAGTGATTAGCAATATTATTTGAATGAATATGTGAAACACTGTATTACTTATTTTTCTAAATTAATCTCAAATCCTGGAAAACTATGAACAATATTGCATGAAAAGTATAATATATAAATATATATATATGAATTAAATTAATTTTTTACTTGAAGAATATACATCCTGGTAGTCACGCATTCTGCATGAGTAAACTGTTTTAGTTTTCACATTGAAATCATAACTTTACTTGTACTTAAAAAAGCTTTTTTTTTCTCAAAAACTGTGAAAACTCATAGTAGATATAGTGGCTTTTATATAATATTTCATTCAATCCCATAACAAACTATAGGAAAATGTCACTTATTTTCACTCTAAAGACTAAGAGTCTGAACCTCAGAAGAGATAAGTAGTAAGTCCAAGAGCACAGAGCTTGTATGTGCAGCTGGGCTTGGAATCCATGTTGATCCAAATGACTCCAAGTTGGATGTTTTCCTTGCATCATGAGGTTGAACTTTTGTTTTAACATAACAAATGTACTGGGAAGTTAGGTATGAGTCATATTTTGTAATTCCATGCATTAAATCCTCTAGTAAAATAAATATTTAAAGAAGTAATTATTTAAATAAAATGATATGAATTTCTTTAAAAGTGAAGACAGTTTTGTAATTCAGATCATCACTCCAAATACTTCAGAGGCAGGCACCAGAACACACCAGATGGGTTATGCCATCAAATATGGTATTGCTAAGGAAGTTTAAGCATGCATGAAGCGCAATGGTGGTGGCAAAAGAGGTGACAAAATTACCAGAGATCAGAAAAGATAGAGGTTGGAAATTTAGGCATTTAAAGCAGCCTGAGAGACAGCAGCTTTTAGAAATAAGTAAGAGATTAGAAATGGGTCTTAAAGGCAAATGTATAGTTCATACTCAGATGCCGGCATCTCTAGTAGCTACAAGGAAATGTAGTTCATCCAGGAACACTATGTTCATTGCTCTACTATGTGATGTGCCATCGGGACATCTATGTGTGTGGTTCCAGATGCATGGCACACAGTAATGAGGCATTCATCTCCTCAATCAACATAAAATCCCTGGGTACCCGCCAATTATAAACTACTTAAATTTTATTTGGATTTTTTTTGTCCTGTTTCATTTTTGATGGTAGAGATAAGGTGGTGTATTGAACAAAAAGCATTGTTTTTAAAATAACTTGGTAAATTTTCTTTTAATGTTACAAAAAAAGCTTCAAAATTATGCTATCACACTCCTCTTCAGCAAGTGAGCTCTTACCTTAAATTTCTTCTTTAGTTCTTGTTCTTTCTTCTCTTTTTCTTTCTGTTCCTTCCGTTCTAGCTCTAACCTCTTCTTTTCCTCCTTTTCCCGTTTCTTGTCTCGTTCTTTGGATGATTCTCTGTGAATAGAAATGGCTAAGTTGTGGCTCAATGAACAGGGGCCCGTAGGTCAGGAACCACTGCACTACAGAAGAATGTCTCTAAAGATGAGGTGGGGGCAACAAGCTAAAGATGTGAATATTCTGGGTGTGTGAGATGCTGTATACAGCCAGCAGGAATCTCTCAGTCACAGATACATTTGCTGGCAGCCCCAGCTCCCCCCCCCCCACACTGCAATATGTACCATAGGGAAGGCACTAATCAGGAAGCCCCATGGCCTGTTGAGCTCTCTCACTCTCACTTCCATGGGCATGCATGAGCATGTGTTCACAAGCACTCATATTAATTTTGATGTAGCGATTAGTTAGAACTGGTTGAATAATTAGGTAGAGAAAATTAAGACACCTGAGCTCAACATTTGATTGACTAAGATAACTCCTATTTTCACACAATTTCCAAGGAACTTCTTTGAACTCCATTGTGGAGTCATGGAGTTGTTTCTCATATCTATCCAGCAGATTAGAATGTGGGCATCGGGATGCTAACGGCAGCCCATAGTACCTCTGTGTCTGAGTGAAGAAGGTACAATACACAATGAATCCATTTCCTCAGGATACTGAGAGGGGGAAATACAAATTCTTGAGTCTAGTCCCTGACTGTCTCTCAAGTAGCTTGCAGGTCTCACGTGGCAGTTTGTCACCAGAGTCCTATGTAGCGTGGAGAGTTAAAAAATTTTAGTTCTTCATAGTGAAATAAGGGATGCCATTACATGTGGGATAATGTTTTGTACACTCTAAAGATTTGTCACCCATATTTGTTTAATAAAACACTGATTGACCAGTAGCCAGGCAGGAAGTATAGACAGGGCAACCAGACTAAGAGAATTCTGGGAAGAGGAAAGACAGAGGAAGCAAGATGAAAATACCTTACTGATAAAAGGTGACTAAACATAGATAAGAGTTTTGGGTTAATTTAAGTTGTAAGCAGTCGTTAGTAATAAGCCTGAGCTAATAGGCCAAACAGTTTATAATCAATATAAGCCTCTGTGTGTTTCTTTGGGGCTAAATGGCTGAGGGACCAGGCGAGACAGAAACTTCCATTTGCCATTACAATCACACATGTAAATAAAGCCTTTTCTTCTTAGTGCTTTTGCACACCCATGCTCCCTCTTATAAAATGTTGTATTCATCTTAGAAGAAAATTCTTATGGTAACAAATGCAATGCATACATGTCTTCGTATGTTTCTCCTTCACTCTCTTGTTCCTGGCAAGAAAAACAGATAATTATTACCTGTAATTATTGCAAAAGGTCATATGTGCATTTCATTGACAACTTATTTTTAAAATAAATGTTTATGAGTTTGTATAATTTGAGGCTAAATTGGCTTATTTGAAATTTTCTTTTTCTTTCTTTTCTTCCTTTCTTCTTTCCTTCTTTCTCTCTTTTTCTTTTTCTCGTTCTCTCTCTCTCTCACTCTCTCTTTTTCAAATTGTGACATACTTAGGAACAAACAAAGGAGATTTCATTCTCTGTCCTGCTCAGTCATTAGCTGTGCAGTCAGACAGAACTTCAGCATTACACTACCGTGAGTCAGCATACCAACTGGCATATAATATTTCAAGGATTCCAATTAAGTAAGGTTAGTAATGGAAAAAATACCATTGATATTTGTAAAACTTTTTATTTGTCTGTTGATAACAATAGAAAGTGAGTCATAGTAATTGTTAAATGCTCCAAGTTTAGCAATAGAAAAAGAGAAATAAAAATGTCTGACCTCTTCTAGAGTTCCAGGACCTACAGGATTAAAAAAAAATACATTGTAATTAAGAAGTACTTCAACATGTGGTCATTAGATAAAATACTCATATTAGTTCAAAGTATAACAGAATTTACACTTTAGGGCACAAAAAATGTGCCTTAGATACTTGGTAGTTTTAACACTTGTAATTTAATTATAGAATTATTTTATTAATTTTCCCAAGATAATGCCAAAGTCAAAAACATTTATGCAATGTTTTACTGCCGTATATAAAGCATAGTGCATTTGATGTATGTGCTTGTGTGAAGTGAACAAGAGAAAAAAATCACAAATTTTCCATACTTTTTGGCTCATTCTTTCTCTGGGATTTGCTATCATGTATCAAGTCAAGATGACTAAGTTAAGAAAAAGACTACTCGGGTTTGGTGTAATATACATTCTATCAGATATCAAGACATAATGCTATAGTTAATAAGTCAATAATATTAAGAACAATCATAATAATACACATAGAAGGACAAGACGATTAGAAAGAGAGTTCAGGGACAGTACTGGCTAGTTTTATGCCAATTTGATCCAGGCTAGAGTTATTTGAGAGGCAGGAACCTCAATTAAGAAAATACCTCCACAAGATCAGGCTGTAGGGAAGCCTGCAGGGCATTTTCTCAATAGATGATTGATGGCGGAGAACCCAGCCCATTGTGGGTGGTACCATTGCTGGACCATGATAGTCATGAGGGTTCTATAAGAAAGCAGGCTGAACAAGCTGTGATGAGCTAGCTAGCAAACAGCAGCTCCCAGGCCTCTTCCCCTTGGTTTCCTATCTCCTTTACCACCTTATCCTAGCCCATTCTAAAATAGGTCCTTCCTTTTCCTCCTCTTAAAAATGACACCCACAAGGTCATTAGTTGCTGTTTTCTGCCTGAGTCAGAAAGCTGCCACTTCAGCTTTTCTTTCTCACTTAATAAAGAATCTCCGTGAAAACAGGTGTGTGGGTGTGGTCTGGACCTAATCTAGGGTCCAAGAGCAAGCCCCCTCTGTGTGGGGTTCCCCTTTAGTACTTAGTGACAAGGGACTAAATGTGTACCCAGTAATGAGGAGAGGGGCTGGGAAAAACCTTATGTTGAGTATTCTCAAAAGAAAACCTATTACATAGTTTTTATATAAATCACACACACACACACGAGAAGAATATGTGCAAACACACATTAGTATTTTAGGATGTTTGCTTATAGTGAGAGAAAGAAGGTAATGAATCATGAGGATTATAGGGGCATGAATAAAACAAGAGCTCCTATATAGACCAACGATGCTACTGCCATAAATGATTCCATGACATTTGACTAATTCAAACATGCAGCTCAGATTTTTTTAAAAAGTTACCCCTTACCATCAGAGTGCATGACACCATCTTGATTTTCTTCACTTATAGTATTTCTGAAAACAAGAAAGAAAAAAGGGTGAGAACAAAGTAGACACTCTTGCTCATTTTACAAATGAAAACATACACAGACATATGCATGTAATAGCGATTGATGAAGAAAGAGGCCCCGAGTCTGAAAGAGAACAAGGAAAGTTGTTCAGGAAGGTTCAGAGGAAGTGGTAAATGTTGTAATTATAATATAATCTCAAAAATAAAAAAATGTAAAAAGAAAGCAATTGAATTATTGTTTTTTATTAATATTTGCTCTGACTTAAAATTCATGCATCACTGGAGAAGGTTTTAATATTGTGTTTTTGCTGTTACTGTGGATTTTAAAAGAAAAAGGAGTACTAAGAAACTCAAGTTCAGCACCATCCATTCTTTTTTTTTTGTTGTTTGTTTGTTTGTTTTGTTTTGTTTTTTGTTTTTTAAGACAGGGTCTCTCTGTAACAGGTCTGATTGTCCTGTCCTGGAATCCACTTTGTTGACCAGACTGGCCTTGAACCCACTGATATCTGCCTGCCTCTGCCTTCCACGTGCTGGGACTAAAGGCATGTGCCACCCACTGTTCACCGGCACCACTGTGGACACATTCAATGGGTTCATTGCTTTTGGGGACTAGCAGGCCCATCTGTAGTCAGTTACTCAACACCGGGATTCTCCCAGGATTTGATTGGTTCTCTTGCACATACACAGGAAGAATTTACTCCTACCCCTGACTTAATCCACCTTCCAAAATAGATCACACCAGCTTCACTTCCATCAAACGCTTGAACTCCATGTGTGTCCTTCCTCTCCAGTGCTTACCCCAGCTCTGCTAAAAGAGCAGCATCAGTACATAGGACTCATAAGCTCTCGGTATGTAGCCAGCTATGCGCCCCATTCCTGTTCTGAGACTGGTGAGTAAATGTGTATAAAACAGTCAACCGTTCTGACTCTGGGCATTACACGTAACTGGTTTCCAATCTCAGCTCTTCATCTAATGATCTCATTTACTCTTCTTCCTAGCCCACCTTTCTTGAGTCATCCTTTTTGATTTACCATTTACCATTCAAAACCTTGACCACTTTTCCTCAAAAATGATCTCATCCTCTCACCTAGGAAATCAGATAATCTTGCATTTTGTTCTACTGATAAAATAGAAGTAACTGAAAAATGATTTCTATTAAGATATAGCCCCTCAGAACACAAACATATCTGTAGCTGAGCTATACTTACCTTTAGTCCACCATTTTCTCTACCTATATCCTGTTACATATACCTTCTTAGAAGTTTTGCATCTTCCACTATCTCCCTTTTCCACACATTGTCATTGGTGACTGATTCCATAAGTTCTTACAACACCCTATAATAGCTCAACATTGGTCACGTCCATGGTGAAATCTCTATCTAAGCCAGGTCTCTCTACTGAGTGTCAGAGACATGACTGTACCTCAGTGGTCTCGTACCTTCAGAGGTATAGGAGTCTGGAAATCCCTCTTCCCCTGCTCTGGCTTGGAAGTCCTTCAGCCCGTTGCTGAAGGGAGTGCCTTCCCTGCAGCCTAAGCCTGCTCTCCCGAGTAGTTTTCCTACATCAAGGAACAGCACCATCACCCATACATCCCACTGAAGCTTCAAGTCATCCATTGTTTCTTTCTCTTCTTCAGCTCCATAGACACTAATCATCAACATCTGCCAGGTTTCTATAGTTAGTAGGCCCCTGAATCCTTCCTTCCTCCATCTCTCCCTTCTCTCAGGCTCACTGGAAGAACACCATCTTTAGTAGAAGCTCCTTCCCCTCTTCTACTGTTGGAAGTGCTTTTCCTCATCCCCCACCTTGTAAACCTTGCCTACGATTTTTGCTAATGTGATCTTTAACATTACATGTTAACATAACATGATGCAGTAACACAAGAAGACAAACATGTCACTCTCAATCCTTCTCTCTCTCTCTCTCTCTCTCTCTCTCTCTCTCTCTCTGTGTGTGTGTGTGTGTGTCACTTTGTTCATAAAAAGCATTCAGTAGGTGTGTTTCTGACTTAAGGAATTTTTTCTTTTAATATAATTTTTTATCTTAGTTTTTATTCATTTCCTTTCAGTGATGTAAAGATAGGGTACGAAATTGGCTTAAGAAAAATATGCTTGGTATGCTCATATGCCTTGCTGTCTGTCCTGTTTCCCAAAGAGTCCTATTTCTCCTCTGCTATGCAGAGTCAAATGTTTGTTATAAGCCTCTGTTGAAAGGACACTATGCAGCTACAGAGATGGCTCAGCAGTTAAGAGCACCTGCTGCCTTTGCAGAGGAGCCTCCCTTGGTTTCCACACCCTCATGGTGACTTGTAGCAAGCTGTAACTCCAGTTCTGGGGGATCTGAGACCCTATTCCGACCTCAGTAGACACCTGGCATGCATGTGGTACACATACGTATGTGCAGGCAAAACACTCACACCCATGAACTGAAGGCAAGTCTCAAGAAAAGAATGCACTAGAATCAAGAGACAAGTTTTACCCCAAACCCAGAATCAAACACAATGAAAGAAAGACCTAATGCAATCAAGTCACCTTGTATCCAATTACCAGTCTTCAGGAGAGAATATGAAAACGCACTACAGAGACAGTCAGAAAACAAAACCCAGACAAGGGTAATCATACTGTCGGCAAACAACTTGATGACCTCAACAAACACACTGCAAGGAATAAGGAAAAGTTGAGGTAGTGGGAAAACCTCCATGTTAAAGAAAATTATGAACGTGAATTACCAAGGAAAACTGTGAGTGCTTAGTCAAACTTAAAACACACATGTACAATGTGTTTGAAACTTTTTTTTGACAAAGTTTCACTATATAACAACTCCAGTGGCCTTGACCTAGTAACCTCCCCATCGCCAAATCTTGAATGCTGGGATTAGAGGCCTGGGTCATTCTGATGACCCAGTTGATATTTTATACTAACACACAAAGTCTAATTTGGGGGGCTATCTAATAAAATGTTTATGGGTGAAATAAGATAATGTTTGTAGTTTCAGAATAGCACAAGAAAGGGAAGCGATGAAGGTACAGAGGAAACGGGACCACATGTTTATAAACATGTTATAAACCACTCCTGAAGTGGGTAGGAGAGACTGGGCCCATTATATTTCTGCCTCTGTCTTCCATATACTTAAATAGATCTTACCATACTTATACTAGCTCTTTTCCTAGTGAGCAGGGCACAGGGCTTGTGCAATTAGTTCTCTTCTCCCACTGCTTTACTCCTGGAATTCCTCTCCTCCCTCCCCCCCTCTCCCTCCCTGGGATCCCAATCTCCTTCCACGTAAGCTCTCCCCTGGTAGCTCTCCCTAGAGGCCTTGAACTCTCAATCCTCGCAAGTGCTGGGATTATAGGTATGTACCATCACACCTGGGATTATTTCTGCGTCTCACATCTTCTTTCCTGTTGATACAGGATTCTATGCTTAGCCCATGCTTCCCTTCACTCTGGTTCTTAGAAAGGAGTTTTTTTTTTTTTTTTTAACTGTTAACTGTGTGTGTATGTGCCTGAACACGTGAGTGGAGCTCAGAAGACAATGCTCAGGGGCTGGGTCCCTCCTTCCACCTTTTTGTAGATTCCAGGAGATTGAAATTAGGTGGTAGGTTTGTCCTAGTAAACACATTACCGGTCGGGCCAGCTGCACACAGGTATTCTGGTTTCTTGTCATCCCCTGCTGTATCCCCTGACCCCCTTGACAATATCTCCTCTGGTTCCCCAGCTCTAAGCCTGCTCTTTGTTGCTTTTGACTGTGACAGAGTGGTTATCTCTCTATCAGTGAAACTAAGTAATCTTTATCATCAAAATGGATTAGTGCCATTTGTGTAAAAGGATATTAAAACAAGTAAACAAACAAAACACTATTCTACTTTCTAAACCATCCGGATAGATAATAATTAAATGATAATAACAAAGGGTATTATTCTAGCACATTCATGCAAAGCATTTCTTACCCTAGAGAATGTCATTTGCACACACATACTCAATATTATGCCACATAAGATTTGATGCCACTTTATATAGGTCTGAGCTTATGCCATCTATCATGTTAAGATAGTAAGTATGAAATAGTGACCACAATAGCAGTGACGGCGGAGAATAAAATGGCCAAGGATGAGAGTAAGAAAGAGGTGCAAATGTCCTAACAAGCTCAAGTCCAACTGCCACCAACTACTCAGTGTTCAAGGCCTAGAGAAAAACCCCACAGACAGGCGAAGAAGAGAACAATGGAACTAGTCACAACCAACAACATAGACCACGGAGCAGAGGGAGGGGCAAAGGAGGAGAAAGAGCAGCAAGCTTATCAGTGGAGCTGGCTTTCACCACAGCTCCTTGTTTTCATGCCACGGTACTGAATGAAGTTCATTTAACAGTAAGCCTGTCATGTTGGAAAGCTATTAGGGTGTGGGGAGCTGTAGCTGAGTGACAGCCTGCTTGTCCAGTGTGGATGAGGCCCTGGTTCAATTCCCCGGTAGGTGAAGCCAAGCAAGCAAGCAAGCAAGCAAACAAAAGCTACTGGGGTTCTATCTCCTAACATTGAAAGATGTAAGACTGTTGTTTTCTCATCTGGATTCGCTCTTCCTAAGTTTAGCTTCTAGTCTTTTATTGCCGGATCTTTTTTTGGAAGGAAGAGGTGATCTCAGCGACACCTGAAACTGCTTTCTACCCGCCCTTAACAGGAACGAGCCCCTCACTCCGGAACACATCTTTCTGTCCTTAACCTAAGAGAAATTTCAAAATTATGACTCACCTAAACCAAAGCATTCCCAAATGGAGTTAGGTAAGGCTATCTGGCAGTGGCCTGCCGATGTGCCAAGTTTCAAGTTCTGGAAAGTTCGAAGCCCTGGTAGTTAATTATGAGATTACGCTGGTACATTCTCTCCCTATACTAACTGAAGGGACTTCAGGGGAAGGACACTTTGCCCTTTCCTTTTCTAGCCTGAGTCATTTCCCTTTCTGGAGGACTTCTCATTACCTCACTTTTCCTGTCTTACTCCTATTTATAACCACGAGATGTGTTTTGTATATAAAAACTCAGCCGCTGCTTCTGTTTTCATCTGAAGGGCCCGTTGCGCGGATAGAATTCTAATTCATTTTAAAACAGTACTAAGAAATGTGCCACAGGGAATGAGTTGAAGATTAATAATGAAAAGCTCAAGCTCTTGGTCCATTTCCCTTCTAAGTCTGAGTGACATGGAAGAAAATGCAATGAGCTGTATATAGTCTGACCACTAGGTGGGGAAACAATACAATTTAAAATACACGTAACTTTGTCTTCAACCACGCGATACTGGAAATTATTCATGATTTCTGGTTCCTGTTGACCTTCAGACCTTTCATACTTACAAGGTAAACTGAACCGAATGATATGATTACAAGTCACTCCTGGGAGGAACTTCAGAAGCAGGTGGGACAGGCCCCACATGGTCAAGGCCCCTCTCTTTCCAGATTCCTCCCTTGACCCCAGCTGGAGATTCTGCTGTGTACCCAGGGAGAACTCTGACTTTGTCAGCCATTCAGCCCATCCTCTCTAGACTGAAGTTGAGGAAGACTCTGTTCCGGGAATTCTCCCGTCTACACTCCTTCTTTCTTCTTTAAGGGCTATTATTTATCACCATATAAAAACGTTGCTATTTCCATATAAGTTCATTATCATCCTTGCTACATAGCATACCTGAGGTCAGCCTAGGTTCTAGTTACATGAGAGCCTGTCTCCAGATACAGAAACAGAAACAAAAATTCCTCCCACGCCAGCCGTTGCCCTACATTGTAAACAGTGTCTGTATCGGCTTCTTTTCGATACCTGTGTGGGCGCACGCATGTGCGTGCGCAGGCCAGAGGTTGAAGTCAGGCGTCTTCCTCTACCACTTTCCATTTTATCCTTCGAATCAGGTTCTTTCTTACTCAATCCAGAGCCTGCCATATGGTTACACCGGCTGGCCGGTGATCCTTGGGAATCTACCTGTCTCTGCCATTTCCATAACGCCTCCACCCCTTCAGCATTGGTGTTACAGATGCGCGCTGCCACGCAAACCTTTTCACATGTGTGATGGGGGCCAAACCCAGGTCCTCACGCTTGTGTGGCAGGCGCTTTCCCGCTCGAGCCATCTGTCCTAGTTAGCGGAAATCATCCCCTCGTCACAGCTCAGAATCATCTGATGTGACCGCCTCGATTAAGAAATGGATTAGACGAGGGGGGCCTGTGGGGTGTCCACAGACAATTATCTTGGTTTTTAACTGAAGAAGGAGGGCCACTGTGTCTGGTGCTGTCCCTAGGCAGATGGCCCTGTACCATGTCAAAGCACGAGCCCGTGAGCGAGTAAGCCTGGAAGCCATGTTTCTGCACGGTCCCTATCTTCAGGTTCCTATCTTGAGTTCCTGCTCGTCCTTCCTTTCATGATGGAGTGTGACCCGGAAGGATAAGATGAAACAAGCCCTGTTCTCCTCTGCTCTGCTTTTGGTTAGTGTTCTGGTACAGCAACAGAGGCCTCTGCAGCCTCACCTTTCACCCCCTGAAAGCTGCATCATGCTTGGTCCTAACTCCGTCACACCTACCACCCTCCATCGGTCTCTCCCTCTGCCTTCAGCAGCATCTGAGGCACTTGCTCACCAGCCCCACTTTTGGTCCCTCAGTTCGCTTACTTTATTCCTCCTTCCTCTTTATCTCCTTTGTCTCCGTTTCCCCAACACAGGCCAGACTCCGAGTTTTGTCTTTTCTCTTTGTACTCCTTCCTTCTCTCCTTGGCCAACTTTGACCAGCCTTATCACTTTAAGAGTGAGACAAAGTCCGATGTCTCTCCTCTCTGTGTCTTTACCAGAACTCTCTTTGAAGCTCTCCATTTTCAACTCTCCAATTGTCTTCTCGGTGTTCCCCTTGAACTTTAAATAATATTCCAGGGTTATCAGAGCCACAACCGCTTTAACAAAGACCTTTTAGATATATTCATTTTACTTTATATAGATGCTTTACCAGCATGCATGTGTATAGACAATGTGCCTGACTGTTGGAGACCTGGGAAATGAATGTCTGCAAGCCACCACATGGCTGCTGGGAAGTGAGCCCACTTCCTCTTCCACAAGCAGCAAGTGTTCTTAACTATAGAGCGATCTCCCCACTTCCCAGTCAGAACTTACTTCCTCTCAAACACCTCACCTGCAGCCTCCTTCTGTCATTTGAAGGAATCATAGCCTTTCCAGTTGCTAAGACCAAAGGCGTTGGAGCCACATGTGATCCTTAACGTGAGTTTTATAACTAAGTCCAACTTCTGCTGTCGCTCCCCTGAACAGTTATCCACAGTGCAGACATTTCTTAATACCCCCCCCCCCCCCCCCCCACCAAGAGCAGCCCATCTTGGTTAGAATGCCTCAGTGTCTGGCCTGCATTTCTGCAACATTTAACTGGTTCTGCTGCTACCCTTGCACATCTACTTTAAGTGACTTTAACAAAAACACAAGTCAAAAAGCCTGGAGATGCTGTGCTCCAGCCCACAGGGGTCCTCATCTCAGATAGGGTGATGGTCACAGACGATCACAATGCATGGAGCCCTCCGTGAGCTGACTCCTCTCCAATCTCCTCTTCTCTGGCTGTCTCTAGTGTCCTGCTGACCTTCTCCTTAGCCTTTGGGTCTTCGAGGCCTCTATTCCTTCTCTCTCCCCCACAGCGTTCGGTCTCATGCCCATGTTTCCTTGCATCTTTGATACCTCACAGTTCTGTATAGCCATCTGTGGTCTGGAATCCCCCCTCCCGGCCTTCCTAACTCTGCTCTGCTGACCACTGCCCTGTCTTTTACCTGTGCGACTGCTTCTCTTTCTCTGGCCCTTGCTTTCTATAAAGGCAGGGAGGGGCCTCTGTTTTGCACACGATTTTCCCTGGAGCTCAGTTGAAAGATCCCAGAGGAGTGACTCAAAGATGTGCTGAGTGACTATCTTAAAAGCCTAGGAGATCTTGAGAGTGGATTTTGCTTAGGAGGAGAGTGGTTACAGACCTGCAGAGCAACACTCGGGAAGCATCAGGGAGACATTCATCAGAAGACCTGCGCCTTCTACTTTTCTGCCCCCAGTCCAATCCATACACGTCCCGTAAACCCTTAAGCCCGAACATGAATGTCCATTCTGCTTTCGTTTCCTCTATGTATTTATCTAACTTCCCCTTCTACGGGGGAAATTTTCTAATCTAGATATTTCCTCCTTGCGGAATTTACTGATGGGAACTTTAAAACTGTTGACCCTTTCTCTTTTGGAGGAACAAATTTGTTCTGGATATCCTTAGCTTTCACGCTTTGTCCTGCATGTGACAATTAGCTTCCTGATATTCCAAGCATAGATTTTCCACGTAATGTGAAACACCCAAGGCCCTTTTATCTATTTCATTTTTCTTTTAAGCGGATGTTTAAAAATGAAGTTGGCAGATCATGTACGAGTCACCAACTAAGAGGAGTCCCTAATATGGTGGGAATTGAAATGAAGCAAAATGTATTACCGTCAGTGAACTTTGTAAATGACTGAAGGCAACACTATCCCCTCTAAGAATCCAAACCCTTGGTCTTCTTGGTGATTCCTTGCAAAGCTGGCATGTCGCCCAGCATCCCCCGCTATAGCACTGCCTTTGAAATGCCCTCTTCTTCCCACAGCCTGTTTAAGAGCCTTCTGGTGGATTCCGGGGATGAGATTTTTTTTTTTTTTTTTGAGAGTTAACACAGGAGGCTCAGATTTGCCTTGCTTTAGAAAGATGCTACCACGGCTGGCCTGTGACTTATAAACAAGAAGCATTTTCTCTACAACTGTTCGCTGCAATGGGAGTGGCCCAGTGGATCAAAGTGTTCTGCTCTGTGAGACCTTAGCAACCACGTGATTGATGTGGATGCTTGCTTTCTTTCTAGGTTTCTGGCAGGCCTAAGGAACCAGCGAGACAGCTCCCTTGCTCCCTGTGGAAACCTTTCAGTTTCTCCAGCCTCTGGCCAGCTTCTGCTGGAGTCTGCCTGAGACACCCACTGCAGTTTCACAGCTATGCTCTCTGTGGGGAAGCCCTGATTAGACAGTGCCACCTGCTGGCTGTCCCTTCCTCTTTTTTTTTTTTTTTTACCGCATTGAATCCCAGTCTCTCCAGTTACTGTAAGCTGAGGACTGTGAGTCCTTCTAGTGAGCTATTAGACACACGGGAAGTCTGGAGGCCCTGAAGCAGCGGACAGAGTGTCAGATACCTTTCCACCCCTTAATGTCCAGAATGAAATGATGACTGGGCTCCAAGCCTTACCAATTTTCAGAAGTCAGGTTTGAGCCATTTGTGAAGATTTCATACTAAAACTACGCCTTACTCCGAGGCTTCACTGAAGCTGGTGTCTAGGACAGAGCTACCTATATAGTAAACTTGAGAAGTGTTAGGATTGTGGGTTCAGTGTGGAGGCACAAGCCTGCTATCTCAGGACTTGAGAGGCAGAGGCAGCAGTACATTCATAAGATCAAAGCCACCCTGGGCTACGTAGTGAGTTCTAGGTCAGCCAGGGATGCACAGTGAGGGTTTGTACAGACAAAAGAAAACAAAAAAGTAAAAAGTACAATAAAAATAAACACATGAAAAGGAAATTCTGAGATCTAAATTCAATGAGTTAAATTTACCAGAGGGTAAAACGATATTAGGAAGAAGAAATATGATTTTTATATGTGTAGAAAGAAATAAGTTATATGAAAATTAAGTATTTGAGAGAACATTTATTGGTTATTTTAATTAGTCTAATATTTATTTAGCCTTAATATGATAGTAAGCAGATGTCTTACACTTTGATTTGGTAGGTAGCGGAATCTCCCAGGGGGTTAGAGCCTTCAAGCAGACATCTACAGACTCAAATGCCCAGAAGAGCGTAATGTTATATAGACATCCAGAGCAGCCTATGAAGAAGATAAGGCTCACCATGCTGCTCACACACCCTTAGTTACTGACTTTAAACTCCTCTGGAAGCATTACGAAGTGAAAAATAGTCAGGGGTACTCACAATAAGCGGGTTTTCAACATATTGAATCTTCAAGCACTTAAGGAAGATCTCAACGTGATTTTGTAATTAACAAATTCTACCATGTGGATCATGGACAAAGGATCAATCTTATGGTGTGTGTGGGAGGGGACTAAGGTGAAATCAAACTACACTCTTATAGCAGACTATCACTGTACTGACTGTTGTGTGTCAGCTTGGCACAGGCTAGAATCACTAAGGAAAAGGGAGATGAATTGAGGAAATTCCTCCTTAAGATCCAGCTGCAGGTATTTTCTTAATTAGTGATCAATGAGGGAGGGTCTGATGTAGGTGGTACCATCCCTAGGCTGATGGTCCTGGGTCCTACAAGAGAGCAGACTGAACAAGCCATGAGAAGCCAGCCAGTAAGCTTGCCTTCCATGGCCTCTGCATCAGCTCCTGCCTCCGGGTTCCTGCCTTGCGTGAGTTCTCACTGCGTTGGATGATGAACTGTCATGTGGAACTCTGAGTGAAATAAACCCTTTCTCCCCCACATTGCTTTTGGATATGGTGTTTCATCACAACAATATTAACCCTAAGAACAGTTTGGTAGCAGGATAGTAGAGTATGGCTGTGATGGACCTGGACGTGTTGTTTTGAAGGGGATTGTGAAGGACCCTGTAACTTTGGGCTAGGGGAATCATTGAGTGTTCTGTAGGATCTTGGAAGGAAAGAACGCTGAGAGCAGTGCAGAAGATGGAGGCCTGGCTTGTGAGGTTTCAGAGGAAAGCAAAGACTCTACTGAACTTTTTGTGCAAGGAATCTGTAGTTCTGGTTGGCTGGAGCTGAAGAATCTGCTGTGTTTAATAAGACACCAGAACTATCAAAGTGAAACCTCTGCTTTGCTGAGATACTCAACGCTGGTCAGCGGCAGCTGAGAAATTTGCAGTGATTAAGAAGAGACCAACACCGCTGAGGTTTCTGGAAAGTGTTTCCTGAGAGTCAGCACACAGAAGCTGTGCTCCAGATGTGGCCAAGGTTGTGTCTTGTGTTGGCGGCTGAACTGGGTAGTGTAAGAGCCACGCAGATGGTGCCCGTTTTGGGAGGTGTGAAGAGGTCACGGAGATTAACGGATGCCTGGCACTGCATGTCAGGGATGGAGTCCCTGAAGCTAGCTCAGGAAAGGCCACTGCTAGGCCATTTGTAGCAAGGGACCCTAGCGGTTACGGAGATGCCAGTGTCAGGAGATGACTCCCAAGGCTAGCAGCAGCAGCTGGAGCCTAGAAGACAAGCTCTGTGTTCTGCAGAGGGCCGAGCTGGAGAAATGACCCAAGCCCCTTGGCCCAGAGATCACGAGTGAATCACAGACAATTGGACACTGACTTATTTATACTGTCGGAGTTTGGTTTTGCTTTGTTCAGATTGTGACGGTACCCTGGTTCTTCGCTCTTGAAGTAAGAAAGCATGCAACTTAATTTTGACTTTTACAGAAGCCAACGGTTGAGAGATTTTGAACTTTTAAAAGAGCCTGCCCTTCTTCCTGCCAACTGCCCACTAATGTACCACAGAACTCTTAGTGCCCAGTCATGAATCATTTGGAAATCCCTGGCGAGGAAATATTGTAAGATGATCCTTTACTTACTTCAGGTCAAGGGGAGGCTTAATGTTTCTGGGGGGTAGGCTTGGGACTGGCGGCTGTGTTGGGTGAGACGCTGGCAGTGGTGGCTGGATGGCTGGATGGGACATAGGCGGTGGTGGCTGGCTGCCTGGATGGGACGTTGGCGGTGGTGGCAGGGCAGTTGTTGAGTAAGGTGTCTGACTTTTGCTGGTACCTAAGGAGGAAAGGATGGTAAATTAAGACAAATTGTCAAAATATAAGAACTTGCCATTCCAAATATGCAGGCATAATCGGGTAGAACATTAGACATATAGCCCTTGTTAAGTGAATTCTTTAAAGTATTCAATATTTTATGTATATTACCTTTTCTGAGCTTTTTTTATAAGCCTTACTTTTAACAATCTTGACTTTGTGAACAATTCTACATCAACTTTGTATACATTCTTTATGAATTTAGAAATACACTTTATTTTTTTTCATTGGATTTGTATTTTAGACCAAAGAGACCTAGTGCTCATATCTATTTTCACAGGCAACACACTTGCTTTTGACAAGCTCTTTGAACTTTTAACAAATTATATTTTGTTTGGGCTATGGTTTTTAAACATGGAAGCGTTTTAAATCATCCCACAAGTAAATAATACACATTGTTAAAACTATAAAATGATATTAAGAACATTGAAGTATGAATTTCCCGTTTCCCCACCACCTAGCAATGTGTACTAAATTGTGTGTATTTCTGAGCATTTTGATGCAAATGCATGACACCTCTCTGTTCCAGTATATTGTCTCTGCTCAGTTCTTTTACTATGAACCTGTTGACTTTTATTTTATTTTGATTTTTGAGCCAGGATCTCATTGTGTCAACTAGGCTGGCCTGGGACTCACGGAGATTCACTTGTCTCTGATTCCCAGCTGCCCGAGTGCTAGGATTAAACACACACGCTAACGCACCCAGCTCCCTGCTGCTTTAACATTCTGCAACATCACACTCATCCTGGGATTTCTCTTTGCCAGCAAGATGATGATGACTCTGATATTTTAAGATAATATTCTGTGGGGAAGAGCATGGCACTGAAGTGCATGGGGCTAAATCAATTATTTCCTGGTTACATTTATAAAATGTAATGATGGTGCTACCTTATAGGGTTCTGTGGATGTTATGGCCCAACATTTGTAAAACACTTAGGATAGTGTCCTGTGGAGAGTAAGTTCAATGTTTTATTTTTCATTTAATAAGTCTTTGTAGAACACCTACAATATGCCAAGTTCTGTTCTACGTACTAGGAATACAGTAGAGATACATTAGACAACAATTTCTTAAGAAATATATAATAAATACATTTAATCCATATAAACTGTCATATAGATTGTGATATGCACAGTGAAAGGCGGGAATACTGGGTAACTGGAGGTGACTGGCATTCCCTCTAACCCTACATTTAATGCCCTGACCGAGGTAGACTGGAATTGGACCATGTAAGTACATGTTTTGTTTTTTTTTTCCACAGAAAGCACCAGGCTTCACTCATGATTTTCTTGACTCTTTATTTTGAGAAGGTGATAGATGAAATTTAGGCTTAAATGTGCCACTTCTCCAACTATCATATTAGGTCTAGCATCGCATCAAGGAAAAATTTTTTAGTATTTCATCAAATATTTATAGTTATTTTCTTAGTCAAATATTTATACTTATTTCTTAATCCACCAAAACACTCATTCTCTTCATTCATAAATAAATGAAGTTCTCACAGATACCTTTATTACCCAATTCTCCATTTACTTTCTGGCTCAATAGTTTATGCTTTAAGTTGTTGGCTCCACCTAGTTTCATTCAATACAGTGTTTGTGTCTCTTATCTTCCTGCTTTGTGGTGACTTTTTTTGAGAGGGAAAGAGAATGTCATCTTGAAAAATGTGTTAATTTTACATTAATTAGCGCAATGTTCCCATGTTTATAGTTATGTTTCTTTTAAAATGCTTCATCTATTCAATTCTTCATCTTTGCTTTACATAACATTTGCTTGTTCTTATCAATTTATACAACATCTTTATTAGGAATATTTGGAGCTAGAGAGATGGCTCAGTGGTTAATAGCATGTACTGCTCTTGTAGATGACTTGAGTCTAGTTCCCAGCACCCACCTTAGGGCAACTCACAGCTAACTGCATCTCCAGGTCCAGGGAATCTAACAGATTCTTCTGAACTCTGTTGCTGCCTGACTTCACACTTGCATTCATGCACATATGCACACACACACACACACACACACACACACAATTAAAAGCAAAACTAAAAACTTTAAAACGGTAGTAATCTTTTTGTTCCTTACATGGACAGGACTGAATATGATTTTGCTGATTTAACTCTTTCTTCTGTCTGTTCATATTTTTTAAAAATATCTAAAACCGACCTTGACCACAAAAGATATCTGCAGAACCTTTGACAAGAACACAGCCTTCTATCAGTTTGAAAGTATGTAAGGGACTGACTCAACCTGATCAATACCGAATGAAGTACTTTCTCTTAACTCATAATTTTACAGAACCATTGTGGCCCATGCAGCCTTGTGTTGACTGACATGATTTCATATGGCCCACGACTATGTTTATTAATTAGCAGTGACTCTTTCACCAGAACATAAATGTTAGATTATTGAGCAGATGAAAAGATGTTTTGCTATTTTAATAAATGACTTGTAGTCAAAGAGAAAAAGCTACTGTGAATATTAATAAATAAAACCAACAAATCATATTAATTAATATGATTTATAAATAATATTAATAAATGAATAAAATGTTTGTTAGCCATCTGTGACTTATATTTCACAGAAAGATTTTATCAAGCAGGAGCCCTTTTCATATGCAAGTGAACTAAGACCTGGTATTGAGATGCTACAGACAAGAGCTGGGCAATGTCAGTCTTCTGAACTGGAAGCAGGGAGAGAGGGCGTACCCAGAACCCTCTAGGCCCCACTGCCTGTGCCCAGGCTGGTGGGCCTCTCTGAAAAAGCATCTCTGGTAGACACTGGTTGTACTGCTTGCCTATCCTCCACTTGCTGTCAGTTGGTTATAACAGCCAAGGTCATTTTGGAAGGGCGTGCTTGCTTTTCCATTGAACTTGGAGCAGAAGGAGTTGAGTTTCAGGTAATGGCACCTTGAGGGGCAGCAGGACGGGGCTTGTCTGAGAGGCCATCAAGGCCAAAGGAGGGCAGGACTCAGAGACAGAGAGAAACAGACTGGGTTTGAAATGAAGGCGAGCTTTGGGAGATTGTTAAGAAGGAACTGTAAGACTTAAGGAGGCTCTGACTGTTCCCACTCCTCATCAGACATTAGCATCTTCCAGGGCACTAGGAAGCAGTGGTGAAATAGTTTGCTTTGCAAAATCTGTGGTCACTTTCAAATACTGCAAAAACTCATTTACGTGTATGAAAACTATTCCAAAGCAAAGCATCTTTGTTTTCATGGGGGCAAAGAAACAAGTAGACTTAACTTCAGTATATGTGGCTAACTCTGATATCTCAATCTTAGAGGCTTTATGAAACATAACAAATATTTGAGATTCTCAAAAAAACGTTTTCTTGTGTTACAAAGAGTATAGACATTGAAGTACAATAAAATAAAGAGAGATAGATATAAAAATATACCAGCAGGTAATGTCAGAGTCAGAATTCATTCCTCAGTGTGAGCCAGGGACCCTATTAGGCATTGTCTTATGTCTTATAACAACCTTGGGATATATGCTATCATTTAGTTTCTATTTAGTGTTTAAAAACTGTCCAAGTTCAGAGCTGGTAAGCAATGAAATGGAGACAAACCAACTACGGTCATTTTCTTTCTTTTTTTTTTAAATTTATTTATTTATTAAAGATTTCTGCCTCCTCCCCGCCACTGTCTCCCATTTCCCTCCTCCTCCCCCGATCAAGTTCCCCTCCCCCGATCAAGTCCCCCTTCCTCATTTGCCTAAAGAGCAATCAAGGTTCCCTGACCTGTGGGAAGTCCAAGGACCACCCACCTCCATCCAGGTCTAGTAAGTTGAGCATCCAAACTGCCTAGGCTCCCACAAAGCCAGTACGTGCAGTAGGATCAAAAACCCATTGCCATTGTTCTTGATTTCTCATTAGTCCTCATTGTCCGCTATGTTCAGCAAGTCCGGTTTTATCACAGGCTTTTTCAAACCCAGGCCAGTTGGCCTTGGTGAGTTTCCGATAGAACATCCCCATTGTCTCAGTGTGTGGGTGCCCCCCTCGCGGTCCTGAGTTCCTTGCTCGTGCTCTCTCTCCTTCTGCTCCTGATTTGGACCTTGAGATTTCAGTCCACCGTCTTTTTCTTGTGTTTCTGCCCTTCCTGCTATGCTCTCCTGCTTTTCACAGGAACGAAACTGAAAGGGGGTTGGTGTTCTGGAGAGTCAAAGAATGTGTGAGAAAGGTCCCTCACAGCCCATCCCTCTCACATCCATCTGGCTCGGATGAAGGAGCACACAGCCGGGCCATGAACTGGAGGCTTCAAGGGAAGGTGAGGAGATGATGGACATCTTAATAACAAACCTAGCAACCGATGGCAAAAGTAGAGGAGAAATGACTGTGTCTACTCTGAAAAAGATTAAGAGTAATTACAGAACATTCTAGAATGTGGAAATAGCTTTCAAGCATCTAAGAAGCTAGTCACCCTCGTTCCAACTTTTTTTTTTTATCCTTTTAATTTCCAAAGTTCAGAAGAGACCTTACACAGGCCGTCTCCCTCTGCTGTAGCACACCTGGGTGGCTGGGACACTGGGGCTGTTTTGTCAAAAGGAAATGAGTGGGGAAGGCCTTCCATGAGTCCGAGGTGGTTCAGTGTCATCTGGCCCTGCCCTTAAGGGTGATCTCAGATGATAGCAACGCAGGATATCTTATGTGATGAGATTAAAATGTATAAATAGAAAAACAGAATCTTTCCTTCTAAATTAATTATGCTTACTCCTGGCTCTAATGGTAGAAAATTTTAGAATTTAGTGACTAGGAATTGAAAGTTTAATTCTCTGTAAATCCACCCTCGTGTGTCCAGAAACAAACAGACACCACATTCATGTTCTTGACTTTTAGGCACGCCAAAAGAAATTTTCCTAAGCATCTTGCAGCTCACAGAGAGAATATGTGCTGGACTCAGGAGACTTGGCCTTGTTAGAATGAGCATTTCTCTGCCCTAAGACACAGGGCAACTTAGTTCGCTTCTGTGGGTTTTCGTTTGGTTTTGTATTCTCAACTGGCAGAGTGCTATGAGAATTTGAAAACTATGAGCACCTGCCCAGCACATAGGTGTGCGATGCTACCTATGGTCTGCCCTGGAGCCTAGTTCTGTTATGGCCTATGGCGCAAACACCTGAGAAACCTTTGACAGTATAAAAATCACACATTCCTTCATTTGCATTTCTATACTTGAGGCTAAGGAGTTTGGCCATGCTTAAAAGATGTTCCATCTGTGCGAGCATGAACATCTCTTATAAGCATATATTAATTTATAAAGAAATATAGCATTTTTTTTGAGATAAGCTGCTCAGAAAGCACACATTCCCTTTTATAAGTTTATTTGATAGAATATAAAACATTATACAGAATATAGGTATGTAAGTAGACCCTGCTGTGCATCTAAAAGCACTTTGAAAACATTCAGAGAACACCCAGCAGCCTTCAGCCTTGAAACCTCCACACCTTTGAGTTAGAGAGTCTGGTTTTACATTATTTTTGCTTTCCTTAACTTCACGCCTTCTGTTCTTATCTTCAAAGGATTTGTAAGCTGTAGTGGATGGGAAATTTTGCAAACCAGGCTAGGTGAACTCGGAACATGGGAACTATATTAGTAAGAACGCTTTTGATTTAAAAGCAAAGTGCCAAGACAATGTTTGCCAGCTTAGAACGGCCCATCAAAATGGAAAGAAAAGTAATACTGAAACATCAGTGCCACATAGGCAGTCACGGGCAAATTATGATAGAGGTGAAGAAGGAGGGATCAAAATTATTCTGAAAAGAAACCAACTCTGCACTCATATCTTCAACGCCTTATCTTATCAGTGACTTTAACATTCAGAGTGTCGTCCAATTATTGCTTTGAATTTATTTTTAATATTCAAATTTTATTTGCGTGTGTGACTGTGCCATCTCACGCATAGGAAGTCAGAGGATGGTTTGTAAGAGGTTGATCTCTCTTCCACTATGTAAATAGGTCTCAGGGACTGAACTCGTGTCTTCAGGCTTGAGTGCAAGCGTGTTCTTCCTGATGATCCACCTTGACAGCTCCCCCATTTAATTCTTAGAAAATTCCTTTCCCAACAATAACTTTGTTACCTATTTAATTATATATAACTACAAAGGAAATGTTTTTTTTGCTAGTGATTTTATTTTCAATAGATAACATGATTTTCAAATTTTGCAGTAATTTAATAAGAGATTGCTGATTTTTACATCTTGTCCTTTAAAAAGGGATTAGTTAAAAACTAACTAGCTAATGTTAAAAAATGTTAAATACTTTAAAAAGAAAGTTCATATGTAAGATGAGCTCTTTGTTAGATACTTGCAGATTGCAAAGCATTGTTTTCTGCTGTAAGAACATATTTGGGTGGAAAGCAGTAGCTCAGTATCTTTTCTTCTAATGTTAAAAGTTGTTTTAGGGCCAGGGTGATAGCTCAATGTGTTTTGGTGTTTTGTACAAGCATAAAGACCTGCATTCAAATCTCCAGTAACCACATAAAAAATTGAGTGTTATTATGTGCACCTGTAGGAGCAGAGAGGATGCTGGGAATTGCTGTCTGTCAGTTCAGCTCCAGCCAGGTTCAATGAGAGACATCATCTCAAAGGAATAGGGCAGAGAGGGAGAGCACAGGATGTCTGATGCTTTTTAATCTGGCCTTTTTCAGCCTATATCAGTTTGTGGCAGACACCTTTTAAAATAGCTTTTAACAGACAGATAGTAATTTTACACGTGATATTTTGGCATATGTATACATTGTATTAATGACCAACTTAGGATATTTAGGTCACCTCTGTTCTCACAAATTTATAATTTATTTTTGTAATAAGGAGACCCTAAATAATCTTCTTTGGTTATTTTGATGTATCAGCCATGGTTTTGCAAACAGTCCCCTTTCATGTAACAGAACATAAGAGCTCACTCTTCTCAGTGTGCCTGTGGCCCCTATCACCTTGTGCCCCATCTAGAGCCTCTAGTCACCACTATTTTATGTTCTACTTCATTTTTTTTTTATGTTCTACTTCAACAAGCTCAACTTTGACAGATTTTGTCTGTTTTGAGGCTGGGTTTTTCTATGTAGCCCTGGCTATCCTGAAACTCAATCTGTAGACCAAACTGATTCCAAACTGAGAGATACACCTGCCTCTGCCTCCTGAGTATTACATTTTTTTTAAGTAAAGAAAGAAGAAATGCCACAAAGAAAATGCTTATTAAAGAAAATTGCCTGACTAATGGTTTATCCAGAAAGGCTGTCTATTTCTATTCTAAATATGGGGCTTTAACAGGGATGTAGTAGATCATCAGACCAGGCAAAGAGCCATAGACATTGGCAAAAGAACCAGAAGGAACTTCTAAGAAGGTAGAGCCTCCTTTCAGGCCTGGACAAAGTGGACATTTGGGGTACAGCTCCCAAGAAAGCTAGATGAAGTGACAACAAACAGTTTAGCTAAGAGTTAATCACAGTGACAGACTAGACAAGGACAAAGGACTCAGTTGAAAAGCAGTTGTTACTTCTGCTATGAAAATGACTGCTGCCATCGTTGCTCTTTTGGGAAGTTTACCTCTGCTGACAGGGGATAGCCCTGAGTCAAAAGATACCCCAAAATACCTACTTGATAAGGTAAGACCTAGAAAAGAGAATGCCAGAGTAGATACAGAAGAGAGGAGCTGAAACTACCAAGAAGTGCAGGGGCAGGGGAGCAATGCAGTGCAGAGGGGGAGCAGTGCAGTGCAGTGCAGAGGGGGAGCAGTGCAGTGCAGAGGGGGAGCAATGCAGTGCAGAGGGGGAGCAGTGCAGTGCAGTGCGGAAGGGGAGCAGTGCAGTGCAGAGGGGGAGCAGTGCAGTGCAGAGAGGGAGCAATGCAGTGCAGAAGGGGAGCAGTGCAGTGCAGAGGGGGAGCAATGCAGTGCAGAGGGGGAGCAGTGCAGAGGGGGAGCAGTGCAGTGCAGAGGGGGGAGCAGTGCAGTGCAGAGGGGGAGCAGTGCAGTGCAGAGGGGGAGCAGTGCAGAAGGGGAGCAGTGCAGTGCAGAGGGGGAGCAATGCAGCACAGAGGGGGAGCAATGCAGTGCAGAGGGGGGAGCAGTGCAGTGCAGAGGGGGGAGCAGTGCAGTGCAGAGGGGGAGCAGTGCAGTGCAGTGCAGAAGGGAAGCAGTGCAGTGCAGTGCAGAGGGGGAGCAGTGCAGTGCAGAGGGGGAGCAATGCAGTGCAGAGGGGGAGCAGTGCAGAAGGGGAGCAGTGCAGTGCAGAGGGGGAGCAATGCAGCACAGAGGGGGAGCAATGTAGTGCAGAGGGGGGAGCAGTGCAGTGCAGAGGGGGGAGCAGTGCAGTGCAGAGGGGGAGCAGTGCAGTGCAGTAAAATATAATGGGAAAATGTATTTTCTCCTTTTGTGGAATAGAGATATCCCCGTCAGGTAACAGTATCATCACTAATATGATAGAAGGTATAAAGATGTATTTTATGTATATTTTCAAAATAACTAAAAATAACCTAGAAATAACATTTTCCCATTATATTTTACTATACTAAGGATAATAAATCTCAAATTCTGGGACGACAAATGGCAGCATCCACATCGACTGAGAACTTAAGAGAAAGGCCAAAGCTCAGGCCTGTTGCATATCCACTGATGAGACTCTCGATGTTTGAGCCAGCAACTTTGCCCTACAGGTTCTCGGGGGTGGATAAACACACACACTGAGGTCTGGGCAGCAGTTCTGTAGCCACGGTGTTTTACTCAATGCTCAGCTCAAGAATGTCCAAGTCTACGGGAGAGGAGTAGCTCCATGAAGTGTCTGCGCTGCAGAAGCATTCAACTGGCTACCTGAGTCTCACCACTGCCCTCTCTTCCTTCTTAAACATACCCCCCCTTTGACTCTCTAATTTCCTTTTCAACTTATATAATTTAATTTTACCTTTAGAATTTCATACATGGATATTGCATTTAAATTAGTTTCACCCCCCCCCCTTCTCTGGTGGCTCCCCATCTTTTTTATTTTTATGTATTATTACTGGGCATATATGAGATGTATGCATGGGAGGGTGGGTGCCCACACGTGTGGAGGTCAGAGGACAACTTTCAGGCGTCAGTATTCTCCGTAATACCATGAGATCCAAGGAGTGAACCCACAGTATTCGGCTTGCGTGCCAAGCCCTTTTACCCACGGGTCCATCTCAGCAGCTCACGTTTGTACTCTTAATAAGACAAGTATCAATTGTTTTCTGATATTTTCAGTTAGGATTTCATTCTCTGAGAGTTCCCCTGAACATCACTTGCCCACCCTGTCAGAGACAAGGCATTTCTGAGCAACTGTAACTGAACTAAGAGAACTCAGGGGTTAGGAGGCATGGAACCCCTTCCAGGATGCTATCCTGTTGGTAACTGGATGGATGAAGAAGTGACAGACTGGGTGGAGAGAGATGAAGGGGATGAAGAAAGCAGATGACTGAGGGACGGTAGAATTCACGAACGGGAAAAATTGTTATTCTTCGGATGTGCACATAACTTTCATATGTCGGAATAGAACGAGACAGGTAGGTCTATTCATTGAGAGAGGAAATGATCCTTTGACCATGTGCGCTACTGTTTGTGTGACAGATGCCTGAAGACCGAATCACAGCACCCTAGGACTGGAAGAGCTTGTCACTATGTTGTTTTGGTAGTTCTTACAATGTTTGGCACAAACAATAGCTTTGATTTTTCCTGGAGTCACCTTTCTGCCTCTGCATTGGACTTTGAAATACAGTGGAAGAAGATAATTTAGACTTAGGGATGCTATAACATAGGATAATCTTTAGATATCCTCCATCCATTCCAAAGATAACAAATCCAAAGTAAGTCTGGCTAAGAGTAATGATTCACTCAGACACAAAGCCCAAATCACAAGATCCATGATAAAATTCTGTTTTCCTTGTTTAAGTTCAAAGGGCTTTTTGTTTTGTTTGTCTTTAGCATGCTGCAAAGTCCAAACTACCTCTTTCTAGTTTCTTTCAAAGCCCTTGTAGTTAAATATCTCCCTTTCGTGAGCTTTTTGGTATCTCAGTAAGGAAGGAAGCTACGAGATCAAGTAGAAAAGAAAATCAATAACTAATATACTAAGGATAAATGCAGACAAAACTCGTGTGTGGTGTGTGTGTGTGTGTGTGTGTGTGCGAAGAGGAATGCCGATTCCAGGATAGCTACAGTCATATATGTTACTTGCTTATACTTTGGTATGAGCCAGGGAACACTGGCTGACTCTAGGGGTGAGTAAGGCTGATCATTCATTTCCCAGGGGGAAGAACTGTTGCTGGTTACACCTCTGGTTGTGGAAGGGGAAAAGGAAAGAGTCTATAAATTAGGAAGAGAGACAAGAATGGAAATTTACTACATTGACTGTTGAGCCTGTTTTAAGATTTATTTTACCATTTACTGTGTGTGTGTGTGTGTGTGTGTGTGTGTGTGTGTGTATATGTGTGCGCGCGCATGCGCTACAGGTGGCAAGCAGAGCTGACTTAAGTTGCCATCATTCTGAAATGAGACTGTTTTGTGTAAAGTGGAGTAAGTGGGTTCTGGTGTATGTTGTGAGAGGTTTCTTTCCAGCGCATTGGGAAACACCCTGTAACCTGTGGCTATAACAGACATGTGGCTGTGAACATGACTGGGATTGCTGTTCTAACTTCACAACATGCTCAGCCATTTCTGTGCCTCTTGCATGCAAGGTCCCTGCTGTGTGTGACATTCCTAAGAGGTTGTCGATAACACCATTTTAACTTCCAGTACTTTTTAGCCTTAAAGGATGCTGGTCAGGGAGGAGTCTCAAGCTTCAGATTAGTGGCTCTGATTTGTGACAGGGAAGCCCCAGCTTCTAAGGAAGTATTTAGAACCCCATGTAGGTGTGGGAGAAAAGTTGCTTTTAGTGGGCTTGTGTGATAGTAAGTGCTGCCAGTTTCCAAGGTCAAGAGTTCAAGGAATCTAAAATTCCTGCGTTGGGTGGAGTTATGATTTACAAAGAGTATAGCTTGGTGTTCTACAACACTGAACAACTCCTTTTGTATAAAAGATGCAGAGGCACAAGCACTGCATGGTCAAGTACAGGGGACAGATCAACACGCTTCAAATAACGGCGTCCTTTCTACAGCAGCTCACTCCACTGGCAACAGTGGTGACTTCACGCTTGTCCTGGGAGAATCTCACGTCATTTCAGCATCTGTCCTAAGATCAGACTTGTAGGGAGCCAGACTGCTGCTTCTGTGAACAGCATCATTCTCACCTCAAAGCTAGACTTTTTTTTTTTCACCGTAGCATTTTTTATTGATCCTCTAGGAATTTCCCATCAGGCACCCTGATCACACTCACTTTCCAGTTCTTCCATGTCTGCCCCTGTGAACTACAACCCCTCAAAAGTTAAAAATAGGAACCAAAAAATAAGGAAAAAAAAAACCTAAACAAGTCCAATTTGTGTTCCCTATATACTCACTGGAGCATGGTCCACCTCTCAGTGGCCAGCCCCTTCGATAGAGCTGAGTCCTTCCCCTCCCACACCCCTGCCAGAAGCCATCAGTCGTGGAGTGCTGTACTTTCTTACTGCTACCTGAGGCCATCATGATGACCAGGTCCGTGCTGCCAAGGTCCAAATCCAGTCAACTAAATATTTCAGCACCCTCTGCTCTGGATGATCGACACGGCCAGTCGTGATGCCGATTGCCACGAGGGACCTTACGTTAGACATGGCAATGCTTAAAGCACTAAACACGGTTCAGCTCTCAAAACAGTCCCAAGTGGTGGGGGAGGAAACAGAGATTATAACATCAGAGTTTTTCAGAAATGAGACCTGTCATTGAAGTTAAAAGTAAAAACAGCAATGCAACTTCCTGCTTTTTCCGAGTCAAGACGTCTTCTGTTCTAGTCTTCTGGTTCGACTCCTCAAGCCCATTTTAACCAAGGTGGTGTAGGCTGCTGAAGACAACAACTCACGGGTGAGACTACAAACAGATTTGACCTCAAGAGGCTGGCTCAGACTCTGATAGGCAAGAGGCCCTCCTGATTTCCAGAGGCAGTAGTTAGGATCTCACCTAGGCGTTCCACACCTGCGGAGGAAGGCATCCCCACTTCTGCACTCGGCTCGTCTGACCTGCAAGAGGTCCTCCACTTCTGGACTTTGGGCCATGATAATGGAGGAATGTGGTTATTTGATGACTCTTATTATTTCCAGGCAGTCTGTACTCGAGTTGGATTTAGTAACGTTACACAGGGTAGGCTGGAGACTAGACCCCTGTCTATTCTCCTGAGGGCTGTGACTAGCCTCTGAAATTAATCGCCTTCATTCCTACCTTCTTACTATGGTGCTCCTGCCTGCCGAGGGAGGCTTCTGTTTCCTTAGAGGAACTAACACACCTAAGAGATCTGTAAACTAACATCTTTTTTAATGTACTGAGCTTTACCTCAGTGAGACTCTTTGGTAGTGGCCGAATTTAACTTTATCCCTTTGAAAGTGAGAAGGTGATTAAAGAAGTTGTTTGGTTCAGTATCTTCTGAAATTGATATGATTGGGCCTAGAATGGAACCTCTCTTGATATTAAACCAAGTTGCATTCTCCAGACTGGTAGCTGTGAGCTGATTAGATTCTGTCTGAGTAATCATTCTGGTTGTGATAGGACCAGGGCATCATTCAGAAAGAAGGGAATTTATTTTTTTCCTTCCAATGAGTTTACAGACCTTGCAATTGGTGTACTTCACATTTTGAACCTGAAATGTGGTATTTGATGGATTTGCTTTTCAGCTTCAAATCTGGAGCATTCTGCATTGTGAGCCTGGTGATCCTGGGTTGTAAGAGTCTGTGCCTTGCAGCTTTCTCTCTGAACAACTCCACACAGCTGTCAGAGGCTGCAGCAAGCGCCACTTCCTACTTCACCTGGTGACAATCTCTTTGCAAGGTTGTTCTCAGCTTCCCCATCATGAGCAAATGTAAGATTAAGAACGATGACTCCAAGTTCCCTTTTGTGCTTCTGCTCAGAACAAAGGGCTTTCCCAGCAAATGCGAACCATTTGTCTCTGGTGAGCTTGAACTGTAAGCATTATCCATCAGTGTGCATAGTTCTAACGTGTTATTAACCCTGATGTAGTTCTGAGGGACACTGGTCCTACTGAAGTATTTTGGAGAGAAAGACAAAGACAAAGTCCGATGGGCAGCTGTGATTTGGAGATGACTGTAGACAGCATTGTCGCTTTGATATTCACAGTCTTAGTACGGCCATGGTTTTGTTTGTCTGAAATGAAGTTTCTGAAGTCTCCACTATCCAAGCTGCCCTGGACTTTCTGCATAGCCCAGACTGTCACTCACCTCACAAGATCCTCCTGCCTCAGGCTCCCAAGTCCTGGCATTTCAGGTGTGTGCCACCACCCAGAACCCATCATTTGTATCGTAAAAACCTTATAATAAAAAACAAATTTACCTCAGCTTATACTGGGATTTTCCAAATGTATTTTTCTTACAGACATTTCCTTGCACAGATATTCCTACAAAAATCTTTAAAAATTTTATTGAAGTTTTTGTGGTGGAGGGGCTGTTTTGTTTACATGTATGTGTGTGTACCACAAGAATGCCTGGCGCCTACAGAAGTCAGAAGAGGGCATTGGGTCCTCTGGAACTGTGGTTATGGATGGTTGTGAGCTAGCATATGGGTGCTGAGACTCGAACCTTGGCCCTCTGCAATAACAAGGGCTCTAAATTGCTGAGCCACCTCTTGTCACCTCCTCCTGCAAACATCTTCATTCTGAGATAAAAACTAACGTTCGTTTTTGAGTGTGTATCACATGTCTTACAGTGTTCTGGAAACTTATGAGCATGAAGTTTTTTAAGGACCAGGTATGGTAATATAAACATAGATTCCACAAACACACCTGGGGTTTAGTCTCATTCTAGAACTCGGTTAGATAAGTCACATGATCATCAAGCCTCGGTATCTCTGTTGCCAAATGGAGAGAATTGGAATAGCCTATGGTATGGGGTGGGTGGGACAGAAGACCAGAATTAGCTGTAGACTCCAAATACAGTGGAAAACTATGAACAATGTTTAAACTTTCGCCTGTACCAACATGAAGATAAGCAGGAAGTGCTGCCATTGTGTTTCTTGTAAAGAAGTTTACTTTTAAAGTGTTAAAAGAATGTCATCCTGAAAATCTACCATTGGCTTTATTAAAATAGTTTTCCCTTCAAGATTTTATTTCATTTATTATATTTTGGTTTTGAGACAGGGTCTAGCATTAAAGCCATAGTTGGGTATAAATTAACTCTGGGGACTAGGATGGCCTCCACATCACTGAAATCCACCTGCCTCTGCCTCCTAAGTGCTGGGATTAAAGGCATGGACAACCATACCTGGCCTGTTCTCACATGAAAATGTTGTAGTATGTTTTCTTTTCTTTTCTTTTGTAAGTTTTCTGTTGATTCAATTAAAACATAATTACATGATTTCCTCCCTCTATTTTTTTTTTAACCTTGTACTTGTCCTATGTATCCCCCTCCTAGGTCCATGAGGCATTCCTTCTTTAGCCATTGTTGTTAATTTTTGATAGGGACCTGAACATTTTCTGACTCTCCTAGGAGTGCCTTTGTTTTGATAAATATAACCTCTTATAGGACACATAGAAAATTGGCTAGGGTTTTTTTTTCTTCTTAGCCTTGGCTCTTGTAGAATTGATTTGTGTATAGTGTTCTGTATAGTGAGTAATATTCTTTCACTAGCTACCGAGAGCCTTTGTTAATCGAATAAGAACCTTTGCAGAGTTCTATTCAACTTAGACAAGTGTTTGCTTACCGAATCTCTCCAAAACCTTATGAAGTAAGGTATTTGTAGTATTGGTTTTATTTTAGGCGAGAAAATGGATGCATTAACTTGCCCCATGTCTGACAGCTTCTCAGGGTAGAGCCGGGTTCTGAACCCAGACAGTCTGGTGTCTGGACACTGTGTACTTCTCCCATAAGGTAGCTGAGCAGTGGATTCTGTTTGGGTTCCACGCTGGGCTCAAGAAACAGAGGGTAAGGTAAGGGAACAAAAACAAGGTGAGATCTGAGATCTTCCTTTCTATTTTCAGGAAGTAGGTAAAGAGGGCTTATCTTTGTAGTAACTTCTCAAGCCTCACTGCTTCTCCAGAGGAGACTCTTAAGGTTCGCAAAAGTTCCCCTCCAAGCCGCCCACTCTCCCCAAGCACTTGTATAGGTACAGCTCTTCTCTGCAGCTCCTTTCTTTCTTCTCCCCTCCCTCCCTTCTTGGCTGCTGTGCCCACTCAGTCTCTGCACTCAGCGGAGGCTTCCATTCCAATAAGAAAGCTTCCCTCCGTGTTCTAGGACTGTCTGAGACTTTAAGTACTCAATGCCTCGTGTTGCTTTTGCTTTTGCCCTGTTACATGGCAGTCGAAATGCTGGTTTATTTATCTGTGGCTCTTGTTAGAAGGGATGTGTTAGGAAGGCAGCAAGCCACTCATCCTACTTCTGGTGGTCTCTAGGTTCTAACATAGTACCTGGCACGTTCTTGGTACTTGATCGGAATTTGTTGCCACCCCCAGCTGCATCTTTTCCACACTGGCTTGTTATGTGCAAAATAATCGTTCTTCACATACAAGTTCCTTCTTTCTGTTTCATGATGGACTCTAGGATCCTGCTGGGAGAAGTGAGGCTGGTGTTTCCCTTTGAGGACCGCCTCCCTGCCCATTTCGTGTCCATGTGTCTGCCATCCCTCTAGTGTCTGTAACTAACTTCACTCTGCCTCCTTTCTTCTCATCCTTCTATGTATGCAGGGGTTCCTGGAAATAAAACCCAAGTGGGCATCTGCATTGGGTTGGTGGATTCTCAGCGAAGTCTGTACTGGGAAAACTACCAGACTCAGACGACTGTGTGGACAGAACCCTCACCATCACCACAATCGCCCAGCCAGTTATCTTGACTTTTAAGAGGCAGAAAGCAGTTCAGATGGAAGAAGAGAGGGGACTGTTGTAGATGTAGTTGCTGTGGCAGTCACTATGGAGCGGTGAAAAGTTTCCTCTAAGGGATGCTGATCCAGGCAAAGCTGATGGCAGTGAGGACAGGTGACAGCTTGCGAGGGTATCATTGGCTGCTCTTCCCTTCTTGTTCCTCCTCTTGTTATCATTTTATAATAAACCCCTTCACTATTTTATGGAGCCTCTACTGCTCCACATTTTTCTTACTTTTAGCATTTTTCCAGAACAAATTGAAGCATTTAAATAAACGACACTTTCCATATACATTTCTGGAACTGAAGCTGGGGTGTTGCCTCACTGGGTGACTGAGGTTCCTTTGTTCATCTCGTATCTTAGAGGGCCTCACAAAAAACTTGGGGGTGAGTAGGGCATGGTTCTAACTCACAATAGATTTGGTTTATCTGTAGATACAAACAACACTGTTCAGAATGTACTATGACGGTTATAGGGGGAGATGCCAATGCAGTTTTAGAGATATATGAACAGAGGCAGCTGGAGGTCACCTCTCATTGCTGTTTTCTAGTGTTCTGAGATGATGAAAGAAACAGTCTAGTGTCTTAATTGCCTACAGTATAGTCACATGTGAACTATTTAAACTGTGGTGAGTTTAACTTTAAAAAAAAAATTCAAGACAGAATTATCTCTTTAGGAAGAAGGAAACAAGATACCCCAGAGCCTATCTCTATGCAAACCAGGTGACAAAGTATACTTGGAGAGGTCATAGCATCTGTGGTTGCAGGTTTGGTTATTTTTAGATCCTTATCCTGGAGGGGTTGGACACAGTGTCCTTGGTCACCATAGAAGCAAGCAGAATGTGCCCTCGATCTTTTGGAAGCATCTTAAGGATGCTTGGCTCTGTTGGGAAGCTTGGTGAAGCCCTAGCATGACGAGAGAATGAACACTGCCCAGTGTCCTCCCTGCTTCCGCAGAAGATTGCGGGATGCTGGCCAGCTCTCTGGGACTTAAACTGGCCAGGATCTGCAAGAAGTTCTGTAACAATTCATGCCAATACGTGATAGATAGGCCCTTCTTTTTTCCTCATTCTTTATCCTTCCATTCTTATTTAGCCCAAGGTATACCAAAGGAAAGTGCGGTTTTAAGATAGCTCCAAACAAGCTATTTTTATATTATAAAATATAAAAATCACATGCCATTTAAAGAGAAACTAATTGAAGATTTACAAAATGTTTAGATGTTAAGGGTGCATAAGAATCTCCTAGTGGGGCTGGAGAGATGACTCCGGTGTTAAGAGCATTGGCTGCTCTTCCAGAGGACCTGGGTTCACTTCCCAGCAACCAATGGGTGGTTCACAACCATCTGCAATTCTAGTGCTAGGGAGTCTACCACGTTCTTCTGGTCTCCACGGGAACCAGACATACACGTGGCACACAGACATACATGCAGGTAAAAATGTCCATATATTAAAAATATGCAACAAACAAATAAACAGAATTTAAGTAACAACAAAGCATTATTTCTAAGAAAAGACATTAAAAATGGAGATGCTTATATCCCAGGTAAGGAACTGAGGAATGCAGCTTCATGGAGTTAGAAAAAGAGCAGGGGTCTCCATTTTTGAAAATGCCAATGCCATTCTGATGGAGGGAGTCTGTGGGTCACACAGGAGAAGCGCTGCCTCGAGGATCAACAGCTGTGAGGTGAAAAATGTTTCCTTCACTGCAAACTGAATTATATCTAATAATTTATAGGGCACATTTTGTTCTTTGAAAGAGCAACAGATTATTACAAGTTGATCTAGGCAAATTTTGAGAAAAATAATCAGAAAATGCAATCATATTTTCCACAAGATTACTTAATAGTTAGTTGCCAGATTTTCAAGGTGAATTACAAGTCAGCCAAATGAGGGATGGAGCCTGAAACATCCTTCACTGTTGTATTTGGGACAGAACAGCAAAAAATCTGATACGATGAACAACTCAATTACATTAATCCAAACAGTGTTTGATATGTTTTCTTCTACAAGAGGGTATATTTTCCTTAATAAATTCAGTAAGGTTATCTGTTTGAATCACTTAGAACTGTTACAATGTGAACTTGTGAAGGCACAGTTAAATGGTTTGTTTTGATGAGTTTCAACATGAAAATACTAGACTCCTAGATCACACTCACAGATTATAGCGACCCTTATTTTCCTGACTTTTTGAGAAAAAAAATTTCCTAAGGATTTTTACCTTTGATGACAGTCTGTTTGGGGGAAAGAGTAATTTTACATTTCCAAAAGAGGCTTAGTATGTTCCTGATATTGAAAACTGAGTTTTCATTAATACTGTTCATTGTATCAAGATGTTGAAGGATTTCCCATCAGTTTGCTAGCATGACATAAAAATCCTCTTCATCCTATGTATTTCTTGATGATTTATCCTTTCCCCCAATTTCTTACAATGACATAATAGAGAAAGTGAATATTTCCAAGCTAGGCCCTCTCAAAATAAGAGATGAAAAAAAAAATCTATTCTGACCTATTTAAACACACACTATCTTTTAATATCAAACAAGAATTAACCTCTGTCTGATGTGTGTCTTTGGACAGACTCCAAGTAATTACTTTTGAGGCCTTTGAAGGAACATGAAGCTCTTTTTGTTATTTTTATTTTGTCCTAGAACTCAAGATGTAGACCAGGCTGGCCTCCGACTCACAGAGATCCAGCTGCTTCTGTCCCTCAAGTGCTGGAATTAAAGGTGTGCATCACTGTGCCCACAAGCAGTGACACAAAGTTCTCTCTTTAGACATTGCCAGTTACTGTGGAAAGGGACGCTATTTACTATGTCAAGATGGTCTTTGTCCGTGACATAGTTCAAGCAAGACCTTAGATCAGCGATTAGCTTCATAGGACGACTGCCTTGCCTGTAACGCAGTGCAAACTTTACATTGGTATCTACTTGTCTCACACACGCCTTTTCATATTCTGGGAGCCCAACCTTAGATGTTGTCTTTCTTCTCTCCACGCTGGGGAAAAAGCAAAACTTAGGGCCTCACACGTGTTAGGCAAGTAGGTGCTTTACCATTGAGCAGTATCACTGCTTTGAGGGGATTATTTCCCTATAACACATCAAGTATTTTTCTGTTGTTAATGTTTTAAAAAGTTCAATATCTGCAACCAAAGTCCAGAGAGCTGATTCTAAATTTCTAGTAAAAGTGGCTGGTGGAGCTGCATTCCTGAGGCATAACCTACTTTTCCTCAGGCTCTAAAAATGATGGATAAGGTAGATAACAATAAATTCACACACGCATTTACACACACAAGCGTACACGCAATTACGTTACTACCAATGCTTTGAGTCTGTATGAAGTTTCAAGACACTAGGTGCTTTTTCTATATATTCTTTCACCATCATAATACAATATACCATAGAAATTTTATTTCCCCAAACATGACAAAAAGAGGCTTAAAGAGGTCAAGTACTTCTCCCAGGGTCTGGCAGTGAGTGGTGCCGCTTTTACTGGCACTTGTCGCTAACAACAAAATATCCTCGGGTCTCTCTGATGAGAAATGATTGTGGGAAAAAATGATTGCGAAATCTACATCTTCAAAGTAAAAACGTGCACCCATCTTTATAAGACAACTCCCATTTGATAGGTAGATGTTCACAGAGCTGTCTGCAAGGTCTACAGGCTGTCTACACCTATCAACTTCACAGCTTAGAAAAATAGAGCAACAAGCTTGAAAAACGTTGTTTTCACAGTGCCACCTCCATCTTCTCCTTTTATCGTGAGGCACACCAGCACTGGCTCCTATCTGCACCATCAAAGTCTGAGAGTCCTTCCTTCAAACCCGCTTATCTTTGTTTCAGGTCAAAGGCTGTCACAAAAAGAAAGGGACTCTTCGTCTCAGGACAGCTGTCTGACTTTGTTTTCTATTGGCTCACTATTTTGTAAAAAAAAAAAAAAAACAAAAAAACCCAAAAAGTATTATATAAACATAAATCTCCTTTAAAGATTAGGTGCTTGATATGTGGAAATCATTGAGGGATAAAATGAACATTGTTGCCAAAGTATGAATTATTAAGAAAACTGAGTCACTATAGTTGCGGCCCTGGTCAGAATCTGGACATAGCAACCACCAATGCTTTTATTCTCTTAGCTTTTTGTGTTGCTGATCAGATGGGAAGAGCTTTCCTTAAACAAGTGGATTTCCCAAAGGAACAAAGGTGTGTGTGTGTGTGTGTGTGTGTGTGTGTGTGTGTATGTGTGTGTGTGTATGTGTGTGTGTATGTGTGTGTGTGTATGTGTGTACATGTATGTGAACAGTTGTCAACAAAGCAGCACCTCTTACAGTAATATGTCGTTATTCTTATTTTCAAGGTCAATGTTCTCAACACTTCCACTTATTTCTTTGCTTTGAGTGCTTTTTTGAATACCACCAATTATACTAAAAACAGGTGGTTTTCTTACACTTTGCTTGTTTGATGAATAACCATCATATTGGCTATGTAAACAAAAAATCATTGTGCAGGTCAAACCTTAAGACCATCGCGTAGTAGAAAGAGGGGAATAACAAAGATGGAGGGACCAGAGAACAGAAGAAGAAAGACAGATTAGAGTGCCAAGGGTTCTTGATGATTGCCATGTTAGTCCTCTCGTCCAGGCTGCTAGGAGGTTGGAGCTGACATTTCAATCACCAACTATTTAAATGAGAACTGTAGCTCTCCAAGGGCTCTGCACTCCTTCAGAGAACTTGGAGCTCTGTGCAGTCTAGAAACTGAAGGACTTCTCAGATACTGGTGTTCTGCCACCACAGTGGTTGGAGCTATGCCCCCCTAGGTGTTATAATATTTGAATAGTACCTTTGTACTTGCTCTAGCTAAGCAAATGTTGAAGACCAGGCACCAGGCAGTACCTGTTTGCTCAAATACATTGCTCACTCATTTGCGTGTTCTGATGTAAACACCAACTTCTAGTATCCTGTTTCAGTGCCATTTTGTCATTTCTTTTGTCTGAGAAAAACACCCGTGGCTCAGAAACTCTTCCTCTCCTCAGCCCCTCACTTCCTTCATCCCACTGTGACCAGGAACTTGATCTCAATAAGAACTCCTAACCCTGTGTCCTCCCTAGACCCCCATCTCCTGTGTCCTCCCTAGATCTCTAACCCCTGTGTCCTCTCTAGACCCTCAACCCCTGTGTCCACTCTAGACCCCCAACCCCTGTGTCCTCCCTAGACCCCCCAACTCCTGTGTCCTCCTTATTCCCCCAACCCCTGTGTCTTCCCTAGACCTCCAACCCCTATGTCCTCCCTAGACCCCCAGCCTCTGTGTCTACCCGAGATCCCTTCAATTCGAATGTGGGGGTATTTTAAGTGCAGCTTTCAGTCAGCACTGGAAAGACTAAAGCCCAATTTGAAGTTTTGTTTTTACTTCTCAATGGATGACACGACATAGCTGCCATCCGTTGGAACCTCAATCCACCTTCGCTATCTTTCTCTTTAGTGTTTTCTTGTTTCGATTTTTATCTTCTGTTTTCCATTTAGGGTTCACAGGGACCAGGAAGTCTTGCCAAAGACCTTGCTAGGTGGGGACAACCTTGTTACAGTTTAACTCAGGAAAGAACCCGAAAGCCTTCAAGTCCCAGGTCTGGTAGAAGAAAACTACTTTCTAATATTCTTGTTTTTTTAATGATGTTTAGTCATTTAGGACTAAAAGTAGAAAAAAATAGCCTGCTTGTTACATCACTTTGGGACAGCTCCTGCCTGTTCTTGTGTTTAGATGAATTACATTCTCCCAGGTATGTCCTGTCCGTCAGATATCCATTTCTAGCAAAACAGCAAGTACTGATAACAACACAAAATAAACCACTTCCCCTTTGGCCACCCTTTCCCATCTGCTCCTCCTGGGGGAAGGGACCTCGAAGTCAGAAACACCTGCTTGAGCACAAAAGGAGCAAAGCCTGGTGGAAGGGTTTGGGCTCCAGGCAGTTGAAATGCTCTGAATCAAAAAATGGAAAGAACATGTTTTTATTTCTTTCTTTGATTTTGTTTGTTTGTTTGTTTTGCTTTGCTATTGAAAAGTATGGGTCAAGCAAATGCAGAAAGGGAAAGAGAGGTGAGCCACAGGAAGAGGCTGAAGTCTGTTCTAAAAGCCGCCGCTGCCTGTGAAGAACAGAGTAGACACTGCCCACCCATGCTATGTTCAACATTAATGCCTCTGGTCCATGAAGCCTTCCATACATCTGTCTTGCATGCAACTGCTTGCAGTAATTAGGCTGCAGCGACAACTGCGGACTCGGGACTGCACCCCTGCTTTGTTGTGGCAGCATGCAGCCTGGAGCAAGGAAGAGATGCTCTCTAGATCTATCCAAGTTACGAGAAGCAGGAGACAGACTCTGGGGTCACCCTTGAGAAACTGAGCCTCCCGCTCCTTCACGTATCAGCACAGGGCAGTAGCCATCTCTATCAATGCCCAGGTGGTGCTTGGAATCCATTTATTCAGATTTTATGGAGCACCAGAACACAGCTAAAACTTCAGCCTTTTTTATTTACAAATCACATGAACAAGATTTTCTGTTTCCTTAGTGAGGAACTCAGCAACCTGTTCAGCTTTCTCATCGCCACACAATTCAGTCATGGTGAGCAGATTTCAGCTCCGCACCTAGTTGGGGGCCCACAAAAGCCTGTTCTTCAGCTCCAAGGGATCTGATGCCCTACTCTGGCCTCCACAGGCACACGTGTGCATATACGCTCACACAGAGTCACACGCTCACGCATGAACTCACGTGAAAATGAAATCTTTTTTAAAAAGAAAGAAAACTGGTCAAGGAATAAGTCATGGTCATAGTTGTATTGTGGAAGTAAAGACATGCATACATACAAATGCTTTGTGTGTATATGTATGCATGTGTGTATGGTGTGTGTGTATGGCGTGTGTGTATGTGTGTGTGTATAGATAAACTGGAAGCTAGTATTTGGACAGCAGGCAGAAGCAGCATTCCTGGAGAAGCTTCAATCTAGATCCTCAGTCACTGAAGTCAGGTGTGGTAACTCGCCCTCTTCAAGGTGACAACTTGGGAGAGAGCTATGGGTTCCTGCAGGAGAGTTAGTCAGCCACTGAGGAGGAACTCCTTTCCGCTGAATCTAGGTTTCTTTCTCCTTCTAATTAGCTGAGCACCATCTAGTGAGCATGCAATGAGCAGATCTTGGTCTGCAATGTTTATCTGTGGGCCTTCATTGTTTGTGTGAACAGGAATTTTTTAGTGCATGGTCACACTAGTCATCTTGTCGCACAAGGTGATTCTGAAAATCAATCGAGCCTGCTCACTTTCCTGAGAATTAGAAGAAACTCAGGTCAAGAGTTGAGAGTGCTTAGGCTGGGTGTGGTGGCACATACCTTTAATCCCAGCACTCGGGAGGTAGAAGCAAGAGGCTCTCTGTGAGTTCGAGGCCAGTCTGGTCTATGTAGTGAGCTCCAGGACAGCTAAGACCACATAGAAAGACCCTGCCCCAAAATGAATTGAGAGCGGTGTTCTGTGTGTCTCCCTAGCTCACTGGCCCTATGCCACCCGCAGAGAAACATGTGCAGTTGCCAGGAGAGCTGAAGAGCCGCTGTGTGCATCAGTACTGGCAGCTGCAGAGACCCTACTGCTGCTTTCAGCACAGTGGCTGCTTCCACAATGCAGCTCCTTTCTTTGGGGTAAGAAAAACCTCATATGGTTTTGGGTTCATATTTTTTTTTCTGTAACCAGATGTCGCCTGTTCGGTTACATTTTGCTGATAGTATCTATTGCTACTGGGGGCTCTAGCTGGGGTTTTCCACCTTTGACATGCCAGACAGCATTAAACATCATCCCCGGTTCGCCTTTGGAGACAATAAAAACAAAATAGAAAATTGTTTCTTTTCTGTTTACTAGCAGTTTTAATAACAGATTCGCCAAGCTTTTTGAACTTTTTTTCTTCTTTATCTCTCATCTATTGGAAAAATACATAATCTAGTGTTCTAGAAAGTTCCCGGAACTTTGGTATAATTATCATGTTTATGCTTTCTATAAAAGGATAGAAAATTTCCAACAAATTTTGAGAAATCAGGTAGCTAGATTTCTGTTCCTGGGGCATACTTTTGTTCTTCCAATAGCTGCAGTCAATCATTCTTTTTTAGAAGCCAGCTTCATTTTGTTTTCAAAATACAAAACATATGCACAAAGATGTGATGTTGGCCTATGACTCCATCATCTCAGAAATTGTTTTAATCAAGGCAAAGAGACAAAAGAGCCTTTAGTACCATTTACATAGAGCCTACAAGTCAAACTCTATTTGAAAAGGTTAGTTTAAGTTGGCCTGGAGATTGTTTTAGTGGATTGTGTGATAGAAGATATCTCCTGTCCATGGATTATGTAACACACACATCTGTCTGGGATTCCTAGCTAGTTGTTTTGGTTGAGTTGGGTACATACATCAAAACTAAGTTGGGAAGAGCTTTTTGTATTTCATTATCAGATTTATACTCTGTTTTTTTAAATCAGCTTCAGAGACCTCACTTACTCTGGGTGAACAGTTTTCCTTTGAGCAATAACTATATCACTTCCATGCCTAGCTGAATTTGTATTTGATTCTTGAACTTTCTTTTTGATTTTCTGTCTTCCATGAGAAAAGAAAAACTTCACTTTAATGCTTTTGAAATTTTAAGAATTACCTGAATTTGGTCAAACCTGGAATAGACTAAGAATCATCTCTTAATATATTTCACACTTCAAAGGTAAGTCAGCCATTGGAAAAGCATTCATTTAAGTCACAATTGGTCAATGTTGGTGACATTTTACAAATGTGATTAATGTTGGCATAATGCCGGCTATTTTGGTACTATTTCCATCTATCATTAAAGCTCGGAGAAGCACCGATTTCAGCCTTTGGACCACAGGAAGAGGTTTTACAATGTGAAATCATGGCATGTTGCCATAACATTTTATAGGTATTTCTGTTTCATAAACAAGAAAAGTGATAGTCTCTTCCGAACAGGGTGGATATCACTCTAAGAAAACCTTTCCCTGTGAATTAATGGGCATGTGCAGACTCTTGAGCTAAGACAGTGCTAGAAGAATAACTGAGATGGGAGTGGGGAGAATTTTGAAGGTCAAATTCAGGACCACGCAAAGAACCAGGAACCTAAATATACCATGGACAACATGGCCTAGGTGCCAAAGGAAACCGCTTCGCTCCCCCCACAAGTGGCTCTCTTCTCTTGGTCACACTCTCAATTCTTGCTGTATTTGCTTTTCTCAAATTATAAGCTGGTTGGCTGGTCAAATGAGGACCTTCCTCAAAGCGTTTGCAGGATGGTCATCAGTACTGGAGTATTGTCTGAGTGTCCTTGGTCCTGAGAGTAGTTTACAGGGTATGGTATCAGGCTCCAGGTAAGCACTCATTAGTTTCCTTTCTGCCTGTTTAACTCATGAGGGACTGGATGGTTGGTCCCTGAGTTCTAGACATCTCTCCTCTGATCCCCAGTGTAAACCCCGTTCTCCTGAGCAAACTATTCCATGGATGTTTATATCCCAACAGCATTGCTGGGCTTTGTAAAATCCAAACTCTCGTCATTACAGCAAGCATTTACAGCCTCTGTTTTCAATGCCTTTATGAGGCATTTATATTAGGGAGTTAAACCCAGGTGAGCTGACTGATTGGTTAACAGTAGACACCTCCTCAAGGGTTGCAACCTAGGATAGAAGAAAGGACCAGGCATCTTCTGAAAGACAGGTTTCCCAGAGTCAAGACGGTAAGAGGATTGAAGTTAAGCCTGGACTCCAGTCTCAAAGTGTGTAAACATCTGGGGAATAAGCGGGTACGAAATGGATGGTGAGGGAGGGGAGCTACAGGATATCGTTCCTCTAATTCTCAAATAAAAAAAGTTAAAAAAAGAAAAAAAGTAAGAAAGACATCTAAAATTACTGGTTAGCCACCTTGGAAGGAAGGAAAAATAACCTCATACACAAACTTTAAGAAGATGTTGAGTAAGGAAATAAGGAGAGAGTTCTCAGGCTAAGCAAAGCTCCTGATTTGTTCTCCGGGTCCAGAAGCATCTTGTTGGTGGAAGAGTGGCTCTAGAAAATTCTGTGAATTCTCACAAGAACATCTTACTTCAAAAGTAGACTGAGGGGTAGCCGAATAGCCTGGGTAAGGTCAAGAAAAATCCTCAACAGAGACGCCCTAAATACCACAAAAGGATCAGCAGTTAATGCTGACTCTATAATGCCTGGGACAGAACACTCAACAAAAGCTCAGAGAACAGCAGAATCTGTGTCTCCAGCAAGGGCTGCCCTCAAATCCCAAACAGTTTTCCAACACTAAGGAGAACAGTATTTAAAGCAATGCTTAGACCTCAAAGCATAGTTTGAGGGGAGAATAGGTTTATCACCCATCACACATCTGTCAGATCATAAATGATGGTGAGATCCCTGTGTGTATGGAAATGCAGAACTCCGGAAGAGCCCAAGAATAACAGAGGGCCAGAGTCTCTCAGGAAATAATTGATGATCAAGTGATGGACAGACATGGCCTCGCTAAATATCCATACTTCCAGGACAGAGATTTCTCTGAGGATTCTGACAGAAAACAAGTAATTTTCAAAGGGGTAAACTCAGGATAGCCTCAGACTTTCTCAGAGGAAAATTTGCTGGCAGAAATTGAAAACGGAGGCTGAAAATGCTTGCTGTAATGTAGAGAGTTTGGATTTTACAAAGCCCAGCATTTACATCCATGGAATAGTTTGCTCAAGAGAACAGGGTTTACACTGAGGATCAGAGAGATGTCTAGAAGTCAGTGAGGGAAGACCAAGCATAAAGTAGCTCAGATCTGACCAAGGACTTGCGCATTGAAGGGAGCCTTTTTGAGGCATTTATATTAAGGAGTTAAACCCAGGTGAGCTGACTGATTGGTTAACAGTAGATACTTCCTCAAGGGTTGCAACCTAGGATAGAAGAAAGGACCAGACATCTTCTGAAAGACAGATTTCCCAGAGTCAAGACGGTGAGAGAATTGAAGTTAAGCCTGGACTTCAGTCTCAAAGTGTGTAAACGTCTGGAGAATACGAGCCTAGCTCAATTTGCAGAAGGCCTCATTGCCTCCTCAGGCTGACCCACACAGCTGAGTAAGTTCTGATTCATGCCCTCACTGCACACACATCCAGGGCTAGTGCCCTGAAATATTCCAATAAGACATCCTTGGTAAACTTAGGTAATCTAGGTAAACCTCCTTCTCAACTTCCAAGTGTACAGTGGCGTGGCTAACTTGGCTCTCTGGAAGACTATTGACCCTCAAGTCTTTAAGATGCATTTGAGCTTTGGGTCCCTGTTTTTATAATGGCCTGCAGCAATGTTGTGGGAAATCCTGCTAGGCACTGAGATCAATTATTTTTCCATTTATAAAAATCCAGTAAGGTCATATTACAAAAGAGTATTCAAAGGGATAACGATGGACCAGAAGGAGGTGATGATAGCCCTGGGATCTGCGGAGGAAATTCTTACCTTCTTCTAGAAATAGGTCACTTGCTGTTGGCATAGCCCTTCCTGCTTCCCCCTTAGGCCGCTAAGGGTGGGGGCTCTCCAGCTGAGCTCTGCTCCAGCCACGGCCCAAGTTCTTCCCAAGGTTTTTTTTTGGCTTATTTATTTCATTTTATGACTGTTTTGCCTTCATATATGTCTGTCCAACACATGTGTGCCTGGTGCCCATTTGCTCTTCTGAGCAAAAAGAATAGAATCCCTGGAAATGGAGTGACAGATGGTTGTGAGCTGCCAAATGAGTGCTGGGGACCAAACCCAGGTCCTCCATTAGAGCAATGGGTATTTGTAACCCCGGAGCTATCATCTCCTTATTCCCCTTCTGGATGTCAAGTTCCTGGCGGCTGGATTAGTTGGAGCAAATACACAAATGAGGAGGGGACACAGCGTTCTGACAGCCTTTGATTAATGCTGGCCCCAGATACATTCCTGTAACTGTTAAGGTCTTAACTGATTATTATTTCCATAGCTAGCACACAGAACAGTTAGTGCTTCTTTCTAGTGTTAAGAACAAGACAAGAAAGACGGCTGAACAGAATGTTTCCTAGCAGGTTTTTGCTACCTCCTACCTACCACCCAGCAGCTGGGCCTGGCAGGGTGATTATGAACCCAGACGATACGATGAATCGTACCGGAACACCTGGAAATTAAGTCTTTTAAGAGAGTCAAAAGAAAGAGAGTGTTTTCACATTTCAATTTAAGAAAGTGTTTAGGGTTTTGTCGTTGTAAATGGTTCTAGTGTTGGTGGGGGTGGAGGAACCAAAAATGTTTTCAGCTATTACATGTTACTGTTATTCCCCATTCGGGAAACAGTGTGATAATGCATGTTTGCAGTTTACAGACAAGACACTGAGAAGATCTCTTCGGGGAGGGGCACTTTGTGTAGAATTCATTTTGTGTCAAAGCTCCATTTAACTGAAAGTACAGACAATATGTGGAAGTTATTAGTAAACTGTGGAGAACATTATAATTTAATACTGAAAAAGCTGGGGGCAGCTAGCTTCATATTAATATCCTTTTGTGGGAGTACACCCCTAGGAAAGTGATGAAAATTCATGCCTTTTCTGTTCCACAAATGAGAGGAGAATGCTAAGCAAACCGATTTCTGCTTTAAGGGAGCTCAAAGTTTTACTGATAGTAATTTTTAAAAAGACACATTTTAACCCAAAGACAGAACAAAAGACAGGGTTGCGGAGTCTTTGGGTACCATTTGTACCTGATTCATCATTTCAGGAGGTCTTATGTTTCATGAAAGGCAGCCAGCATGGGTACTGGGACAGAGATGGGCAGTCTATAGAATCAGAGACATGAGAACACAGTTGCCCTGTGTAGGTAAGCTACAACTTGGACAAATTCCCTAACTGTGCTGGGATAGAATTCCATTTCATTGCTTGCACCGAATACATAGATTAGGATTGTGTGATGTGATGTGAAAGTCCTCTACAAATGGCAAATATTTATCTGGATGTGAAAATAGAGAAGGAGCAAGGCAGCAGGAAGTAGGAAAGAGTACTAGAGGTTTAAAGGCCAAGGGGAAGACACAGACCATTTCGGTAATTTGGAAATTGCTGTAACTACTTTAAGCAAATATAAGATATGGGCTGCTTGGAGCCCATCTCTACATTTCACTGCAAAGCATTTTACCCCCATCAGTAGCCTCACAACTTAGTAGATTGAAAAAAAGAGTCATTTATAAACATCTAGTAGACCTTTTCTTTTTCTAAGCATGCAATCTCTTTTCTTTCCCACCTTAGTACAAGTGAATGGCTAATGTTCTGAATTGTCCCAGGCACCAAGGAATGTATCCCAAAGTCCTTCAGTGTGAGGCTTCATATCAAGCTAGGCACGTTTATCACGGGCACGTCAGAGCTGGAGAAAAAGCTGCGAACTCAGAAAACCTTGGTGGCCTTAGCAGCCATCTAGAATGGTCCTTGCAAGCTGCTATTCCGAGTTGGAGGATACACATCAAATTGGGTGAACTTGATGAATCAAGAAGGGGGAAAACTTGACGATATCAGTCTTGGGGTAATCATCACGGGAACCTGGCTCTGTGATCTTTCTCCACCCCTGGTAGAAACGGCTGTTTTCTCTTGGCCCCAGTCAGGAGCAGGTGGCACAGTCTGGAGGTGATGACAGCTTTGTGCCACCTAGACTTCACCTTATGTTCTCTCTCAGCTAGGCAGAGGGAGCCTGGGAGAAGGTCTACCAGAGACAACGGTTATGCTTAGACCTGCTTGTATCAGACAAGATTTTTCTTTTTAAGGTAGAATCTCACTTAGCTCAGGCTGTCCAAACTCTCTAAAGTAGTCAGTCCCAAGACTTTGAACTTCTGATCTGCCTGCCTCCACATGCCCATTCCTGAGTCACAGGCCTGTACCACCATACATAGATCAAGATGATGATAATTTTATTTGGAAAACCATATGACTTAAAGTGGTATGGTCACTTGTCACTAGCTTGTTTTTCCATCTTACAAGGGACAGCAGTCGTTCGCCATTTGCTAGAATATTAATCACCACAGGCATGAGTGAGCCTTCCTCATCACAACACAGGGTGACAAGTGTTTACAGAGACATTCAGTATCTAATTCCACCCATATACTGTAATATTGCAGTAATGCCTTAGGAAGAAATCTGAACCAGTCTTCTAGAAGGACAGCAAAACACACTTTGTCTGTCTTCATTTACTAGCTATGTATGCCTTCATAAACTGCAATAGTACAGATATTATTGGGAAATTAAAAAAAAACAGCTAAAATAAAAAAAACCTATGAAATACCATCTCCTATAAACTCTCCTGCTTAAATCTTGGGCTTAGACAATATGATCAATAACATTTGCAGCATTGGCCTTTTGTCCTGGATGAGAGACTGCTATTGTGTTGTAGGAAGTGGCTTTACTTCCAAAATGTCATTAGCATTGTCCACTGTGACATTTGAAAATGCCTCCTGACAAGGCAGACATCCTTCGGTCATGACATTTGAGCCCTTCTAGAATGCTGACTTAGAGGTCTGCCCACTTCTCCCTTTGACTGGGGATGGGCATCACATCTCTCTCAATCAACAGAAATAAAACCCAAGGGAATAAACGCAATGGTTATCCTTAAGCAAAACCGCTTATTAGTCAAATAGGTGTATTTCTTTCCCATTATTCCTCTCTAAAAAGTCAGTGTCCCCCACCCCCCCGCCAGGCACTTTCTCATCCAATACTCCAATAGAACTCGGATTTTCGACCTTCTCAGACCTCCTACACAAAGTGAAGAAACCACCAAAGGAAAATTGACCCTATGCTCGCACGAGCATCAGTTATGCAATCGCTCCTTGCTCTAAAGCTTCTCCTAAAAGCTGCAATGCTCTCCACTGTGAGCAAACCACAGTTACTAGCAATGAGAAACACTCACTGTTTGCAGCGTCAGCTTTGCGGAATCTGCTCAGGTCAACATTGGGTGGTCTGTTGGGCTTGGGTGGAGGCGGGCCCAAGACAGACAGAGGAGGCAGAGGCTTCTGCTTGGGGCTTGCTGAATTCTTGTCTCCTTTTTCCTTCTCCTGACTTTGACCCCATGGTGTCCCTGCTGTCAGCTTGGAAGGGGCCTTAGGGAACCGGGCCGGTTCTTCCTGATTCATTTTATTCAGAAAGATGTTCTTTGTAACATCTGTTTTCCTATCTTCTTTTTTCTCTTCAGAGTTTCTGGAGGGCCCTGGGCTCCCTCTGTTTGCGGCAGGTTTCAGAACCACTCCAGGAAAGGGCGAACTTGACGTCCCGCTGTCCTTTTCCTCTGTGTCTTCCCTGGCTGGTTTGAAAGGGCCAGCCTTGCCCTTGGCCCCCAGTGGCACTGGGGGTCCTTTCTGGAGAGCTGCATTTTTAGAGGTGCCTTCCTCGTCCTGAGAGTCCTCTGTACTCAGAGATGGCTTCTGGCCAAAGGTGTGTCTGGGAAATCGGGGTTTGGTGTCAGCATCTTGGGCCGCAGGCATGAACTTGCTCTTAGCTCCGGCCACCTTTGAGAACCCTGGCTTTACATCGTTTTCGGGTACTGGGGGAGTAGGCCCTGGCTTTGGTCCTGGCGTCCTTAAGTCCGACTCTTGGTTCAAATTGTGAAGCTTATTCCCAGAAGGTCGTAAAAACGCCGGTTTAGGATCTTCTTTAGTCAAACTGGTGGGTTTGGGGCTTACAGGTTTCAGAAACCCTGCTTTGATCTCGGGGTCTCTAGAAGCCGAGTTTGGCTGTGTTCCAAATCTTTGGTTCCCTCCACTAGGTTTTAAAAATGGGGGTTTGGGATCCTTGTCAGACTTTTCCTCATAGGTAGGTTTCACTGCCAAGGGTGGTTTTGTGGTCCCAAACTTAGGCGTGTTGCTGGGTCCGGCGGGAGGACTGGCATTTCCTTGGTTGTCAAATAAATTCTTTTTTGCTTGTATTCCCGAAGGCGCGTTTTGGCCGGCAACTTTGAAAGGCCTGCTGTTGGTGGAGACCTCCTCTGTCGGGCTAGTCCCTGTGTTGAACTTCGCCATGAGGGACTTCACATCTGTTTTTCCATCCTACGAGCACAGGGAACAACAAAAGCCAGTTGAGAACCCAGAAGTCTCACTTGCAATTTAAAATACTATACCTTCAAGGGCTTCCTGATCTGCGGCCAGAGTGCTGCAGTGTCGGGGTGCCGCTGATTGGCTGGCCAGCTATTGTAACATTTAAGTTCCTCTATGGCAAAATAAGTAGTGAGGGTTTTTCTGAAAAGGGAGGGCTGTGGCTGTGCATAAACTTCTCTTTGTCACACAGAGACTCACTCGTTTGTGTTGAGAAGGTTTCTCTGTCCCCTCACTGCCTGCCTACTTATCTCATTGGGCTTACTCATGCTCCATATTTCTCCAGACTTTCGCTTCACTTGAAAAACATATGGAAGTGACCAACCAATGAATTCTTCCACATTTTACAGCTGAGACTCATGTGGAAACTGGACTTAAAAAAAAAAAGTAGACGTTGTGAATTTAGGCTCTGTGCTTTGACCCAGCAAAGCAATGCCGGCTTCGTTGTGGCTGGCGAGAGCTTTCCTGTTCCTGTTGCATTTGAAGTCTGTCTGCTATCGGGGAGGTGGTACAAAGCATGCCAGCCCTTCTGAAAGGAACGGGATGAGGTTTCCTCATCTATAAATGCAGAGTGGTACTGTGTGGATGTATGCAGACTAACAGGCCATGAGGTGGAAGCTTCTTTAGGGAAGGCAACAGACCAGCAGTAGGAACTGGCTGGGAGGTCTCATTTCCAGATCTTTCTCTCAGTCTTGTCTCTTCCATAATGACTTTTATCAGTTCCCTGAGGTCCTGCCTCACCTGCCCCCTCATGAGAATTAGGAAATTACTCAGGAAAGACAGCAGATGTTCCCCTTTCTTTGTTAATATAGTCCAGTTTAACCTGGGACAATTAATGGTGGGTGTGTTGGCTCTTTCTTTAAAAAAAAAAAAAACCACGGAGCTTGAGCAGGGAATGTGGCTCAGTTGAGAGAGCATCTGCCTAGTATGCATGAAGCCCTGGCTCAGATGCTTAGCATGAAATAGAAATAAAAAACAGGTGTGGGGGTACACTCTCCAGTGCCAGCGTTTAGGAGGCCGAGCCAAGAAGATCAGAAGTTTATGAAGGTTAAAGTCATCCTTGACTACATAGCGAGTCTGAGACAGAGACAAGACTCAGCTCCATGAGCTCCCGCCTCAAAAAAAAAAAAAAAAAAAAATTAAAAAGCAGGAAGAAGCCCCTCGCTCAGTGCTCTGACCGAAGCTTCACAGAGAAAGAGAAAGCAGTATGAGATACTAGACAGAAGACGTAGCTCACTGATGGGGCAGGTGTCCATCAGGGGCAGGGTTCTGAGCTCAATCTTTAGTGCACAATGTGTGCACATACACACATGGATAGGTGCGCACATGCATGTGTGCACACACAAGCATGCACAAAAGTTTGCTCTCTGGTTGCAAGGAAGTTTATTCCTGAGAACAAATTTTTTGATCCCTACACTCGATAGAAGCGTAATTTATAGTCTTTATGTATAATTTCATTGAGGATTATTACAACCAAGGTGGAACAGCGAAGCCATTTAAGGACCTAGGCTTGGGAGCCAGGTGACAAGGAATAGCCATGAGCTTTCTTATCTCCTCATGCGAACAATGCCATGGTGCTGCTCCAAGGTGCATTAAATGAGTCCACAGGGCAGGCAGGGTGTACAGTGTGAAAGAACACTCTCGCACATTAGACGGCTTCCTGTTTTTGTATAAAGAAGAAACCTTACCGATCATCTCTTCTCCCTCCTTGCTGCACTGCCGGGGAACTGAGCCCGGCTCTGCCAATCGGCTTCGTGCCTTACACAGCACAGGGGAAAACCCTTGAAATACCCCTGGCCATTGTAAAACATCATGCTTATTTTTAGCTCGGAAAATATGGAAGTTGTGGATGTACAGTGGAAACTTTAGTCTCGCCTGCTAATCTGGATCCAGGAGACCTTGCAAGTGTCTGCACTAACGGAGGTCTGGACCTTGAAGCTATCTGACTGAGGCACAAGCCTTGGCTTCGCTATGTAGCATGACATCTATCAGGTTATTGACTTTTCTGATCTGCTTTCTTAATCTCTGAAATCGGAACTCTAATCCCACTCGTCATTCTGTTCTTGTTTGTTTTGGCAGAGATTAAATGGGTTAATACAAGTGGTTAGGTATTTAGCTCAGTGATAGAGTACTTGCTTAGCAAACACAAGGCCTTAAGTTTGGTCCTTAGCTCTGAACAAACAAAAAATATATAAATAAATGGATTAGGAATTAAATGCAGCACTTAACAACTGATTTTTTTCTGCCATCATAATTGTTTCTAATTCATTCATAATATAGCATCGTCTTTTCCAGATAGAGTCAAAATTGAATTATTTGCACTAATGTATCTTCAAACAAACACACTTGTCAATTACACACAGAGTTATGGTGTTTGAGTCTGAGTCACTGTCCTCTTGAGTGTTTTCAGTGGATGCTGCAAATGGGGAGGGAGGAGTGACGGGACCCTTGAAGAAACAGTGAGGATAACCAGGCTCCCTGGTGTGTTTGGCACATCAGCAACCTGAACTGCACAAGAGGACAGTTTTCAGGAGTCAGCTCTCTCCTTGCACCGTATGGGTCCTGGGCACTGAACTCAGGCCATTTGGCTTGGTGGCAGGCATTTCTACCTACTGAACCATCTCATCAGCTCCCCAGCCCCCTTTTAAAGTAAAAGCAATGCATAAATATTCAATTTGTAATGAAACTAAAATGCAAGACTATTAATGTTTAATCATTGTTGTCTTCTTTCATCAATGACAAAATAAAAATCTAGCTATTCATGTTAAAATTGAAGCTAAGGGTTGATAACCTTAGATGATTTAGCTTAGTAAAAATGCCACAGTCAGACCAAAGGAAGTGTGAGTGGCAGGTAAGTACTCTCCTACTGAGCTACATCACAAATGCTTGCATAGATTTTAAAGTGCAAAAGATATTTGAATGATAAACAACTAATGAAAATCAAAAGTAACTTGGAAGCTCAATTTTGACCTTGTTAAGATGTGTTCACCATTCTTGGGATTAAAGCAAGAGGAGAAGGAATCATCTCTGTGGGTGTTGTTATTCCTTCCTAGGCAAAATGCACAAGAGAAAAAAAAATGTTTTTCTGTGATGGTCTATAATGTGCTTAATCTCTAGGGAAAGATAAGTTAATAATAACCATTTATGCATTTTTTAAAGAAGTTTGTTGATAATTTTTAGATTGTGGGGCATGTCTTCCCTCTTTTGTTGGTACGTTGACTCACTTGCTCTGAATCCTGATTCTTCTCACTGGCCACCATTTTTTCTTACTCCTGGCGTGATCGCCAACATCAGGACCACAGGTACAGTGGCATCATAGGACAACCTGAGGCTGTGAGGGGCTCATGCATAATGAAAAAAAACCTCTGGGAAGCCAGCCGTAGTCCTTTCCACAGTTTACCCGATTACACACAAGGAACAGGAAGTCGGAGAGAGCAAGGACAGGAAAGGCCCAGCTTTCATGATGGTGATAATGATGCCACTCTGCCAAAGACTGGCTGTAAGGCATAACGAAACACAGAGAAAACAGAAACCCTTCCCCAACCTGCAAAAGTTCTCCATCTTGAAGTAGTAAGCAAGTCATTGAAATGTCATGGATTCAAGAAGATCAAACTAACATAGAGAAATAATTTTCAGGCATAGTGGTTTGCTTTGTAGAAGAAAGACAATGACAGATACATTTGCACAGACACTCACACCCAACATGAATGCACCCATATGCATACATGTGTATGCACACACACACATTCAAGAAGCAGAATGCTGTCTCTTCTCCTTGAAGGTATTTCATCTGGTTTACCTGGTATACTTGGAAGAAGGCATTTTTTTAATCTTAAAATGAACATTCTTGAAACTCCTTATTATCAGAAATTATCCAATAAAGTTATGAAGAGGTAGTGGAAGGTGGAAATATAATACTTATGATAAAACCCTAATCAAATACGAAGATGGTAAGCCCCAGTATAGACCAACAGATATACAAAGAGATTTATTTCCCTCCAACAGCATTGCACAAACATTTAGGTCATGATAATTTGCATATTTAGTGTGTACACTGCCTACTTGGTGCAACGTAAAAGCAAGGACCTGATTTTACTTTCCTTCCCTCGTTAGGAACATGCCTCCTCCCACGCAAACATCCCCTTCAGGCCTGGAACTTTCTCCCACAATATGCATTAAATACACCCACTGATGGGCTGAATCAACTTGATTTTCCCTGTGACTGATCCACAGAGAAGCTGGAAAATTATTTCTTCACTTCTTGGTTGACCTCAGCCACGAATCTGTTCTTACATCTCCATCCCATTGCAAAAGGGCTGTAGTGGGTTCCAGTCAGCTGAACTTCTGAGGCTGGAGTGAGTGCAAGGCCCCTTCTCAACAGGATGTGGGAACTTGTCTCTCACCGCAAACTTAGTTCCTGAGAGCAGGAGCTGAGTGCTTCAGAGGGCAGGGCATTGGTGGGAGGAGCTGACAGCCTTAGTTGCGACAACCCTTTCTACATGAGGAGGTGGAGGTGATTTTTTTTTGATATCTCTCCAGCCAGCAATGCCTTATCCTCAGTGGCTTACACTTTGAGGGAAAGTGTCCCATGAAGAATACAACTGGCACCCATGGGCTCTCCCAAAGCTGTGTGTGTTTGTCTATTTCTTTATGGTGGGTTAGCCTGATTATGCTGTCAGAAAACTGTGGGTATCACATTGTAGCATTGGTTCTAATGTTACCCAAAGCACCTGTTAAAACCAGGATCTTTCTCTTGTTTCTGCTTTGTAAATGGGGGGTGGGGGAAGCAAGAGACTTTAGCAAGCCATAGAGCCCTGATGCTGATGGCTTGGCTCCCAACTGCCTTACATTGACAAAGAGGCAACCAGCAGGATTTTCATATTCCCCCTCAAAGACTAGGATGTCTTCTTGATGTGAGCAGAGATGGGATGCAGAGAACACAAAGGATGATAATATAGATTCTATAGATACTATAGAACAATGAGCAGTCCTAAAATTGCTTGTTTTGCTTTTTTAACCTATATACATGTGTGGGCATAAATAATAGGATGGCGTATATTACAGCAAACTCAACCTACATTAGTTTAGGATTTTTCAAGTTCCTTTAGCTTCCATTATCAAAGTGTATGAAATTCAAAGATTGTCTTTGAATAATTTACATTTTATTTCATTTTTTTGATTTTCGAGACAGGGTTTCTCCATAGCTTTTTGGTTCCTGTCCTGGAACTAGCTCTTGTAGACCAGGCTGGTCTCGAACTCACAGAGATCCGCCTGCCTCTGCCTCCTGAGTGCTGGGATTAAAGGCGTGCGCCACCACCGCCCGTCAATAATTTACATTTTAACTATTGAGCTTATAGATACTTGTAAAAAGTTTTGATACGTATGTTTTACATTATTTGGTTCTTGGGGGATTACTGCTTATTCTATAATACAGGATAAGTTCTTCTGTTTTTCCTGTGTCTCCAATTGTCTTGGCTTTCTGTTACTCTTTCTTGTGATGGTTCACTAAAAACAGCAGGAGAAAATTTATTTGCTGAATACATATAAATATCGTATTGACTGAGAAGCTCGGCTGAGGCATGAGATTTGCTCAGATGGCAATGCACTGACTGAGACAGGCGGCAACTGCTACTCATGGGGGGGGGGGATTCAGAGTTTTAAGTTAAGTAAACAACAGACATTAAGAGAAGAGTGAGGAAGATTCCAGAGCAGAAACAGATGGTATTTTGAGCTATTACTTCCCAGGCATTTCTGTCTCATTTCCTAACCCATCCCATTCTGTCTCTTCCCCTTTTGAACACTGAAGGAAGCACATGCAGTAACTGTTTAATGTCGCCCTTCAATGATACTATCACCAATCACCTTCAATGACACCTCTAGTGTCAGCCTTCAGTAACACAATCACCTGACACCTCTTGCTCTCCCCCCCACACCCACAGTGACAAGTCTCTGAGGAGCTAGGCTGCTTCCTTCTCCTTTGGTGTCATAGGGCTCTTCACTGGACCATGCCCTTTCTCATTAAAATTATGATGCTCTCTGTTTCACACTTCCTATGCTAGACATCTTGCTCTTGGTACCTTGCCATTCTCTTTCCCTCAACTTTCCAGAGGACTTCATGACTTCATATGCTTAGGGTTCTCATTCCTTCACTCACTAATTCAATCATTCATTTATTCATCAAACATCCATCCATCCATCCATCCATCCAGATAGTGGTTCATCCTACTTGAGAGTTCTAGATATCCATTGTGTACACTCTAAATTTAGTGTATCTCACTTTGACACTCCTTAGTTTATTACCTGTTCTTTATTCCAGGGTATGAATCACCTCCATTTACTCTTATATTTAGCAAAAATTTATGTATTCTGGTGTCTTATTGCTAATTCTATGATTGGGAAGAATAATCACATTATTAAGTGTAAAATTTCATATACAAGAGAAGGAAAATTCTGGCCTATGCTATCATATAACCTCTTGAGGACACCTTGATTCACTTAGAGGAACCAAATCAGTCACTTAAAAACTAACATTCTGTGGCTCCATTCACATGAGGTACCCAGTGTAGCTGAATTCACACAGGCAGGGAAGCTGCCAGAAGCTGGGGAGGAAAGGAATGGGGAGTTAACACTTAATAGATGCCCAGTTTCAGATGGGAAACATTAAATGTTCCTAGAGATGGTGAGGGCTGCACTACAATGTGACCATATGTGATACAGAATTGTAGACTTTACACAGCCTTAAATTCCTATTGAAATACACACACACACACACACACACTCTCTCTTCTCTCCTTCCCCCTCATTCACACACACACACACACACACACACACACACACACTCTTCTTTCTCTCCCCCCTCATTCACACATATACGCACAACACACACACACAATTGGACTGGGCAAATGCCTCAGTGCTTAAAATGCTTCCTTCTCAACCTGAGGACCTATGTAAAGTCTGGATGGGATTGGTGGCTACCTGTAATTTCAGCCTTGGAAGGCAAAGGCGGGGGGAATCCCTAGAGCAAGCTAGCTATTGAGACCAGCCCCACTTTTAAGCTCTGGGTTCAATTGTGAGACTAACTCAATGAATAAGATCGAAGAGCTCTGTAGTATGAATCTCTGATTCCCCACTAGCCTTAAATTCCTATTGAAACTCTCTCTCCCCCCCCCATCCACACATACACACACACTCTTCTTTCTCTCCCCTCATTCACACACATACACACAACATACACACACTCTCTTATTTCTCTCCCCCCTCTCATTCACACATACACAAAACACACATACACAACACACACACACATTTACACAAATGAAAAAGGAAAAAAAAATGTCAGATTTTCTGTTAACTATGTTCTACAACCATACAAAAATTCAGTAAGCTTAGTTAAAATCAGGGTTTGGAGAAGTGTTAAATCAGATATGATGTAATAGATAATATTGGCTCAGTGTCAAATACTAGCATGGATAAGGCAAACAAGAAACTATTAGAATGGTAGAAAGATGACTTTAAATGACCAAAGTTGTTGGTCAACACAGCAAATACAGGTATTTTGGGTGGTGTCCTGTGACATGAAGACGTCTGAGGATAGGAAGCACAGGTTGGGGGTAGCAGCATCATCTTAAGGACTCTTTCCCTCCCTCCCTCCCTCCCTCCCTCTCTCCCTCTCTTCCTCCCTCTCTTCTTCCTTCCTTCCCTCTTTCTTTCCTTTGTTACTCTGTCTCTGTCGCTCTCTCTCTCTCGGAAATGAAATTTCCCTTTAGTGTCAAAACATTATGGACACATTGGGTTGATCTTCAGTGCTTCTAGTGAAGCAGAATTGAGCTCCCGGGATAATGGGACTGTCACTCCATAAATCTAATAGAAGATACCAGTGGAAGTCCAAAGACAGAAATCAAATCATGGGGAAATGTGGTGGAACTTGGGAACCAGCTCTAAAGAAGAATGGAGGATATAGAAACCAACCACTTTCACAAGGCACTTGGCAAGAAGACCCCGATACCAGCATGGTCTTATGGAACCAACTAAAGGCCTGAGCCATTGAACTTGGTTCTGTCTGAGACCCTGACTTAAGACCACCTTCCATTGTTACAAGCCACAGTCATAGTACTTTGCAACAGAAATCACTAGAAACCAAAACATGTACCTCCATCTGAAATCCCTTGTGCTAGGTTTCTATGAGATTCGAAGTGCTTAAATGGATGACGTTTAGAAAAGAAGGGCAGGAAGGGTTCTTCTCGTGATTGCATTACAGGGTCACCATTTATTGCTGTCCTTTTCTTCCCAGGTGGCATCCAACTGTGTTTAATGATTAGTGACAAGCAGCAGAGGGGACTTGGCACTTAACCTGCCCAAGCCAAGTCATAGGCTATTCTGGCCTGTTTTCAGGAAGCTTGCCCCAGCAAGCCAGTTACCCGAGTGAGTCAGTTACTATATTGTTGCTGCAACAAGAGACCGGAAGAAAACAGTAGCTCAGGGAAAAGAAAGAACGGTTTATTTTGCCTTACGGTTTTTGAAGGTATAGTCCACCATGGCTAAGAAGTTATGGTGGCAGAAGAAGGCATCCGGTCACGTTATACCACATGCTGAATGCCTGTGCTCAGCTCAATTTCCGTCTTTTTTGGTGGTTGTTGGCTCTCAGCCTACAGAATGGTCCCCTCTCAATCTGGGCTAGGTCCTTCCACATCGATTAATCTAACCCTTATACACCTCCAGAGATTTGTTTCCATGGTGACTCTGAATGCCATTCAGATCACAGCTAAGATTAACCACCAACCAAAGAATATGCTGTGCTTATACAGCCTCATGGCTTTCCTGACTTCCTGTTTCTGCAACTAGGCTGGTTAGCAAAGTTACATGAGCAGGGTGAATCTGGGGCTATCCGCATTACCAGAGAATTCCCAGACTAGCTTCTGATACGAAAATATCTTTTGGCTTCTACAGTTTCCTACTGGCTTCTTACATCTATTTGAACACATACTTGATTTTCTCTGGCGATTGGGGCAGAGGCTATTCCAATTCTTCCTCTCACACTCAGTAACTCTACGGTAATTAAGAACAACCTTCAGCCTGGTCTACAGAGCTAGTTCCAGGACAGGCTCCAAAGCCACAGAGAAACCCTGTCTCGAAAAAACAAAAACAAAAACAAAAACAAAAAAAGAACAACCTTAGCCCTGAGCTTTAGTCACAAGCAAGGAGGTAAAATTGGGTCTTACAGCTAACCCAGTTGAATTGGTGGCCCTAGCATTGAGTCACGGTGTCTGAGAAAGAAACAAAGCCTTAAACATGGGGCCACAGTTTTACAGAAAAGTAGCAAAGTAAGGGACTTGTCCTGATGCCCCCCAGGACCTCAGTCTTTGTCTCTCTTGCTCTCCGGCCCTCCTCAGTGTGGTATTGAACCTCACTCTGCAGCTCTGTCTTGCACACACACTCCACTCCTCACTGTGGGATTGGTAGCTTCACTGACAGCAAATACACTTATGGGTGCTGGGCCAGGAGATTTTGGGGCATCACCTAACAAATATAAACTTAATTCAATAAAGCAATCGAGGCACAGACATCCCATTCATTTACCCACTGCTCACAGACGGCACCTGGTCTAACTAACAAACCAAACAGCTCTAACCAATCTCAGTAGCCAGAGAGGGACCAAACCTTCTCATGAGACATGGTTTACTTTCTCTATGTTCTTGTTGTTAGAAACATGGCCTCAGAGACAGCTCCCAGCACCATCTCAGACAAATGCATGGCTCAGGCACATCCCTGAACTTCCCTGCCTTGGTAACTTCTGATGCAAGTGGGATCTGAAAACAGCATCCAAATTGCTGAGTCCTTCCCAGCCATCATGTGCACTTAGGCTTTGGGCCACTAGATGTCAGCATAACCGCTCTGTGAGGCCTTTCAGGACCAGCATTTCTCCTCTGGAGGGAAGTGGAGAGAAGGGTCTTCTGGTTCCCAGGAAGAAAAGTGTGTGTGTGTGTGTGTGTGTGTGTGTGTGTGTGTGTGTGTGTGATGAACCAAATGGAAGTTAAAGAGATGGAAATGACAAGGAAGTAGAACTGACTTCAACCTGCGAAAATGATGTACTTCCTTCCCTGCCTTTCTTTCCTCTTTTTGAAATACCCTGCCAGCTCTCTCACAGGGTTCCTGGAACTGGCTACAATTCCTCGGATACAAATGATTGCCTTGAGGAGAGCATTTTAAAGATGGGAGTATGTTGGAAGAACAACTTCATCTGTCTCCCCTTTGCCTGTTGTCTGTTGCTCGTTTCTCGGGACATTAGACTCATTGTGTGTCTGATCTCATATATGTATGTGTTGATCTATGTGTCTCCTCAGGCAGCTCCCCCCCTAGCAGGAAGAGAGCGGCTGTATTCACCTATGGCTTTGCTTGTGGGACGACAGAGTTTATTTTTCTACACAAGCAAACTTGTACCTGGTGCCAATATATTTTATACAACAAGTTCCAATAACTTAATGCTACCTATTAGTACTCAATATGTAACTTTATCACCACAACAAACCCACGAGGCCAGAATAATCACTACATCCATTTGTTAAAGAAGAAAACTTACAGACATCAAATGGCTCTTTCAGAGTTACATGGCAATAGGAGGCAGAGTCTAAAGTCCGTTCTCTTTTAATGACTCCACTATAAATCTAGTATAAAGGGGAGGGGGAAAACAGCCTAATACATTTTTCAAAAGCAACAGCCGCACATGCAAGAGAACCAAAGCTTGCAACCCAAACCCGTAGTTACTGGCCATTCTCAACGCCTTCCTTGGCTGACTCGTGGCTGTTAGTCATTATCTATCCAGTGTGCCAGGGCCTCCTTGGAGAAGAAGGATCATGGCTATTGCTTCTTTCCTTTGTCAGTGTGGGAATCTCACAGAAACCCCGTGCTCTGCCACATCTTAAAGTCCGAAGGAAACCGAATGTAGTTTCCCCTGCCCCCATTAGCAGGACAAACACACATTTGTTAAGCGCGAGAACGAGGCAAGTCGTTGGTGCCCAGCTCTGCAGGCAGTAGGATCGTGCCTCTGGCTCTGTTGCAAGGCTAGAGGTTTGCAAGGCACAAGAGGCCCAGCTGTCTTTTCTATCTGCTTTTCTCCCTCCTGGCTAAGATAAAGCTGAGATTTAGCATCTGATGTCCATCTCCTCTCATGTTTTCCAACAGAACATGTCTTTCCCTCACTTACTCAGCCAGGACAATCTGTCCTGCCAGAATCTAGAGGTGGCATCATTCCCTGCTGTAAAAGTCCATGCACTGATGGGAGAGATGAGACCTGGGCATCCTTGTTACCTGGTTGCTGCAGAAGAAGGTAGGAAGGCGACTAGGCTCAGTTAGTGGGTTTTCCTGGGGGCCATGCCTCGGCTTCCCCCGCTTTTAGCTGCTGTGTCTGTCCTGCATACAAACACCAAGAAATAGCGGCACGTTCTGATGCCTGGCAGGGCTGTGTGTAGGGGAATGGTTGGATGAGCTGCCCCTTCTTCCCCGTACCAGGCTGACACACAGAAAAGTTCACTTCTGTCCTCAGGATATTGAGTAAAAAGGGGAAAAGACGGGAACTGAAAAGTGTCTATTCAGCCCAGCTACTTCTGCTGACCTTCCCACCAAGCATGTGATATTCAAAAGAGTGAAACCAAAGCTCCGGTGGCCACCATTGTACAAGAGGGCGAAGACTTAGGGAGGATTTTGTTCCCAAGATCTGTCTGTACTCCTGGACCTGTCACTTTGTGGTGGAGGCCGAATTGTACTCTTGATTGGGAAAGTCCCACCAACCAATGTGTGCAATAATTGGGGCCCAACTCTGGCTGTGGTCTAGAGATGAAATGGGGTGCGTGCAGGCAGCATGTGCGCTGGAGAGCCCCATGGACTCACTTCTAATGTTCTCGTCATATTTCAAACTCAGAGGCAAACATGGTCCTAGATGATAATCTTTGGTAAGAAACTATCGTCAGGATTTTACAAATTTCACTTAATTTCTTTCTTCATTCGTGATCTTAAGGACAAATATGAAAATCAAGTACTATTCCGAGTCCAGTGAACAGGACAAGTTGTTTCTCTTCATGGCTATGATCTTGTAGAGGTCCCCTTATAGGTTACTGAATCACACAGCCCACTTGCCCTCTCTGGTCAGTGACCTGTTTCAGACAGCTCTCCTTTATTAATTTGTTTGTTTAAATATTTATTTATTTTTGAGACAGGGTTTCTCTGTAGCTTTGGAGCCTGTCCTGGAACTAGCTCTTGTAGACCAGGCTGACCTCAAACTCACAGAGATATGCTTCTCTCTGCCTCTCAGGTGCCGGGATTAGAGGCACCTGCCACCACAGACAACTCTCAAAACAAGGAGAATTTCTTACATTTTAAAAAGGACTGTAAAATGAACAAATGAACAGATTAGTTAGAGTGGAAGTTAATCCTTCCCTCTGTGTTCCTCATCAGTTGTCAGACAGTGTCCTCTTCTTGTTCTTTCTAAGGAAACTGAGAGCTACACTCATGGGGCTGATGTCCCTCCACAGGGTGCATTTGGGGTTCTTTACCCTCACAAAACATCCCGTTAGTGTGGCGTTTTGACATCTCCTGGGCTGTAACAGTCTGAAAATGAATTTTGTTTGCACACTCGATGTGGAAAAGGGAGAGTGTCTCCACTGTGAGTCTTTCAGGATAACATGTGGCCCTAGCACTTCCTCCTCCATCAAGAAAGACAATGCATCATGAAGAACATGTTTTCTGTTAACTGTAATTGCATTATGTCTTAAAAAGAAACCGATGGGCTGGGGGAAAACCCTCAGTGGGTAAAGCAGTTGTCATACAATTATGAGAAGTTGAGTTGAAATCCACAGAACTCAGATAGAGTCAGGTGTGACAGCATGTACCTGCACTCCTAAAGTTCCTATGGCAACATAGAAAGCTCACAGTTCTGCAAGCCTAGTAATACAATGGCGAAGAGAAAAGAGACCATGTCCCAAACAAGATGAAAGGTGACAAACCACAACCCCAGAGAAGCTAGGTAAAAAAAGAGGACCCTAAGAGAGACACACATGGAAGGCTCCAGGAAAGGAAAATAGTCAAGATCTCTTGGGTAAATTGGGAGGAAGTGGAAGAGAGGGGATGGGGGATGGGAACATGAGAGTTCTATATGGTTGAGTTGGGGGAGGGATGGAGAGGGGAGAGCAATGAAAGAGATATCTTGATAGAAGGAACCATTATGGGGTTAGGGAGAAGCATGGTGCTAGGGAAATTCCACAAGGATGACCCCAACTAAGACTCCGAGCAATAGTGGAGAGAGTGCCTGAACTGGCCTTCGCCTGTAATCAGATTGATGACTACCCTAATTGTCATCATAGAACCTTCATTCAGTAACTAATGGAAACAGATGCAGTGATCCACAGTAAAGCCCTGGGCTGAACTCCTAGAGTTCAATCAAAGAGAGGGAGAAGGGATCATATGAGCAAAGGGGTCAATATCATGATTGGAAAAACCATGGAGTCAGTTGACCTGAGCTAGTGGGAGCCCATGGACTCTGAACAGACAGATGAAGAACCTTCATGGAACCAAGCTAGGCCCTCTGAATATGGATGACAGTTATATGGCTTGATCTGTTGTGGATGGGGCTGACAGTGGGACCAGGACTTATCCAGGGTATATGAGCTGGCTTTTTGGAGTTCATTCCCTATGGTGGGATATCTTGCTCAGCCTTGATACAGGGAGGCAGGCCTTGGCCTTTCCTCACATGATGTGACAGAAGGCTTTACCCCCTCTGAGGAGTGATGGGGGAGGGATGGGGAGAAGGTGGAGGAGTGGGAGTAGGGGAGGGGGGAACTAGGTTGGTATGTAAAATGAAAAAAAAAAATCTTAAATTAAAATAAAGAAACTGATATACTATATAAGGTTTTCATTGTTTTTTTGTGGTTACTTCTCAGTGAAAGCTTTGATAAATCACTGGGAAATCTGAGCAATTAAATAAAAAACAAAACCATTCAAAGTTTTCTCAAATCCAGCATTAGATCTCCTATCTGCCACGCAATCTGAGGTAACGCGTCAATACTTCTGGACATTTTATTAAATGCTCAGGGCTTCCACTCCCACAGGAGTGATTTCAAACAAACGCTGATGGGCCTGATGCTCGGATCGGAAACCTGAGCTGGCACCCCCCCCCCATCCCGTGCTGCAGCATCGCACAGTGCAAGCCAGTGTAGAAGAGCTAGTGAGCTGGGAAGGTGTACAGTGGGAGCGGCACCACCTTTCTCCTCCCAACATTATCGCTCCCAGGATCAAATGCCTGCTTTGGATTTTAGCATCCCTTCCTTATCACCCAGCTCAGTTCTTCTACCTCTCCCTCAGACCCATTCCATCTGGCCAGGAAAATGATTAGTGTTCACACCCTCTGTCTGTCAATATGCTTGCTGCTCCGTCTCCACGTTAGAAGTAGAGTTTATTACTGCCGTTTCGTTTTGGCAGTGACCACATTCCCACTCCACTGAAAAAATACTAGTTAGTATCCTGGGTCTTAAAATAGGTAAACCAACCTGGAAACCAAGAGCCCAGGCAGTCCTGTTTCAAGTGTGGTCGTCTGGTGCTGGTGACCACATTAGCTCTACTGTGCCGGTAAAGCCTCCACGGCTGTGTCTGAGCATGGAAAGTCATCTGGTCCAGAGGCAATGGTTTCCTTTGTGCCAGGGATCTGGGTGTGGATTGATAGCACTGGTCTTCCCTCCAGCTGCTCAGCAAAGAAGGGGATCTGGCAGCAGAGCCACACCCTTCCCCTACCAAGATTAGAATTAGCAGCCGATGACGGTCAAGTGAATCCAGGCCTCAGTGAAAGCTCACAACATCTGCAGGCTGCTCACCAGCTGTGTGAGCCAAGTGTGCTCAGATCACAGCTCATCAGAGAGACACATCCCTCCACTGGGCTTCCTCCCTGCCATGTTAGGCTGTGAGATGCCCAGACCCCCTGGTAATGAAGAAGAGAGTGGGTTATATGGAAGTGAAGAGCAGACATGGGCTCTGCTGATTTTCTTTTGACTTTTGTGGCCACTTCCTCTTCCTTTCCTCAAAACTTCTGCATAAAGAGAAACATCAGAATTCACACCGTGCAGGACTGGCTCAGATGTAATGTGCAAAAAAACCAAAAACCAAAAAAGCCCAGTGGCTCTTCCCTCCTGTCTTTGCCTCAACAGTATTCTTCTGACCCCAAAGTTATCCTTCTAATCTGTTCTTTCTTTTGCTTCTCAGAAAGCTGAGGAACTCTCTGGACAGCTTTGCAGTTTAAAGATCCTAGACACACATTTGCCCTGGAGAACAAGATTCAGAGCTTAGAGGTCTGGGCTGGAAAGATGGCTCAGTGTTAAGAGCACTGGTTGTTCTTCCAGCGGTCCTGGGTTCAGTTTTCAACACCCACATCGTGGCTCACTATCTGCCAATTCTAGAGGATCTTAATGCCCTCTTCTGGCTTCTGTGGGTAATGCACACAGTATCCCAACATGCAGGTGAAATATATAAATATCATGGACAGAAGAAAGCTCGTGAGACCTCACCCTACACAAATAATGACAGGCCCTATGGAATGCTGATAATAGGAAAAAAATAGTCTTTACCAAGGAAAGTACAAGTTGATTATCCAGTACCAAATGGACACCCCTGAAATGTATAGATATAAGTAGCATTATGCAGACTGAGACGGTTGTATTTATGTATTTAGAAATATATGCAAGTAGCAATCATGAAAAACAAGAGGCTATAGATTTGAAAGAGAATGGGAGGAGTATACGGGAGGATTAATATCTGATTTATGATTCCCCCATGAACTGTTTAATGTGTTTTATCTAGAGTTTATCTTTTTACAACAAAACATGTACTCTTTATGACTATAACATTTGATTGGAAGCATAAGGAAATAAAAAGATAAAGTATTTAAGATAGAAGGTTCAAGAATCGTAACCATTTTTCTTCATTCTTAATGAACTGTCTTGACCAGATTTTTTTTTAAAGTGGGAAGAGGGGATCCTGAAGGTCAGCAGAGGTCACAGAGATGGCAACAAAACCACAACATTCTCTTCCCTTCCTGCTGGCTCCACCCTTTTTATTTGGTTAGCAAGTTTTCTTACCGATCAGTGTGCACCAAGAGGCCCTGTCTGGTTTGCCCCCCTCCCCACTCCCACAGCTCACGGTGTTCCTTGTTAGCCTTTTGTCCTCTATGGGTCCTCATGTCTCCTTTGCCTGCTAAGATTCTTATTCCTGCTTTTCTAATCAGGCAAACAGTAGAGGTAAGTTTTCGTCAGTGTCCCAACAGTCACCGTTCACATGAGACAAGTGAGGTAGGCTTGAGCCGTGCATCTGCCTTAGACTCCTTTCTCTGACTCACATTCTCACCTCCTGTCAGCTTGTCCTGGCCCCTCAGCTTCCCAAGGATCTTTGGAACTTAGCCCTTCCCCCCCCTGAGTCCTGCCTCTCTCACTTCCTGGGTGACAAAGCCATGACTTCTTACTGAACTGCTCTTCTTCAAATGGACCCTTTCCCCATAGGACTGTCATCAAGATTGTCCCTTGATAAATGAACTGTATCTGCTTAACGCATCTCAATGACTTTCCAACCCTCAGGATAAAAGTCATCCAACTCTTTCTTTTTTCTTCCTTTTTTTCAGTGTTTTGCAGCTCTGGGTATTGAACCTCCGGTTTTACTCATGCTAGGCAAGCACTTCGCCATTGGACTATATTTGGAGTCCTTAAAGACAAGGGGGGGGGGATCTCCTTTCACCTGTTTGGAACAGAGCTGTGGTCACATATGACATCCCTCTTCCATTACATCCCTGCTTGCCTCCCCCTTGTCCTCACGTGGGGCGCCTGACATCTGCTTTTTTAAGCTCATTTCACCCTCAAACTCCTGCCTCCTTTTCCCCAACAGAGTACTTGCTATGTCACATGGTCACATCTTTAGGTGTTGGTTTCATTAGACATTGTCAAAAATGCACTGTGGTTCTTAAATTGTCTGTGTCTTTAGAAGAGTAGTCTTTGGACTTCACGAGTTACTGCCCTATGAGATTTTGGTCAGAGAGACCCCAGAACAAGACAGGTTATCACCATTGCTCTTGGTTGCCCACCTCAACTGGATGGTAAGATCCTATTGCTGAAGAGGCCACTCGCTTTGATTGCAGGACCCAGAGAGCTAAGAATTGTCCAGACCAGGAAACTCTCCCTTTTGGTGAGCTTTCACAGCTCTGAAAGGTGCTTGCTAGGCAGGCTGCTGAGAGAGAAAAGATATCAGTGATCCCCTCTAGTGCTGGCCCCGGTGTGTTACAATACCAACCCTCCAGGCGAGGCATGCTCACCGGTGTAATAGTAGTAAGACTGTCTATGGGGATAACTAACCATTCCCTTGACAGGATTTGAAGCCTACTCCTCTGAAGGGAATTCAGAACTGGTACAATAAATATGGTCAAAAACCATGAGTGAAGAAGTAATACACCCTAGAAGAGAAACATGTGAAGTGGTTTTTTCTTTCTAAACAGTCATGTTTTCTTAACTGCCATATAAATATTTATGTTATAGTCATAGATATGTGCCGCTTCCAATCTTGGCCAGGGTGGGCAGTGGTTAATGCAGAGACGTATTGATGTTCAAAGCGGCGAGAATAAGCTATTGTGTGTGCTCAACCATAGACGGAGCATCTCTACAAACCATCCTCCAAGGCTCAGGGACCAACCTGGGAGAGGGGACAGAAAGAACATATGATCCAGAGAATGGGAGGGGTGCTGTGAAATGCTGCCCTCTGGGTGTAAAACGGCCCTTGCATCCATGAGCTTGCAGCATCTGTGATTACCTACCTAGGACCTGCAGGGTATCAAGCTGGTTAAAATATCGGCAGGTAGAAGGAGGATCTCATGAAGCCCCATGTCCCAGTTGAGAAGCCAGTTGCTGGCTGCTTCAAGAGGGAGAATCCCTTTCTTCAGAGTATGGCTGCTGGTAGATTCCCCATGCTCCAGTGGATGCCACAACACCTGTGTGCATTGGGCGGCACTAATTGGATTCTCAGGGTTAAATTAATACATTTATTAATTATAAAATGAGCATGTAAATTTGAGAAGGATATGTGCTACAGGGTCCTGGGGGAAACTGAAGGTGTAATGAAGGGGGGATATGATCAAGATACTTTGTATATGCATATAAAATTTTCAAATAATAACAAATGTGTATTTAAAGCATTAGGGAGATTTTATGCTAATGCCACACAATGAAAGCAAGGTTTACTCTTCACTAGATTTTGATTTGAAAAAAAAAACAAGGATTAAACAAGGATTATAAAATAATTTGGACTCAGATGAGAAAATTTCAAGATAAGCAATCAAATATAAAATTATTACGTTTTAAAGGTTGATAATCATTTGTAAGAGGTACATACTGAAAAATCTAAGAAACTAATTATCCTGTTTCACATAATTTAAACACTCCAGTGGCTCAGGAAAGGATTTACATAAGCACAGAAGATATGTCAAACGTTAAAATTTTGAATACATTTAAGTGATGAGGATGAGGGGTTTTGTAGATTATTAAAATTTTTCTGTAGAATTGAGCTTAAAGAAAAACAGATCAACAATGACAGGGAAAAAGGAAATGTAGACTGGAGTGTCTTCACATCCAGACGGATCTCTGTCTTCTGTGAAGAGTCTAATCCCTTGGTGGTCTGAAGAGCTGCCATGCTCTTCTCTAACTGCTGCTGTAGTTAAAGTCACCTGCCTGACCTCAGCTGGCAATGGGCTTTGCAATCAATGTTGTAATCTGATGCTATCTAATTCACCAGAACCATTGGAATTCTCCTTCGGGCTCGTTCTTTGTGGAATTGTTTCTCTTGAAGTCTACAGACTGACCTGAATCTTGACCTTGAGAAGCCCACTGGGAACCAGGAAACAAAACTTGTATAAGCTGTAAGATCATCGCCTGCATTAAGGCTGAGCATGGCATTCCACCATAGTGAATGGACTCCAGCAAGGACTTGGCCCCACCCCAACTTCATGTGCCAGACTTTGTGGACTTCCCACAGGAGCCCTTACCCATTGGGGGGAGTGAGTGGGGGATGGGCTGGGGGAGGGGAGATAAGGGGAGTGGGAGGGAGAACTGTTTTTAGAATGTAAGATGAAATTTAAAAAATAAATTCATTAAAAATTAAAAAAAGATCTTGTCCTTGATGTACATGCAAATGGCCCCCAAGTCAGTGGCCAGATAAAAAGGAGAACCAGGGATGAATTTTTCCTGCAGAAATAGTTTTCTCTCTTTCAGGATTTGATGCCTGGGCATACCATCACGATGAGTAGATTGATTTTGATAGGTAAAGTAGAAACCTCAGAGAAACCCCAGTAAAGTTGTGATAGTCTTTGGCAGGTAATGGTGGCAAATGGGCCCCAGGAAGGATGACGACTGAGTTCTGACTTTAAGTGCATATTCTTTTATATTAGAAAGACCAAAGGGCTGCTGAGACGGCCCAGGAGTTAAGAGTACTTCCTGCTCTTCTAGAACCCAGGTTTGATGCCCAGCACCCACAGGGTGGCTCACAACTGTCTGGGAATCTAACACTATCTTCTGGCCTCCACAGACACTGCATGCATGTTGGGCACGGAATACCTGCAGACAAAACACTCACACATTGAATCAATCAGTAAATAAACAGCCGAGGAGATGTGATACATCTTTGCCAACCCTTGGTGATGGACATGTTTGTTGTCTTTTGTTATATATGATGGTTTAGCTATTTTCCAAAGCAGATCAAGGAACCAGGTGTTCTTTCAACCTCTCATGGAACAAAGATTTCCACCTAGATTTGTACGACGACTATGCCAACATGGCTGTGCCAACCTGCTGTCTGCAGCAATGACTGTTAGTCTTTTCTTCAGTACTGATGGCAGAGGAAGCGGAGCTCCAAAGCTGAGGTCCTCTTGGTGACAAAGAACCACTCATTGTAATTTTAAATTGCCAAACTCGGGTGTTTTGGATACAGTATTTCCCCTAAGTTCCCAGCAGCAGCAGAAAGAGGTGAGCAAATTATATACAGGACAATGAAAACATATGCAATCTTTCCTCTATAAGAAGCGATTTCTCTTCCCCCTCTTCTCACTTTAGAAGCTAAGAAAACAAAATTGCCCCCACTTATAGTCTTCCTGCTTTGTGGCTTCTGGGAGCTAAAAACATTTCAACACCACAATTGATAGTTCTCTTGTACCTTTAGCTAAATGCAGTTTCCTCTATAAAATGTAGGAGAGTAAAATATCTATTTAGCTTTCTGTAACCGTGGAAAGTCTTATCTTTGTGTGAGGGTGGTCATAAGGCCTGGGGCTCCTTGAAGAATCTAGGGACTCAATATTCTAGAATGATAGGCTGAGTGTTTTCGGGTTGTTAAGGACAGATTGAAGAGGCAGGAAGTCTAGCCTGGCCTAGACAGGGCTGAGGACACACCATTCCTTGGGGGAAGAAAGGCAGACATGCGGCTACCTGCTGTAACATTCAGCTCCATCTGTTCTAAAAGCATGCTCTGTGCAGAGGTGGCAAATGCATACAGAGTGAAGAAATCGAAGGAGGAATTAGCCATTGCCCATATCCAAAGGCAAGGACAACCGAACGAATGATTCTCCTAGGTGGTTTGCAGAGTATCCATGCAGAATTCGTTAGGAATTAATTATCTCTCAAACAGTTTTAACAAAACCTTTATTTTTGTGCATGTGAGAGTGCATGTCCACGTGTTAGGTCGCATGCATGCCATAACGTAAGTGTGGAGGTCAGAGGTCAACATTAGCTGTTGGGTCATGAGCTTCTGAGGGGTCTCTTGTCCTTGCCTGCCATCTTGCAGGAGCAGCACTGGGAAGACAGAGCCACAGCACCAGATCTGGCTTTTATACGGTGTCACAGGAGCCAAACACAGGCAGTCTGGCTCGTGGGGCGACTGCTTCAGTATGCTGCCCATCTCTCCTACTATCTATCAATTCTGCCTCGCAGTTTCCGACACAACTAGTTTTAGCCGTCGTACAGTGAAACACGCAAAATATTACCCACAAAAATGTCCACCTGTGGAACCCCAAGAAGTGCAAGTATATTGTTTTATATGACATAGGGGGACTGTAGAAAAAGGATTGAAGATTAAAGTAATTTACAGTGCAACATCTATTAGAGCACAATATATTGTGAGCCTCAGGGAGGAGAGTGGTCATGAGAAGTCATTACACGCTGACGGAGCCTGAAATGCCACTTGGACGATGAGTAGGGTGGGGTGACTGGGAGAAAGTGTTAATAAGGAAGTGTCCAGGGACCTAATAGTTTCAAAATTCTTCCAACGCCAGATCTGGGGGAACTGAAACAGAGAAGTCTATGTTCTCATGGAGTAAGCACATCTCAGCTGCTCTCTCTTTGGTCTGAGCTCAGCCATGTGGACCACTGTGCCATTAGCCTGTGCGTGAAGCTTTGGAGGGATGTCTGGGTAAGGCTGGGTGACTGAAGTCGTAGCAGAGTTTGCCGGTGGTGACGAGACTTGTACAGTGATGGCAAACCTGCCTCAGACAGAAGGGAAACTCTAATGGCGCAGAAGAAGGAGATGCCATTCAAGGGAGTGGCCCTGGGCTGCTGGGAAGAGGATTGATAGAGAATACTGATCAATGGTGAACTCTCTCTGAGTAGATAGGGTTACTGAGAGGAGGAGGCGGAAGGATATCTTTTTAAAAGAATGCCTGTTTGCACACATGCCCCTTCCATTCTCTTCCGTAGTACTCTTTAATCCAAACCAACACTGCAGTGGCTAATGTTCTAGCTCAGTGGGCAGATTGCTTGCTAGACGTCCCACCCCTAGGTCTCAGAAATAAACAAGAAATCAAAATCACTTGCATCATTATATTTAAAACATTGATTTAATGTAAATTTCATTGGCATCATTGAGCCCAGAAGGTAAGTTATGTGAAAGTAAATAAACCAATAAGCTTCCTTGCATGACCCTCCCCCACCTTCAACATGCACGTGCGCTCGCAGACACACACACACACACACACACACATGATATTCATGTGCCTTTACCACACAGCCAGCTTCAGCTCAGGCTGCCAGCAGCTTTCAGCCGTGTTCTCAAATTAAAGTTAATTCCTCATTTAAAACTACTGTAAACACAAGATCTTAAAGTAACTGGTTTGTGGAACAAGACAGTTTGTATGCAAGTGGAAAGAGCTAGCGAATATTTGGCTGAGCGAAAGAATGGTTTGGTGTATGAGGGGGAAAATGTAAGTCTTAGATGCAGCCATCAGTAAAGCCGCGAGTGATTAGTTGATTGGATGAAGAGGCACAGTTGCTGGCCACCGGAGAAACAGTTATCTCTGCTTTCCCCCTTCTTCAGTAAACTATTGTTTGGGAGGCTATTTTCCTTGTCTGAACATTCTGCATTGCAGAGCCTTGATCTTAAACTGCCTGGCCTCAAGTTGGCATCAAATACTTAAAACTTACTGGGAGCCCCCAAAGAATTTTTAATGATATGGCTAATCACTGAGAACATTTCTGTTTGTTATCAATCCATTTAAAACAACAAATCATTAAGTAGTAATAAGATTATCACTTTTATGAAAACTGTATTTCCCCATACATATACTTTATTAGGAGGCGTGGCTTGGCTTTACAGGTTTGCCAATGTCTTTATTGTCCGGCATGACAGAAAACAGCTGGGTTGTCATGTTTGCTCAGCATTCACTCTGTCCTGACATTGTTTTGCATGATGTATTTGAAGATATGACCTCACACAGATCAGATACATTGTTGGAAAATGGAAGGATACCTTACTTGCTTTTTCAGATGGTCATATAGCCTCTGGGAAATCCCACTGAGCAGTCATGGGATCGAGAATCCAGAAGGCAAGTGACCCAGAATACATCAACATTCTGGATCTCATAGAGAGGAAGTAGGTAATTCCCAATAATCTTGGAACTTAACTTGGAACAGGGCTTCTCCGGCCCTGCTTTAGTTGGTGTGAGTCCCTGGCTTTCCAGGATGCATGAGGTTTCCTGTTGCCTGCAGCAGATCTTCATGTGAACCGTCTACAGACTGCAGAGGCTTTCTTCCAGCTCTGTGACCAGCATCTTAGTCCCACTGCCCATGAGACCAGTGTCATGCTAGCTACTGCGATTTCATGTGGAACTATAAGGAATCTGAGCAAAAGATATATATATATATATATATATATATATATATATGTATACATACACACACAGACACACACACACATAATATTGTCAACCAGCTAGTAAGATGGCTCAGAGTATAAAGGCACTGACTGCTGCTGATGCCCTGAGTTTCATCCCAGGACCCACAAGGTGGAAGGAGAGAGCCAATTCCTACAGTCTCCCTGACCTCACACATGAGTCATGGAACATACACGCACATGCACAAAACACACAACAAATAAGTGTAATTTTAAAAGTTTCAAATAAATTTAGAATATTATTGATACTTAAAAGATCTAATTCCAGCCAGGGAGACTCATTTGTGAATTTTAGTTGATTTATATGTATAAACATGTTATTTATTATGTTTCCATGTGAGTTATGACCTCCTGGGTCATGGGGCTTAAAGCCTGACTCTAACAGTTCTGTTGTAAGGAGGGGTTTACAGGTATTTTTTTTAATTATTTGTTTTCATTGTCTCTGTGTGTGTGTGTGTGTGTGTGTATGTGTGTGTTGTGCACACACGCACACATGCATGCAGATGTCCACGGGGGCTAAAGGCCTTGGAGTTCCCGGAGCTGGAGTTACAGGCAGTTGTGAATTGCACAGTGTGGACCCCGGGTCTGAACCCAGGTCCTCTGCAAGAGCAGTATGTGATCTTAACATACATGACATCGTACTGAGCCATCTCTCTAGCCCCCCATGGTCTTTGATATCCAAAGAAGTCAGTATAGAATCACAGGGTTCATCAATACAAACTCAGTGTTCAGCTTAAACTCCCTGTAAGAGGCTAATACGACCGAGAGGGTGGTAGATTTCTTATTCATCTTATAACTGGGACTAGAGACGAGGTGGCACCTTTAAAGAGGGGATTACAGCCAACTCCCCAAGGAACAGCTTTCGCCTCTGTAGCCGGTGTAGAACTCTGATGGTTTTCTTGAGAAATGAACAAAGATGACATTTTCCTCCTGTGGGTCTAGAAAGGGGTCAGCACACATTTTAAAAATAAATATCTCTTGGCTGATTCGGTGCAGCTGTCATCCACAGCTGTGGAAGCAGGGGCAGAGCCACGGGTGGCGATTGTTTGCCACGCTTGGCCTTTGGCAAAACCCATGTAGTGTAGACTACCTGTTTCTGGATCATTTGCTTTTCTTTCTGCTTCTTCAACGATGACTTTTTAAATTCACATCACGGCACCACAAAACTGGGCAGCTAGATAGGAGTGCCAGTTTTATGCAATGAAAGCTCGTTAACCAGTTTTTGAGCACATATGAAGCAGTAAGTATGTTGTGGCCAGTTAATAAATGTTGAGTAAAGTCCTCCTAAAGGAGAAGTATTAAATAGACACAAGATCAGCTGCCATAAATGACATCAAACGCGCATTTCTCAATAAAACCAGGGATATGCTTTTCGAGCAACGTTGTTCACTCTGTTGGCCAGATTGTACATTTTGTAAAAATAGAAATGTTTTGCAGTTGTGTGGCTCACTGTGGTAGCCACAACCACATCCCACCGTGGATCACCTGATGTGTATTTAATGCAGCTGAGGAAATGAATCTGAGGTTAATTGGCAGCATGTTTCAGACAGTATCTTGCTATGTTGTCTTGAAGCCCTGGGTCCAAGTGGTCTTAGCCTCATTTGTGTCCTAATTAATGTACTTCAGCGACGTGCCACCCCACTTAGCTCTTCACCATCAGTTACTTAAAATTCGAATGGCTGCAGGTGACTAGTGTCTACATTGTTGGCTAATGACTGCCCTTCTAGAGCCCGGGACCAAAGGTTAACTGTTTGTTATCAAAACCACTCAGATACTAGAGGAAATCTAGGTCTGTCACTAGGTTTTAAAAGTTCCTCTATAGTAAATAAATTCATTCATCTTGTTATTAAAGCTCAGACTTGCATTGATGGAAAGATTAATAGACAACTGCCTTCTGTTCAAAGCTAAGAATACATCTGAAGATAATTGCTAGAAAATCAAGGTGTCTGAGAGAAACCCCTGGACATTCTAGACTTTAAATAGGGTGGAAGATTTATATACTCTGAAGAGACATTAAACTCTAAGATTTTAATAACTAAAGGAAGCACCAGAGTTTTTTAATGCTGTAATAATCTATGGGCTGAACTATCATGCTACCACCTATCCCTGAAGAAAGAGCAGGAAAATATCGAGATAAGAAACGCCCATCAAATCTCTTGGGAACACTGTGGTGTGGCTCATGTGGGTCAAAGAAACGACAGTGACTCTGTGAAAATCCAGAAATCGAAATCTCATGTTCACAGAGATAAAGCAAAGTCTAAAATTGGATAGGGATAGAGTTTATAGTCAAAAGTTCCCAGTGAAGTTGGACAGAAAGATGCAGACAGCATTTAATCGCTGAAGAATCAGAGACCTATAAAGAACACTCAAAGAACAATGACTTCATAGCAAACCTTCAATTCCACCAGAATTAGAAGACTGGAAAGAAGTGTTATGAACTGAGAGAGAGCTGAGCACACATCTGATAATGCAGCAGAAAGAACGTGGTGTTTGAAGTCAGCCTTAGCTTCCAAGGGCAAGCCTTCATAAGCTAAGTTTATTTTCTTTCTTGGCTAAGTTACTTGTCTCAGTTTCTATCTTTTCGCCTGCTCTCTGCGGACGATACCAGTTAATGCTGAGAAGATTAGTGGTGGGCCTCACATAGCAGGCATTAAGTCTGTGGGAATCCTCAAGGAGTTCTGACTGTTGATTATCAGACCTGCGGTGAGCAGAACCAACAGAAGAATAGTGATATCTGTGCTAGGCAGTACGTGAAAGTAATTGGAATGGAAGCCGCTAGGCGAAATAATCGGAAATAAATGTACCAGGTAAAGATGGATCTGTCTAGTCTCTTTCCTTGAAATTCTGACAAAGGAAGGGCTTAGGTTATCCATCCTAGACACTGAAGCCTAACGCTGAAAACAGCAGTGTTTTAGCCAGTAAACTCCAGGGAGAGGCAGAGGGCGCAGGTAGTGGTGTCAGTAATGAGGCAGGTGTGAGCTTATGGCCATGAATAAAAGACAGTAGCTGCAGAAGTGAAGAGGAAGAGAGATTTCAGTTTCACTCCTGCAACGGAAGAAAGAGTGGATTCCCCCTGAACTCCCAAAGCTATGTGACTAGGGGTTAAGGGGAGTGGAGATCTTGAACCAGTAAGGCCTCGAGGAACACTCTCCTCCCAGCAAGCTCCCAGGTACAAGGAGCTTCTTTTTTGTCAACTCATCAGTCAGACCATCATTTCCTGTGTAGTGTAGCGTCAGGCGTTCTGGCAGTCACTTTAAGTAAAGGGACTTGGTACCAGACTGAACAGAAGGAAAGGCAAGTCATTAAAATGATTGCAATGCTTGTCCTTTAAGATGAGACAGGTACTGGGTGTGGGTGGCACACACTGGTAAGCTCAGCAGTGGGAAAGGAGAAGCAGGAGGAACAGAAGCCCAAGGCCAGCTTGGTCTGCATTCCAGCCTAAACCGTGTGTGGCCAGCTCCATGAGATCCTGTCCTGAAAGCAAAACCCAAGCCAAGAAACGAAGCCAACAAGAATAAGACAGGGCTTTTTGCTGATAGAGAATGAGTAGGTTTGGTTTTAAAGGTTTCAGTCACTGTGAATATGAAATATTCGTGGAAATAAATAGCACAGAAAAACGTCAGTACAAAGAAGACAAAGATGGGGTTTCCTTGCTCACAGAGGTCATCTGTACCCACAGTAGAATATAACAACTTTGGCTCAGATACCTCTCAGATGATGTGGATTACTGGGTGGATACGAACCTATCTCCCTATCTTAGCTTTAAATATGTAGGATTAATTATCATAATCCTCATCTTAAACAAAGATATGGAAGCATTCTGACTTTGAGAAGTTTTACAGATATGGAAAGCTAACTGCTATCTTGACTGATGTAATCCAGAATCAGGATGATCTACTGCCTTCTTGTCAAAAGATAAAAATGAACAGGGCCCAAAACCAAGAATAGATACGTAAGGACACTGAACTACATTCTTAAGAAAGGGTAAGGTGGAAAATTCAATATTACATCTTATAATTTAAAGATTAGGAAATGGAGAGTTGGCTCAGTGGTAAATAGTACATATTATTCTTGCAGAAGACTCAGCTTTATTTCCCAGCACATACATCAGGTAGCTTATAACTGCATATGACTCTGTAACTCTAGTTCTGAGGGGATCTGATAGCTTTTGGTCTCTGTGGGAATCTGTACACATGCGTTACATATCAACACACACACAAAATAAAACATTGCTTTTTAAATATAAGTAAATATTTATTGTGAAATCATCTATGTACATGTATATGCATATTGTTTGTATTATATGCAAAATATATGCATATATATGCATGTATGTATGATGTAGGATTTCCCTTTGTATGCTATGAATGTGTTTTATTACCATTGGTTATTAAAGAAGCTCTTTTGGCCAATGGCTTAATAAAGTAGAATAAAGCCAGGCAAGAAATCCAAACAGAGATATATGGAGAAAATAGGCTGAGTTAAGGAGCTGCCATGTAGCTGCTGAAGGAGAAAGATGCCAGCCACCAGCCAGAACCTTACCAGTAGGCCATAGCCTTGTGGTGATTCACAGATGAATAGAAATGGGTTAATTTAAGATGTAAGAGTTAGCTAGAAATATGCATAAACTATTGGCCAAACAGTGCTATAATTGATATAGTTTCTGTGTGACTATTCGCATCTGGGTGGCTGGGAAATGAACGAGCAGTCTCCACCTTCATATGTATCTATAAAATTACTGTGGGGTTTGTAATAATGAAACCCGAGAGGGAAAATGATTTACATTGTCACATGAGTTTTTTTTTGCAATGCAGAAAATCGAATCCAGGGCTTCATGAATAGCAGGCAAGTACTGTACCCCTGAGCTACATTCCCAGTCCTATTAAACAAATATGTATTTTCTTCCTTTGAGAAATTCCCTATTGTAGAGAAATCACCATCCAGCTAGAAATGAACAAAGATCAAACTACCTAAGGTGGAGCCATGTGTTTACAGTGCTGTGCTAACTCATTTGCCTGCCTTAGAAGTACAGTAGGGGCAGCTATTGTATGAAGAAACACTGCACAAGGGCAATGAGGTCTCTGTAGTCGAAAAGGGAACTGTTCCTGGGGTTCAGAAAGAGATGAACTAATGTTCTGAGTCCCAGCATAGAGCAGGTCATGTCTGCACAAATACCATTGGACCAGCGCCATGTCTGTCCAGAGACTGAGTGTTTGGATGAGTAAGATAGTTTGGAAAGTTTATTAAGTCCCCAGGAAAGACATCGAGGCAGAAGCACCTGTCTTATTCACCTTTGCCTTGACAGATAGTTTTGTTACCTGAAAAAAAAGTTTTTTGTATAATATATTTCTTCAATATGTTTTTCCCTTCCCTCTATTCCTCCCCAGATCCTCCCTTCCTCCCTACCTCCCCAACTGTCCACTTTTACACACTCTGTTTCTGTCTCTCTCTCTCTCTCTCTCTCTCTCTCTGTTTCTCTCTCTCTCTCTCTCTCTCTCTCTCTCTCTCTCTCTCTCTCTCTCTGTGTGTATCTGTTTGTCTCTTAACATATATATGGTTTTCTGAGACAGGATTTCTCTATTTAGCCTTGGCTGTCCAGGAACTTGCTCTATAAACCAGTCTGACCTTGAACTCACAGAGAGAGGAATTAAAGATTAAAGGCGTGTGCCACAACTCCCAGCTTCTTTTCTTTAAAGAACAAACAAAACCAAAAAATACATTCTCACAAAAGCCCCCTCCACACACACACAAAAACTGGAAACCAAAATGTACAACAAAAGACTGTTAAGACAAAAAAAAAAAAAAGCCCAAACAAACAAAGTAAAAGGACACAAAAAGTCTACAAAATACCATTGAGTTTTTTTTTTTTTTTTTTTTTTTTTTTTTTTTTTTTTTTTTAGTGTTGGCCAATTTCTCCTGCGCACAGGGCATGCCCTGAATGAAGTGTGCTTGATAAACTCCATGGGGAAAATGAATTTTTCCTTTCCCAGTGGGTATCAGTTATAGATTATTTATTGGTTAGGGATGGGAGCTCATGTCACTTCCTTTAGTTGACAGCTAAATTTTGAACCATGGCCCTTCTGAATGTGTAGCAAACATTTCTTTTTGTGTGTGGGGGGGTAGAACATACTGAGCATTCCTATACCTGTCATGGGTCTTGGCGGACTGCTTAGTTTGTTCACAGGGTATGGGGTACCACTGAATCACTCTCAACGAAGCATAGATGTGTAACTCTGCCGTGTGGCTGAGACAGAGGGAGGCATACGCTCCAATACCAATCCATGAGTCTGGAGGTACATCTACCTAGCCCACCTTGTTTTCCCACTATCTGAGCTTAATTTCTGTTACTGTGATTAAAAACCCTGACCAAAACAATACAGGTTCTGGGACTTAATTTTGTTTACAATTCTAGGTTCCAGTCTATTATTTCAGGGAAGTTAAATGGGAACTTACAACAAAGTATCCATGGGCAAGAGCCGGCAGAGAGAGAAGAATTCACACAGGCAGCCTATTTGCCCCCAAGGTTAACTTTCTTCACTCTTCAACATTTAAGGACCCAATTCTCTAGGGTGGTCTCAAAGTCTTTGTTTTGTTTCAATATTTTTTAAATTGGAAAATGCTACAGTATAAAATTTAATTATTTAACAACCAATCAACAATCAATATGAACCCCTAAATGTTCCCAACCTGACTGTGTTAATTCTACATGGAATCTCTGTTCCCAGGTGATTCCAGGTGGTGCCAAGTTGACACACACACACACACACACACACACACACACACACACACCCCTTCTTATCTCTTCCACTTTCTCTTTCTCTTAAAATCTGGAGTGAAGGGTAATTGGAAAACCCTAGGGAAGTGAGGTCATGTTGGGTGGGGCAGTAGAGTTCTGCTCTATTCCCTGAGTTCTCGTTTCTAAGGGTGTCTCTGTTCCCCAAAATGGGTGTGGCCAACCCAACTCTGCTTTGCACAAAACTAAGAGGCCATTGATGCTGTGGTATAGGATCCAGAGGACACCCCATCTGAAGAGAAGGTCCAATGGGAAGGAGGCGGGGGTTTGGTTCATCTGGATTCCTCCTGCTACATTTAAAGCTTTTCTTTCTGCTCGACGGCTTCAGTTTTTGACCATTTGTTCGGGGACTTTATTATGTGAGGCACAGGTTTCTTGTAAACTTACAGTGAAGCCCCAAATGGAGTTTTATCAGGCTGAGGGCTCTGTTTCCTTTTCCTCTCAGGACCCAGCGACCCCAGCCTCCTGTATCTCCCAGGCATCCCGAGAGGGAAGTCTCATGGCTCCTTATGTGTTGCTTTACATTCTGAAACATGTACCGCCTCATGGTTTTTGTCTTCTCAAGTTAAATCATCTCAGCTCTCTTAAGTGGGCTAGCAGTTTGCAATTCATTTCATTTTTTTTAACTTTGTGAAATGCCAGAATAGAAATTTAATCATAAAAGATATGTATTTTGTCATGAATGTTTTTTAAAAAAAAGTGTGTTTGAGAAAGAGAGAGTAAGAGATAGAGGGAGATGCGGAAATGTCCCTATGTGCACAGGAACCACAGTGACACACACATACACACATACACACAGACATATAGACACACACATGCACATATACACACATACACACACATACACACACAGACATACAGACACACACATGCACATATACACACATACACACACATACACACATACACACACAGACATACACACAGACATACACACAGACATACACACATACACACACAGACATACACACAGACATACACATACACACAGACACACAGACACACAGACACATACATAAACACACACACACACACACACTGTTAATTTCTTGGGTAAATGGGCAGTCACCAAATATCGGACAGTCTTCCCGTGAAGGGAGACACATATTTGGGAGGTTGAGGTGGAAGAGAGGGTGAAGATAATTGTTTAACTGTTCCTGAGAATGATGCAACAGCTGGTTGATGGTTTATTCTTGCAGGTTGTGGGACAGGCTCCAACGGAGGGTTTGCTATTGCCCCATATGGCCTATACAGTTTAGTGATACTAAAGCGGGGGAGGGAAGCCAAAGAGAAGCACTTGGCTGACAGGTCCAGCAGAGGGGGAGGGCGGGCTTTGAACAGTAGACTGGTGTCCTTAGTTAAAGAGGCTTCTGGGATAGGCTAACCTAGGGTTTGTTTCTGCTCTTTTTTAAACTTTACAAGTTCAGTAACTTGACTCTGCCAAAGAAAGAGATAGCCTGAAGCTTTGCCTTTTGTTTCATCTGTCCCATGGCTGATCAAGAAGGAAAAAGTAAATCAGTATATCTCCATGTGGGGTGGACAGGCAGACAGGTGGATGGGGAGGAACGTGAGACCACCGCAGATCAGAAGAGGACCAGAGGCAACCAGGTGGGGCTTTGGTGTCAAGGGGAGGCCCAAACACCCAGCTTTCTTTCACAAAATAGGAGTGTGTCACTTCCATGGTTTTAATTCATTTTTTATTTTATGCATGTGTGTTCTGCCTGCCTGCCTGTATGGCTGTGTTGGTGCCTGTGGAGGCAGGAAGGCGGCATCAGGTCTCTTGGGACTGGAGTTCCAGATGGTTGTGAACATCTACCTAGGTGCTGGGAATTGAAACCAGGTCCTCTGGAAGAGCAGCCAGTGCCTTTACCTGCTGAGCCAGCTCTCCAGCCCAGAGAGTGCCAGTTTCTAAAACTCATGCATAAGAACTATCCTGTCGCTTGTTTGCTACGCAGCAACCGTGGGGACAGACACCGTGTAATGAACACCACTCTGTATATCTACAACTTAGGGATACGCCCACTAATTCTTTTTTTTAAACACAGTGGCAACTTGGCCTGATTACCTAGTATCCCCCCATCAGTTTTCTAAGCCGTTCAAGTTCCTATTACAGTGAAAATGTCATTTTCTTTCCACCAGAGACCCAACACATACCACCACACAGTGGCTACCCATGTCCCCTCTCTTGTGTGAGCAGACAAGGACTTGAAGAGGTGAGAGAGAGGTCCACAATGGAAAAGGACAAACAGTCTCCATGGGGAGGAGCAGGTTAGCCCATGGGGAGTATACCCAGACATGTGTGCAAACAGTGTCCCTGGGGAGGAGCAGGTTAGCCCATGGGGAGCATACCCAGGCATGTGTGCAAACAGTGTCCCTGGGGAGGAGCAGGTTAGCCCATGGGGAGTATACCCAGACATGTGTGCAAACAGTGTCCCTGGGGAGGAGCAGGTTAGCCCATGGGGAGCATACCCAGACATGTGTGCAAACAGTGTCCCTGGGGAGGAGCAGGTTAGCCCATGGGGAGCATACCCAGGCATGAGAATGTTATTTGGATGCCAGAAGGGTGTTACCCATGTGAAGCAAAAGTAAAAGGTGTTAACAGTTCCAGAGTCATGTGACCAAAGACACATTGGAAAAATGCAGCATCATCTCATTCTAGAGACTGAAGCAGAGTTTATGCCGCTAGTATATGAATGCAATATCAGGGTGCTATAAGGTACTTGGTATGCATGACAACTGTCTGATTTCATCTCCATAGCTTAGCCACTGCTGGTGCTGAGTGAGAGATAAGCATCTCGAGGGAATCACCTCCCAGAGATCTTACTCTACATGGACACAGAGCTCCGCACATGCCAACATGTAAGACCAGCTTCACAAAGGAGGCCTGTAGAGGATTTGCTTTAATACTTTAAATGCCACAAACACATGTAGTTATAGATTCCCAGCCAACTCTGAAATCCACCTCACTAGGCTAGCCCTTGGACCTTCTCAAAACTGCTATGTGAATGTCTTGGCTCCTCCTTGCGAGGGGTATGATAAGTCTCTGCAGGCCTGCTGTTTTTAGGGCTGCCTGGAAATTCCTGGAGTTTCCTGTCTGCAGGAATATAAAGGACAATATAAAACATGAAGTTTTACTAAATGTAGAGTGGCTCAGATTTCATGTAGACCACAAATAGCTAGCAGTCTTCAAAAAGAAGAAATCGATTTTCTAGAGACCGAGCATATTGGTAGAACAGCTGCGAATTCTTCATGGCTGTTTAGTGGAACGTAGCATTTTTGACTACATCTTAAAGACAGTTTTATTAAAGTGAACTTTAAGTGTGTGAACAAAATCAAGTTGTCTAGGGGATTTTTTTTCCAAGCAGGTAGTAAACAGCTAATAGAGATATAGATAGATAGATAGATAGATAGATAGATAGAAAGATAGATAGATAGATAGACAGACAGACAGACAACGGGAAAGAGATACACAGAGAGAGTCAAAGAAGAGAGAAGATGAATGTATTGTATGCATGTATTGGAGGGACATGGGGACATGTACTAGGATGGCTATTTTATTTCTATGTTGTTGTTCTTAATTTGCCCAAGATTTATATGTTAGAAAAAAAGTTGAGTGTAGCATTGATGAACCTATTTCACCCAAATCAATATTGATTAAATTTCTGACACACTGGGCCTGGGTTAGGGGACTTTGCGTTAGAGACAAGCTGGCTGATGACCAGGTGGTTGCAGGAGACAGGTAAGAGCTTATTACCTTAAGGTACTGATATAGTTAGGACAAACATGGCCTACGTTTAGTAGTAAAGCTTATTTGGAGAACTGACTCTGGGCTCAGAAGTATAGCACTTGTCGGCATGTGTGAGGCCCTGGGTCCACTGGCGCCACAAACAAACATCTACAAAACAAAATAAGCCCAGAGACCTTTGACTGCTGAAACGTGCTTACCAGAAGGGAAGGGAATGCTAAACGACTTAACTATAAACAAAGGTATCCTTGGCAACTGGATTTGTTACTTTCTTCTTTCTGTGACTAAGTACCTGGTAACTCAAGAGACCAAGGATTTGTTGTGGCTCACACTTTGGGGAATACAGTCTATCATGACAGGGAAGGGTTTGTGGCAGGACTAGGAGGTGGTTAGTGAGCATCCCTTTACTGTCAGGAAACAGAAGGAGATGCACAGTGCAAGTACTCCCTGAATTTTCTCCTTTTCCCTTTATATTTAGTCTGGGTCTCCCATGGGTACTTTCTCCTCAGCCACACCTCTCTAGAAATATCGTCATACACATGCCCAGAAGTGTGTCTCCTAGGTGACTCTAAATTCAACTGCAGTGACAATGAAAATTAATTATCACAGTGATACAGTCTTGCACAACACTACCCAGGGTAGCAGCCCCTAGCCACTTGTGAATATTTAAGTTTAAATTCATGTTAATTAAAATTTATTGCAATAAGACATTTCAGTTCTTTGGCTATGCTAGCCTTATTTTAAATCCATAGCCACACACATGCAATGGCAGGGGCGCTTGGCAGTGGAGACACATGGTCTCAGTGGCTACATGTATGCGGTAGTGGTATAGACACATGATCTCTCCATTAGGGGAGAGATTCCTACTGACCAGTGTCAGGGATCTGTAGAGGAAGAGGGAGGTTAAACAAATATTTGGTAAGATCTGGGCCCACAAAATAGAGATTATGTCCAAAGAAAGAGCTCATTCATGCCACATCATGAGTTTAGACCTTACCCGTTAGGCTAGACAGCAATCTTTTTCTATGAATCACCGGATAGTAAATATGCTGAGCTCTTTAGATCATGTGAATTTTGCCAAAAACAATATAACTCTGCTACTGCATCATGAGAACAACTTTAGACAATGAGTGATCTTGGCTGTGTTCCAGTTGGGCTTTATTTGAAGTGGGGGTGGGTGGGAAAGAACTTAACAATGGGCTGGATTTGATTCACAAGCTATATTTTGTTGACCCCTGCATGAGGCCAGTGGAAGCCATATGTGTGTTATGATTAGAATATTATATAATTGTGTGCCTAGAAAGTGCTTTCTAGTAGCTGAGTGAAGATGGATTCAGGGAGTGTAAGATCCAAGACAATAGCAGTCTGGTCAATGAGAATATGACCAAAGTTCTGAATGTAGCTTATGACATGTGAGTGGAGAAAATGCAATGTCAGGGTGTTGGTGGCAGTGGAAAATATATAAAATGAGAGAACCTAGAGACTGCACTCACCAAGTTATAAAGTGCACACAGAGGACCAGATTTGGGAAAGATGACTTCATTAGGGTCAGGTGACATTTGAGCATATGAGTCATCAGCAGAGACATGGCAGCTGACACTTGCAGAGACAAAGAAGACCCAGGGAGGCAGAAGATATTTGAGGAAGATAAAGATTTGCTGGGAGCGTTACCAGATGGAAGGTACAGTGTCAAGGGGCTGGGAAGCAGCTGCTAACGGTTTGCAGGTTTGCAGAGGCAAATGGGGAAGATAGAGCTGAGGGAGTCAAGAGCTTTACAAATGACCCTGGAAAGACTGAGAAGATACCATTGGATCTGGCAATTAGGAAACGGTTTGAACATCACCTAAAATTGATTTTGCAAAGAAAGAAAATATCCCGAAAAGCAACCACCAGTGTCTGGATCTTTCTTGTTGGGAACCGCGTTGAGCAGAACTGGAATGATGACTTATTTCTCCGTTGCTGTTAGGATCACATGAAGGCAGCGAGCAGTGAGCATCTTCTGAAGCTCATTATATAAAGTATATGCAGCGATCACTCTGTGGACAGGAAGGCAGGTGGGATTTGATTCTGTCACTCTAGGTGAAACTTTGTAAGCTTCCTAGATTGATTTCACGTTGTGAAGTAGTTTGTAATCTTTGCAAATTTACATTTGGAATTCAGATTTTAGGTTAAATGAAAGAAAAATGAGAACCTTAAGCCAGTGATCCTAAAGGGGGCTTTATTTTTCTTGTAATAACCATTCCTTTTAAAATTAATTTTTAGATTTTTATTTTTGAAGTTATATTATAATTACATTGTTTCTCCCTTCCCTTTCCTCCTTCTAAACCCTCCCATATACCCTTCCTTACTCTACTTCAAATCCATGGCCATTTTTTTAAACTAATCATTGTTGTATGGATATTCTTATATATAAAATATATTCTTATATATAAAAATATGGATATTCTTATGTATAAAAATAGAGTACAGATATTGTGGTAGTCTGAATGTAATTGGTCCCATAATCTCATAGGGAGTGGCACTATTACGAGGTGTGGCTTATTGGAGAAAACGTGTCACTGTAGGGGTGGGCTTTGATGTTTCTTATGCTCAGAATACCACCTAGTGGTGTCAGTAGACTTCCTGTAGCCTGCAAGATGTAGGAATCTCAGCTCCAGTACCATGTCTGCCTGCATGCCGCCATGCTTCCTGCCATGATTGTAATGGACTGCCTCTGAAACTGTAAGCGAGCCACCCCAATTAAAGGTTTTCTTTTATTTATTTATTTATTAAAGATTTCTGTCTCTTCCCCACCACTGCCTCCCATTTCCCTCCCCTTCCCCCAATCAAGTCCCCCTCTCTCGTCCGCCCAAAGAGCAATCAGGGTTCCCTGCCCTGTGGGAAGTCCAAGGCCCACCCACCTCCATCCAGGTCTAGTAAGGTGAGCATCCAAACTGCCTAGGCTCCCACAAAGCCAGTACGTGCAGTAGGATCAAAAACCCATTGCCATTGCTCTGAGTCGCCATGGTCATGATGTCTTGTCACAGCAATAGAAGCCCTAACTAAGAAAGATATCCATACAAATTCCTAATTACATATAAATAGTTCATTCTGAAGCTACCTTAATGAAAAATAGCTAGCAGCATATTTAATATAGAATCATGGGATTGAGTGTTCTGTTTTTATCGTTTAATGGTCAAAGGATTAGTTAATGCCTCTTGGAAACATTTTAAATGAATTATAGTCACCTTTAAAAAGGTTGATAGAAAAATGTTTCACATGCTTTCTGGATGAAGGTATCTCACCAAATGTAGACCAATGTGCTTCTAATTTTTTTAAATCTTGAAAAAAATGGACAAAACAAGGTTCATGGTTTATAGGAAGTGTTTCTTCCTCTGGAAGTTATTTGATCCTAAAAGAATCGCTTACTTTGGAGCATGAAAGTCGAACACCTGACATTGGTACAGTTTTGTTTAATCCATATGAGCCACATTCCAGGAACAATAAGGAAGAAGCTCCTGTATCCTGGGACCCATTGGGTCTCCAGGAGCAACTGGGATGCAGTTGCAACTTCCACACAGTTTTCTCATGGGGTGACTTTGCTCTCAGGTGGGGCTCCTCTGAACTTCCTGGCCACACCATGCTGTGATCTGGGAAGTCATTGGGAGAGCTCATAGCTCCTCTTGCGTAGGTGGAAAGATCTCTAAAGGGCAAAGCATTGAAAGTCGCTGATAATGTACTGAGAAATGCTGAAAGTAAAAGCTAGTTTCTGTACACCTCTTCCTCGTTTGCGATCCTGAGATAATAGAGGTAGACTCACGCACAGAGCTTTGTAAGAACTGAAAAACGTGACCATCAAATTTTCTTAGAAAAACGCCGAAGAAAGATATCAATAAATAAGTTAAACCACAAAAAGAGGAACAATAATAGAAATGGTGGTGGAGAAAATCCCTAGAAGTCAGTAATATTACATTACATAAAATCAATACATACAAAAAAATCAATACATACATTGTTATAATTCATTATTATATACTATAATAATAAAAAGGTATGATAATCATACATATGTCAAATTAAGTGACTTAAAAATCCATATGTGATAATCTTACAATAACAAAATTAGGGTAAGAAAATATAAACGGGTACTGTCTTAGTTTCACAAATAATTCTTTCCATAATTGAGAACAAATACTAAATAGATTGTAGTCATTAGAAGAAAAATCAACAGACTAAAATCTACAGTATTTACACACAAATGTATTGATTTTTAAAGAAATTAAAACATAGAAGACCAGCTAAAATAAATGACTATAATCCCAAAAGAGATAGACTTGCAATTTGTGTCTGAATGAATTAAAAAATAAAGAATTTATCACTTAGAGAATATCACTTAGGTGGCAATAAATAAGTCCCCTAACTGTAAATTCAGAGGAAGGAAATATAGAAATTACCCAACAGAGTGGAATGTTTAATAGTAACTCGATAATAATTAAGGGAAATTGATTTAAAGCAGTCTTTATTTTATTCACTAAGAAGTAAACCTACAGAAACCTTAAATTTCATTTTGTTAGTCTATATATGCATAAACTAACAAAATTTAATCTCTTCGATTGCCTCTTGGATTTTAACCTAAGGAAATGATCTAAGATGAGGGAAACAATGATCAACGCTATGGATGTGAGTATTTCAGATTTTCCAACTGGAAGAATTCAGGCAGTCACAACTCTCTAAGAGAACTACTGTATCATCACAGAATATGTTACAATCAATACAAGAACTGTGAACAGGAGTGTGGTAGACAAACAGCTCTCTGAGCTCAAAGCCAGTATGGTCTACAAAGTGAGTTCTAAGAAAACCAGGGCTACACAGAGAAACCTTATCTCTAGAAACCCAATAAATAAATAACTAAATAAATAAATAAATAAGCAAGCAGACAAACAAGCAAATAAGTAATAAGTTTCAAACAGTGTGTATCAACATAGAAATATGAATTACTCTTATGTGAAAGGTGACAAGATTTATAAAATATGATAATGTACAGGCACATGCATTTAATCACAGCATTCAGGAGGCAGAGGCAGAGTTATCTCTGTGAGTTCAATGCCAGCCTGGTCTACAGAGCAAATTTAAGGCCAGCCAAAGCTATGCAGAGAAGCCCTGTCTGAAAAGCAAAACGAAACAAAAAGAAAGTAAGATAATGAATATGGTTATGGACAAAGATTGAATGGCTGAGTTATATAAGGGAAATAGCTATGGCAGTGGATATTTTCAAGTTACTTTTGATGTATTTTAGATAATATATATACAAAAATATGGAAGACCAGTCAAAGAAGTAGAACCAATTATCATAAATTTCTTTCGATTAAAAAAAACCCTCTCAAACTATATGTCTAAAGAGAAGGGGTCATAGTATCAATTTATCACAATTCACTAATAACCTTGTACTAACCAACCTAGTGAGACCCAGGCAGAGACATCAGCAAGACTAAACACGCAGCAGCGAGTTCATTTTGTGTTCACTTCACTAGGTCAGTGGCTTTGTCCACTTTTCCCACTTAGAGAACTAACAGGGTAAAGCACATTAGCCACACTTTTGGCGGCACAGTTTGACTTGGATATTTCTGGTTCCTAATTACTTAACACCCTGTCCCTTTTCTTTCCCTCTCTCTTTCCAGATCAATGACCGTGTCTCCAGGAACAATCTAAGAGAATGCAATGCATTGAAACCTTCACAATGTAATAGTGCCTAGCATAAAGGAAGCGGGTGACAACCACTTCGTTAGTTACTGTTTGTTATTGTATGTCTAATGTTGAAAGAGCATGGAAAAACTTGCACCTTTTGTATCTCAGGACAATGCTAAGTTTACAGGAAAAAGAAATAATTTTTCTATTGCGAAGGAAATGTACACTTTTTATTCCTCAGGTTATCCCATCTTCTAGTCTGTCTTCTGGCATTCTCATAAAGTAGTGGAGTGAGAATAAATACGATATATCCATAGAATTAGAACAGTCTAGTACCAAAAAGTGAACTCACACAAATGCCTTTAGATAGATCCGCAAGGTCCCTCTCCAACTCTGAACATGAGTGTTTTTTCCCCTCTTTTAAATAGTGAAATCTCACTTATTTTGTGAAATAAGATGCCCACAATCAGGGGAACCCAGAACCTCCCATGCTCTTTGAACACCGTACCTATCACTCATCGTCAGTACTTGGGACATACCAGTGAATAAACCTAAGCCAAACCACATCAGCACCAGTTTGACGATGATGATGCTTCTGTTTTATCAAATAAGTGTGGTGCCATAAGCAGGGGCTTAGTGTTTCCCATCATTTCACACAAAGTGATTGACACGAGTATCTTCATTCCCATCTGGAGTGGGAGGATTTTGTTTTAAATCTTGTCATTACTTATTAACGCAGAAGCACAGTTTTCCCTTAATTGGATTAGGCTTTTGTAAAATTAGGAGCCCACCAAGACACATATATACTGTCATCCGAACATATGCAAGATCACATAACCAAATAAATATTAAAGGCTTCTCATGAGAATTTCACTGATGGGGAAGGGAAAGGCTGCCGGCAGGATGTAGCCAGCCAAGAGCCATTAGGGCAGGTAAAAGAGCAGTGAAAGCTTTCACGGAGCAGTGAAGTCGCTGCCATTTGCTAAGGGAAGCATCAGACGGAGTGGAAGAGCCGCGATGCAGTGCCGGAGGCATCGCAGCAACGACATGTATTCCGTCCAGTGTTGTGCTTAGGAAGACATTTACCAAAATGTTAACAGAGGTTCTTGGGTACTTAGACTTTTGTTTTCTGAAAAGTACATCACCAATGCGTGTTCCACTTTCACAGGAGAGGAAAATAGTGTTTTTTTTTTTTTAACATTTGAGGGAGAAAGATTTATTGCTTTTTTTTCTCTTGGTGTATAGATGGCAGCTATATACATGCATTGGTTGAGAGTATCGAATATGAAGAATATACAAGAATGTGAAGACTATTGAATTTAGAGCTCCTTTTGCTGAGTCTATGACATTTCAATTTTCCCTAACATTTTGGTATAAAACATTTAAATCACATGCATGAGCTTTTTAATTGAAGTTGAAGGTGAATGCCTGTACATCTGCCACCCAGCTTGCACAATTCCGTAGGCTGGTTCTTATTTCAGCCCATTTTTCCATTTAATCACCCATCTTTCCTTAGAGGAGACAGGGGCATCCCAGAGTAAATTGGAGACATCAATATCCCATTTGATACCACTTTTAAGCCATCCCCAAATTCCTTTCACACACATACACTGAATACTAGCCCAGAACCTCCCAGGAGGCTGGTATACATTTACTCTAATTGTCAACTCTATACACGACTTCTACTCCAAACCTGTCCCAAACCAGCAACCTTTTCAAGGGAAAAAGTTCTCAAACCTCACCCTGATTCTTTCTATATTCCAGAATTACACATTGTGTTCACTAAAGAACAGTAAATCCTGAAACAGAAACTGCTTGGGGGTCATCAGGTCCACTGTATTCAGGAACTAATCATGGAACAGAAAGAATGGACTGTGTAGGATCCCTATTCATGTTTGCTGATGGAGATGGACTCAGCCTGGCTGTGCTGGGGCGGGCAACAAGGAGGAATGGAGTTTCCCAGCACGAGACAGCTAAGAACTGAAGATGGAGGCAAGCCTTCTCCGCCCAGTTCTAGTTCCCAGGAGCCCTAACTTTTATCAAGCATCCCTCTGTTTTTCCACTGTGGGCTAAGTTCTCTTAAACATTTTCTAGAATAGCAAACAGTGTATATTGCCAAAGAGAAACTTTCATTATAGATATCTATGAATACACAGTTTATTGCCATTTAGTCAAACAGAGATCTTAACAATGAAACCAGTAAGTAATTACAAATGCAGAGATGTGTTAGTTTCTAGTTCTTTAAGTGTCTTTGCCTAAGAAGATACCACCCTCCCAGGTCCCGTTTGACTACCTGTGTGCAAGGAAAAGAGAAACCCATTTCTCTCTGATCAAAAGGTGGGTCTGGTATCAGTCCCCAGGAATGTGCCTGGTGCCTACATACAGGGAGAGTGGATTACAAGGTGGAGGGACTTACCATGTGGGAAGGTGGACCAGTGAGCCTAACAATGATGTCACTCCTCCTCTCCTGCCTTGCTCTGCTTATCACTTTGACTGTACTTGCCCAGGTTAGTTGGTTCCTGCCTCTGAGAGCCAGTAGGCATGCTCAGTAGCTTCAGGTGAACTCTGCTTAGAAAGGTCATTTCTTGGCTGAACCATTCTTTGGAAACTCCCTGAGTCACCTTCTCCACCTCCTAGGTGATTAATCTGAACAATGTGCCTCTTTCAGGCCTGTTGTGCTGGGGTGGCCGTGCTCTGCCACAGGGAAACTCTGCCCTGCTCTCAAGTGCTGTCTCATGAGGTTAGGGGTACAGGCAATAAAATTAGTTTCTCTCGTATGAATGTCCCCTTGTGATAAACTCAGCTGTCTCTCCCCCCATCCCCATGTTGTAGTGAATAGCGTCGCAACAAGTTCAATGGACGCACTTCCACACATTGACAAATCAAAATGTACGCATGCGCAGTAAGCCTCCCAAGTGTGTTTTTAGTGGATGTCACCGGAATTATTTCATAGAAATGTCTGTCGTAAATCATATGGTGCAGATGTTTATGTTACCTCTCCTGCTCTTTGTCTCTGCCAGGGTTTACATAAGGGTTGGATTTATTGCCATCTTATCAGTATTTACAGCTGAACTCCAGGGACAGAATAGTGAGTCTCAACTCAGGTTTTAGAATTTCACACCTGGGATTAAGACACATGACAAAATCCCGAAAATTTTGGTGAGGCAAAGCTCATTTTTGTCTATATTTTGAACGTGCATATGACATTTTGGAGGTGAGAAGACTTTTTACAAAGCAAAAGCTCTCAATATATAGGAAGAGACAGGGAAGCATTCTTTAACCTCTTTAAAATCCCCCTGCCTCAGACACTTTAATTTAGGTCTGTTTTGAGGGTTCTTTGCATTGAAGACCTGTTTGGAAGGATTAGGTTTGGCCCTGTTAGAGGCGGCGTGGTCTTGTTGGAGGAGCTGGGTCGTTGGGAGTGGGCTTCGAGGTTTCAAAAGCCCACCCAGGCTCAATTTCCCGCCAGGTACACATAGGCAAATATGCATAATGTAAAAGATTTTCAAACGTCTATATGAAAAGAGTTACCAAAATGAAAGTAGGAAGGAAGTCAGTTTTATTCTGAGAGAATAAACTTTGCAAAGCATGTAGTTGACATGAGATTAGGGCCTAAAAATAGATGGGTAATCTCTACAAACTGACGCAAAGAGATTATCTGTAGAAACAGAGAAGAAGAATGTATACCCCCACACTGGCGAGGCTGGAAATAGTGGCAAGAAAGGAAACACTTCTTGAGACTAGAGAAATGGATTGTAACTGGACTGGACAGCAGCCTTGCAGTGGGCGGAGCCACCACCGAGAGGTGGTGAATACATATTGAGAACACAGCAGTGCACAATAAAAGAAAAACCAATCCTTAGAGGCTATCTAAAAACTAAGCGTTATTGTATTCATATTATATATGCCAAATAGCTAGTAGATGCTACTTCCTAAACACTCACAGATGAAGCAAAAGTATAAACCGTGACTACGAAGGCTAGATGCTGCTTTCAAAGCGGGGAAGGAAAGATACAGAACCGAAAAGGGACTAAAAGCAGAATTTAATTATTTCTTTTCAATTTATTAAGCAAGTGTCATAGTGCTACTTTAAATTAAGTGTAGAAGGCAATAATGGGAAGTTATATTCTTAAATTAAGTATGCATTTAATTTGTATTTATCTGTTTATGTTTGAGATAGAGTCTTCCCAGGTGGCCCCAGGTGGCCTTGGGCATGCTCATCCATGCTGCTCCTACCTCCCCATTACTGGGATTACAGACGTGGACTACTGTATTGCACGGTGTTATATTTAATAGAAGGGCACAGGAACGAAAGGTCAGAGAGAAGGCACAGTACCAACTGGGGAAGTGATATCGAAGTTACCAAAGCAAGAACTAGAAGACCACACCTATCACTTCAGAACAAATACAGTGTCTCAACCTAAGATCTGAGAAGTGGCCCTTGTCTCATTCCACAGGCACTGGCAAAATAAATGAGTAAAAGACATCACTTGGAAATTAAAATGCCTATCTGTGGCTTAAAATTTGGGGGGTTGCATGGAAAGTTTTAATTTTTCACACGCTAGGCTTGTAAGGAGTTTGGAGAACAGTCCTCATGGCAGCCTTCCGGTTCTGATTCCTTGGAACGCCATCTTTCCCCTGGGCCTCCATTGCTGTCCCTCAAGTTAACCTACTGGACTGCCCTAGGAGCCTTTCCATATCACAACCTGTATACTTACTCCCTAACTTGGTGATATTCCAAACTGGGAGGGGCATCGTGTCGAGAACTATGAGGTAAAACTGGTAGTATTTAAGCCTTAAGCCAGGACCGAGGATTCCCATAAAGCTGATGCATGCCCACCACTTCTGAAGGAGCCCCCCTGGAAATGTGAGTCAGCCGTCTAGCACATACCCTTTTGCTCAGCAGTCTTCAGGGACTCTGTGCTGCCCTGCAATAAACTCAATTCCCATGGCCTGAATGATTGTGTCCTTCAGAAATTCTCCTGCAGGCAGCCTAGCCACTAAAACATTGGTTCTCAACCTGTGGGGCTTGCATATCAGCTCTCCTGCATATCAGATATTTATATTACGATTCATAACAGTAGCAAAATTACAATTATGATGTAGCAACGTAGTGATTTTTATGGTTGGGGAGGTCACCACAACACGGGGGACTGTATTGATGGGTCCCAGCATTAGGAACGCCGAGAACCAAAGCGTTAATAGCATGGGTATTAAGGGGTAGGGCCTTTGGGAGGCTTTCGTGCCTGAGGGGTCCCCCAGGTGTAGGACTGCCATGAAAGAGGCTAAAGGAACCTGTTTGTCCCTGCCAACACAGGAGCGCACCAGAGGAAGCCAGCAGTCTACCATCTGGACAGTGGCTCTCACCAGAGCCTACGTGTGTGATCCCCTGATCTTGGACGCTACAACCTCCTGAACCATGCGTACAGAGTTCTGTATAACCACGCAGCTGAGGTATTTCGTTAGAGTAGTCAAAATAGACTAGACAGCCTTCAAGGCCCACTGATCACGTGACTATGGCCTACTCCTTAATTACAGCTTGCCACTCTCCCTTCTCCATCAGGCCTTTGAGACCCGACCTTGCTTGCATGCTTTTAATCTCTTGTTTCTTCAACTGGAAATCCTTAATCCCTCCCCCATGCCAAGTTCTTCTCGCCAGGCCCCACACCCAGGTTTCCATGTTACATTTTGGGGTGGACCCTTGAGCTTTCGAAGCTGCTGCGAGGGATCCAGGGTGCAGTTAGAGTGGAGAACCAGCTCTGTCTTAGCCCTCAACCCCCTAGAGACCAGACAGCAGCCTAAAGAGACCACCTCCCCTCTGTTCTTTAACTCAACGTCTTGGTTATCTCCTTTAGACATCAGAACAGGAAACATTGCTCATTTGTTACATTTGGGGTTGCCCACCTCCCAAGAGCAATGGCTCTCTCTGTGAGTGTGGTCTAGCAGTCTCTCGTGCAGAAGAGGGAGTTAGTCAGAAATGCGAAGTCTCAGGCCCCACTCTGGGCCTTTCTGAGGATTCTGAGGAGAACTGAAGTCTGAGAGCTAAGGCAGGGAGTGGAGGCTTTGGGAAGACAAGACCCCATCTGCGTTGTTCACACATTGTTTGCTGAGGAGCAGAGCCCAGATGTGGAGACAGGGCTCAGCAGGCCTTTGAGGGATGGATGAGCGCTAACACATCTTAAGCAGATTTCCTTTGTTAAAGCTCACGTGTAGACAGAAGGCTAAAGGCAAGAAATAAAACAAGCCAATGACCCCAAACACAGCCTTTACTTTACATCCCAAATCTATGCATAAAATATCTCTCTGCACATCATGAACATTTGAAAAACTTTGTGAATTATTAGAATCTGTTTTTTTTTCTAGTAAATTTTATAAATTGGGCATAGCCCAAACTATTTGACGATGTATCATCCTAATATTTTTATTTAGAACTGCAAAATTATCTGCTGTGTCTAAGGCCAGATATTTGAGAGGTTGAATCTATTGCTTTTGTCTTTTCCCTTTAAAAGTCCAGAATCATACTATGAGGGACAACATCAGAAAACTCTTAGACCAGCTCTGGAGCTTTGCCGAGCTCCTGGAGAGGGTTTGGGTCAAGTTCTTGATGAAGAAATGAGGAGGCTGAACCTGGATCCTAGTGCCCCTTGCTAGATGAGACATGAGCTCAGCGCTGTGAGTCTGTAGAACTAAGCCACATGGTACTCATTCCCACACTGCCACAAGTGCTTTTGGGCTTCATTTCTACAAATTTCTGCAGTTTCCTCACCAATTCATTGTTGGGCGAGCACAAGAAAAGGCAGATTTCCCAGTAACCACTTGGGTCATTAAATGGTCCCACATAGGGATGGTGTCCCGCCTGGATGTTCCTGCCTGAAGGAGGCTGGTGTTACCGGAGTAACACAGCAGAAGAGCTTGGGGAAGGAGATGGATGAGGATTAGAGGTGCCTAACCAGTTCATCTCTGCCTCTGAATTCTGGGGCAAAGAGAGAGAAAGTCAGGTACTATGTGTTATTGTTTAGAATGAAAATGCCTCCCAGAGCTTATAGACTTGAACATGCGGTTCTCACTGGTGGAGTGGTTCTGGGCAGTTGTGGTGCCTTTCGGAGGTAGGGCCTTGCTGGAGGAAGTGGGTTACTGGTGTGTGTGTGTGTGGGGGGTAGGTCTTATGGCATACACACTAACCCCAATTCCAGCCAGAGTGTTTTTGTTTCCTGATCTGCTGATCTGCTGAGCCACAGCCTCACACTCCCATTGCCAGGGACAAGAGCTGGTCCTACTGCCGTGCCTTCTCCACTATAGTGAACCACATTCCATTACACGATGGCCCAGAATAAGTTCTGCTTCCCTTAGGTTGTTTTGTAGCAGAGTGACAAGGGATACATCTAATACAGGCAGTCGATATCCCTAAAAGTTATTACAGGATTTCATAATGTATCTCTGGCTCACCCTTGTTAGCTGCTAATATCACTTTCTTCTTGGGCTCCTGGGATGTGTCTATATCTGCTTAAGAAAGTGTGTTGGGGGTTGGAAGAAAGGAGACCAACTTCCCCCCGTGTCTGGTATGTGTCTGGGCTGTGATGGCCGCTTTTTAACTCTGCTTTTCTATTCCCATCAGTCCAGGAGGAAAATCCCTACCAGCACTGGAGCCATTAGACGGAGAGACAAACCTGGAGTTTAAGAGACTGACAAAAAAGCATAGGAGTAGAAAGGAAAGTTAACGGATAAGGAGCATAAGTGCAGATGTTTGTTATTACACTATGCAATCTCTCAGGGTCTGCCCATTATAATGTTGTTGTAGTGTGCAAAAGATAATTCTGGCCAAAGCATAATTTTGATAATCTGCAAAGACATACACACACACACACACACACACACACACACACACACACACAAAGGTAGGCATGCATTTACAGTATTGCAGGGGGGTTACTTATATGTCTGTCACTGTCAAGAGGCAAACTTTAAATGTATCGATAAGAAAAGAACTGGTATTGGAAGTCTTAAATAACTGTGTGTGTGTGTGTGTGTGTGTGTTCCCCACTTGGTCATTTTCTGATAGTTTAGTCAATGAAAAATCATCAATGCTTATGATGAGCTTTTCTATATCACAGTAAGGAAAAGGAGGAATGAAACAGAAATAACTGAAATGTCCACTTGTACTGAGAGAGAGAGAGAGAGAGAGAGAGAGAGAGAGACAGAGAGAGACAGAGAGAGAGAGAGAAATAGAAATAAGAGGAAAACATACCAGAAATCTCCAATCATATGAAAATGATTTAGATAAATTACAGATACCACATAATTGTTTGAAATGTCCTGTCACTAAAAATGACATTATAACTTAGATATCAGCCAAGCTATTTTAAATTAAAATGCAGTGAGAAATGACTTTACACATTACAATAGCACAGGAAATTATACTTATAAAATATGTATTTAAACTGATGAAATCCGAGGAGAATATGCACAAATGTATAGATTGTTCCTTAGGATTATAGAATTCTTTATTGTTTCATTTATATAGATCTATGTCTCTAAGAAGCTCTTCAACTAATGTGTTTTACTTTTACAGTAAGAAAATGGCATTTCTGGAGAAATAGCTAGTCAGTTCAGTTTCTTTTCTTTTCCGAAATCGTCACACCGTTTCTCTCTAGAAACCCACCTGCAGCTGTAAACCACAATGCTCCCCTTTAGTTTGGAAGATGGCACCAGTAACAAAGTCAGGCCCTTTTCAAAGAATCCTGGACCCAATAGAGTCAGCATGGAGAGACTGCGGGGTGGGTGACACCTCAGACACAGTTTCTAGGAGGGCTGTGCACCTCTATTTCCTCAGTGCTGGGCACACCCCTCCCCTCTGACTCTGCAGCTCTCACCCCATCTCCCTTCCTGCTCACTCTCGCCCCGACTGCACTGACCTCTACCCTCTCTTCATCCTGCCTCAAACCCTTCGCTTTCCCCATGACAACAACTGTAGTCCACCAACTGTAGTCCAGCAACTGTGTCTGTATTGGGACAAGGGATGGCATATCCCCAGTCTTTGTTGGGTGTCTGGTGGTGCCCAGAGATGGTCTTGACATGAAAGAAAAATGACTCTCTCTTCCTGAGTCGGGGAGTACAGTCCCACACCGTTTGGAGAAAGTTAAATTGTTTTAGATAAATAATGGGAAATTGGTGGAGCAGAATGCCAGTGTTTTAGCTTAGCTGGGCTATAAATTAAGCTAGGGTTTGCGACACACCTGGGAACCCACTCACTGTTTTAATGCGCTCCAATAATGACTGCCGATTAACTTTGGGAACACAGCCTGTCCCTAAGGTTTGGACGACTCAAGCTTTGCTTTCTTTGCTTAATTAAAATAATAAAATGCATTTTCAAACACAGCAATTCCTTTTCCAACATCCCCTATGTCGTTGCCAAGTGGCACCCCTCAACAGCAAGGCTGCCTGAGACATGTCACTGGGATCTCGGTCTGAGACCCAAAGCACTCACCGGGGAGCCGTGGCTATGTTACTGCCCCGTTCAACCGTTTTCTTCGGTGTCAAAGACAAAGAATTCAACTCTTGGTTCTGAGTCAGATACCTTCCTCCCTTCTGACAGCTAGCCTCAGAAAAGGGAACTCCCAAAGCCTCGATCTCAAAGGGCATCATAGACACAGCAGCTTCCTCCACACAAGGACAAGAGTGGGCAAGGGACAAGTCTACAGGCAGTGAGAACCTGACCATAAGCCCCGTCTTCCCCAGTACAGAAGACTGGCATGCTTGCCAGGAGACCAGAGAGCCAGGAGATCGGTGACTTACCATGATTGCTGGGAAGAGCTGCTACGCCTTGGCACTCTGCGACCCTGCAAAGGCTGTGACGCCGGCAATGAGTGTGCAAGTTAGCTGTTAAGAGCATACTTCCTTTTCTGAGCAGTGTGGTCTAACCAGCCTTCACACGTTGATATAGAAGGCTCGATTTGCATTTTATCTCAGCCCAGGGATATTGTATGACTGGCCAGGTTTCTCTTTGTTATAGTTAACAACCCGAGAGAAAGGGGTAGGGGAAACTTTGAGGCTGAGAGATTAACACCAAATTTAAAAAGGGTCTGGATTCTGAATTCTCAGGGTTATTAACCTGTTTATACTTAACAGCCTCTATTATGGGATGCATGTGAATGTACCTGTTGATTATCTATCTTCCTCTATCTATCTATCTATCTATCTATCTATCTATCTATGTCTATCTAATATCTTATGTCTATCAATCATCCATCCATCTATATCTATCAATCTATTGTTTGTCCACATCTATTTATCCATCTATCTAGCCATCTACCCATCCATTTATGAAGGATCACAATAAAATGATAATAGTTTATTGACTTGACTGGAGGTATAACAAGTATTTCTTATTTTGTTCTATGCTGTTTTTCAGTTTTTCAACTTTGAATGCATACCAGTTCAGTAAAAAAAAAATAAGTATAAAATTAAAAAAGGATGAAAAGAACCTGAGCATTCACTCAACAACTTCAAATACATTAGTGCCCCTGCTGTGAAATTTAAGCGGCAGCACTATTCATAAAGCTTATCCCAGAACGTCATTCAGGTCACTCAGAAAGCGCAGTAAACGTTAAGCTAAGAGATGGGTTTCTTAATCGTGGAGCAATGCTTGTTAGTGCCGGCTGCTTTTGACACCCACATTGCTAAATAGATACATTCTGAACTAGCTATAGTTCAGGGGATTTTATCTTTTTCTCAGATCTCATCATTCCCAATCTGATGCATGATTTAGCTCCTTTATTTTGAGTGCAGAGTTTGCCATCAAAGTGAGTTCAAGGGCATGGGTAATTTTCTGTTCCACAGCCAAAGAAAGGCAGCTGAATCCTGAGCTCTGGGCCCCAGGCTTCTAGCTCTTCTGTTAGGTTCTAGGGTGTTTGATTATTAAACCCAAGGTCACTAAGTTTCTGTACAGGACACTGAGCTATCTTTAGTCACTACCATATCCATACAGAATAAACCTTAAACAACAAATATATTCTCTGTTATTTCTTCCTTTTTCTTCCCCCTTTCCCTTATGATTTATCGAAACAGTATCTCTGTGTAACAGACCTGACTTCCTGGAATTCTCTTGTAGACCAGGCTGGCCTTGAGCTCATAAAGATCTGCCTGACTCTGCCTTTGGAGTGCTAGGATTCAAGGCAAGCACCACCACGCCCAGTTCTGTTATTTCTTTCTTAATATGAAAGTATTTCTAAGAAACAGTTTGCGATTAAAAATGTAGATAGCCAAAAAAATTAATAAAGGGGCCGAATGGTGGGGGTGCACACCTTTAATTCTCAGCACTCAGGAGGCAGAGGCAGGCGGATCTCTGTGAGTTCTAGGCCAGCCTAGTCTACAGATTGAGTTCCAGGGCAGCCAGGGCTATACAGAGAAATTCTGTCTAGAAAACACCCTCAAAAAAAGAAAAATAAATAAAAATAAAAATAAATAAATGTAGATAGCATTATTGCTGGAGAAAAAGAGCAAGATATGGCTGGGGAACAAGGGTCAGGCTACAGAGCAGTCTGGTGATTGCCCGGACATTTTTAGGCATTATGAAGAGGAGTGGAGTTTAAGGTGTGGTTCTAATCTAGGGTGGTGGGCAGCAACTGGAAACTGCCTGGCTTTTGACATCCTATAAACAACCCATGAATACAGGAGGACACTCAGGGCAAAGCAGCAAGCTTTTAGCTATGACACATTTGGACACGAGGGCACTGGGGTGGAACTGTCCAGAAGTGTTCTGCTGGAACGGAGACTATCGCAGTACAGGTACTGGTTAGGGTTGAAACAATGACCTTTAGCGAGGCTGCACACCAGACTCACCTGGGGAACTTTTAAAACCTGCCAATGTGCAAACCCTTTCAGCCTCTCAACCAGGCTCTCTTGGGTTGAAGCCTAAACATCAGGATTTGTTTAAACCTCCCAGGTGAGTCCCAAGTGTTCGAAGGCATTTCGTTACATGCTACAGGATGTCTTATGCTTAGTATCGCCGTAGTCTTTATATCCAAAACTGAATAAAAATGACATGATAAATTTAGCAGTCGTTTGTTAAAACTGTAGCCAGTTAGACTAGCCTCTGGGTACGGAAACTTGCAGAATCGTCACAGTTATCTGAATCCCATTTGAACTTGTGCTTGTCTCTAAACGCAGGGTGAGGTTAATTTTTGTTACTGCTGAAGTTTTAAGGAAGCCCCTTCGGCTGAGACAGGGAAGGCGAAGGAGTTCTGTTTCCTAACTCTAAACACCCAACCGGTTCTTATTTTTAGTTTTGGAACTATAGAGGTTATGCGAAACATTCCACCTTGCAATGAGGGAAAATAAAACGATCATATTTCCTGTGAACTCAGCTAAGTCCATCAGGCTCTGATTAATGCAAGGAGACAGGACATCAAGGCCTTGGGTCATCTTCAAAAGGTAAAGCAAGCTGCATTTTCTCAGCCTGAGCTCTGAACCGATACCTGCTCCTGGCAGGAAGGAGTCGCCCAGGGAATGCAGAGTGCTGATAATTCTTCAGACAGTGTGGTCCGTGCTCTCTCTTCCCATTTGCATTGAAGGAAATATTTTTTTTTTTCTGCTCAGGCAAAGGAGAAAGGAGCATGCATGTCCCGTGGTCACCATGGTGACTTTATGGAAATGGTGAAGTCCAGAGACACGGATGTGTGAAAGGAACCAAGTGCACATAAAAGATAAAGTCAGTTTGCAGTAGATGAAGGAGAGAGCAAGGACTGAATTTAAGTTCCACTAGGGATCATGTTTTTAAACACTGCTAATGCTTTATCAGTTATGTCGTCAAAGGAGCGTGGTGGACATTGCATAGAAGGTCAGGGAGACATGATTTCTGATACCATTTCTTCTTTATAACCAGGAGGATTTTAACAGACAGCTATTCCATGTACACGACACTAACATGCCTGGATAGGAGATACAAGAGAGGAGAACACAGGGATGGTGATGTCACCTCCTCCTGGGAATTTCCTCAGGCACCCCCCCTGCCCCCGCACTTTCTTTGGAGTTTTTTGAATACACAAGAGATGATGCTTTTCAGTGTGTTTGTCTTTATGCTTCAATGGTGTCACGCGGGTTGGGTTAAATGGTACCTCCTCAGTGAGAATTATTTTTCACACTGCCCTCTACCCCTGACGCCTACATTACAAATTAGGTTTTTTTTTTTTTTAAAGACCTATTTGGGACTCCTGTGTTCTTTTTTGAATCTGATTAAAACAGATATGGCTTTGTATGCTGATACTGCACGCGTATGCCATCCCACAAAGCGCCCCATGGGCGTTGCTCGGCTGAAACAGAAGTTCATGCTGGGACCGTGGCACTGCAGCGCTCTGAGGACGCATCCAAATCAGATGCGGCTAGTGACCCAGTTTCCCACACCCAACCCACTGGCAAGACCAGTTAAAACCACCATTTTATAAGCGTCTGTCTTTTTGACTCACGTGCAGTTACACTGTGCCCGTTAAGGACAGCTCTGACTCAGGAAGTAGAGTCGCGGGAGTTCAAGGAAACTAAGGCTTCTGCTCGGCCAGATAGGGAACAGTCAGGAAGAGAGAAAGACAGCCGGTGTAGTTAAGGAAGGCAAGTGGGGAAGAGCGGGCACTTCTTAATCGGGCCTCCTTTTACTTTTTGTTTTCAAAGCATGGGTCCTTTTCTTTCTCTTTCTTCCTATTTTTTTTAGGAAAGCAGGTTGTGTTTCATAACATCAAGGAGCTGGAGACTGGAGAAATGGCAGAGCAGTTAGGAGCGACTATTGCTCTTTCAGAGGACTTGACTTGGTTTCCAGCACCTATGTAGGGTGGCCTACCTAGACGTATAGTTATCACCTATAACTAGGCCTACCAGGGGAATCTGGAGCCGTTGACCTCCACAGGCACTTAGATTTCTGTGTGCATACCAACATGTACACATGCATATTGATAATCGAAAATAATAAAAGCAACGCTGTTAAGGGGCTGGAGAGGTGGCACAGCTGTTAAGGGCAATTGTTGCTCTTGAAGAGTACCCCGGGTTTGATGCCCAGCTAGTTTACAACCATCGGTAACCCCAGTTCCAAGGGACCCAGTGCCCTTTTCTGGTCACAAACATGCATGATATACAGACATACACACAGGCAAAACACTCAAATGCATAAAATTAAAATAAAAGTCTAAAAAATGATTAAGAGCATCAAGTATCTGGAAGAAGGAATGTTAATTACATTCAGTGACTTTCAAATGTATTTACCCTTTGGTCAAAGGAGAGTTCTTAATATGTTTCAATAAGAAGTGAAAGTTATCTTTAAACTCTAGAAGGGCAAGGAACAGCTACCCTTCACAGGCAAACCTGGGTGACTATTTACTAAGCGGTAGCAGGACTATGGAAAAGGAACTCGGATCCTAAGGAGGCTTTCATCAAGCCAACTAATGTGGACAACGAGCAGACAAAGGACACACTTTGTGTGCAATTCCTGCATTCTGTGGTTTTGCTCTTTTGTTTCTAATTCATGACTTATCCTTTCTTCGGTATTTGGGGACTTGAATCTCTCTGAGTCTGCTGGTTGTGTCCTCCATTTCTTACTTCTTCTTTTAATTTTTATTTGTTTGTTTGTTTATTTTGGGATGGGTTTCTTCCTAGATTTGGAGCCTGTTCTGAAACTTGCTCTGTAGACCAGGCTGGCCTTGAACTCACAGAAACCCACCTGCCTCCGAGGGCTGGGATTAAAGGCCTGCACTGCCACTGCCCGGCTCATTTCCTACTTCTATAGCTCATGCTTATTCTTCTGAAGAACACATCTAAATGTAATCTCTTAATCGTAGGTTTGTGTCTTTTGGCATATACAACTTCAAGGGCTTGGATTCTGCCTTTGCCAACTTGGATAGTGGGCAGAAGAAAGGAAAAGCCCCGCACAGAGTGGATCTTGGCATTGTCCTTGATTGTCCACCTTTCTTTTCTTCTCCTCCTGCCGCTTCTTCCTTCCTAGGCTCTTTCCTTCGGAAGTTTCTTGTCCAGCAGAAAGAATCATTATGAGGAGTAGGCAAATAAGCAGCCGTGCCTTGTAATTTTACAGACAGAGAGAAAATAAGGGGCAAACTTTTAGTCTTATCTCAGTATTTGAAGATAGAAACAACTTCATTTCAAAATAGTGTAAATGTTACCAGAGGGCATATCTTGTCTCCTTTTAGTTACCAGAGCTCATATCTTGTTTCCTTTTAGAATGTTTTCACAAATTTGTTTAAAATAGTACATTTTAGAACAATCTTGATGTTTTTCTTTTTTCCATAAGCTTCCCTCCATCTTCTGTCATATCCTCACTCTTTGTAGCTTAGAGCCACTCTAAGTCTCCATTTGTGGGCTAGGGTCCACTAGACAGGAAGCCTCTCTACATATGGAATCATTCAACCTGCTATTGGCTTAACTTTCTGTCAATCTTCCCTGTGGTCAGAATGGGAATGCTTCTGTATTTAACTGTATGGTGCATTTTAGAAGGCAGCCGTGCTTGCCTCTTCATACCACCAGTACATTCTTTCTAAACATTTATTATTCTACACATAAGTGTTTTGCCTGCATGCATATCCATGTACTATATGTGGTCAGTGCCCACAGAGGGCAGAAAAGGGCATTGGAACTCCATACCTGGAGTTACAAATACTAGCAAGCTGCCATGTGGCGGCTAGGAATCCAACCCTGATCCTCCGGAAGAGAAGATGTAGTTCTTAGTTTCTGAGCCATGTTTCTACACCCAACACTAAGGCATTCTTTTTTTTTTTTTTTTTAATTTTTCGAGACAGGGTTTCTCCGTAGCTTTTGGTTCCTTTCCTGGAACTAGCTCTTGTAGACCAGGCTGGCCTCGAACTCACAGAGATCCGCCTGCCTCTGCCTCCCGAGTACTGGGATTAAAGGCGTGCACCACTACCGCCCAGCACACTAAGGCATTCTTATGGGGCATTTTGGAAGTCAGTGGTTTTACTTAATGTTATTAGGAGAAACTATAACGCCTATTTGAAAACAAATTTATTAAATCTGATTTTTCAAGCAATTTAATGCTATTCTAGCTGTCTTTTCTTTGATCCATTCTTGGGTTATTAACTTTAGCAATTTACCATAAGGTTTGAACAAAAGAATCATTAAGTCATTGAATGATACTAGAAAGATTTAATATACACTTGCTAAGGAGTGGTCTGGAGCCTGACATTATATCGGATAAAATAAACTAAACACCCAAATATCAGAACTAATAAAGTTATAAACACTTAGAAAAAACTGGGAAAAGGGTGGGAAAACTGATTTTTGGGTCTCATAATTTCTTGAATATGACCTCAGTTTCTCAGCCAACAAAAGAAGAAATACGTAAAATGAACTTTAATGGCATTAAAGGCATTAAATTTTAATGGCATCAAAGGACACCATAGAGAGATTAAAAATGGAACTCCAGAATGGAAGATCACATTTTTAAAGCAAATACTTGACAAGGGATTAGTATCCAGAATATATAAAGAACTCCTATAACTAAACAACACAGCAAACTACTTGATTCAAAATAGGCACAGAAATTGAATGTATTTATGCCCAATAATGTCTATTAAAAATACTCAATATCACTAATAGGAGAGTTCAAGTTAATGCCACTTTGTGATAATACTCCATGCTCATGAGGATTTCTATTATATAAAAAGAGCAGAAGGTTACAAATATTGGTTAGAAATTAAGAAATTGAAACAGGTCATTATTATTACTGAGACTGAAAAATGATACAACTGCTATGGAAAAACCAATGCATTCCTCAACAAACAGCATAGGTTGACAAAGATCCAGCAACACTTCTTCTAGGTATATCCCTGTGGAATTGTTTGTTTATTTAGGTTGTAGAGACAGGTCTCATGTATTTCAGGTTAGTCCCACACTGACTGCACAACTGAAGATGACCTTGAATTCTGATCCTCTTGCCTCTACCCCCCAACTCCTGGTTTTGCAGGTGTACACCGGCACACCTGGACTAACAGAGTACTGGGGATTGAACCCAGGGTCTCATTCATTCTGGGCAAGCACGTTACCAACTGAGCTACACCCAGCCCCTAAGAGTGAAGTTAAAAGAGACTCAATGAGATAATTGCACACTTATTGCTAGAAGACCATTATTCAACTGTGAAAGCAACTCAGGTGTCCATCATAAAGAAATGGAGAATTAATGTATATAATGTATATATGTCGTATTATCTCACCCCAAGATACAATTATGAGGCTTAATGCTGGGACGCAGGTCTATAGTCATAACACTTAGCAGGCAAAGGCCAGATGATCAGCATTCAAGGTAGCCACTGGCTCCAAGAGACTATCACCAAAGCAAAGCAAAACAAAACAAGTTATATGTTAACATACTCTATAATAGAGATGAACTTTGACATGTTATGCTAAGTGAAATAAGCCACACACAAAAGAACAACTGTTCTCTTGTCCCATCTATAAGTGGTGCCTAATGTAGGCAAATTCCTAGAACAGAGAACAGACGAGCTGGAACCAGAGCTGGCAGAATGGAGATTGGAGTCATTGCTTAATAGGCACAGGACTTTAGTTTGCGGTAGAAGGAAATTCAGGGGATGTTGTACATCACTGTAAATGTACTTAATGCTATTGAACCACACACTTACAAATACTTAAAATAGTTTTTTAAAAAACTTTTATTGCCAGATATCTAAAATTATTTTTTATTTTTGGATAGCACCTCTGAATGTAACCCAGGCTACCCTCATTTCTGATATCCTATAATCCTTCCTAAGGTTGCCACCATGCCCAGCCAAAATAGTAAGTTGAATATTACCAATATTTGACCACAATAATATAAAAAAAAAACAAGAACTACTTGCTATGAATGCTTATTTTCCCCAAATCAATAAAATGAGACCTAATCCTAAATGTGAAGGCAATAACAGGTAGGGACTCTGGGAACCATTGAGGTCATGGGAACAGAGCTTTTGTGAAATGGATTAAAATGTTCATAAACATGGGTTTATTTTCTCCTTCCACTGTCTAAGAACACCGTGGAATGATGCTCCCTGTGATCCACACATCATTCTTACCAGCCACGGGGTCTGCTGCTACCTTGATCTTGTCACACCAGCTTCTAACACAGGCAAGAAACACAGCTCTGTTGCTAGAAGCCACTGTTTAGTGTTTGTTGTTACAGAAGCCCACTGTAAGACAATCTTCAAAACAAAAGCAGGCCACCAATCTACTTTTTAGAGGCAAGTTACTAAGGTGATCTGCCATGGACTGTTTTTCTCAATTTTCAGATAGAATCTTCTTGTTTATCTAATGTCACACATGGTACGTTTTGACCAATAACCTTGCATGATGACAATAGTAATCACTACTATAGGCCACCTATTAGGTGCAAAGGTCTCTTAGGGACCTTGACCTCAACGAATTTGTACATCAATAATTCCATGAAGGACCTATTACTATCCCTGAACATATTTATTTAGGGCTTAAAGGTTTAATAACTTGTCCATTGTCAAGCTGCCACACTATTCTTTTCTTAGAACAATTTGCTGTTCTTAGCATAGTAATATTTACTTGGTATAAGATTAGGTTGAAAGGGACAGGGGTGGGGGAAGTGGAGAGGTAGATGTTAACTATCCTGGGAATTATGAGTGTGTAAAATAAAATCATTTCATCAAAATAAAATTTAACTGTATGTTGAGCCCACTGTTTTAGGTTTTCTCTCATAAGTAACTATTTAGGACAAACACTATCATTAAATGACAGACAATCGTGTAAGGCTGGGGTCAGGATAATTTTTCATACCCAGAATATTGATTTTCTTTTAACTGTCAGTGATAAGAAATGAATAAACAAACCAGACATTGGTTGTATATGCCTTTAATTCCAGCATTCCTGAAGCAGAGGCAGGTGGCTCTTTGTGAGTTCAAGATTAGCCTGGTCTAAGCTACACAAAGAAACCCATCTCGAAACAAACAAACAAATAAACAAACAAGAACAAACAGCCCAAATTTTGAGTACAATAAAAGGCAAAGTATTACCCAGCAAATCTCTGGCCATTCCTTAGCCCACCAAGCACCAAGAAACATGAACACCTATCTAATTAACTTGAGTCATTTTGATAATGGTTTCTTTCCTTAATTCCTTCCTTTCTTTTTTTTTCTTTCTTTCTTTCTTTCTTTCTTTCTTTTTTTTTTTTTTTGAGACAGGGTTTCTCTGTGTAGTCCTAGCTGTCCTGGAACTAGCTATGTAGATCAGGCTGGCCTCGAACTCACAGAGATCCCAATAACGTCCTCTTTCAATATTGGTTTAGTGTGAGAGTTTTTAATGTTAGTGTGGACTTCAGAGGGCAATTATCCTCATACATGTGTCTCCCAGAATGATGGTGTGCTCCTTCAGAGGGCATATGGGATGAGGCAGCCACACTGCATGCCCCTGCATGGACAAAGGTACACTGGTTTTTCCGAACAGACCAATGAGGGCATAGACTGCCTCTTGCCCAGCAGGTCGTTGTCACTCTTGCTGTCTAGTTGTCTCCCTCCATTAGACTTAGAGAATTTCTGCTGTGCACTGAGCACTATTGGGTTGTTTTTGATGTCTCAAGGGTGCACCCTGCTGGAAACATAGTTTGCCAGGCAGTTTACATTTGAAGTTAGAGTGCTGCCAATAAAGAACCTGGAAGTGAATTACTAGGTCTATAGATAGCTCTGGGGAGGAGAGGGAGCGGTGAGGGAAGGAGAGACGAGAGAGGAGAAAGAACGAGTTTGAGTATGAAAATGAGTCAATGGACTGAGACCATCCCCACAGTTACATTCCTCTCCCGACTATGATAAATGAATAAATTGAACCGAGGAGTCCTGACCAAGTTTTTATTGTTTTCCATTTGACATTTGAAAAGCTGTTAGGGGTTCTAACAGGGGACTGTGGCTATTCTTACCCTTGCATGAAGGCCACTGCTCCTTTATTTGGGGACGGTCATTTCTTTTCCTTTTTGACTGAGTTTCAGAGGGACTCACACGGAGTGCTGAGGGAGGAAGAGGACACTCGATGAGCCAGATCAGCCGAAGCAGGCCTGGCGATCAGTGGGGTGACAGATGGGGCAGCAGCGTCACCCTATTATCCTCTGACATTTGCGATTCAGAACCATTAAAAGGATTCTTAGTAGTTACTCCAGTAACTTCCCTTGATCCGAAGACTCCCAGTCAAAACCTCTCAACAGCAGATTAAGAACAGAGTCTAGAATTTATGTTTGTGTAGCCAACAAATTGCAAATCTTTTTAATTAACTCAGTGTTCAGGTACAGAATATGCAGAGTAGAGAAATTCTTGTGAACTCACCCGACACAATTTAAGTTCCAGGAAGTCTGGCACTTTGAATATTGTACCCATAATAAATTTAATAATATTATTCTGTATCACAATGCATCTCATAGCTAGTAACATTTTTGTTTGCTGTTAAAAGTCTTGATGCTTAGTTTAAACTTCCACCTTTGAAATTATTTGCCTATGAATAATTTATGTATTCAGTAATCACTGAGAATTTCTATGAACTGAAAAAATCTAAATTTATAGATGTGTGGAATATCTAATAGTAAGAGCAACAGTGGAATTGTCATGCTATATGATATTTGTATTTAATTATGTGGTAGCTAATTTTGATTTTACATTTTCCCTTTAGTATTTTGCCTCCCCACCGCATTTCTTTATTCTCTGACTATTTCTCTCTGTCTCCTCTTTTTCCATTCTCTCCTTCCCTCCATTACCTTCCCCCTCCTTTCCTTCAGACCCTTTTAAAACCAAGAGTTCTCAGGTCTAGGAGAACTTGCTTGGTTTATAAGATTGCTTTCTGTGTAAGCACAAGGACCTGTGTTTGGATCTTGGGGGCCTATGTAAAAAGTCTACACTTGGTGTGAGCATCTCTAGTCCCATAGCTCTTCTGGAGAGTTGGGAATCAGAGACAGAAGGATCCCCAGAAACATGAAAACCAGTTAGCTGGGTGTGTACAGTAGAAAAATATCAAAGCCAATCAGCAAAGTCACCCTGTCTTAAGGTGGAAGGCAGGGACCAGCACCGAGGTTGTTTCCTGCCCTCTACATGTGTGATGGTCCACATGTGTGCTCAGTCTTACTGTCCTGCTCTCCTTCCCTACTCTCTCTCTCTCTCTCTCTCTCTCTCTCTCTGTCTCTCTGTCTCTGTCTCTCTCTCTCTCTCTCTGTCTCTCTCTCTCTGTCTCTGTCTCTCTCTCTCTCTCTCTCTCTCTCTCTCTCTCTCTCTCTCTCTCTCTCTGTGTGATACACACACACACACACACTCCTCAGACTCTACTGCCGTTTCGTGGGAAGACTATAGCCAATTTTAATCAGCTCCTTCTCTGGGCAGCCTTACCCTACACAGCTCAGAAGCCTGACAACTCAAAACTAAACTGTATGAAATTGCTGGAGTTTGTTTTGTTTGCAAAACGGAGGCCATTTCACAAGGCTTAACCCGGCAGTTGTTGGTGTACATATCACAGCCTTCCCTCCCAGACACGCAGAGTTAAGTCGGACATCAAAGCCCAATAGGAGCGGAGTGCTGCGCCTGTGGTAGGCGTCCAGCATCTGCCAAATGAGCGCATGCACATATAAACGCACAGGCAAATGAAACAACTCCGTACATAAGAGCGAAATTACACGGTACAGATTCGGTAATGGGACTGGTGGAATATATTAATCATACAAAGCAGCTTGGCAATTACTTAAAGCCTTTTAGAACAACGTTCTGTTTTTAATTTAACTTTGCTTTATTAACAAGAGATTGGCATCGCCTGTGGGAAAAAGCAGTCCTGGCGTATCTCACTGCTGACTCTTCATTAAGGAACGAGAAATGGAAGCATTATAGGCGTTAAAGGAGGGGGGAGGCACTGTGGACCTAAAAGAGAGAAAACTTCAGGGGTTGGTAAGATTTCCATGAAGCAAGCAGATTTCCACTTGGCAGTGAGGTTTCGTTTCGGGGTGGGATATGAAATTGGAAAGTCTTGGTATATTTTCCCCCTTTTCCATGTGAACCTGGATTTGCTTTTTTTTTTTTTTTATTCCTATAGAAAACACAAAGATGTAAAACCTTCATGTTGAATCGGGCTTCAACTTTGGGACCATATCCCACGCATGTGTTCTCCCTACAGCTGTCTGTGTCACCACGAAGCACACTTGTCCAGGCACCAGGACGAAAACGATGCATCAGAGTCAAATATGAGGCTCATTTCCACAGTGGAAGGAGCTGTTTAGCTTGTGTTGGGAAGGTCAAGGAAATGGATGCTGGAATAGCTAAGGGAAAGTGTAGGGTGCACACAAGCAGAAAACCCATTCCTAGGGAAATTAGAAAGCATTCAGTGGAGATATTAATTGATTTGGTTTCCGGATTGCATGTCTCTATCATGCCTATAGATTAGCATAACCAGGAGACTAAAAGAAGAAATGAAGGAGAGAAGAAAGGAAACAATCAAAGTACAGAAGAATGTAAGGGAGAGGTAGGGAGAGGGAATCATACAATCAATTTGCTTATATATAATATATTATACAATATATTTTATATTATAGTATATATTGCTGTTTAAATAATATGTAGAGGTAGATGATGTTAAAATGGAATATGAGGGCTGATTTGTCAATCTGTACTACTTAGTAAGTACTGATATATTTAGACTATATGTAATATAGTATAGGAGTTCATGACAAAATAATTTAAGAGTTCATTTTTATATCATCTAACCATATGGTGAATACTATTGTCTTTAAAAATATCAAAATAAGTTCATCTCACCTTAAGTGAACTTTCGTTCACTGATTTCACAGGCGATCCCCTTATATGCGGGTGGGCAGGAGCACAGGCACTGTCCGTCCAGGAGAACCACTGTGCCTCCATTTTGACACGGATGGCATTTTTTCACATTGAACTCATTGATATAGTTTTCGATAGCTCTTTCCAAGTTTTGTCTCTTTATGTATGAATCTTTTATTTTCAAAGGAACCAGATTATATATAGGGGCGAGCTGTAAGAAAGAAAAGATTCAGTCTTGTGTCTTTTTCTACAAAGGAACTTGTAAAACACCATTCACTCAATCACTGACTCACAAATTCTTTGATTTTCTGGAAGCTTATTGAACGGTTATTGTTGCCAGATACAACGTTAGCTTTTGAGGTTACTTTAGTGATCAAAAGTAGTCACAATGCATGCTATCATGGAGGTAACATTTACAAATAAAGAGAGTGAGAAGGTCATCTCTATATCAAAACTGTCATCAAGTCAGTGGGAAGCCAGTGCTGGGAGATGTTATTTGCAATACCATTAAGATGAAAATGCCAACATCTACCAAGGCTTCACAACCGTCCACTAATATATTTTTGGTAAACAATAAAAATGGCCCCCATAGGTCCATACGGAGTGGCACCACTAGGAGGTGTGGCCTTGGTAGAGAAGGTGTTGTTGGAAGAAGTGTATCATAGGGAGAAGGAGACTGAGGACTCGGAAACTCAAGCCATTTCTCGTGTGGCTCAGTCTCTCTCTGCTGCCTGCAGATCCAGATGGAGGGCTCTCAGCTCCTTCTCCAGCACCATGTCTGCCTGCATGCTGCCATGCTTTCCACCGTGATTATTATTATAAAGGACTGACCCTCTGAATGGTAAGCCAGCCCCAGTTAATTTTTTTTTCTTTTTAAGAGTTGCTGTGGTCGTGACATCTAATCATAGAAATAAAACCCCAAGACAGTGCCCTTACTCATATTTCAAGTTGGTTCTATCCCTTTAGAAGAAAGAAACGTCTTCCCAACTCTGCCACAGTGGCATAATTGGGGTGAGCATGCAGCAGAGTTATTTTGGATTTTGGAAAAAAAAATTATCTTGTTTTGCCTTCAAAAGAAAGTCAAGGCCAGATAATCTAAGATATGGGACTGAAGGGACGCAGAGGAAACAGTTTGGATAATGCTATCAAAATAGTGTTCAAAGAGATAAAGATGAAGGCCACGCGGCAGTGACAGTTTCAAAGAGGCCTAAACCCTAGTGTCAGCACAGCCCCTGAAGGCATTCTGCTCAGCTTACCTTAGCTGAGTTTTGTCTTCTAGTAAGTACAAAAAGGTTTTGAGGTTTTTCTCCTATACTCACCAGCTCTCCTGTCATTGTAGACATATTTAAGAAGACAGTCTATCATGAAACTTGCTAAAATATCAAGTTTCATATTAATCACATTTAGATATCTTCCAGTCATCCAAAATAATTAGCAACGTCATCAAGGAAATGGACCAAATGTGGTTCCTTAATGGAATGAGAATTATTTTTTACCCCTATGGAAGAGAGATAGACACAGCATGCACTGTGCCATTATGGCTGTAGCCTACAGAACGCTAACATGTGGCCCTTTAAAATACGGGCGGTCGGTACCATCCAGTGCACGTCTGCTCAGAATACAACAGAACAAAGTGGCAGGTTTGTTCTCCATTTGTTGTTATCTCATGGCATTTGAGAAGCTCAGAACGTAGATTGCCCACGTCCTCAAAGGGAAGAGTGAGAGTCGGAAAAGGGGAAGTGGCAAAGAAACACTGAGACCAGAAAAGGTGAGGGGCAGAGGTGGCGCTAAGGAGCAAGATTCAAGTCAGAAGAACGCATCCATTTGCACCAGGTGAGCCACGAATTTGGCTACATCTGCTAGTCCTCTGAAATAACATACAAGGGGATTTATCAATCCCGTGCATATAAGAAAGTGCACCTGATTTCCAGGAGAACCAAAATGAGATTAAAGACTAATATTTCCCATGAGTTCCCATAAAGGGAACATTTATTACATAACATCCTTTCAGAAAATGAAGTGGGCTTACATAATCTTGTTTCTTATAATGTCAAAACAAAACCTTACAGGAAGCCAGTGTATTAAATTACAGCTACGCTCATCTAGATGCCTGTGCTTTGGCAGAGGTTGGAAGCGTTGTATCTCTCTGGTAATCTGGAATAGACATAGTTTCTCTCTGCTGACATGTTAAGGATTTGATTGAAACAGTGGCTATAAGGGAAAAATAAACAGTGTTCAGCGATCTGTGGAGACAAGATGTAGGCTATTTGCGGCAGTCTACAAGCAAGCTGGAAGTGAGATTAACATTTTTTCCTGAAGATTGAAGACTGTGACAGTAGTCAGCCTGTATTCTTTGTATGGAGGGAGGCCAAGAGCAAGACATTGGGATATTGAAAGCCACAGGCTCTATTTAGTACAGTACCACCATGGTCTTTTTTTTTTAAAATTTATTTATTTATTAAAGATTTCTGTCTCTTCCCCGCCACCGCCTCCCATTTCCCTCCCCCTCCCCCAATTAACTCCCCCCACCCCCAGCCCGAAAAGCAATCAGGGTTCCCTGCCCTGTGGGAAGTCCAAGGAACCCCCACCTCCATCCAGGTCTAGTAAGTTGAGCATCCAAACTGCCTAGGCTCCCACAAAGCCAGTGCGTGCAGTAGGATCAGAAACCCATTGCCATTGTTCTTGAGTTCTCAGTAGTCCTCATTGTCCGCTATGTTCAGAGAGTCCGGTTTTATCCCAGGCTTTTCCAGACCCAGGCCAGCTGGCCTTGGTGAGTTGGGATGTTCTACTGGGAACCCACCATGGTCTTTGTAGTATAAGATATACTACAATATATACTACCATCATAATTATCAATTGTTTTACTTAGTATAATGTGACTTTCTCATTCTTCCAAGATGAACCTCTTTTTTTCCAACCTAACTATGAAGATCGCTGCTTTAATTTGCAACAGATGATTAAATACAAACAATTTAATAGTTTAGGGTGGTAGGGAGAGAACCCATAAGTCTCTGAACAATCAAGTAAAAAGATAATTGTTTCAGCATCCCCAGAACTTGCCATGTTGTCTACAGACAATAGAATCCTTCTCCTCACCCAAAGGTGAACTAGTGATTGTAGATGACAGATTACCTGATGAAATTAGTAACCATTCTCCCAAAGGTCCATTTCTATAAGATTTATGAGAGCAAAACTCCTTAGAATATATTTCAAGGTCAAACTTGATAATTTTTTATTTTGCTTGTGTGTGCGTGTGTGTGTGTGTGTTTTGTGGTACCAGAGTGTTGAGCACAGGCCCTTGTCTAGGCTAGGTCAGGGCTCTACCCCTGAGATGTATCTGGAGATGCATTTTTGTTTTTGAGACAAGGTCTTATTAAGTTGCCTTAAACCTTAAACTTGCCACGCTCCTACATCATCACCCTAAATAGATAGGATCACAGGTAGGTGTTGCCACACTAGGCTACAAGGTTAAACTTAACTGTATCACACTTCTCTTTAGGGATTTAAACAGGCAGGGAAAGTCGATTTAAAAAAAAATAACCATTTCTCCCTTTCAAAATATTCTCTGTAAGAAGATACATTTACAAAGTGGTCCTTGGGACAGTGCAGCTGCCATTTCCTTGGACGGGACATTGATGTGGATGAACTAGGCTTTCAGTTTGTGAAGGACGAAACAGACAACTAGAGGGGGCAGAATCTTCCTGAGCTAATGATCTGAACAGTAAGCAGGATTCACCACATACTGAACCCAGAGCACCGTGCTGACTGGGCTGATGAAAGTCGTCGAATATTCTAGTGAACACAGTTGGGACTTTGTAGCAGAGACTTTATTCCCCAGATATAAAACGCCAGCTCTGAAGCATGCCTCACTGTTTACAACCTCCCAGAGACTAGTCTTGGATCCCTTTGTACAGGACAAACTGAGCTTAGTTTACAGGGCTGAGAGAACAAGGTAGCTTAGATGTCCTCTGCCTTCATCTTCCATTCTTCCCTTATTGAAAATCCTCTGTCGCAGATTTTATTTACTGAGTCCATAATAATGGATTTAAATAAAATTTATATTTAACAAATAGGCTTCCTTTGCTTTTTATTTTCTTATACAAGCCAGTTTTTTTTTTCATTTCTATTTTGTCTAATTTGGGGAAAAACACCTTTAATTTATAAGTTGCTGTTGTTGCTGTTCTGGGAGTTGAACCCAGGAATTAATATAAGCTAAGCAAGTGCTCTACCACTGAACTATATATATGATATCTGTCTTTGTCTTTCCTTCCTTCCTTCCTTCCTTCCTTCTTTTCTCCTCCTCTGCCTCCTTCCCTTCCCCCTTCTTTCTTTCCTCCTCCCTTTCCTCCACTTCCAGTTTCAATTTTGAGCCAGAGTTCCTCTAAGTTGCCCAGGCAGGCCTTGACCTTGAGATCTTCTTACCTTGGCCTCCCAGCAGCTAGAGTTACAGTCTGGGCTCCCACACTTTATATAAAGTTATGTATGCACATATGTTAAAGGCTTTATTTCTACAGCCAACATGCAGAACTGGTTGCAATTTTCAATTTCTGGGTTCTTCCTTCACATTAGAGAGATAGTTTGGGTAGCTCTAATGAACCCTTTAAAGACAATAAAATAAAGTGAGGAAGTAAAATTCTCTGAAAACTACTACTATAAAAAATGTCAGCCTTTCTAAAATGTAATAAAACTGACATTGTGAACAAAGATAAATTTAACTGGAGAAAAGAAACAATAAGGCACGCACAGAAAGTGGAAAGCTATAAAGGCAAGCAAAACTATTTTTCAATAGTGCCAGGAAAACAAGAAGTAGTGAATAACACATACATATTTTAGTAAATCAAAAGACGCAGCCGAATGGCCACGGTGTTTACATCTTTACAATTGGAAAATATTGCCTCCCCTTTAAGAGTAAGCAGGAGACTACAGACTCTCAGGGTTTCCTGGAGTGGACGTTATTATCACCGTTATGCAAGAGAGAGACAGATTCCCATCTATATCCCCAGCAGTTGGGAGACTAATGCAGAAGGATTGCTGAGAGTTCAAGCCTACGCCAGGCTACAGAGTTAGACCCAGGCTCATGGAACAGAACCAGACAAAACATCAAAACAAAAAAATCAGAAAATTCCAGCTACTCAAAAGGTTAAAGCAGAAGGATCATTAAAGCTCAGGAGTTAGGCCAGGTGCTGGAAGTACATGCCTTTAATCCCAGCACTTGGGAGGCTGAGGCAGGCAGATCTCTGTGAGGTCGAGACCAGCCTTGTTTACAGAGTGAGTTCCAGGATTGGCTCCATAGCTACTGAGACACTCTGTTTTGAAAAACAAAACAAAACAAAACAAAAAACAAAAATAAGTTCAGGAGTTACAGCCCATCTGGACAATGAGAAAGAGGATGGGAGGGCGTTAATTCTCCGATCACAAGAATTACTCATCTTGTTTTAATGTTTGACATATGAATATCCTTTCCACAATGACTCTGAGATGAGGGTCTCCTGCTGTGTGATACCCAGAGAAGACAAGGTGAGCCAAAGGCCAACAGAAGAGAACCATCCATTCTTAACGACTACTTTGGGCCAACCCGTACTATACACTCTATACGAACAATCTTAATAAGCCTTCAAAACCACATGGAGATCTGCAGAATTTAGTGTTGTAAAATCAGAAATGTCCCACACCTAGTGAGTGACAGGCAGTCCCAGGAGTTCCTCTTAGGTTGTCTGACATTACACTATTTCTTCTCTGCAATTCTTTTATCCAAGGAAATCATGTGCGGGCATTTGAATAGTGCCATCTCTGTCTTCTAAAGGCAGAAGCAGTCCTTACTTTTTGATTAATGAGTGCAGGAGCATCAATCAAGGACGAGGCCCAGTTGGCAACATCGCTTGCTTCGAGTATCTTGTCTCCTCTGTGAAGCTTTTCTTTCAGGAGAACTGCATGCTTCCCTGCTCCTCCTCTTATGTTTGCAATGACACCGTGTATGATGCTGTCACTGGTGAGATTTACTGGAACAAAACAAGGAAGACTTGAAGAAAGAGGCATTTGCATCTTGGTGGTCACTTCCCTTGACGAATGTGTATTATGTCTCTCTAGGACAGCTCAATGTGTCTGCTGAACTCCCGTGTATATGTGATGCACATAAATCTTATCTCCATAGTCTAAGAGGGGAATTTTTCTCAGCAGTCAATATATAGATTTCAACCATCTTCGTTTTGAAAAACAATGGTTGTACACTCGATCCAGGTAGATTGATAACTTATAGCTCATCATATAAATACAAGTATATATAGGGAAATTAATGTGACTTTGGATGTATTTTATATATTTGTACAAATGACGAATATATAAAATATACAAATATTTATATATTTGTATAAATATGAATGAAGATAAACTTTCAAACTTCATTCATATTTATTTATATTGTGTATAGTATGCTTTAAATTATCTTCTTATTATGGAAATATTAAACATATCTAAAAAGGACTGAGATAAAAGTAAACTTGTTCCCATCCCATATCCTATTCCACTTTCTCTGTTCCTCTCTAAACTGAACCACTTTAAAAATTTCTAAAACATTTAGAGTCATGGGGTTTTAAAGCTATCCCAAGATGCTTTTGCTTAGCCTTCGTCATTTGTACAAAGGAGAAATCTGGAAAGATGTGGTAGAAAGGCTAGTGTAAGGTCACGCAATTAACCTAATGTTGCAAGATGCCAACTCCAGTGCTTTGTCCCTTTGTTGGTCCCAATCACATCCACAAGTAGACAGACTTTAAACAATATCCAGATCTCCCTTCGATAGTTCCTTCACCACCAGTTGGCTCTTTAGAGGTGAATCAGAAATGTTTTGGGTTTCAAATAAAAAGTTTAATACAATTTTTAAATAAAAGTAATTTCAAGGATTTCTGATTAGATGTGATGTCTGCAGCCTGTTTTTATGTTTGCAAGGCACTGCGCTGGTTGAGGGCTAAGGAAAGGCTAACCAATCAAGCCAAGCGGATGTCGATCTGGGAAAGTGACTTAGGTCTTGTTCTTTGTAATGGACACAAGGTCCCACATTAGCCCATGCAAGGCCTTGTGAAAATTTAGGAGAAAAGGAAACTTGTCTTCAAGACACTTTGCTGCCAGTGACTGGTTTTCTGTCATTGCGAAAGATACACAGCCCGTGAGCATTGTGCCTCCCTTTCACAGTCCCGACTCGGACAGATATGTGTCTGGGGGCTACTTGTGCTCATAGTGATTAGGAAGGAGCTAAATAGTTCTTAAGGGATTCCAGGTTTTCTCCCGGAAGATGATAGAGTGCTGATTATGGGAGGCAATGCTCTTGGCTATTGGCTCTGCCTTTCCCAGTCTAACCAACCAGTCCATACTTACCTCTTAAACCACCTCCTCCTATTATTGTGCAACCATTTGTGTTAACAGTTGCTTTGGTGCTAGCTTCATCAAAGAAGGTATGTAGAGGGGTATTTAAGGATGCATCCACTTTAAACCCAAGACACTTCTTTACATCATTCACTTCAACACCTGCGTTAGAGATTCATATGCAAATTATTTGAAATGGTCTATCAACATCAGAAATGAATTCAAACTTTACTATTTTGTGACAAATATACCTATGTTTCTGGCCATTATTTACTCAATAGTAACATCATGTCTTTCCTCCAATGTCTTTTTATTGATATCTAGTAGCATCCTTTCACTTGGCTACCAACTTAGTAACAGAGGATGTATTAACTTTACCACCTGTTTGAAAAGGATTTAGGTCAATCAAGGTGGTTATAGGAAAGTCCTTTGGAATGCCCAAGGAAGAGAGCAATGTCCAACATGCATTGAATGGTAATTACATGCATGGCATTATTCTGAACATTCTATATGAGTTAAATAATTCAATCCTCACATTAACCTTTTGAGGGATCACTCAGTTTCAGTTGAGTCTACAGAATTACAGAACAATACCCAATTGTTTTGGACATATGATTTGAATATATATTTGAACTTCTTTTTAGCTCACAAATAACAATCTTGGAAGTTAACTCACTGTGGTTAGTATATGCCTACCCAAGCAGTTATAGCCATAAATTCTGTGAAGTCTGTAGTTTGTTATCTATTGTCTTTTTATATATGTAAAATATGTAAATATCATATAGAAAAATAACTCTATAATAAATAATATATAAAATAAATTAAATAGATAATAAAACAAATAGAAAACAAATAATAAATAAAAATAGAAAACAAAAAGATCTATCTATCTATCTATCTATCTATCTATCTATCTATCTTACACTTACATTATTGTATAGTGACTCCATGACCTGCAATTGTTATGATTTGTTAACACAGTCATTTTGAGTTTACTTTATTCTTTTTATTTTAATGAAACAGAGGCTTTCTGTGATACCCAAACTGGCCTCAAACTCCTAGTCCTTAGCAAGCCTCTTATGTTAGCCTCCTAAGTAGCTGGGATTACAGGCATATATTGCTGTACTGGACTGTTCTACTCTATTCTTGAGAGGATTAGATGAACCTTTAGGTCCAAGGCATCTCCCAACTATAGGGGATGCATGGATGAAGTACCATATTACCCTTTTCCCATAGTTTTTAGCATAACAGTCTTACTCAACATGGCCTCAACTAAACTACCCTCATAAGATTATAATGATCACCATAAAAGGCAAACTAACTTTTAAACCTTATTTTAACACATAATTGTACAATAGTAATGGTTCTTTCTTCCTCTCAAAGACAACATTTATAACAATTTGTTTCCACCGACACTGAAGACTATGTTAAAGACAGTCATCATACATAAATTGAGCAAGTCCAAGGATTAAGAGATAGGTTATATACATTGTTTCTTATACCTTCTTCCACATCTTAACTAAAGTTTCCTTGGAAGCTGTATTCCTATTGATAGCCATTCCATTATAGTATGATTTGGTGAATTTCTCAGTAATAGTGTTGGGTACTTTGGGAGCAAGTGAGCCTATTCAAAGTGGAAATCAATGAGCCACTTGATAGACAGTTAGATGTCAAAGGTCAGAGCAGAATCTCTCAAAGGAATGGATTATTAGATTATTTCATTCTAAGAGTTTGCTCAAAAGGGGCAATGAAAGTAGTAATATTCAATCAGAATCACATTTGTAACTAGAATTGTATTTCCAGGTATTACCTTGATCTTTCATGGAAGCTTTATCCAAGACATATATCAGTTCATAGAGTCCTCCCAGAGACCCAGAGCTACTGTAGTGAGTGCCATAGGTTTCCAAAAATCCAAAATACTCTCCTTTTTCATAGAAGGTTGGCAAAGCATTTAGGTCATCCAGGAAAATTTTGGTCAGCACAATATCCCGATTTCTCATCACAAATCTACCCACGTGAACCTTTCCTTTCACATGTAGGAATACCTTTCCCTTTGTTGAGAAAGCAGCAGAAAAAGAGAAATATGACGTTTATCACTGTCATTAAAACAAAATCGTAAAACCTAGAATACTCAAAGGGAATGATATTTTAGCAGTGACCTCTACAGCAGACCACATCAGAATGGATAGACATAAGCTGTTGTTGTTGATAACGTTTGGCAACTGAAGCTCTCAGATATGCTCAGTCAGACACTTTAACGACGTACCTGGTAGTTTCTCATAAAACGAAACACTCATCTGCCTTCCTAAACAATAATGCCACCTTTAAGTGCTTACCGAAGGATTTGTTCCAGGATTTCTCAGCAGCATTCAGCAGCATAGCTTCAAACAGGAAAAAGCTCAAACATCCATTGACAAAGAAGTTGCTGAGCATCTTAGTGTCGCATCCACACCAAGGGGTTTGGAGCCATCAGTCAAAAGAAACAAACTACTGACCCATTTCACAAGTAATCTCAAACACATGGTGATTGAAAGAAGTCCTTCACAAAGTAGTGCACACTGCACAATCCCCCTCACAGCCACAGACAAAACTAAGCGGCCATAGGAGACATCTGGTCAGTGACTGCTTCTCACTCAGTAGGGAACTGACTGTGAAGGACATGTTGGAATTTTCTTGGGGTGGTAGAACGTTCTACATCTTGTTTGAAGACCTAGGTTCTATGCTTGAAGGTGTGTGCTCTCTATATGTTGGAGTGGCTTCTGAGCCCTCAGTGGTGAGTGCCAGAACTCTATTGACAAGAATCTTACAGGAACTCACTTCATACATCACAAACCATAATGAGTTCTTCATCTTCTGACCCACATACTACTAATTCTCAGAGATGAGCAAAATGGAACAGGATTTCTTTCTCAGTACTGCCAAAACCAGAAGTGCATCTTGGGATTTGGAGTAAAATAGATGTGATAATTTTTGGCTCAACCGATTTCAAAGGTAGGTCTTAGATAATTACTATCTAAACTGGCTATTCTTTCTTTCGTCTTAAGACAACAAAAATGATTCTTCTGACCTTGTGAGCCCTACCAGTTGCTACCCATTTCCTAGCCCTCATTAGACACAGCATTGCATGAAAAACTTTTTTAAATAGACATTCTATTTCCAAGTCTTCTTTTCCTAGTTTCTCTGTAATCTATCTTTTTTCTTGGAGGGGAAGGAGTGTGCTGTAAATGACTCAGAGCCTGCTATGCAGACACCCTTCCTGAGCTAGATCCCCATTTCCTTAGATCTAATACAGCTGTTCTGCTGCTCTCACAAGAACAAAACCTTTCTGGCCAAAGTTTCTGATGACCTTCATCATCCTAAGGCCAGTGGTCACCCTCCTCTTTGTTGACTCATTAGCATATTTGGCACAGTTAATTGTTCTCTGTTCAGAAGAGTTTCGAGTCTGGTGCTGGAGAGTGGAGCTTCTCAAGCTAAAGAAGATGAACAGATTACCCCTGGGGTCTTGTTAACATGTAGTTCTGACTTAGCAAGTCTCGGTGGAATTGATGGGCTATCTTCCCATCGATATAGGTGCTGCTGGTCCAGAGACCACACGGAGCAACAAGGTCCAAGAACATCGTACTACGTGCTCTCTGGTTTTCTCTGTGGGTTTCTCCTTTTGCAGTTTTCTTTATATTAAAGTTTCCCAAATTTAACACTTATTCTTGCACTTATAAAATGTATGTTAATCGTGTGCTCATCCCACAAAGTCCTATGATTTTTAGGCATCATCTGGATATCAAAACGTTTTAAAATTCTATCTTGAACCCAGATCTCCTTCCCAAACTCCAGACTCCTAGCTCCCATTTATTACCTGGAACTTTCAACTGAGCACTTAACAGACTCTCACACTTCATCTAACTAGAACCTAACCCTGTCTTCCTTTTGCCTTGCTTTGCTTGAAAGGTTCTCCATCAGCAACCGCACCCTTCAATAGCTTAGACTCCAAGCATGAGAATCAGATTTGATGGAAACTATCCTTTCTGAAATGTAACCATGTCCCATCTGGATTCTTACGTAGGCTTTTAAACTTTATTTTTACACTTGTTCTTCACACACCCAACCTTTTCCCAACAGAGTACCCAGAGTGGCCATTTTTGATTTGACAATGAATGTCAAGAATTGAAACCAAATCCCTGTTACGGAGAGAAAATCTATCCTTTAGCGGTGATCACTGAGGTTCTGTGGGATTCAAATCCCTCCCAAATCCGTTCTCCTTCCAGCTCCATGTGACACAACCATGTCGTCAGACTCTTCCTGCCTCTGAGCCCCAACTTTAATAGCCCTTCTTCCAGATACTGTCTCGCTAATTCAGCTGTTTGGTGAGACTCCTTTACATATTTGCTCTCTCGTCATCTTCTCAACAGAAACTAATTGAATAACTGAGCACATATAAATATGGAGAGTGAGCGGTTATTGTTATGAATGCAGTTGAAGCATCTAAGCAGGTAATGATGATGTCAGAAAAGGAAGAGTAAGCCTCTGATCGGCATCACACCGATGCTGAAAACATTTTTATATTTATTCTGTCGGTGATGATGTGAACGTTGGAATCTGGCTTAAGTGTAAACACACACACACACACGCACACACACGCACACACACACGCACATATATTTAAAGTCTCAGCCTAAAAGTATGATTCCAAAATAGGCAGACTAATCTCATGTGCAACATGTACAAGAGCACAGCACCTTTGCTTTGGAGACAGGCTCTATAAAAAGCACATAGACAACATTCTGAGAGGCCATGTGGTAGAGAAGGAAAAATCCTCCAACTGAATTCTTCATTGTATGAACAGTCATGGCCATTTGTAAGCGGGATGCTCTGACACTTAGGTCTCAGTCAAACGGCACACTCTCCACCCTTAGAACACTTTCTGCCAGCTAATGCCCAGGGTCCGACTCACCGACTACTGCCCAGCATCTGAGAGTTCTTTGACCTCTGCAGTTTGCTGCCTGTTGCAGAAATCTCTGTGAAGATTTCCTAAGTTTTACTGTCATTTCCTATTACCTTACAAAGAGCTTGGTCAGTTTGAAATAAGTTCTAATCATAGTCTCTATATAAATTATCCCAGTTCTTACCGACTTTGAAAAATACTTTGATATTCGTTGAAACTTTTCCACCTTGGAATGGGTAAACTCAAAACCAATTGAATTGTCCTTCTTTTTCTCCGGCTTTGAAGAGTTTTTGTCCGAGAAAACTGAATCAACTCCTTCGACTTTCATAGGCACTTCAGTGATTTTAAACTTTAGAGCCAAATTTGCATTAACATTCAAGGTCGTGTCTCGTAAGAAGTCTCTGATTATATAAACCTCCTCTTCGTAATTCTCACTTATGAAATTTTTATCAGCCTTCGTCTAAAAGTGTATGATAATAATAAAGGAGCTGTTAAAAACAAATGGGAATCAGACAGCAATTCGAAAAACAGCAGAGCGAGGAAGCGACTTCTCTAGGTGAAGGGTGCTGGGGTTAAATTTCTGTGTTCGAATAGAGACAAAAATCAAGGCATAGTCCTCTGACATCTAATGGCACAGAATAAATGAACTGGAACATAAAACAATCACATTTAATTGTCTCCTGAACACCTTCTAGAAACCTCAGCAAGAAAAAGTAGCAATGCCTAAACTTCCATATCCAACATCTGGGGTTTTAATATAATCTGGGGTCCGAATGGCTTTAGCAGGCCTACCCCCCAAGTCGCACTGTCAGCAGCACATACAGCTCCTCTCCTAGGTTTAGGCCCTATCCATCCGACATCTGCAGCTTTCCATAGCCAGTGTCCTATGGTTCCAAAACTTCAAACGTCCTGGGGTCTCTTTTGCGAACAAGGTTTCCCCTTTATAGCTTCATCCACAGCCTACGAGGGCCTCCTTGCAGGGCACAGTGCCTAGCCTCAGTAGCTCCTCATGACTGCCCTCAATCTTGCATGTTTCATGTTTCAAAATCAGCATAATATGAATGATGTTTACCACACTGCCAAGTTTGGGGCCAGCCTCTTATGACCTAGTCTGGCTCCTCTTGGACCATATGTGTTCCCTTCTGAGTACTGACCCTGTGGAAACACTTCTGTTGCTCCAGGGGAAGCATGGGGCCTTCTCCACAAAGGCAGCACCAACCTGAGTACCAGGGTTCCTTGATGGATCCTCCGTGAAAAGAATTACTTGGTTAGTTTTAGATTCCATTTTACTCAGAGTTTCAGGTCACAGGTAGAATAAAGCCATATTTTTTTTTTTGGTTGAAATACCAGTGGTTCTGGGATGAAAGGGATAGTTACAGCTGGAGGGCTCTTTGTCATCCACGGTTAATCTCCTAAATCTTATGTGTTCACAGAGACCCAGGTTTAAACAGTACAATGCACCCACAAAACCTGACTCAGGCTAACAAAGCATTGATTTCAGCAACAAAGAGAGAGGCAAGGAGCAGCAGGTTGAAAAGGACCCGTGCTGTAAGTATAATCCGTTTTCACCTTCATTTCCATGGGCCTCAGATGTTCTCGCACTCCCTCTGAGTTATAAAAGAGGTCGCAGCGCATTGCCAGTCTATAACGTAATATCACTAATGAAGTTCTGAACTTTGGCTAAGTTTTTCACTAATTATGCTTTAAAAATAAGTAGTAACAAGGGTTCATTGAGTGTTTGCTATGTGCTAATAACCCTGGGAGGGATTTCCAAATTTATATCCCTGTATAGCAATGAGATGTGCAATATCATTTCTGTGTTGTTGGTTTTTGTTTTTTTTTTTGTTGTTGTTGTTTTTTCAAGACAGGGTTTCTCTGTGTAACAGCGCTGGCTATCCTGGAACTAGCTCTTGTAGACCAGGCTGGCCTCGAACTCACAGAGATCCGCCTGCCTCTGCCTCCCGAGTGCTTAAAGTGATTAAAGGCGAGCGTCACCACTACTTGGCTATTTCTGTTTTCTACATGAGGATGCTGAGTCATATGAGAAATACTTTACTAAAGACCTCATAGCTTCAGGCTAAGGTAGGGTTCCCACCCATGAAGGATGGGTTTTAAACCACAGCACATTTGAGATAAGATGCATCCAGTGAGGGGAGAGGGATAAGACCAAGATGTCATAACAGGTCAGCATTACTTTTTCAAATAGCAAATGGCAATAATTTATTGCCAATGAGTAACCCAAACAACCCAGTGGGTAATGGTGTTTGCTGCCAAGGCTAATGACTTGTGTTCCATCCCTGGGACCCACATGGTGGAAACAGACAATTGACCCCTGGAAGTTGTCCTCTGAATTCCATATGAAACCCACAGTTTTGCGTACACCACCACTCACAATAAATAAATACAATGTAACAAAAATTCATTCATCAGGCATCAGTCTGTGAGTAACCCCTCCGAACGTGCGGCTGATAACGGGCAATAAGAAAGTATACTTAACTCAGGCTTTGTACTGATACAGAACATGTGATGGATGATTTATTTTCCTGAGCATTTGAAACGGAGGAAAAGCTTTGTGCGTTAAAATAGAGATTTCCACTCACAAGAATTTATGCTTATTCATTATGATAAGACAAGCTTGGCAACTTGTTTTCCAAGCCCATAACAGGTTTGTCCAAGGTCACCACCAGCAGTCATAGTGCCAAGGAGGCATGGGGACTTAGCGAGGACTCAACTCATACACCTCTCTTCCCTGATTGGTACCAAATAAGAACTCAAGTCTACATTCCTGCCTGCTTTTTTATAAGCTTCATGGAAAAAACTCATTTGGAGGCACTAATCCCACCCACACTAATAAACAGTGATTTATAGATTTCATTTATTCCACATTGTGTGAACATAGATTAGTTTTGCAACAGAACGCTTAATGTGTTTGATTATGGCTTAGTGTTCCAAATATCCCAGGGGTGTAAGTAATGCACAGGGCAAAAACTACGCCTATCTCCCAAAGTGTAAAACATACTAAAATGTTGAGCCTTATGTCTTTCTAGAGCTGGGGCAAGGGGAACCAGTGTGGTTACTCTCCTGAGGTAGGCTGATGTTTAATCCAGGGTGTGACCCTTACCGTTCAAGGGTCAACCCTTACAAGTTTCACCTTTACACAGGCACTGCAGGGCTGGTCACAGAGGTTACATTAATTGTTGCTTAATCACCGTGGTCAAAATATGTGAGGGGAAACATATTTCCCCAAACATAAGAGGGGAAAGGCTGATTTTGTCTCATCATGTCTGAGATTGTGATGGGTATATTATGGCTACAGCTGGCACATAACAGTGAATAGTGCCCAGTAATGGGCACAGCTCTGACTGTAGCAGCAGAAGCCTCAGCAGGAAGCCTGTTCCTCCTGAGAAGGCAGAGGCAGAGACATTCAGACTGGAACGAGGGTTGGGGTAGATTTTCAAAGATCTCCCCTAGTGAGCACATCCTCCAGTCAGGCTCCAGGCCATAAAGGCTATCTAATTTCTCCAAACAGTAGCACCATCTGGACATCAAGTATCCAAACACATGAGCCCATGAAGGACATCTCATGGATTTCACTCTCAGGACCTACCACAGTAGCAAAGACTTCATAAAGTGAAGATGGGAGAATTGAAAACAAAAGAAGACAATATGCCAAACAACTTTCACCCATCATTAATGGTTTAAGGTGCCGTGTTTTCTATATTCCACTTAGAAAAGGACTTAAATTTTTTACTGTCATTTAATCACAATACCTTAGAGGCAGACACAGATAGATCTCTGTGAGTTTGAGGCCAGCCTGGTCTACATAGTGTGTGCTATTCTGGACAAGTCTATATAGTAAGAGTCCAACTCAAAAAAAAATCATTTACATTGTGTGTGTGTGTATGTGGTAGGCACTGTGTGCCATGGTGCTTGTGGAGAAGTCAGATAACGACTTGGGGGAATCTGTTTCCTTCTTCCACGATGTCGGCCCTGAGTATCAACCTCAGATATCCAGGCATGATGGCAAGTGTTTCTACCAGTTGAACCATCTTACAAGCTCAGAAAAGTACTTTCGGATAGACTGTTGACTCGTACTCACAAAATTTTGTTCTTAAATGAGGCAAACATGACACTATGGAGAAGGACCATGACCTCCAAATGTACCTCAGAACTGTGGGAATTTGGTGACTTTGTTTTAGCTTTACAGTAGCAAGAAATATGACAATTGGATCATCTGTGAACGAAGCGCCCATCTGGTCCAGATAGGAATCCTTAACCTCTACAGGCAAACAGAATGGTTTCATGCTGAAAATAGGTAGGGATTTATTTATGATGATGTTGCTTTTCAAACAATACCAGTTGTAATTTTTTTAAAAGTCTGTATGTCTTTTAGTCTGGTGGGAGTAACATCAGCAAAAAGAACTTTGCAGAAATGGAATGAAGAGGGCACAATGGGATTTCTTCACTGAAAGGACTAGTTCAAGGAACAGTTGACATGGAAGCAGTTTGATCATTTTGATCACACATAAAATCTGCTCTAATTTTGTTTTTAGTCATTTCAGAACTCTGGGTGCGTCTATAGAATATAGATATTCTACCAAATCTTTACCCTTGGGTGTATGTAGTCAGGCTAAATGAAAGGCTACTGTGTGTCTCTGAAGCCGTCTAAGATATACTCTTCTTTAAGTGAACCCATCGCTCACTTTAAATTCTTACTGTATTGAAATTTTCACCAAACCTACTATTAAATATTTCAAGGCACTTTTCCCCAACCAAAACAAAACAGTACGTTTTCCTTCATGGCGACTTACTTCATAGGCCAGAAAAGCAACGTTCCATGGTTTGCGATAGTATGTCAAAGTGTTTCCATCCCGTACCCGGTCACAGAGTCCGTTGTAGAACTCATTGTCAAACGGTGTGTTCAGGGGATCCATACCTAAGATATTGATCCTGAGAAGAAGAAGAATGGGGTCATATGGGGTGAATATCGTTGTTAATGCAAGGCAGCCTTCTGCAGCGGGGAGAGCGGGACAGCTTCGATACATGCCGTTGTCAACCAACATGCATGCCGTTTAATCAGGAACAGGGGTCGGGGCCGTTCACTTTAGCGCAGTGTCTTGGCAGAACGCATGCCTTAGGGGGGGCTTGTAAACTCTTTGGCACATAGGGCACTGTTAGAGCACAGGAAAGAAAGGCAGTAAAGTAGGCCGCATGGGACTCTCTGGCTCCTGGAGTCTTAGCTCTAAGGCTGCACCTCTTACCTCACATTCCTGAGCAAACTAAATGCCAAATGCTATAGCACCAACGATTTAAATTATTTGAGAGCAGAACATCCCAGGGGGGCAGTATAATATATACATGTAATCTTTCATCTGTGGATCAACATTGGGGCTCTTTCTCTTTCTCCCAATTCTCTTTCAACTTAAACCTTCCTCCAGCTGTCTCCCTGCTTGTCAAGAATTCCACCTCTTCCCCAGGAATATATTATTCCTGTTAGACTTTCCAAGAAGAACATTAAAAAAAAAATTCGGCACCCAAGTAAGGTATTCTCAAAAGTTCTATACACCACCCACTCAGAAAAAAATATTTTTATTTGGCAAGCTTTAATTCACAGACAGAAATATCTTTTATCTGTTTTTAACTTTAAACAAAAGTTTTTAACAAACTTTTAACAAAAGTTAAGTCTGATTTCTAGGCTTAAAGACAGCATCGGCACAAGAAACTGTTAGCTCTTTGTCAAGTTCACCTTTGCCAGTTTGAGGAGCACAGGCATTGCTCTGTGGGCAGTACGTACAATCGATGGCTCTGAGCCCGGGATGCCAAGGTGGAAATTTCTTCCACACACCTATAACTCCCCAAACAAAACTTTATCCATTGTTCTAGAGCACATACCTAACTCCAATTAGCGGGATTATAAATGTGTATATTGCTTTAAAGAGCAGTTTGTCAGAGAGGAGAGGACTTACCATGAGCCCATTGCTGATTAAAAAAAAAAAAAAACAAAAGAATAAAACCAAGAATATGACCAACAGTTGGGTTAAAACAACTTCAAAATTATGGCACGTTTTAACTTAATACGAAGCTACCAAGAAAGCCACATTGGGGCTCTGTAATGGAAGAACAAATGGGGAACTTATTTGTAAAGGTTGAGCTACAGATGAAATTAACTCACTGCCTAATCTGTTCAAAAGACCTTTCCCCGCAAATGCTAAGGCTCTGATGTTCCAATACAGAGCCGAAAGTAAGAGTGGCGGGCTCAAATAAGTCCCAGGAACAAATGCCCAGACATTGTAACTGCTTAACTTTCTTTAACATTTTATGACTTGTTTTGTTCTGTTGCCTCACCCATCCCTGCATCTACAGTCCTCCCCCCCCCCCCCACAGGGCATCCTGTGAGGCTCTATGGTCAACCACCTCACAAGTTGTTTCAGCCTGTGGCATGTTGTGGTGGGAAGCCTCTGGACATAAAGAGGCCTCGTGTGTTTCTCTTTGCTTTCCTTCATTTGTGCAGTCACCTTGAGAAGGGCTTCTGATAGCGGCGGCTGCTCCTCTTTAGCTCTGCTGCCCCTGCAGCGCCAGCATTTCACCAAACCACCCTGGAAAGCAGTGCCACCCTAGCTAGCCGTTACAGCTCAAAAGCAGTGATGCCTGTCAAGCCCAGTCTTGCGAGGAATCGCTTCTTGACTTCATTTCACTGAGGGTTGGATGCAATTCATCCACCTTGAAGTCATGCGGCAGTGGAAAGAACAGATAATGTCTTTGTTTCTGAACAGAAGTTCAGCTACATGTTAAGGGACAGTGAACCTTGTCTCGCTATGCACCTTCATTAAATAGACTCCTTCAGTGAATGGTGGAACTCCCTTTCCTGTCTAATGAGTAACCTCTGGAAGACTAATTACCACATCTATGTGCTTATAATAAACAGAAGGCAAAATGAAGACAGTTAAAACACAATTGGCTCCCACGAAGTTTCCTTGGAAGTAGGGAGGATCAGAATATAATTATCTATTTAAAAAATTAGTTTGGAAAGAATATATTGTGTCAAACAAGTAATATAAATAAATGCAGTATATGGTTTGTGTTGCACAAGGACGTGATCATCATGGGGAGATCATAAAAGGAGTTGAAAAATAGAAGGCTTGGTTTGGGCTTTGGTGAGTGTGTAAACTGGGAGGTGCTGGAAGCTCAGGAGGAATGGCAAGATCCCACATGTGGCACGCTTCGGGAAGATTGGTCTTACCTGTGTACCTTCTAAAGGCATTTGGCTATGCCTTTGTAAACACTTTAGTGAGGCACCAAATATTTTTCATCTTAAGCCTAAATAGTTGCAAAAGGTATAACTTCCCATCAGGCTATGGATACTTAATAAAAACATAATTACTGTTTTATATGGAAAAATAAATCTAATATAGATTAATGACATAGTGAAGGTGCATATGGTTCTCCCACAGAATTTTGACTTAATATAAGATCCAATATAATTTATATTGAATAATCTTATTGATCACCTTTTCATGATTTGTTGTATCAAAATATATTCATTGAATGTTTTAAGTATTACATGTTCCTTGACCATAAAGTTTAAGTATTGAAGCTCATTGTAAGTGGTATATATAAGCATGACATTTTTTTTAAGTCATTACAAAACCAAGTAAAAATTGTATTGGAAAGCAATACAATCCCAGTGCAATGGATTGGACTTCTTTTCAAATAGATAAATTTCTATATCTGTGGATAAATGCTGCTTTGTGCTCCTAAGATACAGGGCTCATCACCAGTAATCCTTCACTTTCACTTCCCAGTTTATCGATATAAATGAGGAAAAATCACTCACATGAATAAGTAGGTAAAAGTAGAAGATATTTTGTTATAGTTGTAATGATCTGTCCTATCCCTTTAAGAGACAAGCCATGCCCACTCCCTCCCCTGTCCACTGAGGCAGGCAGATATTCCTTACTGCTTGTAGCCTGAGTCTCTTCTTTTCTTGAAGAGGCAGCTTCTGTCTCTCCCTTCTCTCTCTCTCTCTCTCTCTCTCTCTCTCTCTCTCTCTCTTTCTCTCTCTCTCTCTCTTCTCCTTCTCCCCCTTCCCTTCTATAACCCACTAAATAAATATCCAACCTCACTCTGCATGGTATACCTATCCATGTCTCTGTCTTTTGCCTGCCACATGACTCTCTGCCTGGGGCCAGTCACCTTTGGAGACGAGCGGTATGGTCTTGTGGCACACCCATCTGTCTGTCTCTCCTCATGGGACTTGCTGCCCCTCATGGCTCACTGCAGCCACTTGGGGAACTGCACCGTCCCTGCCTGGGACTGGCTGCTCTCAGGACCCCCTGCCCCTGCCTGCTGCTACGTGGCCACTGCTACTGCTCTGGGACCTGCAGCATTTCTGTTGCTGCAGCCACTGGGGAGCCACAGCATTTTACCTAATTCATTACAATAGTAACACCATTCAATTCTTTGGTTTTACATACTAAAAAGATTGCACACCTAATAGCCTTTTGTAAAAAAATTATTTTACAGTCCATTTGCTGATTATTGATTAAAATTTTTAAAAACTGGAGACCATTTTATTTCAAAGGCATTAGAATCTAGTTGAGCCCTAAGACCTGGAATTAGATCTTGAGTTTTCTACCATGTAGTATTAGTGAGGTGGATGAGAGGGCTTTGGCTTGTGGAAGGCAGATGATAGGTGTGAAAAAAACTGCTAGAGTTTTGACGGCACGCATCACAGCTGGTAGGGTGTTTGCCTCACACGCACGAAGTCCTAGGCTCAGTCCCCAGCACCACGCACACCTTGATGTGGTGGCACAGACCTGCAGTTCTCCGTTACATAGTAAGTTCCTGTCTTGAGATTCAAGAAAGGAAGAAGCAGCTGTGTCATCGTACTAATCAATTTCATGAAAAACAAGTACATATGGAGGTTGAGTCTTGTTGTTAGACCAGTTCCATAATTTTAATAGTTGAGGAAACTGTTACCTTGCAGCTTACTTGCCACTCTCCTGGAAGGGTCCTGGATGCCCTTTGCTATGCATAGCCTAGTTTAAAGGGTATTGTTTCACAGAACAGCCCATTGACCAGCTGGCTGGACCTATCTGGAAAGTTATGGAAGCCAATGAAGTCTAAAGCACCACTAAGGGAGAAATGTTTCAAAAACCTTTGACTTGACTCCACTCCTACAGAGACAGCCAGTCTGCTCTAAAATGAGCCAATATTTTTCTGCCAAGGAACATGAAAAGTGCTCATAAGTAGAAAAGTCGTCACCTGGGAAATGTTAAGAAAAGCGTGTTCTTTGGCAGTGTTTCGGGATGCCTGCTTCCACAGCTGCCCCAGAAGCACAGGCAGCTCTAATTCACTAGGTGAGCTGACAGGAAAGCTCCCTTCACAGAGGTGGAGCTCCGCTTAGATCACAAAGAAGTCATTCCTTACATATTGTACATCATTTACAGCTGGCTTTGATTTGCGCCTTTTCAATGAATGCAAGATGGGCTGGAGGCCTTCCCGGAACATTTGTGGAGGATCTCAGATGCCTACAGGACAGAAGTCTGAAGCGTTTGTAATACAATGGAATTCTGCCAGAGTAGCGACTTAGATGAGAGAGTCCTTCAAGTGGATAAAGATGAATTCATGACGTCAAGTTCCCGTGGCTTGCCCACATAGAGTCTGGGTAAGAAAGCAGTAGACTGGGTCTATTGTGGTTTCCCCGACTGAAGTGTGGAGAAGCAGTTCCTAACCATACTGCTCCGACTGGCTTTTCCATCCCTGTGGTTGTCTCCTTGACAAGCTCAGGTATTTGAACACTTGATCTCTACTGGGTGATGCTACTTGGGAAGGTTTAGGAGGTGTGGCCTTTCTGGAGGAAATACGGCACTGTGGTCAGGCTTTGAGGGTATATAGCTTTATACTATTTCTAGTTCCCTCCCTGTTTCTCTTGGCTTCCTGCTCCTCCCACCATGCCTGCCTGATGCTGTGTCCTTGGGTCACAACAGGCTCCTCTGTGTCTGAAACTGTAAACCCAAATAAAACTCTTCCTCCTGCAAGTTACCTTGGTCTTGGTATTTTATCATCACAACAGAAACATGACTGATACAACCTCCATGACCTTTATTTCACATATAGTTCAAAGCTCTGTGAGAATAATGAAGGATTTTTATAAGTATCCAAATGTCCTAGAATTGAGGTTTATAATCATATAACAAAACATCTTAAAGCTTCTAGATATAAATGATTGATTTGCTAATCAATGTATTCTAATATATATAAACATATATCATATAATATTTAATATACACATACACTGTGTTATATAATATGTAATATATTTATATGTAGAGAGAGAGAGCCTGCCTGTGCAGTCAAAGCTGTTCTTGAATGATTTTCCTCTCTTTGCCTCCCAAGTGTTAGAATTATAGACATTATAATAAATAGCTGCTTAAGACATTTTGTTTTTCATTACATTTATTTGTTTAGCAGGTGGGGGGGGGGATGCAGGTGTCATGGGGCAAGTGTGGAAGTCAGAGAACCACCTCGAGAAATTGAGTCTCAGGGATCAAACTTAGAATGTCAGACTCAGTGGCAAGTGAGCCATCTCATTGACCCACGGACTATTCATTTTGCAAGTTTAGTTTTGTTTCCAGACAAGGCGTTGACTTTGGGTCTTTAAAGCGGTATGGAGAAGGGCTTGGGTAAATATGGTGTAAAGGAGAAGGGTGAAGTGGTGTGGTGGAGAAAATATGGTTTTATGTGACACAGAGAAACTTGGGTTTAGTTCACTGAAACACTCACCAAAGGGCTTAAATTATTTCACTTAGTTCTTATTTACAAAATGAATATGGTAGCATCCCTGACAAAGTCACGGGGTCATTATGACAATCTGTACGATGGAATATATAAAGGGATTCTGAAAAATTCAAGGTATTATGCAAAGGACAGTAGTAGTTTTAGAAAGACTAAATTGGGTCTTTGCTCCTAATAGTAGGGAATTCAATAAAACCTGACGATGGACTGATTCTGTCAGGACCCACCTCATTTTCCATGTCTGCAGCTAATATTTCCCATAGCTGGGCCCCCTGCTCAGCCATGCTCATGCTCCCCAACACCACTCCTGACTGAAATAAAGTGTGAGGCCCTAAGACTTCTTTGCCAATTCTCTAGGATGCCTCCTTAGGAAACTTGCCGGCAAATGCTATGTTAATTTTTTTCTTTTCCCTGAACAAAGGAAACCAATAGATTATGAATGATTGTTTTTTTTTCAGTTAAGTAGGCCAACATTTCTGTATTTTTTTCCCGTAAGACAAACTATAAATCTGCACTGAGTGAGAATAAATAACATATGTGATTGCTGTTTCAAGTTCTTTCATTGAGATTAGAGATAAAACTTCTTTCCCCTGAGGAAAGATGCAGAAGAGGTTTAGGATAATTTGAATCCATAGCAATCTGGTTAGAAGGGTTTTGGACAACCCTATACTGTTAACTACCATTTACTGAGATTCTTGGCCTAAGACAGTCCGTTTGAATCACAAACACAGCTTTTAAGCTAAGGGCCAAAGGCACTGTGGGTAATATTTGAAAGCCATTTGAGTAAGATTTTATGAAGTGAATAAATGCTGTGTGAAACATTTATCTCATGCGTGACTCTTGGTATCCTAGAATTTTGTACTTATGTTCACTAAATGGATGTTTCCTCTGACCTCAGAGAAAAGGCATCTTTACTTCCAGCCATATCCAGTATGAAGGAATTAGTCCTCAGGGTAGGGCCTTCTGTCTCAGTTCCACTGACAAAGCAGGCTGTGGGTAGCAGGATGCTCAGCGTGACCACTGCTCACCTCTAACGGTGTCCGTAGCACCCGCCAGTGCTGTCCTCTGCAGTACTGACGATTCAAATGCTCTTCAGACATTCCTAAATGTCTCCCGTAGGGGAGTCACCAAATCCAAGAAAGTCTGTCACTCTAGTTCCTCTGTCAGCATTGTTCTTCCCATCTCTGCCATCTTTTTTCTTCTCTCCAATTCTGGATTTCTGTCCCTGAGTTTCATCCTAGGGACCTAGTTTCTATCTTATTGGATATTAACCAGGGTTTCAGAAGGTACCTATGAATGGGGCATTTACTTGTTTAACAATTCACCTGTTTATCTACCCACCAAGTATTTATTGAGTATCTATTTTGAGTGAAGAATGAAATCATCCGGATAAAGAAACCCATCCCATGATAGATGGTGAATAGAATCATGTACTCCTGTTAGTGCACAGCAAGAAGTGAGAACAACGGCATCTCTGTTAGGGACAAAATGGTCCAGCTCAAGACAGTTATGCAAACAATGTCCCTGGATTGCCTTGCAACTGGAATGGGATCTATCGGGACCTCAGATCTGTCATCCTCTTCCGATGCCTGGAGCACAGATGTCTGCAGAATTCTCTCCTCTCTATATAGTCCTGAGTTCGAAACTCCTAGACTTCCTTTAGCACTCACAGCCCAGGGCCCCTACATTTTGTGTGGAAAATGCATCACCTATCAACTCTCTACAGTGGGACCCCAAACCCTATTACCCTCTGGCATCATCACCTAGTCTTTTGATATCGTTTCTTCCAGCCCAACTCCAGAATGCTTGAACCTTTTCAGAATTTATAATTAGTTATCAGTTCAAGAAACATTACAATGAAAGGTAACCATGTTGGGAACTCAGACGTTTTAATGCACCTGCCATACCTGCTATGGATCATTTAATTCGAAATGTGGTCATGTCAGTCTTCCTGTGGTCTTCCTGACATTTGTACACGAGATGCTCTGTCTCTTACTGACTGAGAGTGAAACTCATTTGACAGACTCCTACTGAAGCTGGGTGATATCCCTACATACCAGCTAAATACTCTGGGGTCCTCAAATGAATACAGACCAAGGTTTGCATCAACGGTGCCATTTGTAAAAGTCCTTCTGTATAGCCTTTGTTGTGAAAGAGTTAGAGGCCATTTCCAGTCATTTCTCACCTGGACAGGTTCAACAGAAGTACATGAAATACAAACCCATAGCCTGCTGTTCGTCCCAGTTCAGATTCTTCTACCACTCGGTCACGGCAAGGGGGGCGTGGATCTCTGTCACAGTCATCCTCATCTGAATAATCTCCACAGTCATTGTCACCGTTACACAGAAGTCGCCTCTTTATGCACCTGCCTGTAGTCAAAATCAGGACTCTTACGTCATGTGTGTAATGCTAAATGTTTTCATTTGCTGAAGTCACTAGGGGCACTTTGACATTGGAAGTGAATGATGGATACAGTTGAACTCTTTCTATAGACTACATAGCTAGCCTTTATTGGGAGCCATTAGACATGGAAATGTCTACTTATGAAAATGTGTTTATTTTTCTTTGCTCACTAGTGCACACAGAAGCCCGCAGGGAACCACTGGACTCTCAGATCACCTGTTCCACACTGGAAATCATTCCCACAGTTGATCTGTTCCTCCGGACACTCCTCAGTGGGTTCACAGGGTAGCCGATCACCCAAAGCATCAACACAGCTCTTCCCCTTAAACTGTCCAAAGGCTACAATGCTTCTTGAACGAAACTGCAAACAATCAAACAAAAGAACAGCTAAAAATATTCTATTTCCTAACGCGAAGGTGGATTGTGATTTAAGGTCTTCATTCTCAACCCTTCCAATGCTGCGGTCCTTTGATACAGTTCATCCTCTTGTGGTGACCCCCCATTATAAAATTACTTCCGTTGCTACCTCCTAACTGTAATTTTGCTACTCTTCTGAATCATAATGTAAATATCTGTCTTTTCAGATGGTCTTAGTCAACTCTCCTGTGAAAGAGTCATTCAGCCCCCAAAGGGGTCGAGACCCACAGGTTGGGCACTGCTGGAATAAAGCAACATCTCCATCACTGTAGACCCCACACCTAATAGGTTCATGATTATAAGAGAGAAGCGAAAGAAACCACCACTGCTATCACTTAACAAGAGTACTTGGCCTTTTAGGTTATGGAGTCTCTTAAACACATGAAATACCATAAACACTTACCCAGTCTGCTGTTCACCAGGCAGGTCTCCTGGTCAGATCAGCCACATTCATTTCAATGATTACCTCTTTCTGGGTTGGGATTTGTTCCTGGGGGTCCCTGCTTCCTATCCATTTCCCCGAAGATGCCAGCTTTCATCTGAAGAACTTGGATGGATGGATGCAAATACTTACCTTTTGTTTGAGGCAAGGATCACACAGTGACCATTCACTCCAGGGGCTCATTCTGCAGTCTATCGGTGACAGAGAGTCTTCTCTGTGTGTCGACTCTTCCCTATGATGAAGATTAAAAGGTATTAATTTAAAATGCCATTCTGTACACCTCTTTCCCAGGAGCCTTGTGAAACCAAATTCATATATTTACTACTTTTTCCTTTCTAAGTCATAGTGTTTATTCAACACACACACACATGCACACATTCTCTATCAAACATGTATGAGTATGTATGTGTGTGTATATACATGTTTTGCATGTGTCTGTGTGTATGTGCATATGCACATGTGTGTGCATGTAGTTAAGGCAAGAGCTCTTCAGATGCCTTCCTCAGTCATTCTCCGTTAGTTTTTGAGATAGGATCTCTCAGTGGATCTGAAGTCATCGATGTAGCTGGACTGGGTAACCTGCCAACTCTAACAATCCATTTGTTTCCATCCCTCCTCCACCCACTTGACTTACAGACACATCCCACTATGACTGGTTGTAAGTAGTGTCAGCAGATCTGCACTCAGATCTTCATGCACATGTCTCCTTTACCAGCTCACCCATCTCCCCAGGACACTCTGGATTCCTTACTGTGTCTCCCATGACACTTGAGCACATGGCGTCTTGTATTTTTAATCCATTCTCTTGTCCAGTTCTAACTTATCAACAGTAACAGTAATAATGGTGGTAACAAGGACAATCGTCAAGGTCTCCTAACAGATGTTCGACCCTGACTCGCCTTTTTTCAAGTACGTAAAGGACTCGTTGGAGCTGAAAATCTTGTTTCACTTTCTTTGTGAATCTCATTTATCCCTCTGTGAGGCTGGCAAAACCTGGAGTTGCCTGGCTCTCATGCAAAGTTAAGCCAGCCAGTCCAGCCACTCCTATAGCAAACACTTCATAAATCAGCCTCTGTCCCCAGAATTTCATGCTTAATGTTTGAAAATAGATGCTTTCCTGCTTTACAGCCCACTTCGAGACTTATTCATGCTCTTTTTGAGTTTCAGTATCATGTGTCTTAGCATTTACAGCTTCCCCTTCCATCCCTAGGCACAGTACTCAGCCTTAGTTCTCGGCCACTCTAGTTTGGAACTGTTTTCCCATTTGGTTTACCATTGGGTCTCTTCTTATCACATCCTTGCCTTGGGTACTTAACTCATTAAATAATAAGAGACAAAGTAAAAGAAGGAAGAAACTATCCAACAAGCAGATCCTACAGATGTTTTACCTCTGCTTTCCTACTTTGGCAGCTGTCCTTCTATCAAAACTCTCATACCAGGAAGAAGCCCAGGTAGAGTCAATCCCTTCACAAGAATGTTCTAGAGCTCAGTTCCAATTTGAAGTTGATCAGCTGAGTGTCAATTCCACTTTAAACTCCTTTTCGTAATTATCTCCCTCCAACTGTAATACAGAATATTAAATGAGCCAATGAATGAATAGGTAAGCCTCCCTCTCCACTACTCCAGCCTTTTCTTTCGCCAGCCCTCTCATCTCTCCCTTGCCCTTCATGACAACACATTTTTAAAAACATTGCAATAAATGCCATTATGTCTCTCTCTTCCCCACGTAGTCTCATCTCCTTCAGCCATCCGTGCTCCTTGAGCCTTTTCAAATTCTTCCATGCTTTTCATTTTTTCCCTGCAAACTTCCTGAAAAAGTACCCCACTCTCTGATCTAGCCCCTTACCTCCCAACCAGTTTCTAACTCTCTATTCCCATGAACGGTGCCCTTGCTCAGCAATGACTGTCATGTGGTTCCATCACTTCCCCTCAGCAGTAATCTTTTTGGCTTCCCCTTACCATCTACTGCAATTGACTGCTCGTATTTGGCATTTCCCTTTGTCCTCTGTTTAACTTCTTGACAGTTTCATAGCTGTCCATGAAGCTCCATTCTCCTCTCTCATCCCCACTCTCAACAGCTGACCCTCCTTCTGTGCTTTCATCTCTTCTCTTGTGTGGGACCCATTCAGTTTAATTACAGTTGCTTTCACAAGTGTGGGTGGGAGGTTGTTTTCTGGAACACTGGCTACATAGCACTTAGCTACTGGCTGTGTATGTTGTACATCCATACGGTGTATCCAGTCTTGTTTGTGCAGGTAATCACAGCTGCAGTGAGTTCATGTCAGGTCTAAAGAACTTATTTTTGCTGTATAGCCCCCCATCCTCTTACTTCTACATTCTTTCCTCTTTTTTTTCTGTAATTTCCACAATCTCATGAAGGAGATGGTATAGACATCCCTTTTATTAGGTTGAACAACACTAGACTTCTTTTTGTTAATATCTTTTCTCTGCTATTTTTAACGACTCTCCTCTCCTCTGTAGTTCATCAAGTGTTATTTATTTATTAAGGTGCTGTCATTAGATTCTCCTCTCCCCTCCCTTCCTCTCCTCTTCCCTCTCCTCCCCTTTCCTTCCTTCCTTTTCTCTTTCCTCTCCTTCCCCTTTCCTCTCTTCCCCTCCTTTCTCACCTCCCTTCCCTCTCCTCCTCTCCCCTGCCCCTCCCCTTCCCTCTACTCCTCTTTTCTCCCCTCCCTTTCCCTCCTCTTCCCTCTCCTTTCCCCTGCCCCTCCCCTCCTCTTCCCTCTCCTACCCCTACCCCTCCCCTCCCCTCTCCTTCCCCTACCCCTCCCCTCCTATCCTCTCTTACTTTCCCTCTTTTCCTATACTTTCTCCAGATCCATGGTTTCCACGTGTGTGCTAACGATACCCAGACAGATAAATGTGCTGTCCAGACATCTCTCTTGAAGTTTAAACTTTCACATCCAATTCTCAACTCTACATCTGTACTTGGACATCCTCATGGCCCATTGACCTCAATGTTTCCCCAAAGGAATTTATTATTTTCCTTTTCTTTCAAAGCCGCTCTTTTATTTATGTGTTATCCTAGCCAGAGACTTGGTGGTACGTGTCTCATTCTCTATTCCCCCCCACCTCATTTCTAACATCTAATCGAGCACTGAAACCTGTTGTTGGCAGTCTTGTAAATGATTTTCCAATCCGTCCTTACCTCCTAATATCTTCCAGATGTTCTTCTGGTTTGCACTATTATAACATCTCTTCTAGCTGACTCTGGTAATTTCTTTCTCACTTAGTTTACATATGGCATCCAGAGGGATCTTTTAGAAAAGCAAAGTTAATGTGACCCTGCCCCTTCTGTAAACTCTCCAATAGTTAGAGAGACTACTTGTGTGACAAGGCTCAAATCTTTCAATACAGTGTAGAGAATGACTCCCAGAGATGTTTAAAATCCTTGAACTCTTTGAATATTATTTACATGGCAAAAGAGACTTTGCAGACATGCTGCATGGGAGGTTATCCTATGTTTTTTAGTGGAATCATTCCAATCATGTGACATCTTAAAGAAGAATTGTTCATTGAGAATAAAGAAAGAGAGGTAGGAGAAACCCAAGATCTGAAGGAGATTTCATCCACACCACAAGCTCTAAACATGAAAGAGTGAGACAATAATTAACACTAAAGTCTTTTGGAAAAAAATCATATGGAAACCCACTACTGCAGAAGCTTCCTAAAATATATACACATATCAAAAAATGCAAGTGGACTTACCCTATAATAGGGAGACAAGGCCTCAACTAAATATCATATACCACCAAATAAAAGTAGTCAGTACTTAAAATGGATTATATATTTTGAGTTGTTGTTGGCCAATAGGGTCTCCTAGAACCTCTAAAACATTCTAGGTTGTAGCCAATGCTCTTGGTGACTCTCCACGACTTGGCAGTAAGACCTTATTGCCTACAAACTTGTGTTTTACAACATGGAGAAGTCTAGCTGATACCCAGCCGGAAGCTTAATCTTTAGTGGCTAGCATCTATAGCCCTGGAAGGTGCTAAACACAGAACAGGAAGAGAGAAGTGACCACCACGCTCCCCAGTCATCATGAGCTACAATGATGACATGAGTACTCAGGCATATATATACCGGATGCATTTCAACAAGCCATGGCAGAGACACTCTCTGTTCTATACTGGTTAGACATCCCAACCTTGAGATACTAAAGACAGTAAATTGGGGGTGTGGATAGACGGTTTCATGGTTATGAGTAGTTGTTACATTTCCAAATGACCCTAGATCAATTGCCAGCACCTGCATGATGGCTTACAATCATCTGTAATTCCAGTTCTCAGGGATCAGATGCCCTCTTCGGGTCTTGGAGGTCACCAGGCATGTAGGTAGGACACAGACACACGTGTAGTCAAAATAACCATATGTAAAATAAAAATAAATTAAATTAAAAAATTAGAAATGTGGTGGAGATCTAAATCAATTGTAGAGTACTTTGCTAGCAAGTGCAAGCTTCCGAGCTTGGCTTCCCAATAAATAATAACAATAAATAAATAAATAATCAAATTATAGCCCTTTATTATATTATTAATTAAATCAATTTCTTCAGGACTGAGTTCGAGATCACCAAGCTTGGGGGAAAAAGCTACCCAGGTGATTCTCATGTTCAAACAATGTTCAGAAATACTTCATGGCAAAACCAGATGAAAACCCATGGCCACTGAGAGTGTGCAAGGTTAAGACCTCATGAGCTCTCCCTCATGAACTTTAGCTTGCCTGCCAGTGTCCTTGCTAAGGCGGTCCTGTTGGTGAGACTATATGGCTGTAGCTTCTGATGTTCTTCGGAGACACAGTCTCTCAAAAGACAGTACCTTCCTCTGAATCTTACAGTCTTTCTGCCCTTGCTCTGCAATGAGCCCTGAACCTCAGATTTGGGAGTTGTGTTGTAGCTATATCCTTTGGGACTAGACTTCCTGTATCTTCTTCATGTAGTTTTCCCCCTGCCTGGGTTCAGATTTACTCTTTTTAAAGACACTATTCATATCAGATAGAGTCTCACTCTTAACCACATTTTAATTTAATTATATTTTAAAATGGAACAAATATAGTGACAGTAAATACTGAGCATCAGTACTTCAGTATATCAATTGTATGGGAACAAAATTCAGCTATAAACTTCAACTGGTTTTAACGAAGCAAATAAACCTAATATTTAAACCTCAAATTAATGTTAGTAGCTTCCATTTCTTGTATTTCAAATTCAGGGACAGATACCTGGCTATTTATTTATCGAGGAGGGTATTGCCACAGTGTGTAGACGGAGGTCAGAGGACGACTCTCCGGGTCGTTTGTTTTCTTCTACCATGTGGGTTAGGTGAACCAGCTCAGGTCATCAGGTTTGGGGGCAAGTGCCTTTACCTTCTTAGTCAGGGTGGGCTTTCTATTACTGCTTTCTAGGCTCTTTCCTCATAAGCATTTTATTTTGACTTTGAATAATAGGTGCTATTTATTATGATTTACAGATGGGAAATAAAATTGGAAAACTGCATTACTCAGTCCAGGACAAACTGTTATTAGCTTAGAGCCAACAATTGCTGTTCTTGGTTCAGTGCAGTTTGCTCCTGCCTTTTTGTTTTTTTCCTCCCTCAATACAAATCATCTTTGAAATAAGCTGAGCAGCCATAGCTTGGTCAATAATTTCTAGGTGGAATAACCTCAAGATTTTGAGACATTTGGAGACATAGTGAGTTAGAAAGAAAGAACACAATTTATTTTTATATAGCCACCTAGATAAAGTTCATCAACTGGACAGCCTAATTTTTACCTGGATCAACAGCAAGATTACAAAATGAAACTATGCCAAATGGGGCAGAAATAAATGGAAAATTGTGCTAGTCCCTGGCGATTTTGTCTTCACTCTGTCAGGTGCCTGGCTCTCCCAGGACACAGTTAAAGCAGGACTCCGAGGAATTAGTGGGGGAGACTAAAAAGTTGCGCAAACAGTGTTATTGAATAAGCATGCTGCATAAATATTCAGACGGGAGATCAATGACCTTGAATAACTCGGCCTACCTCCCACCCTCTGAGCTCAGCGCTGCCTTGCCAGCCCCTCTGACTCACTCAGCAGATAACCCTGTGTAGCTTGAGGACTGCCTGTGCCCAGCAGGCACTGCCTGCCCTTCATCCTGCTGAGCTATTAGGCTGAGTACAGAAGTGTTCCCCAAGCACTTTCTGGCTTCTCAGATGAACTGTGCTTATCAAGGGCAGCCTAGCAAGTGTTTGAGTGTTCTCAGCTGGGAAGGCACTCACTCCCTTGATCAAAGCAATGTACATCAGCCCGGCAGGGGTTCTAGCTCTGGGTCAGAAAAACATTGGAGGAAGGTTCCATCTTCCCGCCAGGCCAGGGAGAGAAGTTTCCAGAGAAGGACAACCACTGTAGCTGCTCACACTCAAGGCAGTGTGCTTGGCACATGCAGGAAGACATTCCAGTATGAGGAATTGTTAGCTGTGGGTAAAGTTTTGCTAATCAGGACTGTATGCTAAATTCACACAGTGTGCAAGATAAAAGGATGATGTAGCCGACTGCCCCGAGTTAACCACTTAAGACTTATCCCTGAGTTTACTAGACTTATTTTATGCATTTCCAATGACTTAGCATAAAACAGCCTTTACTGATGACTTGCTAAACACCAGGACTAGCTCTAGCAGCAATAGATACGAGACAGACGCTTTGGTTGTCATACACTAGTGGCTGAGACACAAGGAACACGTTAACGCAAATGTAACATGAAGTCTGTTGAGACGCCAGAGTTTGGAGGAAGCAGGGTCTGCCTTGGGCGCACAGCCTTGCAGCCATGGGGACCAGACTCTGAAAGTCTTCTGTCTCCCGAAGCTAAACTCTGAGCTGTTATTTCCCTCGCGGATGGGATGTAAAACTTTCCATTCAACCCAGAGAAACACAGGAGACTGAGATGATGGTTCGCTCAGGACCTGTTCTCCTGGGAATTTACCTTGAGGTGAGATTAGAAATTCCTAGCAGTTACCGTTAGCAAAGCTTCAAGAACCTCGTGACGTCCCGGAAGGCTGTTGTAACTCCAATCCCTTTTCCTGAACAAGGGGGCTGCTCAAAGCAAAACGAGCCACAAAATCATTATAAAATATGCCCAATGCTTATTGAATTCTTTCGATAGGCCTGGGGGCAGAAGCTCTGAGTACTTTACAGACATGATAGCTGATGTTCACATGAAAACTCTACTGGGTAGAATCTGTCATCCTAAGTGTGTGGACTGAACTGTGTTCCCTCCAAAAGTCAAATGATATTCTGGTAAGATCTGGTTGATGCCTGAGATTGAGAATTTACTTGTAAATAGGATCAGGATAGAGGTGATTATCATGGAAGCAGGCCTTACCACCAATAAGCCTGGTGTCTGTATAAAAAGGGAAATCTGGACTCTGGGGAGATGACTCAGCAAGCATTAAGGCCAGAGTTTGATCTCCAGAACTTATGGGAAAAGGCTTTGTTTGGATGGCATTTGTGGAGGGAAAGGGGGCAGATTTGGGAACTGGGCATATATATATATATATTTCAGTGGTAGAATACTTTCTAGCAAGTATCAACCCTGGGGTTCAACCCCAGTATGGTGAGAAGGTGGTCAGGGGAAATAAAACAGGAAAATCTATGCAGAAGAAAGATGGCCCTGTGGTGACAGAGACAGGATTAGAAAGTCAAGGATGGCAGGCCACCACCAGAAGCCAGGAAGGCCCCAGAATGATGGCAGAGGGGTAGATTTTGGCTCTCTCAACTTCTTGATCTCAGACCTCCAGCCCCCAGGCTGGGAGACAGAAGGCTTGTTTGAACCAATTAGTTTTCAGACTTTGCTATGGCAGCCATAGGAACTAACCACAGCCTGTGTCTTATAGACCAGGGAAACATCACAGAGAATATGAGTCGGGCATTCCAACCTGCACAGCTGGTCTACAAAGGGGGCTTGATGTGAGCTGTAGGCATCTAGCTCCTTTCTGAAGAATACATATGCTTAGAAAGCATGAGAAATATTGCTGCCGATATTCAAGAAAATGGTCTCAGGTAGCTACCCAAGTCTCTGAACCCTCCATCTTAACCTCAACCTCCGGCCAAGGGCACACCACAGTGTCTTCTGAATGGGGACATTCTGGCACAGGCTGAAGGGCATGGTTGGATGAGGGCAGGGTGCTCAGCAGAATTGGGGAGTGCAATTGCCAGGATCTGGGGCCAGCCAGTAGTCCCTCTGGTCCTTCCTGGAAGAGCTGAGTGTGGTCACACCTGGAGTGGGGTGGGAACTTCAGAGTAACCATGGTCTTCCTATAGCCTTTCAATTTTGAGCTACAGTCCAGAAATGTGAGTTGTTTAATTAAAAGGGGGAAAAAAAACCCAAGAGAGGGTCAGGTTAAGAACAAGAAAGCCAAAGCAGCTTTCGGGGACTGTGTTTGCACACATTCCTTCTGAGCTAAGATACCCCCCAAATGAAAATGTTTTCTGAGCAGAGTGATACCGCTTAGCTAACGTCGGCAGAGGAAGTGGGTGGAATGGAGAGGAGATGGCTCGGCACTTGTCCCAGGGCTCATGAGGGTCTGAGCATCTCCTTTTTGAGTGTTCTCCTGGAAGATGCAGTCCTGAACACAACCCACATAGACAGAAGGCAAGCAAAGATGCCAGAAGTGGGCTAGCAAAGTCAAAACAGACGTTGGTGAAACCGAGAGGAATTGGGAACCGTGTCTAGGCAGATGGAGGTATTGGGGGGTATTTCTGTTCTACCTTCAGAGAAGATAATGGCACATTGGATCTCACAGGTTTGTGTCTTGTCCTGTGACATCTAGATGGATGGAAGGGAGCCTCGTGTAGTCTTAATCTCCAGCAGTCCTAGGTGCAAGGATATTCAGGAAGCTTTTAATGTCCTGTTCGCTCATTTCCTGGGTGTATGTAATGTGGTGTCACACTCTGTGCGGCAGACACACAGTATATGTACGACACGGCTGATGTATTAAGGGAGGGGATTTTACTTGGCTCACAAGCTGAGGGCCACGAACTACAAACAGCAGGGTCGGGCATCTGGAGAGGAGTTTCATGGCTGTATCATAACATGGTCACCAAGAGCAGGAAGGGAAGTCCCTGTCTTCAGAAGGAGCACGTGTGTAGGTAAGGAAACAAGGGTTTGATGAAGGGCCTGGCCATACAGATCTGTTAGGGGCCACTTCTGCTGGGCTTGGTCCATTCCTCAGAGATAGTCCGTTCATGACTGTAAAATCCTGAGACCTAACTAGCTTGTACTCCCTAAGGGCTCCACTGGCCCTTTTTCATGCCACTCAGGTGACTGAGCTTCCAGTAATGCAGTGTGAAGACATCCTCACACCACGTGCAAACCATAACTTACAGGTTTTGTAATCCCAAGTAGTATCAGATAGAAAGAAACTAAGAGGCAGAGATGGAGCCATAGCTGTTGGCTCTAGAACCATGGCAATTCTTGGGTAGAGCAAGTAGACCCTAACATCTAGGACACAAAATATGGAATGTCACAGGAGACAAATGGTTAACCTCTGCTTAATGTGGGGGTCAAAGGGCTTTACAGCCAACAGTTAATGTATCCCAGGCTGGCCTTGAACTACCTCGTGGCCCTCCTGCCTCTGCTTCCTTTAGCAAATCCTACCCTCATGGGACACCACAACCGACTTAGCCAACAGTTAAGAAGTATTAGGTTTTGAGATAAGGGACAGAAAGATTAACTTCCTTCATTGTAAACTTCTCAAACAGTAGACCCTGGTCAGCACTGATCTCCACAAACTGGCGACAACCGGTTTTATTTCCTAATTCTAAATATTTAAACAGAATATCTCAGTCCTAACATTTGAACTCCTTCTAGAACAAAGACCCAGACGCATCAGCAGGCTTCCGTTGCAAACTGGCAGACACACCCTGGCTTTCCTCACTTGCTCAGAAAGTTTAAATATATCACTATTTAACCTTTATTTTTTTCTCCTTTGCTGTTTAAGAACTGGACCCTGAGGTAGCGGATTCCACAGTGGAATTCCAGAGATAAGCAGTCAAGTCGTGGACTCACCTGAGCGTGTATTCTGGGGTCTGCGCACTGATCTCCAAGGTGAAAATGGCCATCGCTAAGGTGATGGCCCTGCCTGGAGACATGCCGCTCCTCCTAGGCAGCTCTGGGGTCTTGTGAAGCATGGCTTTGCCACCAGAGGACAGGGAACAATTCTTGTTGGTATATGTTCAGGGTTTTATTTGTACGTGTCCATTTGTGCTGCCTAGGTGAAAGTCCAACCAATGGAGAGTCATTTATTGTAATTCCTGACTGCTTCTTTTTCCCTTTTTTCCCTTATTGACAGATGTCATTGTGCAATAAACCAAAAAAAAAAAAAAAAAAAGGCTAGAGAGGTTAAAAACTAGGAGCAGTAAAAATAAAAGTAATCAAACAAACAAAATCCTAACAGTTCTTTCCTTGGGAGACTCTGGAAGGAAAGTTGAAGAGAGAGGTATAATTTGTCGGAGAGGCCTGTGGGTTATTCTCCTAAGAAGCCTAAACTCAAAATAGCTGCAGGAATGACACCATGAAAGACAGGCTCTGAAAGGGACACTCTCACCACCCCTCCCTCTGAAATCCTGATGTGTGGCTGGCTCCCACACAAGCGAGGTGAAGTGTGGAAATGGAAGATTTTTGTAAACTTCACATGTCTCTGTCTCTTTCTTAGATGTGTAATGCATTCTTCTGAAAACTGCAGTGTGAGCGCCTCAAGACTTTAGCAATAGCCCCTGAAAGGATTGGGCCTGGTTTTAATGGAAGGACACCTTAAAAGAATAGAATTTTCCTCGGCCGTAAAAAAGAATCTCCACATTTCCCAGAGTTGTGGAGAGGGAGAGGTTCTGGAAGAATGGAAGAATGTGGGTCAGGCAAGCTCTCAGAGAATGCGGGTTGCACAAGAGAATGACCTGGGATGTTGCAAACGTGGAAGTCTGCTACTCCCTATCTTACTCAGATTTAACTGATGGGGCCTCTCAAATCATTCTAGTGAGGGCCGGAACAGAGAATGCACAATCTGAGGAACAAGAGAGAATGTAATGGAGTTTTGTGGGCCATGTTTCATGACTTGAAAATGTCCCCTGTGAGCAGGACACCATTCTTATCTTTTGTTTTGTTTTGTTTGTTTGGGACAGGGACTGCCAGGGCAGCCCAGGCTGGCCTAGAACTCCCTGCAGTTCCTTTGGCTCCACCCAAGCGCTGGAATTACAGGCATGAGCCCATACCTGCTGTTCCTACCACGTTTGTTTTGTTTGGGACAGATTTGACCTAAACCTTCTCACTCCACAGCTGAGGATGACTTTGAACTCCCGATCCATCTGCATCCCTTTCCCAAGGGCTGGGATTGCAGGCACACACTACTATGCATGGCTCTCTGACACAATTTATTTTTTATTTTTCAAGACAGGGTTTCTCTGTGTAGCCCCCCCCCCCAGACAGGTTGATCTCCAACTCACTGAGATCTGCCTCCCTCTACCTCCAGAGGACTGGGATTAAAGGCATGCAGCGCCACACCTAGCTGACACAATTCTTCAGAAATATTCATAGATAATTATTAATGACAAAAGAGAAAATCTCAAGCATTGGCGTATGCAGAGGTAAAACAGGCATCTGACTGCGGGGATGACAGGTCACAGAGCTAGCAATCTTGGGACCATCTTACCTGTGCCATAGAGAGTACAGGAATGTCATCACCTTTTCCTGGCTCTTCTCCTTTACACATTCAGAGCCTGAGAACTAACTGAACTAATTTTACCCCTCTTGTGAGCTTACTGTGGAGACCATGTGCCTGCCCGACATGTAACCATGTGAAATTGTCAGGCTATAAATGATTCTTACAGGTGCGGTGCTTGTAGCTAAGTCAGTGAGTGGATGCATGTCAGAGGGTCCCATGAGCCTTAGCTAATGATGCCAGATCAACCAGCTATGTTACAGTGCACAGAGGACTCTTGAATGATCTCTCGGACCCTCTCAGGATGTCTGTGGACCTAAGGATGGAAGTAAGTTAGCGTAGGATGCTTTTTTATGTTAATAAGATGATGCTAGTTGATTAGATTGTGAGTATTAAATTTGGTAAGCTGTTGTGACTAAATACTGCAAAATCACCTCTTTCTGGAAGATTGGGGTAAAGGGCAAAAGGAGTTCTTGGTTTGAACGGGAGGATATTCCAGATTGCTACTTGATTTTATCATCGGGTTATACAATATAGCAATATGATGGGAATAGTAAATTATAATAACAACTTAAAAGCTGATGTATACGATATAATGTGTACACTCTATGAATAACGTAGTTTTTATTTTTACGATGCCTTTAGCTCTTCCTGGCTCCTGACATCTATTAGCATCTGACACACTTTGAAGTGAAACTTGTGCCCTGT